>NC_086205.1:4053555-6943555 GCF_035770615.1 Melospiza melodia melodia | reverse complement strand
GGAAAAAGGGGAAAAGGGGGAAAGGGGAGGTCCCAGCCTGCAGGAGGGCAGCATTTGCAGCACCAACCTCCTGATTGTGGCACCCAGAGGTCTGAAAAGTGCAGAGATGAGCCCAGGGGATCATGTCACTCTGGCTCTTGCTGGTGCCAGAGCTCTGGCTGCAGGATGCCAGGGTCACACTGTGACAAGGGGCAGGGTTACTCGCCCAGCACCAAGACATCTGGGGGCACAGCCATGTTTCCCTGCCCTGCCCAGCTTTACATTCCCACAGAACCACTCCTGGCTCTCAGCTCAGCTTCTGCATGGTGCCCACAGCCTCCTCCAGCATTCCTGCCAGGCACTGACAGAAGGAATGTCCTGGATGCTGCTGCTGAGGCAGGGGCTCCCTCTGTGACAGAAAGATGCTCCATGGACACACAGCAACCCTGCCAGCAGTGAGCCATGCCCCAACACCCCCAGAAAAGTGGTGGCCTGCATCTCTCTGCCCTCTTTTTGCCACACCAGGGCATGAAGCAGTAGTCTGTCGTACCTGGCTGGGGTTCAGCACTCTTCAGGATGAGCCTAAGCCATTCTGATGGGGCTCTGCTGCTTTTGGTCCCTCAGTGGGACACCAGGCAGCTTGTCTTCCCCATATGATGGAGGAGGGCAAGACCTGCCCCTCAGCCCTGGCTGAGACAAATATTGGTGTGAATGACTGAGCATCCCCTGCTCAGATGGCTGAAACCTGGAGTGCAGGGCTCAGGTGAGGAAATGCAGAGCCCATCACCCACTGTGGGGGCTTAAAATCTGGCTGAGACCCCCCTGCCCAGAGCACCCACAGCGTCCTGGCAGTGAGAAATCCAGTGCAGGCCTGATGACCCAGACTGCAGATGCTCAAGGGTGCTCTGCAGGTGGAAGCTCTGACCCCTGGAAGGCAGAAGGGTCCACGAACATGAGGGACAGGGAACTGAAGGAGGCACAAAGACAAACTGGAAATAACCCCCGGGGAGATTCAGAAACCTCATCTGGGCTGTTTAAAAGGGTAAGCATGACGGCAGAAGATGGGAGGAGCAGCCATGGGCCCCATGGCACTCTCCTTCCTTCCTCACAAGGGGTTCCTATGCTCGTCTCGGGCCCTCTGCTGCCACAGTGTCACACACATCTCATGAAAATCCCTTTTTTAGGATTTTTCCTCCTGAGAAGCTGAGAGGCATCAGGAACAAAATGTAAACAATGATTATCTGTGCTGTGGAATTCAACGGGTGCATCTGTGATTGGTCTCTTGTGGTTGTTCCTAATTAATGGCCAATCACAGTCAGCTGGCTCAGACTCTCTGTCCAAGACACAAGCCTTTGTTATTTATTCCTTTCTATTCTATTTTTAGCTAGCCTTCTGATGAAATCCTTTCTTCTATTCTTTTAGTATAGTTTTAATGTAATATATATCATAAAATAATAAATCAAGCCTTCTGAAACATGGAGTCAGATCCTCGTCTGTTCCCTCATCCTGGGACCCCTGCGAACACGGTCACATCACGGAGCCTTCCCCGGTTCCCCATTCCCTTCCCTGCTCTGAGCAAGGCAGAATGGGTTCACAGGAGAGCCTGGGAGCTGCACACACAGCCTCGGTACGAGAGCCCAGCCTGCAGCCTGGGGAGCTCAGAACGAACCTCTGGAGGGTGACAGCACTCACAAAGATAACCTGCCCATAAACCCCCATTCTGGGATTTGTGGGAGGTGGGGAGAAGCGAGGACAGGAATGAGGGTACGAGCGAGGCCGGCACCCTGCCCGCACCGGGGCTGAGGCTCCGCACGGAGCGGCCCTGGGACCCTTCACAGGGGTCTGAGGATGAGGGAAGAGACGAGGATCTGACTCCATGTTTCAGAAGGCTTGATTTATTATTTTATGATATATATCATATTAAAACTGTACTTAAAAAACAGAAGAAATTATTTCATCAGAAGGCTGGCTAAGAATACAATGAGAGGGAATGATAACAAAGGTTTGTGGCTCGAACTCTCTGTCTGAGCCAGCTGACTGTGATTGGCCATTAATTAGAAACAAACCAACATGGGCCAATCCCAGATGCACCTGTTGCATTCCACAGCAGCAGATAACCATTGTTTACATTTTGTTCCTGATGCCTCCCAGCTTCTCAGGAGGAAAAATCCTAAGGAAAGGATTTTCCATAAAAGATGTGACAGGCCCCGCCGCTCCCAACCCTCCCCACGGCAGCTTTGGGGTCCCAACCCCACTTTGTGCCCCCTCCCGGCTCGGTCCTCCTGCAGCCCAGTGAGCTCGCTGCTGGAGAGGGGCGCACCTGGTGGAGCCTGATGGAGCTGATAGAGCCTCATGGAGCCTGATGGAGCTGATAGAGCCTGATGGAGCCTGATGGAGCTGATAGAGCCTCATGGAGCCTGATGGAGCCTCATGGAGCCTGATGGAGCCTGATGGAGCCTCATGGAGCCTGATGGAGCTGATAGAGCCTCATGGAGCCTGATGGAGCCTGATGGAGCTGAGCCCGGTGTTGACAGAGTCACACCGGGCCTGCAGGGCTGCTCTGGGCCCCGACAAGGCAGGCTCAGGGTCCTGCAGCCCTTCACTGCCCGGCTCCCGTGGGTGCCACACAGGGCGGGAAGGGCTGAGCTGTGCCAGGACAGGACAGGAGGACAGTGGCTCCTTCAGCTGGCACTGCCTGGGAGAGGGTGCTGCTGGCACCCAGGCGGTGCCAAGGGCGGCGTGGGAGAGCACAGCGTTCCCCTGGCACGACCCAGCAGCTGAACACTCGCTGTCACCCTCTGGAGCGCCGGGAGAGGGGACACGGTGTGACTCAAGGCGCCGCCCTGGGTTTGCCCTGTACCTGTCCCTGGGTGTCACCCAGCACTCGGTGCTTGTCACCGCCCGGCCCTGCTTCCCTCCGCCCGCCCCAGCCCTGCCCTCCCCACCCACACAAACCCTTCCTGCTGCTGGAGCAGCGTAGATCAGCAGCAGAGCTGCCATGGAAGCCAGCCCTTCCCTCTGGCACAGCTACCTCGGCGTGATCCTGTCCCGCGAGAGGCAGCGCATGGAGCACTTCCAGCGGGCCGAGGACATCCTGCTCACCCTGCTGGAGAGTGTCCATGCCAGGGATCCTCGCTTCCTCGTGGACTACGCCAGGAACCTGGAGGCCTTCGAGTTCTCTCTCTGTGCCTCTGAGGACGCCGTGACTCTGGAGGTGCCGCTGCGCATTGACGGCGACACGCTGCGAGTGCTGGCGCGCCGGAGCAGCCCGGAGCATCCTGCAGAGCCCAGCACCTGCTGCCTGGAGCTCTGCTCTCCTGGGGCTGACTTGGAGGACTGGACTGGTGCTGTGGATGGGATGGAGCACTGCCTGCTCCCGGGCAAAATCCTGCAGCGCCTGAAAGAGCTCCTTGTTTCAGCCATCGTGTGCTGCCAACGCCTCTTCCTGCTGCAGCCAGGTGCGTACGCTGGCACGGTGCTTCCCAGGCAGGGACTGCCTCCAGGGCCTGCCCAGCTCCCCAGCTCGGCAGTGATCCCTCCCTCTGAAACGTGCTGGGACCGATGTTCCTGGGCATGTGGCCCACCCAAAAGCTGCAGGGGCAGGTTAGCGAGCACCTTGCTGCGGGCTGGGATGGGCTCTGCCCCCAGCTGAGGAAGGGGAGATGCAAACTGTTCCCTGGTATCCCTGGCATCAGAGTCATCCTCACCTGGGGCGGATGGCACCCTTCTTGGTGGGTGCAGGACCCACCCAGCCCAGGTAGGGTTTGCTCAAGGATTTGGTGGGCTTGGCTTACCCTCAGCACATTCTCCTCTCCACCTCTTGGCCTCCAGGTGCCCCCTGCTCCCTGTTTGTAGAGTGAGCTGGGAGTGCACCAGAGCTGGACCAGGACCCTGGGGCATGGGTCTGACCCTGTGAACACACAGCTGGCAGCAGTGTCCTTGGAAAGGAAATGGTGGGAGGGGACCCTGGGAATTGCCCATAGCTGCTCCATAAGCTGTGTACTTTGCTTTCTTCACGCATTTCCATCTCCCAATGTGCTTCTTGAAGGAAAGCCCAGCCAGGGTGAAAGGGTGATGCGGGGAGGACCAGTGGCTCTGAAAGTCTCTTACCCCAGTCCCAGCAGGTCCAGCATCCCCTCCTTCCTCCGTGGCCAAGCCAGTGACCTCCACCTTCCTCCACCCCCACAAAGCAATGAACCTTTCCCGATCCATTTTTTTTGGACTGCTTTGCTTTTCTTGGCACTGTTCAGCGCCCCAGAAGCACAGCTCGGTTTGACTGCTGGAGAATTCCTGCTGTGCCTGACCCTGACCCCTGCCAGGCCTCTTCCTGAAAAACCACCCCAGCACGGCTGGGAGAGGGATTTTACCGGGAACTGCACCCAGATGCAGCCCTGGGAAGGGCTGACTCGAGCGGGGTGGGACACGGCCACGGGTGCTGGTTCAGCCTGCGGGACCGGCTGTGCCAACCTGCTCACTGCTGCCAAACCCTCTGCATCCAGGTGACATCAGCGCTGAAAACCTGCGGGAGGATGCCCTGGAGCTCTCGCTGCTGATCCGCGGCAGCTGGAAGCCCGTTCGCTTTGACATCGTGCCGGTGCTGCGGAGGCAGCAGGAGCCGCTGCAGCTCCGGGGCCGGCGGCGGAGCGACCGGGGCTTCCCCGCGGGCAGCCTCGGCAGGGCCACGGAGGAGGCTCACTTCGTCCCTGCCTCCCCGCTCGGCTGGAGGTGAGAGGCTCGGCTGCATGAGCAGAGGGGTGGCCCTGCTCCAGGGATGGCCTCTGGCTGGCAGCGCTGCTGGCTGGAGGCAAAAAGAGGGTGGGAAAGGGTGGGGATGTGTCAGCAGGGGTTGAAGTCACCCCTTCATGATGCTCAAACCCTCTTCTCTGTGTTGGAGAAAAAAAAACCTCAGCCAAGTTTCAGACAGCTCAGGGAAAGAGGGGGAATGCAAATGAAGGAGGCCCTGAAATGATCCGCTGGAGCTGCACCCCAACTGTGCAGAGAGGGCTGGTCTCAAATCCTTGCTTGGGGTGCAGACAGTAGCAGGGTGATGAGCTCCCTCCCAAGGTGGGCTGCGGGACAAAACAGGGCTGGAATGACATATCTGCCTCCCCCACGGAGGGGCTGAGCAGCCAGCTGGACCAGTGCATGTCTATTTTGGGAACAAGGTGCTCCAGCCTCTCACTGGGGACCAACCCAGGCTCCCCTCCCTAATACACATAGGGGAGAACAACCCCACTTCACCCCACTCTTGATCCTCCTGGGAAGGCAGGAATGGGAACACTGCTCTCTCCACACATCTCTCTCCACACCTCTGAGGTTCTGCTCTGCCAGAGCAAGCACAGGAGGTGGATCCAGCAGGATCTTGCAGATCCAGGGTGCTGCATTGGCTGGGACAATACGTGCCACGGAGGGATCCCTCTGCAGGCACGCTCCCCACATCCTGGCAGCATGCAGGTCTTCCTCTCCCCTGCCAGCAGACCCCACTCTCTTCCTCCAGGTCCTCCACTCACCTGCCCCTGCTGAAGCTGCTGCGGGCAGTGGATTCCCTGCAGGGGCCCCGTGTGGACAGCCTGCGCCTGCTGGACCAGCTGCGTGAGCAGGACTGGGGGGGCCAGGCTGGCACAGGCCCTCTCACCTTCCAGCACCTCCAGGTGGGTTGGCTCTGATGCCTGGCACCGTGGCTCTCTGGGCAGGCAGAGCCAAGGCTGCTGCCCTGCCCAGGCACCCACACACTGGGGGCTGCAGGGTTTGGGGTGCAGCAGCCCGTGGCTGTGCCTGGGGAGGGTTTGTGCTGCTGCCAGCCGTGGTTAGAGGGCTTTGATTCTTCTTCCTTGGACTCCAGGAACTTCCAACTGCAGACACTTGGTGCATTCAGAGCTGGGGCTCTGCAGGGCATCATCCCCTGTGCCAGGCTGCCTGTGCCTGCAGGATGGCATCCCTGTGCCACACTGCCAGTGCCTGCAGGATGACATCCCTGTGCCAGGCTGCCAGGGCCTGCAGGATGGCATCCCTGTGCTAGACTACCTGTGCCTGCAGGATGGCATCCCTGTGCCAGGCTGCCTGTGCCTGCAGGATGGCATCCCTGTGCCACACCGCCAGGGCCTGCAGGATGGCATCCCTGTGCTAGACTACCTGTGCCTGCAGGATGGCATCCCTGTGCCCACTGCCAGTGCCTGCAGGATGGCATCCCTGTGCCACACTGCCAGTGCCTGCAGGATGACATCCCTGTGCCAGGCTGCCAGGGCCTGCAGGATGGCATCCCTGTGCTAGACTACCTGTGCCTGCAGGATGGCATCCCTGTGCCCACTGCCAGTGCCTGCAGGATGGCATCCCTGTGCCACACTGCCAGTGCCTGCAGGATGACATCCCTGTGCCAGGCTGCCAGGGCCTGCAGGATGGCATCCCTGTGCTAGACTACCTGTGCCTGCAGGATGGCATCCCTGTGCCACACTGTCAGGGCCTGCAGGATGGCATCCCTGTGCCACACTGCCAGGCTCCCCATGCCCTGGTGTGCTGGGACGTGCCTGCACAGGGCTGAGGGTGTTGTTTCTGCTGAGAAAACACCTCCTCTCCCCACCCAAGCTGCTTTCAACACTCTGGAGCCAGCTGGCCATGCCGGGGACAGCCCCTGGTGGCACAATCCAGGTGTGCCCTGCCTTTTGAGGGCTCTCCAAGCTGAGGGTCAAGAAGAATATAAAGAGGTTTTCTGCTTACAGAGTGGCTCCACCTCCAAGAAACCCAAATCCTGTGTACTTTGCTTTCTTTGATGTTTTGGGGGTGGTGGTTGTGAGTTGTTTTTTTTTTTTTTTTAAGAAAAAGGGCAGATATATTTATATGGCCTTCAGAAAAGTATGATCTGATTTAGCCCCCATGGGTTCAGCCCCACAAGTGGTTGCAGGGTGTGAAGGGACAGCTTTCCTGGCATCAGGCCTGACCCTGTGCTCTTCTCTCCCTCCTCACAGATGGTGTTGCTGTGGAGCACAGAGCTCTTCCCCTCCCCAGAGGACTGGCAGGACCTGGAGGGCTCTGTCTACAGGCTCCTGGTGATCCTCCTGCGCTGCCTGGCCACCCAGCACCTGCCCCACTTCCTGAACCCAGAGGAAAACCTCTTCCAAGGAGCTGCCCCAGACCTTGCCTCCCTCTACCACAAAGTGGAGAGCTTTGCCTGGGACCCCCAGCGCTTCCTCCGCTTCCACTTTGGCCTCCACGGGTTCAGAGGCAGCTGCCAGGCAGACAGGGAGACCAGAGCCCTCCTGCAGCTCTCCACCAGGGATGGCTCCTGCTGGGACACTGCTTACTTTGACATCCTGCTCAGCCAGGTACGGGGCAGCACCAGGAGCCACCTGGGCCAGGAAGCTTGGGATGAGCTGCAGTCTGAGCCCTCTGGGGGGCTGTGGAGGCTGTGGGAGGCTGGCAGTGCTGGCCACGGGGCTCAGGCAGAGTGGGGAGCCCTGTCCCCTCACTCCTCACCCACTTTAGTTCCAGGTGTTCCGGATCCAGGACAGCGCACGCCGCTCTGCAGCATCCCAGCTCCTCGCCAGGATCCGCCAGGAAAGCCCTCAGCACAGCTGAGTGGGGCCTGCTGCTGCCCCATTGGGGGGTCCCAGAACTCTGGGGGGCTGCAAGGAGGGCTGCAGGGCCAGGGAGCAGCGTGCTGCTGTGTCATTTTATTGAGGAAAGGTGCTACAGGGGAGAGAGCACACCTGGTGGAGCTGGGGAGGGGGCACACACAGCCCCTGGTGGAGCTGGGGAGGGGGCACAGTGCCCCTGGTGGAGCTGGGGAGGGCACACACAGCTCCTGGTGGAGCTGGGCACTGGGGCATACACAGGGGCCATACACAGCCCCTGGTGGAGCTGGGGAGGGCACACACAGCCCCTGGTGGAGCTGGGCACTGGGAACTGCATGGTACAGAACCTGGAGGGGATGGCTGCCATTCTGCACTGCAGGGTGAGGTGTTGGTGGTGGGAGGGGAAGAACCCTGTGGTCGGACCCTGATCCAGCCCCCTGCCAGCTTGCTGAGGGTCACCATGTTGGGGCCAGGCCACTGTGGGGTGATGGGTTGAGTGGTTTTGATCCATGCCTCACACAGCCATCCTCTCCATGCCCCTGCTATCCCAGCTCCTTTCCAAGCGCCTTGGCTTGCTGGACGTGGCTCCTGCAGCATCCCAGGGAGGCAGTGAGTCCCTCTGGTGCCAGGCATGCCAGGCAGTGCCCGGGGGCTCACAGCCGGCTGCGGGGGCAGCGCTGCAGGGCGTCCCGCAGGGCTCCCAGCACTCGCTCCACGTTGTCCCGGGTTGAGTTGCAGCCCATGAGGCCGATGCGCAGCACCTGGAGGAGGATGAGTGTTTATGCCTCGGCAGGAAGGGTTGAGGGACGCCCAGCCAGGTGTGAGGGGCTGTGCGCAGCTCCCTCGCTCGCATCTAACACCCCGTTCCCTATAAAGAGGTGTCACCGTGCTAATTACTAATTACGCGCGTGGTTATTCAATTAGCGGTGATTGTGTGCGGTTAGGATGCAATGCGTGGCCCCGGGCAATGGGACAGCCAGGGAGGGGCAGGGAAGGCGGGGAGCTGTGCCCGGCAGCCGTGGGCACCACCAGCAGCAGCAGCAGGGCAGGGCTGTGCCCACCTTGCCCGCCGTGGGGCCCAGGCCCCCGGCGATCTCCACGCCGTGCTGGTCCATCAGGAAAGCCGTGATGTCCTTCCAGCTGTAGCCCTCGGGCACCCTGACGGTGGTGATGGTGGGCAGCCTGGCTTTCTGAGGAACAGACAAACTGGTTCCAGTCCCACGGCCCCTGTGACCCCAGCACAGCGCCAGGAGAGAGCATCACAGAGCAGGGAGACTTTTCCCTGGCATCAAAAGCTGCCCAGGCACATCTCCGGCTGCTCAGGGCTGTGTCCCCACGCTGCCCCCACTCCCTGGTGATGGTGATGGTGGTGATGGTGGGCTTGTCCTGCACCCACCTCCTCCTCCACAAAGAGCTCCAGCCCCATGTCGAGCAGCCCCTGGCACAGCTGGCTGCAGTTGGCCCGGTGCCGCTCCCAGGAGCTCTCCAGACCCTGCGGGCAGAGAGCACAGGGGAGATCTCTGCTGCTGACAGGCACCTCCAGGCACCCACGGGCACCGCTGGGGCTGCCCTGCCCGCCCGGTGCCACTCACCCGTTCTGCCAGCAGGGCCAGGCCCTCCCGCAGGCTGAAGAAGCTGTTGATGGGCGCTGTGTGGTGGTACCTGCAAGGGGCACCCGGAGGGGTTCGGCTCGCCTGCAGCCCCGTGCTCATGGGGAAACTGAGGCACAGCATCCTCCCTCCTCGTTCATCGCCTGAGCAGCAGCCAGGCAGGGTGGTGGGAGGCAGGGCTGAGCCCTGAAGGGCAGGGGCAGCCCCCGAGCCGGCACAGAGGCTGCTGGGGAGTGTTTGCAGCCGTGTGAGAGGAGAGGAGAGGAGAGGAGAGCCCGCCCTCACCTCCGCTGCTCCCCGTCACAGCCCCAGTAGTTCGCCAAGCAGTTAATGTCCAGGTAGTAGGATGGCGGCTTCGTCTTCCTCCTCAGCAGCTTCTCCCTGGTGAGACAGAGTGCTGGGGACAGGGGGGACCTTCACCCCACCAGCTCCAAGGCGGGAGGGAGCGCAGAGAGCTCCCATCCTACAGTGAGCGCTGAGATGGGCTCCAGCTCCCAGTCACTGCCCTGGGATGGGATGGGATGGGATGGGCTCCATCCCCGTAGCACTGCAGAGCAGGACAGAAGCAGGAGAGAGGCGATCCAGCCCCATCACCTCCCAGCCAGGCTGCTCTTACCTGGCTCTCTCACTGAAGGAGATGGGGGCACTGCCAGGGGGTGCGTTCAGGACCTTCTGGGACCCCGAGTACAGGACATCGATCTCTGCCCAGCAGGGAAGACAGCTCCTGAGGAATCAGAGGCTCCCAGCAGGAAAATGCTGAGCTCTCTGACCTAGCTGCAAGTGGTGGGTGGGGAGCACAAGGATGGCACGCAGGGCAGGTCCTGCTCGTGTTCAGGCTGCTTTGGGAGGGCTCCTGGCACTGCTGATGGTCTCCCAGAGGAACAGACTGGACCAGTTTCTAGTGCTGCCAGCCAAAATGCAGGCTGAGGGGCTGCTGATCCCCCTGCCCTCTCTCCCTGTCCACGAGCCCTTTGTCCCCTGGCTGCCCATGATGGCACTGTGGCTCTTACCCTGCTGGTCCATGAAGATGGGGGCTCCCCCAAGCGATGCCACTGCGTCCACCAGCAGCAGGCAGCCGTGTCTGTGGGAGGACAGAGCTCAGCCTGCTGCTGCTGCTGCTGCCACCTCCTCTGCCACATCTCTGCCTGCAGCCCTAGTCCCCACAGGGGCTGCGTGTCTCACTGGCACCGACTTCCAGCACAACACAGAGCCCAGCACAGATAAATCCCCAGTGCCCACCACGCACTGACCGGTGGCAGAGCTCGCCCAGCCCCTCCAGTGGCTGCAGCACCCCAGTGGAGGACTCGCCGTGGGTGATGAAGAGCACCAAAGGTTTGTGCTGCACCAGGCCCTGCACGACACAGGGGGAAGGTGACCGTGCTGGAGGTCAGCTGTGCCCTCTGCACAGCGGCCAGCACTCACCTGCTCAATGTCCTGTGGAGTGAAGTACTCGCCCGGGGGCTTCAGCAGCTCACACACATTGGCTCCTGGCAGGAATTTGGGCAGAAGAGAGTGAGGGGTGGGCATACTTACACTGGGCAGTCACCTGATCCATGGGGGAACTGGTCACACATGAACCAGGAGCAGAGGCACCTGCCAGAGTCTGGCCTCATGCAGGTTTGCCCAGTGCCATAAAGCACCACAAATGGGGTGGCACCATTCTTGGAAAAAATTGAGTGCTCTCTATAGCTGTGTCACCGAGCACTGCCAGGGCTGGGACAGCAAACCAGGGCACCCTGCCCTCAAGCCCAGTGCCCTCAGCCCTGCCCCAGCATACCCAGCCTCCTGGCGATCTCGGCAGCACGCTGTCCCCAGATGCCATTGATGGCCACCAGCACGGTGTCACCTCGCTCCAGCAGGTTGAGCAGGGCGGCCTCCATGGCGCAGTGGCCGCTGCCGCTGAGGGCCAGGCTCAGCCTGTTGCGCGTCTGGAAGGCGTACTGGATGCCCGCCTTGATCTCATCCATCACCTGCGGCGGCAGCACGCTGGCGAGCGCTGCTCCTGCTCCTCCGGCCCCAGCAGAGCCGCTCCAGCCCTTCCTGGGGCTGAGGAGGAGGAGGAGGGGAGGGGAGGAAGGCTGGGCTCACCTGCAGCACCTCGGGGTGCATGTGGCCCAGGAGCTGGGCTGCCCCCGCAGCCCGGATGCGGCGGGGCACGTTGCTGGGGCCCGGGCCGAGCAGCAGCCGCTCCGGCACGGCCAGGGGCCGCAGCAGCTCCCCCGGAGGGCACACGCGGAGCAGGCTGGTGGCCATGGCACGCCGCGCTGTGCCCAGCAGCTGAGCCCAGAGCGCAGGAGTGGTGGAGGCTGCCTGAGCAGCTGCCAGCATCGCAGCGCGGTGGATCCCGTGCCAGCAGTGTCCAGGGTCCCCATGGACCTTGACCCAGAAATCGGTGCCCCTCCACTACCAGTCTGGACTCTACCCCTGGCTGCCTCCCCTGCCTGGTTAATGTGTCACCAGTGCTGTCCCCGCTGCCTTGGGCCCCTCGTTTTGGGGGATGCCCCCTTGCTGGTGCTCAGGGTGGCACTGTCCAGGTACCCAGGCAGTCCCTGTCCCCATGCCCACACAACAGCAAAGATTGTCTCCCAACAGCATCCTAGCAGGAGGGATCCCTGCTCTGGGCACCTGGAGCTGTGGCTCGGGATGGTTGTGCTGAGAATGGTCTGGCACAGCTGCCATGGTTGTAGCTCCTCCTGCAGGAAAAAGCTCCTGTTGAGCAGAGCTCCCTGCCCAGGGCCCTGCCTTGCAGAGGGACACTGGCTGGGTGACAGCCTGAGGGTGACAGCCTGAGGGAGGCTGGCCAGGGGACTGATGAGCACCAGGGCTGTGGGCTGGGACACTGACACAATCCCTGCCCCACCGAGCTGTGCTCTGCAGGCTCAGCCTGGACCATGAGCATCCCAGAGTGTCCTGAGGGTGCCACAGGCCCCGCGTGGGGTCGATATTCTGTTACCTGCTGTGTGTACCCACAGCACATTGCCTTGTGCCCGACCTCTGGCATGCTCTCTGCCATCCACACCCTGAAATGCAAACAAGCTGCCCTCTGCCAGCTTTAGCAGAGCCATGAGTGGGTCCCTGCCCAGAGGAGCCCCTCAGTGAGCAAAGCTTTGGTTAGGGATGGCAGCACAGGGGTGGGAATTGCCACCTGGCAGAAATGGCACCAGTGGCCGCTGCTGAAGACAGGGACAGAGGCACAGGGCCAGGACCACGGAGAGGAGCTGGGGGCAGATGAGTTTGCTCCGACATGGCTGATGGAAGCCACAGCCAGCCCAGGGACTGCTGCCCAGCCATCACCCACCAGAGCGATGACGACATATCAGATGGAGATGTCCCTGTTTTCTGGGGAGATTTGGGGCATGGCTGGGGCGGGGAGGGCTCGCGTGGCCTGGGGGCTGCCGTGGGGCGAGGCTGCAAACAGCTGGCAGCGAGGGAATAATCCGCTTTCTGCGCTGCCTCTCAATTCCGGGCGCAGATGGGCAGGAGCGGCCGTGCCCCGGGCGGCGGCTCGGCGGACGGAGGAGCGAACTGACGGCACCGGGGGCCGGGGCCGCTCCTCGGAATTCTGCACCGGGGAGCAGCGCTAGCGGTGTCCGGCCCGGGGTACCGGGGTACGGGGGTACCGGGGTACCGGGGTACGGGGGTACCGGGCCGGTGCCGGTTGCCAGGCGACAGCGGCCCCGCCCCGCCCCGCCCCTGCGGCGGCTCCGCAGCTCCCGGGGCCGGGGGATGCGCTGACGTCACCGCTCCATCCCCGCGCGCGCCCTCCCGGTCCCCGCGTCCCCCTCCGGGCGGCGGCGGCCGCCAACCAGCGCGTGGGGCGGGGACCGCAGGGGCGGGGCCGCTGCCGCCCGCACCGACACCGGCACCGGCACCGGCACCGGCACCGGCACCGCATCGCACCGCGCGGCTCGGCCTCATGCCGGCGCCCCCCGCCCACGGCTGAGCGCCGCGCCCCTCCGAACCGGCCACGGCCCCGGCCGCGGGCATCACAGGTAGGGAGGGGCGGGCGGCACCGGGCAGCACCGGGGCGATGGCCGCGGGGGGACACCGGCGCTGCTCGGCGGTGGCGGCGCCGCCCCTCGTGGCCCCGGCGGGCGGGAGCGGGATGCGCGTCCCGAGGGTCCGGCGGGGCGGGGGGGCTGCGGCCGGGGCCATTTTGCGGAGCCCCCCCGATGCTCGGTGTTGGGGTGTGGGGAAGCTGCCCTGGGGTCCCCAGCGCGGGGAGCGCCGGGTGCCGCCCCATCATCTTCCAGAAGGATCCAGCCGGGGTGCGCGGGGGGGCTGCCCGCGGACGGGGAGACGCCTCTGCCGCCCCGGCCCCGGGCAGGGTGCGAAGGGGAGGATGCCGTGGCGAGGGGCACAGGAGCCGCCCCGGAGGCACCCCTGCTGTCCCTGCGGGGCAGATGGCAGTGGCTGTGCAGCTGAGCCATCTTGCGTCATCACCATCAGGATGCTCCGGAGCCGAACAGCAGCGCTGCGGGGAGCGCCGGGTGCCCCGCCTGGGGCTCTGGCACGGCAAAGATGCTGCGGTGCCCAGGCTGCTCTTGGCCCCCAAGGACGAGCAGCTGCCGGTGACCTTGCGCTGTGGGGTGGCCGGAGCAGGGCCGCCATGTCACCGCGGTGGCTGCTGGCTGTGGAAGGGGCCGGTCCGGGGTGCGGGGCTAGCGCAGAGCTCCGCGCTTGTCATCCAGGCTCGCAGGGAGCAGTCCTGCACCTGCCCCATTGTCTCACTCCTCTGCTGCCTTCTCCCCCTCCTCCTCCTCCTCCTCCTCCTCCTCCTCCTCCCCTAGACCCTGCAGACCCCAGTGAGCCGGGCTGCTGCCTGCTCGGGTCCCATGCGACACCATCAGGGCTCGGGGGGCACCAGGGACCAGCCGAGCATCCTCTGTCCCACCCCAGAGGCAGGCACAGCCCCCGGAGCAGCCCCGAGCAGGTGGCCTCTGTGGCACTGGGGACAGAGAGGCAGCACACAATCCCCCGGGTATGGCCAGGGGTGTGGTGGCTCTGCCATCTCGGCACGCTGCTGCTGCTGCTGCTGCTGCTGACCTCCATTTTGTCTGGGAGGTGGCAGCTGGCGCTGGCAAAGATGCTGCCAGCACCACCCTGCACCTCCCTGCAGCCCCTCATGGCCTGGCTGCTGTGGGCATCTGTTGTGCAGCCCCTCCCTGGCTGCCCTTGCCCGTGCCCAGCGGTGCCCCCAGAGCTCGCTGCCCTTTCTGTGCCCCTTTCCCTGCTTTGGGCTGGCGTGGCTGGAAGAGAGGATGGAGGGAGCAGGGATGGGGGTGGGGTTACTCTGCAGCAGAGATGGGGAGCAGAACCCCTCATCCATGTCCTTGCATTTGCTACCTGTGAACTGAATCTGCCTGGGAATTCTCAGGGAGCTGCAAGCTCTGCCCTGGGGCTGTGTCCCCCATTGGGGTGGGCAGGAGGTGAGGGGGCACGGGGCAGGGTGATGGGGGAGCTGGGCTGGCTTTCATCTGGCTGTGGGGGGCTCTGTCCTTGTCCTGGGCTGTCCTCTGAGCTGCCTCCCTGCCTGCAGGTGCTGCTCTGGAGAAAACTGCACCGTCATGGCCCCTCGTGCTGTGTGGGGCGGGAGGTGGGTGAGGAGCCTGACGGTGCCATGTCATCCAGCAGCGCGTTCCTGCTGCCCTGGAGGCACCACAGAGCCCCGTGGGCCCGGCCAGACCCCAACAAAGGCTGCAGGGGAAGGGCTCACCACAGCAAAGCTGCTGAGAACACACCAGTGCTGCCAACGGGGCGTCCACCCTCGCCCTGGCTGAGGTGATGTGGGGCTGGATGGGAGCAGACAAAGGGAAACTCACCTTGGATCTCCCTGGCTGAGGCAGCTCCTCATCTGCTGGAGCTGGGGGACAGCAGCACAGCATCCTTTGAGGAAGAGCTTGCTGCTTGGTGGCACCTGGGGACAATGCTCCCTGTCCTGCTGGTCACCTCTCAGCAGGAGAGGCTGCCAGTTGGTAGCCCCTGCACTAAAGAGTGGTTTCATTAGCTAATCTCTGCCCAATTAATCTTGGCTGATCCAGTTAATCGTGGCTCTCCATGATTTGCTCCTCACTGGGGGTGCCTGGTGTGTCACAGGGAGAGGCAGAGCCAGCAGGGTGCATGGAAAGGGGGGAAGAGATGGGAATTGGGGACAGGTCCAGATGTTCCCCCTGGCCCCAGGACGTGGCCATTCCTCTCTGCAGCCTCCCCTGTGAGCAGGGCAGCCCTGGCAGGCGGCAGGGAGGGAGCAGGGAGCGGGGCTGTGGTGCTGGCACCCTCCCAGCAGCGAAGGGCTGGCCCTGGCTTATCGAATTTCTCTCGATGGCAGCAGATTAAACTGCTCTGGCTGCCCCCAGGCAGGGAGAGCTGGCCGGGCTGGAGCTGCCCACAGGCTGGGGGGGCTGCCCTGGTCCTGCCCTGCCCTGCCCTGCCCTGCCCTGCCCGCTGCAGCCCTGCCCCTCTCTCCCCTGGATGCCCAGTGATGCCAGGGCTGCCTCCCTGCAGCTGAGTGGGTCAGGGGAAGGAAAGGAGGGTGAGGAGCAGCTGGGCAGTGTCTGCTGGCGGTCCCCAAGGGCACAGGATGTCACCTGGGCTCCTTGGCTGGATGGAGCTGGAGAGCTGCAGAGGAGCAGAGGGAAGCAGGGCACTGCCCACCAAGGATGCTGAGGGAAATGGAGGGAGCAGAAAATGGAACTGGGACTCTGCAGCAGGGAATGCTGGCCAGGAGAGGAGCTCACATCACATCACAGCCAGATGGGAATACACTGGGATGTAGCCTGTGATGGCAGGGAGAGAGAAAAGGTGCTGCTGGCCAGGAGGGAGGTTCTCACAGCCAGCATTGGTGGGGTGTGGGGTGTGGGGCTGAGCGGGCAGAAAAAGGCAAAGAAAGGAAAGCAGCACTAATGGAAGGCACACAGCAGAATGAGGCACACAGGAAAGTGTTCAAAGGAGAAACCAGAGTGTCTTTGTGGGCAGTGATGAGGCTGGAGCGGCTGGGAGTGGCACAGGGTGGGAGGGGACGAGAGCAGGGGCTGAGGTGGCCCAGGCAGGCAGCAGCGGGTCCTGGTGGGCTCACTGAGGGCTGTTGCTGTTCTGGGGCTGTGCAGGGACCTGAGCCACCTCTGGAGAGGCTGCAGAGCTGGGGAAGGGAGCTGCCTTGGCTCGGGAGCAGAGGGAAGGGTGTGACATGGGCAGGTGTCAGGGGCAGCCTTGCCCCGGCGGTGGATCCATTGTCCTTGAGCGGTGCCACAGGGTGGAGCAGCTCCGGCTCTTGGCCCGGTGAAGATGCAGCCCTTCCACTTGGGAATACATCCAATCGTTTTCCTGCGAAAAACAACTCCTCCGTTCCCCTTTGGCAAGCTCTGCTGGTTAATTTTCCTTCCCCCAGCTGAGCAGGGAGGCGGAGGCCACTGGGAGGCAGAGCCCACTTGCTTGCTTAGGGACTCAAGGGTGGTGTTAAACACCTGCTTAAAATAATCCAAGCTCAGAATAGCTGGGACCAAACGCTTGAACCGTGGGATTCATGGGTGTGATCACTGGCTGAGCACAGTGGGAGCTGCAGAGCCATCCCAGCAGGGAGATAAGAGGGGGGCTTGGGAACTCCAACAGAAGCAGCTTTGTCCTCTGCACGCTGTTGGACATGCCAGCTCACTTATAAAACAGGCAAAGGGTTTCTGAAAGGCAGTGCCAAGCTTGTAACACTTTCTCGATGCAAATTTTTCCGCCGTGTCCTTGGTTTCCTCTCACCCCCTTGGAAATCAAACCCCAGCTGTCAGACCTCAGGTAGTTTTAAAACCATCCCCTTCTCTTGGGATACTTTCTATTCTGTGGATTTGGTTTTTTCTTCCCTCTCCCCCCACATTTTCCACAAATTCTCCTGAATTTTTCATTTCCGCTGTGGGAAAACACATCTCATGTTCAAGATCCCTCCTTCTGGTCATGGCCCATGTAACCAGAGCTGGTGCTCACTAACGATCTCATTTCTCTCCCTGATCTCCTTCCTCCCGGGGCAAACATCCTGCTGGCAAAACCCAGGCTTGGAAAGCATCAGGGAATTCACACCCAGCCGTGCAGCTGGGATGCCAGAGGAGCAGCTCCTGCCCATTTTCTGAGGGGTTCTGTGCTCCTTTTTCACCAGCAGGGAGGAGCCAGGGAGTAGGGAGAGGCAGGAAAAGGGATGGATGTTAGAAAGGGATTTGTGGCAGGTCCAAAAGGATCCCAAAGCAATCAGAGGAAGGATCCCAGTACAATTTTCTGGGCAGTGGTCTTGAGGCTTAACTGCAGCTGAGGGAAGGTGGGATTGGCCTGCAGAGCATCAGTGCTGGGATGTTCAGCTGCTCTGGGAGGTGTTGGCGAGTGGTTTGTTTTGTCTTGGTGAGATGTGCAGTTTAATTTTTCAGCAAAAGGACTGGAAATAGGATGGTAAACTGGGAGCTGGGGCTGAGTGCAATGGCCACTGGCTCCCCAGGAAGGGCTGCTGGTGCTGATGCTGCAGGTCTGCTCTGTGGGAGCTGAATGGGAGGCGCATGCCCAGCCACCGCCTCCGTTCCCAGTGGAATGCCATCGCTTCCCTGCCTCCCTCCCTGCTCTGTCCTGCTGCCCAGCCCTGCTCTGCTGGGCTTGGAGGGGAGGCAGCAGGCTCTGGTAACGGGCTGGGACTTTTCTTGCAGGTTGAGGGGGTACCTATTTGATGGCATTGTCACCCTGGGGTGGAAAAGCTGCTCCTTGGGGTCGTGCTGATGCTGGCAGTGGCTGCTGGGGGTGCCCGGGGGGATGCAGGCTCCAGTGCTGCCCTGGGGACTGAGATGAGCACTGGAGCCTCCATCCCTGAGCCCTGCAGGCTCCCGTGCTCCACTGGGACTGAGCTGGGGGTCCTGACCTGAGGTATGGCAGAGAGAACAGGTAAAATGAGATATGGAACAAAACATCATCTTGGGGGCAGAGGCAGAGCAGCGTTCCCTGCAGTTTCCTTGCACAGGCCCTCCATCCATCCATCCATCCATCCATCCATCCATCCATCCATCCATCCATCCATCCATCCATCCATCCACGCAGACAGGTGCAGGGTGTGGGTTGGCATGCAGGTGTTCCTGACCCCCTTTCCTTCCCTTCCCTTCCCTTTCCCTCCCGTTTCAGGCCAGGCAGCGCTCCGGGGCAGCGGCAGGCGGGCGGGGCCGGCGCCATGGCGGGAGCCTCGGTGAAGGTGGCGGTGCGGGTCCGGCCCTTCAACTCCCGGGAGATGAGCCGCGAGTCCAAGTGCATCATCCAGATGTCGGGAAGCACCACCAGTGAGTGCCCCGCGGGCAGGAAGGGCGGTTTGGGTGCTGCTGGCAAGGAGCAGGGGTGGTGTGGTCGCAGCAGTCTGGGGGGGATCGGTGTGAGGATGCCTGAAGCATCTCCAGTGGTTTGGAGGGGGAGATGTGGGAATGGGGTCAGCATCCCATGGGGAGATGCTGTTGGAATGGCAGTGGTGGGACCTACATGGCACTGAGCCCTTGGATTTTGGTGACAGTAGGCAATGACAGAGGAATCACAGAATCAAACAAATCCCTTTTTTCAGAAGGGATTTGTGTTAAAGGGAATCTAGAAGGGATTTGTGTTAAAGATGATCTCGTTCCAACCTTCCACTAGAGATCAGGCTCTTCCAACCTGGTCTTGGAGCTGTGTTTGGGCCAGCAAATGTTTTTTGACTGCCTGGCCAGGTACCACTCACTGCAGCACACCAGGACCCATCCCTGCTCTCTGGGGCTCTTGGAGCTGCAGCAGCAGCATCAGGGAAGGATGGGAGGGGGGTTTGCCCAGGGAATGGTGTGCTCAGGGTGGGGAATGCAGCCCGGAGCCCTGGGGCTGTGTGTGCTGTCTGGAGCCCTTGCCCCTCTTTAGACACCAGCAGGGTGTGGGACTGGCAGTGAAACCCGTCCTCTGTGGCTCTGGAAGCCTCCAGATGGGGCAGTGTCTAAAATAACTCCATCCTGCGTCACCGGCGGTGGGTGACACGCTGCTGGAGCCACCCCCGCCCTGCAGGCTGCCATGACAACCCTGCTGCTGGCAGGGGACAGCGCCCAGGGGTGCAGGGGGGCGCTGGGACCCCGCTGGCCACCCCAGGCCCGGGGGAAGCTCTGTGGGGCAGCCCCTGCTGGTCTCTGGCCTCCTGTGGGGTTCTCATGGCTGGACAGGGATTCTCCACCTGCCCTCGTAGTGAGGAAGCCTCCTGTCCATGCAGGAGCTTCCCAGCTGCCCAGGGCAGGCAATGGGAGGGCAGATGTTCCCCATTCTGGTCCTGGGGGGAACTGTCGTGCCCCAGTCCCAGCCAAGAGCATCAGGCAGCCGCCAGCTCCAGCATGGCACTGTTTGCTCAGAGCTGTGTGCCCCTGCTCACCCTGGCCGTGCCCCCAGCCCTGCAGCCCGTGCCTCTGCTCCAGGGAGGGCAGCAGGGCTGCAGGCAGGAGCCCTTTGCTGACGGGGAGGATTTTCTCCATGAATGGACAAACCACTGGCTAATCCTCCTGGCCAGGGGGCTGGGGAGCAAAGTGTGGGGGGCTCTGCTGCTGCTGCGGCTGGGGGAGGCAGGAGGGTGCCAGCAGAGCAGGACTGTCCCAGTCCCCCCAGCTCCTGGCAGAGAAGCCAAAGATCAACATATCTGAGAGGGGTGAGAGCAAGTTTTCCCCTTCCCAGGATTATTTGGAGAGACCTTTGTCTGAGCTGGGGTGGAGAGGCAGCTTCTTCTCCTGCCTCCATTGAGCCCCTGGGAGGCAGAGGGGTCTCAGCCTTTCTCTGCTGTCCTTTCACCTGCAAGCTTCCAGCTGCCACAGCTGCCCCCAGCCCCGCTGCTCTGTGCCTGTCCTGCACCCTGTGGGCACCATCCCTGGCACCAGCACTCCTGGCCCCTCTCCTGATGGCTCCCACCAGGATATTTGATCCCAGTCATGTTCTCTGTCCTGTGGAGCTGTGCCTCTGCTGCCTTTAAACCCCGGTGATTATTTTCTCTGAGATGGGCTCTGGGCTTTCTCCTGCTCTGTGCCTGCCCACTCATGCTGCTGCCTCTTCAGGGCAAGGCAAGGGACACCTCCAGAAGTTTTCCTCCTTCCTGCCCCCTTGTTTCTGTGTTTGTCTTCACCTCCACACCCCTCCTTGCCTTTTCAATCCCAATGGCCCAGAGCATGATTTTTTTTTTGCACAAGTCCTATAGGAAAGGAAAAACTCCACCAGCAGCATTTATCTGCCTGCAGGCAAATAAATGGGAATGGCAGGGGCATGGCAAGAGTGTTCCAGCTCAGGAGAGGAGATGCCTGCCCTTGGGATGCTCCCCTGTGTCCCAGTCTCTGGTGTCCCATGCCAGCTGGAGCTGCAGCTGGGGTGCCTGGAGCCACGTGGTGCCATCCCCTGCCCTGTGCCCAGCATGGGCTGGCACTGGGATGTAGAACAGGCTCCTTGTGCTGCTCCATCCCTGCTCCACAACCCATCTTTGCTCCTGTTTGCACGGTCAGTGTCACTCTGCAGGGCAGGGACAGGCCTGGGGACCAGGTGGAGCTGCCAGGCTGAGCACCAGGAGCCACCAGAGGTGCTCCATCCCACTTCTTGCACAACTTCTGCTTCTCTTCACAATGCCCTCAGCACCACATCCAAGCATTAGCAGGGGTCAGGAAAGGGCAGCCACCGTGGGCTGCTCTCCCAGGGGAGGATTCCCAGTTGTTCCTCCCCAGCCCTTTCTCCTGGTGTTCAGCCTGCCTGGGATGCCCCAGGGTAGTGGGGCCAGGCTGCCTGCAGCAGGGGGACAGGCAGGGAGCCCGTGCCAGCCCCTCTTTGGTGCCAGAGCTGGGCTTCTCTCTATGCCAGGGAGCATCTCAGCAGCTCCACGCTGTGGTTTTGTGGCTGGGGCTGCGTCCTGACCCCCCTTCCCCTCTCTGCCTCGCTCAGTGCTGGGTTCTTCTCAGGTCACAAGTGGGGGACCCTTCCCATTGGAGTTGGTGTTGGAGGAGGGGTTCAGAGCAGAAAGCATCTCTGTGTGTGTGACACTGCACATCTGGAAGCACATCTGGCCACCAGAGACTCCCAGCAGTGAGCTGCCCCGTGCCTGGGGCTGCCCAGGAATGCCCAGCTGGAACCAGGAGGGGTTTGAGCCCTGGCTGACTGAAGAGAAAGCTCAGGGTTTGTGGTTCCTCCATCCCTGGTGGTGGCAGGGAGCAGCTGGGGCAGCGGGCACGGGAGCTGTGCTGTGCAGGCCTCAATGTCACCTCAGTGTCACCCAACATGGCCGGTGGCTGCACCTCGTGATTGCCCGCTGGTTTGGGCTCCTTCTGATGCATCTGTTGTTTCAGAAATAAAACCACATGGTAAATGCTCTACAGGAGGAGGAAAAAAAAAAAACCAACCCATGGCATGAGGAAGAGCAGTGATGCAGTCTCCAATTTCCATGGCAACGTCCTTTTCATCAGGGGATGACAAAAGCAGACTCTTGTTTCCGCTGCTGGTGTGACATGAGGCATTGATCACTGCTGGGGCTGGGCACCTGCAGGGGAAGGAGCCAGAGGGGCTCTGGGGGAGCCCTGGCAGGGCTGCAGCTGCTCCCACCCCACAGGTGACACCACGGGGGCTTTGGGGACAGGGAGCCTGTGACCCTGCTGTGTGACAGCGTTCACAGGGGTTTTCGAATGAGGGAAGACATGAGAATGTTGACTCCGTATTTCAGAAGGCTTGATTTATTATTTTATTATATATGTTACATTAAAACTATACTAAAAGAATAGAAGAAAAGGTTTCATCTCAGAAGGCTGGCTAAGCTAAGAATAGAAAAGAATGAATAACAAAGGTTCGTGGCTCAGGCACTGTGTCCAAGCCAGCTGACTGTGACTGGCCATTAATTCCAAACAACCACATGAGACCAATCCCAGATGCACCTGTTGCATTCCACAGCAGCAGATAACCATTGTTTACATTTTGTCCCTGAGGCCTCTCAGCTTCTCAAGAAGAAAAAATCCTAAGAGAAGGATTTTGCATGGAAAGATGTCTGCAACAGCCTTCCAGGAGGGTTTTGGACTGAAACCCCTCACCCTTCATCCCTCCCACATGGAGGAGGGGAGAGGGGCATGGGGCAGGGGTACCATGGGTGGCTGGTGGCCTCATGTTCCCATCTGTTTGTCCCTAGCTATCCTGAACCCAAAACAGCCCAAAGAGACACCCAAAAGCTTCAGCTTTGACTATTCCTACTGGTCCCACACTACGGTAAGCACTGGGAGGGCTGAGCTTGCCTCAAAGGCTGGGCTGGGGAGGGTCAGGAGGGCCTCCTTGCCAAATTTCTCCGTGTCCCCCTCCTCTGTGCAGCCTGCAGACATCAACTATGCATCCCAGAAGCAAGTGTACCGGGACATTGGCGAGGAGATGCTGCAGCATGCCTTTGAAGGCTACAACGTGTGCATCTTCGCCTACGGGCAGACAGGAGCTGGGAAATCCTACACCATGATGGGCAAGCAGGAGAAGGACCAGCAGGGCATCATCCCACAGGTGTGCCTGGGGAAAACTGCCTCATGCCAAAGGGGTGCCCAAAGGAAAAGCAGAGCTGGGAGGAAGGAGGGCTGTGATGGTGTTCGCAGGGGTCTCAGGTAGAGGGAAGAGATGAGGATCTGACTCCATGTTTCAGAAGGCTTGATTTATTATTTTATTATATATATTACATTAAAACTATACTAAAAGAATAGAAGAAAGGATTTCATCACAAGGCTAGCTAAGAATAGAATAGCAAAGAATGATAACAAAGGCTTGTGGCTCGGACTCTCTGTCTGAGCCAGCTGACTGTGATTGGCCATTAATTAGAAACAACCACATGAGACCAATCCCAGATGCACCTGTTGCATTCCACAGCAGCAGATAACCATTGTTTACATTTTGTTCCTGAGGCCTCCCAGCTTCTCAGGAGGAAAAATCCTAAGGAAAGGATTGTCCATGAAAGATGTCTGTGACAGAGGGCAGCAGGGTGGGAGTGAGGCCTTGCCAAGGTCTGATGTAGCACTGCTGTGACCCTGAGCTGGCATGGCTCCACCAGGAGGGGGTCAAGGAGGGTCACCCAGGCTCTCCAAGGCTGGAAGGACAATGGTCTGCCCACACAAGGCCAATGGGTGTGAGCAACAGTGGCCCAAGAGCTGAACTGCTGACCAAGAGCTGGCCTGGCAGGACACAGCAGGGCTCTGGGGATGCTGATTGTCCATGCCAGCGTGGAGGGGCTCTGCCAGCTCCCCAGAAGCCATTCCAGCACTCACTGGTTGGATTTTGGGGTGAAAAAGAAACCCCTGTATCTGGGCACTCTTGTGTCTGCAGCTGTGTGAGGACATCAATGACACCACACTGGGGCTCGGGGGATGCTGATTGTCCATGTGAGCTCTGCCAGCTCCCCAGGAGCCATCCCAGCACTGACTGGTTGGATTTTGGGGTGAAAAGGCAGAAACCCCAGTGTCTGGGCCCCCCAGGCAGGAGCAGGGGGGCTGATCCTGGCTCTTGTGTCCGCAGCTGTGCGAGGATCTCTTCTCCCGCATCAACGACACCACCAACGACAACATGTCCTACTCTGTGGAGGTAGGCACCCCTCCCTCTGCCTGCCCAGCCCCTCCTGGCCCCCCAGCTGGCTCCACAGGCCGTGCCAGTGTGCAGAGCCCTCTGTGGGGCCACCCTGCCAGCTCTGCCCGTGCCCTCTGCTCTAGGTGAGCTACATGGAGATCTACTGTGAGCGCGTGAGGGACCTGCTGAACCCCAAGAACAAGGGCAACCTGCGGGTGAGGGAGCATCCCCTGATGGGTCCATATGTTGAGGACCTTTCCAAGCTGGCTGTGACCTCCTACAACGACATCCAGGACCTCATGGACTCTGGGAACAAAGCCCGGTGAGTTGGAGAAGGGCAGGAGATGGGCAGGGTTTGGGAAGCTTGCAGTCGCTTATGCGGGGGACGGGATAGGTATAAGTTTAATGGTGTTAGGAACTCACGCTTTAAAAAAGGAACTCACTAGGTTGCGGTAAAATATTTAAATATGCATAACATTGTAACTAGACTAGTGAAGAGATTTTTGCTTTTATTTTTAGCACATCAGTCTCAAAATACAAAATGGAGACATGACAGCTTACTGATCTACACTAAAAAAATGTCTCTTCTAGCAGGGCTCATACAGCAATACATAAAATCATCTCAGACTAGAATTTAGCTAATCAGACACAGAAAACACATATTGACAAGCATTCTATCTAATCTTATAAAACATACGTAATCGTAGCTAAAACAAAGACTAGTTCATAAGAGACAAAGAACAGAGTTCTATTTATGCTAACCTTCTAAAGATATACATTAAATAACTTTGTTGTCATCTTAAAGCTAATTCTACAGACTTTTCTGCTTGCATGGGAAACTTTTCTGCTTGCATGGGAAACTTTTCTGCAATGCTAACAAAACTCCAATCTAAGGCCTACATACTTTTTTTAACCATTTCTTAAAAATCCTCTAACCTTATGGATTCCAACAACTTCTAGGAGGTCCTGCTTCACTCCCTGACTTTGCCAGTCCAGCTGCTCTGGAAGTGGCAATCCCCTCCTCACTGAGTGTTGGGTATCCCCACTTTCCCCTCACTTTCCTCCTGCTTTCCAAGGGCACTGGAGACAGCAGGGAAAAGCCTGAACCTGTGCACATCTTCTCCCAGAGCCCTCTCTTGTCCTCTATTCTTGCCTTTCCCCCATGTACCCTGTCCTGTCCCCGTCCCCAGCCGCTGCAGTGTCCCCCACAGGGTGTCACAGCTGCCTGTCCTGCTCTCCCTGCAGCACAGTGGCTGCCACCAACATGAACGAGACCAGCAGCCGCTCCCACGCCGTCTTCAACATCATCTTCACGCAGAAGCGCCACGATGCCGAGACAGACATCACCACTGAGAAGGTGAGAGCAGGCCTGGGCACTCAGGGCAGCCCTCATGGGTCCAGGGAGGACTTTTGTGTGCTTTTATCAGCACTTGGGGCATGGTGGTGCAGCCTGGTGGAGGGTTGGAGCAGGAGGGAGATGAGCGCCAGGCACATTCTGGGCTGCTGGTCCCTTGAGGGACTGACCCCTGTGCAGGGTATTTGGCAGCTTCAGCCCTGCCTGCAAGGGTATTAGCCCTGCTCCTGAGCAGCTCCTGCAGGGATGGCCCTGCAGAGCCACTGCTGCCCTCAGAGCAGTGCCATCCTGCAAGGGGGTTTGGCTTTGTGCTGGGTTTGCTGTGCCCACAGGGCTGACAGCCTCCCCTCTGCCTGCAGGTCAGCAAAATCAGCTTGGTGGACCTGGCTGGCAGTGAGAGAGCTGATTCCACAGGTGCCAAGGGCACAAGGCTAAAGGTGAGAGCTCACCTGAGGTCCCCTTCTGCTGGTGGGACACCATGGCCTCCTCCCTCATCCCCAAAACATCTCCTTCCCTTGCCTGGTTCTTTGCCCACTGCACTGCCAGAATCCTGGATGGGATTGTGTTTGAAAGCTGCCCAGTGCCAGTTTCACCATCATTCCCAGCTGGGGGGTGCTGGTTATCCAGTTAGACCAGCTCCTCTTTGCCCATACCATGCTGGATATTCCTCACTTTCTCCTGGGCTGAAATGTGGCTCTGAAATGGGGCCTGAGCATTTTCCTCTTCTTACCAGGAAGGAGCAAACATCAACAAGTCCTTGACCACTCTGGGGAAAGTCATCTCTGCCCTGGCAGAAATGGTAGGTAGCTGGAGAGCAGACAAACATTGGCACTGGGGGAAAAATGGGCTCGGGGCAGCAGGGCTGGGCTCAGCTTTGGGGGATGGAGCATCCCAGCTCCAAGGGCTGGAGCATCCCAGCTCCAAGGGCTGGAACATCTCAGCTCCAAGGGGTGGGCAGACACATCCCAAGCTGTCCCTGCAGCTGGGACAAGCTGGGCAGGTGGAGATGCCGCCTGCATGGGGACCTGCATGGGTAATCTCTGTTTGAGGGCCAGGGATGTGTGGTGGGTGCCAAGGAAAAAGCAGCTCCCCTAAACATTGTCTCCATTTCCTTTGCAGGACTCAGGGCCCAACAAGGTGGGTGCCCAGGCTGGATGGGGAGGGGGTGTTGGTTTGGAGCACAGTGGGAGTGGGTTCAGGGTGGTTTGGGAGTGAGACTGTGCCTGGACTCGAGCCATCTTCTCCTCATTCCTCCTCCTCCCTCTGGGGCTCTCAGAAGCCAGCCTTAAGCAACCCTCCCAGCTCAGGGCATTTCACAGGCAGGACCTGTGGACCTGGGCAAAGATGCCCAAGGTTTCCATCCTGCTCCAAGTCCCCATGGCTGGGGACCAGCTGTCACCTTCCCTTTGAGGGGAGCAGGCAGCCTGACAGCCCTTCCCTTTGCTCTCCCAGAACAAAAAGAAGAAGAAGACAGATTTCATCCCGTACCGAGACTCGGTGCTGACCTGGCTGCTGCGGGAGAACCTGGGTGAGGACAGCTGGGGGTGTGCTCTGCCAAAGGGCACGGCAGGGCGTGGCAGGGGGCACAGGGAGCAGCATCTCCCTCATTGCCTGTCTCTCTGGGCAGGAGGCAACTCCAGAACTGCCATGGTGGCTGCTCTCAGTCCTGCTGACATCAACTACGATGAGACCCTCAGCACCCTCAGGTAGGAAGAAGTGCCCTTGTCCTTCCTGCAGTGAGCAGGGACAGGGGAGGCTGAGGCCAGGCACTGCCACGTGCTGTCCCACCTCTGTGGTGTCCCTGCCTGGGGGTGTACTGTGGAGGGAGCCTGCAACCCCAGACAAAAGGCCAAAGGATTGTCCTGGCACTGGGATCCTCCTTGCTGGAGGGGCTCTGCAACACTCTTGCTTGTCCAGCAGCTGGGATTTTGCCCCTGTTCTTGTGCTGTTCAAGACCCTGCCCCTGTTCTTGCGTTGCTCAAGACCCTACCCCTGTTCTTGTGTTGCCCTGCCCCTGTGCTCAGTGTTGTTCAAGATCCTGCCCCTGTTTTTGTTCTGTTCAAGACCCTTCCTTGATCTTGTGTTGCTCAAGACCCTGCCCCTGTTCTTGCATTGCTCAAGACCCTGCCCCTGTTCTGGTGTTGCTCAAGCCCCTGCCCCTGTTCTGGTGTTGCTCAAGCCCCTGCCCTGTTCCCCAGGTACGCTGACCGTGCCAAGCAGATCCGCTGCAATGCTGTCATCAATGAGGACCCCAACAACAAGCTCATCAGGGAGCTGAAGGATGAGGTGGCTCGTCTGCGTGACCTGCTCTACGCCCAGGGCCTCGGGGACATCATTGACAGTAGGTACCGGGGGTGCTCTCTGCCCTGGCTCCAGGCAGAGATGGGCTGATGTCCCCACAGGCTCCATGCACCCTGCTGCCCTGCCCCACAGCAGCACCAGTGCTGCCCCTGTGAGCCCCTGCACAGCCCCCAGCCCCTCCTGTGGCAGGGGGAGCTGCTTTCTGCCTGCCAAACCTTCCCTTCTTCCCTTCCACCCACCATCTTCAGCATCCAGCACCCAGCAGAGGTGCCAGGAAGGCGTTACTGGGACTGCACGTGCCCATGGGCTCCCCTCCCTGTGCTGTCTGATACCCCACTGAGATGAACCCCCTGCCCTTGTTCTGTTCTCTCTTCTGTTCTCTCTGTCTCACCCCCCTC
Organism: Melospiza melodia melodia; assembly: GCF_035770615.1. Lineage (NCBI taxonomy): Eukaryota > Metazoa > Chordata > Aves > Passeriformes > Passerellidae > Melospiza > Melospiza melodia. The sequence continues at coordinate 6,915,798 of NC_086205.1, read as the reverse complement.
CCTGCCCTCTCTTTCTCTCTTAGCCCACCCTGCTGCAGGAGGATCCAAATGTGTGTATTCCCCATCACTGGTACTCTCTGTTGCTTCCCAGCTTTTTGGAGATCTGGGCTGTGCCCGGGGGCACCCGTGCAGCATGGGGAGGGCTCCTGCAGCCAGCCCCTGCTGCCGGGGTGCTGTGTGCCTGCAGGCTGCCCATCCTCAGGGAGCTGGCACAGGGCATGGTGCCACAGTGCTGGCTAGCACCTGGGCTAGTGCTGAAGGGACCAGTGTCCTCCCAGCTGGCCATGCCAAGGGCCCAGGGCACACGGGGACTCCTCCTTCATGCTGTTGTGATGTTTCCTGTCGCTGCTGCTGCTGCTCTGCTGCTGCTGGTGTCTCACTGTGGCTGGAGCCTGGCACGGCCTCGGGTGGGATGGAATGGTGCTCTACTGGTGGATTGGTGGGTGGTGGTGGCCAGGAGGCTTTGGCCTGTGGATAAGCACTGGGCCTTGTCCCACCCTGGGTCAGGCAGTGCAGTCAGGCCATGGCAAACCTGCTGAGGAGCCAGGGCTCTGCTTGTGCCCTTCTGGCTAATGGAGATGGGTGACTACTCCTGCACCTGCTGACCTGTGCCCTGCCTGCCTCTTGCACACTGCTCTGAGAACCAGTAACTCCTCAGGGCTGCAGGAGCATCTCCCCCCAGCGCTGACTCCTGGGGTGCCAGCTGGCAAGCACCCCTGCCTCTAGTGCTGGCTTCATTCTCTGGCTGCCTGGCCAAGGTGCTGCTCCACCAGGCCATGGGCTTCCTTCGAGCAGACCCTCTGGGGGAATCCTGCTGCTCCTCCTGCCCTGTCTACCTGGCCCCTTTGTAGGGCACAGGGCCACCCCCTCTCATCCCCTTCCCTTCTCATCCTCTGCTCCCAGATCTGGCTAATCTGGGGCATCTGGGCAGGGAAAACCATACAGGCTCTGTGAGGTGGAGAGGATGCCAGAGGCAGTGGCACACGCTTGGGGAGGATATTTGGTCCCAGACCTGATGGATGCAGGACCTGAGGTTGCAAAAGTGTCCCTGGGAGCCCAAGATGGTATTTCCAGCATCTGCCTCACCCAACAGCCCCGTGTCCCTGCAGGGCTGCCCGGGCTGGGGAGGAGAGTGCCTGCCCTGCCCTGTTGCTGTCTGTGCTGCTCTGCTGCTGCCTGTGCCTTTTCCTGTAATTCCTGCCTTTTTTTCTCGACGCACCGGCCACTCTTTTTTTTTTCCCAACAGCTTTTCTTGTCTCTGTCTCTCTCTGTCACCCTGTCTGTGTGTCTTTCCCCGGCCCTCCCCTCCTTCCGCGCCCGTAGATGTGTCGGACCTTGCGAACAATAATGATGCTGGAGGGGCAGAGCTGAGCCAGCGCCATGACAATCTCTCCACAGTGACCAACGCCATCGCTGGCATCAGCCCCTCCTCCTCCCTCTCTGCCCTGTCCAGCCGCGCTGCCTCGGTCGCCAGCCTGCACGAGCGCATCATGTTTGCCCCGGGCAGCGAGGAGGCAATCGAGAGGCTCAAGGTAAGAGGCTGCTGCCTTTTCCTTTTCCTTTTCCTTTTCCTTTTCCTTTTCCTTTTCCTTTTCCTTTTCCTTTTCCTTTTCCTTTTCCTTTTCCTTTTCCTTTTCCTTTTCCTTTTCCCCTTTTCCCCTTTTCCCCTTTTCCCCTTTTCCCCTTTTCCCCCTTTCCCCTTTTCCCCTTTTCCCCTTTCCCCTTTTCCCCTTTTCCCCTTTTCCCCTTCCCTTCCCCTTTCTTTCCCCTTTCTTTCCCCTTTCTTTCCCCTTTCTTTCCCCTTTCTTTCCCCTTTCTTTCCCCTTTCTTTCCCCTTTCTTTCCCCTTTCTTTCCCCTTTCTTTCCCCTTTCTCCTTTTTTCCCCTTTCCCCCTTTTCCCCTTTCCTCCTTTTCACCTTTCTTTCCCCCTTTCCCCCTTTCCCTCTTTCCCCTTTCTTTCTCCCTTTCCCCCTTTCCCCCTTTCCCCTTTTTTTCCCTTCCCCTTTCTTTCCCCTTTCTTTCCCCTTTCTTTCCCCTTTCTTTCCCCTTTCCCCCTTTCCTCCTTTCTCCTTTCTTTCTCCCTTTCCCCCTTTCCCCTTTTTTCCCCCTTCCCCTTTCTTTCCCCCTTCTTTCCCCCTTTCTTCCCCTTTCCCCCTTTCCCCTTTTTTCCCCCTTTCCCTCTTTCCCCTTTCTTTCTCCCTTTCCCCCTTTCCCCTTTTTTCCCCCTTCCCCTTTCTTTCCCCCTTCTTTCCCCCTTTTTTCCCCTTTCCCCCTTTCTCCTTTCCATGCCCTGCAGCTTGCAGAGGGGGCTCAGTGTTTTCTGGAGCCCCACTGAAGCGTGATCCTCATGTGAAGCAATACCCAGATGTGCCCTTGCAGAGTGGACAGACCTAGAGCTCGCCCACCCTGAGGGTTTGGGTGTTGTAGGGTCCTCCTGGTGCTGCCTTGGAGCTGTGGCACAGGTGCTTTGGGCTTGGGATGGGCAGAGTGCTCCTGGTCCTGCACGGTGCAGCAGTGGGCTGGCAGCAAGGCAGTGGAGAGGGTGCTGTCTGTGCCTCACTCTTTGAAGGTGGGGCTGATGGAAAGATGGGGTGAAATGTGCTGCAGCTTGTGCAAACAAGCCTGAAGCTGGGACTGGTGTCCCCACTGGAGCACACTGGGCACAGTGGGCAGGAGAGCTGCCCCAGGGTGGTGTCAGCAAGCCCTGTTAACCCCCCTGGCAGGAGACAGAGAAGATCATTGCAGAGCTGAACGAGACGTGGGAGGAGAAGCTGCGCAGGACAGAAGCGATCCGGATGGAGAGGTGGGTGGGCTGGGGGGCTGGGGCAGGATGGCATGGCACAGTGGCATTCCTTGGGCATTTTGTTGGAGCACTTGGGTTCCTGGGGCAGCCAAACAGTTTGGATGTCCAGCTGGACCCTGGGTTGCCCCTGGGGACCCCAGTACCCCCCATATCAGCCTGCACAGAGATGGGCTGCTCTGAAAAACCCACCTGGATTGTGAGGAGAGCTGTGGCAAGCCCTGCATTACAATCCATGGGACAAGCCAAGGGCTTCCATCCTGGGGGTGCATGGAGTTTTGACAGGCACTTCTTTCTCTTGCTCCTTCAGGGAAGCATTGCTGGCCGAAATGGGGGTGGCCATGAGGGAGGATGGAGGCACCTTGGGTGTATTTTCTCCTAAAAAGGTAGGATCATCCTATTCTCTTCTTCCTGGGGACTGGTTTGTACCTCTGCAGCTCCCTTCTGATCCACTCTGTCACAGCTGGCCAGCCCCATGTACTTCAATATCCTTTTCTTGGCTCTGGAACCCGTGGGGGAAATCCCAGCACTGAGCCTGCTGGGCACAAACATGGGTACAAATATGTGGGTTAATATTTAAAGATATTTAAAGTTGCTGCCCCTGAAGCCAGCAAGTCCTTGCTAACAAATGTGGGTGGGCAAATATTCCATCTCTTTATTGCTTGTAGCATTTGGCTTGGCCAAACCTCTTAAGTTTGTGTGTCCCCAGCTCAGGTGGTGATAAAGACTTCACAGCCTTTCCATTACATGGGCAATCTGACTTTTGGGATGAACTTGTGCACTGTTGTCTTTGTTTCTTGTCCCAGCTGCTGCCTGTTAGGAGCCCAGACCTTTGGGTAGGAAGCCTGGGGGTTTATTCCCCAAAGCAGGTTGGTCTTGGAGGTGGGGCATTGCTGTGGTGGTCTTGGTGCCTCCTTGCTCTTCAGCTGTCTGGCAGGTGGAAACTCTTCTGACTTCTCCAGTGGCTGGTGAGGAAATTTAGTGTTGATAGTGTGCAAATCCATTTTGTTATGGGCACTGCACTTTGTTGTCCTGCTGTGTGCCATGGCTGGGGTGGTCACAGCTCCAGGAGCTCAGTGGAAGGTCACCACCAGCTTTACAAATCTGGACAAAAACTGCAAGTGAAGGAGGTCTCAAGCCCCCCAGGGCTGTATGTCTGTCCAGTGGGGCCAGAGGTTAAATGTTGCAGCCAACTTCTGCCAGCCACCATGGAGAAGAGCCCACCTTTCCTTGACTTCCAGCTCTGCTGCCCTGTTTGCAGTGAGTTTCTGCTGCCAGCCAAGGCTTGTGGCACCATGGTGAGGGGCCCCCTCTGCATGCTGGGTCTCAGCAGGTTGATAAGGCGTTCCTTACAGCCTGTTCTATCTGATAAACTTCTCCCACTGGTACTCCTGGGGCTGCCCCTGTTCCCTCAAGGTGTAATCCCAGCAGCTAAGCTGGCTCTGGCCTGAGAGGCCTTTGGCTGAGGGAGAAATTTTCCTCCTATCAAGAACAAAGTGGTTTGTGACCCACAGCAGGAAAGGGCTGTGAGGGACTGTTAGGAAGAAGACCTGAGAGTGAAATTCAGCCTGCAGGTCGGGCTTCAGGTCTGCACTGCTTTTGGGTGAACCTCTGGGACCTGCTCTTTTTGGATGCATCATCTGGTGCACAGTCAGTGGAGGAAAACAGGCACTTTTACTGCCTTTTTGACCTGGCAGAGGGCAGGGTTAGATCAAGTATCGAGAGGAAGTTCTTCCCTGAGATTGTGATTAGGCCCTGGCACAGGGTGCCCAGAGAAGCTGTGGGTGCCCCTTTCCTGGAATTGTTCAAGGTCAGGTTGGATGGGGTTTGGAACAACCTGATCTACTGGAAGATGTCCCTACCCATGGAAAGGGGGGTGAAATGAGATGTGGTTTTATGTCCCTTCCAACCCAAACCATTCCACGATTCTATACTATGGAATTGTATTCTCACAGTGAGAATATAGTGAGAATATCGCACAAGTGAGAAGGGTCCTGCCCCTGGAGCCTCTGAGCCATATCAGGGAAAGTTTTGCCTCTGTGTTGGGCCTGTTTGGAACATGAATTGTCAAAGGAGGCCAGAGGAAGGGTAGCTAGGACTCAGCTCTGTGAGGAGGAAAGCAAGGAGGCTTGTGGAAGCAGGAATCCTCATGGCAGCCTCTCTGTGCAGCCCCTGGAAAAGCCTGGATGTGTCACCCTGAGGATGCAGAGGGCAGGAGAAGCAGTGCAGGGCAGCCTGCAGTGCTGCTGAGCTCCCTCCTTGCTGCAGAGCCCCCTCAGTGCCCGGGCAGGCAGGGCACTCAGGGATGGCTCCGTGTTTGTCCCTCCCAGACACCGCACCTGGTCAACCTGAACGAGGATCCGCTCATGTCCGAGTGTCTGCTCTACTACATCAAGGATGGCATAACAAGGTGAGGGCCAGGTCCCTCCAAGGATGGAGGGGTGGGAGCACTGTCCCTGTCTCAGTGCCTGACTTCCCCAGGTGGGCAGGGGGGTGACAGCTGTCCCCAGGCTGGGCACTGTTCCCAGGGCATCCCCAAAGCGCAAATCCCCAAGATTTCGGTCCTGCAGTGCACCAAGGGTTTCTCCTGTTAGCTCCATGGATGGGGCTGGGGGGAAACTCAGGATGGGGTGCTCTGAGGGAGGATTGAGCTGGATTTCCCCTGCAGGGTTGGCCGGGAAGATGCTGAGAAGAGGCAGGACATCGTTCTCAGCGGGCACTTCATTAAAGAAGAGCACTGCCTGTTCCGCAGTGACACCAAATCTGGTGGTGAAGGTACTGCTTGTCTGGAGGAGCTTCCCTGCCCTGGGGACCCATCCCTCTGCATCTCCTCAGCCCCTGCCCCCAGATTAATGTCCTGCCCTCCTCAAACTAGTTGGGCTTTACTGCATGGCTGCTCCATGCTTCCAGACGAGCGACATCCCTCCTGGCTGGGAGGGGAGCTCGCACAAGGCACGTGGGAAGGAAGCAAGGTGAGGAGATCTGTGAGGGTGTTCACAGGGGTTCTTGGATGAGAGAAGAGACAAAGGATCTGACTCCATGTTTCAGAAGGCTTGATTTATTATTTTATAATATATATTATATTAAAACTGTACTAAAAGAATAGAAGAAAAGGTTTCATCAGAAGGCTGGCTAAGCTAAGAATAGAATCAGCAAGAATGATAACAAAGGCTTGTGGCTTGGGCTCTGTGTCCAAGCCAGCTGGGCTGTGATGGGCCATTAATTAGAAACAACCACATGAGACCCATCACAGATGCACCTGTTGCAGCAGATAATCATTGTTTACCCTTTGTTCCTGAGGCCTCTCAGCTTCTCAGGAGAAAAAATCCTAAGAAAAGGATTTTTCATGAAAAGATGTCTGCGACAGAGATCAGGGCAGGATGGCTGAGCGGACTGTAGATCATTCCCCCTCTCAAGATGTGGAGCAGAATCCACTCCCCAAAATGGCAGGAACCTGGGTGTGAATGAGCTGTGGGAGATGAGCCTGGGGAAGCTCTGGGGTCTCCTCCCACATGCAGTCTCCAGCTGCCTTTATTCCTTGGGACTGCTCTGATTAACATCAGGTTGGCTGAGTCCTGTCAGCTGCCCACAGGGTGGGTGCTGCTGGTGGGTACCAAATGTGGCTGGGGTGGGTGTCCCTCCCTGAGGCTGCTGGAGCAGCACGTGCAGGATTCATCCCTCTGCTTCCACTCTGTCTCCACAGTGATAGTGACCCTGGAGCCCTGTGAAGGTGCTGACACCTACGTGAACGGCAAAAAGGTGACGGAGCCCAGCATCCTGCGCTCAGGTGGGTGCTGGGGCTGGCAGGCCAGAGCTGCTCCAACCCCCCTTCCTCCCTGCCCTGGAGGCCCTGCACTTGTCCCACATTGAACCCACACCTTTCCCCGTGCCCATGGCTGCAGGAAACCGCATCATCATGGGCAAGAGCCACGTGTTCCGCTTCAACCACCCCGAGCAGGCTCGGCAGGAGCGCGAGCGGACCCCGTGCGCGGAGACGCCCGCGGAGCCCGTGGACTGGGCCTTTGCCCAGAGAGAGCTGCTGGAGAAGCAGGGCATCGACATGAAACAGGAGATGGAGCAGCGGTGAGAGCACGGCCTGAGGGGCTGGGGAGCTGGGAGCTCACTTCCAGCTTGGTTCACTTCCACCTTGGTTCACTTCCCCATTTCCACCTAGGCTCCAGGAGCTGGAGGACCAGTACCGGAGGGAGAGGGAAGAGGCAAATTACCTTCTGGAGCAGCAGAGGCTGGTAGGTGGCTGGGACATGGCTCCTTCTCAGGCATGACTGAAATCCTGGCAGATGTTTGTGTGGGGTGGGTCTGTGTTCTAAAAATAAGGGCAAATGTGTTGTTCCTGGAGTTGTCACCACGAGCACTGATCCAGAGGAGGGAGGAGGCTGTGTTCCTGCAGGGAAGAGGAGTGTGATGTGGCAGCGTGGAGGAAGGTCACATCAGTGGGTTGCATCACCTCTTTTCCTGTTCCCCCCAGGACTATGAGAGCAAACTGGAGGCACTGCAGAAGCAGATGGATTCTAGGTATTACCCTGAGGCAAATGAAGAGGAGGAAGAACCTGAGGATGAAGGTGAGGGCTGGGAACCACCAGGAGGTTTTGATGCTTTCTGTGGGAGCATGAGGAGTGAACTGTGGGTCAATGTCCTGGTAGTGGTGTGACTGTCCCTCCTTGTGCCCACAGTGCAGTGGACAGAGCGAGAATTCGAGCTCGCCCTCTGGGCCTTTAGGAAGTGGAAGTGGTACCAGTTCACCTCCCTCCGTGACCTGCTCTGGGGCAATGCTATCTTCCTCAAGGAAGCCAATGCCATCAGCGTGGAGCTGAAAAAGAAGGTGGGTGTGCCTGGGCTCCTTCCTGCCTGGCTGCAGCACCCACAGCACAGGCAGCCAGGAGGTGCTGAGGAGAGCTCTCCAGAACCAGCACATGAAGCCTCCTGCCCTCCCAGGTGTCTCACCAGCCCCTCTGCCCCTCCCCAGGTGCAGTTCCAGTTTGTGCTGCTCACGGACACGCTGTACTCGCCTCTCCCTCCCGACCTGCTGCCCCCCGATGCTGCCAAGGACCGCGAGAAGCGGCCGTTCCCCCGCACCATCGTGGCCGTGGAGGTGCAGGACCAGAAGAACGGGGCAACGCATTACTGGACCCTGGAGAAGCTGAGGTGGGTGACAGATGGCTGTGCCAGGAGGGTTTGGCTGCCCACAGCCCTGTGTCTCACCACCACCATGGGCGTCCCCTGTGCCTGCAGGCAGCGCCTGGACCTGATGCGTGAGATGTATGACCGAGCGGCAGAAGTGCCTTCCAGCGTCATCGAGGACTGTGACAATGTGGTGACAGGCGGAGACCCTTTCTACGACCGCTTTCCCTGGTTCAGGCTGGTGGGCAGGTGAGCGCTTTGGCTCCTTCCAAGCGTGGCTGGCACCCACAGGAGGTCCTGCAGGAGGACACGCTGCCAGTGCCACCCACGGCGTGCGGGGTGCTCACCCCCGTGTGACAGCTCCGGTGTCACGGCTCTCCTGCCGGCGCCCCGAGGGGCACACGAGCTGCTGGCAACGCTGCTGCTGCCTGCCTCACCCAGTGCTGGGAGCCACGGGCTCCAGCTCGGGGGGTGTGGGGGCTGTGGCTGTCCAGCAGGCAGGGATTCTGTGCCGTGGTGGGCTCCACGCGGTGGGCATGCGGTGTCCCTGTGCACGCGCCGGTGTCTGAGCGTCCGTCTGTCTGTGCAGTGTGTGCCGCGTGTCCCCTGCGCTTCCTGCACTGGATGGAAGGGTGCAGGGCCAGCAAGGAGCATGGGCCACCCTGGAGAAGGCTGGGGCAGGGCAGGGGGAGCAGGGGGCTGAGCTGTGTGGCCTGGAGGCATTCCCCCGTGCTGTAGCACAAGGAGGGATTCTCTCCAGCAGCAGGGATAGTGGCGAGCCTTTGTGCCACCTGCTCTGTCCCTTTGTTCCCTGCAAACCCAGCAAAGGGTGTCCCCAGCATTCACATGGTTCCGTGGGTTGCTCTTTTGTCTGGCTGTCGGTGGCTTTAGAGATGCGCCAGGTGGGCAGGTCTTTGTTCCCAATGTCCCTCGATTGAAGCAGACAAAAAACCCACCCCAAAACCTAACCAAGAAAAACCAAAAAAAAAAAAAAAAAGCAAAATTCCTGTTCTTTCTGTTTGGAACAGCTGGTGTTAACATGTCTTCTATCTTGTTGTACTAACCTTAGTTCAGATATCTCTGGCTGCAACAGCTCTCCTCTTTTCAACACATGCATGAGCGAGCGCATGGCTGATCTCACCCCCTCCCCTACCTTCTCGAACCCCGACTCCGACATCACCGAGCCTGCTGACGAGCAGCACCAGGGGCAGGAGGAGGAGGAGGAGGAGGAGGAGGACCTGGAGGAAGACATCTTTCCGGAGTGCCCGCTGTGTGATGGCCGGGATCCATTTTACGACCGCTTCCCCCTGTTCAGTTTAGTAGGAAGGTTGGTGAGGTTTTAGGAGAGCATGCCGGGAAGGACCTAGCTCTTTCGCATGAGGGAGCTGCTTTTGGACACGACTCCCACCTCCGGGGCATCCCGGAGGTGCAGGCTGGGCTGGGACTGCCACCAAGCCCGGGTGCCTGGCAGGGTGGGGAGGTCCCCACTGAGGTAGGGCTGTGAGAAGCATAGCGGGGGAAAGGGATGGTAGGGGAAGGTGGATGGTGCCTTATGTGGGCACCTTTTTGGGCACATTGTCTTTTTCCACTGAAAAAGGGAGCTCTGCTGTGTCTCCAACACCAAAGGAGCCAGGGGAGCCACCTGGTCCTGGGCATTTCTGTCCCAGGAAGGAGCACCTCTCACCCAGCTTGGGATGACCCTATGGTGCCACTGGCACTGCAAAACCCTGTGTGCCTCTGGCACTGCATTGGTCAGGGTGAGCCCCCTGAATCTGGAGGCTTGGATGTCCCCAAGTGGTTGTGGGGATGAAGCTGAGGGGAGTGAGGGGAGAGCTGGGTGCAGAACAGAGTGCCAAAAGCAGTGTTTGTTCTTCCAGCTCCTGCCAGTGCTTGGCTTGGAGCCATACCTGCCAACTTGGCATAGGAGATGTCCAGGGAAGTTGTGGGTGTAGGCTCCAGCTCCTCTTTAGCAGGAGCCAAGGACAAGAAACTTTAATTTCTCATACCTGTTGGCTGGAGACCCCTTGGGCTCCACCAGTCTTGGTGGAGAAGCCCACCAGCTGCCCCAAACCTGGCTGTGCCACAAACCTGGAGCCATCTGCCCATCCCTAGAATGGTCTGAGGAGCTGCCAGCTTTCTCTGGGTTTTCCCAAGGGGGTGTGCAGCAGGAGCTGTTCGGAGAGCCTTTGCCTCAGGCAGGGGCTCCCTGACCAGGGTGAGCTCTTCCTCAGAGTGCCAGAGCCAGGCAGGTGGTGGGAAGGAGGGAGCAAGGCAGGCAGAGAGGGTGGAGGTGGGGTAAGAGTCCTGCAGCCTCAGACCGAAAGAGCTGGGTTCTTCCCCTTTTATTTTCTTTTTTCATTTTTCCTTATTTAAAAGAAAACAAAAAACATATCAAAACAACCCCAAAACTCTCAAGGGCACCTCAAAAAACCAACTGAGGCCCTGTGGCAGCAGCCCCACTCCACGCCAGGGGTGTGTTCCCCAGAGCTTGGTGCCTCCTGACTTCTTTTGAGTCTGCCCTGGGTTTGGCTCCCCGCGCAGCAGCTCCGCCGGCCACATTTCTTGTGAAGTGTGCTTGGATTGGTTTATGATTGGATCCTTGTCTTTGGTTTTCTCTTTCTCTCTTTATTTCTCTTTCCTTCTTTCTCTTTTTCCTTCCTTCTCTCTTTCTCTCTCTTTTTCCTTCCTTCTCTCTTTCTCTCTTTCTCTCCCTCTTTTTCTCTCTTTCTCTCTTTCTTTCTCTCTTTCTCTCTCTCTCTCTCTCTCTCTTTCTCTCTCTTTCTCTCTCTCTCTTTCTCTCTCTCTTTCCTTCTCTCCTTCTCTCCTTCTCTCCTTCTCTCCTTCTCTCCTTCTCTCCTCTGTTTCTTTCTCTCCCTTTCTCTCCTTCTCTCTTTCTTTCTCCCTCTCTCTTTCTTTCTCTTTCTCTCTCTTTCCTTCTTTCTCTCTCTTTTTGTCTTTCACTCTCTTTCTCTCTCTTTCTCTCTCTCTCTTTCTTTCTTTCTCTTTCCTTCTTTCTCTCTTTCTTTATTTCCTTCTCTCTCTTTCTCTCTTTCTCTCTTTCTCTCTTTCTTTCTCTTTCCTTCTTTCTCTTTTTTCTTCTCTCTCTCTCCTTCTCTCTCTTTTCTCTTTCTCTCTTCTTGTTTTTTTAAATTTTCATTATTTTAAGGGTTTTTTTATTCTTTTTTTTTTTTTTTTAGCTGCTGGCTCTATCTCTTCAAAGCTTTAGCAAAAATTGGGGTCCTTTCACTTTTATCTTCCTTTGGAAAGGCTTTTCTTTGATCTGAGCATGCCATCTTTGCACCTCACCAATCTTGTGGTTAGTGTCCCTGCCCTCCTTCCTCTAGTGACACACTTGTCCCCCTCCTCCCTGCCTGCCCCACCTCCTTCCCACTCCTCCCTGCCCTCTCCAGTCCTCGGCTGCCACTCCAGCTGCCCTGTGATTTTGGGTGGGTGGGTGCACACAGATCCCTGCGCTTCCGAGAGTTCCCTGTGGGCTCTGCCCCAGCCACGAGTCCTGCTGGGAACCCTGCCGTGGTCTGACCTCCTGCTCCCAGTGCCATCTGAGAAGAGATGGGTTGAGATGGACCCATCAGGAGATAATGATTTGGCATCAGCTGCTTCCACGACTTGAGATGCTTTGGGTGGAAAAAGCCTCGAGGAGCATTGAAGGTCAATGGGAGTCACCAGAGCAGGGGGAATCTCTGGACTTGGGGGTGCAAGGGCAGGGCTGCAAGAGCCCCCTGGGCACTTTGGGGTGCCACTGAATCTGAAGATTCCTGTGAGGCTGGGATGCCCTGAGCAGCACAGCAGAGATGCAGCCCTCATGGGAGCCTCCTGAAGGAGAGATGTCCTGGCCAGCCCCCAGCACCATCCCACCACACCACACCTCAAGATGCTGGTGGGTGCCACAGGGAGAGGTGGCGGGCACCCCACGCCCCATCTTGCTGGAAGTGGTGCTGCCAGCTCACACCTTTGGCAGGGAGCTCAGTGCCAAAGGTGACTTGTCACCATGGAGGGTACAGCTTGCCACCATGGCCAGAACTGGATGACCATTGCAAGCTGACCGTGAGGCGGAGGGAGGCAGCAAGAGGACCCAAAATGCTTGAGAAGCAGAGAGCAGGGGCCTGACAGGAGGTGCTGACAGAGACATGGTGCAGCCATCGTGTTGGACTCCGGTGTGGCACCTCGCCGTGGTGGCGTCGGTGACCTGGATGCTGCAGAGGAGAGCAGGGAGGCTCCTCAGACCTGCCAGGCGTGCTGTCCACCCCTGTGACCTGCTGGCAGGTGGCCCAGGACCCCGAAGCCATCTGTGTGAAGGGATGGGGAGGGGGGGATGCACAACCTGATGCTGCCAGCCACACCATGCAGCCTCCCTCCCAGTGGTCTCCAACACGGCGGGCAGAGCCAGGGCCAGGAACCCCCAGCAGGTTCACCTCTGGAGGTCCAGGACCTTGTCCTCTAATCTCCTTCACTCCTGACAGCCTCCATCTCCCTTGTGACCCTTCCTCCCCCCTGTCTTGCCCCTGTCCTCCCCGTGGTGACTCTGCAGCTACCCCCCAGTCATGTTGCAGCACCTCCTGCCCAAGTTCTCCAGCTCTCTAGCACACAGAAGGTCCTCCCGCCCTACGGCTTCACGGTGGCACCAGCGCAGCCCTCTCCCCTCCTGCCTGCCACGGAGGCACCGGTCGGAGAGGCCTGCAGCTCTGGTGTGTTCTGTGGTGTTGTCCATGGCGTGTGGCACCCTCCTGCCCACCCTCCTGCCCGCGGCACGCTGCCTGCCCGCTGCCCCAGCCCCTCCGCCTGGCCCTGGCTGCCTTCTCTTTAGTTTTGCTTTGCAGCGCTGCGGTCGCGCCCTGAGCAGTGACCTGGGATCCCGGCCACTGCCGGCCACGCCAGCCGTGCCTGGGCACCCACGGGTGGGAGCAGTGACCGCTGTCCCCCCTGTTGTGTGTCCCCCCCTTCTCTGGCAGGGCCTTTGTCTACCTGAGCAACCTCCTGTACCCCGTGCCCCTGGTGCACCGCGTGGCCATCGTCAGCGAGAAGGGCGAGGTGAAGGGCTTCCTGCGTGTGGCTGTCCAGGCCATCTCAGGTAGGAGGGAAATCCCCCTCAGCAATGTGCCCCTGGCATCCCCTGCACCCGCTGTGCCCCTGGCATCCCCTGCACCCTCTGTGCTGGCTCACCCCGATCTCTCCTCCAGCGGATGAAGAAGCCCCTGATTATGGCTCTGGAGTGCGGCAATCGGGGACAGCCAAGATCTCCTTTGACGACCAGCACTTTGAGAAGGTAAGGTGGGGCTGGCTCTTGGTGGATGCCCATGGACCTCAGATCCCTGCCTGTCACCTCAGTGCTTCCCATGGGGACCCCCAGGCTCCTAGAGGGGGAGGGAAAGGAATGTGCTCTTGGTCCACCAAGCCTTGGGTACCCACCGGTGCATCCTGCTCTCACCCAAGTCCCAGGGGGAGTACAGTGGGGTGGGAGAGGAGAGCTGGAGGTGCCTGGGTGCTTGGGATGCTGGTGGTGGTGCAAGCAGGACCACCAGAATGCCTGAAGTCCCCTGGTGGCTCAGTTCCAGTCGGAGTCGTGCCCAGCTGTGGGGATGTCTCGCTCGGGGACCTCTCAGGAGGAGCTGCGCATTGTGGAGGGGCAGGGCCAGGTCAGCGACGTGGGCCCGTCCGCTGATGAGGTCAACAACAACACCTGTGCAGGTGAGCAGGGGTGGCAGGCACTGTGGGAGGGCTCCCTGCACCTCCCTGGCATTGGCAGCCCACTGCTCCCGTGGGGAGCTGCTGGAGCAGAGTCAGAGGGAAAAGCCTTGGAGATCTTTGGGTTCAACCTATGACACCACCTTGTCAACCACCATGGCACTGAGTGCCACGGCCAGGCTTTTCTTAAGCTCTTCCAAGGACAGTGACTGCCCACCTCCCTGGGCAGCCCCTTCCAATGCTCAATCACCCTTTCTGTGAACAGCTTATTCCTAATGTGCAGCCTAACCTTCCCCTGGTGCAGCTCAAGCCTGTGTCCTCTTGTCCTGTCACTGGTTGTCTGGGAGAAGAGACCACCCCCCACCTGGCTATAACCTCCTTTCAGGGAGTTGCAGAGGATGATGAGGTCTCCCCTCAGCCTCCTCTTCTCCAGGCTAAACACCCTCAGCTCCCCCAGCTCTGTTGGACAAGGGTGTTCACACCCTTCATCAGCCTTGTTGCCCTTCTCTGGACATGCTCCAGCACCTCAACATTGTTCCTAAATGTTCCTAACACTGGGGGGAAGACACCTTGCCTTGCTAAGGTCCTTCTCCTCCCTGCAGTGACCCCAGAGGATCTCCTGGACAGCCCAGAGAAGCCTGCACAGGATGGGCCCCTGGAGGTGGCTTTGGACCACCTGAAGCTGGGCAGCATCTTCACTTTCCGTGTGACAGTCCTGCAGGCCTCCAGCATCTCTGCAGAATACGCCGACATCTTCTGCCAGTTCAAGTGAGCCCTCAGTGCCCCCCAGCCCTGCTTCTTCCACCAAGCTCCAGCCATCACCTGGGGGCTTCTGGTGAATTTGGGATGTTTCCTCCACCCCTGAGCCCTTTGTGGATGGGGAGGCAAAACCAAGGGCTGTGAAATCTGCCCAAGAACTTGTTTAGTCACTGGCAAAAGGCAAGGAGAGGCTCCCATCAGCTTCAGGGGGTCCTGTGCCAGCCAAGGGTGCAGGCAGCAGCCCCGGGGGAATAGGCTCTTGTTGTGGTCCCTTGCTTTCACTCCCCTCCCTGCTCCAGCACATCCCCATCCCTGAGCAGCCCCTGAACAACCTTCCTTCCCTCCACAGCTTCATCCATCGCCATGATGAGGCCTTTTCAACAGAACCCCTGAAGAACACAGGACGGGGGCCACCCCTGGGCTTCTACCATGTCCAGAATGTGCGTACCCCTCTCCCAGCACCCCTCTGCTCCTGCTCCTACACCTGCTGGGATCTCTGCAGGGCCTTGGCTGGATCCTCTCCCAGGGAAGCAGCTTCCTCCTGCCCTTCCCAGCCCCTCACAGACACCCAGCTAAGCCAGGCTTAGATGGGGTGGACATGCAGGAAAAACACCAGAAGCCACTGTTGTACACCTGAAAAGGCTGGGATTTCACTGCCGTGGTCTTGGTGGAGAGAGGGAGGATGGGTGAGGGATGGAGGGGACTGACAGTTTTACACCCTTCCACATCCCAGATGCTGTTGCTGGCTCTCTCCCCTTTCCCAGATAAACTGCCCTGTCAGATGAACCATGAAAGCTCTTTCTCTTCTAGATTGCTGTGGAGGTGACAAAATCTTTCATTGAATACATCAAGAGCCAGCCAATTGTGTTCGAGGTGTTTGGCCACTACCAGCAGCACCCCTTCCCACCTCTCTGCAAGGATGTCCTGAGGTGGGTACATCTGGGCCACCCCCAGCCCCTGCCTGTGCTGTGGGTGCTCTGGGCTGCCTGGGGACCCAGCGTGGGGCTGGCTGGGTTTGGGGTGCCTGCTTTTGGGGGTGCTATAACCAAGCTGGTTCTGCCTGCAGCCCACTGAGGCCATCCCGACGCCACTTCCCCCGTGTGATGCCACTCTCCAAACCAGGTAGGGAGCCCAGCCTCCTACTCCTGTGCCCACCTGTATTTCCCATGTTGGGTGGGTGTCCCCTTCCCCAGAGGCACCACAAAATGCACAATTTGATTTATTTTTTATGGGCCATGGCACTCTAAAGCCCTAGACACCCATTTCCCAGTACTCAACAGATGGAAAGCTCCCATCTCATGTCCTGCAGAGCAGCAGGGGGAAATTCTTTGCCCTTGGTGGCTCAGGTGGCTCCCCAACCCGAGTGTCCCTGAGAGACCCAGCTGTGGGGGTTTGGCTGTGCAGTCAAAACAGCAGCTCAGGGGGAGCAGCCTCTCTGTGGTGGTTCCTGAGCAGTGCCTGGAGCAGCACTGTGTGATTTGGGATGTGCAGGCACACTGTGTGCACCTGGGGATGGCTGAGGCCAGTCTCTTGCTGGGCAAGGGAGAAAGCACTGCCAGTGATCAGCAAGGTCCCTGGGATGAGGCCCTTGTTGCTGCCTCTATGCATGCCCTGAGGTCCCTGCCTGCTCTGCCCTTCCTCTGCCATCATATTCCTCATTCTGAGTGCCAGCAGCAGGCTGAACCTCTCACCTGTCTTTTCTGCCCCACTGCAGTGCCTGCCACAAAGCTGAGCACCATGACTCGGCCCAGTGCTGGCCCCTGCCAGTGCAAGTACGACCTGATGGTTTTCTTTGAGATCTGTGAGCTGGAGGCCAATGGAGAGTAAGTCCTGCTGGGAGAGGGAGGCAATGAGGGATTTGCCCAGTGCTCAGCACCTCTGGGCAGGCTGGCAGGATTCGGTTTCATGCTGCAATCTCTCTTCCAGCTACATCCCTGCTGTTGTGGACCACCGTGGAGGCATGCCATGCCACGGGACCTTCCTCCTTCACCAGGTACTCTCTGCCCAAGTGGTGTCCTAGCTGACCCCTGCTGGGACCTGTGTTAACTGCTGTCCCTTCTCTCTGGCCTCGTGGGTCTCAGGGCATCCAGAGGAGAATCAGTGTCACCTTGGTGCATGAAACAGGCAGCCTCATCCGCTGGAAGGAAGTGCGGGAGCTGGTTGTGGGTAAGCCAAGCCAGCCCCCAGTCCCAGCATCATCTCAGACTCATCTCTTCTTTCTTGCCCACATTCCCATGTCCCCACATGGAGCTTTATGCCTTGTGTCCCCTCTGCCCTGCAATAGTAAAGCAGTGGCTGCCTGGCAGGTGACACTGGGACACTGCATGGGCAGGACACCTCAGCCCCTGTCCCCGTGTCCACGGTCTCTGGTGCTGGATGGCCAGGGGGGGCTGCAGGCAGGCACTCTGCCCCTGCCTTCACAGGGAGCCTCTGCTGTCACCTCAGAGGTAACTGTGCTGTGTTTGCAGGTCGGATCAGGAACACCCCAGAGGCAGACGAGTCTCTCATCGACCCCAACATTCTGTCCCTGAACATCCTCTCCTCCGGCTACATCCACCCCTCCCAGGATGACCGGTGTGTGATGCTTTTTCCTTGCTCTTCCCCTGCTGTGGTGAGGGATGGAGGGGTTGAGTAGCAGCCCCCCTGTCCCCTGGAAGGCTCTTGACCCTTCTGCTGACCCACTGCTGCCTTGAGGCAGGGTGTTTCTGAAGCTGCATGGGGTCCTGGGGTACAGGGCTGCCAACCCCCTTCCTCCTCCTCCTCCCCAAGGCCTTGCTGTGCTGGGGAGGGCACTAAAGGGAATTTGTGTGTGGGTTCTGCTCTCTGGTGCTGCCTGTGATGGGCTGGCACAGGGAAGCAGTTGGTGCTGGTGCCAGGAGGATGTCCCAACTCCATGGCTAGAGGGGAGTACTATTTGTCCTGTGTCCCAGCAAAATTGCTGGAAAGGCCACTTGGCACCCATGGCAGATCCCTATCTGTGTGTGAGTAATGCAGGAAAGCCATTCCCACCCCCTGTGGGTGACTCCAGGGATGCCCATGGTGCAAGCAGGACCAGCCTGGGGACCACCTGTTGTTCCCTATCCCAGGGGTCTGTCACAGAACCACAGAGTGGCTCGGGCTGAAAGGGACTTTAAAGATAATCTCATTCCAAACCCTCTACTACAGGCAGGGACACCTTCCACTAGACCAGGTTGCTTAAAGGTGTCCCCACTGTAGGTTTGGCAGGGTGTGAAAGAAGCAGGACCTGAAGATTGGTTTTCTCCAAGGTCTCCCTGTGTGAGTCCTGCAGTGGCAGGGGGAGTCGTGGGTATGGAGGGCACAGCTCTCCTCTGCACCAGGGGGACTGGTGGAACTCAGGGGACTGGTGGGGGTCTCTGACAGAATGTGTGCATGCAGGCAGCTGTGACAAGACAGAGATGGTTGCTGCCAGCACTGGGAGCAGCAGGACTGGTCCTTGGCTGTGTGTGTTGTGGTCACTGGTGTAGGAACATCCTGGCGAGGAATGGGGAACACTTTTTCCTTCATCTGCTTTGTGATCACCACTGTCCCAAGGAGGCCTGTCCCAAGGCAGGGTGGTTTTGGGGGAATGATGGGGGTCTGGATAGGATTTGGTACCCTGAGCACTCTCATGGCAGCTCCTGGACCTGGCAGAGCAACTGGCACAGAGCATCTGAGCAGCGGAGGCGAGTCCTGGGCTTGGCACACGTGCAAGTGTCGGACCAGGAGACTTTGTCACAGCCTTGGGGGTACAGAAGGAGGCCAGATGGGGATGGTCAGACAAGGAGAACCCAGCCCAGTGGAGCAGTGGTGGTTTTTTTGCTGGGAGCTGGGTGGCTGTAGCACCTGTGGGCTCTTGGGGCTGTGCAGTTTTTCATCAGCTCCTGATCTGTTGGATTGTCTGGTCTCAGATGGAGCCATATGGGATCTTCAGCATGCCTAAGGTAGCCTGGCAGGAGGGATGTGCCTCCTGCTCTGCCTTCCACCCCATAAGTCCTGCAGGACAAGGGGACATGGCTTGGGCTGGAGGGATACTTGGGGTGTGGAGAGAAGCGTGGAGACTGGGGGCCCATTTTGGGGGCACAGACAGTGCTCATGTCATATCTGTCCCGTATCTATTCCATGGAGCCTGCCCACGGTGAGGCAGGGGGAGGAGGGGGTGGCCAGCTGCCTGCAGGGCGCTTGCTGCAGTGCCCCCCACTTCCACTCCACATGCAGCCATGCATGCTCCACCCTGCAGCTGTGAGGACAGGCAGGAGGAAGGCAGAGAGCAGAGCCAGCGCCCACTTCACCCTCCTCCCAGCCGCTTGCGCTCCCCGCTTTGCTGCCTTGTGCCACGCAGCCTCCATTGCCTGGAGCAGCCCTGGCTTCCCCTCTGCAGCCTCCCAGCGCCCCGGAGCCCCTCAGGAAGAGGCTGGGAGAGTGGTTCAGCTCTCTCCTCGGCGCCATCCATCCCCGCATCGAGCGCCCAGGGCGGAGGCGCGGGGGGCAGCGCCTGGTGTCCCCCCTCGCTTCCCTCAGCTGCTGCTGCCCATCTGAGCCCACACTAACCATGTGATTGTTTTGTGTTTTCGCAGGCAGTTTCTTGATTCGGATATGCCTAGGTATTATTTGTTTCCATTGGTTTTTTTTCCACCCCTCCTTCTTCTCTCCTTTCTTTCTTTCTACCCCCTTGCCTCGGCACGCTCACTCCCGCCAGAGGCAGCACTTGGACATCCGGCCCCTCATCCCTTCACATGCCCCATCCCTCCTCCCCACTGCGCTGGCACCTCTTGCTCACTCGGCCCCTTTTGCTGTTGGTGTGGGCCACGCTCTGGCTGGCTGCCGCTCCCCCTCGCACGCCTGCGTCTCCATTGCCTGATTTGGGTTTTATTCTTGCTTTTGGACTTTGCTACTCTCCCATCTTTTCTGGCACCTGGCACCGAGTGTGCCGGACCCTACATTGTCTCCCGCCCCAGCCCCAGCTCAGCCCCTGGTACTGCTTGGAGTAGCTGCAGGGCTGGTGAGGACAGTGGAAGTTTTGGGGCTTGTGCTGCCCTGTCCTGGGCACCTGGTGATGCTGGCAGCAGTGCAGTTGGCAGCAGTGCAGTTGGGGTGGCAGCAGCGGCCCACCCTGTGCACGATGTCCTGTGTGTGTAGGTGCGGCATTCGGCAGCGTGTGTCTGTGTGCAGGTGTGACAGTGGGTGCCCATGTGGCACAGACTGTTGTACCCCTGTGTAAAGGGGCTGTTTGGGGACTGCAGGCTCCAGCTGGGACCACTGGGTGAGCCTGGCATGTGTGTGAGAGGTGCCAGATTTGTGGGTGTGCCACCAGCCTCTGGATGGGAGCGTTGGTGAGGCCTCAGGGCAGGGGGCCACCACTGTGCCCTGTGGCAGAAGAAGAGGGGCAAGTGCCTGGGAGACAAGGGATGGAGTGTCCTGAGTCCTGGCACATACCTCTGTGCCTGAAGGTTGTCCTCCCTACAGCAACTCAAATCTGGTGGTGCTCAGAGATGTCTGAGGGCAGAGCTGCATTCTGTCCCCTCCCAGGGTGCAGGAAAGTGGGTACAGCATTGATCCAGCCCCCCCACCACAAGAGAGGTGGGTTCACACTGGCACTGCCTGTGGTCTCTCAGCACAGTGATGCTTCCCTTGTGGACCAGGGGACGGGCCAAGGAGTCACCTGCTGTGTGAGTGGCAGTGGGAATCTCATCCCCTCAGCTGGCACTGTCCCAGGGGACTGCACTGGGCAGGAGCTCCCTGCCCTGGGATGGCACAAGGGCAGAGTTAAGGGCATAGGGAGCACATGTGCTTCCTTCCCAGCTGCTGGACCATGATGAAAGTGGGAGGCAGAGGGTTTTCAGCCAGGCTGGCAAGCCTCTGTCTGCCCTCGCTGAGCTCCCTTTGGTCCCCACGTTGGGTTCAGCCAGGCTGGAGCTCCTGTGGCCAGCAGTGCTATTATGTGTGAGTCCCTTCAAGAGGGGCTCTTCTGACCTGTCGTTTTTCTGTGTGTGTACATGTGTGTGTTTGTCCTTGGGTCACCTTCCACTTATAGCATTTCGCTGGGAAATGACACTAGGTATTTCACGCGCACCTGCTCGGTCTGGTCCCTCCTGCTTTTCTCTTCTTCCCCTTTGCCTCCTCCCTTTGCTTTTTGCTCTTTCTGCCCTCCCCTGAGGCTCCTCTTCTCCTCCTCCTCCTCCTCCTCCTTGGGGAGCACTCTTTTTCTTAAGCAACCTGTGTCTGCAAAGCAATCCTTTGCCTTGGCTGTGTCTCACACCGGTGGGGTTATGTGTTTTTTACACCTTCTGAAAGCATCACTCTGCCTCTTCTTCCAACATGGGGGAAATTGCAGTTGAGAACCTCTCCCTACTCCTGCTGGCTGCCCTGGCTCTTGTTAAAATTGCTCCTCAGCCCCCTGGATGCTGCTTCAGGGATGTGCTGAAGTGTTCTCACTGAGATATGGCTGAAGCACAGCTTCCTGAGGATGCTCAGGCGGGAGCCAGGGCCGCAGCAGCTCTGGGCGGTTTTGGGGAGTGGGTGTACCATAAAGCCAAGGCTGACCTGGGAGGGAGCCCAGGAGTGGTGCAGGGGGTGCAATGGGGATCCCCCATGCTCTCTCACCAGAGCCACCTCCTGATTCCTCACCCTCGGTTGCTCAACCCAAGGAGGGCAGATGCCACTCTTGATCTGGGTGAGCTGTGCCGTCCTCTCTGGGATCCTGTAGGCATGGGGGAGTGGGACCAGGTGTCCCCTGCTCCTTCTCCCAGCCCGGGAGCCATGGAAAACACAGCAAAGGGGCCTGAGGCAGCAGAGTGGGAATGGGGCTGGCAATGAGGGTAGAGCAAGAGCCAGGGGAGACAGCCTGACAGGGGCCGGCCACCAAATCATAATCCTCAGCTTCTCACTGGGGCCCAGGGCTGGCAGACAGGGGCAGCCCTGGGGAAGGGGACCTGGCTGGTGGGGGGCTGTGCTCCCAGAGGTGGGCTGGCAGCACACCCCCAGTGCTGAGCATCCTCCCTCCTTTCCCTTCTGGCCATCAACAGCCGCTCCTGGCAGGGACTGGGAGGTGCTGTGCCCAGGCTGGATGGTGGCGACTGGCCCGGGTGCACTGGGGGTGGCAGCCCCTGCTCTGAACACAGGGGTGGGGCATGAACCCTCCTTCGCCCTCCTCTGCCTTCCTAGCCTGCTGTGCCTTGCCTGCTCCCCACCTGAGCCCCCACTCCTCCGCGGTCCTGCCTCCCCAGAACCCCGGTCCATTGGCCATCGCAAGGGTGCCGTGTCCCCTTCCCACCGTGCCTTGTGCCCTTTGCCTTGAGCCTGTGTCCTCTGGAGTGGCTGTCCCCATCTGTCCCCACTGCGCATGCATGTCTGTGTGTCCTTGCAGGCCTGCTGCAGCGCTGTGGGGGGGACAATGACATCTCTTTGCTCGCCCTGCCAGGGGTTGTAGGGAGGTTGTTTTACTGGACCTGCTGGGTTTTTTTGGCAGGACTTTCTACCAGTTTGAGGCGGCGTGGGATAGCTCCATGCACAACTCGCTGCTGCTCAACCGTGTCACCCCTTACCGGGAGAAGATCTACATCACCTTGTCAGCTTACATCGAGGCAAGGACCTTGCTTGGGGTCACTGTACATCAACAAAGTCTGGTGTTTCCCCTGCTGTGGGGGTGCAGCCAGCGTGAGCCCTTCCTTAGCTACTGCTTATGGGGTGCAGGGTTCAACTTGGTGTGTGGGGGCCATGTGGGACCCTGGGACTGGAAGCTGCTGGGCACAGGGGAGGGAGAGACCTGCTGGGCTGCCACCCTGCAGCACCTCTGATGCCTCCCTCTGCTCTACTACAGATGGAGAACTGCACTCAGCCCGCCGTCATCACCAAAGACTTCTGCATGGTTTTCTACTCGCGGGATGCCAAACTTCCTGCCTCACGCTCCATCCGCAATCTTTTTGGCAGCGGCAGCCTGCGGGCTTCTGAGAGGTACCAGGAGGCTCCTGTTGGGGACAGGAGAGCCATCACCTAGGGACTGGAGCTCTTCTAGGGCATCCCAGCAGCCTGGCTAAAAAAAATTGGGGTGTGGGGATGGGACAAAGCCAGTAATGCCTCACCTCTCTTTGTTCACAGCAACCGCGTGACAGGAGTCTACGAGCTCAGCCTGTGCCGTGTGGCTGATGCCGGCAGCCCAGGTGGGTGCCACGCCTCTGCCCAGGTGTTCAGCTGGGACAGGGAGGCACAGCCAGGCCTTCGGGTTAGGGGGCTGTTTGTCTGTCCCTCCAGCCGTGTGTCTGTGCCCACAGGCATGCAGAGAAGGCGCCGGCGTGTGCTGGACACCTCTGTAGCCTATGTCCGGGGAGAGGAGAACCTGGCAGGCTGGCGGCCCCGCAGTGACAGCCTCATCCTGGACCATCAGTGGGAGCTGGAGAAACTCAGCCTGCTGCAAGAAGTGAGAGTCTGGGCTAGAAATGGGCTGAAATTGTGCAATTCACAGCTCCACTGGGGGGATTCCCAGTGGATGGCACTGCTGTCTTGGTTGTGGGAGGAGGCAGGAATGGGGCTGTGCTGCCAGTACTCCTGTGCTTCACTGCTGGCTAGGTGCCAGCAGATCCAAAGCTAATGAATAAAAGGGGTTAAGGAGGCCTGGGTATGGGGAGAGGGCCACCCCTGAGCCTGGGTGTCTGTGCCCAGGTGGAGAAGACAAGACACTACCTGTTACTGCGTGAGAAGCTGGAGACAACCCACCGCCTGGGCATGGAGACGCTGTCCCCCTGCTCCAGTGAGGATTCGGAGTCCCGAAGCACCTCCTGCATCTCCTCCCCGCTCTCTGCTGATGGAGCACCTGAAAGCCGCACCTCTCCCCCCGAGACCCCCAGCGAGAGGCAGAAGGAGCTGGCTGTGAAGGTACCATCCTGCAGCAAACCCAGCTTGTGGGGACGAGGCCAGGAAGTGGCTTCCACAGGGTGGCTGGGGGTTGTGGCTGGAGGAAGCCGAAGAAAAGTGGGAGGTGGAATGTTCCTCATGCCCCACTGTCCTCCTCCTCTCTCTGCAGTGCTTGCGCCTGCTCACGCACACCTTCAACAGGGAGTACAGCCACAGCCATGTCTGCATCAGCGCCAGCGAGAGCAAGGTACTGCTCTGCCCCTGGGCTGGTGGGGCCAGGGAGGGATGTGTGCCTGGCTGGGGCTAGATGGGCACTACGGCAGAAGTCATGCCCCCTCTGGGGTGTCTGCTCCCCCTGCTTGCCCTGGTGGCTCTCAGGACTGTGCCAGGGGAGGACCCTGCCAGCCAGGGGTCTTGCCTCTCCCTGTCTGAGCAGGAGCCTGGTCCTTTGCATGTGCCTGGCTTTGCACAGAAACTCCAGTTCACACCTCCATTACTCCACAGCTGTCTGAAATGTCTGTGACCTTGATGAGAGACCCTTCCATGCCAGCTCTTGGGGTCACCACTCTCACCCCCTCTTCGACCTGCCCATCACTGGTGGAAGGATGTTACAATGCCATGGAGGTCAGGTAAGGAGCTGCCTGGGAAGTTCTGGTGACAAATCCCAGGCAGAGCAGCTGTTATCAGTGGGACACGGTCCTTGTCTGTGGATGTTCCCTAGCCATCACTCTCCCTACATTCCATCCTCTCCTCCTTCCCCAGACCCCCCCAGGTTTCCTCCAGGGCAGAGAGCCCCGATCTGGAGCCTGTGATAGAAGGAGAGCAGAAGAAGTCCCCAGCCCGCCGGCCTGAGGAGGAGAAGGAGCCCCAGCGGTTGCTGGTGCCCGACATCCAGGAGATTCGAGTCAGGTAGGAGCAACTGGGGCAGCCAGCAAGGGGAGCACCTATGGGCAGGGGACCATGCCCTACCACTGCCACCTCCTCATGGTCTATATCCCACCCCTTCTGCAGTCCCATCGTCTCCAAAAAGGGCTACCTGCACTTCCTGGAGCCTCACACCAATGGGTGGGTGAAACGCTTCGTGGTGGTCCGGCGTCCCTACGTCTACATCTACAACTCGGACAAGGACGCGGTGGAGAGGGCCATACTGAACCTGTCCAAGGCCCAGGTGGAGTACAGTGAGGACCAGCAGGCCATGCTCAAGGTAGGGCACTGGGAGCCAGCCCCACTCTGCACACCCCACTGAGGGAAGCACTAAGCTCTGGCTCTCCCCCCGCAGACCCCGAACACGTTTGCGGTGTGCACCGAGCACCGGGGCATCCTGCTGCAGGCGAGCAGTGACAAGGACATGCACGACTGGCTCTACGCTTTTAACCCTCTCCTGGCTGGATCCATAAGGTACCGGGGGCACCTGGGGGAAGGGGCACGCACAGAAGCCATTGCTGGGGGGGCTGCAGGCTCCCAGTGCTTTCCTGCTACAGCCCCAGCTGGGTGTGGGGAGCATCTCCTGTGCAGAGCTGTGCTGGGACAGGCTTTCAGCTGGCAGAACTTGGACCAGATTAATTTTGAATTCAGCTCATCCACATTTAAATGCTTCAGTCTAGGGCCAGATTCCAGGTGGTACAGAGGTGTTGTTGTGCTGAGCTCAAAGCACGATCCATGCCTGGTGGCAGGGCCTCTGGCCTGTCACTGTTCTTGGGACCATCCCATGGAGTTTTTGAGACTGTTAAGGAAACTTTCCTGTCTCACCATCCCAGAGCCACACTCTGGAGTCACACAGGAGCCACCTGAGCTGGGACTGAGGCCCCTTCACAGCAGGTGGTTCCTTGCTTGACTTCTACACTCAGCTCACACACTCAGACAAGGTTTCCTAACTGGCTCAGTCACCAGTTTCCCACAGCAGAGTCTCAGACATCTCGATCCTTTAAATAATTTAATCACGGTGCAATAACAAAATAACAGCTGGAGCTGGGTGCCTCTGAGAAAGGAGCCTGAACAAAGGGAACCCTGGGCTTTTACACCCTCTTAGTCCCTGTGTCCTTCACCTGGCCGTGCCCCAGGTCCCTGTGCCCTTTGTTATGCAAACGCTGGGCAGTTCACGGCTCTGGCCTCAGGCTGCCACCCCTGCAGCTCAAATCGCAGCTGCACACCAAGCTACCTGCACTAAATGTTTTCATTCCTCAACAAGACCATCCCATGGACTTCTTGAGATCACCTCAAGTGGCAGGACTAGGAGAATAGGACTAAATGCTCAGAACTGTGTGCTCTGGCTAAAGAGACACTAATTCTATGTCCCTCCAGCTCTCTGGATTCAAGTATCAGCCTGGACACTGAACCTGGGAGTCCACACCTCTCCTTGTCCACATTTTTTAACACCTTTTGTCCCTTGTTTTCCAAATCAGATCCAAGCTGTCCAGAAGGAGAACAGCCCAGATGAGAATCTAACCTGAAAAATACCCTCCACCTCATCCGTCTGCCAACAGGATCAAGATAGCTGATTCTGTCTGAAGACTCCCCATGTTAATATCTGATCTTTCACACCATCTGCTGCCCCAGCTCTCTGCTCCATGGAAGGATCTGTCTTGATTCACAGCTTCACAGGGGAAACTCACTTCTGTTTGTAGCTGCAAAAGCCTGGACCCGCCTGGGCAGGATTCCTTGTGCACGTGCCATCTTCTGCCTGTCCCTCCATGGGTGACCTTCATATCACACCATCTAACGCTCCAAAAAAAGGTCCCTGTCAGAGGGGAGGGAGTGAGAAGGGTGGTTTTGGCTAAAAGCTGGTCTTTGATCTAGAGAGATGGGAATGCAGCAAAGCTCAGAGCTGGGAGAGCAGGAGGAATTGCCCTCAGGCGAAGGGAAAGTGGTAATTGAGATGTGGGGTTTCCCTAATTTACCGGTGTTTCTGCAAGAGACAGCAGAGTAAGATCAGGTGTCAGTACTTTAAGATTATATTTATAAAGTATTTATTTCTATTTACATCACAAAAATCCCCTAAGTTGAGTCCTGGCCCCCAGCCAATGCCTCCCCCAGGCAGGGGAGAGCCTTGGTGCTGGGCCTGGCTTCCAGAGATGCCTTCCCAGGACACCCCTGGCTTGTGCCTGGCAGCAGTGCAGCTCTCACCCTCACTCCATGCCTTCCCCAGATATTTGCTTTGCCTTCCCCTACAGCTTAAACTACTTTTCCCCTGAGCAGTGGCCAGACAGCCCACCATGTCTTCCCAAAGAAGGCAATTCCTACCTGTCCCATCTACCTCTGGAAGGGAGGAGGCCACAGTCTGAGCTGGCCAGGGCGCCCTGTCCCTGCAGGTGGGTCACTGCACTTTGGAGCTTGGTCCTACTGGAGGGAAAAGGAGAGCTCTGGGTATGGCTCTGTCTGTCACCCCGTGCTGGGCTCCCCTTTCCAACAAAAAGCACTTGGGCCACCTCCCCTATCCCAGCCTGGGACCCCCAGATGTCTCATCCAAAGGGATTTCCCACTCTTAGGGCAGGATGCCAAGGATCCCAACCCTGCAGGGAGTGTGGAGGTTCAGGTGGAATAGGAAAATTCCCCAGGAGCCACGACTAGGAATGACTATCCCACCCTACAGGATTCTTCTTGCCCTTTCCCAAAAGGGCCTGCACATCCCTTCTTCTCCCAGCAGGATGATGAACTCAAAGCAGATCAAAGGGTGTCAGGGTGGGGATGGGGCTTCTTTTTTTCTGTTGTAGCTGGTGTTTTCTCACTCTTCCTCTGCTGCAGAAGCGAGCACCCACCTCCCCCCACCCTGCCTCCATCAGCATGTTAATCTGGAGGCTTCCTGCACAGGAGGTGTTTTTTGCTGAAAAGACCTTCTTCCTCCAGCCATCACTGCTTCCCACCTCCTCCAGCAGCAGCTCTCCCTCTTCTCCCATCTCTCACCCATGACTAGATGTTTTTGTTCAGGGCTTCCCAAGTGGCCAGCAGCATCTGGCACAGCTCCGTGCTGGAAGCTGAGCATCTTCCTCCGTGCATCTCCCAGGCACCCCCCCAGCTCTGCTGTCTCTTGTCCAGCACGGCTGCGCCTTGGCTCTGCCACACCTCCCTGCACTGTCTGTGGGGTGTGATTGTGTGTGTGTGTGTGTGTGGGTGTGTGTGTGTGGGACGTGGTGCTGTCTTCTCGTTACACTCGTGTTGTGGGGGGCACGGACAGGCAGGGACGTGGCAGAGGAGTAGAGGCTTGCACTGGCCCCCTTGCCGCATATCAGGCACCCTTTAGCTTGGGTTTCAGGTGACGGAAAGAGTTTGGGGATTCTTCTTGAGCACATGCTGGTTCTGCCTGGCCTCGCCACAGCTCCTTGGGCATCTTACCCCATTACTACAGCCCAAATCTGCAGTGGGGCTGCTCCTCTCAGCCCAGCTCCCCTGCCCAGGACAACCTCCCCAGCAAACTGGGCTATCTTCCCCTCTGTGATCCTTTTAGACCTGAAAGGGCCGACTTGTGCCCTTTCTGTGTGAAGAGGTGCCAGCCTGGAGGCACAGAGGCTGAGCTGGGGCAAGGCAGGGGCCCAGGCTGCAACATCCTGGCTCCCGTGCTCTGAGCAAGGACTAGTTAGTACCATCCCAGATGTCACTGTAAGAGGCTCAGGGTGGACAAACAGGGAGTAGCTGAGGGGAGGCTCCTCCAGAATGGAGGCAGCTTCTGGCAGAGATGAGACCAGTGTCTGTCAGGGACCAGACACAGGTTCACTGGCCAGGGCTGTGTGGTGCTGCCTGTGCCACAGACAAGACGCAGCCAGCTGAAGGGCACCCTCCAGCCAGAGCCGAGCCATGCCTGAGGCCAGCAAACCTGCAGAGCAGACGGCTCGGCTGGAGGTGGAAGCCGAGGGACTCAGAGCTGCCCGCTGGATGCGGCACACGGGCCGCCTGCCATCTCACAGCAGCGCTCTGCCCGCTCCTCGGCACGGCCCTGGCCCCATCCCCTCGGCAAGGAATGCACACCGGAGCTTCGAGCACGACGAAAGCCCAACGGGAAGGGAAACTGCACAGGGCAGCGGGTGGCACGGAAGGCAGGCGGGCACCGGCGGGCGGGCCGGGGCCAGGGGAGGAGGGAGGCGGCGCTCCCCGCCCTCCGGTTCCCGCCGGCGCTCCCTGCCGTGTGCCAGGGGGGCGGTACTGCGGGTCCTGGCCGTCCGTGCGCACGTGAGGCTTGTTCGGTTCTGAAATAAATGTCGCATTTAACGCAACTCCCGTGCGCTGCTGAGCGTGATCTCTGGGGCTGGCGGGGCGGCGGCAGGGACGGGACGGGACGGGACGGGACCGGCGCTGAGGGGAGGAGAGCGGAGAGGAGCTGAGGGCAGCGGCGCTGAGGGGAGCGGATCTGAAGGGAATGGCGCTGAGGGGAGCGGAGCGGAGGGCAGCGGGGCTCAGGGCGGGCAGTGCCACTGAGGGGAGCGGAGCTGAGGGAACAGAGCGGAGGGCAGCGCCGCTCAAGGCGGGCAGTGCCACTGAGGGGAGCGGCGCTCAAGGCGGGCAGTGCCACTGAGGGGAGCGGAGCTGAGGGAACAGAGCGGAGGGCAGCGGCGCTCAAGGCGAGGGGAGCGGAGCTCAAGGCGGGCAGTGCCACTGAGGGGAGCGGAGCTGAGGGCGGGCAGCGCCACCGCCACTAAGGGGCGCCCCCTCGCGGGCGCGCTCAACACGGCGGGGCAAGGGGCGGGGCTACGGCGCTGACTGACAGCGCAGCCCCGCTTGCGATTGGCGGAGGCGGCGGGCACGCGCCGCCGTGGGCGGGGCCGCGCGGTGTTTCCGCTGCCGGGGGGCGCGGGCCCGTTTCCGGCCCGCCGCGGGTGCGGGTAGGGCCGGCGGCGGCGGGCGGCAGCGAGCGGCGGCCATGGACCTGTTCGGGGACCTGCCCGAGCCCGGCGCCGCCGCGGGTGAGGCCGCGACCCGCTCGGGCCCGCGCTGTCCGTCGGGCCTGCCCGGCCGCGGCCCGTGGGCTCGCTGAGGGGCGGCGGGCCTGCTGCAGCTCGGCCGTGGGCAGCGTGGCTCCGCGCACTGCCGGGCCGCCACAACGGGGAGCTTGAGGGGCGAGGGGGAGCGTGAGGGGACGGGTTAAAAATCGCTGGAGAAAATGCCGGGTTTGGTGGGTTTTGTGGTTTTGTTTTCCCTGGGACTCGCCCCATTGCAGTCTATACCGTGTTTTTGCATGTTCTGTGTGAACTGCAGCTCCCCGCGGTTTAGACCACGTTGGAGCCTTGCCTCTCACTGTGCTGCTGAGCTTAGGGGATTGCTAGCAAAAAAAAAAAAACCACCAAAAACCTGTCTCAAGACAAAAGCTCACCTCAGCCCCAGGCAGGTGGTTATTTAGGTTGTGTAGCAGCTGCTAAAATTACAGCTGGAAGTAGGGCTCTCCTGGTTTACCACACGTGTGCTGGCCTGGGGACCGTCCTTCAGAGCAGCTCCCCAGGAATGCCTGCACTGCTTCCTTACTCTGCCCTGGTGCCTTGCAGGGAAAGATGCCCAAAAAGGGCCTCTGCTGTTTGATGATCTCCCACCATCCAGCAGTGCTGACTCAGGTATGGGTGCTCTGTTCCTACCATTAGCTTGGTTTTCTGTGTTTCCTGCATCAGCATCTCTTTCAGATGAAATGTGTGTAAATCCTGTTCTTTGTTAGACAAGAATAAAGACAGCAGGGTTATCAGTGCTGGCGTGCAGACCAGCTGCATCCTGTTTGGTTTTTTGTAACCAGGGTGTTATAAATGTTCCACATATATTCTATGAAACATTCCTTAAAAATGTTCCCTGGAGCAAATGAAAAGTCTGGATTTGCCCAACTAGTAATGGAAGTAGAAATTTGGCTCTCTTTGGTAAACTGGCATAATTTCTTCACCTCAGGAGAGACATAGGCAAAGCATTATTCCCTGAAAGGAACAAAGGTATTTAATTGTTTTTGTCTTCTTTTTGTGCTCCAGGAAAAGAAGGCTCTTTGCTCTTCGATGGTCTCCCACCAGCCAGCAGTGGTGACCCAGGTAAGGAGCTGTGTCCCTCCTCAGCCTCTCTGGGAACAGCCCACAGCGCAGCCTGTGGTGTTGGACACATAGCAGGTTACCCTGGTGCTTATTTCTCCAGTCCTGATTGGCAATTTGTGGCCCAGTTGTTTAAATCAGGATCCTGAATCTTAAAATCAGGCCTGTTCCCAGAAGTACATTCCTGTCTTTTGGGGACCATAGTTGTCTGAGTGCCCTGGTGCTGCCCTGCCCTGGCTGCTGCTCTGCAAGGCTTTGTGCATGCAGCCATGTGCTTGCTGTCACCTGGGAGGAGCTGAGATAATTCACTATACCCATGGGAGCCTAAATCTCCAGAAGGACAAAGCCACAGTTCTGACATCAGGTTTTTGCTTGCTGGCTTTAATTTGTAGCCTTCTAAAAGTATGCATGTTTATAAGTTCCTTTGAATTGTTGTGGGCAGAGATCAGAGAGGAAAATAACAATAATAATAATAATGTAGAAATGTTCCAGCCTGTAGCATTAGCTTCTGAGAAATTAACTTAAACAAAAAAGCCTGGTAGCTAAGGAATAAAGCCTGTGGGTTGTTCATAGTAACTGTGGTCACTTAATGCTGTGTGAGTCTGCACTCCTGAGTGTGTTTTTGTATAAAATTCCTTGCTGCTGAATTTGTGCAAGTCAAACAGTCCTGGAACACTGGAGCCACCTGCATCCTTGCTTTCTTTCAGCCTCCAGTGCTACTAAGCAAGACTCATCAGCAGAGAGCCAAGAGAAAGGACAGAAGAGAAAGTCCTTGGAGGAGGAGGAGGAAGAGAAGAATGGCAGGGAAGAACTTGTGGAAAAGAAAGTTTGTAAAGGTTTTCAGACAGTTTGAAAACAAATGTACTCAATTTGTACTTTTGGCGTTGGGCTGAGTAAGTCCAGAACAAAGCTAAGCTTTGGTTTTTCAGTCTGCTTGCCTTTCCAGCTTCTTGCAGGAAACAACAAACTGCTGCAGGGGGCTGTGGCAGCTCCTTGAGCTTCCTGGCTCTGTGTGTCTCCTTCACCTGGGCGTTGTTTCTGTCCCTGCTGGAGCAGCAGGAGCTGGGCAGCAGGCCCTCAGCACTGGCAGGATAAGTGCTTGTGCTGCCCAGAGGGGCATTGGTGTGCACCTTCTGTGAGGCTGGATCCACATCACTTTCTTTTGCCACATCCACAAGTCTGTGCTGGCTGCTGAGAGGGGGACAGACAGGCCTGTTACAGACAGGGCCTTTGGCTCCAGTGCCTGTGTTGCAGCTTTGGGAGCAAGATGTGTTCAGGGGTACAAAGGAAAAGACGTGTCCTGGGTGCTTCAGACCTGGGTTTCCAGTCCTTAGTGCACTCTTTAAAGCTGGGCTTTGTTAAGCTGCAGGTTCAGTGCCACGTGCTTCCCCTGCCCCCCCTGTCCCCTGCCCCTGTTTTAGAGTCCTGCCCAATGCCCAGCAGTCCTGCTTGGCTGCAGCTGCCTGCCAGAATGAGGGCAGGCTGCTTTTAGAGCTGCTGACCTTGGGAGCACATAAAATCCATGTCACAAAGTGAACATGTCCTGCTCAGCAGCAGAGGGTTTGTTGCAGTATGAGGGCTGCGCTGCCAGGACAAGGGCTCTGAAAGCTGAGAACTTCTGGTTTTAGCCTGAGCTGAGGGGACAGAGGAGTTTGATTTGCATGTGTGTGTGTCTGCTTTGTTCCCCTTTAGGATCAGTGGGCATTCTTGGCCTGAAGGGTTACGTGGCAGAGAGGAAAGGCGAGAGGGAAGACATGCAGGATGCACACGTCATCCTAAACGACATCACCGAGGAGTGCCGGCCTCTGCCCTCCCAAATGTGAGTGAGCCCAGGGGCCAGAGCAGCCATCCTGGGGCTGAGGGAGCCCCAGCTTGCTTCAGCTAAACCCAGGGGATGGTCCCTTCTGCTTGGAACAGCTGATGCTCTTGTCTGCCTCTTGTGGTGCATGGTTTGGGCTTGTTATGGGAGACCTGGGGTGAAGCATCAGCTAGCTGTGTTCCCAGGCAGTTCACAGGGCTGCTGTGTACAAACACCCCCCTTGGAGGGGTGCTTAGTGGATTCAGTCACTGACTTTAGGAGCACCATGAGGGCCTGATAACTCTGGATGCTGATCCTGTATTACCCAAATGTAGGTGGGTATGTAAAATTAAAATAATGAGGGCCTGATAACACTGGGTGTTGATCCTGTATTACCCAAATGTAGGTGGGTCTATAAAGTTAAAATAATGAGCACCATGAGGGCCTGATAACTCTGGATGCTGATCCTGTATTACCCAAATGTAAGTGGATATATAAAATTAAAATAATGAGCACCATGAGGGCCTGATAACTCTGGATGCTGATCCTGTATTACCCAAATGTAAATGGGTATGTGAAATTAAAATAATGAGGGCCTGATAACACTGGGTGTTGATCCTGTATTACCCAAATGTAAGTGGGTATGTAAAATGAAAGAAATGTGCTCAAGCATCACCCCGATACTGGATTTTGCTTCTGAGCTAGTATTGTCCCAAGAGGTTTGTGTTCTGAGAGATCCAAGTTTTTTTGTCTGTAGCATTGTTAGAACAAGCTTAGGCATGGAAGGGACTGTAGGATTGGCTAAACTGATGTCTGTGATGCCTGGAGAGTTGCAGTATCCTTGAGGTAAAATGTTTATCTACTTTTATGCCAACCTGTAAACCCTTTAGCCCTTCATTTTCTTGAGAAGTGGAAAATTACAAGAAAGTTTTCAGCTGAGTGTTACAACACATAAACCACGTAAATGCTGAATATATGAGCTCAGACACCTGCTGCCTTCTGTGCCTTGGGGTGCAGGATTTGTGGAGTGGCTGGCACAGGGCAGGGTGGTTTGGAGAGGGATGTTCTTGTTCCCATTCCCTGTGGCCTTTCTCAGCTCCTCCTGCTGCCTTTGGTTCCCTCACAGCACACGTGTCTCGTACTTCGCTGTTTTTGATGGCCACGGCGGGGTGCGAGCCTCCAAATTTGCAGCACAGAATCTGCACCAGAACCTGATCAAGAAATTTCCTAAAGGTGAGAGGGGTGGAATAAGGCCTGTATGACAACCATCACCTTTTCTGCCTTGGCACTTATTACCAGAGGGCTTGCAAGACTGCTGTGTCTGCTGGGCAAGAGGGCTGGAAGCCTTTTGCCCACAAGGGTGCAAGTAGCCAACTGTGACTCACTAAACAAGTGTGGGATGTGCTGTTGCCAGTTTTGGCATCAAATATGAAAATCCTCCTGTGGTGGAGAGATAGAGGTCATAAACTCTCCACATACACTACTGCATGGATTTCTGGTAGGGTAAGCCCAGGCTGTGCCACAGCTGCTCTGTAGGGTCCAAGAGATGCACTGCCTGACTGACTGTTGGATGAGCAAAGGGACAGACTAGGATAGATCAGATATGTTTCACTTGGAGCTTAGTTGCTGTTTTCTCTGACAGGTGAGGTAGCCAGCGTGGAGAAAACTGTGAAGAGATGCCTTTTGGACACCTTCAAACACACAGATGAGGAGTTTCTAAAGCAGGCATCCAGCCAGTAAGTACAAATGCTTTCTGTTAATTGTATTTCTTAGTGTGCATTCTGAGGTCTGAGTTGTGAGCAGGGCAGAGGAAACCTTCCTTGTGTCATTCCTGTGCTTTGGCAAAACTCCACACAGCTCCACTGTGCCAGGCTGTGCCTCTGCCAGCTGAGAACTGGATCATGGCATGTTCCACCCTTACTCTGTGGTAAGTGCTCTGTAGGATCCCTTAGACTGAAATGTTTCTACAAAGGAAGGAAGCAAAACAGGTTCAAGGACCACCTCTGTCCTTAATAGGGACAATCCTGTGTCAAAAGATCTACACCTCCCAATGTAAATTTAAATCTTGCTTTCTTCAACTCTTTAGAAAATCCTTATCAGGATTGTTTGATTTCTATTTAAAGACTTGCCATGTTGCTGAAGGGACTTGTCCTGTGCTGCCTGAGGTGGGATCTCTCTGTTGATGGCATCAGTGTGTGGCAGGAGGGGCTCTGTAGAGGCCACTGAGCTTTCTTTAGAGCTCTGCTTGTCAGGCTGGAACACATCCCTGAGGCAGCTTTTAATGCCCTGTGTTGAAAGACCTACATCTCCCAATGTAAATTTAAATCTTGCTTTCTTCAACTCTTTAGAAAACAGAGATGTTATGAAGAATGTCCCTCTGTGGGGTAAATGCCAGCCTGCCAAGCACCCTTCTCTCAGTGTCTGCTGAGCTGACACACCAAATGTGTGGACTAGGGAAGATACAGATTGCATTTCAAACACAGTCACTTTGTTACCAGTCCTTCACACACATTTGGTTTGGGATTTTTATTGTTTCACAGTGACACCTCTCTCACAGATGGAGACACTGCTGGTGCATTTGATTCCCTGAAACTTCCAATTCTAAGTAAATTGTAAACTGGCTCAGTCTCTTAAGCCTAATCAAACAACAAGTTTGACCAGGCAAAAGAAGGATGCTTTCTTGAGTCTGTCAAGAGCTGTCAGTAGTATCTTTCTCAAACCAGCCTCTGGTCAGAAACATGACTTATGACAAAGGATTGCTAGCAATAGCTGTATTGATGGTGAAATGAATCATGTTCATGGAGCCACACCTTCAAAGTAAGGAAAAACTGGGTGAAATATGTCTAGAAATTAGTCTCTCAGTGAAGAATAGCATCATAGCCATGCTTTTTTGTGAACAGGGCTAGTCTGGCAGCTGTAATCTAAGAAATGCTTCTCATTTTACCTAGAGCTCTAGAGATAAAAGCTTAACTACAGGAAGTGAAACAGGAGGAGAGCAACTGAGCAAGTGGTCATGCTGCTGCTGAGGTGGGGAGGGCTGAGGTGGAGCAGGGAACAGGGACACTGTGAGAAAAGGAGGAAAGTGTAAGCAAAAAAGAAGGAATTTCTGCTGTAGAGTTTTGCTGCAAAGAAGCAGCTTCCCAAGGAGGAGTGTGGGGTTTTTGTTTGCTCGTGATGCTGTAGCTTTTGGGCAGCCATCAGGGCTGAGCCTGGTCTGCTCACACACGAGGTTTCCTGGGAGCTGAGTGTCAGGAGGAGTTGGTGTGGGAGCTGTGGTTGGCAGTATTTGCCCCAGCTGGGCATGGGCTGTGCATTCATTTACCCAGTGAGGTGGTGGAGTCATCATCCCTTGAAGAATTCAAAAAAAGACTGGATGTGGCACTTGCTGCCATGATCTAGTTGAACAGTTAGAACATCGGCTGGACTTGATGATCTCATAGGTCTCTTCCAGTCTTGAACTTCTGTGATTCTGTGATTCAGAATCTGCAGGGTGTGCAGCTTCTCTGTCCCTCTCCAGTTTGCTGTTTGTCACCAACCTGAGCTGCTGGCAGGCAGCTGCTGTGGGCTTGTGCCACCTGGTTGCTGCACACTCTTTGAGTCCCCAGGAACACTCTGTAACTTCTTAAGTGTTGTTTTTCCCTTGAGCAATCCCATTTCTGTTCCTTTCAGGAAGCCAGCATGGAAGGATGGCTCCACAGCCACTTGTGTCCTGGCTGTTGACAATATTCTCTACATAGCCAACCTCGGGGACAGCCGGGTAAGCAGAATGGAGACCCCTGGTGGCATCTTCATTCTGCCCAGAGCTATGTGGGGGTTTTGTTTGTTTGTTTGTTTGTTTGGGATGTCTGAGTTGTCATGAGCTACTCAACTGTTCCCACAAAGTATCTTGGTTTGGGTGGGTACAGAGTATTTCTGTGTTGTCTCCCATAGTGTAAAGCAGTGGTGTGTGAAAGCTCTCTCTTGGTGGTGTTAAATATCTCACAGTGTCAAGAAGAGAATATTTGAATATTTCAGTTGGCAGGAGCTTAGGACAATCATCTGGTCCAACTGCTTGACCAGTTCAGGGCTGCCCTAAAGTTTCACCACTGCTCAAATGCCTCTTGAATACAGTCTGGGGCATCAGCCATCTCTGCAGGGAGCCTGGTGCAGTATTTCATTATTTGCTGTATAAATGTCCAGCCTGAGCCTCCCCTGGCCCTGCTTTGAGAGCAGCATTCCCATGAGATCAGCACTTCCCTCTCCATGCCCCCTCCTCAGGAAGCTGCAGAGGGGATGAGGCTGTCCCTCAGCCTCCTTCCCTCCAAAGCAGACAAACCCAGAGCCCTCAGCCTCCTTCTGTCCAAATCAGACAAACCCAGAGCCCTCAGCCTCCTTCCCTCCAAAGCAGACAAACCCAGAGCCCTCAGCCTCCTTCTCTCTAAATCAGACAAACCCAGAGCCCTCAGCCTCCTTCTCTCTAAATCAGACAAACCCAGAGCCCTCAGCCTCCCTCTCTAAATCAGACAAACCCAGAGCCCTCAGCCCCCTCTCTAAATCAGACAAACCCAGAGCCCTCAGCCTCCCTCTCTAAATCAGACAAACCCAGAGCCCTCAGCCTCCTCTCAAATCAGACAAACCCAGAGCCCTCAGCCTCCTTCTCTCAAATCAGACAAACCCAGAGCCCTCAGCCTCCTTCTCTCAAAGCAGACAAACCCAGAGCCCTCAGCCTCCTTCTCTCTAAATCAGACAAACCCAGAGCCCTCAGCCTCCTTCTCTCTAAATCAGACAAACCCAGAGCCCTCAGCCTCCTCTCAAATCAGACAAACCCAGAGCCCTCAGCCTCCTCTCAAATCAGACAAACCCAGAGCCCTCAGCCTCCTCTCTAAGCAGACAAACCCAGAGCCCTCAGCCTCCTTCTCTCTAAATCAGACAAACCCAGAGCCCTCAGCCTCCCTCTCTCAAAGCAGACAAACCCAGAGCCCTCAGCCTCCTTCTCTCTAAATCAGACAAACCCAGAGCCCTCAGCCTCTTCCTCTCTAAATCAGACAAACCCAGAGCCCTCAGCCTCCTTCTCTCTAAATCAGACAAACCCAGAGCCCTCAGCCTCCCTCTCTAAATCAGACAAACCCAGAGCCCTCAGCCCCCTCTCTAAATCAGACAAACCCAGAGCCCTCAGCCTCCTCTCAAATCAGACAAACCCAGAGCCCTCAGCCTCCTTCTCTCAAAGCAGACAAACCCAGAGCCCTCAGCCTCCTTCTCTCTAAATCAGACAAACCCAGAGCCCTCAGCCTCCTCTCAAATCAGACAAACCCAGAGCCCTCAGCCTCCCTCTCTCTAAATCAGACAAACCCAGAGCCCTCAGCCCCCTCTCTAAAGCAGACAAACCCAGAGCCCTCAGCCTCCTTCTCTCTAAATCAGACAAACCCAGAGCCCTCAGCCTTCTCTCTAAATCAGACAAACCCAGAGCCCTCAGCCTCCCTCTCTCCAAAGCAGACAAACCCAGAGCCCTCAGCCTCCTCTCTAAAGCAGACAAACCCAGAGCCCTCAGCCTCCTTCTCTCTAAATCAGACAAACCCAGAGCCCTCAGCCTTCTCTCTAAGCAGACAAACCCAGAGCCCTCAGCCTTCTCTCTAATCAGACAAACCCAGAGCCCTCAGCCCCCTCCCAGGTCACCTCCCAGCCCCAGCCTGGGTCTCCTCCTCTGGGCACACTCAAGCCCCTTCCCCATCTCTGACCCTGGAGCTCTCTGGGTGAGGCTGCCCAGAGCTGAGCACAGCCAGGCCCTGCCCTCTCGTGTGTCGGTGTCCCCAGGATGCCACCTGCCCTCCTGGCCATGGTTCCTGCTCAGCTGCTGCCCCAGCACCCCCAGACCCTTCCAGGGCTGCTCCCCAGCCTCTCCTCTCCCAGCTCAGCCTCGTGCTCAGCCTTGCTCCCCCTGGGTGCAGAGCCCTCTGCAAGGCCTCATCACTCCAGAGAGCCCACAGCACTGCCAGTGTGGTATCACCAGCAAACGTGGCAATGCTGCATTCAACTCCTGCATCCAGATCAGTGATAAAATCACTGAGCAGCACCTCCTGCCTAGGAATGAGCCCTGAGAGTCACCCCTGGCACCACTCAGTGCAGTGTGGGGCTGTCTCCAGAAGCTGCAGCTGGGCTGTTGTTTGATGGGGGTGTTTTGTCAGCACAGGCCGTTCTGTGTCGGTACAACGAGGAGAGCCAGAAGCACACAGCCCTGAGCCTCAGCAAGGAGCACAACCCCACCCAGTACGAGGAGAGGATGCGGATACAGAAAGCTGGGGGAAATGTCAGGTGAGTGCCTGGGGTGTGAATGAGCTGATCTAAACCCCAGCCTGATTTGGGGCTTGAGCATTGAGATTTTGAAGCTCTCTGAGCACAGTATGCATCCTAGTTGGAACATCCTAGTTGGAATATACCTGAGGCCTGTAAGGATTCAGTTACTGGGGTTGGTTGGTGGTTCCCAGAGCCTTAAGAGGCCAGGGCAGGACCCCTGTGAGAGCCTGGCAGTGGGATACCAGCATAGGCAGGCTTAAGCTTGACCTACAGATTTGGATCTACAGAGCTGGATTGGATTGTTGAGGAAGTTGCTGCTTTCTGCACACTGTGGTGCTGAACAGAACCCATCTCCTTGCAGCATGACTCCTCTGTCCTTGTCCCCTGAGAGGGGGCATGGTTTGAGAGGGCACAGAAAGCCCTCAATGTCCATTGGTGTTGCTCCCCTGGGGTTACTGTATGCACTGAGGCTCTCTGCATTAGGAGGGAGTTTTCTAGAGCCAAAATGTGATTATCTTAATGTTCCTGTGCAAAAAGGAGTTCATGGCTGTTTGGGGAGCGGGTGCCAAACACAACAACTGTGTCCTATTTCCGTGGCTAGGTTCTCTGTCTTCTTTGAGGGCTGTTTCTTGATTTAGTAGCATTTTCACAAAGAAAGGATTCAGTGCAGGTGAAGTATCTTCATGCCTGTGGAAGCAAAATGCAGCCAGGCTGGAGAGGGGTGGGCTCAGTTCTGTTACACTGCACTGGAGCGCTTTGTTCCCCTTATCTCTGGGGAGCACATGCTGCCACTTGCACTCTGCACTGATCTCTCTTTGCACATGGCAAAGAGATGGCCCAGTGTCTGTTAGCTCCTTTCAGAACTGGTCCCTGACTGCCTGGGAGCCTCTCCCTCTGCTTGCACTTCAATATTTTGGGCCCAGGAGATAAGCCACAAAGTGTGTGAGTGTCAGATCTCTTCTCCATGACATGCCTTGCTCCTGGCTTTTATCTCAAGTGGGGCTGCTTGGACTATGAGATGAATGAGCTTTGTGTATTCTCAGAGGGCACAGAAGAGCCTTTTTGGGGAGAAGATGCTTTATTGTTGGATAGGTGAAGTGTGGGAAGCTGTTCTCTATGGAGCTGGGTTAGTTAAAAAAGCTTGACAACCCAGAGGTGTTTCCTGAGGGGTGTTGTAACGTGGGTTTCACATAAACTGCATGCTGCAATCAGTGTTACTAAAGGCCAAGTGGTCAGGAGCTGAACATGTTGTGTTTTTCACTCCTGGGAGCTGCCTGCAGCTGGGCCAGTCTGTAGGGGTTGGTGTCCTCAGAGGGGCTGCTGACTCACACCTCTTGCCTCTGCCACTCTGCTTCTAGTGAAGAGCAGTTTGCTGGATATCTTGCCAAAAAATAATCTCTATTCAAACTATGCCACTGGGAGTTCAGCTCACATATAATTTTACTGCCCCAGTTTGCTAGGCTAAGCAGGATTTGAGTTAGGGCAGGGTGACAGAGAACAGCCTTGAAGTCTCCTGACTTTATTTCCTCCTCAGCTGTTTCCCAGAGCTTCACACAAACACACAGAAAGGCAAGGGGGCTTTGAAGGGAAGATTTGAGCTTGCTGGGGAAGTGGGTCATTATTTGTACAAGCAGATGGGTGCACCATGTCCCCAGCAGGCAGTGCAGTGGAATGCACACGTGGGGAGGGCTCTGAGTGCTTTCTCTCCTCGTGCAGGGACGGCAGAGTGCTGGGAGTGCTGGAGGTCTCGCGCTCCATCGGGGACGGGCAGTACAAGCGCTGTGGTGTCATCTCTGTGCCCGACATCAAACGCTGCCAGCTCACACACAATGACAGGTAACGGGTGCCCTGGCACGGGGGGCCTGTCCCAGCCCTGCTTGCTCTGCTCTGAGAGCCAAGGCACTTCAGGCTGATCCCTCCAGAATCAGAGGATGTTCTTACTGCTGCTGCCTCTCTGCTTCTGTTCCTTGTTAGGACAGTGGGATAACCTGCTG
Source organism: Melospiza melodia melodia (assembly GCF_035770615.1). Classification (NCBI taxonomy): domain Eukaryota; kingdom Metazoa; phylum Chordata; class Aves; order Passeriformes; family Passerellidae; genus Melospiza; species Melospiza melodia. Next base: position 6,875,505 of record NC_086205.1, on the reverse strand, counting down.
CTCTGCCCAGATGCTGTGAATGCTCCTCTGGAGGAGCCAGCCTCATAGCAATAGCATGCACAGGCCTTAGATGTCCTCTGAGCTCTGATTAAGCTCACAAATCAGTGTTCAAGCAGGTAGTTGAGGCTTGAGTTCTCTTGGGTCTCCATCCTGTCCAGGAGTTGTTTTTAGCAGCTGTGGTGGCAATAAAGACTTTTGCCTTCATCTGTGATATTTGAAGATTTGAGATACTTTTCCATGATATGATTGGCAACGACAAATTGCAGTGAGCTTTTGTGTCAGTATGGCCCTGCAGACTCTCAGAGGTGAGTGTAACCCAGTACTGCTGCTTTTTCTGGGATTAGAGCTCCATATCAAGTGATCCACTGAAATATTTCTAAAGATACTCGTGAGTATCATGCACTGAAGTGATGTCTTCAGAGGCATGTGCAGACTGACCACTTCTGTAGGTTTGTTTAGTTTTCCTTGTCCTGGGGACTCTGGTTAGGGCTCCTGGTTAATGCAGTTCCCTGTGCAGGCAGGGAGTGCACAGCAGGCTGCCTCCCCATCCTAAGGGGGATGCTGCCCTTGCCTTGGGCTTTGTATCTCCTCAACCTTCTGCAGCCTGTGGCAGTATTTTGTGTCAGAGTTTTCTGCTCACAGTTGTGTCACGTACTTTTCTTTTTGAGTTTGCATGTTTAAATTACCACATGCCTCAGGAGTCTAGAAATGTAAAGTGAAAGAGCTTTGTTTCTGTATTTCCTTGCATTAGCTGCTTCACAGGGAAAATACATGAATGAAAAGGACTCAGAGGAAAGAAGCAGTTCTTAGAGAAACAATGGAGCATTTGACCAGGATCATACATGATCCTGCCAGTGTTGTAGCACAGCCAGGATGTCCTGATCAAGGTCTTACATTTGTTGCCTGGCTCTTTGCCCTGTATTTTGAATTGCCATGAACAGTAGCTCCCAAGGGATTTTCAGATGAGCTTTCACAGCATCTTCCCTTTGGATCTGAGCTTGGATGTTCATAAAATAGATTGGAGTGATTTTGTTGTAGCTGAGGAGCCAAAAATTCAGCCTTGGAATCTGTCTCCACTTGATTTCCAGGTTCATTCTGATAGCGTGTGATGGCCTCTTTAAAGTGTTTACACCAGAAGAAGCTGTGAACTTCATTGTGTCCTGCCTGGAGGTGAGGAGAAGGTGGCATGTGGGGGCTGGGTTTGTCACTGCACAGGGCACAAAATGGACTTCTGCCAGAGTGCCCTCTAGTCATCCCCTAGGCTGTCTGCATTTGTTCTGCTTCCCAATGTTTGGAAAACACAACCCCACCGTCGCAGGAGGCAGCAGGGGGGAAACTGGGATAAAGCAAAGTACAACTTAATGCAGCTAAAACATACAAGAACACAATACAAGCCAATCCCAGCTTTGCTGGGAGCAGTGAGGTTGCTCTGTCCCTACAGGATAAGAATATCCAGACGAGAGAGGGGAGGCTGGAGGCCGACGCTCGCTACGAGGCCGCGTGTAACAGGCTGGCCAGCAAGGCCGTGCAGCGCGGCTCGGCCGACAACGTCACCGTCATGCTGGTCAGGATCGAGCACCGAGGGGGCTGCTGAGCCAGGGGAGAGCTCTGTGTGCATGCTGTGTGCCTGCAGGAGGCTGGCTCCTGCTGCGTGCTCTCCAGTGTAAATAAAGATGGGTTTTTTTCTAATATTGATCGTGACGGTGTTCGCCGGGGTCTCAGATCCTCGTCTCTTTCCTCATCCTGACTCCATGTTTTGGAAGGCTTGATTTATTATTTTATGATATATATTATATTAAAACTATGCTAAAAGAATAGAAGAAAGGGTTTAATCAGAAGGCTGGCTAAGAATAGAAAAGGAATGGAATGATAACAAAGGCTGGTGTCTCGGACAGAGAGTCTGAGCCAGCTGACTGTGATTGGCTATTAATTAGAAACAACCATAAGAGAACAATCACAGATGCACCTGTTGCATTCCACAGCAGCAGATAACCATTGTTTACATTTTGTTCCTGAGGCCTCTGAGCTTCTCAGGAGGAAAAATCCTAAGGAAAGGATTTTTCAAAAAATGTGTCTGTGACAATTGATGTTGCTCTAGAGCACAACACCAAGCAAAAGCAAAGCACCAAGGCTCCATCAGAAGGGTGCATAAGAGAGATTTATTACTGCAACATGTTGCTTTTATAGTTTGTCAAGATATTTACATTTACTTAACAGACACATTCACTGCCAGCTGGTCATGAGAAAGAAACAAAGTTCTCAATAGGTGAACAAGGAGCCCCTTCATTTTGTGAGCCAGCTAAAGTCTGTATCTTTTAACTTTCTCTCCTCCATTGTGTCACCATGGTCACGGCCTTGGTGTTTTCCTCGAGAGAGATAGAAGGCTTTCCTTATCTTTAGGAAGCCTTTGCTGGCTCACAAGAAGAGCACAAAATGCCTTTCCTACAGGGTTATCTCAGTGCTAGGGTTGAATGTCTCTGCAAATGCAGTGAATTCACTGGACAGGGGTGCTGCCAGAACAGATCTGGGGCCATCAGCTCTGCCAGCTTTTTATTGGGACAGTTCTGCTGTCCACATCCTTGAGCTTTGTGCAAGACCCTGGGAGAGCAGAGTTCCAGGACTCACACAGAGTGTACCATACAGACTGTGAAATCCAGTTTGGGATGTGATATGTGCTGTCCTTCACACTGGGTAGGAAACCTGGCTCTGAAGCTGGGCTGTGAGGTTGCCTGCAGCTGAGGGACACAAACAGCCCTTGCAAAGCAGCAGCATACCTGCCCTGTGCTTGCAGGAGTTTTACCCCAAAGTTGGTATGGAAAAAGTGGCTGGAATTTGCCCCTGATGTTTTTTGGAAGAAGTGTTTGCACCAAATGGGCTTGGTGAAAAGGCAGCTGAGCTGCAGGCAGGCTCTGTGCTTGTCTGTGCTGTCTGAGGAGAAGGCATCTCAGGTTTTAGGTACTAATTAGTGTCTGGTGTCTCATCCTGTCTCAGTGCCTCTGCCAGCTGTTGCTGCAGTCAGTGTGCTGTTTTCCAGAGAAAATTTGGCCTAAGACCAAGTGACAGAATGAAAGCTAAATGGATTGGGCTACCTAAGCCCTGAAGTTTCCAATTTCCCACCCTGTGTGTGAGGGGGCTGAGGGCTGTGCATTGTGGTTGCCTCCTTGCTCTGATGAGGCCCAGCTGCAGTCCCAGGGAAGGGGACAAGGGCAGGGTGGTGCAGGAGCTTCCCTGGCTCCTTTCTGTTTTCTGTATCCCTGGAACTTTGGGATTTGTCCCAGCTCCTGGGCTGTTTGGGACAGGTGGCTTGGCCATCTCCTATTTCTGCTCCAGCAGTAGTGAGTTACACTTCATGGGCTTAGTCTGAGGGTGCGCCCTGACTCTCTGCATCTCCTGCAGAGCACTGAGGAAGGAAGTGGCCCTCTGGCACAGATTTTGGGTAGTGCTGGTGAATCCTCTGCCAGCTTGTTCTGCTCCCAGCCATTCCTGTGTATTTTGATGTGAGGCTGCAGTGCAGGATGAGCTGAGAGGGGATGCCTTTGTTAGCAGCACACTCTCCTGTTTTCTGCTCTTGAAAGGCAAATTTGGAGAGCCCAGACAGAGCAGCATGGAGTTGCTTCTCTTCTGTTTGTGGCAAAATAAACCCTGATGGCAAATTTCAGAAAGGCAATTTGCTTTCCCTTCTCAGCTGCCCCTTTTTCCAGACCCAAACACCCCTACCCATGAACTGCTGCATTAACAGCTCCTTCAGCAGGCTCCTCAAGGAGATGCAGCCCGGGGAGAGGGGCAGGGACATCCATGGAGAAGGTGGGGCTGTTAGCTGAGGCTATCTTGCAGTGCTGCTGGCACCACTTGCCCAGTCCTGAGCACTACTGGGAAATGAAGTGTTCACCCTTCCTGGTGCTGCCCCGGCTGGGTCACACAGGCTGTGCCCTGCTGAGCTATCACAGCCAGAGCACAGAGCTGGGCTCTATCTGGGCTGCCACAGCCAGGGAGTGCCTGCTCTGCAAAGCCAAGGGCAGGAATTTGCTTTAATCCAACGTGTGGCATTGTTGGGACTTTGCTTTGATGATTGGTGTGAAGGATGTTGGCTCCAGCAAAGCCCCTGCTCACACACTGCAGGGGCTAAAGCAATGCAGAATCTGGCCTGGGCTGCCGAGACTGAGTCTGGGCAGGGAAGGGAAGTCCACCAAGGAAAATAATGGACATGTGGGGCTTTGTACCATCACGGTGGGAGCTGAGCCCTGGGCAGCCATCTGCTGCCACTGCCAGCAGTGTTTCCCAAGATAAACTTCTAGGCCTAGCCTTTAGGTAAAAGTGAATGCCTTTAGGTCCTGCTCAGGCTGCTTTATTACTATCATCATCATCATCATCATCACCTTCATGATCTTTTGTCCATCTTCAGCATGAGCAGTATCAGACCAGACTGCAGCTCCCTGCATGAGCAAATGCTCTTCCTTGGGCTTGGTGCTGAGCAGGGGAGGCACAATGGTGGCTGGCAGAGGGAAGGGTCTGGCTGCTCCTGGCACAAGTTCAGCGTGGTCCAGCCTCTTCACACTCCCAGCAGCACAGCACTGAAATCGGAGCCACTTTGAACGGTGAGGGGAGAGCCTGCCGTGTTGTCCACAAAAACAGAGGCATGCTGCCCAGCCTGGGGGGAGACAGGGGTTAGCAGGGCCAGGACACCTCCCCTGGGCACCAGGCATGGCCTGGCAGGGCCAGGGAGAGAGCTCTCCCTGCACACAGCAACCAAGAGCTGGAGGAGCTGCCCCTGCCCTTCCTTACGGGAAAAGAGCAGCACAAGCTTTAGGGCAGCCCAGCCACAGTCTGTGCCCTAGCAGAGCTCTGCCCTGGCTGTCTCTGGGACCGGATGCCCAGCCCTGGGCTGAGGCCATGGAAGGCACCTTCCTGCCCAGCCCTGTCCCACTCACCTGCAGGTAAAGGGTGCCTGTGACAGAGATGGTGAAAAGCTCCCCGCTGCTCTCCAGCTGGGATATGCTCTCCAGATGGCTGCAGAAGAGCGAGGGCAGTGATGGGAGGAGCAGCCCCTCCTTTCCCAGCGATGCTGGGCTCCTCCCTGTCCCTGTCCCTGCCCTGTGGTACCTGTTGTGCTGGCAGCGGGACTGCACACAGATCAGCACCCGCAGGCGGCTCCCGCGGCATCCCTGCCTCTTCCTCCGCGGCTCCCTGCGCGCTGGGACAGAGCGGGGAGTGAGGCCAGCCCAGCGAGCCCGGCAGCACCGCGGCGCTGTCGCAGGGCTCACCGATGTGCAGCGTGCTGCTGAAGGTGTAGAATCCCGCAAGGGGGGCTGTGTACTGCCCGCTGGTCAGGTTCAGCCCCGGGCCACGCTGGAACATCTCCTCCCTCTCAGGCTGGCGTGGGGAATGGCTGAGTTAGAGGAGGAGTCCCTGTGCCAGGGGGGTGCCCCTGCAGACAGGGAAAGGGGCAGGATGGGCACTCACAATGTAGAACTGCCCCAGCTCCAGCCACGTCTTCTGCTCCACAGCGAGGTCTGCACGCGTTTGGCAATGGAAGGCTGCTCCCACAAGACGCTGGGCGCTGCCTTCGCTGCTTTCCTCCTCCTTAGACCCTTCCCCAGCTGTCCTGCACAGCTTTGCCGTGCCTGACCCCGAACCCCACCGGAGTGTGACATTAGGAAGGGAACCTTCACTTCTCCTGGCTCTGCTGCCCAGCCCAGCTTCGCCTTGTCCGGCTGTCCCCACAGCTCCCGCCCTGTGTCCCCAGCCGGTACCTCTGAGCAGGAGCTGCAGCTCCCTCAGCAGCTCCTCGGGCACGGCCGGGCCAGCCCCGGCTCCCGCGGTTGGTTTCCCCGGGGTGCCGGGGCCCGCTGGGGCCGTGAGAGCCCCGGAGCCGCCGCGGCCGCGCTCGCCGCTGTTCCTCCCGGGGCTCCCGGCCAGCAGCATCCAGGCCTGCCGGGGATCCACGCGGGCCGCGCCGGGCTGCCCATGCTCCGGGGCCAGCGGCCGCTCCCGGGCTGCCCGCGGCGCTTCGGTGCCGGTGCCGGCGGCGCAGAGCAGCGCCAGGCACAGCCCCGGCAGCCGCATCCCGCCGCCGCCACCGAGGGCGGCCCGGCCCCGCCTCGGGCCCGCCTCAGCCCCCGGGCCCGCCCCGCCGGGAAATGCTCCCGTGGGCCCGGGGAGGTCCCGCCCCGGCCCGGGGCTCCTCCGCGCCTCGGAACCACCGAACAAGCGCAGGGGGAACAGCTGGGCCGTCCTGCGGGGCTGGCTGCGGGCCCAGCCGGCGGAGAAACCTCAGCTTGTGCTGGCCCATCCCTCTGGCACCGGTACCGCCGGAGATGGGCTGGGGCAGGCGTGACCGCAGCAGCTTCACCAGGGCCATGGATCACTTCCCTGGGTGCGTGCTGTGCATCCCAGCATAGAAACCAGGATTATGCACAAGCAGCAATGTCAGGCTTTGATGGGATCAACCACACCTGAAATACCCTAAAATCTTTGGGGTTTGGGAGGCAGAAATGCAGTTCTAAAAAACCCACAAACTCACAAAAGAAGAGAGCTTTAACCAAAGCATGTTTATAAGGAAAAGCCTTTTCCCTGCAGTGGTGGGGGAGAACATGCTCCTGGTGCCCCAGGCAGCCTGGCACAGGGCTTTCCACCTCCCACTCAGCAGCCTGAACAGGCAGCAGAAAAAAGGGGAGCATGTCTGCATAGGGTGACAGGCATCACTGAGGCTCCCCTACCACCCATGGTCACCCTGGAAAGGTTCTGTCCATTTGGAGGTGTCCATGAAGATGGAGGAGGAGCTGTGGAAGAGCCAGAGGCAGGGCAGGGAGCCCTCGCGTGTCCAGAGGTCCTTGGAGCAGTCGTACACCTCCATTTCCACCCGGTAGTCGCCGTCCATGCCCTTCCAGTGGCCGCCGGTGACAAAGAGCCGGTCACCCAGGGCCACCATCCCCCCGTTCTCATGCAGGGTGTGTAGGAGCTGCACCTGTGTGAGGGACAGGGTGAGATGTGCAGGGACTCCTTGGTGACTTCCTACTCCCACCACAGAGGACAGTGACGCCCCAGACGTGTCTCCCTACCCCATCTTTCCTTTCTGTGGGGTTTGGGGGCCTCTGGTGTGTGATGGGGAGCAGGGGAGGAAGGAACGGGGCACCCTCAGCTCTGCAGGTGTTAATAGAACCAAGGGATGAGTGGGTAGGAGGGAGAGGGAGGTGCTGGCACTGAGGGGAAGCAGCTGGGAACACCATCCCCATATCCCTGGGAGGCTGATCGTGCCTGGCCCCACATCCCACCTTCTGCCAGATGTTGGCCTCTGGGTTGTACACATGGACTTTCTTGGTGTTATCCCCGATGAGGTAGATGAGCCCGCGCAGGGTGGCACAGCGTGGGGCTGAGAGGTACTTGGGGATGAAGGGAGATGTGATCACACTCCACAGATCTGCAAGGAGCAGTCATTAGCAGTGCACCCCACCCTTGGCTCTCCACGCAGCTGCCATTGCTGAAAAAAGCTTTGCTATTTCAGGGGGAATTTGAAAGGGAGGGGGCAGACCAGCCAGGCAGACAGGCACCACAGGCCCCATCCCAGTCAAGGGTCTTGCATAACAAACAGTGTGGGGTGGGGACATGGTTTGTAGTGGTGCTGTGGGATGAAAAAGAGTCTGCTTGAGGAGGTGGCATTGTCACAGGGTGATAGTTTCTCCCTAAGGCAGGCAGCCTGCCCCATCCCAATGCCCCAGAGATTCCACTCCACCAAAGCTCAGCTCTGGGCTGTGTCAGACACCTGTGACTCAGGTCCGTGCTGCAACAGCCCCACCACAGCCATCACCGCACCCTGCCAGCACCTGCTCACGTCCCACAGCACCGTGCATGGCACTCCAGGGGTGTCACCTGCCTGGGGGTCCCAGGGACAGCACTGGGGGGTGGCAGCAGGCTCAGCTCTCACCTTGAACGGGGTTGTAGCACTGCAGAGTGAGCGCGTTGTACTTGACGGCGCAGGAGCCCACCAGGTAGAGCTTGCCCAGGCAGCTGGCAGCTGCAAAATTGCTCACGTACTTGAGGGCCGGGCTGATGGCACACCAGCTCTTGTTGTACGGGTCGTAGCGCTCCACCTCCACCACGTCCACTGTTGTCCCTGCAGGGTGACAGGACACTGCAGCCACCCTGGGGCACCCACCCCAGCAGCTCCCCGGGGTCTCTGCAGCCTCACCCCCGATCACGTAGATCTCGCCGTTGAGGACGGCGCTGGTGTGGTTTGTCCTGGCTCTCAGCATGGAAGCGATGGGCTGCCAGACCCCCTCCCTGGGGCAGAAACACCAGGCCTGTGTCGTTGACCACGTGTCATTCTGGGACCCCCGGGAGCCACCTAGAGAGAGACAGGTCAGGTGGGCCACCCTCTCCAAGGGCAGCTGTCCCTGGCTATTCCTTGCCCGAGAGGAAGGAGAGGATTTTGCTCAGAGAGGAGCCTCTGGCCCCACACCAGTGCCTCATGCTCATATCACTGTCCCCTGTCCCCCAGCCTGTCCCAGCAGCCCTGGCACTGACCTGTGACGTACACATCGTTGTTCAGAGCCACCAGGGAAAAGCCCCACTTGTTGTAATCAGGGAAGTCAGGCAGAGCCATCCATCGCCCTGAAAAAAAAAACCAAAAAAAACCACACACAATGACCCCACAGCCAGCAATGGCACTTTTTAAGCCACCCCTGTTTCAAGCCCATCCCATCCCATCCCAACCAGTGTCTCTCTCTGAACTGACACTAGTTGGGCAAGAGGTGGCTTGGGGCTAGACACATAATTAACATGGAGGGAGCTGGAGGAAGTGGGGGGCACTTACTGCTCTTGGGGTTGTAGAAGGCAAAATTCCTGGTGGCAGCCGGCATTTCCAGCCCCCTCTCCTCATCCTCGCCATCCTCCAGCACACGGCCACCAACCACCACCAGCACCTCCTCCAGCTTCTGTGGTGGGGCTGGGGGGTTCTTCAGGGCACCGGTGCCACTCTGTCCCTGATGAAGAGGCCAGGATGGGACCATGAGGCTCCTCCTTCCCGGCTCAGGGAGTGGCATTTAGGGAAAGGGGTACCCACCATGGTGCGGGAGCGGGCGACGAGCGCCTTGCTGGCATCTGAGTCACGAACGAGAGGCTCAGTGGCCAGGAGGTTCTGCAGGTACTGGTCAGGCAGCAACACAAGGTGGGTCAGCTCCAGCAGCTCCGGCAGGAACTGGGCTCGGGATCCCGGCTCGTGGCGTACCCAGCGCAGCACAGCCTCCACCAGGCTCCGCTCCTCCTGCACCTGCAGCTGGTCGTTGGACAGGTAGACAGCCAGCCTCTCCTTGGAGAGCTGGAGGAACTCCTCCTGAAGAGAGACGGCTTCAAAGTTCTCCTGCAAGAAAGACCAGGCCTTGGAGGAGACCTCAGGGCAGCCGTGGCTCTCACCAAACTCACAGATACCTAGGCAGTTGGTGGCATCCATCTGCTGCCGGAGGTAGCGGCTGCAGACCTTCTGGATGGCAGGGAAGTGGAGCTGGCTGGAGGTCCTCATCAGCCCCTCCACGTTGCCCTGGTTGATGGTGACCTTTCCCGTGTAGGCAAAATCGAGCAGCATCTCCAGCGCACTGGGGTCCACTTCCTTGAGCTCCACCCGCGCTGCGATGCTCTCGGCAAAGTCACCGGAGAACATGGCATAGAAGTAGTGGCTGCAGAGGGCCAGGATGCCTCGGTGGCAGGGAAACTCCCGCCCGCCCGCCACCAGCGTCACGTCGGCCAGTTTGGGGTTGGTGCGGAACTGCTGCAGCCCCTCCAGCACGCCCTGGGCGTGCGAAGGCAGGCAGAAGTCAAAGTCGTCCATGTTCCTCACCATGGTGCCGGCGATGGCCGCGGGGAATGGCAGGCGGGCGCTGCCCGAGCAGCGGGAGGCGAGCGGGTCCCTGCCAGGAAAAGGCGACGGCGTCTCCCTCTCGCCCTGTCGCGACATCCTCCCGCCTTCCCCGCGCCCGCGTCAGGGACAGCAGCGGCTGCACAAGCGCTTCCCACACTCCCCTCCCACGGGGGCCGCGTTTTCTCCTCACCGCGCCGCGGCTGCCCCGCCGGGCCCCGGCCTTTCGGGGACGGTTCTCGGGGCGATTTGAGCCCTCTCGGCGCGGTCGCTCCCGCTCTCAGCTGCGCTCCCCAGCCCGGCCGGCCCGCGGGAGGGAAGGGACCGCGCTCCCGGCGCTGGGCAGGGACACGCCGCATGACGCGGGATCAGCCGGGACGGGGGCACTCGCTATTTTTAGGTGGCACCTGGACACTGCTCCCTGCTCTTAAAGGCACCGCGCGGGCAGAGCTCTCGCCGCCGCCCATCCTCGCTCGCTGCCTTTGGGAAAGCCTCCCCCGCGGAGGGGTCGGCGGGGCAGCGAGCCTGGAGGGACAGCAGCCACAGCAGCCTCGCTGCACCCCATCGGCAGCAGGGGTCCCCGCGATGCCCCTCCAGGCTCCCCCGGCTCGCCCTGCCGGGGCCGCTATAAATAGAGGCCTTTATCTCACCCCGGGGCAGCCGAAAACACGCGGCTGAAACACCCGCCCGGGGAGAGGGGGAGCGGGGCTGCTGCGGCGGCCCGCCCAGCTCAGCAGCTTTCTCCACCGCCCCCAAAGCCTCGCTCAGCCGGGACACAACCGAGAAGGTTTTTATTGCAGCCCGCGGCCTCCGGAGCCCCTCGGCATCACTCCTCCAGGCTGAAGATCTCGGCCTCCTTCTCCTTCCAAAAGGCGAAGCTGCGATCGATGTAGCGACAAATCTCGTCCCCCTCGTCGCCGGGCAGCCCCGGCAGCTGGCCCGGGCCGTGCGGAGTCCCGAAGTACCGAGCCTTGATGTCGTCGAAGCCGTCGCGCCAGCCGCGCCGCCCGGCCGCGATCTCGTCGATGACGGCGCGGTGGAAGGCGCGCACCGCCCGCCAGCCGTGCCGGCCCAGCTGCTCGAACACCTCGAAACAGAGCAGGTGGCGGCCTCGGCGCTCCTCGGGGGACAGGTCCTGCTCCAAGATGCGGAAATAGCCCAGCATGAACAGCTCCAGCGACAAGCTCTCGTACTCGGCCGGGCCGCCGCCCGCCGCCGACACGAACTGCTCCGGGGAGAGCAGGGTGCGGGCGGGGGGCGGCGGCGGGGGCCGGCGGGAGGCGGCGTCCCTCCAGCCGTTCAGCAGCTTCTGGATGGCCGCTCGCTGCCGGGCCAGGCGGGCCGCAGCCCCGGCCCCGCTCCCCGCTGTCTCCCGAGGGTCCCCGGCGGGCCGTAAGGGCGCGTACGCGGAGCGTCTCCAGTGGCTCAGGAAGAGCATCACGATCCGTTCCTTCCTCAAGCTGCCCCACTCCGGCCCCTGCCGCTTCCCCTGCCGCGGGGAGCCGCCGTCGGAAAAGGCCTCCTCGCAGCTGATGCCCGAGTCGCTGGCGGCCTCCGCCTCGCGGGGCCCGGCCGGAGCGCTGCCCGCGGCGCCCCAGGCGGGCTCGAAGGCGCCGCGCAGGCTGCGGACGCAAACCCCGCACTGCCGGATCTCCCGCTGTGCCAGGCTGCCCCCCGGCTCCCGGGGATGCCCGGCGGCCGCAGGGAGAGCGCAGGGAGCGGCGGGCACGGCCGCGGCGGCGCGGGGAGCCGGCAGCCCCTCCATGTTGCCCAGCAGCGCGGCCAGGCTGTTGACGGCGACGGCCAGGCGGCCGCACCAGACGGGCAGGGGCTGGCCCGGAGCGGGCGGGGGGCTGCGCACGGAGATGTTGAGCAGCGGGGCGGGCAGGAGGGCGCGCAGCTCCCGCACCAGGCGCCGCAGCTCGCTCTGGTACACCTCGCCGCGCCGCCGCAGCCGCAGGCTCTCCACTGCCCTCTCCAACTGATACAGGTCCGTCTCGGTCAGCAGCTCCCCGAACGGGCCCAGCACGCCTTGGTGGGACGGCGAGAAGCTCCAGGAGCCTGCATCCTGCGGAGAGAGGCGGTCAGCGGTCCGACAGCCCGCTCCCCCGGTGCTCCCCGTGCCCCTCGTACCTGCCCTCCCGCCGGCTCCTCGTCCGCCAGCCGGGCCCGCAGCCGCCGCACCATCACCTGCCGCTTCCACTCGGGGATGAGCCGGCCCCGCTCATCGTGCGTGGGCACCAGCGATTCCGCGTCCACCTCCGCGGGGTCCGGCCTGGGGGGCCCCGCCGGCCCGGGCGCCCCGTCCTGTGCGGGCAGAGTCACGGGGGGCTCGAAGGGGCTCGGCCGCAGAGGGGACGAGCCGGGGGCCGCGGGCCGAGCCAGCGACCTACCGAGTGTGCGAGGAAGGGCGCCGGGATCCTGGCCCGCTGCGAGGGCTTGCGGAGCTTCAGCTCGGCCGGCACCGACCTGCCGGGCTCCATCCCTGCCCGGCCTCCTCCTGGGGGACGGCAGCAAGGGCAGGTGGGCCCCAACACCTCCAGGGCACCCCCAGCTGAGGGGTGACCCGACACATCACCCCGGACCTCAGGGAGAACCCTCCTCGGGGGACAGCCAGGGGTGGATCTGACTCCTTCAGAGGACAGGACGGAGCTGAGGAATCCCTGCTGCCCCTATCCCCCTGCAGCCAAGCACCGAGCCCGGGGCCGCCTCATGGCTGCCATCCCTCCTCCGGGCATCTCCTCCCGCTCCCTGGGGTGGCAGGCTGGCATTCCTCGGGGATGGGGGTGCCCATTCCCCCAGCCCCAGTGCGCTCTTACCTGCCGCAGGGGGCTGAGCTGGCTGCTCAAGGGAGCGGGGTCCTGTCGTGCCCTGCTCAGGGAGCACCCAGCGGTGGTGAGGCTGCACCCCCAAAGTCCCTGTGCGGGGAGCAATGAGCGATATGGGGCAGGAGGGAGGATGGAGTGGTCGGGCAGCCCTGCAGCGCTGGGGCAGGGCACAGAGGCATTGAGCATTGTATTAATATTTGATGGGGCATCGAGTGGCAGCACCAGGGCTCAGTGGGTGGAACTGGCGCCGTTCCTGGAGATAGTGGCTTGGTGATTTGGCTCCAAGCCTTGTCCTCCTCTCGGGGCCAATGGAGAATGGCCGAGGCCAGGTGCTGGGGACAAAGGAAACATCTTGCACAGGGCACTGAGGGCAGGTTCTGGCAGCGGGGGATGCTCAGCAGAGGGATCTGCTGCCTGGGCATCGGTTACTGGCATTCAGCCACATTTGTGTTCTTTCCCTCCACCACCATCCATTATATATGGCTAGGATGGACTCGTGGGCTCACTTACATGTGAGAAATTCAATCGAGGGGCTGGAATAAAATTAACAAGCAGCAGATCTAAGCCTATAAACACCGATTAGCTGGCGAGGATCCATTACAGAGTCAGCCTCCCAAGCTTCCCTGGCTCCAGTGCAGGCTGACACCCAGCTCTCGTGGGGAGGATAAGCTTATGCTGCCCAGCAATAGAGGATGAGTGCAGGTTATACTTTGCTGTAGGAGGGGGGAATGTGCTGAAAGCCCTTTGGCAGAGGATTGTGCCAGGGCTGTCTCCCCCAGCCTGGAGAGCATCTCCCAGGATTTCAGCTTTCCACAGTGCAAGGGTGTGCATGAGCATGAGAGGAGAGGAGGTTCTGCCCTAAACCTCCATCTCTGCCTCTTTTCCCACCCTGTTCTTCAGGAAAGCAGGCACTGGCCCCTTTGGGATCTGCTCAGAGTGTCTTGGGGGACTCCCCTTTCCCTTTCCCTTTCCCTTTCCCTTTCCCTTTCCCTTTCCCTTTCCCTTTCCCTTTCCCTTTCCCTTCTTTCCCTTTCCCTTTCCCTTTCCCTTTCCCTTTCCCTTCTTTCCCTTTCCCTTTCCCTTTCCCTTCTTTCCCTTTCTCTTTCCCTTTCCCTTTCCCTTTCCCTTTCCCTTTCCCTTTCCCTTTCCCTTTCCCTTTCCCTTTCCCTTTCCCTTCTTTCCCTTTCCCTTTCCCTTTCCCTTTCCCTTTCCCTTCTTTCCCTTTCCCTGCTGCATACCCAGAAGGATGAGCAAAGCAGCACAGAACCAACCAAGGACAGTCTCTCTCCAGTTCCGACATCCACATTATTCCTCTCCACCAGTTCTTCAGCCTTATCCCACCCTCTGCCCAAGTTCCCACAGCCACATCCCTCCCTCTCCCACAGCTCCCACTCCCCCAGTCCTGCTCTAATGAGCAAAGGAGCAGAAGAAACCAGGCGAGGCCCTTCTCAGCATGCTGGTTTTCATTTCAGAGGGGCCGTGGAGGATCCACATCAAAAGGGATCAAGGGGAGGAGGTGCACGTGGTGCCGAGGCCAGGCCTGCCCCGGCTGTTTCTGCCCAGCTCCTCCGACACTCTCTGGGAACGCTGCCGGAGCCCGGGGGGGCTCGGGGCCCTGTCCCCATGGGAGAACGTGCAGTGCCGGCCACCTCCAGGAGCTGCCTACTCCTGCTGCTGCTGGTTCTGCTGCTGGTTCTGCTGCTGCTGCTGGTTCTGCTGGTTCTGGTTCTGCTGGTTCTGGTTCTGCTGGTTCTGGTTCTGCTGCTGCCGCTGCTGCCGCTGGCGCCAGCGCACCACGAAGGGATGGAGGCGGCGGCGGGGCCGGCGCGGGGCCAGCCCGGCGCGGCTCTCCTGGGCCTGCAGCACGCGGATGCCCCCGATGGGCCCTTGGCAGGTCGGGCAGGTGGCGGCGGCGCCGGGCCCGGCCTGGGGCTGGATGCAGGCGTGGCAGAACACGTGTCCGCAGGGCTCCACGGCGGCAGCGGGGCTCTGCAGGAAATCCACGCAGATGCGGCACACCCGCACGGCCCGGGGCGCTGGGGGCTCCTCCCTGACCTCGGCCATTGCTGCTCCCGGGCTCGACTGCTCTCGGCCGCTGGCAGGACTCGAAGGCTCGGCTTCCACTTGGGGCACTCGGAGGCTCCTCAGTCGCTGGCAGCACTCGGAGGCTCCTCAGTCCCTGCTGCCATTCAGAGGTTCCTCGGTCTCTGGCAGCACTCAGAAGCTCCTCGGTCACTGAGAGCACTCAGAAGCTCCTCGGCTGCTGTGGGTCACAGCCCGAGCGCTCTGGCACTGCCCAGCACTGGGGGTTACAGTTTGTTTATGGTTACCCACTGCAGGTGAGTGATCCTGGCTCTGGTGACATCACAGGGTTCTGAGGGGCACACCCAGGAGCTCCCCCATCCACAGAGACAGATCCTGTGGCACACAGCCCACCTGGCAGTGGGCTGCACACCTCAGTGTTTGCCCAGATCCCTTCCAGGTGGTCCCTGCTGGTTTCCATGCCATGTGCTGGGGCCTGGGGCTGCACCTCCCCATGAGGAGGACTCTGCTCAGCCCCTGGTTGAACTTCAGGAGGTTCCATCAGCCAATTTCTCCAGCTTGTTGAGGTCCCTGAGGCTGCAGCATCATCTTCTGCTGTCTCAGCCATTCTATAGAGAACTGGGACTAATTTTCTCTGTTTGGTTTCTAAACTTTGATATCTTTGATATCTTTGATATCTCAGAAGCAGTGGAAATCAAGGGAATGAGGGATTGAGGACCTCCCGTTTCTATACTTTGCAAAACTTAGTGCTTCATGTCTAACTGATCCTGTGGGGCAGCCAGTGCGAGACTGAGGAAATCTGGGAGCCTCCCCAAGGACTGTGTCCTTGCAGAAGCACTGCTGCTGAAATCACTGAAAGAGCCATGCTTAGTTGAGAGCATCAAGTAAGAGGGACTGGGAAAAGCTTTCTCTTTCTGTTACTAAGGGTGCTCAGAGAGCAGGTGCTGGAGAGCCCACGGAGCAGTAAAGGAGGCCAGGAGGAATCAGTCAGTGAACACCCCGGGAAGAGAAGGCATGACCCCACACACTGGGGCAGGGCGCTGGCTGCAGACCCAGCCCTGCTGGGCGGGCCCCATTCTTTGCCAAAGGCTGGATTGTGAAGCAGGAGCTCAAAATCCCATGAAAATCAGGGAGCCCAAGAGCATTGCTGCTACATTTCTGCTACAGTGCCAGCCAAAAAGCAGCTCAAATGGGGCTGTTGGGTGCTTAATGCTGCCACCTCCCTGTTTCTCCCTGGAGAAGGACTTAGATGGCAGGATTAATAGGACACAACAATCATTCTGCCATTGAAAATGTGAGTATAAAACCTTTGAAGGGTAGAAAATCTGTCAGAGATGTAAATCCTGATCCTGAGTTCTAAGGAAATATAAACTATATAACTATTATTAGTTATATAGACTCTATAACTTAGACCAAAATTACAAAGTGCTTATATAACTTAAGTTATATCAATATATACCTTATAATATATATAGCTATATAACCTGGTATCAATATAACCTAAATAATGACTTTTTATATATCTAAATAACCTGATACCTACATAACCTGAATCATAGCTTTTTATACCTATATAACCTGAATCATAACTTTTATACCTAGTAAACTGATATAAATCAATTTTTATACAATGTAATGGCTGGTATATGGTTAGCTAGTTGCTTAATGCTGAATAGAAAAAGAAAAAAAAAAAAAGAAAAAACCCTCAACAGGTGCATAGTTTTAGAAATAGATAAGTATAGTCTAATAAAAAATAGTAATGATATATATAATACTAATGAAGAGTAGTACCATTACTAAAAATGAATAAATAAACAAACACCTGCTCTGTAGACATTGGTCTGTGGGGATTTATTTCCAGCCTATCTTTTGGGCATCATATGCAGCCACTCTTCTAAGAACCTTAAAACTTGTTTTGGAAATCTATTTCTCTTTGAAGGATTCAGTAAAAATCACTTATGTCAATAAATCTGTTAAAACAGATAGTGAAAGTTGGTGCCAAATTTTAGAGAAAGAAAGGAGAAAAGAACAGCCCATGGTAAGCACCAGTCCCATGTAATTAGTACTGGAGACTGCTGAGGCCATAGACACACAAAAGCAGGTCATGACACACTCTGTGCTTGCCTTAAATCTGGACAAGAATAAAATAACTTGTAATTTTTTCCCTGCTGCCCAGCCCGGCTGTTTTCTGCCGCTGCTTTGGGTTTTTCAGTGCTCTTTAACCGCACACCTGATGTCTGCCCAGCCCCCCGAGGCTCCTGCCAGTTTTTGCTACACTTTGTTTGTCCCCCGGGTGTGCCCACCTCTGCCTCTTGGGATTTTGCTGGTCAGAGTGACCCCAAGATGCGTTAGAAAGTCTCTTTCTCCAGGCTGGCAGTTGAAGAAGGAGTCAGAACTCTTCTATTCTCAGTCTCAAGGTTGTTTATTGTCTCTATAAAATTCTTTCTCCGACCCGCCAAGGTGTGTCTGGCAGGTCAGGTTGAGGGACACAGCCCTGGCCAGCAGCACATCCATCCTCAGAGCCCTCAGGGACTGGCTCTGCCAGACACGGTGGAAGCTTCCAGCAGCTTCTCACAGGAGCCACCTCTGTGACCCCCTGGCTACCAAAACCCAGGCTGTGCAAAACCAACACACTGCTGAACTGCAGAAGTAGATTCAGAGCACAGGCAGCCGCAAGCCCCACGGGGAAGGAGTTCAGTTTGCTTTCTGTCACAACTGAACTTCAGACTCTGAGGCTTCCAGGTGAGAACAGCCTTCAGCTGTACCTTCGTGGCTTCAGCAGCAGTCCTGGCTCACTTTGCAGAGCTCAGCATCCTGTACTTGACTGACACAAATCTTACACGTATTCTGCCCTGATGCCTGTGAAGATTCACCTCCTCAGAGAGACCAGGGTGTCACCAAAGCCATGAAAGTACAGGGACAAGTCTGGCAATTGCTGCTGCTGCCACTATAAGTGCATGGCCAGAGCCTCCTCCCACCAGAGAAGATCCTGTTTGCACCTGTATAGAAGCAGCTCATTTGCTGGTCAGACTTTCAGAGAAATCTCCTCAGGCTTCTCCCTTCCTGTTCCATCTACCCGGTGGATGTGAAAAAAGGTGACAGAAATCTGCCACCAAATGCAGCAGAATGACTTCTGCACGGCAGGACAAGGAGATCTCTGCCCAGAGACCATTAGTTGTGGGCAAAAAGCACTCGGTGTGGGCTACAAAAGAGAGACAAGTGTGTGTCTGGGGTCACTGGGGTAAGGAGGCTGGCATCAGTGTGAAATGCACTTGTGAAGGCCATGGGGTGTCCAAATAAAGAGAAAATACAACAGTGTGTGTCCACAGTGGTGAGAGGGAAAGAAAACAAGCAACAACTCCAAAGTGCTCTCTGATGAAATGTGTCATGTTCTAGAGGACAACGAAGCTTTGCAGAGGAAGGGACAGAATATTTTACCGGCTCAAGCATCCTCCTGAGGTCAGAGTTGGATGTATTACTTTGTATTCTCTTCTTCCCGGGTTGCAGCTACACCCTGCAGATATTCCAGGCTCTTCTCTGAGAGTCAGGACAGCTGTTCCCGTCCTGTAATGGCCTGCTGGGCATCCAGAGAGGAAATTATGTGAGCTGGTGCCACGTGAACATTAGAAACAACAGATCAGGGAGAGTGACTGGGCCAGGAGTGGTCAGTGCTAAGCCACTACTTCTCCTCCGAGAGACACCAAGGGGGGCAGTGCCAGGAAAGAAGAGGCACTGGAGATGGGGTGGCGGCGGGTAACGGGACAAGAGGCACGGAGAAGCGGGGACAAGAGGCACCGAGCAGGGGACTCGGGAACGAGAGGCACCGTGGGACGGGCGAGGCTGGATGAGACACTGAGGCTCAAGGCGGAGGAGCGAGGCGGCACCGGGAGGGGCTGTCGGTAAGAAGGGGGTTAAACAGGGAGGTCCCGAGCCCAGCGGAGCACCGGCACCTGCGAGGCCGCGCCCGCGGGCCGGGCCGGGGCTGGTGAGGGCTTTGTTGTAGCAACGGCCGCGATGGCGGCGCGGCCGGCCCTGCCCGACTCGGTGCTGGTGCAGGTGCTGGCGCTGCTGCCGCTGCGGGACCGGCTGCGAGCGGCCAGGTAGGGTCCGGCCGGGCGGGAGCGGCCGGCTGCCGCCTCCCCGCCGCGGCGCTGACGGCCATCGCCTCCCGCAGGGTGTGCCGGCGGTGGCAGCAGCTGGCGCAGGACCGAGCGGTCTGGACACATGTGGATCTGAGCCCTCACCGGGTACGGGCCGCCCGTCCGCACCGGGAGCGGGGCGGGGAGAGAGCCGCGGTGGGCGGGAGGGATGGGGGAGGCGACATCACCCCACTGTGCCACTGTGTCACCCCACTGACACTGACCGCGGGGTGAGACCGCCCCGCTGCGGGCAGGAGCTGGGGGGACGGGGCTGCCCTTCCCCAGCCGTGCCTGGAGCCGGGCCCTGTCTTTCTCCCGCAGATCAGCCGCCGCACGCTGTGGCACCTGGTGCGGCACCGCCTCCCCGACAGCCTGAGCACGCTGCGGATGCGGGGCGCGCCTCGCTCCGGCGGCAAGCAGCGGCTCCTCTCGCCGGCACTGCTGGCTGCGCTTCGGAAGCGCTGCCCCCAGCTCCATCGGCTGTGCCTGACCGAGACCGACCTCCGCCACGTCCCGTACGAGAGCATGCCCGCCTCTGTCACCACGCTGGAGCTGAGCCTCTGCGACATCCCCGACGCCTGGTTCTGCGTGTCCCCTTCGGTGCCGCCGCCACAGGTACAACACCTCGCTATCCACAGCATTCCCACCTTTTCTGACCATCATCTTCTTGACATTTCCTCACAGAACCACTTGAAGACGCTGAGCCTTTGCGGCACCTACGGCGTCACTGATATGGGGATCCAAGCGGCAGCCCCGCACCTGGAGGAGCTGGAACGCCTGACCCTGCGGCACTGCATCATTGGCGATGCTGCCATGGTGTTCATCGGGCGGCACATGAAGCAGCTCCGCCACCTGGAAATCAGCAACGCCTACTTCCTGACAAACAGGGGGCTGGTGGCTATCGTGACACTGGAGCGCCTGGAGACACTGTGCCTTGACCTCTATGATTTGGTCTCTCTTGGTACTGTTATCGCTTTGCTGCAAGTGCTGCCTCGCCTGAACCACCTCAAATTAGGTGGAACTTGCTTTGAAGATGAACTCCTCGGTAAAATCCAGGAGAATTTTCCACATTGCACCATATCTCACACTCTGTGACCACCTGAAGTTCCTTAGTACACCTGAAGAGCACTCCCTTTTTTTTTTTTTTTTTTGGAAAAGCCTATTTTCCTGTAGCTTTGGGCCAGAATTCCCATTGGCTGTAAAATACTACATTTTTTCACATAAATATAGTAAAAAGCTTGTAATGTAAATAAGTTTTTTAACAAGCTTTTGGTAGGATTCCCCCCTCTGTGTTTTCCATGGATCAGAGGAATAGGAAGGCTGGGAAGCACACTCAGCCTTTGGGAAGCCCACTGACCAAAACCTGACTGGTGATGACAAGTTTAAGCTCTGTCTGCTCCTCTTTCTCCACTGCCAAGGATTAGGCAGCAGCTTAAGGAGTGCAGAATTCGAGAAGTGAAGTGAAGCACCCTTCTGTCACGGAAAAAACAGACCTGGCAGCCAAACCCTCACAAAATTCCTTCTCCTTTCCTTCAAATTCAGATCTTCAACTCACTTGTCAGACTGGCCATGAAGATTCCTGAACACCTGGTCCCAAGGGCCAGACATCCCCTTTGCCCTCAGGCATTGCTGGGGCTGCTGTTACCTCTGGGTTTTCCTGGCAACATCCACATTTTCTCATCACCTTTTATTGTCTGTGTTCACATCCTCTTCCTCCCCCATCCCCCAGTATCCTAACACCAGATAACCAGCTCAATTTTATGTTGTTATTCTATATTTTTTGTCAAAGTTTTTAGGCAAATATTGTATTTATTTTAAAAAACTTGCAAGCTTTTAGCCTTCATTTGAATCCTTGTTTTTAGGACTTGTTTTTTTTTTTTTTTTTTTTTTTTTTTTAACCTGCTTCAGCATCTCTCCTGCCCCTTAGGACAGCTTTCCTTGTGACAAGAGCATCCCACAGGAAACAGAGCAGGACAACTAATGAATGCCTCAGTCGAGCCTTTTCTGCCCTGTTTTCATCCCAAACGCCCCCTGCCCTCCATTCAGCTGCAGCACATGCAATAAACCTTTGGGTCCAGGATGGCAGTGACCCTCCCTGTGGTGAAATCCTCATTGCTGTCAGGTGGCCTTTGTGCCTTTGCCTCTTTTTTGTTCCTAGACCCAGTCTCAGGGTAGCTTCAGGGCAAATATCCAAAGGTAAAACGCTCCAGCTGTGCTTTGGAAAGCGTCCCAAGGCTGCTGACTTAGTAACTACCACTCTGTGTTTATCCCAGACAAGGAGATTAACACTGGTGGAATCAGCCTTATTAAAACCTCCAGCATTCCCTGTTCCAGCTCTCTGAGGTGGGGAGGGACAGTACAACAGGAAAAGGGGAAATCAAAAACAGCAAAAATCCATCAGTCAGTCAAGGCACAGTGAGAGGCAGCAAGAACCTCAGTGTTCTCCTGATCTTTGCAATCCCAATGGCACAACAACAGAATTTAATGTCCCCACAGTCACAACATGCCAGTTTTCCATTCACTGACTGCTAAATAGGGAACAGCAATTACAAACTGATATGGTGCAAAGTGGAGTGGTTTAGGTTTGGAAGCAGGGGGGGAGCTGTAAATATGGGATTACCATGGGCAAATTAGGGGAACAAACAACTGAAAGGTTTTTAATCAGCAGTTCTGGTTCTGCTCACCCTCCCCACATACCTGCCTGAAGCTCTTTGGAGGGCTGTTCTTGACCTTTATTTCTTCTGATTTCCAAACTCAAGGGGTTTCTACTCAGTCCATCTCCATTTCATCTTTTGCTGACTTGAGCATTTCTTCCTCCAGCCCCACCTTCTCAGTGTCCATATACACATCATTACATCAAAGCCCAAATGTTCTTAAAAACACACAATAAATGAGTTTAGCTCAGAGACAGCTAAACCTTCAGCAAAGCAAAGACAAAATTGGTTTTGGCCAGCAACAGCTTTCTCAGCTGGCACTTTTGTGAGCTACACTTTTGCCCGTGGTTTTCAAGTTTGTTGCTGGATTCCATGAGAAAGAAAAAAATTATTAGCATAGAGGAATTGGTTTTTAGTGTGGTGCAAATAGGAGTTTGTTCTTGGAAGGGGAAGGTCAGTGAAATCTTTCTGTTCTGACACAGATTATTTGAGAGCAGTGACGTTTTGAACTTGGCTCTGCAATTTGGGTGGTTTAGAGCTAGAAAAGGTGAATTTCCTTCTTTTGCAAGTGCACACCGCCATCGTGTGGTGCGCTTTGTGAGCGCTGACAGCGCCCAGGTAAAAATCACACCCTCTGTCCCGGCACTGTTATTGTGGGAGCAGCTGGTGTAGGGATTCCTGAATCCTCGAGACTGAGAGAATGTCATCCTGCATATCGCTGGGAAGGAATCGTCTCACTGTTGGCTGGGCAGTTTGTAGGCTGCAAAAGAAAAATTCCAGCACGGCCTCTTTCTCCTCTAGAACATTTTCTGGGATATGAACTGCTGAATATTCTTAGTTTTGTAACTGGACTCTGTGAGGCTGCAAGGGGAAAGAGAAGACCAGTGCTTACTTTTTGTTTTAAGACCTACAGTAAAAGAAGCACTACTGGACATGTTAAGTTTTGAAGCTGGGTTTTGGAGAGTGAAAGTGATGTGATGGTACATGAGGTTGAGCAGGAAAATTCATGACTCCAGAGTGTGGTTGCTTTTCACAGGATGTTAGTTAAATGTTGAGACAGCACCAGCCTGCTGAACCACTGCTGGTCTGCAGCTTCAGGTGCAATATTGTAGTTTTCTTCTCAGCTTTCTACCACAATATTTGCTGCATCTCAGAGTCTAAAGATAAACAGAATTGTTTCAGTATGAGTCTTGAATGGGAACCTGTGCCAGCACTGACAGTGTTCACTGACCTTCCTCCTTATAACCAGAATTTGGAAAGTAATTGTGGCAGTCCCTCTCCTCTTGCAGCCTTTAAACCATGGTGCTCTGCAGGTGAATTCTCAGCCTTATGTAGCATCTCACAGTCTGAAATGTCAGTTTACTGTGGTGCAGAACAGTGTCTCTGCACAGAAGCACTCCAGCACATTGCACTTGTGGAGGTGCAAATCAAATGTCCAGCATGGGCTCCTGGATGGGAATTACAGCGAATTTCCACAGCAGGAAAGCTCACAGCCCCAGTGTTTCAGGTACAGATGAGAGGCAGCCCAGGGGAGCTCAAGGCCAGTGGGACCCCCATGTCCTGGCAGCTTCTGTTTGGGAGCAATTCTTGGTACTAAAAAGTACTACTAGTAGATTACAGCATAACACAAAGTGCAGGATATCAAGGTACCTATATTAAAACTAGCAAAAGAAACAATATTGATTAGGAGTCAAATGTAACTGACCACTGAAATGATGATAATGTACACAGATTCCTTGCACTTAACCTTCAGGGGAGTAACTGCAAAGCAGGCAGCCCTGGTCATAGGAGAAACTCTGCACAATTCCAGAAAAAGTACAGAAAATTTCTGCTTTGTCAAAGTTTGGTGCAGCTTTTATAAAGTGAGGTGTCTGTCAATCAGATATCCAGCTTTATCTTCCAGATGCCAGACCAGTCTTAACCCCATGGCACCAAAATAACTCAATACAAGACAGCATGTCCTGTTTGAGATATCTGATCAGTTAACAAGCAACAGATAAGCTCTTGTGTGGGGCGAGAGAAGTGGAATCTCACTGTCAGCCCTGGCTGCCTGGCTGGAAGGAAGGAAAGCCCCAGTGTCTGTGGGGCAGCTGAGAGGCCACCCCCAGGAAGCCAAGGCCAGTGAGACCTGTCAGTCTGGCAGCTTTTGTCTGGGAGTAATGCTCGGGTGTTCAGTTTTGGGAGGTGGAATCTCAATTTCAGCCACAGAAGCCTGGCTATGGAAGACTGTTTCGGTGCTCCAGTGTCTGTGGGCAGCTGGGAGCACTCCCATGGCCCTGCCTGTACTAACCCTGGGAGGCTGAGGCTGCCCCTCACCACCCCTGGCCCTGCCCATCAATCACTCTGAGTGGATGCCTCTACATGTCAACTACTCTTAGTACCGCCTGTCAATCCATCTCCTGGGCTGATCCCGCCTGTCAATCACTTTTAGTCCTGCCTGTCAATCACTGACAGACTAATCCCAGGCTTATAGCCCTTCGCGCCAACACAGCCCTCAGGGAGCCCAAGACAGCCCTCACAGCCCTCACAGCGCAGAGCTCTCGCAGTCTCCACAGCCCCCACAGATCCCCTCGCCCTCATCGCCCTCTCAGCTCCCCCAGCCCTCAGAGCCCTCACGACCCCCGCGCACGCGCCCTGCGCCCCACGCTCCCCGGCGCATGCGCGCCGCTCTCCCCGGCTTGCGGCCGCGTGTTCTGCCGTGCCCCGGATGTGGCCCCTGCCCGGGAAAATGGCGGCGCCGGCGTGGGCGGAGGGAGCGCTGTAGCGCCCGGTGCCGTCCCCGCCATGGCGGACCTGGGCCGGCAGCTGCACGAGTACCTCGCGCAGTCCAAGGCCGCTGCTGCCGCCACCGGCCCCAGCGCGGTCCCCGCAGCGCCGGCGGCCGGCGGCTCGCAGGAGGAGGCGGGGGACGGCGGCGGGCTGCGGGCCTGGCTGGGGGCGCTGAACCCGTTCCCGCCGGGCAGTGCCCCGGGCGCCACGGTGTGGCCTTGGACGGGAGAGGAGGACCCGTGGCTGCCGGGGCTGTCGCGCTGGCAGCGGCTGGCGGGCAGCGGGCTATGCGTGCTTCTGGCCGCGCTGTGCTTCGGGCTGGCCGGGCTGTGCGTGCCGCTGCTGCTGCTGCGCGCCCGCAAGTTCGCGCTGCTCTGGTCGCTGGGCTCGCTGTGCGCGCTGGGCGCCGCCGCGCTGCTCCGCGGGCCCGCCCGCCTGCTGCGGGAGCCCGGCCGCGGGGCGCTGCTCTACCTCGGCGCGCTCTTCGGGACGCTGTACGCCGCGCTGGCGCTGCGCAGCACCGCGCTCACCGCGCTGGGCGCCGCCGCGCAGCTCGGCATCGCCGCCACCGCGCTCCTGGCCGCGCTGCCCGGAGGTGCCGCCGGCCTGCGCCGCCTGGCCGGGCTGCTCCGCGCCGCCGTGTGCGGCCGAGGCAAGGCGGCGCTGCCGCTGTGAGCCCGGCGCGCCGGGGAGGAGCGGCCGCGGCCCCGCGGGAGTCCCTCGCGCACGGACCCGGATCGCCAGCCGACTCCCAGACGGGAACGCCGCTTCTCTTCGCCTCCTCCGCGTCCCGGCGCGTTTTCCTCGCCAGCGCTCGAGGAGCAGCAGCAGCGGGGCTGGCAGCCCGGAGCGGCCCCGGTGACTCGGAGCTGCAGTGCGCGGTGTCAGCCTGCCGAGCCGCCCCCGGGCTCGGTATCTGCCTCACCGCGCTGCCAGCTCCATAGCCACGGCTTGGCACCGCTCCACCTCTCGGTGGGGAGCTGGCAGCGTCCCGCTCGTTCCCCAGCCCGGGGCCGTGTGGCGGCGGCGGCTGCGGAGCGCGGTCGGAGCCCATGCGGCGGCATTGAGGACTGAGGAGCGGCTGAGGTGCGCAAGGCTGACGGATGCTGAAACACGAAGATGATTTAGCAAAACGCGATCGAGGCTAGGGGAGAACACTGAAAAGTTAACTGGTATTACCTCATTTTGTGCTGACCCCTACACTATGAACACATACTGGTTTTGCTGTCACCTCAGACCAGTGGTGAATACGAAGACTGTGGCCACTGAACTGCATTTCTCTCTATAAAGCAGCTTTAAAATAACCATCCAGTAAGTGAAACAAACTTTCCTGGGGCTGTGGGTGACAAACACTGCCCGTAATTGTAAGGGGAGGGGGTGTTCCTGCATGATGATGAGAGGATGCAAAGTGCTGATGTTGGGTAACAGCATCGGCGTTTGCAGGTACTGCTGTAAGGGACCAAACTGGGCTTTAAAGCGGGAGCTTCAGCTGTTACAACTTCATTTTTGTGTTTAGATATTGCTCTCTGAACTTGGGCAGGAGTTGCTTACTTGTCCCAGCCTGACCTTCAAAAATAGATTTGCCAGTAACTGGAGCTCTGCTTCAGTGCCGAAACTGAGCTGCCTTAGAGGTGCTGAATTCAGGCTGACAGAGCTGGCTGCTCCTGCTCGGGCCGGGCACTGGACCCGTGCAGGGAAATGGGACCCGGGGCCTCACTGCACAGAGCCCACAGGGAGTTCTCACTGAGCATTTGTGCCTCGTGGAGAAATAAAGCCACTGCAATACTTACCTGCTATCACTATTTAGTTTTAACAGATTTACCAAATACTTTTCTGAATTAAACTGAAATTGTTAAAGGGGTGCTTAAGTGTACATTTTAATAAAAATATTTGTGTCCAATTGTCAGTATAGACATTTCACTAATTTTTTTTCCATTAAGAATGTATATCAGAGCTATCAGAATAGCATTAAATTAGCTCTCTTGTTTTTACAATTTTTAAATTACAGTATATAAAATTAATTTAATTCCTAACAGCAGTGTAAAATTAAATTTGAGACAACCTCTGAACTAACAGGTAGAGCATAAGAGTCTGTGTGCAGCACTGGTAAAATAACATGACCTGAGGAATACAGAAGTATAATCCCATTAAATAACTGTGCCCATTTCCCAGTAATAGTGGGTCATGGTATCACAGAATGGGAAGCCATTTCTGTATCTTCTGCTATGCTGTTACCTTTTAAGATTCTGTAGAAACTACATCTAGTAATCAAATTTTCTTAGGACTTTTTGAGCATATGATTGTGAAATACTCAAAACTCCATTTAAAAAGCTGCCCCTTGAAGAGCATTACTTAAGTACCACAGTTGTTTACAGAATTAGACAGTCATCAGAGGAAATATAAGTTGTCTAGATAAAGCTGAGTTTTCTCTTGTTAGATACACTTTACCTTGTTTTGGTAGAGGACTGTGGTTTAATTAAAGCCTAAAGCTCATCCTCTAACTCATATGGTCTTAGACCTCAGCCCCTTAAACATAAATTTGCCTTGCAAAATAAAAAAAAAGAGGGCAAGCTTTCCTCTTTGCCAGTGATTAAATAACTAGTATTTCTCATGAAAACTTCAGGACAAATCCCAACTCCCAGACCAACACCCAAAGTGCCCAAAGTCCTTCAGATAGAGCTGAACAGCATTTTTTCTCAAGGGACAAACTGTCATATCTGATGCATCTCAGTTGTTTCTAGTTAATTCCTTATAGACCATTCTGTCTCTCCTGACCCCTATGACAAGGATTTTATAGGCTAATGATCAGTTACAATTTTCAAATGTGATTTGGTACACTAGAAATTAAAAACCAAGTAAAAAGTGACTGACTGGACCAAGAGAACAGCAGTTAAGCATCTGTGCTTTGGTGTCTTTGAGGAAGATGGGACATCAGGACTTGAGCCAGTCTTTGGTAACCCTGCAGCAGCTCTGTGTGTTACTGGGCTGCAGGAGCCTCTAGAACTGCCTCATCCTGATTATAGCCTCAAATTCAAGGCAGGAGAGAGGGAAGCCTGGTAGTGCTTTTTCATTATATGCTCTACTTTCAATACAGGACCTTCCTGAGGGGTACCTGTACAATAAGTACTTAGGTGATAACATTTTCACTGAGGCTTTAGGTGCTAAAGGAGCCTTCTGATAACACAGTGGCTGGAGATGATTAATAGGAATGATTTATGGGGAAAACAAACTCATGGTTGCTAAGCAGCTTTATTATGAAATGTGGGAAATAGGAATAACTCCTCTCATTTCCCTCCTTTAGTAAAACCAAGTAACAATATCCTAAAGAAAAAGACACTTAAAAAACTTATTATTGAAGTGATATATTGCACTTCAGCAATTACTGCACCAGACTCTGCTGAACACCCATAGCTTTAAACAGTGTGTCACACAGCTGCTGTAAAACATACCAATCAAGCTGCTAAACTTTGTCTCAGTTTCTGTAAACAGATGCTGTTCTGAACAAAAATCTGTGGCTTGCTAGGTGAAGTGCAGAATGCCAATCTTTGCTGTGATGTCTGTCTTAGGATCCAGGTTATGTAACTCACGCTATGTCTTTGACAACTTGTTCTAAACACTATTCCACTCTTTTCTGTTTCAGGATGGCAGACAAGCAAGCAGTGGTGATTGCCTGCATTTTGGAATTTTGACCTCAGCACCATTGCAGACAGCTGTGGCTAAAGGTGAAAATGAAACTCCTCTGTACATGATAAACCAAAGCCCTAGGAATCATCTCTCAGTATTTTAACTGGCTGAGATTTCAGGAGGTAGTACTGTTGCTCCATCTGAAACACAAGTTTGCCTAAATGCAACCCTCTGTAGTAATAGGTGAGTAAAGAATCACACACTGTTGATTTTTTTTGTTAATTTTTGCGCAAATTACATTTTGTATTCATACAAAACCAACGTAACTCTTTGACAAACTGTACATATAGAAACAAGTTTCTGTCTGGAGGTGAACTGAAATCTGTGGAGATGCTCCATGTTCCACAACACTTTTAAAAGAAATTCCAGCTCTTGACAAAAACAAAAAAGTGAGGGGAATGGGAGTGGAAAGAACAAAACAAAGGTAGCTACAATATTGCAGCTAGAGGCAAATGACTGGTTCAGGAAAAGAAAGACCCTTGTTAGGAACTAATGCACATTCAGTTATCCCAGTTAAGAATCCAGGTTCGTGGCATTGCAGGTGAGTCCAGAGTAGCAGTCTATTTAAATATTGTCCCACAAGGACTGGGCATGACCCAGTCAAAGCCTCTTCTATCGGCCCCGGCCGCCCCGAGATCCTCCTCTCCGGGACTGGCCAGAGTTCATGTTATTTCCTCTTCCCCAGTTGCTGCTGCTCCTTCCTCCTCGAGAAGGGTTATTGCCTGCCCCAGGGCCTCCACCAAAGGCTTCCTCCCTGTGGAATCCATCGTGGTGGTCTCCATCTAGAGAACTGGACCTCCCAGATTTCGGCGCTCTCTGTGAAGGTCCCGAATTTCCTCGTCCTGCAAAGGAAGCATAGCCAGTTACTGGTGTGAGTTTGAGCTGAGTCTCTTCTCAGACATGCCAGACACTGAGCTGCTTCTACTGTGGTGCCATCATTCATAAACCAGCTGCAGCTGAGACCTGCAATTTTATGCCTCCTCCCTCAGTACAATTTTCTTACACAGATTTAGTGTCTCCATTACAGTTCAGAAAGTGGACAACAATCAATTCGTTGGGAATTAGAGGAGCTTGTATTTGATACTGTCAGCAGGCACTGAAATGAAGTCAGAATAATGATAGCTTTTCCTCCAAAACTGCCAGTTCTTGTGCTAACAATGTGGTTCTCTCCATGTTTTCATTGCAAAATACTTTTTTTTTAATCCTAAACAAAGACATTGCACTGTTGACAAATTGAGACAGTTGAGGCTGATGGTGAAGATCGTGAGTAACATTACTGTTTTGTTCAATTTTTTGCTAAAAGTAATAGAAAAATGCTTTATTTTACTACTAACCTGGAACAAAAAGTACTCAAGCTCTTACTGCCAGGAATGGAATGTT
This sequence comes from Melospiza melodia melodia, assembly GCF_035770615.1. Taxonomy (NCBI): domain Eukaryota; kingdom Metazoa; phylum Chordata; class Aves; order Passeriformes; family Passerellidae; genus Melospiza; species Melospiza melodia. The sequence goes on along the minus strand of NC_086205.1, from coordinate 6,846,161 downwards.
CTAATTCTCACAGAACAGAATTTTCTAATTCTCACATACCTTTTCCTTTTATATATTTCCTATGAACAACAAAAAACCCCAACCCAATTCATTAGCCTATAATAAGAAGCAGTATTTTGAGAAAACAAAATCAGTTGTAACTTTGTTTAAGGACACATACTACAGCTAAATTCAGGTATTTTTGCTGCACTTTAGCAAGAGTGATTTTTGTTGACTGGATGGTTCCATGTAAAACAGTCACCAAATTGTTTCACAGAAACATTCATGAAGTTTTAATCTCAAAAGACTTTCCCAATACAACTGAAGGTGACACAGACCACATATGAAGAATTGTTCATGGTTTATCAGGCTTTCTGCCATCATTCTAAACTTTCTTTAGCACATTATGAATTAATTACACACTTGTGCCTGGAAAACAATTGTTTTGACTTTAACAAAGAATCTGACAGAGTTACCACAATCATTACTGAAGCTGGAAAAGGAATCTTTACAGATTTGATAGATGCTGGCTAAATTGAGAACTGCAGCATGTGATATGGAAGGAAAAATAATGATAGAGAAGTTTTATCAGCAGAAGTTTTATCAGAGAAGTTTTATCAACCTGGGAACAGAGTCCATGCAGAGGGGGAGTGACAGGCAGTTAAAACTGAATGAGCTCTCACAGTGGTGAGAGAAGTGGGCTGGGATTCAGTGTTCAATGGCATCAGAGACAAAGCTGTGCAGTCTGACAGCAACAAATCCAGCTGCAGGCTGCCAGCTCAGCAGCCAAATGAGAAGGATGTTTGTCACTGATCACTACCTGACAGTGGGTAGTCAATGTGAGGACATTAAAGTATTTACACAAGAGAACAGAAGCCCTGAGATCTGTAAGAAATAGGATCAAGAACTGGTGTGATGCTAACAGCACTGACTCCAAAAGAATGTGTTCTGTGGGTTACAGAAACATGGGACCACTTAGAGGGAACTACAACACCAGGAACTGTGAGGAAAGAATGGAGAAAGTGGAACAAGTACAAGAGAACTGTAGAAATGCATGGTTACACCACATCTTAAACAGTGTGTGCAATTCCTAGTTACCTCATTTAATTTAGAAAAGGATAATTTCAAACTCAAAATAGCGCATACAGAGTAACAAGGATAGTGAAAGAGAACAGTTTCTAGAAAGAAGAAAAAAATCAGAGCTCTGACTTGGAGAAGAGCTGGTTCAGGCTGGAAGTGGTGGAGTTCAGTGCAATCAGAGGTGGCATTCAGTAATAACAGGAACCAACATTCATTACCACACAAGACATCAAATTAAATTAGTGAATGATAAGTATAGATCAAGGGAAAAACAATTTCCCTCTTTTTCTTTTAAAGCATAGTCTGCTTCAATTAAGTTTTAGAAGTCTGTCCATGGATGTTGTATATATCAAAAGTTTAGATGATTCTTACACAAAAGGTAACTGGAAAGCCATTAAATATAAAAAAAATGTTTTAGTAAGTGAGATCTTAGAGGTTTAGAGAGCACTTCAGGGACATATCACTCTAGGCTCAATGTTCTTAAATTTGAGTTAAAGAATAACATCACAAGCATTAATATTAATAAACAACTATTCTGAAGATGAGAGAAAAATGCTCTTAATGAGTTTTCCAGCTGGAGTAACAGGGAATCAAAAACCAACTACTTTTCAACAGGGTAATAAAGAAGAGGATTCTGCAGTGCTGGAGACAAGATTTGGATTTGATGTTTGAAAATCCCTCTGTTCTTATGTTCCTGTAAGACTGGTCTGTAACTTCCCAGCTGGTAACATCAGATATTTACCAGCTCAGCTTTATCCCCTCTGAACAGAGAAGTTCTGGATACACTTAATACTGAAAATACATTCCAGTGTTACATAAGGGTTGCAATCAAAGGGGCTTTTTACCTTTGCCCCTCTCCTCTGGAGGGCCACCTGGAGCATCCATGTCCCTGTGGTCAGAGGTTCCTGGTCCATCGTGCCAGGGACGTTTCCGTGGTGGCAGTGAGGCCATGTCCATGCCCTGGAGTGAGGAGGAACGTTCTCTGTTGGCTGGAGAGTGCCCATCATGAGGAGGGTGATCTGGACGAGGACCTGTGCATGAAAACACAAGATAAGTAATGTTTATTGCATCATTATTCTTTATTTTTGAAGGCAGCCACATAAATTTACAAACTGCCCACACTGTTTGGCACACAGTTTGAAGTTAAAATTATGTAAAGCTTCTCCTCTGTCCCATTTTCAGTAAAAAACCTAAAGGTAAAACATAAGCTAAAACATAAAAAAATAAAGGTAAACCAGCTTTTAAAGATGATGGGAAAGAAAAATGTGGCATATAAAAAGTGTTCTTTCCAGTATAAGATACTTCCATGTATTTTAGAGACAATCACACCTTTATTTATTCATGTGTCACTTGTGCTTTGCTTTCTATGGTATTCTACAGCTCTGTCTTGCCCCATATGGGGCTGCCTTTAGTAACACAACTGCAAATACAAGCTGTCAGACATTGCAGCTGAAAAGATACCAACACAGAGAAAGATTACTGTTGGCATTAATAAAGATATTCTAAAAAACCCCATGACATGTGATTCAGTCATCCAGAGGTGATAGTTGCCTGGGCAGTTCTGGACTGTACAAGAACACAACTGAAAATCAAGGCTTTAAGACCACAATCACTTTTATCCAATAAGCTGTATTTAGAGACAGTTAAATTCTGTATAGTTCTTTTTTCCTAAATTTAAAGACCAAACAACTGCATTTGGTTTTTCTCATGGTAAATTACTGGTAACAAATGTGAGGTACAGGAAAAATACATGATTTTTAAAATATATTTTTTTAAGTTATTATATTGTAGAAGTCTACAAACCTCACCAAATTTTTTACCTGGTTCTCTGTTTCCATCCCAGGAGTCTGGTTTCCTCCCTCCTTCGAAGCGTGGGAATTCATCTGGAGTAGGAAGCAAACCCTTCCGAGCTCCTGAGCAGTAAGAGAAGCAGGGGACAGGAGTGAGAAGAGACATTGTATTCATGAAAATAATGTCACCTGCCCAAGAAGTGCCTTTCCTTCCTCATCCTTGTGTTTCTGTGTGGAAGAACATTGCCCTTACCTCTCGGAGCACCTCGCCCTCGCCCCCGAGCACCATGGTCCCTTCCTCTGGAGTTTTCATCTGGAGAGTCAAAAGCATCATCTGGCCCAAAATCTTCAGGGCCAGGGAAGCCATCTCTGCCCCTGGGTCCCCGGCCCTCGTGCCTCGAGGGTCCTCCTCTTCGGAAGCTACAACAAAGAACAGGATACAAACGTGGCTTTTAGGCATAATTGAGGCAGTTTCATTATCAGCTCATTTCTAAACTGTTTCACTTAATGCTACAGCACATACAGTTACTAGAACAGGATTTGTAGGTGAAAGTGCTCATTTCTGCCTTTGAGCACTTTGATAGTAAGCTTTGTAATCTTCCTCTCATATTTCGTTCCACGATTATGTTGGTTTTTCATACAAGAAAAATATTATTAAACACAGTGCATTCATTTAATGAAAAGGTGGGAAAACAATGAGTGATGATAGATACAAGGTGAGGTAAGGCAAGGCAAAGTGTGAGTTCCCCTTAACTCTGATGCTCTTACATTCCCCTTCCCTTTTTTCCTTTCCATTTCCATCATAAACTGAAAACACAGAAGCAATGAGAATCATGGCTATAACAAAACATTACAGGATCTCATTCCTATTAGTTCTATGATTCTTTTGCCAGACAATTCTGCTTTTCATTCCATTCTTCCAAGTTTACAATTCTAGCAAATGCATCTAGATTGCCCCTGGATCTGCAGGCACAGTGATGGCTGAACAGTGCACAGTGGCATTCTGCAACCTGAAGAGCAGTTTATTTAACTGCAGTAATGAATTTTGTGTTGCAAAATGTAATTATGGGCCTGAAATTGATAACTGCTGTCTAGTAAGTACCAAGGGCATCTTTCAGGAATTTGATTGGGTGCTGCACAGCACCTTAGCTGAGTACAGCTCCTCCAGCACTGCACTGGGGCCTGGGACAGCTCTTCAGAGAGGAGAATGGCTCTTGCTGAGCTGTCAGTGCCATGCCAGGTAAGCCTGCAGCTGGCTGTGTGAGTAACTGGCACTTCTGTTCCTGACACAAGCAGTTCAAACTCCTGGAGGGTTTGCACAGCTCAGCCCTGCCCTGTGAGGGTGTCACAGCCCTGTCTGTCCCAGCCTGGCTGAGGTGTTCGGTGGTGCAGGCACACTGGTGTCCCCACCGTGCCACCCCACGCTACTCTGCCCCCCCTCAGTGACAGCACACGGTGTGGGGCTCTCCTTGCCCAGTGACAGGTGCCTCCCACCTCCCCAGTGCTCCCAGTTCCACACTGGCTGAACTGGAAGCACACAGCATTCCCATGGTGTTGGCTGTGTGCAGCGTCCCCTTCCCCAGCTCATTAACGACACAGTGCATCCTATTACAAGCAAAACTTTAGATACTTTTATTTAGAATTTTAACAACATTAACCTTTTAATTACAAATTTAAATATTTTAACAGTAGTCATAACACAATACAATATTCTTCAACTTTTACATTGTTTTTAATAAAAAACAATAGGTCTGTCTCCACCTCCCAGAAAACAAACACAATACAGAGAGGAGGCTGCTGTGCCTGTACAGGTACAACAGTGGATGGAGGAGTGCTTTGTATGGACCATGAACCATTTACATTAACCTGGATGGTTTGGGAAAACAAACTCAACAGTTTCAGGTACAAATGGTTCAAATAATCACAGAGCAATATTGTTTAGCCTTGAAAGAGCACAGTCCTCTAGAGGTTTCTTAGAGGGCCTCCTGCTAATTTAATACTGATATGGTGTGATTCAACTTAGCTTGGAAATTACCAAGATTTTCAACACGAGGCCCCAGGGCTGCAGGAACAGGGCCTTTCCTATTTCAGGCAACTTATGGACACAGTTGAGTTTTGAGATCTACAAAACCTATGCCTGACACAGCCACAGCTCCTAATATTGTGTTATGGATATCCTTATTTGCCTTTCCATATCAGTCACACATAAAGCCCTGCCTTGCATCGGGTGCAGTTCCTGTTTGACTGCTCTCACATCTTCTTCCCCGAGGCCTAGGACCTTACTGTACACAACTACACACTGTGCAGATTAGCAGGCAGGAAGAGGCAGGTCTCTGCAGTAGAAGCATCATGTTGATAAAGAGTAAGAACAGGACAGGGATGAAAAGGATGGGAAATTAGAGAGAAACACACATACACACATTTGCCTCTCATGCTTGATCAAACCAGTTACAATCTCAATTTCAAACCAAGTCAGCTAAACAAGTGGTTGGGATTAAGTCCACCACAGCATCTGCAGTAAATGGCACCTAGTTCACCTTCATTCCAAGAAAATCATCAAATTTACAAGCACAGTGAGCCTCTTAGAGCCCTGTGCCATTTCACTTCAAACTTTCTGGGCAAACACTTGTACTCTGATAAATAGAATACTCTTAGTTCAAAAGTCAGATTTGCAGGTAACAAGGTTCTTGTTTCCCTTCCTTAAACTTTTTAAAAATCAGGATCATAATAAAATATTTGCCAGTCCCTAAGCATTTTCAATATAGGATCTGAAAAATCTCTACTGAGCTTCTAAAAGTCTTGTCTGCTGTGTCTTTTAGAGTTCTGTGATGCAGACCATTGGACCACTGGACCATCCAACTGGATTTTCTCTGGCTTTACTTTTTAAAAATGGCTTTAATTGTTACCTTCTTTAAGTTACTGTTCATTTCTTTTCATACTCTTCACACAAAAGGAAGTTACATCTTACAGAGCTAGGTAGAAAATAGCTAAAAGAAGAGCTGTATAGATGCAAAGTAAAAGGAATGTAAGAAAATGATTAAAAAGGCAACTAAAACACACAAAATTCACATTATGTGGAGACCACAGCATATTTGTAACAAGCACATGTTCTTATACATAGAGAGTTGGTGGTCAGTGAGAGGCTTAGACCTTGGAGGCCAAATTTCATTTAATTAAACTAACATAAATCTGGAGCAATTTTGCTGATAATTAATTTCAGTGACAGCATTAATTCCTCCATATTTACATTGGTAACTAAAAGCAAATTTATCCCTTTGTGATTTATTCAGAGATTGTGAGCAATGGCAAGGACATTGCTGTAAATCAGATTATTTTTGAGTTCTTCGCTTGGCATTAAGAAATAAGTCAGAAAGAAATAAAATTTCTACAAGCAAATGCATGAAAAAATAGTCTCAACAGTCCAACAGATGCTGTAAGTCTGGCCCTTCTATGTGGCAGTCACATCACTGCTCCTGCTCCTTACAAGGGCATTGCATCTCATCCTACAGTCTCTACAGTCATGCTGTAGTTTGTGACTGGAGACAGAATCTCAAAATCCACTTCTAGCGTTCAAAAGTGTCATTTTAACCTTTAAGTCTCCTCTCAATTTTCATCAAAACGGTCTCAGGTCTTCATCCTGTGTCACTGGATCTTCTCTACAAACTTTCCCCCTTCTCTTTACTTACTGTTTAAAGACACGGAAGCTGCTGTGTACAATGACCATTTTTCAAGTTTTCTTCTATTACTGAATGATTTTTATGGACTCTACACTCAGGTATATTAGAGTTTTCATTTCCTTATTGGTTTCCAGTTTATAAATCTGAAACAGATAGACTCCTTAATGAAAAGGAAACCAGGAATAAAAGAGTTCCCTCCATTTACCCTTTAACCCAAGGAAGAGAAATAGATTTACTCTTACCTCTCGTCTCGCCTTCCTCGGAAGCGCGCGTCCTCGGGATCCCGCGGGTATCTGTCATCTGAAGGTCTCCTTCCTTCCCAAGCACCGGGAGGGCCCCGGTTGGAACCACCTCCTTCAAACTCCCTGTGATCAGGAGGGAAGGGAGGCCCAGGCCCGCCTCGTCTCCATTTCTCATCCTGCAAGGGCGGGCCTCCCCTCCCCTCGAACTCTCGTAGCCGATGGCCGAATCTCTTGTCGGGGTGGAAATCGTCGCGGAAGTCGTCGGGCCGCTCGAAGTCGTCGTGGAAGTCGGGGTGAGGTCCCCGTCTGTCGGGCATGCCCCTGGTGTCCCTGCCATCGCCCCAGTCCTGCCCCCCTCGGAACAGGCCCCTCTCGGGGCCGTGCTCGGGGCCGCCGCTGTTCTGCTCGTGCCGCCGCTCCGACAGCGGGCCCAGGTGGTGGTTGGGTGGCCCGCGGGCGTCGCCTTGAGGGACGAGAAAAATCACAGCACCTTTCTGTAACCATTTCTAACTCAATTCAGTTCACACAGTTCTAGAAAGCATATGGGATACCTTTCACATGAAACAGTATTTCTGGGAAAATTTTTCCTGTATAGCCCAGCCCTCATCTATGGAAGCTTTTCTCTCAGCCAAGGCCCTGGTCTGTGCTGCAGCCATTTCTCCCCGGGTGCAATGCGCTGGGACAGCCCCTCTTTGAGGAGACTGACTCCCAGCAGAACAGACAAGATGTTAAATTACCTTTATTAAGACCAGGTCCTTGGTTGTGAGGGCCCAGACGACCTTGTCCTCCTTGCTGGCCCAGGCCTGGTATCAGTGGAGGAGGACCTGGGTTCTGTCCATCCTGTGAGCATGGAAGAACAAAAGGCACATGAATTCCATGTATAAGTAATTAAAAATTTCTGTAGGAGTGCAAAATGCAAAACAATTTTCTTTCCATAAGGTCTGCATCTACACAGGCTGTACACAGAAGCAGCTCATGTTCCAATGGCTTCAGCCTCAGTTTGCAGACATTCACATCAGTAATGCTTCAGTCACTGAGAAACAAAGCATTTCATAGGAAACAGCTTTGCAGCTATTCACATTTTATCTGTCACACCCAAAGATGATAAATCTCATATTTTTCCTGAGTATGAATATTCTATAAGAATATTAAATTTACAGAGTATTTGATACAAATATTCTGTTCCTCTGGAGGAACAGAGGAATTTTTCTGAGGAAAATATGTAAATTTGTTTGAAAAATATCAGGTACTGATTTATAGGCTGGTAAAGAGCTTCACAGACCTAAACTTCATCTGGAAATGAACAAAAAAGAGAAACTACATATACAAAAATAGATATCAAGAATGTTGGAATGAGGGGACAACAACAGGGCCAAAAGGGAACCTCTTCTCTAAACCTCTGTAAGTTTTTAACACGGAAATACATGAGTTTAATTTTTAACATGATGGCAAAGTTCATTTTTCTTCATTTTAGGATAAAAAAAAAGCAGAGGCAGTAGAGTGGGCAGAGTTTTGTGAGCTTTATGTGATCCCAAAGAAAAAAATAAAGTATATAAGTGGGTTTTGGTATATTTTTCTCATTTTTTGGTGAATTTTAAAGGATAAAATTATGGTGTTTAAATTCAGCTGCTGTCACTGAGTCATGAATGATTTTGACAGGACCCGCCGTGGTGACATTGGTAGGAAAACTGTGTCTGGATGATGTTGTGGTTCTGCCTTTCAACAGCACAAGGCTGACAAAAAGTCATCACTTGGGGTTTGTGCTTGACTGGAACTGAATAGGACATGTACAGAATTCACACCACAGATAAAGAATCCAATCCAAATAAAAATATGAACCAGACAAAGCTGAATCCTGCAGGACTGCAATAGAAAACCTTCCTATGCTGACATGACCAAAAAGCCAATCTCCCCCAAACCCTTACCAGAAACACCTAAAAATGTCATTTTTCTCCTAGACATCTTTAGGCTTGGCCTTCACACTGACTTGTTAAAACCCTTTCAAACTGCAGTCTGGAAATACTGAAAGACCTGTACTCCAGCACACCACTGGGTCATAATTACACTGCTTAACTTCTTCTTGAATCAAAGTTAAATAATTTTAATGCTCTAAATTTATTTTTGAGAAACACTACCTTTTTCTTGTTTCTGGTTGCAAGGAAGCAGAAAGTTTATTTGTGCATTTACTCCATCTTATCTTGAAATATTGTTTTTAATTAAAATTTTATATTCAGCTGCAGTGTAGGTGATAAACACACGAAAACACACAAATATGTACTACAAACTTCTTATTTGCTTTGAGTAATTTTGTAAGAATGTTGGAAAAATAAAGAAAAGAAAAGATTTTGCTTAATGCCCATAAAAATAAAAAAAAACCCTAAAATCCCCCAAAATACTTTCCTAGTGATGGAATGTTGAGTGGAGTCCAGAACAAATCCATCCTGACTAGGTAAGAGCCAGCTATCACAGTGACTCTGCTGTTCCTGAGCAAAACCTTCCTGGAGTTTCAGCATTTCCCATATATTTAGCAGATGCTTACTTAAAATAAATTTTATGGAACTTCTTCCCTGTATGGAAGTGTTTAAGCAAAGCAGCAGTTTTTAGCACTCAGTAAATAACTGTCCTTAGCAGAAACCTTGATTACAAACAAGCCATGCTCTGCCAAGATGGGAACACAGAGCCCTAACTCTGCCTTTTCAAGGGATTTCTGTTTCCAAATTCATTCCAGGCCTCAAACTGGGCTTCAGCTGGGAAATATGCAGAGTTTAGAAAGAGGCACTTTACTAAAAGCTGGAAATGGCCTTGTGCATCCCAGCAAATCCAGTGTACAGCCAGGGCAGGTAACAGTGATGTTTTATATGGAGATTAAACCTTGCAATTATCTGTAATTGTTCTGTGTTAATGTCACAAGCCCTTGACAAAGCAGATATTCACACACTTCTGCTACTGAAAAGGAAGACAAGATTTGTACAGGTTTACAGAAGAAAAAATCCAAATCCAGAAAACAAAACAAATTCAAGTCTATGGCTTTAAAAAATCACATATTGGGGCCATTTTAAACATGCTGTATTCATGTCACAAAGAAGCAAAATGGAGCAAAAGCTGACATTATGAATTTTAAAATATGTTAATTTTTAAAAGCCATTGCCATACTAAAGGTGCACAAGGAAGGAAGAATGGGTTACAATACCTCACTGTGTCATTTTTTTACTATCTGTAAAAACCTTTAAGATAGGCTTGCTATTCAAAGAAAATAACCAGCCACCCATCAAAAGCACTCTAATGAATTCCAAAGTGTCAGTGGCAAGGGCAGGGCAATTATTCTCAAAGAAAAATGAGTTTCCCTGGGACAGTAATGAGAAACAACTCTGCTGGTTTAAGTTATATAGTTGGGGAACAGACACCCCCTTTATGTAACTTGGGTACTTTTGAAATCTCAGCAGCAGTGGCACATTAACAGCCTCCTGGAGGGAATTATTGATTTGTAAGGAAAAAATATTCAAATAAAGCCACAACTTGTGGGCTACTCTGCTTCAATCTGAAAAGGAATCCCTGAGCTAAAGCTCATTTGAATATTCAGCTCCTCATTGTGGTTGGTACTGGACTACACACCAAGTACTCTGCATGTCTAAAGCCTTGACTGAAACTATTGAGTGCAGGTCTAAAACAGACAATTCAGATTAAAAAACACCACACATTTTCTTTTTTTCAATTAAGTATGGGGTTTTTTTCCCCAAACTTCCCTTTCAAAATTCACCCAGAACTGAAGACACTTGAGACAAAGTAAGAACTGGTGCTGTCCAGCCAGGAACTTATGGGAGGCAATAACCACTGAGAGCTCTGTGTGATGTGCAGTAGAGCAGAAAATGGAAATGCTGTGTCCCTCTGTATCCCTCTGCACTTAGAGCCAACTGTTAAGTGCAACCAGAGCTAAGCTGGTTCCAGGTGTGTCAGCATCAATGGCAAATCCACCCCATAGTTTGGATTAACTACTCTGGACAACTGAGAGTTGGCAATACCTTGCTTTAATTAATACATATGACTTTTCTTATGTTCAGTTTCTTGAAATTTGGCTCTTATTAGTGCTTGTCTGCTCCCAATTAAATACCCCACTTAAGATAGTTCAGTTCAGTCTTGAAATTTAAAAAAAAAGAAAAAAAAAAAGGAGTTTCTCTTAAGGTTACATATTTTCATAGCAGACTGATTTCTGTACTACTATTTCCAATAATCCTTTGGTTGGAAGTGACCTTAAAGATCACCTATTTCCAATTCTGCTGTTTCCAAGCTACAGAATCCTTTTTATCATCACCTCAATTTCCCTGAGACCTCAGTATTATGTTTAATACTTTTCTTATGTTGAGTTTCTTGAAATTTGGCTTTTATTAGTGCTTGTCTGCTCCCAATTACATACCCCACTTAAGACAGTTCAGTGTCTTTAAATTAAAAAAAAAAGGGGGTTTCTCTTAAGGTTACATATTTTCACAGCAGACTGGTTTCTGAACTACTATTCCAAATAATCCCTTACCACAGTTATGTCATAGAATCATGAATACTTTGGGTTGGAAGTGACCTTAAAGATCACCTATTTCCAATTCTGCCCTTTTTATCATCGCCTCAATTTCCCTGCGACCTCAGTCCTGCTGGGAATACCCAGCCTCCATTCTCTCAGCTCCTGCTGTGCATTTCTCCTGCACACCCAGTTATCACTCCCACCTTCTGAGAACTCCCCTTGTTCCAGAGACCCCACGTACCTGATTGAAGGGGGGGCGAGGCCCATCCCCCAACAGAGGCGTTTTCTGCTGCTGGAAGGGCAGAGGGCCCTGGGAAGGGTGCGGCCCCCTCGAAGGGTTTGGCTGTCCCTGAGGTCCTTGCATGTTTCCTTGAGGCCCCACCATGGAGCCCTGTGGAGGTCCCTGCTGGCCCTGGGGACCTGGTGGCCCACGCATTTCTTGTGGCGGTCCCAGCATCGAACCTTGAGGCGGGGGTCCCTGAAGGCCCCGCATCTCCTGGGGACCATGTCCTAGTAAACCACTTTGCATATGAGGACCTCTCATTTCTTGTGGATGACCCATCATCATCCCTTGTGGATTAGGTCCCTGGTTATCTCTGGGTCCTGGTGGACCCTGCATCCCTCTTGGATTAAGTCCCATCAAAGGCCCTTGAGATATAGGGCCCTGCATGCCCTGGGATCCCGGAGCTCCTTGCATGCCGTGAGGAAGAGGTCCTTGCATTCCTCGTGGGCCAGGTGGGCCCTGCATTCCTTGACCTCCAGGGGGACCCTGAGGACCCAGGTGACCTTGTGGGCCAGGTGGGCCCTGTGGTCCTAAATGAGTCTGGGAGCCGGGCAGGCCCTGCGGTCCCAAGTGTCCCTGAGGGCCAGCACTGCCCTGTGGGCCTGGGGGCCCCATGGGCCCGTGAGGGCCCGGGTGTCTCTGCATTCCTTGATGTCCGTGTAAATCCTGAGGCCTTGGCATTCCTTGTGGAGGCCCCTGGGGGCCTGGAGGTCCCTGTGGTCCCATGAACCCTTGTGGACCTCCAGCTCCTTGGTGTAATGGACCTTGAGGTCCCATTTGTCCTTGGGGTCCCGGAGGTCTGAACTGTCCTTGTGGGCCAGGAGGTCCCATCTGAGGCATATTCATTGGCATCTGCTGAGGTGGAAGGGGCTGCTGAAAGCCTTGAGGCATCTGTGACATTGGGCCTTGCCCTGGGAAAGGCTGAGGTCCATGGAGAGATCCTCCTGGGGGTGGTGGCTGCACTTGCTCAGCTTGCTTTTGTGCAAGTCTCTCAATCTTCAGTTGCTGTCCAAAAACAAGAGACAGAAAATCAACTAAGCACAGAGGTGTGTTATAACTAAAAATCAGAAAAAGTCATCCAATTTCACAGGAATTTAAGAATGCTTTCCTTGTAACTAACAGAAATCACCAACTGAAGAGAACCACTGGTAAAGTGAGATGTGGGGGCCTCACTGAGGGTTTCACATTATCACACATTAACTGCAATATCCTGTACAATTAGATGCCTTTTTGTAAAAAGTGAAAACAGCCAATCAGGTGAAATTGCTGCAGGAAGCTGCTCACTTTAGTGCTGAAGTCCAAATCTGTCACAGAAAGGACTGAAGCAAACTTATTAATCCCTGTGTTTCCACACATACATACCTCCAGGAGTTGTGGGTTTGTGTATTGAAGTGCTGCCATTTCCTGCTCAATCTCTGCCTGTGATTTCTTCTTCTCCTCCAGCTTAATATCCTCCTTTCTATCATTCAATGGCTCAGGTGGGGGAGGCAAAGGAACTTTATTTTGCATCCATGCCTACAAAGATCAGGAAACACAAGATTAATTCTGTAAAACAACATGTGCACAACACATTGCTGCAATGAAAAAGGATAAAGGATATGCTGAAATATTTTGTAGTATGGATACTTGAAAGTAAAAACAATGCTGAATAAAACTTCCTCATCTTATTTAATCCAATATTTTATGTTTAAATAGTAATTAAACTAGCTACTGTGGTACATTGCATGGGGTGTTGATACAGGAGAGCTGTAAAACCCAAAACATTTCAAAAGACATGCACTTTTTGAAGCTGGGAAAAGAACAGGCTGTTCTGTTCACTCTGTATCAGGTACTTACCTGCTGAAACTGTGCTGGTATTGGTTTTGCATAGGGAACTTTTTTCTGTGGCACTTTCTTTTGGTCCTTTTGCATTACTTCCTCCATTCCCCAATCCAGTCCTGGGATTGTCATCTCAATGTCATTGGACTCATCTTTCCCTTTGGCACCAGGGAAACAAACAGTCAGAGCAATGCAGACTTACACAAAGATCCTTTATTTTTTTCACAGAGGTTTTCAGCTCATCCTTCTTTACATGGCAAATATGCACAACACAGAACTTTAGAAAAGAGTTGCCAGAGAATATGAAAAGAATGAAAAAGAAGTGCCACAGTATCTGGATTGCTCAGGAGAATACTTCTCCATAGCTCTTACTTACCCATCTGCTCCTGCTCCATAGCTATTTTCAGCTGTTCAGGTATTCCCATCCCAGGAATGACTGCCAGGCTGTTGGGCTCCAGATCATCTAGAGAAAAAAATAATAAATATTTATACTTGGAAAATACTTCTTTACATCACTACTTTATCCCTTTAGATTTCTCACATGGTTTTACCATTAGTATCACATTCCAGTAGTAAATAGATATTTTACAACTGGTAGGTCACAATTTAGTTTCATGTATGAATTACAGGATATTCAAAGAACTGCAAGTTCAGATTTGTAAATACACCCTAAAAGGTCAAAAACTATGTCCTTTCAGGAAGATTAATTAGGGTAGAAGCTCAGTAAGAGAAGTTATTTAGGGTAGAAGCTTCTATTTAGGGTAGAAACTGAGAAAAAGAAGTAGTAACTCATAACCAGTCCCATTTTTGTTATAATAAATCTATATATTTTTAAATTTAACTTGTATTAAAGTGCTGCACTTTAATACCCCCTCCTCCAAAAAGAAAAAAACCCCCACAAATAATAAAAAAATCTGAAGAAACAGATGCAACTACAGGTGGCTGAGGCACACCATTGAGCTGGGCAATGCTGAGCAGCCTAAAATTACTGGGATAAATCCTTAAGAGTAAAGTTTAAAGGTTTTAGTAGAACTCTTATTGCTTTTCCTGTTGCAGTTCAGGACTATGGGAAGCCTTGAAAACAGATGAAGTTTTCAGAAAGAAAAGGAAACTGGAGATATTGCCAGAGGGAGAGCCAAACCTCCTTCCTGTGACTGACAGAGCAGCTCTTACCTCCTGGAGCTGTGGAAACAGAAGAAAACCCATTGTTGGAATGATGATCACTGATAACACAGGCAGTAAAATCATCCTTACAAAAAGGTATTTTGCCCAACTGGTCCCCAATGCTATAATTCTGCTTCCTCATCTTATCCAGAAGTGTTTCCTAATGACCTAGGCCTGTTCCTGACCCCAATCCTCCTCCTTCCCTATTGAGGAAAAATGCCTCACCATATTCCACCCCATCCTCTGACATCCCAGGCAGCAGGTTCAAGTTGTAACGATCTCGCATTTTATCTCCAGGCCGATTTCTAGTCCAAAACTTGCTGTCAAAAGGAAGTTACATGATCTCATTAAAGGGTCAAGAGCATGAACAGCTTTTAATCTAATTAGTTCTTTGATTTTTAGTGTAGTATCTTGATTATGTAAGGATTCAACTCTTACAAAATCACGTTTGGCTCTAGATCTGAACACAGGCTATGAGCTTCAAACCAAAAATAAAAAACCCAACATTATAACCTAGAAGATACTTCAAAGTGTAATGGGTGTAAGTACAAGGCATCAACATCAATGATGAAAAAAAAATCTCTAGTCCATTCCAAAACCACCTTGCTCAAGTATATTATTCATATACACTAAATATGCACATGCCCCCACAAAAATTTACTGCATTTATAAAATGCACTGTGTTCATAGCATGTCCAACCTGAAAACCCAAACTACAGCCTCTGAACATGTCTGCAATGTGAAAAGACATGACCAGCAGATGATTTGCAGGAAAAATTGCTGTGGAGATAGGAGTATTTCCTCAGTAAGAAATGACAAGAATTACTTTTTTAAATTTTTTTTTCAGTGGATTTAAAAGCTCCCACCAAGCAAAATCTTGTAATATTTGTTACAAGAGGTCAGACTCTACCTTGTAATGTAAAATGTCACCTAGTGCTTCGTATTAACATAAGTTGTGTCTCTCTTTGGCCACTGGTTGTGTAACAGAACCATTCCAATCTATTTATTCATTGATGCCAAACACTGTTCTAGTTTCTAAAAGTAAATATGTTCCCTTAGACCTTCTCTTTAAATACCTGAAATTACCTGGTATGATCATTTGAGCCTGAACACAGAATGTGTCCAAGGGGATGCCATGCCAGACTCCAGATCATTCCTTCATGGGCCATTTCCATTCCACCAACCTCCTTCTCAACCCTGATGCATTAAAAAAAATAAAAATTAATCATACACAGCTGAATATCTATTACAGCTACAACAGAAAACTTCTGCTATTCAGTTGTTGTTCATCCTCTAGCCCATATTTTGTCAATTTTAAGCCTTTGTCATTTTTCTACTGGGTGAACTGATTGGTTTTAATAGGCAGTTCAGTAATGTAGGGATTATTAATTGTACATTTAAAACCAAAATAATTGCAGTACCTCAGAACAAGCCTTAAGAAACTAAGAATTTCAACCATTCATCACAAAACACATGGCTGGTTTTGTGCAAGCAATTGTATCCTTTAAAACTCATAGAAATGAGGCAAACTACAGGCAAACTTCTTCATAAATGAAGCATATTTACAAATTCCTCAGGTACAGAGAAGAAGTATTACCACAAATATGCAGGTTAAATATAGACCTAAAGGGGAAAAGAGGTATTTTGTCTAATGGCTTGCACAGCTGACCAACACCTTTCCAGTGTGCTGATGAAAATGCCACATACCCAACATGCCAGAAGAGCAAGGACCCATCAGAGCCTCCACTGGCAAAGAGCCCCTCATGAACAGGATGCCAGGCCACAGCTGAAACACACAGCAAGCCACAATCACAAGGTGTAATACTAGGATTTCAAATAAATGGAAATAATTTTAATTTTAAATCTAAGCTTAACAATAACAATCTACATAATAAAAAGAATTCTGACCTGTGGCCTCCTTCTTATGCCCCCTGAAGACCTGAAGCTCTTCCTTCAGGTTGCGGATGTCGAAGAGCTTGCAGAGGTGGTCACGAGAAGCTGTCAGCAGCCAGTTGCCATTGAGATTCAGCTTCACCTCCATCACTGTGTTTTTGTGAGCATGTCTGCAAGCAGAGAGAAACAAACAGATTGTTTGTCCTGAAGCTGATGTCTCAGACACAGATATAAATGTGTTGTTTGCCAGTCACAAATATTCAGGTCAATAATCAAGGCAGTTCAGGCTACTAAAGCAGAACACTGGGGATTCCTGTGCAAAGGCCTGTGCTCTGATCATGGTCTTTTGTACTGCAAAGCAACTGGTAGCACTCACTGAGACAGTATCCAGTTTCTACTGCAGCCTAACAAAGTTTTCATCATCTCATTTGTTTTTCCCTGTCTCAGTCTGTATGAGAACTGTGTGGCTAGATTAACTGTGAAAAAGAACAAAGCAAATTTAACTAACAAATGTTAAAGTCTCAATTTTCCAGGTAGGGACTTGTCCTCATCTAACCTCTGGATTTTCTGGCAGAGCTAAAGCACCAGCTTCATGTGTAAAGCAACTGTGTATGACTGAAAAGTTGTGAGGAAAAGAGCTAAGAAGGGAATTAAGAAAAAATTATTTTATAAAGTTAGTTTATATTTGAGCAAATAAAAAATCTGTGGGTAAGAACTTACAGCGTGGCAAGGCTCTGGCCAGTCTTTGGATCCCAGAACTTGATGGGCTGTTGGCTATCTTTACTTCCTGAAACAACTAATCCCTTGGTTGGATGCCAGTCAACACATTTCACATCTGCTCCATGGCCTGTAAGATAAAAATTGTCCATTCTGAGATTTGACAGACACGGGAAAATTACAGGGTGCTCACCTTATAACTAATTTAAAACTGAATGAAAAACATCACAGAGCACAGGTTACAAAACATAAAGGAAATAAAATCTCTTCCAAGTTATTCAGCTTGCCTTCCCACTAATTAATGGGAGCACCTTCTCCTCAGATTACACCTTCAAATCAAACTCACTGGAAAAATTCTCTAAGAAGTTTCTCTTTAAATTGGTCCTTTTCTTTAGGCTTTGGCCTTAGACAACTTCACAGTATTTTAAATGTAGCATTGATGAAGCATTTATATGGAGGTGGTGAGGTAAAATGATTGTGTGACACTTCTTTCAGTGAAAAACTGAAGAAATATAAAGCAAATATTTATTTATTCCTATCCTATCAGTACTATCCTTTTACTGTCCTTTCAGAAAATAAGCAAGGAAATTAAATAATGGATCTGAAAACTAAATTAGTATATGATGAAAAGAAACCTGATGAGATGTGATATCTTTACCAGTTTACAGGGATTCAGGTTTTTCCAGTGCTTAAGAGTTAGCAAAGAAAAACCCTTGTGATATAATTTCCTTTTAAATTGACTGAACTTGAGAGAGAATCAGTGCTGTTCAGATGAGCTAAAATCCATTAAAAAAAAAAAAAAAAAAAGCCTGTTCCTGCTGCATGACAAAATGAGGTTTGTGAGGTTAACTATAAGAATGAAATAACAAGCAATAATTTCTTTCTCCAATCTCTCTCCACATCAGCCCACTTCAAGGCAGGGCCAACAGTAATAGCCCATCCCAGAAAATGAGGCAGCATGCAGCAACTGAAGAAAAAAGCAATTTGAGAAAGGAGGGTCTGCCTGCAACATGAAGGCACTGAAGTGATAAATGGCATGGAAGAATGAGAGCACACCCAGGAAAAACTGAGGATTGCCATCAAGTCAGACAGCTCCCACACAGACTGCTCTGCTACACAGTGGAACACATAACTTAAAGCAGCACAAGCTGTCTTAACACAGATCTCACTTTGACAAGACATTAAAAATAAGCATCAGTTGAAGTTCTCCTGAGGCCACAGAAAAATCAAATTGGAATTGATGCCCTTCTGAGCCCTGAAATCACAAGGCAAAGATTAAAAGGATAAAGGCGGTTACTGTTTATTGAAGGATGCAATTATGGCAAAATGCACATGTGATATAGGGCTATGACACTTTTATAAGTTTAGCAAATTAGCATAATTGACAAGAATACCCAATTAAAAGTATAGTTAATGAAGTAATTCCCCCCTTGGTTCAGCCTCCTCCTGAAACCTCCCCTCTTTCTCCTCACATTGTTCATGTCCACACACATGGGGAAGTAGAAGAATGGCCTTGGTTCACTGAAGAGAGTTTAGAATGGGATTCCAGGAATGTGTCTGTCTAACAAGTACTGGAAAAGTACTGAATGCTAGCTGAGAAACCATGTAACTATTCAATAGAAGTCTACAGAGCTAGGAATATATGAAAAATATATAAAAAGTAAAAATCTTTTGGCATCAGAATATGGAATATACTTGCATCTTAAAATAGAAGCAAACTCATAACATGTAGAGTACACTCAAATGAGTGCAACTTTCCTCCTCTCTGGAGGAAAGGACAGACAGGGAAGAGGTTCCTGACCAAAGGAGAAATGAATCCAGCCTTGGCAAGTATATGGGAACAACTGTAAGAATTGACTGACAATACAGATCAAGGAACCCAACTCCTCCCCAGGCACAGCAGGCAGAATTATCTCTGGAATATTTGGGGTTTCAGGGAAGAGCAAGAGCCTCAAGTTGCCAAGACCATCAATGTGCTGTGGTCTGGGCTACCAAGAGAGGCACTCTAGATGTAGTGTTTCCTTTCTCTCTGGCTTTTCTAATGCAGAAAGAAGTGTCAGACACTGTCTTGCATTTGCTATGACTAAATCTCTCAACTAAAACATGAAGCTGAACAAACCTTGCTTCCCAGTGTTTATTTGGAAGCAACAATTCAGGCAGGAATAAGGGAGAAAGTGCTCCTCCTGCACAGGGGAGGGGAATCCATGCTGGCAGATTCCCAGCTAAGGATGTGCTGTAGGTAGTTGTCATCATGCAGTCCCCAGGGAAAGAGAGGAGATTTTAATTCAAGACCCTTATAGAAAAACACCCCATTAAAGTTAATGCTTGGCTGAATCACATGAAAATGTGTTCAGACTAGAATGCATCACAGATATGAAATAAACCAAGCCCAGCAAACCATAAAAATCTGCTACCTGCATGGAGTGACATTGGTACTGTTGCTGTTCCTGAAACAAGGACAGCTAGGAATGGAAAAGCACAGGAAAACATAGGGCTAACTATGCTTGATGGAAAGGACTGCATCCAGAAAACAAGTGATGCTGAAAGGCCATCTCTGGGTGACAGCTCATCCTGAGCAAGGCCCTGCTTTAGGCTCTTCTTGAGTTAAGCCAGCCCAAAGACAAATATGTACCCTGAGAAAGATAAGGCTTAGAATGGGCAATGTTAAACAGAGCAATTGAAGCACTCACCCTTTCCAAGTCTTCAGGAGGGAGAGGCAGTGACACAGCACAGGCTGACAGAGCTGAGAGGCAGGAGAAGACCCCAGGACACTCAGAACTTGTAACCAGAGCAGATAAACCACTGAGCACTTATCAAAAGGCTTTTGGCTATCAGCACATTAATACTTCATGGGGATCAGAGACACTTACAATATTTAAAACCCTAATTGTTATAATCTTTGTATGATTAAACAGGTCTCTGGCATTTCCTGCAGAGAGCTTTCTTTCAACCAGTGCACTCTGGATTGTGGCAGAAGAGGGGAAAGCTGGGACCCTCCTGTGTAATCAAACCAGTGATGGATCCTGCCCTCAACAGAGCCTCTGAGCCCCAGCTCTGCAGAAATGGGACCATCACACACTCAGCTTTAGCTTCCTAATCCATTGAAGCTTTCTCAAGAGAAAATAAATTTTTCCCTACAACAATTATGCTTTAAATAAACTATTCACAAGGGATGGACTAACTCAGAACATTTACATAACCAAAATAACTGAATAGCATCATCTAATCAGACCTTTCTTAATTTCTTTTAAAATTGAAGCAACTGACGTTGTATATTGCTTTTCCTTCTTTCTGCTGAGACATGGGCACACTATTATCTGTAATGAGACACATGATGCAGAAAATACATTTAAAATAACATTCCAGAGAAAAAGCCACCTCACAGATTTATTTCACAGTTGTTTTCACTTCTTAGTGTTGGGAATCAGCCTCTTCTTTGATACAAAACCCCCTTGTCCCCAGACACCAAGCTCAGAAAACCTTAATTCATGCAAATCTCTGCAGTTTACATTCCCTGTTTGCTGACAACAGCTTTTGCTCAGTAATTTCAACAGTCACACACACACACATCTGCCTCTCTGCTTGAGCTGCAAGGTGAGAATTCCTCTCTGAACAACTCCTTCTCCTTTGCATGGACCTTATTATCAACTCCCTGTCTTGTAGGGACACTTTAAGGATAAATGAATTGAAATGTGTGAATTCTGTAGGAGTTGTGGCCATAGAAATCCCACAAACCAACCAAAATGAAAGACTGAAGGCAAACATTTTTGAGAAATTCAAGCAATTTAAAACATGAGTGAAAGTCTGAGCATAAACCTATATACAAACACTTGTTGGTTTTACTTACTACAATTTTTCCCAACCATTTAATAAATTTGCAGAAAAACAAAGACAGGCACATGTAGCACCTTTGAAAAGCTCAGATACAGAAGCAGTTCCCCAGTATTACCTTTCACATGCATAATAAATGCTTTGAGTGCCCTTAGTCACAATCTTCTTAATTAGAATACTAATTATTATTAGTTCTAGCCAATTTCTTTGAAGGGTTATTCTTTAAAAGACACTGAACAGAAATCCTGGCTAGTGAATAATAAGATTATATATAATGGTATTTGATCAAATAAAGTATGTCAGAAGTCTGAAAAGTACACATATTATAAGGACATGATTTTTTCCCTCCTCACACTGATTTCTGTATTTATGACTCTCAACATAGCTTACAATGTAAAAAAGCTGGTTTGAATCACTGTCTCTATATTATAGTCTATAAAATATATGGATATTTTATAATGCAATTGTGTATGGCAGTTATAGATACACCAGGTTTATTGCTGTAGCTCAACTTTCCTGTTTTATATTCTTTCCCCATGGGATGTGCTCAGTTCTGAATGCACATGAATTCAAAGAGAATTTTATAGATGATACTGGAAAATTTCTAGATCCTTCTCAGCAATTATGCGAATGTAGACACATATACTAAGATGCCAGTCTTAAAGCACCTTCACATTTTAACATCCACATTCCAAAGAAAATGGGTACTTATAACTTTTTATATTTTAAAGAATTAACCATCATTTAACTACAATTATACTGTTTGTCATTTAGAATTCTATTTGTTTGGATATTTTGAAAAATTCTGTTCTAAACGGGGAGTAAACAGAATTGTGTATCCCCCATGCAGCCTGGTTAGATCACAGCGTTTTTGTCACCACACAGTGACACTGACCTTCCTGTTCTCTGTGTCCCCAAAACAACATCACACCTCTCAGAGAGCAGGGCCTTGGTACAGGATTATTTCCAAGGGATCTGCAAAAAGTCCTCCAAAAATGAACCAAACCATAGCCTGTACCATCAATTAAAAAAAAAACAAACCAGATAAAATTAATTTGATAGGAATATCAAATAATTTGATGCCTCACAGTGACAGTTTATGTCAAACTATTGAACAGCATTGGGTCTTACAAAAACCAAGCTAAGGTTCTCCACCCCCAAAAAAGAGGGCAAGGAAGAAAGGACAGAAAAGAGACCTGCAAGTCAAAGATAATGGGAACAATGTTAGCAGAAAGGAATTATAAGTTTTCTACACAATTCCATTAGAATTTACTATTTGCTTGCAGCCTATTAGGTAAATTGGATTATTCTGCCATTATTCTGTTCCATTTTTATGAAAGGCTTTTGAAATGTCACATGGCAGTTACCAACTCCCAGAAACCCCCTGTTCCTCACTGAGGAACTGAATACTCCACACCTAAAACAACTTGGGCAGTTTTGGTCCCACTGCTCAGCTCAGCAGGAAGGTTTATATTTAATTTCAGTCATTTATTGCTCTTTACCCTATCAAATTAAGTGAACTGTCCTCACCCAAGAGGTGTCCTGGGAGCTCCTGCACTTCCTCCTCTCCACTCCAAGAATGAATATCATAGAAACCCTTCCCCTACAGATACACAGCCAGCTTGTGCTTTTTAGCATCATGTGGGAGGTTGTGCATAAAGAATTAAAGGAAAAGTTCCTTTCAGTCTTCGCTGGCATTAAGAATAATGCCTCCCACCCTACTTTCAGAGTTCTGCACCACAAACACAAGTTGTACTGTCCTGTGTTTGCTCAGTCTAGCTCTCTTCTAGTTTATTAAATTTGTTATCTAGAGCAACAACTAGTTTTAATCCATCTGCAGGGAGTGTCTTCTAGATCCTTAGTATTCTACTAATTCAGCAAAAGAAAGGGACATAATTCATATTTGTTTAAAAATTTATGAATAATTTTCTCTTTTTACACTTCTAGAATCGTAATTTCTTCCCAGACAAAACCTCTTGTAACAGGACAGTTTATCATCTGTGACATCAGGAGGTTAAGAAACAATAATAATCACTAAACACTAATGAAACAGGTGTGGGTAAACAAATTACTTTCCCCAAGATTACCCAGAACAGGTAATCAGTGTTTCCATAAATGAGTTTAGAATTTGTATATGCTCATACCAAACTTATATCAATCAGTGAACAGTTTGAATTCTACAAAACCCTAATGAACTGGCAAAATAATTTAAATTTAATGCTGATTGTGTGTTTGCACAGCTTGGTAATGGTAAATGCACTGCAAGAATAATGAATTAAAGTTGCTACATATGTAATTACCATTAAAGTGAATTCTTTACACCCGTGGAAATTCAATGACAGTATCTTCTGCAAGGGCTTGCTTATGGCAAGGAGAAGAAAAGCAGCTGAGTTCCAGTGTACCTGGGAACTGGGCATCAAGGGTGAAGTTTTTAGGTACCCACATGCTAAATTTAGAGGGATTCTTAAATTCTTCAATCCACTGAGGCTGAGCAACTCCCAAAGCTGAAATGAATTGTTTTGACCAGAACCAAAAATCACAGAGCTGAAGATGCTGGCTAGTTTAGGTCTGTGGTTTTTTAATCATTCAGTATGATCATGCTAGAGTTTACCACCACTCTAAAGATACCTCTCCTTTCAGACTAATTCCTTAAGTTATTTTTTATCACTACTATACCTACCCAGGTTATTTGTGCTGTAAAACATATCAGGACAAAGCAAGTCTGGCTGAGACCAGTATCTGTACCATGTTAAAAGCTGTTTAACATTCTCTTTGTGAGAACAACAACAACAAAAAAATCAATTAAATATGCACGTTTCACAATTTTCAATCATAAGACACAGTTAAGTCATATCTAGACTGACCACAGTTAATTATCAACACTAAGTTATTTTAGTATGTAAAAATATTACTAAAATGTCACTAATTTTGCTTAATCAGCATCCAGATATTTTAACTTAGCACCAATTTTATGCACTTAATCCCCTATTTATATCATTAAAAGCACCTCTGTGATGGAGATCACCTATGTGATAATGCTTTAGATGCAGCACAATGCTTTAGTGCAATACAGCAGTCATTATTTCTACTTAAAAAGTTACTAGTGATCTTAAAAAAAAATAAATTAGAAAGCACAGAGCTAGCTCAGAAGAAATGACAGAGAAAAAAAGGGCAGAAAGTGTCAAAAGAGAAGATATACCACATTAAAACTTCCAACACCTTCTTATTCCAAATAGTGAGTGCTTAGCAGTAATGCAGCTGAATTCAAGGACCAAGACAGGTTTTCCTCACAGTTGAATTATTTATGAAATGCAAACTGGATTCCACCTTGCATTTACTTATCTACTAAAATTCTCATTGCACAGTTATCTACTAAAATTCTCATTGCTATTTATGATTTCTTTGCATGTACTTATCAGAGAACTAAAAGGAAGTTTTTTTTAATTGCAAAAGGTGGAACCTTTTTATTTTTTTTTTTTTTTTACATTACCTGTAAAGTAGCTGGGACTAGATGTTCTTTTCTGTTAAAAAATTAGCCAGCCTACTTTGAAAGCAGCAACACACTTGCTTTTCATTGACAGAAAATATTTATTTACAAGGGCATTTACATTTAATGATAAGAAAATATGTACAAGAAACATTAAAAAATGAACAGCAATTGTAAGAAAATCTCTCATGCTTCATAACATCAACATCTGCCAGGAGCCAAACCCCCACTCCCTCAGGAAGAGTCTCCCAGAGTTTCCTACTGTTGGTTTTCTGGCACCTTCCTCAGAATCCCTGGCACTGGATCTGATAAAATCTGCATTGCTTCTAAGGAGGGCTGAGTGTCTGGAGCCCCAGCAGGGCTGAGCAAGGGGAGAACAGAACAGGGGAGAACAGAACAGGGGTTCACAGCTGTGCCCAAGAGTGGAACAACACTGGTCCTTTAGAGAGCAGAAGAAACATCAACTCAACAGATGAGAAATTCCATTATTTTGTCAATCTGTCTGCAGTTTTGATAGCTTTGTGGCCTCATATCTGGGTACAGAATCAAATTGCAGTATTGTTTTGTAAAAATAGACCAAAACATGAAAACCTTCCCAGGCAAGTCCTCCAAAAATGAACCAAACAAGTGTTTTGGAGTCTGCCTATAGCCTGTACCATCAACTTAAAAAAAGCAGAACCAGAAAAAATTAATTTTATAAGAATATCAAATAATTTGAAGCCTCACAGTGAGAGTTTATGTCAAAGTAACCACTGAACAGTCCAAACACCCACTTGTATTTTATGAATCAAGAATGAAGTGAGGCATGAGTTACAAACTGATGCCTGAAGCTTCCAGGACCTGATGGGATTTTAAGATGAACTGAACCTAGAGTAGCTTCAGTGGGGTTTTCTAAACACAGGCTAAGAAACTAGTTCTGGGCACTAATTCCTGAAAATGATAACTTGGTGTGGTTACCTCCTGCCAACAGGGAGCCACAATCCCCACCTTTCCAGCTTTGTGACACTTAAAGTTTGATAGTTTTACTGAAACTACAGTACATAATGCTAAGAAGGAATGTCAAAACCACAGCAATAATTTAGATGTATTTTGAAATGAACTTTTAGCTAATAAAGGAACTTTGGTGCATCCCAAAATTCAGCCTGGCAATTTAGTTAACAGAGGAGAAAGGGAGGAAATCAGAGCAGACACTTTACAGTTTAGTACCTCCTTGCCTCTAGCTCTCTGCTTTGACCAAAATTTTGGTCAAAGTTCTAAGTGGTAAAGTCAGAATAAGCTCCCAGCTCTGGGAAGAGAACAAAGATTCCCAGAAAATCTAAGAGTAACCATTAGAAGTAATTTCCAGTAATTATTTCCTTTAACATCCTGCTGGATGCTCATTTGAATTCTCCTGGTGATTATGGCACTTGCAAGAGAAAAGAACAGCCCAAATACCTAGTTTAGAGGTTAATTCAAGTTTCAAAGAAACCCCTGTATGGCCACATGATCAGAGAATTCTCTCAGCAAGCTGCAAAAAACTAAGAAAAGTATGTGGATCTCAGTAAAAGAAGTTACAAGAAGTCTTCTCTTGATATTCCCTTATTGCCAAGTGAACCCAGACTCTCTTAATAAAAAGATATTACCCAATACAGAAGGACTACCAAAATCTTTCAGTTAACTTGATATTCTTTAACTGGAAGAATTTTTTTTCCCATGATTAAAATGACAGAGCAGCTTCCTGCCTTTTTAATACTCCTTTGAGAGAAGAACTATCACCTGTCAGTCAAATAAAGTAATGAATTTTAAAGACAGCCATGATCATCTGGCCAGACCCAGATGAACACTTGTCCAGACAGGTGCCTTTTTTTTTTAAGGGACAGCACTTATACAGAAATGCTATTTTTCTTCTTGCCAGCCAAAAAATACACATAAACTATTTCTGACAGTCAGTTGCTATTACAAAATATCTTATAATTATGAGCCCACTATAATTCAAGCAAATAAATACTAAGTTTAGGACACAGAAGCTGGGAAAACTATTTTCTTTGGTCCTAAGGCAAAAAGTGCATGACTGCCAATACTCCCAGTATTAATAAACAGCAGCAGGCCTGGGCTGAAGTGAGGGGGCAGACAGAAAGATTATGATAGAGACTGCAGGAAAAGACTTGTGTGTCAATAATCCAATTAGCAAGTGTAAAAGATCCAGGAAGGGATATGAAGACAGAATTTATTCAATTTGCTCTGTGCATTTTGCAATGCCACCAAGGCTGAGCAGAGTGGGAAGCAGCAGGTGCACTGAAATAAAGTGCTGGCAGAAAGCAGAGCCCTGGGTTACAAAGCACTGCCCTTCCTGAGCAGACACAATTCTCATCTCAAGCAGAGAGGGCCAATTTTTAAGCAACAGAAATACAAAAGGGCTGAAAAATTACAGGGAGAGAAACCCACCCAATGAACAGAGTACCATGAAGTGAAACAGAAAAAAATCTGGCATGTAATTATCACATATAATATCACACTACTACACAGGTATGTTTAATTTAGCTGTGATTTGGGGCTAATGAGAAAAAACACAGCAAAATTTAAAAAAATAACAATCTCAGTGAAAAAGTGTAATTGAAATGCAGGAGACAAACAATGATCTGAATAATGTTGCAGACACCTAAGACAGAGAAACCCTTCATTTGAAATTTTAAGCAGCAGAGATGAGGTCAGGCCAAGAGACAGAAACAAGGAATGTTTTCTGTCTTACTTTAAATTTCTGCACCATCTGTGACCTCATTTCCTCTTATTTTCCTGACTTTCCTGTATCACCACTACCCTCCCAGTCCTCTCCTTCTTGTCATCTAATAATTCTGAAATTTAAGGAAATCCTTTCCTCTTTTAGATTAAAAAATAACACTGCAGCTCCTAAGTAAGTAGAGAAATACAATTTTTAATTCTAAAAAGAGATCCCTTATTAAACAACTGTTTTGCAGTGTGACTGTACAAGTATTTATGAAGCTGTCTAAAATTCTGTGCATGCCTATTTTAAATTCTACAAGCACATGAATGGATCTAAAACAAAGCTCTTCACATGTGACTCAACAGAGAGACAGGGAAAAATATGATTTTCAAAACTTACCAGGGATTTTGTGCAATAAAACCTAACAAAGAAAGGGAGAGATGTCAACAGGAAGATATGGGATAAAACAACCAAATTATACTTAAGTAACTCAGATATATCAAAACCAGAGAGGAAAGATATGGAGAACATGTAAAGATAACATATATGGGCATGAGAAGAAAGGCAAAGGGGCTATCACCAGTTTAAGTGGGTTTTCAAGCAGAAGTACTGGCAATAATTTGTGGAAAATCCTGTCCTCAGATTCCTTTACTAACATCACCCAGAGATGTGAACAAAACAAGAGAGATGCAATTTTTAAAGTGCAGAGAAGAAAATTTCTGCTATACTACTTCTTAGTGTAAAAAAAAAAAAAATAAATAGGTGTGACACAGGTGTCCTATGATAACAGATTAGAGAATGTTCTTTCAAGACCAGAACAGAGGAGACAGGAATCCAACACATCCCACCACATCAGGCTATGCAGAGACCAAACACTTCTTCCAACCCTCCTGTGCTTCTGGAAGTCACTGGCAGTTAGATTTTCTCACTGCTGGCCTCAAAGGATTAAAAACATCAGCCAAGACATGAATATTGTTCCCCTCTGTGATGCAGGTTATAACTGAATTTGTATTTGAGTCTACAGGGACATGGACCCAGCAGCATGTTACAAATTCCCAGAATAAGAAAATGAAATTGTGCAGAATTTGGAAGGAAAGAATCCTAAAAGCCTACTGCAACTCTAACTGCAGTGTTATGTTCCCATGAAGTAATCAGAGCTTGAACAGGAAAAAATGTTGATTAGAACAGAAAAATTATTCCTCAGAAGCAGAAAAATCTTCATTTTCAGTGCTACACCAACAGCTCCTGGCTGTTATTGCACACCCTTCCATGCTAGCACCAGATATATTGCCTAATATTTCAAAATGAAAATTTTCCAAATACTTAAACAGAAACTTGGTTAGTCAAAAATCTTACACTCAGAGGAAAAATAAGTTAGCCTGAAGTACTTTATGAACTTAAGCTATTTTAGAGCTTAAAAAAAACTTTTAAAAAATTATAAAAAATTCTAGATAATATATAGAGCCAAAATTCCAAAGAATACATAAAAAATCAAATTACATGGACAAAATAATTGCCTAGACAGAGAATGTCCATCTATTTGCAAGTGCACACAGAACAAAAAAAGAAGTTTGACCATCTCTTCAGCAACACCGAGAAAAAAGAATCTTTTCAGTTTTTCTGAAACAATGATCTTGCCTGCAGAATTTTAACTCAGTCTTCTTTGATATGGGATGAGCACCACAGGAGGAATATTAATACCACAGATTTTAATTATCACTATTCTGGAAATACAATTTAAAATATTAACAAGTTATCTATGGGGCTTTTTCTGCCTGGATTTTGGAGCATTTATTATACAAAACCAGCACCACAAAAAATACCTGCTAAACTTCAAATCATCTTCATGTAAAAAATGTGGCTCAAACCACCAAAAGAAAACATCAACTATATGACAAATTTAAAATTAAAGGCAAAAAAGGAAAAATTGTTTACTGGGATGATGTGGTTCAGAAAGAAGCTTTTTCCTAAGGAATCTTTAGATTTCTCTCAGTGCCTTCTGTAGCAGCTTTTAAAAATTTTCATCTTACACATACTGAGAGGAAGAAAATACAAAATATCTTTCCAGTCTCAGAAATGTACAAAGCAGTTCCCATAACTACAATGAACTGGGGCCATATATGAAGCTCCAGAGACAGCTCAAAAGCAAGTGCTCTTGGGAAGATGGGAAATTTGGAGAAGGAAGGAAGGAAAGGAAGGAAAGGAAGGAAAGGAAGGAAAGGAAGGAAAGGAAGGAAAGGAAGGAAAGGAAGGAAAGGAAGGAAAGGAAGGAAAGGAAGGAAAGGAAGGAAAGGAAGGAAAGGAAGGAAAGGAAGGAAAGGAAGGAAAGGAAGGAAAGGAAGGAAAGGAAGGAAAGGAAGGAAAGGAAGGAAAGGAAGGAAAGGAAGGAAAGGAAGGAAAGGAAGGAAAGGAAGGAAAGGAAGGAAAGGAAGGAAAGGAAGGAAAGGAAGGAAAGGAAGGAAAGGAAGGAAAGGAAGGAAAGGAAGGAAAGGAAGGAAAGGAAGGAAAGGAAGGAAAGGAAGGAAAGGAAGGAAAGGAAGGAAAGGAAGGAAAGGAAGGAAAGGAAGGAAAGGAAGGAAAGGAAGGAAAGGAAGGAAAGGAAGGAAAGGAAGGAAAGGAAGGAAAGGAAGGAAAGGAAGGAAAGGAAGGAAAGGAAGGAAAGGAAGGAAAGGAAGGAAAGGAAGGAAAGGAAGGAAAGGAAGGAAAGGAAGGAAAGGAAGGAAAGGAAGGAAAGGAAGGAAAGGAAGGAAAGGAAGGAAAGGAAGGAAAGGAAGGAAAGGAAGGAAAGGAAGGAAAGGAAGGAAAGGAAGGAAAGGAAGGAAAGGAAGGAAGGAAGGAAAGGAAGGAAAGGAAGGAAAGGAAGGAAAGGAAGGAAGGCACAAAAATAATGAGGGGGAGATCATGGCCAGGATGAGGCTGCTCTCCTGGCCTGTAATAGAACTGATCTGTCCTCCTCAAATAAAATACCTTTTACAGTGCTGTGCGTGAGGCCTGCAGCTAAGCTGAGCAATGTGAAAATGCAGGATTTATCTTCTAGGAAGTTGGACTTTAGAAATCTTCTGTAAAATAAAATTACTGATTAAGTGAATCAGTGCTGTGGGGGAGGCAGGGAAAAAAGTCACCTCTTCACTTGCACAGATAAATTTCCATACATAGTCTCATAAGCACAGACCAAAGAAAGATGACTGTCATGAGAGAAGATGGTCTAATTTCTGTTTAAGAAAGATGAGGTAAGAGCAGGGCATTGCTACTGAAGTAATCCACTGAGGAAACTGAAAAAACCAAATATATTTGTTGGCCAAATTATGAGAGTTCTGTCAAATTTACATTTGATTTTTTAATATTTCTGTTAACACAGCAACTCTGTATTGGGGAGTAAAGTGTATTTTCAACCTTAAAAAGTTAACCCAAAAAATAAAAAAGAAGCTTTAACAGGTATAATCCCATGTCAACAGTTTATTTTCAGTGCAAATAAAATACAGTTATTGTTGTAGTACACAGAATACACCTCCATTAGGCTGGTCTGGTTTTGGAATACACACTCCCATGTGAATTATCTGGTGAGCAGCTACAAGAAGCACTGCAGGGAGAGGGCAGCAGGCTGGGAACACCTGACCCTACAAACAGGAGCTTCCTGTGCTGAGCCTGGGCCCTGATCCCCCTGAGACAGCACTGCCTGTGCCCCTGGACCCCTGCACTCACCCAGACAGCCCTGGGGACTGAGCTCTGCAGCTTGCACGACACACCCATGGCAAAGCAGCAGGAAATATTCCTGCATCATGTACAAAGGAGTAAACCTCCCCAGAAGGTTTTGTTATTTAGAAGTTATAGAGCCTGATCATCTACCCAGTGGTTTTAGGAAGGCTTTTCTGCTCCTCTGTGAATTAAACTTTTCTTTTTCAAGGGGGATAGATTTTCAGAATTATTAGTGCAATTTATCATTTCTCACTAGCAGGGAGTTTGTTCAGGCTGACTGGAATTAGAATTAGGACAAAACATCTGGAGAGCAGATCACATCACCTGAAGCAGCTGGGTGACCATTCCCAGTCCTGCAGATGTCCAGCCCACAGTAACTGCAATCCAAGAGCCATGGACAGCAACAAACTGAAAAATTAATTATCTCCTCACCCCTAAGCTTGAGTTCCTTCTGTGCAAGGACTGCAAGGAGCGGAAACATCAGGGAAAACATTCTGACATTCTTCATGTCCAACAAATGCAACATTAATTTCTTTTTAATATGGCCCTTTATGTCCAATTAAATTCTAATTTAAATTCCCCACACTGTTCCCTTTCATATACCAATAATGAACTATGTTTGCTAGTTATTTGTGATAATTGCTGCTGCCAAGTATTTCTCAGAAAAATTGCCTCATGCCTACTCCTTACTTGCAGAATAAGTTGAAGTAAACTTACTTACCAAGTAAATTATTCCATCTTATAAAAAAGTTTAAAAAGAACTTCTTCAAATACCAACATTCTGTTGGACCAAGTCATTATTCTGGTAAATAATTATTGTGCAATGGGTTAAAAATAACTTGTGGAATACCCAGTAAGTCACTTCTGTGGAATAAACCCCCATGACTCAGAACCTCCTCTGAATTTCAGTGAATTACTGTGATTTGCTACACCTGTGGAAGGGATGATAGCTGAGATGACAGAGTTGTGCAGGAAATAATGCAGCTTCAACCACTGCAGATGAACTGCCAGTATTTCCAGCCAAGCTGACTGGGAACAGACATCCTTGTGGTGAAACTACAGACTGAAACACCCACACTGAGTGCTCTGGGGGACACAGACTGGATAATCCTTGAAGAATCCTGTGATGCAGGGAACAGCAAATGGCAGGGGAGAGCATCAGGCAGTGTGTGCAAAGCCTGTGAGCGAGCAGCACGTGTGTTCCAGCCAGGAAGGGGTGGCTGCATCCCTCCAAACATGGCTGGCAGCACTGCACCTGCTATCTAAAGCTCCAGTTTGATGTGACCACAGGAATTCTAAATCAATACAAGCACAAAAATTCCTGATTGCATTTTTAGGAAAGCTCTGTTTAAAACTGGTGGCAAATGCAATATGTACTACAGAAATGACACCTCAACATGCTTGTGTAGGTGACTGGAATGAGCTTTTATTCCTCCACTCCTTTAGGAGCAGGGGATATTCCTGATGAACTAGGAGTAGTGTGAAACAAAGAACCTACCTTTGCTCAAAGAATAACTGCAGAGTAATTAAATGTAATAAAAAATCCTGTCTAGTTGAATTCAGCTTTTCACATTTCTAATTGTAATACCACATGCTCACTTGTAACTCTGTGGAGAACAGGGACTTCCAAAAGGAGAATGGCAATTAAGAGTAATCCATATTCATCAATATTATCAATATTCCTAAGGGCTAAATTTAGCAAAGCAGCCAAGGGAAGGAATAATGCTTTTACAGAAAAAACCCTTTACAGTCATTTTAAGTAGGTGAGTCCCTGCTAGGGAAGCAACAAAGAGTTGTTGCTTGAAGATTTAAGGGCATAAAGCAACATCTGCAGGGAAAATTCATCTTATTATCCAACTACATCAGCTGACCTAAAATAAGCAAGTTTCTGTATCCTTAAGAAGGGCTGGTCTAACCTTTAAAAAAACAAAAACAAAACCCTACTCTTTTCTCTCACTGTATCAGCTGGTCCAATTAAAACCACTATTTCTGCCTATGAATTATGTATGGGGTAAGAAGAACAGAAGGCAGACAAAGAAAAGGCAGATTCTTCTTGACCAGGCACAAACAGCAAGCAGCAACACCCAGCACTCTATCAAGCCACAGACTCAGTAAGCCTTAGAAAACAGAGATCTCTTGTCAACAATTGGAAGTACCTAAGGATACAGAAATAGGTTTTATAGCTGTCCAGATTGTATTTCCCATGTGCAACTGTACCTTGTTCTCTATTAATTACAATTCAAATGGGAGAATTTTGTCTACAAATTTTTTTTAAATGTGTAGTTACTCCTTTCTAAACTCGGTTGTAGTAAAAACACCAAGAAAAATCTGGCCTGCACTTTTCATGTTTTAAGACAAAACAACTTCTAAAACTAATTTTTTTAAATTTTAAGGTAACTGTTTATCTTAAAGATAAACACAAATTTAGTAACGTGCAGTCTTCTGTTAAAATGCTTAAACTCAGAAATTAAATAATTTTGGTTTAGACATTACAGTCAAGACCTGGAAGAGGTATAGGAATGAACAGGGAAATATATACTCTGTAAACCAGTTCTTACTTGAAAGAAAAAGAAGAAAAAAGGTAGGTAACACCCATTTCACCTGGATGTAAAGGCTAATTTTTGTAAACACAGCAGGTCAACTTAGGAAACCCCTGGAGAAGCTGGGAATGTGATCCAGAGAAATGCAGCTTCAGGAACACTAATGCACACAGACAAATCTAGGCTGCCCTAGTCAATGGAGTAAAGCATCTACCTAAATCACTTTTTTCTTATTTTTTCTTTTAAAGCAAACTATTTCAATTTAATTGCGCATGGATTTTACAGCTTTACAACACAACCTGCAAAGTCTTTCAAGACTGCATAACTTTGACACATAAAAGAAAGCAGCAAATGAGTATTAAGGTGATAAAATGTGCCACTGGGACCATTATAGATGTTTATATAAAAATTATATATGCAAATGTAACAATTACATATATTTAGTGCATATATATATAAAAATAGGTATTGGTTTACCTCACTTACTACGTCAGCAGAAGCTTTAAAGATGCTGACAGCACACAATCACACCTTCCATCTTATTTACAACAAGGTTTTAATGCTTGCAGGACACAGGAAGTTCTGAAACTCCAGTGATGATTACTAACATACTGTTAGTTCCTAGGGAATGATGAAACATTTAGCATCTCTCAAGAAAACACCCACTAAACATGAATCCTTTTCAATCCACATAATGTGCATTTCCTCATGGATGTTAAAAGCTGCCAGAAAAAAATTTTGATTATTTTCAAGATCAGTTCCTGATGTCACATATGGACAGCTGAATCCTGCATCAGTAGGATTTTTGCTGGCTTTGGCAAAACAGGGGAATTCAGTATAACTCAGTACCCCAGGAGCTCTGGGTAAGTCAGGCTGGAAGAAATCTCCAAAGTCTCTTGGTCAATCAGCTGCTCAAAGCTAAAAAGTCAGAGCAGGTTACTCAGGGATTTATCCAGGTTCAGCCTGAAAACCTCAAGGACAGAGACAGCACAAGCCATAGAATTTAGCAAAGCTCTCACACTCTTCTACTGCCCTAGTGAGAGAACAGGTGAAAAAAAAGACCCTGAACATGAGATCATCTCTGCAGTGAAAATGGCCTTTAAAAAGTGTTTTCCACTGGATAAGAAAAGGAGACAAACTATTTTCTTTTTTAGAACTTTTAACTTTACTATAATATTTATTTTTATAATAACATATCTGGGACATCAATGAGTTTGAACTCATTTGAACTTCTGGGGATTCCCATTGAACTTGTACTTAAGTGGGAAATTACATATGAATACCATCTCTAAATTCAATTTGTGCTACATATTTCCAAATATTAAAAAATGGTGAAAATTTCCTTTTCAAAGGAGAATGTTTTACTCTATCAAACAGCTTGGGACAAGTGCCTCCCACAGAAGGTTGGAGGGAGGAGTGGAATATCAGCTCTTCACTGAATCCCAAGAAGACACTGAGACTTTTTTTAGTCTTTGAGGGTAGTGATTATTTATAAAGCCAGTAGGAATCTCAACCTCTGACGAAAAATAGATCTCAAGGAGCACTAGGCTTTATGTTAAGGTCTTTCTATCCAAATTCTGAGGGTTGTAAATGTGAATCAGAGCTACTTCTTCCTTAAATCTTCACACAGAGAAAAAAATAAAGCTGAATAAGGCTATCCTGGAGAGAAGTCAGCTATAAAGAGAAGTTCAATTGTAAAAGCATTGTATAATTATTTAAACTTGATTTCCCCAGCATATAACAATATGCTGCTAATAATAGGATTCTGAGCTCCGTTTTTTTCATCTATTCATTTTACCCTTTGAGAACTAAAATAGTTACAGTAATTACAGCAGTATTACAGCTACTAATTTATAAGGTTATTATGACTCTAGAGGTTTTTTTTTTAAAGTGATGAAGTTCAAAATACAAGATTTTAATACAATAGCTACAGTATTTTCATGATCTCCATCATTCTAAATAAACAGGCAGAGAAAAAGACCTATTGTACATGTAGAAAATACACATCTGCCAGCACACACAGAAAGCTGGGTTTGTTTTTTACTAAAAGGTATTTTTCTTCCCAATATTAAGCAGCTAAGGTAACTCATTCCTCAGCTTTTTGAAATGAAAATTTGAAGTTTACCCTCCAAGATCTTGGTGACTTGGAAGAAGCACCTGTTCTACTCCTGTTATAGTTAATGTTCAGCTTTTCAGGTTCATATTTATATATGTGAGCTCCTTTTAAAAACTAAGTTAGGTGAGCAAAATTTCTACAAATGGTCAAAATTCAGACAAAACTTCTACAAATGGTCAGAACCAGATGAAGATCACCTTTTGTCTTCAACTACAATATAAGTAAAATACTTGCAGTTCTTGTCTACACCAGCAAATTAAACTACAATGATACAACTATTTCTCTAAGTGGCTTTAGTTACATCTGGAACAGCTCTCACTACATAAATCCAGTGGGGCACACACAATATGAAAAATATTAAGAAAATACTATACATGTTAAAAGTATATAATTATATTAATAATATAATAAAATTAATAACTAGCTGATGCATTGAACTGGATGGCTTATGTAATGTATCAAAACAATGTTTGGCAGAACTAGAAATATTAGGTGCTTCCACTGAGTTAATAATTACAAGTAGTAATCTAAACTGTCTGAGATAGAAGAATTGTCAAACCTTGCCTGTGAAACTTTTTATAAGACAAATAAATTTTGAGTAGTTTTAGATTTCCCCTTTATAGCTAAACTTGTCATACTTACAGGTGTGCTGCTTTGAAGCTAAGAACTTAACAGCCTTAATACTTTTGAATTATTAAAAAAAAACTCTCCCAAACACCTCCCTTTATAAATTAATAAAAATTTCATGACAACTACTTTACCTGCAAGACACATTTATACTTTCAACAGCAAAAATTAAAATGTCCTCCCCAAGAAGTGCTTTGTTTTCCACAAAAATCTTATCTGTGAGTAGCAAAATTAAATGACAATTTTTATTTTTACTGTGAGATAAGGATCAGTCCTTGGAAAGTTCTGGCACTGAAGTTTGTAAATAAGTCTTGAGTACATGCTTGCATGCTTTACCTACTCAGCTACTTTC
This sequence comes from Melospiza melodia melodia, assembly GCF_035770615.1. Lineage (NCBI taxonomy): Eukaryota > Metazoa > Chordata > Aves > Passeriformes > Passerellidae > Melospiza > Melospiza melodia. The sequence goes on along the minus strand of NC_086205.1, from coordinate 6,809,658 downwards.
TGCAGAAGTACCTTGGTCATACTCCCAGCTGAAGTGAACCAGAGCTAACCTTAGAGCTGATGAGCCACTTCAGATATTTCAGTTTTAGAGCTGTAAAACAACAGAACTTAAAAAGAAGGAAAAGCCCACATAGCTTCACAAGGACTACTAAAGAAGATAATGAATTTTAATTGGCTTTTCCTAGGTGTAGTGAGATTGATGGCATCCCTCCCTCATCAAACTGTAACAAGCTGGGCAATCACCAACCACATGAACTTCACCAAGGGCAACTGCTGGGTTCTGCACTGGGAATGGGCCACCCTGGCTGAGTGTCTGACTGGAGAGCAGCTGTGGGAAGTCCTGATGGATGGAAAGCTGAATGTGAGTCAGAGGTGTCCTGGCAGCCATGGCCCAGCCGTGCCCTGGGGAGCCAGGCAAGGGGGGATTGGATTGTCCTGTTCTGCTCTGACCTGGGGTGGCCCCACCTCGAGTGCTGGGACACCACAAGATAAGACATGAAGTTTCAGACAGAGTTCAGAGGAGGCCATGAGAATTGTGAAAGGTCTGGAGGGGAAGCACCGCCCATGAGGGGAGCGGATGAGCTAATTTCATTTGTTCAGCCTGAAGAGACCTCACTGCAGTCTGCAACCTCTTGTGAGGGGAAGGGGAGGAGCAGACACTGATCTCTTCACTCTCATGACCTGTGACAGCACCCAGGGGAACAGCTAGAGCTGAGTCAGGACAGGTTTGTGTTGGACACCAGGAAAGTTTCACCCAGAGGATGGTTGAGCCCTGGAACAGAGTCCCCAGGAAGTGGTCACAGCACCAAGCCTGACAGAGTTCAACAAGGGTTTGGACAATACTCCTGGGCTGTGAATCTTGGAGATGACCAGGACTAAAGAGTTGGACTCCATGATTCTTGGGGGTCTCTTCCAACTCAGCACATTCTCTGATTCACTCCATGTTCATCTTCAGAACAAACACAGAGCATGTTCCTAACTCTGTTCAATCAGTTGGAGTCTCTACAAGCCCTGACAGAACACAAATGTAAGAGCTATCAGGGGTACTGCTCCCACACAGATCAGCACAGGTACACTCTTGGCACATTCTGCACTGCCCACTGGTGTCCACGTGTGTCACTCAGACAGGAAACCCCTGCCCCTCCAGTGGCTGACCCAGTGACTCAGGTTGCCCAAAATTATTCACAAAATGCCCAGTGTGACTTGCCAAGTTCCACCACACCCCATTCTCATCCCCACACTCACACTGTCACCAGCTTTTCTCAACCCTTACACAAGCTGTTGTTGTTTTTTCATATTGACACAGCCTCCACACTTGCCTCACATTTCCTATTGCTTCTTATTTCCAGCCACCTTTCACACAGATTTATTCAGGATTCTTGTTTATCCCTTTTCTCCTGGTCTGTTATACAATCCCATTTCAGCAAATTCCCGGTTTAAATTTTGACTGTGTCTTCCTAAAAATACAATGTATCACAAGCAGGATCAGCTTTCTCATGAGGAAGTTAATGCCAGGCAGTTATGAAAGGCATGGGAATAAAAGTCACTGAATTTTATGGAAAACAGCAAGCTGTCTCCCCATGTCCCAGGGTCTGGCTGTCCCTAGCAACATGTAATCTCAAATATGAGATTATGGTACCATTCACATGATAAAACTTGATGCTAAGTGTCTCACTACTAAATCTAGAATAGCACTCAGAGCTAAATGTAAAAATAACAGGAAATAATTTAAGTATGTAGAATAGAAATGATAGAAAGAAAATATCAAATGCTTTACAAGGTTTATGCTTACCTAGATGCACAAAAGCTTTTAGTGCAGTAACTGGAGGATATAAAAAGATAAAAGTTAAATAAAGAGTTTTGTTTAACTCATGGAAGTGGCATGACAAAGCCTGCAAGGTGAAGTTTCTAAGGATTGACATGGATAATTTTCAGCAAGGAACTGTGTTTTTCTATTTTCTGAAGACTTCCACCACTTATTCTAAAAGAGCTTCATTTTATCTGTGCTCTCTGAGGAAACAGTATGTCAGAAAAAGCGAGTCCAGTAAAAATCTAATTAATGAAGAGCCCAATTCTGAGTATTCATCCATGTAGGACTTTATCAGAGATGAGTTACTAATATAACTGGCTTAAGGCTAATTGCACAATTTTTTTTGCTGAGAACTTTTGCTATGACAGATACTGGTGAGTAGATACCCCAGAGGCCTCCATCCTCAATGGCACCCAGCCTGCCTCCTTTTCAACAACCACACTTGTACTGAGAAAGGAAGACTGATAACACCTTAACATCAGCATTCAAATGTCTCTGTAATTTAGGATTTTATCATTACTACCAATGTTATCTGCTTAGATGGTGTTTTTCCTCCTTCACAATCATGAGTAGGGCTGAATGACAAAGCTCTCACTGCAGGTGGGTCCTGTGCCCTACACAGATTATTGGGCACAATTATTTTTAATTCCATGTGAAGTCACAACTAATGGAAATTAAGTTCTAATCTCTCAAGTATTTATAACTAACAATCTGTAAAAAATAGTTTTACCTAATTCAGTATTTATTTGCCCCTTGCAATCAGCAGACACACAAAAGGAACCAGAAGCAAGAAATCCTAGCAATGCAGAGAAGTTCTTATGGAACTATCCTGTATTTCAGCAGCACTGAGAGCTGGCTGTCCTGGTTTCTCTGAGGTTTCTCATTATTTCTCCAAGCCTAACAGAATAGAAGGGTTACAAATACTAGTGTAAAATTTGCCCTTGGGCTCAATATAAGTGAGTGTAAAATTTTCAGCTTCAGGACAATTTTAAGGGATGAAAATATTTCAAAGTTTCATCTGAAATAATCTCTTTCTTGCATAGTGTCTCTTCATTCTTGTCTCATGAAATGCCTTCACAGAAATGTGCAGTGTAACTTTTTTATAGCACAATGCTGTGATTCATGTCTTGTGATCTCCTTTACCTGTTCCTAGAGAATTCTATGTATTTCCTATTAATTTTTCAGGATTTTCAAAAGACTGGTTCTAGGTAAGAATCAGAATCTAAGACACAGTATGCTGTACACTACTCACAAAATAATGAACTGCAGTTTTTAAGCATATCAGGTGCAACCAGCTCCAAGATCAGTCTTCAACATCCTCTAATTCTCCTGGAATTGTTTTAGGAAGCAGAGTAAAAGCCTGAAGCTATCACTTTATCACTCTTTTAATGGCAGTTTCTGTAAACCACCTCAAACTAGTGGTTCAGCCCCAAATTTTTGTTCAATCCAGAATACTTCAGAAATAGAAAGCCAACATAGCAGAGATAGTAAGTCAATATAGCAGGGTAGTTTCTTACATCTCAGAAGGATTTTTACTTCTAACACATAGAGAAGTGAATATTTCAATGAAGCCTACCTATAATAAAGTTTTCCATGCAGAGAAAACCAATGCACTTTAATCCTGAAAGTCATTATCAGGAAGAACACTGAGTTACCAGGTGACACCTGAACACTTTTTAGTAGCCTCAAGCAAGAAATGGGATTCTTCCCATCTAATATAGGTGATATCCACCATCCTAACAAGCAGCAGCAACTGAGATTAGCTACAAGCTCAGGAAAGGGTATGAGTATTGCCACTCCAAGTCCCTGGTGCTGCTTAACTCTGAACAAAGTGCAGAGAAAGATGCTAGGGAAATGTTTGTTGTGCAATACCTTCCTGCTATGAAGCAAGAAATTGTGTACAATATTTGTAAAATTTAATCTCACAAAGGTAAAGACATTTCCCAATGAGAGGAGGAAAGTGCATGAGACTGTAAGGAGCCCACCATGCACAAAGAAGCAAAGGAGCAGCAGCAGGATTACTGCCACAACACGAGCAGCAGAACAGCAGGGCTCTAAATCACAGATTGTGCAAGTGATCCTGTCTGTGTAGAGAAAATCTCTCACAGATCCACTATTAACACAAATTCCTTAACATTTCTTGTGCCCAATGCACATGGAAAGCACAGCTATTTGCTGTTCCTCAACTGATTTAGCTGCAACACCTCTCCTCCCCAGCTCAGCTTTGGCAACAGACTGATGAAGATCAGAGACCTGCAACATCAGCTGGCAAACAAAAATACCTACCAACAAAGAGGTGAGCTGGTCCAATACCAGCATTCCAAAACAGATAATCTTTTTAAGTCCAAAAATTCAAGGACTTGCCTTCTCTAGATTAATATGGTTGGTGCCACTATCAGCCAGGTCTCACTTCATCCTGAGCTTCTGTTCTAAGTAAAAACCTTGCAATGCAAACTTTCATGCAGGGATGCACCTAGGCTAGAAGATGTTTCAAATATACCTGAAATCCCAACAGCCTAAAGAAGCAATCCCCACAAAAAACTCCAGAAGGTTTAAAAAACAGGTCTCCTTACAAGAAACATGGTATTGACATACATGCACTTCTGGAATTTACTGAGTTTTCTCTCTTTGTTGAGACAAGGGGGAAAAAAGGAAAAACCTCATATAAGGGTAATAAAGTTGGAAACAGAAGTGTTGGGGTTTTTTTCTTTAAAATTACCCAATGTAGAGTTCAATTATACTCCAAGAAAAGGAAACAGTTTTAGAAATTACTTGCTTCAAGGCTAAGAGATGGATAATAATACATGTTCAAAAGTGAGGGACCAAGCTGAAGATGTAGCTCTGCTCCTCAAGTTCCTTTAATCCATGGAACTCATGTCTAAATTAAGTTCAGGATTTGCTATTTGGGAAAAAAAAACTCTGAAGAGATCCTTCACTTTCAGGCAGGAAGCGCAGAGAACACAAACCATACAATAGATTCAAACAGCTTAAGGGGATTCATGGTACATTGTTTGTTAATAAAGACTGAGAAATGGAAAAGAAGGAAGGAATAAATCCCTCAGTTATTTCAGTATGAATAGAGGTGGAAACACTTTTTCAGAACCTGTGAGCAGACAGAAAGTCTATTCACAATTGCTGTGATTTCTGCAGGCACAAACACATGGGTTATTTTGTAGTGTTAAAAATTCGATGTTGTTAGAAATGGTGCATTTCAAATCCAGGCAGAATGCAATAAAATCCTAATTACCTGTAATTGTTTGAATAAGCTAAGAAAAATCTTTTGCCAAGTCTACCATACTGGCTGAAAGATTGTTTAATGCATCACCCTATTTTAGAGACAGAAAATAGAAGAGCATAACTATAAAGTATTTTAAAAAGCATGGGTTACACCATCGTTCAGAGAGCTAGGTGGAGTCATCCTCCCCAAAAGAACTATTTAAGGCAGGTAACTCTGAAATCCTGGGAATACAGAGCTCATCTACACCTCAGAATGAAAACATTACAGTCTTCCCAAGAACTCATTTTTACTGGACTCTGTGAGAGGAAGGAGAAGGAAGGAGAAGGGAACTGAGAAATCCAAAATCTATTTGTAGCCTCCTAACCCATGATGTTGTGCTGGGAATAATTAAGGAATCATGTGTTTATTAATGACCTACCCAAAAATATTCCCAGGGATACATCAGCACAGACACATTACCCAGAATGTCACTGCTACCAGTAAAATCAGCAATAGCATTAATTTCTCATATAAATAAAGGGACATGAATGTTCTACTGTTTTTAGTTATTCACTAGATACTTTTAGCATTACTAAAAGCCATTCACGTGTATATTCTTACAGAAATACTCCCAGCATTAACTTCATTGCAACAGTTTAGACAAAAGATCTGAGATCATTTTATTGGAAATGCTTTTCAGAGGAACAGATGATTGTCATGAAAATAAAATGTTGCTACACTATAGCCTGTTTTCCATGGCTTATTTTTAAAAGAACATTTTTTTTAACATCACTAAAGCTCCTACCTATGTATTTTATTAACTGCACTCACTACCATCATCAAGATGCTGAAATGACAGAAATTCACAGAGGTAAAAGCAAGTGGTGCAAAATCAGGACCACAGCAGCTCTACCTCAAGAGAAAAGGGAGTGCCTGTGCTGTGGGGAAGCAATGACACTCAAAGCTATTTCCTCCACCTACAAGTTCTTCCAAGATAATTGGAATTATTTAAAGATGGTTCTCCAAGAAAACAAGAATTTAATGCTATTTATTTCTTTAGGGTATTAAAAATGAGCCTGATAAATCTGCATGTTCTGCTAACAAAATGGCCAAACTCCCCCTGCTGTGCCCTGGAAAGCTGTGGTAGTACAAACAACAGCCAAAGCAACATTAAGCAGTGAAAAACTGGCCAGCAAAAAGGGACTTGGAGATTGAAGAAATGAGACTCAGAACCTCTGGCACAACCCATCAAGAACCCTGGAGGGTTTCCTGTTCACCTTCACTTTGAGGAATTCAAGGGAAGTGGACACAGTTAATAAGTATCTCATGCAGCCCATGAATTCACAGGGTAAACTGCAGGGAAAATGCAGAGCCTATTCCAGACAGCTGAAAGAACTGCAGGGAAACCTCAAGAATCCATCTTATGTAATTTACCACTTCCATTGTTTCTCCAGTACTCTTCAGAAGGGAAGTCTAGAATTGTTGCTTCAGGCCACTTTTAAGAAAACCATTTCAATAAACAACAGGAATAAATATTCATTTGCTCTAGTGCAAGCAAAAGCACCTGCAGTAAGTCTGTGGAATTCTGTCTTTTTTATAGCAGCAAAGCTTATCCCAATAACTTTAATGCACTCTACAGAATTGCTTTAAAAGCATTCCTTACCATTAGAATCTTCAAATCTGTTTTTTAAAAAATGTTCCTTGTTGTTGAAAGATCATTCTGAGCAACAACATATTGACATATTATCCCTGTGAGTGCTGATCTTTTTAATTAATACATCTGACTGTTAATTGATAGCTACATTTGACTTATAATTCTGTGTGGCAACTTGAAAAACACCTTAACATGTGAAGTGAAACTCTGGACCTAAAGGACACTGTAGAACTCCTTCAACTGCACAGCACCAATATTATCCAGAATAGCTGTATGATGTGTGAAAGTAGGAAATAAAAATAATTTCCCAGCCTTGTATTTGATCTAAACAATGTACAAAAAATCCCTTTGACATGGTGGCACCAAAAATTTAATTTACAGATCTCTGACTGCATGGCAATGGCATGAGCAGTTGCACAACTGGAAGGCTGCACTCCGCAAAGTATTACAGGTCACACTTGTAACCATGTAAAAGCAGAAAGCACATGGAGAAGCAAAAGCTGAAGATCAATACCCTAAATCCATAAGCACTGATCTCCAAATAAAAGAGTAAAAGCTCGTATTTTCTACCAAGAAAATGATGTTACCCATCAGCTCTTCCAAATAACTCTTCTGAGCATATTTAAAACCAGTCCTAGAGACTAAAGCCAAATCAAACCTGTATACCTGCAGAGACATCCTCCCAACAATCAGGGGTTTGGGTATTATTTTTGCTGTGGTGTGGGGGATGTTTTTGCTGTTGTTCTTTGAGTTTAGGTTGGAGTTTGGTGATTTTTTTCCTTATCTAACAGTAGAAACAAGGAATAATCTCCCCTGCTCAATTTTATCCAAAGATGGTAAAGTTTTCAAACCACTTCCAACTTATATGAGTAGTGAAGTGTATTGTGGCTAGATGATATAAGCAGAAGCAAATGTATTCTTTATAGAATTATGTGCAAACTAAAAATTGGATATTGAGATGTATAAACTAAGAAACTATAGGATAATTCTATCTGAGGTCTACTCACAATCAAATGTTAACATACACAAGGTAACAGAAGAAAATGTAGTGCAAGTTCTGCTCTCTATAGCCTAAATTAAATTCTTTTCTCCTTCTACTTTACACAGAACACTGAAAGAACACAGAAGTGGAGGGATTTTTATAACCTTGACAATTCTGCATGGAGGCAATCCCTATTTCCTCCACATGGTTAGTACATACCTGGAGGAGGGCACAGGATATGTTTAGGGCAGAAAGATTTCTTTGTAAAGCATCAAGCAGAACAGTCCCTATCTGTTTGAGGCCTTCCAGAGTAACAGATGTAAAGTACAGAAACTAGAAATTTGTTTGCCAGGTCCTGCAAAGAACACACCTACCATAATGTCTATGGACACATGCTGTTAAAATATCACCACTGAAATAATGCTGAAGCTCAATGTCTTTGCAAAGTAGTGGTGTTTAAAAGTAACATGCTTATAAATCAAGAGACCTTAAGAGTCATATGAAACATGGAGAGCTGTACTTCATAAAATATGGAATGCAGGTCCAAGTTGGAGGCATGATTTAAGAAAAAAATTCCTTCATTTAGGAAAGCACTGAACAAGCTCACACACCTGGAACTGAAAGCCCATGTTTTTATTCCCTACCTTCTTTGCAGTTTATCTGCAAATCTACAGTCCTCAGTCTCATAACAGCCTTTTAATATATTCTTATTAAATTATGTACCTTGGACATCTCTGCAAAAAAGGAACAGCTGTCAGAAGCTATTACTGCTCATTAGGATTGCAGAAAGAGAAGGAGAAAGGCTCAAGAAGGTCAGTGGAAAGGCACCAGAATTTAGTGTACATAGATGTTGGGCAGAAACTTTAACCACACCTAGGATTATCTGCCTATGCTATAAATGATGTGATTAAAATGTACCTGTTTTCTCTACTGAAATACTCTCTTCCTCTTAAGGAATGAGAAATAACCACCTTGCCTCTGAAGAAATCAGAATGAAAGGTATGCCCCTGAGAAGAATGGAATCCTGTGCATGAAGATGCATGTTCTGAAATAAGAGCAGCCACAAAGATTAAGCCTTGGAGAAAGATAAATGTATTCCTGATCCAGAAACAGCTGCTTTTACCTAATTAGGAGCAGTAAAAATGTCCTTCTATCTACCTCCATTGTTTAGAGCTCAAGTGGAGAGTAAACAGTGTAATGCCCTTGTGAACTGCAGCCTCTCTGAATAGAAGGTACCTATGGCAGCAGCCAAACAAAAACTTGTTTGGAGCATTAAGAAAAAAATTGTAGACAAGCTGATACTTCTGTATTGTGAACATCTAGTTTAAAAAAAAAAGTTTTCCCCCTCTTGAAATACCCCAATCAGTACTTTTGGTACACATACCTCGAAGAATTCTCTCCTCATGGCAACGTAGAAAGTCCCAGATTCTAACAGTGCCGTCGTCAGAGCATGTAGCAAATTTATTATCCGTGGGTGAGAAACTGTTACATGAAGACACACAGCAGGGGAAAGAAGTCAGCATTTAACAGATTATCTATGCTTCTCAGACAGGGCAAAATTATACTGTAATGTGTTATACACTGAAGGAGGCATTTGAACAAAGGCACTTCTAAGTGAATACAGTGCCTGCCAAAGGGCACTTCACCACAAGACATGAATTCAGCATAGGATTATTATTGCATTGCAGTCCCCTGTCAAATGAGGAAAAAATCTGTCATTTATTCTTAGCACCCTCCTATCTGTGACTGCACACAGTAGTGCCTTCTCTGCAGGATGAGAAGCAACATCAATATGGTTTGGTAACTGTCAGCCTAGATTTTCATGTTTGGTAATACCACAAGAAAGTGACACTGCATAGAAGCTCAGGAGAACAGTTCTTAGGAAAAAACTCCTCTTCAGCCACAGGTGCTTTGCAGCAGAGAAGCAAAACATAAGGGAAAGCTGGTTACAGGAAAATGCTACTCGGTTTAACTGTTGGGGGGAAAAAAATCCTATACAAAATGAACACTTATAAGAGCAATTTGGAAACATTCCCTCTTATTACACCCCACCAACAACATGAAAAGAATCCTACAGACACGTAAGCAACTCCCAGGTTCAGCAGTTAACACTGATTGATGAAAGTCACTGGAAAAGCAAGGAGTTATTTAACCATGTGAATAGGGCCAGAATACCTCCAACAACTGACAGGCACTCAACTTTCTTTCTGGTGCAGTGAAAGACCACAAGGAGCCCTTGTGAAATCCTAGATCTTTATGATCAAGAAAGGGCCTAAAGCAGTAGAGAAATTCAGTGCATGGCCATGATAGTCAGACAGTAACTGAATACAAAGTAAGCACTTCTCATAACCAAACTCTGGCAGAAAATGCTGCACCCTACCAAGAAAAATGGTGACTTTAGTGGAAAGTGAGTTTGTGGCAGTGAACCCTTATCACCATGGGCCAGCACCTCAACCCAAAGAAACACTGTTTTAGCACCATTTGGGATCTGCAGCTTCTCTTCAGGCTTACTTTAAAAACATTTACTAAAAATTATATGCAGGTTTGCTCTAGAAACACCCTTCATTTACATCTTACTGATAAGTATCACTTTGGATTCGATTTTTATATAGACATTTGCACAACTGAGGCATCAACACTGAACCAAGAGAATATCCTACAATCTTCTTTTCAATGGCTTTCTTACAGTTTCAAGCTTGAAGAACCCATTCAGTATTAACATTAGACTTCTGTATGTGGTAGTCTGCGTGGGTATTTAGTATTACTGGAAGTCTTGGCTTCACCAAGCCAAGCAGTTCTTCACTTTATTTAGTGTTTTATTATTTTGTGAGAACTATGCAGGTGTTTTATTTCTGAAGGCTTTATATTTTATTCAGTTAAGATTATTAAAGACTGAATTCTTTATTTGGAATGAAATTGTTGTCTTACACAGTGCGTATAAAAAGGAATAACTGATACACATCGTCACCATATAAAAATGAAAATACCAGTGCAAAATGCGGCAGACAAATACATCTCTAACATATTGCAGAGGCGGATACTGGGACAATACTAATTCAGAAAGGTGCCAGCAAAACGGTGAGAATGTGGAAACAAAAGGAAATACTGTGTTTATGTGGTGCAGGAAGTCTCCCAGAATCTGACAGAACCCATGCATTTCTGCACCCAGAATACACTTAGAGAACAGTCTAATCATGGCAATAGGTACTACAGAAAATGGTATATTGTGTATAAACCTGGCCTCTCTAATCGCCTCCTTATGTGCCTGGAACATCTTGACGTTGTTCATGTTGGACTGCCAGTATTTCACATATCCCCCGTGGTCTGCTGTCAGCATCCACATATCATTGTGTGACCAAGTCATAGCCCTTACAGGGCTGTCGTGAGCCTGCAAATTCAGAAACAGAACTTCTAGCAAACACATTCCAAACTCTCTGATCCACACAAACACTGAAGTTACTACAGTTCTGACTAACAGCTGCAATGAGGAAACGAGAACGATGATCTAATTACATTCAAAATGTTGGGGGGGAAAATCCCTTACTCTGTACACAATGGCCTTCTAAATAATAAGAGTATTTGCACTTTGTTTCCAAAGTGTTTCTTTATTATTACAAATACTCATAGTACATTCTTGAGAACAGTTAATACAGAAGATGGAGGTGGAATGAGAGGCATTAAGTGAATTGCCTGTAGCCATGGCCTGACATGGGATCACAACAGGACAGAAGACCTCTAAGGCTCCCATCAGCACTCAGACCACAGACCCATGATGAACAGGGTGAAGATGTGTTCCTAAAACATGCTCCAAGACCTCAAGGAAATACAAAGAAATCTTGACAGATTACTTTACCTGCAATATTGTTTCAAAATTGAAAGTCAGTCCATTCCATAAAGTGAACTCCCCACTAGATGCACCAGTGACCAAGCGTCTCCCCTCAGGAGTCCACTGCAAAAGAAACATTTAACTAAACTGTGCAATATAACATTCAAATATTTCTTTACAATTCTCCAAATAAATCATGAGCTTCTTCAGGGACTCTGTGGAAATGGAAGCTACTTAATGACTTTCTAGAGGATGTGAGAAGGCAAAAATGCAGAACTGTGCCAGAAGAATTTTGACTTTTGTAACAACAGGACAAAGCCCACTGTGAAAACAATGAAAAACTCTAGTTGTAAAGATGAAACAGCTTATTGGCACCAATGCATTTCTAGCACATAATATCCATACTAAACAATACTTGTGACATCATGGAAAAGTTGTTAAAAGCTGCTATGAGACTCCAACAGCACAGAGACCAAATTTCCTTTCTTTTGAGACATGTCAGGTCACGGAAATGTCACAAGGAAGGTAGGAATTGCACCCCAAACTCAGAGTAAGAACTCTTGTGTACTCAGACTTTACCATTTATTTTCCTAAAGCTCTCCATAGAAAGACTGGACACAGAAGTAGTCCATACACTGCACATGCTATTTTTATTTAAAGATGCTTTAACTGCCATCTTGTTAAGAATCAGTCTAATTTAAATTAAGACAACACAACAAAGTAATTCCAACACTGTACTCACCCTGACAACAAACACTGGGCATTTTACTTTATTAGTAGATGTCCGAACAAATTTTGTTGTCACAGCATTCATAGGGTTGTTCAGCATTCCTATAGGAGGGACCAACTGGAAGAGAAGAAACAAAAGATTTCCTGATGACATTTAAATCACAACCTTCAAGAAAAGAACACAGTCTAAACATCCATTTTTGGAAAAGCAAGGTTGTAATTCACAGGGATATTAGCAGAAATAAGTTGGTAGAAGGGTTTCAAAGTCTGCATGATTTAAAAACACAAACATCCAGAAACAGCATCTTCAAGAGCAGCTTTGTAACCTCAGTGCATGATGAAAGTTCTTATGTACAGAAATTAAAAGCCTGTCCAACCTTAAGATCCCTTCATGGACATGGATTCCAACAGAACAAAATGCAGAGTGAAGATACCCTTCACAGCTTTAAGGCTTTCTGCAGATACAAAAATAACCTCAGGTGACAGGCAGAATCTTTCCTACCTTCTGGACAAATTTGATTTGCACATTATCAGTGAACAGGAAAATTTCACTTACATCATTGTAATATCCTGCATCGGGCTGGATCGCTCGCATATCTCGCTGGTCTCTCTGCCACACTCTATTCTGCAAAGAAGAAAACAACTCCTAGTTCATAACAGAGCATTTCCTTGTTAAATAACAGAAAATAAACACATGGAGATCCTGACTGGGAAATTCTGAAGTGCTCCAAGGATTTTAGAATGAACTGTGTTAAGATTTTGGACTCAGGAAAAGGAACACGTGGAGTTTATATTCTGTAAGAAAAGGAGTCAGGAATGTTTAAAGTGTTAATTTCATCAGATTGAAGCAACTCCAGGAAAGCAGCAGTCCTATGTAACAAGGAACATTATTGTGGTACTCTGCTGCCCAGTGTCAAAGCTTTATATTTACACCATTAACAGCTGTGCTGATGAGCTCCCCATGAAATCCACAAAAGGACCTTCCGCAGAGCCAGCATAATGACAACACCTTCAAAATGCCAAAACTTAGAAGACCAAGGGATAACAACACCTTCAATCACTTAAATTTTGTGAGTTGCCAAACCAAACCTTTTCAAAAACACTTCTCATGAATTTAGAATTACTTATTTTGGCTTTGTGCCACAGACCCTACTGAAGAGCTATTTAGCAAAATGATGAGCAAACATTTCTAGAGGCCCGATTTCAGAGGGGAAGGGGCAATGGTTCATCTTCCATTTTGGGAAATTTCTATTTCAAAACAAAACCAAGAACGTCTACATTATTTATAAAATATAAATACATATAAAAGTTCTTTATGAAAAGCTAAAGGAGTGTGGCCCTTGTTGATGGAGTGACAAAACTATCCTTTGTCCCCTCAAAAAGGAAAGAAGCCCAGAAGTTTCTCTCCTTGATTAGGTAAAAACAGGACAATACAAACATAGGCCTAGGGGACTTCACCTCAAACTTAAAGATAGCTAATTGGACAGAAGCCAAAAAGTCCTGCCTAGGCAATCTACTAGAAAAAGAAGTTTTCTTATAATATTTACTAGAAAAAGAAGTTTTCTTATAAATCTATAAAGGGTTTTACCAAGAGCAAGAACCTCTGGCACATAGCTTGGTTTTTCTCTGTTTGTTATTTTGCCTTTTATTAAACCTTTTTGTTTCTAACACTGCAACAGAAGCCACCCTGCTAATTTTTATGCTTCCAAGAGTAGCTGAGCTATCTTGAGTGTTTTATAGACTTCCAAGAGCTTATTAGTCCCAGCTCAAGAAAGCTGCTATAACAAAAAGCCAGAACATTACACAAGATATTCAACTGTGCACCAACTTGGAATTTCAAGACAAAATACACAACACATGTAGTTTTATTGCCAATGCTCAACCTTCCCTTTTTATTCACAGTATATCAAATTTACAAGTATTTGGAATTTTGGTTAAAAACACAGCAGTAGCTCTGCCAGTATTCCACATTCCTCGGTGGAAACCGGAAAGCATAATCCCAAACATCAGGAAAAGATTTCTAACCAAAACACAAAAATGCCTTTACTGACCTCCAGATATTTGATGACAGAAGGGTTGTAGTCGATGGTCTTTCTGTTGACAGCTTTCCTCATGCGCTTCCCGTCGAAGGTGAGCTGCTGCATGGCCTGCTGCTGCGCGAAGTCGGGCCGCTTGTAGAAGAGCTGCCGCGGCGCCTGGTGCTGGAAGCGCGGCATGTGGAAGAAGCGCGGCGGGGAGCCGATCTCCGTGGCCATGGCTGCGTCCTGCTGCGAGGCTGCACAGGGACACGTGTGAGATATGTCAGCAAATCATTGGTGCTTAAGGGGAGAATGTGTTGTTATGAGTAGAAAAGGTGACCCTTTTCTAAAAAAAGTTGCGGAGTGCACAGGTTGGGCTGGTTGCTGCCAGGGTGGAGTTCTGTTTGTTGTTGTCACCTGTCGTTTTCGTTAACTACTGTCACAGACATCTTTTCATGTAAAATCCTTTCCTTAGGATTTTTTCTCCTGAGAAGCTGAAAGGCCTCAGGAACAAAATGTAAACAATGATTATCTGCTGCTGTGGAATGCAACAGGCCAATTGTGGTGGCGTTCGCAGGGCTCCCACGATGAGGGAAGAAACAAGAATGTTGACTCCATGTTTCAGAAGGCTGATTTATTATTTTATGATACATATTACATTAAAACTATACTAAATGAATAGAAGAAAGGATTTCATCAGAAGGCTGGCTAAGAATAGAAAAAGAATGATAACAAAGGCTTGTGACTGACCAAGACAGCCCAGACAGCTGACTGTGACTGGCCATTAATTAGAAACAACCACATGAGACCAATCCCAGATGCACCTGTGCATTCCACAGCAGCAGATAACCATTGTTTACATTTTGTTCTTGAGGCCTCCCAGCTTCTCAGGAGGAAAAAATCCTAAGGAAAGGATTTCTCATAACACATGTCTGTGACAGAAACTATGCTATGTAGGATACTTTTTTAAAGAAAGGACTCGCAGCGAAATAGCAGCCACAGGACACCTGAATCTTTCCGAGAAAAAGAATTTATTGCCCTCTTATCAGAAGAAACAAACTTCTTCCTGTGCTGTTAGGATTCAGAGGAAGAAGCTGACACTGACCACACAGAATCCTGTATTTGAATGGAATTTATGCATCATGGATGAGGTGTATGAATATGCAACAGGTTATTGCTTTTAAGGGTTAATCCTTTGTTCACGTGGGTTTTCTTTCAGGCTTGTGCTGCCCAGAAAAAGGTACCCGGACTGTATGTAACTCTTTGTTTCTATTGTCTCATATTGCCCTAATTCAAATGGTCCAAATTATTATTACTGTAATTGTATTACTATTTTTATAACAATTTTATTACTCTTAAATTTTTTAAATTAAAAAATAAACAAGTGATTGGCGTTTTTCACACTATAAAAATTATAAAATCCAGCAAGCCCCTGAGCACAAGCAGCCGGGAGACAACTACTGCAGAATTACAAAATTCCTGAAGGCAGCAGGAGAACAAGGCTTCGTTTACAAATGAAAGAATACGGCCAGAGTGGGGATGGGGTTCCTCCAGAGTCATAAGGGAACACCCAAGAGTGAACATCCTTGACAGATACCATCAATCCAGATAAATGAAAGATACATTTGACTTTGGGGACTTCCCCTGACATGATCAGTGCCTGCCACTACCCAGGAAGCAGCGACTGTCCAGCCCTGCACAGTGAAAGAAACCTTCATACATATGCGGGGTTACAGAAGAAATTGGGGCACCTCTGCCTCAGGCACAAAAACCTGCATCAAACAGCCCTGCTGGAAAGGCACTGGTGAACAGAGGGGGCTCTGATGTGACAGAGGTCAGATCTGAGTTCACCCTGTGCTCATCTCGACGCTCTCTCTTTGGCTCGGGGCTCTGGGGACCGTATTTTGGTCGTGGAAATAAAACCTTTTGCATTTATTAGTTTGGATTTCTGGCTGATCATTTATAACACAGGCATTGCTGGAAGCAAGACTTCTCTACAAATTCATTTCCCACAGAGCATGATAAAAATCCCACTGCAGCATCTCCCCTAACTTTAGAAATTACCATTAAATGTTCATTACTGCATGTAATAGAAAAAAGGAAATAGCAGATTTCTTTAAAAAAGGCTACATAATCTGCTTGTAAATTCATGGATGTACTTTCTTACATACTCAAAATACTTGTGTCCTCAATTTGAAAGAGCTGAAAAGTTGTTTCACTGCCAATTTAAAAATTTTATCTAGCTTTTTTTTTGATCTCAGTAGTTTAAAACATTTCCCTTTTTAAGTAGCAAAATAAAGCTAAGACAGAAATGCTGAGTATAAGAGACCATTTAAAGCAGCACAGAGTTTGATTTTGTTTGTTAAGAGGTTCTGTCCTGTAAGTCTCAGGCAGTTTGGTGGCACAGAGCAGTGAGCAGCTCTGCAAACTCAGGCCTTACACTCTCCTTTCCATGTAACAAAGTGTGAGAGCCAGCTCCTCACTGCACAACTCCCACACCAAGCAATCACAGCTGTTCTCTATTCAAGAGAATAAACCAGCTCATTTCCAGGAGTGAGGTAAGGAAATGTAACACCTTGGGCAGGTGTAGCATCTTATTAGACCAACTTGGTAACTGGAATGAAGGGGGGGACACAGAAAACAGCTTTCAAAAACAAACCTTCATCTGAAGGCTCATTTGCCTGGAAGTTGCCCCATTCCAGGCATCCAGGTGGTCTAAAACCAGACCCCAGGTGTGTCTGATTGTCCCCAGACCCCCACTGGAACACAGCCAGGACAACATTCAGGATGCCTGAAACAAGGTACCCAAACTTCCCAACACAGGAATCACTTCAGGACCCCCAAAACCCATCTCAAATTGTCTTACTTGGCAGGAGACATCAAACTGCTGTAAAGAAGGTTTCAAGTGTTAAATAGCAAAGGTACAGTTTTATTGCTGGGGGTTTATATTGAAAAAGAGAAAGTGACTTCTCCAACAAGCTGACATTAAACTTACAAGTCCATTAACTCTCCTAAATGCAGTTATTTAACAGTCAGAGAAAATAAACCAACAAAAACAAATAATCAAAAAACCCCAGGAACCCAGATGAAATTTCTAGTACTATTCTTTCTCAAGTCTGAAGTTTGATACTCCCTTATACCAGTGAGTGCTCTAAACCAGAGAGAAAAAGATATTTTTTCAAAACCTCATCTATACTCTCTCTAATGGGCAATGCAAAAATAAATGACAAGAACTGAGACCAAGAATGTGGACAAGGATCTACACTGGGGGGCTTCCAAAAACAAAAAAACCAAAAGATCAGCTATCATTTGCAAGAAAACATCACATCCCTTTTTAGGGAAACACTGCAAAGCACTTGATTTTCATGTTCCAGGGAATAAAAATCTGCTGAAGAAATCTAATTTTCTGCATTACTGTCATTGGTAAATACAGCATTAGGTGTGAGATGGGTCAATTTAGACTGCAATAGTTTCAGGTGAGTGCAACCAGTGTCTAGCTTAAATCAGCACAAACAACCTTCACTTAAGGTGCAATCCATAGCAGCAAAAAGTAGGACCAAGGGCATAAAAAAGTTAATTACACCTCTTGATGCCTACAGATCCTTTCACACTCATGATTCTGACAAGACAACAAGTGACACAACTATAACATGATAAGGGACATGACACAGGATCACAAAAATGAAGCATTTATATTCTGTTTCTTCAACTTCATCCAGCTGCTTAGGACCACTTTCTTCTAATAATTGCTTCAAATATTATGTTTTCTCCACATAATACTCTCATCCCATCGTGTGTGCATATGGCCAGTATATAATCTATGAATAGATAAATAAAAAATGTGCACACACACATACATTAGGGCATACACACACCAAGTGAAGCTTCCAAACAAAGCAGCTTTGGAAAGAAATGGTTTTGGCTCACAATTCTCACATGAAATCAGAGCATTTTTTTTCCAAAGTCTCCCATTTGAGTCAGAAAAATACACCCATTTAATGGTTATCAGTATCCTGCTTGGTTTGTTGGGACAAACCAAAGCCTCAGCAGGCTCTCTTTAAGATCTTTTTATCAACTACAATGTCAGAATTCAGCATGTCTGTTAGCTAAAGCTCCTTTTGTACTGGCAGTGTGAGCAGGAACATGCAAACAAATATTAGAGGACACGGCACAATCCACTGTAGTAATATCTTATTTCCTATTTTCAGCAAAGGACCAAAATTTTCTTTATTTTAGAGTCCATCAACAGGAGTTTAAATGGAAGAAATCACATTTTCCTTAATTCACACAATTAGAAGCAACAACAAGATTTGTTTCCAACATCTGGCATAAGTCACTTCTCATTTTATTGTTTCTGGACAGTAATGTCACCAACCAATTGCTTTTTCTTCTAATTCATTAACCCTTATCATAATGTGAACTAGGTTTATTTCTGTATTCCACTTTTCCATGCATCCTTATCAGTTTTCCTCTTCTTGTCCCCATGAACAGCCCTTTCAAAGCCTCACACATTTAGAGATATAAATTAATTTGAGGATATAGAGCCTACAGAGCAAACCCCTAGTGGGGCCATAAGGATGCCAGGCCTATTAATGCCATCAAGCAATCAGAGAGATTTTACTGGAGAACACAATTAAAAATGAAAAAACTCACAAAAACCTCACAGATAAATGCCAGAGCAGCATGGAGGAGTAAAGGCAGATGGATTTGGGCAGTTTTTGTTTCTTAAAATGAGCAAAAAGTCACATATGGTATTAGTCAATGCTAAAAAATGGCAATCACTGAATTTATATTTTAATAAATTAAGCCAAATAAGACTACAAAGGTAACACTGGCATTTAACACAGTAGCATTATTACTTTATCATCTTATTTGGATATGATTGTTCCTTTTATATAAAAATGAACCTTCCATTAAGTTTTGACAATTGACAGACTGCAACTTCAATCATGAACCAAAGCATTTCACACATAACTTCAATAAATCAAAATAAACCCACCAAACTAGTAAAGCTTGGAGAAAAAGAGCCATGGCTTATATTAAATACAGCACTACTTAGAGGTAGCTCAATACAAGGAAAAAATCCCACCTGATTTATGTATAATCTTGACATATTTCATATGGTTTATGCAAAAAATAAAGCTCACCATTAATAAAATGCAGTTAATTGGTAAATAAAACATCCTTACCTATTTAATAGGTATTTTTAACTGAAGGTAAAGACACTTGGGTGGAATATAGTGAGTTATAAACTGAATATGCCAAAAGAAAAGTGTGTTTCCAAATGGGAGCAAAGAAGGTTATGGGGCAGAGTGCAAGCAGCAATCACTGCAAACCCAGAATTGAAGCTGAAAAGGCACTGCCTGAAATGGCCACAGCAGCAAAGGAAAAGGAGTGCTCACATTTCCTGGGGGTATCTATAAAATACTTCTTTAAAAGTGTATTAGTTCTATTTGAGGCTACACACAGACTCTAAAAAAGCAATTTTGAAAAGGAGTGCTCACATACCCTGGGTGTATCTATAGAATACCTCTTTAAATGTGTATTAGTTCTGCTATAAAGTACACACAGACTCTAAAAAAGCATTTTTCCAGTGTAACAAACAGTGAGAACTGACAGGAGTCACTTTGGGAAAATGTGAATTTTTGCTCTGGACACCAGCAATGGATCCTCCCATGGCTTCCCCTTCCTAAGGAAAGCTCTTCCTTGGCCTCTTCATCCAGTCTCTTTCCTTTCTTGGGAATCCTGCCTCTTCCCAGTGCAAAAGAATTACATGAAAAGATACATTCCAGACATAAATGTCCAGATTTTGACATCTTCAGCAACCATGTTTTAGAAAACAAAAATTTTAAAAAAGAAATTGTAATTTAAAAAAAAAAAGAAATAAACATGCATGTATACACACATCATTTCTCTATTACACAGAAACAGAACCAGCCATCCTGGTTAAAGACTGAGAAAAGTGGCAGACAAGTTCTTGAAATAATAAAATTTCCAGGGAGGGGGTTACACAGGAAAAAAAACCCCAAACATTTGAATGTTTTTTCGCCAAACCATTTAAATAAACTGTCTTCCAATTATTTTAAACTAAATGAAATAGAACAAAAATTATTTCTCTTTTAAACAGAAAATGAAGCTGAGCAAAGGTTTGTTTTCAGTCATGGTTTCTACATCTCCCTTGCTTTCCTCACTGATAGGAATGGAGCAAGAGAGCTGCAGGTATGCTAAAAACCTGCAAAATATCAGAAAATCCCATTTCCAAAGCCACTGTAAAAGCAGCACCAGCAGCAGCAAACTTTATCACATTTTCATGAACATACACTTGAAACCTGCCAAAACTCATCTGCATGTCTGCCAATGAATTCATCTCTCACAGCAGATGAGATTTACTTTCTGCTCCATTCAGATGCCATCAATTTCTAAGGAAAAGATTAATCTCACATTTCCTTCCCTGCACATAAGGTAAATCCACTCAGAAAACACTGACAAAAACATGAAAAAACCTCACTATGCCAAAGTGCAGATGCAGTGAAAACAGACTTATCTGATCAATTCCCCAAATTGCTCTGTGTTTCAATTTCCTACTGCATGGGAAAAACGCTTAATCAGATTCACAAAACCAGATTACCCAATGTCTGAGAATTCTACATCTTTCTGAGACAAAATAACAAAAAAATCTCAAGTAATTCTGAGTACTTTTCTTATTATATGTAGGTTGTATTATTTTTATTTCAGAACAGATGTGAGACAGATTAAGCTGTTTCATTAGGATATTATGGTATCTTTCCCACTGATTATGAGAGAGAATTGGTGGATTAAGCAAGATTATAAAATTAGTTAAAAAACTAGATTCAATAATGGAAGTACAAAGTTGCCCAACCTTTTAGTCAAAGGCAGACCTGTAACAGTAAAAAAAAAAAAACTGTGCAAGGTTCTTGACCTCTGAATGTTTCAAATATTATTCCTGTTTTGGATTATGTAAAGGCACTGCAGCATGCATTTTTGTGCATTTTTATATGCATATCTCAAAAGATTTTCTACAAGGCATGCAGATGTCAGCACAGGAAGTTTAAACTTAAAACCAAAATAAATTTTAAAGTTTGAGAGATTCCTTAATTATCTCCAGGTGCTGGAGGTTCCTAATACAGCAAATCAACCAAGTGAAGGCAGAAACACTGCCCAGTGTTATACAACACTGCTATTATGCAACATCCCCATTCTCTGCAGCAAATACTTTTTTCCTGGCCTCTACAGCTCTGCTCCCAACACACATCTGCAACCACTCTCTATTGTGTTCTATTTGTGAACCCAACTTTCCTAGAAATGGGCTTTAAATTCTGACCATGCAAATCAAGGGAAAGAATTAAGCAGCTTTCTCCATTCCGGTCATTGTGTTCCAACAGAAAATGTAAAAAATAAAATAAACATCTCATTTTTCATTAAAATTGTAGAAATATACTTCAATTAATAATTGTTTAAGTCATAATAAACTACTCTGCCTAAAAGGCACACAGATCTGTTTTTATTTGGAGATACTCCAAAGCTTTTTGGTTTATGCACAGTCCAAAATCTCCAAAACCCTAAAATGCAGCATTTTTTTTCCCCTTTAAATTCAGTTCTGTATCTTCACCACCAAGTTCAAACCTTTGGATTTTCAACAGAACCTGAATATATCCACACACTGTACAGAGTGTAAAAGGCCAGAACGTGCAACATGGCAAAATGGGATGATGTTGATGCAGGTTTGGATTTAAAGGGTTTATTCCCTGCAGGAAAAGGTGCTGATATTTCATTGACAAAAAGGGCCTACAGCTTTAAGTTTCACATAGAAACACACAATGCTCAAGAATTTCTGAAACAGGAAAGCAAACTTACATCAAATGGAGCTGCCCAAAATCCCAAAGGAGAGCACCTTCACACAGCCAGTCTGGAGCTGTGTTACAGAGAGAAGCTCCAACAGCTGAGCCTGCTCAGCTGCATGGAACTCACACACTTCAGTACCTTCTTTAAACACTTCCTTCAAATTTTGGATTTCTACTACTCAACAAATACCTCTTAATCAAATCACAAATGTTCCTTATTTTATGCTCAAGCTGAACCCTTGACTCATTCCAGAGCAGACATATTTACAGGAGATCATGTGCTTACATACATTATAAAAACCCCTCAAATACTTCATTTCACAGGACTCAAACAGCTCCTGCTTTACCTCTCTGGCTACAGCACAGGAAACTCCTTTCAGGAGTGCAGCAGCCTGGAATCTTTGCCTTTCTGCACCTCACAGAAGCAACTTCTGTGAGCTAAAGTTTCTTGAGCTGTACTTCAAAACATGGAAGCAAGCACAGATTGCATCTCAGCTAGAAAACAGACAGGATTTGGTTTGCTGCCATTTTACTGTTACCAACTGGATACCTTGGTAATGGTAAACCCACAATATTTTTTTTTTTAATAGAGCATTTTTCCTCCCCCAAAACTTCCCAAATACCCCTTTATTTCAAGTGCTGCTTAGTATTTATCAAGAGGTGTATTATAACCCAAACTTGTCCAAACCATTCTGACCCAAACTTGTCCAAACCATTCTGACCCAAACTTGTCCAAACCATTCTGACCCAAACTTGTCCAAACCATTCTGACCCAAACTTGTCCAAACCATTCTGACCCAAACTTGTCCAAACCATTCTGACCCAAACTTGTCCAAACCATTAGGACCCAAACTTGTCCAAACCATTAGGACCCAAACTTGTCCAAACCATTGTGACCCAAACTTGTCCAAACCATTGTGACCCAAACTTGTCCAAACCATTACAACCCAAACTTGTCTAAACCATTGTAGCCCAAACTTGTCTAAAACCTGTCTTTTATTGGGAGTCCCTATGATAAAAGCAGTTCATCTTACCTAGCTGAAGACTCACAGCCTGGTTTTCATGCTGAAGTGATTACTGATGCTGCCTTACCTTGGAGCTGCTGCTTTGCCAGGAAACAAAACTTTAGGACTGATGTTTAAAACATATAAAAAACATATAAACATGCCATGACAGATACTAAAAACCTGACTTAGGGAAAGTAGTTTAAAAGAAAAAAAAAAAGCCTGTCATCCTTGCCAATCCTAAATATCAAAACCTGGTGAACAAAAAAGCCACAGCAGGATGTGTGTGGATGACCCCAGTTTCACTCCATGAGCAGCTGCCCTTCCTTGAGAGGAGAATGTTGTGTTTGCTGCTCACTGCCTGGAGCCTCTGGGTTGTTCTGAGAGCAGCCAGGAATTCTGCAGCTCCTGCACACCCAGAGGCTCTGCCTGCCCACAGAGCTCTGCAGCTCTCCCTGCTCATTTCCAGGTGCTCCTGGGGAGCCATTCCTCAAGTCCCTCTTGACTCAAGTACTACTGTTAGGTACACAAGGGATGGACAGGGACAGACAAGAGAGAAGGAAGAGTGATAAGAAATTCTCCAAAAAATTCTTCAGAGGAATTTATTATCAATGGAAGCGAAAAGGACTAGAAGGACTGTGGGAATTTGTAGGGCAAAACTGAAATAGGAAACACAGCAAATTGTCTTTGCTTCAGGCACAACCTCCTGAAATTCTGACTGCTAAGAAAACAAAGTTCATATGATCTAGCAACAGTTTCCTTCTGCTCATTCACACTATGGAACAGAAACACACATTTTAATATACTAAACACAGCTGAGTATCTGAGACACAAAGAGTTGCAAATTCAATGCTGACAAGACAGCTAAACCTTTTTAGTAAAACTTGGCAATTATATAGAGTAGGAACATGTTACAAAGATTTACTTTTCACAACCTTCATCTGATAAATGATTACCAAAAATACCCAGAACTCTTGCAACATTTGCAGGGAAGCTGCAAATCCCAACAGAATTTAGGGGCATCTTTACTTCACGACCCCAGAAATTATCACTCCCTGCCCCTCTCTGCCCCCTTTAATGTTACTCAGGCCCATCTTCTGACAAAACAATGCTGTCTGCCATTCCACTTTCTGGGCCAAATAAAGGCAAAACTGTCTCAATTTTCTATAATGACACAACTGAAGGCTGGAAGGGGTAGCAGAGGGCAGGATGACAGTGCTATCATATGTGATCATGTGAAAAAGTGTGCCTTTATATGGTGAGAAGTGTAAGAAGGTTAAAAAAATCCCAAAAAACTTAAAGTAACCTGTTTCAGCAGTTATTAACTGTATTCAAAGATCCTTTTTCTACTTGTCACACCAAAAAGAGATTTTATTTCTCAGCAGAAGCTCCAAGATAAAAGAACTTTTTATTTTGCTGCATATTTTAACATTAAAATCCATTTTTCACTGCTGTCCATACCCTAACCTGCATCCAGAGGTGGAGACTGTGCAGAGCTCTCATCTTCTGGGCACCCCAAGGTTATTTACACACCTCATGTATTCAGTGTAAGAAAAGAAGAAACTAAACAATTGTACATCCACAGTGCAGAATAAATGGCCTAGAACATACTACCCTACAATGCTTTCTTCACAACATCCAAGATTTTAAAAGGGTTTTTTAATCCTCTTTTCATAAAAAGATGCAGCAGAAGAACACATACTCATCCAAGACAGAAATCTGTTATCTGCCCCAACAGCAGAGTAGCTAAATTAGCAACTATTTTTACAGCAAAATATTCAAATTAATACCTGCAGTTGTTATGCCTAGACTCAGCTGATGAAGAGAATTAAGCAAAAGTGGTGAAATTGCAGCAAACAATTCAAACATTATTGAATCACACAATGCTGCTAAACAAGGCTGGAGAACCCTGCTAATTATCAATGCACCCCATTTTTATCTTATTGCTGAAGCCAAGGAGTTAAAAAAAACCAAAAACCCCAACAAATCTGATCAAACACCTGCTGAATTAAGGAAACAGTCAAACAAAATAGCACTTCTTAAACTATTTTGATCAAACAAAGTTCTGAGTGCAGATTACTCATGTGAAGATCTCCAGAACAGGGAGTCTGCTTCAGTTAAGATATGAAAGTCTAGCATATATGCAAACTTTTTTTTTTTTTTTGCCACTGTATGGTGTGAAAAATTAATGCATAACCCATTTGCTGCTGGTCAGGCTGAAACTGTTCAATCAATGAGGAACAAACTTACAATAGCAAAAAAAACCCCAAAACCCAGTGCTGTTTATTGTAGTTTCAAGCTCCCAGTGTATAAAATTATAGGTATCACTTGAGCAGTCCTAAGCTTTGTCAGAAATTTTCACCTATTTTCAAACATAACCAACCTATACATTTCTCCTCTAACAAGAAACCTTCAATACTAGAACACTTTCTGAACTTATGGGTGATGTACACACATCTCATCCAACAGGAAATGAATTAGAAATGCATTTTCTTTTAACTGGAATGACAGACCCAGTTTGTTCCAGGAATGTTTTCTGATCTTTGCTTGTGGATTATGAGCCATGCAAATGCCTATATATGGTTATGTGTGTATATGTATACAAGCTGCTAAAAAAACACTTCAAAATTCTTTAGTAAACAGCCTTTGCTTTTACCATTTAGTAGAGTTCAATAAAACTTTCTGTATCAATACATTTCTCAGCAAAGTCGAGCTCACACAAAGCATTTCAAGGAGAAAGAGTTCAGTGTCAGATTCTCCCTAAATACAAAAGTCATCCATCTCCCCATGAGAACAACCATTCAGTAGAACAGCACATCACCAGAGAGATTCAGTTTTGAAAGCTGGAGTTCACCAAAAGTCCAAAATCCCTCAGATTTTCTCTTCTACTTCATATCTCCTGCCTTGAGAATATCAGCAAGTTTTCCTGTCAAAAGCAGCATTTTCATCTCCAGTTTTAGGTCAGTATTTTCATCTTACTACACAGAAATTTTGGCAGCTGTGGCTTCTATCAGTCAGGAATCTACAAGGATATTACTAGAAATAGCTACTTCATTTATTAGGCTTAGATTTGCTGAGGAGACCAAAATATTTGCATCCAGCCATAGAAAAAGATGGTAAAATATGGTTTGATGCCTGATTCTAGCACGAGTTTAGCTCCAAACTCTGTAATTGAGAAACAGTGCAAACATTGCAGAATAAACATCCTCATTCAGGCTGCACTCCTCTCCCTGCAATTCTGCACAATCCCCAACTTTTCTTCTGGTGCAACCATAACATTTCACCAGTCTCTGTAAAGAAGCTGCTTACAAACATGGCCCAAAGGAAGAACTTTTCAAAGGTAAGTGCTGATTTTTACCAGCATGGGGGAAGGAGGACAAGGGCAGAGTGCTTGCTGTTCTTGTGACCACACAACCCGAGTGCAGCCACAGCTGCTGAGGGAACCTCAGCACTGAATTGCTGAGCTGACCCAAATCCAGACTAAAACTGCTGAGACCAAAACCAGAGCAGCCTGGCTCGAGCCCAGCTGTGCTCCCTCCCATGACCCCAACACAAACATCTCATCACCACAGTGGCCGTGCACCCAAAGAACTGCTCAGTGTTGTGAGACCATTTCAGCTCACATTGGTCAGCACTCAGAGCAGCCTGGCAGGCACTGGCTCCTGAGATTTCAGGGAATGGCTCCACTGACCAGGAGGAAAACCAAAGGATCAGAAACAGGGGAAACAGGTGTTGTATTCATATTGTTGTATAATTATATTTCCTGAGTCTCATACCTTCTGGGTGGTTTTCTCACGGCAGATCTTCACAGCAGTGGTGTTGTTGCTTCTCGGTCAGGGCTCCTCTCTAAGGCTCTCCCTGACCACCCCGCCCCCTTTTATCTCAGTTACCTCCATGGGCTACAGCTGCTGCCCAATCAAGGACATCACAGCTGCAGCCCATTTACAATAACTACAATCAGGGCAGGGTCACTAATACAATACAAAGATCTTTCACTGCCATACATATATTTACAACACATAAGTTAACTCAGGCCCCTACAAACAGGCATTTCCACTGGGCAATGCCACGGCAGATTACTGCACAGATCCACAGCCTTCAGGCTGTAAATCCAGCACTGCCATCAGCTGGGGCTGTGCTGCTGCTTGGGCAGCTCCAAGGGCAGCTCCTGTCAAAGCCAAACTGCAGCTGGACACTCCTATACCCACAGTAAAGGAAATACAGCTCACTGTGCTGCCAAAACTGCACATGGACACAAAACTATCCCAAACACAAACTGCTAAAGACTCCTTGTTAGCCAGTCTGTGGACTCTTTCAAAAAAAGACACATGAACATATTCTTTTGTATAATGTTTCTTTTGGATTTGGGATAATGATTTAAAGGAATCCTCAAATGCTTAAACTGCACAAACATGGGTTAATTCATGTACCCCTGTGCTCATACTGAATTATATAAAACATTATTATGAAGAACTGATCAGTACCAACAAATCCATAGTTCTGGCAGAGCATCCTGCTGAATTTGATGGCACTCACTTTTGGGTAAAGTCCCAGGTGAGTGACCAAGAGCCACTGAAATTCCAGGCTTTGGATTACACCTTGGTGCTGCACACATGACCATAACTCAGGGATGGATTTCAGAAGAGCTGATCTCTCAGCCTCTCCTCAGGCTCACCAGCACCCAGGGCAGCCCAGGCCAGAGCCAGGGATTTCCCATCTCCTCTTTCCCACCTCACTGGTTCCAGAACCTGTTAGTTTAACACCCAGCCCAAAACAGAAAAGTGACCCAGATAAACACAAACACCCTATTTCTGCTCATAGAGAGGGTAACCCTCTACAGCCATCTCCACCACTGCACCAACTTCTGGACAGGCAGAAGAATATTATAATTTTAATGATTTAAAATGATCTAAAATTATAGGTTAAATAAATTTACAACTATACTGATAATATTTGCAAAGCTCCAGAAGTTAATAAAATTTTTTGAACCAATATACTTCATTATACTGAAGACTAATTAAATAGCACCAAAGAGTTCATATGGCATGTTATTGCTTTTGACATTAAAATCAACTAACAAAGTGAACAGAAAATTGAAAGTGTAAGATTTAACAACAGGGTATGGAAAAAAATCCTATTTAAAGGAAAATGAAGTTGAAGATAAAGTTCTAAAACTCTTTTACTGATAGAAAAAAATGTACAGGGTTACTTGATGCAATATATGAGAGAGGAAGAAATGTTTTCATTTGTGTCTAAAGAACATGAAAAATTGCTCATACTTTTTAAAATAGTGTATCTATATGTATAAGAACACTTTGTATGCAACTGTTGGAATAACACAAGCTTTCTCAGGGTTAGACAACAGTGATGTTCAACACTGTAGGATCTTTCCTTCTGCTGGTGAGAGAAAATGTGCTAAAGCCCCAGTGAGTGGAAGCGCTCAGAACAAAGCCCAGAGGTGGAACAGGAGCAGGATGAGTGAACTGAGGCTCAGCACTGAGGAACTGCCCAGGATCCTCCACACTCGGACTGAGCTGCTGCTCACTGGCAGGACTGGAACCACTGCAAACTCACTGCCTGGACAGCAAACTGCAGCACAAGTGCTACCAGCACACCAGAGGAACCATCACTGCTCTGCTGCAAATCCACACCTCCATCCCCACTCCAGGTTTCACAACTGCAGGACTGGGACACCCAGCCCCGTGTGGAGAGCAGGCTGAACCAGAAGTGACATTATGAAATGCTGAGTAGCTTTTTTAAATATTAGTGAGCAAGAACAGATTGTTGGGAAGTTTAGCACCACTTGGGACTGTGGATGCTCCAAACTGAAGTGAAATTACCAGCAAAACACAAATCAAAACCAGTCAGTACCTCTCTGCTCTTACCTTCAGATATTTTCTATGAGAAGAAGCAAAACCCGAGGTTATCTAAATGTTTTAATCTTTTGAAGGACCCTTGGCACATCTCCTGCCCCCACCATGCTCAGTGTCTGTATTAACCACACCAACCAGGCCTGCAGATCTGTGTTTTTATTTCTGTTAACATGACAATCCAGTGTCAGGAATGCAAACATGGCAAATAAAGAAGAAATTCTGTAAAATTCACAAACACACTGCAGATAGCTTCCTGCTTGTTTTCACAAGTAGTTCTCTAAATGATAACCTCTATCTGAGCAAGGCCAAAACAATTCTCATTTCCACTGTTCTCTTGATATTCCCTACATGCCTGGCTAGCAGATGCACAAAATGAAATATTTTGCATGGAATCATCCCAGTACAGATTTAAATTTTATTCCTTCCATTTGGCTACTCAGCCTAATGTCTTCTGCATGAGAGAAGACTCCTGTGCTGGGATGGGAACAAAACAGGAGAATTCTCATCCCCTGCTCAGCCCAAGGTCTCCCTGCTGCATTCCTGGTACCTCTAGCTCAAGCACAGGTCAGGATTATTGGGGTTTTACTTCCTGTGCTGACAGCACAAAGACAAAACTGATGAGAAATTTTCAAACCCAAGAGTCCAATGTTGACTGCTCCAAGGGACCAACACTTCAGACAGCAGGGAATGACTGATATTTGAGCAAAAGCTTTTAGCAGCTCCATGAGGAGTTACTCACACCTAACATTCTCTGCACCTCTAAGGGTTTTTCTTCTCCTCCCAATCTTTCAATACTTTATTTTTAGTATCTATATTTTCAGATCTTCTCATTACAACTGTTACAACACAACTGAACAAGATGTTAAGAACCAGATTTTTGAAACAGATTTAATAATTATATATTCTCAGAGTAAGATGATGGCAGAATATTGCAGCAGACCACCAAGAAGTAAAAACCAGCTTACTTGAAAAAGAACTGAGGAGCAGGGAGCCCTGGAGTATTTTGGCACAGCACTTGTTGCACACTATAAACTCCCTGACAATATTGCCTCTCTTAAAGGAAGGATAGAGCATAAATTAAACATAAAAGTTAGAGCATTGAGTTAAGCATAAAGGAATAAAAATATGCTGCAAGAAGGATGAGGAATTACTGCCTACACAAAAAACCAGATTCCCAAACAGCACCCACAACTGCAAGCAAGGATACAATGAGGTACAAGACCTGCAGAGCACAGAACTACTTACCTATGACAACTCTGTCAGACAGATGTGCTCAAGCAACTGCTAACATTAAAAAATACTGTGTTTGAGACTATACAACTATTTATTGATATCAATCAGCACGAGTGAAATAAAATACACCTCTAAGGAGGCAGGAAGTTTAATGAGCTCTCTCCAAGGGAAAAACGCTGAGCTCTTTTTTTCAAGCTGAACACGTCCCTTAGGTTTGCTCCCCACGCACAGGCTGGTGAGTCTCGGCCAGTGGAATGTGACACCACGGTCACCAGCCCCTCCACCATGCCAGCAAAGCGTCTGCTGCACACGGCTGTGTTACTGCACCGCAGGGAACACACTCCAACCACAGTGAGGTTACACAGTACAAAACGTGAGTAACAGACCTCTCGGGATCCATAAGAAAACCGAAAATAATACTTTCCCATTCTTTTACCAGAGTTGGTTAGTCCTACATAACTAAAACCGTTCTTTACTGGCAAATGCAGTTATGTCACTTGGTATCTGCAAAGCTTAAATACTAACCTAGGTAGCATTATACGTCTGTGGCCATTTCTTCTCTCTCCTTAAAACATAAAGGATTATCCTTGTAAAGAACCACATAAATAAAAAACTCGAGGTATCTAACACGGCTCGTAATGGCCAGAACTTCCCAGCCCTATGTTCAAAGCAGCCACAACTCGATCTCCAGTCGGACTCAAGGCGGAGAGAACAACAATCTTAAGAACCAGTAACATTAAAAGAAGTAGAAAAAGCCGGGATCGAGAGCCCGGGGCGCAGCCACCGACAGACACCTGTGCAGGGAAGAGCACAGGGGCCCTGCTGCCGCTTCCAGGCCCGGCCCTCGAGCACAGCCCACCACGGGGCCCGGCCGCAGCACCGGGTCCTAGTTCGGCTCTCGCCGCTGTCCCGGGCGCCCCGGCCCGGGGACCCCCCGTTCCCGCCGGCGGCCCCCGCCCTGCCCCGGCCGCGCCGCTCCAGGGCCGCGGCCTAAAGATGGCGGAGGCGGCCGCGCTTCCCCGGCTGCTCCCCCGCCCCGCCCGACACTGAGCCGCACTCACCGCCCAGCCAGCCTCTCGTACCGGGACTCCGCGCCCCACCGACGCCTCGCCGCCCGCCTCGTCCTCCTGGCTCCGGCAAACTCCGCCGCCGCCGCCTCACGACCCGCGGCCGCCCGCCATCTTCCCTCCGCCTCCCCCGCCAGCAGCGCACGCGCCCCACGCCAGCGCGCACGCGCACTACGCCAGGGCGCGCGGGCGGGGGCGCCGCTCCTAAAGGGCCCAGCGCGGCAACGCGCGTGCGCACCGGGGGTGGGGCGCGGCGCGCGCCGCTTCCGCGAGCCGACCCGGCAGGCGCACCAATCACAGGGCGAGGGCACACAGAGCGGCGCGCAGGCGCAAAGCGCCCGGCGGGGCTGTACCGCGTGTGGCGGGGGCAGAGGGGGCGCCGAGCGTCCGTCAGAGCCGCCGGGCCGGGACCCGCCCGCGGACACTGCCGGGACCCGCCGGGCCGGGATCCGTCCCCGGACACTCCCGGGCCCCGCCGGGCCGGGCCCCGCCCGCGGACACTGCCGGGCCCCGCCGGGCCGGGATCCGTCCCCGGACACTGCCGGGCCCCGCCGGGTTGCGATCTGTCCCCGGACACTGCCGGGCCCCGCCGGGCTGCGATCTGTCCCCGGACACTGCCGGGCCCCGCCGGGCTGCGATCTGTCCCCGGACACTGCCGGGCCCCGCCGGGCCGGGATCCGTCCCCGGACACTGCCGGGCCCCGCCGGGCTGCGATCTGTCCCCGGACACTGCCGGGACCCGCCCGGGCCGGGATCTGTCCCCGGACACTGCCGGGACCCGCCCGGGCCGGGATCTGTCCCCGGACACTCCCGGGCCCCGCCGGGCCGGGATCTGTCCCCGGACACTCCCGGGACCCCCGGGCCAGCCGGCTCCAGCTTGCCAAAAGAGGCAGTGCCGGCGGCCAGAGCGATCATTGCTCCCGGGCACGGCCGTGTTGTGCGCTGCTCCGTGACAGTTCTGTCACGCTCACCAAACGCCCAGGCGCTACCGGACACTCCGCCTGCTGGGGCTCCCACAAATACCTTTGCTCGCTGCCCAGGGAGGCGGTGGAGCTGCCCTCTCTGGAGGTGTTTAAGGGAAGACTGGAGGTGGCACTCAGTGCCATGGTCAAGTTGGCAGGGTGGTGTTCGCTCGAGGTTGGACTCGATCTCAGAGGTCTTTCAAACCTGGCTGATTCCGTGATTCCTTTCTTTGTCCCTGTTCCCGGGCTTCAAAACACAAGCAAAACCTACTAATCTCAAGGTTTGTAATAATCTATTTGTGTTGGATAGTGCAAACTCCTGAGATCATTTACAGGTCGGTAGGTCTGTTACACTCCTCCTAAGGGTGCTTACAAAGGTGTCATCAAGTAGTAACACAAGTGTAGACAGAGAGGTGCAGAATGGCTTTTTCCCCTGAATTAGTTTTGATTAAGACCTAAGAGTCTGTGTGTTTAGATGAAAATGTCAAAGCTGCTTGAAAAGAAACAGAAAAGATTTGCCACCTTGGTTTTTCTTCCTCAGTTATAATTACTCTGACCATGTTAAAGTTGCATGTGTGGTTTGTAGGCTTGGAGGAGCCACTGCCACCCCAGTTCCTACACAAATCTCTTTGAAGTACTGTGCTCCAGGTGAGGTGAGCCCAAACCAGAACAGCATCTCAGCACAGCAGCAACATTACATTTCTAGTAAGACACAAAAGAATATTTTGTCTCCCTTTTGCAAGATCAGTGAGACTATAGCTTGTCATCACACATACACAAGTAACCTTAACACCTGTCTGTCTTTTTCTCCCAACATTCCTTGTGCAAAATTTTCCTTCTTTCAGGTGTGGTGGTAAAATTACAAGACTTTTGAAAGGGCTTGTTTAAGAAGTTTATCCTACACTAAAATCTGTGAATGTCCCAGCAGCTGAGCTCTGGTAGCACTGGGTGTGTGATCCCCACAGGCAGCACCAGGAGCCAGCCCTCCACTGTCCCATTATTTATAGTTTGGCTTCATCTCAGTTTTAGGGCAGTTATAAAGAGTCCATCCCTCTGAGGGTGGATACTTGGCTGTGCCAACATCAAAATTATTTGGTTTCTTCACCTTTTTCTTTCTGTAGCAGGATACAGATTGGATGTCTGCAATGGCACAGAACAGGGGAGCAGAGAGGGAGATGCTGCCCCAATGCTTTCTCACTGTGATTGTAGTCACACCTCTGCTCTGCCCTAAACTGCACTGGGGTTATTACACTCTTGGAATCCCCAGATCTTCAGGATATATTCATTAAAAAGCTCCTCATTAACAAAATTATAATATGTAAACTAATGTTTATAAAACACACAACTTTAATTAAAAATATCTTTTAATTTACACTGAACAATAATAGAAAAATATTGAAGCTGTAAAAATTCACTGTCCAGATCAAACAATAAAACAAACAAAAAAACACCACAGATACTGATGCTGCTCATCACTGAACCTTCTGAGAACCAAGAACAAGTTTCTGCATCCTTTAGAAGTTCCTAAAAAAACACAAAATCACATCCACATTTCTGCTAAAAACCAAAAACGTTGAAGATTTACAGCCTGGGGAGAGGGATTAGGGAAGAAACAGATACTTGAGCCACTGGGAAAAGTTCTTTCAGGTTCTTTGCTCTCTCAATTCAGGGGGTCCTTGCCAACATACACATGGAACAAACCTAAAGGACAATGCTGATCTCCAGTCTGAATGCACCTGTGGCAACACAGCACTGGAGCACCCTGCACCCACAAGTAGCCTGGCTGATCAGGCTGGGAGCTGGACTGATCAGAGGGCTGAGAAACAGCCCAGGTCCTGAGGATTCTGTGCTCACATGAAGGGGCTGAGGGTTACCCTCAATACTGGAAGCTGCGTTTAGTCTGGATGTCGTCGAGAATCTGTTGTAGCTCCTCATCCTCAAACCGGCCCTCCAGGCTGCAAGGGAACAGCAGGGAGGAGCCATTAAAGGGTTCAGAAATCATCTACTAAAGGTCTCAGAAATTATCTCTCCCCCTTGATTCATTTCAGTCATAACTCTCTCCTGTCTGTCTCAACACACCATCACCCACCTGTGTGACCACCTGTAACATCCCTGTAAGAGGAGTGCTCTAATCCCTATGCACTGCTGCTTCTTTACATGACAGAACTCCGTTCTTCCCAGAAATTTCAAAATATGTTTTCAAAAAAGCAAGGCAAGGGTAAGCAGACTCTAACTGAAGTCCATGTAGCTGCATGCTCATAAGCCAGCCCATTCCTGCTATGAAATCTTAACAGAAAATCATGGAATGGTTTGGGTTGGAAGGGACCTTGAAGATCATCTCATTCCATGCCATGGACAGGGACACACTGCACTATCCCAGGTTGTCCAGAGCTCCACCCAGCCTGGTCTTGGACACTTCCAGGGATCCAGGGGCAGCCACAGCTTCTCTGGGCACCCTGTGCCAGGGCCTTATCTCCCTCACAGGGATGAATTTCTCCCCAGTATCTAATTAAATCTACTCTCTGTTGAAGTCATTCCCTCGTTCTGTCACTACTCCTGTAAAAAGTCTCTTTCCATCTTTCTTGTTGGCTCTTTCCAGGCACTGGGAGCCCACATTTAGGTCATCCCAAAGCCTTCCCATTTATATAATGACAAATAAGGAAAAAACTGTAATTCAGATGAATGTTTCATTCCCTCCTCTATCTCAGGCCATGGGGTAACCAACCAAGACATGCAGAAGCTACTGCTCTCCCCTACATTATCCACAGAACAGTTCATTTGCTCCAATGGAAAGAACTCCAAGGAACACAAACACAGCCAGCAAGAACCCAAATTTAAGAGGTTTACACTTGAAGAGAGGGTACCAGGGCATGGCTGGCTATAGGTAACAGGGAAGTGACAGCAGCCTTTGTACAATGTGGAAGTGCTTACCTGGGAATCAGAGCTTTTGCTTCCTCAGCTGTCTCAGGACACAAGTTAGCCAAACATGCCAGTTCAAACTTATGGAGCTTCTTCTGCAGCAGTAAGCTGTAAGGGAACACAATTTGATGGGATTACAAGACAGAAATATAAAGGGGCTTAAACTGAAGCAAATGCTTCTCTTTTTGCACACTGCTTCTGGCACTGAAGTAATTTTTTTCAGCAGAAAAGACTCATTATGTAAATGCATAGAGGGAAAAATAAAGTCCTATCTGCTAACTCAATTTCCCCTGAATAATTCTGCAAAATCTAGAAAATCCTCCCATTTAATGCAATCAGCTGTCAGTGAAATACTGAAAACAAAGCACTTCAGAAGGCTTGACCTGGACAAAGCATAACCCTCCATCAAGAACTTCTTGCCTCAAAGACTCAATTAAAGAAGAAATCACTCAACACCACTAAGATGTACTTTTGCTAAAAAATGCTGGTGTTAGAATGGTAGGTGCTGCTGCCTGTTTCTTGTCCCCAACAAACCTCTCCTGTTGAAAAGCAAGCTGAGTTAACATTCAGGCAATGCAGTCAAACCTCCACTCAACACTCACTGCTACTGGTTCAGCAAGAGAAGCAAGAAAAGCTCTTTTGCAAGGTTTTATTCCAGCAGGGTAACACAGTAGCTAGAAGGACAGTGAACCAGGTAGAGCAGGCATCTTAAAAAAGGGAAGGGGCAGGAGGCAGAGCTAAAGGCTCCAGGGAAAGAGGGGTGGCCAACAGGAATGCCAAGCCAGTGAGGAGACAGGGGAAGGAGAAACCAGAGGAAGCTGCAACACCCAGGTCCATTTGGGAGTCTGCTTTTTCCTCCAGGAGGGCTGACTCTGTGGTAAGTAGTTACTGGGGTTTCCAGGGCTGGGGACTTAGGATTGACCAAGGGAGAGAGTTCAGGGGATACTACATGTGAAAAATGCCAATCACTTGGTTTTAAAATTTTAGAAGTTTAATAGTAATGAAATGGTTATAAAATAGTAATATAATTAGATTAATAAAAATTTGGACAACTTGGATTAGGACAATATGAGACAACAGAAACAAAGAGTTATGGACGTCCAGGCACCTTTTTCTGGGCAGCACAAGCCCAAAAAAGGACCCATGTTAACGGAGGATTAACCCTTAAAAGCAACAGCCTGTTGCATATTCACACACCTCATACATGATGCATAAATTCCATTCAAACACAGGATTCTGTCTGGTCAGTGTCAGCTTCTTCCTCTGAATCCTAACGGTGCTTTCGAGGCAGGAGGGAAGTAGTTCTTTTTTTTCTGATAGGAGGGCAATAAATTCTCTTTCTCTGAAAGATTCAGGTGTCCTGTGGCTGCTATCTCGCTGCCAGTCCCTTCTTTAAAAAAGCATCCTACATATCATAGTTTCTATTTTAACTTCTTTTTTATAACCCCAAACTATATTTAACACACTACTTAAGAAAATTAACACGGCATCACTTTCTAACACAACACATATAATATTCATTCTAATATTTGCGAAAAGCCAATCATAAAATATGCATTTTTCACACCACACTTTTGTAAAGCAGGACCACTCTGAGGGATCCAGTTCTGTAACACAGTGTTTGTTACAGCCTGACCTCAGCTGAAGACTGCAATGCAAGTTGTTTTCCATTACCATCTGTATGGCAGATTATCTTTGTAAAGTGGGCAGTTTGCCTTATCTCTCTCTTTGAGTGACCAAAATCACACCTCCCTGGGGAGGGGACATTGCTGATAACAGCTATTGAATGTCCCTGCATGGCTGATAAGAGCTACAGCATCCCATTGGGAGATGTGAGCCCAGAGGGAGGAGCCAAGCATTGCTACCCAGATATAATCCAGAGGTTTTGAGACACCAGCACGGCTTCTCCACTGGATTCCCCAGAGGAACAGCAGCTGCCTCTCCTTCCACTGGATCTTCAGAGGAAGAATCCATCCTTCTCTACAGGATCCCTGCTCCAGCAGAACCACCCCTGACACTGCAGGAGGGCTGCAGCCACAATTCCAATGGGACTGCCACCAACACCCTGACCCACAGGGTGTCAGGTTGGGTTCTGACTCTGTCAGTGTTGCTCTAGTGTACTGCATTGTTCATTTCACCCTTTAATTTATTTTTCTCTTTTCCCTATTAAAGAGCTGTTATTTCCTACTCCCATATTTTCGCTTGAGAGCCCCTTAATTTAAAATTTACAGCAATTCAGAGGGGTGGGGAGGGTTTACATTCTCCATTTCAGGGGAGGCTCCTGCCTTCCTTAGCAGAGTTCTATCTGTCCAAACCACGGCAGCCTCTGGGCTCACCTGCGCACGCTGGCGATGGTCTCGCGGTTTTTGAAGCGGCTGAAGCGCGCTGTGTAGTTCAGCGTCTTCATGAACACCTCCGACAGCTCCTGCTCGTCCTCCGCGCTCTCGTTCTGCTGCTTGCGGTGCTCCAGCAGCATGTGCACCTCGGAATTCAGCAGCGTTTCCGCGGTTTCAAATTCTGCGGGGTGAATGAGGGAAAGGCAGCGTGGAAAAAGGTGCTTGAAAAGAGGAATTGCACAAGTTTTGTGTGTAATTTAGATCTGGGTAACACAGAAGTGAAAATGTCTCTCATGGCAGTTGTGTGACTGTGGCGGTCCCGGTGACTGGGCGGCATTTCATATTGAAAATGCCGATAAAAATTACACTTTGGGTGACAGCGTCTTTTTGACCATATATTTTACACTTGCAGCCCTAACATTCAAATTCTTTCATATTTGTGCAGTATGTTTTCTTCATCAATTTTGGCAGAAGTAATGCATGACTTGCTACAGAAAAAAATATCTAGAACTCTAAAACTCCACCAAATTCAGTAGTGATGCCACACTCTTTACTTCAAGAGTTTGAAGTAAATATGAATGCTGTTGAATGTCTTTAAAAAGGCTTAATTTACCTGAAAAGTTAATTAACCTACTGAAATTTTATAATCTGAAAAAAAATTTTTCATCAATCTTAAAAATTCTCCCCCTCCTTCAGCCAACTTTGAATTCATCCATCATCACCATAATCACTGTATGCATTCCAATTACAAGAACATCTTTCAACATCACAGTATGAGCTGTCCAAAGCAACAGGGTCAGAAGCTGCATCCCAGAGTGCCTGACATCACTGTTTTATACAAGCATATACAAGGACTGTTAGAAAGGGGCTGCCAACTCATATTTTGCATTGAACAGTAAATCAGCTTGGGCTAAACATGAGATTTTAGCATTAAAATAACCTGATAAAATAGACTTTCAGAACTTCCCTATTGTTCATAACTCAACACTGCAGCAATGCACCATGGTGTCCATTTCCCCACCCCCCTTTTTTTTCAGGGTGGCTATGAGGGGTAAATACATTTCTAGAATTTATACTGAATTAATTGTCTGAAAAAAGAAATATACAGACAATAAGTGTCCATAGTTAGCAATTCTGGATCTGGACAGCTGATTTCCTAACTGCAGCAGTATTCACAGATTTCCAGAACCGTTTAGGTTGGAAGGGACCTTAAAGCCCATCCAGTGCCACCCCTGCCATGGGCAGGGACACCTTCCACTGTCCCAGGTTGCTCCAAGCCCTGTCCAGCCTGGCCGTGGGCACTGCCAGGGATCCAGGGGCAGCCACAGCTTCTCTGGGCACCTGTGCCAGGGCCTCACCACCCTCACAGGAAAGAACTGTGTCAACAAACATCACTGAAAAAGCTTATATAAAAAACCAATAACCTTTTCACTACAACCTGACAGGACTTTTTTTTTTTTTTTTAATACCCGACACACACGTAGCGGCCCACCTAAGAACCACCACATTCTAAAAATCATGAGATCCTTAAATATACACAAATCATTTACTATGCTAATTTTTAACACTCGGGGCTTAGTAGCTGCTGGAGGGGCGTTGAGCAGCGCTCCGGTGCAAGAAGCCGCTCGGCGAGGCTCGCACCCTCACAGGCAGCCGCTGCCAGCCTCCAACCACCACCCGAGCCCGGGCTCCTCGCCACCCCCGCTCGCACCTTTGGGGAAGACGAGCTGCGAGGCGTCCTCCTCCACATCTGCCGTCCGCGGGTCGCTGCCGCCCGCCGCCATCACCGGAAAGCCACGGCGGAAAGGGCGGCCCCGCCTCACGGGAGGGCCGGCGGCTCTCGGGGCGGGGCAGGGAACGGCTCTACCCGGGTGAGGGCTGAGGGCAGTGCCTGGGTGAGGGGCAGGAACAGCTCTGCCCGGGTGAGGACTGAGGGCAGTGCCTGGGTGAGGAGCGGGAATGTCTCTGCCCGAGTGAGGGCTGAGGGCTCTGCCCCGAGTGAGAGGCGGGAACGGCTCTGCCCGGGTGAGGGCTGAGGGCAGTGCCTGGATGAGGGGCAGGAACAGCTCTGCCCGGGTGAGGACTGAGGGCAGTGCCTGGGTCAGGAGCGGGAATGTCTCTGCCCGAGTGAGGGCTGAGGGCTCTGCCCCGAGTGAGAGGAGGGAACGGCTCTGCCCGGGTGAGGGCTGAGGGCAGTGCCTGGATGAGGGGCAGGAACAGCTCTGCCCGGGTGAGGGCTGCGGGCAGTGCCTGGGTGAGGAGCGGGAATGTCTCTGCCCGAGTGAGGGCTGAGGGCTCTGCCCCGAGTGAGAGGCGGGAACGGCTCTGCCCGGGTGAGGGCTGAGGGCACTCCCTGGTGAGGGGCGGGAATGGCTCTGTCCGGGTGAGGGCTGAGGGCTCTGCCCCGGGTGAGGCACTGCTCCGGTGAGGGGCACGAACGGCTCTGCCCTGGTGAGGGGCGGGAATGGCTCTGCCCGGGTGCGGACTGAGGGCTCTGCCCCGAGTGAGGGGCAGAAACGGCTCTGCCCGGCTCAGGGCTTTGCCCCGGGTGAGGCGCTGAGAGCTCTGCCCGCGCGGGTCCTTCTCCCTCTCTCTGAAGGGCAAGGGGCCCGTTCTGCCCTGGGCGCTGCTGAGGATAAAAGAGCTCGGTTGCCGCTGTGGGGCACTGAGGGGAAGCAGCGGGAGCAGGAAGGCTGAGTGCTCTCCCAACAGAACAGCTCAGAAGTGTGTTTGAGCTCGCTTAATAATTAGCTGCTTTTAGAGAGGGAAAGCAGCGGGATGCTGAACGTGTTATGTATGAACAGAGAGCAAATAGCTGTGACAGACCAAGACTCAGCAAGTCCCTAACAGGAGGGTGTAGCAGGTGGGGGTCGGCCTCTTCTCACAAGCGACAGGACGAGAGGACATGGCATTAAGATGGGCCAGGGGAGGCTTAGGCTGAATATCAGGAAGAATTTCTTCACTGAAAGGGTGATTGGACATTGGAGTGGGCTGCCCAAGGAGGTGCTGGGGTCACCGTCCCTGCAGGTGTTTAAGGAAAGACTGGAGGTGGCTCTTGGTGCCATGGTCTGGTTGACATGGTGGTGTTCGCTCAGAGGTTGGACTCGATGATCTCAGAGGTCTTTTCCAAAAGAATCAATTCTGTGATCATGAACCCACAGTCTTACAAGGCACGAACCAGGGCCCAAGAGCAGGAGTCTGGGGACACTGAGGGGAAACAGCACTCATCCTTTACATGAGCAAACTCTTCTTCTGCTCTCTCCTTAGGAAATTATCAAAGAGCTCAAAGCTGCACTGGTGCCCTTCACCAGACTGCACAGCAGCATCCATCTGCCCAGGAGCACCTGAGGACACCGAGGCACCAGGAGCATCTTCATTCACAGCAGTGGATCAGGCAGCTCCATTTCACTACCAGAACATCCTCCAGCTGGACAACAAACCCCTAACCTTAGGAAAACCTTGACTGTGCCAGAATTTCTGTCTAGCTCACTGTGATTAATAGACCTTGGACTGTAAGGAGGGAGTATGGATATCATAAATAACACACTTCATAAGGAAGGTTAATTTTCAGACTATCCAGAAGCAATCTACAGGCCCCTAGAAGTTGTAGGCAGGCTGAAAATTAAGATAATTCTCCCAACAGTGCCAGCAAAATAACTTATGGAGCAGTGTTTTCCCTAGGGAGCTCACATGTAAATGCCTAACCTAAGATTCTTAAAGTAATCATCTTATCAGCCCTTACTATGTCATCCTGTGCCCTAAAGAAAGACAAAAATAGACTGTTGAAGGATTTATGATGAAAACACTCCTGTTCTCATAAACTTGTATCTGAGCCTAGGTGAATGGTTTCCTGCATGCTGGGAAAAGGAATGAATTAAAAATAAATTAGAAGAATATGAAGAGATCAAATAATAGATTTTTTAATATTTGTTATCTGGATAATGAGCATAGCAGAGAAACTGATTGGAAAGTAATTTGCTAAGTGATACAAGCGGAAAGACATTCAGGAAGATGGAATGGAAATATTTTGGGGAACATCTGGCAAATTAAACTATTTCAATTAGGCTTACGAGAAAAGAAGGAAATCCATGCCAGATTGAGGAGAGAAGCATTTAAAATCAGTTGGAATCCTGATGGCTTCTCAAATAACCTGTCAACTCAGAGCATTGTGATTCTCAGAGCAGTAGGTAGCTCACAGAAGTTTAGGTTGCTAATTTCCCTTTTTGTTTTTCCCCAAGGATCCATTCTACTTAAGTATACAAACCCAAGATTTTACAGGTACAGGCTATCATGAAAGATTAAGTTTATTATCATTGATGTGTTTGGTTAAGGTCTCAAGAACAAAATAAAAATGTTCCTGAATGGAAGCTGCTTCCCCCCAATTTTTTTTTCTTTGTAAAAGAATTTTAAAAATAAACTTAGAAACTCCATAGTAAATATTGTTCAGCTGCTGCAACAAACCAAACATAGCACAATACCTGGCCTTTTGTTATTTTTAAAATGCACTGGCTTCTTCATCACTAATCATGACTATTTTGGCATTTATCAACAAAATATGCATAGAAAAGTGAGGTGAGCTTGATTGAAATAGTCACTGAGTAAAGAAACTTTCAGGCAGCTTTACTGGTGACATCCTAAAATAAACCTATTGAAAAAAAGAATACTTGGCTGAACATAATTAATCATGAACAAAGTCTCTAATATTCCACGTTCCAGGGCAAAAAGCTTTGATCCTTGCTGGAGACAGGGCATTGAGGAGCAAATTGTTGGACAGACCTCTCATGGTAATTCCTGTGTAGCCACAGTCTAAACACAGACCCTGGAACAACTCATTGCACCTACACAGACCTCACAAAATGCTCAGCTAAATATCTCCCTGTGATCAAATGGGGGAATAACTAACAACAAGGATATCCTGTTACCAGCATAAACCTATTTTGTAATGTGCTCTCCTCCTAGTTCATCAGCAGAAGCAGTGTGATTTTTCTAGGAGTTTTTTAAGCTTTCCAGCAGTAATGATGTATTTTCTGTGGAGTGCCAGGGTGATAGGAGTAGATCCTTGTGGAGAAAACCACCCCTGAGAGCACCATGTGCACAGTAGCCAGCATTGCACAGCCAGGTGTGATTTTCACCTTTGCACTTAAAGTACAACTCTTCAGGTTTAGGCCTTCACACCATTTTATCTTTGTTTTTATTCCATTTAAAATTATATATCCAAAACCATAATGAATGAACATCTATGGGCAAAGTTAGATTAATATCCAGTAATAAAGTCATAGTAAGACTCTGAATGCAGAACTACATGATCTGTTAGGTTTTTGAACACATATATGACATTATCAACTGGTTGTATAATCCATAATTTATGCCAGAATTAATCTGACTCTAAGAGCAGTCTAGCTGACCATAGAAAAAATATGGCTCAATAATCTGGATAGTGATTGTACAAATATATAATTTATACAATTATATACTTTAAAGAACATGGTAAGAATACTCTTCTGTGCTTGCTGTGTTTTGAGAGTGATCATCAAACATATTCACAGACTGTGGCAAAACCATCTCAGGACCTTTCCTATCCTATAGCTCCACATGCTATCAGTGTATGTTAATTTATTGAGTTGTATAGGTAAGTGTTCTGATTTTCATTTTTATCTTCAAGATAAAAATGGCATTTCTCCATCACAGAGAAATTTCTTTTTCGTGTTTAAAATAAATTCTAGTAGTCTTCCTTTGAAGTATCCTCTAGAAGTTTCTGCTAATCTTTCTGTAATTTTTTTTTGGTGCTAAATCATTTTGTTTCTGATTCCAAACAGAAGTAACACCAGAAGAAACTGTTTCCAGGAGAATTATCCTGGTTTATATTTAGCCTGGATTGACCTATTTCACTGTGCAGTCACATGCACACCCTTC
Source organism: Melospiza melodia melodia (assembly GCF_035770615.1). Classification (NCBI taxonomy): domain Eukaryota; kingdom Metazoa; phylum Chordata; class Aves; order Passeriformes; family Passerellidae; genus Melospiza; species Melospiza melodia. The sequence continues at coordinate 6,766,255 of NC_086205.1, read as the reverse complement.
TACCTGGCCTCATCCTCCCTGTGAGCTGCTCAGTGTTCCTGTGGTCACAGAATGCAATTTGCGTGCAAGAACCTCTGATGAAAGACAGCAGGCAGAGATTTTATGTCTGATTCAATAGGAAACAAACAAAAAAAAAATCAAGTAGGAAAAGCACATGACACTAAAATACACAAATTAAGCCGCTGTATTCCTGCCAACAAAGCTGAGAGAACACACTTGGTAATTCCCAGGGATAGCAGGGATATGGGTAACTCAGAATTCACAAAGAAATGCAGCTGGAACTCACCTGGAAATCACACTAGTCACAGCCCCCAGTCACACTGCCTAAGGGATTGGCTTTCTAGCCTTCCTAGTACCAGCACCTGAAAACAGGGTTTTGCTTTGTAGCTGTTCTGTGATATCAGAACAGCTTCTCAGGCATATTTAAATCAAAACTACCCTTCCCCTTGGTTTGGCTGGTGCTTTTTTAGGGTTTTATGACTGTTCATTGACATCCAGGACTGCCTTTCCCAAGAGCAGAAAATGTAGCATTTCTAACTATACAGCTCCCATAGATACAAAGTTAACAATTATCTGAAAATGTATGGAAAAAAACATGTAAGAGATCCAATTCAAATTGTAGAATTGTAGAATTAAAATTCTACAATTCAGTTAATTCTGTCTCAAAGCAAACATTAAAATAGTAAGAATCTAGGAAGATGGGTGTTTCATTCCTCTGAAACAAGGTTTTTATATCACCTGAAGACTATAGCCCTAAAGTGTAGACAATCTGTTCTCAGTTCATTTTAGAAGACAAAACCTCAAAAGAACAATTTTGAGTTTCAGAAAGATTTACAGTACTCTGTAAATATGTACTTCATACATTTCACCATCATGACAACTGACAGAAAGTTATTGTCAAGCAAACATTATTTCAGGATACAAAGACACTGCTATACCATTATGTACAAAATATATTTAATATTTGTTTTCAAATTTCCTACTATTTTTCCTTGCTTTCTTGTGATGAGCCTGTTTGATCATTGACAGACAGCTGTCACCCCACTCTGGCAACTTCCCTGGTTTTGAATCTGTGGTGCAATTTACAGGTTTGCTGTTCATGCCTGTAATATATTACCTGTCTCTGTAGATGAGAACGATTTCATCTCACCCCCCATAAAGGCTGTGCGAACTCATATAAAGAGGACAGTACAAATAATCTTTATCCATTATGATTTATTCTCTACAATACTTCATTAGAGGATAGAGTTCAATTATTTACACTCAGAAATTATTATATAGGTAGGAGGCAACCAAGTGTAATATAAAGAATTGGTCTGACGTCTCTGCACTGTAGGTCAAAAGAGGTCTCCTGCTTTAAGGAAATAAATTAACCAAAAAAAACCCCAACAAAACAACATGTAGTTTCTGAATACAAACAGAAAACAGCACTAATAGTCAGTGAAGACTGCAGAGGTTTGTTAATGTACTATGAAAACAAATTATTCTGTGCAAAGGTTAAAATGAACTCTTAGATTTCCTTACAGATTTTTTTTTGTTCTGATAAATTGTAGATATGTGATATTTTGACCATATAACATTCCCAAACCGAAATGGCTTCAGTTGAGATTGACTGTGGAACAACATGAAAAAAAAAATTAAGAACCTCACAGTGGAAACATTTCAACACTGACAGACTCCAGTGATCAAAGACATTCTCCTGTAGTTACCATAAAACAAAGACATTTCATCATTGCAGTGAGATTATTCATCAGTTGTGGTTGTCATGAGAATAAGCCCTTCTAGACCAAAAGGCACTTGCTTCTAAGGATGAGTTAATCCAGATCAAACCACAAAACAGTTGCTTTGAGGAGTGGTTCTAACCAGCTGACCCAGCCAAGCAAACACAGAGAAAATCTCACATCAATTGGCCACTGATTTTGGTTGTCTCCTTCCTGAGGCAATTCCAACTGCAGTTTGTGCCCACTTCACCTCTTTCATCCTTATGCATAGCTGCCATGTAATGATCTAGAAACGGGATTATTTCCTGAGACCACCTGTCCTTCTCATACATTTCTCTGAGCTGACTTAGCTACTGACGCAGTTTTCAACTGATTTTATAGCTGGACCCTTATGGGACTAAAGCTGAGAGGGTCTGTTCCTTAGGCAGCAGACCAGTGTTTCTGATCTGCCAGCTTCTCTTCTCACTGCAACAAGACAAGAACACAGTACATATTTAGAGGCATTTATGTTTTGTTTGTGTTTTTTTAAACAGACTGAGTGGGGAAATAGAAGTGGGAGAGGACAAGACTTCCCCAGTCCCAAACCACCTGTCCCACTTCAGGCTTAAACCAACCAAGTTACTCAATCCTAAAATTCTGTTCTTTAAAAAAATGACAACTAACCCTCCCCACCCCACCCTTTAGTCATCCCCTAGTCAAAGAAACTGAAATCAGGAAAACACTATACACTGTTGAAGACACAGAACAGGGCAAACACCTGAAAAAGAAACAGTATAGTTGAAAAGCCTGGCACTGTATGCCTGCATGACCAGTCTCACCGAGCATGCTCAGGGGTGAAGTTTTAGCACCATTTTTTTGCCTTTTTTTTTAAACCTTTTAGAAATTAAATTCTAACATAGAACACTTGAACAGTAATGAGTGTAGCCCTATGTATCATACTGTTTGACAGCTGAAAGGTGAGTGGTATGCCTGGAGCTGACCCCACCCTCCCCCATCACTACACGGCACCTGGGGGAGCAACTACAAACTGGAGTGGTTTGGAACGAGACTCATTTATTCTCAGCAGCAGGAAGTCACAAAACAATCCTTTCATCTTCAATTCTTTCCAACAGCATCACAAGGGAAAAGTGGCAATTTGTAGGCATGACCCCAATACAGAAGGAAAGCTGGGTCAATATTGCACCATTATCCAGGGGCATTCCCCTCACATCTCTCTCCTCCATACACCAACATGAAGCAAAATGGCACAAGCTGTGCCTTGCTTCCTTAGGACCAGGAGCAGCACCCTGCAGTTCTCAGTTCCTACCAGCCCTATTCCCTGCCTCACCACAGCATAATTTCAGGCTTCAAACACCAGCCAATTACAACACATGAGCAGGCTCAGAAGATGTGTGCAACCAAACAGCCATGACTCTGCTATGCACTTGTGTTCTCCTCCCCAATCATTAGTGACCCTCCAGAAGCTTGGAAAACCAACCAACCAAGCAACCCTACTCCAAATTGTATTCTGAAGTCCAGTTATCTCATTGAAAGAGTGCCATAATTTAGAGTTTATGACATCCCTCAATGATGCTGCAGAATACAACTGATAACTTTCTTTCAGAAAAGATTATTCCTTGTGATCATCAACCACCATGGGAGAAGAAATACAGAATGCACATGAGTTTCATGCCATTTGGGTAATACAGATTTCCCCACTCACTGCCTGCATGTGGCAATGACTAAGCTGAGTAAGATAAATCTTACCAGCAAAACTGAGCAGCACCATTCCATAGGCCTGGAATGAACTGGAACACCCACAGCCCCAAAGATCAGCAGTCATACCGGCCAAAGTGGCTGTTCTATCAAAAGGAAGGTCCCCAAGACTGTTAGCTTAAATTAAAACAAATTTCAGTCACTGGTCTCACTTGTACAACTACAGCCAATGCTCTGCCAACCCCTGCCCAGCCCTAATCCTATCTCTTACAAATATTTGGAAACAAAATTTGGTCAAAACAAAGACTGTCCAGGGACACTCGAGGATCCTTTCCTCTGCGTACACAGCACGTGCCATGTCACTCTTACAGGCAAAACACCATTGTATTTCACAGCAGGCTTCATCACCAAGAATCCAACCTCCCAAGGATCTGAGCCTTAAAGCCTTCAAGGGTTTATTTAAATAATGGATTAATTTTTCACATATTTTCTGTCCATGAGGATGGGGTGCTATCCAGGTGTTCAACCCTCCCCAATATCATGATGTCCGCCTGTGATGCGTGGGGACTGCAATCAGCTCTCAGTACACAACAGATACCAGAGGTTAAAAAAAAAATTAAAAAGAACCTAAAAAATGTTTTGTTGGACTCCGTTGCCCAGGCTGCCAGGGGAATGCTCCTACTTGATCTGGGGGGCTTCCATAACAAACAACTCCAGTTTCCAGAGCGTCAGTAACACCCAGGAACAGATCGGTCCGAAGCAGCACTTTCACTCCTAAAGGTCTTCTGCACCTGACGACAGTTCGTAGGCATGGAGCCCCAATCCAACTGAACCCCCGCTGGGAGGGAAGGCTGAGATAAGGCTTGGGCCCCTGAAGTCCTGTCACGCTCTCACCCTCCCCCCAGGTCAGTGGGAAGGCAGACTTGGCAACGGAAGCTAGCATCATAAAATGGTGCAGTAATAGAAGTAACTGGACCAGGAAGAGGAGGCGTCTGCCCCGATGATGTCGTAGCCGTTGGCAGCAACTGGGGAGTGGGACTGGTCATGCAGCCGTGTGTCAGGAGTAATGATTGTAGAGGGGGGGGGCATGAAGGGTGCCATTCTGGAAACAATGCTGGCGGGAGGCCATGTACTCTGCATAACTGATTGTCACCTTCTCACTGCGGTACCTGCGGGAACAGGCAGAGACACAACGTCAGGCTGCGCAACGCGGAGCATCGCATCTGCGCTCCCCCGACGGAGGCAGCAATGGTGAGTCTCACTCCATGCTCTCAGAAGGCTCATTTATTACTTTATCATACTACCTTACATTAAAGAATACTATACTAAACTATACTAAAGAATACAGAAAGGATACTTACAGAATGCTAAAAAGATAATAATGAAAACTCGTGACTTTTTCCAGAGTCTTGACACAGATACTAAACTAGTATTTGGCTCATTTGTCTTCAGAAGGTTTGTATTGAAATCATATTCCCACTGCTGGATATCAATCCCACTATAGGTTAGTTTGTTAAGTCAAATAATTAGGCAGGCAACATAAAAGACAGATGTTATTGTCAGCCTGCAAATACACAAAACTGGTTAAAATGCCTAAAAGCTTGGCACTGATTGGCCAAAGAGTGAAAACAACTCACAGCAGAATCCAATGAAACAATCATCTGTGGGTAAACAATCTCCAAACTCATTCCACATGAGCAAAACACAGGAGAAGCAAATGAGATAATAATTGTTTTCATTTTTCTCTGAGGCTTCTCAGCTTCCCAGGAGAAAAATCCTGGGTGAAGGGATTTTTTAGAAAATGTGAAAATGCAGGGACTCGTCATAAAACATTCACCCAGCTCACAGCCAGTGATGGCCAAGAGGAACCCACTGGCATGAATAACCCATGTGAGCTTCAATTAGCTCCAGGGTCCTGAAAGATGAGTCCTAATCAAAGTGATGATAATTAAAGGGATGCCTGAAGCAGCACACAGGAAATAAATGATTGGTTTGTGTTCTTTTTTATCCACAAACTGCATGAAAATTTTGCTGGAAGAAGATTCAACTACAGTGATTAAATAATCAGTATTTCACTATTATTTACTTTTGTGGTTATCTCCACAATTGAAAATGTAGTGAAAGAAATGGAGAGGTGGGTAAAGAGAGGTTTATTACAGCACATAAATGACTTGGTCCATATTGTACAATCAGAATTCACAAAACGTGAAGTTTCTTTGGAGAGACTGGTGTTCTCCAAGTTCTTCTAAAGCATGCTACACAACAGCTAGCTACAAAGTGGTTGAGTTGCACTAAGACCACATTACGTGAGATTTTAATGCCAACCCTCATCCTGACATCTCCTGTTAAAGAAAACTCTGCACACTCACCTCATTTCTCTAGAGGTAAAGAATGACCTGATAATTTAGTGTTTCTATAGAAAACCAGAAAGTCCCAATTTTTACTAACATAAAGGGGGCAGAAACCAATAGGACAGCTGGGGATATAGAAAAGCAAGCAAATTCTGAAAACCAGCCAAATTTGAGTGTGGTTTGGTTTTAAGACAGGTGTCACCTACTAATAGCTACAGCATTCACAGAGGAGCACACTGAAAAAAGGAAGTTAATTGAAAAGATGCAAAAAAAAAAAATCAACCTTTTAAACTCTCAAACTCTCAAACTCTATATATGGTCTTTCACATATATAGTAAAATTAAAAGCAGTGACACTTAGAAAAATGCCAACTTTGATCCTGTATGGACCAAACACGTTGTGCATTCCATGTACACCACATGCCTAACACATGGCTTTTGTGATTTGCTCTTTCACACTACATCTCCTCTGGAAGAGGCATAAAGACTTACATCAAGCACAAATATTTAAATCACCCAGAATACACTATAAAGTAAAATTAAAAGACAATAAATATATCTGCTTACCTGGTAAGTTTAATTGTTTTCCTAAAATCATTGGTAATGGGAGCCTTAAAGCCACCTTTCCTGAGTAAGGAGTCTATGGTCTGGATCTGATCCCAGTCTATTGAAAAATAGAAGCAAGGCAAATTTTTCAATATAAAAAATATTTCAAAACTACAAGAGATGCATTAAAAGGACTCTACAAAAACAAACAACTAAACAAACTCTGAGCTTTAGAAATCCTAGTGTTGAGCTGGACATACATGGCCTGATGCATGCACACTATCTGCACATGCCTACCCCTTTAAACTCATACTGGAGCTGGTCTATGAAAGAGCAATTCCATTTTCCATTCCATGTCTTCTTATAAAGGTCTGTGCCTTGCTACTGTTGCAGGGACCCCAAATTTTTTCATCATGTGCCACTTAGCTCCCTTGAAAAGAAGATAATACTAATTTCTTTACACAGACAAATTGGGACTGGTGCTCTAGTGATGGCACAGTGCACTGCCACGTGAGAGATCAGAGTTAAAATTCCTACCTTAGTCTTTTGCCCCAGAGCCAGGAGGATGCGACCACTCCACTCTGCTAGGTGGAGGAAAGGAGGAGGCAATATTTTGAGCAGTCACCATGGTGAGCACTACTCTATTTGAGTGGGAAGTGTGCTCCAGAGGGGCTGTGTTTCTAGCCCTCCTCTGGAGGATGCTACTTTAGCAAGAATGAGGAGGAAAGTGACTCTCCTGTTGGTGCTGTGCAGCGTGCAGTTATCCTAGTTGGTGGGAGAAACATAGAAGAGGAAAGATGCAATGCTGAATGAAGCTGGAAGATCCATAACTTTGAGATCCTCTATTTCTTCAGCCCTAAAACATTCTGGCACTAAAACACAGCTGTGCAAAGATATGGGATGAGAGACAGGCCAGATGAAAACCCAGCAGCAACTGTACCAGGTGTCAATTGTCCGGATTAAGCCTGGTGGTTCCATGGCACCACTGTGAGGACAGCATTGTATTCCAAGCCCCAAACTGATAGATTGTTACCCAATTCTGTGACACAAAGTGCTGACATGTTTGGCTGCCATCTCAAACCCACCTTGTTCCTTAGCAACCTCAGGTAAATACGTGGCTGTGCGTTTGACACCTTTCTCATTGATGAACTCTATTCTGATCCCATGGATTCCAACCTAGAGATGGAAATGAACAGCCAGATAAGAGGTGTTTGCTAGCACTGAGCCCATGACTGAGTTGTCATTCCCACAACTCTGTGCATCTCTCTCTGCACAGTAGGCTTTTGCCTGGGTAAGGTCATTCTCTCCCCACTCTCTGCTCTTGCCTGGCAGTCTCACGAGGAGCTCTCAGCCACCCTTCCCAGACAAGCCTCACCAGTGGCCCTGCCACTTCTCCTGGGCTAAGTCTTGTCAGTTTTCCACCTCTTGTGTCAGGCAAGAGAGATAAAATCTCTGCATGCAAGAATGATGCCTAAAATTACCTGACTATGAAGTCCATATATATATTCTTCTTGAATGAAATACACTTCAATGTACAAGGTCCTAAAAACCATTCATACCTTTGGTCTTAACTACTTTTTATTTCCAGTTCCTATCCACACCATCAAAATACTTCCCAGGTTTTTATACAGGTATTTACACCCATTTTTTACTGGGCCAAGTCCATGAACAACCTTCATGTTTCTCTATTCCCATTCAGATCCCCCTCAACCAAAAGCAAATATTATTGCTGGGCCATCCTCTTCCTTCCTTCCTTCCTTCCTTCTAGTTTTCCAACCCCATTTCTTCTATTCCCAGACTCTTCTATCCCCATCCACCCCTGTAAGGAAGGAGATACATCACCATGTACTAACCCGAACCCGAACGGAACGAGAGAGTGATGCAGAGTTCCAAATGCACCTGTTCTCACCTCCCAGTCCAGGTAGTCACTGGCATCCTCAAAGTTAGTGAGGAGGGAGACAGAGCAGAAGAGTTTGGGCAGCTCCTCGCGGGTCAGGGGGGGAAATCGGCTGTCCTTAAGTGCACTAAAGGGAACAGAAGATACATCACCCAACACAAGCACCAAAATAAAGTGTCAGGTGCTCAATTATTCCCCTTTTGATTATGCCTGCATGAAACATGCTCCTCTGCTACTGCAGAGAAAGTGATTTGCATCTCTCCCTAATCTAATGAACTGTAATACCAGTGGCAAGCCTCCTGATGCTGTCCAATGCCTACTGCAGGCTGAGAGAAATTATGTGCTACAGATGTCAATACTGTAGGCGTGCAAGACAGATTTGACAGTAGCCTTAAAATACCAACTGCAACTCACCTTTTGCAAAGATGTTCCACTACATCCTGGTACATCACTACACTGTAACTCTCAGACACTCAGGTATAGTTCATTATGAAGCATATTACACTGAACTATATTGATCCAACATCCTAACCCTGAATCCTTACAGTGAACGAACTAAATTCATATTAATTTCATCATTATTTCATTTTTGACAGTTACCTGGTTAATGTGTATTCCCTGAGTCCTGAGTGAAGATTCATGGCTGAAAAGGTCCCGATGCAGCCACGAAGCCGCTTGTCTCGCCCCGTCTTCCACGTCACAAAGAGTGGACTGAAAAGGCAAAGAAAAGAAACAAACCTCCAGCCTCTACAGGTATTTGGTTGCTAAGGGGAGAAAACAAAGGTATGAAGAGCCCCATGCCTTTGCTTTCTGTCCCTGCAGTAAACCCCAGCAGGCAGGTTTGCTCACCTGCTATCTAGCAAGAACAAACGTCATGCCCACACCCCCTACATGCAAGCCCCAGCACTTCCCTCCACCCTGTCAGCACACTCCATCCTCCCCAGCAGGACTCTGAAATCCTCCATGGACACATTCCTAGCCAGATCTGCTGTCTTCTAATGACTGAAATGGTTATTTGATGCCTCTGATTACCTGTCAGTATTGGCCTCACTTTGTAGCCCCACTAGTTTCCAGCATAGGTCATATAGAAATTCATATAGATGATGCACGTTAGTTCTTTATACTACCACTTCTATAAATCAGATTTGGAGTAAAACCTTTTCTTTTTTGCTTTTTAAGGAATGAAAAGAAATCCAGATTATTCTTTTCTCCCTGTTATTTCCATGAGGATCTGACTTCTGAGTCCATCCCTAAGGCTCATCAGTTTATTTCCACGTCTTTTGCTAACCTTACATTTGATTTGTATTTACACACATTTTTTCCTGTTGAACACATATCTAAACCACTATTGTTCCTACTCAAAATCACCTGGATTTCCACTTTCCTGACTACCATCACAAATTCACAGGCACAACAGTAGATTCTCAAACTCAGCAGGCTCATTTCAAGCTGTTAAACTACACCTCCTGATTTGGCATTAAAGAATAACAACTTCAGAATAACAGAGCTCTACAAAGAGATAAACAGGTAAAGATGACTGTGAACATTAAATACAGATAAATTAACTTCTAGAGGAGTGAGTGAAATTGCAAAGAGCTGTAGAGAGGAGCACTAAAAGGACAGTGGTGGTTGCAGCTCTACAAGAATGTCCAAACATCTGCAAAATTCTGTAAGACAACTGATAATGCTGACCTAATTATAAAAACAGGATGAGTGATTCTGTGCCTTGTTCAGAGAACTGAATGCAAGACATCAGTCTCTGGATTTCTACTGAACTTTAAGTAATATGATCTATGATTTTCTGAGATTAAAAAAACATTGATAGGAGATTTAAACCATCAAAACTGTTTTGACAACATAGCTCAGACACTTACTTTCCTCAAACTCTTGAACCTTTTGTGAGCAATGCACCTCTGCAGCAAACCTTACAAAAACACTAAGACTTCTGTTCAGACAACAAATCCAGCATGGAATGTGGATGATTTCTCAAACACAGCAACAGAACTTCTTAAGTCTAAGTGGTGAGAACATAATTTAAACTGTAGTAATAAATCAATGCCCAGTGAGGTTCCTCAGAGCAAGAATGGAATTAAATCCATCACAGCATAAATTCATCACTCAGGATCTAAATACCAGCTGTGACCAAAAGCAAAAGCACTGCCCAAAAGAGCAATTAGCCCTTGAGTGATAATTGCGAAGGACTTTGCCCACAGAGGAAGTGGAAACATCCTTCCACACCCAACAACAACCTCCTGGCTGGCTTGACCAAGACAGGGGATTTGTTATTCTAGTTTTCCAGTAACACTTCAAGACACTTATAGGATATAATTTTTCTGCATTTTCATCTATCTATTATATGTTGAAAGAGCAAACAGAAAAAGAAAACTTAAAAAACTTTAAAAAAAGGACATTAAACTTACACAGGAGATCTCTGAGAAATACTACTGTCACAAGTTCAGTGGAAATTTACCCTAATCTAATAAAAATTTTGTCAGTCCACGTTACACTCACCCCAAAGAGAAAAGGCAAGGGAAAACATAAACCCAATCACTCACAGAATACAAATCTAAGTAAATTCCCCTTCAATTCAAATTGCAGGTTCACATTTTCAATTTATCTCTTTCCCCTTCCAAAGGGAAAAAAATCCCAGAACCCATCTTTGCACTGAGCTGCAGCACAGCTTTATGCATCTATAATGGAAGAGATATTATCAGAGGGGAGAGGATAATTGCATTCAGAAGGCTGTATATTTTAAAATACCTTAAAGCACATTTAAAACCATTTTTCATTGTGGTCAGAACAACTGAGGCATAAAAAAAAGATATGATTCTGTACACATAGATAAAATTTCACTATTTTCACTGCAGAGAAGATGATGTTTCTGTCTCTGAAGAATAAATGCACTCAGCAAATTGCAGGTGCAGCTGACAATAAGGCCATTGTTCCAGAGCCCCTCCTTGAAAAGTGTTATTTCCCAGATGTACTGAGAAAAGTCACAACAATCTTCTGTCCATGTTCACCCAAGAGCATTTACTGGTACTTTGCAGCCATATCCTCAGCAGATTATGTCAACTCTTCCTTCCCCAGCCACAACATCCCACTTTATATATGTTTGATGAGGGTTTTTAGGCTGAGAGGAACTAAAACTAACAGCAACTAAAAATTAGCTTCATCAATTGCAACTACAAAGGGAATTTTAAAGTAGCAAAATACAGTTTGTTTGAATCAGGCTTTAGCTTGTGCTAGGGAAAAACCTCTTACAGAACAGATCTTATGATGCAAATATCCTATTATTTGTCTTGTATGGCAACTAGAAACTTCCATGGTATAGTTCTAGCACCAGTTTGTAATACCTACTATTAAAAAATCACACTGAAGTACAAAAGTGGAAAAAGTAACCAATCAACTACTTGCATAGATTCCAAACTGCAACTACTTGCAGTAACCTGAATAATAAAGGGGATATTTCCTTCCTTTGCCAAGTTAATTCAGACATAACTACAGGTTATCTCTCCATTGATCTGTGACCCTCACTGCTAACACTGGAATAAGGGAACTTTACTTCAGGTGTCTACCAGCTCCGTAATTCCCATCAAGAGAGGTGTCCATGTGCACATCCCCCCAGGCTGGTGACTGAAATTCATGTGGTTTTCAATCCAGAACCCTGGAACTTGCATGTTATTACACTGTTTATGCCAAATCCTGAGCTTCACACCTGCTTTTAGCTTTACTTCAAAGTTCAGCAGTTTAAAAACCACTGTGACTTTCTATTCAATCAACAGACTCTTCTCTGTCTGTGCAGAGAGACTCCTGGTATAAACCTTTGTTTTGTCCAAAGATCTCTTATATTGACATTAATTATGTCACAAAAGGCTACAATGCAAATTATTTCTGTACTTTCACTTTGCTTACTCTTGTATTTGATAACATTTGGCTTAAAGTTCATTACAAGACTATCTCAAGTGGGGCAGTTCCTCGTGTGCTGCTCTCCAAGAGAGCAAACCCTGGGGCACATCCATTTCCTGGGAGCAACAGAATAAATGCTGAAACACCTGAAAATCCAGGTAAGCATTTGCTGACAGAGGAAGAGAAGGGAAGGGCTGGTTATGCTTTGCTGGTGTGCTGATCTAAAAGACTTATAATCATGAGCACTGAAAAAACCAGTGAACAATTTTTAACTTTTCAAATCTGAAAAATTCGACCAGCTGCTATTCCCCAAAGGACATCCTTTTTGATACTAGTCAACAAAAAAAGCAACAAAATCCAGCCAGAAATCCCCTCTGACACCAAAAGAATGCAGCTCTATAAAACCATCTCTCTTACCGGCTTAACAGAGCAACAGCAAATAACCCTTTGCACCCTGAGTGACAAACAGCAGCAGACTGGCACCAAATCTGCTAAGGAGACCCCACTCAGTGTAGGTATCAATACCAGAAATTTCAGCCTGGGGACTCCCTAGAACTGTTTGATATCCAGGTCCAGAGCATTTCTGTGTCCATTTGTATTTACAGTATTAAACAGCTCACTCTGCAGCAGCATTCAGAACATGTATCCATAATCCAGCTGGAATAATAACTGCAAGGAAGCACAACCTACATCCACCCTGACAGCAGAAAGGTGGGCACACACTGACTGCACAGAAAGGAAGTCCTTGACCTGCTTAAGCCATTGTTCTTTACATCAATTTAAAATTCATTAGCTTAAATTAAGGATGTCAGCAACTTTTTATTTTATCTATTGTTCTGGAGGAGGCCCCGGAGGAGTGTCAGAAGGTCCATCTGTCACTGATCTTTCCCCTATAATTCTTTTAACAAACATTTTAACAGCATTAACATTTCCACACCTACACAGTCAACCTTCAGACAAACATCAATTAAATCTCACCAAAGTGAAACAGCTTCATAAATCCTTCTCCTCACTTCTGCTCACACACATCTCCTTTCCTCCTAACCTTGGGACCGTCCTTGAAAATTAACTCTCTTGGCAGTGCTGGCCTCATGGTTGGACTCAAAGGTTTTTCCAACCTAAAAGATTCTAGGATTTCTCCCCACATTGCCCAGCTAGTGCTGTCTCCCTAACACATCTTCTATAACTGGTAATTTTTAGATTCCCCTCCCTGCTAAACCCATTCACTTGGACAGCTGAAAACTTCCTTGAGAGTCCTTGTCCAACCCTCACCAGCCCAACATTTGTTTCAGGATGAGCTGGAAACTTGTTCCAACTTCAACTTCCTGCTTTATTCCCTTTCTGTTTACTTTGCAGGAGGAAGTCTTTTCCCCTCTCCAAGTCAGTGTCTCACATTAGAAGCTGGAGCTTCTTCAAATTAATGACATTATTTGTTTTTTAGTACAGTTTTGTAGGTGGGACCACTCAGTTAATTTTTACTGAGGAATCTACTGACAAAGAAGGGGGCAAACATCACCAGAACATTTCCATGAAGTGGGTTTGCACTCCTGCACAAAGAACACAGTGCCTCATGGAACTCACCAGCCTGTGAGCTGAAGAAGCACCACACCTCTTCACACTCGGCCTAGCCCTTTCTGTCTCCAAGGACACTCTTTAAAGCTCACTCACCTCCACCAACAAACAGCACTTCAATCTTTTGTACACTTAGAGAGCATCCTTTTGTTCCCAGCAGACAAAGCAAGCAGCAGAATGTTCCCTTTCACCCTGCACACCCCTCTCCCCACTCCCAGAGGAAACCCTTCATTCACCCTTCCCCAGGCACACCCAGCTCGGGGAGCTTTGCTGTACTCACTAGGGGTCATTGGTGAATCGAGGAAGCCGTGGCTGAGGGAACCCGTAGAGATGACAGTAGAGTACATCAAAGCAGTAGCAGCACATCTCTGCTGTCACCACCAGGTTCTTGGTGCTGTTGGCAGTTCCATTGGGCCGACTAAGGGGGCTCAGAGCTCCTGAAGTGGGATTCATTCGAGTAATTGGGGAATTTCCTGGGCCCAAAGTCAAGTCAGATACGTTCTCCCTTCCATTATTCCCATCTGTGTGCTGGTGGTTCTGAAGAGGACCTGAACTGGAGCTTGGTGCAGTTGTGGTCTGATTCCCATGACTGTGCGTTCCACTCCCAGACAATTTGGGCTTCTTCACCCCACAACAGCCAGCTGCCAGCTTGGGCTCAAGTGGAGGAACACAGCGTCTCTTTCCCATCCTGCTTCAAAACTCGCTGCCTGGAGCACTGCAGAACCCTGGCATGGAGGGTGGGGAGGGGGAGAAGCATTACACACAGAGTTACAGGTGGAAAACCAACAGCTGCTTCCTTGCTTCTGCTAAAACGCAGGAAGAAAACCCTCCAAAGCACAGCAGTAAAGGCAGCTCAGCAGAACGGGTGTTTCACACATAGATGGGAGAGTATGGACACAACCAGCATGCAATCACACTTTCCAAGGTATTGAACACTTTAATAGGTGGCTCATCACAAAAAAACTGTCACCAGACTTCCCATAAAAAGAACAAAACTGTGGGAAAACTGAAGGAAAAAATACTTGGGACTTCAGATACACCCTATCCCCTGCTTTTCCTGCTCACCCATCCCTCCTCAGTCAATGCCTGCACCAGTGGCAAAAAAGTGCATTTCCCTTCCCTGCTCCTTAGAGAGAGTGACAGCAGCCCCAAATGACACCTCTGGGGCTGGACTCCCAGGGGTGCTGCCCTTGATTTAGCACTGGCAACATCAAAGAGGAGCTAAAAGCACTGAAACCACCATTTTCTAAACGACAGACTATTTTCCAGACCACAGACTGGAATGTGTTTACTTTCTGGGTCTGGGTGAATGAATACAGCTCCCAAATAAACATGCAGGGGGGACAGGCAAGATGTGCACCACAGGAAGAGCTGAAGCCAGCACAGAAAGTGATAATAGCAGGAAACAGGCATGGTATAAAAAACCCAAGAACCCAGAGCAGTGTTTTGCCTGCAAAGATGAGAATATTAGCTCATGCAGCACAAGAAGGGGCGGAACAAACACAGGGAGGAAAGGCTGTGCAGGCAGAGATGAACAAACATGATAGGCGAGGATTACAGGTCAGTGGCAGGAGCTTAAACACCAACATCACTGTGAGATCTGGACATACAGGGGAGAGAAAACCAGGCTGTCAAATGGGGCTCAAAGCACGGGCAATGAGACACAGGGACACCACGGGGGGACTGAAGCCACACTCAGCAGCACCAGGGAACTGCTGTGACCACCAGAGCAGCCCTGCAACCCTCCCAAGCCGAGAGCACAAACAGGGCTGGGGGGTGAGGGGTGACACGCACTGAAATTCAGGTTGTGACAACTCCCTCCCTCCTCGGCACGTGCAAAGACAGCGAAGTTTGTTCGTGAAGTTCCATCGGTCACAGCAGCAGCCACAGGACTCTGAACTGAACCAGAACTGACGGGAAGGGTGTTGAGGGGTGCACCTCGCATGCCCGCAGTGCTTGCTCTGCTTAGGAATCCTCACCGCAAGGTTTTACAAAGACCATTAGGAACAATTTACATCACCTAAGCAAAATGGTATTTTTTTCTTTGAGCTCTACTTTTGCAATAATAATAAAATTTAAAAAAAAAAAAGCAAAACCAAAAAGGAAGGAAACCAGGCAGAAGAAAAGCATAACTTTGCCAAAGCGACCGTGTAAATTCTTCACTGCCTATTAAAAGTAACCCGCTCTGGCTCTTTGAGGGTGCTGAGCCTTCCCCAGTTAGCACTGACGGCTCAGCCGCATTGGGGAAGATAAATCATTATTTATTTATCTGGAAGCACAACACTTGATTCAAGATCGGAGACGTGGCAGGGGCAGGGGGGAGCTTCCCTCTCTTCTCCCCCCCTCTGCAGCAGGGGCCTAACAAAGGCGGCCGCTCGGCTCCAGCCCCGCTTCCCGGGAGCGCCCGGCGGGCGGGCCGGGGGCACACGGGGGCACCGCGGCGGCGGGACGAGCCCCGGCTGCCGCACACAAACTTTGCGGGGTGTTCGGGGGATCCCGGGCGCCGCCGGGCCCGGCCCGGGGACACCCCGGGGACCCCCCGTGCCCCGGCCCGACCCCCCCGAGCGGCCCCGGGACCGCCAGGGGGCGCCGCGGAGCGGGACCCCCCTGCGGCCTCCCCCAGCCCGGGGCGGGCGGGCCGGCGCACGGCGGGGCCCCCTCCACCCGCGCCTCCCTCACGGCCCCGGCGGGGTCACCCACCTCCTGCACCCGTCCCGGCTTCTCCTCCGCCTCAGCCCCGCCGCCGCCGCTGCTGCCCCGCAGCCTTCTGCCGCCTCATGGGGCCATGGGCCTGGGCGAGGCTCCCCGGAGAAGCGGGCCCGGCGGGCGGGGGAGCGGGCAGGGCCCGCCGCGGCCGGGGCTTCCCGGGGCGGCCGGAGGACCGGAGCGAGGCCGCGGGCAGGTCCGCCGCTATCCCGGCAGCCTCCTCCTCCTCCTCCTCCTCCCGGCCGTGAGGTAATGAGGGACGGACACTCATAGTCCGCCAGCCTCCCGGCGGCGCCAACACAGCCAAGGCCCCAGGGCGGGCGCTCTGCCCCACGCAGAAACCATAGAGACGCGCGCTTCCGCGCCCTCCCCGTCACGTGAGCAGCGCACGTGCGGCGACAAACAGTTCCGGGGGCGGGGACGTCACTCGGCAGCAGCGCCGCGCTGCCATTGGCCAGCAGGGGCGATGACGACATTAGGGGGAGGGGCGCGAGGTGGGGAGCGTCCATTACGTGTCTGGAAGCGGGGGAGTCTCTGCACCCCTCGGTGCCCGCAGCGTTGGTGGGGCCCGGCGCTGTGAGGGCAGAGCGGGGCGGCGGCCGGGCCGGAGCGCTGAGGGAGCTCCCGGGATGGCTTTAATTATAGCCCCGTGTGTAACGGATTCTATTATAGCCGTGTGTAACGGATTTAGGGCAGGAGCCAAGATAGCACAACGGCACCAACGCAGAAATCAGTCTTTTAGTGTTTCCAACCGCCAACGGAGCACCCAGATCCTTCCGCCTCCGCCCTTCTTCACAGCACCATAAAAACCAAAGTAGAGAATTGGTTACTTCGTCAAGGGTTTAGGGATAGCTTGTAGAAATAGAGGCTTTCCTCTCTCATGCTGAGGGAATTCTCTGGCAGTGCACAGTTTCGAGTCACTCGGAGGAGGGGACAAGGGTTGGGTTGTTGTGCCTGTATGAGGTGCATAAGGGATGGGATAGAGCAAAGCACAGCGCCCATTCCCGATTCCCTTCTGACAACACTGGTGAAACACCTGGGCACGATGAAGAGCAAGCTTTGCATAGCCCAGAGTACCCACACTGCACATCCAACCCCAACACACAAACTGGCTGAACCCTTTCAAGACTGCAAAATGGAATATATATGCCATTTCTGATCCAAGCTTAAGCAATAAAGAAGAGACAAAAATCATGAGCTGCAGAAATTTGGTTCAATGTCAGTGGATCTTACTGTCTCCTACAGAATAGAATCACAGAATGGTTTGGTAGGAAAGGACCTTCAAGCTTGTTTTGTTCGACCCCCTGCTGTGGGCTGGGACACCTTCTACAGTTTGCTCCTGGCCTCCAACATGACATAATCTACACGGTTTCCACAGCACTGTAATTATTGCCATTCTAAGGTTATAGAACAGCATCATCCTTTTAAGTCCCTAAATAGCAACTCAAGAAAACTAAGGTTACGAAGAATTGGGTGAGAATACCCAGAATAACACATCAAGAGGGAGTTCCTAACTTCTGCAGTTTAAAATAATCCTTCCCTCCCTTCTTCCCCCCACATACCTCACTCTGCTGGTAATGCCTTGGATTGCATCTCAAACCCCTTTGCCAAGATATGAAACACTTCCCAACCCTACAAAAGTCCACTTCATAATCACCACAGAGCTTCTTGTGGAGTCCTTAGGAACCTGGGAGTGTCAGTGCTGTGTTTTATTGCCTTGGCAACATCAAACAAATACTTCACCAGTTGTGCATGCTTTCCTGTTCCTGGAGCACAAGAAATGTGAGGTGATAGCAGCAGTTAAATTCCCACCTTTTCTGGTCTTACCTCTGCTTTTAATTTCAACACACACAAACACACAACTACTGTAACTTTCCTAATATCAGAATTACAATATCATCGTATTAGAATTGTATCTTACAATGGAAGTGGTTTCATTTGAATGAGCAAAATCAAGCTAACATGAAAGACTACCATCCAAAGCTGAAATAAACTTGGTTTGCATGTGTTAAAAACACAAAAACCGTATGATTATGGGCATTCTACTTCTCTAATTATAAAAATCAGGAAATAAGAATTAAATACTATATTTTTAATATAAGTGCTGAAAGAACTCAGTTCTGAATAAAGGCAACATAACAGCACTATAATTGGAAGAGCAAAAGAATATATTCTTAATAGTTCATGACACTGAAGTTTCCTGCTGAGGAGACTAAAAATTAACTGATTTAGCAATTTCTCTTAAATATGAAGGTTAAATGCACAAGTGCATGGGGGATAATCCATATTTAATCTTTAGGACCTGAACTGCATTACTTACCCTCCACAGCACAGGGTGCTGGCTGGTCCCCAACATGCTCTCTTCCTCTCAGGCTCCTTCCAAAGCTTGTTTTCAAGTTTACAGCTTGAAGAGTTTCACTGGCACAAAGGTACACGAACTGCTCACATACAAAACCCTCCAATTCCTTTATTCATGTTTTCAGGATGTATGTGGTACGTACAACTAACATTACACCAGCTACAGCACCTCTTGCAAGAGGTACCTCAACACAAGTATCCCAGAGCACCAACACAGACACAGACACTACAATATCACTTGGAAATGATTTCCCCCCTCCCCCCTTCTTTTTTTTTTTTATTTTTTTTTTATTTAATCTTGACAGCTAGGGCTTCTGAGCTGTTGGAGATTCTTTGTGGCAGATCCCCTATAGTGCAGTGGCACTGGTGTAAGAAGGCTGCTTGAGACACTGGAAGGTCAGAATGAGAACTGAATGGGGTAACTGAAAGAGGTGCCATTTCCACTGCTGGAAGCTTGGCTGCTGTCTGGGTCCATAGCTGTGTGTCAGCCTCCTGGAGTCCCCTGCACAACCTCCTGCCTTACACGCGTCTCCAAACCTGACACATCAGGAGTTAAACAGTGGGACTGGAAAGACTTTAAAAAGGGATGAGCCTGAGAGAAATCTTTGTTCATTATGACAAGATCAAGGACAATCCCTTCAGGTCACCAGGCTTCACGTGTCCATCTGTTCCCTAAACTCATCCTTTTTTTATTCCAATGCTCTGCTTAAAAATAAACCCAAACTACAAAAAGGTTCAGCTCTGTTCTGTACACGTTCTCCATTTCCAAAGTCATTGGTCTGCATTCAAACCTTCTCCTTTCGCTTCAATTTGGACACTTTCTTTACAGTTCCATTCTTGTTTAGAAGCTTCAAAACACGATCCTTGTGATCCAAGACCTTTAGCATGGAGTCTCGAGCCTCATTGATTTGATCCATCACGAGTTTACACCTCTGCATGTTCCCCTGAAAGGAAACACTTGTCATTAACCACAGAATGCCTTCCCATTTCCTTATCTGTGCCCCTTGTAACTGATGACACAGGCAGTGAACCCACATGGGGTTTTTATGACAGCTTTAGCTTTTACTAACTACCCCTGTAACCAAGGGTATGGTTTTGGGTTTTGGCCACAGGACCTACCTGTATCAGTTCATTGATTCGATGCAGGTCATCATCAGTTGCTGCCTTTTTCTTAGGAATGAGTCCCTCCTGCAGGGCAGTCAGTCTCTCATACACATCGTGCTCCAGGTTTGTCTAAAAGACATCAGCCCTTCATGAGAAGGGTCACTGCCAAGCTGGCAAACTTGCCCATGTTACCAAACCTACACAGCAACAGTGACAATCCATTCCCCTCTCAGCTGCTCTTGTCAGTGATTCAGAAGATGGAGCCTCTGACAAAATGTGGCACTATCATTCCTTTTAACATCCTATTTACAGGATTGCTCCTCTTCTGAAGAAACATGGATCCTACCACAACTGCTTCCCCTACTGCTCACAATACTATTCCAGGAATGCAGAGGTTTTGGGGAGTTTGGTGCTAAAATGCAGAGCACCTACCTCACCCCCAACCTGAAACAGAAGCATCCAGGAATGTGGATCAGTGCTGCCTCCTCAGATCAGCCGCACCATCCCAAACAGACGCTTCTTCAGACCTGTGCATCAGCAGGAGGGAGTTGCCAGTTTTGATCATCTGTACAAAATACATCAGCTCTTATGTCTGGATCAAAACCAACACTCCAAGTTTCCAAGCCACTTAATGCCACATTCCTGAGACAGGGGAAAGCATGTCCCACTCCCTTTGGGCACTATACACCAGCTCCTTTAGGGCATCCCAATGTACTGAGTTTGTAAGAATGTCTTCCTGCCTTACACAGCTTTGTGTTCCCCCATGTTCAGGAAGCTCCAAGGCCCATGCACCTACCAGCTGTAGTAGCTGTGCTGCACAGAGATGGACCTTCCAGCCTTGTGCACGACAGGACACACCCTTCTGATTGGCAATCTCCTGCAGCATGGCCTTCTTCTCTTCTGTCACCAGGAAACACGAGAATACAGGACTCAAATTTCAGAAGTTGGCCAGGTCTCTCCTCTCAAACAACAATAACCCAAGTTCTGTTCTCCCTACGACCTAATAATCCATAGCAAATAAGCAGCATTTTCATTCAGACAGGAAAGTGACTTCCCATCTGCCATGTACCTGACTGCTGCTCTGACTAACAGGTTATCTGTACTTTCAGAAAGATCATATCATCATATCATAACCCATTTTTTTCTTATTTAAACAATGTAGTGCTCAATGTTTCAAACACCTGGCACAAACAAGTTAATGGTACATCTTGTACAACTTCTACTATCTCCTAGATGTATTTGCAGAGTTGTCTGCAACCCAGTCTGCTTAGAAATTCTAAAATACTAGCTGAAAAGTCTGGAAGACAGTATGTGATCTCTGATTTCCTTGTATTAGGTAAAAAGGTCTTCTTTAAAAGCCCATTGGTTACTTGACAAGACTAGTTAGACTAAATATGGAATGTCTGTGATTAACAGGCAAGTGTTAGGCGGCCGATGAGAACACTCAGCCGCAGCCTATCACTACAGCACATCCCTTTTATGAGGATACCTTTGGCGAGCACATTTCTATCACTGCACAAAGGCAGATCAGTCAATAACCAGAGCATGTTTTCATGTACAGAAGCAGAGCTGACAGCGCAGCCTCCTTCCCTCGCCGTGCTCCCTGCCCACACTGACCTTTGACGCGGACGTCGCTGTACCTCTGGAAGTGGTGGTACGCGGCTTTCCAGGGGTTGCGGTAGTGCCGCAGCAGCGTGATGGGCGGCCGGGGCCGCACGGGGACGTACCTCACACCCTCCTCATCTGCAAAAGGAGCCACAACTGCATCATCATCAGGAGTGAAAGCAGGCTGGCATCCTCAAGAACGCCAGCAGCAGGTCAGTAAGTGCTGCCTCATACACAATGTGGGTTGAGAAAATTCATTTTCCCTGATATTTTCCCAGCCCCATAAAGTCACTGACATATTTTATGAAAAATCCTTTTGTTAGGATCTTTTCTCCTGAGAAGCTGAGAGGCCTCAGAAATTAAACATAAACAATGATTATCTGCTGCTGTGGAATGCAACAGGTGCATCTTTGATTGGTCTCATGTGGTTGTTTCTAATTAATGGCCAATAACAGTCAGCTGGCTCGGACTCTGGTCAGTCACAAGATTTCCTTTCCTTTCCCTTTCCTTTCCTACCTTCTGACAAAATCCTTTCTTCTATTCTTTTAATATAGCTTTAATATATAGTTTTCTTTTAATATATATAATAAAATATTAAATCAGCTTTCTGAAACATGGAGTCAAGATTCTCATCTCTTCCCTCATCCTGGGACTCCTGTGAACACTACCACACTATACAAAAAGTGGTGAGGAATACATCCTTGGATTCTCTATTACTCATATTTAGGAAGTGGGAATGTGACAGACCACGTTCTATGAGAAACAAACAGAAGAGAAAATACTGAATAACAACAAAGACATCAGAGATGTCATTACCTATATACTCTTTTGGAGGAGACTTTCGCTTCTCTGCCTTCACCAGCAAACTTTTGGCAGTGGATTTCTCATCATCAGTGCTGTTTGTTTCCATCATGTCCCCTTCCTCTGTGGAGATGACATGCTGCTGCTTACGGGGTTTCTTCCTTGGGGAGGCACCAGGTGGCAAATCACTTGGAGGCATGGAAAGGTTGTTGGCCAGCAGTGCCAAAGATGGAGACACAGTACTTGTAGTCAAGGGAGGGACTGCTGAGAGGAAGAAAGAAGAACCCAACCATCAGCAGTGGGAAGATAAGGCACTGTTTGAACACCACCTCCAACAGTGGGTCCTGTTTCAGCACAGTGTGAGGGGTGTGATGTGCACCAACAGCCCAGATATTAAGCCAGCAGTAATTAATAGGACAAGCCTATAAGCTAAAGTCTTTAGTGTCTCATATACATAAACAATGAGAGCAGAGATAATTGTCTATCCCTCAGTTGCTTCATATTTGAAGCTTATGTTCAATGTTACAAAAAGGAGTCATGCTAACATCTCTCTGTGTTACTGTAAAAACCCCTCTGTATGTACACCAGCACAAGTCACTGTCACAGTAAGCAAATCCCTGCTCTCTCATGAGAGGAGAGTCAGATGGAATCAAAGCAGGACTGCAGCACTCTGCTTGCAGGGGTCTGCTTGTACTGCCAAGCCCTCAGCACTGCTCAGCAGGTCACTGCACCAACCAACACACCTGGGCAGCTGGCAGCAGCATGGCAGGTAATCTGAGGGAACACTCCCTGAACTTGGAAGGACAACCAGGCATGACTAAGGCTGCAGCACAACATTTCTGGGATGGGATCTCTTGACAATTTGGCCACAAATGCCAGGAAGAGACAGAAGGGCCCCAAAGAGCTTAATGCTATCTGCCCATGCTCCAGACACAGCTGCAGCAAGGAGCTGCTTTCTCACAAGACAACACACAGCTTCCAGGAGAAGCTAAGCCTGAACTCTGAAACCCATGAATGTGGGATGCATTCCTGTCACTTTGCCACTATACAGTGCCCAGTAATATCTGTAAGGATCTGAATTTACTGACCATGCAATTTGATAGCAACTATGGCCAAGCTGGAAAAGTAAGGCAATAAAATGAACATTTTGAAAAGTTCTAGAGAAAAATATGCATGAATCACATGAGGGCCCTAGGAAATCTTACTGTGGCCATGAATTCCTCACATACAAGAAAGGCCACTGCACCTGAACAGTAGGATTTGTAAACAAACTGAATTCAACTGAGCTCTTCCATAATATGTTTGTACCACTGCTGAGCATGAGCATTTTAGGCAAAGAATTCACACAGACTCTTTGGAGTTGGATCATTTGAATATGAACAAAGCAGCCACAATAAGAAGTGGATTCACGGGAGATTAGGAAAAAGGCAAAAAAGATCTTTATAAAGCATATGGGAACTCTGGTGCTCTGCTACCATGGAAGAGATGTCCTTTCATTTTCAAGATGAAACTGTTGAAAAACCCTCCTAATCCCTCCACTGTCTCAAAACCCAAAAACCCAACGTGATGATTCCCAGGCACGTACCAGATACCGGCCGCATGATGTCCATAGGCTCCATTTCCTCTTTGATTTTGATCTCTGGTACCACAGGGCCCAGCACCGCTGACAGGGCCCCACTCATGGTGGATGGAGGAGCAGGAGCTGCCACGATGGTGGTGGAGGTGGGTGGGGCAGCTGCCACAGCTCCTGGGATGGTGGACAGGGCTGCTGCAGGCTGGGAGGTGGGGCTGGCAGCTGCGATGATGGTGGGGATGGCAGAGGGAGGCTGCTGGGAGCTCGGGGGCACCGTGATGGTGGGCTGCTCACCCCCTTGGTTACACACTGCCTCCATAGACACAGGCACTGGGGTGGCCATGGACACGTGGATTTCAGGCTTTGGCTTGCCCCTGGAGCACAAATGAAAGCAAAGAGAAATGAAGTGTATCTCAGTTGGGAGCACCCAGCACAAAAGGAATGAGCCAAACTGCAGTCAGATTATTCAGTTTTTCCTGCACCCACCTGGTGCAGTAAACTATTTAACAACAGGAGAAGGCTTAATCTCAGTTATATTTCCTCCTCCTCTCCCTTTCCAATCTGCATTGATTACAGTTTAATCTAATCTTTCTACCTGTATTGATTACAGATAGTACTTTTTTCCATTCACTGTGACAAACAAATCTCATTACTAATTCCAGGTAACTTCAAAATAATTGTTAAGGATTAAAACAGTTCTACAATGCAGCCAAGAGGAGCTTTTACCCACAACTGTACTGGCCCCATCCTCTGCAGGAGCTCCCACTGTGGCTTACGGTTATAAAACAACAAATTGTAAAGCCACTGAACTCAAGTGAGGCAGGGCAGAAGTTGCATTTACCTTTCCTCAAAATGAATTTTCAAGTACTATAGAATAAAGTTTTGAGGCCTATCTGCCCTTACACTAGCAGAGGGTTTTTGTTTGTTTCTGTGAAAGCTCATCACCACAGCTTTTAAAGGTAATTTCCTCAGCTTCACAAACAGCAGAACTTGTCAAATCTGTTTGAGTTTGTCACAAATTCAAAATAGATTGTTTCCCAAAAGAAAGAAAATAGCCAAAGAATACAACTGAAATAAATATAATTATGGTGCAGGTGGCTGCTCCCTGAAGTCTTACCCAGCAGGCCTTGGTGACCCAGACGTGCTTCGCATCGTGCTCTCCACACGTGTGCTGGCCACTTCGGGTGGCTGAGGGGGAATTAAACTTTTCCGGACTGCCAGCCTGAAAAGAGACAGACAGATCTAGGATTCTCACCTCCCTGGTGCAAAGACAAACACCCCTGAGAGCAAAGAAATCAGCTCTCTTAAACCAGGACAGGAGTTATGGCTGTGGCGCTGCTCTCTGTCTTCAGTGTAATCAATTCACTACACAAAGAGTCTCATTTTACTTTTCAAATTAGGTATTTTATTTTCTTTTAAAATAAAAGATAAGTTGCTCTGGCCTAGTCTCACCCAATTTAGGGCTTCTCCAAGAATGCCAGCTTTACTTTCATCCCATCAGTGGGAACACTTTGCTGCAACTGCCAGGCTCCAGCAGTGGACAAAGGGGTCTGGCCATGCCACTGCTGCTTCAAGACTGAGCAAATCATCTGCAGCTAAACAGGGCTCACATGGGCATCTGCCTCCTTCAGCTGGACCTGACTGTCAGAGCCTGACTGCAGGACCTCAAAGCCTGAGTGTGGATATAAGGATGATAAGGCTGAAAAAGGTCTTTTAGACACTACTCAGTCTCCCGTGGAACCAAAAGTCAAACTGTTATCCAAAATAATCAACAAATTGAAACAGTCTTTAGTGATCTACCTGACTCTAACTTCTCTTTCAGTTTTACAGCCTACAGCTTCTCTGCCTTAAAAAAGGTTTCCACCCACATAGAAAGTATGCAATTTTAATCTCACAGGACACATTAGTGCCACACATTTTCAGCTGCTAGCTGGGAAGAAATGCATTGTTAATTCTAAAGCTGTCTCTTGCCTCTTTATTAAGGCATTTAAAAATAGACAGGCAACATAAAATATTTTAAGAGTTTAAGTTACTCCCTCCCTTTTTCCTAATCAGATTTCACAGCAGGGTACTAATCCTATCCTTTCCACTCATCCACATATTCTTCCAAGAAAAGCACTGAAGAAAAAGCACCCAATTCTAATTTTAGTAGACTATGAACTCCTTCTTCTTATCACACTAAGCAAGAAAGCCTCAAATCCACTTTGTCTCAAAAAGTCACTTTCAAGACCTAGGAGACAAACTGTCCTTCTCATTTTATTACTGACACTACAGAAAACTATATCCTGCCCCGGGGGAGGAAAATCATTGTTTCACTGACCAGCAGGTTACTTACAACCATTGCTGACTGAATAATCTGCTGGAGTACTGCTTATCTGCACTGAAATGATTCCATGTGGCTGGGTGGGTTGCACAGAAGTGTCACCCACGTGTCACCTCCGTTGCACTCACCCGTCCGTGGCCGGTTTCTTGCGGAGGATGCTGGGCCGTGGCGAGGAGCCCTGGGCTGGAGCACTGGCACTGGCACTCTGGTTGTGGGTTTGCACAACTGTGGTTGCTGCAGACGCAGTGTTGAATGTGCTGCTAATAGGATTGGCTACAATGGTGGCTCCATCTGCCAAGACTACTGCTGGGAAGGATGGACATGGACACGGCAGAGACAAAAACAGAGAGGGGAAAGCAGCAGTTACTTAAGGGAATGTGATGACAAAGCAGGTGTCTGCAGAGCAAATGTTGTCCATTCTCTGAGTCCCTCAGTCTCTTAACTGCAGTGCTTTCAGACTCCTTTGTAGGCAGAGCCTTTGCCACGAGCAATCTGATCACTGAACCTTCTGCTGGGAAGACAGAAACTACTTCCTGCCTAACAACCACTTCTAGAGAAATTATCTTCTCCAGAAGACAAGGAAAATGCAGAAATCACTAGGGAGATCACCAACACAACTGGGTCAACAGAGCAACACTTCTGGTAGAGCCCATGTGGCAACACATGTGAGCTCTAAGTGACATCAGGTGTGTTTGCATTCTGACAGCCTGTCTGGCCAGCTGAGGGATGCAGAGCACGTGGACAGCCAGGAAATCACTGTGCAGTGCCTGCCAGCTATGCAACAGCTCATTCTCTTGGATGTCATCTCCCTTTCCTCCTGTAAGCTCTTGGGGCTTCATCAGACCAATCACTTACAATGAAAGATGGTTTCTGTCACAGCTCAAGAGCAGGTTACCAACAGCAGAAGGTACCTGGCTGTACTCTAATTGCTCCTAGGATCTCATGCACAGCCAGAGAACATCACTCACTTGTAAATTACTTTTGCTACAAGGCCTTACTGAAGGCATTTGTTTAAGCTCAGGCACTACCAGTGTTTTCCACTGAAGTAACCCATCCAAGGCTACCCACAGGCTCCACCTAGCATGCTTTAAAAATAAATCACTTCAGAAACAGCCAACAAGCATTTGCTGGGAGAGTGTCTGCATGGATGTATTCAGTGTCCACCTCTGGACCACAGAGACTGCAACAACATCATGAGTCACAGCCAGATGTGCAGGACTCAAAGCTCAGCTGCTTTGTCTCACTCTGAAGAGAGGACTTGGCTGGTTGCTCTTACCTGAGGTTTTGGTGTCTCCCGGTGGCTGCTGGGCCCCGATGGGCGCTGGCTGCAGCCCCTGGGCGCCCATGGGTGCAGCAGGGTGCAGTCCCTGGGTGCCAATGGGCGCTGGCTGGATGCCCTGGGCACTGATGGGGGCAGGCTGGATGCCCTGGGCACTGATGGGGGCAGGCTGGATGCCCTGGATGTGCCGGGCGTGAGATGCATCCACTGTCATCAGCTGCATGGGGTTCAGGTGCACGGTGGAGGCCACTCCCACACCAGTCTGAGCCGTGATGGCCGAGTTGGGTGCCTGGGCTGAAACTGGAGCAGCACACACACCTCAGCAGCAGGTCACCACCTCAGCTCCCCCTCCCACCTCCTGCTCAAACACAACTTTTCAAAGGCTTTTTTTACTTTGAAAAATTAATTTGCCCGTCTGCTTGTTGCAGTAGTAAATACGAGAGTAGGGAAGATTGTCTGCCAGAGGAATTAATTACTGTTGATTTTAATTCCATTTTTTTTATTTCTAATTGCAGCAAGAGAAAAGAGCAGTTTAACTCTGCTTTTAGGCAGACTCAAATTACAGTCTCAGAATGCTGTGCTCTATTTTTGCCCACTATCGTATTTTACAGTGCTTGTAAGTACCAACACTTGGCATTTTTCCCTCCTTAAAAAATAGATTAAAAGTAATCAGAAACCTAAGTAATTTATTGTGCTCTGAAGCTGACTCAACTCTGAAGCTGAACACAACCTTATCTGGCCTCAGAACAGGCCAGATAGAACAGGGATCCAGTAACAGGCTGGATCCTACAGCTCAAATGAACGCAATTATCTTTCAGTGGCAGAACAATGTTTCCAACAATAGCTCAAGCAGTAGAATAATTTAAATAAATTCACAGCTCCAAACTACTGATTCCACCTTTTTTTTTGTGTATTACAGTTCTCCCATGCAGCACTTTAATATTTTTGGGCCACTTGCAGACCCTGGATCTCCAGATTTCCAGGCTCTGCAGAGCTGCACCAGGATTTCTGCAGCCACACACAGAATGCAAGTGTGAACTTGCCAACAATGGCCTTGATTGCTAACAACGCAGAACAAGCTGGTTTTATCATTGTCACAGGATTTCCATCAAGTTCTTGTGCTGACAAGACACTCTAAAAACAGGCATCAAAAACTGAAACCAGGTCCCTGAAAATGGCTCTGTATAAAGTGTGGCACATTTATTCTCTTAGTCAAAACACTGTTGTTGCAAAACTTTCTATCCAACAAAATCCTTTTAGGATATTAAATAAAACACAACCAGCATTTGGTAAACCGAAATTCTGCACTAATTCTCCTTATCTCAGTGATCTTTTAAAAAGTCTCTTCTGAAATCCTCTGTACCCTCACCCAGCTGTGCTCAGCATAGGTGCACCTTCCTCCTCATACCCTGAATTCTCTAAGTTGCCACCTCCAGCTGCCATAATTAATACCTTCCATGGATTCTTCAAGTCAATTTAACAAGTTAATTATGTAAAATGTCTCTGTCAATAAGCTCCTGATGAAGAATATACATCTGCATTTATACAAATGACCATTAGCCTACCAGCAGCCCAATATCCCTCCAGAACTGGAACCCCTGACTGTGTGCAATTATGTTCTGTCAGGGAAGGTTTAGATTGGATAGTAGGAAAAAATTCTTCACATAAAAGGTTGTTAAGCCTTGACACAGGCTGCTCAGGGAAGTGGTGAAGTCCCTAACCCTGGCAGAATTTAAATATATATATATATATTTATATAAATATATAAAATATATTAATATATATATTATATAAAAAAAATATATTTCCCGCTTGGGAAAATGGTTTCGTGGTGCCTTTAGGAGTGCTGGATTAATAGTTAGATTTGATGATCTTGAAGGTCTTTCTCAACCTAAAGAACCCAATGATTTTACACTTTCCTGTTCAACAAATGGGCTTTGCCTCCTCCCAGTCCTTCTAAATTTCCTCTGTACTGCTCACAGGAATCATGCTGCCAGCAGACACAGATACTCCATGAAAATCCACATCATGCATGTTCTTGCAGTCTGGATAGTGGAAATGATCCCATTATAGAGAACAGCCCTAAACAACCTGATAAGGTAAAAGTGCTCCAAATTTTGTCACAGAATCACATAAGCTTGGGTTGTGCATCAATTTTTTGACTGCAAATTACTGTGACTGTTCAAATACATTAATTGCTCCATTTTTCTAAACAGAACACTAATGCAAGTGTGCAATGCAAATTAATTTCTCCCTTTTTGGTTCAGGTTTCTATCTCAAACTGTACATTCACATGAAAAGATATTAAAAAAGCTTATCAGAACACAGGGAATGAAGATGTATCAAAGAGTTGGCTTGGTTTGGAGGAGCCAAACTGTTTTAATTTGCAGACTCCAAACTTTTACTTATAGACAAGTAAAAGTCTATAAGTAGAGCCTTTGAGATACCAAATACGAAACTCCTAAAAAAACAACAAATCATCAGAGACTTTTTGTGACTAATTGTCAGAGTCAAGCACAATCCTTTTAGTTCCTTCCATCACTAGAGCACATCCATAAGCTCAACAAAGCCCCAAGGCTGCCACCCCCAGCTGGGCTTACCTGGGTACTGGCGGATGGTGGACACGGAGCTGGTGATGGGGGTGTAGGTGTGGGCAGTCAGAGGGTAGGCAGAGGGGGGGTAGGTGGGTAAGAAATACTGGAACTGGACAGGCACCGACTGCCTACAGGCATCAAAGAGAGCAAGTGTTACACAGAGTTCAGCAGGTAACCCTCAGTGCCCTTTAGCACTCCCTGAACCACCAAATCCCATCCTCCCCCTCAGGTTTTGCAGTGTTATTTCCACCACAGCAGAACAGGGCACTCACACCTCACTCACACTCTCTCTCTCTCATGGGTGAAGGTGTTGGTTCTGCTCACCTGTTGTCATTTCTGGTTTCCATGGCCACTGGGTTGGGAGATGCCCTGTGGCTAGACAGAGGTATGAGGTTACTCCTCTCTGCTGTGTAGTCAGACTGGATCCGGGGAGAAGTGTGGGTGATTTGCTGGGGAACCACTTTAGCTGCAAGAAAACAAACATGTCATCAACTGACAGTCAAAGGAAAGGCTAGTGAACACTGCAAAGCAAGATCAATGCAAAATAACCAACTCCACTCCCTTCCCTCTCAACCCAGAACAACCTACCCTATCCACAAATGACTTCCTACCCACAATAGGCCAAAAGAAAAAGAACAAAGCATTTCTCATCAATTTATATCAGAATGGATGGATATTCTAAATACTTATATAAATGATACTTGCTAATAAAGTCACTTCAGTGCTCAGATTAAGTCAATTTTTTTAAGATCAGCCCAAACCATTCTGATGTCAAGAACAAGAACACTGGAAATGAGACCAAGGCAGACAAGTGTCTGTGGACAGAGGCCATGAAAAGGAAGAAAACACCTACAAGAGCTTTACAAGAAACACTGATGTATGAGATACAATTTCACTCCTTGGAAATTTATACTTGGGGAAGAGATTTCAAGATTTCAAAAGAACAAGGAGGTCAGCAGAAAAACAGATGAACAAAAGGAAAGTTATGCAGTTCTGTAGGAAACATCTCAGGCACATTCCACAGGCATCCAGGCAAATAAAGTTCCAACCTTCAGGCCTTTGTGTTTCACATTCAAGTGAACACACTAATCAAATCCAGCTAGGCTACACCTAACACCTCAAGGAGCACATGAAGTAACTTAACAAAATCAGCTATGAAAACCATAGTCTATCACCAAGCAGTTAAAACTTTTAGAGTATCCAATGTGGGTTTTGAAAAGCCAAAAGGCCCGAGTTTGTATAAAAATTCAACAGAGAAAGTAAATGAGCCATTTTATTACTTGCTCCTCCTGGAACATCTATTTCTTCCTGATATTAAAAAAAATTAGAATACTAGACGTGTCAATTGGTTTCTCCCAGCCTGATTTTCTTTCCCTCCTTAATTTGCTAACATGCACAAACACTTCCAGCATGCAGAGAAAAACTGAAGCACGAGTTACACATTTTTCTGAGAACTGAAATCACTCACCAACTGGGATGTTTGAGGTCGTGACAGCTGTAGCATGGGAAGAATGTGAGGGCATTGTCATGGTAACAATGGTGCTTGTAGGCGCTTGGGTGTGAGATACAGAACCTGAATGAAAAAACCAAACTTAACAGGAGATCTTTTTATGGAGCCCTACCATGCCAGTGTATCCATATCCTAAAGAGGGCAAAACCCCCAAACCAGACAAACTCCCTGAAAAACTCAGTAATTTCGCTCCTGAAGCCATGCACCTCCAAATGCAGTCTTTATTTTGAAAAAATATTTGCTCAAAAATGACTGGGTTCTAAATTCAAAGAAAGTCAACAAAAAGCAACAAACCCCATCCCTCATGATGCTCCCACAACAGCCTTATAAATACTCACCAGCTGTGGTCGCTGAAGCAATGGTATTTGTTGCCAAAATAGGTGCCACAGTTGCTGCTGCCACTGGAGTACCAGTACTGAAAATGGTTTTCTATGGAAAAAAAAAAAAATCTTAAATTTAGAAGACTACTACATTTAACATCTATAGTTCGTATAGAATCACCTTGCACTGACCGAACAGAACATTATTTTCTAACTCTTCTCCAAAGTGTAATCTCAGCCTGCAGGCTCTAAGGAAGCCTCAAGCAGCAGCGGGAGGGGCTGTGCTGGCCTACCTGGGCCATGGTGTGGAGCTGTGGTTTCTGGGTGCCGATGGCGGGGTGCGAGGGCAGCGTGATGCGCGTGGCCGTGTCCCGCGGCTGCGCCGGCCGCTGGATGCTGATGGCTGCCGAGGGCGGGTGCTGCTGGATGGACAGCGTGGGGCGGCTGCAGGGCAAGACAAGAACTCACCAAGGGAACCTTCTGGAGACTGAGCGTGGGACATACAACACAGGCACACACATCAAGCCTCAGTGCCCTCCCTGGTGACAGCAGCGCTGCTGTCAATCACGTGGCCAAGCAACATAAGGAATTTGAGCTACACTGTTCTGTCCTCATCTGCTCTGTTCACCCAGCCAGGAGTTATCATAACTCTTATCAGTTAAACTTCCTTTCAGCATTCACATGTCACTTTTCACTGTGTCTTCATAAAAAATATAGGCCAAATACCCACAAGTTCCTGCAACACAAACTCTGCGGTCCACAAATGATTCCTTAAGGTCCTTCCTTTCCCTAACACAGAGCCCTTATAAAGCCCTTTTACCCTTATAAATCTGTATAAGTTCATGCTTATACACATTTTTATTCACAGAACTTCAAGGATTTGCACTGTGCAAAAGCATTACTATTTTCATTTTATATCCTCCCATAAGTAGAGGATTATCAGCTCAGGCTGATTAACATTTCCCCTTGCTGCAATTTCTGTCATATTCAGAGTTTCTGTAGGTTTTACCTAAGAGTTGACTCTGTGGCATGTGCTGCTGTTGTGGTTATAACAGGGGACTGAGCTCTCGTGGCTGAGACAGTTGCCACCACTGCAGGAGGAATAGTGCTTGAAGTTGTCACAGGAGGACGTGACTGTTAAAAAAAAAAAAAAGAAGCATCAAAGAGAGAACATTCAGAAAGGAAATTCTGCAGTTTAGGGAACAACTAGGAATTACTTGATTAAAACTGGTTTCCCTACAGCTCGTCACTAAGTTTTGGCATTCTGAGGCATTTCCAGTCTTCCTGAATTGATTTGCAAGCTCCTAAGCAGAACTGTCCTGGTTTTCAACACACATACAGCACAGGAACCAGGAAGCAACAAAGATAACATTAAAGACCTTGGAGGTCTTTAGGAAAAACCTCAAAGGTCAGTTCCCTTCAAAATGAAAAGAAAGGAAATTCCAGTATACACAAAGTTAGAGGTGATTGGAATCCTAAGTGAAAGCACAGTGGGAAGATGTTTAACCCTCTGTCCTGGGGCTGAACACTAGCACTGCTGCAGGGAGACAAGATCTACCATCTTCTCCTTATACAGGTACAAAACCCAAGATATACAGAAGCATATTATAGTGAGATTTCAAAAATTCTACATCAATTCATATACTGAACAATAAATTAACACCAGCACATTGTACTGGATCTTTCAGTCTTTAAAATTTGAGTGTGTCTGAATGAAATTGTCTTCCCAGTTTCTAAGTACTTTGGAGCCAGATTAAAACCCACCAGGTCTATGAAGGAAATACAGCAAATAGAGCTGGAAGAGAGCTGACAGCAGCTGCACACAAATAATGAGAGGTTATACATTACAGCTGAGTGCCAGGAAGGGTTTGGAGGTCAGTGATGGGCAGAGCTGCCTGGCTGCTACCTGCCTGGATTGGCTGGTGGATGATGTGCTGAACTGCTGGCTGGGCTGCAGCTGCATTTGGCAACTGGGAGGCTGGTCTCAGCACCGTGGTTACTTTAGAACTGGACATCACTGCAGCAGCTGCTGCACCTGGGGAAGAAACCAAGCACGTTAAAATTCAGCTCCATCACAATCACAGACACACCCTGACATCAGCTGGTATTTCAGTTCTAATGCATTTCATATTCAGGGCAGTTCATGATAATGGTGTAAAAATAAGGCTTTCAATAAACATATATAAGGTTTACAAAAGTATGTGTGGAGGGGTAGGTATTACTTTAAATTAATTTGCTTTAGAGGTATTTCATATTCCCCTATAATAGCCTTGTATTGAAATGCCATGTTTTCTTATTCCAAGCTATGGAAATCAGTAGAAATAATTCAGTTTGATTACTGGGCAACGTGTAAATAAGTCATCTGATACCAGCAATGATCTCACTGCAGCTGATGAAGTTCAGAAGAAAAATACACTTGCAAGAGAACAAGGAAACACCACTCCACACAAAACAAAACACACAGCTACACCTCCCCCCAGAAAACCAAGACCAAAACTCCACACTATTTAAACCTGCAACTGATTAATTTGTCTCCTGTCTGATGACTCCTGATCATAATAAATCACAGTAGCAGGCAAACAGCCTTGCAGTCAGATGATGGACTGAGTTATATATTACCTTCTCTACATGTCCTCCATTGAAATTACCTCAAAAGTTAATATTCAAACCCAGAGAAAAAGGGCAGGGAAAAAAAGAAAACGTGTACTGAGAGTGCAAGTCTGTGGCAGCTGTCCCCTCAGAATGAGGTGAACAACACTACTGTAGCTACAGAGAAACCTCCACAGTCCTTCTACCTGCTCTAGCTGAAGATTATGTTTTTGCTCACATCAATTTATTTTTGAGTGAGTCAGCAAATAACATTGAGCATAAAAAGAAATAAAACTGACAAATGGTACTTGGAATTCAGATCAATTTAAAGCTGAGCTGCAAACCCAACCCATAAGACTTTGAAAGCAAAGTTGCAGTCAGAAATCTGCCAGGCTGTACTGAGCACAGGGCTGCATTAAGGGCTGATTTCCTGTTTTACAAGCTGTAGCATCCAAAATGCTGGGAAACAAGAGCCTGTAGGTATCACCAGCATTTAACTCATGGGAAAATGCAAATGCACACAATATGATGTGCTAGCATGCATAACAATGCACGAGTGGTCCTGTGACAGGGGGACACAAGAACGTGGCTCACAACTGCAGGGGTGAGCAATACTTGCTGCCCAGAATGTACATGACATTTTGCAGGGCAGGTGTGTCTCTACCAGTGGATGTTTTTTTTTGATTGTTTTAACAGCAAAGAATTAGAATAACAGATGTGCTGCTATCTGCCAGCATTTTAAACACTGTCACGTGGTTCTGCCCTAAATGGCTGAAAGCAACATAATTCTTAAAAGGCCAGCAGTCACTCCCTCATGGCAGCAGTTTTAACATCTGAGGGAATAGCTGCATTAGCAGTGAGGAGTTTCAGAGGTGTGGGCTGAATGCAGCAGCTGAGAGAGCCTGTGAGCAGGAGGCAGGGACAACAGAGCTGGATCTTTACCTCGGGGCAGATGAGAAGCTCCAATGTGCAGGGGAGGCCCAGGAGCACTGCTCCTGATGATGGACATCTGCACGTTGGTGGCCATGATATGGTGCAGGTTACTGGGATGCCCCTGCAGAGTTCAAGAACAAAAGAAGTCAGCTGTGTTGACAAGAATCAGTGGCCACAGAATCACCATATCTCAGCCTCAGGGACAGAAAAGAGATCCTGGAGGAATACTTGGTGTACCAAGGCTGCATGCATTAAAAGCTGAGTGGAGGAGACAGGATAAAGTTACAGAGCCTGCTGCCACTGGAAGATGTGAACACTTCTCTGTTTCACTGGTGTGTTTTGATGGTTGGTACCTGGTGACAGTCACCCAGCAGCCACCCACAAACAGCCACAGAGTTGTCCCTTCTAGCATTGCTGACATTAAGGCAGAGTTTCATACCACCTCTCCAATAAACTTGAGAGAATGGTAGAAACCTGGCAAATGCTGGAACAAATTCTATTTTTTTTAAATTCTGGACCACCTGGGGATATTCATATAAGATAAATCCATGAAACTGCTGCACATCCTTAGCCAGACTAATTCAAGTCCACCTAAAGGCACTTTACATCAAAACCCTGAGAGGTTTAGTAGTGACTGTTCTGACAAACTATTTTCAAACAGGGCTGGCTCTGCAGTCAAGTTAGAGGAGAAAAAGAATTTCAAATCATGATCTACACAGACTCAAATTTTGTCACTCCTAGTTCAGTAAGAACACAGTGCAAACCCATGCACTGTTCACTGATCTCTTCTGATCTCCTCCCAGGGAAGCTGAAGAACACTGCAGTAATGAATCCCAGCAGTTTCTCCACAGCAGAAATTCTCCAAGTGACACTGACACAGTAGGAGCTTTTTAGGAAAAACCCAGCTTGTGTGTATGGCTCTGCCATCACAGCCTGGCTGTGCTATCCAGTTGGATGATCCCAAAAATCAGCAGCTTTGGAAAGAGATGGTGATAACCAAGCCTGAAGTTTAATGGTCCAGGCAGCACTGAACAGGGAAATCTGCTCTCTTTACACCCCCTCACCTCAGCTGTACTGGTACTGATCTGAGCATGCAGTGAGATGGAACAGAAAAGCCACCAGAAAACCAGACCTGTTGCCCACTGATGGTTGCCACAGGGATTGTTGGAGCCTGTGGGATGCTGCTTTCCATGGTCACAGTCACTTGCCCAGGGACCTTTGTGGGAGCTGAGAGAGTGGAGGGTGGAGCAGGAGCGATGGGCCGGCTGGGCATGGTGGGCTTCAGGGGAGGCTGCAAGAAATGGAAAAACAGAAACATTGGCAACTTCAAATGAGAGCCAAGTGTTGGAGCAGCAATCGTTCTGTGGGGTCAAAGCCTGAGGAGAAAGTTTATGTAAGTATGGCTTAATAGTTGGAGAGGAAAGATATTGAAGATTTGGTTATTCCAAACAAAGAAAGGGTATATTTTGTCCTGGAAATATGCAGGTTCTGGTATGGGCCATCAGTGGAATCTGTCAGGGCTATGGTACTGCCCTACAGGCACTGGATATTATCAGTTAACATTATATCCCGCAGAGAAAATGGAAACTTGGTTGAAATCATGGCTGAAATACTAGCAAGTCCTCAATGTATCATCTGGAACAGCCAAACCCACAAGGCACTGCACAGCTAGCAGAACATGCAAGGAAAGCTTTAGAATCAAAAGCAGGGAAGGTTTTGGTGTCATTTACTTTTTTTCAAAACCTACTCATACAGACTGTATTGATGAATCCTCTCATTACCTTCATAAGTCCATCTGAAAAAGAAAGTGGCACGGCTGGAGTCAAATGTGCTGGTGGTGCTGTCACTGTCACTGGGGCCCCAGACTGGACAGGGTGGTGCTGGGTCAGCATCTGGACCTGTGGGTATGGCCGGACCACCACGGGCTCCTGCTTCTCCTCCCGGGGCTGGATGGAGCCACTGGGGCCCATGTGCTCCCTGGGAGCGACTTCTGCCTCACGACTGGATTCCTCACTCACTGGGGAAAAACAGGGAAAAAGGTCAGAATTGGTACAAAGCCTGCTTTGGTCACCCACTAGGTCAGAGATGAGATGTTGGAAATGTCTAAATTAAAGTCAGTTTTATAATTAGACATATTTCAGGGATGGAAAAACTGGGAATTCTGGCACTGCTTCTGTCTGTTCCCCTCAGAGCTGATGGGTTGGGCAATGCTGGGGAACCTGGGGTCAACTCTGAGAAGTCCAACTAAACACCTCCTTTAAACACAGATTAATTAAGTTTTCTTTCAAGTGAAAAATATTTAATTATCTAAGTAACTGCTATTAAGTCCCAGATCAAGCAGCATGAAAAACTGCACATTTAATGCAATATGTGTGTGAATATCGAGCAGAAGAAAGGTATAAAACCTGAAAATGAAGCTGCTCCCCCAGTCACTTCTGGAAACCTGTCAGCGCGGCACGGACAGCAGGAGCTGGGATCACAGTTCCCGCCCCATTTATTTCCAGTTCCATGAGATGCTGAGCGGGACGGGCACCTGCGCGCAGACACCGGGCACAAGGCACATCCCGGTTCTGCGGCGCTGTCCCGGTGCTCTCCGCACGCGGACCCGCGGCAGCTCCCGGCCCGGCCCGGGCCCGCCTCGCTCCTCCCGCCGAGGCGAGCGGCAGAGCGCCGTGGGCGGGGCGGGGTTCCCGGGATCGCTCCCCGCCCCCGTTGCCGACAGCCGCGGGGCCGGGATGGCGCTTACCTGTGGCGGCGGGGGCGATAATCCCGGCCGAGCCGCTGGTGGGGATGGGCGGCGGCGCTGGTCCCAGCGGGGCGGGAGGCGCGCCCGAACGGGGGAACTGCTGCGAGCTCATGTCACCTGCGGGAGGGCAGCGCGGCCGTTATGTCGCGACACGCCCGGCCCGGCCCCGCCGTCCCGACCTCCCTCCGTCCCTCCCGCTCTCCGGGCGCGGCCCCGCGGCCCCACCCACCCCGGCGCGCCCGCGCGGGCGGGTTCGCGCGGCGCCCGGCCAATGGCGGCGGGGCGGCACCGGCCAATCAGCGCCCGCCCTGCGCTCCCCGCCCCGCCGCGCCGGGCCGCAGGGCCCGGATGTGCCCGGCAGCTCGACGGCCCCGCCGCCTCGGGCCGGGCCGCACCGCGCCGCTCTGCCCTGCTGCCGCCCCTTCGCGACGCCCCCTCCGCGGTGCTTCTGCCGGCTGGAGGCTCGCTGCCCCCTGCCGCCGTCGCGATGTGAAGCGGCGGCCGCCGTCCCCTACCCGCAGCCCCTCCTCGGAGCCAGCCCCGGCCCGCAGATGTAGGCGATGCCGTGCGCCGGCCGCGGCAGTACCTGTGCCCGGGGCGGTGCCGTGCGCCGGTCCCTGAGGCCGGTCGCCCCGCGTCGCCGCCGCTGCCGAGCGCCGCTTCCGCCGCTGTAGCTGCCCGCACCCGATTGGCCCCGGCCGGCCCCGCCTACCCTGAGTTGCCGCGTCTCATTGGCTGCCGAGCCCGCCCCGCGGGGCCGCCGGGAGCTGTAGTCCGCAATGGGGGTGTGGCGGGCACAGATCTCGCGAGGCGCGGGAGGGGCGGCGCTGTGCCCGAGCGCGCCATTGGCCGCGCGCCGCGAGGTCTCCGAGGAGACGCGGGGTGGGCGGGACAGGCCACGGTCACCACGAGGCCCCGCCTGCCCCTACGGACCCGCCACTGCCCGCCACCGCCCCCTCGGATCCGCCACCGCCCCCTCGGACCCGCCACTGCCCCGCCAACGCCCCCTCGGACCCGCTACGGCCGCACCCCGAGCTCCGCACCCCGTTGTTGCTCTACATGTCCGGCCAAACCACTCCCCCCCCACACACACTCCCCCTCAGAGTCCCCAGCACCCAGTCTGGGAAGTGACAAGAGGACGCGGCGGGAAGGCGTTGGGCGTCGCTGGGGAGGGCACGGAGGGAGTCAGCACACCAAAAACATCCTAAACCCGCCATAATTTGGGCAGTCCCCCAAAAGTCCCTGGGGAGGCCGCCCAAAGTGTTCCCACGAGTCCTGGGAAGGGGACACAAGGACATGGCGGGGCTCTGGCGCTTAGCATCCCAAATCCCCTAAAATTCGGGGGTGTCCCCGAAGCACCCTGGGGATTCCCCGAAATCCCCAACCCTCATTCTGGAAAAGGACAACGGGATACGGGCGGGGCACCCCACCCTCCCCTGTCACTGGGATGGAGGGGGAAAAGTTAGTAATAATAAAAAAAAAAAAAAATAATAATAAACAACCCCACAAACCTCGGAGACGACACACATCACAGCCCTGAGAGACCACAGTGCAGGGCTGCCTCACGTTTGCTTACAAACACATCAGAACACCACCATTCTTCATGATATTCTCATGTTTTGAGGCTCACAGATGAACTCACCAGACACCTGCCAGTTTCAGAGATTTAATAATATTTTGAAACGAAACCAGGAGGAAAAACGTTAAAATTTCAGGATCACGTGTAAGTAATCCTTAGGTCTGCCTTAGTGTCTGTTGTGAACAGGAACACAAACAGTGTATTTGTGTAACACGAGCAGCAGTTTGTCGCGGCGGGTGTCACTCTCTAGGACCCGCACCAGCCAGCCTGTCCGGCGGTTCAGCTCCCTCCTGAGACATTCCCTTTCTCTGTGCCTGGCTGGATTTACAGCTTCCTTCTGCCTTTCCACGTGTCTCCGGAGCCCCCAGAGCCGCTGCTGCACCTCTCGGCGGGGCCCCGGTGCCCACGGAAGGCTCAGAGGGCGCGGCGGGGCAGCGGGGCACGGAGCACACCCAGAGCCGAGCGGAGCCCGGCACGGACAGGGCAGTTCTGATGGAGAACGTGTAAAGGGTGCAGAGAAGATAAATGAAGAACGGCTGTTTTTAACCTGCCGTATGCTGCTTTCACTTCCCCTCCCGTCTCTACACTGTAAATAAATCAGCAGTTGTTTGCACAGGGTCTCCTTCCAGCAGCACAGGCTGGGGACTGCTCACGGGCCAGTTAATATCACAAAAACCACACAGGTTCCGCCTTTGCTTCGGGTGCTACCTACTCAAACCGAGACCGCACGGCAGCGCGGACACAGCCGCTGCTGTGGGCACGGCCCTGCTCCGGGCTGGGGTCGCGGGCGGCCCCGGCCTCTGCCCCGGCCCCGTCAGTGCCCTGGACTCGGGCTGCGGGCGGCCCCGGCCTGTGCCCCGGCCCCGTCACTGCCCTGGACTCGGGCTGCGGGCGGCCCCGGCCTGTGCCCCGGCCCCGTCACTGCCCTGGACTCGGGCTGCGGGCGGCCCCGGCCTGTGCCCCGGCCCCGTCACTGCCCTGGACTCGGGCTACGGGCAGCCCCGGCCTCTGCCCCGGCCCCGTCACTGCGCGGCGCCGCCGGCCCGGAGCGGAAGCGGAAGCGGCGCGGGCGGCGGGAGCCGGGCGGGCGCGCGGCCGCTCGCAGGTGCGGTACCGCGGGCACCGGCGGGGCCCTGAGGGAGAGGCGGCGGTGGCGGGGCGGGCCCGCGGCGGGCGGCGGCAGCGGCGGCCTGGGGGGCAGCGGGCGGTCAGGGCGGGTCCTGCGGAGGGACCGACACCGGCGGGGTCCCTCAAGCGGCCTCCGCGCCCCGCGGGGGTCGGTCGGTCGGTCAGCGGTACTGGGGAGCGGCGGAGGCTGCGCTCGGGTTTAATGCCCTGCACCATTAACACCCTGGCGGGCCGGGTTTAATGCGTGTTTTGAGCCCTGGTTGCTCAGCGCTTCAGTGGCTGATTTGTAGTCGCGGTTAAATCGCCGTGGTTTGGTGTCAGTGGGAGCCCTTTACGGGACGTGCTCCCCCGGTGCGATCGGTGCCCGCTGATATCGGGGATCTCTGCCGTGCACCGGCTCGGTCCCGGAGCCCCAGAGCCGTGCCTGCTGCAGGGCTTACCCCTCGCTCCCGCTTCCCTTTGCCCTTCACCCGCCGGGCACCAGACTGACCCCGCAGGACATGGCACTGATGTCAATGTGGGCTGCGTTACTCCTTCCCCCAAGGCTGGATGTGCAAGCTGCACATTGGAAGAAAAATAAGGAGGAAAAATATTTACACTGCTTTGCGTTGTTGTAATTCAGATGGGGTTTTGCTTTGTTACCTGGCTCAGAGCTGGATCTCCTTGTGTCACTTTTGTTCATTGCCTTGCCTCTTTCCTCTTTTTCCATGGTGTATTTTTTCTTGAGATATCGGCCATTCCTTTGTTTTATGGCTGTTATTATTGAGGGCTTGTAGATATTTCTAATCTGCAGATTTTCAGTTGGCTAATCTGTGTCAGGTGACAAATGTGTAATTTGGTTTTTTTCCTGTTTCATGCAGAAAAAGGCTTTTAATTCAGTTTTTCCCAGAGCAGGAAGGCTGGCACAAGAGAGCAGCATAGGAGCTTTAGCCATGAGAGTGCTGTTGGGTATATTCATTTACCTATTCCAAACTCCAGTGTGTGATTTTCAGAGAATAAGAAGGACCCATCTCTGGGAGGAGCTGTGAACTGTGGTTTTTCCTTGCACTTGGCCAGTGTTTCACTCCACAAATATTGGCTGAGCTTCCCCCTCTGCACACAGGGAGTGATGGCTGTGCCCATTCTGTGATGCCATCTGTCTGCTTCCCAGGTGTGGCATAAAGCAAATGTCGTGTGCTCTTTGGAGATCACAGCAGGAATTTCTGGTTTTATTCCCAGAGAAAGAACAATGCCTGAGTTATTGTTGGGAAACATTTGTCTGGAGGGGTGTAAAATTTTAAAGAGAGGAGGATTTGGTTCATTTATTTATGTATATATACAGGTAGCTTAGAGCTACAGATTTATAACCCTATTCTTTATATTGAGATGGTAATAAAAAAGAGACAGAAGTTAGATCCTGGCAGCTTGTTGGGTGTGTATATATGTAGAATTGCAGCAGGATGTTTTTTCAGGTGCAGGGGGGACATGGAAAATGAGTTATCCAGGGAAAAAAAGATAAAGAAATGAAAGAGTACTTGAGTGCATATTGGGGGTGTAGTAAATATAAATATACTATAGTCAGAGAGGGGCAAAAAAAGCTTAAACTTTTGGAGACTGTAATGAAAAGCCAACAGAAGAATTCAGGTCTTCCATAGGCTTAAGAGTTGTGGGCAAGGAAATTCCCCTTGGCTTTATTTTGGGGTATAATACAAGGCCAGAGAATACAAAGTCTTGAAAATACACAAAGTGAAGGACAATAAAGAAATGGGATAATATGGTTTTTTTGGTCACTTCTTGCAGTAGGTTGTATCATTTGAGTCTGTTTGTGTGATTTCACTCATTTTTCAGCTTTTAAATTTGGTGGTGCTTAGTGCAGCCAGGAAATACTTGTTTCTTCATTCCCCAAAAAACCTAAAGGGCTGACTGGGGTTCCTCACCCTTGCCTGGATTAGTCCACAGCTGCTGGATCTGTGCTGACACAAAGTGTGATTTTACTTCCCATAAAATCAACAGTGGGTTGTTTTCCTCCCCAGTCTGAAATGTGTGCAGTTTGCAATACCTCTTAAAACAAGAAGTATGTGGTGTTGGTGTCCTGGAACAGAAGCAAGCTTATTTGAAAGCAGAAACACAGAGGAAACTGGAATTGATTTAGGTTTAATTGCATCTCAGGAGTGAATTTGTAAATTCCTTGCCTCTCTTCAAGTTTGTGAGTTTGTAAGCCCAGGTGAGAGGATGATCATCTCATTAATGTATTGCATTAAGTGCAGTTTTAAAAGTCTTAACATACCTCTCAATATATTTGAGATCCTGTATTTATAAGAAGAGGCAATGCAAAACTTATTATTTTCCTTCATCATTTTCAGTGTCCTGTAAAATGGGAATACTTATTGCAGTTCTTGGAGTCTGCTTCAGCTCTTCACTTGTACAAGCAGATTCTAAGGCTGTGACAACATCTCTGACTACAAAGTGGTCTTCAACTCCTTTGCTCCTTGAAACAAGGTAGGTGCTTTGTGACTTTTTTCATTGTCAAATCAGAATATGCTTAGAGGATAAAGTAAAGTTCTCTTTGTTATGTGGCACTTTGGTTTCTGGTCACTACCAACAGTAATAACATGAGAATGTGATCCCTGCTGTGCATGGGGAGATGGGAGGAGGATTTTAGAGGAGACAGTAATTTTTCTGTGTGATAAATTCTTTCATTTTGCATTAGAACAAACATGAATAACCATAAACAATTACATAGTTGGTATTTTTTGCCTTATGAAGTTTTACTCAAAGCATTAGATAGAGAGTTCAGCATGGTCTTGTAAGATTCTGCAGCTGAATGTCTTTTACTTCAGTGTTGTAGCTTTTGATACACATCTGCTGCTTGTGTCTATTTAGCTTGGTAAAACTTGAGTTTTACTTTGTTCATTGAGTTTTGCATTGATTAAAGTCAATTCCTTTGTTAAAGATCGTGCAAGTTACCCTGGGAACATTTCTTCTATGGCGTTAAAGACTTTATTTTTAAGATGTTGTGTAAAAAGAAAGCAAAATGCTGTCTCTTTTGAAATCCCTCATTGTTTAATTTTGTCATGTTTTAGTTTAGAGATGTCAGTAGGCCTTTTAGAATTTCAAGTTAATGTGTGCTTAATTTTGTATCACTTAAGGGTATTGCCAAATGTGGATTTTTGTCTGTTTTACTGCAGATTGTTTCACATGAAAATAGTTGAGCATTGCTGGGTTTCATTCACATGAGCATGGCTCTCATTCAGAGGACACGTGTCTCCTAGTGAAGTTACTTTTCTGTAACCTTCTCTGGAGAAGCTGAAGCCTGAAAGTTCCTTGAGTAGTAAAATGCAAAGCACAGGTTTTAATGCCAGGATTTAGATACCCTGAGACACTGCTGGGGAAATACTCAACCTAAGAGAGTGTAGAGCAGTAAGCAGATAATCAAAATAACATGCCAAAGACTTGATCCATTGTAG
The DNA here is from genome assembly GCF_035770615.1 of Melospiza melodia melodia. Taxonomy (NCBI): domain Eukaryota; kingdom Metazoa; phylum Chordata; class Aves; order Passeriformes; family Passerellidae; genus Melospiza; species Melospiza melodia. The sequence goes on along the minus strand of NC_086205.1, from coordinate 6,721,974 downwards.
CCAGAGGCTTTGGGTAGGGCAGGATGGTTCACCTGGGATGAACTGCAGCATGATGCAGCACTGCAGTGTAAAAGAAATCCCTCCTGCTGGTCACTGCACTTAGCCCAGCCCTGCAGTTTGTACCCAGGTGTTCCAGCAGCACTTACCCTTGGATTGGAGCACACAGTTACTGTGGCACTGAGCAGGCTCCAAACCTGCTGTTGTAGCATCCTTGAGCATAGCAAGTATGTTACAAGTGTGGATGTGATACAGTGTTTGTGCTTAGCAATGTTCAGAGGATGAATTTCATTATCTGGCCTTGTATACCTGCCCATTTATGTGCTTCAGATATGGGAATTATAACACGGTTTGAAGCTGTGGCTTCTCCTTTTACTTCTTCAAGAACAAGCCAACAGAAAACCTCCATCAAAGCCTACCAAAGCTCATAATTACAATTTGCCTCATGTACAATGTGTGTTTCTCATAAAAGAGAGATTCCAAAGAAATGCATTAGGGAGGAGAGCTGCCAGGATGGACCCTGCTGCCTGTTAGTGACATTTAAAGGATCAGGAGGTGCCTTACAAGCTGCTTGCATGTGCTCTGTGTCTGTCCTGGTCTGCAGTGATTATTTGTTTGGGTTTGTTTTTAGCTGTCCTGCAGTGCTTTTCCTAGTAACACAGTTTGCTGATATAGGTGGTAGGTGCTAACTTTCTGTAAAGCATCACGAGGTGTCAGATTTGTAACTTGAGAGAAAATTTGTAGATCTAACTCACTCTTCTCATCTTACTTAGTGAATTTTTATCAGAAGAAGGTCAAGAAAAATTCTGGAACTTTGTTGAAGCCAGTGAGAATATTAAGAGAGCTGAGCATGATGGTAAGATTTTATAGTTTTTTTCTCAATGCTGACTGATAGTTGAAAAATATACCACAGTGTTCTGTCTTCCATCATGTTAATCCTCATTTGACTTCTATAAAATACTTATTTCAGTAATATTTTTTGCTGTAATGTACTCAAGGCTTTTGGATATCCATTTGACAAAAGCTGTAGTGGATGAGTCTGAAACATTTTGCTTGCCAGATTCTTTTTCAACACAAAGCATGAAATATTTTAAAAGCCTTTTCTCTGTGTTCCTATTTCTCAGCCAAATTTAAATGGGAGCTCTAAACTGTTTCCCTCCTCCCCTGCCCATGTTTGCATCCTCAAGAATGAATTCAGGTGAACTCTCCTGGATCTCTGTTCAAGTTCACTCTCATCCTGTAGAATTGGCTGTAATGAAATTAGAGGAGGAATGGTCATGTGCAAACTCAGAATTCATGTAATAGGCTTTTGTTGGTATAAATCACACTGGGATGAGAAGCCCCTCTTCAATGAGACTATGAGATAGATAACTGCTTGTACTTTGATTTTGCAGGTAGTGATTATTCTTCTTACCAGGAAATGCTGAAAGTGGCCTGCCAGACTCTGTCACCTTTGCAGCAGAATTTGTTGAAATTTTCCTTGTCTTTACGCTCCTACTCTGCAGCAGTTCAAGCTTTCCAACAGGTTGGTACAGGAAATGCTCAGGTGAGGTGCAGAGCATTGTACCAAGGCTCAGGAAGGAGACATTTGAGATATAAAAAACCTGAACTGATTCACTGCTCTGTACACCTGAGCTACAGAGTGATGTGTATACAAATTTCATGAGGTGCTGAATTTTTGTCTAGAATAGACTAAAGAATTGGCATTTTGACATGCCTGCGTACCTTTTGCCTGCTACACTAAGAATTGGTGCAAAGATTTTTGTGAGGACCATCTCTATGGCTCCATTGGTACTTGGGATGCTGCTGCTGTTCCTGTTGCTCAGCTGAACTGACTTGTAGATAGTAATCCATATATATATATATATATATATATATATATATATATATATATATAGGGATTAGAACTCATAAATTAGAGTTCATTGTGTTCTCTGTTCTTTTTTAATTCTTTGGAAATTGTCTCACATTAGAATGTGCTTTATTTAAGTAATACTGTGAAACATCTTCCTTGTTCACGTGGATTCATTTTGTTGTTTGATATTTAACAAATACAGATTTTTGTGATGTCTAAGACAAAAAAAACCCTTCAACCAAAACCCCTACAATTGCAAGCCTTGCTTTCTGTACCTGCAACTAACCTTACAGTTAATTGTAACAGACTGAAAAATAAGTAAAGGCTTAAATCTCCATGTTGCAATTATGTCATGAACAAGGAAGAAGTATTAGTTTGGAGTGTAGGAAATAATACTGTTTGCTGCACAGCTACACTGTTAAAATTTTTGATTGTTCTAAGGGCAAACATTTAACCTACATCATTATAAATGTTTTATACAGATAGCAGCAGATGAATCTCCACCAGAGGGCTGTACCCTGTTTTTTGTTGTGCATGGGGAGAAAACTTGTGAATTTGACTCTCTTGGAAACCTTTTACAGGCAGCTTCAGACAGGTATTTGTTTAATTTCCTATTACTGGATTAGCTCTTCAAAATTAACCTAACTTTAGACTTACTGCTGTGAAGAGGTTGTAATAAACTTTTTATTTCTGTGTTCTTCAATGTTGATTTCTCCTGTCCATTGTTGGCACTGGAGTGGCAATCTCTTATTTGGTGTTAATTCAAATTGCAGTGATAATTTTCTTATCCCTTGCTTTTTGATAATTCTGCTAGGAAGGGGAATATGCACAGGAAAATCAGGAAACAAATTCTGGAAGTAGCTGGGAACTGTTGAAGGACAGTAGGAATTCTCAGAAGTGTGTAAAACCTTCAGTGTGCAGGGAAAATAGGAGCTGGGCTGCATATTCAAATGAGATTAATGTAACAAATTGTTTTGTGAATGGCTGAAAGCATGCACAGTATACTTTTCTCAGCATTGACAAAGAAAATCATTACCACACAATATATTTAAAATTCAGATTTCTCTACAAGAATAAAACTTGATTGTAACTGCTAATAACAACAGGAAGGTATAAAATATAATACTTTTTATTAAAAAACCCCAAACAAGTAATAAACCAAAACCAACATAAATCCTTACATTTCATAATATGAAAACATTTTTGTTTCAATACAAGTTTTGTGATCTTGGTTATTTGGTTCTTTTGAGAATAAAGAATTTTTTGTCAATGTGCAGGCATATGGCATCTATAGCTCACATGCTATTCTTCTGACTTACTGGGAATACTTTAAGTATTTATTGCACTTTGGACAAAATGTAAACAAAGGAGCTGAAAATAGACTTTTCATTCACTTTTTTGTTTGAATACTAAGCCAAGGAGCAGGTTGAAATGAATTTGTGCCATTGGCACATCTGTTCTATCAGCCTTTTTAATTTTTCATACAGAATTTATGAATCACCGTGGGGAGAGAAAGTTAATTGGAAATCTAAGGGAAGTTGTTCATTTTTAAAATTAGGATCATATTCGATTCAAAAGAGCTCTTAGTCACTTGTTTCTTTTCATATGTTCATTTTTCAGAAAGCTTTTGTCAATGTGCACAAAGTGCTGCCAGCCTTGATATGATATGTAGGAATAGCTCAACATGTGTGTTCAGGAAAATGAATAAACAGGGAAAAAAGTTCATTTTGCATTGAGTGAGGAAATGCTGTGACTCACACTGTGACTCTTCACTGTTCCCTCTTAGGCCAAAGCCATTTTTGTTCAAGGGGGACCACAAGTACCCAGCAGCAAACCCTGAAAGCCCTGTGGTCATACTTTATGCAGAGATTGGCTCAGAGGGGTTCTACAGACAGCACAGGAGGCTTGTTGCAAAGGCTGAGGCTGGAGAAATCACTTATGTGCTCAGACACTACATTGCTGTGAGTATATTTGTGCATTGTAACAGAGGAATTTGAAATTGAGGAACTGGCCTGGGTTTTCAAAAAGAAAACTGACCCAGGTTTGTTCCCTTTACATTGACATTTGCCTACTCTCATTGTTAATTTACTTGGAATACTCAAAGTTTTATTTGTTATTGCATGTAGCTGAGGAATACAGAATATTTTACATCTCCAGATTGTTTAAGTTGTTTGATTTCATAAATCCAGACCTAAATTCCAGATTAATTAGAGACTTTAGTGTAAAAAGAAGTGTTTCTCTACCCATATTAGAGCATAGGAAGTAGTCAAATCTTTCACAATCAGGCCACTTAGTCACTTGGTGTAAAAAGTAAGGATTAACTATTAGGTACCATTTTCAAAAGAAAGACATTGTTTCTGTAGTAATTTTTTTACAGAACCACTTAACATTTCTAGTGCAGTTTGTCCTGGGTTCCATCTTCCTCCAGTAAATTGTGCATAGCCAGTGGATTAGTATTTAAAACAACATTTCAAAAGGTATGAAGAGCTGGAGTTCTTTGATTTGTTGCTTGAATATTACTAAGTATTGCCAAAACCTGCAGTGTAGCAGTCAGGCTTGAATTAAAAAAAAAAAAAAAGGCATCAGCTCCTTAATTTCTAATATTACTTGTACTATTAATAAAATAAAGTAATGCATTGCATACACTACTTCCCTTTTATAACAGGAAGTAGTTGTTTGTCAGTGTTGGGAGGAATACATTCAAAATTCAGTGTATTGCACTTTAGATCTTGGTACTGTTATGTGTTATATACTTCAAAATACTTTTAGAAAGTGGTCATGCTTCTCTCATTAAAGGCAGAACTAATTATGCACCACTCTTTTGTCATTATTTTATTCCTAGCCATTCTCTGTGGTAGCTCTTCAGTGAATGTTTCATTTTGAACTTAAGGCTGAAGTTCCTTTCCACCCTCTACCTGATTTGATGATAGGACTCTGTCTCCCTCTGCTTTGCTCACACACTGAATCCTGAAAACATTATTTTGTGTTCCTCTTTACTCTGTGGATTTTGATGTTTTTTTGGTTCACAGAGATAATTTTTGCTTGCTGAACTTCAAGAAGTGTGTTGAAAAGCAGTAGGAAATAAAATTATTAGAGTATGCTACTGCAGAGCCACCCATAGTGTTTGTTTCTCTCTACCCATAATGTCTGAAATCCCAGACTGAGATTTCTCAGCTTTGGGAAGTGGTAGTTTTTCTTTTTTGGATCAAACAAAGATGGCAATATCACACTGTTGGCTTTTCCTTACAGAATCCCAGCAAGGAGAAGGTCTACCTCTCTGGCTATGGTGTAGAACTGGCTATTAAAAGTACAGAATATAAGGCCAAGGATGATACCCAGGTGAAAGGTGAATTTTTATTTCAAGTATTTTAATGCGAACATTTTAATTTTGCCAAGGTAATTTTATACTCATTTTGCTATGAATGTCTGAATTGCAGATATTTTTCTTTCCTTAGCTCTGAAATCCCTTTTGAGAGCATGTTCCTTATGAAACAGATCTTTGCCATGGCACTTCCACATTTGTGCAATCCTGGTGTCATAGCCATGGACTAGATCTTAGTAAGGGCACTATTAATGCAACTCATTTTTTACCAGCTACTCTGCAGGTGAAAAGGAAATTTCTTGACTTCAATTTGCCTTAACCTATCCATCTTCAGAGCAGACTGTGTTCCCTGTTCCTCATTTTTGTTTTTTTAGTTTTTAAATTTTTTTTTTAATTGCGGGAAGACAAAATTCTCAGAATTCTGCATGTTTTCTTTGCTTTTACTGCTTTTATGGAGCAGTGATCTCTGTTCTACAAACTCCCATGCACCTGCCAAAACGATTTTAATGGTGTAATCTGTGTCTGTGCTTTTTCTTTACATACACATACAAACCCCAGATTCTCCTGCTTTTCTGTTTGTTAATGGCTTGGTGCTAGTGGTGTTCTCTGTGTGTTTATAGGCACAGATGTGAATGCTACAGTCATAGATGAAAATGACCCTATTGATGAAGTGCAAGGATTTCTGTTTGGAAAACTAAGGTAAAACACAGTTGGACTTTATCACATCAAAAAACTTTTGCAGAAATCTTTGCTGATCTTTTGCTTTATTATTATTTTTTACATGTCTGAGTTTTCTGTATATGCTAGCAGCATATTTTTTTTATGTGGTAGTTTCTTTAAATTAGCAGCAGACTTTCTTACAGGAAACCACAGGAGTTGTTTGACCCTTGTATCCTTTCAGGCAGCTGTATCCTGACTTGTCAGAAGAGCTGAAAGAGCTTAGAAAACACCTCGTGGAAAGTACCAATGAAATGGCACCTCTGAAAGTGTGGCAGCTCCAAGGTAATCTGGATAAAGGCTTTCAGTTATGGTCTAAAAAACTCAATGTAAATGTGTTTTCTGGTGTTCTACACTATTGAGGTTGTTACTGGCTATGTACAGTTAACAGTTTGAATGTAAATTCCTGCATTGTCTCACTTGGAAAATACTTGGTTTTTAAAGTACCTTTTCCTGTTGAAATAGCTTTTGGCATTGTTTCACAGGACTTCTGACGTGAGGATTGCTTTTTGTATTGTGAAGTACAGTAAGCTACTTGCTCTTAAACTGACTGCTTGTATGGTCTGCTGAATGCAGAAAGGAAAGGAATGCAAAGTTTCTTTCCATGACCACACTTCTGATGTGAAATCTTGAGATTTCTCAAGACCAGAGGAAAACTGTATTTCAAAATCAGTTACATGCTGCTCTGACCTCATTCCCTTAAAACATCTATAAAAGCCTATGAAAAAACTTTTCATCCTCTCAAAAAGATTAATTCAAAGAGCTGAATGTATGTTGTAGCCATGGGGAATCTACCCATGTCAGTGGAAGGGCAGATCCTCCCAGCTCAGCCAAACAAAGAGGGCTGGTCTGGACTCACCTAAACAACCTGAGAGGGTTACTTGCTTCAAGGCAACACATACAAGTTGAATATAAAGCAAATGAATTTAAAAGTATCTATAGGTGCAGATAAAAAGTGAATTTCATTAGGTAACATGCAAAAAAGTTGCAAGATGAACTTAAGATGTCTCTGCATTGCCTTGTTTTCAGTTTTGAGTTATTGACCTCTTTTTTTTCATTTCTAAGATCTGAGTTTTCAAACTGCTGCTCGCATTTTGACTGCTCCCCCTGTGGATGCCCTGATGGTCATGAAAGATCTTAGTCAGAACTTTCCTACAAAGGCCAGGTAACTTTAATTTTGACTCCTAGAAAATTTTATTACTCTTCTTTTCCTGAGCAGGACCTGAGACAAGCAGCATTGGTTGGGTTAACTCTGACTTTCATTTAGCTGGAAGCAAACACTGGGGAATGTTTATGCTGAGAAGTTCTTCAGCCTACTGTTACAAAGAGGATTTCATGGTGTTTTTCTTGGATGGCAGCTGATGTGGACTGGTGGAAAATTTTCCAGAATTGCCCATGCTATTTTATTGTGAAATGCATCGAAACCTATTACATGAAGTCATCAAGAATTTATTGGCTGGGTTTTCTGTTTAATGACCTTAACATTTATCTGTTTACAGGGTCCCACTCTTCTTCTGGGGTCCACTTTGCCAAACAACCCAGTCAGTCTCATGTCAGAGGCTGATGTGCAATTGCACTGGTTTTTGCACTTTGTCAGTGCCTGTCTTTAACACATTCAAATCAGTTAAAAAACTCAATATGACCTGGCATGGCCAGCCAGTTTAGAGATATATTTCTCTTGAAAAATTCCATTGCCTGGATTGTGAAGATGATACTACAGAACCCTTTTGAGTAGGTGGGAGATATACCTGAGATGAATGTAAAAATAAACTGATTTCTGATCTTATTTCCCATTACATGATGTTAAGTTGTTATTTAGAGCTTCTGAAGGCAGGCATTGCATCTCACTGTGTTTCCAGGCTGATCTGTGGGCTGTACTCACCCACTCTGATGATGCAATCGCTGCATCCAAAGTAAGGAAAGGAATGGGAACCCACCATGAGCAGTGAAATCCCCTATTTTCTCTTGTCAGCCTCCATCTTTACATTTTTGGCAGCTGCACACTTTTATTACGGTTAATGTGAAATTAGACTCTGAGAGTTGGCATGTGGTTAACATTTTTGTACTGCTGGATTATACAGTGTAAGAAAAATGCTGCATCCTACTATTTATGGTGTCACCAAGTGCAACTGCTTCTTGCTGCACCCCTTTATACTATAAGGTTAATTATCTTAATATGTAAGGTATAATAGCTGGATAAGTAAATATCTATCCAGTAGATAAACAGAAAGAGGATTCATAGCATGATGTTTTTATTTTTGCAGAGCCATAACAAAAACAGTTGTGTCCTCGGAACTCAGAGCAGAAATTGAAGAGAACCAAAAGGTAACGTGTCCAGAAAGTAACACAGTGCCTTTGCACTCTGGTTTACATGTTGCTCAAGATAATGACCCAGTGTTTTCACACAAAATTTCATAGTATGCATCTATGTGAAGTGAAGAAGTGGTGGATTTTCAAACATGGATGAGGAGCATTATTGAACTTTTTTGGTCAAATAGGAAAATACTACTCTGGTTAGAAATTTATTGCTTGAAAAGCAGCTATATTAAGCATCTTCCTACAGTTTTAACAATGCAGAAGAAAATTAGTTCTCCTTATCCAGTTTGAGATGATATTTAGATATCTGTCTACATCAGTGATCACTAGGAAATCACAGAATGAATTCAGAACCTGCCATGGCTTTAGACTGATTCATTCTGTGTGGAGGAAATGGTTTCAATGTTGTTGCTTAGTGAAGGGATAAAATTAACCAGCTAAATCTAGATGTGCTTTGAAACAGAATCATAAAACTCCCCAGGTCATGAGGGACCTCTGGAGGTCACTGAGTAGGCTCTGTATTTGCAGAAGTGTTTCAGACAGCTCAGCTGGCATTAGCAAAGCACTGAAAAAACCAACAGCCACCTGGGAATTTTGTACAGGCTTTTGTACAGGAATTTGTGCAACTAAAATATGCCAGGTAGTGTGGTCTGGATAGAGACCAAAACAAAAATTTAGGGATAGTAGTGAAAAAAGTCAAACAGCAGCATTTGCTGTTTGAGCTACAGCGCCCTGTTCACACATTTCAGTCTCATTTGGTTTTATCAGAAGAAAAGACATTGTATGTTAAGTACACACATATTGTTTAGAAATCTGTTTGGGGAGTCTAGTAGTAAATGCAGAGCTACTTATCCCCTGAGGTTCCTATTCTGAGAAAGAAATGCTTTGTTGTTCAATAGTGATAAAATCAGAGGAGAAGGGATGGGGTTTGACACTCTTGTCCCATGTGGTTCTGGAAGGGACAAAGTATAGAATGTAAGTCCATGCTAAAGCTACCTGGTTAGCTTTTTCTGCTGTGTGTTAGATCAGACTCTGGTCCACAAGTAAAGCCATGATTTTGTGGATTCATTTTTATTCAGAGGATCCCTGGGCTGCTCCATCCAGAGCAGACTATATCCAACCGTGCCCTTCAGAGCTGTTCTTTGCACTACTCCCTTTGTGTGGGTATTATTTGATAGTTAAGTCCACTGCTACTGTTACATTAGAGTTTACTATGTAACTATCAACAGAAAGATAGATACAATTTAACGCTCAGCTTTTCTTTGAGAGCCTTACAAATTTAATAAAAAAAGTAAATCTTTTCTGTTCAGAAGCTACTTTCCTGTTATTGGTACTTCATGTGGTACTTATTATTCATGTACTTGGTACTTCATCTTGGTACTTATTATTCCTCTGTTTGCTTTGCTCACAGTGTTCATGATGGTAGTGTTGTAAAATATCCAAATACAATGTTTCTCCTTCAGTGTTCATCATGCCTCTAAATAGAAATTTGTGACTGGTACTGCAAGACAAGTCTTATTGGAAAAAAAAAACAACATTAAAATCTTTAATGATATTTTCTCTGCTTCTTTTCAGTATTTCAAGGGAACGTTAGGATTGCAACCAGGAGATTCTGCCCTGTTCATCAATGGACTGCTTATTGACTTAGACACTCAGGATATATTTAGGTAGGAATGTTTTATTTTTCACAATAATTGCATCCTGCTTAGAAACTTGCATCTTGCTTGTGCATGAATGATAAAGTTATTTAGACAGTTTTGAACCTTCTTCATAGTCTAGACTAGGTTTAATTGTTAAGTACTGTAAAAAGAAAATAATGGTTCCCTGTCTTATTCAAAGTGCATTTCCAACAAAAATTCTAATGTGAAAAGTGGAATACTCTTGAAGATTGGAATGAGGAGTGACCTTTGTGCTGTTCTTTTGACCTGTGCTGTGACTAGCAAGATTTTGTTTTCTCAGCCTGTCAGCATACAGATTTATTCTGAAGACAGCAGAGTGATTCTCAAAGGATAAACCACTGTAAATTGTTCATCTGGAAACCACCCTATACCTTTGTCAAGATGTGTTTGAATAATCCATATGTATATATATATATATATATAATGGATTAATTATCCTGATTTAACATTGCTTTTCCTAGTTATACAATATTATTTGAATAGATTTAAGTCATCTCAAGTTTCTTAGGATGGTAAGAAGTAGGTGATAAATAAGAAGTAATGTCTGGACAGACAGACTTGTTTATACCTTTCATCTGTTAGGTTAAGATAAGTTATTTGCTGTGGGGTTAAAATTCAGCCCCATTTTGCTTTTCCTTGCAGCTTGATTGATGTGCTCCGCAATGAAGCCCGAGTTATGGAAGGCCTGCACAGCTTGGGAATTGAGGGAGTTTCCTTACACAATGTCCTGAAGTTGAACACCCAGCCATCAGATTCTGACTATGCTGTGGACATCAGAAGCCCTGCCATTTCAGTGAGTTTGGTTTTTGATAGAAATACTTGATTTGCTGTTGGGCAGTGCATTCTTAAACTGCCAGGGGAGCTTTTGTCCTTGTCTCACAATCAGCTCTGAAACTGCAGTGAAGTAAAAAGGATAATAAGGTTATAATTAGCACTTTTAAAAAGCTTTATTTCTTCAATATAGTGTCTGATTTGAAAATATTTTAGTCTCAGACCAGAGCAGGAGGACTGTAAATTATTTAAATGCCTTTACTTTTCCTTAGTGGATCAACAATCTGGAAGTTGATAGTCGATACAATTCCTGGCCTTCCAGCGTGCAGGAACTGCTGCGTCCCACATTTCCTGGTGTCATCAGGCAAATCAGAAAAAACTTCCATAACTTTGTAAGTAATCATCTGACTGGATTAAATGTGCATTTCTTTTGTCAAGCTCAGGAACATCAGCTTTTGCCGCTTACCTCATGTACACACTGTCACTTAAATAGCTTGAGAGAGAGGGTGCTTTTCTAAAAGGTTTTGTTCTCCTAGTATTAGTAAGTTATGGCTGAGATTCAGAGATTTCTGAGCATGATTCTGTGGCATCTATTGATGCCTGGTGTTGTTTTGTCAATGGACAAAATTATCATCTGATAAATAACAATTTGGTGTGTTTCAACTTAGTGATAATACCTGAAGTTGGTTAATGAGATCTTAAATATTGTCTTCTTGGCAGAGTTAAGACCAACTTCAGTTGTTTCAGTTAGGAAGCATTCATGCACGAAGACTTGAACAAATGATCACAGCCCTCAGCTTAGTCCTGCTGTCCTTTTAGTCTGTAGGTAAATTACTTAGATCTGATGAAGAGTTTGCAAATTGTGCACTGTAACTCTTGTCATGTGGCAAAGTGGCCCTATGCAAAACAGGAACTCTGATTAGGGGAAAACAGGGACTTGAACCATCTGAAGCTGTGGGAGCTTGGATGTGTTACCTTTTTCTCTGGAGTTCAATACTTTTAGCATAAAAATTTTAAAATTCTAAGGCAACAGCTGCATGAATGAAGGGCTTTACATGCAGTCTGAATGGCCCAGTTCTGTCTGGGCTGAGACAGCAGAGAACATCTTGGCTCTCCAGGGCATAAAAACCTTTCACTTGCTGTTTGCATACAGGTGCTGATAGTAGATCCTACCCATGAAACCACAGCAGAATTACTGAATGTGGCAGAAATGTTCTTCAGTAACCACATCCCACTGAGGTAATCATAGAATAAGTGATTATTCTACGATTTTAATGTTTGGGGTTTTAATGTTTGGGGTTTTTTAAATTAGTTTTTATGCATGTGACTTTTGCCATTGTAAGATTCTCGTTGCTAGGACGCTGCAGAAATGTTGCATTCCTTGTGTTCAAGGTATGTGTATATTTCTTGAGTATAACTTCCTCTACTAGCAAAACAGAGTTCTGGTTTTTAACAGTCCAAAAGAAATCTAAAGTTTTGGATAGGAGAGAGGTGAAAAGCAAGATTCAGATGGACTCATTCCATGTCCTAAGTTTGATTCCTGGCTGCTCTGCTCAACATCTTCCCAGGCTATTCTAGAAAAAACCTGTGTTTAAGATGATGATCACAGCCAGCAGTTGTGTGAAAAGTGTATTCTTTATAGAAATGATGACCTGGGGATTTGTGTGATTGCAGGATAGGACTAGTCTTTGTGGTTAATGACTCAGAGGATGTTGATGGACTGCAGGATCCTGGTGTTGCCCTCCTGAGGACATACAATTATGTGGCACAAGAAATGGACAATAATTATGCTTTTCAGACTGTCATGTCTGTAAGTATTAATTAAAAAGGGAAATTAATATTTTAATATTTTCAATGTATATAAGATTATGTTAATGGGGCTAATGTGTAGCCAATGGAAGGAATTGTTCTTTGGCTGGGGTAGTATGCAGAGTATTTCCAGATACTGGTACCACAGAACACGTGTCCTTGTAATGTGTTTCTGACCTAACTTTAACAAGTGAGACTGGGTTTCATTGTGACACAGATTTCATGGTGACACTTAACACTTTTGCATGTTTTTCTGATCCTGTTCCTTTGCTCATTCAGTCTCTGAGTTCTGAACTGCCCCATCCCTTCAATGTTATAATTGAGTTTAGACCATTCCAGCTGTGTACCTTTGTCACATCAAAGGACAATACAGGTGCTGTTAAATGAATTTCACCTGTGGTTTGATACTTGTACAAATTGGCAAGCTGTGACATTAAATTGCTGGTTACTTTTTTTTTTTTTATTCTTTTTATTTTGGGTGTGTATTTGTAGCTCAAAGTAAAATCTTGTGCCTTCAAGAGGGAAGGAGTTACCTGCTTTACCTGTGAGGTTGTACTGTTCATAAGCATATCCCAAGTTCTGAAGGGAAGGTAGCTCCTTGGATATTCTTTATTTGAGGCTTTTTTCCCCGGACAACTCTTTTCACTCCTCAAATACCTTTTCTAATTAAAGATGCAAGTTATTATTTAAAGAAGTATATATATTTTACTGGAATGACTACAAGGTATAACAAGATACTTATAATGGCTACAAGTGCTTGAGAGCTGTTGCAACTGATAAATATGAAAAAAAGTTTTGCAGTCTGGCTGTTAATGCCTTATTATAACTACTGTAATACAGGTGACAGGTCAGTTTGCTTTGAGAAGGACAGAGGCTTTACAGTTGCAGCTGTAAACTTGTATTCCCCTTTCAGATCTATAACAAAGTGAAAACAGGAGACCAGCTGAAAGTGGAACATGTTGTTAGTGTTCTTGAGAAACAGTATCCTTATGTGGAAATCAACAGCGTGCTGGGAATTGATTCTGCCTATGATCAAAACAGAAAGGTAAGAATTCATCAAATAGAGCTTTGTTTTCCACTTCTTTTGCTGCAACAGTTCTGAAAATATAATTACATACAATTTCTTGGTCCAGTTCTCTTACTAACCAGGGAACTATTTTGTTACCACCTTGGGGGATTTCTAGTTATACTTCACTGTTTATGTTCAGCACAAGCTTTATATATTATACATAGTACATATAATGGAATATATATTTTTTAAAAATCTGTATGTATAGAGCCAAGATAGCTTTCTTGTGACTCATAATTCATGCTTTCATTATGGAATGCATACTTCAGTAGAGTTTATTAGTGTTTGCAAAAACATCAAAGTGATGGAATGGTTAATGAAAAAACCAAGAGGCTTAACATTGGGAGGGATCAGTGGGGGCTTCTGAATCAGTATTTGAGTACTGAGTGAGATAAAGCCATGATTATGAATTCAAAATGCTTTTTCTATAGCAAGACATCCAACAAATTTCTGCAAATAATTCTTGAAGTGATTTTTAGGTCTGATACTTTTCTGTATGGAGAAAATTAGGAGGGCAAATCACTATTGAACCAGTTATATGTAAGATGAAGCAGATTTTATTTGAGATTTTATAGGCCAATATTTCTTATTATTTGTTGTTCTAAAAGAAATGAAAATACTGTCACCAGTATCTCTTAACACACATGATGCTGCCTGCATCTGCAAATGTAAGGAATGCTGTCAGGGTTACAGAAAATAGGCTCCTAGGCTTGTGAGTCTTCCAGTGCAGGATAGTGAAGAGAAAAACATTTTAGGGAAATTAAAATCCATAAAAGTAAGACAGGCATTTTGTATGAGAGGAGAGGCCTCAACCAGAACCTCTAACCAGCAGAACTTAGTTAATTTTAACTTTTAACAGGGTATCTGTCAATGCTGGTGCACTTTTCAGAGGTTACATGAAATAGGGAAATTTGTCTTGACAAAATAATCCCTGCCTCACAAGTAACTGCTTTCTTACAGGTTTAAGAAATACATTCTTAAAAAAATAAGCATTCCTTACCCTGTCTTACATTACAGCTACCACTGCTTGCATTGCATTTGCTTCCACAGGCAAAGTGATGTTTCCTGTTGTGCATCTTTTGCCACTACCAGAAAGTGCTCATTTAAATTAATTTACAAAATGAACTTAAAGGAGTATTGTGCACTTCTGTATTGTAAAGGAACTTTTTTTTTGCTTTGAAAGTTTCAAAGATACATTGTCTCTATCTAACAGAAGTGGTAAAGGATCTCATGTGTGTTTAGACTTGGTAGGAACCTTTGTGGCTGATGTGCTAAAGTTGCTTCTGTTCCTGTTTTTAGGCAGCAAGAGCTTACTATGAGCAAACTGGTGTGGGCCCCCTCCCTGTTGTCCTGTTCAATGGGATGCCTTTCCAAAAAGATCAGCTGGATCCTGATGACCTGGAAACTGTGACAATGCACAAAATCCTGGAAACCACGAGCATCTTCCAGCGAGCCGTGTACCTGGTGGGTGCTGAGCTCCTCTGAGGCTTGAGAGAAACCAGATTTGGAAAAGCTGATCCACAAGTCCCTGGCTGCATATTATACAAGACAGCTTAGCTTTCAGAATTGCTTTCTGCTTTTTTTTTTTTTTTTTTTTTAAGATTATGTAAGGCAATTTTATATGTCAAATAAGAAATAATGCTTCTTTCCTCTTTCCTTCAGGGTGAATTATCTAATGACCAAGATGTGGTTGAGTATATCATGAACCAGCCTAATGTTGTTCCAAGAATTAACTCAAGAATCCTAAGGTCTGACAGAGAGTACCTAGATCTGACAGGAATGAGTAAGGGATGCTTTTAATTGTGTTAAACCTGAAATGTCTGAGTGAAAGACTTGCTGTTCCAGTGGAAAGCTCAGGTGGCAAAGCATTAACAGCACCTGAAGTGATGACCCAGTCCTGGTACAGACAGATGTTTATGTACAGCATTAAATATCTACTGATTTTCAAAATGGGAATTTGTTTTGTTTTTATACAGACCTTAAGGGGAATATGACTCATGAAGCTGAGAAATTATATAATGCATAAAGCAGCAGTTTGTTTCTTAGTTCTGACCTTCTTTTGAACAGGCTTGACAGTCATCTCTGGAATTAATTCAGATTTAGCAAAATGTTCCCTTGCTAAATGAACACCCAATGAAGTGACTGCAGTACAATGACATTGCTCCTGCCTTTTTTGAGTTGCTTGAAAAAGTAGCAGAGTGGATTTTTCAATCTATATTATTTACATACACCAGTGTCAGCTAAGTGAGACTTGGAAAATTCTTTCAACTGACTTCTCCCTATCAAATATGCAATGTAATTATTACTGTGACTTGTGAGACAGCAAAATTCATTTCTCAGCCTATATATTAACAGTGAAAATGAGATACAAGCAGTATTACAAGGAGCAAAATGGGACATGTTCCTAATGTTCTGGTAATAGTAGTGATTTTATTTTCAGTTTACATGGAATAGTTGCTTTGGCATTTAATGCTTGCTCTCTTCCTCAGATAACCATTTTGTGGATGACTTTGCTCGATTTACCACATTGGAGTCTAAAGATAAGACAGCTGCTGTTGCAAACAGCATGACCTACTTAACAAAGAAAGGTAAATCTGTGGTAGATTCTGAATCCAAGTCTGCTTTTATGTTTGTTTCCAAGCACATGTGCAGATCTTCACAACTCACTGAGCCTTGCCAGGCCTGTGGGTAACAGCATAATCTGTTAAAGATTTTTTTAGTAAGACATGACATCTACATGGAACAAGAATTTTCCCCTCTTAAACCTAGTCCAACCTCTTACTGAATAATAAAGTCTCAACCAAACTGCTCTTGCTTTTCTGCAAGTGACTCCCAGAAATGCAGCAGTGTAAGCAAGTGACTAGGAAAATATAAAAGGGGTTTTAGTTCTCTGGCTCACAATTCAAAATTACTAGAAGTTACATGGATTCAGAGGAAAACTCCAACTGCCCATTATATAAGACATCACCTAATGTGGTCAGTGCTGTTTTTATTGCTCCAGTGCAGGCACTGCTTTTCCAATGGCAGTGTTGTTACAGTTGCACACAAAAGTGTTCAAACTCGCCTGTACCTCTCAAGTGTAGGAAATGCATGCATAGACATAAAACAGAGCCTAACCAGGTCTAACCAGACACCATCAGGTGTTTCCTTTATCCATTTTGGTTAGATTCCAGAAATAAGCTGCTGTCATTTGGTCCAAATCCTCCTGTTGCTGTTCCTGTCTTTACTAGACTGTCCCAAATTTCCATGGTCCTGTCTCCAGTCACTGCCATCCATGTGCACTGCCTGAAATGTTCCCATTGCTCTTCCTGCCTCATGCCTGCTCTTCATTCATGCTCAGTCCCTTGGATTTGAACAAGTGGATTTAATTAAATCCACACCTTGGCATGCTTGTTGGAAAGTGCATTAATTTGCAATTCCATGGCTTGACATTTTTTGGTCACTGCCTCTTCTGCCACTTAAGATATTTAATAGCTGCTATCTGGTTACAGTATTGCTGTACCACATTTATTTTCTGAAGTAACAGAGAAGTTCTGTGTGCTGCTGGCTCAGCACTAGCACTGATACAACACTGCCATGCTGCTTTTTAAAGAGGGAAGATAACAGCACAGTGGCACAGCAGTGTTTGTAAACAGTCTTCAGAATGATGTCCTCACCCTGTGGTATGAAACTGGTAATATTAATTAAAGCTGGCATGAAAATCAAGCATCCATCTGTCTGAGGGGAAGGAAAAAGTCAAAGCTTATTGGAATAAAATTAGCACAACTTGTTGCTGTTGGATCTGAACTGTAGTGATTCAGTTGTGCCCAGTACAGTGCTGCAGTTTCTAAATACACATTGGGATTACCATCAAGTTATTAATGTGTCTCTCCTTTTCCCCTTTCCTTTCTGCTCTTTGACCAGGAATGTCTTCCAAGGAGATCTATGGTAACTCATGCTTTGGCATTTTTTATATTGTTCTTGGAATTTTCTGGTTCCTTTATGACACTGGCTTTAGAACCAGCAGGCAGTGAAGGAAGCTGTTGGAATGCATGTTTGCTCCAGCACTTTTGTCTTTATACAAAACTGATTTTGTAAATTAACAGCTTGAATACAAAGAAGTGATATGTCTGCTGGATTCCAATCCCAGCTGGAATCTCCGAGTTATTTATGTATTTCTTTATGATTTGTAATTGAAAAAGTAGCAAACAAACAAAAATCCTAAAAGATTCTAGCTTAGAGCAATGCATGCTGTCCCACATGGGTTTTCTGAATGACCTAATAAAGACTAATACACCAATGCTATTAATTTTGTCTTGCCAGGCTTCATAGCTTAGGTTCACCCATAGTAAAATTCTATGGAATTTTACTTTTTTGAAGTCTTTGCATGTGTGTCTTTGCAGTTTACCTCCAAATGAGGAAAAAAATGAAGCTTTCCTTCCTTTCACTCTCAAATTTCTTTTTTTTTTTAATAATTGCAGATGATTCCTTTGTTAGACCAGTTACTTTTTGGATTGTTGGTGATTTTGATAAACCTTCAGGAAGGCAATTGTTGTATGATGCCATTAAACATCAGGTAGGTAACACATTCATTGGAATGGGTTAGCAAAGCCCTTGGTAGAGGCTTGTAAAACACAAGTTGTGTTTTACACAATCTTCATGTGAAATCACCTGGTTCTCCCTGCAGGGTCTCTAATTTCCAGCCTCATCTCATTTTTAGGGACTGGAACATTGCTGATCTTAAGCTAGGACAGAATACAATAAATGTTCTTTTAAACCTGTGGTGTTAAACTGAAATATCTGTGTTTTGGTTTGGAGATAAACAAAAGCATTACTCTCTGCTCTGTCCCATTGGTTCTGGAGGATAACTGAACAAAATAAAGCACAGCTTGCAGTGTGTTTTGCCAGACTGAGTGGTGGCCATGGTCCTGGATTTCTTAGGTAGCACAGGCTTATCTGGAAGATTGCTGTGACAGTGGAGCCTATACATAAGCTAAATGCTTGATGTTAAATTAGTTAATTCATTATTTAACCTTGTGCTGCTATTTACCCAATTTGAAATCTGATATTCTGGTTAAGAAACACAAAGCTTTTGCTATAGTGTTTATTATATATTTATTTCATCTGAAATGTTAAACTTTCCCATCACCTGTTTTGTTAAACACAGAAATCCAGCAATAACATTCGAATCAGCATGATTAATAACCCCAGTGAAGAACCCAACAGCCAGAATACCATTGTGGCTAAAGCCATATGGGCAGCTTTGCAGACACAAACCTCAAATAATGCCAAGAACTTCATCACCAAGATGGCAAAAGAAGAAACTGTGAAGGCACTGGAGGCAGGAGCTGACATCTTGGAATTTGCTGTTGGGGTAGGCATGTCTGCTGGTGTTTTCATGGGGAGGGTGCTTTGCTTGTTCCTCAAATTCATTTTTTAGTGTAGTATATTCATATGCAGAAGGTGCAGTAACAGAGAAAAGTAACCCTGTTGGGATTGCTAGTTTGCTTTTTTTTTCAATCTCTGAAGGGTTTACCTAAATAGAACAATCCATCTAAACATCAAGTAAATCCTCATACTCATCAGAGCTATGTATCTTGAAAAAGGCAAAAGGAACGTGGATGCAGGGATCTATTTAAGTGAGTCAGTGTTTCTTGGATGGTTAAGAGAATAATATTCTTTTAAAAGATGGGAAAAAATAGAAGTGCATGTCTCAAAGTAGGTTTTAAAAAGTTAGGCAGGAAGATTGGAACTGGTCTAAGTAGCTTCACAGCAGAAGTTGGGATAGTGGTGACAAGCAAGAATTAGGTTTAAGGCCACAAAGAAAAGGGGGCCAGGGATCAGTTTTAGCAAGATACAAAGATGTTCTTGAATGACAACAAAAAGATTGCTTTTAAAAAGTGTGCAATGGTCTAGTTTTTCTTCCTATTCCAATGTCAAGTGTTCTTTTCTTTTAGGGTATGGATGCCAACATTTTCAAAGAAGCCTTTGAGTCTCCCAAGGTGGATTTTATTCTCTCCCATGCTATTTACTGCAGAGATGTTCTGAAGCTGAAGAAGGGGCAGAGGGCTGTGATCAGCAATGGACGGGTGAGATGATAACAGACAGTGAAAGAGACTTTCCAGTGTGAGAAAGGAGCAGATTTGAGCAGCAGAGTCTGGGTGGGGATCAGACACAGGAGTGCCAGCCTGTTTTAGGTCTCAGCAATCTTTAGGGTCACTTCCAGTTTGATTTATTCACACCTGTGTGACCTTTTCTTTTTAATGTGTGCAGTTAGTTGCTGGCATTTGGTACAAATTCAGGCCTCTCAATAACAAAGTTCCTTCATGCTGGTTGTGAATTGATTTCAGGGGTAGAAGGGGATGGTAAATTTGCAAGATTATGCTGCTTCAGTGTACTGAAAATGCTCTGACCAAGGTGCTTTGGTCTCTTCTACCATCTGTTTTTATTATAGTTTATCTGAAATGAGGTAAATGATGTTACAATAGCATTTCACTGCAAATAATGAAACACAGCTGTGTACAGCATTGAGTTTTCTTTTGTCATCTGTTTCTGGTTAGGAACAAACCCATTCAGGTCCCAGTGGTTGCTGGATATTTCAGTGGGTTAAAAATCTCAGGTGTTGAGTTGTTCTGTTCTATTTTTCTCATTAGCAGAATAACAAGACTTGTCTAGATAACTCTTAGGCTTCTGAAGGTTGCAGAAGGGAGATTTGCTGTACTATTAGAATTGGCTTGGTATTCTGCTGCCCCTTCCAGATGTGGTACTTCATGCATAATTTTAATTGCCTGACCCAGTGAAAATTTTAAGTGTGTATTTTATGTCTTAGTCTGGGGCTCTTGGCTCTCAATACCTGAATTTACCTGTTAAACTCTGCTGCCACTGACATTAATACCAGCCCAAATGGTTGGTTTCCACTGAGACTGGGCTGGAGTATTTATTTAATACATCTTTGAATTTTGTTTCAGTGTAGCCTTTACTTTGACCACCAAACTCCCAAAAAACTCACTTCCTTTTCAAACCAGGGCACCTAATAATGCTAATAATGATTCTGCTATGTTTTGGTAGATTATTGGCCCATTAGAGGATGGAGAGATGTTCAACCAGGATGATTTTCATCTCCTTGAAAATATAATCCTAAAGACATCGGGACAGAAAATCAAATCTCAGATTCAACAGCTGGGATTTGAAGAAGATCTGTAAGTAAACAGCTGTCACTAGAAATCTCAGTTAATTCAAGAAAAGCTGACAGACCTGTAGGTTACAATTTTGCTTCTTGGCAAAGGTGTGATGTACAAATCTATTTTCATTGAACTTTCAAGAGGTTTTACACCTTAACAATTGAATATATTCTTAAAATACTAGACTGAAAAATTATGGAAATACTGAAAAAGAAGTAGTGCTCAAAAGTAATTATCTTTTATGATAGGACCCCTCTCAAAAGTTTCTCCACTTAGAGGATTGCTTCCTAGTGCTCAGAGTTGCAGTGTAAAATGGGAAGAGTAGTGAAACAAGGGTTTGATCTGAGTGGCTTTCAGTTCTGAGTGGTTGGTGAAGATCAGGAATTCAGGTCCTGTAACATGGGTGACCCCTAAAATACAGCTGTTCTGTATTTGTTAGACTTAAATCCTTTGGTATAAATCCTCAGTAATAAGGCTGCAACCAGTTTAAATTACTGTTGGATTAACCCTTAAATATGTTTAATTCTTCAGAGCTTGTGTAGAGAGGTAGTAGGAGTGTTTGGTATCTGGATTTTGTTTGCCTTCTCTTTTGCTGCTGCCTGACAGAAATGTGATAACTACAGCCTTTTTCCTTGATATCTGCAAGCCTTATTCTTCTCCTTCTTTTCAGGGCAAGTGATTTGGTAATGAAAGTGGATGCTCTTCTTTCTGCTCAGCCAAAAGGAGAGGCAAGGATTGAATATCAGTTTTTTGAAGAACGATACAGGTATAGAATTGCTGAACAAGGCTTTTCTGTCTTTTAACATCCCCAATGTTCTATGTTGCATTTAATTAAAAAAAACCATCTAAGTAGCAGTAGGAAAGTCCCCAACAGTTTTCAGAAAGATTCCAGAAATTAATTTTATCTCTTCACCTATCTATATAAACATACATGTATATGTCAATTTTTTTCTCTATTAAGTTTCTGAAGGTGCACAGCATTTAGGAAGTAATTTCAGTTCAGAATGAGATGGATAGCAGTGGGTTGTAATGCATTTCAAGTGTTTATCCATGTATTTGATACTTTAAAATTGTATTTTCTTCTGTTTAGTGCAGTTAAACTGAGACCAAAAGAGGGGGAGACATACTTTGATGTTGTGGCTATTGTTGATCCTGTGACCAGAGATGCTCAAAGACTTGCTCCATTACTTTTGGTACGTAGGCAGGGTTGTGAGAACTTCAAATTCCATCCTTTTGGAATGTTTGCTTCCTCTTTGACTGTGTGGTGACCAGTGGCTTTCTAATAGTGTGTCTGAATTTCACAATGCATTTATCAGTGGAAATACTAATTAAGCTGTATTACACACTAATAAAATCATAACCATTGTCCAGAGAGCTTTTAGTTTCACCATTCTAACAGCTTAGTTTGCAGTAACTCTGTTCTTGAGGAGGGTCTCAGCATGCCAAAAAGAATGCCTGAAATATGAGGAGCAGGTAACTGTGCTTAAAACCACCAATTAAAAAGGGGGAAGGGGTGGTAAAGAAAACCACAAGGAGGGAGGATTGGGAATGAGCAGGTCCTGTCTATAGAACAGTGGTCAGCTCTCCTCATTAGATTTTTAAGGGATGTCTCTTTCTTATTACTTTAGGTTTTGAACCAACTGATAAATATGAATCTGAGAGTGTTTATGAACTGCCAGTCTAAGCTTTCTGACATGCCACTGAAAAGGTAAGCAGTTCCATGATACAGGGTGGGCAGAGAGAGAGAAACCTGTTGGAATGTGCAAGCACAGAAGCATGGTCAGCTGTCCCATGGGAAATCTCAATAACTGCTTTGATCTCATTTATATAATAGCATCATTTCCCACAGAGAATCTGGGAATTTGTGGATGGCATGAAGTAATTCTGCTATTTTACAAGTTGGCTGCTTTTAATTTTTTTTTTTGTATTTATATAAAATTAAATAACTTACTAGTTAAGTCTTGCACAGTTTGTTTTTGTCCTTCAAGATAGGACCAATTCTGACCTGTCCTAAGGTTAACACAACCTGCATTGCTTTGGACAAAGGCTTGGAGATATCAGAGGTCAGGGAAAGCTGATGGCATCTGCAAATACAATGAGAGTGAAATATTAGCAAATTTTGGCAGATGGGTGTTCTAACATTTTCTCTCTGAAATTTCAGCTTTTACCGCTATGTTTTGGAGCCAGAGATTTCTTTCACAGCAGAGAATAACTTTGCTCCAGGACCAATTGCCAAGTTTTTGGATATGCCCCAGTCTCCACTGTTCACTCTGAATTTAAACACTCCTGAGAGCTGGATGGTGGAATCTGTTAGAACCCCCTATGACCTTGATAATATCTTCTTAGAGGAGGTAAGAGAAATCATCATGTTCCTACTGCATTTAAATGGTGCTGCTTTTCCAGGGCTTGTTTTTATTTAATGGGAAAGAAATGCAGAATTTTAAAATGTCAGTAAACATAGAGCTGTGGATATTGCTGCATTTACAGACCTCTAAATGATTTCTAGGAGGGGAAGCATAAGCTCCCCAACAGCAGGATTGCTGTTCTCAATTACTCATGGATGCCTGACTCAGGGGTTCAGACACCACAGGCTTGGAGCAGGTCCTTCCCCTTGCTCCTAGAAGCCACCAAGCTGGTTTCAGTTTTCACTAATTTCACAGTGCTTATTAACTGGCAAACACTGCTGTGGTCCACAGAAGGATGTGCAGTGTCAGTGCAGCAGTAAAACCATGCAGCAGAAATCCTCTCAACTGCTCAGGAGCTGAGGTTCAGGAGGCCCAGCTGAGGTTCAGGAACTTGCTGCTGCTTGAGCAGACCTTGACTCAGATTGTTGGACTGTGGATCTGGGCAGTGCTGCCCAACATTCAGAGGGAGAAATAGGGAAAATCCCTTATTTATTTACCTTATTGTAATATTGCACATGTGTGTGTAGCAAGACTGTCAAAGCCTTTACAAAGAGGCCTCTGGAAAAGTGACAGTGTTTGCAGCCTTGTGGGCATCACAAATGTGGGTCCCCTTCTCACTGATCACTGTATTATTAGTCCCTATTATTAGCCCCCTCTTGCTTCTGCATCTCTCTGATATTGTTTGGGAATATGGTGTGGTATTGTGGTATATCTGGTATTACTGATTCTGTACTAGTTATTCACAAATCTAGGAAATTGGTTGTGTGTTTTATGGTTTTGGTTTTGGGTTAGTATGTTTTGGTTTAGGAGTTTCTTTGTTTTCATCTCTTAATCTAACTGTAAAGCCATCAATGAAGCATTGATACTACATTTAAAGCCTCTGATTTCCATGCCTGCCCCATTGATTAATTGAAAACCTGAGGGAGAGGGGGATTAAATGCTTCAGGCATTCCAAGTGCATTCCTGAGCTTCCAAATAAACAGCAGCTTTACTTTTGCAGGTGCACCATTTCCAGTTCCCAATGTGCAGTCTGTTGGTGCGGTAGCAATTAAAAATCTCATTTTGGATGTGCAGTGAGAGGAGATGCTTTGTGGGATTAGACTAACATTCTGCTTATGTACTGTCCTCAGGCTACATCTGAATTTGGCCTGGTAGGGACCCAAGACTTTTGGGGTTGTGGGGTTTTCTTTGGTTATTTTTTCTCTTCTCTTTCCTTGGCACCTTTGTTCAGTATAGAAAAAAAAGAATGGGTGTGTCCTGACAGTACCCTAGTGCACTGTAAGAGTAATGCAGAGCAAAATAAAATTTTTATTTCAGGTGGCTAATACTAGGTGAGATGAGCTTTAAACACATTTACAGTCAAAATTCTGGATCCCCATAATATACTTTTTATGAGATACCAATTCTCCATTCACCAGTAAATGTTAAAAAAATAAATTGTGGAATAGAGCAACAATCTTTTCCTATCCTAGCATATGTTGAGATTCAAATACTTTTGTCTGGGCCACTCTTATATTTGTGTGAGGTTTGTCACTTGAAGGAGCTGAGCTCTGAGGTTTTCTAGGTATTTGTCTAACAATAAAATTACTCTGGTGAAATAGCTTTTTTTAAATGACTATAGCTATTCTAGAGAATAACATGTGGCACTTTAGAGCTCGTGCTGCAGTCAGCAGTGTCTGCTCCTTTCAGGTGGAGAGTGTTGTAGCTGCAGAGTATGAGCTGGAGTACCTGCTGCTGGAGGGCCACTGCTATGACATTACAACTGGGCAGCCACCTCGGGGGCTGCAGTTCACCCTGGGCACCTCCAGCAGCCCTGTCATCGTGGACACCATTGTCATGGCCAACCTGGTGAGTGTCCTCCTGGAGCTGGCACAGCCCTGCCTTCCACCCCTGGGTGTTTCCTAGCATGGCCTCTGGCTTTGGGGTGTAACTTGCACTCCACAGCTGATGCAGATGCACCAGAACCCCATCATTCCTCACACTCATGTCTGAAGCTTCACACCTCTCACCTCTTTCAAGATGAGCTCCTTTCCCTTCTGAGATATTCTGGAATGTCTTTAAATGCTGCCAGTATTCTCAAGCAGCCCCTTTCCAGGGGAGCTCAGTTGTTTTCCTGGGTCCTCCCTGGGCCATCACTCTGGTGCTGTGAGCCTCAGGCTGTCTCATTTTTGGGACCCATTTCTTCAAGAGACCTGTTCCATAAATGGGGAGAGTCAGCAAGGACAATTGGCATTGTAGAAAATAAAGGAAGTGTGAAAGAATGGGATTTGCTTATTTTAGGTGAGGAAAGATGCTGGAAATCCAAGTGTATGATTATTCCCTGCAGCTGCTTTTGTAATGTCTCTGCATAAGGGATGTGTCTCTTCTCAGTGTCCACACTGGAGCAGGGGAAAGGTAATGGACTGAAATTATGGCAGAGGAATTTTGGCACTGGAGTGTTTTCTTGATATGTAATGTTAGTGAAAAACTGAAGTACATTACCTCTTGTGTTTTTTTTTTTTTTTTAATTTTTAAGGTTTTTAAAGTTATTACATTTATTTAAATGAATTAAAAGAAAAACAAGGAGAAAATATTCCTTGTTTCCTGGTGCTAAATATTTACTTTAGAATTCTTACTAATTTTCAATTTATGCCTTTTCTTAGCCAGAGTATATCCTACAGTGATGTATTTCTTACTGTAGAAAGAAAGATGTGCCTTATTTTACATGTGGTGTGTTTATGTTGGGGACTAAAAACTCAGAAGTGTCCTTTTTATAATTAACTGCATCAAAATTTTCAAAAATATTTTTAAATTTTCTTATTAAAGCAGCTTGGCTCACATAGGAACTGCAAGCATTTGAAGCCACAGGACAAAAGTGAATGGGAGCATCTCTACAGTTGCACGTGTCTTCTATAGGTCTAATAATCTAAATCACTGAGGAAAATATTCAGATCTGAATTTGAATCTCAAGATCTGAATCTGAAGCTTAAAAAGACTTGAACACAATATTTGAATTTCTAAGTTCTGTAGAAGAGATGTTTTGTAACTTGTAAATTATGTTACTGCTTCTGCTCTAGAATTACCACTCTGTAGAGCTTCAGAATTCCTTTAGACTTTCTTGTATAATCACAAATTAGAGTTTTGAAATTCCCTCACTCCTTCATGAAGGCAACCTTTTGCAGGAAAAGACTTTGGGCTTGCACTGCTCCCATCAGGACAGTGAAGACTTTGATCTAACAAATAATGCCAGACTTTTTCAAGCTTCTAAATCATAGGGAAAACCCAACAATTTTGAATAGAATGATTACTGGGGCTTTTCTCTTGTTCTCTGGATTTAATAACAATCTTGCAAATAACATTTTAGATCTAAAACAATAAGTCAAAACCCATAACTTTAAAGCTGATTTTTCTGCATTTGCATTTTCTGGAAAGTGCCAAATATTCTTTTCACTTTACAGGGCTACTTCCAGTTAAAAGCCAATCCTGGTGCATGGACTCTAAGACTGAGAAAAGGCAGATCTGAAGATATTTACAGGATCTACAGGTAGGCCAGGATAAGAAATACTTCAGTGTTTTTCTTGTAAAGCTTCTGAAGTAGATAGGCATTGTAATATGTGAATCTAATGGTTCCTTTGCCAAAGTGTGGTGACCTGAACAGCAAATTAAACAGCAAATTACATGTCATACTAAACATAGGTTATGCAAGGTGAAATTCATTAATTAAAAACCCCATTAAGTGTGTTCAGATAAATGTATTTGTTTCTTTGGCATGTCTGAAACCTGTTTTGCAGTGCTGAGGCTAAATATATGTATAAAAATGGCCAGAAGAAATAAAAACCATATTTTTGCTTTGTAGTAAAAATCAGTATCTTGCTCTATTTTCAGTCATGATGGCACGGACTCTCCACCTGAAGCTAATGAAGTTATTGTTGTTCTCAATAACTTCAAGAGCAAAATTATTAAAGTGAAGGTGAGTTTATAAACCTAAGGTGCCCTTAAAGAAATCTGTTGGATCAACAGTGGGGAGAAACTTGGATTAAGGCCTGAAGCTCCTTTCCCATGAGCACACACTTGAGGCAGTCTGCACTAAGCTCACCTCACTGTATCAGGGGTAGAGAGCATCATCTGTAGCCTTGATTTGGGTTTTTAATACAGGAGAGAATGACAAAGTCCCGTTCCTTGTGTATGTTCCTGAGCTACAATAATACTCACAATTTTATTCACTTTTGTGTCACTCTGACACAGGCTAGGTGAGAATACATTTGAAAAAAATAAGAAAAAAATGGTAAATTACTAATCTGCTGTCTCTTAGGGTTGCCTGTCAGGTAATGCCATAGTTGAGAAGTTCAAGGAGAATGACTGGTAGATAAGTGATGGCTATAACAGAGCCAGTTCACACCTCTATTTACATGTGCTGGGCTTATTTTTGGGATGTTCTACCCATTCACTGTCTTGTTTGTGTATCTGCTTTGGAGTCTCAGTGACAATTATACCACTTAGAGACTGGTGGAGTTGGTGTGTTGGTTTTTTGAGGGGTAGGGGTTGTTGGTTTCTTTGAAGGATTTTCTTTGCCAGAAAGATCACTGGCATCCACCTCATTAAATATCTCTTAAAAAAGCATTTTAACCATCCAGACTAAAATGCCTTTGGTGTCTAAAAGCTCCTTTGAAATCTGTTTGGAAAAAGTCACTCATTACTGAGCTGTTTTCCCAGAGAGCTTAGGTTACCTGCCAGCTATTCAAGTAGGTAAAAACAGAACCAGTGGCAGGATAACACTCCTGCAATATCTACTCAATATGTGGTTCCAACTCACTAAAGCCATGTCTTGCTTCACAGGTGCAGAAAAAGTTTGATATGATGAATGAAGATCTGCTAAGTGATGGCACCAATGAGAATGAATCTGGATTTTGGGAATCTCTGAAATGGTAAAACTAATTCAATGATAACCTACAAGTTTCTTGAAACCGGAAAACTCTTTGGCAATACCATGATGTGTGTGAAATTCCACAGCTGTCTGTTAAGTCTGCTTGAATTCAGGGCTGTCATTGATTGGACTCCTCTGTTTCTAGAGCTCTGGGCTCCTGCTTTGCACCTGCTTTTACCTTCCTTTACCCCCCCTGCTACTTGGGAGCCTGAAAACATTTGTATTTGCAGCCTTTCCTATAGAGCTGGCCCTTCCTGGCTTGTGCTTCACAGAACCATGTTTTTCCTTTCAGGGGATTCACAGGAGGACAGAAGAATGAAGATGTGAAACAGGATAAAGATGATGTACTAAATATATTCTCTGTGGCTTCAGGACACCTGTATGAGAGATTCCTACGGTGAGTTGAGAATTTATAACCCCAGTGTGCCAAAGGGTGGTGGCCTTGCACAAGGAAAAAGGTTACAATCTGTAAGAGTATAAAAAAACTCCACTTTTTCAATGCTTCAGAAGTCCACTAGAATCTGCATTTACCACGTCATGGGAACTTCTGTCTGCATAGCATTCATGAGTTAAAAATTGACTTAGTTTAATAGATGGTGTGTTGCTGTCCTAAGTTTTCTCACTACAATATAACCAATGTATTGTTAAGAAGTTACAGAATAAGTCACAGTTGCTTTGGAAAGAATCTGAGTTTCTGTTGTTCTCAAAGGACTGTGAAAGCCAACAGGTTGTATATTCTCTGCCTAGTTAAAATATAGAGATGTTGGGGGTTTAGTAATTTTGTGGATAAAATTAAGCAATTTACAATAGGCTGAAGCTACCCACTTTTTCTTTATTTATAAAGTTCAGTTACCTGACACATAACTACAAATAATTTAATCATGTAGCCCAGCAATTTGTGATCTATTCCACAGCTCACTTTTCATGGATACCACTAGTTCCTGTAACTGCTTTATTTTTTTTTTCTTTTGATAGCATAATGATGTTGTCTGTGCTGAAACACACCAAGACTCCTTTAAAGTTTTGGTTTCTGAAGAACTACTTATCACCTACATTCAAGGTTTGTTACTAACTAGAAATTTATTTGGTGGTGGGGGAAGGGTGCCACAAGCTGCTTCCCCCTCCCTTTCCCAGCATCACTTGGCTAAACCTGAACTCACCCAAAGCTGGAGGAAGCCTCACAGATGGGAATGTCAGCTGATGTGACAGTGGGCCAAGTTTTTCTAGTAAAAAAAATTTCCCAATGCTCTTCTCTCATTTTACATGCTCCCACTTACACTGCTGTGTACACCCCTAAACAATTGTCCCATCTGTGAATTTTTATGATTTGAGTAGTGCATTCTCCTCTGTGGATCACTATGAAATGGCTCATAATGGACAAAAATGCTGAAATAGTTAGTTGCCTTTACAATTTGTATTGATTGTTCAGCTTGGGCCTCTGTTTTGTGTGAACTAAAAATGAAACTAATTTTCTATGTGGTATGCTGATGTTCTGTGCCTTCCACTGAAGTCTGTCTCTTGTAATGTGCTTTTCTTTTTCCTGCAGAGGAACAAAGAACTGAGATAAGCTGCTTTTTTCCCCTCCCTCTGCAGGAGTTCATCCCATACATGGCCAAGAAGTACAATTTCCAGTATGAGCTTGTCCAGTATAAATGGCCACGCTGGCTGCACCAACAGACAGAGAAGCAGCGAATCATCTGGGGTTACAAGATCCTCTTTCTAGATGTGCTCTTCCCATTAGCTGTTGATAAAATCCTCTTTGTGGATGCTGATCAGGTAACACAGAGGCTGCAGTTATTTGATCTTTTCTTTTTTTCCTAATTTTTTTTATTAATAAGTTCTAGAATACAATTTCCATATTGTTGGAAGGGTTGCAAGTTTGAGCCCTTCACAGGCATGACTAGAGGTTGATTCTGTAATTATGGCATGCTTCACTGAGGGCTGGGTTTTGTGACTGTTGCCACAAGATTGGCTTTGTTGGCCTGTCTTCTACTGTTATCTGGTTCCTCATTCACTCACTGTGATTCCAGCCAGCTTGCCAAACAGATTCTCATTTCACCCTTCCACTTTTGCAGTTCAGTCTGTTCTCCCAGCCTGCAGATCACTTACCACAGATGGTATTTTCCTAACTCACCAACCACTCTGCCCTCCCAGGCCCTGCTTTTACCTTGGCCAGAGGTAGAGAAGGCAAATCCCTTGTGCACAAGGCCATGGGAGGCTTTCTGTGCCCCCTCCTCAGCTCCTGGGTGGGAAGGGCAGGAAATGTGCACAGTGAGAACTGCCAAAACTACTCTCAAAAGTACATGTGAAGTGAGAAGTATTATCAGATTATCAACAAGTGAGTGTGAACTGCCTGGGGGGTTTGGCACATGTTCAGTGGGAAGCCATGCCAGGTCAAACTGAAGCTGAAGGATCAGTTAGGAGAGATTTCCAGCTCCCCAGTTGTCATTTTAGACAGTTTGTTTCTCTGCTTGTGAGAGACACTAAGGCATTTTTTTTCCCATTAGAGTGGTATTTTTAAAGTAGTGTTAGTGCCACATCTGTGTCAAAAAGCCATTAAAAAGCTTTCATCCCTGAAGAGTCTGCAGACACTGAAGAGGAAGGGATACCAAGAATCCCAGTTCATGTATAGTGAGAATTCTTGCTGCTTATTAAGAAACAGTTTTATGTATAGTGAGAATTCTTGCTGCTTATTAAGAAACAGTTTTGCACTTCATCTCTCCAAACCAACCCCCATCAGGTTATTTGAAGCTCTATTTTATTTGCTCCAGCTCTTAGGGCAGGGGAGACAACACCTTTTGTGCTGTATTTTTGTACTACATATATATAATGCAAAAAACTGCCACATATATATCAGGTGATTCTTCCTTTATCTGCTTGCTCAGTTTGAGTTAAATCCTATACAGCATTTGCAAGCAACCCTAGAAGGGCAGGCTCCTAGAAATGCAAATAAAATGTCCTTTCCCTTCAGATTGTGCGCACAGACCTGAAGGAACTGAGGGATTTTAATTTGGATGGTGCTCCTTATGGATACACCCCCTTCTGTGACAGCCGAAGGGAGATGGATGGATACAGGTTCTGGAAATCAGGATACTGGGCAAGTCATTTAGCTGGAAGAAAATACCACATCAGGTATGAAGAATTCTTCTTTTTTTCCTAAAATAGAGAGGTTGCTACTTGGATTTAGCAGAAAACTAGCTGAGGTATGCAGCTCTGCCTGAAAACCAATTGTTGCTTCCTGTTGCCTCTTTAAGGTTCTGTGGCCAGTGAAGCACTAGAGACAAGTTATTTCAGTTTGCTACAACTTTTAGAGATGAAGAACTGAAGTTAACTAACAGACATCTTCCTTTGTTAATAACAAATGTTGGAACAGGGACTGCCTGACAGCAAAGCTAAGACAGATTTGTTGGAAATTCTTTTTTGTACATGCCATGATTTGTTCCTGAATTTCCAATTTGTCGGAAATTCTTTTTTGTTAGAACTGCTTTCCTGCTTTGTAATAGATCATAGATGTGCTGCCACCCTGAGACTGTTTTAGGGTATTGTGTCTCAGGGGTTTAGTAGGGCTGCAGTGTTACCCCTCAGTGAAATTACTAATTGCAGTCATTACTAATTGCATAATTTCCACGTAGTGCTCTGTACGTTGTGGATCTGAAGAAGTTCAGGAAGATAGCAGCTGGAGATCGACTCCGAGGACAGTATCAGGGTCTGAGTCAGGATCCAAACAGTCTGTCCAACCTTGATCAGGTGTGCTTTGTTGTGTTTGTTTTGTTTTACTGGGCTATGGTGTCAGGATGGAACTTGGGATTTTCCCAGAGGTCTTTGGAATGGGATGAGGTGTGGATTCATCACTTTATATTTGCATTGGGAAATAAGAAAACTCTTACAGAAGTTAACCTTCACAATCCTGTTGGTTTGGGAGGAGGGTTGCTCCTCCCATCCTGCACCCTGTGGAAACAGCCACTAACTCTTACTCTGCACAACAGGATTTGCCAAACAACATGATCCACCAAGTACCAATCAAGTCCTTACCACAGGAGTGGCTGTGGTGTGAAACATGGTGTGATGATTCCTCAAAGAAGAGAGCAAAAACCATTGATCTGGTGAGTGCAGGATGATTCCCTCACTCTTACAGCACAATAAAATACAGCAACCAGTTGTAGAGGCACTTCCCTTCCTCAGCCTCTACCACTACTTGCACATTTTCAGCACTTGAGTTTTTTCCATTAGTTTCTGTGTTTCTCTTACCTGGAGCAGTGGCATTGTTATGAATTTGGAAAGAGACTTTGCACTGTTCTCTGGCTGAAGATCCCTGCAGAGGGGAGCACACCTCTGTTGAGTGCAGACACCTTTTGTAGCCTGTCTGTTCTGTTTGCAGTGTAACAACCCAATGACCAAAGAGCCCAAGCTGCAGGCAGCCATGAGGATAGTTCCAGAGTGGCAGGACTATGATCAAGAAATCAAACTGCTCCAGAGTAATTTCCAGAAGGAGAAGGAAATGGGAACACCAGCTGAGATGCCAGGACAACACACACATGGTAATTTTTCTTTCTGTACTTCTGTGACTTTCTCTGTGCCTTTTGGTCTTGTGCTGTGTCCTCCCTCACTTGAACCATGCACAGGGCTGAATGAAATCATCATGGGATGGAAGGAACTTGCTGAGCAAGTCTGGTGTAATTTAACCTAATTCTGAAAGCCAGAGAACAGATTTGTTCCAGTTCTGTAAAAGACCCTCACTGTTCCTGAAATTTTATGAGCTTGGCCTTTTCTTAACCCTTAAAGAAAGTTCTGCTACACACTGTGGGTGAGAATTGTTCTTCAGGCACTGATACCTTGCAAAGAACAAGTCTTGGGAGGCTTTATTGATTCTCAAACCAACCTGCCAACTGAGGCAGCTCAAACTGAGTGCTCATTTTTCTCTCCTCTTCTACAGATCCAGAGGCACATGTGGAATTATGATCCATGGAGACAAATTCAAGTTAGACTCTTTCATAGACAATTTTTATATTGGAAGCTAGTTTTTTTCCGGTGTGTCTGCAAAACTGCTGAATAATTGAATGGGATGATGTATGCATTTCTATTCCTTGCCTTTGGGTTAATTTCTGC
Organism: Melospiza melodia melodia; assembly: GCF_035770615.1. NCBI lineage: Eukaryota > Metazoa > Chordata > Aves > Passeriformes > Passerellidae > Melospiza > Melospiza melodia. The sequence goes on along the minus strand of NC_086205.1, from coordinate 6,688,865 downwards.
ATATGAAATAGGATCTGGATTGCTGGAATTAGCTTTACTGGTGTTTTTTGCACCTGTGGTGGTGATGAAAGACCCCGTGATGGAATTTAGTGTTTCAGAAACAAAACTTCACAATCCACCAGAAGAGCCACAGCCTGTTCCTTCAGCTGTTGCTGCCTCCACCACTGCTGAAGCTCCAGTTTAGCCTCAGATCTAACTTGAGAGTCTGGGAATTGCAGACATACATCCTAACCTCATCTGATGGACATAATTTTTTCCAGGTAACATTATAAAGCTCGAAATTATGCCTTGAATTTGGGACACTGTTTCATCTTCAGGTTTTCAAACAATTGAAAATACTTCTTGGATTTGTTCAGTCTGCCCTTGATTTTGTAACAAAATCAGCATTATTTTGATTTTCTCTTTTCTGTCTTCATTTATTGCCCAACTTTTGAAGGTTTGGCTTAATGTAAAACTCTACCACAGTCTCTTTAAATGCCCATCCAAATGCAAATGCCTAAGCTCACAAAGTGAGCAGAACACAGAATTTGGCAGCTGAGTTCATCCTAGTCTCTATGATTTGAATCAAAGTGCCCTCCCTTCCTCCTCCTCCAAGTGTAAATCAGTCTGCAAAACTGGCAGGGCCTTACTCTTGCTGTGGTTCACTGATTCATGAATGTTTTTTTGTTTATGAAAAATCTGTGTGAACTTGGAAGTTTATCATCATGTAAATTTCATTAACTTTATTTTTCTTCAAACAGAGAAGTTGTCACATCAATAAAAACTTCAGAGTTCTTAGGTCTTAAGCCTTAGTTCCCACTTTGATCATCCTTTTTCCTTGCACACTTTACAGTCCTCGTTTGATTTTGGGGTTTCTGGATATTTCACTTGCATTTGCTTGCATTCTGTGCATAGACAAGGATGTTTCTTCTTGCAAGGATTAATTACCCTGGGCTGTTTTATCATTCATGTTCATGTCTTCATTTTGAAAGATGCTGCTGCTGCCATAGTTCTGTACTATGAACATACCAATTAAAGAAAACCCTCAAACCCAGTTTCCCCCATTTTGTAGAGTTAATATAGTCTGCTCCCTGTAACTCTGAAGAGTTGAAATGTAAAAACTAAAAGGAGATTTCCAGTACAAAATATAGTCACCTATGCAGCTTGAGAAATCCAAACTTTTTTGGTTTTTGTGACTCCCTTGTTTTCATACATTTATCAATGTTTTGTGCTGTAAGACCTTCAACCCAATAATCATATCTCAGTATAAGAATATTGAAACATTCTTCTGGAATTGCTGTGTTATAAATGCTATAATGTTTTGAAGGAATATGAAAGAAGACATCAGCAGTGTTTGAACTGTTCAATAGTGTGATTTAAGGGAAAAAGCAGCTCTTCTCCAGCCAGCTGAAGGAAGGGCCCAAACTCTTAAAAAAAGCACATTAAGAGCAACTTACAGAGTTTATCAGCTTAAGTATTTCCCACGTTGTGGGGTTTTAAATTCAGATAGTCTGTCTGGTGTCTCTGGAAATGACAGGTGAGGTGCCTTATGCTTCCCATCAAAACTGCTCCACTTAAGGATAAGCAGACTTACAATAGCAGGAGTTCTTTCTAGTGTAAAAAACAGTACACCTGTTAACAAATTAATTACATGTTGTGTCAATTAGCCTCTTTTAAACAGCTAAGACAGCACAGGCAAGGTTGTCCTTTCTGTGTTCTGATCCAAATCACTTCAGCCTTGCTGGAGCACATGGAGTGGCACAGGGAGGAGTGGGCAGGAGCTGTACACCACTTATTCCTTCTGGAGATGGATGGAGCAAGAATGTGCTCAAGCCCTCAGAACAGGAGCAGCTGTCTGTGAAACAAGGCCCTTTCCTCTCTAGAACTGTATCTGGCTTCTTTTTTCTCCCAAATTATATTAGAATGAGCCACAAGACTGAGAAGAAACCCAACTCTTAAATTCAGCACATTTACAATGCTTTGTTGGATAAGAAAATACATCTAAATTAAATGTCAGTTACAATTGGTTTTTTTAAATGTGCTCCTTCATTCTGATAGTTAATGTATGTACTTGAACACCCACACTGCATCCTATCGGTTTTTTTTTAATGATAAGATCTCTCTGGCTATGGAGGGTATTTATGTCTCCAGTTAACAGACACCATGCTCTTCATTTTTTTATGAAGAAATAAAAGTCCTCTAACTCACAATTGATACAGAAAGAAACCAGAAGCATACTGTGAGATTCTACACCTTTGCCGTACTTTTAAGGTGTTCTCAAGTACAGTATAAAATGCACATGGTATTGATCATTCTGAATGTGAACTATTCCCCCCTTTTCCTGAGAAGCTGCTATTTATTTCCACCCAAAAATGACAATCAAAAAGAGAATAATCACTTCTTTTGGATCTGTGCATGTGTTTGCTCTTAGATGCTCAATGGGGCCTTGAAAGACAAATAGTTTGTCACCCTCATGTAGAAAGCATCTTGTAGAGAGATGAAATTAATCTATTAATGAAATAGAGCAGCTGCTGGTCATATCACTGATGGCCTGGTCCTGGGACTAGCAGAGTGATGATAATTAGAAAATGGGGATTACAGAGGTCACAGTGGGGTTTTGCATCCCTCAGAGTAGAAAAGCCACATCTGGGGTAAGGTGATGACATTGTTGCCATCTCTGGCTACTAAGCAGCTTGACCTCTTGGTGAGGAGTTCACACTTGAGAAATGCCCTCTACTTTTATTTTAAAAGGAACTTTTCACTGCCTTACTAAAACCAAATAGCAAAGAAACAAAACTTTAAGATTTCTCTTTCATTTAGCCATATAGGGTTATAAAGAAAATGAAAGGGACATATAAAAGAGTAAATACCCAGTAACAGTCTTAGGAATCAGAACATGGTTAAATTATGACCTGGTTTTACCCAAATCTTCTGTAATCTGTTCAAGAATATTCCATAACTCTGTGTGGCAAGTGATCCAAGGTGTGGGGAGTTCTCTTTACTGACTGGCACTGAGATCACAGTGAGCTTCCCTAAGAACAAGATCCAACACAATAAAACCTCTGCTGTTCTTTACCCTTGTCTCTCCTGTCAATTGCTTTGGGGCACATAACTGAGGTTTTAATAGTGTTCCTTGGAGTACATTTTTCACTTCTTGCATGCAGGTGTTGGGATGCTGTTGAAAAGCCAGAAGGGAAAAAGAGGAAAGGGTTCCTCCTCCCAGCCAGTCTTGTTAATAATGGTACTTGGGTAACCCCTAAACTTCTGTTAAACAATAGGAATATTTTATATAAATCTGCCTTTTAGGTTTTTGGTTTTTTTTTTTTTTTTGGAACTCTACCTACTGCTACTATAAAAGAATGTTTCTAGGTCAGCTTTTTGTCATTTCTTCATTTGATTTGGTTTTACACTGATCCTTCACAGTAAGCACTGGGAAAGTGATGCTCCTGAAATACTTCCAAGTACAGAGATGTGTCTGAAGTTCTTTCAGAGTTGGGAATGAATTCCAAACTCCTATGGGACTCTCAAGGGCTCTTTTCCAGAGCATCTTTATTAATCAAAGAGCTATAAAATGGACAGCTTGACACAGGAAGCCCAGCTGAATGCTACAGAGACCTGCACTTGACTGTTTGAACTTGCTCAGGTTTGGGAAATGAGACCAAATCCCAGGAGACAACTAAAAGAGGAAAAGGAAGCAGCCAGAAAGAATAAATACACATCATATGCCTATGACCTCAACAGGATTTTGCACTCCTCCCCTTTTGCTTTTTGAAGTACCTATTGAAGCATGTAACTGTATATACTTAATGCTGAAGAACTGATCACCCTCCACCCCAAAAGAGCTGCATAAATGAGAAAAATTCTGATGGGGGAGTGGGGAGAGGGGATGCAAAAAGTAGTTTTGAATCCTTTTTTTAAATAAAATTTTTAAAAATTGTATTAACCAGGATACAACAGGTTTCTTTGATGGGCAAGCTATCCCATTCCTTGCTGGTTTGCTGTGTACCACTTAGGCTCTTTCTGGGGAAGTTACAAAGCCATATGAGGGCAGGCAGCACTTTGTCTACAGGTGAACAAACCACCAGGCCACGAGCTGCTCTTGCTGCCCATTTCCATGTATTTTATCTTAAAAGGAGAATGCCACTGCTTTACTAAAAAGCAAATAACAAAGAAATGAGACTTGGAGATTTCTCTTTCATTTAGCTGTGTGGGGATATAAAGAAAATGAATACTTGCACTGATGTAGCAGTGCAAGTATTATTTAACTAAATGAAAAGTCATCATTTAACAAGATGGAAAGTCACAAAAATGCACTTCAGAGTCAGACAACACCAGTTGTGCTGCCCTTATCCCCAGGGCTTAGAGGGACAGGGATAACCCACGCCACTGTGCTAATCCTGAAGGGGTCCTGCTCCCACATTGCTGCTTTGGCCCATCCAAGGCACACCTGGCAGTTCCTGTGCATGCACAGACATCCCTGAGTTCAGCACTCAGCACACACCAGCCCTGCTCTGGGTGCAGCAGCCCTTCCTGCCCCATCCCCAGGCACTCCTTGCCTGCAGCCAGCCCTGCCTGGAGAGCCCAGGCTGCTGGAGTTAATGCTGTGCCCCCCAAACAGCTGCAGTTCTCAAGGCAAACCCCTCGATCCACACGGGGGCTCTGGCTGGAAGCGCTCCGCAGGCTCTGCCCAGTTTGCCAGGCCAGCCCTCCCGCCTCTCCTTGGGGAGGGTGTGGGATCTCAGCGCCTCAGGACTGATGTGCAGAGTGACCGAGACCACCCTTGGGGGGCTCGGAGGTCCTGGAATGTTGCCAGAAGGGTCTGGTGGCTGGACTTTGATCCTGCACGGGAGACGACACCTGTATGAGGATGGGAGGATTTCACTGGGGTGAATGGTGAAGGGATAAGTTAATTAGAGTGTGAGACACAGGGTTTAGGATTTCTGTACAGGGGGGTCTAAAGAAGTAAGATGGAGGAATTGGGGTGTGTCCTGTCCTCCTTCTTCTTCTTCTTGGCCTCCATCTTCTGTGGTGATGCTGGCACTTTGGGATTGGTTATTACTAAAGGTGCACTGGTCAATAAGGGTAAAAGGTATTGGGGGAAATAGGTAAATATTGTATATGTAATTTTGAGTATAAAGATAGGTGACCGCCCCGGGGGCTCTCAGTGTGCTCATGGCTGGCTGCTGTGCAGACTCTGTCGGGCCGAGAGAAAATCTTTTAGATAAAAAACTAATAAACACCAAGACCGAGAAAAAATCTGAAGCCTCTTTTCGTCCTTTGGAGCGCGGGCTGCCCAAGGCCACCCCGGGCCTTTCCAAGCCATAAAACAGCCGAGAAACCGACAGGAGGGTGCCCAAACTGAGGGGAAAATCCCCAGTGAGGATGCAGAGCCAGCCCTCAGCAGTGCTGGAACTGCTCTCCAGAGCTGCACCTGCTGCGTCCAACAAGTGCAGCCTGATCTGCAGCAATGCATGCCAGGAAAGGAGTTAAACCTGCACCCTCTGCACCAAGCCTCTCCAGTCTGCCATCCCTAACCCAGCAATGCCCAGTGGGACACCAAGCACAGGGTTCCTCCAGGAACTGGCCTTCCCAAAGCCTGCCACTCCCCCAGAGCTTTCTCAGTGGTGCTGCCAGGGGGTGCTTCACACACCCCCAGACCCTGCAGGCTCAGCACATTTTAACATTCTCTCAATCAAGCATTTAGAGAATGTTAAATGTTTGTGAAGTGTGCAACATGTTCTGTTCTCCAGGGTCAATATGATGACTATTCTCATTATATTACATGATCAATGTTATCACAACACATCACATATAACAATGAGATTAATTTGTACATGGACAAAATATTTGCTAATCTAAGTTTTTATTTGACCCAGGACTATTGTGGACAAGAACAATATCCCATAATAAAAATTTTGTAGCCACTGCCTTTTATGTGTAGCGCAGGATTAATTGTACAATGTTCAATGAAAAACATTGAAAACTAAGTGAGAAGATTATCTCAAGAAATAGATAATCAGGATAATGTACCTTGGAGCTAAATTTACAGTGTAAAACCAATAGTGTACATTGATAGCACCTGAGAGTAATGCATGTACTAGGGAAAATTATATTGCAATATGCCTTGATTACCATCTGCTTGATTTTAATTAATTTCCTTAATTGGAGAATGATGCATTTTCTAATTACACATGAAAACAGCACTAGATATTGCACTCTTTCTCTACTGCACCAACTCTCCTGGTAGACCCACTGCCTGTCTGATTTATAAAGCCTCATCTCAATGAACATGGGCTGTTTAGCAGACCCATGACAATTACTCAAATTAATTACATATGAAGCAACATTCCAAACTTGTAATTTAGATGCAATAAAATTCTAACTGTGAATAACTCAGGTCACATGGATATAAGGATGAAACCTACACCAGAAATGTAATTAGAAAACAGTCCAGTTGAAGCTGGAATCAAGTTTAAAGTGAAATGTATCATCTGAGTAAATGCTTTGGAGATAATGGCTTTGAACACAGGCATAGAAATTAGTCTTTTTACTTTACACCAAAAAGGTAGTATAATATAAAAATAACTTATCAGGTAGATAATAAAGTATTTAAGCCACAAAATCAAAACATCAATCCCAGAGGATAAATTTATTCTACTTGTAGCTGTATTGACAGTTAACTTAGTTACAGACAAAATAAAGTTGGCTCAGTGATTTGAAGCGCTAGCATTTCTTTACATAAAATGTCTCTCTTTTGGAATAAACCCATCAAGGTATTTCTGTCTTGTGGCTCAATCTCCTTTTGGATATAGTCTCTTGCAGTTCAAGCAAGGTACCTTTCACAGATTCCCATTTCTCTGGCTGAAGCTCGAGCTTCCTGAACTCGAGGGGGAAGCAGCTCTTACCTGAATTATCATCTGCCTCATTTTTGCAAGGTTAATTCTACGCCAGGTATTTGAGTTGTTTTGAAATGGGATCACATTTGCCTGCATTATGTGTTCCTGCATTCAAGGGGAAACTGTGAACTCGGGGCAGTGCCTGGAGTGGGAGGAGGAAGCAGGAGTGCAGACAGAGAGCTCCAGGGGCTCCCTGTTCACCTTGCAAGAAAGCAGTTTTTGCCATGCTGCAGCCAAGTAGTGATGCTGTGATCATCTCCTGCCTGGCTATTCATCTGGACACCTCTGTTGATGTACAAAGATGTACCTTGATATCTAATCTGCTAAGGGGCACATTTCTGAAAGTTTTAATTGCACAAAACCCCCTGAACTATGAGTCCCTGTTCATACTTTGCAGAGCAGAATATGACTGATATGATATTAAAAAAGTCAGTCTGGAATTCAGAATTCAGCACAACCTTTTCAGTACATTTGACCAATATCTTACTGGATATGAGATAAAGTTCCCCTGCGTGGTTTTGATTCTCCATTCTTTAATACCTCTCTTAGATTAACAAAGTTTGCAGTGACTAAGATTAACTCGGATGAGAAAGAGAAAAATAGTTCAAATTGCAGCATATGCAAGGCCTGAAAGAAGTGTCAGACAAGAAAATCCATGAAAATAATTGGCCAGAGGGCAACTGAAAAGTTTTTCATTTCCAAGGAGAGACTGAAAAGGAATTTGGGAGAAACTGCAGCACAGGTGAATACCCAGCCTGCCATACACAGAGGGGAGGGCCTGATTACTTTATTCTGCAGTTATGTCCATGACTGAGATGGGACTTCTTGGAAGGGCTGACATGTACACGATTGCAGTATTTCCACAGCAAACTGCATACCAAGTGTTTTTTTCTATAGTTGTTATTAAAAGAAACCAACAGAAAAACATCTCCAGTGCATTCTTAGGATCACAGTTTCCTGTTGCTTGGCTAGAATGTGTTTGGAGGCTTTCCTGAATTTCTCTGCAGGCATTCTATTGTCTACATATATGAGGTCTACACATTTGTTTTAAACTGAGTTTAATTAAAGAAAAGTGATGTTTACTTTGACTCTTGATATGCTTTTTATGCTGCTCTCATACCTTAAACCATTTCATTTATGTGTTGTGTGTGTTTGCCAGTGGCACTAATGACTCAGTGTCATTCCTTTAAGGGAACTTGAAGGGAGCTCTTTGAATGTGTCAAAATGTTTTTAATTATTCAGTATTAGGAAAGCTACAAGGATATGGGAAATTGATTCTCAGAAACAAAATACCTGATTCAGGAAGGAGAACTGGTTTGCCTCAGAAATTATCATCCAGACCGGGGTTTTGTGATGTTCTCTGATAATCCAGTTACACAATTTGACAACAACAACCTCTTCTTGTCGTGCTTAAATGCAAAGGCTGAGCCTGGACCTCCACTTCTGAGGACTCTTGTTACCTGAGGTAAAAACCCAAGGTCTCCCAGGGAACAGACAGTGCAAAATGATAGTGTTGGCCTGTGTTATTTCTCTATCCAGGCAGGTGGGCTCCCCTTGCTTTGTGGTCTCAGGCATTCTTACACTTGATTTGTCAAAGTGTTGCAAAGCCTTATTTCACGTAACTTTCAAATCCTAACCATATATATTTTGGTATCTATACCAAAATAGAGATAAAATGGGCAGTTACACTCCTTTGTGTAAAAAAAAAAAAGTGTATAGGATTACACTTTTTATAGCAGAAGCAGTATTGTCAGCAAAGTGAGATAAGAAAATTTAAGGAAGTAGAATTTTGTTTCAAGTGGCCTAAGTTATTGTGCTAGGTGTAAGTTGATATTATCTCTACTTCCTAATTTTTAAATTTAGAAATTTAAATTTAGAAATTTAAATTAGAAATTTAGAAATGCAGTTGATGAACACGCTGCATCTGACAAACTTACTCAGTCCTTGTGATGCCATGAGTAAATATTTAGATTGAGACAGGGCAGCTTTCTCTAGGTGAAGAAGCAGGCAGACAACAGAATCGAGCAATGGTGATGTGTATCATGCAGGAAATTAATTTCTTCTCAGGAAAGTTCCATGGAGACACTGGGCATACCAGCACAAGGCAGTATCACGGAGTTTATTTGACATCTGTACCTAAGATTAAATCTCTGTAAGAGTATTTGAGGAGTGCCTTTTCCTACAGGACATTTTTGACAGCGTTTGGTGGAATTCACAGATGTTGTGCCCTTAGGTGACGGTTGCCTTGATAGAATTTTGACAGAATCCTGCAACTCTTTTGTTAACAACTGGTAGGTGCAGTACAGCAGGAGGGTAGTACTGATCTGTTTGATGGTCCTGAAGCAACAGCCTCCCTTAACAATGATTTGTGAACGGTGGTGGGTGAATTTCTTGTCAGATCAGTTTGTACAATTACCAAACCTCTGCTAACTTTGGCAGCAAAATGATGAATAAAAGTCTCTACAGTCTTTTTGTGACATGTGCATGTAAGGCCTGCCAGCGGTAAGGATGCAGTGATGCAGACTTGCCAGTGCATCCTCAAAGAACTGTTCCTGTGGACTTTAAGCTGAAGGGAATGATTAGACAGTGGCTGTATTTTAAATGGCACAATTCTAAATTATCTTCCATCAGCTTTACAGGAGTGGTTTTGCAACAATCAGAATATTGTCTATTGAGAGTACCCTGGGTTTTGCTTCTAAGGTCATTGCCTTCCAAAGATTTTCTGCTGAACTTTTAAACTTTCTGACTCATTTCACTCTGAAGGAACAAAAGACAAATTGCAGGGAAGGCTGTAGAAGGGCTAAATTTCTAGAGATTAAAAAGTAATGATGAATTGTGTGCAAAATGGCACTGGTCCTCCTGCACCCTTCCCTTGGCAATTTCACTCCCCTGTCTGGAGGTTCAGTTGCCTAAAACTATTCCAATATCAAAAAAGAGGAAAGCTTTCCAGCCTGGAGGTATATGATATTTCATGTCAACAACAGAAGAAAATGGATTGACATGATTAGCTACATTTTGTACCCAACAAGAGCTTGCCAGGAAGATAAAGAATGTTATTGATGGTCAATTAATCTTTTCTTTTTGAAAGCCTAGGATGGGAAAAGGCCCCTTAGGGTTGATTTGCAGGCTCAAATAGACACTAAATCTTCTTTCAGATGCCAGTATTTAGATGTCACTAGCATTCACAAAAACCTTTGCTCAGCTCTTGACTGACCATGGGGGCAGCTGTCCCTCAGCAGTGAGGATTTTGCTGGTGAAGCACCCATAAATCTTTTTCTGTGTATTTCTGTGTATTTGATGACAGTCTCAGCCCATACCTGAGATGTGCCAGGACTCACCTTGTGCCCACGATCTGGGGCTCTTTATAACAGTGGTAAAACACCTCTGAACAGTGGTGCCTCTGGGAAACAGATGAGAACTGTCCTGCCTTGGAGCAGGAATGTGCAGTGGGGTTTTGGGTGTGGGTCTTCCATTTCTCCTGATAATATCTAATGTCTGATGCAGAGAATGTTCTGGAAATAGCTGCAGACCTCAGTTCTTCCCCTTGTTCCAGATTCTGTATAAAGGAAAACACTTCTTAGACTCCATTTCTGAAGTGACCATCAGACTGCAGAGGCACTCTCAAATTGCCCAAAACTTGCTTAAAATGGGCAGATAAAAGCCACAACTTTTAACAGAACAGACTGGAGATCAGCCGGTCACATCAGTGCTTCTGGCAAAGGTACATTGGAAACCGTAACTTTATTTTAGAAACTTCATTTATTCTACATTATTTCTGAATGAGAATTTTAAGAAACAACCATGTCTATAAATTGAAAAGTATTGTAATGTGCACAAAAGGATTTACATGTAGGGCTTAAATAATTCGACTCCAGTTCCTTTCAGTCTATCCAACTGCTCTCAGAGGCTTCCCCAAGAGTGTTTTTTTATCTTTTAGGAGCAATTCTGAAACAAATAGTTTAATTCAGTAATTGCTTCTAATGGCAATCCTATTTGAGAAATGAGAGAAATGGGCAGAGATTGCAGTACTGCACAGGAGATGGTAAGATTCTACAGTCTGAAGGTTAATGTTGTTGGTAAAACATTTTAATACTCCCTGATGAAAATTTAGGGAAAATATTAGGCTTTGCTTGTCTACCACTAAGATTCCACATTTTATTTTTAAAAAATGTATTTCTCTTTTGAGAAGTACAGATGGCAGTGTTGAATAAATTTCTGGAGCTGTATCTTCACAGAAAATATGAAGATTTAGTTTTTGTGCTGATGATCTAAAGCTGACTGAGCGTCTCTCTAATTATTCTCCCAGGTCAGTGACCACTTCATTGTATTATCTTAAATAATTAAGTGGGTAAAGCTTCTGCTAATACTGGAGCACAGCAAAGATTTTGTGTCCTGTATAAATTGAGCATGAGTGAGGTGCTTGCAAGGTAGTTAATCAAAGTAAAGGGCAGCATTTTGAATCCAGCTTTTTAGTTAATCCAAAAATTTCTAAAAATTTCAGTTCTGTCCAATGCATTGAAATTATGCCGATTATATTAGCTGTGAATTCACTGAATTAATATTTTGGAGTTCTTCCTATAATTAAAAGCTCTTTTAAGCTGAATTATTTAATAATTAGATATTATGTTTCTTCTGGAGTTGTAGATCCATTCCTAGATCCACAGCAGTTCAAGATTTGCCATTTCTGAAATATGCTGCTATTTTCCCTGAACTTACACAGTTTTTGGCGTTTGAATGCCTAGACTCATTTCCCACATGTAAATGGTGGGGTTTTCTTTGTTAAAAGCCAATCAACATCAGCATTGCAGTTGAGTGCCTGTCATGTTAAAGAAGCCCTGACTGAAGGCTGAGTAAAGATATACATAAAGTGCTTTATTTAATGTAGTTTCTCTGGTGTCTAGCATGGAATATTTTTAAGTCTTCTGTCTTGTGGCCAAGTGTCAGGGAACCTGGCCAATGCATCCATCAGGTGAACACTGAGAAGTTTTTGTACCTACAGTAGGAAAGCTTCCCAAGAAAGAAGCAGTATTTTTGGGTGAGGAGGAATGCTCAGAGAGTGAGAGGGACCAGGACTGTATCAGCTCTGTGCAGCTGAGGGGCTTCTGCTCTGTGCCAACAGACAGAGGTATAACAAGTCAAGAGCAGTTCTGACTTTGTTCAGTGTGGCTGAGACACCTTCACTTCACTGTCGCAGACATCTTTTATGGAAAATCCTTTCCTTAGGATTTTTCCTCCTGAGAAGCTGGGAGGCCTCAGGAACAAAATGTAAACAATGGTTATCTGCTGCTGTGGAATGCAACAGGTGCATCTGGGATTGGTCTCATGTGGTTGTTTCTAATTAATGGCCAATCACAGTCAGCTGGCTTGGACACAGAGCCCCAAGCCACAAACCTTTATTATCATTGTTTCTTTTTCTATTCTTAGCTAGTCTTCTGATGAAACCTTTTCTTCTATTCTTTTAGTATAGTTTTAATGTAATATATATCATAAAATAATAAATCAAGCCTTCTGAAACATGGAGTCAGATCCTCATCTCTTCCCTCATCCTAAGACCCCTGTGAACACCATCACACTTCATTTAATTTTTTCAAGTCCAGCTACTCTCCCTTCTTCATGAAGCAAAAAAATTCAGGCCTCTCTCTTACAAATAAAAAAAATATTGTATTTTTCTCTAATTTCATCTTCAAACCTGTTGTGCTGAGGGATTGCCAAAATGTTAATTTTCAAATGGGGCCAGAATTAATCTGAAAAGATATTGCAGGAAAGTTCTGTTTGGCTTTTTACAAAAAAACCCCCACCATTTACATGTGGGAAATGAGTCTAGGCATTCAAACGCCAAAAACTGTGTAAGTTTAAGGAAAATAGCAGCATATTTCAGAAATGGCAAATCTTGAACTGCTGTGGATCCAGGATTTCACCCTGTGATATCCATAGCCACACTGGAAGTATGTAAATGCTGGCAGAAATCTAATACTATCACTTCTGCTCTTCATTTCATTTATCTCCTCCCACTTCTCAGCCTACTCTTATCTGAAGTGTTGCTGAATTGTGCCAGGGTGTCTCACCCACAGATGAAGCCAAGGGGAAGCACATAATCCCATCTCCTTGTCAGAATGTGTTGAGTTCAGTGCACTCACTGCACCTCCAGGGAAAAGAGCAGGGAAATAAGCAAAGGCAGCAGAGTTATGGAAGGTGTTTGGCATTTAGTTCTGCTATTTTATGGAATGTGAGCAGAGAGGACAAAGAAAAGGTGAATATTTTTTGTTTACATGATGCCCTGCTGGTAAGACATAAACCTTTAGATTACTTACCTATGTCCTGTGGAGCACCTGATGGCTGGGGAGCCGTGCTGAGGATCAAACTACTGTGAATTTTACATGCAATATTTTCCTAGGCAATGTTCCGGTTTTCCTTTATAATTGCATTTGTTGGATAGCACAGTCACACGTAGGCTGGCTCACCTGCAAATGCAATCTCTGCCACGATCACAGTTACACAGAAACCAAAGGGCTTTATTCATATCTGCATCAAAGCTTCTTTAGTCTTCCTTGGTGTTTTAATGTTGCAATAAATATTCCTCAAATCTCTTTACACTGTCAGAGGGGAATGAAAAACCTTACTGTTGTCATTATAGTGCAGGAGTTTTATTGTTATTATATTACAAAGGTTCCATATTGCCAGAGTTTCGTACCTCCTTGATGTTTCTTGCGGACAGCTCCTCTGGGCACTGACTCTTCCTTGTCCTCACAATCCACTCTTTTATAACACTCTTCTTACTGGCTACAGCTGTGGCCTGTTAACATCAGGCCAGCTCCTAATCCTTAATAATTAACCAGGCCAGCTCCTAATCCTTAATAATTAACCCAGCTGCAACTCTTTAGGGGGTAAGATTACTTTCTATACCACCTCCATTTACTTATGTTCTATCCCCCTACACCTTACTGCATATCAGAATCTGGCTGATAGTGTACCCTCAGCTGCTCACACCTGGGGACAAGTCACAGAATGGTTTGAGCTGGAAATTACCTTAAAGATCATCTCCTTCCACCCCCCCTGCCATGGGGGAACAACTTCTCCTGTTCCAGGTGGCTTTAGAGCCTCATCCTTGGACACTTCCAGGCCTGGGACAGCCACAGCTTCTCTGAGCAGCCTGTGCCAGGGCCTCTCCACCCTCACAGGGAAGAATTTTCCCAAAATATCTAATCCAAATCTTTTGTCAGTTTGAAGCCATTCCCCCTTGCACTGTCACTCCAGGCTCTGGTAGATTTTCTCTCCATCTTTCCTGTAGGCTCCACTCAGGTCCTGGAAGGCTGCAGGTTACCCCAAAGCCTTCTCTTTTCTAGGCTGAACAACCCCAGTTCCCTCAGTCTTTCCTTGTAGCCAAGGTGCTCCATCCCTGTGATCACCTTGGTGGCCCTCAAGTCACAAAACACAGAGCAAGAAAATACAATCTATTTAGGACTGTGTTTTTTGGTTTTTTTCCCGCCTATACGCTGATGAGTTTTGCATTCATTTTTATATCTAAATACCAGCTTTTCATCTAAACTCCAAAAGTAAATTTTTGATGATTTTTTTTTCCCTCCCAAGTCATTGTAAGAGAAAGAAATCTGTAGAATACCTTGGGAGAAATCAGCCAGTTCTGAGTTTCTGTGTGTAAGGGCAGCTTGGCTGAAGGGAAGACATGCAAGGCATGCTTGCATGAGAAGCTGGCAAATGGGCAGAGGAGGCTGGGAGCTGTGCCCTGAAAAGCATCCTAGGAGAGATGTACATGTTCAGGGAGGTGCTCTGGGAACTCTGAGGCTGTGCTGCTCCATTTATCCTTGGAAATTAAAATGGAGAAGAAGATGCTGTGAGCAGCTCAATACGATTATCATTTGTGACATGCTGCAGGACTTAAAATTGCTTGTGGCCGTGGCCTTAACTGCTAATGAGTAAATGAATCCCTTGGTTATGCCTGTGCTGCTCCACTGACTCCGTGGATCTCTTATGGCAAATGGGAGTGGAACTGGAATAAAGCACTTAAAATGCGCAGCTGTAACTGAAATGCTGATCACAACAGCAAGCATTTTTGGAGAAAACATTGTGAGAAACAGCTACCTGTGTTTTGTTTGTATTACTCATTCACAGTCTACTCCTCTTTCTCCTGTGAATAAACTGTAAAATGATCAAACACAGGCTAGATCGTAACAAAAAAAAGTGTGAACTAAACATAATGAGTGTTGTTCCTTTCTCAGAAGATTCAAATGAGAGGGCTGCTCTGCTCTATACACATATTTTTGGACACACATAGGAATTCTGTGTGGATGGACCACACTGATGTCCAGATTGGCTCAGAAGCTGGCATTATGGGATTTGAAATGTTTGAAGCTGAGGCTACGAGAGTTTCCTCCATTAATGTGGCTTCATGAGTTAAAGCTCCGCAGTGTCCTGTTTATTCATAATTACTCTCAAGAAGCCCCTGTTAAAATTCTTGCTGGTTTTGACAATAAGATAGAAGCCTCGTAGTGAATGGCATCTTTTAAATAAAACTTTTCTGCTTGCACCACTTAATATCAGCTTTTTCTGACATGGGCTAGTTTTCCATCTTCTGCATATCTTCTGTGTTTTTTGTTTTGCTTAAGAGTCATTCTCCTCACTTGAGGTCACAGACATTTGCAAACCTTCTGCCTGAAACAGCTCCAATGAATTCTCTAAATATAAGCTTTGTTTAGTTGCATGTCTGATGAGCTCTGATCAGTTCCTTCACAGGAATAATACTCAGCCACTGGCACTGCTGAATTAGGGCAGACATGTAAGAAAAACCTCTTTTAATTATGGTCTCATAAGAATTCACAAAATTA
This sequence comes from Melospiza melodia melodia, assembly GCF_035770615.1. Classification (NCBI taxonomy): domain Eukaryota; kingdom Metazoa; phylum Chordata; class Aves; order Passeriformes; family Passerellidae; genus Melospiza; species Melospiza melodia. The sequence continues at coordinate 6,673,150 of NC_086205.1, read as the reverse complement.
GCCATGTGCAATGGTGAGTAGACACATTGACAAGGCTTGAGATACTGGTAATATTCCACACAGGCTACACAGCTGAATTTACCCCAGTTTAGAAATAGCTGAAGTTCTTTGGAGGCCTCTCCTTCGCCTCTGCAGCATGGATAAGAGGGTGTCCAGAGCTAAACAGACAAAAAATTGGATCAATCATTAGTTTTAGCCAGTGTGGTAACAATAAGATTGTTGTAACAAGTTAATAAGAAATAAGGTGGTTAATGAAACTGTCATATTTAATTGGATATGAATTAATATGGCAGATAAAAAGCTATTCCCAGCCCAGGGGGCAGCCATTCCAGAACTGGACTGAAGCACAGCAGTACACAGGAGCTGCTGTTGTCTTTCCTTCTCTACTGGTAAAAGAGGGACTTGGACTCCAACACCCCCAGTCCAGCCTTTTTTACAAGAATTAACAAAACAAACTTGGCCCAAATGATGTCACAAATTGAAAGGACTTTGGTGTATGTCACATTTTACGCAGTCAGTGCTGTGGTTGGTAAGAGAGTTACTTGCCAGGTTAATGCACTGTGAAACCTCTCCTGGATTACTGTTCAGTCCCTTTGGCCTGCTGTATCTCCTTATCACATAATTCCCTATTGGGCCAAGGTTTAAAATGATGAATCGAGGTTGATTATGGTTAAATATGTCCTGATTAAGGCAGCCAGAGTGATCCCTGGGGTACAGAATGACAGAGGGCTGTCACAGTGGTCACAAGGGTTGCAGGATGAAGAGAGAGGCGAGAATGTTGACCTCATGTTTAGAAGGCTTGATTTATTATTTTATGATATATATACTACATTATAACTATACTAAAAGAAATAGAGGGAGAGTTCTCAGAAGGCTAGCTAAGCTAAGAATAGAAAAGGAATCAATAACCAAGGTCTGTGTCTCAGCAGAGAGTGAGACCCAGCTCTGCCATGAGTGGTCAGTAAATCCAAACATCCACTCAACCACAGATGCACCTGTTGCATTCCACAGCAGCAGATAACCATTGTTTACATTTTGTTGCTGAGGCCACAGCTTCTCAGAAGGGAGAAAAATCCTAAGAAAAGGATTTTTATGAAAAGATGTCAGTGACAGAAGGCAGCCAGGCTGATTGCCCGCAGCATAGTTATTCATTCAAAAAAATAGTGCATGTGTGGATTTCAACAGCAGAATAGTAGGTGACATTAATCTTCTTTGAGTAACATATTATTATTTACTTATTTTAAGTATTGAATTTTAAGTACTTAAATGAAAGTATTAAGAGTGTTTTAAGTGTTTACAGTAATTTCACTGAGCAGATCTACTCTTCAAATAAATTCTGCTTTCCCTTGCTGTGATGAGACCTTCGGATTTAACCAGAATTAACATTTTGCCTGACAAAGCCTTTTTCTCTTCTTATCCTGAATTTCCTGTTTCAATTCAGCGTTCTCAGGATAGCACAGGTAAGGAAAAGAATTTCTCTTAGCCCCTGGCAAAGCTTGATTTAGTCTACAACCAGTTAATTGTCCTCATCGTTTACAGCATACTGGAAATCAGTATTGGTAGGAATATCAGTGTTTAAAAGAGATCAACAAATTCCTTCAGATTAATTTCAGCACTTTTTAAAGAAGTAATAAAAGAATACAAAACAAATTCCTGTATAATGGTTAAGCTGTAAACCGTTTTCCATGTGATGGCCCTTCTTGGATGTTAATCATCCTTGTCTTTAATAGAATTAGTCACAGTCGTGGTTTGTCAGAAGTAGTAGGGTGGACCACTTTGGCAGAATCCCTAATTCTACCTTTTTCTAAGGAAAATGTAGAGCAAGCATTTCAACACGACCAAAAATCCCAAACAGATAAATTTCAGGATGGAAAAGTGTGAATTGGTGAGATGCTGGGGCCCAAAGAGCAGAACTATAGCTGCTATTTAAATTTAAGATGACAAGCTGAATGGAGCACAGGTGCTTGAGACATTCAGAGACATCACTGGGGTTTGTGGCAACGTGGCCAGAGGAATATTTGAGGGGCTCTGTGGAACAAGGGAAAGCACTGAGAAGCAGAATTACTGCACTCCGTTCTTCACGCAGTCATTGCATTTTGTGTTTCGGCTTCTTTGGCATTTTTGCTGATGCTGATAGGAGGGGAAGGATATTTATGCAAGGGAGAGGTGACTGATGAGGGCTGTGGGAGGCTGCATGTGTTTTGTCAGGGCATTAACACAGCTCAAGGTCTCTTAGCACAAGTGTTTGTGGTGAGGAGACAAATGCAGAGCAATTACCAGAGACTGGGTAATAATTTGGCAGCGTTTTCAAAGTGGTAAACAGAAGTGACTGGAGTAATATATGAGCTGGGGCATCATCCCAAAAATCTATCAACACTAATTGCAGATTTTTGAGCACCAGGTGATTGTTCAGCAAACATTTGCAGGTCTTATGCTTTTTTTTGTTTGCTTGCTTCCATGAGATGCGGTCCTCAGTGTGGGACCATAGAGCTTCCCTGCCAGTCTCCCACACTGATTCCCTGGCTTCCTTTTGCACATGGATTCATCATGGAAAAAACAAGATATTTGATAATTATCTGGGCTGGAGAGAACCAGTTATGCCTCATGGGCTATCTTTCAAGGGTGAAAATTGTACTGTTAATAATTGATATACATGTTATTGTTTCTAATAAGGATAATAAGGAATATGTTTAATTCAGAATTGTACATGAGACACTTGACATCTGTTCTCAGATCTTTCTGTGTCAATATTGGTTATTGTTTGTGGTTACAGCTCCTGCTTTTAAAGAGAAAGGATATTTCTTTGTGAGGGTAGCAAATGCACCTGTGGCTGAAGGCAGATACCTCATTAATAAAGTGCATATAAATATATCTAGAATAGATGTGAAACTGTAGATAATATAGGTCAGAGTTGTGCTGAAGGACAGCTTTATTTATAAAATCAAAATACTCGTGTTCATAAATACACTAACAGGCATACATTCCTTATGAGTCACTGGGGGACGGGAAGCAAAAAATCCAAAACCCCAAACCTTAAAACCACAACTGAAATTGAAATACAAACCCTTACAAAAAGCTAACAAACCGACAAAAAAAAAAAAAAAAAAAAAGCCCCCCCCCAAAAACCAAAAAAACCCGAAAACCAAAAAAACCACCCCACCTAAAACAAAACAAAACAAAACAAAACCAAAAAAAAAAAAAAAACCCAAAAAAATCAACCTAACAAAAAACCCAAGAAAACACTAGGATATTGAATATGGCAGTTCTTCCATTAAATCTTTAAAGCAACATTTTTCCAGCAGACTGCACAACCTCATTTTCAGCTTGTTGCTCCCATCTTCTCCCATGCAGGACAACTCTGTGTGCTCAGGTGAGCTGGAGCACAGCAGCAGCTGCACTGAAATTAGTGAGGCTCCACGTCTGCCTCTCTGTGCAGGCTGCAGCTGAGCTGAAATGGGGACACACTTAATAAAACTTTTCATTGCTTCTTTTTCTCCTGGTTTCCTGGCATCTTTAAGCACTTTTTTCATGGCATTCACTCCCTTGTGGAAATAGGGAGTATGGTGGCAATATTGCAACTACTTCATTTATATTCTTACATGCATTTTTAACACTGGGATAATGTGAGAGGAGCTTTCAAAGGGGAAAAGAATTGTACTATATGCTGGATTTTTCTTTTTGAGGGGATTTATTTTCAAAAATATTTTTATTTAATGACTGTGTTACTGTACTGTGTGTATTGATTTCTGAAGGGGAGTTTAATGCGTTCTTGTACTTTGGTAGGTTTTCCCTTAAATTATAGATGGAATGATGCTGGTGGGAATGCTACTGCTTGCAGGAGACAAAGCCCTGCTCTGGCATGTTTTACTTCAAGTCTCACACTGAACCAGTGCTTGCATGACCCTTGCTGAAGCTGAAACAATACCATAACTTTTTGACACCAGCAAGGGGGGGTTTATTTACAGATGCAAATGAGATGGGGCTGCTATAGAATGTGCCTTGAGCTGTTTATTTTTCAGCATCAGTGTGATTACATGATTATGACAATGGGAAGATGCCAGCAGCTCACAATCTAGGCAGCAGGCTAAAAAACTTAATGTTACAACTTACTTTATGAGTTTTTTGACCAATCACACAAAGCAAAAGCGCATGGTCAGTAGTTCCATCCAACCAGGTACCTTTGGTTAAACAATGCTTGCTTATTTCAAATACAATACCTGTTTGTAAGCCTTAAAACACAATGCACAGAGCTCCATTATTAAGCTTTAACCTTCTTAATATCTTGCTAGATAAACTTTCTGCAGCTTAGAGAGTTATTCAGACAAGCGTTAATACACAGACCATTGTTCTATTTGGCCTTGCTTTTTCTACTTTTCAAATAATTTTTCTGCTGACCAATCTCATGGCTGCTGCTTAGCTCTAATCACAGTTCTGCTGTATCTGAGGCCTGCCTTCTGCAGCTTTCCCCAAAACCCTTTAATTTTCCCTCTAATTTTCTGTATTCCCACACTTGCAACATGCTGTCATAAATCCATAATTTTTTTTCATTTGTAAAATAGGTAGTTTTTTTTTAGGGTAAAAGCATATTAGCTGGATAGCCCCTGGACACTTCTCCAGGGAGAGTGTTCAGTTGAATCCCTGGGGCTTTCAGACTTTCTCAATAAGGTGTCAAGAATTTCAACTTATGTTAAAGAGTTTAAGGATTCTTTCCTTGAAACTGAAATAAGAGTCGGGATAGCAGCCCAAGCAGTTGCCTTCTCAGGGTAGCCAAGGATGTCAAAGCATTTGACCTTAACTTCACATTGCAAAGTGCTGGTGTTACCTCACCAGTTTCTGCAGGCTCTCTGTACTTATCTTGCCTTCAAATAGTGGAGTGGGGATATGAAAGGGGTTTTTTTTTGTGTTAATTTCAATATTATCAAACAAGTTTCGGTCTAATAAGGTAATGTTGACTCGTTGTTTGAAACCCAAACATAATACTGAGTATTCCAATTAATAATGTAGCAGTTTTCTGTGGATTGGGAAGATTTGCACTTTTAGACCTTCGGTAGCTCATGAAGTGTCAGTAAGATCAACTGAGTGAAAAAAGATTTGCCCAGTTATCCTGGGTCCTGGTGATTATTCTGGCACTTGTTTAAATCACTGGGTTTGTTACATGTGCAAAAAGCAGCAGCCCTGTAAGTGCCAGAACTCTCTGCTAATAAGTAGAACAAAACATTTTTGTTATTTTCTTGTGACTGCAGGAAACACAGTGTGTTTCCATAGCTAAGTATTGTTTTGGACAAGTCTACCTCTTTTTGTAATTAATCCCACCTATATCCTGATTCTGACTGAAATTCATCCTCCAGGCTCAAGTTGTTCAACAGACTCTTCTGGCTTTTTCCTCTGGGTGACCAGAATAATTGGATGTTACCCACTGCAGATAATAACTGGGGATTGACAGGACCTGCAGAAGAGCTCCTGCTCTCCATTAACCCTAAATGTTCTTGCTCTCCATTAACCCTCAATGTGCTCCTGAGGGCAGAAGAAAAGCAGCGGCAGAGAGTTCCACAGCCAGGGGTGTGGCCATAAACTACTTGAGAATTATCAGCTCTGCTGTTTTTTTTTTTTTTTTTTTTTTTTAATAGTGAATAGAGGATTTTTGAAGACTGGGATGGGAGTTTAAATATCTTTCAAGAAGGAGTGGCAAAAAGGTTGAAAGCTGCTTGGTTTTAAAGAAAGAAGTGAGAACGTGAGATGAGGAAGTGCAGCATCCAGAGGAGCACAGGAGTCTTTTAGGGCTGTTCAAACAGAAACTCAGAAGTTTTCTGTTGATACACCTTGGTGGTTTTGTTATCCCTGCACTGTAATTCACAGTCATCCCACACACAGCCCAGTGTTGCTGTGCTAATTGAAGATTTAGTCATCCAGGAAGATTAGCCCAGTGTACTCCTCGAAAATTACATATCATGTCATTAAACTAAAGTTAATGCTGGTCAGTTTGTTGCAGGAAGTTAATAATTTAAACTTTCCTCCAGATCCTTGGAGAGACACGAGAAAAATTATACTCTAACACTTTTTCAGAGTGTAGTCTGCATTTTATTTTTCTGGTGATAGTGGGTGTGCATTTAATCCTCATGGTGTTGTCTTTTTGATTCTGTTACTCCGTGGCCACCACAAAATATACAGCATTAAGAAACAAAGTGCTACATTTACCAAGAACTCCATATTATATTAGCCAAACTTTGCTATTAACATTTCATGAGCAGAGATTAATAAAACATTACAGAATTAAATATTTAATATTATCAATTGCTCCTGATTAGCAAGCTCATGAACACTGTGGAAAAATATGATAGGTTGAACACTTCAGTATTATATGTGATGCTGGAAGGGCAAACCTATTACTTTAGTAAGTCATAGTTGATTTGGTGCAAATCGCATGTTAATTCAGACCAAACTAATAATAAATAATTATGTCACTACTTGTCAGTTATTAGTTTCTACTTTAACTGGCATGCAGAAAGTTTAATTTTTTTCAATAGGTTTCTTCCTGCATAATTTATTTGGCTAGCTTTGACTAAATAATTCTCAAATTGACCTGGAAGCAATTTGTTGACAGGAAGACAGAATTTTTTGCATGTGAAAAGATTTTGTTCATGTGTTCTGTCTTCAGAAGAGCTGTTTCATAAGATGCCTATCTTTAGAAAGTATTTTTGAGGCAATTAAACAGTATTTATTTATGGCCTTATGCACCAAAATAAGGCAGTTTGTAAAAGTCTTGCTCAGGCTGAGGAATAATTTGTAAGAGTGGATTGAGCAAAGACAATCTGACGCCACTAATGTCACTTTAAAATGCTGCCTCTTTCCCCAGTGATGGAGATTTTTCTCTTCTCTTCTCTTCATTTTTAAAGGCTTTATTCTGGTACTGGGAGAAGTTTAGTAATAGAGAGTTATGCTAATTAAAGCACATGCTCCTCCTGACACCTTTCTCTTCCATTTTTAGCTCTGAAATAATAAATCTCCCCATTCAGGGTTCTCTCTTCTCTGCATGCTTTCAGTTTTCACTGCTTAAAAAGTGGATATTTTCATGAGTCATGTACTAAAACTTACATTTTTATGAATTGAAAGGGTTTTGGTATTTTCTACAGTGGTTACTGTGAAGAAAAAAATCAATATCCTCTAATAGCTTTGCTCACTTGGGAATTCAGCCACTTTTCTGGGATTTTATATGGTCCTCTGTGGTATTTGATGATAATTCTTTAAATAGCAAAAACTCTGTAAAGAATTTTAATTTTCTTTGCAACATCTTTTAGCCAACTGATACAATATTAAACTTCTATCACAATTATATCATGATCCAAAGGAGAAATTCAGTACAGCTGTTAATTGCCCTTGTTTACTTAAAGCTGTGAAAAGTGCAGTTGGTAGTGTAAGAAGGAAAATACCTGAGGGTAATTGTTTCAGAAGCAATCATTGGGTAATATCTGAACTCAACCTGTTTGAAAGGGAGGATGAGCAAACATTTACATATGAAATGTGAATTTCTTACACAGTAAGACTGCCCAGAGTTGGAAAGTTTATCTGCATTTAGAAGATTACAAGAGAAGAGAAATAATTTTTTACATAAATGAACTATGTCAAGTAAGTGCAAACAAAGAAGGACAGAATTCACTGAACTCAGAAGTTATGAAAGGAGAGAGGGAAAACTGTTTTCAAGGCAAGTTACCATTCAAACTTTGAGATTTTTTCTGGGAGAAGACACTGACCAAGAAGTAAGAGTGAATTTTTATAAAAGTATTGCACAGAGAATTTTGTCTTTACAGAGGCAGAGTCCCTTTTAGAGGTGAAACTGGAACATCTCAGTCCTGAGAGGTAAAATCCTGGCTGCATGAAAACCAGTAGTAAAAAATGTTAACTTTTTAAAAAGAACCAGGATTTTTCTCATTGTTACTTATTGGAGTAAGCACTGAACTAAGAACTAGAACACTCTGGATTCTGACCTGAAAGTCTATATGATGAATTCATTGTCATGATCTTGTCCTCCCTTTTAGACCTGCATGGGGTTCCTCACGAACTGCACAGGCAATTAAATAAAAGATCCTATTCACACGAGCACTCTGCTATGAGGATTCAGAGACAAGTGGTGAACCTATCTTCTACATCCCTGCACAGGTGGAGATGGGAATACAGTTGATATCAGAGTTCATCAGTGCTATTTATAATGATTAAGAGAATTGTTGCCAGACTGCAAAGTGCTGCTGCAGGTCCACATCCATTTTATATCATGTTCTGCCTGCATCACATCAGGAACAGGGAGCAATATTAGGACAGGAGAAAGATCAGTGCCTGTCTCAGGAGCTGTGCACAGTCTGCAGATCTACATTCAATGGCATAATTAACTGTGGTATTTCATCCTCTGTAATTTCTTTTCTTCTCTGTAATGAGCATTGTTTAGAATTTACACTCTTATATATAATGAGCCAAAATTCAGACTTCAAGCCTAAATGCACCAAATTAAGTTAGAGAATTTAATATTTTTATTTTTAAATATTGTACCCATTCCAATTTATGACTCTTTTCCTACCTCTTCCAAATTCTTTCTGATACTGTCTTTGACAAGAATCTGCCATCTTTCCAATAAAATGTTCAGTAACCTCCTTTATGTAATTGAGAGCCCTTTAAAACTTATTCTTAATTGCTGAGGGACTGCCTCTGTGACTTTAAGATATATTGAGATTTGTAGTTTTATTACTTTTCTACTCGAATATTGCAGTTTTCTCCTACTTGAAGTGCCCAAGAAATTGGTGAAAATATTTCAATTAATACAAAATGCCACTTCTGGAATTATTACTTGCTTCAAAAGTTGAAGTATGTTCATGCTATTCTGAAACTTTCTATAATGGCTTCTGGTTCAAGCCTTTTTGCATTTTAAGACTTTTCACTTGACTTACAAAAGACCATTGTTGGACTTTAAATTTGTGTATTTGCATGATTTGCCCATCCATAGGTTTTGAGCCTCACCCATGTTTTATTGTCAGCATTGCCCTGTGCCTTCCCTGATGTGCTGCTCTGACCTGATATGATCAGTTCAGGGTTAGATCTGTATTTAGCTTGTCCTTCCAGCTTTAGGAGTACCTTGACTGCAAAGCTGGCTGTATGGTCATCTCCATTATAGCAGGGCCAAGACAATGGAACTTCAATAGAGTTCATGTTTGGAACCATTTTTCATTAGTTGTGTATCAGACTGACTGCCTGGAATGAGTTTATCATTTTCATTGCATTTGTGTCTTGACCTGTTCCTCCAAAGGGCTGTGTTTGCTATAAAATGTGCCACTTATTCCCTGCTGTGGGAGGTCATGACTATTCTTTAAGTGCTTAACCCCAGCACGTAGGGGGATACAATATATGTAAATAAAGGCATTATAGAATGTAATCTTACTCCCTAAAGAGTTGCAGCTGAACCAATTACTAAAGATTAGGAGCAGGCCTGATGTTAACAGGCCACACCTGTAGCCAATAAGAAGAGTGTTATAAAAGAGTGGATTGGTGGGAACTGGAGTCAGTTGGCTGCTGTGAGGAGAAGGAAGTGTCAGTGCTTAGAGGAGCTGTCCGCAAGAAACATCAAGGAGGTACAAAGCTCTGGCAATATGGAACCCTTGTAATATAATGACAATAGAACTCTTGCACTATAACCAGCATCTTGAGAGGCTGTTATAATTCCTGTACCAACACCAAACCAATGTGATCTCCTTTTGCACACTGGGCTTTGGGAAGGCTTTAAAACCTTGATTGCACACAGGCTCTTTCTCTGTGACCGGATCATATGGGGCTGGCTCTTCTCAGCAAGAGCCTGCTGAACGTCCAGGAAGAGGCTAAAATTATGGAAATTTTCCTCATATTGTTTTGCTGTGGCATGGGAATATTTTCTTGACTACACAGATGGAAAAGGAGAGGTAAATTCTTGAGACTGTAAAAGCTGCATGAAGGATCGTCCCCTTCCATGATCCTTCAGTGCTCAAGATAATTAGCACTGAGTGTTGCTCATCTTGAAAGTGATGCTCGTTAGCATTAATAGAAAGGCACAAAAAAGAAAATTTATTTCATACCTCCAGAAAAATATAACATCAAATTTCAACACAGTTTAATTTTCCAGATTTCTGAAAAGTCAAATTTTTTTTCCGAATAAAAAATCCAGCAATAGTCACAGATTTCTTTTATGAAAAATCCTTTTCTTAGGAAAAATCCTTTCCTTAGGATTTTTCCTCCTGAGAAGCTGGGAGGCCTCAGGAACAAAATGTAAACAATGATTATCTGCTGCTGTGGAATGCAGCAGGTGCATCTGGGATTGGTCTCATGTGGTTGTTTCTAATTAATGGCCAATCACAGTCAGCTGGCTTGGACAGAGAGTCTGAGCCACAAGCCTTTGTTATTATTCCATTCCTTTTCTATGCTTAGCCAGCCTTCTGATGAAATCCTTCTTCTATTCTTTTAGTATAGTTTTAATATAATATATATCATGAAATAATAAATCAAGCCTTCTGAAACATGCAGGCAGATCCTCATCTCTTCCCTCAATCTGAGACCCCTGTGAACACCGTCACAAACAATCTCTTAGACATTCCAATGTTCTGAAAAATGGAAACTAGGAATTTTATAGGTCAATAGGCACACAGTAAAATCCCCAGAAGTCAGATATCAGGAATTTAGATGAGTCTCCTGGCCTATGTGTGAGGCAGAAATTCACTAATGGGAAAGGGCTAAAAGGTCTGCTGCACTTCCTCCTTAAGCACTCCCTTGTTTGTTCCTTCAGATCATGCATCTCTGAAATAATTGTGTGTTCAAGGCAGCCAGAGCAGCCTTGGGTTTTCACCTCCAGAAAATCCAAGCTACCTTTAACTTTAGCTGCCTCTATTAACTCCATTCCAAGAGGAAACTTCACACAGCATTCTCAAAAATGTTAATATGAAATTAAATAGGACAGCATAGAACAAATCTTTGAAAAGACAACAATGTTCTTTGAGCTGTTTCTACCATCTTCACCCTCTCTGTTATTCAAAGTAGTTAAATGTGACCTGCATCACAAGTACTCATGTAATTATCTTAGGCTTTGTTTAATAAAACAGTGATATTATACCACTTGATACGTATTCATATCTAGGTACTACCAAATTATGTCTTCTCATTTGTTTTGCATTCACTGAATGGGAACGTTATGGATATAAACTCTCTCAATATGAAAAATTCTGCAAAACCTATAGATGTATTCATACGTCACCATGTGCTCATACTGACATTCCAGAACATGATGTAAGGCAATTCACTTTTTTCTAACTAAATTAACAAAGAAGAAGAGGTATGGAAAATGTTCAACAGAATAACTTATTCACCTTCACCTTCTTAGCTTTCTTTCAAACTTCTGCAGGATTACTTTTGGCTATCCTTGTAACTGAACAGCTTGCTCCCTTGAGCCATTTCCTTGGGGAGTTTTTGGTCTTTTGCCTTGCCATTTATCATTATTATTTTCTCCACTCACACAGTTTCTTTCTGCAATTTCTTTTACTGTTCCAGTTGTTTCGGAGTGTTTCTTTTAATTTTCAATATATTCTTATTTAGATTTACACTATGTACATTCAATTATCTTTACCAGATATGGCAATATTTTATGATATGCTCCCTTTTTTTTCCTTGAGGATTATTTACTTTAATCCTGAGAGTTCCAATCTCGAGTGAATAATGTTTTGATCTGTTATTCATCATGATGTTATTTTATCTTTCATTTTCTGTATCATTCTGCTTTGATTACTTTCTTTGTATATATTTGTTTTGCTTTCTATTTACCTTCTGTCTACACCCCTCTCGTATGCTCGGTCATCTCTTTAAAATGCACTGAGTTAGATTACTGACCTGTAGTTTTTAAAAAAATGTATCCCAGATGGTAACCAATTATGAACTCCAAAGCAGGCCAGCCTCTCTGCTCTAAATAATGCTTGTTTTATCAAATAAACTGTAGGGAAACACTTTAGTATAAACATATGCAGATGCCATTGAAGTCATTAATTTCTGTTCAAAGTTACCCAAGAAAACAGGTCTGCAGAATAGAAGCAAAGCTGGTATTAACTTGTCACTTTTATTCCAGGTACATAAAAAATAAAAGAATCATCCCATTTACCCAATTGTAAGTTCAATGATAATCATAGTCTGAGGACTCCAACAGATTCCTCAAGGAAAAAAGATCATTGTAAATGCTGCTTGGTGTCTGAGTTATTTCTTTAGGTGGACCGGATTGATTTTCTGAGCATGGTAGCGAAAACTTTGCTTTTCCATTCTCAAGAGAAAACAGCAGAAAATGAAAACAGAAGGAAAAATTTCTTACAACAAAATGAAGATATGTTATATGATGGATGCTGGCCTGATTTTTCATCTGCTGCTATTTAGGTAAAGTAATACTCCCTTCTGGTCCTCCTTGTAAGAAGGACTCAAAGTACTGACATTTTTATGTGGAAAGGCAACCTTTTTCTTCACAAAGCTCAAGATACTTAAAAAAAAATCTGGTTAGGTCAAAGGAAGAATTATGACAATTCCTTTCTAGGGATAAATAAACACTAATAAATGAGAATTAAGACAAAACCCTGATCTGACATCTGCTAATTGGTCAAGTTTCAGTACCACAAATTGCAACTCTGGGGCAGTAACTTGGCTTCTTCAACTCCACATTTTCTCAATATCATGTGTGAATAGCAATTCAAGCACTCCCTTAGCACAGGAAGAAATGTCTCCTTGGCAATATCAAGGCTTGCCCTCTGCACAAAAAGAGCTCTCAAATTTACCACCTTTAAAGTCAAAACTATTCTTGTTCCACTGAATACAAAGAACACCTTTGGTGTTCCCCCAGTTTGTGGAGTTTGCGGGAACTCATTTGTAACAAAAAAGGAATTTATTTTCACAAGGTATAGCAAGTTTTATTCCCTCTAAGGCAAAAGCATCGTAAAAAATAAAAGTAAAGCTACAGAAGCAAAGATAGAGGATTTCAAGAAAACTAAATTGTCTGCAAGAAACTAGAGTAAATTTTGAGTAGTAAACATCTCCACTGCTAAGGAGTCACAGATATCCCAGAGTAGGGAGGGAAGAATCCAGCCTAAAATGCAGAAGGAAGATTATCTTCTACTGACCAGGACTAACTATGCTAGGGACAAAACTATCAAAACATATTCTGCTATTTGTATCCTCTCAAAAGATCTGAATATCCAGTTTATTATCCAGCTGGATTTAGTCCCACCCCTCTGTGGGGCCAGGCATGCGGACAGTTTTTCACCCAGTAAAGAACACGCCTGTTCTTCCAGATTGCAATGCAAGATGTTTTCCATTGCCATCTGTATGGCAGGTTACCTTTGTCAAGTGGGCAGTTTGCCTTATCTCTCTCTTTGAGTGACCACAATCACTCCTCCCTCGGGAGGGGACATTGCTGATAACAGCTGTTGAATGTCACTGCATGGCTGATAAGAGCTACAGCTTCCCATTGGGAGATGTGAGCCCAGAGGGAGGAGCCAAGCATTGCTACCCAGATATAATCCAGAGGTTTTGAGACACCAGCACGGCTTCTGCACTGGATTCCCCAGAGGAACAGCAGCTGCCTCTCCTTCCACTGGATCTTCAGAGGAAGAATCCATCCTTCTCTACAGGATCCCTGCTCCAGCAGAACCACCCCTGACACTGCAGGAGGGCTGAGCCACAATTCCAATGGGACTGCTACCAACACCCTGACCCACAGGGTGTCAGGTTGGGTTCTCACTCTGTCAGTGTTGTTTTGGTTCACTGCATTGTTTATTTTATCCTTTTATTTTCTTTCCTATTAAAGAACTGTTATTTCCTACTCCCATATTTTTGCCTGAGAGCCCCTTAATTTAAATTGATAGTGACTGGGAGGGGTGGGGAGGGTTTACATTCTCCATTTCAGGGGAGGCTCCTGCCTTCCTTAGCAGACTCCTGGCTTTCCAAACCAAGACACCTGCCTAAGCCATAAGCTTCCAGGTTCTCCAGGGGAATGCTGTGGGAAACAGTGTCAAATTTGTGGTAATAACTGTCATTCATTATCATGGATAAGGAAAAGCAAGGTATTTTCCTTGCCCATTGCACTCTGCAGCATCCAGGAAGTTTGTGCTGTTAAACCCCCTCTGCTTGAATTCCACTCATTCACCATTAGTTGATGGAATTTTTGAGATCAGCCCATGAACATAAAAAAGTTGACCACCAACTGCTTTGTGTAAGAACATAGAAGGAGTTTCACAAGCAACAGGAAAAAATGAGCCTTTCTTTTTTCATTTTTGAAAGAAAAATTATTTATATCAGCTTTCATAATTTGGTCCTTTGAGATTCCAGCCATGAACCAAATTCTTTATTAGAATTGTATGACAAGATAAAAATTGACTGAAAGAAAAGCCAGCTGGATGTTGACAAGTGTAAAAGAAAGGGAGAATGATCATTGCTGGAACTGAGATACATGATACACATCACTGAATGAAATTTAGCTCCTTAGCTCAGAGACGTTTGGCTTACGTGGAGGTTTTTTTCTTAACTAATAATGGGATTATCCAAAGAAAAAACTTGTGCAGGTACATAGCTTGCATGACATTTCAAGACCATGAAGTATATGACATACTGCAGTATCATATTGAGCCAAATTCCCATTTCTAATAATAAAATAATCAGGTGCAACCTTCTATAAGACTGATGGCTAATTTAAAAAGAAGAACATCAGGCTATCCAATATCCAAAATACACCCTGTTTATATAGAAAGAGCTAGATTTGTGGTATCTAAAAGTTTCAGTCTGCTGCTTCAAGCTCAGCACATTACAGTGTCAGTATTTCTGTTGCTGGCTGCCACAGTGCCACAGAATCCACTGCTGCCTCCTGTGGGCATCCCCTGGGGTCCTGGACTGACCAGGAAATTGTGTTCTGTTGCCATCTGCATGGCAGTTGTCTTCTGTTAAGAGAGGGGGGAAAAAGGTGTGATTTAAGTGACTCATGATGTTCTCCCAGCAAGGAGTACCTGCTGCAGATGAACAGCCTGTAGGTGTAATGTACACTGGAGTTTGCAATACAAGCCTTTTGGCCATGTCATATTAATTAATGTAAGAAAAGAGGATTAATTCCACAAAGTTTCTACTACATCTATTTGCACCAAGTAATGTGTAATAGTAAAGTCCACAATGTCTGTGGATCAGGAATTGAGGCAGACATGGAGCATATTAGATAATAATTGCACATTATTTTCTGCAGCCAACAATGAACAGCAAATTCAGTTAATTATAATCACCACTATCATCACCTCTAAATGTAAGCCAAACGATTGCAAATGCTGCATCATTTTTCACTTACAACAGTACTGACATATTTTGGTGCCCTACTGTAATACAGTAATGAAAATAAGGGAAAAATAATTTAAATAGTTGGTAAAGCAACCTAAGCCTTTAGGCAGAAGCATTCATCCTCTAAATTCCTGTTAAGTAAAAACTGTTCAATGGAAACTATTGACTCCTGTTGTGCTATATAAACTAGGACAGAGGGCATTTAAAAAAAAAAAACCTCTGCCTTTTCAAAACACCAGACAGAGACATGTTAAATAGGGGACAGAAGGAACAGCAATAAAGGACTGTCTGTTATGGCATAGACAGTGAAATTTCCAGTGAGAAATGCTGTTCATCAGATGTGAGCATCCTTTACATTACTACTGATGAGAAATCTGGTAGAGATAATCTTCATGCAATAACACAAATATTTCTCTGACACTCATACAAAAGGTGTGGGTGCTGGGGGGCTCCCCACAGGTGGAGGCACTGCCAGCTGGCTCCAGGATGGACCTGCCACTGTCCCAAACCGAGCGATGACAGGAGCGCCTCTGGGAGAACATAATCAAGGAGAAGGGAAGAAACCTGATGGGGAGATGAGTGACAACACGCGAGAGAAACACCAGGGCTGTAAAGATGAAGGGGAAGGAGCTGCTTCAGAAGTGAGAGCAGAGATGCCACAGCAGCTGGTGGCACAGACAGGGAGGAGCGGAGATCCACCTGCAGCCAGTGCAGCACCTTGAGCAGGTGGATGCCTGCACCCCTGGAGGAGCTCAAGGCCAGGCTGGATGGGGCTGTGAGCAACCTGTCCTAGTGGAAGGTGTCCCTACCCATGGCAGGGATTTGGAACAAGATGATTTTTAAGGTCCCTTTCAGGCCAAGACCCTTCTATGGCTCTCCTCGGAGGAGGCTGTGCCCTCCATGGGAAGCCTGCACTGAGGCAGAATCCTGGCAGGAGCAGGGGAAAGAGAAGGAGAGAAGGAGAGAAAGATCCACAGTGGGACAGGGGAATAATGTGAGGAGAATGGAGTGACAGATGTGGGATAAACTGACTTCAACCCACCTTCCTTGTGCCCCTACACCGCTCAAGGGAAGAAATTGAAAGTGAAAAGAAACCAGGCGTAAAGTTGAGCCCAGGAAAAAGGGAGGGATGAGGGGAAGGTGTTTTAACTTCTGAGTTATGTCTCCTTGTCCTTATCTCAGCCCATGAGCCTTCCTTGTTGTTTGTCTCTCTGTCCACTTGAGGAGGGGAGTGATAGAGAGGTTGGTGGGCACCTTTTTTCCCAGTCAGGGTGAATGCACAAGACATAAGCACACAGCAAGCACAGGGGCACAAGAAGGAAAAAAAAAACCCAGAGCTGCAAAACTGTAAGTAAAATTGAAAGTTTACTGTTTGTGACGCAATAGTTCCAGCCCTAATTCAAGTGCAAATTTAGACTCACAGCAAAAAACTTTGTTCAAGAAGCTTTTTCAGCTGTGCAGTGCATGCAGACAGGTATGTTCTCTGTCCTCTCCACAGGGGAGCAGCAAATATTGTCTTCAGATTTTAATTAGAGTTTTAATTAGAGCTCTTCTCCTCTTCACAAGTTCATCTAAAATCTTATTTTACTTTTCTTTTACATGTATTATAAACCTTCTCAGCTAGTGAGAAGAAGGAGCTTCTGGGGTGAAGGAAAATCTTCACTTCCCTGAACACAGGGAGCTTCTGCTTACCACAGCTTTAATTCCTTGTGCTTACCACTGCTTATTCCATAAAGTCTTTACTCTCACCTTCACCACTTCATTTATATTTTCCTCTCCTCCCTTAGGCAGTGTAAGTAATAAAATGAGTGGGATGAGTGGGATTTTTTTTCTTTTCTTTTTTTTTTCTTTTGAGGATAGCCAAGTTATTAGCTCATATTTCACTTCTCAGAAGGGCCTCCTGATAAGGTTGTTACTGCTTGGAGCCAGGCTAATCAGGAGAGGAGTCAGGATGTCCAGCAGAGAACCAACACAAAAATGAAAACCAGACTAAAAAGTGAGGCTGGACCTTGATCCTAGGCTTGGGAAAGCAGCTATACCTTCAGATTGCCAGTCTGAAGGTGAGTAAGTGCCTTGTAACTGCTGACTGTGACAAAGATTTGGCATTAACAAGCACAGCGTATTAATACCCAGTTTTGTAATAGAATTTTTAAAAAAACTCAAAGAAATTTGGTTAGTTTGTAGGCACAGATAGTTGTTTAATACGAGTACAGCACCTTTTGATGCAGCCTGGCCCTAAATTTGAAATGTATTGGTTTGCAGCTGCTACATTTGTTCTGGCTAACACTATTGCAGTGCTGGCTTTGAGCTGAAGTTTCTCCTCTGAATAGCAGCACGGTCATGCCTCGCCTTAAGGAGATGAAGACCCTTACTGTGGGAATAAACAAGTTCAAAAAGAGTACAAGGGGATCCAAAAGTGAGCCAACCAACCCAGCAACCAAAACACATCAGGCAAAGGACGTGTGTAACCATCAGGGTAAGGACAACACACACAAGGGCTGGAGGGGAATCAGGGAGAGACAGATAATACACAGCCAGTACTTTCAGTCATTCTGTAAAATGCTTTTGTAACTTTTTTCATAACTGTTATAGGTTCCAAACAATGTCAGGACTCACTTAGTAAAACTAATACATGAAACAATAAGGCTTCATACAGCAGGAGTAAGAAATAGCTGCAAAAGCTGATGCATTCAGATCCTAGTACCAATATTCATGTGGTGACAGTGTACTGTCGTAGTTCCTTAATATCCATTGTAATATCCATAATATCCAATGTAAAATAGACCCTCTTAAGCATCCTGGAGAGATTCACTTAATGCCTTTGAGATTTCTGCAAAGGGGAATGAAATGCTGTGATTTCTCTCTCACACGAGCATTACGAAGCCCTTGTTCTGTGCGAAACGCGTCTCAACCAAAATGAGATTTTTAAGGTATTCTCCTAAATTGTATAATATTAAATTTCATCCAGTCCTCTTAGGCTGTGGGGTGGGTGGCACAGCAGCAGCAGTGCATGAAGATCCAGGGCAAAGGAATAGGGAGGGATCACTTGTTTGAGTTCTAATGAATTTTATTCCCCCACGCAAGTCTGGAACAAGTGACCTCAACTGAGGGCAAAAACTGCTTTTAAAGAAGGCAGGGAATAAGGGGAGGACACAACTTTTTGCCAATAGGAAGGCATTAGGGCAGGGGTGCAGGGTAAGGGCTATCCAATAGAAGCCAATGAGGGGAAGGAGCAAACCTTGCAATCCAATCTTTCTTTGAGGAAGGGATGAAGGACAGAGAACATTCCAGAGCAAAAAGGGTGTGCTATCTTTGACATGTGGGGTGAGACAAGGGAACAAGGGAGGTATGAGAAGACTGACAGGGGGATTGACATGCACTTGGCAGGAAAATCCTGGAGTTAACAGCTCAGGGCTGACTCATCGGGGAAGCCAAATGGGGTACATGGAACAAACCACTACAAACTGATAACAAGGAATGTTACAGAAGAACAAACTGTAAAATAACAGATTACCACAGTCTATGTTCCTTGAGTGAATTTTTCTAGGACCCAATGCTTTGAAAATATTAGGTTCATTGAAATGATTTAAAAAAATATTTAGACAGGTCTTATCTCTAAGGTGCTAATTGTGTTACTATATTATCTCAGTTAATTTTGCTAATGAAGAAATATGCAAAGTTATATCACAAAATCCTTTCCTTTGGCATTGTATACTCTTAGCTTTCCCTCTGGCTCAAATGATTTACTCCTCAAATACAATATTTCTCATTCACAGTCAATCATAACAGTTGTAGTTTTTGTAGTGTACAGTAGTTACAAATTGAAATAAATTGGGCAGCAGATCTTTCTCCTTTTTAATGCCTTTATTAAGTGGTAGAAGGAAATTTGTAATAATTTATCATCCAGTTCTTTATCTGGGGTCAAGGCTCATGGTGCTCAGTGTGATATACCCCTTATCCAGCTTTAAAGCAATGAACAAGCATTAAAGCCTACCAGGGGTTTGTTTTTACCAGATGTCGACCTTGAGAGCAAATCCCCATCCCTGGTCTGTTCTTGCTGCTGCCTCCAGTGTGTCTCCTTAATAGCAAAAACTCCTGCTCAGCTGTGGAGATTTGAGTATCACCAATTCTGCCTTTTTCCAATAGAAGGTAGCAAAATAATTCTGCTGCTAGAAACATAAGTCAAGGGTAATTATTTCACTGCAGGCAAAAAGTCGAATGAAGGATGAACAATAAGGCTCATGAAAATTAGAAAAAATGAGTACTGTAAATTCTACTGTTTCTTGTCACTGGGATTATATGAGGCAGAAGACAAAGTTGTCCAAGAAAAGCAGAAAAACACAATTCACAAAGAATGCAAGAAAAAGCAGTGTGTTCCTGAGAATGATATATGCACAAGGTACCATTAACTTTATTTTCATGCAAATATGAAAGAGTATCCAAGTATCAACGTGTGGTGCACAAGACACATATTTTATTTGTTTTCTTACTGTCCCACTTTTCCTTCCTCAAAAAACTACATGTACTCACAAATGTATTGCAAAAGTCAGAAATGCAGTACAAGATCCATTATTTCTAATGATCAAATTCAACAGCCTTTAAATTCCCCAAAATTAAATATGCACAGTAAAAAAGCATTACTGTTGCTTAAACTGGAAAGACAAAGGGAATAAATAACGTCCATTAAAGGTTCAGGTTATGCTATGGAAAGCAATTCACCACCCAAATTTAGTACTTATGCATGAAAATCCAATTGACACAATAGCTTATAACCATTCCAAAGAACCTATTATGGCCCATCCTGTAAATGGTTGTACATAATGACACAGCCATTATGGCCTGCAGGGCTCTGGATCCGTGAATTAAAATTTCTCTGGGCTGAACAGACTTTGAGCAAACGGGCTCAAAGGAGCTGTTGCAATAAACTATGCTAAGACCTGTCTAACCAGCTCCCAGTCACACATTAACCCACTAACACAAGCTGAATTGCTAAATTTTGGAAAATCACGTTAGCTACAGTACAGAAACTGACATTAAAAGTCGGTGTTCTTGAATATGTACAATATAGATGTCGCTGTCCTTTACTGCTTCAAGAAAAATAGTAAGTTGTTTCAGATGTAAGTTGCAGATAACTCTTAGAAGGTGGATTTCCTTTTTTGTCCCTATCAAGTACAGCATTTAGATCAGAATGGAAATAGGGTGACTACCAGCTCTTTTAAACTGGATATTTGTGTCTTACCTTCAGCACAGCACAAATCCATTTGGGGAAAATCACATAATATGAATACTGCCCATGAAATCATGGACCTCCTACTACCTTCCTTAAGGCACACAATAAAACTTAGGCATATTTATTAATAATATATGATTTTTCTATTGCAACTTTCATTTCTGAAGCTCTGCTTTAGCTTTGCTGCAAGGTGGTCATATTGTACTTGCTTTGTGGACGACAAACATGGAAAAACAGTCCAAAAAAAAGGGCAGCAAAGCTGAAATCTGAACTCTGAGAGTGCCAAGCTCTTTGTCTTGTGCTAGTTACTGAGGTATTAGTGATGCTTCAGTTCATGTTCAGTTCATGCCAACATGTCTGTGCAGCCTTTCCTTGACAACATACTTCTGTTTCAACCAAGTCTCTAGATAGGAGTAAAGGTTTTAATAGAAGCCTTGAATTTTCAAACCTATTAAACAATTACAGTGTTGTCTGATTTTAAGAAGCTTATTTTGAAATAGAGAGACCTGATGATCACACCTGCATTCTAAAACTTTTGCTAGATTTTTACAGAAACCTAAATGTCAGCTCTTCATATAGTAAAGCCCAATTATCCCTCCAATACTCATTGTTTTAAAAAAACTCTTCCCCAGACAGCAACGTTTTCCACTTTTTTCAGGGACTTGTGAGTTTTTGTTGGTGCTCTGTGGCTCCCCAGATATTCACCCATCTGGTGTCCCTTTTAGCTTATTTCCCTGCAGATGGGTAAGGCTGCCATTTGGATCAGGTGGGTAAAACCCCTGTGCAGCCCCTGGCCATCCATGGGAATGGCAGCAGTGCCCAAGGGATGCCATTTGCATGCACAGCTCTGAGCAGCAGCCAAACCAAGCTCCCAAATTCCCACTGCATGCAAACCGCGACTCAGATCACTCAGAGAGAATTTCATAAATATCACTGAGAGATCAGAATCAGGCCAGAGCCACAAGCTTTAGGATTTTTGTTAATTATTGTGGGGCTGCTGGAAGCCTGCATTTCTTGTTGGACAAATTGCATTTCAAACATCTCTATCTCAGCTCTTTGCTTTTTTTTTTTTTTTTTTTCTCTTTATTTTTGTGGGAGAAAAAAAGAGATGTGTTAAGTTCTTTGCATGCGCTAGGCAAGCACTGAACTGAGCATGGTTGAATCCCCTGGTGAGTGGATGCTACAGCCCAATTTACTGCACTCCTCCTTTCAATAAAGCAGGTAAGGCAAAGAATGGAACAATTTTCCTTTTCTGCTGCTTGCTGCTCAGTTCCAGCAATGGGTGCGGAGGCATCTCCATCTCTTAATCCAAGCAGACTTGTCTCAGCTGCATGCACAGAAATTGAAATGTTGAGATGTTTATAAATAAGTAAAAACCCGCCTGTATTTAATGCAGTGTGATATTTGCATAATTACTTTTCAAGGTAATGAGTATAACAGAAGCCAAACCACAGAAGGTTGAATATTTTTAGAGCAGCCTGTGCCAGCAAATAAACACAGAACTCACATCACAAATTGCAGAGAAGTTTAGAACCAACATAATTTATTTAGGGAACAATAAGTATCTATTTGTGCTGGGCAGGTGGCCAAGGTGAAAAATGAAAGACATATATGTAATAGAATATTAGATGAGCCATTGTTTCATTTCCCACCATTTGTCTCTTGGAATATCTGTAATGAACACTGCTGAACAAAACATTACAGAATAAAGGTAGCTGTCAAACTACCTCCTCCAAAGCCAAGAAAACAGCTGGGCTGAAGCAAATAATGAAAACTTGAAAGAAAATATTCTGAGATGGTGGTTCCCGTTCCCATCTTTGTTAAGTGATGAAATCAAGACAAAATACAAGCATTTTTTAAGTCACAACATTTTAAGGAAATAAAGCAGAGCAATAAATACACAAAACCAGCCTGTTGAAACTGTTCTGTTTTGGCCTGTAATGCTATGGTCTAATACTGCTGAGAAATGCATTCTAAAATATATTTCTCAGCAGTACCAGGTTCTGCAAACATAATTAGAAGAAGGAACAAAAATGAAAAAAGAATTAATAAAGTTGTTTGAAAAATCACAACTTTTAGCCCCCCATAATGCATCCTAAGTCAAAAGCATCTGGATAATGTAGTTTGAAAGTATAAGCAGAACTAAAATAAATAGAAAAAAAGGGACTAGATATTCACAAATAAAAATTAAAAAAAATACATGAAATGTGCCCATAAATGTATGGTTTTTGCTACTTGGCTCCTGCCATGGCAAACAGAATCAGAAGGGAACTGGAACAAAATTCAGAATGGTAAAGTCTAGATAGTAAAAGACAAACAAAATTACTGGAGATCAGAGAGGATTAATTTACACAGAAAAATTAAACATGAACTTCTCTGTTGGGTTGTTGAAGACCTCCAGCTCTCACTAACATTTACAGGAAAGTTAATGTATGCAAGAGAATGAAGTTCTCACTATCCATCCAAGTGACAGCAAAGCAGGGATAAAGTAGCAGCCTGCCTGAAAGGTGCTAACATCTGAGAGCAGGGAGAAAACTTCCCAGGTACCATGGCAGAACAGTGTTCAGAATCTCAGTTTTCAAGAGCTCTTACAGTCATGCATCAATATTTTTAATAGAGTTCATTGCATTTTTTTTTCCCTCTTCTTCACAATACTAACTAAGACAGACTCTATAAATTCTAAAATTTTGTTCTGCAAATAAAAGCCTCCTGGATGTGCCCTTGGATTTATTAATGTGTTAGTTACTATGAGATTTTTGCATTACTTCCTTTTAGTAGCTCATGGCAGGAAACAAATCATGGTAAATCTCAGATCAAGCCATTAATTCTACTTTAACTCAAATGCAATACAAATATCTCACAAGACGCATAAGCTGAAGGGGAAAAGGTTTTAACATTTTTTTTTAATTATTAAAAAAAGACTCACAAAGATTGCATTCTCAAAAACATTTAGACTCATCAGTGACTTCCCTAGGAGGAAGTGCAGCAGACCTTTTAGCCCTTTCCCATTAGTGAATTTCTGCCTCACACATAGGCCAGGAGACTCATCTAAATTCCTGATATCTGACTTCTGGGGATTTTACTGTGTGCCTATTGACCTATAAAATTCCTAGTTTCCATTTTTGAGAACATTGGAATGTCTAAGAGATTGTTTGTGACAGTGTTCACAGGGGTCTCAGATTGAGGGAAGAGATGAGGATCTGCCTGCATGTTTCAGAAGGCTTGATTTATTATTTCATGATATATATTATATTAAAACTATACTAAAAGAATAGAAGAAGGATTTCATCAGAAGGCTGGCTAAGAATAGAAAAGGAATGGAATGATAACAAAAGCTTGTGGCTCAGACTCTCTGTCCGAGCCAGCTGACTGTGATTGGCCATTAATTAGAAACAACCACATGAGACCAATCCCAGATGCACCTGTTGCATTCCACAGCAGCAGATAACCATTGTTTACATTTTGTTCCTGAGGCCTCCCAGCTTCTCAGAAGGAAAAATCCTAAGGAAAGGATTTTTCATAAAACATGTCTGTGACAGGATTTTGTCATGGATTCTCGGTCCTTTGGACGTGGTGCACAGCAGGTGAGCTGGACAGTCACATTCGGGCACTTTTACAGCTCCCAGTGACCTGGATGATTCTGGAATGTGAAACAGTGAGCAGGGTTGAAAGCTTTGCCCAGTGTCCTACCCACAGTTTCCAACAGAGACCAGCAGCAGAGGGATATTTTCCAAATAGGGATGTTTTCCAAGCCATTGGATGGTGTGGCTTAAGGGTTTTGTCAGCCACAGAGAGCCTCTGGGTATCCAACAGCTCACAAGTGTTTTCTTTGGATTTGTGTGCTGCCCTTTTGAGATCCTGACAACTTTTTGCCTGCATTATAACCCCTGTGACAGGAGTTTCACCCTCTTTAGCAGTAAAATCAAACTTGAGTTTAGAACTTCATCATACCCATCTGATATTTAAAATTTCTTTCTACCAGACAAAGCCTCTCTTGTTGCCTAACTTTTTTATGAATGCCTGCAATCGCGGAAAAAATATTCCCAGTAAGTAACTCAAATGGAACTAAAATAGGACATCTGCAAAGGGACTTTCTATCAAAAGTGCCAATTAAATGCAGGTAAATCTTGTTAAAAACTAATCAGGGTGATATTCGGAAATTTGGAATGGAAAAGGTAATAATCATTGTAAGATCTAAGTTTTTCTCTTATTCACCACTGTTGGTATATATTTATATGTCCTTGGGTGATCTTCTTTTAAAATAATAGCTTTTGCATAACTTTCTTTTGGGAAGCTATACCTTCCTAAATTTTCCAAGATTTATTCAGAAGTAGACAAGTGGTCAGGAAAATGCTTTATATAATTCTTTTGAAAACTCTGCAGTACAAGTTATCTCTACATGCTACATTTAAAAAATATCCTTTTAGGGAATGATTTTCATAATTTTTATAGTCACTGGTGGAAATCTGTCTGGAGAATAAACCATGGGGCAATGTCTCTGAATCAAGCAGAATCAAGCTCTGCATTTTCTGCACATCCATGAACTGACCCTGAAGGTGACTGTGGTAGGAGTTTAGAAGTGGATGAGGCCATTACAGTGTGCAGAAATTTGGCAAAAATGCTGGTGGTTTTATCTTGTATGGATCTTTTCTCAACAAAGAGTTAGCGAGTGAATTACTCACTGAGGAATAAATTTCAAGCGAGCCCTCATTCAAGTCCCAGTCTTGATACAAAACTAGAAATCAAATCTTCACAAGCTTATCCAGCCAAACATCCACCTGACTCCGTTAAACACATTAAAAGTAGATAACACAATAAAAAAGCCCTCTCAGCTGAGTTTATTCTTAATTAAACACAACAGACCAACTGTGCTGTGTACCTCAGGAAAATTCAGGGGCTACAGAAAGCTCTAGATTAGATTACAGTGCATCATCCACAAACTCACCAGGAATTTTGCTCAGCTACAGGAGCCATGGCTGCAAAATCACATAAACCAGGTTTTTGTGGTGTTAAACATCAGTCAGATTAGACATGGTAACAGTAAGATATTTTGTGTGAGTAAGGGAGATCTTACTTTTAGTTCAAGAGTGTCATAATACGGAATTAAAAGTTCCTGTTCAAAATCAGTCAAAATAAGTATTTGAAAATGGATACAACTAATAGAACTGCATTTGTCTTCCTATTGTTTAATTAAAAAAAAAAAAGGCTTTGTCAGAGATGCACATATGAAAAGACTTTCTGTCCAGGAATTTTGAGTTAAGGCTCTGTCTTGACATCAGATATAATTCTAGAAAAAGGAAGCAATTTAGACACCTGTTTTAGCACCAAGAAAGATATTCACAAACCACGAAAGACTCATAGGAGCCAGTAATTACTATAGCTGTGTTATCTGACCAGAGCTGCAGCATAGCCTGCAAAATGTATTTCCACTTTCTCAGGCATCAGGTTTTCCTTTATAAGATTTCAGCAGGATCCTTAAATTGCCAAACATCTCCATTTATTACATACAGCACTGATTTAAAAGGTAAGGTTTCAGTGCTCAGCTGCAGTGTCTGTTTTTTATCTAGGAGGATGAAAGTCATCTTTCTCACCACTGATGTACTAACACACCTGCCAGCAAATAATTGTCACGAAAGGCAGGCATGGCTTTGATGCTTAAATCATGTCATCCTTTACCTACCGTGTCCTAGATTAAACTCAAAGCCTGATTACAGCTGTGATCATTAAGGTGAACTGAGCTAAAAAAGTGCCAGTGTCTTACATGTCCCCAGGCACTGCTTTCTGTAGGCAGTGTGACTCTGAAAGGACGAGGCAGAGCACGCCAGACATCACAGAGCCATCCCATCACTACTGCAGACAAGCACATCACATAACTCTGGGCACAGTAAAATCCATCCCAACACCAAATGGCCCCCCTGCCCCTGTGAATAGCTGCTCCAGGTCCTAATTCCATTCATAGTTCTTCATAATTTCTACCATAAATTTCTTCAGGGGCACTGTAGACTCATTTTTTGTTATGCCAGCATTGTTCGTCATCTGCAGTAGCTCTTCCAGCCTCCATGGTGTTTATCAAGTTTTTATAGAAAACAGGAAGATCTTCTCTCTACACTTTTTTTTTTTTTTTTTAGCTTGGCAAATATTAATTTTAAATATGAAGATACTGATTCCATCTCTGCCCCTTTCTGCTGTTCTTGGAGAGGGCAAGAGAAAGCAGTTTTTCAATGGCTGCCTGTGTTCATAGGACACTCTCCTGAAATCATTCCCTCAGGGAGCAAATCCGATTCTTCCAAGGACCAAATAAAACATGCATTTCCTTGCCACATGCCATGAGAACATCCATGCACACCCAAAACCTCCTCTGCAGCAGTAAGAACAGGTTGTTTGCTGAGGTGTCTCTGCTGCCCTAGACTGAAAATGTCAATTATCACATTTGTATTTCACTATGAGCAAGGCTACGCTTTCAGAAGAGATTATGCAGGCACAGGGAAAGTCATTAGGATGGATATTGCCACTAGTTGTTCAGATCATTTAATCACAATTCTCTGCTTTAAGCTAGGAATTATTTATCATAATTTCCTTGACAAGCTAAACGTAATACACAGTTTTCTCATTTGAAGAAGCAAGCTTTTCCTGCCAAGTATTTATCTTTGTTTGAAATATTTCTGTTAATACTGAGGCTACAGATGAATTGGCTTGTATTGAGGGGGATAATACACGATTTGAAACTGAAGCTACTGTCATTTTGAGTCTTTGGAAAAATATTTTATTCTGAAATACTAATACTTTCAGGATTCTACTCATACGGGAGTCTTCAAATTAATTGGCAGGCCATATTTTCATTTCACTGCTATCTAAACAGAAATGGGTTTGCATTTTGTAAATATATTCTTAAGCACTTCTAATTGTTTAAATCAGTATATAAAACTGATTAAACCCTGACTCCAGTTGGGTCCTTTATGTAGTATAGAAGTGACACTGATCTTTCTGAAGCATTATGTTGCTGGATAACTTATACAGACACATGAGAGTATTTGAAATTAATTCTGTTTGAATGTCAAAAATTATAATTTGCTATTTTTATATACACTCCTTTTGGTTTTCTTTGCCAATCCAGTTATGCCCATTTTTCTTTCCAAACTGCCCCACTCTATAAGATATTACTATGGTTATTTATCATCATACTTTTTAAAATTCCTTTTGTTTTGTTTTTCTGTTTGTTTGTGTTTTTTGTTTTCTCAGATTTTTCAGTGGCAAAAAAGATGTGTGAGAGCTGCTACAGGCCTGATAACATTTAGATAGAAAAATATTTAGATTATTTTAAAATGGTGCTAAACTTAGGACACACTAGCACACAAGAGAATTTGAATTCAAGAGAAACAAGTTCAAATTTTCTGGATCTGATTCAAAGTCAGCTGGGAATTCCACTGAAAGATTCCCACTGCCTTGTAAATAGGCTTTCAATCAGGTCCATGGAGAGCATGTTATGTACTAAGACTCTTCATGACAACTTCAGTCAGTGCTGCTCATCAAGAAAACAGCTGTGCCTGGCTTGGCTCATTTTTTAATGCTGCTTTTACTCCTTTATGTGAAAATTGTAAAATTTTCCTGTGGGTTTATCTGTGCAACTATTCAGCTACATATGCTCTGCTTTTAATTTGAAACTTATCATTAAAAAAGTCTTTGCAGCTACTTCAAAGTGAAGAACGATCAGAAACATTATCAGAAGATTTAAAAATTAGATTAATTACTACAGTTAAGACGTTATATAAAACCACACCATACCATACCAATATTAATTCCAGAAGCCATTCACAGACTTCATTTGCAGCAATTTCAAAGGCCACAAACCCCCATTAATTTAAAATATCTCCCTTTCCAGAGTGATTTATCTTTCTCCCACTCAGCATTCTGATGTTCTCTTACAAATTTTCATAATATGTTTTGCAGTTGTAGATATTGTCTTTTAATTAATCCACCAACAACTGTGTTCTCTTTTCACAGTAACAGACTGCTCTAGCACTCTTTGGTAAACTTCATTTATTCAAATTAAGAGGTGAAGCTCTGGATAGCAAAGGTGAATTTGGATATCAGGCAACTGCTTAGAAAGTTTTTATTAATTAGAACAAATGTTTGATTCAACCACTGCATAAAGAATGGCACAGTACACCAACACTTATTTCTATTATGCTTGGCTCTGTTTGCATAACTCAGAAATAGCCTAACTTCAACCTCAGGACTGCTGCTTTGATAATAAAATACTTTCATGTATAATTTAGGCCTGGCATCAGTTTCAGTTTCAGACATATGAAGCACGTTTTATTAAAGAAAGGAGATCAGATTTCAAAATAATCTTGCCCTGCTATATTGATGAAGTGATCTAACTTCCTAATTGATCCAGCAGCCCATTACATGCTTTCTACTGCTCAAGACTGATTAAGTGATAATTACAGTTGATGTAGGTCTTCTTACACCATGAAACAAACAGTTCATCACACTAAAAAATGATGAGGCTGCAGACTGGGCAATCAATTGATCCATGCAGCATTTGTATCACACACTATAATATCACTGATACTATATTCCATTCAAAAACACCGCTTAAGCTGTCATTTTTTTAACCCCTTCCTGCAAATTGTTGCAGGTAAGAGTATCTACAGGGTCAGTCATGCTGCATTACTTTCCTCTTTCTAAATATCATTGTAAACCAGCAGTTCACTGAATGCCCAGGCAGCTGCCTCTGAGTGTCTTTTGAGCACATGCTGGAACATCAGACATGTTCACACTGCTTTTTCAGAACCTTGGATAGTGTTGTGGGGTAGTTTTTGTTAAAACATTGACTCAATATAAGTGGGTAAATTAAGAAAACAAATTTCAGTTAATTCTCTTTTGTTTTCATTAGCACAAAAGTGCTCCTTCAAAATCAGGATATGGATGGTGTCAGGAACAGGATCTTGCCTTATCTCCTGACTATAGAAATGGTACCAACAAAGTCCCACAACAGGCAGCTATAAAACTGTCTCCTCCTTCTTGCTTTAATATTCCCCTAAGAAATATTTTCTGCACATGAAAACCCTTTCCCCTCACTCAGAGGTTGTTCTGAGCTGGTGTAGCATGCCTATGATGTGTGAGCCTTCTGTAAAATGGGAATTACAAAAATTGAACTCTTAAATCACCTGTCAGCACTCTCTTCTCCTTATTTTCCTGCAGTTTGACCATAACCTCAGATCCAGGCAACTCTTCTGATTCGCTGTTTGCAATTATAAGTGTCTACTTCCAGGATGTTAGGCAATTCAAGGAAAGGAGGCAAAAAGGGGACTGAATGTTAAATAAGTGATTGTATAAGACAAAGTGGAATTTTCAAACAGAACAATTAACCACTAGGATATTTCATTTAACCTGTTTTACACAACTGCCTCACCTGGAATAGCCTTTGCACATGAAGATTTGTGTTGTCAATGTCTCAAAGCTTCCGTTCCCTCTGAAACATTAAGATCAATGGAATGGGGCTGAACCAGCTAAGAATTGGACCTCAGAGCTTTTCAAGCAGCTACTTTTCTCCAAAAAGTAAACAGTATATCAGGATCTCATTGATTCTCAGAATGTTGGTAATGCTGCTTGGCTGCAGATGAGGCACAATTATTGTGTCTTTTAAGGCATGGACTGCACGTCTGAATCCGCTCAGGTCAGTCAATAGCTACAGCTGCTCTCAAAGCAGGCTTTTACCCACAGAAACCAGCTTTTGGAAAGTAAATGTACACTTCTGCTAAATATTGGGAGCACCTAGAGCTGCTTGCAGGATAGTGAAAATCTCGAGAGAGATTGTTATAGAACAGACAAGAAAACCAAAAGCAGCAATTGAGCTAGGGGAACTGAAATGACTTATTCTGCACCCTGGGCCTATTCAATCAGTAATGAGTCTTGTTGCTTTTTTTCTTCTTAAATAGATTTTTTTTCTTTATTTAACTTGTTTTTTACTTATCTCCAGATCCACAGTTCCCAAATGGACTGCAAAACACTTCCAGAAATACCCAAGGCCTGTGTTAAACCAGTTCAGCTGGGATAATCCTTGCTTTAGGAAAATTCTATCACTGTGTTAACAAATGATTCAGAGCATTTTGCACACTTCAAGCAAACAACAAACAGGAGATGCTGTTCTGGATGTCTGGCTAGTGCCAGGACAGGGATAGGGAGTGCTGCTTGCCAGGCTGCAGTTCACAGTTTTTTCAAATGATCCCCCACTTTCTTCGAGGTCAGCACACTCACAATTTACCCAGAAGTAAAGTTTCAATAAGGAAAATAAAGAAGCTTGTCAGAAAAACTCCTGGCAATGAGCACTGGCCTGTTTTCTCTTCTAGGAAGAAACTGTTCCTCTCCAGCATTCAAGGGATGGACTGCTCTAGTAAAGTGCCACATTACATAGTCTTGATTATTGGATTATTATTTCTGGACTCAAGATTTAGGAGAATTACATATTCTACTATGTTGAAGTAACACATTTTAATGCATTTACTAGATTTCCCAAACCACTGGATTAGGCTGACCCTTGCTGCACACAAGCCTTTGGCCCCAGTTTGAACAATTCTGGAGTTTCCTTTATTGCCTGTTCTCTCACATCAGTAATGGTTTAGATCGTGTTATAACCCTCAAGTCTCTACACTAAAACCAGTCCATTTTTTGATGCAATTTCACAGCAATGTCACTGCCTCAAAAGCCTGCTGCTCTCCATTGGAAGCCTGCCCTATTCATTTTGTTTTGAATGCAAAGAAGGATGAAAGTAAGATTTTTTTTGCAGTTGCAATCTGAATATATTTTTATTTTATATGCATTATATAAACACTTACCATAATGTGTACATATATTATATATATGATGATAGAGGATTGGATACACAATTCCTGTTAAAACAGGACAGCCATTAACAAAGGGACATTCATGTCCCCTATGTCTTTTATTCCAAATGGAGAGCACATTCCTCTCTGCTATGTATTTTTGTCTGTACCACTGACTTTTCCTGTGACCTTTGTCTGACTTAACCTTAGATATTTTTGCTTCTTCCACACTACTTTCCCCTCTTGGAAGTCTTCCATGAATTTCAGATAGAAAACCACTAAGAGTTAAATATCAGTTACTGCTGGGATGCAAAAGCTTCAGCTCCAAGTTTGGAATTGAAGAGATGGAAGAACTTGCAGGATAAGGTATTTTTCATTATCGCAGGCTTTGCCTGAACATACATAACAAACGTGCTTGACAAACCAAGTATGAAATTGCTACAGGCAAGGGGCATTACATATAATTGGCAAATCTGGTGCCTTAGGGAGGTAACCAAGATGAAGTCGCCTATCTGAAACTGCTGTTCTGTCACTGTCTAAATATAAACTTTCTTCAAGTGCTGCAGGGTGTGAACTGGAAGTGACTTGCTGAGAGGGTGCTGACTGAATGCTCTGAAGGAGACTTCATTTGTGATGGCAGAGCAGGACGTTGGCACATGCCAATGATACAGCCAGGGAACTCTGCTTGGGGTTTAGGAAGGGTATTTGTAAAGCCTGTCCTGTGATGTTGGGTGGAGTATCTTGTCAAACTCACTGGTATCTGATATAATATAACAAACTATTTATAAGGCCCAGGACACTGAACTATAAATTGTCTGTTTCTGCACAACCCACATGGCCTTCTCCTGCCTCATTCGTGGAAGTGTAAACTGCTCATTTTCCTTAGAAAGGACACATTGAGACTGAGGTCAGATTGATGTGCAAAGTAACAAGGCAAAAGTACACTTTCAGATCGATATGCAAAACTCATCCACATGGTAAGAAATGGCTTAAAATGCGCAAGAGTTTTAAGGAAGATGATGGTGGAACAAAGTTCTAAAGGTGGAGCAAAATGGTGGAGCATTCTGACCAGAATTATGGCGAGCAGTTAATTGTGCTCACATGGTGATCACCTTTAGCACTGAGAAAACCTAAATAAACACTTCACTTCTGCTGGTGGTGGTATTGGCAAGGAACGTGGCTGCTGTCTGTGCTGCAGCATCAAAGCTGGCATGAGATAACACAGCTGCTCATTCATCAGAGATTCCTGGGAGATGAGAGTGACCTGCTCCGTTCTACAGCATTAGTGGAAATTTTGAAACTTCAGACAGATTGCAGTGTTAGTGTTACAGACTTACAGTGGTGGAAAATTCACACTGCTGAGGTGAGAGCACAGATAGTTTCCAGGACTTGGTGTGAATTAACAGTTAAAAACCAAGGAGATGCATTTCCTAAGAAAGGCGAGAACCACTGCATTAAAAATTTCAGATAAGGTTAGGCACAGCTGGGGAAACAGGCAATAGTAAACACTATTAAAATGTGAAAAGAGAATCGTATCAAAGAGTGATGTAAAAGTGCAATTTTTTAAAGTAATAATTCAGTGGGAAGCCAGGCAGCAGCAATCTTCCAGCACTTGGGCTTATGATCATTGGTGATTATAGCTCTATAACATTGTTTGCAGCATTTGATTCTTTTGGAACTTACACAAAATGTCTTTACTAGGCCTTAGCAATACAGTATTCCATTCCCTAATTTGATTGCTACTCAGAAAGACAAAATCTCCTCCAAACCAAACCCAGGACATCTACAAAATAGACCTGCAGAGATTAAAGATAAAGTTTCTCAAAGATCATGGCTATCATGTTTTAAAAGTTATATTGCAGACAATGAAATCCATTTTGAAGTATAAGTTACTAACTTCTTTCAACCATTAATTGGAATTTGAGGCCACTGAACTCTGCTCTCACCTATTCTGCAGAAAATCTGGAAAAATTCCACTACAGTGGGATTCTCCCTCAGTGAAATCAGTGCCACCAAGAATATTATCAGGTCACAGAGTCCCCTGCTAAGAGTCACTCTTACTCAGGTACCCTGTGCTCAGGGCCTTGCAGCTGCCATTTTACCCCAGGGATGATAATCTGAACACTATTAAGTCTTTGAACAAAATCATTATGACAAAAAGTTGCAGTACAGTGTGTATTACTTCCTTCTTTCACCAGACAGAACTCTTATGGCAGAGAAATCCAAAGAGCCAAAATAACAAAACGGATAAAACTTTAATATTACATTATACTTGTTTCTAGAAATATCATTTCTGGCACCTCTGGAGTACTTCATATTGTAACACGTTGCCAGTGCCAATCCCAAAGCTTTTCTAATTTTAGATGCCTCATAAAATCAGTTAATAGAATAATATTCCTTCCACATAGTTTTCACTATGTCAGAAGCCAAGCCAGATTATTTTGCTTAGCCTTAACTCACCTCAGCATGATGCCAGATCTCAGCACCTCATCTCATTAGAATGGTCAAGAACAGACCTTAGCAGTGCCAGCCCATTTCTAACACAACAATAGGGAAGATTCTAATTCCTGCTGGAAAAAGGATTCATCACTGAAGCATCAAATATACAGCATTGACATGTTCCAATGGAACTTGGGAAAAAGAAAATTTATTAATGAATTTGCTCTGCACCATAAAGTAACTGCTACAGTCAATGATACAAAAGCACAAGCAGAGGTTAAAGAGTAAATAATCTGAGAGCAAGAGACCAAGAGAGTAAACATATGGAACTATGGTAAAAAACAAACATGTGAAAGAGATGTTGCTTTTTTTAAAAATTACTTCAGTATCTGATTAAGCAGTTCTCCATTAAAATCATGGTCACAAGCCAACAGTTTCAGTAATCATCAAATGATCTTGTAGAGCTCTGAATTTTAGAGAGTGCTGACTATTCCACCCACTGAAAAATAATTAGACTTCAAAATGCCTCAGACTGCCCACAAATTAAGGCAATAAAAATCCTCAGTGTGTTTGTGGAAGAAAATAATTTTCAACATGTATGTGTGGAGAGTTTGATGAAAATCAAAAGCAGCAGCTGCTAGTCTCTGTGTTTACTGTATACAAATAATTACCAACTCCAGTGCCCTTACTGGATAAATACTGACATATCAAAAAATAGCAGCATATTTTGTGAGTGGCAGTTACAGTAAAGTAGTTGATTAAATCCCTATAGATCTCTCTCCTATGTCACAAAATCTTGAATCTTGTACACAGGAAAGCACTTACTGAAGAACGTATTTATTCTGGCTGAATCAATTTCAAATGTTTAGAGCTCTGCAAACTCATATTTTCTCTTCACTGTGTTGTAATTGCAGAAATGAATCTGAGAATGGTGATTGCATGTTTCTCTAACTCTCTGACCTTTTTTCTCTGCCCTGAAGCACAGTATGTTTGGGAGAAACATCTATTAGGAATTTTGTTGTCCAGCTTATGTGAAACATGCTAGGGATGTATATCTTGACCATTTGGGTGTTTGGGGTTTTTGGACAGAAAACCTAAAAACTAAAGAGCCATTTGTAAGACCAGACACACACAGGGCAGCAGGATCTGATATACTGTATTTCACAAGGAGATGTAGAGTTTGACCTCACTCAGCAAAAAATGGAAAGGGTCGATTAGCAAGAATTTGTGGCAGCTGCAGCAAACTGATTCATTCCCTCTGCAGATTCTGTTTAAATTCATTTCCCAGTGAGCAAGAGTTCCATATTTCTTAATAGAATAGGATCATAAACCTTTTCCCTCAGAAATGCTTACTACTTTTAGTGATATTAAAGCAACAGTTCAGTGCTTTACCCACACAAGCAAGGACAGGTGGCTTTCTAAGACGGCTGTCAGGGGTTTCCTATTTCATCATTCTTGGAGAATTAATGAAGTCCAAGTCACTGCCGCTTTCTGCTTAACTCATGCTTGAAGCACTCCATTTTCTTAGTTCCATTTTCTTTGCGTAATCTTGCTTGGAGAAGCAAAAAAAAAAAAAAAAAAACCCAAAAAAAAAAAAAAACCAAAAAACCAAAAAAACCCCAAACAAGCAATTTTTAGGCTTCTCACAGGAAAATGATATTCTTTTGATTCTAAGCTAAACATAATTAGCTTGTTTATTGAGAGTCTTGCAGTTAATTCATTTTGACAGCTAGCACTGTTTGAGTGGACCAACTACAGCACCTTTCACCAAAGTGGTTACAAATTAATAATAAGCCAAAAAAGTTGATGCTAAATAAGTAATGAGCGTGTAAAAAGGCATAACTAATAAACCATTTAAATTGACACAAATGAGATGGTGACAAGATGGACTGTGTTCAGCTGTTCAACCCTGATCCATGACCCTATAAACAATGCAGATTATTCCCATTTAAGGAATTTACATTTTTAACCTTGCATAATAACCAAACAGAGCATAATGTTTTCCAGCAATCCTCAGTGTGAAGTCACATAGGAACTGACACATAGCTGAAAAAAAAATTTTCTCCTTGAGCTGGTCAAGCAATCTGTTAAGCTATGAGTTCAGTTCAGGTCATACATACAAATATTGATCAGCAGTTGAAATACTGGTTGGCAAATCTAAAAATTACATTTAAAATGCCAGAAGCCAGAACTTCCTTCAGAAAAAGCCCAAATAAGATCTTCATTACTTTAAGTACTTCAACAGATGCAGCAGGAGGAAGAAGGCAAAGGCCACTGTGACTTAGTTGAAATTACTCCAGGATTCAGTCACAAGAAATACAAACAAGCTTTATTGTTGGGGTTGATTCAGCAAAAGAAGGAAACCTCAGCTTAAGGCTGTCAGAAAATCCTTTCTAGTCGAAATGAGCAAAAAGCTCACTCCCAAGATCCCTCTGTTGAGTTATGCAAATTATGGCTAGAAAGTTCTGGGTTCTTCCTGTTACTATTGGTTAATTTTTGCTGCAAAATTGTGATATTCTTAATTGTTCTCTCCCATTGGATCCTTTCCTCAAAGCCCACCTTAGCCCCCCTCCGTATATTCAAGTGTACAAATATCTCTGCTCCTTTCTGGTTCATTCCTAGTGCTGTGCACCTTGTCCTGTTGGTTGTTTTC
This sequence comes from Melospiza melodia melodia, assembly GCF_035770615.1. NCBI lineage: Eukaryota > Metazoa > Chordata > Aves > Passeriformes > Passerellidae > Melospiza > Melospiza melodia. Next base: position 6,636,651 of record NC_086205.1, on the reverse strand, counting down.
CCCTTATTAAAGTTCTCTTTCCAAACAATCACATCAGAGTAGTGTCTCTATGAAGTCTCCAGACCCAATTCCCAAGGAAACCACCAGTCAAAACTGTCCAGGCAAGGGCAGGAGGGTTTCACTTTATGAAAATGCATAAGACCTTCAGCTAATCTTTTGATTTATTTAAATTAGTCAAGTCCTTGACTGATAAAGATGAAAATGCAATAGACTAAAATCCAACTCAACCTTCTCTAGCCCTTTAACAATCAGTAAACAGCAGTTCAAAATATGGAAAAATGCAGGGAATGAGCAATAATGAGTCCATGACTGACAAACCTTTGTCTGCTTTCTCTGTTGGATCAATAGATGGCTCATTTGAAAAATTAGTTTTTGTCCAACAATTTTTTGTCTTTATCAAAATACACCTTTTTACTGAACTTCAAGTATTTCAAGGAAGCATTACCAGTTTTGAAAGACTTATTTGAAATACAAAGACATTCAACACAATCAGAAAATGTTACAATTTAGGCTCTGATTACACTGGTAGTCAGAGGAGAACTTTGGTCCAAGCTTCTGTTCTGTAAGTCAATAGTTTGGAAGAGAAGTGCTAATTTCATGTTTTAAAAGTAAAAACCTCTATTTTACCTGTGATTAAACTGAGAACACATCTTTTACCATGAGCAATAGTCTTTTTCCACCAAACTCCATTCCTATTGAAATGATCAATGGCATATAGCTGGATCAACAATAATTTGCTGCCAGCCTTCCAAATCAACGTTCCCTCATAAAGGTAGCATACAAATATTAGTATTTTATTCTATTTCTATATGTCCACATCCTTTAATGTAACATTGCTGATCATATTTTATATTTTCAGCCTTTTTTTTTTGATAACTAGAAAGTCAATTTTAGATATCTCCCATATTAATAAACTGATACGCTATGTCTTCAATTACCAAAAAAATTTAATAAAATCTAATATTTTTCCTGATGATTTAGACTCCAAATTAAAGAAAAAAAAATGTGGAAAACATAGTATCAGGTAGGTCTCAAAATCAGGTGAAACACTGATACGATGGAAGAAAATAACACAGTTTTGTAAGAGACATTTAAGACAGTCATACAACTTACCAAAACCTTGGCTTTGGGAGAAAGCAGCAGATGTTTTTATCTAAGAAACAGCCAAACAGATCAAATGAATACAGCTATTCATAGATATAACAGGCTCACATGTGCTGAAGAAGGAAAAATATCTATGAAAAGACACAATAATGGGCCAGGGGTCAGAGCTCTGTCAGCCTCCCTGCAGCAGCACCTTCACTGTACTGCTCTTCAGTGCTGCCCTTCTCAGTTTGCATTTATTTTGACTTGCAAGAAACCAGGTGGTGCCAAAAGAAATTACACTTTTCTCACAATTTCTTTGCTGTTTTTTTTTTTTTTCTTCCTAAGCAGCGATTCTTCTTTAGCTGTGCAACAGCCCCATTTTTTTCTCTACAGAATACCTGTGGCTTAAAGCACCTTCAGCCACAATGGGAAGACAGAGTAGGGCAAAGGACATCATAAAGTTGAACCAGCAGCTTTTGAGTCGGGCCATGAAAAGCTCTCAGAATAAAGCACATTTTCTCCTTGACCTTTACCTGCTGCTGGGCTCTGATTCACAAGATTGTGTTTTCCCTCGTGGCGAACACGGGTTAAACCTCAGCCTCATTTGTCATGAATTCTCACACAGACCTTTCACAGAGAAGAACTCAATGCCAAAAACGAATCAGTCTTTTCCACTGGACACCTGGGCACACATTACAACAGTGACACCTGAGGTGGATCCCTGCTGTTCCTTGGCTTTAACCGTGTTCCTCTTCCATCATCTTGTCATAAACAGAGTACCTGCTTGGCAATTTTCTGAAGGTGCCACTTAAAAGAAAGATTGGAAAAGTTGCTAAATGCTGAAGATTAAAACTTGACATAAATTTCTCGTAGTTTGTTACTGTCACACAACGCTGTGATAAGAATAAATTATATAAAAGTGTAGGGGGAAAATGAAGCTGTTTATATACTTGATTAGTTCACAGAGTGTAGTACATGATTATCCTTTCCCAGCTGGCTGCCCAAAAGAGCAGACTTTTCTCTTTATTTCTAAGTCATGGATGTGAGAGGCAAAGTTGCAGTTGGGTGAAATACATCCACCATTTGCAGAATCTAAAACCTTTGGGGTTGAACCTTAACATGCCCTGTGCTTAATCTGGTGAGTTCAATTTTATTTTATTTTATTTTATTTTATTTTATTTTATTTTATTTTATTTTATTTTATTTTATTTTATTTTATTTTATTTTATTTTATTTTATTTTATTTTATTGTAGCAACTTTTTAGTTTAAGTGTAGCTAGAGAAGCAATGAGTTTAATTAGGAGAATTAAGAGCATAAAGCAGTATTGTTGGACAGTTTTCAAATGGAAATGAAAAGCAGAATTCATCAGCAGATTAGTAAAGTCAAACTATCTGCTTAGTTTTAAAAATAACATGCGTAAAAAGGCTTCCCTAGTCTTTCACACAGGTCATATACCACACATCCATATCCCTTTGAGTTCCCTTGTTTAGTGATTGCAATTGTGGTCATCATTAAAAACAGTCTTCCTCTTTTGTGTCTATGGAGCTTTTGGGAGTTCTGTATGAGAAAAGCCTTGTTTTAAGTTGAATGCCATTAGATGCAACCTTCCACACTGTGACTTTAGAGCCTAAATTTATCATTTATGGAAGTGATCAGCTACATGCCGTTCCATTATAGTGCATACCTAAATTGGATCCTTTCCTACAACAACCCACACTTTCCAGTACCTAAATTGCCTTCATGCTGACTCGCACTGATTTACTGGCATGTCATTTACACCACTTATGCCACCACTAAATTTGGCTCAAGCAAAGCTCCTGCAAGTGGCACCATGCTGTGCTGCAGATAGTTTTGCTGGGCTTCACCAGATGGCAAAATTCTGTTTTGCAATTGCGCTGTGGCGAGTGCGTGTCCGTGTGGAAAAGACAAGAAAACAAAACCAAAAAAATCCTCACAAGAGGAAGGTGGGGAACCACTGTGAAGAGGGAGGCACTCTTAAAAGGCAGAAATGTGTTTATGTATCTCCTTTTAATTAAGGAGATCTTGTTTCCCACAAAAACTCCTTGGAGCCAAGCTGGTGGGTTTGATCTCCCTATGAGAGCTGGACTCAAGGATCTTTGTGTGTCCTTCCAACTCAAATTATTCTGTGATTCATTTATTTTACCTTCAGCAGTAGTGTTAGTTCTTTCAGGCAATGCAAATAATGGCTATTAGGCAAATTCTGTTTTTGACTGAATAATTGTGGGAAGGAGAGTAGACACCACTCTGGCTTAGATTTGCCAGCTGTGATTCCTAGAGGAGGGTTTTGCATGCCCAGTAAAATATTTTCATACAAAGTATGAAAGCTCAGTGACATAACTCTGCTCTGAAGTTGTCAGCAGCTGAAAAATGAAGAAAAAAATTTATATTTAAATCAGAAAATAAATTGAGAACTCTTTTCCTTTTGTTCATTGAAGCAGCACAGATATTCTTATCAATAACAGATCTCCTCTTCCAGAAATTACAATTCCTAATGTATGTGTGTACTTCAAATATCCAAAGTTCATTAAAAGCAGGTATAAACAACTTGGTGTATATCATGTAGTGCAAATTCAGGCAAAGCTGAGCCAGTTTGGAACTTCACAAAAAGAGCTCCTGTTGAACTCAGAGCTTTTTCTTTCGCTGGGATGTCTATATTTTTCATGACTGAAAAAGACTGAAAATCTCTGAAAGAAAATACTCCATTGAGAGAAAAAGAGATTGATTTCTCTCATGTCACACGCACAAACTTAAAACTCATTGCCAGGTCTCCAGTGTCAGGTGGAGAACTTAAGCACAGATCTTTGTAGAAGGTGAGCTCTTGTTGCTGAGAATGCAGGATCCAGACTATATGTGCTTTAGGGATTTTATTTTGGAATATTTACAGCCTGAGTGCTTGGTAATGGTTGTAGCACATCAGGTGAACTCTTTGAGCACATGTTCTAATTTAGTTGTGTCTGAGAGCAAACCAGCTGGCAGGCTCTGAAACAAAAGCACCAGAGATAACGAGGATGTTCTCTTCAAAAGTGTCCATCCAAATTAAAGGTAGATTCATGTACACTGCCCATCCCTAATTTAAGCATCAAAGGCAAGCATCATCAAAAGTGAGCGTATATACTGAATTTTAAACTGAATTCTTGGCCGGATGGGTGGCCAGAAGAATGAACAATCAACTATTTTGAATGTATAATTCTTATTTCAAATGGCTAAACTCCTCAGCATTCTCTTCCCTGCCCTTTCTCAAATACCCTCCTGTTTGATGCAGTGATCCTTCACTAAATTTCCAGATCCATTTTGCAATTTCTTACATTTTATCTGTAATATCACTATGATTTGAGTTTGAAAATACTGCTTCCAGTTTGCTGATGCAATTAAGACTGAAAATTGACGCATTAACTTCAGGGAATATCCCTGGAAAACATATAAGCATTTAGTTAATTTTCTTTTTATCCTAAGGATTTAGGGTCACGTTGATACAGAATTCCCTTTTTATTTTGTAATTGTAGCTCATGCAATGTATTTTCTAAGCCAGACAAAGTAATGGTTGCTTTCTAAACAGTAATTGGCACCAAGTTTTTATACAATCACTTTATTTATTTATAGTTGGGGAGGTGGTCTCACTGTTTGAGGCTGTGGTGCTCTCAAAGTATGCTAACATTTCATTGCAGCCAGCAGCTGAATTTTCACATCCTCTGCATGGCACAATTATTCTGTGATTTCTCCCCTCCCCTCTGCAGCCTAAGAAATCGCTTGGTCCTGCCCATGGAACCAAGTGGGGCCTGGAGAGGAGCAGAGCATCACAGGAGCTTCAGGGCACATCCTGGGGAATGTTATAAATAGGAAGCTTGACTAGGCCAATATTCAAGCAGCAATCAATTTATTAATTAATATGGTAAAGTATGAGCAACACAGCGCTGGGTACAGTGGGGGAAGTTTTCCCTCCAACAGCACTCCCATAGCTGAGGCTTACAGGTATTTATGGGGGCACTCATCAGCTCTCTCAGCAGTTTCTATTCCCAATTTTTACATCACAATTCTATACATTATTGTGATTTAGTTTTTCTCAGGATGTATCCCAAAAGGAGCATCCCCAGATGGTGGGGGTCCAGTTTCTGAAAGAAGAAAGACAAATCCCATCTGGTGGAGTCCACCTCCCCAAATGTGGGTCCAACTTTTAATGACAAGGACTATAAATCTCATAACAGTGATGTCCAGCTTTCCTTGGTCAAAACTATAAATCCTTGAGGTGATGTTCATCTTCCTTTCTCAAGCTGTTTTTCTCTGCTTTATTAAGGTGTGAGATAAGCATATTTCCTTTATATATATTCCAAAGCTGTAGTTTCAAGGATACAAGCAATATTCTAAAATTATACTTCAAAAGGTTATTATTGCAGAACTCTTTAGGACTTAACTACAAGCAAAAAGCCACATCCTTAGTGCTTTAATTCCAATGCTCCTAAATCAGCTAAGGTTAATTGCAAACAAAAGATAGGTTCAAAGGCCTTCTTCCATGCTTTACTTTCCTCTGTTATTATTAGAATTCACAACTGTCCCACTGTTGGTCTCCACACATATCCCAATCACAAATACACACATTGCCTGTGTGTTCCAGACACCAGACACAGCTTTGTATTTCACAAGAATGTCCTGGGGAAGTCAGAAAGGCTGGAACAACACAGGAATTTAATGGAGGGACTTCAAAAGAAATGAAGCTGCTTCCACAGGCATGTAAGATAAATTCTCAGAAAACCAAGCTTCATTAGTTCTGTTGCTTACAAAAGAACATTTTTAACTTAGCTATCACTGTGGAACATTTTAATTACACCTAATTAGGAAGTTCTGGCAGAATTCTGATAAAACCTTATTTCAGACACTACTGATGAATTGCAAGCAGTTTGAGGCACTATGGGCACCAGAAGCAGCAATGAAAAAGAAGAATTTGAGGCACCTAACCAATATTACATTATTAAATCCAAAACCCAAGCACTTGCAGTGATTGAATGTGTTTGAATGGTGAATACACTTCTGATATCTGAATCAATTAATTGGTATTTCATCATTAAAAATTCATTTTTCCTTCTGGAACACTGTCTGGATCAGAAAAATACAGTAACACAAGGGTGATTGAACTGAATCTTTCAAAGGTCTGTCCTCCTCAGAGCCTCCTTTGGCAGAGGTCAAATGGGGAGGTCCAGAGTGTGATAGCCCACCCAGCAAGTTAATTTTGTGTGTGCTTCCCTCTTTGTACTTTTCAGAGCTGGTTTGAAGACTGACAGTCACAGAATCATCGAATCATTTATGTTGTGAAGGACCTTTAAGATAGATTCCAACCATTACCCCTGCACTGCCAACCCCACCACTAAGCCAAATCCCCAAGAACCACATCCAGAGGTGTTTTAAATCCCTCCAGAGACCGTGACTTCATTGGCCCTGGGCAGCCTGTTCCAAAGATTGAAATTCCCCTTGCAGTGAAGAAATTTCCCCTAATATCCAATCTAAACCTCCTCTGGTGCAGCTCACATTGTGAATGGGTGGGAGGGTATTTTTATTGAGCTCCAGTACCAATAAAAACTGAATATTTTCCAAGGTATTATCCAGAGCTACTTACTTCTTTGAAAGCTTCTTTTAAACGACAAATGAAGAAGTAATGGCCAAGGAGATAGTAATGACAACAAGGACGGAGTTGGAAAATGGATTGTCTGAGGCATCCTAGGATGAGGTACTCAGAGATTAAAAAATGTGGAGTTCATTACTGGAATGGTGCCCGACTGGATGAGAAGAATCTGCACAGCCCAAACGAATAATAATATTGCTGTGGCCAACTTTATTTTTTCTAATTTCTACTTTTGCCATCACTTTCCCAGCTTAGTTTTGCTACGAGCTCGTTTCCTGGTAATGAGAGAGACTGCTGCAAAGAGACTTTCCTGGGGTATTGAATACAGAAAATGTGCAGCAGAAGTCAGCTAGAAATGCATATTTCAGTCTCTCTTTAAGACACAGAATTAAGAACTGTGTTGAGACAACTTCTTACAGAGTGAGGGGAAGATACCTTCAAAGTATTCAGAGATTATGAGATTCTTTCCCCAAACTAAAAAACATTTTTGTTTTCCTTAAATAGCAGCTTTCACTCCATTAGTGTCAATGCAACATTAATCAATACCAGCTTGCAAACAGAATGCCAAATTTCCCCTGTGTAACCAGCACTACAGAAATGAAGAAACATCCGAGTGAGGATGATGGCCTTTTGTTTAAACTCCTGGTGATAACTTGCAGGAAAATTAGGTTCTTTTACTCATGAAGTGGCATCAATACTAATTCCTAAGGTGGTAGGAAAGACAGAGTTAATTTTTCACTCTCTTTTTTTCCTGTTACAGTCTGGCTCTACAAAAATAAAATGTCCTTGTTCCCACAGGAAAATATAAAAATTCCATTTGCCTTTTTCACTCCATTCAGTGCTTTGGCTATCTCCAGCATCAGTGCAAGTGAACAGGCAGGGCACAGCATCAGCTGCCATGGCAGACAAGAATTTTTTTCTCTATGCTTGAAAATCAGGAACTGATTGAACAAGCAAATCAGGGGGGAAAAATATAATTTGATCTAATAATTTTTAGTAGAAAGGATAGCTTAACACCAAACTCTACAAATAGAAGAGGCAGCAAATGTCTATAAAGATAGAATGACCAGAAAGTTAATTTATACAAAAAAAAATTAAGAAATGGAAAGTATGTGGAAATATGTGTTACAAGGTTTCAGCCTCCAATTGGGAATGGGTGGTATATTGTCCAAAAAAAGCCGAATCCACATTTACTTTCATTTTCCTCAGCAGCTGCACACTCATTTCCCATAACAAGATTCTCCCTTTTATTTTTGTCTGCTGTTAGAAAAATGACAAATTATGGATGTAATAGAAGATAGGAGATTTTCAGAAGTTTGAATTCGGGAGCACAAATCACAGCAGAAAGAGATTTAGGAGCCAACTCACTGGGATTCTTGAAAAACTCCTTTGTTTATCTTTTGTGGAGCAAGGTCTCTCCCTTTGGTTTTACTGTTGCTGTTTTATCTTGGAAGACAATTCTTTAAAAAACTTGAATAGTTTTGCAAAGGCAGATTGTCAAAAGTTAGATAAAGGTTTCCCAGGTACCCTTCTGCTACTAACAAACCTTGTAAGAACGGTTTTCCAAACTTTCAGTGGATCCAAGTGGAAGGAAATCACAGGAAATTAAAACCAGCAATTTACTGAGGAAATTCAGGGAATGGATTCTTATTTACAGGCTGTATTCTTAGGCCCTCAGTCCAAATGCGAGACTCCTTGACTTTCAAATAGTCTGGTAATTGAAACTCTACCCAAGCAAATCTGTAACAGAGAATCTAAGACGCCACATCCTGAAATGTCAATATGTAGCACTCCTTTACTTCCATGGCCTGCTTTCTTGGTTGATTTCTCATGACCCAAGTGTAGCCCAGGAGAAATCAAATAACAAGGAAATGCAAAAATAGCCTAATAAGGAAATGCAAAAATAGCCTAGAGGCAAATGCAGAGAGATACAGATTTCATTTAAAGTTGCATCATCATTCCATATGTTCAAGGTAATTTTTGTAGCTCTGCAAATCCTGAGAATTTCATGTCAGACCTAGCACTCTAAGAACTGTGCCATTTTAGGGTAAAATATTGCCTCTGTCAGTGAGTACTCAGAAATCTTTCACCTCTGACATCCTGTCATCAGTAAATTTTGCCATCCACTCTGCCACTCTGTGTACAGAACAAGTTTTCACGTAAAAGATGAAATACTTCAAGTTTATCTTCTAGGGAATCAAATGATCCAGTATTCCAAACTGCCTTCTGACTGAGAGGATATCTGACACCTTCCTTTCTTACTGGTGCACATCTTATTAAGGTCTTGGAGATAAGGATCTCCTGAGAGTTGATTACAGCTGTGCACTGCATTGAGGACAACTTGTCCTCTCAATTATCTTAACACCTTTTAGTAAGAGCCTGAGAGGAGGGATGTGGGACTCCAGGCAGCTCTCCAAAATGCTGTTTATTTATAGAAGATTTGACAGCAGTCTTGGGTCTTGGGTGACAGAGCCACTCCTGCTTCTGTCAGCTACAGCTATAGATAAGCCTGAAGACACTTCAGTTTTGGTTACATTGCATTATATATTTTTCTTTGCTGAGTATCAATACATAGCACCCAGTCAATACCTTTACTATTTCCTATAGCCTATCATAACTACTATCATTACTATATTATGGTTAATACTATCCAATCACATGAGTTAGTATGTTACAGTTTAAGCTGTGGCCATGTAATTATGTTCCTTGTGCGCTGAATCCCATCTCAGGAAGAAAAGAAAGCAGTGAGTTTTACTCTGGAATTTTTTCACCCTGGAAGTGGCAATATTTTATGGATCCACTCATAGCTGCAGCTTAGAATAGGTGCATACACAGCTGCTAAGGCATTGCCTCAGTAATTTAATCAGATTCCTTCCCCATTGCTGCCCACATGAAGAGGAGGCAGTGATAGCACTTTGAGGTGTCTGGCATGACACCCCAAGATTCCACCTCCCACTTTTCCTTGGTGTGGAGAGTCTTATCTGGGTATGGGTTTACAGTGTTCTCCAACCCGGAGCAGGAATTTCTTCAGCACTTTGCAGAAGAATTGGTGTGTGTGCATCTGAAGGCACGACTACTGCTCAGGTAAGGTCCTCTGAACAGAAGAGTCCTTAAACAAAAAAACCAAACATGTATATGCCATTCCCAAATCTAGTTTTTGTCCTGCTCCTTGCTTTCTTATCCCATCTTGCACTTGCTGTGATCCCTTGTTTGGCTTGGTGGAGGGAACTGGCAAAATAAGGGATGGGAATGATGGTATTGCTCGAAAAAATAAAGACTTTAATAACAAAATAACAAACTACAGAGTTTGGGGGCAAGATCAAAAGACCCAGGGGTGTCACACCACAACAAGGTCCAGGGGTCTTTTGATTGAAGGGTCCAATCACCAACGTGAACTCAGAACACGACCTTGTTTGTATCAGGTACTGAACCAACTGAGAACAAGAACCAGAAACCTGGCCAAATGTAGGAGTGTTCTATCAGCATTCTGACTCCCATGGCCCCACTCTTGACCTGGCTAGGTGTCCCTTTTTCAGTGTGCTGAAAATATTTTTGGGATCCAATTCATATGCTCCCCTATCTGGGCTTATTTTACATAATTTGGGACTTGTATCAAGTGTCCACTCACACAAGACAGCAATTTTCCTAGTTGTCCCCATGCATACATCTCTAAAATCCATCACAACCCTCCTGCTTCAGATCACCTTCAGCCCAGTGCCAGTACAAGAATGACTTTGCACAGAGGATCTGCATAGGATTATATTTATCCTTAAATCTCTGTATTATCAGTTACACTGAGAGCTGCAGGCTGGAAAGACATTTTTGAAACAGATTTTTGATGAAGACAGGCAGAGCAGGGATAGCATTTCTTGCACTAGTTTGGCTCATAGTCATTCCTGTCCTCCTAAAGAACATAAACTTTGGTGTTTTGGACCTCTGATTGCAGAGAGCTGGGTATGAACTTTGGGAAGAATTTCCCATGTCAAAAAGTCAAAAGAAATGGTGAAAGGATAAGGGAAAACCAGTGAAAGAATGCTCTGAAAGACCAGAAAGTTAGACAGGCCAGTAGCCTGACACACTATGACCTATTAAAGGATCAAGTATGTAATTTACAGTTTGCAGCTATTGTAGTAGTTATTTACATATTTACTTCACTGCATGCATTTAACTTACTACACTGCAGTACAGTGGCCATGGCCTCTATATGCAAGAGACAAAATTAAGGAAAATCTCTTCCTTAAACACCAAATGTTACCTTGGCATCTCTGAAGAAGGACATCTACCTAATTAGGTGTTTCCCAGCTCTTTCTGCCCTCTCATGGAAGTCTAAATTCCTAAATAATTGAAGGATAGACTCAATACAGGCCCATTTTTAGGGCCCATTCCTTGTAGCTGGTCGCCCTCTAAGTGTTAACTCCACTAAATACCATTTAGGGAAATTCTATAATAGGTTTCATTGTGGCTCTGCAAGGCAAGATACTACAGACAAAACTCCAGACTCCCTCCCCTTCTGCAGTTGTGGACTGTTGTCAGAGTTTATAACTAATTCATAAGGGAACTCAGCACCAACAAACTGTGTGTCTGTGTTTATGTGTGTTCCCATCTGCATAGGGTGAAAAAGCAATTTAGATGTGAAAGACAGAACAAACCGACTTGGCATTGTACATAGAAATATTTTCAGCTTGTCTGCCTGAAAATACATCTTAAATAATACGATTCATTCTGAGTGACTGATTATGTGACTCCTACTCATAAATCCTGAACCTGACATTCAGAATTCATCCTAAAATCAGATTTTCTTTCCATTTTGAAGCAGTAAAAGGACTTCTTCATCTCGACATGATTTATAATTTTTTTTCTAGTTGAGCTAACTAACTAAACAGGCCAAAACCTCTGGCTGCCAAGACTCATTACAAAATGTCATCCTCTATTTATGGCATGCATCCTTTTCTTTCATATTTGTCTTAAAGAAAACAGGTTAAAAAGTATTAAATTTAAACATAATAGGTTGATTTCTTTAAGGTCCTAGCTCCTTTCAATGAATGCATTCATTTATTTCCCACTGCATACAAAAGGTGCTATATAATACATAACTGAGGGAATATGGGAGTATGGAGATTTTTTTAGCTTCCAGTAGTCCTTATCAACTTGAGTAATAAAATCACTGATTTAACAAATCATAAACATCCCATGTGAAAAGATTTCTTCTGGTCTGACCTGTTCCCATAGAATGTATCTAATTTTTACCTTCTATGCAAGTCTCAGGAAAACATTACCGTTTACATAATTTGGAATTTTTTTTTTTCCTACAGACAGCACACTGTTACTGTCCATAGATCCATTCTGAAAAAATGCAGAGGATGACTTCAGCTATATGGGTACAGACATCAATTAAAAGTGTGCCTGTGACTAAACCACATGGACTTCAAAAACTCCCTGATTTTATCAACTCTACTTGTGGGCATCTGCTATTGTTACAGAAGTCTTTAATCACACACTTTCCTGGAGCCAAGTAGGTTCCATAAAAGAATAAATCCCTTCCTACCCAGAGCAGAAAAAGCTTGCCTCAAGAAACACTTTAAGAAACTTTGCACATATGGGTCACCACGTTATTAATGGGGAAAGCAAAGTGCTGTGCCATTGGAGGCTGAATTCACATTTTCAAAATGAAATTTATTTTACAGCAGTTTATAATTTGGCCATGGAAAACTCCTTTGGGCTGAATTTCTGCTACAGAGACTTAGCTTAAATACAGGTTCTCTCTAAAAGTCTAAGACCTGGTGCAGACATTAGGAAGATTAGTAAAAAATACAGAAATAACACGTTTCTCAACTGAAATTTATAACGAAATCTGTTGCAACTGATTAAATTGTCGGAATGTAATTTTCCAGACTCATTCTCAGATAAGCCATTCCATACACCTTTATGCAAACCTAACTCTAGACTGGGAAAACTCAGAGCTCATGGGCCCAGCACACTGTGTGATTTTCACAATCATACACTTAAAAATGCAGGGTTTTGAGAAGCCTGTTTACATTTCTAGTGGCTGTAAGTCATATGATCAATATTGCAGCCAAAGGACCCAAATTTTAAAAACTTTCAAGTGTATAAAACTTGCACTTGAAATCCCAGACTTTCCTCCAAATAGGCGCCAACAGGTGGACCACAACATAGTGCCACAGACACACCATTTTGACCAAAGCAGTCTAAATTTGTAGGCAAACCTGAAAGAGCACCACACTACGCAGACAACTGGGATGATGCTTTCTTCATTTTTGGTTGTGGGTTTGGAAGGTAATTTATTTTTGTTTTCCGGCTGGTATTGGTATTATTCTTGTGGTGGAGAGAGGAAAGCAAGGATTCCAAACCAGATTGACAGTCAGTGCAAAATGCTCCAGCTGGCCCTCCTTCCAGACCCACAGAACCCTCTCTCCATCTACAGCATGAGACTGGAGAGCTGAACATTTCCTCCTACAGAATCACACACACACTATTCTACTACTTGAGACCTCATTAATTTTAGGACAGCAGAAAAGCAGAAGTTCCTAAATTGTCGCAGAGATCTTTTCATGAAAATCTTTTCTTTAGGATTTTTTCCTCCTGAGAAGCTGAGAGGCCTCAGAGACAGAATGTAAGCAATGGTTATCTGCTGCTGTGGGATGCAACAGGTGCATCTGTGATTGGCCCATGTGGTTGTTTCTAATTAATGGCCAATCACAGTCAGCTGGCTCAGACAGAGAGTCCGAGCCACAAACCTTTGTTATCATTCCTTTCTATTCCTAGCCAGTCTTCTGAGACAAAACCTTTTCTTCTATTCTTTTAGTATAGTTTTAATGTAATATATGTAATAAAATAATAAATCAAGCCTTCTGGACATAGAGTCAACATTCTCATCTCTTCCCTCAACATAAGACCCCTGTGAACACTGTCACAGTAAATATAATTTTTTTGTGCATGATTTGTCCCAGCATATACTGGACCACAGGTTGGGTGGTCTTAAATGTGGCAGAAATTTGACACTTTTCTTCCAAAACAGAAAAAAAAAAAATAATTGACATCAGCATTGTTTGTCTTGAGTGTGAGGTTTGTGAATGCTATGAAACTGCACCTTTTTGGGTTGATTTCAAGGTGATTTCTGCTCCTTACAGAGGAACTAATTTAGTTTCAGTAAAATAAACTAAGAATTCTTCTTGAAGGGAAGTTGTACATTAAGGATATAAAGGGCTGGATTCTACCCACATGAAAAAGACTGGAGTGTGTATTTGAGAGCTGTGTGAGACTATTTGGTTGGTCAGAGCAGTAGAGAATTTCTAGTTTAAGAATCACCTATGCTTTCTCTCCAGCAGTCATTTATCAGCAAACTGCCACAGCTTTGTGCTTCATCAGTCAATTTTGCCAGTTCCACATCTGTGAAATAATTTCATCTTCCAAACCACTTGAAATGAAACAGAACCTAAAGCCCAGACTGGAAATTGCTGTGATGCTCTACAGTTATTAGGAAACCTCTTTGCCATTAAGCTTTTGCTCATTGTTGCCCTAAAAAAACCCCCAACCTATTAAAAAAGAGTGTATTCATTTAATTTTGGATCTAATCAGTGTTGCTTCTTCTTTTACATGGCCTTTTACAGGAACAGAAAGAGGGACAGAGATTCTTGTGAACTTACATTAGTGAGCTATTTAAACCAGATAGAATATTTCTTACAAAATTACCCTCCAAAGTAAGTGTCAGAGATTAGACAGAAAATAAAACAGACCTTGTAATAAAACCTGAGGCAACAGACCTCAGGCTATTACCTTCACTGCCCGAATATCCAACCTACCTGAAACTTTTTAACCTAACACTCAGATAAGTTACCCTGAAATAGAAGCACCAGTTTTGCTGTTCATAGAATGAACTCCTGGATATCTTTATCAGCAAAATATTTATAAATGAAGATAGACCAGGATATTCAAAGCCTGAAGGGCCAAAATAAAGTAAAAAATGCCTGACTCTGTATTCCAGTGAGAACAGAAGTTCCTTGCCAGTGCCCTGGCTTCTAACTTTGGCTCCCTGTGCTGTCTTAGCATGAAATCCAATTAACTTTAAGTGAAAAACCAAATTCAAGCAGTCCTTGAAATCCAGAAAAACCTCCTGCACTCCATTATTCTTCCTGTTTTATAGCTATCCAACAGCATTTTTTCATGCACTTTCAAAATTTTAATTGGATTTTGTAACATGAGGAATAAATTTTTGCCCTTAGGCTAAGATCCATTAGCTTCTGTGGACACTGATAACTAATATTCCTAAAACCAGGAAAAAAGTATAACCCAAGCTACTCAACCCTCACTCAGTACACCTGCAGATAGCAGTTATTACTTCAGGATGCCACTGGCTAAAGCAAAGCTCTGTTTTTTTCCTAAAGCAATCTTTAATCTTCTGGGTTTGCAACTCCAAATGTTGCTGAGCTGCCACACAGCATCCACGCTGGTTTCTCTCAATCTGGCAGCTGTTATTGCTTATGAGAAATGTTGTCAGACACAGGCATCCCCATTCCCTCACCACAGACACTTCACAGAACATATGCAACCCATCACTTGGTTATTTCATGGACAATCTGAGCGTTCCTGTGGTTGATATGGGCACAATGTGGCACCAAACTCATCAAACACGATGCTGGGAAGGGTAATGATTGTTTCTTGAGAATTCTTACATTCTCTGGGGACTCCTTTCCCTAATTTAAATAGATTACACATCTTTTAGAGCTTCCCAAAGGCAGACAGCTATTTTTGCACACATGAAATTGAAAACTCGACGGAAGTAGTTCATGTTCCTGTTGATTTCAGATGATGAATTCTTTGTTGGTGCCAGGATGGCATCAGCTGGAGCCCTGGTGGCACCTGGGCTGGAGAGATGAGCCTGGCAGCTGCCTGTTGCTGCTCAGCCCTTGTTCTTCCCCTGGCACTCACTGGGCTGCTGGGAACCACCAGATACAGCCCACAAACCCAACCTGGGGTTTCATTACATACTTACGTGTCAAGTATTCTGCTTATCCAACTTGATTTCCAAGAACGAGTCGGGTAGAGTGCAGTCCAGGAAATCCTACAAATATTAGACAAGGTCCCACTGAACCCTTTTCTTCATTCACAGATTGACTCAGTGGATTGACAAGTGCCTGATGAAGGGGTGAACCTCATCCGGGGGGCTCAGAGACCCTGGCACACAGCCCAGAACACCTGTGGGTTTGATTGTGACCCGTGGAGCAAATTTGTATGAGCTTCTGAAAGTCACAGAAGTTTAAATAATGTAATAATAAAATTGTCACCGGGTAAAAAAGGTAGATTTGGGGCTTTTAGAATGGGGGTTTTGGAGACAAGATGGGGGGACTTGGGCGTGTCCAGTCCTTCTTCTTCTTCTTCTTCTTCTTCTTCTTCTTCTTCTTCTCTACCTCCAACTTCTGCCGTGATGTTGGCACTTTGGGATTGATTTAGAGTAGAAGCTCACTGTCTAATATAGGTGATAGGTATTGGAAAGTATTGGCTGCCCTGCTGAGTGGACCTCGGCTGGGCAGGAGAAAAAATTTATAGATAAGATATAATAAACAACTTTAAGAATGAAAACTGAAGAACTCCGGCTCGTTCTCCAGACACGCGGGCTAAAACAAAGACTTTTCACGTGTCTCGGGGCTGCAATAAACAGCAAAACTCCTGTCACCAAATATTTCAGAAACCCCAAAGATTATTCATCTTGTCCCATAACATTCATGCTGGTGTGGGTGGCAGGGAGCTGGCAGCAGGGCTGCCCTGAGCTGGGCACACACAGCTCCAGTCAGCTCTGGTGCAGCCTGGATTGCAGCAGATATAAGAAATATATATATTTCCAGGCAACCCTGGAAATTCCATGAGTCTTGGCCGTAAGGTAGCAGAAATGCAACTGAACTAATTTTAAATCTGTCTTTAAAGCTGCATGCATCAATAAATGCCAGAATTTTAACTCTGCCCTCCTCTCAACTGAATCAAGGTGCAGTTTGCTGTTTCTGGAACACAAAGTCACAACTCAACAATGGCACCTGATTACCTCCCTATGAACATTCAGCCTCAAGCTGTTAGAAAAATGACAAGAATTTAGAACTGCAGAAGTGTGGGGAAATTAAGGATAAACTAATACCCACTCTGCAACTAAAGGGGGAGTGGCTCATAAAAAGAAAATGGCTTTTTAACTCTACAGGACAACAGGAACTACTCTCTTGCAGCTTGAGCATCCATTTATTGTGAGAAACAGAAGCCATAAATCAGGGAGGACATCTTTCCTCTCGTTTGGAGGAGATTGGGAATTCTAGTGACAATGACCAGTGAGCTCATATACCAGCTAAATCCCTTGATAATTAACTCAATTACCACACTTACTAAATCCACCCAGTAACTGCCCAGCCAACATATTTTTTCTCAGCTCTAGGTAATGTAAGGAGCAGCAGATCCCTCTCAGCAGCACATAGAGCACAGAAAGAGGGACCATTTGGAAAATGAGAAATGGAAGTGACCTCTGTATGTCATTGTGTAAGGAAAACCAGCATTTTTAGGAAAAAGCAGAATCTTGCCTGTCTCAGTCTTTTAGATAATTTTCATGACATTTTTCTTTCAGATTCTGCTTGTACTTTTTACTAACTTATGGTTTCTATGTTGTCTCTACTGGACCATACTGTTTGTCATATTACACATAATTATATATATGTGTTTAGGGCATGGGTTGGACTTGATGATCTTGAAGGTGTCTTCCAACCTGGTCATTCTGTGATTCTGTGAATTACACCACTTATTGATGGGACATCAGAACAGCCAAACAGGGAAAAATGCCACAAAAGAGAAAAACCCAGACCAATATTAATCAGCAAGATCCTATATTCACATTTGCAAATCAATGACGGTTATTGAAGTGTGATAATTTGATTTTATCCCTTGCTTTAACCTTTACATTAGGAGATTACAAGGAAATGAGCTATATTTCTGCTGGTATAAATCCCAGAAGCCTTTACAAATTTCGTAATGAGAGCTGAGAGGAAT
The DNA here is from genome assembly GCF_035770615.1 of Melospiza melodia melodia. NCBI lineage: Eukaryota > Metazoa > Chordata > Aves > Passeriformes > Passerellidae > Melospiza > Melospiza melodia. The sequence continues at coordinate 6,618,895 of NC_086205.1, read as the reverse complement.
GTCTGAATTTGAAAGAGATCCCTCATGTAGGAGTCTGAATAAAAATCCAAAGTGCATTCACACACACAAGTGACTAATCCCTTGAGTTCATTGCTCTTGCTCACACTCAGAGTAATTGAGAGAGAGCTTCAGATGAAAGGGAATTTGGAGGAGATGGAAGGGAATGATGTTTCAACCTTGGTTTGGTTCAGCATAAGAAAGCCTGAGCTCCTGGTTAGCGCTGTTTTTTTATGGAAGTTATCAAAACTATTAATGCAGCCACCAACAACTTGACTGCAAAAGCTCTCAACCTGACATGTAGAGACTTCACCTATTTTGGTGTCTTGAACAAGTGAGTTGGTTTGTAAAGGCTCAGTGAGATCTGAGACCACATCACCAAATTGTCAGATGTAAGACAGAGCAAAGGCATTTCCAAGGGGTCACTTTTGGAATAATTACTCTTGCTCCTCCTACCTCATCTGTAGAAGTTATGGTACATACCCAAGAAAACATTTTATCCAGAATTTCTTCTGTGCTTTTTACCACTTCAACAAATGAGAAACTTCTCATAAGAGCAGAAGCAATCAGTAGAAAAAATTTCGCAATTACCCACCTACATCTTTTTTAGCAAGTTCCTCACAGTCCATTCTCTATTTGCTTGAAAGCTGGGGTGTTTATTTGCAGTCCTGAACAGCAGACATTTCATGCTTGCTAGAATACTGATTCATGAAATTATGTAAAAAACCCAGCTATACAATCACGAGTGTTGAAATGCATCTTAGGAAATTCTTAGCTATGAACCCGGTGATTGCATTTCCCACAGTCATAAAATTACTTCTAAAATGTGTTTCCAATAGAACAACAAAAAACCTATCAGCTCTAGGTGGATCTCAGTGGATGAGCTGGAACAAACTAGATTCCAGATGAGCCTAAATAAATAATTTCTAGCACTAATCTTTGCCCTTATTCCCCTGACTAGTTTCTTCCAGCATCAGGTGCAGTGGGTATGCCCTTTCCTTGTGGTAAGTGCCATCACATACACACAGAGTTGTGCTTCAGTGCTGCTCACTGAGCCCACAATCCAGCCAGCTGCTGCTCCTCTGCACAAACTGTGCTCTCACCTTCCTGAGAAAACTCTATTCTGTCTAATCTTGAATAGAGACAGTGATAAAGTTTGTTAGCCAAGGGCTGCTACTGGAGATCCGCTTCTACACAGAAACTGGGAGTACAACTGTCCCTGGTAGCTTTAAAGATAGCATTCAAATAATCCATTGGCTGTTTCTGTGATTTCCCTAATGAGAGTGTGTTTGTACAACCCTGGAATCTCGCCTTAATGGCTACTGATAAAAAATTTTAAAGCTCACTTTTTAGCTGATGGAGTGCAATGGGAATGTAAATGAAAGCCTGTGGCTGGAATAACAGCTCCACTGCTTAAACTACATTCTACATCCCAGGAACCTGCATGTTTGTTTGTCAATTTAGCTGTCTCCCATTCAAGTTTGCCAATTTACCCTTTCCACTCCAGGACTGGTTGGGGAATTTTTTGAATAACCAAGTACCAGAAATGTTGATGTATCCTCTACACACGAGGAACAGGTGCAAGACACAAGGTTTGCCACAAGACCCTATGTCTGTACTGGAAATATACAATACCAAAACAAATTAGCTGCAGAGACAATGAGATTTGCATTGCCATAAGTTACTACAGCTGAAAATAAACCTCTGAGTGAAAAGCCACAGTAAGCTTACAAAGTGAACTAAATCTCATGATCCATAGAAAGCTTAACAAACATGAATCCTGTGATCTCTGACAAATGAGACACAGGCTAAAATTCTTTGCTTCCCCTTGAATATAACAATGAAGGAAATGTAGGGCTCTGCAGCTCATGTCTGTTGCCCAGTAGGACACTGGAAGTTAAAAATCCCTGTCAGTGCAAAGCAGGCAGTGCATGCACCGTGCTGCCACTCCTCAGGAGGAACACATGGGACTCGTGTTGCTGTGCCCTGTGAATACCCCAGGCTGAAATATCCACGCCATTCTCAATTTCCAAGAGATTGCAGCTCTGTTTCAATGGACAAAATGCAAGTTTAGGAGGTTTGGCTGGTCCCAGATGATTCCCCTGTGCAAACCTCACTTCTGTGACAGGCTGTTGGTTTGGTGCATGGACTGCTTCTCATGGATGCTCATCCCAGCACAACAGGCCATCCACAAAGGGCAGCAAAGTTTTGGTCACATACAGACGTATCATGAAGCATCCACTGACTGCAGTGAGAGGCAGATTTCACCTGAGTCGATTTCCTACAGTCATATGCAGTTAATTTCACTTTCAAACAGCAAATCAGTCCTTAAAAGAGCACTGAGTTTTAGTCTGTGTGATTATATAAGCTAATAGATTTTGCTCATTGCTGAGAAATGGGAAGTGAATTAATTTCTAATTAATTTCCCTTTACACTGCATATGTCACATTCATTGGGCACTGTCCAACTTAATAAATACTCATCACTTTACAGGAATTTCACATGATTGCAATTCTGAAAACATCTGCCTGAACTATGCCAATAAATCCCATGGCACAGTTATCTTATCCTAACATAGTTATTTTATCCTAACACAGCTGTCTCAAAAGCCAGCTTCTCTTACACCTATTCAGAGTTTTATTGACAATAAATTCTTACCTTGTTAAAGAGACGGGAAAAAAAGCACAGTTACACAAAACTGTTTAAAAAAAAAAGAAAAAAAGCTGCTTCTTAATTTTCAAAGGCTGTATGCATAAGAAAAACAGCTCAAAAAAACAACAAAACCAAACCAAACAAAACCCATACATCCATCCTTTGTATATTTCTCAAAATAAAATTATGGATCCAGACACTAAACCTAGGTATTTCAAGCAAAAAGTATAGTATAAAAACACAGTAAATATATTTCGGGAATTTTTTACCTAATTGCTTGTTTTAATTGTCAGTTACCAAGTGATAACTATTCTTCCAAAAACATTGACATGTTAACCATAGATACAAAGTAGGTCTCTTCATGTATCTCATCTGATGGGTTTTTCATCCCTTTACTTCCACTCCCAAAATGTGTTTTGGTTTCCACACTTGTGAAAGTGCAACATATTGCATAACATTTATTATTATAAAGGCATACTCAGTGGTCCAAAATTAAATTCTGTTTTGGCACACATGCTAGTGCACATGGGCATTGCTGAGGTAAACAACAATATCGAGTACAGATGGTACAGATACAGCACAAGAAGGTAACAAAACAGATTTTAAAATTACTAGATTGATATTCACCAAAGTTTTGGGATGAAAGAGCTAATTTAGATTAAATAAGGGCTGGTCATGAATAAACCATAGGATCCCATAAGCTTAAACAGAAGCTAGTCCATTTATTTTCTTTCAATTTCTTTCCCTTCACTACCCAACATCAAAATCTTTGAAAAGTTAGAATTTTAACCCCAAAGGTAATACTAAAACTAACATTCTCACAGGAACTCAGATGAAATCTGAGATGAATGTCCAGCTCTTCTACATAACTGTAGCACTTTTCTGCTCAGAAATTTTAGGAGGCTTATCTTTAACAGTGATCCTATGAACCAAAGGACGTATTACCTATTTAAAAATAGATGAGGAGCAGAGAATAAAACAGTAACTTGCTCAAAGGTCAATAGAAGGAAGGGAAGACCAAAACACAGGCTGATAATTATTTAAGACGGCAGAATAAAAGATGACTCTTCCTAGCAAGCCCAAGAAAGATTGAAAGTATCTGATACAGTTCATCTGGGGAAAATTTCCAACCCATTTTTCATCTGCTTAATTCCATTTTAGATAAACACCCAGATTCCCGAGCACTTACTGAAACCAAATTGAAGTCCTGGATGATCATTCATTATTACTGAGTACCATATGTCTAATTTTATTTCTGGAATTGTCTTTGGCAGTAACACGCTCTGTCTGAAGCTCCATGGCAGGGACTCAAATCTGATAGTTCTGAAAAGACATTTCAGGGGGGAACATGGAGCTGCTGATCCTGAACAGAATGTTTAATACTGTACTGCTTCTGCCCTGGCTTTGCACAGAGGTTGTTTTGATGACCTGTTGGCCACTAAGAACAAGCAGAAGTGTGAAGGGATGAACAAAAATCTTTGCTTTGACTCACCCACAAAGGTAGAAGTAAAGAAGATTGATAGACAAATCCAATAATGTAATTTCCTCTTGTCTAAGAATTTCTTGTACCACTTAGGAAGCTAGCTTATTTGGATTTTTAAAATCTTTGCCTGTCTAGTGCCATGAAAAACACATATTGCATATTTCTTTCAGGTTGACATCTGAAAGGCGCATTTCTCTGCTTGTGCAGTTCCATCATTTACCACCCTCTCTCTCGAGTGACCAGGGAAATTTGCATGGCCTGGAGGCCACAGCCATTCTCCTCAGTCACCACAGCCCCTCTTGCATGAACCTTCTCCACTTTTTTCACCCACTTAACTCAGACCACCTAATTTTGTGTGTTTGTATCACAGGGACTTAAGAGTAGCTCTGTTTAGGAGACATTATATTTTTAGTCATGTGGAAATGATCTAGCTCACTTATTTATCCCACATGAGACAGCTCTCATAGCACACAAGTGCCTGTTGCTGCTGTGTGGGGGTAGAGGGCTTGTCCATTTAGGTTTTATGGAAAAACCTTGCTTCTTACATAAATAACTTCAGCTCTTTTGAGATACACCAGGAGCATTGCTGCATACAGACTACAAAGGCACCACGATGCCATTAAATGAGGTAAAGCAAAAAAATAGCCCTGAATTCTTGGATGCACAGAAATTTTACCAAATGAAGGATTTTTAAAATCAGATACTGTGTACTAATGTACACAGTACATAGGTAGAGAGAGATAATGGTGAGGAAAAATGGGACGTATATAACTTTATTTGGTTTCCTAGAACATACAAAGAAAGTAAGCAAATTTATACCACCCAGGAAAACTCATTTATTGCCCAGCACTAATTTGACAACCACTGAGGGCAGAGGAGGAGTAGTACCTACACCTGCAATTAACACAGAGCAGCTAATGAGATACTACAGCTTAACCTACTGACTGTATCCATTTCAAACACCAGCCACAGTGCAAATAGTAAATCATATTTGAGAGAAGAAACAAATTGACAGCACATCCTCTAACTTGTTTTTTAAATGAAATTAAATAGGATTAGATAATTAAAAAATATTTAGCACCCAGTAAGCACTACAGAAGAGGTTGAGGGTTAAATATGTAAATGATTGGAGCTGCACGGTTCAAAAAGCTAAAATTGAGGCAAAATGCCCAAGCGATGGCTGAAGCCAGAGGACTCCTAAGTGAAAGTAGTTTGCAGCTTATTTAATTTATGCCCTTGACAAGCAGTTTGTTCCAGACAATTTCATTGCTCCAGACACATTGAAACAATGACTTTATAAATGCTATTCTCCAACACATTGACTATTTTGATTTTGAGAACATATTTAAAATATTTTTAAATCCATAAAACAGCAAAAAAATTGAGGAAATTGTAGTGCTGGACTGCTAAAAGACAACAGTCAAAGTGACTTTCTAACAGACTTTTTGGCAAGGTCCAGATTAGCTTTGCTTAAGAACATTCTAGGTCTTGACTGCAGAGCAGCAGTGGAATATGAGGAGCAGGGAATAGAAGACAGAAGTTAAACTGGGAGGTGACTTGTTCCAGTGACTGGGAATGCTCAGTAACAGCTGACACCTCACACCCTGGAAGGATGATGGAAAGGACACCACTCTCAAATCCAGTTTCAGCAATGTCACGACTGCTCTCCCACTTTACTGCTGCTTCAGAGCTTCAGCAGAGAATCAAAGAAAACCCCAATTCTGTGTGCCTTGTATTACTAATAGAGTTATTCTAAATTTTCCTGTGTTTATTTTTTTCATACTGTTGTGCTCATTTCCTTCTGTCTCTTTAAGCTTTTATCCAGCTCCAGGCTGGTTGTTTAGCTGACTGAAGGACAAACAAACAATAGATTCTATTATCAAATATTGAGCCTTCTTAAACTGGGTGCAAATTCAACATTACACTAGTTGATATTGTTTACATTAGAAAGTTACCATACGGGATTAAAAATATTGGGAGAAAGTTAAAAAAAATTTGTTGTATCAGTCACATAAATTTGGTTGTGCTCTGGTTTGTGAATGCTTCAGGTTTTTTTCTGCACAACTTCCTTTGCAGTAATTGAACCACAATAGCAGCATTCAAGCAATTTTTAGGGCACAATGCAATCTTTTGACAACAAGGACTGTGAAAATCCCTACTGAAACAATTGACTTTTCACTGAATATTAAAGAGAATATTTCTGCAAAACAAGCTGGAAAAAAATGAGAGTTTTTTTACAGTGAAATACTTTATTCAAAACATATTGAAATAAATTTCCACTTCAAAAGCCAATATTTGTTTCCTCATGCAAACAGTTGCTTCTGTACCCAAGCATTAAGAAAAAGGTGGCAGTGTCCTCCTTAGCACTTAGAGGAAAATAACTGGGGAACTCCTTAGTCTCAACCCTTCCATCCAACAATTTACAGGTCAGAGATTGGCACCATAAACATTTCCTAGAGATTCTGCATACATATCTCTTTGCTGATTAATTCCTCATATACATGTGTGTATACCTATAATGTGTGTTTATATATAAAACCCCATAGTGCACTTTCAAGAGTTCTCATATCACCTATTTACTCCATTTGCAGAAGAATTTTGATGTCTCTAAAGCAAGTAGTTAATTAGATAGCCACTGAATTGAGTGTAATTAAGGGGATATTAAAATGTGCATTATATGACAACTGTGATGGCCACCATGGACCTTGGAGTGCTCTGCCATTCCCAGATGTGTGCACACTTCCTAAAGCACTCCAAGAGATGCTGCTGTTGCCCTCTTCATCCCTGGGCTCCTTGCAGTTAGCTATCTCAAGGTAATAAAGCAAAGAGTCATGCCTTGTAGTGGTTTTGGTTTGGCTATTTGAGATTTCCTGGCTCATGCACTAAATAATGTCGAAATAAAATGGGCTCCTTTTTTTCACACCTTTATTGTGAAATCAGCTCTGGGTGGGGGCCCGAGGGGTCGTGCACATCACTGCTGCTCCCTTTGGTGACATGGAGGAGGAGGAGGAGGAAGGCAACTTTGCTATATGAGCTTGCCCAGGAAGACAATTTTGGGTTCATTGTCTAAGGTCCTCACCCTAGTCCAGCTCTTGTCAGATTATGGTGATAACTGGAATTATGCTGATGGAATAGGAGGAGAGTTCTCAAGCAGGACAGGTCACTCAGTCTCTTGAACTGCAGGTTGGTTCGTCTTTTCTAGGGTTTTATTCCTTGAAATGGTCCCAGATGTCTCTTAATTTGCACATACACCTGTGATGTTACCTTCTTCCTTATAGCTGGGGCCATTTTGGGAAGCAGCAGAGGAAACACTAGGTGGATAAAAGAAAGGGTACAGGTAAGGGTAGGGTGGTTGACAATATTGGTAATCAACAGAATCGATGTATTTAGCCTGGTGATTAACATTTAACAATTAACAAACACGGTAACTATTGATTAACTGAGTTTACCTATAAATTTGTTTATAACAATGGGGTGGGTCTAGCGCTGGCCAAACGCCAATCATAAAATATGCATTTTTCACAGAAATGAAAAATAACATGAAAGTAATCTGTTCCTCTATAGTGAGGTAAAAGGGGTGAAACAAATGAGAGATATGAATTCACTATTCTTTATAGACTGACTGACATGACTTTATAGACAGCAAGAAATAGCAATACTGAGCAAATTAAAAATTGATCCAGAGTCAGCAACGTAGGGGGAAAGGTAGAAAAGCAGAAGTTCTCCCTGGACTGCAAAACTTAGAGGAAGTGTCACCTTCCTTTTGTTTATTTGATGAACCCTGAGCTCTCCATCCTCCTTGGGCGCTGCAATCTGGGCTCCCTCAGCTGATCAGCCGGACTCTCCTCTTTTCTGAGCAGAGGAGATGCTGGCTGGCAGAGCTCTGGGGAAACTGAGCCTCTGTGTGCTGGAGAGCTGGCAGGGCTGAGTGCAGAGAGCACAGTGACTCACACTCAGCCCTCCTCCGATGGAATCATTTAAATGAGCCTGATTTCCCTTTTAAACGGGAGAACATCAATAATGCTTGATCACAATTCCTGTCCATTAGGCTATTTCCAGATGGAACCCACACATCTGAACTTGAAGCGAGGCAACGTTAGGAATACCAAATGTAAATAACAAAACAAAGATTTAGCACGAAGTTTCAATAAATGGGAATTTCCTGTCACTGCTGACAGGTGACATTTTAATTGACATTTCTGCTACTCCTTTAAGTAGGCTTAAAATGTAGACATAAAATAGTTGCTAAAAAGATAGAGGTGGCAGTGTATGGATAAATAACATGTTGTGATCACCTTTAAATAAAAAACCACAAGTATATGAATTAAGAAAAACCTGGCTTGTTCACTTCTCCTAGTATGGATTTGTACAGGTTCTCGACCATCCCCTTTTCTTTATGTGTTCTGATAAAATTTAATTATTTTGCCATTACAGATGGACACAAAGCCTGACTATTTGAGCATCTGAGGACAGGGAGACGTGGTTAACATTGGTTTATATAGGCAAGAAACAACAGATGATGTTCTTTCCTTTGCTTGCTTTATTGTGCTTGTGTTCTGTAGGAAAGATGGAAGCTTACCAGACGGTAAGATTGATAAGTAGCAATCTTAACAATATTCAAACAATTCACCTCTGTGACTTTTTTTTTTACTTTCAGAAATACCTGAATTGAAAAGTTCTGAAGGTAGGAGTCATCTAAAGGAAAAGAGTGAAGCTTTCAGAAGTCTGCAGAAAGTTCAGTGCGTGTTCAGTGTCTGACAGCTCCCTCTGTTGTCCTGCTCGTAGGACTACAGACAGAAAGAGAGAAAAAATTCTCAGATCTCACAGAATCAACTGCCCACCCCCCTCACACACAGACTCTCAAAAAATATGACCAAAGGTTTAACAGATAAATATAGAAGAGGAGGAGATGGCTTAGTCCAACCACACGAGTGCTTAAGGAATGGCAGAAATAGAAATGCAATGATGTGACGAGATTGCTCACCTCAGTAGGAGGTGTCTCCTGCAAGTGAAAAAGTTGAATTTAATCTGGAAAGATTTTTTAGTATTCTCCTGCACTCCTTTCTGACTTTCTTCCAGAATGATATTCCTGAGGCATTACCATACATAATGTATAAATGATCTCTGCTCAGTTTTACATTTATTGCAATATGAAGTATTTTAACTGTTCATCATATGCTTCTTCATAGTGACATACTGGGAAAAATTCTGAAATATAAGCCCCCTAGGTGACTAGAACTTCTGTTGTGCATACAGATGAATGCTTAGGGAAAGTAGTCAAAATAACCTAAATCTTCACAAAAGCGGACAAACTTTATTTTTATCTTGTTGATAAGCTCAAGTTGCAATACTTGCAGATGTCCCTTTCATTTTTTGGCATTTAGACCAACCCCAGAGGAAGGATTATGAAGAAAATTTGATAACATTTTTTCAGGATAGTTTTGAATTTTAATAAAATTTCTGTCCAAATTATGTGGGGAAACTTTTCCAGTTTTCAGAGTGGACCTACTTTCAAATGGTCCTTTAGTATCCTGATATGATATAAACCTAGAAAGATTCATTTTGATTTCAATCCTTGGTGAAACAAGAAATTTAAAGTACAGTTCAGAGGACAGCAGCTATTTAAATTTTCTTTTTCTTAACGACAACAAAATTTTTTACAAACCTCCAAAAATGAAAACCGAAGCCAAAACAAATTAGAATAAAAGTAATAATGCCTTGATAAGCACGGCCTCTAAAATACAAGTGATGCTCACGCATTTAGGAAAATGCTTATTGCTAAAGCTTTTCTCATTAGCCTTATGGGTCACCACCAACACTGCTAATTGAATTGAAAATTGAATTGAATTGAAAATTTTGGCCTCCCAATAACACAGCAATCCCATATAATTGGAGAAAATTTCCAGCACAACACACTTAGAGGATGTGACTGCTGCTTGCATTAATAAAGCACTTACATCTGGCATTCTTTTCATCTCCCCAAAATCAGTTTCGAATTTATTTTTGTGTACAGTGAAAATCCAGTCACGGTGAGGCATGAACTTATTATGTGGAAATGCATTCAGATACTCTCACTCAGCACAGCTCCCTCTGATGTCAGTGAAAATTTAGACCAAGTGAGAAGTTAGAACAAGATTATTCGCTGTTAAATTTTTCAGCTGATATTTTGGATCCCAGGATGAGATGCTCCATCTTTCCAAGAGACAAGCTGGCTAAGGAGGCTTTTGAACAAGGAACTTCAGCTGAAGATTTGGAAGGTGCTGCCCAGACTATTAAGTTTTCTCTACCCTCACAAATAATTACATCATGCTGTCTCTTTCTGAAACTGATCTAGCTCCTCCCAAAAATTAGTTGGGCTTTTTTTCTCCATACTAAAAGGCTGCTCTAGAATCTCATTTATGCGATGACTAAAACCCATGCTCTGATTTCCAGCCTCAACATACTCTTGGAAAGTTTGTATATAACTATTCCTTAGCTTAAGCCCTTGCCAATTCAAGTTTTGTTTTCTCCTGTAAGTTACTTCATCTTTCCAGATCCGCATGTTTTCAGTAGTTTGATTAACTTTTAAAAAGATATTTCTAGGGAGCTAGCAAAACTTCTTTAGTCCGTATCACAAATTTGAGGTTTTTCAGGGTTGAGAAAAGAATATTTTCTCAACAGGGCAGGTAACTGTTGGTATAGGACACGAAAGAACACTAGCTCACACCGCTGTTCTCAAGGTGAAGAAAAAAGGGAAGTTTATTTTTTGACTCCAACATTTATAGTTTTCCAAGAGTGACAGTGGACTGGAGGGTGACAGTGCCACCTCTCCAATGACACTGGACAAACCAACAGCTTTCTCCTCCTCCATAAAGGAATGCAAAACAATGAGTTATTTACAGAAAGTGTGTGAGAAAGTTCACTACAAGAGTGCAAACATCAGAAGGCTTAGAAAATCTTAAAAAACCAAAGTAACAGGTAACAGTTCCCACCTTATTAAAAGCTGCTGGAGGAACAGGTAAAAATATGCTATATTTATTATACAGCAAGTTGGATCTGATAGTGGCCATGCAGACCTAGTGATTTTCCTAGTGATAATAGAAATATCTCCAGGATCAATACCTTCTTTCTCAAGAAGCAGCATTGAATGTCTGTCTTTTAAGTTTCTTCTCTTTAGAGGCAGTAATAAAAAGCTCCATGGACTTTACTACATATTCCTTTTTTAGGAATTAAGCCATGAGAATTCCCCTGTTTTCAAGGGCCTTGAAATCACAGCTCCTTATCATTTTCCTTTTCTTCAAAAAAGCCTGCAACAGCATTATGTAGTGTCCTGTTCTTAAAAAGGAAAAGTTACTTAAAGGCTAATAAGCATTCTAAACCTCCAAATATTGATTGGAGAAATATTTTTTCTTTTTTTGAGGAGTAAACTGAAGTTATTTTTAAGTAAAATAAAACACCTGAAATTTAACAGTGTTGTGTGCATATTGTCATTACTTTTAGTAAGAAGCCAAACGGAATGTAATAGGAGATGTATTGAAGGACTTCATCTGGATTGTGATCCTTTTGTGTTCAGTTCAATACAAAAAATATGGGGTTGGTTCATCCTCTGTGGATGAGTAACTGCAGAATGGACAAGGAGACTCTACCCAGAATCAGAAGCAATGCAAGCCTGATGAAGTCACCTACATCTAAAATTACATCTCTGTAAACCTCTTTTAACACTGCCAAGCAAAACAAAACCAATGTGGATTGCTATGCAGAGTGCATCTTTGGAAGTTATGCCATTCAGCTGTAACTCCAAGAAATGCTATTTGGAAGCCAAAATCGAACAGTAAATCACAGAGCAAACTCAGGCACAAATAATTTGGATATAAAAGTTATCTCACAAGTTAATAAACGCCCATGCATTGTGTAAAGACAGGGATTAAACTAGAAATCCCTTAGCAGAAAGGGTCTGGCTTTACAGCAGCCTTGAAGTTTTAATGCAGAACAGATAAAGAGGAGGTTTTTGTTAGGAAAAGAAACAACCTGGAAGTGTTTCCCTGAGGAAGGCGTTGTGGCCTAGCAGCTGCCACCACCTATCAAACTTTAAAAATCATTTATTTGGGTGCTGGACATGCCCAGGATTGCTCCATCATGCACCAGGACAAGCAATTCCCTTTGCACAACCCTGTGTGCCCCACGGAAGGAATTGCTTCCAAAATGAGGAATTAGCAAACAACAAGGATGGCAAAACGCAACCTATCATCTCCTTCTTTCCATCACCATTAAGTTAACTGAAAATTATATTCCCACTGGCAGCAGAATTTTGAGGACTGCCGTTGAGAGGTGTTAAATGCAGAGATATTCTTTGGTGTGCTTGGCTTCAAAGTCACCACTTCGTTTTAAGCACCAGGGATTGCCAATTGCTCCTGCTTGAGGCACTCTGTCCTCCTGCCTTCCACAGCACTGGAGGGAGAGCTCACCTTGCACAGAGCTCTCACAACATATTTTAAGAGTCAGTATTCCCTACTGGCCAACATCTTTCAGTTCACTGTCTCAGGAAATTCTGCATACTATAAAATCATCATGGATTGTGACAGAGCCACTCAGAATTGCTTCTTGTCTCTCTCCCTATGACAACTTGGCTCATGCTATTTCCCTGACCTGATTGCTGCCTCTTGTAGCAGCTAAGTATCCCCAGAAGCAAATGACATTTACACCTCCTATGCTTCCACCAGCCAGGGAAATGTGAGCTGCAAAGAAAAATAACACCAACACCAGATGCCACGTGGGACAGAAAGCTAAATGAAATAACAGGATCAGTCAGCATCACAGCCTGCTCTGTGGGATCTGCTTCCATACATCAGCCTTGGCAGCAGAGATCAGGTTGTCCTCTTTTCTTTGCAGCAGCATTTCACCATTTGCCCCAGCTGATGAAGTTCCACCATGAATGCTACTTATATTTCTGAAACAATTTACCCTTTTAAAAACACCCTTGCAGCACACATATTCTGTCTTTACCCCAGTATTCCATGCAAAATGGAAGAAAGGCTGTCACACTGAGGAGGTGGGGAACCAGCTCTCCCTGGAATTCAAGTGCAGTGGTTGAGAATAATGTACAAATGGCTATTTTTTTATCTGGAACATGTTAAGTCCAAGTTCTTGCCAACTTCACTCCAACAGTTACGGATTCATTTCTTGTCATTTGCTGTGCTCTTTTGCAGTTTCTGACAGAGAAATGATGTATTTGAAATGGAATGCCTCATGTATTCTGCAGATTACCATTTTGAGCAGCACTGCTTTGACCTTTTCAGTAGGCTGTAATTTCATTTGCTGCCAGGGCTATTTAGGTTGTTCTCTTCTGTCTCAGGTTCTCTAAACTGCAGGTAACAAGGCAAGAATGGCTAATCAGCCAAACAACAAAAAATATTATTAACAATTAAGTCTCAAAGTATAATAAAAAAGATTATTGCACCTCACAACAGGAGCCCTGTGTTGAAATGAAGTTTCACCCCAGCATTGAAGTTGATTCTGAACACTGTGAGTGGTACCAGGTGAATCTATTCATCCAGCCTTTTCAGCTACTGCCACAGCACAGCTGGCCTGTAACTGCAAAGATAAATTTGTCTGATATCAGACACCCAAACCTGACCAGCCTCGGAGTAAAACAAGTACCCAGATGAGGCGAGGATAGGTTGGATTCAATCACAGAGACCTCAGCCAGCCCCATTCAATTGGGAATGCAGGCACATCACTGGTCAGAGAGTTGGGCAGTGCAGAGATCCTGGCTATCTAAACCCAGGAAATTCAAACCCCCTATAAGAGAAAGTTCTGAAATAAAATATTCTGTTTGTTGCTGACCCTGGGTGAGCTGTGTTGTTTGTCTGTCTCCAATCAATGACCTCACGTAACAAGCTACAGCTAAACCCATTCCAGCCAAACAGCTGAAACACTGTCATCCTCACTCTGGAATACTAAAATGTCTCTAGGAAGAGTCACAACTTTGTCTCCTCTTGGGTTTAGGATCTTTCCCTGTTTCAATTGACTCACAATGGAATCTGTCCATAGTACTGACTGAATCTCTTACCAAGCAGTTAAGTTTATATTAAGATAGGAGAGATGCCTTGATATAAAAAAAAGAAAGCCAAACAAAAAAACCCCAAAAGACAAAATATCCCAAACCATAAATACTGCCTAAATAGATGTATTTAAGAAAATTAACAAACCTGAAGACAGATGACTATAGACCCATTATTTGTGATCTAGTCTTTAGATTGCTGATATTTTTAAAATAGATTTCTTATTAAAAACAATATCTTTGATATTTCTGTAGTATTAGCTTTGCCCTTCCTTTCCATTGAATGCATTATTTTACATTTTCACCTTTAAGCACATGATTAACTCTATCATTCTATCTCCATTCTCTGTAAAGTTTATAACAGTATCACAGTTGTATAAGACAAGAACACAATTTCCTGCATTGTTAAATGCTTGGATATTTATTCATACTACACACCGCAGCAGTTGCTCTCTTATTATTTTAGAAAATAACTATTCTTTCTGTGTAAGATAAAGGCCCAAAAGGTAGCATAAAAAATTGTGGCTCTCTAGACAGCAGCTTCTTGATTCAGTACATCTGCATTTAGAAATACTAAATTCAACACAGGCAGTTCAATGTCTTCAGTTCCTATTTTACATTTAAAGTAAGGCTCAATACATCACTTCCCTATGGAATAAGGAAAGGTGTGAACTGAGAATGACTGGAAAACATATTTATTAAATCATATTCACTCTTCCTGTGGAACATAAATAAGTCATTAGACCTTCATTAGTCTTCATTTCTTGTACCATTTACATCTGGTATGATTTTACAGCTCTTCTCTGTACTGTGCCTGTACTGTCAGCACCTCTATAGTACAGGACAAATACACAAGTGCTTTGCAGAAGATGGTAAAGAGGGGCCTTGAGGCAGACAGAAAGTGCCTCTAGATGGGAGTTGGAGCAATAAGCACAGCAAGAGAAAGAAGAAGGGGAACACTCAAAACTGACCAAGCCGGGATATCTATTTTTAAGCAGATGACGGAGAATCTGAAAGGAATTGAAGCATTGAAAACCTTTTTTATTCATTCCTAAGTGTCTGTCACAGCATCCTCTACATTTACCATAAGTACTCCCTTTAGCCACAGTCCTCTTATAATCATTACTTCCCACAGAGTTAAAGGGAAAAATGGGAAGTAACTATTTTAATTTTCAGCACTGAAAAAAGCACTCAATCTTCTGACAAGCAAATAGGCTGGAACAACTCTCCTGTCACATGTACAGTTGTATCTTGGTAACTTTCTGTTTGCTTATTCAATAGAATTATTTATTTCTGATAGAGTTTCATTGGGAGTTCTTGGAACATGTTGCAAATTTGTGCTAGACTGCCCTACAGAAAAAGTGCTTTTGGAATCATCCAATTCATGTGCTTAATGAGGCTGTGGTAAATAAGGGGAGAGGAAAGGAGCCAGAATTTTTGCAGTTGGCAAGTGGAATTTTATGTTTGTGCTTTTGTGGATTTTGTGCTTGTTGGACTTTCTTCAACATTTGCTGAAACTTTCCAGAACATGCCAATGCTTATAGCGTTTTTCTCAAAGTACAGCTTTGGGTTTGAGCCCTGCATAACTTTTACTTTTTTCTGTTAATGCTGGCTGATCATATGGTCACCTAGAGCACAGATGGGAAGAACAATCATTCCTATTCAGAAGAATCTGTGTTGGGCTTTTTATTTTAGAAATTGGAAACAAAGGATTTCATATAATCTTACTGGTATTGCATAGTAAGATCATTGAAAAAGTCTATTAATTTTAATTAATAATTCAGGGCAATACTTATCATGATGTCATCTGTGGTTTTTTTTCCAGACAAGGAGCTACACCTCAGTCATGTACCTCCTGGAATGGCCCTCAGAGCACTCCTGAACACAAAGTGGCAATGGGTGAAATGTCTCCATGGCCACTGCTGTGATGGAAACCCAGTCCTGGATGTGGCATCTGTCAGTTATCTGAGGCATAAACCCAGCTCCACCTCTCTGTCTGGAGCCCCTTGTATCAGCTGGCTAAAACACTGACATGAACTCTTCCTGTTTAATCCTGTTAACAGGTCTCTGTACTTGATTTCACCACCTAATGCAGAGCTGAGATCCTGATTCCATCAGGAACCACCAAAATGTTTACCCCAGACTGCAATGGGGATGGAATACCAGTGAGATACCAAGAAATGAAAAGGTTTTACTTCTAGATGGAGTCCAGAGGAGAAAAACATGATCTTCCATAATTAGAATTTCAGCATGCTTCTTCTGTGACCCAAATGTTCTTTGTATCTCTCCTGAGACTGATCTATCTTCCCAAGAGCAGTCTAAATGCTACACTCGGACTTACATAAAATATGTTTAAATTGTAATAAGTGTTACCTCATATATTTTCACTGGCTGTGCTCCATGATGCTTAAGCATCTCTGCTGCCCCTTGCAGTGTTCACACCAAGTAACTTCAGCAATCAGATGCTGCTTTGAAGGGTGATCCATGGTGATGACAGCAGCTCCAGGAGAGCTCTGCAAGAGCTCCTGGTGCTCACACTGGGACATTGCTTGGGCTGTTCAACCCCAATCTAACCAATCTGACTCCCAAAGTAAAAATCATCAAAGCAATGTCAAAAAAAACCTGAACGCTAATTTGTTTTCAGACACTAAGAGCCTCAGATGTAAATTACCTCGACTGAATTCACAAAAGTTCATCAGTTCAGGAAATTGGGTTCAGCTTCTTTGTTAGCCAGTGAGTAACAGATTAAGGTATTAAGGTGACAGAAACAGGGCTTAGTAAAACTGATAGCAAATAAAAAATTAAGCTGTCTTCCTAGGATATGGTGTTGATTACTCTGTACTGGCCATGAAGTACCCAAACTCTATTTAATGATGTGACTGTAGGTAACACAGGAACTGGGTACAGATGTGACCTGGCTTATGAAACTGGGGAGAAGTTAGTGTGGCCTGAACATTGATTTTCTGAACTGGAGAACCAGATTGGAGATGGGGGAACCAAAAAAACTCTCCTTTATGAGTTACCAAGAGGTCTTGAAAAACTCTCTTTTAACAGACATAAAGGAAACTTTGGGCTACATATCTCTCCCAAGAACTACAGCTATCTTGACAAAACCCCACACAGTTTTACTGAAAAAAAATAATAATAATATGGCCTATTTCTGTGGAAAAGAGTGTGTAAAGAAACAAAAAAAATGAACTTTCATTTGCCACACCAGTTTGAGTTCCCATATGATCTAATAAAACAACAATTCAGGTTGCAAAGAGCAAGATTTCAAAATTGCTTCTCTCATTTTTGTCTGAAGTAATCTTGAGTGGAAAAGGAAGGATCTGTCAGTAAATAGACTGTGATGTGCCAAGCTATGGGGAAAATAAACACAGAAGCAACATTAGATATTTTTGAAATGTGTCAGTTCAGAGAAGGAGTGGCACAATTTGCTTTGCCATTGGTAAAATGGGACATCTCTAAGAATGGCCTGTTCCCAGAGACAACCAATAACTATAAGAACAAGAAAACCAGGTTTTGAGATGGTTGTAATACTTCCAAATATCCCAAGCATTCCATCTGCTATACCAGAAGTCATATACTTCACAGGGTGTTGAGTCCTCTTGGGGATTCATATCAATGTTCCTGTTGATATTTCTGTAAATATTTAGCTGTGTTATTTATGGGGACAGAGCTGCCAAAAATCTATGCAGCATTGTGTCATTATAAACACAGAAAATTCAAAAATTAGCAACAAGCCCTTTTCTACCTTGCCAAAAATCAGCAAGTTACATCAGAATCTGATCGCCCTGAACTGCTGAGGAAATTACAGCAGCCCCTTCTCAGTGCAATCCAAGCATGGGTGACACGGCAGAGGAAGGGGCAGCAGCTTTGGCTATCTGCAATTATCAGTTCCCTGTTTTCAAGGTCATAGAGGGCAAAAGTTGGACAAAACTTGTGCTTTTCCCTCAATTAACAGGTGGATAGATTCCTTGAAGAGGTGGATAGACTCCAGGTCTGAAGTAGGATACTATCTCTCTGTAGTTTTATTTTATTTTTTTACCAGAAGATAATGCCAGGCAGTGCATGTAGCACAGTTTTAAGGTAGTGAAGACACAGCTCAGGACCCAGAATTTTGGGAAGAAGTCAGTAATGCTGCGACAGCTGCTGCAGAATGTCATACAGGCTTACTGGGGCTCTGCCAATGAAACTGTTGGATTTGCTCCTGCCAGTGTGTCTGGATTTACTTCCCACTAAACACTACAAGTTTCTGCAGATGCAGAGGGAATCATAGCCTTAGAGCAGAGAGAAAGCAGTGGTGGAGGAGAGGGAGGAGAGAACGACAAGTTCTTGCAATGTATGAAGTTATTGGTGGGTTCTGATAGCACAGCCAAAGGAATTTTTCCCTTTCTCACAAGTGTTGTGGCTTGGCACTGGCTGGATGCCAGTCACCTATCGCTGGCCAGGGTCTCTGCACAAATCACAAACGGGACAGGATTGCTGTGGAACATGCTTTCAGCTGTTTTATTTTTCAGCATCAGTCTCATTACATGGTTATAACAATGGGAAGATGCCTGCAGCTCACATCCCAGGCAGCAGACCAAGAACTTAATGTTACAACTCACTTTATAAGTTTTTTGACCAATCACACAAAGCAAAAGCACATTGACAGTAGTTCCATCCAACCACTATAAGCACACGTACCTTTGGTTAAACAATGCTTGCTTATTTGGAATACAATGCCTGCTTGTAAGCCTTGAAACACAATGCACAGAGCTCCATTATTAAGCTTGAAACTTCCTGATATCTTGCTAGATAAACTTTCTGTAGCTTAGGGATATGTGTCCCTATGGACACATATCTAAAAGCACATACTTTTAATAAACATAAATGGGCAGATCAATACAAATTAATTGTTTTCTGCAGTGCTTGACATAAGCAAACTACTTCTGACATCCTTTCCACACTGTCTATTTCTCCACAAAGTCCATTCATCTCAAATATTTGTATTCCAAGACAGCCAGATAGTTAGAGTGGCTCCTTGAAACCTCTACTTTTAAGTAGAGGTGTAGTAGATTAGTACATTCTTTCTTGAAAAACTAGTCTGTGACTTTCCTGCACATGTGAATGTGATCTTTATTGGCAGATAATGAGCACTTGACTATCTTCACGCTGCAGAATCAATAAATGCACACAGAATTCCAAGTACATTGAAATTCATTTGGTTGTCTCCATAAAAGTTGCATGAAAACATTCATAACCTTGTTACATATCAGCTTTACATCTGTCATCTCTCTTATTTTCCCTTTCTTTAATAATTTCTTCTGCTCTTCTCCCAGTTCATCTTTCTTTTGTATTCTTTATTTTTGTGCCATTCCCATTTATTCCACTTGCCTTTTGATCTTGTTGCCAGAGGGCGCGAACTGATAGTGGCGGCACAGAGAAAGCATTCAAGTTTTTGAAAAGAGAGGGGAATGAAGAAATCTCTCACATACATAATGATAGATTTCATTCATATGCTGGAACATGAGGATGAACACAATTTTTTTTTTTTTAATTACGAAGAAATAAAAGTTTTCAGTCTTGAATGATTTGGCACAAGTGAAAATATCCTGCCTTTCAAGAGAGAAATGTAACTTTAGCAGCGCTATTTTTTCAGGTCTGACAGTTGTTAGATAATAAAAGAAGATTATCTAATTATTTACAGAACTGCAATGTATAAATACTATTTATTTTCAAAGGTATATTAGAATGAATGTTAGTTGGTGATAAAAGCATCAATTAAAAAAATGCAAAGCTTCCATTGAAACTCAGTCTTTCATTCATATCATGTTGTGAACATATGGTCACCATACCAAGTTCTGATACTGCATAAGTTGGTGGGTCAGGCTGGATACAAATGGAATTTAACAAGCAACTACTGTCAGTAACACTATTATTAGAAGAACCACGATTCAGATGTTATATAGTTAGCTAGAAAATGCAGTTTCTTCATATTGACATTTAGAAGGTGTTAAAATGTTATGAAAAGTTATTCTTGTTCTATAGTGGCCTGATACAGCACCAAGCAAGCCCATTGGAGTCAATTAAGTTCTGCTGGACTGCCCAGATTTCTTCAGCTTTTGGTTGTAGACCTTCAGAAGAGGTGGTAGAAACTGCAGGGATCCTTTTGTGTGCATTAGGACAGCTTTCTGTCTCCTTACTTTATGGACCAGCCAGTGCCTCTTAAACTTCTTTTACTCTCATAAAAGCACGGACGGAATGAATGCCATCTCTTGTTTATTGCAAATATCTATTTTGCTGTTAGGAGGAATAAATAGTAATACACATCATAAATTCAAATCAATCTGCATCGGTATTTGTTCTGACAAATGTAAGAGATACATGAGTAGTGTTATCTCAGCAATAGTTTCAGGAATGCAGTTCCAGTAGTGTTTATTAATCCAAGCACAGAATACAGGTCCACATGGCACAGTGAAGAAAAATACAGAATATAGCCCTAGTGGGATCCCTTGCTGATTTAGTAATTTTGCTTTCATTATCCAGACCATTTCTTTTTATAAAGGTATGAAATGGGGCTCCTTCATTTTGTACAGCATTAAATATAAACTGGAACAGAACTTTCCGACATTCAAGTTGTGTATCTGATTATTTTGTATTTGGGTTCAGATGTCATTTTTTTTCTAAATAACTTATGTACATGCTGTACTGGTTAGCATTATACTGTTTTAAACTGAGGATTAAAATGAATGTTAATGTGCTTCAAAAAGTTGAGGACACAATGTCTTCATGTCACCAAATACAAGTTTGGTTTTCACTGAACTTTAGTCCTAAGCAAAACCAGAATTTACTTAATAGAGCTGTAACCTTGCTAGGCACATATACAATTCCTATTTTATGTCAAGAGGAATTTCATTAAGTGCTTATTCAATCTTATTTTGATAAATTTTCATTGAAATCCTGTATGCTCCTTAACTAGTTTTCCTTCCTTTAGCTGTGGCTTCCAAGATCTATTGTGAACTATTTATGTTGTTGAAAGATCCTGAAAATTCACATTTTACATTGTGGGGCAACCTGCACAATCAAGTGTATTTAGAAATTAATTCTCAATGCCATGTTTAAGGGCATTAGCCATGTGCTCTTAACAGAGAAGCAAATATTTTTGGTGTGGTTTCTGTTCTAAACTTGGTGTTACTTACTGGCATGGCAAGTTGCTGAAATTGAATTACAAAGTACAGAAATGCTGGAGACGTTCTTTATGAATAGAAAATTGCTTCATTAATAATATCTGCTATTCTAAAAGAAGCAGGACAAAAGAACTGTCACTAGGTAGTGTATGTCTGTTGTTCCATGGTGATATTTTATCTGTGATTCACTTAAAGGAATGGATATTATTTTTATTTTTTGATTCCTGGGGAGTTGGTAGATGGCTATAAGGTGATTTTTCCTCATACTATTTTTTTACTAATTAGGAAGAAAATTCCCCCAGTTTAGTGTATTCTGTATCAACTTTGTACTTGTGCTCAAATGAAATTCATTTATTGCACAAAGTGCAACCTTGGTACCACACAGACCCAATCAGATTTGAGAGTAAGACGCTTGAGTATTCCTGCCCATTTTCTGTAAGACAACTCAAATTCACAAGTTGAAATGAATCAATAATAAAAGACCAGCTCTCCTCACGGCATCCACTAAAATCTCAGCTTTTGATTTGATTGCAGCACCTTTGGCCTAAAACTAAATTGCTTGTATTTTCAGACTTCTAACTTCAAACCCCTTTTCCCCCAGCCAAAACCCACATGGCACACGTGGAACCCAAAGCCAAACTTTATTCTGCAAGTACTTTTTGGGCACTTCTCACTTTCTTTAGGCAACTTACTTGCTAGGATTGCAAGGAAAAGTGCATTTTGAAACAAGGTTAAAGACGCTGCATAGAAAAAGAATGAGTGGACACTGGGTTGCTGTATCAACTGTCAGAAGCACAAGTTCACCAGTTTTGTGCACTCCACCCAAAGTGGCTGTGTGGTATAGAAGGAAAAATGGCCTCTGTATAGAGCAAGGAGCACCTCCAGCATCATCTCCAGCTGACCCTGACCTTAGCCCATCACCTGTATGAATTCCATGAGAATTTCCTATAGGAATGCTCAAGTTTGGCTGCCTTCAACAGCCAGGTTACACTCAACATGCCCATGAAGTAAATGTGGTTTAAATTATGTTTCTAACATTTAAAATTATTAATATTTTCCTTATATACCTTTTTTTTTTGATCACAAAATACTTGCAAAGCTTACCAGATAAACCACGTTCTCTCCAGACAGCAAAACATTTCCTGATGGTTGCATTTGCCAATCACATTTAGACTCAATGTTCTTAAAGGTCTTTTCCAACCAAAGTGATTCCATCATTCTCTAAGTCACACATCCTTCTTGTCCTGGTTTAGGGCAAATTTGGCAGCAAACCTCAAAAAGGGAGCTGCAGTGATGGGAGAGCAGCCCAGCTCGTCCATGGGACAGCACAGACCCAAATCCATCAGAGCAGGGTCCATTAGCAAATCTTCACCACACTCTGCAGCTCATCTCAAACTCCTGGGGTTTTGCAGGCAGGCAGGAAGTTTCACTCCTCTGGAAAATGGAATGCATGTGCAATCTCTCCAGTAGGGGTTTCTGGATGCCAAGTGATCATTGCACTCTCTGGTTCTTTACTTCAATCTTCTTAATTTGTAATCTTAATTTACTTCAGAGCATTTTTGTAGTGTAATGTCTCACTAGGATGATACAGGTTATTAAACCATATGTGGCATATAAATTGTATGGGTTGTTGCCAATGACATTATAAAGGGTACACGGAGCATTTAATTGAATACTCTAATTTACACTGTAATGGCTCTGTTGTGAACGGGGATATAGGGCACCACAACTGACATGTCAGTCACTCAGCTGCTTCAGTGGCATTTCATCATCCCCACAACTCTCCCTTCATCTGTCCTGCAGTCAGTGCTGCTCAGCACAATCATGTCAATGCTTCCTTGACTACTTGCTTGTAGTAGCCAAGTCTGATAAAGGTAAATTATCTGTTTTGCAAAATGCCAGGAATTTTTATTTGCACTCTTCTTTTGTAAATCCCTGAAATGAAACCATTTTCCTGGTCTTCTATGCAATTATTTACAGAGGAAAAACTTTCAGCTTGAACAGAGTAACAGTCTGCAATATCTGAGTGTTACTTTTTGAACTCACAGCAGTATATTCATAAAGGACTCAAATGAGGTTTTTTTTTAAAAATTATTTGAAATAGAAATCAAATTAGGACAGAAATATTTGAAAACTACTCTGATGAATGACTCAGACAATTCTGATAAAAATGCTCATTAAGTAATTTATGAGGAAAACTGAGATACTCCTCCCTTTCACTACCCCAAAACATACATAAGTTAATACTATTATAAAATACTTAAGAATTAAGCTCATCCCTTTAAAGCTAGAATTTCACCTTTCAATAGAATAGTGTGTTCCCACTGTAAAAGAGATTAGTACATAGATGATGTGGAATGGTGCACATTGTCAGTCACAGACTGGCAGTCAAAATAAGTATAAAAGAGTTTTAGATAGTATTTTAAAATTATGCAAACATGATTTCTTAAAAAAATTAATTGAAAAAGAGATTAAAAAATAGAAAAATAACTCATGTTTACTGTAGATAAATACACTTCATTCTAATTTTCAATTTACTTTCATTTCCTATAATAGGCCTATTTGTTTGCCGGGCAAATTCTTTGTCACTTTTTCCATTGATTTTGATTGACATATGCACAATTAGAGTTACAGACATGTTAATTAATTTAGCAATTGAACACGATGACTGAACAGTGTTCATTAAATGGAAGAATAAAATTCAATCACAACTAAACATGTTTAAACAAGTCAGCTTTGTTTCAAAAGCATGGACTTATTCTAATAAATTGATTTGGATGTATAAGTGTCCCATTATCGAAATAGTTTTAAAAGTAACATAGCTCAAAGGAAAATGCCATTTTCTACACCAACAGAGCATGTAATAGTTTGTCGTTACAAGCAAAGTTTAAATTGCACAGAAGTTGACTCTTGTTCCTTGCAAGCTTTGTTCTAGAAGGAATGGGTCATACTTCAGCATGATGCTTCATATTGACGTGTTGACTGCTTGTTGCAATCCATTTCTAACCTTTATTTTAAAGGCACAAAAGTCACCTTTCCTTTCCATGGTATGTTTTTTACTTTCAGTGGCCTGTATTGACTGTAAACACTGAACTGCATTCATCTTACAACATCCACTCAAAAAGTCTCACAGGAACTTTGAAAATCAGTTCACAACTGCTACACACACCTACATCAAAATTCTCTTTAGAATTCACTTACCTTGTAAAAGTTCCAGTACATTTTCATTTCACTATTACAGGAGGGGGAAATGCTTTGAATCTTGATTTATTTTACATCCCTGACACAGTAGATGTCCTATATTATTTAAATGACTATTGCTGATTAAAAGCATATTTGAAGTGAACCCTGTATAGACACTCAGGTGCCACTGCCCCATCAACAAATGCTTTATATGAGGAGATGTGCGTGCACTCTGATAAAAATGCTCATTAAGTAATTTATGAGGAAAACTGAGATGCTTTGGCTGAAGCACTTGGGAAGATCTCCCTTGAAGCTGAATGCACACACATCTTGTCATATAAACCTGCAGAAAACTGTCATTCCTGAGCTTCAGAAGAACATTTGCACTTCAGATTAATACTTAAATGAATTCTCTCTTCTAACAGCAACACACCTTGTCCCCTTTTTCATCACAAAACTGCTTGGTGATATGTTCTTTGCAGTTCATTCCATCTCTGAAAATTCTGGGAACAGAATAACAGTACAGTGTGATACATGTAGCACTTTCAACATAGGAATAAATTATATCACCTGAAGTTCATTTCTGTAAACATATTTGGATCTAAAGCTTCAGAATTATTGTAAAATCTAACAAGTCACAGCTCCTATTAAAAAAAATTAATTTTAAACTTATTTCCTTACTATCGTTTGGGAGCAGCTTTTTTCTTCTATGCTCACATAGAAATTATGGACATCCTACAGAGCCTTGATCTTTTAAGAGGCTATTCCACCCATTTGAGCTCCTTCAGCTGAATAATCATGAAAAGGTGTTCCAGAAGAGCAATATTATTTACAAGTGGCATTTTAAGACACGCCAGCAATACCTGGGACAAATGGGAAAAGGAGCTGGAGTGGTTCATGGTGTTGTGAAAGACTCCATGGGGAAATCTTTTCTCTCTGCCTAGGTGGGGAAAACTCAATGGTAAATTCTTCCAAGGCAATGCCCTGGGGATTTCTCTGAGGGGGAAGGATTCAGTTATAGTTATCATGATCACTGAAATACATCCATGATAAGCAAATGTAGGTCAGATATCCAATCTAGGCACCCACCCATATGTAACTAAATCCATTTAGAGAATCTATACAGGTGGTCATTTTGCAGCAAGAAACTGAAGCACATGGATTTTTCATACTGACTTGAAGGAAAATGGAACTCAGGAGAATTCACGTGCTTGAATAGTGTTAATTGCCTTGAAGAAATAAGTGAAAAAGTCTGTGGATGCCTCTGGAAATCACTCCATTCATTTTGCAGTCTGAGGATGTACGTAAAACTTTGACAACAGGCTTTCATACTAAGAAACATTGGTGCAATAATCATGGTAATGTACAAAGAATTTATTTTACAGTTTAGTGACTCCTTCAGAATATGTCAACTGCATGTCAAGCATTACATTTTTGACTGCACTCTAACACTTGCCAGGGTTTCTGATACTACTGATCACAAACAGCTCTGAAAACTCATCATTGACTGGCATAGAATAAAGTAACTCTATTCTGGAAGAAATTAGAGATATTTTATCCTGCCTTCATCTGAATAAAAATAAAATAAACCTCTCATCATCATATTTTGCTGCATCTGTCACTAAAAATTTCACTCCCATTTAATCTATTGTAATCAAACTGAAAACAGGGTCTTCTATCATTCAGGGAGAAAATGCACAGAGAAATTTCCAGAAATGCAGGACTCCTGCATCTAATGCAACAGTGAAATTTTGCTACAGCAGAGAGAGAAAAACATTATACTATACTGATTGTAATAATATCTGTTTTGGCTAGAAGTAAAAATTATGTAAATGATTATTTGTGTAGCTTGAAGAAAAACCAAGAGGAAATAAGGAATCCAGCCAAAAAAAAAAAAAAAAAAGGCAATAAATTCTGTGAGCTGGACAAGCCTACAAGATATTCTGGCACAAATAAACATCAAATCTGGATTCTTTCAGAACCAATTTTTGAGTGACTTGAAACAAGTATTTTTTTAATTATTCAATTTCCCTGCTGCAAAAATCCAAACAGGTACCAAAGGGGGACAAAAAAAAAAAGGCTATTCATAAATGATGAGGTTTGCAATGCTGACACCAAACATTTAAAAACTACTGAGTGCAGCAATCAATAATGGTGCAGCTGCTGCTGGACCCATTGAGAAAAGGCTACAGAACTCATCAAGTTTCAGTAAGGATTTGATTACTTCTTATATATTTGGACATTCTTGTTGCTACGAGTTTAATAACACATAATAGTATCAGTAAAGTCATTTCTAAAACCACTGTCATTAGTTAACATTTTAAAATGTGTCCCCCAAACCTCCCAAAGGTTTTCATGTTTCAGAGACAGAGAAAACATCAAGCAGTAATTTTATTAAGTATTTTCCTGTCTGGAAAATCTGTCTGCCCCTAGAAGTGTTAAAATGCAGACAGGTTTGGGGTGCATTCTGCAGCTCAACACCTTTTTTGGGGTAGAATGTTTGGTTGTGAGGTGGGATGAAAATCGTGTTGCAGAAGAAGCAGAGAAGTGGTAGAGAAGTTGTAAAGAAGCAGTCAGAAACAGTGCATTGAAAGACTAGGATTATACAGGCAATTATATATTATTTTGCTCACTGTGTCATTTCACTTGGAAACAAAACCAAACCAACAAACATCAACACCCAAACAAAGAAACAAACAAAACCCCCAACCAAAACAAAAAAAGCCAAGCAAACCAAAACCCAAAAACCCCTCCAACAAAGTTCAAACAATACTTTTAAGATGACAATTATTTATTAGCAAATTCTTTCAAATTCTGAGACTAAAAATAGCATAAACTAAAAGCCATCAAGATAGGTAGCCACGAGCAAATCCATTTTTCTATTGTATTGGTGCAATCTGAGAAATATGAAATAATTCTGGAGGTATTTTATTTTCTTAAACATACAGATTAACCAGAGATTTAACTGCAACTCTCTTACAGAAATATATCTATTACTCAGGAAAGGCAGACTTGGTACAGTATGTAGTATATTGTAGATTTCTGTGGCATTAGCACTTAAGGATATTGTCTAATTTTATGCTCAACTTCAGAAGCCTGTGGAGCTACCAATCTATGTCTTTGATAAAGTCTAACATTTGTCTTTAAACTTTCTGATAAAGAAGAGAAAAATGAAGTTGGGGGCAAGCTCACCTACTACTTGCAAAAAAGGAGTTAGGACTTTGAAAAGCTAATATTTTATTAATTGAAACAAGAATATTTTTCTAGGTTTTCTAAAAATGTAGTTGGCCTTAGGCTCTTGGTATAGCAGCTTTTAAAGTAAGTTTCTGACATCCTCAAGATGTGGGTTTTTTTCATTTGATCTCTCTTCAGACATGCTTAACAAGAAAGTAAAATCAGTTCTTAGAGCCTGAAGTACCTTTATGGAAAACCAGGTTTTGGAATAAAAGAAAATTCCTTAATTTATATTGAACTGTAGTGGTTTTATTAATACAGATCTTTAGTCTTAATATGAGTTCAATATCTTACTTTTTATGCATTTTTGGAAATAGATTTCAACACATTCTGTTCACTGAAAGCATTTTGTCATTAGAGTAAGAAGATCACATGGCAGAGAGAACTGAAAATGAATCAAAACATATGGTTTCCCCTTTCTTTCACATGAGAATCCTGGTGTGCATAAAAGCTCCATGCCAGAAACATTGGTGAATTGTGATTTGTTGAAAGCAAATCTGTTTGCCAGGAGCTAACTTCTGCAAAAAGCTTCTCATGAAGCTGCCACAATTTAGACCTCAACTCAGAATAAAAATATGATCTTTATGGTTCTTTGTATCTCAGGTTCTTGCCAGGAACATTTGCTTTAGTAGCTGACAGTGTTGATGAGACAGTAAATCTGTTTGCTGTGAAAGTAAACAAAGGAACTGTGCTTGGCTTGGGAGTGCTTTGATTATTGTGAAATTGTTTTTATCCCTTTAATTATTTCATCTTCAGACTGGCATGGCAGTGTTTGTTTCCTTCTTGGTACATAGCTGACAAATCTGTTTCCACATGGAAAAAGAAGCTTAAGGGAACAGTATTTTCCCCACCATCCTCAATGTGTTTTATCGGTATTCTAATCTTTCATGACTACAGTAGAGATTAGTATGTAAATGTTGGATTATGGGCTAGTCTTGTCAGGACCTACAGCAGGAGTGTGAATGCAGGATACCTGATTTAGCAAATCAATTTAACAATTGTGTCAGATCTCCCTGGTCTTTTCCATAGCGGACTGTTTAGCAGACAAGCTTATGAGGAGATTGAAGGATATTCCTATTGACGTATTTTAAATCTGATGTTATTTCCCTTATTACTCCATTATTCCATAAAGAAGTATCAGTTTGTCTGGCTTCTCAGCTTCCACATGCAGTGTCCTTCCACCTACATGTTTTCTCATTTTGTAATTTTATATCAATGAATCATTACATTTAGCAAGAGTTGCAGATCTCTCCTGCTTTCTCAGCTGCTCTCTGCAGATTGATTTCCCTCTGAACTCTTTTTTTTACAGCAGTATTTCCATTAATGAGTCATTACAAAAACTGATATTGCTTTATTCCAAGTAACAGCAAAGAGATGAGTCCTTCTTCTGAGGACACCTAGTGTGTCACAGCTGAGTTCCCAGTCCCCTCTGCAGCAGGATGTGTCCTCTGAGGCACTGCAAGCAACTGTGAAGCACAAAACGATGTGTTGTGCTAAGTGGCTGTAATGAGTAATTGTTGATACTACAAGGGAGTCTGGGGAGCCAAGGCACAGATGAGGACACTGCTCGAACCTGGAGCTAATTCTTCCATGACAATAAGAGAATTTGGCCTGATAATGAACTAACAAATGTGACGGTGGTCACAGGGGTCTTAGGATGAGGGAAGAGATGAGAATGTTGACTCCGTATTTCAGAAGGCTTGATTTATTATTTTATGATATATATTACATTAAAACTGTACTAAAAGAATAGAAGAAAAAGTTCTCATCAGAAGACTGGCTAAGAATAGAAAAGAATGATAACAAAGGTTTGTGGCTCGGACTCTCTGTCTGAGCCAGCTGACTGTGACTGGCCATTAATTAGAAACAACCACATGAGACCAATCCCAGATGCACCTGTTGCATTCCACAGCAGCAGATAACCATTGTTTACATTTTGTTCCTGAGGCCTCCCAGCTTCTCAGGAGGAGAAATCCTAAGGAGAGGATTTTCATAAAAAGATGCCTGCGACAAACAAAACCAAAGTTCTGAGGATCTGGCAAATAGAATGAGTGGTACTGGACTTCAGCATGTGTCATATTTCGTGTTTACTCTTGGCACACCACTGCAACCCATTAATTCAGAAGTTAGGCCGAATTTCTGAAATTTGGGAATACAGCATATAAGTGATAAATACCTGCTGGTGTAAAACCAAAAATAGCTTCCCCCAAATGTCCATACACTTCTAACATTACAATGCAAGAAAATTAGATTAGAAGGAAAGTCTATTTTGCTTACAAGAATGTTTTGACTTATTTTGGCTGAAACATATTTTTCTCAGTTTTTCTTAGGAAGATGCAGAGAAAATTTTCTGTGAAGGCTTTTCATGCCAAGAAGAAAACTGAACGGTCTCTTTGCATGAGTCTAGGCTGGACTATTTTGCCAGTTTTTCTGCTGAGGGGAAGATAGTAATTTTTTCTATAAAGAACTTATAGTGTGTGAGTGAATAAACACTGTAGGTGGTAGGCAGATTCAGTGGACCTTGAGAAAGCTCTTTCAGTGATTAATCAACTTCATTTCTGACACCTCTGATTCCTTGGCTCCTAAATATGATGGAAAGAGCTATGTGAACTGCAGTTCATAATGGTTTATAAAATGTAAGCACAGTCCCTGGTTCCATGATACCCAAACTGGATTCTTCATCTTCGCTGCATTTAGACAGTCATTACACAGTAAATTACCTGAAACCCATTCTAGAAATTTTAGGGGAAAAGTGAGGCCTTAATATTTAGAAATGGTGTTGCCAATGTGTATCAGGAAAAAAAAAAAAAGGCTTTTTTTGTAAAGATAGTCACCGAATTTTGGAATAACTACTAATTTTAGCATATTAACTTTCCTTGCATACTGGCTGTAGCTGTATTTGTCTAGTAAAATGTGGGGAACTGTAGGTCCCCCACCACGTCCTGGGTGATGGGGGAAAGAGGGATGGTGGTTTGTGTGATGAACTCTCTGTGCTTTTTAGAGAGCACACAATCCATATACCCACAATGAATGCTTAGCCATCAAACTAGAGCAAAATCAGGATAATCATGTTCAGAAATAAGAACCTGCCAATGAAATACCTCAACAGATGGAAGAAACCATATTTCAATCTCTTGCTTCCTCACTCAGATGACCAAAGAGACACCTGGAAGACCTGTAGTAAGCTACAGTCAAAAGAAAAGACATAATATATCGTGTTTCTTTTCACTGCAACTATTTAGATAGCAAGCTTGTAAATTTATCTTTTAAAGAAAACAAAGAAGTGAAACTGTATAGCTTTGACATTAATTATTTGTGTATAATATGCACACATATGCCAACAATCATGCATATATATTTGTTGGAAATACATTTTAAAAACTCTAATTTTTTTCAAACATAGTAAGTTACATCATGGGGTGGGAGAGAAGAAAAAGAAGACGTGATTGAAGATTCTAGTCTTCAGAGCTGTTAATGTGGCTAACTTCATAAACACCATGTGTCTTAGAAATACATAACAGAACTTACAAAGCATTTATGGAATTTAGTGACTGTGAA
Source organism: Melospiza melodia melodia (assembly GCF_035770615.1). NCBI lineage: Eukaryota > Metazoa > Chordata > Aves > Passeriformes > Passerellidae > Melospiza > Melospiza melodia. The sequence goes on along the minus strand of NC_086205.1, from coordinate 6,587,577 downwards.
AATTGCAACTGCTGGTATTTGGAGTAGTTGAAGAGTTGTACTTTTTTACAGAAGACGACATCTTTATTGCCTTTGATGTCTCTAACCATTGTTTTGTACACAAAAGAAAGAAGCACGTCTGTAAGAAAAGTATAAGGCTTGAGATGATGTAAAACATTGCATTTTATCTTAAATACTCTACTTGTCAGTAAATTATGAAATACAGGTTATTTTTAATTTGATTAATTTTAAACCCAAAGTGGGAAACATTCATATAATCCATAGTATGTGACATATGTCTGGAGTCATTAGGAGTCATAATGCGGAGTTAAGCAGGCTGTAAACATTTCTTTCTGTTCATTATTGCTCATCTCTGTGACAGCAAAGTTAGTGCAGCACACAGTGCATGGAAAAACTGTCACTGTATGAGTTAGAGAGGCTGGAGCATAACATGAATTTGAAAAACTCTCTGTATTTATTTGTTCAATGTCATTACTGTAACCAGCAGATTTTCTGTGAATCTTATCTCATCCAAGTGAAAAAAGTTTCAGGAGGAGGAGTCAAGATCCAATTATCAGAACCTTTCCCTCCCTCATGTGATGATGACTATGTACAGTTTTTCAGGGTAATCCTGCTGAATGTTGGACATGTAAAACACCTAACCTGAAGAATATATTTTGTTTTGAGTAAGTTAATGCAAAGATAAGCATAAAAAGCATAAAAGTCTGAGTTTCTCAGTAAAGTGCCTTACCCCCATAGCTAAATAACCAACATCCCCTTTGGGAGTATTGATAAAGACTAGAAAAATGAGGAGAAGGAATAGTTTTGCTAATGTCCAAGACAGCAAAATTAGAAATACAGTAAGGACATTGCTGATTCAATTTCACTATCCCATAGTAGACCCTTGAATCTTTTCCAACACATTCTCTCTTTTCCCTCGTTTCTTAGCTTATCCCATCTCTTTGCTCTGTAAGGGTTCCAGCCTTGACATTAATTCTGTTTTTGCACAATGCCTGGTACCATAAATCCCTCCCCCTGGCTGAGATAACAGTGCACCACTCAGTTTTGTTTTGGCACAGGGTAAATGCTGCTCTTACACTGAACAATGACCATATTTGCCAAACAAGGAGAAACAGAGGGTGAGGAAGACATGCTCCATTAAAATCAATGGCCTTGCCAAGTGCTCTTTCTCAGGCTTAACAAAACCACTCCAATTCCCTTCTCTTATTAAAAAAAAATACCAGGGAAAGTCCAGGTATCTGCTGAAGGCAGAGATAAATAGCCTGAAGATAGTAAAGGCAAACAGATCACCTGGAGCTGTAACACATCATCTGAGATACTGGTTGAACCTTTTATTTTTCTATGGAAAGTAGAAAGAATGAGATTTGGAAAAAAAAGGAAATATTGACTTCTCTGGACATAGCCTGTGCTGGCTGTGGCTGCCCACAGTGCATTCTGCCTAGCCCACAGCTTTCTTCTCTCAGCAGCAAATTCCCCACAGCATTTGTACAGCACAGCAATAAGAAGGGTTTGGGTTGGGGTGTTTGTTTGTTTGTTTTTTCCCTCACCACAGAATTAATAAATAATAACAAAAAATTTTAACCTCAAAAGGGATGAAAGCTATTGTTGATATCTTTCAACCCTTTGCAATCTGTATCTAGCTGAAAACTGGGTTGTCTGCTTCCTAACTCAGATTTTGTCTCAGCTGGTTTTGAAAATATTTCTTCTGTTTTGAGCTGTCTTTGATAGCTAATTTTCAGTGGGAGTCCTGCAGAGAGAAGGAAGCATTAAATTGACCTAACTGGGGCATATTCATCATGAAAAGAAAGCACAGGGGTCAGCTTGTGGTGGCAGCAGGAGGGACAGATAGATCACACAGAGATGCACCTTTTATTCTCCAAGAAAATTGTGTCCTTTTATCTCTTGCCATGTATTTCTAACCCTTCTGCTGCCTTTTGCTACCTTGTGCCCCTGCTTATTTCCTGCAGCGGCAGCACAACAATAAGGATTTTATTAACAATAATGTACATCTACAGAGTTTTGTGAATTGAGGGGCACTCTACATCTGCTAATCTTGTTTTACTGTCTTGCAAGGTGAAGGACTGCAAGATTTAAATAGATGTTTTGCAGGAGAAACACAAAATGAAGGTGAAATAAAACATAAGACACTGGAAAACATGTTCAGATACAACCAGATGCACTAGAATAGCAAATATAAAATGTTTGGAATTCTGCACTGACATCACAGTATTCTTGATGTAGGGCTCCAGGAATTCTCTTTCTTTGTATGTAGACCAAAATGCAAAGAAAGAAATCAGAATTATTTCTAACATGCCCTTTGATGACTGGTTTGAACTAAGATGCACAAACATGCATCTCAGAGATGTACTTAAAAAGAAAAATCAATCATATCCATTGATAAATTCTCCAAGACATTCACTGTAATTTGATTTATAACAATGTAGCATAACTTGCCTGCGTAAAAAAGATCAATGTAAAGTCACTATTACAAAGATTTATTCATCAGTACACAACAGTTTCTGTCTGCCTAATTAAATCTATGGCATCCAAACCAATTCGATTGGGTCAAAGTTTGTGCACAGAGGAGTTGGCAAGTGCTGCATCTGCAGTGCCATTTAGTTATGGCAATTCATCAGGGGCAGTCTTAAATCATGAGATGCTACAAACATAGACATTTCCTTAACATTGACAATGTCATTTCAGGCATCCTTAATGACATTATAATTTTTATTGTTGCTGTTTGCTATCTCGTTCCTTCCCAGAAATGCCTCTGAGGCTTTCCAAAATAACACAAAAACTTAGAAGGTCACTCATAATTCTTTGCCTGCTTCCTCGCAGCTTTGTTGTCTACAGAAAAGCTTTGCAAAAGAATGGAGTTTGCTTAAAGAAAATTAAAAGGTATGTGAAGTTGCATTTCTAAAGTCCTAGTTGAATGAAACAAAGATGAAAGCTCTCCATTTCAAGGGCATCTATTCAGTTTTTGGAGATAATTACTGTGATTACATGGGTGTGTCTCATAGTGAGTAACTTTCTGTGTGAGATGGGTGAGAAACAGTAGGTGTCATACCTCACAAGGAAAACAAAAAGAAGTAAAATGTGTAAAACTTTAGTTCGCTCTGTATTCCTATGGTGTCTGTGTTCAGCACAATGAAAGCACTTTACAGCTTTCTGTCCAGTTCCATAATTTTCTTGAAGGGAAAGAAATGTAGCTTGCAGTGCTTTTTTTAAATTTTATTTTTGAGTATTTTAGTCATTTTTAAAGTCTGGCACACACATAGGAATTCATGATGGCTGGAGACTGGTGTGTGATTTCCTGCTGGGGATGCAGTGAAGTTCCTGGTAGCTCCCAAATTATTCCTGAATTTGTTCAATTTCCAAAGATTGTTTTGTCCCACTGCTGCATTATATGTCACTGCACTCCTATACTGGGATTGACTGATTTTCAGTCTAGAGAGCCTCACAGCACTGAACCAGTTTAATGTTTGCTTTTATTTTTTTTTTTGACATGCTGTTCCAATGGAGTTGGGTATTTCTTTCACACCTCCTGTGTGGCATTTGAAGGAGAACAGCTCATGGGCACTTGTATTGAGAGGGACACTGAGACCCTATGGTTAAGATATCAGCTAGGGCTGATAGTTTGCTTTTTGAACCCAAAGGAATACATCAGGAGGCAGAGAAGATGAAACCAAATTGAAAAACAGTGTCTTAGGATGAAGTGGCATAGGACACTTCAGGAGCAAAATGCCATTCAATGAGGATTTCTACTGATGTAGTAAAAAATATGAATTCAAAGAGTAAAACAAAATTAGCAGTAGGTGAGACTTGGAAGTCAATTGCAAGAACTGTGTTTCCAGAACAAGCCAGTTTTTAATATATTTAATTTGCTTGTGGATAGTAAATCATGTATTTAAAGAGCACTTGTATAATACTCCATGGCACAGGGGAGTGAGGCCCACAAAGTGAATGTGTTTCAGACTCTGGAATCTGGTCCAGCTGGGATAAATAGTAGTTTTGCTTCAGCAGCAAATACAGAATGCATCAACCTGAGACCATGGGAAACAGCACACTGAAAAAGGGACACCTGGCCGGGTCAAGAGTGGGGCCATGGGAGTCAGGATGCTGACAGAACTATCCTGTATTTGGCCAGGTTTCTGGTCCTTGTTCTCAGCTGGTTCAGTACCTGATACAAACAAGGTCGTGTTCTGAGTTGGTGATTGGACCCTTCAATCCAAAGACCCCTGGACCTTGTTGTGCTGTGACACCCCTGGGTCTCTTGATCTCGCCCCCAAACTCTGTGGTTTTCCATGTTTGCTATTTTGTTATTAAAGTCTTTATTTTTTCAAGCAAGACCATGGTTTCTGTCCCTTATTTCACCAGTTCCCCCCAGCCAAGCCATACAAGGGCTTGCAGTGAGAGAAAACTGTGATACCAGATGTGTCCACTTTTGTTCAAAGCCTCTGGAAATATTACTGTGGTCTCTATTATTGTTCTTCAAAAGGATCAGTGGGCACTTTCATTTATTTGATCCATGACATAGAGGTGAAAGAATGAGGGTACTTAATTTTTGACAAAGTATGATGCTTCTGCAGTCAAAGAAGAAGAAAGGTATTTTTTATGGCAGATGCAGTGTATATATACATTGAAACTATATTTATGCATCAAAATCTAAATATCCTGTGTCTGTTTTATCCATATTTCCTAGGACCTTTGTAAATCCATTTCTGTGCGCTCTCTGTTGGAAAACAGAACTACAAAAGTAACATTTTATATTTCTATATGTCTGCTTTTGTTTACATTGCCTGTCTGAAACAACATTCTAGTACGTTGTTTTGTCCAATACAAATGTTTTGCTATTAAGGTATCCTACCTGGTCATAAGAAGTTAGAAGATCCCTGTAATTAGACCCCATTTAAGTTTTATTCCAATTTATTATTCCAGTCGCTTGACTAGAGCAGTTCAGTTGGACAGAACCTACACAATCACCTTGTCCTACTGCCTGACTATTCCTGTTTAATTCTAAAAGTCAACAATGACATTTTCTGCAGCTACTGTGCTCAAAAGGAGCCATAAGCAAGTAGTTTAAAAAATTCCATTTAACAGAAGGTAAATTATTAGACTATTGGATTTTTAGATTATTAGATTATTAGGATTAGATTATTAGACTATTTAGATTCTTTGGAGTTTTCCTTTTGTACTTGGTTGCTGCTCTCAAAGTTAGGAGAAGAAAATGTGCACATGGAATAAGAAGTGCAGAAATGTACAGGCTGGGCCAGTTCTAATGAGTTCACAACCTAAGCAAGAAATAAAAGGGAGAAAGGTTTATTACTCAATTTAAGTAAGGGGGAAAGCAATATTTAAGAGCTGTCCTGACTCTGAAGACTATTGTGTAGAGGCAATACAAGGTATACTCAGTATTTTGGAAGGAAACAGTTGTGGTATTTTATTCCAATGTCAGTGGCTTCTGGATCTATTTTTATCTGTGTTACAAATCTCTCTCAGAATGGTAGTATTGACTAAAGCAGAGATTACTTATTCTTTGAATTTTTGTCCTTTCAAAAGGCAGATAAAACCTCTAATTGATTTCCTGCAGAGAGTGCAGAACAGGAAAGTCCTGCCAAAATTATCCTTTGTAAAGCATTAGTTCCAATTGAAATGATTAGGATGAAATCTTTCAGATGAGAGGTTTGCAGAACTTCATTGTTTTGATAAGGTCTGTATTGCTTTGGACAGTTAAAACCAAGTCCCAGCCGGTGTTTTAAAAGCCTTTCTCTGTCAGGGATGCTTTGGTGTAATTGCAGTGAAGACTGGGATAAAATTCTCATTTTACAGCAGGGTAAGAAATGCTGGTTCCAGGTGACAGCAGCACAGTACAGGGGACTATCAGGAGGTTCTCCTGAGTCGCGGACATCTTTTTTGGAAAATCCTTTCCTTAGGATTTTTCCTCCCGAGAAGCTGAAAGGCCTCAGGAACAAAATGTAAACATTGATTATCTGCTGCTGTGGAATGCAACAGGTGCATCTGTGATTGGTCTCATGTGGTTGTTTCTAATTAATGGCCAAACACAGTCAGCTGGCTCGGACTCTGTCCAAGACACAAGCTTTTGTTATTCATTCTTTCCTTTTCTATTCTATTTCCCTTTGATAATTCACCAAAAACAAAAGAAAGTGCTTAATAAGAAGGCAAGGGGGGAAAGGGATCCAGCTGCATTAAAAAGTACATCTAATCCAGAGTAGGAAAAACTATTTCTCTTCAGCACAACAAGAAAATGTGTGTATTACTGCATCTACCTCCTGCCCTCCAGCATGTCCCTTCCATTCACCTCCTCCACAGCTGGTAAATGTGTGTGTGTGCTTCCATGTTCTCTAAAGGTAGATTCTGCTTCCCCACCTTTCCAAAGGGAGGAATGCTTGATGATTTGCCCAAATTCAGGGCAAATTTAAGGGGCTGTGTGTAGCCTAAACACATCTTGAGATGCAGAACCAATAGAGTAATTCAGAGGTTTTTCATCAACCATATTGAATGTCGATGATGAAAAAACACTTAGAGTTGAAGAAAAATTTATTTCTCTTACATATTTTTTATTTCCCTCCACTCCAAGCCTTCCTTATCATATTTACAATTTTTTAGAATACTGAATTATTGAGGGAAGGTAATTAAAATCTCTGCATTGAGCCTAAGTGCCAAAACAGGAAAAAATAGCACTTGTTTTCAAGGAAAAATCTCTCAAGACTGATTTGTGGATGTCTGAGATTGGAAAAAAAGTGTTTAATAAATAAAGGAATAGAGTTTGGGTTTGGTGACTACTATGGATCTTGTTTTAATCTGAATAGTGGTAGTAACTAATAGTGAATTTATTGGTTCTGGTGCTAACACATTTCCATCATTGAATTGGGATGCAAAAATAGTTCTAACTGTTATGGTGAGAACTAACCAAGCTGCCTTCTTTTTAAATGAGGATCCTGAGAAATTGGGTTGAGAACTACTGCTATGCATGCTGCCCATTACATCGTGAACAAACTTTTTGTGTTGGGTGCAGAACTGGAGCTTCAACAGCAACAACGATCTTGAGTCAGCTGGAAAATTTAAAAATAAAGCCAAATATCAATATGGAGACTCTGTTTGTAGGTGGTATCCTCATTCCATCTGTATGATGCTGAAATATTTCACTCTGCTGTGACCAATCCTGGGATTCCACATGTAGATAAATATCAAAAGATTTTTCTCTTGTAGACCAGAGAGTTTTCCTTACTAATATCAGTTTAAATCACAATGAAACACAGTCCATTTTTCAGTAGGTAGTGAATAGTGAAGAGATTGATTGATTGATTGATTGATTCATTGATAGACTGATTGAAAAGATCTCAGGGTAAACACAAGCAGAGAGGAGGGACAGGACTGAAAGAAGAGCTCACATGTGCAAATAGCTGGCAAAGAAAAAAGAGAATATAATAAGGCTAAACCCACCATAACACAGAGGAATGCAGTACTGGTAATGACTTGCATTCCTGCAGCATCTTTCATCCAGAATTGTCTTCAGACACTGCAGAGATCTCATCATTCATCCCCCCAAAGAAGTCACCTTTCAGGTGAAGGTAAAAAAAAAATAGTAGAAAGATACAGAGAAGAAATATTGCTAAAATCTAGGGAAAGGGAGGCAGAATAGGGAAACCTATTTTTCAATAATGTTTTGCAAAGCATCCCACTCATAAACAAGTCATGCTCCTGAACTGAAGGCATAGATATTCCACAATAATTTATATTATGTCTGGGACCTCATCTTGGGAGAAATAGTTGGATGTCTCACCTACTATGAAACTTGAAGACATAATCCCCTCTGTTCTTTATTTTGGGGCTGGTCCTGACACATTCAGGCATCATCTCCTGAGCACATCCCAGTTTCCCCAGGGAATGGCCATGAGGGAACTGTGATCTCCACCCAGTCCCTGATTTAGACATTTAGACTGAGGATATAATACACTGTAGAGGAAATCCACAAGACTCTTCAGACAAAAAAAATAATTTTAGTGATAGTTGAGGACTTAAATATTAAATATTAAATATTTTAAAACAGGAAAAAATTAAGGTAACATAATTTTCTGCCTACTGTTTCCAAGAAATCTGACAGACTTGTGAATTTGAATGGTTAAAGTTATTTCTTCACTTTGCAGGGGCAGGGGCTTTAATCTGTGGTCCCCCCACAGGCTGGAACCATTTCAATTACAGTGGGACCCTCAGTGGTGGAACTGCAGATAGAGGATGATAATTATATGTACATTCATGGCCACAGTTCCTAAACAGGCAGGAGGACTCTCCTTTTCTCTCCTCATTACACTTTTCCCATTCCTAAAGCATAGATTTTCATTTTGCAGCCACAAAGCCAAAGGCATCTTAAGCCCATAGGAAAGAGAGATCATTCCAGTTCCAGGAGCAGCTCTTTACGGGAATGCAGGGAATGCAGCCATGCAGTAATTCTGCAGCTCTTTATGGGAATGCAGGGAATGCAGTAATTCTGCAGCTCTTTATGGGAATGCAGGGAATGCAGCCATGCAGTAATTCTGCAGCTCTTTATGGGAATGCAGGGAACGCAGTAATTCTGCAGCTCTTTATGGGAATGCAGGGAATGCAGCAATGCAGTAATTCTGCAGCTCTTTATGGGAATGCAGGGAATGCAGTAATTCAACTAGGAGCACTGGAGTTCAATACCCATTCTCTGGGCAGGGTGAGAGCAGCTGTGCTCTGCCACATGTCCCCCACAAGAGGGGACAAACTTCTGCTCCTGGGCTGCCCTGGTTTCTGTATTCCTCACATGAAGTGTGCTGGGCACACTGCAGGGGCTGCTGCAGAGAATTCCACGTGAGGTGCTGCACGGCCATGCCAGGACACTGAGTGATCACACCTGTCCCTTTTCATCTTCAAACAGGTTCATGTTGGTCTTTCCTACCAGAAAGTGCAGTCCCCTTTCCCAGTGCCTCAGGTGGAATTTCTGAGAACACACCTCATGTTCCCTCTTTGAAAAAGGCAGAAGCGTGTTTAGCAAAATGCTGCCAGAGGACTTGAATCTACTCCATGTCTCCTTGCCCTGTGCCCTACTGCCATTCTATCATCAGGTAGATATTGTGGTGTATAATTCAATTTCAAGAAGCAGAAGCTGCATAGTTCTTGCACATCCAGGTCTATTGGTGCATGACATAAAGATGCAGGCACTGCCCAGGGAGAGAGATGTGTGTCCTTTGCACCTGAGAAAAGCAGGTAACTGTTACCTATGGAATGATTTAAAAATTCCCAGTCTGTCTTCCAAATTTCATTTTGCTCATCTCATTCACAATAAAATGCTTCCTTCTTGTGCTTCTGTATTTACATAACTTCATACTTGACTTCACAGTAGGTCTGCTGCAATTTTTGGGGTTTTTTCTTGAGGAGCAGGGGTGGTTTTGGTTTTCATTTTGTCTTCCGGTTCTGACATTTATTCCCATTATCTCTATACTTTCATTGTGATAATTGATACTTTACTTCATCTGAGTTGATATTCTGTCTCCTTAATTTGTACCCATTTTACTGATGTTCCTTTGTCACCTGTGTTTACACATGTGTTTACACCTGCTCAACCAAGAATTTCTTTGCCAAATTAAGCTACAAGATAAAGTTATTTTCATTGTGAATATGTCCAAAATGCCCAATCAAAAGCTTTAGTTTTAAGGCATTTGTTACACAAATTTTTTTTGTTGCCTGCTGAAGAAGTAGCTCCAGATTTCACTTTTAAAACTTTTAATAGCTCTTGAAAATGTCTACAATGTAGTGGTGTTCCACTAGCAAGGCTTCAAGGATTTTTAAAAGCAATTCTACTTAGATTTTTACAACCTATATTTATGCTAGAATGTCCTTTCCAGGTTCTGAAGGGATTCCAGAAAAACCTGTAAACTGTGAGAGACGCTGGTAAACCAGTGGGTTCTATGCAGCAACATCCATAAAATAAGCGTGGCTGAACACATTTGGCCATTAACATTTGGTCAAACTGCCTCCTGTGGCCTTTGCAGCCTTCCCATGGAGCAAGCAGAGAGTCAAATGGCTTCTGGAAAATTCATATCACTCTGTGGACAAGGTTGTTAGAGAAAGACATAGAAGGTATTGGAGATTATAAAAGATCAGAAGTTTCCCAGTGCAAGCAGGCAGTTCCAGCCACTGCCTGGGTAGATTTTAGCACTTGCCTCCTAAACTTGTGCAAGCAGAGAAAACATAACACTGACAGGCTCTGGGTAGTCCTTTCTCCCTCTCTCTGCACCTGAGGAGTTCAGCCATCAGAGCAGACCAAAGGAACACGTCTGACATGTCTGCAGAAGCACACAGGTTTCTGGGTGGAAGTTAGAAATCTGTAAGAAAAATTTTAAACAGTTATTCCTAGCTTGTGCTGTAAATCAGTTATTCGTATTTTTTTTCATTCACAATTCATATTTTTTCATATTTGGCGACTTGCACCAAATGTCTCACCCAGTAACATAGACTTTGCCATTTTTTTGTCAGTAAGGCCATACTCACTTATACCAGTTGACAGATCACCCTGCTGTTAAACCTTAACCAAAAGTGCTTTCTTTGGAGCTCTTAACTGCAGCTGTTGCTTGAAATGTAAACTCACTCAATGGTACAACAGAAATAAGTTTTCAGTCTTTATTTCAACAATTTTGCATGGGATACTGAGTGAATGTTCATTCATCTAACAGAGCAATTTGTTATCATCCTTGGTTAGTTCTTCAATAATTATAGTTTTAATAGTTCTTAGAACACCGTAGCTATTTTTCTCTCTCTCTCCCCCTCTCCTTTTTGTAAGTACTGTTATCTATTTTTATCTTCTATATCTATCTATATTCTAAAGTATGTCTGTCCCTTAGTACAGTAAAACTTTTTGTTTGTTATTTTCTTGCAAACAATTCATTTTATTCAAATGCTCAGACGAGACATTTGCAACCAGGTCAAAAACATAAGCTGATAAAAGTTCTCCACATGTCAGTGAAATGACTGCAAATAGCTGGCAAAGAAAAACTCATGCTGCTGCAGCAAGAGAAAATATACTTTTTTTCTTTAGAAAACCCTGGTGACCCATTGAATAAACAAAAAAAATTTATTTCTGTATGAAGCAAGTTTTTAGTATTCTTTGTAAATAGGATAACTGCCTTTCTAAAAGATCTCTGCTATCTCTTAGCAAATCCCTTTGCTATAGAGAAAAATCCTCTGATGGTCTTATGAGAGGTGGTTTATAATAGACCCAGGATAGCAAATACTATTTTGCCATCAGTCTGCCATAACCCAGAACCATCTACACTTGGAAAAAGATGAGGTTAAATGATTTATAAGACAAAATATTACTAGGGGGCAGTAGGCCTTTTTTTCAAATTTTAATCTGTTCTGTAATTTTATTGGTACATTTCAGAGAGAGGGATTAGAGGACAACAGTCCTGTGAAAGTGAACTGCTGGATCACAGGTGACAATCAGCATTGCCTTGGCAGTGGGCATGATTTATTGGAGGCAAACTATCAGCCTTCATCAGGGTGCATGGGAAGAGCAAGTGAATATTGTCACACTGCCAACAATGAAGTGTCAAAAAGAGGGATTTCTAATGTATAAATGAAACACAGCTACTTTGATTTCAGGAAATGTACCCAAGTTCTAGTGATTTGCTTACAAGTAATGGATTTTTTTCCTTTGTCCTCCTTTATTTTTCCTCTGTTATTCTTTACCTTCTTTTTATCACCCAAGTGCCTGGAGGAAACCCATTCCAAATGTTTTTTTCTGGCATGATGGTCAAAAGAACCTTTCAGCATAAAAATCCTTAAGCTATTTATAACTATTTACATGTAGGGCTTTTTTTCTGCTTTGGTAGTCAGAGGGCTGTGCACACGTCTCAAATCCCCAGGGTGGCCAATTCAGAGGAAGTTGGACATAAAAAGACATAAAACCCCTGCAGCTGTAGTTGCAAGAATGGTCTCCTTTTGTTGGCTTCAATCAGCCTGGAGAACAAGGTGAAAAACTTCCTGTGCTGTGTGGTACAGTCTGATGCAGTAAAATAAACAGACACTTTATGTCCTCCCTTAGCTGCTGTTCAGTGCTGGAAGCACCTGGAATCTGTAGATAGTTCTCCTTCTGAACCACGTGTTTGGAGACAAAGCAGAGTGCGATAATTCATAAAACTCAGAAAAATTACCACTTCAAAGTCTGTTGCAAGAGCTACTTAAAGAACAACAAGAAGACTAAAACATAAAGACAAACTGCCATGCACTTTTCAAGATGAATTAGAAGGTTTGTGAGATACTGGAGAAAAGAGCCTGAGATCAGAATGGCATCCTCTGCAGTGGGGGCACTGTGGGCATATTCTGAATGCCAGGAATCAGCCACTGCTCTCTGCTGAAGGCAAACACATTCCTGGTGGGTCCCTGCTGAAATTTCTGGTAGGAAATCTGGGGGACCTCTGCTCTGCTGGGACTGTGTGTTTGTCAGGCCTGGGTGGGTATTGCTGCAAATGGTCTGGGTTGTCACCTGGTCCTGCAGAATGTGCTCAAAACTGAGGAAAGCTCTGGAGGCAATAGAGATTTTGAAGGAATTTGGGAAAAAGAAGACCAACAGTCTTAGCAAGGAAGCCAATCTTCAAGTTTAACTCAGGTGACAATTGGGCAGTATCTCTACGATGTCTGTCACAACAAACTTGTGGAAAGTCATCAGTGTGGCAGAGACTCTACTAGAACATCTGGATTTGTGACTCTTTAAACAAAGTGCTGATCAAAAGTGGGATACTAATATTTATCTGTCATAAAAACTTCTTACCTGCAAGGATGAAAGTGGGAAGTTTCATCTGGATGCATGGAAATCCTGTGATGATATATTAGGTTCACGCAAAATAAAAATTTGTTATGGGTAGATTAGGAACACTCATGTGTTTGTAACTTGGTAAATTGCCATAAAGCGTGCAGAAACTACAACATTGTGTGTTGTGCTGCGAAAAAAAAAATAAAAATAAATAATCCTGATATATATTCCTTGTAGCTACAGTGGAAATAAGTTCTGTTATATGTCTTAGTGTTTTGCTGATTTTGACTATATATGGAACGTGAGAATTTTTCCACCCGAATTTTTTTTGGGTGGTAAAAGATTCATAATTTCTGTCTGCTTCTGTGCATGCAATCTGTGACATGAGAACCAGAACACTGAACTGAGAACTCCCAGAGGAGTTTAATGACTGGTCACATCAACTGAAGCCTCCTCAATCCAAAGAAGGCAGATACTGAAATTTTATGTTTGTGTTGGATTGTTTAGTGCTTTTGAATACCTCTACTGTTAAGGACATGGAGGAAATTCATTTGCTAAAAGCGACCAGGTGAGAAATGAATGGATCTCCTTTGTAGAAAGGAGTGATATCTTGGCCATTTGGGGTCACCCCAGGCTGTTTCAAAGCCCCCTGTGCAACAGGGGCTGCTGTGGGTGCAGGGAATAGAAGGGACACGTGGTTCTTGCCATTTGAGGAGACAACATGAACAAACAACACCTCAGTCCAGCATCTTTGCATGCCAGAGCAAGTCAGGGATGGTGTGGTGTACAGACCAAGGTTCTGTTCCCTCCTCAGAGCTAAAGCATCATCAGGGCTCTGTGCTGGTGGCTGCCTGGCTGTCTGATACTACAAATAATGTGCAGTTCTTGTAGCTCACTAGATAACAGCAACTGGCTTGAATCCTGATAGTAGATGAGCACTATTATATATGATGCCCAAAAGAGCCTTTGAAAGACTGAAACATGGTCTCAGTTATATTTGTGTAAAATCCTCCAGTGACGTAAGTCACAGATATCAAAAAAGGAAATGGTTTTTCCAACTCACAAAACCTGCCTCTGACATTTTGTCCTTCCACATCGAGGCACATGAAAGAAGTTACTGCCTGGAATTAAAAATGCAGGCAGAAGTACAGGTCCTAAACACACCAATTATTAAAGTAAAACCTTAAAAGAGAAGAATCAAAGCTATTGATGATCCCTTTTCAGTGACTCCAAAGGAATCATAGGACCTCCACACATATAGTCCTCACCTGTAGATTTTATGTGCATCTTTAAATTAGCTTTTCCTGAATATAAAATACTTTCTGTCAAATGACTGCTTTTGACTTTCATTTCAGTGGCTGTTTATCAATGCCTGGCAGCAGCATTTTCATTATCAAATTCCAGCACACGGTAATGTTGGCTCATCATGATGTCCCTTGGGTATTTCTTGGCCATGTGATCAAACAAGGCATTTTTCCCAACTTGCCTCCTTTGATATCACAGGGAGTATCATTCTTTGGAGTCATATTCAAGGTTGCAAGTCGATGAAAAAAAAAAAGGATTCAGGGTGCACAGCAGCACAGATACTTGGCTTTGGCTTCAAGAACAAGATATTGCCTTCAACCAAGAAAAAACAGGCACTGCTCTCACTGTCTTTTGTGTGCAGTTTCCCTCTTAGCTGGGAGGAAATTCTGTAAGGCAAAGCTTAGAAAAAAAATCAAGACTTAGCTCAGTATCTACTCAGATCCTAATGAAAATCTACCTTAAGGTTAGTTTACTCACCAGAAATTCTCTTCCTATTATATTTGCTTTCTGAAACTTTGTACAGACTTTACTGTTCTGATTCAGTAAAGTATATACAGAGTTAAAACTCTGGAGTAGCTCCACAGAGAAAAAAACAAGTCACAAAGCCATCGAGCTACTTTTGCTTTGTATCCATGAGCATTCTGATTTACAGCTCAAATGGTATCAGGAAGTCAAAGTGAAAGAAAAGGGTTGACTGTTAAACTAAATGTTATATAACAGTTTCCAATCCATCAAAGCTGTAAAAAGTGGCTCGACTTTTATTTTACCAAAATTTCTGTGCTGATGTGATTCTAGTGTGTTCTTATCCACGCTGGCAAATTTTGTCTGAACCATGTGGAAATGTGGGTTAAAGTAATTGGGCCTTTTATTTCACTATAATGACTTTTTCTAACCACTCACAACAGATTTCCTTGTTCCTTTCACCCAGGACCATGATGAGAGCAATCCTAATAAGCCAAGCAGAACTTTAAAATTATAAACCTTCTTGTAATGTTTTCATTCTGTGCACAGTACACACACTACAGGAACCCCTAAGTAATATTTGCTTCATATCCTAGACTGCCAGCAGCATAACTTCAAAGATAGGCAAAAAAAGAAAAAAGAAAAAAAGAGAAAGAAAATAATTTGCCTTAAGAGACATTTCTATCAATCATATTTATTCAGGTTTTGCAGTGAAGAAGTGCATAATGTGCTCATCGTTTGCAGTTCCTTGCTGTTTAAGAGGTAAGTAGTTCATAGCATTGTATTGCTTGGGATGACTTGTATGTTACTGAAAGAAAAAAAAAAAAATCTATCCAGATTGCTCTTTGGCATTAATTAAAAAATTACACCCAGAATATTACTTGTCTCTCACTTCATAAGGGAAGTGTCACACAGTACAAATTATTTCAGAATTTTCTTGCACTTTGTGCAAGCAATTACTGTTTGAATGCGTTTCTTTGCAAAGGAGAAAAGAAGGAAACTGTACTTTACCTCTTAGAGACTTTTTTATATTATCCTAGAGCCCGCCAAACACACGTTAGGGCTGCCTCTCTGTTTTGGTGTTACTGTCAGAATTTTGTTCGGAGAGAAATACATAAAATCTATGTAGCTGGAGAAACATAATCAGGTTGTTGGTCTGTCTATAAGATGGCTCCAAAGGGTCACAGGACCATACATATAGTCCTCACTGGTAGCTTTTTATGTGCATCTCTAAATGAGCTGGAAGGTCCAAAGTCAGGAACAGCTTTCAGTGGCTATTTTGATGAGTGCTCTGTGTTTTGCTAGTCCGAAAGAACCTGGGAAATAGCCAGTGTGCATGGCAAGGACTGCTCAGGAGCCACTCTCAGAGGTGTCTCTGTGAGCCACTTAGCTGTTACTCAATTGCACTCAGAAAATTCTTTGTCTCAGGAATTCCAAGGTGAGGATATACCAAATCAGTGGTGGTGGAACTGAACAGATGAATAACTAGATGATGGATAAATTTGGGTCGGAAGTTCTTTTGCATCCCTGTTATATTCAGATTTTTGTGAATTTCTCATACATGTCTTGTTTGCTGTGGAAATACGCATTCAAGGATATGTATAAGACATGCTTGCTCTTATCTTATCCCACTTTTGATGTCCCAGTGTCAGCTTCTGTCCCTCTGGTTCTCAGTCTGTAAAATGAAAAAGGTTTCATTGAGCCTCAATCTTGACACGTAGTCAGAAATTTTCTAAACAACCCTGACATTTTGTCTTTGTTGTCATCTATTATCTCCAGTCTGAGTTTTTCTCTGTAGTAGAAAACAACTCAGAGATATGAAGAAGAGTTTTTACATTTTTTTTCTGCAGGTATCAAGAGGGTGGGCTCTTATTCAAACAAAATCAATAAATATACACCAATCTCATTAACTGTAGGAAGTAGTAAAAAATGCAACTTACAGAGGACACAGGCAGACATCTTCAAAATATAATCCTGTGTCAACTTCTTGCCAAAAGAAATTGCAACATATCCTGCATTGTGTGATGCAATGTCTGAATCTGAACCAAATAAAATACTTGCTCATGCCCTTGGGAATTAATACTGCCAGGTTTATGCAGCTCCAATTAAAATACAGCTCCCAAGGGATACTTCAGCCCAAAACCCACACATTTGATTTCAGTACTGGTGCAGTACCTTATTCATCCTTCAGAGCCAGGTTATTAGTGAATAATGGATATTTTATTTGTTATTTAGATAAAAAAAAATGGTGTCTACATCATGATGTTCTGCTGCTTGCTGAAGTTGTGATGAGAAGTTGCACGTACTATATGAAAGTAAATGAAAATTCAAATTACCAAGGTCTTCTGGCCTCTGCAAGAATGAACAGGAAACCTGAAGGGGGTAGAGCTTCTGGGGGATGCCTGCTTACAGTTGTTGGGCTTGGCAACAATTTTGGTATCACATAAGTAGATCAACAATTTCTCATCCAGAATCCAAAACTGAAACATAGTTGCAGAAACAGTATTTCCATGTATTTTTTCTTTGGGAATGAAGAAAATGCTGTCAACTATCTTCTGTCCATCTCTTGTTAAGCCTACGCTTTTTGCCTGCATGCCATAAAGTCAGAAGAAATATATAAAAATGGATCTTAGAAATAAGTTTTGTCTCCTTTTCTCATTGAACTGTCCATAAAAGTGTTAGTGAAGCTGTGTGTGCTGTTATTAAATCACTTACATATTGGTCTAGCCTACAAATTTAGGATAATAAAGCAAGATTACTTTTTCAGAAACTCATTAAACTTTACTGAATTGTATTATACATGCAATAATTCTAAGTCTTCTATTGCAGAAGTGGAGAGGAGCAGTTTTTTTCCTCTGTGTGGTTTAACAGTTTCTTTATTTTGACGTTTTGCAGCTGAGAAAGGAAGCTGCACATAATGCCTCTGGGGCGTCTGAAAACCTGGAGTTGGCAGAAGATACACTTCCAAAGTGAAGTGGGGAAATGACTGGGTAATGAAGCTGAGCCAGCATGGGCAGCAGTGTCGGGATACTGAGATGTAAGACAGGGACAATTGTGGTGTGTGGCGGCAGTTACGTAGAAAACCCCGTTCCCACAGCCTTCTGCCTGCTTGTGTTGATGCCACCCTCTCACACACAGACAGTGCAGCACCCACAGCCACACGGCACAATCCACTGGCACGATCCATTGGCACAATCCACTGGCACAATCATCGGCACAATCCACTGGCACAATCCACTGGCACAATCCATTGGCACAATCATCGGCACAATCCACTGGCACAATCCACTGGCACAATCCATCGGCACAATCCACTGGCACAATCATCCATGGATGCAATCCACTGGCACAACCCCTTGGCAAAATCCATCAGCACAATCTATTAACCCAATCCATCACTACAAACATCCATCAGTACAATCATCCATGGACACAGCCCATCGTCACAATCATCCATTGGCACAATCCATTCTTACAATCCATCAGCACAATCCACTGGCATGATCCATCGGAACAATCATTGGCACAATCCACTGGCACGATGCATCGGAGCAATCCACTGGCACAATCATCCATGGACACAATCCATTAGCACAACCCCTTGGCAAAATCCATCAGCACAATCTATCAACCCAATCCATCACCACAATCATCCACCAGTACAATCATCCATGGACACAATCCATCAGCACCATCATCCATTGGCACAATCCATTGTTACAATCCATCGGCACAACCCCTTGGCAAAATCCATCAGCACAATCTATTAACCCAATCCATCACTACAAACATCCATCAGTACAATCATCCATGGACACAGCCCATCGTCACAATCATCCATTGGCACAATCCATTCTTACAATCCATCAGCACAATCCACTGGCATGATCCATCGGAACAATCATCGGCACAATCCACTGGCACAATCCATCGGCACAATCCACTGGCACAATCATCCATGGACGCAATCCATTGGCACAACCCCTTGGCAAAATCCATCAGCACAATCTATCAACCCAATCCATCACCACAAACATCCATCAGTACAATCATCCATTGTTACAATCCATCAGCACAATCATCCATTGGCACAATCCATTGTTACAATCCATCGGCACAATCCATCAGCACAATCTCAATCAGTACAATCATCCATGGACACAATCCATCGGCACAATCATCCATTGGCACACTCCATTGTTACAATCCATCGGCACAATCCACTGGCATGATTCATGGACACAATCATCAGCAAAATCCACTGGCACAATCATCCATGGACACAATCCACCAGCACAAACCCTTGGCAAAATCTATTAGCACAATCTATCAACCCAATCCATCACCACAATCATCCATCAGTACAATCATCCATGGACACAGTCCATCGGCACAATCATCCACGGACATAATCCATTGGCACAATCATCCATCAGCACAATCCATTGGCACAATCATCCATCAGCACAATCCACTGGTGCAGCCCAGCCTCAGGGTGGCCTGCACATGTGTAGACAGGCTTACCTCTGAAAATTTAGGACCCCTAAATTTACAGCTGCTTTGTGAGTGCAGAACTCCTCTAAGTTTGGCCCCATAATCCTTGGGCCTTAATTCTGTCTGATGGGGTTAATTATGTTTTTTTTAACCCAGATTTTGAATTAGTCCTTGTGGCAGGGACTGTCTTTAACAAAGTTCCACTGTCAGCAAAAATGCTGAGATGCCTCTTCATTAGATGTGATGAGTAACATACACACAGTGCAAATTTTCAACATTTCTCTCCCCTTCAGCCAAGGGAGAGCATTCTCTCCCATGTTTTTTTTTATCTTTTCATAAAATGTGCTGAGTTGGAAGGGACCTGTCAGGATCATAGCAATAAAAGCTAAAAGATCTGCACAGTAACTCAAAAGTGTCATGTAAAGAGCTGCATGAAGTTATTCTTGTATATGTAATTCCTGCATGAAGTTATTCTTGCAAATAACACTGTGTGTTTTCTTCAAACATATACCTTATTTTCAGAATTCATTTGTTATTAAAATTATAGCAAATAAATAATGTCACAACATATTATTAAAAAGTGACTTGTTCTCATAAGAACCTAGAAATAAATTTTATAGGACGTTCTTGCTGGTTTTCGTCTGATGCAAACAGGGTTATTGTACCTTTGTGTGTCTGTTATATGGAGCAGAATTTAACTTTACAAGAAACAAACATCTTGTGTTCTAATTGAATTGAACAAGTATATACAAGAAACATTCATTTCTTTATTACTGCTTTTCCCAACCATAGTTGTCATATGCAGGCATAACTTTTATTTCCTTTTCTCTCTGACAATTTTAGCTCCCTGTCTCTGGGGAAATAAATCAGCTGAACATTGTCTTTGCTTTTTAGAAGCTCAAGAATGGGCGAAGAGAAAGAAATGCAGTACTACTTTTGCAGGCTGAGCTGACCAAATCTAATTATTTCAGATTTTTTTTTTTCCTGACTCTTTAAAGACATCTCTTGACCTGTTGTTCCTCCAGCTTTTAGGCATGGAACAGACACAGAGCACAGCTGTGCGGTGTTGAGGGGTGTCTGTTCCAGAAGCTCTGTCTCCTCTCCATGAGAGGTGGTAGCTGCCCAGTTCCAAGGATGCACAAGCGTTTAAGCCACCTTAAATGGAGGGCAGCTGCAGGATATGTGACTTCTGAATTTCCCCATTACATTATCACTTCAGCTTGACCCCATGTCCTGTTTTCTTATCTGCTTCACTTGACAGCTCTGTTGATATTCAACACTTCCTGCTTGTGCATGTTCTCATTCTCTTTCTTCAGAGCAAAGTGCTCAAAATCTCTGGCATTGAGGAGCACAGCCTGGTCCTCCTCAGTACTCAACAAGGCACAGCTTGAGAGGACCCAGCTCTGCCTGTGCTCCAAGGTAGAAGGATGTGGTCCAGATCCTTGCTCCAAGGAGTGTGTAAGTCCTCAAACAGGCATCCATCGCACCTTTTCAGGAATCTGATTCATCACAACTAACAACTCTAACAGCTTTGAATCCTGTGTCCATGGCTGCACCACACCGCTTTCCCAGGCCCGAGCAAAGAGAAGTGGAATTAAAATGCCACTCTGTAAAGAGGATTTTTCTGCTTCTGTTTTTATCTGGCCCATGTACTCTGCAGGGCCTCGTTTTACATGAAGCTTAGAGTTTTCTCCTATTGGAGACAGGTAATACCAGCATTTCCTGGATCTTGTTCATCCATCCATTGCAACATAGCTTTTGCTGAACTTCCTTGGGTTAATGCAAAAATTTCTGGGGTGAGAAATACTGATTATATTTAATCTGTGTTACTTTATGCCATTGAAATTTCGTTCTTGAGCATATACAAAAATTAGGACCATGACGTGTCGCCAATGCTAACCCACTGGCGGTGGAGCAAGAGGCGGCGGTGCTGCGACCTTCCAGAAGCATCTCCAGTAATGAAGGTGCTTGGTGGCACAGGTGCACACGCACACGCACACACACACACACACACACACACACACACACACACACACATGCACACACAATCACTGCAGCACACACTTCCCTTGTAGAACCTCCCCATGACAAAGAAGTGGGAAGGGTCTTTGCGTGGAGTTGCAAGTAGAAGGCTTATTCCAGCCACACACAAAAGGCTCCAGAAACCAGCACAAACCAACAGTCGAGGGTGCAGGTTTAAATAGGAGGATGGGGGGGCGGAGCAGAGCATCTGAGCCAATGGGCTGAGGGCTCAGGGAGTAGAGAGGCGGGACAAGGGATGTCAGCCAATAGGGTAAAGGGGGCAGGATGCTGTGGCAATAGAGGGCCAATGGGTAAGCAGGGAAGGGAGAACATTCTAGGTGTTATACACATAAGGAAAAAGGGTCAGAGAGGGCAACGGGCCAACCAGGGAGGTAGAACTGGGGTATATTTGCATACACAACAAAGCATCCTGGGAGAGGCTCTGCTCCGTTGCCTTGGACAGGGGAGATTTTTTCCAAACTTGGGATCTGTCCCTCCATGGAACCATAATGGACCCTGTTTGTGTAGGCCCACCGGGCTCCACAATGCTGTCTGGAGTAGGACTCGCTACTGAGCTAACCTGCTTTGGCAGCTTTTTGAAATACACTTACACAGAATTACATTTATGGGGGTGTCTCATTTTATAGTAGAGGTTTGTCCTCATTCATGTCAATGTCAAGCGAAACACCAAGAGTGATTATTCAGCCCTTGATAAAACCTTCCTGAGAGGTCATTGGTCATCCAAAGCAGCCAGACAGGAAAACACAAGCATGTTGTCACTAAGCCTTAGGGAATAATGTGCTAAAGGAATCTACAAAGTCTACACAGCCTATTTTACTGTACAGAAGCACTACCTTTCAGCCTCATTTCCTTTGTATCTGTTTGCTCCATGATTTTAGTCTTCTGGGCTTAGAATTCTGCCCTTCTCCTTCACTACTGAGTTTTTTAAAGCAATCTCAATGCTAAAGCTGTTTTTTCTTGCGTTTTTCTTTGAGAATGGACTTTTGCTGCATAGGAAGAATGCATTCCTAGAGCAAAGCTATGCATATGGAAGTCTAAACTTTGGGTTTTGTGATTGTTCGTACCACTGACTTCAGGGAAATTCTATTTTGAATACAACAGGAGAGTGAGAAAATCAATTTCTAAAATAAAATATGATAAATAGTCTGTCTTAGTGCATAACACATTAATATTGTTTGTAACAATAATCCTAACAGCCATGCTATTGCACAACTAGATTTGAAATTTCCTGATTTTAAAACAGTTACATAGCTGAAAGTCAAGGAAGTACAAAATTGCTGAGGAGTTTTCTCTCAGCCAGGATGAAATTAAGCAGCTTACTCTGAGAGCTGGTTGAAACCATAACTTTAATTAATTAACGGTTCAGGGCACAAGACTTCTGATAAAGCAGACTCTTTGTGAAAAAGAAAAAAAAAATTCCCAAGAAAGTCCTGGTTGCTTTTAATGGGTTTTTCTCCTGCTGCCTTGCCCACCCTTACCTGATTTCCTAATTAGACTGCATGTCATCAAGAGAGGATCAAGACTCCTTGTACATGGAGTCCCTGCAGAGACTGTCTGACTGCCTTAGGCTGGAAGTTCTCAGAACTGACTAGAAATAGTGCAGTAAAATAGATTGGGGCTCAGGAGAAAACAAAATGAATGAGCACAAAAGGAACATGTATTTTCAAGCTGTTCAGGTACTAAGATGTGGTTATAATTGTAATACTTTATTAACCTTCCTACTATACAGTGAATTTTCTTTCTTCATCATCTTTAAAGATACCTGTCTGTGTTCATTAAAGAAAATACAAGCCTGGTTGTTTTCTGCCTTGGACACCAGGCAGCACCATAGCCCTAAGGAAGAGAATGGGAACAATGAAAAGGTATCAGTTCATCTGAGTATTCCTCCACCCTGCAGAAATGTGCAAATGTAGGAATTCTTGAACTACAGACAATACTTTTTTTGCTTAATGGCTCTGGATGGATGTTTTCTTTTTGCTTGCCACAGGTTTGTGCTGTTCCTGCCAGCCTGAACAGACCCCTGTCCCATGCTGTGGTCAGAGATAATCTCCCACAGGCTGATCTTTGGGACAGCTACTGAAGGCAGATTCTGTACAAGGGCTGGACTTGATCACCTTCCAGACAAATGAAATTAAAACACTATTGAAACTCTCTGGAAGGGAAGATTAAACTTTTTCTATTAAATTGAACTCCTCGGTCAAAGAAGTGGAAGATTCAAAGCAGACGATGTATCAGTGGTTAGAGGAGATAATTATCCTCGAGATAGTGAGAAAAATTGGAGCAATTGAAAACTTTTACCCCAGAGAACAAAACTTTTCCTATTAGAAAATCTTTTAGAAGTGCCTTAGGGATTAGAAAAATGAAGTTCAAATACAGAATAAAGACGATCATGTGTGCTTCTCTGCACTTTGCACTCAGTGATCTTATAATACATTAATTCTTTTTGTTTTTTAAATCATGCCTTAAACAATGTGGTAAGTTGCAAGCAGTTTCTTTTTTTCCTTATGCTCTCCCTCCTGGATTAAGAAAGAATAAATAGGTTGGATTTTTCTGGGGGCGGTCATGCACACAGATGGTGTGCAGTTTTAGTATTCTACAAAGGAAGCGATCATTTCAGATATGGTCTGTATGTACTGGTCCTGATTCTCTGCCCTTTGGGCCAATTTTGTGTTCCAGCTAAAGAGTGATGCTCTCACACTGCTGGTGTCCCTTTGGGTCAGTGTGCTTGAACCTCTGTTAAGTTCCCATTACTGAGGAGGATCCTTTTTTTTTGAATGTCTGCTCTTCCAGTCCTTTAGCTCTGCTGGCGACACCATCATGTCAAATGGTGTCATTTGGATTGAAAGGCTACTCCTGATCCAGCCACTTTGTCCATTGGTTCCAGTTGTTCTGCATTGCATTTCCATTTTTGATCAGTTTGAGGACAGAATAATTGCCAGCTCTTCAAGAGACTATCGCTCAAGGGACATTCTTGATTTTTTTGATTTTGTTCATTTGTTTACTCCTTCTCCTCACAATCTGAAGCAAATATTAATCTCAGCATTAGGGTCTGAATAGGCAATTCAATCATCAATGCTTAAAAATGTCCATGTGTTCTATAAGGCACATCCCTATGTCCATATGCACGTTTTTAGCTCTAGCATTCTGATTATTTTATTCTGCAGATGACAAGCGGCAATTTACTGCTTGTTCTGTCACTTTGGATCACTGGCTTAACTCTAAGAAAAGATTTTCACAGTTGAGTATTAATCACCATGTTTATGAAGGCTTTAGGACCTTAAAGAAAGCAGGAGGAATTGGGTACCTTTTGAATTTATATTTGCAGATTTGTCTACCTCTGTGTTACAAACTGTGTTATTGACCTATGAAATATTTGTTGCTTATTAACAAAAAGAACTCTGCTTTTTTCTTAACATGCTTCTGTACCAAGACTTACTACCAGGAAATAGTCCAGCTGGCAGCTGGGCTATCTGGACATTCTGTTTAGATCCAGAACTTCAGAGCCCTTTTTAGGAGAATCCTGTCCTTTTATGGACCCATACCCAGCTTTAGGGATCTGCTGACTGTCTGTCATGTGAATTAAATAGTGTGGATTAGTTGCAGTGTTTTCAGAGAACTACTGACCAATCTTAGTATTTGGTTGTCATGGGAAAATGCAAAAAAAAAAAAAAAGATAATTATTTCATTTTCATTCCAGAGATAAGTAGGAAGGAAAAATATGATTTTGGTACTTAGTAATACAGTGAAGTTGTCAAGGTGCAATTTGCCCTCTCAAAATAAGTAGCTCCAAGTAATGTATAATAAATATGAGTGTGAGCAGTGAAAGCAATGAGACCACTGCTGAATATGCTTTGCCTGTAAATTTGTTTCTCTCATGATTTCATCCTTTCCCTTATAAATCACAGGATGTTTGTTCAATAGTTTCTTATTCAAGCACAAGTAGCTTACCAAATACCATACATAATGTGCCCACAAGCTGCCTGTGGTCTTTTCTGTATTTGAGGCTTAACATAAGAAATGTCAGAAGAAAAAATGCTTTACATTAAACTTGGAGCTAGAAATACAACAGGCTTTCAGTAATGATATATGATCAGAATTATGCAAAGATGATGAAAAGGTCCCAGTGGAATTCTCTTCAAAATTGCTTCCCTTTTGGGAGCATCCTATGAAACCAATTAGGAATAAACCCAAGAGGATTCTGTTGAATTTGTTTCAAAGAGATATTGTATGCAATAAAGAGCAATTGCTCTTTTTGTAGGGTTTTCTTTCTTTAATCATCCTTCAGAAGATAATTATATCTCTGCTAGCAAATCTCAGAGGCTGGTTTTAAAAATCTGCAAGAATTTCCCAGAGGAATTAATTGTTTTTTGTCAGTATGATCATATTCTTTAGGACAATTACTCATTTCTTTTGTGATACCTTTGAGGATTGAGTAATTTTGCAGAGGCTCACCAAACCCTGAGGTAGAAGAGCCACATTTTGGTTCCTTCAGAAATCCCCTTTATGTCTACACTTGAAAAATCCCCTCTATTATAATGTAGCCAAAGACTTTCCTGGTTAATAGACACGTAATGGCACCTACTTCTAAAACAGTGTCAGAGGGTAGAGTGGAGGCCAGACCCAGGAGGATGAACAGCTACATTTTAAAGAACATTTTGGCTTTAAACTGTACAGAAAAATGTCCCTGTGCTATGTCTAATGATTTCATGCTCCTCATGGAAAAAATGGTTTTATAAGGTAAAAGAATTAGATGTTTATCTGAAGGTTAATAGCTCCTATCTGGAAATTTAGCAGTTAGAAGCAGTTAAGTACTAGTAGCTCTCTGAGGAGGAAAAAGGGGGCTGTCCTGAGGCAAGCTGTCTTTTAGGAGGACAGGGTCTCTCCCACCATCAGTTCCTGCGTATTCTCCCAATTGATTCTATTTCTTTGTGTTCTATAGATCTTTTAATGTTTGCAGCTTATGAGTTCTAGTTGCTGTCTGTTAACAATAATTTCCATGTTTCTTGTAAAAAATCTGTTCTTGATATAACCTGATTTGGATAAATACACTATTAGGGGACTTCTTCCAGGTTTTGCCACAGAAGAACTGGGACTTTGAGCAACCTTTATGGTCATGTTCTGTTTCAGGTTGCTTATTTGGAAAGCCTAAGTACCTGTGTGGGGCCACAGCAGAGAGCAGCAGGCACAGCTTTCCCAGGCATTGGGCTGGAAAAGGCTGTGAGAAGATCAGAGAAAAGAATGACAAAGAATTATTATCTTCACTTGCTGCACCTGTTGTGAACATGTGGAATGTGTTATGGAGATTTGTTTACCAAAGGGTGATTTTTTTAATTGGCCACTGGTGATAGTATTTGGATTCAGTTGACCAATCTGGTCTGTCTGTAAAGGGCAATGAGTTTCTTAATAAGTATAATATGGTGTAATAAAGTCATTGATCAGCCTTCTGGAGCCATGGAGTCAATGCTAATCATTGCCTGGTGGGGACCCATGCTATGATATTGGAGGTCTCTAGAAAGAAGTAGATGAATGGAAGATTTAATAGAATGAGGAGCTTCTGGGATGAATAAAATACTATAATTACAAGATTCAAACAATTGAGACTTGAAATATTTCTGGACTAGCTGCCTTGCTGCTGTACAATGGGCAGAATAGGCTGCCTCTTCTTAAAGTACTTCTGTAGCCAAGGAGCATGACTGGAAATACAAGTGGCATTTGTATAATGAGAAATGGAGAATTTAAGCAGTCACGATCATAACAAATGCGTGATAGTAGGAAGTCAAAATTAGCATCAGGTGTTAGGGTCTGGTACACAAAAATGGAGCTATTTGGAAGCAAAGTATACCCAGAGTGAGTCAGGGGATACTGGGCTTTGAGCTGTTAAGGGCCAGCAATCCCTTTACAGACACAACAAAGTAGGAATGCTGTAAGTATTCTATTAAAATAGAAAATAAATCTTTTCTTGGCTTGCAAGAAGGACAAAGCTAGGTATGACTCAGAACACAGTTTTCTCACATTTGTGAATGTAGCTGAGTAGCTGGAAGCCGACCTGCCATTTGAAATAGCCTCTTCTAACTCCTTAAAAGTCAATCACAACTCCTGTAGACTGGAGTTGCACCAAATGAATGCACATCAACAACTGGTGGTGCCTGGCAATCCTAATCAAGCCCCATGGATGAGAGTCTTACACTGCACTAACTCCTATAGTTACACATCCACTCCTTGCCACTAGCCTCCCATAATCTCCCTTCACCCAACTTCTCCCTGTCCCCCCTCTCCCTCAGTGTCCAAGCTGCTTTTGTCGTGATCTCTGTCATCCTGTAAGTGCCACCTTTTCACTCAAACCTCCTGCTTTGTGTGCTGTTATGGATCCAGGGTAATGCTGGGGGAAAGTGTTCCCCTTGTCCCGCTGGACACGAGAGCTCAGAACCAAATCACTTCATGGCAAGGAGCCCTTCTGTGGTAGCTTCCAAAGAGAGGCACCTTTTGAGCACATCTCATACCCTTACAGAGACATAGATCTAACCCCGTTTGGAATAAGGGGAGATGTGAAGCCAAAATCAAGGCTCACACTTTGTCCTGGGTTTTGTTTCCCACAGTCCTTTCCTACTCAGCCAAAGTAACAGGAGACTGAGCCATGGTTTTACAAGGCCTTCCTTTTGTAAGGTTTTACCTATATGCAACAATGGACTGAAAAAAAAATCAGTCCGAGAATAAATGTGTATTTCAGAGCAGTTTTCACCCACCTTTTGTCTAAGCCTGAATCAAAATAAGTTTTATTTAAAGGGGAAAAGAAAATCCATGAGGGAATTATCATTCTAAAAGAGCCAGCTGTTTCTGAGGTGGATATGCAGTGGAAACAAATGTTGTTCTCTGTCTTGCTGACACTTCTAGGAATAAAAACAATTGTTCTGTTTGTCCTTCAGCACTTTATTGAACTTCAGAGCCCTGTTACCTTCAAATTCATACTTAATGAAGCATAGCTTGTATTAATAGCAGCTATGAAATCTAGATAGTGTAATAGAAATTTCAGCTGGATGCAGAATCTGACCCAAGTAGCAATGACTGGCAAAGCCCAGTTGTGATGCACTGCAGAGATTTCAATTCACTTCCTAATGACAGTGCCCGTGAATCACTGCTTACGAAAAGAGAAGCCTATTTCTGGATAAGAAAACCCCTTTACATGGGCCAAAGAATGTCTTAACAACAGTATCAGTGAGGTACAATGCACAAATACTTCCAGAGAAGCATGCTACAGAAAATTGAAAAAAAAATAAAAATCTAGTATTAAAAATCAGCCTGACAGGTTTGGAAAGCTAGAAGGATATTTTTAATAGTCAGCTCTTCCTTTGCGAAGATATTAGAGGGACTTTTGATGTCTTGGTTATCCAGAGGCTTTTAGTAGGCAGCAGTAAGCCTGAGCTAACAAGCTGTGTGAAATACAAGATGACCGTGGGGAGCTTTGCTCAGAGATGCCCAACCTGACGTTCCAAACTCATCTGCTGGGGTTCCTGGCACTGCAGGGAGGCAGTGCCCCTGTGTTCCCCTGGCAGGGTGCTCAGCTCTCCCCAGTCCATCTGCCCCTGTGTCTTGGGAGCTCCTTCACCTGTGGCGCTGCTTATCCGCAGATAAACTGCTGAAGTGTTAATCTGGCTTGAGTGTGCTTGTCAGTCAGACAGGTCGAGTGCCTTACACTCCCCTCTCGTCTTCTTTTCCAGAAGAAACAAAGCACTTTACAGAGGTAACTGATCAATAATGAAGTGCGTTAGACAAGCAACACGTGTTTTGTTTCATCTAGTTAATGATCTTTGATTGTTGACTGAATGAGAGCCTCGGTATAAGACCAGATACACTCTGGGTGTGCTTTTCACTGAGAAATATGAGAGAAGAAGGGACAAATAGTGTATAAAGAGATATGAAATCTACTAAGGCAGGTAAATCTGATGCAGTGCCTAATTTGGGTCCTCTAGGTTTTAATAGGTGAAATTTAGACACCAGGGAAACCGTGTAAATTCTGTAATTTGAAAGGGTTATGAGGGATCTCATCAAGGTGTGTAAGTATCTCAAGAGATGGTATAGAGGAGTACAAGGAGCACAATGTGAAACCCAGGAGGGAACCTTTGAATTCAGGGAACACTGTTTTCACTGTGAGGGTGTTGAGCAGTGGCAAAGGCTACCCAGAGAGGCTGTGGAGTCTCTGTCCTTGGAAGTGTTCCCAAAGCACCTGGACGTGGCTCTGGGCAGCCTGCTGGAGGTGTAGGGACCCTGCTGGAGCTGGGCTTGGTCAGAGGGACACCCAGAGGTCCCTTCCAGGTTCGGCCATTCTGTGATTCTGTGACACAGCGTCACCTCCACAGCACCAGGCCAGGAGTAAAAGAGATTTAGCTTTCAAACTGCAGTGTCTCACCTGAGGTAGTAGGTGGTAATCATTGTGGGTCTTGAGGAATCTTTGTGTCTCTCAAATTCACAGCTGTGCCATGAATCTGCTGGTGTAGCTTGGTCTGTGATTTTTCAGGCTTCCTTGGATTATGAACTCTTTTAATCAGTGATCAAGATGATTCCTGATCTCCACTGATGCCCACACCACATGTCTCATTAATATTATTGCAAGTTAAATGTTGCCTTTAAGAAATCGCAAAATCTGTTTTTCCCCAAGAAACCACCCTGGCATTTATTTTTTAAAGGAAAAAAACTAATGTTGTAAAAAACCCCCAAAATCTGTGATGAATATAGTGCTTTTCTGTGTATAAATATCACATAAAGTGGTGTGAATTGCCACACTTTTGGCTTTAGTTTTGCTGTACTAACATAAACCAACCTCGTCTCTTGGTCCATGGGTTTGTGCTGCAAGGGCCAATTCTCCCAGTGTAATTGAGCACACAATTGCCTTGACTGTGCATGTAAGAAAAATCTGTTTGCTTCAATGCTACCTTTGAGGACTGCAGCTGAATGCTGAATAATTCTATTTTAAATTTCAGAAAACTATTTGTTATTGTGACCTGCTCTTCACAAAAATAAGTACAAAAGAATGCAGCAGTCCCTGTATTTAAGAGCTTTTTTTTCTCTGTGATTCCATAGAGGCCAGAGAATTGGAGAATTTCCCAATACAGAGGCCAACTAGCAAAGTTATTGTTTGTAAAACTTTTATTAAGTCATGTCCAGTGTCCAAAGCAAGGCTGAATCTTGTTCTGTAGCACCCCAGTGAGTAATTCCTTTTCTTTCCCCTTCAAGACTCTGACTCATTTTTTCTTTCCTCCTTGGTTCTCCCTTATCCACCTCTATATTGCAGTCACATATTCACTGGTCTTGAACCTTCCTCCTCCTCCTTCTACAGCCTTTGATAAACAATATTTTTGGTATTAAACTTTCCCTAATAAGCTCACACTGCTGCCAGTGCTGGGATGGCTGTGCTGAAGCTGTCTGAGTGCTCATTCTCTTTTTCACCTCTCGTGCCAGGGAGCTTCCCAAGAGCAGGTTTTCTGTCAGTTCATGGGCCAGGGTGTGTGCCTGTCCTGTGGGAATTGGTTTCCATCACACAGGGTGCTCTGAAGCAGCTTGGGAACAAGGATAATGTTTCTGGGTGGGAGAGTCGTGGCCAAAATATTTTCAGAGGGTGAAAATATTCAGTTCAGTGTCGTGAAAATCAACCCACACTGAAGTGCCCCAAAATGCAACCACTTCCTAAGTAGACTAAGTAGGCATGGTACAAAATCCTTGCTAATTTCTTGTTCTGTCACACTTTAATGGAGATGGTGGTTATGATTAATTTTCCCTGTGATAATTATTCCACTTAGAATGGAGGTATTGACCAAATAGTACAAAAAAAAAATCTGTTTTCAGTGAAAATCAGCAAGCAAAACAACTTGTGTGTACTCTAGACTTTTGAGACAGCATAAATAAAATTGATGCTTCCTACTTTAATAGGCCGTTTGCATTAACAATTATTTTGGCTAAATGCCTCAGCTTTGCCTTAGCATTTACTTAAACAGCAGAGGAACATATTCTGCAACAATAGTGTAGTCTCTGAACGAGCTCTCTTAGCTACCCTAAATGTGACTGAAACCCAGCACTTTGGGAAAAATGGCACTTATTTATTGTAAAAAGAAACCTAAAAACGACAATGCTGCCATTAAACTGAAAAAATATATGGGATACAGACTTTGAACTCAAACTTCTGGGCATAATAATTTCAGAATTTCTACACTACCTTCCCAATTTCAAGTCTCTCCCCATCTCTGTGTTTATTGTTGTCTTCCAAACATATGTACTATGGGAATGGAATGCTGGTGGCTGACAATTTTATCCTTAGACATAAACTCTCGCTCTTACCTTTTAACTGCCTCAGAAGTATTGTAAGTTCAACAAAGTAAATGAAAATGTTGCATTCCAGCAATCCCAGGCATGAGGCCTTGTCTCATTGCTGGATCATCCTTGCAGGAAGATCACCAAAGCAGGCATCAACATTTAGATTTTACTTTTTAAAAGAGTGTGCTGGAAGGAGGAGCCCTGAAGGCTGTGAATCTCAGAACTCCTCTTGTTGTCCTGCCTGCACCACACTGCTTCTTGCCAGGCTTGATTCTGTCCTCTCAGGAGACACACCCCACCAGCATGATGCACTTTTCAATTCTTGCTTGAGTAAAACTGAGATCCCCAGCATATACTGTGGAATTTTGGACCATTAGATTTGATGGATAATAAGGTAAAAGGTATTTCTAGTTCCTTAAGTATTTTTTGATGTTTTATTTCTTAATATGAAAAAAATATTTGATGTCTGAATAACTTTGTCAATACTTATGTTAATATCCAACAATTGTGGAACTGTTTATTCTAATGAATTTCTCAAGGTCTCTTAGACCACTGTAAGAGCGGGTCCTAATGGTCATAAAATCAGAGCCTTTGAGAAACAATATTTTTAGTATTAAACTTTCCCTAATAAGTAGACATGGCCATATCTATATGTACTTGTCATGTATTTAAGGAGAAAATTATATTCAGTGTAAGTAATGAATTTCATTAGGACTGGGTTGTCACTGTTGCAGTTATTTCTTTCTCTGGACAAAGCCTGTCACTCTTGGGCAGTTGGATGTCACCCTCTGGTTCAGTCTGTAAAGGAGCTGTAGGAGAACAAGATTAGCTTGTAATGGCAATATTTATGATCTGCAGTAATTGCATTTGGTCATCTTGCTCTTTAAGGTGTTATGTTAGAGTTCATGTCATACACGAGAAAAGATAACCAGAAAAGTTTTTTTAGATCCAGTTCATAGGTGGAAAAACTGCAATACAAAGGAGGATGCAGAATCTTATGAAGATGACAGGCAAAAAAGACAGGAAATAGAGTCAAGGTTGGCATAGTTAAGGCTCATCTCTACCTGTTCTGCCCTCTCACATCCCAAGTATTACAATAATAATATTTTTATTACTGTGATCTGTTCTGTGTGGTATCATTCATGTTAATAAATCCAAGTGTCCTCCGTGCTGTACTCTATAACACATGCAGTAGAAAAGACTATTCCCAAAACCTTACAAGGTAAATTGTAACAGGCCACAACAAACAGCTAAATCTTAGACAGTGGAGAACAGTGAGACAAAGCTGAGCAGCCTGATAAGAAGCAAATGCCTTTTTGGAAATGTTATTCCCTAAAGAATGGCTGTTTCTATCTTGAATAATATTTTTACTCATGAATGGCGCAGAAGAAAAATTCAGAAACTGGAAGGATTCTTTTACCCACAGAAAGGCAGACAGTGGATGTCACTACAGAGAACTCTTCCAAATATTTCATCTACAGAGAGATTAATTATTTGGTTCTTGCTGGAGCTGCTAATAGTATAACTAATTTAGATGGTGATTCCTTGTGTCATAGATATCTGCTTGAAGGGATGAGACAGAAATGTACTGCAGTTAAGTGTAGAAAGATCTTAGATACAGGAATGACGTAAAATGAGGAAGCAGAACCAATCCTCTGCAGAAACTAAATGGACCATCTCTTCAACACAAAAATACCTTGCTTGTTCTAAAGATATAACTGAGCTTAAGTTATCACTTTGGAACTCAAACATCTCATTCCTGCCCATCTTATGTGAAGATACAAGCTTCACAAACAAATCCACAGCTTCTGCTCTCTTCCTTGACCACTGCACTGAAAGACAGCAGGAGCAGACAGAATCCTTCCTTTTCCTTTGAAAAAGCTGCTGGCAGAGCTAGAAAGGGCTAAAAAATAAAGCTAAAAAATAAAGCCCTGCTGACAAAGTTGTACTAATCTCAGAGACACAGCTGAACTCTTTCACTAAGTGCTAAATTTCTAAAGGTTTTGCTCATATTTATGTGTGAACTCTGTTTTAAAGATAATGTTTGCAATAATGTGCCTAAATAATTTTTTCCTCCCTTTATCTATTATTATGTTCAGGAAAGTTATATTTTTTCTTTTTTTAAGTTCAGACTAGAAAGACATTTCAAACCTTTTAATTTAAACCGCAGGAAAAAACAACTCCCTGTTTTTCCTCACTCCAAGGTCTCTAGTGATTTTTGTGTCAATGTCTCTGTAACATCATTAACTCTACAGCACAGGGCATCTTTCATGATCTTGGGAAATTCTGTCTTGGGAGACAGCTATGTGTTAATTTTATTTTACCAAAATCTTTTACACACAGATTTATTTTTCTGCCTTAGCCCCTGCAACAATTTTTCTCATTCATATATGTTTGTGAATCTTTTTCTTGGTGGTGTTTTCATTTGAGCAGGCATTTCTGGTTGAGAAGTTAGTGGGATTTGCAAGAGTCACACTGAAAAATTCAGTCTCTCAGGAGCTTCCCTGCTGGAGGGCACACTTTGATTCCCTTGGTGAGCTTTCCTCAAAGCCCTTCCATGCAGAAGCAGCCAGGGAAATGTAAAAACTGCCTGTGGTCTTATTTACTAGTCTGTCCCACTTTTGTTGAGAAACATCAGACTGTAACTTCTAACTTGGACAGAATGAGAGAGGAGACAAGAGGGCTGTGAGGGAGAGCTGCTGATGTGGTCAGGGCACAGTGCTGAAGAAAGAGGGAAATATTTGATCATTGCCACAGCCAGTGTGTGTGGAAAAGGCAGCAACACTCACAGGCTCCAATCTACTGCCAGGCTGCAGTCAGTGCACATTCCTGTGTGTGATGAGATCACACACATCACTTACGTGCACTAATGCAATTCATAGGCTGCTGAGCCAGAATTAGGTTTTTCCCCTTGCAGTGTTTCACATTTTATGTGTGCCATATGTGGTATATTCATCCTTCTTGTTAATATTTTATCATCTTTTATCACACCAAAAATGAAGGGGGGAAATAGATGGCTATTAAATATAAATACCAGCAGCTCTTGAAAAAGTTCCCTTTCCTTTGCTTCCCTTTCTCAGCAGCAGGATGAAAAGCTGTGTAGATGCTCTAAAACTGGACCGAGTCTTTTGACATGTGGCATTTTCCTCAGGAATGAGCAAGAGAGATGGCAGATGTGGGCCAGATTTAAACCTTTGCCACCTGAGGTGTGTTAGTGTTCAAGGGTTATGTTTCAGGAAATGAGAACATCTCAATAATCAGTGAAATAAAGATTAGACAACATTACCTTTTATGTGAAATTCTAAAATTATATTTATTGGCCAATTCACAGAAAGTGCTCTAGTGACCACAAAAATGACTCTGGCTTTATACATGTATGGATGTACAGAACAAATGTTAAAATAACAGATCTATTTGGAATATGCATTTAATCAGTCCTGTGGAAAATATATGGGCAGTAACAATGTTGAATTCATAAATTACTGTGCAAATTGACATGGCTTTTATGAAATACACCACTATGGCATGGAGGAGCTTTTGTACAACTTCTTACTCTATGTAAAGTTAGGGTTTGTGTACTATACTGCCTGTCAAAATTTACTGTACATTTCATTAAGAAAAGGTTGGATTTTTCTTTTTTTTTTAATAGCTGATTCATCTATATTTAAAAAATCATTTCATATTAATCTTTTCAATTGCATATAGTCATTTAATTCATTGTACTGCATAAATTGTGTAGATTCATGCTTTCAGAAATGCA
Source organism: Melospiza melodia melodia (assembly GCF_035770615.1). Taxonomy (NCBI): domain Eukaryota; kingdom Metazoa; phylum Chordata; class Aves; order Passeriformes; family Passerellidae; genus Melospiza; species Melospiza melodia. The sequence continues at coordinate 6,552,418 of NC_086205.1, read as the reverse complement.
TTTAACATCTGCAACAAGACATTTCAAGATATGATTCATGGTTGTTTCACATCAACAGCAAGATATTTCATGTAAGGGCATTTTTCCTGGGCTGAACAGTCTGTTGGTTTGAGACATGTTTACAGAGTACAACCATTGTATGTACAACCATACAGCATATATTTATTTAATCCCTTCTCTGGTATAGTTTTTTTTATTATCCATAGAAGTGGCCACAACTACACAGAATTTGGACAGCTAGGAAGCAACCCCAAGCTACAAAATACATGCTACCAGCTGCAGTTACTGCTCCTCAACAAGAACCAATGCACTAACATGGAAACAATGTGGGAAATGACGAACTGTGTGGGAAAAATTGTAAATTTTTGCAGGCAGATGAAATACCATTTTTACTGTCAAGAGATGATGAAATATGAAATAGAATTGTCCCAGCCAATTAGAGAATTAGAGCACAGCCATTACATTCACCATGATGAGATAATTTCTCAGCTCTTCAAAATCCTACAGTCTCAGTAACATTTAAATGTTTAATAACTATATAGATAGTTATTAAAAAAAAAAAATCTAACTAGAACAACCCCTTTCACCAAAATGCAGCAATATTCAGAGTGCATGTCTGATTCTGCTTATCACAAGCAGCTCGTTGCTCAGGAATTCCTCTCCTTTGTCTTGCAACCTGACCTTCCAAGGCTCATTCATCTTCCCCCCTGTCCATCAGACTTTGGGTACTCCTCATGCTTGGGGAAGGTGGGCAGAGCAGTGACAGCAAACAGCCCAGGAATTCATTGTTTGCTCATGTGACCCAAACCCACTCCTGGCAATTCATTTCCTACAATATGGTTTGCACAGTTTGCACCCACTGGGGACAGAGATGTGCTGAGGGAAGCAGAGGGCTCCCCAGAGTCACCCCTGGAACCCTCAGCATTCCTGCTCTCCCCTTTACACCAACCCTTGCAGACAGCCCAAATGGAGAAGACATCAAATTCTATTTCCCTTGGGTGTTAAGTGATGCAGTGGCTCTTCAAACACAAGGATTTCAGTTCTGGTTTGGAGGCAGGAGGAGATGAAGGAGACACATCAATGAGAAGAGCCAAGCTGCCTTTGTACATCCTCCCTGTTTGCCAGTGCGGCTTCTGAGCCGGCGAACACAGGTTTGCTTGGGACATGCTTGAAAACAAACCCCAAATGGTCATCATGCCAGCCAGGGACCAGAAACGGATCACAAATTTGCAATATAAGGGCAGGCATGGCAGTAATCAGAAGAGTTGGCACAATTCTGTTTCTTTGCAGCAGTTAGTGCCTATCTAGAAATCTCGAGCATTTGTTTTAGAAAGCAGATGCATTCTCTTGACATTTGAGGAGAAGCAGTGTTATCTGTCTTAAGTGAAAGTACTGGTTAGTAGCTGCTGTTTAGTGTAAAAACATGGACATTACATTCCATGTAAAATCATGGAATGACAATGTCTGTTTTCCCACTGATGACAGCAACCTAAGTTTTAACAAATTATACTTTGTATTATTGTTTGATTGGCTGCGGTGTTTATTGGTTGGCTTTGTTAAATCATACCCGTGTAAAAGACACTGCCAAATTCATATCATATGGGAACTTATCCATGGATTACAGAAAAAAAAAATTAAAAATCAAGTTTCAATTTAAATTTATTGTTTAAACTTTAACAACTTATGCAGTGACACCAGCAACACAGAGCACCTTAACAGAGTGAACTGACTGTGACTCATTTAAGGAAATACCAGGGGATTTAGTTTGTGCATTAAGGACATTTCATGAAAAGGTAAGAAATACAAAACTGAAGGAATGAATTGGGATGAGGAGGGATTCACAGCTTCTCTAGTAAATTACCAAAGGCAATGAACTTGATAACTATCTAAAAATATTCAAAGGATATAAATCATGGTTAGAGGAACTATTTAGAGTGGTGCAAAAGGGTATAACTAGGACTAATGAGATAAAAATTACAAAAAGGATTATTTAAATTCGTTTTCAGGAAAAGCTTTCTAATGGTGAATTCTAATAGACTCTAGAACAATCTCCCAAGGGAAGCAGTAGAAGCCCCAGGCTTAGAAACATTTAAGTAGGTTGAAGCACCCCCACCCCTAACACTAAAAAATATATTCTAGGAAATAATTCTGCACTGTTAGCATAATACTCTACTTGCACTACTTTTTCCTTTTGTCTACTGATCTTTATTTCTAGGATTTGATAAGTCTACTATAAACTTCAAAACACACTGAAGTTGAGATGAAACAGTTCTCAGGAAGCACACCCTGTTCACATGTATTACCCTGCAAGCAATAATCCACTCTGGTGTATCTTCCCATCCCTGTCATGATGACTCTTTGAATATTATTATATTTGAATTGATTGTTAACCACAATAAAAAATTTATTTAACTGGTGTCGCAGTATTTGGAATAGAATACACACAAAAACCCCATCTCTTTTCAGCTGTACCCTACACTTTTACATCAGTTTGTGGAGAGGCCAAAAATAAATGTAGTTTTTCCTGAGAAGAGAGGCAATAACTTCAGCTCTCAGATTGGCACAGGGATGGTTGTTATCCTTAAAAAGTTTTCTATTATGTATATTTTCAAAAATCAGGTTTCCTAACTGTGTGGCCACTTAGGAGATTGTATCACTACAAAAAGTTTACTTGAGGGCCTTTTCAATATGGAATATGGTCTGCCTTGGGTATCTCCAGCTCCTCATCCACCCATGGACTATGTTTGTTGTAGAAAATCTGTAAAATTAATCAACAGCTGTCTGTGGGCAAAAGTTCCATTTCTCACCTCAAATAAACTATGTGGTAACTGAACCCTCAGATTTGAGTTGTAGGAGACAGAATGTTTGCCCCAAGCCCCTGGGCAGGCTGGTCTTGGCTCTACATTTCTCTCCTTACTGCACACACAGTGTAGCAAACCCCTCTCATGGCCCTGCTGCCTTCCCAGCTCTGCTGGAGGCGCTGGGACTGGAACTCAAGAAGGAAACTTCAGCATCAACCAGGCCAAAAACCTGCAAGTTCTCCTTCATCACCACAGCCACCACCTCCCCACGGGCACCATGCTGTGATTTTCCTGTGCACACACAGGTTTATGTACACAACACACAAATGTGTGTTTTGCATCTGTGTCTGGTCGTCCTGGAACCCTTCAACACCCTACATTCATTCTCTTTCTTGGTCAGTGTCAATTCTGGCATGGAAACACAGAATGTTTCCATTTTCTTATTATTTGACACTGATGCTCTTATGTCTCTTTTTTGCTTTTCTACAAGATCAAATTTCAGCTTTTTTCACATCACTCTCAACCTCAACTCTTTCTGTTATTCATGCAGTATTCTTGTCTACTTTCCTGTTCACTCTTCCTTAAATAATCATTTGATTTTCTAATGGAACTGACTGCAGTTGATCCATTCCACACTCTAAAGAGCATGCCCAGTTAAAACAACCATCCACCTTCTCCTCTACTGCACATTAAGCAGTTTGTAGATAAAGATTTATTGCCAATTTCAGTACTGGTTTGAAATGTCATTGTAGTCACAGACTTGGTCAGAGTTGTCTGATCAATTCTTTTGTACCTGTTGGTATATTTAGGGGAGGCAGGAGTAGAAAAAAAAGACATTGTAATTTTAATAACTTTTTGCTTTCCCCCCCCTTAGTATATGAAACATTCAGCCAAAAATAGTTTTATGGGTTAGTACACCAAAGGACACTGAAAGCTGGGAAGTTTATACCCAGATGGGAAGTTAAATGCCTCTGAAAACCCAAAACTGGATCCAGATTTATACAAAAGGAATAGGTAGGGCTGCAGGAAAGCATTTTACTCCCATGAAATTTTCTGGGTGTCTGAAGTACAAGGATGGAATACCATTGTAAAATCTTTGTTCCCTACTTGAAGACAGCTTCTCTTTGCATTTGGCAAGCTTTGTGCACCTTGCCCAGGGAAAGCTGAACTCTTTCATCGTACAATGTGCTTAACTGGGGAAAGAAATTCTGCTGCTTCTTTGTTCTCAGCACAGACATAAATAGTGGCAATGCATGGGCATGGAGCTTGAACAGCTGATGAATCCACAATTTCCCCATGAGCTAGCACTGAAAATAAGAACGAGGGCTTCTCCTGAACTCTGTTTCACACATTCACAGTGCCTCACGCTGCTGAGTGTGTTTCTTTACAGGCAGTAACTAATGAAGCACCAGCCCTGAGCTCTCTGCTGTAACCACTGAGTCTTTCCCTCTGCCTGTGTTTGGAGTGCTCCACCATGGAGGGCTGAGAGCAGAGCTGCAGGAGAATTATTGAATTATGGTTCACCAGCAGGCTCTTTGACAGGATGCTGGCAGCACTGCTCCTGTTGCCAGCAGAGACATGGAAACCATAACGAGCAAACTGCTGGCAATGCCTACTCCAAAGGCAGCAAAATGCCTCGAGGGAAAAAGGGAACCTGCTCTGGTGCCTGCCTTTTCATCACCAGAAATGAGGTTATGAACATACAAAACTTCCTGGGTTCATTTTATTCTGCTAAGTTTCCATAATGAGGGCTGCAGTTGTTTATTACTTCAACCCCCTTCCTTAGACAGAGGCTTATGAAATTAAAGCCCTTGCTCCTCTTTCAGTTTTTGCAATGTTCAGGTTTGTGTATTTTTAATTTATGATCATGTCTTTTTCACAGAAAACCAAAACAAAAAAAAACCATACCAGGCTTGAACCTTGCTAATCCTACAGAGGTGATGAGTTATAATTACTTTATGAGAGATCACTGGAGCAATTATCCTAATATATTTAGCAGAAATATTTCTTGAGATTGGGTGTGTTAGGAGAGTATGAATTTTGTTCTGCTATAGCTTTAGTGGTTATCTCTATTCTTTGTATCTTTATTCTCCATGCTAACAAAAACGAAGTTGGATTCCAAGAGAGGGCAGCAACCAGAAGTCTGATCATTGGATACACAATCTGAGACATGCAGCTTTAGAGAACCTGCTCCATTTCAGTTTACATCACTTCTCCCACATTGCTTGTTATGCCTTTCTTCATTAAAAAAAAAAAACCAAAAAAAACCCACTTGACCCCAATGTACAGAGACCGTACAGGACTGCGGCTTCTGGGTGCTGTAGGAAATATTACAAAGTGTAATGGTTTGGTGCATGGGATTCTTTGGGAACACCAAGGGATGGGCTGGCTGCTGTTGCCATGGCTGTTTGCAGTAGCTGTGAGCTCAGGCTCTGGGGCAGACAGAGGGAAAACCTCACGCCATTGGTGATGCTAGAGCATGAGGGAGATTACACAGCACAGGATTGTGTACAACCAACAGGAATTAATTCAGTGACTTAGAAGGGGGTTTGATTTCTTCAGCAATCTTTCTGATATTTATGTTTTGTCATTTGGGTTTTTTTCCTCCTATCTCCTTGGATTTACTCACTTGGTGTAGAGCTACTTTAAGCAGTTGCTTAAAGGCAGAAAGCAATTCTTAAGGCAGAACCTGATAAAACCTGATATCCCCCTCAGACTGGGAGTATCCTAGTTTTGAGATACTTATTCTGCTCAGCATGTGTGAAATAAGGGAAGGGGAAGCCCCTTAGAGGAGATGTACTCAGTGTTATTTCCTCTCCCTCTCTCAGTATCCATATGTTTTTGCAAACATCCTTAATTTTGGTATTATAATTTCTATTCTAGGATACCAGGAACAGCTCCATCCCACTAGACCTTTACTGTCACCCCAGTAAAGTCTTTGCTGGTGCTGCTCTGTGCAGAGCTGTGTGTGCTGGCACCAAAACTTTGAGAAGAGGCAGTGTTGGGTCCCAGGGAGGCAAGTAAAGCTGCCTCTGAGATTACAGCTGGGAAAAGGGACAGCTGAGACAAAAATATTCATTATTAATATTTTATCAAAGCTCAAAAGGCTTTGCCACAGTGAAATAAGGGCTGCTACTGGGCTACCCTCTGCCCATCCTTCACCTGGGGCTACTGATTTCCCATGGCATTATTTTCAGTTTAGGGTCAGGCAGGGACAGCTCCTGCAATGGAGACAGTGGATTTCAGTCACAGAAGGAACTTTAGAACTCTCTGATGCTTTCTGAGCCTTACTTTGTTCCAGAATGGAGTGAGGATGGGGCTCAGCAAGCTCAGCACCACCACATTCCAGAGAGAAAAATAAACTGCTCCCTCCCATTAGCCTCTGGTGAAGTAAAAAGCAGTCCCATCACCACTGCAAAGTGCTACCTGTTGGAATGAAAAAATAGCAACTGTTTATTTTAATTAGTATTAAAGATGTCACAAATATTATGTCTAGTTCTAGATGTGTCAGCCAGTGCAGTAAATATTGTGCATTTTAAGGTTTACTTGCAAAGATAAAACACCTATGGAGGGGTAGAAATGAAAGAGAAATGGGAGCTATAAATCACAAATAACCACTTAGGCAGTTATATTAATTCAGATAACACCTTCAATTTGCATTTGTAGGTTTTACAGCTTTTCCCAGCCTTAAATTAGAACTCCAAAAATTTAAGGGATCATTGATGTGAATTCATTTTAGACCTCTGTTGTCACCTCTGGATTCCTGTTACCTCTTCAGAACTGCTTTCTTTGGATACACTTGTTTATTGCTAGTGTAGAAAAAGCCACCTTACCACAAGCCAGCCCTGAGGGACTGCAGTGAGTGATCTTAGAGGTCTTTTCCAACCTGAATGGTTTTACAATTCTAAACACTTTTTTCAGGGAGAAAAGGAGACAATTTTGGCTCTTGATTAAGGGCAAAACCCCCCACATGTGTGTCTTTATGTACATATGTGTGTATATGTTCTGGTTGGTTTATAAGCAAGTACGTTATATAAAAAATAATTTCTGGAGGGGAGGCAATATTGTTAGAATTGTTTTAGAAAAATCCATATTTCTGTGATTTTCTAGTAGTAGTTTTGCTCAGGAAACCACTGCTTTCAGTGCTATACAAATATTTTAGGGCCCATTTTGTGAAGAAGTACCTCATTCTCACTGCCATTCTGTGAAAAGGATGTTTCTATTTATTTGAATGAAAAATGCTGCATAATGCACTCCATGAAGTAATCTAAAATAAGTACAGTGAGACATTTGAGTTTGCTGAGAATCTTACTGCAAGTCAAGTTTTAGTGATAACACACATGCCTGTATGACTTTGCTTAGGTTTAAAAATGTAGATTTATTTATAGTAGAGAAAATACTTTGTTTCCTTTTTGTGTAATGTACGAATACAACCTGAAAAGATCTGCTTCCAGCAGCAAAAAAGATAAAAGTCTGTTAGATGGAGAAACACACTGATGAATTCACAAACATATAAAAGAACTGTCAATAAGGTTGTAAATTGCTGTTTTCAAGTTGCCCTAATGTTTGCTATGATAACAGCAACAACAACAGCAACAATGACAATAATAATCAGGAATAACAGAAACTTTAAAATAATTTAAGTCCAGTTTTAAATCTGAAATTGACTTTTAAATATCTACATTTAATTTTTTAATATTTTTTTTTCTGAGCGTAAAGATTTGCTGATATGTGCTGATAACAAGCATCATGAAGAGCCTGCTTCATGCCACTAAAAAATTAAAACTGGGAAATTATCTAGGATACTAGGATGGTAGGAACTGATCTAACATAACATTTTGTTCAAGATAATCAGAAATATCAATATTAATTTTGTATTAAACAGAAAAATTGTGGACATTTTTACAGTTGTTATTCGTGCAGATAAGATGTACTTATGTGGCCTTGATTCTTCAAATATTCTTCTAAGTTTAATATGTGTGAGAGAATAAAATGAAACAGGATTGATAACAAAACAAAACTGCTGTATTGCCAGTCTTAGCAACCGCGTGACAACGTGATTGCTGGCACAACAAATAAAGCATAAATATCTCCAATTTTAAAATTATCAAAGATTTTTCTTTCATTTACTTTCTAGATATTCAACTAAAGGGCCTAGTTGCTCTCAGTATTTCCTTTCAGCTGCCAAATGCAGAAACTGGAATTACAAGAACCCCCGAGCACCCTACATATTCCCCATATCCCATGACATTCAGGAGCTGTTAATAATCCAGTATTGAGGGAGGGGGGCACCCTCAGGATTGCTTCAAGTGCCCTTTGCCACACCAGCCACCACTCAGGGTGCTCAGGAAGGTCCTGTTGTGGCCAGACTCACTGGGAGGGTGAAGAAGAGGAAGCAGCTTATTTCAAACAGCAGATTAAAAAAGCAAAAGTCAGAGATGAAATTGCAAAGAGAACAAAGTACTCAGGAGAACAACCCAGACAAGCCACTAAGCAGCATTCACTTCCATGCCATTTTGTTTCTGTGCATTGGAGCAGCCACCCCAGCAAGTGCTGCAGCATTTGGTAAGCAGAGCAGTTGAAAGGTGCTTAAGGAAAAGGGGACCAGAAACACACCACACAGACTAATCAACACATTGTATATGTAGCTTATATAGCTCTGCTTTTCCTTTTTTTTTTTCTTTTTAAACGGTGTTTAAGAAAAATATGCTGTGTTACCATAACAAACTAAAATACTCTCTCAGCCTCTTAATATTTTAGTTTTTGTTTTCAACTATTTTGGTTCCAAGTAGGTTTTATTTTTCTCTGTCTACTTTATAAAACCTTCTGTCAACATTAATGGCTTCAGGCAGAAGAAATAAGGGAGAATTATGAGCACAGAAGAGGACTCACAGTGCTGTTCCTTTCTCTTGAGCACTACGGGCAGGCAGGGGTGCAGAAGAAATAGGGCATCATGTTTTTATAGAATACAGTCAGACAGGAATTCCAGCTGGCATTCACTAAGCAAAAGGGAACGTTTTCCTCATCTAAAATAATTGTTTAAATCCCAGCTATACATAGCTGTGGAATAATGGGGTCACTTATTTTCCACTAGTTCAGTAAGATGCTGCAGCAAGCTAATGGTTCCATGAGACAGACAGTTTAAAGCATCGATTTGCTGCAAATTGCTCAATCCATAACTAATGAGCAGCTCTGCAGATTTTAAGTGAATCAATTCCATTAGAATTTACAGTTTGCATAAGACCGTATTACTCAATCTATGGACACAGACTGGATGGTTTTTTTTTTGGATAACCATCAGCAGCCCTTTCTTGTTGCTGTTTTTCTCAAACTTGTTTTTAATTTCTATTGATAGATTGGATAAAAATCCCTCTCTTGAGGGTCTGACAGCATGCCTGAAAAATACACCATCCACATCTACATAAGCACACATGCATCCCCTGTCAAGTCCCAGCTATTCCCTTGCAGAAGACAGTTAACATCCAAAAGGCAGGACGAGATGATAGATGGAATTTAGCCCCTGTAGCACTAAAACCCTGCCCCAATTTGAAGGTGGATTATGTTTTTTTACAGCTGTAAAAATGTGAAGTTATATGGCAACTGGTATTTGGACCCACAGAAGTTATTCTACATAACGAGCTGAAATCTCTCCTGTGTGAAAAAAGTAGCAAAGGCAAAAATTTGTATGGATTGAGTGACAGGACTTTTGTCACACATCTCCAGGGTAGAAACAGGAAATTGAGAACTACGCTTGCTAACAGATTAAGTTCTGGATTACTTTATTACTGCGTGTGCCAGGAGGTTTGGACCATCTTTTCTCCAGGCTTTGTAAGAAAAGGGTCAGTTCTATTGTAATCAATTACTACAACAAGATCATTTTAGGCAAAACAGTTACAGGCAAGCAGAAGTTCAAATCCTGTCAATGAATTCATAGACTCCGAAAAAACATTGTATTGGTTGTTACAAAAGAGCTGTGGCTGGCAGGCTGTTTGTTAGTAGGGGAGTGTTGAATCATCCCACTCCAACTGCTCTTGCCTGGTGGCATTCTGTTTGTTTCCCTTTTGGACAATCACTTCCTCCTCCTCTTCCTCCTCTTCACTATCATCTGATTCAGCACTGGTTGTGTCTTCCTCTTCATCATCTATATCTTCTTCCTCACTCTCCTCTTCTGTCTGGTGTGGCTTTTCATATTTCTACAATACATTTAAAGAAATGAGACAGTATCAGAAAGGTGCCTTCTTGACAGCCAGAGCTGTCTCAAATGAGCATTTAGAAATGCTAATCTGCTTTCCATCATTATGTGATTATTAAGCATCAAATTCATATAAGTTGGTAGCAAACAAAAAAACTACTGCAAGGAGAATGGAATGTCAATAAGCAATCTCTTTGTTAGCCACACTACCAAAATTTAAACCTTCAACATCATCCTCCTTTAACTGCTGATGATTTCCTCTCCTTTTAGTGTATAAATGCTTATATGAAAAAGTTAAAACCAAAGCCAACTATATCATCTTGAGTACCTGTCAGAACTCAGTGCATCCCTCTGGGTGTCCAGAGTTGCTGGGACCCTGCCAGGGGGCTCAGAGACCCTGGCACACAGCCCAGAACACCTGTGGGTTTGATTGTGACCCGTGGAGCAAATTACCAGCTTTGTATGAGGACCTCAAAGCCACAGAAGTTTAAGTAGTGTAATAATAAAATTCTCACTAGGTGAAAGGGTAGATTTTGGGATTTTTAGAATGGGGGTTTTGGGGACAAGATGGAGGGACTTGGGCATGTCCAGCCTTTGTTCTTCTTCTTCTCCACCTCCATCTTCTGCTGTGATGTTGGCATTTTTGGATTGTTTTAGAGTAGAAGCTCACTGTCTAACACAGGTGATAGGTATTGGAAAGTAATTGCAAACATGTTATATGTAGTTTGTAGTATAAAGAGACAACACCACCCCGGGGGCAGGCAGAGTGCCTCTGTCTGTCCTGCTGAGCGAACCTCGGCTGGACAGGAGGAAAATTTTTATAGATAAGATACAATAAACAACTCTGAGACCGAGAACTGAAGAGCTCTGACTCATTCTTGGAACGTGTGGGCCAAAACAGAGACTTTTCACGTGTCTCGGGGCTGCAATAAACTGCAAGCTCCCGAGAGGTACCTACAAACAGACATGGATGGAGTGGAAGTGCTGCTGTACCTGAGAGCTCTTCACCATCTTCTTTAATAATTATACATGACAACAAAGCTGAAGTTCTCAATTATATCTGATCAAGGTGTGCAGAGCTGAGAACTGGGCTGGAGTCTTGAGTGTACGCACACACACAGCCGAACAACTGCACCCTGAAAGATGCTCAAACCCCCTGCCAGCCCAGCCCGTGGCTCCTGGCAGTGCCAGGGGTCGGTACCTCCATGGGGTTGACGGTGATGGTGAGAGCAGAGTCGTCCCAGTCCATCTCGTTGTCCTTGGGTCCCTCGTGCCCCAGGGAGCCGTGCTGGCGCGCGGAGCGCAGCCGGAGCACGCCCAGCGTCACCACCAGCACCAGGACGCTCACACAGACGATGATGACCATCGTGGCCACGCTGGGAACCACTGGGACAGAGGGCGGCAAAGGGAATGCAGTCACACTCGTGCAACAAGTCATCTAAACCTCACTAACCTTGTTCATTTTCAACCCAAAGCATCCCCCCTTTGGAGTGACAATCAGGACAGACACCTTCCATGTGCCTGGGATGATGGAAAGTGCTGACCAGTGCCCATCCACTAAGGTTGAGCACACACAAATGGTGTTCACAGGTATCTTATGATAACTGTGATAAACCCTAAAGTGAAAAGTGAGCCACTTAACTACAGAAGACAGGCAGTTAGGTAGTTAATAACTGCAGAATCAAATAGTTTTTGAGGTAAAATTCTGTTATCTCACTTGCATGTTGACCTCTTCTGATCACAGCTGAGGCCTCAAGCTTACCTGACACAAAATCTCAAAGCTTATATTTTCAAAGGTTTCAAATGCTTGTGATTTCAATCTCAAGCTCCCAGAAATAAATGCATTGCCACGCTATTTCTCTGTGTGTACAACCTTCCTGGGAGACTCTTGAGGACTCAAGACATTTCCCCCCACTGTTTGGCTGTACTCTGAGAGGCCTCTGTCTCCACCTAGTCACAGGAAGAAGTCTCTCTGAACTGCCACATGTAATCAGCTCCATAATTAGGTTAGTGGAGAAATGCTGCCACTTTCTATGTCCTGCGAGGTACTGCATTTCCAGGAGCATGGGATAACCCAGTCCATAACCCATTCTGTTGCCTTGCCCTGCCTATAAGAATGTAAGTCTGTAATCAAAACAGTATTTAGGAACAAAAAAACCCTATTTTGCAATAGTTTATCCATTAAACATTCAGTTTCATTTTAGTGAAGTGTCTCTACAATGTAAAGAAAAGTACAGTAATTTTCTAAGCATCTCTGTATATAGCTAATTACAACTACCTACACTTTACATCAGCTTTACTTCTTTACATATGTATCATTCAGCTAAAAGGATTTCAGAATCCAACTTTCAAACAAGTATCTTTGCCCTGCATTTAACTTCACTGAAAAGGTTTCAGATTTGGGTATATATTTTAACTCATATAGCCTAAAAATTAAATAAAAATATATCCTATAAATTTTTAACTGTGGGGGTCAGAGCACAAAGCCATTAATGAAGACTTTAAAAAAGGATACCAGGTTTTAATTTAAAAGTACATTCTTGGACAGAATAGAATTCAGAGTTACCTTCTTTCACACCTGTGATCTCTGAGAGGTCTTAGAAGCTGAAACAATGGACTTTAGTCTGTGGAGCAGGCTGACCCACAAGGGAAACACTGACACATCGGAATCATTGTGAGCAGTCTCTGGGAAGGTGTCACATACCTGAGCTGGGAACTGCACTTACACTCCCCTCAGGGTGCTGAACAGATTGGAGAAATTTGGGCTGGAATATCATGTGATTTACATGGTCCATGAAGTTTGAGTTGGAACTGTGCAGAATATTAACCTGGGAGAAGAGAAAAATTTGAGACCAGATACTCAAAAGTGTTTTATACTTCGAGCCTGCTGGTTCCATATATTACATTGGACTATGAAGTTCATCAGCTGATAGGGACACTACTTCACAGATGCTAAAGGACAAATTAACTTTTTTTTTTACGCCAGTGGAAAATACACAGCTTGAAAAATGCATTCTAACCTTTCTGGCTGTTGACTCTGAAGTGACACAGAGCAGGACTCTTTTGATTTACCTGTTTGGATAAGTAGTGACTTTTTCTTCTCTCTATAATAATCAGCTTTTAGGTGTTGCCTAAACATTATGAAATAACTGTTAATTTTCTTAACAATTATTAAGCTGTCTTTGTAAACACTTATTAATTTTGACCATATTGCTGAGTAGGTCCTGCAATTTCCTGGAGTTGTTACCTGGGCTCTTGGCGCTATGTTGGAAAACACAACTCAGTCATTGCTCACCTCCAGGCTGAACTCATTGCTCACCTGCAGGCTGAACTCACTGCTCACCTTCCAGCTGAACTCCTTGCTCACCTCCAGGTTGAACTCATTGCTGGTGTAACGCCCGTTGAGCTCGGAGCACTTGACCCTGAATTTCCTGTCCGAGGTGGCCGAGGTGCCCCAGTTGCGGTAGCGGAGCTGCCGCAGCACCTGCTCGTAGCTGAACATGCTGTCCACACCTGTGGGGTGGGAGGGCAGGGACAGCTCTGGGACAGGCAAGGGAACACTGCTCTGGCAATAAACAACAAATCAACTGCTCACAGAACACACAGAACTCGGCAGAAAGGTCTGGAAATGACAGGGCGTCAAATGTTCCCTGACACTCCGTTATGTGAGGATAAGGTTTTGGAACTGAATGTAGGTCCCTGATGGGCAGGGAAAAATACAACAATGGTACAGAATAAATTACTTTGTGATGAGAGAAAAAGATGGCCAATGTCCCAGCATTGTACAGGAACCCCCTCACTCCCATGTTCCACTGTGATGGTCCACAAGAACCCCACATTTAAAGAAAGCAGGGATGTCGTTTTCCTTACTTGGGGAGTAGCAGGAGGGATGCTGAGAATCCAAAGGGCAAACACAGCACTGTGTGTTTGTTCCACTGTGATGGTCCACAAGAACCCCACAATTAAAGAAAGCAGGGATGTCGTTTTCCTTACTTGGGGAGTAGCAGGAGGGATGCTGAGAATCCAAAGGGCAAACACAGCACATCCAGAGATCAAGGAGCAGCTGTGTTTTTTAAGATACAGTCACCCTTGGGATATTTTCATGGCTAGAAAATCACAGATTTCTGTCCAATTTCTTATACATTTGAGCTTTCATTCCAATATATAATTGATGTGACAAAGTAAGGGAAAACAAATTTCCTGAACTTACCATAGATTGAATATCCTGCAGTGGAATTTGTGGCATCTAGATGTTTTCCTTGAAGCTCCCCATGATCTAGTTCTAAACACTCCTGTTCAGGGTCTAGTTCTGCACCAATGACCAAAACATCACAGAAATCCAAGTTGTGGAGCATTTCCTCTACTACCACTTGTTTATTGACTGTGAATCCATGGCATGGGGCATGAAAAAAAGACAGAAATGAAGACAAATTATCACAGATCAGCTCATTCATTTTATGTGCTTTGCATCAGGGCTTTTAATTTTTTCCAGGATAGCTGAACTGCTTTTACTGATATTAAATCCAGCACACTTAAAGCAAATAAAGAGAAGTGTCCAGTCTGCACAGGTGCTGTGATGATGAAGGCCTTACAAACACACAGTGAGGTAAATAGAAAATATATTGCTCTGTAGTATAATAAGGCACACAAGAACATTATTGGAAGCAGAAAACTGAAATTTGCTCTTGGAAATAAATTCATGTAAAAAAATTCCACATTTCCATGCTGAATTGATACCAGCTTTCTCAAGGAAAACCAAACTGGAAAAATACACATCCAACATATCTATGCTTGGATGATTCTCTTAGTTACTCTATGCCCCATAAACAATTTACATTACAAAGACCTGGCCATCTATCCAAGAGCAAGGCATTATTATAAATAGGAAGATCCTGTGCTGTGTGACTTAAAGAAATTAAGTTATAAACTGACTGTCCTTCAACATGTACAAGTAAAAAAATAATTCTGTTACTGGAAAAAGGGTAGCATATGAAATTAATATTTAAATTCTCTGATCAACTTAGCACAGAGTGTGTGGCAAAACTGCTTAAGCAGCTCCCTGAGGGCACAGACACTGCAAGTCTGGAACTTCCTGCCCATTTTGCAAACTTGATGTTAGAGGGCAGGAATTTAGGACGGAAGTCATTGGGAAGGAGGGCACAGCCAGGAAAGCATTATGCCTTAGATTGCCAACTCCTGGTGCAGTGAATCTGGGTACCTCAGCTCTAAGTTATCACAGATCAGCTCATTCATTTTATGTGCTTTGCATCAGGGCTTTTAATTTTTGCCAGGATAGCTGAACTGCTTTTACTGATATTAAATCCAGCACACTTAAAGCAAATAAAGAGAAGTGTCCAGTCTGCACAGGTGCTGTGATGATGAAGGCCTTACAAACACACAGTGAGATAAATAGAAAATATATTGCTCTGTAGTAATACGTAGTAACATGTAGTAATATGTAGTAACATATCCAAAAATGCAGCCCAAGCCAAATTTGTAGGCTTTAGGCAATCTGTGCCTGTAAACTTGCACACCATTACCCATTTTCTCTTCTTCAGAGACATCCATCTAGTTGCTGCTTATTCTAGTCCATTCTAAATTGTGTTTAGAATGATTCCCCAAATTACCTGACATTTCATCTGCCTTGCGCATAAACATTTAAAAGATTCCTTCATAGACAATGATTTCAAACTTGATTTATACTTTTGAACATTCACACAGTGTTGAATAATAATACACACATTGCTTAGCATTAGAATAAACAATCATCATTGACAATAAATATTTTTAAAGGATGATATATACATTTTATAGGTGGGAAACTGAGGCATGAGATTACTTTTTCAAGTATCACTCACAAGTTAGTAACAAAATTCTGTTACAAGTAGAGGCATTCTAATGAAAATACCCTACGTAACAGAATATGAAAGGAAGAGTAGAAAGGAATAAAGTATACTAAATCAATACTACATGGAAAATCTGCTTTTTTTTGAAACACCTTCTGATCTGCCACCATTTAACACATTTTTCAATGTGCTGAATTGAATTTCTTCAGTACAGCATTACTGTGGCCTAATTAATCTGGGTGAAGTGACTTCCTTTGTTGCACCATCCTTTAAAAAATATGAGGAGACATTACACAATGAGTAATAATATTTAAAAGAAAGACACAAACCTCTGTCATGTTCTCTTAAGTCCAGTGGATGCTCCATTTTAGTGACTGTGCTGACAATCCTGATGTCAGGGAACAAAATAACACCTCTTTCACTTTCAAACTGTGCAGCTGGTCTAGCAAAGTGGTCCATCCCAGTTATGGTAATCTTGGGCTCATTGGCCTGAAATACCATTACATAGGCATCTATATCTGGGATACTAATGCAGACATCTTCACCAAAACATCTGAAAAGACACATCAGCCATTAACTGCATGTAACACATTGCACATCAGAGGAGTGTGGCACTGGCAATGCCCCAAGCCCAGCTCGTGGCTCTCAGGTCACTCCAGTTCATCCTCAGGCACCCAGCTCTGGCCCTCCCCTCCCTTCCCACCTTCACAGATGCTCATCCTGAGGGACAAACTCAGTCTTTCCTAAGGTGACTATCAGAATAATATTTTAATGTTTAACTGACACTTATCAGAGCAGTGAAGGGTTAAAAAAGTTAACTAGATAACAACTAACTTTAGCAAACCAAACGTTAAATTCAGAAAGTGGTAGCTAATGAACACAACACGGTTATCCTGTCATGTGTGATTAAAAGGGCCTAATTTTCCATTTAAATGGAAACTCTTTTTGGGACACTCCAATATCTGCAGTGAACAAGAGGTGCCTGTACTTCTATTTTCACCTGAATCAGAGGTGTGCAGGAAGTGAATCTCCTGACAAACTCTGCCTCATTTCACGCTGGCACAGGAGCGGGGCCAGCCCTGGGATGTGAGGCTGGGCTGGCTCCAGTGGGGCTGCCTGAGAGCTCTTAGAACTCTGCTTGTTTTCCCTCCAAAGCCCTGCTTTCCCTGCCCCAAAATGATAAAGAGAATGCAAGTGCGTTATACTAACAAGAAAGGCTTCTTAAGAAGGTAATATCAAGAGTAATCCACCATGTAAATGGTGGTTTTGGCATAAAAGTAAATTAAATTAATCCTTTAAAGTTCAATAACAAAGCAGTATGATTTATCAATTTAATTTAGTTAAAATTATTCTTTTTACATGGCCAAAGAGAAAAGTAATTCATTAAAAATGCTCCTAATCTGTTCAATTCAACTGAAGTAGAACTTACTGGACTTTAGATGAGACTTTGAGACGTCGCACGCCTGCAGTAGGAAACTGTCTGGAGTTGATGTATGAGACCTTTTGGAGGGCTTGATTTATATTCTCAATGTCATCTCCTTCCATGACAAGGGCTGACTGGGAAGGGTTGAAGTGATACTAGGAGAAATACAAATAATTAGTGTTTAAGGGACCAGGTACAGAGTACAAAATAATATATATTTTTAAGGAATGTTGCACAAATGTAAGTAAAAATTTTAATGATTTAAGAAAAAAAAAATCTCCGTAGCTATCATTGGCTGAATCCACATGTTGTTCTCTATAACATGTACTTGTATCAGTCACCTAAAAAATTAATCCAGATTTGCTGTTCTTTTCCCAGCCTTATCAACCTTGCTGGTACAATTTCTGCAGCAATTTCCAATGCTATTTATTTTTGAACTCTGTAGAGGTTCAAAACCTTAACTTACCACCATGATTATTATTTCTATGTAATCTTTTTAGGTTAAACACACTCCCCATATAAAAGCATTGCCTTTTGAGCCAGCCTAGCATGTAGAAGCATATTTTGGCTGCTTTCTGTTGTGGTTTTATCCTGGGCTACCTTTCTGAGATATATTTCAACACAAATGAACAAAACAGTTACAACATT
This sequence comes from Melospiza melodia melodia, assembly GCF_035770615.1. Lineage (NCBI taxonomy): Eukaryota > Metazoa > Chordata > Aves > Passeriformes > Passerellidae > Melospiza > Melospiza melodia. The sequence goes on along the minus strand of NC_086205.1, from coordinate 6,534,508 downwards.
TGCCTCCTACATCTTCATTAATGTCAGACACACTAAAGGGGACTCTCCATCCTGCCTGATGATCAATAAGGGTGTCTTGATTTAAGATGGAGCTGCTCACTTGGGCCAGCAAACCCTGCAAAATCACTGCCTGCTCTTGTAGCCCCAAGCCTTCTCTACTGCATTGCACTGAACACACATCAGTCTTGATGACCAAAAACTTTGTCACTGTTGTGACACAACCAATGACTGATTTTTACCTGCACCATAATTAATCCTAATTATCTGTTTTATCTGCTAATTGGTTCAGTAAACCATCTGCATTGCTGAGGAAACCAGAGTCACCCACTTGACATTGTACCCTGCTGTTGTCGGCACAGGACACAAACAGCACTTTTCTCTCCTGGAAAGACTTTCTTTCCCCAAAGCTGGGCATTGATTATGTGAAGATGCTGTTAAAATACAGACAGAGGCTGCCTACACTTCCTTACAGCCAGAAAGGTTAAAAAGCCAAACACATCAAACAGTCTGTGAGGAACAGGAGGAAGTGCAGGGTCCTTTGTCAAACAGAACATGGAGGACTGGGTTTAAAGTTTGTGCAGGAAGGTCACAACACACTGAAGGGTATTTTTTAACAAAGAGGAGGACTAACATGAATCCCAGCCTGCAGATGCTTCTTTATCCTCTCTTTAAGCTAGCAACAGTAGAGAATAAAATTAGCAAAGGGAGACTCTAGCTAGCCAGTTAATAGCTCAGCTGCAAAACAGCTGGAATGCTGCCAAAGGGACCAGAGAAAGGCCCAGTCTGAGCCATTTTTGTCTTTCTCATTAAAAAAGCTAAAAATAGCAACAGTTTAGAACATGTCTCAGAGAGCTGTTACAGATACTGAAAATTAGGCTGCAGCCCAAAACCAGTCCAACACTATTGTCTCAGAAATGCTGCTACACTGCTCTTTCTTAGGTGGTTGAAGCGTGAATCTCTGTGGTGCAAAGTGCCCAAAACACCTTCCAGTATCGGTCTGCCAACTCTGAATCTGCAGAGCACCACCTAAACAGCCCCACAGAACCCACTGTCTGTGCAGCTGTCACACATGCCTGCCTGGGATCAGGTGTGTTTGTTTCTGACACCACAACACCTTTCTCTCTCATTTTCTTTTCAAGGTCAGGCAACTGTTCTGCTTTCAGCTGAGCTTCCTTCTGTCAGCCCCCCAAAGAAACCCTTCCACAATCTCTCTCTCTCTTTGCTCCTTTCATTTTTACCTCCTTCTGTTGCTCTCACTGTTGGCTTGCTGAGGCAGTAAGAGCAACATCAGTAACTTAAAAAGCCCAATATCTGTATCTCAGAAAATGAAGATGTTTTAAAGGTTTGCAAAAGCAGGAAAAGGCAGAAAACAATCCCTTGTCTTCCTTTTCCCCTCTGTACTGCCAGTGCAGTGAAGAAGCCAGTTACAGATGCTGGAGCAGCAATGGTTGGTAGGAGAGGGATTTTCCCATGCCATGAAACAGGAATGACTCAAATATTTTCAGGTTTCAGAGGGCAAAAACAGGGGAGGAATTACTGTGCTTTAAAGCACCATGGACTAAATGCACAGTACTGTTGAAGATTGCAATGCAAGATGTTTTCCATTACCATCTGTATGGCAGATTATCTTTGTCAAGTGGGCAGTTTGCCTTACTTCTCTCTTTGAGTGACCACATTCACTCCTCCCTCGGGAGGGGACATTGCTGATAACAGCTATTGAATGTCCCTGCATGGCTGATAAGAACTACAGCATCCCATTGGGAGATGTGAGCCCAGAGGGAGGAGCCAAGCATTGCTACCCAGATATAATCCAGAGGTTTTGAGACACCAGCACGGCTTCTCCACGGGATTCCCCAGAGGAACAGCAGCTGCCTCTCCTTCCACTGGATCTTCAGAGGAAGAATCCATCCTTCTCTACAGGATCCCTGCTCCAGCAGAACCACCCCTGACACTGCAGGAGGGCTGAGCCACAATTCCAATGGGACTGCCACCAACACCCTGACCCACAGGGTGTCAGGTTGGGTTCTGACTCTGTCACTGTTGTTCTAGTGTACTGCATTGTTCATTTTATCCTTTTTTTTTTTTTCCTTTTCCCTATTAAAGAACTGTTACTTCCTGCTCCCATATTTTTGCCTGAGAGCCCCTTAATTTAAAATCTATAGCAATTGGGAGGGGTGGGGAGGGTTTACATTCTCCATTTCAGGGGAGGCTCCTGCCTTCCTTAGCAGACTCCTGTCTTTCCAAACCAATACTAGTACTTTAATTAATGGAAAATCCCAGCACAGAACTTACTATTAGGCAAACACACATGGGTTCCACAAATCTCTACCTGCTCCTTGTATGCACTACCTTTTAAAAACAGCTTTAACCAACCCCTGTGTCCTATTGCTATGAGAAGCAGCAATGTGAAATTCTTAATGATGTCCGTGGCAGGATGATAAAATAATTCTTTGGGGTCTTTCCTCATATGTAAAAGTTAGAGCTAGCAAAATTCCTCCTTACCTTTGCACTTTCAATTTTCATTTTTACACTCGTTTTCACAAAATGTGTCAGTTATACTACACCACTGCAACCTATCATCACCCCAACAGGCATTTACTTGGGTGTATTTCAGGTCAAGTCTGTACAGCAGAAAGGTTTGGCTAATAAAATGCTGTCCATGGCACTCCCACTGCACGTTCCAGATGAAGTGTTACAGCAGCATCCTCCTCCCTCTGAAAACCCCACAACAAAACACCCCTGTTCAGTTCTTCAGGATGCATTGTCTGCACCCAAAGGAACTTTCTGGGCTGGAAGGGAAGCTCAGCTCCTTTGGAAGTGGTATTTGTGTGCTAGGAAACAGCTTCACAAATTCATTTACACTGAACACAAGAACACTGCCACCAAATAATGGTGTCAGTAAAGGAAAACTGACAATGCAGCTTATGTGAGGATAGCCAACATCCTACATGTGTATCCAAAGAACAGAATTTCAGAATTATCTGAATGAATGCAAACCCATCTAGCCACTAGGTCAACTGAAACAGGATTTCCCTGTCTGTTTTTCTCCAATCTTAGAAAAAGCTCTACATTACCAGTAGTCATATGCATAATGAAGATGGATAATGACTTATATTCAAATCTAAAAATTTAATTTCTTGACTTTAGGGTTTTTTGTGTTCATTTTTCATGTACCATAAAGTTTTCCTCTTTGAACACACCAATTTTTAGAATAGTATTGCATTAGGACTTATGTATTCCACTGCTTTGAAACTACTTGAGATCAAAATTCAATAAATCTTTGGAATCATGTCTGTTTCTGTATAAGTAACAAAATAAGCATGAAAACACAACCTGGCAATTCATACAGGCTCTGAAGTATCAGCAGTGCCTTACTTTCTGATCATCTAGCTCTGCAAAAATGGAAACATTTTTCTTTGCAGTGTCACAGCCCTTTTACTGTTCTGTTTTTTCTTTGCATGATTTTATGGAAATTACATTGCTTCTGGGAGTATATTTGTACTGTGTGTACTCTACCTTGGGCTCTCCATTTCATAAATCAGATCTAAATTTTTATCAAAGATGATGTCAGTTCATCCCTCACCTTTATTCCTTGGCCAAGACTCTCAAGAGAATTAATATCGAGCCCTTCCTTGCAGGCCTGCAAGCAGGAAATCACTTTCTGACTCTCAATTTTCCCTGGCCGTATTGTCAGGCTGGCCAGGCTGCCATGGAAGTACTGAGCAAACCTGGGCTTGGTGACTTCACCTCCTGCAAAAAAAGAGGATGCAAAATGGTTATTGGTACCAACACACAAACTGCAAATGTAATACATCACTTTATGGTTTAACATGTTTAAAGAATCTCTATCCATCTCAGCCAAGTGTATTTGAGATCCCATTTACTGTGGTACAGTGGAATGTCTTTGTGGATTTTTGGGTGGTGTCTGGTAGCAAGCCGTCTTGAAGATTCTTCATTTTCCAGGATTGTGTTCAGGTGGTTATAAAGCTGAGACAGTGTCAGAGCTCAGTGCATCCCTCTCGGTGTCCAGAGTTGCCAAGGACCATGCCAGGGGGGCTCAGAGACCCTGGCACACAGCCCAGAACACCTGAGGATTTGATTTTGACCCCTGGAGCAAGTTGCCAGCTTTGTATGAGGACATGAAAGTCACACAGATTTGAACAGTGTAATAATAAAATAATCACAGGGTGAAAATGTAGATTTTAGGATTTTGGTATGGGGATTATGGGGACAAGATGGAGCAATCAGGGCGTGTCCAGTCCTTCTTTCTTGTTGTCCATTTTCTGCAGTGATGTTGGCACTTTGGGATTGGTTTAGAGTAGAAGCTCACTGTCTAACACAGGTGATGGGTATTGGGAATTAAGTGTAAATATGTTATATGTAGTTTGTAGTATAAAAGGACAACACAGAGTGCCTGCGGCTGCCCTGCTGAGCAGATCTCAGCTGGGCAGAAAGAAAATTTTATAAATAAGAATTAATAAACAAACTCCAGACTGAAAAGTGAAGAGTGCAGACTTGTTCTTCAGTTGCACAGGCCAAAGCAGAGACATCCTGCTCATCTCGGGGCAGCAAATATCAACAGCAACCCAAGAAGACAGCAAACCCAGAGATGAAACAGGGCTTCCCAAATGTATACAAGGAAGCAGATGATTTTTAAAAATTACCTTACTCAAGTACTCAAACACTAACTTAATAAATGTTGAAGTTCAATATTTATTTATAAAAAAGCAGTATTTGCAAATGTTCTGTGACAAGATCAGCTACCTCTGCCTTTGTCCTCCCAAGAACACAGCACCAGATGAGCTGAGAGTGTGGCTCTGTGTGTACAAACTGCCACACTCCCTGGGCTGTGTCTGAGGACACGCTGGCAATTGTGCAGCGAGCAGGGAGCTGTGCACAGCCCCTCTCTGAGAGAGAGGCTGGGATGCTGTCCCTGACCCCAGGTGCATCATTTGGAGCCAGGTCTGGTCCTGTCTCTCTGTGTTGCACCTGCAGACACGCTCGGTTTGGTTCCACTCCAGGCAGCTCCGAAGGAAGGCTGATCTTTAGGAGCTGTCAATAAAACGTGATTACAGACTGCCTGCTCCAGTGATCATGGCATCTCAATTACTCTTGGGACAGTTAGTGATTTACTCATCCTCCTTTAGGAGAATTTTTAGAGCTTGTCTTTCCTGCAGTGTTATCTCTCTCAGTGCATGTGAATTACTGCCTGCCTCGAGCCTGGGAGGACCAAGGAAGCCACAGAGCAGGGAGCCAGGCAGACTAATTGGATTAGCAGCTGATAACAAGGTGTTGTAATTGGTAGATAACTCATCTCTACAGTGTTTGTAGCTTTAGTATCAAACAACTTGGTTTTGGCAGGCAAGATAGCTCAAACTTGAACTTTAACTTGTGTGTGGATTGGAGTTGGATAGGGATGCAGTGGCAGATTTTCTTTAGGCTGCTGTTGTTACCTAAAAGCCTGAAAAGCCTCACTTCCAGTCTCTGCAGGATGAGCATTATGAGGAAGACTCGAGCTATTTTATATAGTGAAGAAAATACACACTGGTGTACTGGCAGAAAAGGGGCACCCAAGCAGGCTGTTTCTTCAGAGAAGTAGGAAGGGGTTTTTTGTTTGTTTGTTTGGTTGGTTTGGGTTTTTTGTGGTTTTGTTTCTTGTTTTGTTGTTGTTTTTTCTTTTCTTCTTTTTTTATTTTTTTAACATTACAGCACAAACTGCCTCTTTTTTTCTTACCCCAAAGAAAAGTTCCCAAGGGGAAATTATTCTTGTCCACTCTCATTCATTTGTCCATTTCACAGGAAATTTCCTCTGGGCAGAATTTTGAGATATTTTTTTGACATTTGAGATTTCCTAGAAACTTTCGCATATACGACAGCTAAAGTTCAACCTTTCTGATACTTACCAAGAGAATTATTTGTTAATTATTTGGTAAATCAATAGTGCATTATGGGGACATTGGCTTTTCAGCCAAAATGCTGTTATTTTTATCTGCTTACATTGTCTTGAAAAGTACATATACAGCAGTAATATAACTGGACAGAAAAAGGTATGCTGAATTTAAAAAAAAAAAAAAAAAGCAAGCATCTCCTTAAAAAGGAGACAAAATCATTTAAGAGATTACAGAAGAAGAAGGAATCACATTTTGCTTGAAGCTTCGCATTCTCATATCACTACAGAATTGTGAAGACAGCAAGTTCCAAGGCTAAAATACCAACACTAATCTTGGAGCTTTGAAATTTAGCAACCTATAGTAAGTCTGCCAGTAGGTCTTAATAATCCTGAGGAGATGCAAAATAAGAGGCAGGCTCAGATCAGTGAATGTATTTAAATGTGAAATACACTCATCAAACACAGCAAAAACCTAGTCCTCAACTGTGTTGTATCTTGTGTTTCACTCAGCACTATGTTTATTGATTGCTCTGAATTAATATGCTGTGAATGCTAATTCTTGGAGGATGGTTAAGTGGTTAAGGCTAATTAATGGTAGAGCCAAGTGAGGAAAACAGAACCTTCCCTGCTGTCAGGGAATTAAGTTAATGCCTGTAACACAAAAAAGACTGAAATTACACTATAGTTTAGTCATCAACTATTCTTACTACAATTCCTTCCATGAAAAATTTTTGAAGCTACTGATTTTTTTCTCCTCCTTAAATGTAAATGTTGTGGTTGCCATCACAGTTGTGAGGGAACACAGGCCACAGGATTGTTCAGATCCTGCTGATAAAATTGTGCATTGCTTTTCACACCTGACCCAGCATGCACCAACACTTCTGAAGTCTGGCAGATACAGGAGGATGGATGGTGGCTTTTGGCATTAATTCAACCCTTGTAAAAGGAAGGTGGTGTCAGCAGACTGTGGAGGCATCCAGAACCATGACATCCATTATTATTCACTATAATACCGTTCACCCCTTAGGCATTGTCGAAGTAGCATGCGCCATAGCTTTCACTTGCTAAAATAATAACTGTTTTCTGGACTGAGATCCTTCTGTGCTGGTTCTCATCTCTTTTGCTGCTGGAATTATCTAGGGACATGCAGGAGACCCCACAGGCCCCTCAGTGGGGAGTGATCACGCTGCCAGTGAAAGCAAGACTTTACAATATCAGTTCTTGGCACAGACATAAATAGGCACAGACACAGCTACAGCTGCTCCCTGAAATTTCAAACACACCAGAACAAATAGAGAAGACCAACCTACTTAATTTTAGCTGAGTATGTTGCAGATGTCTGTCTCTCTTAGGGGCAGTTCAGTGGGGATGACTCCTTATACACATGGAGGAAAAGAAATGTTCTGTAATAAACAGTTGATAACTTCCAGATGAAGAACAATTTAGGGGGCTTGAGAACTGTTACCTGGCAATCACCTCTCGCTACAGACACAGAGAGGTTCTGCTAGATACAACATTATATCTGTTAGATACAGCATAAGGGAATCCAGGGGGAACTGAAGAATCCCAGGGTTTGGAATTCATGGGGTTGAAATGTGTTCATTTAAGAAGCAGAGCTTGTTTCCATGACACGTTTGTTTTTCATTTTGCATTGAGTTGATATAAAGTGTGACAGAATTTGATTAGCATTGAATTTTGCAGTTGTAGGTTTGATTACACAGATGTAAAGTGCTGTTTGCCTTCCTTACCAATCTCCAAAGAACAATCAGCACGTCAAAACAAGTGACTTTATTGAGCTCACAGATTTCGCAGGCTTTTTGTCCTATCCTAATAATGAGCAAGTAATTATCAAGGCAGTCAAATCACAATGAGCTTTTCATGGGAAATGGTGAAGTCAAGAGAATTTCCAACTGAGATGCAATTTTTTAAAGATATTCTAGATTCTGGTTATACTGAGCTAGATAATTAAAGAACAATTGAGTATTTAGGGTTCCAACATAAAGACTGAATTAATCTGGGAGCAGGCACAAGACAGTCTGGCTCTGAAGTCCTCAGGTCCAAGCCTCCAAATTTATCCCATCTTTTTACTACAGCAGTTCAGGGAGCTGGGTTTAATGCTCTGACAAGTAGATTGGCTGTAAAACAGGATGAAACTTAACATAGATTTCAGGAGTAGCCCCAATAAGTGACATGACATTTCTCAGCACAGAAAAGTTTTAGTGGGGTTTTTAATATCACTCCGATAAAAATTAATCATAAATTGGTCATCAGACATGGCCCATGTTAAGTCTGCCTTGCTCTGGGTAGATATCATAACCCAACAATTCACTCAAACAGCTTTAGGCTTTAAAGCTTTATCTGAAGTAGGCCAAGTTCAGAGAATACTAAGGGCTCCCTGCTCTTACACGTCCAAATGCTAACTGATGTCTTTGCAATACATCCTTAAACCCAAAGTGGGTATAACTTACACTATTGACAATGATTTTTCTTAGGATAATAAAAACACTATACAATTTTCCACAATTTGGCCAATAGATAAACGTTGCTCAAAAAAACCTATATCCCTATTCTCCAAAAATTATTTTTGTGCTGGTAAGTAGTTCTCCCTGCAGAAATTCAGTTATAAATGGGGCATATATCTGGGGTGACAGATTTGAATGCAAATTCAGCTCTCCAAGAAAACACCCTCCTAAACTAAGCCTTCCATGTGTGTTTGCATTTCTATTACAGCTGAAACTCAGCAAAGGTCTCTGAAGTGCAGTGAAATCTGCCCCATCTTTCTCTGGATGAGAAGGACTGTCGCAGACATCTTTTATGGAAAATCCTTTCCTTGGGATTTTTCCTCCTGAGAAGCTGAAAAGCCTCAGGAACAAAATGTAAACAATGGTTATCTGCTGCTGTGGAATGCAACAGGTGCATCTGGGATTGGTCTCATGTGGTTGTTTCTAATTAATGGCCAATCACAGTCAGCTGGCTCAGACACAGAGCCCGAGCCACAAACCTTTGTTATCATTCTTTTCTATTCTATTCTTAGCCAGCCTTCTGAGGAAATCCTTTCTTCTATTCTTTCAGTATAGTTTTAATGTAATATATATCATAAAATAATAAATCAAGCCTTCTGAAACATGGAGTCAGATCCTCATCTCTTCCCTCATCCTCAGACCCCTGTGAACACTGTCACAAAGGGCAATGCAGCAAGAGCACTGCTGTGCCCATGGAAGCATTGGGACACAGATGCTCAGCATCTCACTGTGCTGAGCTCTGTCCTGGTGCTCTTGCATTCAGGTGTGCTTGTACCTCTCCTCTGAGGTGTCAGGGTTGTGCAAGCCATGGCAGCACCCTTGGCCTGATCCAGCAGTGTTGGATGCACAGTTGGGGGAATCTTTATCTGTTAAATACCTTAATTTCTGGAGGAAGTCCAAGGTTGAGTGATACAGGGTATCACCGGCCGGGTTCTCTGTACAAATCAGGAACGGGAAGGGGCTGTGGAACGTGCCTTGAGCTGTTTTATTTTCCAGCATCAGTCTCATTCCATGGTTATGGCAAAGGGAAGATGCCAGCAGCTCACATCCCAGGCAGCAGACCAAGAACTTAATGTTACAACTTACTTTATAAGCTTCTTGATCAACCACACAAAGCAAAAGCACATTGACAGTAGTTCCATCCAATCACCATAAGCACAGGTGTCTTTGGTTAGACAGTGCTTGCTTATTTCCAATACAATGCCTGCTTGTAAGCCTTAAAACACAATGCACAGAGCTCCATTATTAAGCTTCAACCTTCCTAATATCTTGCTAGATAAACTTTTCTGCAGCTTAGGGAGTTATTCTAGACAAGTGTCAATACACAGCCCATTGTTCTACTTGTCCTTGCTTTCCTACTTTTTAAATAAATTTTCCACTGACCAATCTCATGGCTGCTGCTTAGCTCTAATCACAGTTCTGCTGTATCTGAGGCCTGCCTTTTGCAGCTTTCCCAAACCCCTCTGATTCTGTGGGTTCCCACACAGGGTACTGCTACACTGCCCACACTGGCTCTCTTTTTTCTGACCGCTCTCCAAATTTTAACTCTTCTGGTGCTTCTTGCCTTGAATCATTAGTCAGTTCTGACTGCCCTGGATGATTTCTGTGTCAGCTGAGGGCTGGCATGAGAGGATAATAAGGTTATTCTACTGAAGGGCTTCATAGAAAACCTGATCTTTCCAGCATATGTTAAGATAAGAGGAAAATTATAGGAGAATACAGAAGAAAAGTATAATAGAAAACAGCAATTCCTTAGAAAACAGGACCTACAATAGCCTTCTGCTGTATCTGTGACTGTTGACAGGCTTCTCCTAAATACCTTCTCTATGCAGTGTCCAGCAGGATTACACTGTGAAGTTCCAGCACTGCTGAAGGGGTGGCACTGAGAGAAACAGTGAATTACAGCCATGGTAAGCTACAGCATAACCTTGTGACAAGTAATTCACTTGTGTCCCTTCTTTCCTGACAGAGCTTTAAGAGCCATTCACAAACTCCTTGCCTCCCAAAATGCCTTGTATGAACTCAGGAACTTATCTTGTCAGAGAAACCATGAGGAAGTCTGTCTTCTGCCCCGGTACAAAAATTATCAGACTACCAAATCACATAAACTTGCTTCCTTGCTCTGTCTGCTTTTGCCCCTGAATGTATAGCAATAAAGGGATCAGAGTGGGAACCTATAAATCTTGGCTTAATGGAAGAAGTTTGTCACTCTGTAAAAGGGTCCATTTGCTATGTCCTCAGATAAACTGAATCAGAAATAATGAACTCAGAGGAGAACTTCATGGGGTGAGCTCTTGTGAAATGTGCTCCAGGACAGGCTAACAATTTGTTTGCATTGCTCAGGAGAATTAAATAGCTAAAAGGGAGAATAAGAACACAAGATCATGAATTCTGATTCTATTCTTGCTGTGATGCAGATTTTTTAAGTGACCCGTGGAAAAATCATCTACTGCCCTTTATCCCCACAGAGTATGGGTGACTCTCGTGCCTTGCTGCACCTTTTTATTATTTGAAAAGATCTTGAGACTCTTAAGGTAAACGGGCAAATCTTAAAGTAATTTTGTGCTAAAGAATAAAAAGTGTAGTAATGAGAACCTTGGGGAGCTCCCAATGGACCATGTCTGCTTTGATGCCCATTCAGGGGAGAAGCAGTTCAGAGACAGGGCCACCTCCCTCCTGTTCTCTTTGCTGTCTCTTTTGCTCTGGGAGGCAGACGTGCAAGCAAGTCAATTTTGTCCTTTAGATATGCTGAGAGAGTAATTCTGCCTGAAAATTTCTTTCACCATTAGAGAAAGAGAATCACTTTGGCCTTAAATAACCTGACCTCCATCAAAATCACACCCTTGACAATCATCATCGGACCAGCGATGTGAACAAAATTTTAAAGATGTGAAGATTAAGTTATAGAATTAACCATATGTACCTGCAGAGAAAGCTGTCAAACTTCATGAGGGTACAGAAAGGGCTAATTCCAGGTGTTTGTTTCTGCCCTCACTAGGAGCCCATTTTGCTCAGCTTTGTGGTCAGCCTTACCTTTCCCCAGGCCTCACAGCACTGAAATCCCAGCTAAGGAATGAGATGGGATTTGCCATGCACGGAAGCTGGCACTTTACTGTGGTTACCAAACCAACATCAACACTTTAGCCTAAAGATAATGCTTAAACTCCTACCCTCAAATACACCACCCCACTCAAGTACAGCAGTACTGCACATCAACTGCACAAAAAAGAATTCACTCTAGGCTAACCACTGTGAGGGACCCTAAATCAATGAGTAAATCTGCTTAGATCTTCTGTTTAGTAAGATCCTTGAAGAAAGAACCAAGGGTTTTAGATTAAAAAAGGAAAATTATACCACAGCAACATACAGTATACCTAATTTTTAGTAAAGTTCATATTGACTATGCCAGAACAAATCATGCAGCTTTCCTCATGTGCAGAGTGTCATTAGAACTGGGAAACATTCCCCCGGCTTGGTTTTAAGTAATTGGGCCATTTCCTGGACTGCAGTAAACTTAACCCAGTGCCTGACAGACCCTAGGAAGGGTCTTTTCCATCACTTTTAAAGGCTGGATTTCTGCTTTTTCAACCATCTTCACTCCCTGCTTGTCTCCAAGAATATGCCCTTCAGGAAAAGGCCAATTTTCCCTGCTTTTTGGAGAGCCCTAGCACTCAACTCACATTATTTAAAGAAATTTTGCATAAAATCAGGAACAAACAAATCAGGCAAGATTTTTACGTTGCCAGGGAAAGGGTAAAGATGTAGGAGAGATTTGCTGATGCCACAGACAAACCAAGTGAGCACACCATAGGCTAAAGTTTGAATTTGTCACATAAGCCTGAGGAATTGCACATTCAGTTTGTTTCCATGTTATGGTCAGGAGAACAGCACTGATCTTAAACTGCTCTTATATTTCACTTGAGAAGCTGAAGGTAGAAATAAAAAACAACCTAACTTTTCATAATGGAAGCTATTTAACAAGCCTATAAAAGTCAGAATACAGTTACTCAGGCATTGAAATATTAGTAATAGGCAATAATAGAATTTTACATGTCCAAGATTCCTTCAGGGTACAACTTTGAGAAAGAAAAGGAGGAGGTGCAGGCATGGTGCTTGCTACAGAGCCCCAGGATGAGGAGCAGTGTGAGAGATGGAAAGATCAGGGCTCAAAGAGTCATTCACATCCCAGAGGACACTCAGGCTCCTAAAGAAGCAGCAGAGAACAATTCCCAGTTTCCAGACCAGAAATGAACATTTTCCAGACCAGAACTGAACATTTTCATCAACAAGAGGGTAAATCCCTCATAGCAGTAGCAGATTTTCCTATCAGTGCTAACAAAGTAAATGGCCATTTTTGTTCTTGATTTTTCACTGTCCTCTAAATACACTCCTCCTGCTCCCTGCCAGTCTTTCAGCTGCCCCACAGCCTCAATGACTTTGGGCTGTCAGCAAATCAGAGTCAGTGTGGGGAAAAAAAAGGAATGTTATTTCTTCTGATTCGTTTACTTGTCTTAGTGGAGACTGTTTTTCAAATAATTTGACTTTGACAAACGGATGCTGTGTATTCAGAACTGTAAAGTGGTTTAGTAAAGACAGGAAAGAAGATCTTGCCCTTTCTGAAGGAAGAGGTTACACCAGTGTTCCTTTCTGCCAGTGCTTTAATGAAAAGAAAGGAAATAGTCTTAGCAAACCAGAGCTGGAAATTCTTCATATCCTCTTAACACGGAGACTCCTGAATGGCTTATGACACCGAAATCACCATACATTTTACTGAAATAAACCACAGAATGCGGTAAAGCAGCTTTATAGTGTTGTGAAAATGTAGAGGTTTAGACTATTGTTACTTGCTAAAATGTATAAGCCTAAGTAGACTTAATAACAGTTTAACAGAAAGTATTTATAGACAAAAAATATTTATTTCATTGACCCCCTTTTTCTTGAAATATACAAACTTTGAAAATTATTGTTTTGACTAGAATGATTTGACTAGAATAGATTTGACTAGAACAGAATAAATTTTCTATGTTAATTAATTACTATTTCACAGACTGAAATACAGTGCTGAATCTTATTAACAAAGTGACTTTCCACACCATTCATGTAGAATAGTTTGAGGTGATCAAAACAAATGTACCAAATGATAAGCTTTGTCAAAAGCAGTACCTTGAAATCTTTTTTCACATAACCATTAGAAATTTATCTTCTTGCCTCCCCCATGATAGTTTATCAGAATCTTCAGCACACTGCCTTACTAAATCTTAGCATTTTCATTAGGTGGAAAATTTGTTTCCACTTTTGAGGAACTCAAATTCTGTCACTATGAAAAGAGGAATAACAATATTACAGTAAATACTAATGGCTGCTATACATATGATTTCAGTAGTTTAAATTAGGTGTTCCACCAAAAAGGAAGAAGAATCTTATCCTGAATGGTTATTATTTAAGCCATCAAATTATCCCAGGCAAAAATAAAAATGTTTGAAAACAATATCCACTTTTTATTTCTTAACAGCTTAAATATGAAATATAGTCCCTGGCCTGAATGTATTGAGAGCCTATGTGAGCAGTTTTGCCTTAATTCCTTATCTTCCCAATTTGAGGATTATTCACAGCCTCTATGGCATTTGCTCATGTCTGGAAAGAACTAAATTTACAAATTACATTTGCATTTTCTAACTCTGGAACTTTGATCTAAAAATACTGCACCAATATTGCATAACAAAAAAAAAAAATCAACACATGCAAACACCAGCTAGACAAGAAACAGTCCATACGTTCCAAGTATATGGGATTAGTGCAATGCTGACAGCTTATCACACCTACAATAATTATCAATATTGTCAACTTATGAAATTTTGTTTTTAAGGTTAGTGCAGCTTCATTCTGCATGTTGTCATCAAAGTAAAGATTCGATCTTTACCCCATTCATAATCTAACAGCTGAATTTGCTTCGAGTACTATTAACACTGAACAGCCCTGCCATGAGTAAGATGTCCAAATTTTGCAAATAAGTAGAGATCAAATTGGTAAACAAGGTGATAATGGAGAAAGTGAGACTACATGAAAGAGTGGGGAAGAGACACAATCAATGTTAAAGCATTTTTCCTAATTATAGTTTCCTTCAATTCATACTTCAAGTGGAAAAAAGACAGTGTAAATAGAAAATCAACATGGAAGGGTAATGGAGACAACTTTACAAAAACAGAGCAGAGAAAAAGGAGCGCTTCAGGTATAAGGCAGAGAACAGAGAAAGAAAGTGGTGCAAGGATCAGGTAAAGAGAATGAGAGGAATTGGATTATACAGGGTAGAAAACAGAGAAAGGTAATATTTGAGCAAAAGCCCATATGGCTCAGGGGTTTGGACTTCTGGATTTATTTTACTCTCACTTTTACCTCTGGTGTACAACATGGTGAATCAAGTAAATTCCTGGAATTGCTGGTGAGATACATCCAATGTGAAGGGCCCAGGACTGGGCCATGAGTTGTAAAAGAAATCTGAGGCAGGGACTGAAAAGAGATAGCTGGAGTTCTTTAGTACCTAGATAGTTCACTTAAGGTGGAAGAACAAGGGAAACAATTAAAAGAAGTGAGCACAAAAGATAAAGAAGACAATCTTTCACACTGAATAGACAAACTGTATCCAATACTTCTTCAGGTGATGAAAATGCAAAGCCTGTTAATGTCCTGTCCATTTTATCCTTGGACTTGATTCATTAACAACTCTGGATTTACACCTGATTTTATACCATTAATCTCTTAGCAGTTTATTTCCTATACAATCAGCAAGACAGGCAAGATTCTTTCTCGGCCTGGACTCCTGGTAGTGTTGCCGGTTTTCTGGTGTGATTTTACCTTGCCAGCAGGCCCCCACTGTGAGCTGCATGGCGATGTGGGAGGGGTGGATGGGCCAGTCGTTGGTCACCAGGTACGGCTCGTACGTCGTCCCGTCCATGTACAGCGTCACCACGGGGAACTCCACGTTGACCACGTAGTAGTGCCACTCCTTGTCACAGATCTGGGAGACACAGCAAGGTGTTAGTCAGCTCTTACGGTGGCTGATTGTTATGTCCCATGTGGCTTTCAGATTGTGTTTCCAAATTTCAGTTATGGGAAATAATGTGACTGTAATTTCTATGTCTCCAACATTAATGATGTTGATAAATACTCTTGGCAAAATATATGTAATAAATAGAGGCTTCTTAAAACACACTCTGAAACAAGACATGGATAGAAAATAGAAAAATCAGGCAATTTGGTATTTCATCTGTATTTTCACATTTCCTAATACATCATTATCTTAGGTTACAAATGCAAGATGTGGCTGGGGTTGTGTATTCTATTGCCATTGGTTAGAGGTGGGGCAGTTATCTGCTGTTCATGGGGCAGTTGTTTCTTTATCTCTCCCACAGCCAACCCTCCCTGCAGGAGATCTCTGCTGTCCATGGCCACTGAGTGTCCCTGCAGGGCTGATCCAACCCCAGCATCCCATGGGGAGATGCCCCGCCCAGGGGAGGAGCCAAGCATTCCTGCCTGGATGCAATCTGGGCCTGGCACAGCACAGCAGCCTTTGCCCCCTGCATTGCCAGAGGAGCAGCTTTCTGCTGCCCTGCATGGCCAGAGGGAGCCCAGGCCCATCTGCAGCAGCCCTGGAGCTGCAGAGGAAAACTCCCCCCTTGTGCAGGATCCCTGCTGCAGCAGAGCCACAGCTGGCACTGCAGGAGGGCTGAGCCCCCATGGCATGAGGCTGGGACTGCTCTGACTGTGGCAGGGTTGTTTTGTACTACTGCCTTTTTTTTTTTGGCCCTAATAAAGAACTGTTCATCCTACTCCCGTATCTTTGCCTGAGAGCCCCTTAATTTCAAAATTATCAATGTTCAGAGGGAGTTACATTTTCCATTTCAGGGGAGGCTCCTGCCTTCCTTAGCAGACATCTGTCTTTTCAAACCAAGACAATAATATTAGTTTCTTAATGCTTGTATCTAGTGTTGAAAACAGAACAATTAGTGTAAGATATACAGAGGATGTACTGGCATAGTTACTGAGCATTCCTATTAGGTTCAGATTAAGAAAATGTACAGCCCTTAGTCATTGGACTGATGATTGTCATTTTTAACTTATGCCATCAGTACTTAGAAAGTCCTGTGCAACCTGCCAGGACCTTGACAGTACTAAAAGGATCTGGGCCACGCCCTGTGCAACACAGAGGGACCAGCCATCTATAGATTTGGGCAGGGAACACACCTCTTGTCCACCCTTCATCTTGTGGCCTTGAGCTTTTCCCCAGATGGTGGGAAAATGAGGATCTTTATGATTTCCCTGACAGCCACCAGCTTTGAAAAGCAACAGCCACAGTTACAACATACTTTCAGGATGACAACATTAGTGTCGAATCACACTGAATTTCTGAGCTGGACAGCCAGGGATTACTGCAGGATGGCCAAATCCAGCTTTAGTTTACAAATGTACAGCTGGATGAACCCATGCCTCTAGAGACAGAAGTCTGGTGTGCAAATATAAATGTCTGCCCAATTTTTTTTTTCTGTTGTTGTATCTTTCAATTTAAAAGTTCAAAGGAACAAATCACAGCAAACTGGTAGGATGAGTGGGCTGTTTTAAAAACAAAAGAATAGTTACAACAGCGGTGCTTTCAGTTCTGGGGAGATCCTTGTTTTGGTGCATTAAGAAATGGAAGTGCTTGAATGCAGATATGCTTGCTGTTTCACAGGAGCAAGCAGAAAGTGATGTTTAACCATAACATTTGTCCTTGGCCAGGTGAAGTGCTATCTGGGCAATATCTCCCCTTTGAAAGCAAAAGCTAATGTTTTGTTCCAGAAGACATTTCAACAAGAACTTAATTACTTCAATTTCAAACGGATACATTTATTACTGCAGACATTGTAGCTCCACAGCAAGAGATAAATGCAGCAAGGGGGTGCTGGGGGGAGCCTTCCTTTTGTAAGCAGCAGACAGCACAAATGTTTTCTGAAGGTTAAATGAACTGAAACCAAAATTGAAAGTAAATAAATTGGAAGACTGAAAACGTTATCGAACAAACTCCAACCACCAACAGTATTGTGCAGCCCTGCCTTCCAAGGAAAAACAGCTTGCCAAGCCCCTGACCTCATCAGCATTTGATGCATCCATCACAGCCTCATGCAGCTGACATTTCACAGAAAACAAAACCTCATTTTCAGAGACCTTGCATGGCCAAACCTGCAGGATGAATGCTTGGTACTTTGTGGAGAACTGTTCCACGCTGTTCCTGTTTTGCAACCCTGAACTGCACCATGTGCACCCCATGTGCACCCCAATGAGTGAGTAATCCTCATGTTTAACTCAAGCAAGGGCACTTTGACAGACCAAACCAAAACATTTTGGGGCATTACACCACAAAGAGCACAATAATGTGTAGCCAGTGTAATTAATCCATTAGGCAGTTAGATTTTTCAAAGGAAATGCTTCCTGAAAACACAACATTTCATAAATTCCAGAATTCAAGGCTCCTGCAACTGGGCTCAAGTTCTTCCAAGAAAAAATACAGAAAATACAGATGCCCAACTGTAGATGTCAACACAAAGTACTCAGTAACTTTTATTTTTTCTTATACATTCTGGAACATAAGATAATGCAAATGCAGACAGCTTGGTGATGTCCTCAAGCCCTCACTGACCTGCATTTCCTTAAATTTTAACACATAAACACATTAAGTGTTGTTTTAAAGGATAAGAGTTACGGTCTCAGCTTGGTTGTTCCTGAGATTTAAACACCACTTGTTGGTCATCTTAATTGTCACCCAATTTCAATCCAGCTCAGGGACACAGACACATGTCTATTCTTCTAAACCATCTTTCAGTATCTGTACTGGGCCCCAGTGTAAAACCAAATATTCTACAGGGAAGCAAAAAATTACTTCCAAACTCTGGAATACATCCCAGTGCTTCAGGAGCAGGTAATACTTCATGGCTGGCCATTTCACAAGCAACAAAATAATGAAATAAATAATTGTGGTGTGCAACTTGTTATGCTGTTACTTCAGACACCTTCTTTGCCTTCTTAACACAGGAAACCAGTTTTTTCCCTGCATGTATTACACTGTGGCAATGGAATGCAATGTGAAGCAGTGAAAGCAGGAAAACAAAATTATAAAATATACTACACTGGCAAATAAAGAAATTTTAACACTGTCAAGTTGGAAATTTATTTTAAAAATCTAATTTATACAGCTATCGTAATGAGATAAAATCACAGATGAGTGAGTTGGGATTTCCAAAAGTGCTGGGTGGCTTGGTCTAATCACTCTATCATGCCAGCCTGCCTCAAAAAAGTATTAATCAAATCACAGTCAAAGAAACAGCCTGAAGTCCTAGTGCTGATTACAAGCCATTGCATCGGAATATATTTTTATGAAATAGCTGAAAACAGCCTGCATATAAATCTTATGGAGTATGTGACCTAGGCTCTTGGCATCTTCTAATGAAAAACATCAGGTTTTTGTGCTTTATTTTGGAATGCTCAGGAAAAGACTGAAACCCAACTTCTTGGTCTGAGAAGCATGTGGTGCTTAGAACCAGACTTTGGTGGCCTGCAAAATGCCCCATTTTGCAGCTTTGTCCAACAGCCCAGGCCTGGCACCTGGGACAATCTGCAATTTCCAGCTCTCGGAGCCTCCCTTGGGTCAGTGGGGCCACTCCTGGAATGGAGATCTTTCACTTGCTTGGCTGCAACACCAAGAATGCTCCCCAAGTGCTCAGGGAAGAGCTGTTCATGCTCACCACGAGCCTCTGCTGAGCTCCCTGCACATCCCTCTGGTACCCCTTGGCAGCCTGAGCAGGGAAACAGCTCTGCAGAGCCCAGTGTGCCCATGCCGGGGAGCCTGGGCAGGGAAACAGCTCTGCACAGCCCCTTGGTGCTGCTCAGAGCACAGCTGAGAGTGTCCCCTCAGGGCTTGGAGAGGCACCTGTGGCTCCCATCTTCTGCTTCCTGAGAATTTGCTGAGGAAGGGCTCTCACAACATACTCAAACATCCTCAACAAAAGCAGAAAGAAAAGAAAAAGAAGGGAAGGGAAAGGGAAAGGGAAAGGGAAAGGGAAAGGGAAAGGGAAAGGGAAAGGGAAAGGGAAAGGGAAAGGGAAGGGAAGGGAAGGGAAGGGAAGGGAAGGGAAGGGAAGGGAAGGGAAGGGAAGGGAAGGAAAGGAAAGGAAAGGAAAGGAAAGGAAAGGAAAGGAAAGGAAAGGAAAGGAAAGGAAAGGAAAGGAAAGGAAAGGAAAGGAAAGGAAAGGAAAGGAAAGGAAAGGAAAGGAAAGGAAAGGAAAGGAAAGGAAAGGAAAGGAAAGGAAAGGAAAGGAAAGGAAAGGAAAGGAAAGGAAAGGAAAGGAAAGGAAAGGAAAGGAAAGGAAAGGAAAGGAAAGGAAAGGGAAAGGAAAGGAAAAGGCTCACTGCAAATAGCGCTACTTACTGCAGCTATGAGACAAAAATCCTTCCGCTTGAGTGGTCTGAACCACTCATTCAGTTGACAAAGGTGGTCTGACTGAACCACCTGTTTCAAGAAAGCATCTTAACCCCCATCCTTAGCCATCATTTATTAGAGCACACTTAAAGCACTGGGCCTGCTTTGGGACCCTAAATACGAGGATTATTTCAATAAACTGGGCTGAATTCAGTGGAGAACCAGCAGAAGTGTCAGCTCTGGCCACATGAGGAGAGGCTGAGAGAACTGAGCTTGTTTGGCCAGGGGGAGGCAGCCTTAGGGAAAAACAGCAGCCCTGCAGTGCCAAGGGAGAAGTGACCATGGACAGGCTTTTCAAAGTGGACAACTCTGCATTTTTATATCCCCTCACTAAGGAAGGCAAAAAATGCAGGGAATCGTTATGGCATTAGCATGATTCCCTCAGCCACAGTCCCCTGGTCAACCCTCCTGCCTTATTCTGAAAGCAGCCAAATGCTTTGTGGCTCGGCTTCAAAGCCTGGCGCCTACTACCCCGGTTCAGAGCACTGAAAATAGATGATAATTGGATTGGGAGAGGGATATTGATTTGAGTTTAAAAAACACCACATTTTTCCCTCCATCACCAAAAAAATCCTCCTGAAAGAGCTTTTTAAAAATTTAAAAAGGTTTGGAATTGCTCTTTTTCTGTTGATTCAAATAATTTTGATAGGTTTTTTATATATTTTAAATATTTATAAATATTTGATTATGTATTTTGAACATATTTTTATAGTATTGAGAGAAAACACTGCACTGCTTACAGACAGGGAGCTAAAAGGAAGGTTCTGAGAGACTGTTTCATTATACTTCGATTCAGCTATACAAGAAAAGTCCACCCAAAGGCCACTCCATCATCCCTCCCACCTAGAATTTCTTCTCAACTCTTCTGACATCTTTCACTTGCACAAACTTCCGTCACACTTGCCCATTTCCTCCTATTTCATCTCTATCTCTCTTCTCATTCAGCTCCAGGAGGATCAGCATTTGTAAGGTTTCCATCATCCAAGAAAAGGGTTAAAAATCTCAGGCTCTGCCTGTCCAGAACTCCCAAGGCTGCCCTGCTGGGCACCTTCTCGCCGCATCCCCCTCTTCTCTTTCTCGGCCGGCCCTGCTATCAGATTTCAAGGTGGCACAAGCATAGCCACCTTCTTTCTCTCTCTCTCTCTCTCTGTCTCTGGGGGGGTGCTGCCCAATGCCTCTCAGTGCTCCTGCACCCTTCCATCCTGCAAAAGCCTTCACCCCCCATCTCCGTCCAAGGCCCCGGCCTACCTCACCAGGCCGCACGGCCTCCCCTCCCGCACCCAGCCCACAGCCGGGCAGGGGAGCTCTGACCTCTTTCACCACCAGAACCCAAGAGAGCTTCCCCTGGGAGTTGTCTGCTTTTAACCTCCTGTGTTCTCAGAGGTGTATCCATGTCCTCAGTGGCCAATATTCAAATCTGAGCACCTATTGGTTTGACCGCCAAACTCCCAAAAAACTCGCTTCCTTTTCAAACCAGGACAAAAGGACATGGAATAAAACGATAACCAAAGACATCTTAGTTTTGTATTCTGCAGTGTTCTGTGGTTGCATGGCCACAGTGCTGGTCCTTTTCCATTAGAAACCACCCTTGTTTGAAATTTATCTGGCTGTTCACCTGCACAGATTTGTCTCCTGTCTTACTCTTAGAAGAGACTTGACAACTCTGTCCTACACCAGAAGACTTTCACATTACTCTGAGATGGAGAGATGATAAAAACAATTCACTGGTGCAGTCTTTTACAGCTTTTAGTGGTACATATATACATATGAATGTATGAGATACATAAATATGCATATACATACATACATACACACACACAAAACTTTGGCGTTTTTAATTACAAACTGGAGTGAAACATTTGAAAACAGCGTTGTAGAATAGTTGTGTATTTCTAAAACTTTAAAGTAAAAAGGGATCACTGTTTTTAGAAAGCATGGTACAATCACTGAAATAAAGAAACTCAAACAGCTCATATCAATGTGAATATTTTCTTAGACCAATTTGTAGTATTCTAGTTGTTCAGGCAGGGTATTTTCAACAGCTCATATCAGAATAAACTGATTTACAAACTATTAAAGAAAGGGAAATTATTAGCATACAAAGATGAAAAAACAATTTTAGAAACAAAGTATTTAATAACTGAGTTGGATTGAAATTGAAACTAAACTACTGAAGTGACACACAGCTAATGAAAACTGATCCCTGTTAACTCTACTATTAAAGTTATTGTTGATATTCCTTAAGCTACCAAATAACAATCTTGGTAGGTAATAGAAAGGAAAATAATTTATACAAAGTGTTATAATGGTCCCATAAAGAAACTTCCATGGGATTAGGTTGAATGTTGGTTCTTCTTCACCAGTAAGGCAATTTTTCCTGGGCGATAATCTCTCTCTTGCTCTCACTGCCTTGTGTAAATAAACCCAGTTAACATTATTTGACTGTGGTGCTCTGGATTGCACCATCCCTCTTTCCAGGCTTTCTGGACTAAGGACTGGTCTCCAAAGAAGAATTAGAATGGGAGCAAGGCAGTGGCCTCCTGTTTCAGAAGCAATATTCCCTTCTGAAGCTGTTAGAAACTGGTACCCAATGAAGGGAGTAGCAAAAGTGAGACAGCCAGGATGGGGAGCAGACCACTTTAAGTGTTTTTCATGTTCCTCTACTGTTGTTTAAAAAAGCAAATTAAAAAATCAAGCTATTTCTATTTTATCTGTTCTTTGTTCTTATAATATTTCATTACTTGTAACAGGAAGCTTTATTGAACAGTAACTCATCGTGGTGTATTATTTCCCTTTTTTTCCTTTTGTTCTAAAATCTCCTTTATTTTTCTATTAATGAACACCAACCCATCAGGAATTAAAAAAAGGCAGAAAAATCCCCTGATGTCAGGATACAAAAGGAACAAGTAAAACCATTAAGGATAATGCAAAGAATTTTGCTTCAGAGATGCAGCATGACCACTGGCAGCTTGGATTTGCCCTTGGAAATCTACTGCTGAGGAGAGCAGGAAAAGCAAGGGAAGAGAGGCCCCAGCATGGATGCTGCAGTGTGTCAGGCTCAATAAAATATTGCCTGGCTCCTATCAGGGTGGAAAACTGCTCCTATCTAAATGGAAAGAATGATCAATATTCCAGGATGCATGCACTTTCTACTAAGTAATGAAACATGGGGACATTTTTTAAGACCAACTTGAATCAACTGAATCTGAGGAATGAAAATATCAACCAAAGTCTTAGCAAGAATAAACACTACAAGTTTAATTTCCTGCCTCCCAATTGAAAGGGCCTCTATGATTGTTTCATTTATATGCCAGATATTGATCTACATTGTGATTTGTCTGTATTAATTTTCTGTTAAATATCTCTCTAGACTAAAGAAACTACTATAAATGTTATATACCCAAATGTGTATATATCTGATCAGAGATGAAAAAATGCAAAGACTTTGGGGAGATCATGTCTT
The DNA here is from genome assembly GCF_035770615.1 of Melospiza melodia melodia. Lineage (NCBI taxonomy): Eukaryota > Metazoa > Chordata > Aves > Passeriformes > Passerellidae > Melospiza > Melospiza melodia. The sequence continues at coordinate 6,511,127 of NC_086205.1, read as the reverse complement.
TGGGAATTATTCACAAACTGAACACATTTACCACTTAAATAAGAATAATATTGAGGAGAACTGTGAAACCCACCAGATCCTTTGAGCTCCTACCTACTGAAATGGCCTAAACACCTCTGTTTCCTGATATTTGGTTGGCATTATTTATTGAAGTGCTCAAATAATTTTTTTAATTTCGCCTATTAGTGCATTTATAAAGCATTTATAGCATTAAAGCATGTTTTATTTCCAAATGGCACCCATTATGTTCCTGAGGGCATCACTGGGAAGGGAGTACAGAGATCAGGGATGTTTTAGTGTACATTGAGGCACAAATTGTGTCAGTCTTATTTTCTTGCATTATTAATGTCCTTTCCAAATCTAAAAAGGTGTGGGCTTTTGAACAACCTGATTTCAAAGGGAGGTGAAAGGAGCTTTTGGTCTGTGAGTTCCCTCCTTAAGACAGGACACATAGAATTCTGCTTCATTTCACTCATGAGGCCTCATCTTTGAATCTTATCTGGAATTTAAATCACTTTCTCTCATCTCCAAAATCTGCCTTCTTAGGTGACACATGCAGGAATTCTGTCTGTCAGATGTTTCTATTAAGAGATTTGCAACAAACTTATCTTTCACTTTGGAGGGCTCTGTCTGCAAATGGAATTTCGGTCATAAACTAAATTAAATGCTCATTTAGCACACCTCCTGAAAAAACCATTATTTGCTAGAAAACCAAGCAAATAATTTTCAGTTTATTAATAGTACTTAATCAAAAAATAAGTTTAATTAAAAAAAAAAGCTATGAGGGTTAATACAAAACAAACCCTGCTATTCTTTGCCATTACCTCTCAAATATTAATATACATGCTTTTTATTCAGTTTGCTTTCTAGAAGCCTGGCTGAAATGATAATACTCAAACGTTTAAAGGTTACATTTGAGTCAGGCAACTTGACTGCCTGCTGCTTCAAGGGCTGAGACAATTGAGAGCTGTGGCCACACTCCTGAAGGGTCTTTTTTGTCTCTCTGAGCATCAGGAGGTGGCATGAAGAAAAAGGAGGCTCTCCCTGTTCAAAGCAGGGTGATACATCCTTTCCTTGCTGCCGAACAAATAAAACACTTGGTTCAGGCAGCTTTTAAGATGTTATAAAGGTACAAAGAGTGGGATCAATGCAAACTTGACCCCGGAGACAAAGAAAACAGGGTGGCTGGGGCTTGTTTGCTTTAGAGGACAAACACTTGTGCTCAGCTCTAAAAACACCTCCTGAAGAGAGCTCCTGTCTCCTCCCTCTCACACAGTCCCACCTACACACACCACTCAGTTTGTCAGACCAAGGGACTATGCTCCCTTATCAATGCACATCCCACAGGAAGTTATATGCTGGCATTAATTCATTAAATAAACATCCAGGCTTGATGCCTGAGCTCTCATCTCCCATCTGGGAAACACTGGGGTTCCCAGGCTGGGCTGCAGGCAGAAGAAAACCCACCTGGATCCTGCCTGGGGCTGCACACCTGTCCTTTGCTGGCTCTTTGAAGGCCCCCAGCACTTGGCAAATCCATCTTCAAAGGCTCTGATCTCTGAAGGAAGTGCTGAGACTGCTTGCAAGGCCTGCTTTGAACACGCTCAGCAAAGGCAGATGCAGCTGACATGGGTGTTAAACACCTCTCATGATTTCCACATTTCGGGAGAAGCGGTTTACTTGAAACGTTATTTGCGCTGTTGAAAGGGCACAGTGCAAACTGGGGATGAAAGAATCCCTGCTTTTCACACAAGTCTCACACTGAATTGAGAGGATCTTTCCAGGGAAGGGAGTGGAGGGAATTCCGTGGAGGGAATCTCGTGCAGCTCAGAGCTCTGGCAGGTGTGGATACTGCAGCACCCTGAGCTGGGGGCAGCTACAGCAGCATAAAGGCACAGCAAAAATAGGTGCTCCTTATTAGTCTGGCATTTACTTCTGTTCCAGCAGACAATTAGGACATAATGCAGGGAAAAGCAAATGGTATTTTGTTTTAATGCAGCTAAAAGGTGGCAATGAGTCATACTTGGCTCCCTTAATAATTTCTGTAAGGTGAATAATGGTTGTGTGTCCATGCTGCTGTATTTATACATAGATATAAGTCAGGAAATGATACAACTCAAATATTATGCATAGTCTCTTTAGTGAAATGGGGACTGCTGGGGCTTTAATTACAGAGCTGGCATTTTGCAGACAGACTGATTATGTGTTATATACCGTAGGAAGGTAATTAGTTATCAGCTGTATGTGTGACTTTGCCAAAGATTGCTGTTATTTTGTCAATATGCAGCTTGCTTCTAGTACTAATCATGATGTTCTTTATTCACAATTGAGCTGTCTGAAATTTTCCCAGGGAAGCACTGTTTCGCTGACTGGTAAATGGGTGCTGAAATTACTATTTTTAGAAATGGGAGAACAGGTTCTTCAGGTAAAAAATAAAAAAACAACCCTGAAAAATATGCCTTTTTAGTTTTGCCAAATAGGTCAATAGGTGTTTGCTTTCAAAATTGTAAATAACTTTCAAAAAAATCTGAATATTAAGGACAAAACTTCCAACATGCTCCCCTAAAGTATGTAATAACAGACCCATACCAAGTCATATGGAAGACTTACATGACATAAAAGAACTGCAACTGCAGAAATAAAGACAATAGGTGGATTCTCTGCCAGCGGAGAGCTGTGCATTTCTGAAATCCAAACAAATAGTCCATTTGGGCTAGGAAGTGACATTCAAGGAGAGCAACAGCAGCTCTGTCCCTATGGGAAGGAATCCAAGTGTGACATTCAGCAATGTCTCTTATGACCTGAAAGCAACTGGACATTTCCTGTCACCTCTGCATGCAGAGGACTATCTATGGCCCCCTATTGCACACGCTCTGGAGTCATATTAATATCCTCATTTATGTTTGAATTGTAGTACATTTAACTGTTATCACAGTTCTCCTTCTATTTACTTTAGCTGAGCACTGGGTGCTAAGTTACTGCAAGAGTTTTCATTAAACCAGCCACATTTGGTTAAATATTGATCATATGGAAAATGAAGGCTGAATTTGAAATCAGGGTCTCTCTGCTGGCCATGGAGTTACAGCAAACCCTCATCTGGGAGTGCATCCAAATCCAGGGATGGTGGCAGAGGTGTCTCAGGGAGAGAGGGCATGAGGCCACTTAGGAAAGATTAAAAAATGCCACGCAGGCCATGCATGCAATTACAGCAACAGTAAATTCCTCTGAACATGTCTGAGTCCACAGGTTAATTGGAGTGAACAAACTGGAAGGGGAAAGATTGAATCAGTAATGAAAGGATCACAGTAAGATAGGAAAAGAACTTAGTGAGCTCCTGGGCTGTGTGACTGCTTGAAAAAATGCAGTAAAATTCTGGAGTGTCTGGAATACCATTGTCCATTTGGAAGAACACTAAAACAGGGGTAGGAAGATCTGTGCAGTATCAGTCTGCAGGTTTTTTGTCTGTTTTCAAGCAGTTGTGAGTAAATTAGAAATAGGAACTTCACTGGCTTTTAAAATTTGAAGCTTTAAAATTTTAAAATTTGAAGTTTTGTTATAATACCCTACCAGAACTTGGTGCAACTTCTATGGCATAGTGATGCTTCTTTTGGGAAATTTTCTTGCTGATGGAGGTTTGTTATGACTTTAATATGCAATTACTTTAACAACCCCTACAAAACATTACAGCTATCAATAATACCAAAGAATGGCAGGAACTTTCCTGAAATTATGATTCAATAAACTTGAAATTTCTAAGATTAAAGTTGCACTTTTAATTTCATTTGAAAACTTCTGCTAATGGAAGATTCAAGTAAGGATCCTGCTTTTGCCTGCCTAAGAAGTTTCTGTAGGGTTCACTGCCTGCTTATAAAGAATATGCAACTCTCAAGTAGAAAAAGCTTTCAAGACATGAAATTATTCATAAGGATTTCCATTTCCTAGCCAGCACTAGTGCTGCTACAAGACTATAAGTGGATCCACAATTATTTGTAACCCAATCAGGTTGTAACTGCTAATGAGAGAACAGTTAATACTACATTTTGAAGTTAGCTTGGCTCTGCCATGCTCTGGCAAAGCTCAGGGATCCAGGCACAGCTTGAAGAGCACATTTTTAATTGGTGGCATTGAACTGAAAACCTGCACAGTTACCCTGACCTTATTTAACAGCTGCTGATTCTCCTTTATCCTTACACAGTGAATTTCCATTGGTAAGGAGGCAGAGGTTTGGAATCTCAGCCAGTGCAGATTCACACCAGTGACTTCACACTGGCTCATCAGCTCTGCAGATGCCTGATGCAGCCCTCGGGAATTTTTTACTTTCTGCAGCACATAAACACAGTAATAGCAGCAAAGTTCAATATGGCCAATAGATATAAATTCTTCTGAAATCCCGGTGAGTGCAAAAAAGTGTTTTTTAAATCTATGTCTTAAGACAGTCAATATCTTTAGAAAAGTAGAGCTCTTTATGAAAAGTGAAATTGATCTTTCTTCAAATTCATGTAAATCACGCATTTGGTTTACCCACCACAGTCATTCCTAATACATCCCAGGAGCTCTGTAAATAAGAATATTGATTTTGATGACCTCGGGAGGTGGTGCAGTGAGAACTGACAAATCCATAGTACAGCTAAATGACTCCTGCAGTCTTAGGTGAGGAGTTGTTTATATGGCTACTTTCACATGACAAATGCCTGATATAAGTTTTATTAAACCACTAGCAACCATAATGATATATTTTTAGAATATCAGACATTATTTAGAGCTGGAAGGAACTTTAAGGGGATATATAAAGTGTGTCTTTCTCTGTGCCAAGGTTGCACAATGTACACATGCTACAATTTCCATAATATATATAAGAAAATAAAAATTTAGTGGGTAAAGTATAGAAAACGAGGATTATTTGGTGCAAGCAAATAACTGCATTAGAAAATGCAGCTTTCAAATAAGAGCCTTTCTATTTAAAGTTCATTCATTTATGGTGGTGACACAGGACACTTCACTGCAGTGACAGGAAGAGTTTACAAACTGATTTGCATGCAAGCTGTGAGCTGCTTCTGTAGCCTTGAAACTCCTAATGTGTAATACTGATTTTCACAATGGGTTTCAAAAATATGGATGGCTTAATTACAAGTTTAAATAATGAAATTGCTTAATCATGCTGACAGATAAAGTACCTGAAAAGCCTGATTATGTACAGTAGCTGCAGCATGTCTTTGTGCTGTCATGCTGTAACTTCCAGGTGGCTTACTAAATTAGATCAGTAGTTCATTCATGATGAAATAATTCTATTATAGCCCACCTTTCTTGTTCCTAAATTGCATCAAGGAAATGTGTCAGTTCAGTAACACTTGCTGACTGCAGTTAGGCAGCACCCTGTTTTTAAATGTAGAACTAGAAAGCTGCTCAGTTTTGCATTTTTACATAATTTTTCACCATGTGCTTGAAAATATGCCTTCCTAGGCTTTGACATTGTCAAGAGACTACCCAGATGTTAAAGCAAATCCATGGAAAAGCACTTTATTCCTGAACTGCAGACATTCAGAAACCCTGGCTCTAAGGTTGGAATAAACAGTTCATGAACATGGATAAATGAATTTATATTTATTAATAACACAACCTCTTTGTCTCCTAACCTGCCTTTGCAAGGATAAAGATCAGTTCTATCTTTGTGAAATGCTTCAGACACCACCTGAAAGCCAACCTGCTTTTCCTTTAAGCCAAATTTCCTGAGGGCCCTCAGGAAATTGCCCAAGTAATGGATCTTGAACATTTCCAAACCAGTTTCTGCAGGTGTGGTACAAATTCTGGAGCACAAGTGATAAATCACATACAGTGTAAAAGATAAATATTAGAAATAGCTGACAAATAAGAGAGTAAATGTGACTTTTCACCTTCAAACAATAGTTTGATAGGAAATTTCCATTCTAGGCTTCAAATTTCTCGAGTTCCCAGAGTAGTGTAAAACCAGGGCAATAACAGACACTTTAATCCAGCTTGTTTAGATTTATTAATAACTCCATATCAAGATTTTCACTAAGAAATTAAATCAGTTGGAGGGTCTTCCCACAGGATGCTTTAAGAATGTCATACTTTTTATTATTTCATGGTACTACAGACAATTTAAACTTCCTTTTATTCTATGTAGAGTTTCCTTCCTTTTCTTTTTACCGCTTTCATTGAGAAATTAGTGTCTTAGTGTCTTAAAGAATGTTTGCAACAGTTCTAACTTCCCTTGGGAATGACCATAGCTACATATGGGAAAAACAGTTGTCCATGGAAGACCTCAAGGACAGCACATTATAGGGATCATTTTCAGAAGGGTCAACCCAGTTAATTTAAAGTAGCTGAAAGTCCCACACCAGTGTAATAAAGCTGTAATAAAACAGGTCAGAAAATTGCAAAATGTAGAACAGAAATATGCAGAAAAATGTCCAAATAACTTCAAGAAAAAGCAAGTAGAGAAATGATGAAATATTGAGCTTGGTTGTTCCTTAAGGTCATAGAAGTTTTACAGAAGAAGTTTTACAGAGCAGTCACTGCATTTCACACTGGGCTGTGCTGCAGAAATCAGAAATGCACAAAGGCACACCAATTTGTAGGGAATACTTCAGAGTGCCTCAAGAGGAATCCTGTATGTCATAAAGCAAATTCTGGACAGCCACTGTGAGTGGTTTGTGAAGATTTTGTTGTTATCAGTGATAGAGCAGTTGCATTAAAAACTTATATTAAACAAGCTTTTTTCAGTTCAGATCTCAAAGAATATTTTCACCATTTATCATCACTGGTGACTCATCCTTGTGCTACCAAAAACTGTTTTGAAGCAAGACACTGAATAAATATTTGTCAAAATAGCATTCAAAGATGGAAAGTAGCAATAAAGTGTGTGAGAATAGACAGGGCTGTAATGGAAGGCACTTAAGGTGCCAGGAATGCCACAAAGACTTCTTTAAGTCCTGGAATTATTTAATCTCTGTTGCAGAATTAGTCATTCATTTATCATTTCTCTCTTACTGGCTCTGTAGGCAAACACCTCACTGATTTGTTTCTGCAGTGTTATTGAAGCTGTATGCAATAAGCAGTGCAGGCCTGCATACTAATTTCTAAAGTAAGTGTTTAAGAGCATAAGAAACTCTTCTGAGCTTCAAGTAATAAACAACTAAACTCCATCATAAAGAAAAAAGGTGACTTCAAATAGAGCATCATGTTGGAAAGGATGGGATTGCTAAGATGGCTTTTACCTAGAGATTAGATTTCATGCATAGAAATGATGGAAACTTGCAGCATCTTGTCTCTCTGTGTACCCTTACCCCTCCTGGACTGAGATTTTGGTGCACTTTCCATATGAACTCACTTGTTTTCTCTCTCTCCAGTCTCTCAAGAGGGAGGCCACACACAGTTTTCATTATATAAAGGGTGCTCTTAAAACTGAACGCACACAAAAACCAATTCTAAACAATGGCCTAAGAATCCAACAAAAAAGAACAACTTCCAGGCATAAATCCTATTGTTTGATGGAAATATCCAATTTAACTATATTAAAAAAAAAAGAGTTCAAATACCAAATCAATTTCATTTTATCTTCCTACCATGTAACATAAATTCCTTCCAAAGTCAGTTCCTGCTCTGCCATGTCCTTGGGCAGGTGCTGATTTTAAAAAAGGAGCTGGGAGTGAAGCACTTGTCTGCCATGGCCCCTGGTGTGTGTGAGGCCATGGAAGGGGTGAAGTGCGAACCAAGGCCTTGCCTTGATCCCTCAGCAGCTCCGTGCCCACACTGACCAAATGCACAGCACTTAGACTTATCCAAACCATCTCCTGTGGTTCCTGTTAGAAAATGAATTGTTCTGGGGGTTTTTCACAATGAAAAGCACTGCAGGTTAATGCTGGATTATTCAGTCAATTTATCTCATCTCAGTAAAGAAGCATTAAATTTCTTCATGTTTATCTGGTTTTTGCTGATTTAGAATGACTCCACATCCTGCACTAGATTCCCCATTTTTAATGGGATCAACATAAATTTTGCCTGTGGGGTGAAGGCTGTTTGCAGAACGATAAGATCCTGAAAATAATGTTGCACTGTGAATAAAGTACATGAAAAAATTGCTCATCTCTGGCTCAGGTACCTTCTCCCACTAAAAAAAGTGTTGTTATCCTACTGATTTAGGAGAAGAAAAAATACCTTTTGGCTGTCCTCATATTTGTATGAAAAGTGTCATACCTGTTCAGAACAGTGTGAAATACACCATCCTGTTTAGTGTTATGTATTCCACTGTCACCAAAGGCTTGAGTGACTTGGTTAATCATTCAAACTGCAATTCTGGTTTGGTTCACAGCTTTCTAAGCAAGTCAAAGAAACAGATTTAATATTTTATATGTTATTCTTAGATGTCCCAAATGCATATTTAGCTGCCTAAATAATTCACTTAAAATAACACCTATGCTCATTTGAGATAATTAGATAATAATTTAAATACCTTTTACTGACTTTGGTAACAAAACTTTTGGTTTTGTTAAGAGCAATTTCTGCCCTTTTTGTAATAAGTTCTTGGGTTTAAAAAGAATCCAATACTTCAAGTATGAGAAAAGAAACTACATAAATGTTGACAAACACATCATGATATTAAATTTAAACTTTTGAAAGGGAAATTCAGGAAAAGGGTCATGATCCTGAAACAAAGGAAACACCTGGGCTTATAAAGAAATGGAAATAAAATGAAGGAACCTCCTCTACCTGGGCATCTATTGCAGTTTTTATTACCAATGTTACAGACCTGACACTGATTTTCTTTAACATTGCTCTTTCCATACCTTTTCTTCCAGATTACTGCTAATGGATTCTCTCACAACTAAGACACTTAATTTGCAAAAGGATGAAAGTGGGGAAAATCCCAAACTATCCACACTTCTTTCTTTCCATGTTTCTTATAAATAACAAGGACACCCTCAGCAAAAAGTCTGATAGCTCTGATTATCAGCATCCTTTGCAGGTCACTAGTACAGGCACATCTGCCCAGGGCTGTGGCACTCTCAGGTCATGGATCAGTGCAGTAAGTGAAAAATCCACCTAGCAAAGGCCATTAATGGAACAAATAGGGACAAATAAACTGAAAGCAAAGGCTATTAATGGAACAAATAAGGACAAATAAACTGAAAGCCATACTGGAAATAAATCCTTAGGTTTATGAACTGACTTAAAGACACAATATTCCCAGAACTAGCCTGGCAGATACTGTCATTTGGAGTTTCCCCACACTGCCTGTGAAAGGCTGTCATGGTGTTGAGAAGCTCCAGATGCACTGCTCAGGTGCAGCTGTGTAAAATGCTCCGTGGATCCCTTTATCCAGACAAGGACAGAGCCTGCAGCTAAGGTGTGAGCCAAACTCACCCACCACAGAAATGAGATGTAGACAATTAAATTAAACCTAGTCAGTGCCCTGAAAGAATGAGGAGTCTCATGGAGTAGATAGAGCCCAGAGCAGCTGGTATCATAAATTTTACTGTTCTGCAGTGAGAGTGATAAATGATTTCACCAGTTCAAGCTTCACCCTCTTCCAAGGTCACTGGATATCTCTCAGCAAAAACAATCTCTGGATTGTTGCGTTCATAAAGTGAGCTCAGCAATAAAGTGCTCTGCCACATTTTCCTCTGCTCTGGCTGTGGCTGGGACCAAGCCCTGGAGGCTCTTGCAGGGCAATTTCTGCCCTGTCCCACAGGGCAGGTGGGGAACAGGGACAGCAGCTGGGCACAGCTCCATTCCCAGGCTTTTCTTAGCAAAACAACAACAGCAGAGGGAATCGGAGGGTTTGCCACTACAGAATGAACTGTTCTGAAGGTGAGATTTCCAGAGGTACGTCAGTGTCAAAATATGCAAATTATCAAATTAATCCACTCCTGGCAGTCTAGTCCAGCTTCTTTTCATATTGAATAGGACCCTAGCTTGTTTTATGATGTGGTTTTAAAATATCTGGGGCTTTCTAAGATATACCACTCTGGGTATACAGTTAGAAGAAGGCATCAATTTACTACATTATAGTGACAATTTCTCACTGCCTTGTCTTCAAAACCATGCAAGTTCCTTCCTGGCCCATTATTCACATATGTTTTATTTTCAGTTTCTTTTAATTTACCATATAGGCCAGATGAAGCATGAAGAAGAGATAAAGCAGCAATTTTTATGAAGTCCCTTCATGACAAAACTTACAACAGTATCACCTTGACAAAATAAATCTATCTTCATGGAAGTCTGGGCACACAACCCATAACAAACTTTATTTATACTTTAATCTTACTTTCTTTTTCATCTATAAACAACAGCTGAAAATATACTGTGGAAATCAATTGACAGCAGCCGAATGAAAGGCAATTAATCAAGTGACCTAAAAAATACTTTCTGTCTCTAGTTTACATCATGTAGGAGTTTTCAGTAGTAGTTAGGAAAGTTCATGGCCAAGTTACAAGAGTCACACACAAATTTAATTTATTGAGACGACACTGGTTCTCTCTCATTTTAAGGATATAGAAGTTGACTGCACTCAATTTTCAAAATCAAAATACTTCCCAAAACCTAGCATTACCATTATTTAGATGCTTAGTACGAAGTTTAGAAATACAAGTCCATCTTCAGCACTCACAACAGCCTTATCTGACATGATATCAGTTACTCCTGACTTGCAATCTTCAATATGATTTAATTTCAGTTTATTTTGTGACACTAAGATTTCATATTGAGTACAGCACAAACTGATTCCAGACTGGTTAGTGTTAAATGCAAAGCGAGTGCCATGACCACCACAGGGCTTCTCACCACACTCATCTGATAACCATGATGGAGATCTCATTTTTATATAAATTTAGAAGGTGAATTAGAAAAGTAAACATTCCTATAGCTACATTTTCCATAGCCTGCTTTGGAATCAAAGATAAGAAGAAATTTGCTTTGAAAAAATAGTACTTTGCTGAAGTCTGTTTTCTTTCATCCAAATGATGCTTATCCTACCTAAAATGAACAAGTCTATGAAAGGCAACTCTTATCTCTTTAATAATAATATTCTTGCAATATACACTTAATAATAAGGCAAAATTACATACAGCACAGCAGATAAAATAAAAGGTCTGCAGATAGGATTTACAATATAATAGAAGTGCCTTTCTGTGTATCACCATACTCTTTACCAAAAAGGTTTCCATCACTCCCATTGTGCTGATAAAGTAGATTTTAAAAAAATTATAAATGGAAAACATTTAGGGAACTATATGGAATGTCACATCTCTCTCCACTGCCAAAGCATATAAACCTCTACTTACCATTTAAAGTGGCTCAATTAAAATAAACAACAAAAAACTAGTGCATAAAATGACTTGACAAAGTTAACTTAATTGTCTCTTTTTATGTGGATCCTAAATAGAGTTGAAACAGCTGCAAGTTGCAGTGTAATTCCAAGAGATTCCGGACAGACTCCGGACAGCTGCTCTGGGATCTGGGTGGCTCCCTGTGCTGCCTAAAGGGCTGAGGAGGAGAAAGGATCCTTGTTGGGAAGGATGAAAGTTTGACAAGAAAGTCTCACAGATATGTGTGCTTAGCAGAAAAATTTTTAAATGTGGAGTCTGATGAAGGAATAGAGATGGAAGCAAGTTTTGATATAGAAGAAAAGAATTGCTGAGCCAGTCTCACTGGATAACCAAGGAGGCAAAGGGTGTGTTAGTTAGAAGGGGTTTTTATGGCTTAGAGAAAAGGATAAACCCACCTTAAACAAGATGTTTTTACCAAGCAGGAAGATAGCACAGGCAAACAAACAAGCCTGCTGATGTGGCAAGTAGAAAAAAGGTCTCAGAATTTTCCACTGCAAGAAAACTGAATAACAACTTCTAGCTTAAACTGTAACATACTAACTTTTAGTGATTGGAGAACAGTAGCATGAATATGGTAATTATAGTGGTTATGGTAGGCTATAGATAATAGTTAAGGTATAGATTGGTTCTACTGTATTAAGATGCTCAGCAAAGAAAAGCATATAATGCATTGTAACCAAAAGAAAAGTACATAATGCATTGTAACCAAAACCAAAGGGTCTCCAGGCCTGCCTGCAGCTGGAGCTGACAGCTGTGGGCACAGCTCTGTCACCCATGACCCTGGCCTGCTGTAACATCTTGGATGGAATAAACTGCATTTTGTATACAATAAACTGCATTTTGGAGAGCCCCTGGAGTCCCACATCCCTCATTTCAGCTCTTACAGTGGCGCCCAACGTGGGGCACCATCAGTAAGAGCCTGAAGGAGGGATGCAGGACTCCAGGCCTGCCTGCAGCTGGAGCTGACAGCTGTAGGCACAGGCTCCGTCACCCACCACCCTGGGCTGCTGTAATGTCTTGGATGGAATAAACTGCATTTTGTATACAATAAACTGCATTTTGTATGCAATAAACTGCATTTTGGAGAGCTGCCTGGAGTCCCGCATCCCTCATTTCAGCTCTTACAGGTCCTGGATGACCATGGGAAGCACGAGGGTGGTACCTGGTCGAGCTTCCAGTGGAACTCGGCGGGGCGGAAGGTGTCGGCCTGGTCGAAGTCCTTGCGCAGCAGGAACACGAGGCGGCAGTTGTGCACGTAGAGCGCGTAGTGGTGCCGGTTCATCTCTGCGGGGACACACAGCCCTTGGTGCCTCACACACCAACAGCACCCAGACACAGCACAGAAACCCCAAAGAACTGAGCTTTTTCATGGATTAGTGTGACTCTTCTTGAATTGTGCCGTATCTGCTTTGTTCATGGAATCATCCTGCCTTAGCTAATAAATGAAATCCAAATGCGTGTTTTACCTAACTTGTTTCAGTGAAGAATTAGAAGTGTTTCAATCTAAATAATGAAAAAGAATTAAACATAATTTAGTTATGCTATCAGTCAATTCCTGTGAAATCTCTAGCTGTGTTATCCCAGCTGTGTTTGAAATTTATGTCCTTCAGTAAGCTCTTAAGGCAGCAATGCTTGGAGTGGCAACATCTGAGATCAGTTTTTTCTCAGACCAAATTAAATGAGGAGACATGGCAACACTCTACTGCTGTTGATATCCCCTTTGCATAACATTTTTTCCATACACAGACTCACCTGTCTTGTCAGAGTTGCAGAGAATAGTTTCCTTCTCAGCTCTTAATCCAGGACTAGGTCCATGTTTCATCCACAGAGTGATGGTGAATTGATCAGTTAAATTTTTTGGGACTATTCCATCTGGGATTTTGGCTCCTTGCTTTCCATCAAATTTAAAAATCATGTCATTGCTATCCATGAGGAGCCCAGCTGTCCAGTTGGTTGTTGTACTGGGAGATGGTAACAGGTCAATGGCACCTGAGGAAGCTCCTGCAAATCACATAATGATTAACACAATGAGAGACCAGTGAAAAAGCTGTGGAGATTAATATAGGCTAGGGTTCTGATTCACACTCTTTAGACTACTTTACTACCCAAATGGTCCTACCAGCCTCAATGCCAAATCACTGAAACATTATAAAATACCCACCATTGTGAACCAGCAAGAGTTTTCTAGATTAAATGCTCTGCACAGAAAACTATAGAAAATAATGTAAAGTTATCTTTCTCAGAAATGTTCATTATTTTTCTGACACTGATTAACGGCATTTCTTCAGCCAGTTCAAGATCTGCCAAGTCAAAACAAATTTTCTGCATTTATCTTCCCTCCCTTACAGCAGTGGGCATGATTGCAGGACAGCCCCACAGTGTCCAGCAGCCAGCCATGGATATCCCAAATAATTCAGGGAGGAATGTCCATTCACAGTGGGGGATTCACCCCAACCAGATAATATCACTCCAGTGCTGCTTTCTGGTACATATTTGATGGTTGGAGCTCTGGGTGTACTTTAATGATAGACAGAGATGGAAAACACTGCGGTACCAAGATCTGATAAAACAGCACAGTTCTTCACAGCTCTGTGTTTCCTTACAGCTCAACAACTGCCAGGCACTATGAAAACCACGCAAAGAGCTACCCAGAGCATGGACCCACTGGTGAAAGACAGCCTGGAGCAGGAAATATGATTCCAAGAGTAAAAAACACAAACAATCTTTGTATTCCTGTTGCTGCTTTGTCAAGTAAGAATATGGTGAGCAAACTGTGATGGCATAAAAAATCCCCTGCTAAGGTGTTCTGCCCTCCTTCACCACCCAGGAAGAGATAAAAGATCCTAAATCTCTGCAAGAGTGCAAAAAAATTTAAGCCAAAAGTGTGTAGAATTGTTTCCTAGAGGCTTTAAAAAAATGTATTATAGCAATGATTTGGAAATATTTATCTTATTCTGTAACTGAATGTCTTGGGTTCTTCTCCAAAATTTACTACTGTAAAATGAGGCTATTTGGAAGTGATATTTTGAATATCAAACCTAAAACCTACCTGTTCATAGTTTGAGCATGGAGACAAAGTGTATTTATTTTACAAACTATAATTCTGGATAATACAAGACACTGAATTTTGTGTAACCAGCACCAAACTCAACAGGTTCTACTTTATCTGCCTATATTTGTATGGAGATTTATGGCTAAGTTTGGAATCTCATCCTGTAACGTGTTTTAATCCTGTCCTGAGAAAAATCATTGGATTATTACTGGGGAGATTTGGCTGGAATAAATCATGCTTTTCCTATCCTAGTAAATCCAACCAGAGTGCCAGGCTGCTCAGCCATGTACAGAGACAGATCTGGAACAATGCAAACAGGATCTCTTTCGAGGTGTTCCCAGAACAGCCTGACCATGGGATCAGTGCTCTTCCACAATGTAGTGCCTGATGCCCTTTTCTCCCAAAATGCTTCCAGAACAATGCAGGAACTGTTGCATGAAGCTCAGTTTTGGGCTAAGACCCCTAAGGCACCTCTTGCATCTGAAAGTGCTTATTTTCACAAGTGATTTATGCAGTTGGCCCCACCTCCTCTCCCAATCCTGCACATTTGGGCTCCAAACTTTGTGCCAGGATAAGCACACGGTGATGCTGCTCACTGAGCTGGACCAGACTGCTGGCTTAGCTGGAAACAAATGATGCAAATGACACTCAGCTCAAACTCTCCTTTGTGATCAGAGCAACTTTGGGCCTCTTGCAATGCTGCACCACCCAGGATAATGGACAGGGCAGGATTATGGCTGGAGCAGGGCCTTGAGGCTGACAGTGTTTCCCTGCCTCAGTTTCCCATCTGACACATGGGAGAATTAGCAATCCCATTATTTTCTATTTTATCTACATTTAGAGGGAAAGGAGACAGCACCAGAGCCATTTTCCCACTATATTTTAGGCCTCTTATCCTGTGTTTATTTAAGTGGGATTTTTTCTGATATGTTTTTGCAGTCCAAGTGGTGTCTTTTAGACAGTCTGTACTTTTTATTACTGTGAGGTAACAAGGTGAAAGAATGCTTTCTAAAATGCTTTGAGGCACAACACTAACAGTTCCTTGCCTTTAAAATGACTGAAGTGTAATTTAATCATTTAAGCTGCCCACCGTGACCATCCAAGGGACGCAAATCTCTGGGTTATTGAAAAACAGACTTGTACCTTCCATCATATAAAAAATGAATTTTAATTTGCCCTCCTTAACATCTTCCTTCTCCAGATTTCCAACAGATAAATGAAGAAATAAGCACAAGATTTATAAACTGGATCTTTACTTTTACAGAGAGAGCCTTGCATTTTACATGGTGTAGAGCTGTATGAGTGCTCAGTTCTGCACACTCTGCAATCACATCATGCTTCACTGTATAAAAAAATTCAGGGTTTTCATCCTTTTCAAAGGATTTTATCATCCAACTATTAGTTACAATAAGGTAACTTCTGGGAGAAAACTGATTTCCAGAAATAATTTAAGTGGCTTTCATAAGAGCTCTCTCTACATTAAGGATCATAAAAAATACTAAATAGCAAAGTGCAGGCCAGGCTAAATGCAATTCTTATGTAAAGCACATTGTCACTTTTCATCAAAGTCCTGTTACAAGTTTCTACCATGTCTGCTCGCTATGAAGATATGGAAAACCTGGAACAAAAGAATTCTTTCAGCAGTGAGAATTTCCCCCCTGTTTACATACACTCTTACACTTTTGTTTTCTCAAGTGTTTTCCATTCTCTTCCTTTATGGATAAGGAGAGGTGAAATTCAGCAGGGATGTCTGTCCCCTGCTCAGAGCCACCACAATGGCCCTGCAGACCCGAGAATTGCCTGTAATTCTCTTTTCTGCTCCAGTGTCAGCAGGTGAGGCAGTCAAGCCACACTGTAAACTGAGCCCCTTAGAGCTTGTACAACCTTCCTCAACTAAGGACTTTTACACCAGCTGAAGGTACCGCCTTTCAGCCTACACTTGAAATTATAATATTGTTGGATATAGCTGCTATCATTGTTTGATTACAAGGTAATAATTCTGTGGTTTAGGTCTTGTTCACAGTGGTCTGCACTGAGTGACTGTAACATTTGCATTTCAGGTCTGTAACAGCACAAAGCAAAGTTGTTTTGGCTGCTAATACAGCTTCTTAGAGGAGGCAAAAGTATTTGACTTTAGCTGTTATATAAATATTATTTCTAGAATATTTATATGTAATTGATATATAATATTTATATATATTTAGCTATTATCTAAATATTCAACATATTTTTATTAAAATTTTCATATTTTATGAAATCAAGCCTTGGTCTGCCTCTCAGATTTAATATCATTACCATGATTAAGATGCATATTGGGGCAGATGGATTTTCATCTCCTCTTCTAGAACCCAGTCAGTTGGATTAAGACATAGAATCAAAGTCATGATTGTTTCTGTGATCTTAACTAAGCAATTTTGAAGTTGAAAACATTCAGATTTTATGACAATGCTACTACTCCCGTTCACCTTTACCTCCCTTTCTTCATCTCCACTGATAACTGATAATTTCAACTCTCAACCATTTTTCCCTGGAAATTGCTTCTCCATTTTTAATAATTTAGTAACACTGGCTGAAATTTTTCATTTACAGAAATTATTTCCTAAAGGTCAGTGTATTGATCTTAACATGCCTGCAGCACTGCTGGGTGGTTATCAGAGCAAAGGCAAGCCCTACACCAGAGCACCCAGAACCCAAATCCAGGCATTTAAATGGAAAAAATTGCACAATTACTACTGTAGCTGAGACAGAAACCAGGCAAAGAGACAGGGAAGATGAGAATTAATGTCTACACCATCAGGGCTTCATAGGAGGACTCTAAGGACATCAGAGCAGGAGAGACATCTGATCTCAAAAGATGAAGGGATTATTGTGCGGCCATTGCTTTGTCAGATACAGAATCTTAAAATCTGAAAAAAATATCTTCAAGTATTTAACCTGCCTTTCAGAATTGACTTCTGCATTTTACACAAAGTTATGAAAAAGTACAAAAAGGGAGGAAAAAATTTGGAAATATTTCTCCACCAGGTCAGCTCTATCTGAAGTTTATGTTTCTTAAATATTTTTGCCCAGAATAATATTTTACTTTTTATTTCTTTGTCCTCTGGCACAACACTGAGCAGCAGAATAGAAAGCCGAGTTAGGAGGACTGAAACACGACAGGGAGATTTAATTCCCTTCAAATCCTATGGTCTTCCTGTGATGGCAAATCTACACTGGAAATCTCACTATAGCGTCACACCACTATCTGTAGCAGAGGAAAGAAAGAAGGGGAAAGAGATGGAATGAGGAAGAAGGAAAAACTGAGAGGGGAATCAGAGCAGGAGAGAGAAAAAATTAAAAGAAGGCAGGGAGAAAGTATGGAGTGAAAACAAATGGAAAAGAAGGATGGGGCAGCTGTCAAATATAATCACTCTCTCAATTTTCATTGCTATAATCCAAAGTGAGCCAGCTGAGCTAAATCCAAGTTCTGCATGCTTACAGGTCACAAGGAGCTGGTGCCTTGTTTGCAAAAATGGAAATGGAAATCCATATCCATACCACATAATTTCTGCAGAGATTTCTCAGAGTAGGTTTCACGATCACAGCCCTTCCCAATGTAATTGGTCTGCAGCTCAATGGTGGTGTGGATGGAGGACACTGGTCCATCACACGTCTCCAGGTGGATGCTGGGAAACAAGGGAATGCTGCCAGAGCCAGGCCTGTATTCAATCCGTTTGTTCCAGTCTGGAAAAACAAACAAATCAGAACCAAGATCCAATGGTGAGTAAAGGAAAGGGAGTTATATAATTTCAAATTACATATTGTTCTCAAAGGACACTGTCTAAGGCAAAAATAAGAGTCTCTGAAGTTGGCACCAATAAGCTACTCTGCGAAAAAAATTGGATTTTGGCCCTGTTTTTCTAAGAGTGTCAGGCTCACTTAAGTAATGCCTCTCCTGGTTGAGTCACACACAGGGGCTGCACACAGCAGCTCCTGACAAGAAGTGCTAATTGGTGTCAGTCTGGAGCTGCAGTGCCCACGTTCCGTGACAGACTACAAGCTGACTCTGTGGGGAGGAGGTTGTCTGCTGCACCCAATTTGGTCAGATTTCACAGCCTTGTGGTAAGAACAAATGCCTCCAAGGACCAGGCTACACCAGTCAGTCTAATATAACACCTCTGTAGTGCCACTTCTTGTCTTTGAACATCTTCCTTATTTTGTGAAGCACTGGTGACAGGAAGTTCCAGCCGAAAGGATGACTCTTGCTTCCAGCTAGATCTGACTAATCTGTTTTTATGCAGATGCCTCACAGCCCACAACAATTAAACAATCCCCTGCCTCAGGCAGCCACCTGTTTGTGCCACACATACCCCCTGTGCTGCTCAACTGAAGCATTTTAATGTTTGAAATCCAATTAATTATGGTGTTTGCAACGTGCTTCAGAGAAAACCCGAAAAAGCAGCAGTAATTACAAGCATCTATTTTAGCTGTCTTTGCAGCTCATATTTTCATCAAGTCACAGAATGGCTGGAGTTGGAAGGGATCCTCAAAGCTCCCTCAAAGGGACACCTGCCACTAAACCAGGTTCCTCAAAGTCCCACCCAGCCTGATCTCAGGTTGAGGGACAGGGCATCCACAGCTTCTCTGGGCAACCTGTGCCATGCCTCAGCATCCTTACAGGAAAAAAAAATATAATTTCATATATCCAATCTAAATCCAACTTAAAGCTGCTGCCTCTTGTCCTGTCACTACAGGCCTCAGTAAAATCTTTCTATCCATCTTTCTTGGAAGTCCTCTTCAAGCACTGAAAGGCCTCAGCAAGATCTCCATGGAGCCTTCTCCACACTGAACAACCCCAACTCTCAGTCCAGTCTTCTGGCCATGTTCATGGCCCTTCCCCTTGTTGCTTTAACAAGTTCAAATCTTTCTAGGTAAAATAAGACTTCAAAAATGGAAAAGTTCTAGGTCTTGACAGTCAACAAGATCCCTGAAAGCAAATGGACAGAGATTTGTTCTAAATATCAGTGGAAGGGAAAACTAATAGTGGATACAAAGATGTATGTATGCATTTAGTAGGTGAAGGAGTTTGTGTTTTTCAACAGATCTCATTTCAGAAAGCTCGGGACTTAAACTGCATTAAACTAAACATTTCCAAGAAATTCTAAACATCCATGCAAACACTTTGAAGTGTGAGGAAGTCATTAGTCCAGAGTCCAGGCAAGGATGCTACAACCACTGGTCTGCAATTCAGAATTCTCTGATCCTCTTTCTGACATAACCCAATTGGTTTTTACTAAAATCTTTAGGACTAGCACATCATGACTAAGGCAACCATGACTGCCTGTGCACATATAACTGAGCTACTATTTCAGTTGTAATTTTCATGTAATTCACTCCATTTGTTCCACATTAAGTTAGACTTGATCTACAGTATTGCATAATTTCTCTGCAATTGTTGGTTTAAACAGTTCCATTAGAATTCCAAGTACCATACATGGGACATCATTACAATAATAGGTTTCTGTTCCCTCTCCATTGCAGAAATTTGAGGTTAACACTTTTCCAATAGAACAAGAGCAGCAAATTCTTTGAGGTTCTTCAGGTAAAAATAAAGTAATTTGCTGGTTTTATGCAAACTAATAATATATTAAGTTTTGATCTTTATAATCTCTTATTCACCAGTTCAGGAATTGTATTCCTCTACCCCAAACGGAAAATAAAGTCTTACATATGTCTGGAACCTTTCTGACTATTTCAGCAGCTTTCAGGAACATTTCCATTTCTCAGCTATACCAAATGGACCGGCATTCATGCAAAATATTCATTAGTGGATGTGAGATATGACTGAATTACAAACTGCAAGGTGCCTGAAGCTGCCCACTCACCTCCAGCTATACAAGGAGTGTCCTGTAAAACTCACATCATATAAAATAGCACTGCTCATGAGGAAGAAGGAGGGGAGGCCTCTGTTTCTGCCACAAGAACTGGAAGAGGTATTTTGTTTCATGCTTGTTTTCATCTTGGCAGAAGTGGGAATGTGTACCCAGAGATCATAAACCCTGCACCTCCCTAAATCACTCACATTTATCTCAGTTCTAAATTGTAAAACATCAACTAGACTTGAACCAGTGTCTTTGGACCTTGGTCTACTGCATCACCACAGACCAATCCCCATCCTAAACTGCACCAGCACTTCCTTCACTGACTTAGTGCAGATTTAGGGATTCCACCAAGAAGTCCCTCTCCATGCCAAAGGCATTCCCAGGAAGGCGCGAGGCAAAACTAGAGCAGGTTACACTCCTGTGATGGCAGAACCATCCCTAAAGGCAGCAACAGCTCTGATAAAAAACAAGAGGCTTATTTCCACAGAACCTGCCCCCAGGCACTCAGCTCCCAGAGCTGTGGAGCTGAGGCCAGCACCCTCTGCATCTCACCACCACTGCAGGCAGCAACGCTGGCAAGGGCACAGAGCTGGGACAAGCAACAATAAGCAGTAGTAACAGTACAAAGAAATTACTGTGACAGTAACCCAAGTCCCTTAATTTAATTTTGAATGGTGTATTTTGCTTTTTCTCAGAATAACATCGCACATTGGACTTACTCAAAGGATCAGCACCTTCCCTTCGGGAATGTGGTGGTACTTTTTCATTTCCTCTGGAGTCACTCACAGGAAAAGTCTTATGTAACCTGAGTCTGCAAATACCTCTGAATTTAGGTATTTTCTAGATATGTTCCGATACGTAACCCCACCTGAACTGGCAGGCTGCACTTAGATTAACTAAACCCAACCAACACAGTTCCTGCTGTGACACAAACCTGACCCAAGTCCTGCTAGAACACCACATTACACAGCAAACTTAGGAAAGTAAATGCTGTCAGGGTAGAAGACTGATTCCAGGGGGAAAGTCTGAATAAAACTAGCACTGTTTAGTCCTGCAGCCACTGTTTTGATTTTATAATTCAGCAGGCTTTTTCTTGCTTGCCACTTGTAGCATGAAGCTGCTCCAGACAATGCAAGACAACCCCAGCTGGGTTATCCCTACAATTAGAGTGTAAATATCACCATGTCAAGCTTGTGGTTCAGATTTCATCAATTATAAAGCAACTATGTAAACATGCATCTTGATCGCTGAGATACTCAAACGATCCCAAGATCAAAATGGATCAAACTTCAGTGACAGTTTGAGCCTTTAAAAGTAAATCCCAATGCACTGAACAAATTTTCCTTGTAACAACAGATGGATAGTGTGAAGACGTTCCTTGATCTCTAAACTTAAGGTTTTCTGTGCTGTCTTTGTGATTCATGTTTTGTATTTTAATTAATTTTTAATGCTAGATGACACTGAGGGGTTTAATCTGATTTTTTTCCCTTGAAGATCACGCAGAGGAGGTATGACATGGTTCACATCTCCTACATGTGTGTGGCCATAAACTTTGATTCCATTTCACAGTGTTAAAACTGATAGTGATGTAATTAAAGATAATTGTAACACAGTGAAATATGAAACTTCTCTCCTGTTGCACTGAAGATATGCATCTTGGCAGCTGAATGTAAGATAAAATTTATGTGGTGCCGTTAGTGAGTCTCTGCAGCATCGCTACATAATTGCTGGAAAAGAAGGTTCCCAGAGCAGTGTAATTGGTATCTCTTCTGTTTCCTCTGCAGCATTCTCACATCTGTGCTGTTTATGTAGGCTAGAGACTTGGCTAAAGGTTACTCTGGTGCCTTTTTAATGTGAAATAAGATGAGTGACTTGTTAAGGAAATGGTAATCGGGTCTGACTCAGTTGAAGGGTTTTCACAGCAAAGAGAAAATTCAAACTAATGTCCAAAGCTCTGCTGGTTTGCTAAGAGATTTAAGTGCACATCTCAAAGCATGAACAAACATTCATATACACCTTTTCCTTGTGCAGTATGTTGATAGTTTCAAAAAGACAAACAAAAAAGAGACAGAAATTTGTGCTTAGTACAGGACAGTGGAAAGGCTGATGCTGCAGGAGCTGGTGAACCCAACCGAGTAACTGTTGTGCTTGACCTACTGACACTGAATATTCCATCAAGTGATAAAGTTCCCACACCTAATGGTGCTTAATTATGTGAAATAAACATATAAGAATCTAAAACCCATGAAACAGCATGGCTTAAGCTATTATTTGTCATGAGATTTCATTTGAATAATGTATTTCCTACAGTGTCAGGGCCCCAAGGGCACTAATAAGCCCCAATGAACCTCCACAAGCTTCACCTGGGGCCTCCACTTGCCCTTCCATGGGCCTGGAGCTTTGTTTAAGCTCAGCCCCATCAGACTGAGCTGCAGGTGCTGGTTTGTCTCAGCCACAGCATCTCTGGATCCAGGAGCCAGCCCAGGCCTTGCTGCTCTGCCTTGACAGAGCCTCAGTACTGTGGACTGGCCCAGTGTATGATCCCAATCCTCATCCATGGATCCCTCATCCATGGATCCCAATCCTAATCCAAAAATCCTTCATTATTGGATCCCAATCCTCATGCATGGATCTCAACCCTCATGCATGGATCCCAACCCTCATCCATGGATCCCAACCCTTATCCATGGATCCCAACCCTCATCCATGGATCCCTCATCAATGGATCCAAAAATCCTTCATCAATGGATCCTAATCCTCATCCTTAAATTTTTCAGCCCAAGGTCTAAGAATATGTGGCAGTATCTACATGCAGAGAAAAAAAAAAAAATCATAAGGAAAAGCTTCAAACCTAACTGGATACCCTGCAGTGCTTTAACTTTTTGGCAGAGGAAATGCTAATGGAATGATGCTGTCAGCTGCATCTCAGAGATAAGAAACTTCTCAATGAAATGATAATTGCCCCAGTAAAGCTCAGGAGGATCTTGCAGTGAAAATTCAAACAAGAAATTACTAGTTTTGTAGTTGCAAATACAGAAATGTGAACAAAGGAGTTATATATGGAAATAAAAATCTAGCTAAATAGGTCCAAAATGAATGGGGGTTTTGTATCACTTAAGATGGAAAAGACTGGCTTCAGTATTTCTGTCCTCAGAACAACCAGAGAGAAGCAGAACAGCCTGCAGAGAGGGCAGTAATGGGTTACTCGGCAGATGTGAAGCTCATGGTACACAGGGAACTAACTGGTAATGATCCCTGTGAGCCTGCCTTGGGAGTGTTATTTGATATTTCCATTTGCAGCCCTGGCACAAGACCAGGACTGTGTTAGTTACTGCTGCCAGTGAAGGGAAAGGAAGGCAGTGCCACACTAGAAGTCAGTCTAGAAAGAAGATACCCTAAACACAGAACAAGGTGACCTTGAGAACTGGTGTTACAGAAATAGTGCTTAGTAATGATACAAAGTGCTCAGGCAGTTCAGCAAACCTCTGAGAAATCACTGAAAAACAACAAATGGTAAAAGAGCTGATTTCATTAAGACAAGAAAGCATTTCCACAGGCCACCAGTCTGATACAGCCAGGCACAAGCAAGGCAGTCCTGGAATATCTAAAGCACTGTTTTCAGTAAGAGGACATGGTAAAAAGAAACATGAGAGGACCTGGAGTGCTCAGGGAAGACGTATTTAACTACAATGCAGATACAGAACTTACTAAAGAGAGCATATCTAAAAAATTAGATTGGAACAGGTATGACTGCCTTCTCTGAGTATGTCTGGTAGTCAAAGCAAAGTAAAAACGACATAGATACAAGTAATAAAGCAAATATGAACTTATGTAAATTTTAAGCTCAAAACTTGGTAGTACTCAGGAG
Organism: Melospiza melodia melodia; assembly: GCF_035770615.1. Lineage (NCBI taxonomy): Eukaryota > Metazoa > Chordata > Aves > Passeriformes > Passerellidae > Melospiza > Melospiza melodia. The sequence continues at coordinate 6,486,998 of NC_086205.1, read as the reverse complement.
TTTAGTTAATTTTCAAATGTCTGGAGTGGTTATTTAGAGTGGGTATTTTACTAAAATGGTGCCATTCAAGTTAACAGCTGAATGTAAGTATTTCATCCTGATTACCCTGGTTGAAGGATTTGTGGCTAATGCATGCATAGCAGTGCCAAGCCTAGACTGGCATAAAGACTCCCTGCTTCACAATAAATTTCATTTATAAAAGTACGGGTGAATATCTCACAGCTAAGACAACACAAGGATGGTGCTTTGAGCTGCTAGGTGTCTGCACAGGAGTAATGCAAATTGATTTGTGTTTAGTGCAGAAATTACTTGGTCCTTTTAAATTGTTCTGGAAGACTGAGAATATTACCTTCATCAGCAAGGTTTCTGCACTTGAACAGCCTCCTCCAAATAATCAATTACCTTAGTAATAATATTCCTCCTTGTTAAAAGCATTGTCAGAATGAAAGCCAATATGGTTTTGGTTTGCCTCAGTAACTGGATCTTACTAGAAAGCCCTCATGAAAACCATTCTGAAGTCACTCAGCAGCTCCTACAAACAACATCTCTGAGGAATGTTGACTCAGAAGAGATGTGAGATCACTCTGCTACTGAAGTGGAAGGTCCTGCCCTTCTTTGTACAAAAGAAAGATTTTATTTCAGCAGGAAGAGCAAGCTGATGTGACTGCACACAGGCTCTGAATGCCTGTTCATCCTTAAAGAGGTGCTGGGAATGTGCCTTTGGGAAGGGCCCAGGCCACCTTAGTGGGCCCAACATGCCTTAGGAAGGAAATGGTATGCACTATCTCTGATACACTAACAACCTTTTAAGAATATTTTTACAATCTATTGGGTGAATGAACAAAGAAAAGCTTTTATTTCAAAACTATTTTTAAGCCAACGCTATGTAAAAGTAATTTAATTTTTCAGGACTATCTCTTTTAAGACGAATTTTTAAAGAACTTCAACCTTATTCTCTTTCTTGCGTAGCTGGGTGTGGATGCATATGGGTTCACAGACCTTGGAAGATAAATACAAGAAATCTTTTCAGACTGGTAAAACACTTGAGGCTGGATGCTGTGAAATCGTGTTTTGTATTTGGAGTCCTAACAGTCCAACTGCAGGTTAGTCACCATTGCCTATGCAAGGCCATATGAAATTTGGCATGGAAAACTCTCCTTCCACGAGGGGAAACTAAGTGACTTTTGAGTTTTGGGCTGTTGTCTTTGCTCCACACTCATCTCCCCAGGAAGCACAGCCAGCCTTCCCTGTTGTGAGCTCTCTTTTTCTTTCCCAGGATATTCAGTTGGTTGTTTCAGAGAAGTTTTTTTGCTTCTAGTAACTATTTTCTGTCTGAAATCAATTGCATTTTAGGGAGCAACCTCACTTGTAGTTTAATTGTCAGTAATTGAGCAGACCTCTGACAATCTCAAAACATATTTTTCAAGTTTTCAGGTGCATGATTCTACCCTTTTTCCTTTTTTTTTGGAGGCTAGACTCTTCTTCTCCCCACACAATGTGCTGGTCACCAGAGAGCCTGGTGCAGGAATAATTGTTTTCAATTTTTTGCTACATTGCATCTTTCAGCACATTGGGTTAGATTTAATTTCCATTTGTAATCCCACTATGGAAGGATTAAAAATGTTTTATACCAAAAATCTAAGTATCTTCGACTGCAGATTGAGCCATGATGATGTCAGGAGTACTGTCATCATCCAGCTTTTCTTGGTAATTCTGTCCTTTACCTACCTGGCAGGACATGGACACTGCACTGTTTGGAAATCATGGACATGAAAACACAGCTGGTATGAAGAGATTTTGTAGCACAGCTCTAGAAGTCACTTGACAAAACCCACTAGTGAGAATTTCCAATTAAAATACCTGATTAGGAAGTAATTCAGCCCATTGATTTACATTTTTAGCTTGCTCAGTATATGAATAACACTCCAGAGTGCTCTGCTCAGAAAGCAGATGCCAGCTTAGGTTAAGTTTGTTTCTAGAGCAGCCTCTGAACAGAGGGGAGGCTTTTTTGCTGAAAATATCTATGTGGGGATGTGGCTGCTGGTGTATTAATGCCCATCATCATCAGAGAGCAGGGAAGCAGCTCCTGGATTTAATGAAGATTTCAACGCCGTTAGCCCAAGGAAATATTGATTAAAGGAAAGCACCTTGGCTGGTGGAGCCTTATTTGCTCTGCCACACATCAGTCACATGCTGCTGGCCTCAAGAAACAGGAATAATTTTGAATTGCTTTACATCAGCCTGTTCTTCCCTCTCGCAGCCCTGCACAGTGGAGGTTATCTGAAGGGCATCTACGCTGAAATTGGCTGCAATAAAATTTTTAATACTGAAGTTGCATTAGACCACTCCAATCTCTATTCATGATAGTTACATAAACAAGTGCACAATATTTCAAATTACAAAAGCCATTAGCTTTCAAGAACTAAGTGCCAATGCCATAAATTGAAAATCCGAGTTTTTATTTGTTCAGGATAACATTGAAGAACAAGAAAAAAAAATCACGTATTTTAGCAACATCTCTATTACAACCAAGGACTCAGATTATTCCTCTTTTCTGTCAAAAACCTCCCATTATTTTACTTCCTGAAGTCATCCAATCTTTACAAATATAGCATTATTTCAAAGAAGATGGAGCAAACTTGCTGGCTGCCCCTTTGTGGGGAGGTCACAGAGCACCAAACACAGGGAAGAAAGAACACTATAAATATCTTCCATTTCTAGTCTCCAGATTTCCTCTTTAACTACTACAAATACTCTTGGAAAGATTTGCTTATTTGATCTTATTTTTTCCCTATAAACAGGTGATTTTTACTGGCTCAAACTGGCAAACAGCATCACCTACATGAATTTCTCCACCTGTAAAAATAAAAGGGTATGAAAAAAATCTCTTTAAGAGAAATGTATAAATCTCTGGAATGCTTATGTTGTAGCTCATTTTCAAATTACAATTAATGAATTAATAATAATTATGCAATGAAGCCCTATCTACTCAATTGTTTACTTAAAGACCTTCTACCCTGAGTAGGAGACATCCCCTTGCATCTTGTGCTCCTTGAGCTGGGGATGTGCCAGGGAGGTGAAGAGTCGTGTGTTTGACAGGTGCAAAGGTACAGATAACACGAACAAAGCATCAAAAACACACCCCAAACCCTGATCAAACCTGTTTGAGATTGCTCCTTTCCCTTTTATTGGCTGCCTAGTGTCTAAACCCACCTGATGGAGCCAGTAACAAGCATAACAAGCACATGAACTGTGAAATAATACTGGGCACTGCCACCTTTGCAAAACTTATTCAATCAAAAAAATACCTGAATAAAAAAAATGAAAAAAAAATATTCATCCATTGCACCCGTTTTAATACAAATCTCAAGCTAATTTGGGGATGATAATTAATTTATCTGAGATAACTCCATAAAATGGAAACAGAATATTTCTCCAGTGTAAAGAGACCATAATATTTTTAGAGAATAAATCATGTGAATAGTAATATCAGTTAGAGAATGTGGAAATAGTTCATAGCTATTGTGGTTTCTTTCAACAAAAATGTTCTTCAAATACTTGGGTACTAGTACATCCCAAAAATCTGAAACGTGGCTCCGGTCCAAGTGAGGGCTGTGGAAATGGAATCCTGCTATTGCAAACATTTCATTACTAGCTCCTCTAGGCAAGAGCTTCTCATTTCCCAAAGAAAATATTTTTTCTTCTAAATGTCAACCTGCAAATTTACCTTTAAGTACAACAGCAAAACTGATTTTTTTCCTTCTCAATCATTATGTTTAAAAATTACAATTATGAAGGTCAAGTTAGTCCTGAATGACACCTGCATAACATGGTCACATCCAATTTTTTTGTCTGTAATCCAGCCCTCATTTCCATCTTAACTAATAATTAGTGGCATATCTATCTTCCCTGTACATTGTCAGCTGGGGTTTTCTCCATTCCAGACAGGGTATAGATCCTTACAGCATTTTTAGAAAATCAAATTGATTCCCATCAGCATGTCTCAGTATCAAGACAGGAATCAGCTTTAAAGATGCTTTTCACACCCACTGGGGGTGACTTTGCTCCTGCATGCTACAAAAGCCAATCCTGAACCTTGAACAAGATAAATTGAACAACTCCAGCTCACATGGCAGAAACACCTTGCCATGGTGGCTTCAAAAATGCTCTTTTAAGGAATAGTAGGACAATGGCAAAACAGCATCATTTTTTTTTACCCTCCAGAATATTCTTATAAGATAACTTATTAGACTCATGAGATAACTTATTGGAGTAGAAATTTGTGGTTTTTTTGTCTGGTCCGCTCTTTGTTCTGCCTAGAGAAGAAGCATGGCAAATGCAAGCAAACATGGGATTATCATCCACTTCGTTAGCAGGCTTGGAATGAGGCAGAAGGAACAGCAGCGGTTTTCCACACCAGTGCAACAAGCACCCTCCTTTCCTTACTGTGAGGTAGAGGGAAAACACCAAAGGAAAGAGATTTAAATAAAGAATTACAACAGAAAAGCTATTCAGCCTTACCTTGCCAGCCTGGTTTGCACACAGGTTTGACGTTAACTCGAACCAAGACATCTTCTGTCGCACGCTTCTGCCCACAGTCAAAAGCTGTGACCATTATCTCATACTGGTGCTGCTTATCATAGCTCAGTTTCTCCGTGTTCCTGATGTTACCTAGAGGTTCAACACAAGAAAACATTCAGAGATTCATTCTTGGCCGAGCATCCCCAGACTGCAACATCTGGGTCCTGGTTCATCAAGTGCTTTGTGACTTTTGAGCTCTCTTGTGACCGTGTTCACAGGGGTCTCAGGCTGAGGGAAGAGATGAGAATGTTGACTCCATATTTCAGAAGGCTTGATTTATTATTTTATGATATATATTACATTAAAACTATACTAAAAGAATAGAAGAAAGGATTTAATCAGAAGGCTGGCTAAGAATAGAAAAAGAAGGAATGAATAACAGAGAGTCCAAGCCAGCTGACTGTGATTGGCCATTAATTAGAAACAACCACATGAGACCAATCACAGATGCACCTGTTGCATTCCACAGCAGCAGATAACCATTGTTTACATTTTGTTCCTGAGGCCTCCCAGCTTCTCAGGAGGAAAAATCCTGAGGAAAGGATTTCTCATAACACATGTCTGTGACACTCTCTGAAGTACACAGGACATGCAGAGGCAGGACACTGATGAATGGGAAGGATTTTCTTTCAATCTAGCAGAGAAATAAGATACTTGTGGGAAAATATAAGATGGGGGTGATATAATGTGGGCATGGCTCTGTCAAAAAACATCTGCTCAACAACACTTTCTAAAGTAAGATGGTAAAAGTAATTAGCAGTTACATCTTGACACGTGAGCTATTAGTGCACTCTCCTTTTCCACATTTGCCATAACACCTGGCTTTAACAGCCACCTTCCTGAGATCCACCACTGAACCCAAGTATCTTCCTGTTTTCTCAAAAGCTATTACCCTGTAGAGGAGAGACATTTTAAAAATAGGAAAAGCCCTAAAATCACCCCCTGCATTACAGTGTTTAGCAGTATTTGATAGGGCAGCACATAGTTATCACATGCAAAATAAAACCCAGCAACAACAGGGTTTATCTGCTGAACCTGACTCACATAAAAAGGTAACAAATTGCCTGCTTTGGGAACAAAAACATCATAACTTTCAGAAGGAAAGGGAAAGATCTTTCTCTGAATAGTTCCTGGAGGACTGGGAGAGCACCATGCAAAATATATGGGTTTTCTATTAACAAATTCAGCATTTTAATCCTGTCCATTTCCACTGGAATTTACTTTTTGCACAAGTTGAAACTTCATCCTGTTTAATTAATTTTATGCTTTTGCTCAGGGCTGTTTGCTTTACTATCTCTTTGAATGAGGATTTTGTTCCAGAATTCAAAGAACAAACTTTGCAGCACTGCTACACGTAACATCTGCTTGCAAGCAAGGATCAGCAAAATCCAATTGTTTGTGCTAAATTTGAAATGGGCAGCCCCCCATATCCTGGAATTTAGTCAGATGCAGTGAACTGGTCCCTACAGGTGCTGGCCAAATTCTCTTTTGTTAGGCACAAAACTTTAGGTTTGGTTTGAGCATTTCAGTTTCATTTTCTTTTTTCTTTTCACACAAGTGGATGAAAAACAAGAGAAAGCAGAAAAATGCAGCTTCTTAAAAGAAGTCTTTCACTAAAGCTCCATTAATTTGACAAGTGACGACTTTTAGCCGCTGTCTCTCTGCTTCACACTTATCTTGTCAGAGCCCACCACTCTACTTTTTGCTACTACTACATTAAAGCCAACTCTAGGAGTTTATTGAAATGGAAGCAAAACTTTTCAGGTCAGGCCTGAAGAAAAGCTGTTGTTTGCATTTATCACCAGCTCCAGGTTCAAAGACTGTAGTTTAAATACACCCTTGCATCTGCAGTAAATGGCCCAATACCCCATTTACTGCTGGCTCTGAGTCTCTCCTGCTCTCTTTGTGGGCAGGGCACGCAGGTGGACAAACCCTTCTCATATTTAAATGTCTTGAAAGGAAAAATGGAATTGTGAACCGCTGAAGGCTGGTTTGGACCCAGGGCAGTGTCCTGCAGACTCTGGGGCTCTCTCTCTGGGGTGCCTCATGTTGCCAGGTGTTTTCAGGCCTGCCATGGGCACAGCTCTTTGCTCCCCACAAGAACTGCAACAACCACATCAACTCTGTCAGAACTCAGCACATCCCTCTGGGTGTCCAGAGCTGCCAGGACCCTGCCAGGGGGCTCAGAGACCCTGGCACACAGCCCAGAACACCTGTGGGCTTGATTGTGACCCGTGGAGCAAATTACCAGCTGTGTATGAGGACCTGAAAGCCACAGAAGTTTAAGCAGTGTAGTAATAAAATCATCACTAGGTGGAAAGGTAGATTTTGGGGTTTTTAGAATGGGGGTTTTGGGGACAAGATGGAGGGACTTGGGCATGTCCAGCCTTTCTTCTTCTTCTCTACCTCCATTTTCTGCAGTGATGTTGGCACTTTGGGATTGGTTTAGAGTAGAAGCTCACTGTCTAACACACGTGATAGGTATTGGAAAGTAATTGTAAACATGTTATCTGTAGTTGGTAGTATAAAGAGATAACACCACCCCAGGGGCAGGCAGAGTGCCTCTGTCTGTCCTGCTGAGCAGACCTCGGCTGGACAGGAGAAAAATTTTTTATAGATGATAAGATACAATAAACAACTCTGAGAGCGAGAACTGAAGAGCTCTGACTCATTCTATGAATGTGGAGGCTGAAACAGAGACTGTTCACGTGTCTCGGGGCTGCAATAACCTGCAGAACCCCCAAGAAACTACTTCATTGGGTTTTGAGTTAGTGATTGACAAAACAATCTAATCGCCCATTTTACTATCTTGAGTTGCCTAATTAGTGGCTGCCTAAGAGGATTTAATGAAAAACTGCCACTGTATGTATATACTTAATTACTGACTTTATATCTGCTCAGTTCTTCTGTCCTTTCTCCATTATATTATTTCATACATGAATCTTTGTATTTCCCTATTTGGTTCTTCTTGGTATTATTTTAGTCTGTGATCAGCAAAGATAATTCTCAAGAAACCAAAACTGTCCAACTGTCCTACAGGATTTATAAATCATTACAACATATTTACATTTCATTAAATTTATCTTCCAAGATCTGTATTTCATTATGGCCATTTCAGATTTGGGCCACAAAGATTCTGACTCTTAGGTGTTGTTCTGGAAGGTCATTTGGATGACTTGCATATGTTACCCAATAGTTTATTGATTTCCTAATATTGTTTTTTCTTACCTCTGATACTTTATGATTCTTTGGGTTTTTATAACTTAATCAATACAGTTAAAAAGCTGACACAGAAGGAAAGCACTATAAACACAGACTAAGTAAAGTTTTAGAGATGATAGTCTGAAAGTTTCTGTTTACATCTCACCAACAGACAAAAAAGTAATTAATAACATTAAAAAGAGAAAATTTTAATGGAGAAGTAAGTACACTTCTACATAATTCAAAATTAGGCCATACATTTTTTATTGAGTTTTCCTAAATATCTGCCTTTCCCTGAAAATACCCAGAGCTAAAACCAGCTATTTTCAAACAACAAAAAGCAGATCAGTGACTAGAGGAATATAAAAAGACCTTCCTGAGGACACAGGAGGACATTTACATGTCTGTTTCTTCAAGGTCAGTTTTGGGGATAGATAGATATAAACATTCCTCTTTTATGGCTCTTCCACCTTACTTTGGAGCAGACACAAGAATGGGGAAAAAACTTGACTGATTTAGTATGGCAATTCCCTCCTAAATTCCACAGTTACTAAATCAATTGATCTTCCTGTCAAAAAGGTTCATTCTTTCCATTTGACAATGGAAAGAATCTGTCATTTAATAAATATATAAATATCAAATGCAGATGCTCAGCTATAAAGTTTGGCTTTACTTTCCTGGCCATATGAAGTGTGCACAGCTCCTGCTGCAGCCCTGGGTGCTGTAAAGGGGGATTTTGTGAGGTCCTGTTCTGTCCAGGATTTGTAACCTGATAAAATCTGTACAGCCTGGACAGGTCCCTGTCTCATCCTCACACTGAACGGTTTGAACAAGCATTTGTGAAGTGCTCCCCAGAGCCAGGTGGCAAATAAGAATCATCCCCATTTCTGAGGTGAGACTAGGTCAGAGCTGCGACAGAATTTGTATTTATACCTGAGTTCCCAGATCATCTGACCATAATCCCTGACAAATAAAGCACAAGATACATGAATAAAAATGGCTTTTGCTGGCATTCTGACAGATCTGTGCATTGTGGTTTAATTTTTCTGTCACCTGAAAAAAGCCTACACTGTTGCTGCAGTAACTGACTTGACTTGCATTCTCTGCTAAGGATAAAATGAGATTAATCTGCATGCAATACTACTTTAAAACATATTATGCCTTACACCTTTAATCACAGTTCTTTGCACAGCAAAGCACAGATTTGTCCCCTGCCTTTACATGACTGTGTTTTATGACTCAGAGTTCATTGCCCTCTGAGTTGGGCTCATCATACACAAGACTGCATTTTACTAGTGCTATAGTTTCAGAACACAAAGCAATTTCATCCACAAGGAAATCACATACCAAGGGCCAGTCGCCAGAGATAACCGAGAAGTTTTATATTACCTTCCCAAAGTAGGAAATACCCTCAGGCTGATGCTGCTTCCTGTGCCCTCTCACTCCTGCCTCCCCTGGAGTGGGGATGAGGCAGCCTGTGCACCAACACCTGAGCCCGCAGGGCTCTCTCTGCCTCTCTGCAAACCTTCCCCAATGTGCAATTCAATTTTTCAAGCCCAAAAAACTGCTCCATGCATGGATCTAGGGACAAGAAGTAAGTTTTACCTAACAAGACACTGGCCTGCCAAAAGAAAAAGAGCTGATCGTAGAGCTCCATCTTTTTACAGACCTAAATTCAGGGTTAGTTTCATGTGTTGGTCATGAAAAAGTCCACCCTCTGGGGCAGACAATGGCATGTTTTCCTCACAATTCACCCTCACCTCCATCTTTTGGGGCCCCTTTCCATATTTAGATTTGATTTTAAGGTATTTACTTATCTTCTTTCTGAGTAATGAAGCTCCACATGTAGGTGACTGAAAAGCATAAAAAAAATCATAACCTGCAGGAGACACAAGAACCTAGATTTGTATTTCACAATGGCTAAAAAAAACCCCCCTGTTAACAAAATCCTAATTAGCACAGTATTACCAGACAGACCCAGGCATCTCATACATCTATTTTAACCACCTGACCAGGAACAAAAATGGGCATGTTTCCAAAGAATTTGCACCACAGAAAGTTTCTATCAGCTGCCATAGAGAGACATTCTCAGCAGTGAAATGTGGTGGAACTAAGCAGCATGATTTTATCACAAAATAAAAGTATAGTCATCTATTCTGACTTTGTCTCTAATCCCAGTGGGTTTAAGCAATTACCATTATCTTAAAAAATTGCAAATTAGACTGCAATTACTGTTGGTTGTGGCAGCACTGTTCTTTTAGTGAACAAATAGATCAAAAATATTAATTGAACTCATGACCAAGAAACTGCAAGTATTACACCCTTATGCCAATTATTCACTGCAGGCTTTAAAGCCACATTTAAATCAATGATTTTCTCACTGCCTTTGCTGCAAAGCAGGTCCCAGGCACATGAGGACAAAGATGTAACCAACGACTCCTGGCATTTCCTATGCTTTTGATCATATCTGTGACTGTAAAAAGCCACGAGCACTCCTGAAGCAGCTGCTCTGTGTGATAGGAGCTGAAAAGGCATGAGTAATAGAAATGACTACTCTGTATCACACCAATTTCAGGGTATTCTCTGTCCCTTATACCTGCCACAAACCCCACAGGAAATTTTGAGACAACGTGTGGCTTCCCCGAGTACCCACCCTTCACACAGACATGGAGCCTTGGAAAAAAATGGATTCAGAGACACAGAGAACTTTCTTTTATGACAACATGGGAAACCTCACAGTTAGATAAAAAAGCCACGGAGAGGAAAATCTTCCAGGGAATTGCTTCCAAATATGTCCTTCCAAATGCCCAGTTGCTGTAAAAAATCCTTTGTGCAGTTCTCAGGATTCTCAAGAATCCTCAGGGCTACTGTGGCAGCTGCCCTCATTTACTCAAATGCAAACATATTCCTCATGGTTGCACTTCCCATATCATACACTTGCTTCCCAGTGTGTGATAACGAGATGGATTTTTCCCCAAAGTCATTAAAATTTATTGATGTAACAGGTTATTATCTTCTGATGCTCATCTGTGCATTGTGCAAGAACTGAACAAATATAGATGAATAATTTTTGAACAGGGTTAAGAGTTTTTATAAAACATCCCAACATAAAAATGACTGCTCAGAGAAAACAGTAGCTCCATGCATGCATTCAATTTACAATTTGGCCAAAAGTCAGATTTAACTTCTGAATTGTACTCTCCTCCTACAAACTTGGATTAAATGTTTCTGCTAGGAGAGATAAATCAGAGCATTGCCGGGTATGCACACAGGGTGTTTCTTCAGGGGAAACTATTTTGTATAATCTGAAGCAAGCAGAGAATGGGAGGAAGGACCTTCCACACACTTTTCATACAACTCTGTCACCGTTCCCAAACTCAGTTCCATGTTCTTTGCTGATCCAGGAAGCTGACATACAAAGCCACTAAGATCAAAAACTGCTGCCTATGGAAAACTTAATATGGTTTATTATTTTCACTAAAATATAAAATATATACCTTTGAAAAACAACTAAAACAAACCAACAAAAACTTAAGAAATGGTACTTATTCTCCAAAGTACATTTTCTTCCATGCTGCAGTGTGACTGTGTTCACAGGGGTTCTTGGAATGGGGAAGAGACAAGGATCTGAATCCATGTTTCAGAAGGCTTGATTTATTATTTTATGATCTATATTACATTAAAACTATACTAAAAGAATAGAAGAAATGATTTTATCAGAAGGCTGGCTAAGAATAGAATAGCAAAGAATGATAACTAAGGTTTGTGGCTTGGACTCTCTGTCTGAGCCAGCTGACTGTGATTGACCATTAATTAGAAACAACCAACATGAGACCAATCACAGATGCACCTGTTGCATTCCACAGCAGCAGATAACCATTGTTTACATTTTGTCCTGAGGCCTCCCAGCTTCTCAGGAGGAAAAATCCTAAGGAAAGGACTTTTCATAAAAGATGGCTGCAACACTGTAATGGATAATAATGGATAATGGATCCACTTCAGAAGCACCACAGCTGGGCAGGTCTGTGGACCCATGATCCTAAAAGCTTTAACCATCAATAAACATATGCAGAATATTGCCATATTCGGGTTCTGATTCAGGAAATTCAGGGGAATAGAACTGGCTGTAACCCAGTAAATAACCCCTGCATTGGGGAACACATGCTGCCTTGGGGAATGCCATCACTTGGATGGGAAACAGGATCTGAGACAATTAGGAGAATGGACCAGGTGACCAAGAGTCATGTTGCTCACCTAAACCTAGTGGTTTAATTTCCACAGGAGATTACTGCATGGCTGTACACAAAAGGGATGGAATCGCTCGGTGTGAGGGTTCCTCTGCCCTCAGAGATGAGAACAGGATTTCTCTCTGGAGTTCCCTCTCCAGCCAGGTGACCAGCTCGTGCCCCCAGCACTGCCAGCCCTGCAGACAGCCCTGCTGGGGCCACACTCACCGTTCCTGTCGATGGCAAAGGGAACATCCGTGGTGACGATCTCGTAGTTGCAGATCTGGCTGAACTGGGGGGAGCAGTCCTCGTCTGTGGCTTCCACCTGCAGGATGCTGTCATAGATCTTCCCCTCTGTCACTGAGGCCTTGTACATGCTCTCCTTGAATGCTGGGGAGAACTCGTTGACATCCTTCACCTGGATGTGGACTACTGCCCTAAAACAGGCACAGAAGAATATCAAAGAGAAAAGTTAATTTATTGTGACACCTCACTAACAGTTTATTTTCAAAACACTTGAAAAGACTAACAAAACGTATCTAGAAAACTATGTGAACTCCTATTAAAATGAGATATTAGAATTTTTATGTTTCATTTCCTCAATTTAGCATCTTAAGTGGCACTAGGTAAAAGTCCATTGCCATGGCTTGTAAGGGAGAGAGTTTTTATGGTTTTTGCTATTAAAATCTGCCCTCAAAAATGAACCCCAGCAGAAAGCCAATGATATCATTACACAGTAAAATAAGACATAGTAGTCTTCTGCACCCACTACCTAAAAATGAGCAGTTTACAGGCATTCTTCCATATTAAGTAAAGCTCTCACCTTCTGCTGCTGACAATTATCTAATTCTTCAAGTAGTCACAACACCGCACATGTGTTTAGTGAGTGAAACCCAAAGGCCTTGCTTTGGAAGGCTTTGCTTTCTGGTTTGATGGGCAGGGTGACAGAGGGACACAAAAGGGGTGTTCTGCAGCAACAGCAGAGCTGCAATAAAGGCTGGGACCCCAGGCAGGGTGGCTGAGCATGAGCTGCTAGACAAAATCAGTGGGCCAGACTTCATTTAGTCAAGATTAGACCAAAATTTTCCACAACTGGATTTCTACCAGATTGTTACTAACGTGAGAGGGGGAAACATAATAAAATTTTATATTGTGAAGCAAAACCTGTTTCTGTGATTTGATGGTTATCTGCTATTGCATGCTTCTTCCTAACTCTGTATTCTTTTTAAATAAATATCCTGAAAACTTCAGCTTGCATTACAGACCAAATTAAAATTTTAATTGTCATATGTCCTGGATGAGCAAAAGGAAGAATGATTACTATAAATCATTTATTATAATGGCTCTCAGCAAAAGGAACTATTTGTACAGCACTTATACATCTACGTGAGTTAAATCCATCTTCAATGACAAATGAGCTGGAGCTTTGTTTCTTGAATTCAAAGGGGAAAAAAGGCACTGTGCCACCAAAGCTTATTCAGGGAATTGGCTCCACAGTAAAAGTACCACCTACTGACCTTCAATACACTCCACTTCAGAGGACTTCACTTTCTCTGAGACTTGTTGGACAAAAGCTGAGGTCAGACTCCATTCAAATGTGACACTGCTCAGCTTATGGCACAGATATGCTAAAAAAAGGGGATGATTCCTCTTTTCTTACCATTTGAAATGAGATGAACAGAGAGAAAACCTATTTAAAAATTGCAAATATCAATTGAAAGCCAGTTTCTATGACCTGGATGTATTCAAAATGAAAGCACAAATGGAAAATATAAACCGAAACTGAGATGCATTTATCCACTTGAACGGGGATCCTGTGCAAAGCTTTAACTGAAACAAACAAAAAGAAATATATTTTCTACTAGGAAAAAGGAATGAAAAAATGGCTGGAATATTGCAACTACAATTTATCTTTATTTGTTTTCTACCTGAAATAACATAGACTGTGGAGCAAATGTATGCCAAAGCAAAAAAATATTTCTCCTCATTTTCACTCACTTGTGAGATTTCTTCCAGTTGGTTCCACCTGGTCCTGATCCACAGTCGTAGGCCTGGATGATGAATGTGTATTCCTTCTGCAGCTCACAGTCAATGGGACTCCTTGCTCGGAGCCGACCTTCTCCAGATGTCTTGTTCAGCACAATGGCCTCAAAGGGCATCTCTTGCCCATGGATTTTAAAAGCACAAATTTCACCTGTGAGGAACAGCACAAAACAATCATAACTGGGGGAGAAGGGGGGTGGGTCTAAGTCTTATGCACTGGAGAGACACCTGCAAAGTTCATTTGTATTTCACCTGCTTTTCCAGAGGAGGGAAACACAGACTCAGGCACCAGGTCACTGTGTATCCAAAAGAACCATTAGGCAGGTGTTGTGCAGTGGGATGCTCTGAGTACAGCTCCAGGCACACTCCTCCCTCTTCCTCTGTCAGTACTAAATGGTTCCTGAAAGCCCCAGAGGCCATTCCATATGGTACCAACAGCAACAGTGAGCTAAATTACATTTGAGCTAAATTAGGAGACTGTATTTATTTAAAGGAAATAACAAAAAGAAAAATAGATAATACTCCAGAGGTGGTCCTTTTATAACTGCTGTCACTCCTTGAGCCCCTTGAGCTGCCAAGGTGGTGGTAGCTGTGCAGATTCTTGCAGTTCAGTTTCCCAACAGTGGAAAAACTAACGGTGCAGAACACGGGCACATTCAAAACACATCCTGCTTTATTTACAGACATACATCAGCTCTGGATCAGAAGCAGCTGAAGGCACACCGAAAAGTGTCCCTTTTGGACATCTCAGTTACACACCCACATTCTCACTCTCATACATGAGTGCCTTCCTGGCAGCAGCTCACTCTGCCTCCAAACTGTTTCCTGATGCAATAGATCCATAGCACCTCTCAGATGAGCACTCGAGAACAGAACAGATGATAGAGCAAGGACTAATCAAATTGATTTGATCAGAAAAGCCAGCATAAAGGATATTGTGGGAATATGAGACTGGAAAGGGAAAAAAGACCCAATTTCTGGTGTTCCTTTTTTTATCCTTCATAATGATAGCAAGGATATGCACACTGAGCTAATTTCATTTTACTTTTAGTTCAGTCTCTATATCCTGCTCCTATGCAAGATACTCCAGAATCCAACTTTAAAAATGAAATATTTATATAAAGATCAATATGACTTAAATATTTTTATGACACATTAAACACATGCTTTTTTATGAGCAAGTCAGTCTCAGGACATGCATTATAGATTCAAAGCCATCTCCCACTCACATAATCCTTTTCCATTTATTTCCAATTTACAGTTGCAGCCTTTTGAAAATCTCCTTGCCAATCATATCTGAGCCAAGTGCCAAATTCTAAATTAACTCTGAATCTGTGACCTCTAATTCAGGCTAGGTTCCTGTTGCTCTATTACAATATATTGTTTATTTTTGCAAAAGAGAACAGACGGTGACTTTTACAAAGTGCTGAAGTTCATAATTCCTATTATGTGTGAAAAATAGAAAATGGCAAGGGCGTGTGTGCAGGGAGGGTGGGGATTAGGTATGGAGCTATAAACACAGAATTTTAGAATATTTCCTCCACTATCATCACACTGGCTTCCCTTTATGACCACAGGAGCTGAAGCTTTGCTCAGCTACATCCACTGACATTTAGGCAGACGAATCCCACACTTCACAATTGCAATCAATCCTGTGAATGCCTTTAAAGGACCAGCACACGGTTGTTTTGGTAATTATGAGGCGCTGAAAACATACACGAAGCATTGCTTACACATTTTCCTGCTGTGCCCTCTCCCTCCAGGGGTGTGAAAGGGCTGTGGAGTTTCTCAGGACAAAGCTGTGCTCTTTTCCAGGCTCTCTGCTCTCCACTCTCAGTGAGCTCAAATATTTGGGCTACAGAAGAAGCAATGGGCTTTAGCCTGACATTTTCAACACCTTGCACATCCTAAAAGCAGGCTGCACAGTGATAATGAACTGTGCACAGGGCCCAGAGCACAAGATGAAGAGAAGGCTGAAGGGCAGCAGCCTGTTCAGCTGTAATCACAGGCACTGAGTTTGCATCCCACTGCTGTCACACACAACCTTTGAAAAAAATTATCTGCATTTCCTTGTAACTTCAAAACAAAACATTCATCTAAAAATGATATGGTGGATTTCAGCTTTATTTTAATTGAAAAGAAAATAAACCGGTGCAAACATGGGAAATCTAATAGCAAATACTGTATGTTGTGTGCTATAAAGACTGGCCTTCATAGTTCCTTAATAAAGTTTTCCTCAGATGCACAATCTATCAACAAAAATCCTAACTTCAGTGCTTTGTCTTTATTATTTTATTGATCCACTGTTTGATTGCAAACAAGACAGCATTTGCAGACGTCCAAGCTACAGTTCTTAAAAAGTAGAAATAGCTCCAGGCAGATAAAAGTTCTCTCAGCCCTTATCTAAATATGAATAAATTTTCCCTCTCCAAAGGCAGTGCCCTAATGCAAAGCAATCATAGAAGCAGCACATGTTCCAATCAGTTCTCATCAAATATTAGAAGTCTCCATATCCCGCTCCTATGCAAGACACTCCAGCTTTAAATGTGACTCTAATTTTGCCTCCATATTCCCATTTGCCAAAAATAAAATAATGACAGCTGCCTGGAAATAATGAGATATTTGTAAACACACTGCAAAAAACCCAACATGCACTTCCAGAATGTGGCTACAGAAACCTGCTTATTCCAGAAAACAACTGGAAATGTTGTTAAAAATTGGGTAAGATTTTTTTTTCAAAAGAAGGGCTTTATTGCTGTTTCCAAAGAAATGAACTAACACTGTTGAACAATTGAAATGTATAGGATCATCACTTTTTAAAAAGGTGTCTTAATGGCTGTATTGCAAATGGAAATCATAACAGAGTTGTAAGAGCTGTAACAAAGCAGAGTATTAAGTAAGGTCCACTGCCAGACACAAAGACATCGACAGATCTATAGAAATACTCTTATTAAGCATTTCAAACAATGCCTTTAAAATGTAACAGATATTATTTGTAATTATTAAATAGAGCTAAAGGGGTTTATTTTAAGCCAGCTGAGCTAACCCCAGACTGTCAGAGATCAGACAGCTACAGAGGCTGAGCTGGGCAGCATCACCGACCTTCTGGCCCTGGTACAGTGAAAGCCAAGGGAGAGGGAAACTCGGGGCAAGAACAGAAGTGAAGGCATCATGTCTGGTCTCTGACACTGACCACGCTGGTGAGGGGAGATGCAAAAAGGACTTTATGGCAAAAGAGATAACAAAGGACATTACTAGCACGAGAAGAAGAATCAGAAGACTGTGTTTCTAAAGGGGACCAGTGTCACAGACATCTTTTATGAAAAATCCTTTCTTTAGGATTTTTCCTCCTGAGAAGCTGACAGGCCTCAGGAACAAAATGTAAACAATGATTATCTGCTGCTGTGGAATGCAACAGGTGGATCTTTAATTACCCTATGTTTGTTCTTTCTAATTAATGGCCAATCACAGTGAGCTAGCTCGGACAGAGAGTCCGAGCCACAAGCTTTTGTTATTCTTTCTTTTTCTATTCTTAGCTAGCCTTCTGATGAAATCCTTTCTTCTGTTCTTTTAGTATAGTTTTAATATAATATATATCATAAAATAATAAATCAGCCTTCTGAAACATGGAGTCAGATCCTCATCTCTTCCCTCATCCTCAGACCCCTGTGAACACTGTCACAGACCAGGACAAAGGGGTCAAAATGGAAAATTTTACAAACGTAGTGACCTGTAAATTCTGGCAAACTGTGTAATAAATGGCTTTGCTTTGCTGGCATCAGTGGAGTCCATGTCAGTCGATCCTTGCACCAGACATACATGATGCCAATGGGAACAGTGCCAAGCTTATCTTACTGGGCCCTTAGGTAAGTCTGAGTTTGTAAATCACTGGAGAAAAGCGAGGCAGGGTTTCTCTCCTCCTCAGACTCATCACTGAAGTTTCAGGACATTTGCACCCCCTTCTTCCCTGCCCCTCTGCAAGGCTGAAATAGTGAGAGTGCAAATTGGGACATCATATTTCTCCCAACAGACAACCCAGCAAAATTCTGTGCTTTGTTCTTCATTTCATTTGAATGGGTTTGTGAGCAGGTGGATATAGGATTTTGTGATCATAGAAATGGTGGGAGCACTGAATTACTAAAGAAAGGAAAAGCTGGTGACACCGTGTAAAGGTAGAAGCACATTCATGAAATCCTACAGCAATTGCCAAGGCAGAGGGAAAATTTCTCTTCTCCCAGGCGAGGATACACACTCTGAGGGCTTCCAGTTGCTTCCTATAAAAACTTCTGGGTTCAGGGCTGAACTCAACTGAGAGTTTCATTTTAACTAAACTCTGGACATGTTTTTTCTTTAAATCATTCAGACTATCATTAGCCATAAGCACCTATGAATTTTGAAGTTTACATTCTTTTAAGTTTTAAAGCCATGGCAGATCCCTGTGTTACTAATCCAGGGGTAATAAGGATATTATTTCGTCTGTAAAAATAATAATAGACTGAAAAAAGGTACTGAGGGTTCATCATTACAGTAGCATAACCAACAAATTTATCCACTGTTTGGAAATTGATAAAGACAATGTTTCACATTCAGTCACATTTGCATGCAAGATTTAGTGATTATAAGCCTTGATCAATAAAATTGTATTACAAATTACTGTCTTTTATATGAAACACCACATTCATGCTTCTTCCAGTGAAATAATAATCCCCAATGTTACTCCTTTAATAACTACACAGCCTCATTCACTTGAAATCAATTTCAGAAGTTATTAAGAAACACTGAGGATTATTTGGCTTTTCACAGCTCCCTTTCTACTTCCTCAGCCTTAACTACACCAAGAATACTGAATACTTCAGATGGAAAGCTGGGATCTCTGACATTCCATCACTGGCATCAATAGTTAGAAAGGCACAAGTTATGTGTGAATCAGGAATCAGGAAATGCTGTTTCACTGTGCTGGCTGAGGTTCAGCAAGGCCAGGCCGGGCCACCACGAGCCTGCAGTGCTCCAGGCTGGGGTTGACAATGCCTGACAGAACAGGACCTGTGGGTGCTGCTCAACAGGGGCTGAACATGAGCCAGGTGTGCCCAGGTGGCCCAAAAAGCCAATTTGGTACCTGCCCTGGACCAGTGTGGCCACCAGGACAGTGACTGTCCCCCTGTACTCAGCACTGGGGCAGCCACGCACCAAACCCCGTGCCCAGTTCTGGGTCCCTCACTGCAAGAAAGACCCCGAGGGGCTGCAGTGAGTCCAGAGAGGGGAACTGAGCTGGGGAAGGGCTGGAGCACAAGGCTGCAGCACAAGGCTGCTGAGGAGCAGCTGGGGGAGCTGGAGGGGGGCTCAGCCTGCAGAAATGGAGGCTCAGGGGAGACCCCAGTGCTCTCTGAGAGGAGACTCTCGTGGCATGGGAGTCAGTCTCTTCTCCAGGGTAACAACTGAAAGGGTGAGTAAATGGCTCGAGTTGTGTGGGAGCCCAGAACATCCCTCTGGCTGTCCAGGATGGCCAAGATTCCTGCCAGGGGGCTCAGAGACCCTGGCACAGAGCCCAAAACACCTGCGGGTTTGATTATGGCCCATGGAGCAAATTACCAACCTTAGATGAAGATCAGCAAGCCACAACAGTTTAGGTAGAATAATAATGAAGTTATCATGGGGTGGAAAAGTAGATTTTTGGTTTTTGGTATGGGGGTTCAGGAGGCAAGATTGAGGGAACTGGGTGTGTCCAGCCTTTCTCCTTCTTCTTCTTGGCCTCCATCTTCTGCTGTGATGGTGGCACTGACAGTTTGGTTTAGAGTAGAAGCTCACTGTCTACGTAGATGAGAGGTATTGGAAAGTAATTGTAAACATTGTAGATGTAGTTTTTAGTATAAAGGCATAACACTGCCCTGGGAGCAGGCAGAGTGCCTGGAACTGTCCTGCTGGATGGACCTGGGCTGTGCAGGAGAAAATTTTGTATAGATAAGAAACAATAAACAACCTTGAGACCGAGAAATGAAGAGCTCTGACTCCTTCTTCAAGCACCAGGCTGGGAAAAGAGACTTTGGAACTGTTCTTGGGGTCACTCTGACCAGCCAGAGATCCTGACAAAGTTGCACCAGGGGAGGTTTAGATTGGATGTCAGGAAAGAAATGTTTCCACCAGAAGTGTGGGTCAGGCACTGGCACAGGGTGCTCAGGGCAGCAGCGGCATCACCATCCCTGGAGGGATTCAGAAGCCCTGTAAATGGGTTCTGGGTTCAGGGACATGGGTTAGTGGTGGCTTGGAACTGCTGGGTTATTGCTGGACTCAACAGTTCTACAGGTTGGACTCAATCATTTTTCGAGCCTCAGTGACAACTGCATGCTCAGGCAAACTCGTGATTCCTTATGGAATGGAGATCACTCTGCTGTGTCCAGGACACGTCTGGATGTATGACTACACACATGGACTTGTTCCTGAAACCATCTGTTAACTTGAACTATGTTTTAAAGAGATGAATTGTTTCCCACAAGTGCTTTGAAATTATGCAGCTCCACAATACAGAGATGCTACAGAAAAAGCAGAGGGGTGACAAAGAGGTCACATCTCACTAAACGGCAGAGAGAGCACACAAAAGTGTTATAAAAGCTCCACAAGAAGAAAAGCTTCAATTCTGTCTTGTACCTTTTAGGTGGCAGTAAATCAAACATGAAGCTCAAATCTCTGGGAAACCAGGCTTCATTAGTTTGCTGCTGACAAAATTACTCATTTACATTCGTATCCTGTTCTAATTTTATTACTCTCTAGACTTTTATTACACTTCCACGTGGGTTTTTCTCCAACATGCAAGTCAATACAGATAATCCTTTATTTAAAATTAAGGTTGCAGTTTTATACTTCCTGAGGTAAGCACAGAGACCCTGGAAGATCCCAAAGAATCAAAAGTCCCAGGATCCCATGGCGAATCCACTCCCACCTTGAAGGAGACAAAACCCCTGCTCAGGACAGATGCATATCAAGCTTTGATGCAAAGAACAGGCAGAAATGCCATGATCAAAGTGTTACAGTGACCTCCAAAGCTTTGCACATGAATGACAATGACACTCCTGTCTCCCTAGGCCTGTCCTTCAAGAAGGTGCATCCTAATCCAGCTCCAGGGATCCATCAAGTCCTAACAGAGGTATCTGACTGCCACCACTAAAGAAGAATCTCCATACACTACATGCCACCTGTAGACTTCCAAAAATTTTATATAATGTGTGGATTTGCTCGAGGCATGACTCTCCTCTTGTTCTAACTAAAAGTTTGTCAGCAAAACTGAAGTACTCTCAGTATGAATCCAATTTGAATCTTTAAGGCTTTACATGCAGATGGAAACATAAACACAGGCATGCTGTTCTTGGAAAATTTATCAGCAAGGATTTCTCCTGGCACTTTGATGGCCACCTGCAAATAAGCACCTGCTGGGACACTGCTCAGTTTGCTGTTTTCTCAGAAATACAGCGCTGACCCACGACCTGCTGGCAATGTCAGATTTTCCAATAACTTTTTTTAGGGGTTGCTGTTCCTCTGTTTGGTTTTTTTTTTTATAATCCAGCCTTCCACAATAACAGTTGTATACAAGTTTCTCTGCTGGAATCCTGCAAACACCTCCTGCAGTGCAGAGCTGGTGACCTTTGGAGTGTCTCCATGCCACTTGGAAGGTTCACAAGTTTTTCTATCACAGGCTGTTGCTACTGTTTAAATAATTACTGAAAGCAGAAGGTTATGTTTTGAAGGAAGAAAGACAGTTTTTTGGGAAAATGAGGCAAAATAATAACTAGAGATGTAAAATAGCTGTAAAGATAGGGAAATAATATAAGGGAGTAACTACTGTATATGCTTTTCCCGCTCATTTAAGTCAATGCTATTAAACTCACACTACAATACTAAATTCCAGGAAGCAAACACTGAAATCATGAATAGAGGGAGGCATTCATGCCTTAATACAAAAAATTATTATTTCCTCATATCTAATGTTATGGGCAACACGCTCTGCAAAGAAAGAGCATAAATCCACTGCTACACTTCTGTTCCATGGATTTGAAACTGGAAGAGGGGAAAACTGCACTTGCACTTCAAGTTATTCATAGGTGCCAGAAGCTCACACCAAATGAACCAGACCTCATCCTTCTCCTGAAGCAGGGACCAGCAGCTGCTCAGGATAAAGACAGTTCTGTGGGCAACATAAAAGCAGCAGTGATATCTGGGTTTCCTCCTGGCTCCACAATAAATTTCCCTCATCTACAATTTTGTTTACATAAATGTTGCTTAAAAAGTGTGATTTTTCTGGACAAACTGTGATTTTAGTGAGATATCTGACCACATTGCTCTGTTGGCATCCCCAACTGCTGAGATGCACAAAACGTCCCACTCAGGTCTGCACTCCACCTCAAATGATGGAGAACTGATAGATGTTTATTTGAAAACTGCAATAAACCTTGAGGTGGATTAGAAAAGCAAGTAACAAGGAGATAAATGTTTGTGCACATAAAGATGTGGTTAATTAACTACTGACTGTGCCTTTTGCAAACACCCTCTACTCTACAAGCATAGAAATATAAAATATTTTCTTTCCTTCCTCCCATCAATCAAACCCTTACCAAATTAACACTCTATTGCAAACAGTTTGAAACACTTCCTAACCTTTTATCCTTTCTAAAATCTGCCATATTCAAGAGAGTCAAAAAAGGAAGAAAGTGTGATTTTAAGAAAAGTAGCAAAAAGGTATAGTTTTCTAACCAATGTGCGGAGCTCCATGCCCACTGCACCAATGGAAGGCGTTGTCAGGCTCAAGTCTCATGTTTGGAAGTATCCCATGGATTCAGGAGTGCATCCAGTGCCACACAGCCACACACTCAATGGGAAAAATGCATGTATTTTATGACTGGCTTTTCGCTAATATTAAAATGAATATTATATGTGTTGTGTTAGAAAGTATTAATTAATTAATTAATTAATTCTCTTAAGTATAGTTTCAGGTAATAAAAATGTTAAAATAGAAACTATGATACGTAGGATACTTTTTTAAAAGAAAGGACTCACAGCGAGATAGCAGCCACAGGACACCTGAATCTTTCAGAGAAAGAGAATTTATTGCCCCATTATCAGAAGAAACGAACTTCTTCCTGCCTTGAAGGAGCTGTCAGGATTCAGAGGAAGAAGCTGATACTGACCAGACAGAATCCTGTGTTTGAATGGAATTTATGCATCATGTATGAGGTGTATGAATATGCAACAGGTTGTTGTTTTTAAGGGTTAATCCTCTGTTAATGTGGGGCCTTTCTCAGGCTTGTGCTGCCCAGAAGAAGGTACCTGGACATCCATAACTCTTTGTCTCTGTTGTCTCATATTGTCCTAATTCAAACTGTCCAAATTATTATTACTCTAATTGTATTACTATTTTTATAACCATTTTATGACTATTAAACTTTTAAAATTTTAAAAACAAGTCATTGGCATTTTTCACACTCAGCACACAGGAGCTGCTGTCCCATTTAGTTACAGTGCTGTGGGGCACAGCACAGTGTCTCTAACAGTTACATGAGCATCACTGAGAAATATTTGCCTTGGCATTTTTTACAATACCACATTATAATGAAAAACTTGAAAAATTAATCCTGCAGCCGCGTAGTTAAGCCTGTGCAAAAAAGCACATTAATAAAAGGACCTTTATCCCCCAGGAGCCAAGTGAAGCTGTGAATTACACAGTTCCCAGCTGGGTCATTTTCTGCTTTCCTTTTGTGCAGGTGTCAATAACAATCACAAACACCTCTGGGTCCTTGTCTTCACACACATCACCTGCACTCTCTGGGCAATGCTCACTCACTCAAGGCTGTAATGTCTGCAGTTGTGGCTGCAGCAGATCAAAAATCTCTTTGCTTCAGACGCTCCTCTTGCAGGAGACACAGAGGCCCAGATGCTCCCACTGCCCTAATTCCACGTTCGTGCCTGAAAGATGGGTCACAAAGCTATTTCTCCTCTAGATTAGTGAGGTCTACACATAGAAAAAATAGGAGATAACTTGCCTTATGAGGCCCTGACCCAATTTAGTGTGTATATAATTTAAAAAAAAAAAAGGTGAACCTATTTTTAAAAGAGCGGCCTAGAGGTATCTGCATGTAAAATTATAAAGGTTATTACAATGCTTGCAGTAATTTCCTACCACTAAGTATTACTGAGCAGTTAAAGAACAAATGCTAATAAAAGATGTGAAAGTAGCTATGATGTTTATATTTCAAATTAAATAGAAACCTAGAATTAGGAATCTTGGTTAGCAAATACATATTGCTTACAGAATTCCTACAGTCCAACAGGCAAACCTAAACCAAATATTTCCTTCAGCAGGATAGGTGCTCCAACATGACCTGCTAGATTTGGCTCCCTTGTGAGATACACAGAGATAAACAAGAAAATGAACATCACCATGTCACACTCAGAGTAGAAAATCAGCAGCTGTTTAGTCTGCAGAGGGCTCAGCAGACTGACAGAAAACCTTACTTTTTAATTAAACTACTTTCCCTAGGGCCTTCTATCAAGGCAGACAATTTTTGAGATAAAGCAGCTTGGAAAATGTTGAATTTATTAAATGATTATTTCCCTGAATAATTTTAAAGGCATTCTTTTGGGGCATAGTTAGCTAATTTAAAGCACACAGTGAATGATCAATCAGTTTTTCTGTTTCTTTTGGATCAAAGGCATGAGTTAGAGCTAACTTGAGAGCTATATCAGGAACTTTGGACTGGCTAGCACATAACTTAAACAGTACACTCAACCATGCAAACCAGAGGAGAGCCAAGCACTAGGAGCTACGGCTGTCCTTCAAAAATAACAACCATAAAATAATTCCAATATTGTACCTTTGAATAATTGTGGAGCTTGCATGGCATTGGCAGCCTATGAAATGAGTTCAAAGGGAAAGTATGGATTTTTTCAGTGGCTCCCAAACTCTTGATAACACACACAGTGAAATTTCAGAGATGCATCAGGTGTTTTAGGACCCTTCTTCCTTTTGCCCATGAAAACACATGTGAAAGGCAAGGCATTGAGTGAGAGGATAGGAAAGGGATAAAGTGCTCACACATCCTCAGTTTTTCACTCAGCTCTTTACTCTGCTGTGGCCTCTTCTCACAGAAGCAGATTAAATAAAAAATTTGGGAACATTAATTTAATCTTGGCATGGAGCCTGGACGCAAGGGATTAGTCTGTGCATCCTGCAGACACGCACCAAAGTAGAGCACTGAGTTTAATTGTTACAAGAGTACCATATGGTTCCTCCTGATCATGGCTTTTTTTCATCTGTCTTTACTTCCACTTGCCTGTCTTTAAACAATCTGAAATACTCAGCTCCTGATGTAAAGTCATAATTTGGATTGGATCTCTTAGACACGCTAAGTTACTTTGGACACAAATACTTCTCCTGCAAAGCATCATCTCAAATGAAAAGCAACACAGTCAAAATTATAGCATCTGGCTTTTTATCAGAATGGAAATCACGTAGTGCAGAAAAAATTCATCAGAAGAAAAAGTAAATGCACATCTCTCTGGAAGATCAGTCGTACTCTGATTTGTTTGGACACTTAGAATTGCTTCTTCTAACAAAATATATTCAGTTCATCCTATTCCTCTGAGCCTCACAGTCTCCTCCTCTTTTGTACTATTGAGTTTGATGTTTCCTACTTCACCTTTATAAAGTAGGAAACCTTTATTTTTTATACTGTGCTGGTCTTAAGTGCAAGGTTTCTCCCCACCATGCCAGTACTCCAGGAGACAGCTCCAGCCCCTGGCCAGAGTGCAGGCAGCCAGCAAATGTCTGTGTTTCTGTGCAGAACAGGCTTGCAGGGCCGTGTCACTCCCAGGCAGCTCAGGAGAACATGGTTTTTCAGACACAGCAATTCAAGACTCCCCAGCACAGCCTTGGGCAGAGCGGCCTTCACCTGCTCAGGCTCAATGCCTGACACACGGGAGATGTGAGAACCTGAGCTGTGTGAGCTGACTGTCTCAGTACTTCCAGCTGCCCGTGGGCAGCCCCTACTTGACGTGTTGCTCCTTATTCCCAGCTTTTTGTTCTCCTAACAGCAGCACAAATGGTTAAGCAGAGCAAAACCCCAGCTTTTTCTGAGATAGTAACTAATTCCTACTCCGAATTTAGTAAGACCCTTGTTTTTCAATGCAGGATTGTCAGCTTGAAGAGATCCTGATATATTCCATGATTCAGATGGGACTCCAGCCACCAAAACAATTCCAGAAGCACAGCCCCATGACACAGTATTTATAATGGCAGGGGGATTGTGCTCCAGTAAATTGCAGACTGATTGCAAACATGGCTCTTTTGTGGAATGGCATGGTCAGCAGCAGAATAAAGTAACTTTTCCTATATGGAAACTTGGATTAAGGTTTTTATATTCTCACTGGCATGAAAATAACTATAATGGATATACAAACTGCAGCTGTGTTGAGCCTAAATGTAGAGGACAGCCATTAACAACTGCATTATAAAAACAGGGGCTTTGTCCCTTCTAAGATTTTACACTGGGATATCTTATCTGTGGTTGACTGTTTTTCTGTTTCTGTTCTTTATTGTGAGTTTATAGTGGTTTATTCCATGTTTGGTTTCCTCCATGGTTTTGCCCTGAAGTTTACTACTATTTTCCACCAAATCTTATGTCAGTCCCCATGTCAACCTCCCTGATTTCCAGACCCTTCCCTGCCAATCCCGGAAGTACTGCCCTCTTCCCTTCTTCATCAAATGTAACTCAATCCCTTTCTCTAGAACCTTCCTTGTCTATCACCCTTCTCTCAACATTCCATTGGTGTGTCCAGCCTGATCCCCTTCCATGTTAGTCCCCTATTATTATAATCCCATACTACTATTACTACTACTACTGCTACTACTACTATTATACTATTATTATTATTATTATTATTATTATTATTATTATTATTATTATTATTATTATTATTATTATTATTATTATTATTATTATTATTATTATCCCATGTTATCCCTGGAATCTGATCCCTGCCCTATGTTCCTCCCCTGCTGTTCTACTCTTGGTTATCCTCCCCTAGTGCCCTCCACTGTTCTTAAGTTGCTGTTTGTCAGGATCTCTAGCTGCTCAGAGTGACCCTGAGAAAAGTTTGAAAGTCCCTTTTCCCAGCCCGGTGCTTGAAGAAGGAGTCAGAGCTCTTCATTTCTCGGTCCCAAGGTTGTTTATTGTATCTTAGCTATAAAAAATTTTCTCCTGTCCTGCTGAAGTCTGTCCAGCAGGACAGTTCCAGGCACTCTGCCTGCCCCCAGGGTGGTGTTATGGCTTTATACTAAAAACTGCATATACAATATTTATAATTACTTTCCAATACCTATCACCTGTGTTAGACAGTGAGCTTCTACTCTAAACCAATCTGTCAGTGCCACCATCACAGCAGAAGATGGAGGCCAAGAAGAAGAAGACGGAGAAAGGCTGGGCACACCCAGATCCCTCAATCTTGCCTCCTGAACCCCCATACCAAAAACCCTAAAATCTACTTTTTCACCCCATGGTAACTTCACTATTATTCTACCTAAACTGTTGTGGCTTGCTGATCTTCATCTAAGGTTGGTAATCTGCTCCACGGGTCATAATCAAACCCACAGGTGTTTTGGGCTCTGTGCCAGGGTCTCTGAGCCCCCTGGCAGGGATCCTGGCCATCCTGGACAGCCACAGGGATGTTGTGGGTTCCCACAGCTCCCTGTTGGAGCCTTGTCATTTGTCACTTGTCCCTGGCCCCTCTCGGAGGTTGAACCCTCTTGAGAACTTACCCAAGTGGCCCCTCTGATCTCCTTTGTTCTGGCTTCCTGGACTCGGGGTTCCTATCCGCAGCCACATGGAGCAGCTTTGCTGCCATTAGGAGTAAAGCCCTGCTCTGCTGTGGTGTTACATTTTATTTAAATGATCTGTTCAGAGGAAATGCAACACTGCTGCCTGAGGGGTGGAGAGGGGCAGCCACGCTTGGCACAGGCCGGGAGGTGAGGCCTAGCCAGAGCATCACCAAACCCGTGTCACCCACCCATATTCACCATCCAGCAATGCAATGAGCTTTGCTTTCTAAACTGTAAATTCCAAACCACAGTGAGCTCAAGATGCTGGTCTTTGTGCTTTTTATCATCTATCCCACTGAAAACCCCTATTTATTTGCTGTATCTCTTAGATCTTCTCCCGTTTCTTGCCCTCTTGAGCAGGGGCACCACAGAGAACAGAAATGGTGTTGTTCAGCAGCTTTGAAGGTGGTGTTTAGCTTTTTTCTCCAATGTGAAATGAAAAGCTATTTGAAAGTTTTCATGAAACTGAGCTGTGTCAAAATAGTTTTCAGAGAAAGGTCAGACTCTCAATCCAGTCCTCTCAAAACCCGTCTCTGCA
The DNA here is from genome assembly GCF_035770615.1 of Melospiza melodia melodia. Taxonomy (NCBI): domain Eukaryota; kingdom Metazoa; phylum Chordata; class Aves; order Passeriformes; family Passerellidae; genus Melospiza; species Melospiza melodia. The sequence continues at coordinate 6,458,551 of NC_086205.1, read as the reverse complement.
CTGCAGAAATGGCAGAAACCTCAAAACATCAAAAAATCCACAAAATCCTTCTACTTCAGTGCAATTACATTTTTGATAAACCATACTTATGTCAATTCCACTATAAATATTTAATGACTTTGCTCTTTCTCTTTGATTCTTGCTCCAAGTCTGCTGCCCACTTCTGGCTGTGTTAGTTTGAGAGGTGCTTGTGACTTTTAGGAAAAAAAAAATCATTCCTTTCTTCTTCACACATGTAGGAGCCTGGGGTTCCAGTCCTGAAAACATGGAGTACTGCAATGGGGCTGGGACTTCACCATCAGATTTAGTTCCAACTTAGTGTGAATTTGGCCTTTCCAGGATTTCCTAATCACTGGATCTATTGTCCTCAAAGCATCCATGGTCTTGCAAACATTTCAGTGTCTGGGGATGTACCAGGGTTGTTGTTCCCTCACTTTTTTGCCTCAGATCAGTCTCTGAGTAAGTCCCTGCAAGAGCAAAATTGAAGTCCACAGAGAATGACAAAAATGCTGAATTCAGTGGAATCCAATGTGAAACAAACCATGTTGTGGATACATGTTTCAGTTTCACCTCTGTATTGAAACATTTGTGGATTCACAATCTATTATTTAAATTACTCAAAATCTTTATTTCTTTGGGGATATTTTGCATCTCTAAGAGTTAAGACTGCTGCAGGAGTTTTGAGAGGCCTGGATTTAAGAATAGGCATAAGTCTTTGCATAGCAAACTCTTTTAGTGTTATATAATGTGAACTTCCAAGGACAGTTGTGTATCGATTTTTTTGAGCAAATGAGATACCACATTAAAAAAAAAAAGACTACCTGAAAACAGAGCTGAAGTTAAAAGTACAGGATCTTACTGATTATTTACAAATTTTGCATTGCTATCAGTGGCAAAAGGCAACCCCTTCCTGAGTGCTGGTAAAGTCCATAGTTGTTTAAAGTCTAAATTAACCTTGGGTAACCAAAGTGCAATAAAACTGAAGGTTGTAGTACAAAAATGAACACAGATCTCACAGTTACCAGCAGCTGTTAGGAATAATGTCAAGCACAGTTCTTGCTGACAGATTATTTTTCTACTTAGTCTGTATTCCACCCCCCCTTTCATTCTAGAAAATGAAAACCAAAGCTTATTTGTTATGCTTTAGGAGCTATGGCTGAACTTCAGTTGCAATTCAATTTTTAATCTGAAATTAACAGAATGAAGGATGCAACTGTTAAAACCAAATGTGCAATATAAAGCAATAAAAAAGTAACACCATGTAAGTTCCACAATAATAGATCATTCCAGCGATTCAGAAAGTGCAAATACATTTTTATTTATGTTTGTGTTTAACTGTTGCTCAACAGTGTAAAGAAACAAATTCTATTTGCAGTTTCTGAAGTAAATTATAATATTAATTTGAATATATCTAGGAGGAAACACAACATATTTTATCAAGAGGTAGGTATGTTTAATTCAAAGCCAGTTTTGTAGTTACCACTCAACAACACTGAGTGGCATTTGCATTTATGCCTTCACAAGTGGTCAAACAGAATTTGGCTGTGGCAGAACTCCCTCATGAATGCTCAGCTCTAGCTCTGGGAAGCAAGTGCTGTGTTGACACAGTTTTTAGAACAGCCATTTACATTTAAATTTTGGGTGACAAATGTGTTTTTGGAAGGAGGAACTGAGTAACTGCTTGTCAAAGCATTTGCTGAAAACAGCTTGTCTGCTAGGTTTTATTCTATATATTTCTGAACATTCTGGTTTAATTTTAAAGTGGAATTTTCTGTCAGTGGCTATGGTGCAAAGCTGTCTTCCAGGAACGATCAATAATGGCAGTGTTATCTGTACTGGGTTATTTCACTCCAAGTCACCCCTGCTTGCTCTGAGGTCACAAACGCCCCTGAGAGCATCCTCTCCTCTCAGCCTGCAGCACACAACTCACACCAAGCGACCAGGATCATCATCATTCTCCTGCCACAGCATTAGAGCCTTGTTTACTGGAAACCTCATTTCCAGATGTATTGAGAAAATGCTGATCCTCGGGGATTCACTGGAATTTGCAGGTGATCACAAAGCCTAAACACCAGGCTGCCTGTCATGATGATATCTGAGTTAAGTGACAGAATTGTACAAGTGGCTCCAAGGGCATATTCTGAACACAGAGGGATCAAACAGAGCCCAAGGAATCTTTATTCTCATTACATATTTAGAACATTTTGTCTCAATAAGACTGGGTTTATAGATGTAACAGTTAAAAAAAGCTTTGCAAACTGAGCACATAGGAAATAATAAAACAGAGATACAAACAAAGCACTGCTTTAAGAACTCCTGGAAATGAAATAACACAGGGATTTAGCCATGCTTGTGCCAAGGCTCAGGGCAGAGCTGCACACCATGAGATGATGGAGGTCATCTCACAAAAGCCCAGCAAACACCTGGGAACAACTGGGATTCAGGAGCAAAAATTGCCCACTTGCACATCTGCTTGTTTCCTGGCATGTCTCTCTGGGCAGGATGCTCTTTTGGGGACCAGAAGGAACCCAGAGAAACAGGGTGCTCTCAAGCGGGTAAATCTCACCTGAGTGAAGTTCTTCAAACACTCTGAAAGCACATTACCACCAGTTCTGTGGTTAGTGGAAAATGAGCAGCTTCAACTGGCAAAACCCCAGCAATGACCCTCATCATCCTCCCAGTGTCGCTCCATAATCAGCACATTATGGCTGTCAAAATTACTTATCAGATACAATGACAGCTCACTTGGCAGATTATAACTACTTAAAGAGCCATAATTGCACAGAGATATGCAGCTGAGGAACCCTTGAAGAATTTTGAATATTGCAGTTGTGATAAATTAGATGATAATGAGAGGAAAGTTATTAAAGCACTTCTCATTTTTCCACAAGTTGCAATTTTCAAATTACCGAGTGTGCCAACTTTTACATCTACAAACCACATTCTGCAGATGGGGTAAAAAAAGCTTCCCAGCTGTGGCACTGGTACAAGTGTGTGTGATGAAGTCTGAAAGGAACACATTTGACCCATTTCAGGAGGAGCACCAGCTCCTTCTCTTCTCTGGAATGCAGGGAATTCTGTGTGTGTATATGTGCACTGCAGAGCAGGTGGGAAAACAGCAATGAAACCCAAACATACAGAAATTCCTGGCTGGAAAGGAGATGCACCCTTGCTATCTGCCCCTGCACATGGGGAAAGACACCAAGGAGTGGCTACAACTTTATTCATGTGCCAGGCTTGCTTGGTCCTTTGGAATGGTTTCCTCTGGTTTCCTTTCCACAGTGGAACAAATGTGTGAACCTGGGGTGCAAAAGCTGTGTACACCATTGTGCTCTGCTCCAGGCAGTCATTTTGGAGATTCCCTTCTCCCCGCTCTTTTTTCCTTTTTTGTTTTTGTGGAGGTTTTACATTCTGGGTAGGAGGCAATCAGGTAACAGAACTGATCATGATCTTTTTGTTGTTTCTAGTGATGAACTAGATCTCTCTCATATCAGTTTATTCATAGCATTGTTCCACTCACTTTAGGAAAATGTTTTCTGTTTTTAAAGCTATAAGGGAACAAAATAAGCACAATAATGCCAAATGACAGCTGCAAATGAGGCATTTTGGGGGGGAATTCCAGGGCATTAATGCATTTTTCCACTGTGAACAACACACCAACATTTATTGTTTCAATAGTGAATATCCACTGTATGTATAAAAAACCGTGCAAGAGTCTGTTTAAATTCACTGGAGAACTCAAAAGCATAATTGAAAAGTGATTTTTACTGCTACCAGTCACTAGTACTGTGACCTATAAATTAAGGATACATGGATACAGTCACACCCAGAAACTGATTCTATTTGCCATGACAGAGGCAGAAACAGGGGGTTTTACACAGTACCCAGGGCATCTGCCCTGAATTACATTCTCTTAGCCAGCAAATAGAAGTAAAATACGGATGTGGAAAGGATTACTTGAAAACACAACCACATTGCTACTCTGACAGGACCTTTGGAAGGATGTTTGAGAGATTGTGCTATCCAGAAATGAGAGATCCCTTTGCTCTGATGATAAAGAAAAACAAAAATAATCACAAATTCTTCAGTTGATACTAGATTTGAAACGAATTCAAAATCACAAGAACAAAGTTTCCACAAAACTGATGGCAGAACATGTAAAACACCAGAAAGAGCTAGAATAAAATCAATATTCATTATTCCATTAATGCCTTGCTCTCCAGAGTAGAAGCTCTGAGAGGTCACTGCCACCAGCCGGTCTGTGTTTTTTTAGAGTATCAAAAGTATGTGGTTGCAATGACTCTCACACTGATTTCTTCTACTGAATGGCTCCACCAGTAGAATGAGAAACCAGGCTTGAGGTGGAGAATAGTCTGGCAGCAATTATTTTGATATACTCCCTGTATTTTCAACTCAGTTCTGTAAAAATACACAGCTTTAAAAATATATATGTTCAACAATTCAGTGAGGATTTCTGGTTTCTATACTGAAAATGCAACTGATGTTTGACAATGGGGACTTTTTTCAACGGAGTGTTCCGAGTTCCTCCCTCCATCTCTTTTAAAACCATTCTGTGAGGCATGAAATTGTATCAGAAATAATGGTACTGCATGAGGCAAAACAAGAAAAAAAAACCAATGAAAGCAAACCTTGCAAATAAACACCAGAGGGGTGTGTGGATGAGCAATAAAGAGGTTATCAAGGAGATTGCTGCTTCCAGCCAGGGTCAGTGAGCCTGTAACTCCCAGAACCAAACCCCAGGTGACAGCGAAGTCCCTGTCCCCACAACAGAGGGGTCACTGGAGCAGGGGTTCATAGAGAGCAGGGCAGGGGGCAACAGGAAGGATTATTATTCTAATCTAGGATTATTCTTGTATTTTAGAATAATGAATCTGTGGAATTCCACACCAAGACAGGTTTAAGAGGGTCAGACAGTCAGGTTTGGCCCCAGCAAGACGCTGCAAGAGACTGATAGCAAAGAGAGAGCAGTGACTAAACCAGGCTTGTCAAAAACTCATGGAAATTAGGAAACCTGCAGTTTATGGTGCCAGTCCTACCTCACCCATGTTGAACACCAGGTTTAAGGGCTGTTAGACAGATCTGTCTCTTGAAAAACATCTTTGGTAGAGGAACATTAATACACAAGCTTATTGTTCTATTTGCCCTTGCCTTTTCTACAGTTTAAATAATTTTTCTGCTAACCTAACTCATGACTGTTGCTTTAGCTCTACTCACAATTCTGCTATATCTGAGGCCTGCCTTTTGCAGATTTCCCAAAACTCTCTAATTTTATAGATTCTCACAGGCATGAGTGCACCTTATCTCTGAGCCATCACTTTGTTTTAAGGAAAACAAAGCAGTCAGATTTTCAATAGTCAGAGCCATCAAAACTATCAGAAATCCACCATGGCAGAAGCTGCACAGTTTATTCTACACCCATCAGGATTTCCTGATTACAGACATATTTTTGGAACTAGAAGTTCCTATATATACATTTATAATTTCTCTTAACTTTGAGAACTTTAGCAACCATAGGGGTATGTGAGGCACATGGAGAGATCTTGCACATCCTGAATACAAGGTGGCTTTTTGCTACCACTCCCATCAGGAGGGATGGATTGCAAGGCTTTGTTCTGAATGAGATCCAGGCTTTCTGAACAGGAACTCTCTGTCTCCTTGGGGAGCACCACAAGTCTCTTGACATGAGATGCTCAGGACATTCTGAAAAGAATTTTATAGACAAAAGTACTGTGCAGGTACTACAGACATCAGCATCTGGTCTGCAGAATCTGTCAGGTTAGAAACTGTCCACAGAAGAGATGCCCAAATTTTACATGTTTTACTTCAGAAAAGGAAACTTCAGTATTTTTCCTTTAAACTTCAGCATATTCAGATTGGAAATTGATGGGGCACAATAAACATTAGAGCTACATCTCCAGTTTTACAACAGATTATTCACATAATGACTTTTCCATAAAATACTCTTAAAGAAGGTATCTAGCTTGATCATAAAAATCAGTGTTACAGCCATTATATTTCCTAAACAGTTATTTTTGTTGGATGCTTAAACTTGCAGTGACAACGGGATGATTAAAGGTGAAATGAATTATGTTGCTCTGTGAAATTTCTTAGCTTGTCTGAAGAATTCTTTAGGGTCATCCTAGACCCAAAATCTGAAATGCAGTTGAGTGCTTCTTCCCTGCATGACATTTTCTAATTCTGACACGTTTAAATTTCTTTAAATGACTTTGAATAAAGGAGAGCATTGTGAAAATATCTCAGCTCATGCCTTCTGCTGGACACATTCATGTTGGAGCAGAGCACAGCACTTCTCATGGCATTTGTGCAGTGGCTTCAGCCAGAGCCAAGACATAAAAGTCAGGAGCCAGAACTGATCCCCAAGTCCTTACACAGAGCTACCTTTTAAGGGCTCTCATAAAAGGATATGTTGTCCTATGGCAAGTATGGGAGCACGTAAATGATTGCTCTTACAGTCTTGCAGAGGATAAGGATGACCAGGACATTATTCTCTCCTCTGGGTGAGGGGCAGTCACAGTGACCTGGCAACACTACTCCCTGTTAGCCAGTGAAGTTTTAATGAGGAGCGTCCTTTCTTCCTTAGAAACAAAACAAAACAAGCCCTTCAAATGAGAAAAAGTATCAGAAAAATAGTTTAAAAAAACAGAGGAAGGAGGAAGGAAAAGACTAACCATTCCCACTGGACCCACTCAGTCCCAGATTCTCAGTACGACAGATTAAGCAGTCACCCATAGATTTGTTGGTTTTTTGGCAGTTTGTTTGATATGGTGTTTGATTTGTCAGCTCATTCCTCTTTGCTCCAGCTACCTCGTTTTCTGTATCTGTTACTCCTTTGTCTGATGTCAGACAAAGGATCAAAGGACTGACAACAAGGAAAAAAACTGCAGTGGCTGATCATACGCAGTGCATGGCATCCAATTATTCCATGCAGCTTGCTTAAATTATTCAAGTCCCTTTGCTGTTGTTTATAACCTTGTGAAGTTTTCTTTTCCCCAAGAGTTTTTGTGGGAGCTGATTTAAAAGCTGTAAATACAAATAACAGGGTGATGTAGTTTAATTGAGGAGTGAGCTGATTCTTCAAATTCTGACTCGTTCCAGTATTTCATATTCAAACCACAGCTGGAACTGAACAGAAACAATGTCCCCCATGCCAGAAGAGTGAATCATATTGCAGAAGAATTTAGTTGTCTACTCCAAAATGATTTTGTTCTCTGTCAGCGTTAACTTAGCTGGACCTCACCATTACTTTTCAATTTGTTTGAGCTGATAACAGTGAAAGGTGCTAATAATGAAGCAAAAATGGGTGAAAAAACACGTGGGATATAAAGCAGTCACAGCTCAAAGGCTTGGATTGCTCATTTTCTCCTTCAACAAATCTAGCCTGCTCAGAATAAGAATTCAAGCACATTATGGCTCTGAAAATAAAAACACCAGTTGTTTTTTTCTCTCTTAAAAAACAACCAAACAAAACCAACCAACCAAAGAAAAGGAAAAAGGAAAGGAAATGAGATTGTAGAGTGAAAAATACAACATGCATTCACAGTCAAAACTACTGTGGAGATAAAAATTTTAAATAAAATATTAAATAAATTATATGACACTTAGTTTTAGAAAGTATTTCTTTTGCTGTTCCCTTACCTTCCTCTTTTATTTTTTAATAGTTGCCATGGCTTAAAAAATATTTCAAATATTTTTAAATACTTGCTATGAATTTGCATTATGTCCAACAGGCCACCACTGAGTTCACAGGCTGGGTGGGCCCCAAAACTTCTGTTTTGGACCAACCTCTCCCTTCTGGGAATTGGAAATGTGCAGACCCCAGAAAGGTTTCCCCTTTTCAAAGGATTATTGCAAGAATGCCCTTTAATGACTCATGAAAGTTGCTTTATAAGAAACTCTGCCAAACAAGCTTTTAATCTCCAAACAGTCAGAAAACAAGTCTCAAGATAGGAATGCCACTAAAACCCTCATTTTTCTGTGAGTACACAGAAATTCTTGACTGAATATAGGTGTAGATCTTCCAAGAAAAAACCAAATCACATCTACACGAAAGAGCATCCTGCTTAAGGTTTCTTTTTAACCAACTTTCAGCTTCCAAACAGTATGGATTTAATGTTCTCTTCAATAGTACCCAAGACAGTATGAAATATATTGAGAGTTTTTCTTCAGATAGAACAGAATAATCTTCTTCAAAGAATGATTCAATTCTTTCCTCTAAATACAGTTAAAGTAGCAGTAAATGCATCTTATCAGTCCAGCTACTCAGGATTCATTTTTCAGAATACATTTCTGCTTATAGAGATATTTATTTTCTGGTTCTCTATAGGTTTTCCTAGCAAACAATTTTGAATCCATTTACCCATACCAATTCCCCATAAAAGACTGTCAGCAATATTTTGCAGAATAAGAAGTAAAATACAGCATCAATGACTTGAAATTAAATGAAGCCACAAGAGGAACAGTGAATTTTACCCAAATCGCTGCCACCACAACTGCATTTTAAAGCTGCTGAATATTTGTTATGTCAGAACAAATGCTTTTATTTTTTGTTTTTTAAAGTGAAAAAGTCTCAGTCTCACCTGCTGTGCTATGAAAATCTCTGGCCAGAGAAAGCATCTGAGAGAGACACAATATTTCCTAATGACCAGGGTTCTTTAGACACCTCTTGGGATGTTGGCTGGAAAGACAGAAACCTGGTCTAGCAGGTGGTTTAGGTTTTAAATGCTTCTTGGTGTTTAAGATATATTTAGATAAAATGGGAAATAGGGATGGTGAAGAACTCTTTGTCAAACAGAATCTTTGATGAAGAAAAAAAGGACTTTTTCAGATTAGGAGTTATTTTCACTTACTGAAAATTTAAATGCATTCTAAAGCTCTTTTTGTAATTGTGCAGTTCATTAACTGAGGGGAAAAGGTATTTACAGGTTTAATACATAACACAAAATTTCTGTAATGTCAGTGGCCTCATTTATATATATATGGACCATATATTACACACTTAAAGATGCTATTTAAAATAAATTACTGTAAAAAGGGAAGCAAAATTTCCAAAGAGGAAGTTACAAAAAGTAAACATAAGAATAGAAAAAAGGAGAAGAGAAATAATAATGTATTTTAATTTATTATTTAATTAGATGTTCCACAATGGGAAAAAAACCCCAAAAAACTAAAAGACATGAAATATACAGGGCACTAAGGGAAAACTATGCAGAGTTTCAAAATTACAATATGGAAAAAATAGATTTTTTCCATCACTATGCAGTTCAGTCTGCAGTGTAATACAGATTTTAATATTCGGCTTCAAAGGATTGTCCTTAATGGCAGCATTTAATTTTTTTCAGGAAAGACAGATGGGAATTCTGCTATGCCAAAATATATATAATTCAATTAGCACACATGGCTGAAAACTGAAATGAAACTAATGAATTGCAATGTCCAATATGCCTTTAGAACAATTTAAACAACGTCATTATTAATGTAATAATTAATGCTCCTAGTAATTGACAGGGCCTGCTTTTGTTGCCAATAATGCATTCATTTAATTGACAGGCTGTTCTTCAGTAAAGAGAGAGTGACTTTGAGGTGTTTTCCATCAGGCAGGAAAAGGTTAAGCAGCAGAAGTACACGGACATTCCAACCCAAATCATGGTGCAGAAAATCAGACATTTTTCACAAAGATCCAGTTTTGCTGTTAAGTCCACTTCACTGTGCCTTGGTGGACAGCACCTGGGCACAGATCACTGCATTTTACTAACCCTGAAAAATATTTCAGTGGTTTTTGTATGAGACACTTCCTGAGACTTCATAGTGCCTAAGACCCCATGGGATTTCAAACACAGTCATTTGGGCACTCTGGGGCAGAGTCTCTAAAGGAAGAGCTCCAACTCTTTCTGCCATGGCAACTCCCACTTATGAAGGAAGAAATACAGAAACAAATTTAGGGATCTCATTCCATTAAATGTAGGACCAGCAGTTCTTTCTCCCATCCACCAAGCAGGCACCTGGAGTGGCAGCTCTGTGAACAGGGACTCATCCAGAACTGCACTGTCGCAGACATCTTTTTATGAAAATCTTTTCCTTGGGATTTTTTCCTCCTGAGAAGCTGGGAGGCCTCAGGGACAAAATGTAAACAATGGTTATCTGCTGCTGTGGAATGCAACAGGTGCATCTGGGATTGGTCTGGTGTGGTTGTTGCTAATTAATGGCCAATCACAGTCAGCTGGCTCAGACAGAGAGTCTGGGACAGCTGCCTTTGTTAATCATTCTTTTGCTAGTCTTATCTTAGCTAGCCTTCTGAGATTAAACCTTTTCTTCTATTCTTTTAGTATAGTTTTAATATAATATATATCACCCAACCAGGAAGAAGAGGTAGATCACTTATTCTATAAGCAGCTAGGTAATGTTTCAAGATCATCAGCCCTTGTTCTTGTGGGTGACTTCAACCTACCAGACATCTGCTGGGAGCTTAATACAGCAATAAAGAGGCAGTCCAGGAAATTCTTAGAATGCATGGAGGACAACTTTTTGTTGCAGCTGGTGGGTGAACCCACCAGGGGAGGGACTATGTTAGATCTGCTGTTTGCAAACAGAGATGGGCTGGTGGGAGATGTGGTGGTTGGAGGTCGCTTGGGGCAGAGTGATCACGAAATAATAGAGTTCTCAATATTTGGTGAAGTCAGGAAGAGCACCAGAGCTCTTAATTCATTATCTCCTAACACACACTTCTGATCTAATAATTTACATCTCTCCCCAGTTCCTTAAAGTAAAATCTGCAGAAATAAAGCATGATCACTTTAACTAGCTGTTGTGTTACTGGCTGAGATTAAGCATGAAAAGTAAATGGGAAAAATTATTTAATGCCAGTAACTTGATCATTTTGGACCAGCAGCGTTTTCCTGCAAATGCCTTTTAAAATTCGCAAATAGAAACTGAGATACTTATTTGAATTTTATGATACATATATTTCACAAAAACCTCCTGAAATATTTATCTGTTTACTACTCCAAAACATAGAGTACACAGGCAAATGTCAGTTTGCTGACATAGTAATATTATGCTTTTTTTTAAATACCAGGAAATAATAACAATTATTCTGAGATGGAGTTCTGGGAGTTGAGTTCCTATTTTCTGATTGATAAAAAGGGGCAGACAGGGAGTAATATAATACAGTCAGTTAAATGGGTTAGCAAAAAACAGCATTAGCAGCAATCTTCTCTTGCCAGTAAGTTTTCCATGATTTTATTACAGCAGAGAACCAAAACAGGCATTCTTTCACTTAATTAAAAGAGAGGATGAAAGAAATCTTTTGAACCAGTCGAAAATACCTGTAAAACAAAACACTATGAAAAAACAAATGTAAAATTATCAATAACATTATTTATTTACCTCTCAATGCAGAATGATCTGACCGAACTACCTTTATTGGTTTTCGCCTTTCCTTCTCCTGCATCTAAATCAATATGCAAATGTATTGGCATTTCTTTAATGGGTCTGTTTTTCTTGCTCCAGCATATATGATCAGATTGGAAAGCACAGTGAAATGGGTGAAGTCAACCCCTCATTTCACCATCTTATTTGTGACAAATACATTTTAAGAATTCCCCTCTGCTGTGCCCAGGTGAGGTGGGAAGGCCCTGAGATGACACCGACACACAGCCTCTATTCTCACTGCTCACTCTCAGCCCACACTCACCGTGTCCCTTCCTCAGTGCTCTCAGAAAAACACACATGGGAGTGAGTTCTGAAACAGATTGTGAGCTGAGCCGGGTTAAAAATAATTCTTAAAACCAACGCCAAGTCTTCCCAATTTGACATAACCCTCAGGGGCTTGGAAAAAGCTTTTTAAAAGCTGTTTTCGCATCCATAACCAACTCACCCAAGCAAAAGCAAATACTGGATGGGCTTTGCCTTTTGTTCTTACACTCCTCTGTGTCTGTTTCACAGACAAAGAACTGTGATTTAGGTTTGTAATCTCACTGATGATTCTGAGATTAAATCTATGTATAACTGAAGGCAGAAAATCATTAGTGCCATGTCTCAGGAGCTAACCTAAACTGACTTTCAGTTTCCAGGCCTACATAGAAAAGTTTAGGGGTTTTTTGATGTCTTTTTGTTTGGAAGACAAGAAGAGAAGCTTCCTCTTTTTTTTTTTGGTGTGAATTGAGATTTGCTGGTGCTGCCTGTGGAACATGACTCCTTTTTTACAGAGAAAAAAAAAAGTGCTTAAATGCACTTCCCCACGAGAGAAAAACTGGGTATTTCAATTGAATAGTCACATCATTTTATGAGCCAGCAAATGTAACATCTGTCTTTTCCCTTTCTCCCTCTTGTTGAAGAGATGGCAAGATTTCCCCCCCCGCTGCTTTTCCTGTTATGCTGGTCTAAAGGCAGAGTATCCTGCAGCCCTTCTCTAGGGAGCAGAGTCAGGTGAGGAGAAACTGTACATACAGTCAATTACAGTGGGAAAAAAGAAGCTGAAATATAATCCACAAAGGAGAAGCACTACTCAGAGCAGGCAGTTAGTGTTGTTCAAGATGATTTGGATTCACACATGTGAAATGAGACTGGCAGATGAAAACTTACTCAGAAAATATTGCTGTTGCCAAACCAGAGTCTTCTACTTGAGTGCACCCAAGTTAAAGCCCCCCAGTTCCCCCAGGACTTACAATAATGCACTCTCTATGACAGAAGTTACACTGCCTGGCAAGAATTTGTCCTGCTATTAATGTGTAGAACATTGAAAACATTCAAAGAATCAGAGAATCACTAAAAATGAAACAAAGCATGAAATAGCACAAAGATTTAGCACGTTGATTGTTGCTATTTTCTAACCGCCCTTGGATTTAAAGCAGCCGCAAATTGTAATTCAAGAACTATTTCCTAAGGAACAACATCGGGGGAGTGGGTAAAGAGGAAGAGAATAATGCTGTGAGGCAGCTTGTGGGCACTGCTACAGCTCCAACAGGTCCTGGCCCATCCTGAGCCCTGTGTTTGGGATCCTTGTGATGCAGTCTGGGGTACCTGTGCCAGCACCTCCCTCTGGCTTTGCAAACACCAATCAACCCAAAAGACTGACTTAATTAATTTTATTTTTCATCCTTTTTTTTCCCCCCTATGTGTTTGTAGAGACATAGAGTGTGTGAAAATTATGTATTTTATGATTGGCTTTTCACAAATATTAAAATGAATATTATATATGTTATGTTAAAAAGTTATACTGTAGTAATTTTCAGTAGTGTGTTAAATATAGTTTTAGGCTATAACATCATATTAAAATAAAAATTATACGATGTAAGATACTTTTTCCAACTAGCTCTGGAAATTTGTTGCACAGAGAGAACAGCAACGAGACACCAAAATCCCCAAGAGGCCTCCTCATCGGAAAAGACAAACTTTATTCCACCTCCTTTTTGTCTTTGAAGCACCAACAGGATTAAGGAGAAAAGTTAACAATAACCAGAGAAATCCCTAGTTTGAAAGGAATGTATGCATCATGTATGAGATATATGAATATGCAACAGGCTATTGCTTTTAAGGGTTAATCCTTTGTTAGTGAGCCATGCTTTCTTTGAAGAAAGCGTCTGAATGTTGATATTCTTTGCTTTTGTCGTCCTTTACTGTCCAAATTCTTATTGCTCTAATTTGTATTACTGTTTTTATAACCATTTTACTTTTAAAACTTTAAAACAAGTGATTGGTGTTTTTCACAGAGTATTTAAGAGAGAAACAGACTCCACAGAAAAGCAGTGGCAAGTAGGTGCAAAAATATAGCTGTGTGTATTTTGTCTCTCATAGGTAAAAGCAACATTTAATCATAGTCATTCTGCAGGCAAAAGTAGAGCTTGTCTAAAGGCCAGAGATTTATCTGTTATACAGAGAAACCAAGGACGATTTCTTGGAAGTATTAAAAAGCTTAATTGGGTTGTGATGATGGAATAAGAAGTCCTTTCAAGCACTTTTATAACATCAGCTCCTAGCAACCAGAGTTATTCCAACCTCACACTCCTACCTGCCAAGGCACAGATATGGGACACAATCTGTGATAAAGCTCGTAATATACAAGCAGGAAATTGCAAAATTATGGGCAATTCACTTCCTCTGTGCAAACAGCCCCATTTCCAGCACCTGCAATTTAGAACTGCAGAATGACAGCATGCCAAGTTTGTGCTAATCATGGGTAATTTTGTGACTAAATAAGTAACAGGGGCCCTAAAGGCAAGCACAGGCTAAAAGCTTATATTTTTGATGTTAAATGTTAAGTCACCCAACATTCCCTTAGTGAAAAACTTTGGTAATACTCTGAAGCAGAGATATTATGCTCTTTTTTTCCTGTTGTGTCTTCCTAATGGAAGTCATATTATAATCACTTGGTCTTGCATTGTCTTTCTAACCTTTAGTACTCAGAACCCAGTATTAACATATCAGCTGCCCAATGTGTGATACAGGGAATCAAGGGTAAGTCTTCTCAATTCAACCAGCAAAATGGAAGTGCATTGCTCAGTTTAAAAAGTACTTTGTGCCATTGTCATTTTTCACACCCTTTAATTCTGTGACAAATGTCCCCATTTTGTGACTCACCTTTGACACCCTGACAACACCTAACAACATTTTCCCTTCTGTCTCCTGTATTATCTGGAGAATCTCACAGGCTTTTTTTACCCTGCAATTCCTCTGTCCTTGTCCCCTTCCATCACAGATCACACAGCAAAGATGCAATCCTTGTCTGCTCCTCTTACCAGCCTGGGTATCACATCCCATCATGTCCTTGGATGCAAACTGCCTGCTCAGCCTGAGGAGGCATCTTCCCTCCTGCAGGATAAGGACATTGCACCTTTCCTTTCCTCATAAAGGATCCAACCAAACCAATCCACATCCTCTCCATCACCTGTCTGTCCATACATTTCCCTGGATGCTTGGTGGCCCTGATGATTCCATGTGTTGTTTCTTAGGGCCAAAAGTCTTTTAAAAAATTCCACCCCATCTCCTCCCAGAATTTACTCTGATCTCCCAAAGTCAACACATCCCTGTCCATTTAAAATGTGGAAGGTTTGGTCTCAAGTCTTTGTGCAATGCATGTTTGAGATTGTTCAAGCTTTCAACTCTAATTTGTTTTGAAAGTTGCAAAATGTACGCTACAAAATTTACAGTTGCAAAATTTACATTACAGAATTTACACTGCACTACACTACAACACATTCACATCTCATAAACTTGGATCATTTCCTGTGTTTGAGACATTACTCCCCTACTATGTTTTTCTACAGCTGGCCAAAAGAATCCAGATAAGCATGTGACTTGGCATTAAAAAATAACAAATATTCTCTGAAAGTTTTGATTTTTTTTTAACAATTCATTAAGCTACAATAAAATAATTATCAATAACCTCAACTATATTTTACACAATGCAAAGAGTGCTGAATATATTAGCTCTGTAACACCTAAGAGTTAAATACAAACTGAGTATGTTCTTTTAGGCCTCAGCTCAGTTTAAGGTATTATTTAATAATATTGTACTGATTGCTCTGTGAGACTAAAGATAACACAACTTAGGGCAAATTTTCAGCTAATGGACACTTTTAGTTTGGGTGTGGCAGGGCCTGGGATATAATCAAGAGAGACAGTATTTGTGAAGTACCTTACAAAATCCTTTTCAACTTCGGTTACTGTCTTATGAAAAGTATTTTCCCTAACATTATAAAAGCATGTAGGTGGCATTATTTTTTCATTTTTATGTCATGTCTGAAGGCTGCAAAATCTCCCTGGTTCAGCTGACAATTAAACTTTACTGTTTTGAGGCAAGTAGCATGGACATTATGAAGGGACTCGATAATACAGCTGAAGTGGCTGTGCATTAAAGGGGCTTGTCACAAACATGGCACTGTTCCAGCCTTCCATTTGCACAGCACAAAGGGGCTCCAGTCCCTCCAGCACATCCTTCATGCTCTCCATAGTGTTTCTCCACCTCTGGTTACCACTGTTGCACCTGTAAGTTGAAGGGGATTTGTGGGGGGAAAGTGTGACTGGGTGTCAGGTGTGAAAAGTGTGAAAGCTGTGTTTGGTGTCAGGGACCGTTGTGAATTCTAATAATAACTGAGGAAAGTAAAGCATGGAAAAAGGCCTTTGAACCTTTCTTTTGTTTGCAATTAACCTTAGTTGATTTAGGAGCATTGGAATTAAAGCATTAAGGATGTTGCTCTTTGCTTGTAGCTAAGCCTTAAAGAATTCTGCAATAATAACCTTTTGAATTATAATTTTAGAATATTGCTTGTATCCTTGAAACTATAGCTTTGGAATATATATAAAGGAAACATGCTTATCTCACACCTTAATAAAGCAGAGAAAAACAGCTTGAGAAAGGAAGATGAACATCACCTCAAGGATTTATAGTTTTGACCAAGGGAAGCTGGACATCACTGTTAGGAGATTTAGAGTCCTTGTCATTAAAAGGTGGACACACATCTGGGGAGCTGGACTTCACCAGATGGGATTTGTCTTTCTTCTTTCAGAAACTGGACCCCCACCATCTGGGGATGCTCCTTTTGGGATACATCCTGAGAAAAACTAAATCACAATAGTGTATAGAATTGTGCCGTAAAAATTGGAATAGAAACTGCTGAGAAAGCTGATGAGTGCCCCCATAAATACCTGTAAGCTTCAACTATGGGTGTGCAGCTGGAGGGAAAACTTCCCCCACTGTACCCAGCGCTGTGTTGCTCATACTTTACCATATTAGCAGTGGGACAGGTCTGGAGGTGCAGGCTCTTGTTCAAAACAGCTTCACCATCCTTCAAGAGACAAGCCTGCAGTCTGCACACCAGGAATGCAGTAATGGTAACCCCAGCAAGGCACAAAATTTCATATGAGGATGTACTGTGAGGATGTACATCATATGAGGATGTACTGCGACTGTGGACCAGAAAACTTGGCCCTGCCGATTGTGCAGGATGCAAGTGTTCAGGGTAAATGAAACAGAAAAGGCTGCTCTGCAAGTCAACAGAAAATACAGATGAAGAGAAAAAGGAAAAGCTAACAGAAATGCAGACCAAAGTTTGGCACATGAGTGTTGTTCTACAGTACAGAAAGCAGCTGTTAGACTTTCATCTAGCCTGTCATCCTACTAACTACACAGAATTTTACTCAAATTATGAACCAAATGTGGTTCTCTCAACCCCCTTTTTCAACTTAAAAAAATTCCTCAAATTTTCACACAGACTGTACACACAGTGGTTACACGATAAAAATATTTAGGGCTGGCTTAAAGCCAGACTTTTAAGTATCAGTACATGGTCTGAAATATCAACATTGCATGGGAAAAATGAACTAATTTTAATAAACACACACCACTACCATTCATTAGCCAGATGCAATTCATTCAAGGAAGAAAGGAAGGACTGATGAACATTCCAATCAATATTCAAGACTTGAGGTATTTCCTAGGTCACAGAAGGCAGTTGAGCTTTCCCTGCAAGGTCACATCTCTCATTCCCTAAGTGCAGGCAAGAGGAGAGCAGTGGACATTGTTCCTCTTGACTTCAGGAAGGTTTTCCACAGTGTCTCTGTAACATCCTCACTGACAAACTGAGGAACTTCAGCCCAGGTAAGCAGACAGTGAGGTATATTAAAACTTAAGACATGCAAATGCGTGAAGTGGCCACTTTTAACTTGGGATTCATCCTCCACACACATTTGCCCGATATTTTACATCACTGGGAGGAGACATCTCAACTTGGAAGAGGAATATTACAGCACTTTACAGACACTGAGAACTGAGACAGTATAATCAAAGTTTCAGATGTGTTGAAAAGAGTCACTATATATAAATAATTAATAGGAAACTGGGGGGTGTCCTGGATTGCCAAGCAGATTGTATTCTATTTGCCATCTGTATGGCAGTTGTCTTCTGTTCAGTGGGAAGTTTCCTTATCTCTTCCACACCCAATAATTCCGGGGGGCATCTGCTGATAACAGCTATTGAATGTCCCTGCATGGCTGATAAGAACTACAGCATCCCATTGGGAGATGTGAGCCCAGAGGGAGGAGCCAAGCATTGCTACCCAGATATAATCCAGAGGTTTTGAGACACCAGCACAGCTTCTCCACTGGATTCCCCAGAGGAACAGCAGCTGCCTCTCCTTCCACTGGATCTTCAGAGGAAGAATCCATCCTTCTCTACAGGATCCCTGCTCCAGCAGAACCACCCCTGACACTGCAGGAGGGCTGCAGCCACAATTCCAATGGGACTGCCACCAACACCCTGACCCACAGGGTATCAGGTTGGGTTCTGACTCTGTCAGTGTTGTTTTGGTCTTCTTCATTGTTTATTTTATCTTTTTATTATCTTCCCTAATAAAGAACTGTTATTCTTGCTCCCATAATTTCACATTTATAACAGTTCAGAGGGAGAGGGTTTACATTTTCCATTTCAGGGGAGGCTCCTGCCTTCCTTAGCAGACACCTGTCTTTCCAAACTAAGACAGCGGGGAATAATGCAGAGCTGAGCAGAGGATTCAAAGAAAATATATATTGCAATGCTCTGCAGCAAGGTGTGATGTGAGCATGTTCATTATTTAAAAACATAATTCCTTGGAAAGGCATTTTAGTTGGAATATGCAACGTGCCTTCTTGGACTTGGATTATAGCAGGCTGTACTGCAATTTATATCTAACACAAAAGATGAGGAACTAGATATTCTGAAACTAAGAAAAAAGAGTGACTCAACATCTCTTAAAACACAAAAACATTTTCTTAAAGAGGCAAAAAATGTTTACTGTTTTAAAGGATGTACAAGAGGACAAAGGATCTCCATGTTATTAAGAAATTTTAGGAGGATTTATACATTTAAATTGTTATGTTACTACTAGAATGGTTGCTTTCCAGTAGAATAACACCAACATCTATTCATTCCAAAGCAAGAGAAACAATCTTATTTTGCTGGTTTTGTCACAAAAAATAAGAAAGCAATTTTGTCAAATCTTATGGAAAAGTGGATCTGAGGAGAGGTAAAATTGCGTGAAATAGCAACCACTTTTGTGGGGGGAAAAGCCTCAAAGAATCATTTTGAGTAGTTTCCCAGAGCTCTGATGAATACCATAATGAAAGAAAATGAAGGCAGACACTACAGAATGGAGTTATCAAACGTCCTGATGAAAGCACGTTCTGGTTTTTTTGTCACTGCTCTCTGAGGTAGGACAGCATTCATTTTCCAGAAGGAGTGGTATTGGAGATTGTGTTTTGGGGAGTCAGAAGCCACTTGGAATGACACCGAAAAAAGCTTGTGTAAAATAAGTGAGATATTAGACTGAGAAACAACAGAGGCCCCCCGCTAATGAGGGATTTCAAAGCGCTCTGTTCAGCAGTGGTGAACAACTGTGTAAGGAACAAGATATTGTCTGTAGCTGTCCGGCAATTGTCTCTCCTGGATCTCTGCAGAGAGGCTAAAATATAGGTTATGTGGGTTTTTTTTTGCAAACATGCTGTAGGAAAAACTCAGGGCCTGCTTTTACTTTTTTTCTATCAAAAATATGCTTAGAAAACATTGTACAAAAGCATGTTTTGAAGATACTGCTGTGCTCCTTTTTTCTTTGTTATCTCTTTATTTAAGTATTTCTGTTAGGCAGGGAACTCATTCTGCTAAATAATTAACATACACCATGAAAACTACTATAAAAAGATTACACAGGTTTCTACTGTGGTGTTATGAACATTTCAAAAATTCCATCCCCGTGTTTGTAAGGTGTCACTTCATGTAGTATTTGACAGTATGCAAAGATTTTAGAGTGCAGGAAAAATCAACTGGCTGCTGGAAATTCCCAGCTTTATTCTCTCTGACCTTTTATTGTGTGCTATCACAACAGTGATGGTGATGCATTTTTTATCTTCTACCCTACAAGGCACAGAGCTAGCAATGAACACTTTTTATGCCCACGGGTGTGTACACACGGGCTTGCTCTTTTCCTCTCTAGAAAGCTTGGAAATGGAGGAGAGCTTTCATGCTTTCAGCCACCACAGAGGTGTCTCCTTTCTGCCTACCCTCAAACGTGAATATGCTTGCTAGGCTGTAAGTCTGCAAGCTTAGACACTTCTGTAATGCACAGTCAGCATATACATGGTACCAAACACTCTGTAAATGTGAAACAGCAATTTATTATATTGAAATATCAGTGTCTTTCAAAGACATGCAGCTTCTCACACACAGGGAGAGCCCCTCCATATTTATAGATTTACTTCTGAGCCAGGTTGATGCAAAGGCCTAGAGCACTCCCAAAAATGACACCGGCAAACGAAGAAACAAGGCAGCAGCAACAAGGCAGCTTTCTCTCATGCTCATAAACAACTTGATAAATGTCCTTCAGTCACTTCCAGAGCTTTTTTTTTTTTTTTGCTTTTGAGAAGAAAGAGTCAGCTTCAGAAGCAGAAGTAATTAACTCCAGAGTGCTGGTCTGCTTCTGGATTAGAAGCCCTGCCAGGTGGAGAGTCCAGCTGTGCCCTTGTTACCTGTGCCTCCTTTCCAGGGCAAGTGAACTCCTGTCCAGTCTGATCTGTGGAAACACATCAGGATTACTCCCAGGGGAGTTCACTGATGCAGCTCCATGGGATGATTTTCTGGTTTATACCACTGGGACTAGATTTAAATCAAGTTGGAGATTGCTGCTTTTAGCCCATGGGTGGGTTGTGTAAACACACAACTGTAAGAAATATCTGCAAACAGACAAAAATCTGTAGGAATATCACAGGATTTGGTGAAGAGACAGAATTGGTGAGCTTTGACTGGAACAGGAAAGAACAGAGCTGAAACTGTTGGAACACAAACTCACAGACTCAGGACCTCTCTAATTCATCTTCATTTGGAAACTTTTAGGAGACACTGGTCTCAGGCAGGCAAAGAGAAGATGAAGAATGTTCTTCTCATGCCCTGGGGGCAAAGCAAGGCACATGGCCATGCATCTTCCCTTCTCTCTTGGTGCACAGCTCCCTGTGGGACTCTCACTTGCTTTATCGTCGGTGCTTTTCAAAAGGATGGCTT
The DNA here is from genome assembly GCF_035770615.1 of Melospiza melodia melodia. Taxonomy (NCBI): domain Eukaryota; kingdom Metazoa; phylum Chordata; class Aves; order Passeriformes; family Passerellidae; genus Melospiza; species Melospiza melodia. Next base: position 6,437,490 of record NC_086205.1, on the reverse strand, counting down.
TTTTGTTGTCTCTTTATTTTTGTCTTTTCCTGACAATTATGCCTCTCCCTTTAGGCAGGAGAAGGAAGTATTGTCTTTTAGCCTGAACCAAGCCTCTAGACTTAGTTTTCTTGCCTCAATTCACTAATTAAAACAAATGACTATAATTGCTCTTCTGGTCAGTCTTGCCCTGGCCAGTTCATGGTAGAAAGCAGAATAAATTCCATGCATTACAATCAGGGAATTAGGCAGAGTAGATAAATTGCTATCAGATCTACAAATTGCTATCAGATGGCATCTTGGCCTCAATTTTCACCAGACTACATAAAAATCTTCCTAACTTGATTTTTATTAGATGTGTAGCATTTTTATGTTCTGTTTTTTAAAAAATACTTAGGAGTTAAAACCCTGATGATAACGCAGGTTGTGTAAATTCATGTTGCCTACAATACCGTTACTGCCTGCACAAAGCTCAAATATTTGACTTTTGAAACTGATTCTTGCAGACAAAGCAAAGAGCTGCCTGAGAAATTTTGGATCTGGGATAGCCTACACACTGAAACATGCCTGACTCTTCTCCTGCAGGAAGTCTGTGCAGGTCCCTCACTGGATGCTTCCAGAGGGAGTCCTGAGCTTCCCAGCTCTCTGCACACCTGATCCATTTCCATTCACCTTCTTTAGAGCCTTCACAGTGTGTAAGGTGTCTTCTTGTAAATAAATAGCTGTAGGGAAAAAAAGTAATGAAACGAATTCCCAGTCCTAAGTAGCCAGTCATCTTTCTCAACTTCAGGTACTCACATGGAAAAGATGAAGGGGGAGTTTGGTTGCAAGGATCCAAGGAGTTTTACAGCCTGTACATGCAGGAAGCTGGGAGAGCATTCCCAGCAGCGTGGCATGTTGTGTTACACGCTGTTATGGGGATTTTGTTAATGGGATTTTGTGAAAAATGCTGTGCTCTGATGAGACAAGTTAAAACAATCAGAGTTTGCTCAGATTTGCCTTTCAGGCCTCATTTCTGAATTCCATGCTATCCAAGAGTTCCACATCCTTGGTAACTTTTGGCAGAGGGTAGAAACTGCCACACATCAATACCTCACAGGTTTCCTTACTCCAACTGGGACCTGAAGCATCAGAATGGAAAAAGAACCTAATGTGTGAGGATTATCTTCTCTGCACCAATAGGTCAAAATATCCTGTGGTAGTCTGGCTCACTGCGATCTCTAGTCCGGCTCAGGCAGGGTGAGCACAGCATAAAATAGAGGAATGGGTGTGATAAACTTGCCCCCCCAAAAAAAATAATAGCAATATAACAAAGGCAGAAAGCTCATCATCTGAGGAGCAAGATCCAAAGGCAGGGGGCTGTGGGGAGCATAACAAGATACAGGGAGGGGTGTTCTGAGGGTGAGGGTCCAGTCACCAACGCGAGCTCGGAACACGACCCTGAACGTGTCAGGTTCCAAACTAACTGAGAACAAGAGCCAGAAACATGACCTAATCTAGAACAGTTCATTAGCATCCCATTAGCATGCCATTAGCATACTGACTCCCATGAGCACACTCTTCTGGCCATGACCTGACCAGGTATGTCCCTTTCAGTATCCCACTTCCCATGGTCTCAGGTTGGTGCCTCCTGTGTGTGCTGCCGAGGCCAAACCACTGCTCATCTCAGCTGGCTGCCTTCCCATAATATCTTAAAAAAAAAGAGAACTTTCAGATCAGCAGATCTGAAGCAGCAATGTCAATCTTTTCCATCAATTTCCTTACATTGAGGATTTCAATCTAAACTGTAACATTATAAAAATATTTTTTTTTTCACTTTTATCTTGCTCCTTTTATCAATTTATATTTTTGGTTATCAGACACTTTTTAGTGGGTGTATATACGAAGACTTTATAAAACAAGTGTTGCACTTTGGGACTACAGCTTAAGGTCACTTCTCTGATAGTTTAAATAATTAAAGAGTTCAGGGTCTTTGTGAATTGGTCCGTAAAAATCCATTCTTTTCTCACTAGTTGTAGTGAGGATATTTAAAAACAATATGAAGGCGGTAGCAATGGAATAGTAAAGTCCAGTTTTTGTACATATAAACGTCTAGTAAGTGTGACAGTGTTCTCAGGGGTTCTTAGATGAGGGAAGAGATGAGGATCTGACTCCATGTTTCAGAAGGCTTGATTTATTATTTTATGATATATACTACATTAAAACTGTACTAAAAGAATAGAAGAAAAGGATTTTATCAGAAGGCTGGCTAAGAATAGAATAGGAAAGAATGATAACAAAGGCTTGTGTCTGAGACAGGGAGTCCGAGCAGGCTGACTGTGTTTGGCCATTAATTAGAAACAACCACATGAGACCAATCACAGATTGGTTGCATTCCACAGCAGCAGATAACCACTGTTTACATTTTGTTCCTGAGGCCTGTCAGCTTCTCAGGAGGAAAAATCCTAAGGAAAGGATTTTTCATAAAAGTTGTCTGTGACAAGTAAGAATGAAAAAGTACTTCCAGAGTGGTTTTATTGATTGCTAAAGCAGCATGCAGTGGAAGAGTTGGTATATTTATATGCAGGATTATACTGATAACTGCTAAGCTTCGGTGCATCCCTAATTTTGCTGAAGATAATTTTCTCTTTGTCCTGTGCTGTGTGCATCATGTTCAGCAGCCTTTGCTGCCATTCATCTCTCAGCCTTGGTCACAAAAGCAGCTCTGGGGACATTATGTGCAATTTGGACATATTTGGGGGTGCCTGAGGTGATTGTTCACCTGTAATTGCTGTTCTCTGAAATATATGGTAGCAGCTGGGTGCCTGCACAAACCTCCCCATTGCAAGCACAAGTTCCATGATGTTCAGCTTGGAAAGGCTGGCTGTGTATTTATTTATTCACTCATGGGCAGAGTGGCCTCATGCAGGAATTGGATGCCATCGACTGCACCCGCTGAGTGTGCTGGACTCAACTTCTGCCATCCATGTATGGATTTACCATCAGTTTCTCTTCAAAGTTAATACAGAGTAATTACTGCCTTCCTGGAGCCATTAACTGGGTGTCCCTCAGCACAGAGGCATCACCCTCGTTGGGGACTCTGCTTCTTAACTCCTGCTCAGATGTTTGGATGTGCCCTTTTCTTGCACAGGAGTGTGAGAGGGCGTCAATTACACTGCCTGAAGTTGGCTTAATTGCTCCTTTGGCACTGACGGAAGCCTTTGAATTACTGATCAACTGAAGTGGAACATAAATGTAGCAACGCTCAGTAAGTTTTTTCATCATCTTGGACATAGCACATAGTTTTGGTAAGATATTCTTTTGGAGTACTTCCCTCTGTGTTTCTTAGACATTTCAGAGGAATAATGATTCAGAAGTAATTGCAGTATAATTCTAATAGAAAGGGATTTTCATTCTGTATAACTAAAGAATTGGTACAATTTTTCTCAAGGATTCTTTGTTCTACAATTTTTTCCAACATTCAATTATTATTTTCTAGTAATTATGCAACTAGAAATTCACAGAATGCAAGTTACTATTTTAGCCTTAATTAGAAACAGTAAATAAGAAAACACAACTTAATTTACTAAAAAAGTGTCCTAATCAGCCTACTGGTTTCCTGCTCATTTGAGTTTTCTGCTAATTTCAGGGAATTTACATATTTGATACATTTCCTTGAAATATCTTTGATTCTCTTATTTTTTATTTACATGGAAAATCTGCCTTTTTTGCAGACCTAATTCTAGCATTGCACCATATCCTAGATTTCAAGCCTTAGCTTTTTTTACTAAATTTATCAGCTGTACCTAGGGGATTAGTGGTTTGACTTTAAATAGCACATGAGAAACAGCTGGAAATCATCTTTATACACACTTGGAAATTGTGTCACTATTCCTTTGTGTAGAAACATAGGATAAGATTCTGTTTCATTTAAATAAGAAATATTATTTAAATAATATTTATAAAGGAACTAAATCTAGTACTATTTTCATTTTCACTATTTTAGTTAAGAAAATTATATTTATAAAGGGACTAAATTTAGAACTATTTTCATTTTCTTTTCAAATAAATGACACCTATGGGATTACTTACATATATGAGCTAAAACTTCTGTAAAACACTTAGATCAGAGTCTGAAAATGTAGTTTTTATGGAGAAATCTATACCCTTTCAGGATAAATTTTGCAGCATTATAGCTACTAAGCCTTGTCTCCCCAGCAGTCAGTATTCACAACAAAAGCACTTTCCAGCTTCTGTATCCATTTCAGTCTCCCTGGCCTTAAATATAGCTGTTACTGCCACTCCAGTGGGAAGAATTACATGTATTATCTTTCTAATCCTATTTTGTCACCTTCTGAGTAACCCTGAATGCAGCTCTCATCCTCAGGTTTAGAAATAAATATCTTTGTGTGCAGGAGACCTCTTTCCTGGAGTTTTTGGGTCTTTAAAACTCTTGGAACAGCAAAAGAACACTTGTGTGTTTATTCTAATAGCTTTTGATAGGTTTTTGTGTATATAATTTGTCTTGTGCAACGTCTGTCTGTGGAGTTTTATCTGTTGAAGTAATAACCTAGAGTGTTTTCATGCTGTTTTTAACCAAGGGCCACAAATGCTGTGTCCCCCACATAAGAGATAATGTCATTTATTGTAAAGGTGTGTTTGGTCTCTGCAGAGCACAGGCAGGTGACTGAACACCCCACTCAGTCCCAAAGCATGAGCTGAGCATTGCTCCTCTCCAGCTGCCTCTGCTCCCTCTCTGCTTTAGCTTCTTTATTTCCCTGCCAGGAGGCCTCTGCCCAACACATCATCCGCTTTGGGGTGTCAGGGGAAGGCCCTCGGAATGGGGTGAGCGTGGAGAAACAGCAGAGCTGAGTGTGAGGAGCGTCATCTGGGGCTAAACCTCTGCCCAGGCTGGTCCTGCACCATCCCTGAGCAAGATCAGGGCCCCTGCCAGCTGGGCACAGTCTGCTGCACTTCCAGGAAAACACTGCACCGGGGGAAATCATGTCTGAAACAGTGAAACACTATCTAAGGCCATGGTGGATATGAGAGAAGCTGTGTTTATAAACAGTTCAGCCATTAGCTTCTCTGCTGCTGCTGCTGTTGTCAGAAAAAAAACATCCCTTTTTACCTCTGAGTCCTGAAGAGCACCTTAATGACAGTTCAGAAAATAACCACAGCATGTTGGTGGCATCACAGCTGGATTCATTTTGTTTGATTCCTTCAGGCTCTCCACTGTCTGCTAACATGGCATTTACTCATTACCCTATTGAGATTATGGTATCTGAGGTCAGCTGTCAGTACATGCCTTTTCCCCCCTCTCATTCACTCATCTGTCCTGGAACATCCTGTTTCCTGCTGTGTGACAATGTTATCATCCCACTCTGGTTTCAAGCAGGGTCTGTTCGAGTGTGTCAAAGCAAGACACTGCTGTCTCTCAATCTCTGCACTCCAGTGTCTGATGAACATTCTGTGGATTCATAAAGAAAGAATTTCCATTCAGAAAGATTTTATGCTCATCACTCTATCCATACTTTTGATAATCTTTTGATTCTGCTCAAGATAAAATTTTTGTTAAGCCTGTTAATGAAGACAGCTGACAGATTTGGCCATAGTTAGTAAAGGCACACAAAAGGCTTTATTTGACACTGGGCATTTATGGGAGACAGACCAAGCATCTAAAATGGTGTTTGTCTAACTATCTCAGCTTTTAGACCTGGAAAATGCAATATGTAACTCTTAGACATTTGATGGGAGAAGGTTCTAGCTCCTTCTTTAATGTTGCACAGGGCTTGCGAAGCTCACAACAGCTTTCCTGCATGAGGAACTGGAATGTTCCTCATACCCTCAATATTATGGAGAAGAGACTTGACTTTGAACTCTGTGCTGCTGACAGGAGTCCTGGAAACAAGAGATTACATCCTGCCTCAGATCAGTGTTTTAGATCCACTATCTGTAGTTCCTTTTGTTTTTCAGTAAATCAGGGATTTGTTTGCTTTATTTACTCCATGGTAAACTGGCTTGCTCCCTCCTCAGTTGTTGTTGCTGTCATTGATTGTGGATGGTTCTCTAGTGCCAAATGAAGTGGAAGCACAGGAAGTCTTCACAAAACCTGGTTTATTTTCTCCTGCATCTCTCAAACAGAAGTGTCTAGGACTGCTTTTGTTTCAGCTTGATAGGCTTTTTTCTTCATTAGATAATTACTTATGTTCAAGTAGGCTTTTGTTTTTCCTTTGATAGTGTAATTTCCTCTTTCTGTATAGAGAGGCTATTAAAAAGGTAATCAAATTAAATAATGGGTGAAAATGCAGAATACAGTGATTGACTGCAGGCAATAGTGAGCAGAGATTTATTTCAGATATTTATTTATGTGCTGAAGCAGGATCCAAATTGCCATATTCCTGTAAGAATGTACTGGAACAGAGGAAAGGAGGAGAGATCCTTAGTTATGGAGTCTCAGTAACAGTTATTTGTAACTTTAATCTTGTTGACTGGAGAACAGTTTTTCTTCTGTGTGATTATATACTACAGGCTCGCCTTCTGTAGCATTTGCTCGAGATAACTCTTGATGAATCAGCCTTACTTGCTTGAAAAGTGTTAATGTCTAATAAAACAATACTTGAATTACAGGATGGTAGGACTGCAACACAAGATGTTTTGCTGGCAGCAGATTTGAGAGGACAACTCATTCCTGAGAGTGCTAAATTTAATCTGAGTAGCACTTGATCCATATCCCTGACAGGTAAAGCTGAATGGTGTTAAAGCAAGAAAGAATATTTTTGTGCATGTGAAAGATAGATAAAATACAATATAGTACCATAGTCTGCAATACAGACAATGGAGCTTTGACATGAGGCAGAGAATTATTACTCCAGGCAGAGTATGATGAAGAAGGAAGTAAAAAGGCAAAAGAAGCAAGCCCAGACTGTGTGAAACTGGTCTGCAAAGGCTTTAAGGTGCAGAGTAGGAGGAGGCTGGAACAAACATCAAACTAGGAAAGAAAAAACATCCAGGGTAGAGTTTGTAGCAGCAAAATGAATGAATGAATGAATGAATGAATGAATGAATGAATGAATGAATGAATGAATGAATGAATGAATATTAAACTATGTTATCATTGTGTCTCGGTTTACAAAACAGGTGTCTGCTAGGAAGGCAGAAAACCTCCTTTGGAACACAGAACGTAAATCCCTTCCCTCCAAAAACCTGTAATTTTGAAATTAAGGCATTCGAGGTTCGGCATTCCCAGAGAGCACTCGGGGTTCGGGGTTCCCAGAGAGCACTCGGGGTTCGGGGTTCCCAGAGCAATCCAGGTTCGGGGTTCCCAGAGAGCACTCGGGGTTCGGGGTTCCCAGAGCAATCCAGGTTCGGGGTTCCCAGAGCAATCCAGGTTCGGGGTTCGGGGTTCCCAGAGCACTCAGGTTCGGGGCTCCCAGAGCAATCCAGGTTCGGGGTTCCCAGAGCACTCGGGGTTTGGGGTTCCCAGAGCACTCGGGGTTTGGGGTTCCCAGAGCAATCCAGGTTTGGGGTTCCCAGAGAGCACTCGGGGCTCGGGGCTCCCAGAGCACTCGGGGTTCGGGGCTCCCAGAGCAATCCAGGTTCGGGGTGCCCAGAGCAATCCAGGTTCGGGGTTCCCAGAGAGCACTCGGGGTTCGGGGTTCCCAGAGCAATCCAGGTTCGGGGCTCCCAGAGCAATCCAGGTTCGGGGTTCCCAGAGCAATCCAGGTTCCGGGTTCCCAGAGCGCTCAGGTTCGGGGTTCCCAGAGAGCACTCAGGTTCGGGGTTCCCAGAGCAATCCAGGTTTGGGGTTCCCAGAGCAATCCAGGTTTGGGGTTCCCAGAGCAATCCAGGTTCGGGGTTCCCAGAGCACTCGGGGTTCGGGGTTCCCAGAGCACTCAGGTTCGGGGCTCCCAGAGCAATCCAGGTTCGGGGTTCCCAGAGAGCACTCAGGTTCGGGGTTCCCAGAGCAATCCGGGTTTGGGGTTCCCAGAGAGCACTCGGGTTCAGCATTCCCAGAGCAGTCCAGGTTCGGGGTTCCCGGGCCCTGGAGCAGCCGGTGCTCGCTCCCTCAGGGCTGAGCTCCAGCAGTGCCGGTGAATTGTCCCCGCAGTGAGGCACAGCCTGGCCGCCCTCCCCAGCCCTGTCCATTACCTGCCTCTGTTGGCACGGCATCTCTGTCCCCCTGAAAGAAAACTCCCAAAAACCAGAGGAGTTCCCCCTCCTCGCTGCCTCAAGCACCCAGCCACCACTGCTTCTTACCAACTCAGTGGGAAAAAGTTCCACAAGTAACAAGGAAAGAACACAAAAAAACCCCAACCCCCAACACATCAGCATCAACAAGGTCCCCACAGCATCCACCTGTATTCCCTCAAAGGCAGAACTTCAGATGTTCCTCATTCATCCCTGACACCACAGACAAAGCACTATTTTCTCTTTCAGTAATATTTTGTAATATTTTTTCTTTTCATTCAGACTACAGGTGTATGCTATGGAAACAGATGCTCAAAATGCAACCCTGTAATTTCATTATACACTGCAGAAAGAAAAGACAACCTCAACACTTGAAATTTCCACGTGCTAAAAGGTTTTCCATTTGTATCATGTCAAGCTGGATGAATGGAATTAAAATGAAAAATATTAGGCTATGTTTGGGCAGGTGTTCATTTAGATTTTCGCTTTTCAGTTATGTCCTGAGATAGTGAGAGATTTTGTCTGATTTATTCACACGCCCTCTGCCAAAACCACAAAACAGAAGGTGGCAGCATTTCAGGGGAAAAGAAAACCAGGATGGTAACAGAGAATTTAGAGACTCAAAATGTATCTTGTTTCTTTGGCACCAAGATTACTTAAAGAATCAACAGAGCCACGCTCAGCTGGGGCTTCCTCGTGATCTTCTGACCATTTGGAAATTCTGGCAGCAGTGTGCGAATAACAGATGACCTTTAATTCCAAAGGAGATGTTCCTTCAGTCTTTAACATCATACAATGTGGAAGTACAGGTCTGCTGAAAAGATCCTGGGAATAAAAGCCATATTTTCCTTTATATTTTAGCATGGCTGAAGCCTGGTTTAATCCAGGGCCATTTTAGAAAGGACATTTCCTTGACTGAAAACAATCTACAACAGAACACGGGGAAGAGCTGTGAGTGAAACAGCAAAAATGACCAAGGTTACACAGATTATGAGTTTTATAGACACGGAGAGAAGTAATAGAATTTTTATCTCATATTAAAGGGAAGAAAAAGCATCAGCAATAGAGGGAATAAAAAGGTATATTTTACAGCCTGAATAAACTTACTGTAAATCACACCAAACACAACAGAACCTGTGTTTTAAACTCTTTAACAAAATGAGAGCTTTTCAATTAAAAAGAAAATAAATAGTTTAACTGTCTTGGTCAATCTGTGTTAATTCAATAGGGACTGAAGCACTTTTATTTTTAAAAATTACTTTAGAAGAATCCCAAGCCCTCCAAGCCTTCAGGCACAGTAGAGGTCAGACAAACCCACTTAAAAGCAAACAAAGCAGTTTGCGAATTACTGTTTACAACAGCAAGTTTGCAATATGGGTCCATAAGAAAAACAAATAACAAGAAATGCAGAACAGGTTTGAAAATGGCAAGACAATACTTCTGTTCCTTCAGGCATAGGAATTCAGAGGATAGAATATTCACAGGCTATATCTGGAGCTAACACTGCAGAACTCCCCCTTGCAGAGAGGATGACTGGCTATTGGAGAGTCATAAAGTGCAGTTAGAAGCAACAGCTGAGAGAAGTTCTTAACTAAGGCCAGATATTTTCCACAAACTAGGGAGATTCAATCATATTTCATCTCCATACTAGACATAATGTTTTGTATCAAGCAGGTGTACAGTAGCTCACTGTGCTATGGATGTATTTACTTTGCTTTTTTCTTTACAAAGTGTAAATTCTTCATTAAATATTCCAGGTTTCCTTATCTGCCTGAATTCATGCAGGAAAATCCTGACAGATGGGTGCCTTAGCTGTAGAGACAGAAGACCAGATTTTGTATGCAAATTTTCTACACTTAGGGTTGTGTTTATCAGTAGTTCGCGGAATGTATCTGGATTACAAACACAGTTTGGTCAAGTTTTGGTATCAGGACCAGGCTGGGGTTACAGAGTAAAGCAGAGTTTACTCTGGTTGCAGAGTAAAGCATTTAATGAGCTGCAGGAAGGTCAGAACATTCCTCAGAAGATGCTCTACAACACTGACCAAGGGATTTTCCAGAGCAAAGATATCAGCTGCATGGAACACAGAGAATGAAGAGGTTCAAAGATAGAAGGATGTGTCTCTCTCAAGCTGGCATCAACACCCAAATTAATGAGTTTGCTCCAGCACCACCAGAATTCTAATAGTTACTGCATCTGAAAAGGAAAGGGGAGCCTGGAGGAGAATTTTTCCCTCTTCTCCAGGCAGAGTTTAGCAGACATCACTTGGTATCACAAAGAAAGACAATTGCCTTGAAGCCCTCAGTGTTTACAAGTGCCCAGCATTAGTCTGTCCTTTAGTTCCTTCCTTTATTCCCATTTATCTGAAGATACTAATGCAACCCAAGAACAGACACGGCCCCTACCAACCTTTTATCCCTCTGCCATTTTGTGCAATTCCTAAGTTTAATGGTTCATGCTAGAAATTAGAGAATGTAAGTACCATGACAACAATACTCCCAATTCTGCCTTCTGGGCTTCCCACCCTGCATTCATGCCTGATGTGTCCGGGCTTCCTGGGACGGTGGAGGACAGCAGGAGTGACTCTCATGCCTGAGTGAGCCCAGAACAATGCAATGTGTCTCCACTTTTCTCAGGGAACACACCCTGCCTGCCCCTCTCTGTGTTATATAGCACATGCTAAGAACAGGAAGGAAAAACAGAACATTTTTCACTTCAGATATTCTGCACATGTATTAGGACAGAAAAGAAGTAAACCCTAAGTGAGCTGGAATTAGGCAGTGTGTTCCAAACAGAATGCTCTGGGGAACTGTGTTCTCCCAAACCACTTTCTGTCTGTTTATGCATCCTGTCACTGAGAGTTGTACAGCTGAATGCTCCACACACTCCTGTCAGCGTTTCATCATCCCCTTCTCACAGCCACCTGAAATGCCATCAGACTCTGGAGTGATTCAAGCAGGGACTGGGGATTTCTCTGCTTGAGGACAAAACAAACAGAAACACCTTTCCCAATTCACCAGCGCCGTGGTGTTAAGCCAGGCTGGCAAAACATAAAGTTATTATGAGCAATGAACCACAAATATTTTTGTCTGGTCAGTCTGGGTTCTCCCCAATGAGCTAATTAACCCACTGTCTTGGGATGCTGCAGGCTTCATGAGCTATCTGAAATCCATTTATTCCATCACATTCTGAGACTTGACAGGGATAAATTATCACAACGCTGTAACAAACTGTTTGGTGTTGTTTTGGGTTTTTTTGGGGGTTTTTTGTTTTTGTTTTTTTTTTGTGTAATTTTGCTGTTCTGAATACATGGAGTCACCAAGCAGTACTGATCATAAAGACTCACAAACAGAGGCTCCACTACTTGTACACAAAACCCTCTAGGTAAAAATTTTGCTTTTATCTTTTTCTGGTATTACTGTACATTTTGGAATTTTGGCTTCCAAAAGCTAATTTGCTACGTCTCTATTATTTTATTTCTTTATCTAAAAGGCAGCTTCCCACAGCTGAAGACAACAGAATAACCAAGCTCAACTAGAGAAAATATTGTGTACTCCTAAAGTACCTGTTAAAACCTGTCATTTATGGCAGTAAAAAATAAGCTATTTTTTTCTTTGTAATTCTAAGCAGCTGCTTTGTACATTTCAGTTTTGAACTCTGAGAAAATCCAACTGATGAGTACCATTTCTTCCCAAACCTGTTGCCACAAATAGTGGCAAAGAGATCAAAATTGAGAAAAATGCAGAAAGAAGCGATCCTGTGGAAAAAGGAGTTTTGCTCAGTAAGTGATTACTACAATAAAAAGAGAGTACTCATGTATGAGAGCACTCATTGATGCAGGATGGAAAAGTTGTTCAACAGCTTCCATGAGGGTCTCTATCTTTTTGCTCTGCTTATTCTGCTTACAGAGTACTTCATTTTCACAGCAAGCCCTACTTATTTAAGAAGTCTGTAAAAGAAAACATTTGCTATTAATAAAGGCTAGGCCTAATTTTTGTTAGGCACCTTAGTACAAATGTGGAATTCACCACACTTAACCAAATTAACATGCAGTTGCTTCACTGGTGCATCCCTCAGCACGGAAGAATGAGGGATACTTGGATTATTCCTCATGTAATATCATTTTATAGGCATTCCCTGCAGTTTGCTTATCTCTCTAGCTTGGAGCAGTAAGCAGCTTATGGATGTGGTCCATTAAAAATATGTTTGCTTTATTCTTCAGTTTTACATCAAAAAGGAGAGGCAGATTTAAAATCTGGAGCCAGAAATGCAAGCTAAATCATTCCTTTCAGCCAAATTAAAAGGTGAACATCTTATCTAGGTTATCCAGGTCTCATCAATTTGTAGAGGTACAAAGGATGTAATCCTCTCTTGTTCTGACAGATCTCAAACACTAAAGGCTCTGTAGCCTGCACAGTGCCCTCTTGGAGTTTGAAACATTAGATTTTCCTCTAATAAACCCAATCAGCATTTTCCCAGTTGTTGTCAGTGTAGCAAGGGCAGACTTCCAATAATTTGCCTTATGGAAATTTATTCTATATATTTATATATATTATATATATATATTATATATATATATTTATATATTATGGTGTTAAATCTTAAATGCCACATCTGAAACACACTTCAAACTGCAGTAACCGCAGGGGCACTAACAGCAGGCGGCACCCTAAATGAGCTCTGGGGGAATTAAACTGCAGCTGCAAACAAGCAAGGTCACTAATGAGCTGAGACAGAAAACAGAGCTGCTGGCTGCCTTTCAAGTTCAGAGGAGTATTCAAATGGATGTGTTATACTTGAGAGCAGAGAACCAGATCAGTGTAATAATTAATTCATTGTTTATCTGAAAGTTGTTGGAAATTTCAAGGGTAATATCCAGAATGCAGGCAACTGGAAGCTGTGTCCATTCTGTGATCCAGCATTTACCACAGCAGGGGACCCAGGAGCTGTCACTGAGGTCACAGTTACACACATAAATGTGAAGAGACAACCATCTCGACACAAAGAGCCACCACACATTAAAATATATTGCAAATGCATCAGAAACACAATGTCATGTTAATCCATGTGTGAGGAAATGACTTTGATGCCCAGAAGTTGTCTTTGCCACCAAGGGGAATTGCAAATGGTGTCCTGCTGACATTTTTTCTATAAAAAGAAAAATCAAGAGGGGACTGAAGCACATGCTCTCTACTGGGACAAGTTCAGAAAGGGGAAAAAAAAAAAAAAGGCAATTATATAAGCCAAAATGTTTTGACAGATTAGTGCAATTCCTCTATACCCCGAAGCAGCGATCTTGCAAAAACCCTCGGAATGATTTTTGCCAGGTCTGCTGGCCAGTGGCAGGCTGTGGAAACATGTACACATGACCTTCAGCTTCAGCTTACAGGGTGATAGAAGACTGTGGGTGGACAGACATGATGCGGATTTAGGGAGCTGTTCCCTGGCCCAGCAAGTCACAAAGCTCCTACTAAGTCCACAAAATATAAATGCATGTTTTTTTCTCCTCATTTTTTAGTGTAAGGATCAAAAAACCCTCCAAAAACTGTAAGTGATTAGAGATGTTTACTAAGGTCAGAACTTTATATTGCTTTATGAACATTACTATGTCAGTGTAGGTCGCAGACTTCTTTTCATGAAAAATCCTTTCCATAGGATTTTTCCTCCCGAGAAGCTGGGAGGCCTCAGGAACAAAATGTAAACAATGGTTATCTGCTGCTGTGGAATGCAACAGGTGCATCTGTGATTGGCTCATGTTGCATGTTTGTAATTAATGGCCAAACACAGTCAGCTGGCTTGGATAGAGAGTCTGAGACAGAGCCTTTGTTGTAATTCTTTCCTTTCTATTCTTAGCTTAGCTAGCTTTCTGATGAAACCTTTTCTTCTATTTTTATAGTATAGTTTTAATGTAATATATATCATAAAATAATAAATCAAGCCTTCTGAAACATGGAGTCAGATCCTCGTCTCTTGCCTCATCCCAGAACCCCTGTGAACACCATCACAAGTGTATTCCAATGTGCCTTTCCAAGGGGAAATGCATGACACTGGTTTCCAGGAAGTGGAAAAGGATTCTCAAAGAAAGCACAGGACAGATGTTCTGTTCCAATCACCTTCCTCTCAGTTGGGCAAACATGAACGAACTCTTAATTTCCTCTGTGAATCAGCTTGAGTCACCTGGTTGGCTCAAGCAAATCACAAAAACCACTTTATGTTTAACCTGATACTCCTCTCCCCACAGAACAGAGCTGCCCTCCCATCCTGTGGGATCTGTTTGAAGCCAGGCTGCTATTCATGAAGTGCACATGAACGTAACATCAGCAGCGCTGCTCTCAGCACTCCTTCACACGAGAGACAGATTTCTGAAGCTCTACCACTGTTTACAAAACAAATAAGCCTTTGTCATCTTTTATTAAAATAAATACCTTGATAAATAGGCGGCCAGCAGGTAAAGCATGGCTCACTGTGGTAAAACAGAGTATGAAGGAATCTATTCTTTAAACATACCAACATTAATTGGAGTTGGAATGCAAATCTAAGCATAAGGAGTTGAACTGAAATTCAAGCTTATGCTTAATGAATTCAACAAATAATTATGTGGTTTTTTTTCTTTAAAAGAAACAAACAAACAAAAGCAAAACACCCCCACTGAAAACAGGTGGGTTTCTTTTTTTATTTTCTCCATCTTTAAAAATAAATGCTCTGATTCATTGTTCAATATTTCAAATGATCTGGAAATATCTGAGTACATGACCTTATCTCTGTGGGGTCTTAAAAAATTTGACATTTAAAAGCTGGTAATAAAGTATTTAAAATTGTTTGACCCTTAACTAAATATTATATATTCCCACTTAGGCAAAGTCAAATTCTTACAGAATTGTATAAGGCACGTCAGTTGCAAAATCTGACTCTGAAAATCAGTTCTTTCTTAGACTATGAGGTATGTTTTCTCAGTTGAGGTCTTGGTTGACTTACATTTCCTACAAAATCAAGGCTAGAGACAATGAGGCAGGCTCGAAATAAAATGAAATCTCAAAAAATGCTTGCTTCCCTGAGTATCCTTGTATTTTCCCAGATATGGTAAGTTAAATCTCCATATTCGAGCTGCAAGTTTTAAAGTTGATATAACACATAGTTTAAATCCTTGAAAAGAGAAGTTGGCTAAGGAAACTTTGATAGACCTTGAACAACAGCACCTCACAACTCCTTCATAATGCAACCTGACTGCTATTGATTTAAGGCTCCTCTGTATTCCACTTAGCTGTGCCTCTTCATTTGAGTTTCTTGTATTATCCTCATTGATTAGAATGGTTTTGTGGTGGTGCAGTGACAGCTGAGCAGTGCCTTCTGAATACCCAAGTCCTGGACCCCCTTCAGTGCCTGGTTTCCATCACTGCTAATGACCACGTACTAGAGGGTACTTCTGCATCACTGAACTCTCCTGGGCCAGGAAGAAAAGGTGAAAAAACAGCTGATGCTCAGAGAAAGGGAGACTTCCTTTTGTCCCCAGAACTCTGCATTATTGGATAGAACATCGGAGCAAAGTGCTGGGAGCGTGGAGTTTCTTTGCAGTCAGCGCTCTGCTGCTGAAGTTCAAAAGGTAGCAAAGTCCCACACCTGTCTGTGTCCCTGGATGTTCATCCTTGTGCTGCAAAGCTTCCCAGTAACTCTGTCCAGCTTCCAGGGGAATGTGGAACATCCCTGCTGGAGCAGTGCTCCCAGTGAATGCCTCTGCTCAAAGCAAACCCTTCTTGCTGGAAATGTGTCAAGTTATGTCAAATGCCCACGCTTACCAAGGAAACCATTGACCGCGGCAACTACGTCCAGTTATGGACAACACAGGACAAACCGGACCAGGGACATCAGCTTTTTTTATTTTCAGCACAGCAGTCTCAGGACATTGTTAAACAATGGAGACAGGATGTTAACAGCTCGCTGATCCACAGGGAATGCCAAGGAGGTGTGGCATTACAGCATAGCATAAAACCATCTCGGCCTAGATTTCAGCCAATCATACATAGAACAACACATATTGACAAGCATTTTATCTAATCTTATAAAACACACGTAATGGTAGTTAAAACAAAGACTGGTTCATAAGAGACAAAGAACAGAGCTCTATTCATGCTAACCTTCTAAAGATATACATTAAATAACCTTGTTGCCATCCATAAGCTAGTTCTACAGAGGCCTATTGTTATTTGTCACGTACCCTCTACTGCTTAGAAAACTTTTTTGCTGTATTTGCAATGCTAACAAAACTTCAGTCTGAGGCCTATTCTTTTTTAACCACTTCCTAAAAACCCTCTAACTTCATGAATTCCAACCCTTCTCTCCCAGCAGTAACTCCTGTGAGCCCTGAGCCACAGCAAGCAGCACACACACATCATCCTGAATGCCACACCTAAAACCCCTCTGTAGCACTGTAAAATCCCCCAGCAGCACACACATCATCCTGAATGCCACACCTGAAACCCCTCTGCAGCATTGTAAAATCCTGCCAGGTGAGATCTGTACAACCTCCCCATATGCTCCCTGCAAGTTCCCTGCACAAGCCTTTATCTGTTTTTATGGACAGCACATAATTGCATTTACCAGTGAGCCCCACTGCATTTTTCCAAACCGGAATGATGTAATTGTGAGTTCTAATGATTACTGAGTAAAATGATTTAAACAGCATTCATTAATAAGGATAGCATTCATTTCACTGCTGCCATGAAACTGTCTTTGCTGCACCATGATAATAACACTTCAAGTTTTGTAGGGTTTCTCTCCCCCAGCAATGTGGAAGAATAACAGCAACAAAAGAGTACTTAAGCAATAAACATTCTTCAGGGTCATTGAGCCAATAAAGTTTAACCGCTGCCAAAAGATGGGATTCACACTATATTTGATTAATTTTCTTTAATACAATGAACGTTCTGATGTTAGCATTTTTACAATATGGCCATCTAGCTTTGCTCGTATCAAAGTGAGGATTTTTTTCATCAAAGCCTTTCAGTTAAGTTAATTAATTTTGTTTGAAGTTTAAAATAAAAAAATATATGTATCTCAAGCACATATGAAGAGTCCCCAGAACAATGAAAACCTTGGTTTTATCATGTAATTTTTACAGAATACTAGATGGAAAAAGGTGTTTGTTATCTTTAGCTACTTAGCTGCCTCTTTTCAGCTACCTTGAAATTAGAAGGAAATGAGGATAAATCTTGGCTTTTAGCAAGATTTAGTATCAATTAGTCAACTGCGTCTGAGAAGCTTAATAGATAAAAATCTACCCTAAGAGCATCAAATAACCAAAATTCTCTAATAAATTTCCTGGCACATTCTAGAACGAGGAATGTTATGCTACAGGAATTATTTTTCAAAATGCACAATTTAGGTTCATATTAGCATTTCCTTTCCCACCAGTAGCCTGTGTTAGACAGAAATTTTCCAACGCTCCCATCTTGCTTATGCTTCAGTTCCCATTGCACAGCGGGTTCAAACCTGGTGCCAAAAGCCAAGTTGTGTTCCATGGTGCCACTTCCCACCCCTCAGAATCACTTTGTCATTTCCTCTGGGACCCTCACTGTAATTCTTTTAGAGTTTGTTTCTTTTAGTAGCTAAAGAATTGCAGTGTTGGGCTCAGGACTGCCCCACCAAGGTGCACAGCACGAAGTCCAGGACCACTTCCAATTCTAGAAAGCTGCAGAACAGAGAGAGCTCAGGTGACCCGTTTTTTCACTAGTGTAATCTCAAAGGATACAAAACTAAACTGTCATTCCAAGAAGAATTATCTTCATTTTTATGGTGGTTTTTCATGGGGAGGCATTAGCAGAAGTGATGAAAACCGTCCAGCCACTGGAAAGCTGTACATGCCTCTGCGGAAAACACATGTTGAAGGCATAAAAACCCCAGGAGCTTCCTCTTTCCCTTTGGGCCAGCAACCAGGTAACATCCTATTGGTGCTCAACCCTGCCTATCTTTTAGCTTTTCCTCTGGCAAATCTGTACTTGTCTAAAATTCTGTGCTGTATGTGTGCTGTATTTGTCTAAAATGCTGTGTGTGTGCTGCCTATTAAAATGACAACTAAGCTGTCAGAGGGAGGAAGGAGTCTTGGACATTGCAAACTTTTCTTTATCTTGCAGAGGGATGGCAATGGTGACCAAAAAGATGCTTTGGGGGAAACAAAACAAAAAACAAAAACAACAACAACAAAACCCAAACAAAAAAAAAAAAAAAACCTCCAAAAACCCCCAGAGAGATAGAGGAATGAGTAAAAAGCATCATATTAATTGTGGGCATAAATAACTCAATCTCATATTTCACCTTTGACTCAGATGAAAAACTTTGCCTCCTGCACTCCAAGTGAAATCTCTCAACACTAGGCTCAGTGTAATTCTTTTTTTCTTATAAATTCTTCTGCTAAAGTTAATTTTATTTGGCTGATTCTGGGGGTAAAGAGAAAGATAAATACACTCTACAGTGTACTAGTGAAGGCATTTGCTTGGGACAGAAGAAGAGAAGTGTTCAATTTCCCATCCCAACAACTATTTCAATATTTTTACAAAATACAGCAAGGGAAGAAAGTGATCAAAAACCCCTTCTTGAGCAGTGTGCTTGTCCTGGACACTGCAGACCTCACCTGAGCCCTTTCCAGGATCAGGAATTCTCCTGATCCTGATCCTCCTGCCTGCCCACAGCCAGCGTTCATCCCTGCCCTGTCCCTTGTGTCACAGCTTTGTCCTTTGGGGAGCAGGAGGACAACTCAAGATTTATGGAACTATTGCATTTAAAGTAGAAAATTGCCATCACAGAATCAATCTGCATAAAATAATCTAGAGTAATCTACTGGAAAATTAGATACATATGGATTAGACTTTGAATGCATCCCACAGTCTGGAAAACTGTGGGATGCATTCTGTGCTTCCGTAATCTACATTGATTTGCTTCTACACCAACCATATCAGCCTCAATCTGATTGATAAGAGAGCTACAGGCTATTTTACCCCTCTTATCCATAGTGCAGAGCACACCTGCTTTCACAGGAACTGAGAAAATATTCTAATGATTCTTTTGTAAATACAGGATATACACATCATCTATTCTCAAATTATGTCTAAGTACTGAATTACAACAGCCTTAGACTCTCTGCTCTAAATTATTTCTACAGCTAGGCAGAACAGGATAAATTAAAAAAATAATGGTTTCTGTCCATTTTATTAACATCTGGTAAACAATCAAATGTTAATGAACATTAGGTATTTGGCAAAATCTGGTAAAATGCCTCAAGAATATAAATTACCAAAACAAAGAAAATAATAAAGAGATAATAAAATTAGAGTTGTCAGCTCTGAATTGGAAAAGGTCACTCAGTGAAGATTAAGGATAATTAAAGCAGAACTTTGCAATGC
Organism: Melospiza melodia melodia; assembly: GCF_035770615.1. Classification (NCBI taxonomy): domain Eukaryota; kingdom Metazoa; phylum Chordata; class Aves; order Passeriformes; family Passerellidae; genus Melospiza; species Melospiza melodia. Next base: position 6,417,949 of record NC_086205.1, on the reverse strand, counting down.
AAACATTTCCTTGCACTGAGTCTGCTTTACAGGCACCTCACAAAAGAGAAGGCAACATTCATTTATTCTATTCATTTATTCTACATCCTCTTTTATACGCTTCCAGATCACATCTGTGCTGCACTTCCTTTGGAAGTGCAACAGATTAAAGGAAAAATTGTATCATATAAAACACAGAAAAATATATAATCCTATTAAATCAAGAAAGGAAGACAGTATGTGGATATATACAAGAATATATGGATATGTATATTCATTTTCAGTTATCAGGTTTATACATTCATTTTTCAAAGGACTATGAGAAAATCAACCAAAAAGATCCGGACCATCCTTAGTCTTCCTATCTTTTCTTTTTTTTTTTTTTTTTTTTAACAAAACCACATAAGAAAACCAAGTAAACCTAATAGCAATCTTTCTACAGAAGACCAATCTCTTTTCTGTATGAAAGATGTGGTCTAGAAATACATCAGAAAAATATTTTCAAGTGAGTTAAAAGCGTAAATGTTAGCAGCTAAAAATAGTGAAATAGTGTAAAGGAAACCAAAGTCTGAGACCCCAAGCGGTATTCTGGGAAGATTTTCTATTTTTCCTCTTTTCTTCCCAGTTTTACAGACAAACAGAAGTCCTAATAAAAGATTATAAGCTTCAGCTTTACAAACCTCACCAGACACTGTAAATATTGTCATTTAATCTGAATTTAAGACACAACCCTGGGAAACAATGGAATAGAAAAAAAAAAAAGTAGGAGCTGTTAATAACATTTTCCCAGGAGAAACTGAACAAAAATAGAAATAAACAACAGAATGACCAATGTAAAGTAAAACTTGTGGATCAATGAATGCAATTTTTAAGGACCCAGCACAGGGAAGCTGTATTGATACATCCCAGTATCATGCTGAAGAACACCTAGATTTTTCCAGCTGGTGTTGCTTGTGAGTTCAGTGGGTTATATCCCAACAAAAAATGAAAGCCATGAACAGATTGATGTCGAGGATGGGGGCTGCAGAGGATTCACTCCAACTATCAAATAACCAGCATCATTTTTACTGACTGTAATTTGTTGCAGTTCCTCAGAAACATTTGTCACCTTGAATTACCTTACAAGTTCCCAGCTACAGAGTGGCTGGTATTTAATGAATTCTAGAAATATCCAACACAATGGGAACATCCCTAATACACACATTTAGGACTGGGCAAGTTCAGAAGCTTTAGGAGACACTTTATAAAATATGGTCCTATATTAATATATTCTTTTTCACGGATAATATGTAGAAGAATGAGAAGTTCCTTCTACAGTAAATTAATAGTCTTTGAAATGCTGGTTGGGTCTTTTTCTTTACTGTTTTCTAATTTATTTTGCCCCAGGCACTGGACAGCAGTATGGCATGTATTTACTGCAAATATTTCAGCCAACACAATGACAAATCAGCCCACTTTTACTTGAAGCCAACAGAAAACATAGAAATTCAATTTGCTGTTGTAGACCACAATAAACACACTGATTAAACTGTAATGTCTGTGAAGTTTATAGTAAATATTGTCATTCATAAAGCTAGGCTTCTCTATAAACATTAATGTTCGAATTAGTTTGGTTCAACCGCATTTCTATCGGTAATCACAGATATTCCTGAGCTACATTTGGAAACACCCTCATTACTCATCTTTGAACACAGAGCAAACTGCACCTGAAACCTGTATCCATTTCCAAGTGCAAGCCAAATCAAATCTGCCCCAGTTGGCCAACACTACACTGCACTTAACTTCCTTGGAGTCACTTTCAAAAGGCCAATTTAATTTTTCATATCTGAAGTGGCCTTTCTTTTGCGTTTGGTATTTTGTTTGGTTGTTGTTGTTGTTGTGTAATCTATAAAATGCAACTATCAGATGTTCTCCTGTCTATGATGTTTTCCTGAGATTTTATTCCCAGCCTGTGTGGTGTTGCTTGCCCCTCTGTTCAAGCTCCTTCAGTGTCCAAGCCATGCACACCAAGTGATAGATCGAGTGATATACCCCACTGGACATTAAACTCTACTTCCCTGGAAGCCTCTGAGAAAATACATCAATCCATCCTTATGGATTTCAGCAGCAGCCCTGGTGTTCATCTTCCAAGATGCCGATGGGCCCCTGCTCTGTGCTCAGAATCATGATGGGTGTGGTTATTTGCATGTGCCTGTCAGGATCTTTAGCTGCTCAGAGTGACCCCAAGAACAGTTGGAAAGTCTCTTTTCCCAGCCCAGTGCTTGAAGAAGGAGTCAGGGCTCTTCATTTCTCGGTCTCAAGGTTGTTTATTGTTCCTTATCTATAAAATTCTTTCTCCTGCCCTGCCCAGATCCGTCCAGCAGGACAGTTCCAGGCACTCTGCCTGCCCCCAGGGCAGTGTTATGTCTTTATACTAAAAACTGCATCTACAATGTTTACAATTACTTTCCAATACCTATCACCTGTGTTAGACAGTGAGCTTCTACTCTAAACCAATCTGTCAGTGCCACCATCACAGCAGAAGATGGAGGCCAAGAAGAAGAAGAAGGAGAAAGGCTGGGCACACCCAGACCCCTCAATCTTGCCTCCTGAGCCCCCATACCAAAAACCCCAAAATCTACTTTTTCACCCCATGATAACTTCATTAATATTCTGCCTAAACTGTTGTGGCTTGCTGGTCTTCATCTAAGGTTGGTAATTTGCTCCACGGGTCATAATCAAACCCACAGGTGTTTTGGGCTCTGTGCCAGGGTCTCTGAGCCCCCTGGCAGGGTCCTGGCCATCCTGGACAGCCAGAGGGATGTGCTGGGTTCCCACATGTGCCCAACAATGTTTCTGTGAGCCAAGCAGGGTAAAAAGCAAACAAACACATTGGTACAGACCTTTAGGATAGCGTGGAGTTCTCAGCAACCCTTCCCTCTCCCCAGAAGCTGCCAGGGGATGATGTGCAGCAGGCACCCCCTGGGAGCTCAGGCTCTCCTGGACACCACTGTTGGGAAGGATGAAAGTTTGACAAGAAAGTCTCACAGATATGTGTGCTTAGCTGAAAGATTTTTAAATGTGGCGACTGATGAAGGAATAGAGATGGAAGCAAGTTTTGATATAGAAGAAAAGAATTGCTGAGCCAGCATTACTGGATAACCAAGGAGGCAAAGGGTGTGTTAGTTAGAAGGGGTTTTATGGCTTAGAACAAAAGATAAACCCACCTCAAACAAGAAGATGTTTTTACCAATCAGAAAGAGGCACAGGCAAACAAGGCAGCAAAGTTGAAAAGTAGAAAACGTAGAAAGAAGGTCTCAGAATTTTCCACTGCAAGAAAACTGAATAACAATTTCTAGCTTAAACTGTAATGTAGTAACTTTTAGTGATTGGAGAATAGTAACGTGAATATGGTAATTACAGTAGTTATGACAGGCTATAGATAATAGTTAAGGTACAGATTGGTTCTGCTGTATGAAGATGCTCAGCAAAGAAAAGTCTATAATGCACTGTGACCAAAAGAAAAGTATATAATGCATTATGACCTAAACTAAGGGTCTCCAGGCCTGCCTGCAGCTGGAGCTGACAGCTGTGGGCACAGGCTCTGTCCCCACCACCCTGGACTGCTGTAACCTCTTGGATGGAATAAACTGCATTTTGTATGCAATAAACTGCATTTTGCATACAATAAACTGCATTTTGGAGAGCCCCTGGAGTCCCACATCCCTCATTTCAGCTCTTACACACCACACCTCTGTCGCCAGGGCTCAGACACTCCCCAGGTGACAATGAGACTGCACAGCACACTGTCATATCCCCAGCAGCACAGCTGATGTCTTGCTAAATGCAGCCAATACTCCTATGAATGCCATCAATCAGAAATTCAGAAAAGAACAGAACCAAAAAATGACACCATAAAGGTCTTATTATTGAAAGCTCATTATAGCAGAGAGTAAAGCAGCTAAAGAGGCACGGTACAGGATATGGCAGAGACTTGGCTTCAAGATTCCTCTCAGGCTTTGGTGTTTAAATGCAGACAAGACAGAATCTGAATAACATTCTTACTTAACCTACTAGAAAACTGTTTTCAGCAAAAATTGCTAATCAACCGTAACAGGATTTGGAATCAGAATTAGAATCTTAGCAAATGAGAGCCCAAAAGAGAAAAAAAAGCCTGCATGTCCAGATTAATAAGATTAGAAAAAATTAAAATAAGAGAGGTGTTAGTACAGTACAGCAAAACCCAATTATGCACCGTAATTAGATGTCAGCACATATTCTGTCAGCTTACATGCTAATTTTAATTTCTAGGGCAAACTGTTTTACATGTTTGGACATTTAAATTGATGCTTTAGAGTCTAGTCATGAGTATCAGATCTGAAAATTAACCTCTTCTGACAAGCTATTATTTAGGAGCTGATTCTGCGACCACAAGTGAAGCGTGCTTGGATCCAGCTGCACTGCAGGCTGGTGGGAGAGGGCATTTATCAGCCTGTCTGCTTTGAACAGAGGCAGGAACAAGTAACAGGTCCCTGTTACTCCCTCTTAACTTTATTCTGTTTTCATCTGAGTATTTCAATGCACTGTGTATTACATATTAATTAATTGTCTACACAGAAGTGTGGTTCAGTTTTCTTGATATTATAAAACATTGATGATGTTGATTTATAGCATCATTCAATGAAAAGGTACTCTGAGATGATGGCTGAGTGGCACTTTAATTTCATACAATAAAGTAAATTCCAGGGTGCCACTGGAGCAAATTTAAATAGAAGAAAATTATTCCCAAACACAGAAATCCAGTACAGTGGATTCTTTCATCCAAAACAGACATGAGCTTACAAGAAACTTGGGTTTAGCTTTATGCAAGAATTTGAACCGATTTTAAAACAGGTTTGAATTTTGAATTTATGAATAATCATAAAAGATATAATTATAGGTATTTTAAAAAGTAAAAACCAAAAGGCTGTTTAATGCTGAGGATCCTACACAGTGTTCATTTGAGAATTTCACAAAGGCACTGGAGAAACTAGTTTATTCTGGCTAATGAAAACTATACCTGCTAAGTTATTGATAAAATGCTTTCATAAAACCATCTATTAATTTTATTAGACTTATTATTTTAATAAATTTGTGATTTTATTTGATAAAACTAGCCCCCATTGTTGCATAGTTTCATGTGTGTGCACGTTTGCTGTCTGTGATCTTGAAAATACTGATTAGTCAGCCCAAGAGTCCTCCCAAAGTCCTCAAAAGAGAACAAACAGCAAAAAAGTATATTTACTATATACTGCAATAGCTCTGAAGAATCTGGACTATTGTGGAAATGTGAGTTGTATTCCATCTTCAAATACCTAGGATATGCCAGCTAAGTTTCACCTCCCAAGCCCATTTATTGGCAATGGAGCATGAACCAGGAGGAAGACAGCTTGATTTACACCAAGCTGAGCTTATGGCATTGACAAAAAAATAACAAGAAATCCTGAGGTGCTTTACTTGTAAATTAAACAAGTGTATCCCAGAACACTTGTCTGCAACACACATCAAATGCCGCACACTCAGGTTCAGGTTATTTCATCTTTCATCCTAAAAAATAATATGCATTTCCCTTATGGAAAAAGCAGAACTCAAAAGCAGACAACCAGTCTGCAGTGATGGCTCTGTATTCTATTTCTGTCCATGTAAGAAAACAACTCCAGTCAAGAGTTAATTATCCTTTCACACATAAAAAGAATCTTCATTATATGACACTACACTAAATCTCAGAGAGAGGTAATTTATAGTAGATGGTAAAAGTTAATGATGGCACATGCCCCAGGATGTTGTTTTGTTTCTGAACCTAACTGGAAGCCAGAGCAGTGGAAAAAAATCCGAAAAAGTAAGAATTTAGGAAAGAGAATAGATGACAATAAAGCAGATTATGTGAACCGAAAAGTTGAAATCTAGATCAGTGTCTGGCTTTACTCTGGAACCTTAGGTTGTTCTACATTGAATTTTAAAGAATTAGTATATATACAGATACAATTTATATTGTTCCAAGTGTCCTTTCAAGGTCACCATCACAGAGGTATATTTCACCATAGTCTTTGACATACAGCTACTCTTAAATAAAAAAACTGTTTCAAAAGGGAAAAAAAAACCAAACCAAAACACCAAAACCCAACAAAACAAACAAAACACCAAACAGAATTACCCAACAAAAAAGCCCAAACATTGTTCTATACAAGAGTCTAAGACTATCCAAAGGAACTGATTTGAATTATTCCATGAATTAAGTTGTGAAGGCAATAACCCAGCCTCTAAGAACAATGAACATCATCTCAACAGCAATAATATTTTATACCAATTGTGCCTGTAAAGAAAAAGAAATTATATTCCATCCAAGGGCTGCAATATTCAGGGATTTGATATAGGAGGATTGAGCCACTTTTTCTCCATCCCTTCTAAAGCACTCAGAGTGAGGAGTCTCCCGTGTACCCCTGGATGAATGGCAGAATTCCTGGTACCTCCTGTGCCTCAGCTGCTCAGGAGGGCTCCCAGGCACAGGAAGATTTCTCACTTCTTGCACCTTGTGGCTCAAGCTTTCATTCTCACCTAATGCTGCGTCTGCTCGTTTTAAATTAACTCTGATTCCGTGGCACAGGTAGCAGAATATGGTTTTAAAAAGCCATAACAGGAATTGCCTCTGAATATAACAACATTAAGGGAAAATTGCTTTCATCACTTCAGGGCACTTTCTTTTGTATCATTATGAGAATTATCTTATTATGTTAATGCTTTGCACTGAAGTTCTAATCCATTGAGGATCTCTGGAGTGATACTGAAAGGAACAAACAATTAACTACCAGCTAGAAATGTTTAGATATGAGGCAGAAATGAGAAGTTCTGGGAGAACAGTCCCAAAAAAAATTAAGAAATCCATTTATATTGATTGAAGCAGCAGAAACGAGAGGTTTTTCTCTGGTCTCCCATGAAATAGAACTTTTCCCATTGAGAAATATATCACTGGAAGTAGAGGGAGAAAACACCTTTGAGAATTAAATATTAGAGTTTTTGCTCTGCATTTTAGAAAATATCTCATCATTTCAGCCCTGATTAGACCAATAAAGACACCATGGAAATAATAAAGCTCTGAATGAAACATTAGCACAGTTAGTAATTAAGGATTTTGGGGATGAAGACTTTTTTTTTTCCTCCTCAAACAAAAACACATTCAGGGAAAAAATAATTTATTTCCTAGCAACCTAATCTCGAACTGGAATCAAGTTCAACAAAACACAGAGACACTCATATTTAAAGATTTTGACCACAGCATTTTCAAAGACCTGCCTAGGAGAAAAACTCTGCAGAGCCCCCAGCAGTTTTGTTTAGCTTAAAGAAAAGCACCAAAGCATTGCCATGAATAGGGTAACAGAGTTCAAAATCCTGTATACAATATATAGGGAAACTACTTAATTTTGACACCAGTTGTTTTGAACTCCACTGAAATAGTGGGTACATGATTACGAGTTGTTTAATTGAATAAAGACTGGCTTGTAGTAGGAAAAGAAATGGCAAATAATTATGTTCATTTAATTCACTTGGGATTCAGCTTGTTTTCTGCTTCTTTGATATTAATGAAAAGAAGTCTAATTTGTTCTACATGGCAAGAGCTGTAATTTAGATGGGTATTAATGCACAGTTCTGATAGCAGCTCTCTGAGAAATGGAGTTTTAAAAATTATCAGGGGTTGGGGCTTTTTTCTTTTCTTTCCTTGTTACTTGTGGAACTTTTTCCCACTGAGTTGGTGAGAAGCACTGGTGGCTGGGTGCTTGAGGCAGGAGAGGAGGAACTAAACTGGTTTTTGGGAGTTTTCCCAAACCCCAAGTGCTCTCTGGGAACCCCGAACCTCGCTCTCCCTGCTTCTGGTTGTTGTAAATGCCACAGTTACTGGTTTTTGTTTGCCTTGTTACACATACTAGCAAAGAACTGTTATTCCCATTCCCATATCTTTGCCTGAGAGCCCCTTAATTTCAAAATTTTAATTATTTGGAAGGAAGGGATTTGCATTCTACGTAAGGGAGAACTTCTGCCTTTCCTAGCAGACACCTGTCTTTCAAACCAAGATAGATTTTAGCATCCAACAGTGGGGCTCGAGGGCATCGAGAGAAAAAGGGGGAAAAAGGAATAACAGTTCTTGAGTAATTTCATTTTTGTGTGCTGGATATAGAAACCTCGTTAGGTATCACCATGTTGTCTACCTTACCCTGGTTTGGGTGGCACGTGGTTGTGGCTGTATTTCTCCCATTTGCACACCCTTATCTAAACATGGTTCCTATAACCAAGGCTACTGTGGCTGTTATCCAGTTTGCTTTATGCATTAATAAAGTGAAGAATTTGTAGATTTTTATTTTCCTCTGAAAGGCAGGCACGTGGATTCAGAGCTATCACACACTAACTGTATGTTTTTGGGGTTACTTTAATAATGGTACCTACTGTGAGGAAATGACACCAGGGAAATCTCCTCCCAACCCTTTAACCATCTCTTTGTGTCTGCCCCACCAGTTTTGGAAGGGTTCAGATCCACTCTAAATGCTAATGATACCATACAGTGGGTGGTACTGATGATATGCCTGTTCTATTCAGCATTTAGAGAGAAGGGAAGAGTAACCTGGAAAAGCATCCTGACACCCATCCCAGAGCCAAGGGATGCTACCACGGAACCTGACACGGCAGCAGAGCTTAGGGATGCTGCTGCAGCCACAGAGCCTGACCCTGTCCCACAGCCCACCCCAGAAATGAACCACCCAGACTGGGTTCTGGTGAAGGAGATGGGCCAGATGCTGAAGGAGCACATTTCCCCAGCTGGTGGGAAACCCTCCCCCTGCCTCAAAGAGGGAGAGTCTGATGGTGCAGCCACTGAACCCACAGATGTTCAAGTTACAGCAGTGCAGCACAGCTCCTCTTGGCACCCCAGCTACCAGTGCTGGGGTGGATGCTTAAAGGAAAGGTTCCTCTACCCACCACGCCACTGATGCCACATGGAGCAAATGGATTGCTCTGATCCCATATTGTGTGTGCCCATATTGCAAACCTGAACAACCCTGGGATTTTAGAGATCATTACAAATTGGCCAGAAGGTAAGAACTTTGGTCTCACTGATGAAGAGGGGCAGGAACAAGTGACACAGGCTGAGAAGCTCCACCATACAACCACCTACCAGTCTCTTCCTTCATCCTGGGACTGCTGTGAACACCACCACGGGACACAAAACCTCCTTTGAAAAATATTATTGATTGGCTTTGTCCCAATTATTTTAAAGCTATCATGTCTGTTCTAACTAGGACTGTCCTTTTTGGCACTGCCTGTATTCCTGCCTCCCAAGGAATACTTCTGTTACTTCTAACTTTTTCTGCTGCATGTATAGAAGGTTTGTTGCAGGCTTTGTAAATCTTAGCTGCCACACAGGTTTAAATACCTATACATACAATTAAAAAGACTTCAGATTAGATGCATAGACCATTCTCTCCATGCTGGCAATTAAGCTGGTGCATTTCTAGAAACTGAAACTTGTTTTTAATAAGTGCTATAAACTTTAAAATTTTGTTGCTCAAACTCCATTCTATTCCAGCTAATTGTCTAGTCTGCTATCTGCTAATTAGCTGCAAGTCAATAACTGAAGCTTCTGTCAACACGATTTGAATTTCAGCTATAAAGTAATGAAAATTCATTTCCACTAGCACACCTTAGAAATTCTTCCAATTAGCAGCCTTTTGTCCTGTTTTATTCCTGTGGGATGAGTACTTATAGTCCTGAACTTTATTTGTTGCTGCACATATATAACCAGGATTATCTTCCAAAAGCTGATTAATGTTTTCTTTTTATAAATCACACCTAATCTATTTCCAATAGGATGGTTGCCCTTATAATGTTAAGCAATTAGCATCTTGAACACCATTTTGTAATAAAACTTAATTTGCAATAATTATAATGTAACAAAAAGTAGTTATTGTTAGAGACCTACAGGCATTTTGCTTGGATGATAAAATAATGAAGCCATCTATAAATGGTTTCCTCTTCAAAGTAAAGATCCAACACACAGACTCTTCAAAATAATATATCAAGACATTATATTTTAAAATTGAAATATGATTAAACTTTTAAGACACAGTCCAAAACTGCAAACAGAACAAAAGCAGTTTTTCTTTTCCTTATTGCCTGATAATGCACTAAAGCTCCAAGGAAAAAAAAAGGAAGAAAATCACTTTTACCCCCCAACTGCTTTTAACACTCAGATATTCCTCCTTGTCAGTAATTACACCATCAATTCGTTTCTATTGGTATCTTAATCTTCCTCAAAGCCATTTCGCCCCTTCAGGGAGCACCAGCAGAACATTTTACATCTTGGTGCTGTCACAGAGCCTCAGAAGAAGGCCCTGGTCATTCTGAGCTGAAGTCAGTCTGGGCTGACACCCTTTTCCACAGGATTAGCCTCCAACACAAGTTTAATTTCTCACGTTTTCTAAGGTACAGAGAAGTGAAGAGTGTGGAAGACAGGCAGACAAAAAATTGGTTTAGGCCAACCTGGAGCCTTACATTTGTCTTCATGTCCTGTCCCCATGTGTCTTTGAGGAAATCAACAATAACCAGAATTTTTATACTCCTTCTACCACTGAGCCACAAGTTATTACAGCAACCCAATTTCTAGGGAGATCTGCAAAATGTGATGGTAAGGTGAAAAATGTATGAACTGACTAAGGTCAAAGACACAACACAACAAGAATTCTAACTGGTTTCTTCCCTTTAAAGGCCTGTTTTCAGATACCACCCAATTTCAAATATACACAGTACAGAAAATACAACTGGGAATGCTCCTAAACAAATCTTCAGCACTTGGCCATCTACAATGTTGATAATGCCTTTAAAATATAAATCATGATACGACAAACATTAGTTCCTCTAGGGTTCTCTTCAAGACATTACCTCACACAGCCCAGCAGGGTTTAATTTATCTCAGTCATCTTTTTAAGTTAAGTCACAGGTTTGTCAAATGTGCCTCCTAATCAGGGCCTCGGATTACTCATATAATTAGAGTCAGAGCCAGAAACAAGACTCTCGGCATTCCAGTTATGACTTGTTGAGGAAATTGATATTGGCATTTTCAGCATCATTTGCTGTTTCTCCAGTGAATTACTTTCCTGTCTTTGATTCTCCTAAAGAAATTTCAACCTTGTGGGAGAATAAAAGTAATTTAAAAACCCGGCAAATTTAACTTCAGGCAGAGTCTGAGCTTCCTGTTAGAATTAATGTACCTATTGATCTGTTAAAATAATAAACTAAAACTCACAGTCTGTCACAGGAAAGAGTAAGGTGTTTGAGGTCAAACACTAATTTACCCTTTAAAGGAGGGGGGTATAGGGTTTCTTAAACCATATATAGATTAACCTGGCAGCTTTCCAAGAGAGGATGAGAAAAATAAATAGGAATAATGCCATGTGGAATACACAGGGAAACAATTGGTCATATTAAGCCATTTTTTTTCTTTACACAGACTGAACTTTCTGTAATAATACAGAGATGATGCAAAACATTCATTCTTCTCAGGGACACGTTAAACTGCCTAGTGACAAGGCTTTTTTTTAGACCATGTTAGTTAACAAAGTTTATTCAAAAGCAGTCTTAATTCTCAATGTGAATTAAGTCTTAATTCTCAATGTGTTCACCTTCTGTGAACTTTTGTCCTCTTCCCCAGTCTTTCCTCAATACAGCTGCAGCTATTACACAAGTTAGGAAGAAAAGGTCTGCTTTAGATTTTCAATATCAAAGACAAAACAAATCAATTCTAATTTTTCAGGAGATGAAACCACTGATGCAGAAGGTCATTAAATACTGTCTGCTTTTCAGTGGCACTGGAGCTGAGAATAAAGGATCTTACAAATGACAATCACTGAGATTGAGAGGATGAAGAGAAAGGAAAAGTTTCTGCTCAGGAGAGGGCACTGAATAGATTTACAAAAGGGACATCCTCTTTGTTAATCCCATAATCCCTGATTATATCCACTGAGTACCTGGGTGCTATCCCAGTGATGCAGATCCTTACACATTGTAGGAATTTATGACCCAAAATTCCAAAACAAAACTAATCTTTTCTGCCAGCTGTCCTCCTCTAGCATCACCATGTACCTGTAGCTTAATTTCAAATTTAAAAAACCGCTAACAAACAAACTGATATTTTCATTTCAACCAATTCAGTCATGTTTCTTTCCGGTATCTTATACTATGGAATTTTATCACAGTAATTACCACAAAAACATATTCAAAATGATCAAAATCCACATATGTTACTATGTCTAATTAAAGAAAAAACATATTGCATAGATGAAACCCAAAAGCAATATTAAACAAAAGAGCAGGAAATTTGAAATTGGCATCTGTGATTTAGGCCTGACACTGGACCACAATCTGCAAAGATGGCACAAAGCAATTTACACACTGATTCTTCCTGCATCATTTGGAAACCCTTATCAGCATAGCTGCCAGTCCCTTAGGCTCAATGGGTGCTTCATAATGCCCCTGAATTTTTATTTCCCTGATCAAAACCGCTTGTGTGAATATATTAGATATTCATCACAACTTTAAGTCAGACCTAAAAATATCGGTTTGGTTTACCTTCCCTTTTTTTGCTCGTTTTCTTTCTCTACCTAGCCTCTTTCCTTTTATTTTTTAGTTGCCTTTTGCTTAGCAAGTATTGGGTTTATCCAGACAAGACCATTTTTCACTGAGCTTGTGCCCAATGAGGCAGTCAAGAGCATTGACCTAAACAGTTCAATGTTCATTCAAGTTTGTCAGGTCACAAAATTCCTGGTAAGACTTTGAGCTGAGCCCATGTTTCTGCAGAGGCAGTACAACAGCAAGAGGCTGAATGAAAAACAAACAAAAAGGACTTTTTTTCACTTTTATTATTGGTTTCCTCTCCTCTTCCCTGCATTCATCTCCTTTTCACATAAAAGAAGAAGGCTTGACTCCAGTAATAGCTTCTGCCCTTCTCAAATAACTCTATTAACTCTCTCTTAGCCAACCATCCCTACAAGGAACATTTTTTATTATCTCAAAATAGATGGTGTCAGTTGTTGTTACAAACAGCAGTTCCCTTTTCTCCTGACTCTTTGGAATACATTTAAAAGACTGCAATCATGCACTGCCCTTGGGATTAAACTGTACACTTCAAAAGCAAGCCCTGCTTTGCTGGCCAGTGGCACAGGCTACCTGCCTTGTTCTGTATTTGTATTCAGTGTTCCTCCCTCCAAAAGAATGGTGTTTCTCTAATGCAACTCTCTGTAAATTAATTTGCAACATCTACACATTTAAACCAGGTAACCTGGTTTATTTTCCTAAACTCATCACATTCCACAGAGTGAAAGCAGAAATGCATAGTCCAATATCAAGTTATCTTACATGAAATGCTTTAGCAGGCTCATTAGTCAATACACACATTCACTTCCAAAGTTCATGGAGATTAATGTGAACGAACTGATTCTCTGATTCTCAGATAATAACGAGTGTTACTGAAACTGCATTGTTAACAGGACTGTAATTAGGATTTTAACAATCAGAGTTACTATCTAAATTTCAACAGTCATCTTTTTACGGTCATGTTAATTAGAAGAGCATTACAAGGTAAGCAGCACCATATGTTTCAGTGAAAAATTATTTTGTGACATTATCTTTCCTTCAGTATATTACACACAATCTTGAAAAGTGTGTGTGTTTCTTGCAAGCAACTTGCATGCTATCAAACTTATGTAATATTTTAAGCTTTTTAAAATGTAAAGAAGAATTTTCACAGGCTCAATATTTAATCTGTGTTGAAATCTTGAGAGTTATCCCTGTATAAAAACGTAATCTGAAACAGAGCCCTGCCCTGAGCACAGCTGCTCCCTCAAATTTGGGTGTGTGAGTGCACCCAGGGACTGCCCCAGGCTGCTCTGGGGCTGGGGACATGTCCCAGGTCACACGTGGCACTGTGACCATATTCACAGGGCTCTGGGGATGAGGGAAGAGATGAGGATCTGACCCTACATTTCAGAAGGATGATTTATTATTTTATGATATATATTATATTAAAACTATACTTATATTAAAACTATACTTATATTAAAACTATACTATGATATATTACATTAAAACTATACTAAATATAAACTATTATATTAAAACTATACTATTATATTAAAATATACTAAACTATTATATTAAAACTTATATTATATTAATATATAATATATATTAATATAATATATTATACATATTATTAATATATATTAATATATTATATTATAAGTATACTAAACGATTATATTAAAACTACACTATATTAACTATTATATTAAAATTAAACTATATTATATTAAAACCATACTATATTCAAACTATACCATATTAAAACTATACTAAACTATAGTAAAACTATACTAAAAGAATAGAAGAAAGGATTTCATCAGAAGGGTAGCTAAGAATAGAAAAAGAAAGAATGAATAACAAAGGTTTGTGGCTGGGACAGAGAGTCCGAGCCAGCTGACTGTGATTGGCCATTAATTAGGAACAACCAACATGAGACCAATCCCAGATGCACCTGTTGCATTCCACAGCAGCAGATAACCATTGTTTACATTTTGTTCCTGAGGCCTCCCAGCTTCTCAGGAGGAGAAATCCTAAGGAAAGGATTTTTCAGAAAATATCACAGCTGCATGGCACTATGCCCAGCCTGCCCATACCCTGCACACAGGTGTGTTGGGAGAAAGGCTGGGGCACACCCTGCCAAGGGCCAGGTAAAGGGCAGCCACTGCTCCCTGCCTGCCCTCAGACCAGGTCATTTCACACCAGGGAAGGTGGCAAGGCAGGAGCTACTCCTGGTAAACCCACACTGGCTGTGCATAATTGCCTCTTCTCTTTCAAGTGCCCAGAAATGCTGCTCTGAAAGGACTCAGCTTAGGATTTGACCTGGGACAGAGCCTGCAGGGAGTTACCTTGGGACAACAGCACTTAGGCCACACTTTGCCTAGGAGATAATTTAATACTATATTTGTATTTATATAATATAGCTGAACATAGTCTGTCCAGCTCTGAAATCAGATTCAAAACCCTCAAAAGCTGAAGTTCTCTTTTGGATGAAGTGAGTGCTCAAGCCATTTGTGAACGAATGAAAGCTGCTACTGCATTAAGTAACAGGACGTCTTTATTACCCGCTGTAGCTACATTAAATATTTTTCTTATCTGAATGACAAAATTTTGATTCTTGTACCTATACTTCAATCAGTGTGACAAGTATATAAAATTTAAATTGACTGTATTATGATAAGGTCCTTTGCAGTGGCTAAAAGCAAAATGCAAATCTGTCATCCAAGACAATTAGGAAATATTTGTCTTATTCAAACTACTTCTGTGCATTTTGCATAGAAGTCACATGAAGATTACCTGTCATTCTACAATATCAACATCCATCAAATGACGTCTTCCATTATCAACTGTTTGTTACAACAGAAACAGAGTCCCTGAAATACAGTGTTCTAGAAGGATAAATGACTTTCACTTTGAAAATAAATGTTCCTGCTTCACCTCAGTGTTTATTTCCTATGAGTGCCAAAGGATGCTGAGACATTCATCCAGCAGTGGGAGGACATTATCCCATTGCAATGTTCTGCTCTGATATTCTCTCTTAAATAATCCAAGGTCTATTATAATTTACAAAGCTTCATCTTTATAGGTGTGCTGTGGACCAATCCTAGAAGATACATGATTTTTTTCATTTTTGAAGGCTTATGATTGTGCTCACTTTAAGGTCTTGAATATAAAAATTTATTTATTAATTTTAGTAATTTTAGGTATTTCAGAAAACCATTCTGTGAACTTATAATTGCATTCCCAGCTGCCAAGATATGAGCAAAAATGCAAGCCTTTTGTAGAATGAAGCATTTAGCTGAATGCTCTCCTCTGATACAGAATATAACTAAGCCCAGAATACTGAAAGTATGCTCAGGGTGTACAAAAACATCAGCATTTCAGCTTCAAAAAAGGCCTCTGACCTTCTCTTTCATACCTGTCCCTTTCAGATCCAGAGAAATTGGCCTAAACATTCTTCTGACCCCACCTATTCAGGTCACATAGATACAACTGACAGAAAAAAAAAAAAAAAGAAAACCTTTATTCCACCACATACTGCAAGAAAAATATGCTACACCTCCTTGAAGGAAATCTGTCGATTATGAATTCTACTCTTCCATGTCCAGTATCATGGAAGGGTAGAATAGATGTCTTCTCTCTTTAGGTTTAATTGAAAACAAGCTCTCAAACCACTTTGGGCCTTTTTTCTCTGGTCCTAGTTTGGGGTTGAAGCTTCCTTAGTTGAAAAATTCGTTTTTTTAAAGCATTCTACAATACACCTATACCATAGTTAAGATTTTATTTTTAAGGTTTAACTAATATTCAACAGGAGTTCCTACACCAGTGGAGTTTCAGTCTCTAGATGCTTCCAGTTACTTAGTTTCATACATTTTGAATACAGTCAACCTGGACATAATTTCCAATTAAAAATAAAATCATAATGTGAATTTCATATTCACATAAGACCAATGGGGAAAAAACACCAAGAAAACCAGAATAAAACCATAAAAATATGCTGCTTCTCAAAACAATAGCAAGGTTTTTGCCTGACCTAGATGTATTTTAAACATACACATTTCATTTGATATGAGCCTGGAAGTATTTTCAGGTCCACAGAATCTCTTTAAAGTTAATATAAAACTTGGAACCACTTCTATGTTTCTGGACACACAGGAAAATGTTTATATTCCTCTTTCTGCATTTGGCAGGGGAAGTCCTCAAGAACTATACTAAGTTTGGGAAAAATAAGAAAATGCCACCCAAAGTATTGATGTTGTCAAAAGAAAAGAAGGGCCTAAAAAAAAAACCAAAACAAAACAAAACTGGGCTGCTCATAGAACGCCAAGATCAAAGTGATTTTCCAAGTGCTACATGACAAGCCAGCTGGAGAGGAAAGGCCACACCCTGTGCTCCGCGTCCTGAAATATGCACTAAAAATCACTGGAGATTCTGACATTTCAAAACCTTCTCTTCTGTGTGAACATCCTTTATAAGATTTACAAAACAGTTATAAACTACTGCTTTTTTTCCTTAGGATTTCTGTTGAGTTTCTAAACTCGCAGTGCTTACTGTCATTTCAACTTTGCTTGCCAATGCCTGCCCCACAAGTGAGTCTGCACCTGAAGAGATCTACAAGAAGTACTAAAATAATTTTAATTATATCACTGATACATTATATTTGCTGGATGGACAGCATTCAGATACTGTCTACTTTAGAAGTCAGATCTGTCCATAACACTTGCTTATTTTCCCTGACATTAACAGTATATATTTAATTTCCAGCTCTTTGAAAACATACAGCCAGAACTGTTAAGTCGTAACATCAAGAGCACGCAGTAAAGTGTCTTTGAAGAAAAGAGCAACACATTTTTAAAAGGAATACAAAAATCCAAGCTTGAATACATGGGTTTTCTTTTTTTTTTTTTTTTTTTTTCTTTAAGCTACTAAGTTTTAGAATTTAAAACAATAAAACAAAGATGCAGAAGAAGGACACAGTAAGTAAATACAAGTTATGGCAACAGGATGCTTTAACCTAAGGCACCTTTCACATCATCTTAAACAAGTTAAGATTCTGCAGCAAAGTACTTCTAAGAGATCATTAAGGATTAAGTCAGCATCATGGTACATTTCACTGAAATGCAGGCACCTCTGGGATAAACACAAACATCAATTTAAAGAGTACATCCTCTGCAAAGTAGTTAAAAGAAGTTTCCAAAACTGCAGCGACAGCAGCAGCAAACTGAGCTTTATCTGGCCTACCCTTACAAGCCTCAGCACTGATTATGTGTGGTAAATTTGTTTTTATTGGGCAGATTCCTGGGACAGCAGAAAGGAACTGAATTATGGGATTCGGCCGTGGCTGTGTCATAAACCAGGGGGACAGGAACATCTCTGAAACCAGAAAGGACTGGAAGCCCTGAGCACGCCAGCTGTCACACCAGCTGTTCCAGGTCACACCCAGTGAGGGGATGATAATTTTTAATAGATATATAATTTTATTATTAAAAAATATTTATATATTATAGTGTTATTAATTATTAATAGTATAGTATATATACTATATAAATATATATTATTATATTGTGATATAGTCTATATAATTATAATAATTATATTATAAATATAACATAATATATAATAAATATTATTTATATAGTAATTAATATATTATTAAATTATATATATATATAATATATAAATATATATAAATATATAATATCTATAATATGTATAGTATCAGTTATGTGTAGTGTGCCAGGGCTTTGGAGTAGAATGAATCTATGATTGTCTGCATCAGACACCTGAAGCATGTCCAGGGCACAAAAGTACAGAGGTATGTGCAGAAACACTAGGGCTGGAAATAGGTATTCTATGTATCTATCACCACCCCAAAAACCCAAAGGTGGCCCTTGTAAACCCATTCTCCTCTGCTACTCTGAGAAACCTCCCAACTCCTGGCACACCATCACAATAAATATTTATATAAAACTTCATTAGAAATTCAAAGAATGCAAATTGTAAGATAATTTGTAAATGTTCCTCCCTAATTTTAAAAGTGCTATGCAGCAGCACTATGAATTATACAGGTAAATCTGGGCTATAGCTCAAGGAGAATAGACAATAGGTTTACATAATTCTGTTCAGATCAATAAGGCTTGAATAATAACTATGCCCATAAAGACATAAAGAGACTTCAGGGAACATACTTTTGCTATTGAGGAACTGCCTCTGCACCTAATTTAGACATACAATAGACAAACTATTACAAATCTGGGCTTCTTGTTAATTGTTTTGTTATATATTTAACATTTGTAACGGCTCTCACAAGTCCAAATTAATAATTGATGATCCATTCTTTGGAGAATAACCTAAAGTGTTTAAGATATGTATAATTTGCCCATACACATGTATTTTCTTTTTATGAAGTATTTTCTTAACTGCCACAGAAGAATCTTAGTTTCATGTCCAACATTTATTCCCGGAGATTAAGAGTAAAGCATTAAAATCAATAAAAAAATGTATAAATAATACCACTTACATTGCTTCCTGGTATTAGCAGTATACTTTTAGCAGAGAAGTGTATCAAAAGGGGTAGGTTACAAATAAAATCATTAGAATTAATAAAAACCTAAAACTCCATTCTGTATGAACCTTTCCATTTTTCAAGGTTATTTTTTTTTCAACTAGTGCCAGAGTTAATTTACAGGACAGGACTCAGAGGAAGATATCCCCTAAAAAACCTCTGACATTTGTTCCCACACCTGATGTGCTCAAATTCTCCACAACTCCTGCAACCACAATCATCGCTACCATTTTTGCGCATTATAAAAGTAAAAAATTGCCACAAAGGATGATCTAGAAACTCAGCAGCCTCATCTATTTTGTTGTTTTGCTTCTTCTGATCCTAAAGACTTCAACTTTTATTCTTCCCCAGCAATCTGAGTATGCTTTCCTTCCAGTGATTTTTACTGAGCCTTGCCTCACACTGCAAGCAGTCAGTTCTGGAGTGAACTGTACTGAAATTTCCTGTAATTTCAGGTAATTTGCTGTGTCTGTAGCTGCAGAGTTCCTGCCACTCCTGGCTCACTGGGATGTTCTGTGCACCCAACACCCAGCTCATGGCAGGGAAGTAAAGCAGCTCTTCCCCTGCTGCCTAAAGCCAGCACCTGAAGGGGTTTTTTGGCAGTCAGTCACACAATGAGCCACATGCTGCTGAAACTCAGGTTTTTTAGAAGAAGCCTTTGGGCCTTGTTTGAGATACCATCCCTGAAGTACTGCTGATGTAAATCTCGCTAATTGCCAGCTGACAAGACACAAATATTTCCTTCCTGTTTTCCTTCCCCACACTTCTTGCTGCCGTGATTTGGGGAGAGGGAAGCCTCCTCTCTTCCAAGACCTCCAGCTCAGCTTACAAATTGTTATGGTGTTGACAGGGGTCTGAGGATGAGGATCTGACTCCCCGTTTCAGAAGGCTTTACTTATTATTTTATTATATATGTTATATTAAAACTATACTAAAAGAATAGAAGAAAGGATTTCATCAGAAGGCCGGCTAAGAATAGAAAAGGAAGAATGAATAACATAGGCTTGCGTCTTGGAGAGAGAATCCAAGCCAGCTGACTGTGATTGTCCATTAATTAGAAACAACCCCATGAGACCAATCCCAGATGCACCTGTTGCATTCCACAGCAGCAGATAACCATTGTTTACATTTTGTTCCTGAGGCCTTTCAGCTTCTCAGGAGAAAAAAAAATCACAAAAAAAGATTTTTTCATATAATATGTCTGTGACACAAATGCCCACAGAGACAGGATCATGCCAGCAAACAGCAGTGATCTCTGCCAGGTTTACTCATGTTTACCAAAGTTTCTAAGGGGCATGTTGTAGATTTTAACCACAGAAAACTTATACACAGGCAAAACAAAGCACTGCTGAGCAGAGCTTGCTCAGCCCATGGTGGCCTTCCCACATCCCAGTCTCCCAGCTGGAAGAGGAGTCTGCACCAGCAGACTCACTGTGAAAAATGCATGTATTTTATGATTGGCTTTTTGCAAATATTAAAATGAATATTATATGTGTTGTGTTAGAAAGTAATGCTGTATTAATTCTCTTAAGTACTGTGTTAAATATAGCTTTAGGTTGTAAAAAATGTTAAAATAGAAACGATGCTATGTAAGATACTTTTCTTTAAAGAAAGGACTCGCAGTGAGATAGCAGCCACAGGACACCTGAATCTTTCCGAGAAAAAGAATTTATTGCCCTCTTATCAGAAGAAATGAACTTCTTTCTGCCTCAAAGGTGCTGTTAGGATTCAGAGGAAGAAGCTGATGATGACCAGACAGAATCCTGTGTGTGAATGGAATTTATGCATCATGTATGAGGTGTATGAATATGCAACAGGTTACTGTTTTTAAGGGTTAATCCTCTGTTAACGTGGGTCCTTTTTAGGGCTTGTGCTTGTACCCAGACGTCCGTAACTCTTTGGTTGCACTGTCTCAATTTGTCCTAATTCAAATTGTTCAAATTATTATTATACTAATTGTATTACTAAATTTTTATTTAAATTTTTATTATTTAACTTTTAAAATTTTAAAAACGAGTGATTGGTGTTTTTCACACTCACCATGGTGGGTGTTTGGGACCCAGTACCTTGCACACAGGCTATGCTGTCCTGGGCAGGGGCACAACACCATCCAAACTCCCTCATGGTCCTCACTTTCAGCTCCTTCCATTTTCTAGGACAAAGAATCTCCTCAGAAAGGCTGCAAAATTCATTTTTGTGATAGTTTTGAAGGATCCTGCGATGGCTCTAACTTCAGCCATGCTACACCTTGAAAAAGCCAATGAGCTACTGTGGTACTGTTTGACTGTGGATTCCAAAGGGAATTTACATTTAATACTCCATTTAAATCATCATGTACATTTTTCTGTTCAACACCATGGGCTGCAAAGTTTCTAATGTTCAAAAAACCCCAGAAGTTGTCACATTATTCAGAGGATGTAGCGGAGCATGTCTTTTATATTTGTTCTGCATAAACCTCCACAGACATAGCAGGCCATCACATTCCAGATATTCCAATATCTCAGTACAAGCAAGACTGAAGCAAATAGTCAAAAGGAACATCAAAGAGTAAAGCAGCAAGAGCTTGCTCTTCTAAAGTTATCAGTTTTCATCACTGAGGAGGAGAGATGAGAGACAGAAGAGCAAATGCCAGATGCAGTCATGTAAACCAAGCTATGGAACTGGGAATGTGAGATGTCCAACAAACACTGCAAGTAGCAGAGAGACAAGGACTGCTGACTGAAATATTAAATCTATGGCTATTTTCTACTGTTACAATAAATAGTGGTATTTACTCATGCTATCAACTGCAGGTGGTTAAAAGTTTTTTCTAAAAAAACCCAAAAAACAAAACCCCACCAACCCCCAGCACACATTGAAGTGTTCAGACAGTGAAATGTATTTACCTGAACTTCAGTGAAGTGTTGATCAAACAATGCTTTACACTAGGAATGTTCATAAATGAACCTCCCAGCTTTGAATTTTGACAGTGAAGAAAAACACCAACATGGTCCAAACCTGTCAATCAATTCTTCACAAACAATTGCAGCACCCCATTAAGTCAATACATACATTCAATATTTACCCAAGAATTATTACAGAGCACTCCAGGGTACCTTCCTGTCTAGTGCATAGAATTATTTCAACAATAATTTTGTTACACATTTTAGCATCACAAGCGCACCAAAATTAGGGTCACATGAAATCCCAGACAGAATTTCTCATGGTGGATGTAAAAGCCAAATTTTCCAGCATGCACAAAAGGCCTCTGGTTCAACACAGTGTGGAAACTCCAAGTCTCTTAGCACCCCCACGTAGCTGAATCTCTGCTTCTGCTCTTGCCTAAATCAACATACCAAATGATCTGCAAATTGCATTCAAAATTTTATGATAATTTTAAACAGTTCTCCCTCCTCCTTCCATTAAAGATGAAAGTATTTAAAAATCTACCACACAGCTCTTCTCCTTAAACTATGTTCATCTATAACCTAGGGCTGGTGAGATGAAAAAAAGCCTGAAGAAAGTGCAAAGTTTTGACACATTACCCTGTGCAGCCATTTAAAGGTTCAAATATAGCACTTCATCCATTTTAATAACAGCTTTAGGAAATTGAAGTAAATGTAAAAAAATAATCTTGTGCAACTTTTAAAATTGAACTCTCTCATAACCTTCAAAACATTACTATGAAACAGCTGTGCTGCCTTTTCCAAGAACTACTGCCTTTCCTCCTTTTCATCAACCTAAATAAAACCAAAATTAAGTATGAAAAAGAAAACAGAAAACTGACACACATTAAATTTCACTCACTTTTACCCTTTGACTCCCTTTGTGCTTAACACATTACTACTAGCTACTTTCTCATCTAAAAGCAGTATTCTGCCCTTAAAATGACCATGTAATAATTAAGTCATATTTAAAGCTCCCCAAAACAGTTTTTCCTTTACATTAATACAGCTAAAGTAATACAGATCTGATTTTCTCCCACATTTTAATGGGGAAATAATCTACTAAGAGAGCAGATTTTAAGAACTATTCAGGGGAAATGCTGAGGGCAAACACTCCTCCTGAGCTTTACCTTCACACAGTACTGATAAACTGATAAAACTCCGAAGATGCTGCAGAGAAGTCCAGGTTCCTGAGGTTCCTCATCCATTGTGTGACAAGTAATTGGGTAATTGGATAATTGCCACCAGCTGGCACCACCCAGTCACACCTGTACCCCTGCCTGCAAAACCTCCAGCCTCAACAATGTGTGGCACAGTTACTGCCACTGCAAACACTTAATAACAGTCCACCTAGAAAACAGGTGAGAAGAAATTCTCAGAAAGCAAGTCAATTAAATTAGCATTAAAATTCTGTTTGCTTCATGTGCTACGTCAGTGCTTTACAGCAAAGCCAAAGGTGGTTCTTCAGGTAACAGAGATGAACCTGGTTATCATTTCCAAGTGGGCAGGGGGGTTAAAATATTTTTTTTTCTAAATGAGTGGGAACTAAGAATTCAGCATGTACATTTTGCAATATCCATAATTTATACAGCATGATGTGATATGATGAAATGTCACTTATGTCACTGCAGTGCATGATGGAAGCCATGCAGGACAGGCCCAATGCCACCAGCACTGCGCTCTGTCCCCACAATCAGCCTGCTGTGGGCACTCTGCCATGCACCAGCTTCTAGAAAGGTCCCAGGTGCTGTCATGGAAATGTGACATAAACATTCTTTAAATGATTTATATGTCTGCATGGATGAACCAAGCAGAGTGGTCCCATTTGCTTTAGAAATAAATCAGAACTGGAGATATGTCTTGAGCCCTCTGAAACACTGATTTTGCAATAGGGAGGTCAACATAGTTTGTGAATGTTGAGATTCTCCAACTCTTGAGTCAGAATGATTTTATACAGTGCTACAAATACTTAACAGCTCCCTGGAAGATAAAATTAATTTCTTATTCCTCAAATATCCATCTGTCACATACCTTTGGTCTACTCTGAAAAGACCCAAGTATACATTACAGCTTCCAGACAGGACACACACTGGGATATTTATTTCATTTTTAGAACTGTGGTGAGCAAACATAAATTGAAAAGAAGCCTGAATATTCCAAAGAGCCTTCATGGGTTTAGTATTTTTAAATTTTTACACCTCAGTGAAATTTGCTGCTTAAGAGGAAAGAACGCCACATAGTGATCACAGCTGGAATAATTTTGCATCATCCCAGCAACACTTTGTTAAATGCCACTGAATGGGGTGAGCAGTGGGGCAGTTTTAATAGGCTGTTTGGCAAAGGCAGGCTATTGCTGTACAAATGATCCTAAAGTGTAGATGTTATTTTTTTTTTAAACTGTTTTTCCTGCAGGCTTGCCCTACAGCACACAGCCTAAGTGCAGTTTTGTGGCTGTGGCACAGGACAGGTTCTGCAGGGCCTCCACCACAAACTCCCCACAGCCCTCCCCAGCTTCCACGCAGTATAATCACCTTGTGAGCAGGCTGGGGCATTCCCAGTATGTACACAGGGTTATCTGCAGGCAACAAGGGGGCATTTGTAGGAAAGGCTCTTTGGTGAATAAAGCAATGCATACGGATTTGTCAACACTTGCATGGCCCTTCCTCCTTGTGTCAGTCTGAATGCAGCCAAGGGAGGAAAGACCTCCTAAATTTTTGTACCACAGCCCTAAAAAATACTCTTGTGTAACAAATCTGTGCTTTTATACTGAGAGCAATTCTGTACTGCAGCTCCACCTTTAATGATGGTTTAAAGGAAGGTGTGTAAATGCTTCTCTTTGCATTCACTGTGTACACCAGCTAAAGGAATTTAGCTTGAATGCCAAGTTAAAAAAAAAAAAATTACCTCTAAAATATACATGGTGTCCTTCAGATGACAAAGCAGTGTAGAAAGGCAGCAATTTCCAATGAATTGCCTCTAGAGCAGACAGTTCTGGCACACATGAAGGAACAGGCCTTGGTCCATGATGGAGCTTAATTTGCTTTTGCTTACTGCTATCTCAATTTCATAGCAATGATTTATCCCACTCAGAAATGTTCTGTTGAGGAGAAAAGCAAGCCTTTTGGCATCTGAAGACACCAGAATACCTCATCTATATGGACAGTCCTTCCTCACAATTCCGTATGCAAAGACGAGGTAGCTCTTTTCTGTGTAGCATAAAAAGGGCAGGTGCCTTTTCACAGCATGGAGAAAGTTCTCACTTTTGCTCCCTCCTTAATTCAGGCATGAAATCACAGAATAGCTGACAAGACTGTTAGCAGTCTCCTTAAAATATTACTTGCTCCATCAGTGATGTCATATGTTGAATGTCATGGCTGTCACCATGATATTTTCTGAGAAATCCCTTTGCCAGGATTTTTCTCCAGAGAAGCCTCAGAAAAGAAAGGCAAACAGTAATTATCTGATTGCTTGGAATGTGGTTTGGAGGTTGCTTACCAACAGGGGCATCTTGGATTGGTTCCATGTGAATTGTTTTTAATTAATGACCAATCCCAGGCCAGCTGCATCAGGACTCTGGTCAGTCACAAGTTTTTAGTATCATTCTTGTTAAGCCTTCTGATGTCTCTTTTCTCTTTCTTTAGTATAGTTTTAGTATATAATTTCTTTTAATATAATAACATATCATAAAATAATAAATCAGCCTTCTTAGAACTTGGAGTCAAATTCTCATCTCTCACCTCATCCTGGGGACCCAACCATTATCATTATATTGCAAGAGTTCTATTGTCATTACATTACAAGGGTTCCATATTGCCAGAGTTTTGTACCCTCTTGATGTTTCTTGCAGGCAGCTCCTCTGGGCACTGACTCTTCCTCATCCTCACAACAGCCAACTCACTCCAGTTCCCACCAATCCACTCTTTTATAACACTCTTCTTACTGGCTACAGCTCTGGCCTGTTAACATCAGGCCTGCTCCTAATCAGTAATAATTGGCTCAGCTGCAACTCTTTAGGGAATAAGATTGCTTTCTATACTACCTTTATTTACCTATATTCTATTCCCCTACACCCAACCACACTGCAACACAGGGCAGGATGAAGAACTTTGCTCCCACACCAGGAACGCCTTGGCACATAGGACAGAGTGCTCAAGCAGAACCTGAGTGCTGGAGTCCAACCTGGCCATCTAGAATGATGAGTTAAGCAATTCTTTGTTGACAGTCATTATTTCCATATGTTGTGGAAGATACAGAAGGCAATTCCTAGCGGGAATAAATAAGTAAGTAATTGTTAGCGTTCCTGTGTTAGTTCTGTGGCCTCATGGCAGCATTGCAGGAGCTGAGTGTCACAGGACACCGTGCTCTCCTCCACACAAGGCCCCGAGCTTTGCCTTCCTGAGTTTGCATTTGAAGGATCACCAGAGCGTGGCCGTGGCAGGGTGCTGACAGGACTTCCAGAATGATCTGACAGCCATCCATCAGCTCTGAGCTGTTAACACAGTGCTTTTGTGACTTCATGGCTCAGTCCGGCTCTGACCAGGGCTCTGTCCCTACCTTGGTCTAATAAAACATACACACACTCCCAATGTGAGTGGAAAAGCTGATAGGAAAATACTGATTTTATTTTAACCCTTACTCCAGTTCATTTAGAGGGAAATCATGCTGTGCTGAACACATACCCCAGACTTTACCTTTCTAGGTTCTGCCTGTCTAAATTAATGTCCTGGGCACTGTGGCAGCTACACAGCCTAGATCAGGCCATGCCAACACATTCCACTAATTTAGGATTTTCCACACCCTTTGCTAAGGGCTATCTCCCTTCTGCTGTGTGTTGAAAAGGGAAAAAACCACAGGTATTGTGGGGAACTCTGTGATGTGAGATTCCTCTGTACCTGAAGACTCCTGCCTTTTCATGCACTTACAACTTAAAATAAACATTCTCATTATCTTAACTTGGTTGAAGCAACCAAACTAATACCTTTAAACTGAAAAAGGGATGTGGGGAAAAAACCTCCCATTCTTCAAATCAGTTTCTAAAAGTCATAGTAGAGGTGCCACACAGTCACTTCAAAAGGTCCAGCCCATCTTTTGTAGCATTTGTTAAACTTGGATTCATTCCTGTGACCAGTTAGAGGAACTTTTCAGTTTGATGCCTGTCAAGCATTGTTTTGGTAGAAACATCACTGTAAATACAAAGGCTGAAATTTCCAAAACCATACAGAAACTTGGACTGAATATTTTAAAGCTACTTATTGTTCGTCAGGGTAAAATTCTTTCAGGAAGCCAACAGGAGTTTTAATGCACTTAACTGCCTCTGGCTACATTACTACTCCAAGTTAAAATGGTGAAATTTCATTTAAACCCATATGATTTTGTGATTTCTGGCCTAAAATGGTCATACTAACAATTACTTGATTTCATGACAAGAAACATAACCTAAGATGGCACAAACACTAAAAACCTTTAGTAGTTCTATTTATGATGAGTAGGTTAACTGACTGACCTTTTTATCATGCATTAAATGTAATATATATTTCATATTATTGTGATTTAAAATTTTCAGGAAATGAAAGCAGATATCTGCATTTTTAATGACACTAAATGTGCATTTCAGTTCTGCCTGTCAGTGGCAATTAATTCAAAAAGGTCTGCTAGAAGATACAAATAACAATCCCAAGACTAACAAAGTGGTACCTTAAATAACGGCAGATAATTTGGTTAATTGGACTGCCTGTTTAGGCAGAAAACTGGACTCTTCCCAGGGGTGTACCTTTATAAAAGCAAATAAAAATCTGCTAGAGATCCCTGTGTGAGGGAGTAGAGATGCTTGAAATAAATAAATTAATCTCTTCAGGAGCTTTAGGAAAATGCTACAGGAAGCAGGAGATGTTTGAGAGGCCTGGATATGGGGACTTTTGTTTTGTCACCTGCTGATTCTGCTTGGTTTGTACCTGTGCATCAGTGATGCTCTAGTTTGGAAAAGATGGTGTTTAAGGTGATTTGGCTGTTTGTCACAGGCTCCAGGCAGGGCTTAGTCACTGACCAAGTTGTGATTTCCTGTGCTGTTCCCTGGGAAACAGTGATGCAGCCCAGAAATTAGGACGATTCTGTGGTTTGTCTTAGAAGAGAAGTAACATAACCAAAACTTGAGAAAATAGATTTAATCCAGTATTCTTAAAACACAGTGCCATTTGTCAGTGAGAGGTACAGGACCACGAGGACAGTGTTCTGGAATCCAATTATCCTCATGACAATATGCTAGAAGGTTTTTTACATGTGAAAAAGGGGAGGTGGAACAGTTGGTATTATCATATTTTTAAAACCTTTTCTCATTCCATCTCCTTTTTATTCTACCAAAGTAATTTGTCATTGTTATTGCTGTTGTTATTATTGGGGGGAGGGTGGTACTTCAGCCAGTTTCCTACGGTGTATTTCAAACATGCTCACTGGGAAGTGGGACATGTTAGAAAACATGTTAGAAAAATCTGTTCCATGTGCAACCACTAGTGTCAGGGAAAAGCTGCTTCACAAAAACTCCAGCTCCTTCACTAGTGTCACCATGGTATTTTCTGAAAAATCCCTTTGCCAGGATTTTTCTCCTGAGAAGCCTCAGAAAAGAAATGTAAACAATAACTATCTGATTGTTTGGAATGTGGTCTGGAGGTTGCTTACCAACAGGTGAATATTTGATTGGTTCCATGTGAATTGTTTTTAATTAATGACCACTCCCATCCCAGCTGTGTCAGGACTCTGGTCAGTCACGAGTTTTTAGTATCATTCTTGTCCAGCCTTCTGATGTCTCCTTTCTCTTTCTTTAGTATAGTTTTAGTATATATTTTCTTTTAATATAATACCATAAAATAATAAATCAGCCTTCTGAGGACTTGGGAGTCAATTCTCATCTCTCACCTTGTCCTGGGGACCCTCACAACAACACCTCAACACACCAAGACACTGAAACCTCCCACTGCATAAAAGCAAATGGGAATTTAGATTCAGGCCCTAATTCATGGTCTACCTGAAAGCCTTCTAGCTGCCTGAAAACTAGTCAGAGTATTAATATCTCTTAAATGGCCTTACTGGTGGAGTTTCTACATCTTCTGTTATTCTTCTTTGCTTTCAACTAATGTCCTCTTGTAAATGTCAGCCTGAACAAGAGCACAGTAGTGTAATATTCCATGAGATCTATATCAATAGAAAAGACAGGAAAAAATCCTTGACTTCAAATCAACAGAAAAAAAGGGAAGGTGATGGTTTTCACAACTATAATTAGAATGGTATTGATGTTTTATCTCTTCCCTCTATAATTTTCACTTAACCATTTTATTGCATCTTTCTATTTTCTGCTTGATTTTTTCTCCCATTAAATTTATTTTCTGTTTTATCTTTCAGCTACATCTATAATTTACAGTCTTTCATTCCAGAAGCACAATTTCTTTGCCTTTCTCTATTCTCTTCTGGCAGGTTTAGTATTAGAAATCATAAGAGAAGGGGAAAAAGTATAATAACAGTATCAGGCAGATGATTTATCACGAAAATTTTAGGCTAACAGGCCATGTCAAATCCTGTAAGAAAATGTAGCAAACACTGTCTGTGTTTTAGTGAGCTCCAAAAGTTAAATTAAAAAAATTATGACAGGTGATAATTGACAATATTAGTATGGTGATAAAACTAACTGGAAATAGGACAATGTCCTTAAAGGTTACACACTAAGAACCAGAAGTCAGACATAAAATTATCTGAGCTACTTGAGACTCGCAGTCAACAAGTCAAGTTTTCTTTATTTTTATAGTGTTTTTTGACTCTATCCTCTGTATTCAGTGCAAAATAGGAAAGGGAGAGCATACAAGTTAGACTTAAGAGTGAAGTCTCTGAGTCGCTCAAATGACACAGGGCATTGCCAGCAGAAGCTTTTCTGAGAGATGTTCCAGTGAGGAAAAATCTCCTGTAATGAATGCTTCAGAGCTGAACCAGCCAATAGCTCCAAGTCTCCTGCCACGGACTTTAGGCGGGATGCAGAAAACTTTTATCCCTGAATATCATTTGCATGTGTTTGGCCTTCATCCCTTGATTTTGCTGATAATAAAGGATTTTCCATTTGGTAACACAGCTTAACGAACACAAAGTGTGAGCAGCTGGAGAGTTTTTCAGGGGCTTTATTTAAAGATAATTTTGTCTCCACAACAAGGAGAGGAATAGGGCATCCAGGCAGAGTCACTGCTGTGTTCTGGTTCTTCGTTTCTCTGAAGCACAAACTGACAGCTCTGCCCAAGAAGTTTGGTTGTGCACAGGAGCATCTGACAGGCTGGAAAGCACCAGATTAGTTACTGGGACTCTAAAATGTCTCCACTAAATAAAGAAAGGCTGATATGCCCATTTTTTTCTAAAGCAGAGTAGTTAATCATTTTTCCTGCTTTAATTTCAAGTATTCTATCATTCAGTGTCCACTGCCCAACCTAATGTAAAGTCATGAGGTCTAAAAGTATGGCAGGACCCATCAATCTTCTCGCTTGTATTTTTATAAAATGAATTAAATACTCATATTAATTTAATGATCTCATAAAAAGGAATTTAATACTTTTCCCAAATTAATTAAACCCCACTGAACTCATCTGCTGCCATATCAGCAAGGCTTCAAAAATTCATAAAAGCAGCTGACAGTCCTTGTAAACAATAGCTGTTCCTCATAAGACCACATTAAGCTCTCTATTCCAGCAAATTAGGAAGCATTAAATAATTTTAATGACAAAAGTTATTATTTAAACAGAATTATCATGCCAACACTTTTTGTACAAGTGGACTCTCTCCCTTAAATTGTTGCTGTTCTTACAGTGTCTAGCAAATTAAGGAGGATCCTGACATTCAAGAGATGTGATATTAAAATATTTGGCTTAGCAGATATGAAGAATGTACTAAAAAATTCAGTGGCAAGCTTAAAATAGATTACAAATTATTAGATATCAATAGTTGTTACAATATGGCATTCTAATGATAAATTATAGATAAACAGAATATATAACAATCACCATCTCTGCCATTTAATCTCTAAAAAGGTATTTTAAAACTGGGTATTCATTGAATAAACAGCTTTGACGAAGAAGGAACAGCTAAATCAAGCACCATTGCTGAGTGCACAGAATCAAATACTTAATTTTGGTAACAGTGGAAAGTATGCTTCTATGGAAATGTTTATATGAATGTACCTGTTCTCTGCAGAAAGGTCACTAGGAGAAACAGAAATCTCAGGGAATGTGTGGAACTGCTGGAGCTGCTGTGATCTGTGGATCTGCTGCAGGGCTGGCCAAGGCCAAACACCCTTGCCATGATCCCCCTGCATCCCTACAGAAACCCTAGGGCTTATGTCTTTACCAATGATAAGGAGAACACAAAAAGCCAATCCTTAAACTCAGAAATTTAAAAACTGCACAACCGCAGACAAAGCAAATAAGCTTTATTTATTGGAATAAAAAAAAAAATCGATGAAAAACAATTACTACAATTTTTAAATACTAAGGGCTCACTACACTCTTCCCATGTCATGAATCTTGCAGCACTTAAAAGTTCTGAATATTTCTCATCAGGGAGCTGGTAGTCATCAGAATCTCATTACTCAGGCAGGCAGCATCCTGATTGCTATCACCCACCTATTTACTAAATCAGATATGAATATTCAGCCAAGCACTATCATGTAAGTGGGAGCCCCCAGGGGAAGGTAGCCTTGCTCTTTACTATATACAGAAGAAATGCTGCTATTTTTTCCCCTTGTATAAAATATGTAAAGGTTTCTGAGCCAGGGATTTCTAATGCATTATAATTTACAAGCAACTGGGTTGGCTAACAGCTGTCAGAAAGATTAGACACTTGCATAATCATAATGAAAATCTAATCAACTCCCCAACTAGTATCAATTAAGTTAGGAAAAACTGTAAAGGTTAGCAAAAAAAAATAATCTAAAGTATAAGACAACATAAAAGAAGAGAAAATAGAACATTATGAAAGGAATTATTTAAGTCTATTCATAGGAAATTACTTTAGCTACAGTTAAGAGGTAATTACATGTCTGAATAAAGCATGCCTATTCAAGTCACACTAACAAAGCCTGAGACTGTGATACTTAGCTATAGGCACTGAAAAGGTCAGGAAAATATTCTGTGTTCTGAACCTGGACCTGAACCTGAAAGTTTGTGCCTCATGGAGTGTCTTACAGGGCTCCTCATGGCACCAGCAATTCACTGCTGTGCTCCCTCTGCGTGCCTTACACTGAGCCCTGCTCTTCAGAGGACTCAGTTTCCTACCACACTGCATTAGCTCTTTAACTGCTCAGCGTTTGCCTTCCAACAGGAGCTCAGTGTAACATCCAGCCAGCCCTTATTCATCATCCCTGTGCATTCCTCCTCTTCTGTCAGCCACCTGCACTTACACATGGACTAGCTCTTAGGGAAAGATGCCCTAAGTAAACAAAACATACAATTCAGAAACTACTTCTAAGCAAATGCAGTAATGCAAATCCCATTCTCTCAAGTCCAGATAAATGTGAGAAATTCCAGAATTGCCAGGTGTTACAGAGCCTATAATCTTTTGTCTTCTTACTCCTTAAATCCTGCAGGGTCCTTCTATGATTCTGGCAGGAACTGTTTGAACCTTGCTCTGTTCCTCACCAAGTCTCAGCACATACTTTGTGTCTTGAAAAAAAAAAACAACCCTCAGCCCTCAACAACTACCAGTTTTCAAAAGAGCTGGTTGAAATGCAAACTGATACTGTAGAGAGAGATCAAAATTTCCATGTACGTGTGGCCAGACATTTCCTGCATCTCCTTACCCCCTCTCTCATTTCCTGAAAATTCTACTTCTCAGAGCAGGAGTGGCAAATGCAATTCATTTTTCATCAAATGATGGACATTTTGGTCACCAGGGCAAGAGATATCTGTGCTACAATTCCTGCTCAAATTAAGAGAGAAAACGTAAGAGTAAATCAGAAATCAGGCACACATACAGATACTCTGATATCAGGCTGAGTTCTTTGCTATTGGCAGAAATTCTTGCCTTTACATGGAGCATCATTCTTTATTGCACAAAAAGGAAAGGAAAAAAAAAAAAAGCTTTGCAGAATAAATGCCAGTCATGAATTGACTTGTCAAGCTGCTCACACCCAGTGCTGTAACCCAGTGCCTCCTTTGGCAGAGAACTGTCATTCAACCCCCAGAAAAAACTCATCCTAAACAACATGTGGAGACCCAGTGGACCAGCAGCAAATACAACACCTTCGCAACAGGATACCAAGGTGTTATCACTCTGGAAGACCTAAAAATAAAGACATTAAAAGATTCTGACACTTGAGGAATAAGCCCAGTGAAGTTGATGTGCTCGGTTACACAAGGCACTAAGAGCACACCATGCCACAGATTTCTACTGCCAGAAGCCTTTTCCTGAATACTGATAAACTCCAGACCTTTCTCATCTGCAAAGACCTCAACAGATTTAACTGACTCTACCTGAGAAGGACCCAAAGCTACCAGAGAAAACAGTATCTCAGTCACAGTCAAGAATTTGGGTGCATATACCTGGGCTTTCCCTTGCACACAGAGCACTCACTAGCCATAGTTTTAGTATCAGGGCATTAACAGCAAAATACGTGTAAGCACAATATTTACTTTTGGAAAGCCGAGGCAAAACTTAATGTTCAAGGTATGTTCTGTGTTACTGAATATGCTTATGCAGGTTAAGAGATTTTAACTTCTAATTTACAAAGAAAATACTGATGTGGCTTTTTGTCGCAGACATCTTTTATGAAAAATCCTTTCCTTAGGATTTTTCCTCCTGAGAAGCTGGGAGGCCTCAGGAACAAAATGAAAACAATGGTTATCTGCTGCTGTGGAATGCAACAGGTGCATCTGGGATTGGTCTCATGTGGTTGTTTCTAATTAATGGCCAATCACAGTCAGCTGGCTCAGACTCTCTGTCCAAGACACAGCCTTTGTTATCATTCTTTGCTATTCTATTCTTAGCTACCCTTCTGATGAAATCCTTTCTTCTATTATTTTCATATAGTTTTAATGTAATATATATAATAAAATAATAAATCAAGCCTTCTGAAACATGGAGTGAAATCCTCATCTCTTCCCTAAACCTGAGACCCCTGTGAACACTGTCACAGCTTTTCTTTCCTATTTACATTTCTATTTGGCTAAAGTATTCTGGGCAGTTTGTCTTCAAAACATGGGCTCCTCAAAAAGACAGATTAACAGCTTCTCTTACAGAATGACAAAACAGGACCAACACAACAAACAAAACAGAAGACAGTTACATTAAAATTAGATTACCCACCAGAGAAAAACAGTGTAGATGGAGACATGAATGACATTTTATAATTTTCTAAACCAGAAGAATATTATCCATCTTAAGGACAATCAATTAGATGTTAAAATATCGAAACAGTCATTCTTAATGCTTAACATCTGGGAAACTGGAAACAAAACTGAGAGAAGGACGCAGTATTTATATTCTTGTGACGTACTGACAACATTTTCCATGAAAAAAATCTTGTTAAAACAGTTAGACTTCAAACTGCTATTTCTGTTCTTGTCATGGAAACTGCATTGCTCGACACCACACTGGAGACTCCCTGGCCATATGCTTTGAACCCTTTAACAAGGTGGATTTAAAATCCCTCATAAGATAACCAGAAGCTGGCTGAAAGGGGTAATAAGGAACTGTTTACTCCAACTGTATCTCTAAGCAAATATATTTTTAACCCAAACCTTTTTCAACATCTATTTAAAAGTTTCTAATGACAGAAATGCCAAACTCCACTAGTCTAATAGTTAATGATTGTTAGCACACCACATGATCTAATAAAATAAAAATAAATAGCAATGGATCAGAAGTTCTCTTGCTGCAATTTCAACTACTTTCTACTACTGCAATTTCAACAATTTCAAACTACTACTCTTTGTTTTAGTCCTGACAAGCAGAGAACGACATTCCTACCTTCCTCTTATCAACCCTTTCATGCACCTGAAAACTCCTTTGTTCCAGCAGTCCTCTCTTCAAAAGATCAAATAACCCAAATTCCTTCTAAGCTCCCTCCTTGGGATCTCTGCCCATGCAGCATGATTCTGTGGGTGTACACAGAAAAGAGCTGCAAATAAATAATGGGCATAGCAAGAAGTCAGGAATCCCCATTCTTACAAGGAAAGGTGTAACAGATGTAAAATCCAATTATTAAAAGTAGTCTTTTCATGTATTATCATCTTTGTGAAAATTATTTGGAGAGAGTCAAGAGTGAGAAGATTTGATCCTACAAGCCAAGCCACATTTAATTCATTCAAAGCCCCTTTGAACAGCAGCCAAGGGACTTTTTCTTGGCCCAAGATCATCTAATAACAGACAAGGATGGGGCCAAGGAAGGCTCAGCCAGTCGAACCAGGGCCCTGCATGAGGAGCAGCACAGGCATTTGATAATTTATGAACTTAACTCTTGAAATCAGAGTTAATTTTCAGGCATATGAAAGATAGACAAGGGTTGTATGGCAAGAACGAGCAAAGTTATCCCTGTGATTCAAGTCCAATGGGAATTTCAACAGGATGCTTGCACCTCCAGGTTGTGTTCTGTACACTCCTCTCAGTTAAAGTTCTGGTATTTAAATGAGATTGGTGGATTCAGGAATTCTTGACTGGTTCTATTTGCTTGTCTTCATGAAAAGATTTCCCTGATTCCAAACAGGAGCATGCTGGAATCTCTTTTCTTTGGACACGTTGGTGTTTCAGCCAAGTGCCACCAAGGACATGCACAGCAAAGGAGAACCTTTGTTCTGGGCTCCCACATTTTATCCTGTGAACAATTCATTGCACTCCCAGAACTGTCTGTGGGAAGATGTATTCATCAATAAAACCTTGTGGTAACAACAACACAACAATCCTGATCTCAATCCGCTCGCCTGCTTTTGACTTCATTACTGTTCCACTCCCACAAATTCATTTCAGAGACAAGTTTTAAGGAGGATTTTTATGCACTGGCTTTTGCTTGTAACTTAAGCAGCTGAGCAATTCCTAATTTATGCAGCTGTTGAAAAAACATTAACTCTGAAAGAACTGTATAAAATTTGGAATTGGATTTTATTTTCCATTAACAACAAAGTACCATTTTCACAGATTACTGTAACTGATTATTTTATAACCTGCTCATTTGTGGCCAACTCTGAAATCCTTTGCAAGCAGCATATTTTTGATTGAACTACAACACTAAACATTTTAATTCAATGTTTTAGACCTTTTCTCAACAGAACAATTACAAAATAAAACCTTTATTTAATACAAAAGGGAAAAAATTATTTTTGTATAAGTATAAAGGAGCTGACTGATCAAAAGTATTTTATTAGGTATGATATGAAGTTGCCAATAGTGGGTC
The DNA here is from genome assembly GCF_035770615.1 of Melospiza melodia melodia. Classification (NCBI taxonomy): domain Eukaryota; kingdom Metazoa; phylum Chordata; class Aves; order Passeriformes; family Passerellidae; genus Melospiza; species Melospiza melodia. Next base: position 6,381,438 of record NC_086205.1, on the reverse strand, counting down.
AAAACCTGCAGGTTTCTAACTAAACTCAATAACCAAAAAATTATTTCTGCATTACTAAAACATGTCTAGAGTGTATTAATATTACAGCTATCAGTTCTTAAACAGATGCACAGTTATATTCCTTTATTTTGTATTGAGGCACTCTGAGAACTGACAAAATGGATTTATAATCCCTATTACTTTTTGACATCTCTCATCCATATGGTTTATGTAAAAATACTCAATGCTATTGATTACTTAATGAAAGCATTTATGTGAATGTTCAGAAATATCCTAGAGTTAAGGACCTCAGCTGCACATTTCATGGAGATGAATGTGTTTAGTGGTAAATCCATCTGTATTGCTTCCCACATTCCATACATAAAGCTAAAATTATGAACCAATAAAGTCAATAAAATTTGCTCTGTCAAATTTCTAGCAAGAATGAATGCACACATTTAAACACTAATAATTCCTGGAAGCATTTTAAGCAAATAGGTATATAAAGAGCTAATGCTGAGAGTACCTAGAGAACCAAGTTCAAGTAAGTGAAATTCATTTGATTCTCTGCCTGCCTGAGAAGGTCAAGATAAGATTACCTAAGATTATATGAAGGTACAAAGTTTATTGGCTGTGTGCAAATGTCACTTTAAAACAAAAGAGAAAGAAAAACAGTATGTGCAAAGAATTCTCCTTGGTACCTTTCAAGAAATAAGGAACCTTACCTTGCTAACCCTGAAAGGTCTCCAGGTAAAGAACTATGAAGATCTAAGAATAAAAGCAAAGAAATCAGCATCTTAAGCTTTGGTATTTTTTAATTCCAGCAAAGTGATTCCAATGTGTTCTGGACATTCATTTATATATCTACATGAATATTTAGAAAAGAAAGACCAAGACTACAATGAAGTAGAAATAGAAAATGTCTGTAATTTCAATCCAGATACTGAAAGATAAAACATGGTAGAGGGAAACTGTGACTGTTTAAAGCTTCTCTTCTGTTTTAAGGCTTTTGTTATTATCCATTATTCAGTTATTTCCAGCAGCACAGGATATCTGCAGGATCCTACTCCTTATTTAAATTAAGAATGCTAATCATACTGAATTTTGATTAGTGCTTTTCAGGGTTTATTCTGCTGATGGTTACTTTCCATGTTAGCGGCTTGATAGATATTGCCACGCACAGTTAAGTAAAATAATTAACTGAACTGACTTTCTTCCCCTCTGGAAGTAATTTTGTTTATATGCTTGCTCCCCTCAAATTGTAGCCATAAATGGAAGCATTCCATTTATCAAAAAGATTGGCCGCTCTGAATTGTAAAATTAAATATTTAGACATCTTCGTAGAATGGATTAAATGCCAACTGTGTCATCTAATACCAGGAAATATCTATTAAAAATACATTTGATAGTAGATATTTTCTCATAACACTAAAAAGCTGAGAAACAAAAAATTCTTAGAGTATTGCCAAATTGAAAACCATGCATAATTCAGCACTCAAATTGAATTTTAATCTTTTCATAATGCTTGGGGAAATATTTTATACTTATGAAAACTAATGGAGATAAAGAACATTACAAACCAAATAAGTGGTTTTATGTTCAGACAGAAATGATAGAATAGCTAATAGAAATAGGTTCTTTGAAGCAGTGAGAGGAATGGGAAGCAGCGCCCTGGACATTACAGATTCACATCCAAGTTCACAGGACTGTTGAAGGAAATTAAAAAATACGGTATGAGGAACTCAGGGAACTTTTCATCCTAAAAGGGAACTGTGAAGCCCTTTCAGAGTTTAAACAGAGGAGAAGCCTGAGAGCTGGGAGGGACAGCACTTCCAAAATCACTTCCTTTTGGATGGGTAGAAGGATCATCACCACCACTAACTAAGCAATCAAACATCATTACAGTTGGTTTCAGTACCCAGAAGAATCCAAGAGAAAGAACAAGCACTGGCATGGCATTTCCACTGTGAAAACACAGTTTCTTTAGGGATGTAATAGAGATGTGCTTCTTAAATTTACAGCTAGTGATTCCCTAACATGAGTCAAACTCCCACAGAAGCATCCCAGGATACATGTAAAGGACTATTTGACTCTTGAGTAATCCCTCACAGCTGGCTCAATAGGTCTACAAGAAGATATTTGTAAAGGGGGAAAAAAACCCAGAAGTTTCACTACCCCATTCCCTTGAAAACCCTGGGAAAACACCTGTTCTACAGCACCTTCTTCTCCTGCTCTTCCATAGTTTCCATAACTTAGAATAAGTATTTGTTCTGATTCCCTCCAAAGCAATTCCTCAACAAGTGGGGTAAATCTTTAGCAGCAGGGAAGAGCATCTACCCCTTCTGCCAATTTCAGGCCCAAGTGTCTTGGAGGACTCTGCTGTACAAATGAACTTTTTGTGCAAGCTGAGTCTTTGGGAAGAGCTGGGAACTCTGTCCTCGTGTGCTCCAGAGGGCTGAGCCAAGCACTTAAACCTGGCTTGCAGTGAACAATGAATTTCCAAACCAGGAGAACTGTTTCATTTACAGTGCCCAGGATTGCCGTGCCATGCAGTTGCCACTCATCCTGGTGGAAATCCCAGCTCAGACTTTATTGGATATTACTGCTGGCTGCAGCAGATGGTTGCACACTTAATAATTAGTCATGAGAAGAAAACACAGAGTGGGGAGGGAGGGGGGGTGGGAAAAGAGAGGTTGTTTCTCTTTTACTGTTACTTTTGCTCATTTTCAGCCACACTGAAGATTCTGGTCTCCTGGCATTGATAAAGATTGGCTGTTTTTCTGCAGCAGTTGATTCATTTTACTTTATAGGTAAAGTAAATTGATAGTCAATTTTTCAGTTCTTCAAGGGCTAGAAATCAGGAAGATAAGGTCCAGCAGGAAGGTTAGTCCTTATTTGCTGAGCACAGGAAGGGTATGCATCAGAAATATAGCATACTCTTCCTGTGCTCAGCAAATAGAATTATATCTTTACTGGGGAGACTGGGAAAAAAGCCAAGGAACTGCTGTCAGCATTTCACTGAAAGAAATAAAAACTAGATCCAGGACTCAAGCCATCATTAACAGAGCAGTGGGTTCAAACAGCTCTTTAATATTTAATTCTGTATGTATCATTTGAAATCCATTATGCTTTTGATATTTGCAGATCTAACAGTCATTTATTTGCTGCAATAACATGGCCATAATCATGAAATAAAAGATGCAGTGCTATTCCAAGAAAACCAGTTAGGGAATTTTGGCTCAGATGGAATTCTTGGCTTTTTCTGTTTCTCTGCAGCAGGTGATGGTCAGTTTTCCCCAAACAGCACTATTTTGTGTCACACAGTCCACACAGACCAAAAATGAACACGGACATATTTTATCATTATCGGGTTTTCCTCATTAGCACCTAAAACATGAAAACTGTTTTATTTATCAGGGAAGCAATTGCTTCCCATTGGAAACCAAGAGACACATTATTTAATTAGCCCCAGAACTGAGCTATTGCAGCTGTCCACTCTTTCAAGCAATCAGATCTACTAACAAGAATAAATTTTAAAATACACATTTCCTACACTTGGCTCTGAAAAAATAAAGGATTCACTAACATCACAGAATGTAGCCTATTAAACTTGTCAATCATATAGTAAATATGGAGCCACTAAATAATTTTCTGACTACCACAAATACCTTCAAAAGGGCTTTTATAAACAAAGCTACTTTCCTGATTAGAAGGGAGAGTAAATGTTGGGCCAGACCCATGTGTGCCCAGACTCATATTGCCTTCAGTCTTTTAGCAGAGCATTGATAACTCATTGTAGATTAAAATCTGACTTATTTCAAACTGATGGTGTCCATTTTCTTAATAAACAAGAGCTAATCTATTAAGTGCACAAATGGCATCTGGACTATTCCACTGCCAAGAATAAATAGAGCATCTTAATGAAAAGCTTTTTATTTTTCCCTTCTGAAAAATATTGGGAAGCAGGAAGCAGCAGAAAGCAGAAGCTGCCAAGAGGTGCAGCCCTGACACAAGTCACACTCCTTCAGATCGGTGTCAGGGCAAGCCAAAGGTGCCAATGTGTCAGTGATGAGATCATCATTAGATCAGAATTCCTGTGGCAATTGCAGTGCTGTGTGGCAGGGGAAATAAGAGAGAGGAACCAGATCATAAATACACACAATATTTATTTGTGGTGCAGCAGAAAAGGCAACCTCCATTTAACTTGAAAAGCCTACAGATAAATTGAAACTATATTTCCATTGCCTGTGATTAGGACCACTTAGAAACAGAGAGAGACAGACAAAGCCTTTGTGTATCATCTCTTGTGTATAATCTCTGTTAAAGTGCACAAATAATGAATAGATGAGAATTCTCTGTCCCCTGCAGGAAGGGCTCAGGCCCAGCACTGCAGTTTGCATTTTCTTGACCTAATCCACTGATTATCTGGAATAATTTGAGAGACAAAAGCACACGAGAATTTTAAGTTCTATTTGAAGTACAGACTGTGATTAACAAAATGGCAAGAAATCTGAAATTAAATGCTTTTCAGGTGAGACAATTAAAGAATTTGCAATAAGCCATGAGAGTCAAACAGCCCCCTCTCAGGACTGACCTACATCATTTGAATGTCCACTGCCAATAAAGTGAAACTCTCTGAGGGTTTTAAGTTGCTAAGAATTTTTCCTTCAAAGAGATGAATATACACATACATCCTGTACTTTGACCAGTTTGGACAGGGCCCTGAAAGTGAAGCAAGCATGCTTTTGGAAAATGGGAGAAGCCACCTTTCCAAACCAAAAGGAAATGAAGGCAGAAGTTCAGATGAATGTTGGAACATGAAAGAGGAAATATTGTGCACATTACAGTCATAAGAGTTGTACAGGGAACTGAACAGCATCAATTATATGAATATCGGCCATTTATTTCAACAGATTCCTCCTGTGATGTTCACTGATGTTGATGGACACCCAATGATGAATGGTAACCCCGGGCACTTCTTAACTGACTGCCCAGAATCTGTGCCAGATGGAAGAATTAAATTCTGATTTCTGAAGTCCTCTGGGCTCTAATTCCTTCTACGAACAATTACAGATACATACCCTGGCTCAAAGAAGAAATTATATGAATTTATAATTCTTAAATAAGAACAAAATAAACTGAGTGGGAAATATAATAAAATATACAGTGTGGGAAAACTGGCTGCCAGGTGAGGTGGAAACAGCAGCTACCAGATCACAGCCTTAGTCAATTCAGATATTTGCTGACAAATACCTGATTTAAACAAATACTAATGGAAGAAAGGGAGCACTCCTCTCTTTCCCTCCTTTTCTCAGTTGTTTCCATTGTCATCAGTAAAACATGGAGTGTTTCCAGCAAAGCACGTGGTGGCTGAAGTGCAGAACACTGAAATATTCATTCCTATGCCCTAGTTTTGTGCTCTGTGCACCTTCCTCTAGTGTGGTAAGTTACTTTTGGTTTCCAGATAAAAAATTGATTGATTCTGACCAGTGCAAACGTCTCAAAAAGCCTGGTTTTACTCAAGTGGCAACTAAAGAGGCAGCACAACAAGAGCAGCTTTAGTGCACTCAGAAAGCAGAAAATCACAGTGCAGTATCACACACTCAACACAGTTTTCAATAAATCATAGTGAAAGACAGCAGTTCCTTCTTCATATGCAAACTGCTATTGAGTCTGAACATTTCTCGAGATGAATACAAACTCAGAATAAATATTATGACTGTAGCAATCACAGAACTACCTGGAATGCTCAGCATATCTCTCCTTCTGTGTATTCAGGCTTCTGTTTCCTAGAGCTTATCTACTGATTTATCAATCTCAAAAGTTAATTATGAGCCAACATCTGCTTTTTTCAGCTCCTTAAATTACTTCTCATTACTTTTAGGAAACAATGACTCAGCTTTCTCTTTTTTCATTCAAAGCTGAACTTTCATGTTTTAAATCTACAGTCACTTCTCCTCTGATGTTTTGATTTTTACATCCTTATCACAGGAAGAGTGTTAAAATTCTCCCATTTTCATAATAAAAGTATCCCAGAATGAACTAATCAATATTTGATGTTATTTATATATGATTTAATTTTGCAATTTGAAGATAAGTCAGTATCTTCTACAATTAAGAGTCAGTCTCAAGGCTGAGTATAGGAACTAACTTCATCTTCAGTACAGCAATTTAAAAAACTCCTAGGAAGTTGTATGTTATTTTAAACAATCTATGTTATTTAAGCAAAGTAGCTGTACTTCACTCCCTTATTCTGGGTCACAGAACAATTCATACAGAAATTGCACTGTGGGCAAAATGGTACTGAAAATTCAGACTGAGTTTAATGACAATACAAATTTAAGCATTACCTTAGCTGCACCATGGCAGTGTTGTCCTTCCAGAAAAAGTGATGCTGAAAACCCCAAAATGCACCCAGCCTGTGGCTCCAGATGCCTCACCTGTTTATCTAATGCCCCTCATACAGTGTTATTTCAAACCTCCATATGCTGAGGCAGCTTCAGACATGGCAAAAGAATTAACAAGGTATTTTAGGATAGTCTGTAGGTTTCTGACTTAAGGGTTTATTTAATAGATTAAAATACATTAAATACACTTTCAGAATTACTTATTTTGGAGTTTTTTATTTAAAAAAGCTTTTTACTTTTTGCTGTCTGAGAAACTGTCCTTTTTGTTTATTTTTCACCTCTCAGGAAGTCAGGCCACCACCTCTACACCTGCAGTCACAGCATCAGGACAGATAAACATTAAAGTGTTTGTTCCTGAGTGTTCATTCCCTCTCTTCTGAGAAGAAAACAGGATACTGAAATAAAAAACTTAAAAATAAGTCAGCACGAGGGGGATTATTCCTATATATATAACTCTGCTCAATTAAGCCACAGTCATTGGCAAGAAACATTCTAACCAAATTAACTTTTCCCTGTGTGTAAAACCACACCAAGCAAACCAATTACGTGGGGACTCTGGAGAAAGCTGTGATTTCTCTGCTGTGCTCAGCACAGAAAAGCACTTTGCAGTAAACAGTGGGCAGGCCCTGCTACTTCAGTCTTGCAGATGAAAGCAAAGGGCTGTTTTGTTTGCAGTGCATCAGCGCAGCCCCACACCCAGCAGTGCCACTGATAATCTGCCATATGTGGCACATCCTATGGCAGCACCCCCAGAGAGATGGACTGGAATCAGCACTGTTGTGCTTTCTAAAGGGCACTGAAACACTGACAGATGGCAACAGCTGGGGCAAATTCCATTCAAGGAAGCAATTTTTAATCAAAAAATTTCATACAAAGCGTATGGGGCTTTTTATTGCACGTGATTTCTCTTTCATTGCACACGGTTCCCGCTGCCTTTCATGCTGCTGTTCTAGCAGGCAGCTCCCACACACAAGGGCAGCACTGAGGAAGAGGTGGGCAAACACCCATCTGAGCCCACAGAGCTGCAGGATTTTGCCCTTTGCTCTTTTAGTGAAGGATATTGCCCTTTTGTCCACTTTTAGTGAAGGACTGCAGAGGTGAAGCCCTGGGAGAAGAGCCCATGCAGAAACAGCTCCAAATTACAGGGAAGCTGCTTGGGGCAGGGATTGTAGAAACTTTGCTGTCATAAATAATGTATTCTAGTCCAAAAGCATCTGAAAGCTGAATGTTAAATTGCTGTCATCCGTTCAATTCTAGCACACCTATTAATTACAGTGTTATCCTTCATTTCTGTCCTCTGGATGCCACACCAAATACAACGCTCACTGCTCCTGCCTTCATTCATGACTTTTTTTCATTAGCACACCTGGAAGCTCTCCAAGCAGGCAGCAGCAAGGAGCAGAAGCCTTGTCAGAAATATCCATTAAATCTGTCACAGGCACTAACAAATCAATCAAGTACCAAGGAGCCTTTCAGAAATTTTTTGAGCAGCTGGTTAAAAAGGGACCCACCTGACTTGAAAACTTTTCAGCAGCAACAAAACACACTGGGCCTGACATGTTGTGGTTCTCATATCCACTGCCACAGAATCACAGTTACTTAAATTTCTTTGTCATCTGACAGGAATGCTTGAACTAAATTTAAATTTAATTAACTAAATAATTTTAAAGGAAATTAGTTAAATTTAAATACAGCTTTATGGAGATGGATTCGTACAACAGGCTGGCAATTGCTCTACTTTGGAAACCTGAATTATTTTCTGTTCTTTTAAACTTTATATAAAAGGCAAGTAAGTTAGAGTACATAATGATTTTTAAAAAACAAATAAAAAAATCATAAATTTTAAAATTACATTTTTAAAGGTAATGTAGGTTTATTTCCAGTCTGTTTATATCACCATGGTAATTGCACACCAGCTAACTGGAGTCACAGTCCATGAAGTAACTAAAACCCAATCACTTCCAGGAATTAGTTCTTTTTCTCTCAATCTTTGTATAATTTTCACATAAGAGACAGCGCTGTAAGTGAGGGAAACTGACCTATGATGTGAAATACTTTATTACAAACTCAGTGTAAGGCAAGTGTTTGTGTGGATACAAAGGGCATACGCTGGTTAATTGTGTCCAAAAGCTGCTGTGACAACAGGGAAGTTTTGCAATAACGTGCATCATAAATGCCTATAACACATCTGTCTATACTTCATACCCATCAGTATTTTGTCTGTTCATGCCCTCCTGTGTTGTCACTAAGCACAGAATGGCTCAGGGTTGTGGAATGGGTGACAAACAAATCAATGAAATCCTTGAGGCTGACACAGGGCACTGGGGGAGGAGGCAAAGAGCAAGAACCCCAGAGTGGGAGCACACAGCTCTGCAAGGAAAGGAGCACAGCACCCAGCAGATGACTGGGGCTGTGGGGATGGCATTGGGTGCCCATTTTCCAAGGAAAGGATCACAGCACCCAGGAGGTGACTGGGGCTGTGGGGATGGCATTGGGTGCCCATTTTCCATGCAAAGGATCACAGCATCCAGGAGATGACTGGGGCTGTGGGGATGGCATCGGGTGCCCATTTTCCATCCCTTGACCAGCCCAGCATGTCCTCCTTGATAGAACTGGCCTGAGCCAATTAGCTGGGCAGCTCCAGTGACAGGAGCATGGTCTCTGTCAAGCCTGAGACTGGCAGAGTGTGTGATACTGCAAAGATCTAACACAAATTATATATTGTTTTCTCAAAACATTCTGAACTCTACTATGTTTATGTTCACCACCACTACGATGGAGGCAACAAACGTACAAAAAAATCTAATATTGCCTCCACTGTACTTTTTAAACTGCCTTTCAGTCTGAGAAACAAGAGTTACCCTGACATCTGACAACATTTAAAAAAATATATAATATAATATAATATAATATAATATAATATAATATAATATAATATAATATAATATAATATAATATAATATAATATAATATAATCATTATATATTATATATTATATATTATATATTACATATTATATATTATATATTATATATTTATAAATACATAATATATACTTACAATATTTATAAATATATATAATAATATATTAATAGATATAATATAGCATAATATATAATATATATTTACATAATAATTACATAATTTAATAATATAATATAATATAATATAATATAATATAATATAATATAATATAATATAATATAATATAATATAATATAATATAATATAATATAATATAATATAATATAATATAATATAATATAATATAATATAATATAATATAATATAATATAACATAATATAATATAATATAATATAATATAATATAATATAATATAATACATAATGTGATTATAAATATAAATATTTATAATTATATATAATTATATATAATATGTATTATACAATAGTAATATATATAATTATATATGATCTATTATGTACTATATATAATATATAAATAGATATTATACACTATATATAATATATAAGTAGATATATTATGCATAAATATAATATACTATTTAATATAATATTAATATAATATAATATTTAATACAGAAGCATTGGACTTCATTTATAAAGGGAGAGGTTGTTTCCAGATTACTGAACGAAATTGCTGTGTGTCAGTCTGGTGGCACTGTTACATCCCCTCTAAACACACCCATGCCATAAATGGGTATGGAACAGAAAATAGCTGAGAATAGCAAATCCTCCTTGTGCTGGGGCTGCACTCAGAGATTCTCAGCGCTCCACTGACACTGAGATAAAAGCACTGGGAGAGGTTTTTTTGTAATCTAAACAGACAGAAAAAAGGACATGGAGGAAACCACAAGCCAGGAGAACAAATTGGTTGGATGCATTTCACACAGCCAGAAACAGGAGAATTGAACAGAAAATCAATGACCTAAACCACCTGTCCAGAGTTTGAATTCTTTATATTGTCCTTCTCCTTCTTGCTTTACAAAAGTAGCATCACATGCATTTTTTAGGTAGCCCTAGCAAGAAAAGGGATCAACAGCAGTTTCAGGCTATTGAGAGTGTTTCCTCCTGTCCAGAAAAATGTTTCTTTTCAGCTGAGTGGAAAGAAGCAGGGTTTAAGAAAAGTGGGGGCTCTTATTTATTCTTTCCACAAGATAATTGTGGACAAGGAGCTCTAAAGAATAAATAATTACCTATTCAGGCTGTTCTTTTAAAACATTTTTCATATTCAGAAACCATTACAAGCAAGAGGCTTGTCCCTGTTGCTTTACACTAACTCAAGTAGTTCCATTCTGAGGAACACCTTTTAAAGCCTTTTGATTTTATTTTTAAACCTGCAGTGCCAATTTTTGTCGCAGTAAACTTTTAAGTGGTGAATATTCCCATTCTACTTGTTGCATTACTAACACTCCCTGGCATTATAAATTATTTTCCTAAGTCTGTATAAAGAATGCTGCATGCTTTTACAAGCATTTTAGGTTTTCATCATCATTCACCTAGGAACATGACAACACAGGAACTCACACATAAAAGGAAATTATTTATGTAGAGGAGAGAGATGTAATTGAAGTAATGGGTGGACCACAGATGGAATCAAAGTGTGAAGAAAGTTATTAGGGTGGAATTCCCATTATTTGACTCAGTTTGTTCCTTCCTTTGAGTCCTCCCTCTGAGGGTCTCTCCTGTTATTGCAGCACTGGAAGTAAAGATGGGTGCAGATTTTGGATTCTCAGGTTCACACACACTGGAGAGCAGAAGTGAGCAGCTCAAGTTTACTGCTCCTCAAATATCAAATAATTAAGAGAATCAAACTACACAAGAAAAGAAAATGTCCCAGGGTATCATTCTTGTTTGCTTCAACTGGCTCACCATAAATCTTCATAGCTTGGAGTTATGCTTGCTAGCATAGTTATTTGAAAGAAATTCATTTATATCAATACATGTTAGAATACATCAATTTCTACATGAAATTGTAAGAAGCTAAGCAGTTATGATTTCCACTGCAATCTTAATGATGAGGGATAACTAGAGCAGTTTTACATTTTTCAGCTGCTCACATTTCTTTTAACAAATGAGCCTGTTCAGACCTCAGGTAACCTCCATGTATCACTCAAACCATAAGAGGATGACCAGTCCTCATCCTTTTTCACCCCCAAACAGATGAGTTTCCTATGCTGTCCTTCCTGCGACTTTCAGAATCTGAAATCCTTGAGGAACCACCTCAGATTTTAGAGAATACCTAGAAAGTGTAGAAACCACGCTTAATTTCACAGCAAAAATCACATCTCCAAAGCCAATTACATCTTAATTCACACTAAAATGTTTCATTGCAGGAAAAAAAAAAAGTAAAAATAGTACCTCAACAAAATAAATACTTTCTGCAGCTTTTGAAATATTTTGTTGAAAATAAAAGGATTTATAGTTCACTGAAATAAATGACATCATATTTCAGCTGCAGAACCAGGCACATTGCAATGGCTCTCATACAGCAAGGCTTCATTAGTTTCAAAGGAGTGTGACACAAAATCTACATCCATCCTCAGAGCATAACAGCAGCCAAGAAATTTTTTGACTTATAGACTTAGCAATTCCAGTACTCCCCACTCGAGTTTCTCTCTCGTGTTCTGAATAGCCCAAGAGTTTAAAAACTCTCGCTGTTTTCCTGGCACCTTCAGTGACAATCTGTTTTTACTTAACAATTTTTTACTTAAACGGTTATTTAGTCCACATCAGGACTATAAAATGACAGATTCTGACCCTTTTTTATTTATATTTAATTTTTTTTTTGTCTGACCCTTTTTTATTGTCAATCCATTGTAGTATCTTGTCCTGTTTTTCTAAAGATCAAGTCCTCTACATAAAGAAAACTACTCAAAACCAAATGTATCACAAATCACTATTTTCCATAACTAGTTTTACAAGTCCAAGTGGATATCATCAGACTGGAATTCCTTGGCTATTTTCATGGATTCTTTCTAGTTTCAAGTAATTTAGCATATTTAGGTGTAAAAAAGTATCTCAATGTTCCCATTCATTATTGATTTTATCTGCCAGGAGGAACCTGCATTCAACCCCCAACCCAAGCATGTAATTCTCATTTTCTCCCTAGCCCCTTCCTACTGCAATGAAGATCCCTCAGCAGCCACTAAAAGCTCCATCAGAACAGCCTGAACCCTGACCCTTTAGTCTTCTTTGGGCACACTGATGCCACCTATTATTACTTCCCAGCTGTAAAAATGACTAGGAAAGGCAATCACAGAAAATAACCAAACTTAAAAGCCTTCAAACCCCTGATCTCTGAGCTTCAGGGACTAGCAGAGGTCACTGTGAGAGTGACTGGTGTTTTAGTGCATTCTAAATCTGAAACCTGAGCATGTTTATCGCTTTTTACTGGATGATAAGCAGCATCCCTTAAGTCAAAGCCAGCATCCCCAGAATTAATTGTGCTATTACCAATCTTTTATTTTACCTTAAATTAGGATCACTGTGAAGAGACTGGGATTTTGCCTTTGAAGGCTAAAGCCTTAACTAATTAAGCTACAGTAATAAATGTAAGCTTCAAAGCTAGAAATTAAAAATCATTAAAAATGGTTATAAACAACTGCAACACTCCATGGCTTTGCCTGCATGTCATATTTTTTTGATCTTGCCTCATTTTTACAGTGAAATATTTAACACCAATGAATTCTGGGCATCCTAAACTGAGTCATGTTCAAAGTCTGGATGACAATGAGTAGAAATAATAATATTCAGAATGACAATTTTAGAATAACTTCTGGATTTTCAATGTTGTAGCAAAAGGCTAGTTGCTGTTATTAATGCCACTGCTTTTCAATACAAACAAACAAACAACAAGGAGGCTGGACAGCTTCAGAGTCTGAAACAGAGAAATGGGATTTTGTGTTCAGTCCCTGGGTGTAAGTGGGCTGACAAGCGCTGGATTTGCTGTGGTGTAGCTGAGAATACACACTCCTCTGAGCTGCTAAAATAACAAAGAAGATTTGGGGAGTTTGTGGTAGCATCTTGTAGTTTAGTGAATATTCAGGCATCCTTCCTGGCTGGTTTTGTTGTCTCCTTATTCTTTACAGTGCTTTTAGCACAGCCAAAACACAGTCAGAGTCTGAGACTCCACGTGCCCAGGAGGCGTGAGCTGGAACTGCTTCTGAGACACACATTTCTTGTCTGGGGGGAGCCAGAGCTCTCCTCTTGCTAAGAAAGGCTCTCTATAAATTTATCAAGACCAGAAAAGTAGCTGAATATGTAATAGGCCCAGCTCGCTCTGGTACAATTACCTAGCTCAGCCTGGCTGGGACACAAGGCTGTGTCACAAATGTGACTTTATCAGCCCAGAAATGGGGGCACAGTGACAAGTTTGGCTCTTCCCTTCCAGGGTGAGAAGGGACATCCATCACCTCACTGCCCTGAATGTTACCTCCTGTTTTTCTGCTTCAGGAAACACCATGAGCAGCAGAAACCCCCTCCACACCAGGATGCTCACAGTGCTTCTAGGGAGTAACATAAAAGGCTTCTGCACAAAAAGAATAATCTGCTTTGCCTTGTGGATAGGACTAAAATGAGTGGGCTAAAACCACTGTACAGAAAGTTCAGACCAAGCTTCATGAAAACTTCACAACTTCACCAGGAACATGGTGAAGTGTGCAACACATCACCCTGGCAAGCTGCTGCATCTCTGCCACTCCAGATCTGTAAGATTAGGACAGGAAAGTGTTTAAACTGTTTCTCAGGAATGACGAGGGGCCCGGCTTGGGCAGGAGCATGGACTGACAACATCCTGAAGTTCCTTTCAGATCTGTTTTTGCACAGCATTGCTGACGAAATGTGGTTGCTGTTGTTGGAATGCAGGCAGATGTCTCTTCCAAAAGCCATCCACCATCTCACAGCACTTTGTGAGGGACAGAATCCTGACAAACTGATTCAGTAGATCCCACCTTGTTTCTTTCTAGCCAAACCACCCCTAAGCCTGAACTGTTGCAATTTCTTTGTGGGTTTTGTAGGGCTTCATTTTCTGGGGGGAGGGATTTTTTGGCCAAGGGGAGGGAATGTCTCTGATACCCTGCAAAAGGCTCCAGGATGCCACGGTGGGTTTAGTTATTTTAAAGGTCAGTTGAATTTCAACACCAGTCTGTGAAAATCTTTTTTTGGGCCAGGGCATGAAAAACTGAAATATGGAAAGCTGCTGATCCTGAAACTTCTCAGACTTAGAAGCTTATACTGGTATTTTCAAGCTTTCCTTCCAAAGTAGGAGACAAAAAATACAATTGCATAAAAAAGAGAAAGTGAGGTATGCTTCCACCATGATAATTTTAAGAACCAGGACTTTACACATACTTGAATTATTCACAATAAATTCATTAGATAAAGAGACACGAAAAGCCATTCATTGCAGTCTTGTGAAAGTCTTTGTGCTCCAGTTATGAAAAATGCTGATCACATTTGACAGCCAGCATTTTCACAGGCACATTTAGTCCTGTTAGTCTCCCCTTATTCCTTCCTGGAAACACAGACTAGTCAGGAAGGTAACTGCACAGAAGACTCCTATTTTTCCTGTCATCACCCTTGATGTTTAACATTAGATAGAGGTGAAAAAAAGCACAGATTACAGTAATTTTCTCCTGTGACCACTCAGGTTTGACGTGCACCATAATGTGTGCACTCCTAGAAGGGGCAGACAGACTTAGCTTTGTAGGCATGGTGATGAAAAAAGGCAGAGATATCGGGAAAAAAGAAAGTTTCCATAAGTGAAAACCAACACACCATTTGAAGTTTGGAGAAGTAACATTTAAATTAAAAAAAGGAGATCATAGGAATGGGTACAGAAAGCATATCAAAGCACTAAGGGCAGATGAGAATCACTGAATAGGAAATGTCTCTTAACAGAGTTAAGTGTTCTTCTTAGTAACAAAGGAATTACCTGGTGAAAAAATATTTGCCCAGGTGAAAAATATGAAATGCATGAACTACCTGTGCACCAGGGCAAGCAGCAAGGAGCAAACACAAGGACTCAGTTAAGCACACCTCCAAAAGAACTTCACCCTCACTAACAACATAGAAATATGGAATAAGTAAGTGTAAGTTAGTAGATAAAATTCAATTCAATAAATAGGTGTTTCCCTGGTCCTGTAGAACTCCTGCCCCTCTGCACTGAATGCCTACATGGAAGCTGGGTTTTTGTCTTTATTGTTTGGTTTGAGATTTGGGGTTTTGTTTTGGTTTGTTGGAGGGGATCTTTTGTCAATAGGTTTTGTGTGTGTTTTTAAAGTCAAATGCACACTGGTTCTACTGGAAAAAAAAGGTTATTTTTATAAGGTAACACAAATCCTGATGGAAGAGCCAACTATTTACCTTGTAAACTACTGCAAGGGTTGTTGCAGAGGAAGAATTCACATAGATTTAGACTTAGTACAGTTTGCTCAAGGAGATCTTAGCAGACATTTCAGCACAGATCAGAAACTGCCCTGATTTATTCTTGAATCTGGGCCCATTAATAAAACAACCAATCAAACAAACAGGGAGAACTTTCCAAGCACTAGAAATTTTTCCTTCTCCAATAGTTGCACAAAATACTGAAAACAATACCAGGATGATGACAAAGACCTCTGATTCTCTCTTACACTTGAAGACTGATACATTATATAACTGCAACTTCCACAATCAAATAAAATATGGCCATAAAAGACATTCCACATTACCACACTATTACATGTACAGCTACTGAATATTGTTAATGTTGTACTTGTATCTGTTTGAGTTTTCTCCTACTAAATACATTACGCAAATTTAATTTTCCATAAAAACCTTTAATAAATTAATGATACTAGAAAACAAAAGTACATTATATTAAATCAAAAACTACAACAGAAATAGTAAGTTCCTCCAACAATTTAAAAAGACAGGAGTTTTTATAAAAAGTGCATAGAGGTTGTTCCAAAAACATAGGGAATGCAGGCCCTTCAAGGGAATGAAGGGTTCCATCAGTACTATAATACTATGCCTGGACTGCAGATCATGAGGCCAAATATTATCAGGAAATAAACTATTAGTATCAGGGAATACACAGAAAGTATTTACCCTTGTAAGAAGTAGATATTTCTCACAATATAAATTGAATTAATAAACGGAGAAGCTAGATTAAAACTACTGTCTAATGTAACCTTTATCACAAATGCCATTCTGTCTAAGTTCAGTATTTCAAAGGATGATTTTCTACACAAAAAGTAAACCACTATTTAATGAAAAATGTGTTGATTCTCCCAATGTAAAAGCTGAAGAAAATAATTAGGCTAACAAATTCCCAGTGAGCAGAGTTTGCAGGGTCAGTGACAACAGCACGTGATGAACATCCCTGGAAGGATCCTAAGGGAATGCAAGCAAAAGAACCAAATCTAACATGGAACACACACAGGAATAGAGGGGAAAATGACAAGGACATCTTTTCACTAGGAACTGATCTTCATGCAGCCAAGAATCACTGGGCACCACGAGCAACAATCAAACTTGATATTAAAATGGGGGTGAATATATAAAAACCATTTGGGAGCTCTGGCATGGCAGGGTAGGAGCTGATGCCAGTGTGAGATTTAGGAAAAGTGTCTGAGAACAATTATTTCAGGATGCTGTAAAATGCTGTTTGGGACAAGCACTTGGACTTCTGCTTCCTGAACATGACAACTCCCTAAAAACAAGGACACACACCTTTACCAGTCCCTTTCCTTAAAAAAGGTGAAGATTCTTAAGCAATACCACCTTTTTAACAACTGCACCATCTTACGGCTATCAAGCTTTACTATTCTCTCTTTTCTTCAAAAATTATTTTTAATGAATGAGGGAATTTAAGAGACAACTTGCTCAACACGAAGAAGTCCCACATTCTGTTTAAGGGACTCAGGACAGAAAAAGTGTCAGGTAAAATAGACTTAATGTAAATGCCATACAAAATGTCTATGACATACATCTATCATACAGCAACCTGAGCAAAAATGTTCAAAACCTCCATTAAATTTTCTGTCAAAGTCTCAACAGCTAAAAGTACTTACACAGTAAGATATGATTTGAGCAACTTTAAGTATTTGTCACACATTTTGTCCATAGCCAGGGAGCAGAACAGGAAGAGAGAAAGCAGGGGCTTTTACTGCTGAAGAAAATTAATTATGTATTATCACTTCAGGCAATTGCAATGATTAATTTCTATAAAAGCAAATTCAAGTGTAATTGTGTCATTATTGTGTTTTCATTAAAATATATTGATAGTGGGTGCCTGCTGTATTATTCTCTTTATTCTGTTCTGCTTCACAACAAGTTCAGTATAGGAAACACCTCATTTCAGGATCTGTGGGCCAACAGTCAGGTCCTGAGTACTCAGACACAACCTTCAAATTACGCTGGAAATTCCTTCCTTACAAATGCCAGTAATTCAAAATCATTGAAATTCAAAATTTTCAAATTCAAAATGCAGTCCACAGGCTCAAATGGTGCTGCTCATTAACATTCCTACCTGCAAATGGAACAGGTGCATCTTTATCCAAAGCAACTAGGGGAGGGTCCAAAATCACAGTGTCGTTGTTTTCAGTTATGATTCCATGGTACGATGTCTCAATCCAAGGTTTGTGTTTATTCACTAGAAAAGAAGAAACCGTGCCTAATTAATTTGGTTTGTGTTTCATATCCATTCAGCTTATTTTATCTATGAAGAGAAATTTAACATACTTCCAATATTAATGGTATTACTCAAAAGCCACTAACAAACTACTCAAAAGACACTGCAATAAGCATTCAAATATAAAAGAAAAATGACATGCACATTGTACTGCACTGATGACAAAACCAACACTTGCAGACATCCCTCCAATTAAGACACTGAAATAAAAAGACAATTTGCAAAATATTTTTGATGTGTTCTCAGCTGTCAGCCTAACTAGGTTCAGAGAGTTTTGCAGGAATTACTTTCAGTTGCAAAGCCCTGGTACAAGAGAAAGGGCATCCTGAGAAACCCAACTTGACAAGACACAAAGCAGAAGGGTGGGTGAGAACTCTCAACTCTTGGTCACCTTCTCACTTTGTATTTTTGGAACAATACCTACAATTACTTCTGTGTTTTGTACATTGCAGAGAAAACAAACATCTGCATTTTAATTACAGATAAAAGTTTGCACTTCTTCACAACATAACCAGGGGATCTGAAGTTTTTCTGGGGAAACCCGTCCTTCAAATCCACCTGTTGAACATTTGGATATCTGGTCTTGAAGCACACAGGAAGATCACACAAAAAGACACTTTAAGGAGGGACTACACTACACCATCAGACTGTCTTATTGCTGAACCCTCTCCATTTACACCCCTCTCACCATCCATCTCCTATTGGCTGCAAAGGATGAAGATACAAAATGAAAAGGAAGGGGAAAAATGTAAGAGGCTTTGCTTTGCTGTGGTTATAAATTGAGCTTTCTTCCTGCAGGCACAGTCTGAATGTTATGTCACTGGAACTCCTACATAAGGAATACAATGGTGACAGCTAAATGAATTTCAGTTTGAGGAATGAGGTACTCCCCCAGGCAAGAGGGAGCACTGCACCAAGGAATATCTACCCCATTTGCAGCAAACTCAGATGCAAGGTAATTTCTATAGCTATTATACAGCTGTGTGTACCAGATGCTGAGGAAAATACTTGGTGAGTTAACAGAAATCACCTCAAAGATGGAGAGTTGACACTTAGAGTGAAACCAAATGTGAAAATAAAAAAATAAAATAATTATGAAACCAAACAAAATCTTCAGATATAACCCTAAACTCTTTCCTGTCTTGCCTTCTGTAAAACCCCCAGACATCAATGAGATTGGAGTTTCTCGAATTGTGAAAAAAGCAGCAAAACCACCAAGACAACACAGGGTTCTAGCCACAGGTAAACATGGGCAATTAGCAAATTAGCAAATTATTTTTTCACTGGCTATTTGGGAAAGCCCACAAATATATTTATGGCAAATTGAAGTTCATTCTGTTCCTTTGTTGCTTCTTTGTCTAACCATTAGGAAACTGTTGACTTGGGAGACTGATCCTTCTAAAGCTGAATTATTTTATATTCCAGCACTAATCTGAGAGCTCTGAGTTCATTCCTATGTTGCAATAGATCTTCTTTCAGAAGAAAACCTACTTAACTTCACAGTAGTTGGTTTTTCCCCATTTTTGCAATAACTAAGCAATAGGAAAATTAAACTGGGGATGTGTCAGGGAAAGGTGAAATGGAAAACAGGGATCTCAAATCTCTATCTTGTAATGACTGTACAGCCAGAGGAGAGATTGGTGAGTTTATGTAACAGATGAAGGCCAAAAGTCTTGTTGATGTTGAAAAATGAGAATTGGTGGATGCAATTTCAGAGCTTTTTATGGCATTTGGGATTCTGGTTTGCAGGGCAGTTGAAGCATTCTGTATTTGTTAATGGAATGTGTGAATTGCCCGAGCATGCAGACACAGCAGTGTGCTCCAGTGGCACACTCAGGTGTGGCTCACAGGCTGCACTGAGCCAAAGGGCATCCCCTGACTGCAGGCAAATGCAATTGAACCACAATGAGGCAGTGAACAGGAGCTCACATGAAAAGGGAACTCCTTATGCGACTCAAATTTCTAGTACCAAATGCTTTTAATTCCTCCTGGTCCTGTTAAGGGTCTGAGCACTTAAAAAAACAATCAAACAAAAAACCCAAACAAGCAAATAAAAAAAGCACCAAAACTTTCTTCTTAATGATTCCTAGGAAATACTTTGATGGCACTTTTACCTAAGGAACTCTCAGAATAGAGTGAGCACAATTCTACCAGCCTTAGCTTTCTCCAGTTGGTGTCCAATGAGCAATAACAGCAGTCAAATGAATGGCAGCAACATCATTCCTTAAATTATATTGGGGGGAAGAAAAGAAAAGTACATTGTGAACAAATGCTGCAGTTTAGACCTTAGAGACTCGTGCTGGGAAGAGGAAAAGAACAATAAAGCAAAAGCAAAATAAAATAATATATCAAATTATTTGCAAGCTCTTGTCTTGAAGATGAATTTGGGAGATACATCCCCAAATGTAAAAGCTATGGCTATATAAGCTTTGTGTGACCTGTGGTGTGGAAATTTCACAAATGGAAAACATCCATGCTCTTTGGGAATGTAAGGCAATTCTTTTGCATCAGATGATGTCTCTTCAAATATTTTCACATCATGAAGATTATTGATCCTTTTGCACTGTTTTGGATACTTGCTTCAATTTAAGAAATCTCTAATCCTGAGATGAGCAGCTGGTGTTCTGGCTGTGGGGCTGTTTATATTCTCCCTCCTAAAGGCTGGTAAAATGTTACCATACCATACCAACCAACTGCAGAAACCACCCTACAGGCTTTCATTTGTCAGTGCAGAAGCATTATAGTAACAGGAGTACAATAAGGACAAAATGCATGAGGCCATCATCTCATGAGCAAAGCCACCTTTTCTCTAAGCTGAGACAGACACTTGTTGGGGCGTGGGGAGAGGAGGAGTGGGTGGGAAGCAGCACGTGTACAAGGGACACATCACAATGGTATTTGCAAAATTCAGATGGTTCCTGACTCAAATCAGTTAGGAAATGTCACTGATGCAAAAAGAACACATTATAAAATAATTATAAAAGAAAAGATATGACTATTAGAAGGTTTAACTCCTGACACCAGGGCAGATTCAATACTGTCAGTTGATTTAACTGATGCTTTCTAAACTTCAGGCAGCTAAAACCTGAGGTAGCAAATTGTAATGGTTAAGAATTGCTTTGTGAAAGCAAATGCTTTCTTTCTTTTTCTCCTCTAAATAGCACGATGGATTTATTTTCCATTTAATTGTGTTGATAATATGTTCTCCCATCTATAGCTTAAAGAGGTTGTCAATTCCAGAAAAACTGGCAGAAAATTTAGGCTTTCTTACCACCTCTTTCAGCTCTAAGTCTTTTCATCTGCTGACTTAATGATCTTCAGCTCAGCCTGCTGCAATCCTGTGTAGGTGTCAAAGGCCTTCCTCTCAGAACCACCCAAACTGAGGATGCCCAGGTGATAGTAAAAGGTTTTAAAATCTTAAAATTTGGGGAATTAGAAAGAAGCTGGACTTAGTGGGGCCCTGGAAAAATGTTAAAAATAGACTCTGAAAATGTTAGGCTTCATGTTCGCCAGATCATGTGAAATTGCACCTGCGTAAGCAGTGTATGATAAATGATATAATTGTTAGATGTGATGATTGTTTTGTAATTAAATATAATTATTGTTAATCGTAAGAAGAATCACGAGAAACTATGTTAGAAGTTTGAGGGGGACCATGAGGAGCCTATGCTTGGCTGAAATCTATGTATACAATAGAACAATATGTTTAATTATTAAACATGAAAGTTATATAACGATAGAACATAAAAACATGTTCATCCCAAACCCATGTCGAAGTCAGATTTGGGTTTGTACCCCTGACACCCAGAGCTCTTCAATAAAAGCACCTGCATATAATCATTCTTGCGATTATGTGTTTCTCAACACTAACACAGGAAGCCTTTGAGGCACGCAGGAACTCCCACTAACTGCTGCAGAATGTCAGACTGAACCTGCTGCAAGCCCTCCCCTAGAACAGCAAGGCACGCTGCTCCAGCCCTGCAGGGAGATCCCATTCCCCAGGGATGCAGCTGCCACAGGAACAGCTGCAAGGCACAGTGCCCCTGGCTGGAGGTGCCCCTGGGCATGGGCAGCACTGACCCGGTGGTCACTCCTCCCTGGGGAAACGCCACAGTGACACCTGTGGGGTCAGCAGTGGACAAAGCTCCGCCTGGCTTTTCAGCTCTTCCGAAGGAAATGGCAACCAACACCACAATTTGTACATTGTTGAGTTTCTGTGAGTTGTTCTCTGTAGAGCTTTAACAGCCCTGGGCTCTGGACCAAGAAGGAGAAACTTGAAAGAGGGTGAGGTCAGAAGATGATTTATCACAAGCGTGGCTTGTGCTGTGGTCATTCTTTGATAAACAAGCGAGAAGTTTTGAAATTTCATATCCTTGAAGAGAAATTCACTGGAGTCTCCAGTAGCTCCAGTTTCTGGTGGCTGGATGTCACTACACTGAAGTATTTCAGAGATTGTGTTTTACTAAGCAAGTCCTCCTCACAAGGGTCATCCATGTGACTGTATTGTGCATGTGTAGCTTTATAACACAGGAGATCTTAATTCCCCCAAGGTATGTCTTGAGATAGAAACCTGGATTTCCAGAATGAGCCAGGAATAGAAACCAAAGACAGCAGCAAAATCCCAGATCTCATAAAGCAGCAGCTAAGAACAAAAATGTTCAGAAGATAGGCAGATTTGGGGGCTTAGGTCACTAAAGAAATGAGGATTGGAGCTTGAGAAAGAATTTAAGACTTCCTCTGGAAGGCAGAGAAAACAAGAACATGGATTTTTGCATGCTTTTTGAGGAAAAAGAAACTAAGTAAAAAGTGGAAACTGAAAATGGCTGTGAAGTAGGAGAAGCAAATAAATGTTTGAATTTTACAGGATTAAATCTGTCTTAGCATTAGGAAAAAAATTGAGTAGCTTTATCAGGAGGAACTGTGTTTCCCTACCTACAAAAACTCTGAAAACTTTCCAGAAAGGTTCTGATATAAAACACATTTTATATGCTTTGCCAAAGACAAATTATAGAGAAGAAATTTATTCTGTCCCACACACTTCGTTCTCCCTATGATGCCATTGCATGAATTATTGAAATTCCAGTAGTTATGTTCTGGCTTTATTTTTAGATAGACAACTTTAAACTATAATGCTTTATGTGCTTTTACATAAAATAATAACATGAAAATCCTGCCCCAATTAAGGCAACAAGAGTTTTGACATTAAGATCAGTTAAAGCAGAATTTATATGATTTATGATGTGTGATTATGAGATGTGAACTCTTTGGAGAACATTTTAACTGAGCAACACATTATGGGCAGTGCATCTCAGCAACATTAAATTACTCAGTGGAGCTCCTGTGGATACCTTGGCGCTGCTTTGATTTTGCTGCACAGCAAAAAACCTATTCTGCACCAAATTTCCTGCCATAAACACATTTTCTGGCCTCCAAGAGAAGGCCCTTCAACAATGACAGTTCCCATCAACAAAATTTGTTCTTATATTAAAAAAGGGGCAACATTTGAAAAGGAAGACACTTTTGTTAGTAGCTAATTCTTATTACAAACTAATTTGACCAAAAGCACCAAGTGCCTTGCCTAATACACTTGATAACATCAGTCATTTCACTGCTGTTGGCTATTTCTAAAGTAAGATAACATACTCTGTACTTATTCTGACATGTTGAGATGCTTATGCAGCCATAAATATGATTAATTCTCTTGTAAATCTGTTTCTTTGGGGTTTTTTGTGAGTGGGGGAGAGAAACTTAACACTGAGGAAATGAGTATTACACATTTAACAGGAACATTGAGAATACTTTGCTCAACCCAAACCTGTGCTGTTCAGGAAAAAACAATCTAGCCACAAATTTTGTAGAACTCCACTGACAATGCTGAGATGTAAAACTTTCAGCAGCATGTTTTACTTCTGATCCTTATTTCTGAAGAGCACATATTGAATTTTCATATCCATACAGGAATTAGTCTTTACACCCTGTCTCATCGCCCTCTTTTAGGGAATGGATCACACAGTTGTGGTCTCTGGGCCTTGAAGTGCCTTTAAGCTTCAAAGTTATTTTAATTAACACAAAAGACATTTCGACTCCTTCATCACCATGCCCTTATAAATTTATCTACTGATAGTTGCCATAACAGACTTCAGAGAACTCAAACCTGAATTCTGAGCTCCCAGTCTCCATGCCTCAGCACTAAGAGCAGGAAGCTGTTCCTGTCCCATATCTAAGGAACAAAATTGGAATTAGGGATTAGTCTGTCCCACAGCTATCCACAGGAACATTAACAACACTTATTGATTGCATCCTCAGACATGAAAATTACACACTGAAAAATCTTGGGGAAAGTAACCAATGATCTAAAAATGTTTTCATTGATGTTTCAAGGGCACAAAAAAAGTCACAAAGAAGGTGTTTTCCTATGTATTTACTTGCACTCAAAAAGCATTTCACTTGTCTTGCTTATCAATGCTGATCTTCAACATGGATTCCTCATTAACAGCTTCATTCTCATTTAAAAAGACATAAAAGCTTGAGATGTACAATATTTAATCCTTCTATCATTTAACTTCACTTCCTTTGCTATTTAATAACTCCACGCTCACTGTATGAAGCTGCCCCAGTCTTACACACATTATGTCTTTCATGTGGGGTGGAAGTTGTTCAGAAAATGGATTTATTTTTCCATTATGAGCATTAACAGCAGGCATTTTAACTCAACCTGACTCTTGTCCTTATTCCTTAAATAAACAAGAATGGAGTGAGCTCTGAAAGGTTCTGTCAGAGCTAACCAGGGCTCCCAGCACTGCTTCACTGACTGGACATCAATGCATTGCAAATATTCCAATATTTCACATAATTCTGAGGAACACACAGATCCCCAGTGAACATTTTTATCATGACAGTATGTTTTCATAGGAAGCAAAAGAAATCAAATACAGTGGTTGTGCAGAAAAGCAAGAGCAATCCCCGAAAAGCACCAAAGACAGACCTCAGTGAGGAGCTGCAGGATGCCCTGTTTAACTGAAGAAAAGAACATTTGCATCTGTAATACCTCCCTTACTGCCTGAAATACCAAAACTAGGGCCTTCCAATTGCTGCTGTTTCTCCTATGAATAACTCCCAGAGTTATGGTATCTCTAAAGTGAACATTGCAGATGCTAACGAACTCAGGACATTTTAACACTGGCTGAGGAGATTTTCAAAGGTTTTTCAACACCTTATAATTCAGATTAGCACATTTTCCTTTCTAAATAGTACCTTGAGTTGAAGCTTTAAGAAAGGATAGTAAGGTACCTCAGGCTTTATGCAATTATGTCTCAAGAGTTTCAGCAATACTCTGTAGCTGAGAAAAGTATTTTGAAAAATTCCAAGTTAAAACCCCTATTATGAGGCTAAAATAAATGAAAAAAAGGCTTTAAAAATGGTAGCCTTTATAAAATTTCATGCCACACTTTTTTGATAGCACAGATTTGAGTGCTATCTCAGTGTACAAATTTAATCTCACTGAAATCCTATGCTCCTACATATGAGCCTACACATTTGGAAATCTTGGGAATTGTGATAGATACATCCTAATGCCATGGATTTTAAAGGAGTCGGTGGTTTCTTTTTTTTTTTTTTTTTTTTTTTTTTTTAATAGAAGAAAGTATTGATGGTTATGTTTTCATTATTTGTTTAAAATTACAGATTGCCATGCAGCAGGGGCTGAAGGATATTGCAGTGGAGAGAAGCTGATCATGTATAGGACAGGTGTTGCAGCAAATTACCTGTCCTCTACTTCATCCAGCAGATCTTGAAAGAAGCTACTCATCTTTTTTTTTTCATATGGTCACCCCTCCTTCTAAATGAACTATGTTGGTTTTGAAATTGTGACTGCACTACAGAAGAGATACTTTATTCCCTGATGAAAACCAAGAAACTCCAATTCTTTAAGAGCGGATAATAGAAAGAGAGCAAGAAACTGAGAGAGACGGATAAATTCTAGGCACATTTGTGTGTAGGCAAAGGCTCATGAAGCTGAAAGGTCAAGACAGAGATGTGAAAATGCACAGAAATCCAGAGCTGGGGGCATGAGAACCCTTTTGAGTGCGTATGCTCTGATAGTCTTGCACCATTTGTGCATTATGGGCAGCGCACAGGGGGACTGCAGGTGTCACATCCACTGTTCTCAGGTAGGGTGGCACAGCTCTGTTCCATGCCAGGCACAGGCTCATCACAGCCTGTCCAACAGCCATGGACCAAGCCCACAGATAAACCACAAAGTGTCAAACCAGTAATGCAGGCAGAAGGGCACCACAGAGAAACACCACAGGAAGACCATTTGCAAGGATTTATTTTGTGTTCAGATGTCGTAAGTCAAAATGTAACTCAAAATAAATCTATTAACTGACTTTCCATCCTCACTCCACATCTCTCAGAATGTACCTTTAAGTGGCATTTGTCACACGGTCCCACACATTAATAAAACAAGGATTGCATAAGTTTTCCTACCATCAGTGCACCAGGCAGGTGTCAGCTGATGGTGTTGTGTCACAGACATCTTTTATGAAAAATCTTTTCTTTTGGATTTTTCCTCCTGAAAAGCTGAAAGGCCTCAGGAACAAAATGTAAACAATGGTTATCTGCTGCTGTGGAATGCAACAGGTGCATCTGGGATTGGTCTCATGTGGTTGTTTCTAATTAATGGCCAATCACAGTCTGCTGGCTCAGACAGAGTCGAGCCACAAGCCTTTGTTATTCATTCCTTCATTTTCTGTTCTTAGCCAGCCTTCTGATGAAATCCTTTCTTCTATTCTTTTAGTATAGTTTTAATATATATCATGAAATAATAAATCAAGCCTTCTGAAAGATGGAGTCAGGTCCTCCTCTCTTCCCTCATCCTCAGACCCCTGCGTTGCCCTTCTCAGTCCCAGCAGAAAGCAGGAATGCAGTAAATGACACACAGGCAGAACAAAGGGAACCCTGGAGTGTCTCCTGCCTTGGTTCCATTCTGTGCAGCTCTATCCATGGTGGTCATTTCTGACAGACTCTGAAGAACTGCTGTTCTTGGTTTTTGGGACAGAGCCCAACTTCTTTGCACTTTCATACAACAGCTCTTATTAGTTTGTAGTCCTGACTGAAGCTTCTATACACTTCAAAACAAATAATGATCTGTCTACCCCCCAAAATCAATGGGAATGTGGCTGTTCCAGACATTGTAAGAGTCAAGACCTCTGTGTTTCAGCTCTCCAAGGCACAGAATGCCTGAATTCCATGAGCTATGGAATCCATACAGTGAACACATTGACACCTTGCTTTTCACAACTACTCTGCATTCTTCAGACATATTCTACCTACAGTTTAATTTTTTCCACTGCATTTGTTTTCTTTTAACAGCTGAGTCTAGACCTAGGAACTGCCTGAAAGAAATATGTTTTTAAGCTTTGATGCTGTTTCTGATTATAAATAGCTCTGACTTTATAACAAAATGCTTAATTTAATTTATTTTTATGCACCTCCTCATTATCAATGCAGTCTTTATTTTCTCCAAGGCAGTCTTTTCTCTCAGTACATTTTCTATAGACTTAAACCTAAAATTATCACTGATCCTATTTGAATGGTTTACTCTTCCCTCAAAACTCCCTCACATCTTTTTTTTTTGCATTTCAACCTGGAAATAGGCTCTAATTTTTCTTTCTTTCATTAACATCCTCAAGTGTCTCCTAATTCCTGACTGTTTTGAAACATATCAGTCTATTTACATAGAAATTATACTGCCAACAGCTAAGTTTTAAAATGCAATTCTTACATTAGCAAGTACTCTTTCCTCCTTTATGCATTTATGCATTTAAGTAATAAATGCTGAGTACAGGCAGAGCTTGGGGTGAAAGTGTGGCACAATTTGCCTGCATTAGGAGTCAGAGTTCCCAGAGCTCCAGTCAGAGCTGGACCACATCCTTGCACCAACAATTAACACATTCTTGTCTCCATATGGATCCAATGACAGCACCAATGACAGCACCAAGATGTTTTACTGTGCTATAGCCTCTTTAGGAATGAGAACAAACTATCAAATTCCACAAAAACTTTCCAGCTCTCTTGAATCTTGACTCCAAGGAACCTCCCTGTACAACTGTCCCTCTCAGGTTGGCCTGACGGTATAAAAAGGTGAGGAAGAAGATGTCCAAGTAAAGGAAGGTAAACCTGGAGACCTCCTGAATGAGGAGGGGGTTTTACTGTGTGGTTTTGTATAGGTAGGAAGATTGGTCAGCCTTGCCCAGGTCCCCTGTGTGAAAAGCACCAATCACTTGTTTTTAAAAATTTTAAAAGTTTAATAGTAATAAAATGGTTATAAAAATAGTAATATAATTAGAGTAATAATAATTTGAACAATTTCAATTAGGACAATATGAGAGACAAAGAGTTACGGATGTTCAGGTACCTTTTTCTGGGCAGCAAGAGCCCAAAAAAGGACTTAAAGGATTAACCATTAAAAACAACAACCTCAACCTATTGCTGTCTGGTCATCATCAACTTCTTCCTCTGAATCCTAACAACGCCTTCAAGGCAGGAAGTTTGTTTCTGCTGATAATGGGGCAATAAATTCTTTTTCTCTGAAAGATTCAGGTGTCCTGAATCCTGAGGCTGCTATCTCACTGAGAGTCCTTTCTTTAAAAACGTATCCTACATTGCATAGTTTCTATTTTAACACTTTTTATAACCTAAAACTATATTTAATGCAGTACTTAATCACTTTCTAACACATATAATATTCCTTTGAATATTTGCAAAAAGCCAATCATAAAATACATGCATTTTTCACAGGAGGTGACAACTTAGCTGTGTTTCTTCTCCAAAAATGAAAATACACATTTGGAGAAAACATCTGCTTTGAGAAACACTGGAACCAGTACATATGCAACCAGTACATTTCCCTCCAAAACAGGTACTATATAATACTGGAATAATTAATTGCTCACAAGAGCTAGATAATAGTACTTGCACATAATATACCTTCTTTAGGTATACAAATTAATTAATTTCTGTCTGTTCAATTTCATAAACAGCTAAACTTCCATTCCTTGCTTATTAGTATTCCCTGATAATTACATAGATCTTTTCCTAATTACTGCTGTCTCCTGTAAAAAGAGTTCCCAGGGCTCTGGCGAGTGCAGAAAAACTCATCTGTCAAACAAAAGACTGACTGATGGAAGAAAAATGAAATTGCATCTTCCACCCATTTGGTTTTTTTTAGTTAATTGGTTAAGTCTTGTGACTAAATATCAAACACTTTTTCCCCTCATCACTTGGTCCCTAATTACCAACCACCTCTATGAATTGCCAATATGAGTGATTTTGGCCTGTGACATCTCAGCTTTTGTCCTACACTACTGCAGATGGAACACATTTTACTGCAAATTTCATTTCATGCTTTTTATTGTGAAAGGCATGGAACACTGAATGATAATTATATATTTTACAGTTCATTCATTTCAAACTGATCATTTAATATTCATTACTCCAGTGACAGACATGTCCTGTCAGTTTTACCCCTCATTATGCACATAATATCTGCATTTGAGCAAGCAACAGAATTTTGAAAGGAGATTGCAACCAAGTTTCCATTTTAAAAAACCTCACTAAAATTAAAAAAGGCTCTGCTAGCTTGCTACATTAATTTTTGGGGCTGCTGTCAAAGAAATAGCTGACTAAAGTCACATTTCTGATATTTTTTACAACCTGGTTAAAAAACTAGGTTTGGGCATAAAAATATACAACTATATAAATCATTCCTATGAAATCTGAAGAAAAGGTTAAAGCTCCTGGACATATTTTCAAGAAATAAACTTGGACCTCAATTTTTCCTAGTATTTCAGATCTGACCAAAAAAATAATTGTTTTTTTGTATTGCAAAATGTCACCCTGGTGATAGACAGTGATTACTTGAAAGTGTGTGTAACATGAAGGAGAACTTGTTTTCTGTGCTTCCTAAAGCAACTACTCCAGCCAATTTCTATGTTCCAATTTTAAGTAAGAGCTCTCTGGATACTCTGCTTTTGAGGCTCCTTTCACCAGAAATAATTGCTGATAATCAGAATCTCTTCATCCACTGATTGAACTGGATATATTCAATAGTATTTTCAAAGGACGTTTGGCCCTCACAAAATTTGAGTTGCTAATAGAAAATTGTTCTGCTCTTCCTTTTGACATGCCCAAGAAGAGGTTCTGGCTCCAAAACTGGAGGTTATGATATAAGAAATATGGCATGTTAAATATAAAATACATGGAAGAAATGAGTACAGCTGGAGAGCAGGCACACATAAAACACCAAACCAGACACACCTCAATACAAGTCAAGCTTTGATGACCCCAGCTGCACCTCATCAGTGACCAAGCATCTACTCTGGGTGACACCAAAAGGGACCAAGATGGGACAATCTGTGCAGTCCCCAGCCTGGTGAGAACCTTCTCCATCGGCCTGTGCAGCCCAGGCAGCTGTGGCAGAACCCAAACAGTGGGGGCACACCAGACCACTGTCCTTTCCTGCCAAATCAAAGATCTCCACTAAACAAGTCCTCCAGGATGCAGAAAAAACTGCCTGAAGTTATTTAAATGCAGAAATCACATGATATTGTAAGTGGCAAGGCAAAAACTAAGTAATTTTCAGGAGTCAACACTGACAGTTGCTTATTGCCTGATTTGGAGAGACCAAGGCTTGAAAGGATGATAGAAGGAATTAATTAGATCACAGTTATAGGCTTTATTTATTTATGTGCATTTTGCAAATAAATGGAAGTTCTAAAGACCTCACCTTGCATTTATGACCTCCTGTGTAATAGCTAAAAGGTCTGGACCAGTCACGTCCTCATCCGAACTGTACAACATTCACAAGTTTTTATCTGATCTAAAAGCACACTTATAACAGCCCCGAGCCTGTCCTGGATAAAACCCAAAATAATCCCACACAGCTCCAGGTTTTTTGTGACTTTGAAACTTCATTCATTCAAGATCACACTTAAAAACACTAAAATTGTTGTATATTAAAATGCAACAAGAAACAGCAGAACTCTTTCAATGTTTGCATCACACTTGGGAGAACAGGAAAGTGCCTGCAGCAACATAAATGCAGAAATGACACCCCATAATCATGTAAACATGAATTTAACAAGGCTGATGCAGCGATTTGGCAATTGGCTGAGTTCACATCAGCACATCTTCAACACTGCTTATCAACCTTTACTGCTATGGCAGAGATTAAAGAGGCAGGGTTGTAAAAAGAAAACTGCCAAAAAATCCAGACAAACTTGCCTTTGGGGGGGGAAAAAAAAGTATTTTCTGTTATTTGTGTCAGTAATAAGTAATAAAAGTCACTTGCCTGGCAAGGGTCAGAGGCCTGCCCTGGTTCAGCAGGAACAGGCAGAGGGGCCAATTGTGTTTGACTGCTCTCATATATGGCCAGTCCCCACAGACAAAGGAGGAAAAGGGACACAGAATTGAGCAGGGCTTGGCAACCCTTCAAAAGCACCTTCCCTTTCAAAGCAGGACTTGGAGTGCCTTTACATCAAGGACACCCCTGAAGCTCCCCCAGTACCAGCAGCTGGGGCCTGATACGAGCTCAGACAGTGCAGGAGAAACAGCAGGGCCCACATGTGAGGGAGCTGAAAGGTTGTGCAGAACATGGCCTAGGAGCCACTGTCTCACACACAGGGAACTGCGCAGGACATGGCCGGGGAGCCACTGTCACACACATGGAGCAGTGCAGAACATGGCCTGGGAGCCACTGCCACACACATGGAGCAGTGCAGAACATGGCCTGGGAGCCACTGCCACACACATGGAGCAGTGCAGAACACGGCCTGGGAGCCACTGCCACACACAGGGAACCGTGCAGGACATGGCCTGGGAGCCACTGCCACACACAGGGAACCGTGCAGGACATGGCGTGGGAGCCACTGCCACACACAGGGAACTGTGCAGGACATGGCCTGGGAGCCACTGGCACACACATGGAGCAGTGCAGAACATGGCCTGGGAGCCACTGCCACACACATGGAGCTGTGCAGGACATGGCCTGGGAGCCACTGCCACACACATGGAGCAGTGCAGAACACGGCCTGGGAGCCACTGCCACACACAGGGAACCGTGCAGGACATGGCCTGGGAGCCACTGCCACACACAGGGAACCGTGCAGGACATGGCGTGGGAGCCACTGCCACACACAGGGAACTGTGCAGGACATGGCCTGGGAGCCACTGGCACACACTCAGGGAACTGTGCAGAACATGGCCTGGGAGCCACTGCCACACACATGGAGCAGTGCAGAACACGGCCTGGGAGCCACTGTCACACACAGGGAACCGTGCAGGACATGGCGTGGGAGCCACTGCCACACGCAGGGAACTGCGCAGGACATGGCCTGGGAGCCACTGCCACACACATGGAGCAGTGCAGAACATGGCCTGGGAGCCACTGTCACACACACAGGGAACTGCGCAGAACGTGGCCTGGGAGCCACTGCCACACACATGGAGCAGTGCAGAACACGGCCTGGGAGCCACTGCCACACACTCAGGGAACAGTGCAGAACATGGCCTGGGAGCCACTGTCACACACATGGAGCAGTGCAGGACATGGCCTGGGAGCCACTGCCACACACAGGGAACAGTGCAGGACATGGCCTGGGAGCCACTGTCACACACATGGAGCAGTGCAGGACATGGCCTGGGAGCCACTGCCACACACAGGGAACTGTGCAGGACATGGCCTGGGAGCTACTGTCACACACACATCACACATAGAACTGTGCAGAACATGGCCTGGGAGCCACTGCCCCTCCCAGACACACACACACCCACTGTTATCCCAATGTGTTTAACGTGCTCATACATTTTAATGAGATGCAGATGACAGAGGGAAATGATGACAAGCAAGCTGCCCTAACAAATGCTGCACATATTTTCATCAGTCTTACCATTGATGCTACACTGCACATTTGCATAACAAAGTGTAAAAACATGCTTGTATCACTGTGAGGGGCACCATGGGAAAAAAAGTCACTGAATTTGCTTGGTATGGCCCTTGTTAGTTAAGCAATATCACAAATAAGTGTCATGCTAACCGAATATTTTATCTGCTCTCTCCTACCTCACAGCAGCAGCAAGTTTTCCTTTCACTGTTCCTTGTTGTCATTATATTACAACAGTTTTATTATCATTACATTGCAAAGGTTCCATATCACTAGAGTTTTTTGTACCTCCTTGATGTTTCTTGTAGGCAGCTCCTCTGGGCACTGACTCTTCCTTGTCCTCACAGCAGCCAACTGACTCCAGTTCCCCTCAACCAACCAATCCACTCTTTTATAACACTCTTCTTATTGGTTACAGCTCTGACCTGTTAACATCAGGCCAGCTCCTAATCCTTAATAACTAACCCAGCCACAACTCTTTAGGGGGTAAGATTACTTTCTATACTACCTTCATGTTCTAGCCCCCTACAGTTCCTTGCTAAAATTAAAACTGAATAAAAAAGAAAACGTTACGATTATCACACAAGTCACATTCACCCTGGTATAACAAGTTAAACAAGAATTTACGCAGCTGAATTAAAGGTAACAAGTATATAATCACTATGAGCTCCATAGTTTGCCATACTTCAGGGGTGGAGTAGAACTGCATGGCTGACAGCCCTCTGCATTACCTTTTGCCCCATGTTTTTGACAAGTAACTCTCCTCCCGTGAGGCTGGACCTTGGCATCCCACTGGGAATGAGCTCCTGACCCAGTCCAGACCTTCAGCTCACTGCACCACTTTTGACAAGACCTCCCCACAAAGTCTCAGCTGCTTTACTCATTTCCTGCCCTGGACCACAACCCATCACTGCAGCCCAGAGCCCACCAACATTCCACAGTCTAGCATTGGGGTGAAGCAGGAGGGAGCTGGTTGAGACTTTTTCCTTTCCTTCTCCATGGATCAAAGCTGTAGTGATTTTTGTTAAGCACAGCTTTTAGGCTCGAGCCTACTCAGAAAGCTTAGCAGAGCAGAAGCAACTTGAGCAGTGTCCAGGCTTTGCAGGAAAAGCATTGCCAGAGAAAAATTTTCTGCTTTTGTGGCAGTACAATGCAATGCTGGCATTTGTATGTGCAGAGGTCCTGTCTTTCTGGGGGGACAGATCTGCCAGTTACCTGCAAAATCTGAGAATAAAGGGCTGAGGGAAAAGGCAACTCATCTCTGCCCTGGCAGCTTCTAGTCTTTGCCACTGAATGATGGACTCTGTCCAAAAAACCACTTTAGAGACAGAAAATGAATGTCACGTCAAATATATTATAACCATTGAATTTTAGGAAGGGGAGGACGTATTTGTCTTTAAAAATACTCATATCAGTTGTTTCATTTGTGTAGTTTTTTTTTTTTTTTTTAAATCAGTCATATTCTATAGAGAAATGCTGTGGCCAGGTTCATTACTCAAGCTTTTTTATCAGAAGAAGGACAACAACCTACACAAGTCATAATTTGATGGACACTGAAATCAAAGTAAATCAGCTCTACTCCAACAGCTTCACTGGATCCTGGGTTTGTGTAGCCACTATCTCATACCAGCATCACCCCCAGACAAAGACACCCAAAAAAATGTACAACAGTGCCAGCCTCCCACACCTTCCCTTGCTGGGAAATTGATTTCTTTTGGAGGATGTGAGAAATATCTGGTGAATTGTGCAGATACAGAAAGCTTCCGTGCAACAAACAGCATCACAAAATTCCACATCATAACTGTAACAGAGCAATCTGAAATAGTATCACAGACATCAATGAGATTATTCCAGTTTTAGGCCAATAACCTGCCTTGGTCATGTTTGCACACAGCTAGGAGATAGGATTGAAGAATCTTTTGTGAATTAATCCCAGTAACACCCGAAGTGTATAAATAAATTAACTTTTCAGTGTGTATTCTTCCAGCTCCTGATCGTACTTTTGGGTTTATTCTGTGGTCATCTTGTGCTGATTGCAATTGAAAGATCATTATGAAAAACAAAGGTTCTAATCATCAGTTTCAAATGCAGTGGTTTCAAACTCCTCCCATGACAGCCTCAGCATGAACATGTATAACTGCTTTTCTTTCTGAACCAAACAAGGTTAAAATGAAAGTTCTTTTTACACAGAGATTATGGGTGACGGCACATGGCCAGGACAGGGTTCAGCTCCAAGGAACATCCCAAGTGTTCACAAGGCTCACAGGTTGGGGTGCTTTCTGCTTGTGCTTGGTTTTTTTTTTTTTTTTTTTTTTTGTGGGTGGTGGGGTTTTTTTTCTGTATTAGAGGTTTTAGATTTAGGGGGTTTTTTGTTTTCTAGATGGTAAAAACAGTTAACTTTATCCCTGTACATCTGTCAGTGTTTGGATTCACTTATCCTTGTCTGTTTCTGGTATTGATCACAGCGTGTTTACTTTTTTCTTTCTTCCTTTTTACATCAATATTTTCAGTTACTTTTTTTTTTATTTCAATTTTAGCATCCTTTTACATAACAAAAGATTAAAAGCATAGAGACTTGTCCACTCATATGGTGTTTTTACCAATATGAAAGAGTAGAGTTGTGTCACTATGAGGAAAATATCTATTAAGATGTCATTTATGATATAATTTGCCTTAATAATGTGTAGCAACTGCAAGCTCCAAAAGTGACAGATAAGGCACAGGCAGGTCACAGAAGTGAAATCCAGAATAGCAATTAGCACGGAATGAAACAACAGGGAGATGCAAATGAGCAGAGGGATGAAATCTCATCTCTAGACAAGTGTGACAGACAAAACCCAGAGAGGAGCAGGGCCCCTTCTTTGACCGCTGCTGTGCCAGCAGATGAAGAATCTGCCTGCTCCCATTGTGCTATGGACAAACACCTGCCTTTTGGCTTCCCAGGCCATCTCCTACTGCAGATGGGGTGGTTCCACTCCCTCTGTGGCAGGGGAACACAGAGGAGCCAGACCCACAGCAGACATTTGCTCCTAGAGCAGTCCAGACACATTCCCCCGAAGAAGGAAATGTTTCTAGGTAGCACCACACACTGAGGACTCAGGTGTAATAATTTCTGGCTGATAGTGCAAGTCCTCTCCTTCCACCTGATTTTCAGGTGGAGGAATTAAACTTTTTCACAGCCACATGAAAATCCTGGCAGTAAGAGTCTGCTTTCAAAATTAACAGGATTATGCAATCCACAAGTGTATAAATACTATTATCTCTTTTAGTCTCATTATATTAGCATTTTTAAAATGGGTGAATGACAAATAAAAGCAGTAACTGGCACTTGCAGGAACTTTGTAATTG
Source organism: Melospiza melodia melodia (assembly GCF_035770615.1). Classification (NCBI taxonomy): domain Eukaryota; kingdom Metazoa; phylum Chordata; class Aves; order Passeriformes; family Passerellidae; genus Melospiza; species Melospiza melodia. Next base: position 6,345,103 of record NC_086205.1, on the reverse strand, counting down.
ACATTAAGGGGCAAGGATAGCAGTCTGTCAGTGTTAGGTATTATCAGCCTCAAAGCTACATCTTTCTTCAGGAAATGGAACTGAGGTAGAAGTTGACCTGACAAAAAGATCTAACTTCCCTTTTGTAACAGAGGAAACAATTCAGCCAGAGGAAAATATCTACTATATACAGAAACTAATGTAACAAATGTAACAGTCCTAATCATTTCAAATTATTAAAAGCAACAACATTTTAATTATTTAGGGATGCTTTTTATCTTAAAACTAATACTTTGGAAATTAGATCCATGCCACATGGAGTAGTAAGACAATACCACAGGTTCCATCTCTGGTACACTGTCGCAGACATTCTTTATGAAAAATCCTTTCCTTAGGATTTCTCCTCCTGAGAAGCTGGGAGGCCTCAGGAACAAAATGTAAACAATGATTATCTGCTGCTGTGGAATGCAACAGGTGCATCTGGGATTGGTCTCATGTGGTTGTTTCTGATTAATGGCCAATCACACTCAAATGGCTTGGACTCTGTCTGAGACACAAGCCTTTGTTATTCATTCTTTCTTTTTCTATTCTTAGCCAGCCTTCTGATGAAATCCTTTCTTCTATTCTTTTAATATACTTTTAATATAATATATATCATAAAATAATAAATCAAGCCTTCTGAAACATGGAGTCAGATCCTCATCTCTTCCCTCATCCAAAAACCCCTGTGAACACGGTCACAGTACACACTCCCAACTGAAGTGACAAAACAGCAATAGTTAAAGTAAAGAGAATATCAGACCTTACCTAGATTTCATCCAATATGGATTAGACACAGTTAATAAAAGAGAAGCATGTTTAAAAAGTGCTGGCCAAAGAGGGCAGAACTCAGCAGTGCAAGCTCCAGTCTGAAGTTTTCAAGATGAGTTAATTGACTTAGGGGTATAAACCTGTGTATTTTCAACATATTGAGACAGAAATCTGCTGGATCAGTATCCACATAGATTATCTGCCATGTCAAGTGCCAAAGTGCCAAATGCAGAAGAGAAGCCTGTCAGAAGCAGCTCTTCTCGCATCAGGAGCAGATGCAGAGATAACATTTGTACTGAGTCCTTCAGGGTGGCTGCTGGATTGTGTCCTGCTTTGTTTCTATCCAAAACTCTGCACAGAGTACACTGGGATCGCCTCTCACATGGAGAAAAGAGGTGCATACAAATCCAGAGGCACTGAGCTCAGATTAAAGCTGCAGGCAGGATGCTGTGAAAATCAAATTAATTCACTAATTCTTCTTTAACTGCTAAGTTATGGGCAGTCACACCACACACCTGCAGCTGGCCAAGTAGCATATAAAAACAAACAAAAAAAGTAGCCAGAAATAAAAACTCACAATATGATCTATGCATTGGTTACTTCAGTCCTCTCCACCTGTTAGCATTAGAGTAACTGCTCTGATCTCAATATACTAGACATGATTTTAATGATGTACCAATACAAAAAAATGGCCACAGCCACATTAAAATCCATTTCCATGCACTATTATCTAAGTAGGTCTACAGAAAACAATTTTAAGAAGGAAGTTATTTTCTCTTCACTAACTCTCATAGCTACCCCTCTCACAGCAGTCACCTTTAGAAATGAATTCAATTATCCATTCAATTATTCAGTTAGTCACAGTCACACTTTGCTATTTTTCCTCAAGCAGAGGGGTGTTAACTTTGACTAAATCTACCCCAAATTCACACGTATTTTCCACAGGGACAGAATTGGGTACATATGGCGCTTACTGCTTGCTTACCCCTGCAGGGAACCATCACTGCAACATGCTGTGAGGTCACACTGTAATAGGATAATTTAAATTTCTTCAAGACCAAAATAATTCTTCATTTTAAAAAATAAATTGAAGACTTGAGGAAAAAAGCGTTATTTTTTACCCACAGGACTTTGAAAACACACAGTACAATTTTATGCATGGAATTTGTGAAACACACACTAGATACTTCAAGAAAAACGAATCCTGAACAAAGCTGGGCAGAAAAAATTTCAAAACCAGTCCAGCATTGTTACACAGCAAAATGAGGACAGTACAGGAACAAAACGCAGAGGCAGGAAGCACTTGTTCACAACACCAAACTTTAAGTTTTCCTCCTGATACAAACACAGAGAATTATTTCTTGAGAGTGCCTGTTGTGGCCTTTCCCCTACCCTGAGGCCCCATTTCTATTCAGTCTGCCAACTGCAGCTCGTCACAGCCTGAAGCTGTTTCAGCTCACCCTGGCTGTGCATTCTGTGCCACAGGAGCCCCCTCTGCACACCCAGCCCGGAGCACTGACACAAACACAGAAATCTGCACCTTCCTGCAGTCCTATTTCAGCACCCTGCTGGATGGAGGCTGCTGACATGATTCCCTTCTTCCCTCAAAAAGAAAGAATGAAAATACAGATCTACTTTACAGTTACAAGTAAGCTCCAGAATAGAGAACCACAAGTGATTCCAGAATTGGTAATTTCCATGTACACCCCGTGCATTAGTGTGAGGTAATAATAAACTTGATCAGTTACAATTTCATAACTAACTTCGTGCAAGAGATGTTTTTAATCAAAGGAGCCAGAGATCCAAGTCTGTAGTTGCAGACTCCCACACCTCATAAATACCTTGTACATGCACCTACCTACAGGAAATCTAATGAAAATGCCTTTGGTTGATCAGTCAGAGGGCAAACACCTCCCTCTCCAACCCCCACTCCTTTACTGTAAACAAATAATTTTCTATAAAACATCATCTACGATGCCCTTTCTCAGCCTGGCTGAGATGCAATTTGCCATCCCAGACACCTCTGCAGCCCATAAAATTCTGTGCCTGTGTTCACACTGCTAAGACTTAATGCCTGCATGCCAAAGCCACAAATATCCAGTGCTGTGGGATTACCTCTATCTAAGAGCAGTACTTCAAAATAATGGATGCTGTACATCATCCCAATGAAAAATCTATAAAGAACTGTCATTCAGAGAAGCACTTAATCTGAAGGGAGAGAGATTTACTCCCTCCATGTTTGAAGCACTGCTTCCCATGCTTCATGTTTACCATGAAGACTCATTAGCATCCTTGTTTGATTGTGTGCTGTGGGGATTCGAGTGTCAGACCAGCCCCAATCCAGGCAGCAAATGATACAAGAGCCATATAAAGATGGCAAAGAAATAGTTAACAGGTTAAGGAAAAGATCGAAAAATGTCTTCATTTTATATCACTAGAAAACCAAAGCATTTCAAGATGTGGTTAAAAAAAAAAACAACAAAAAAAACCCCACCAAACAAAACCAGAAAACAAGACAACAGTGCAGATGACACCAGGCAGACAGTGTTAGCATGAAGGCAGCTCCAAAATAATCAGCTGGGAAAGGAACAAGTCACATGAGACTCCAGATCCCACATATGAGGCTAATGTATTAATTTCTAGTCTATGGCTTTCTCTTGGGGATTTCTCTTTCAAGTTACCACTTTCATCAGAGACCTGAGGAAATACTCCACAAAAGGCTCATCAAGGCTGGCACATATTCCTGTGAAATTTCACAGTCAATAAATCAGTGTTTCTGATAAAGCATCCTGTGATGAAAAAATTATCACCTTCTCCTATATCCTTCTAAAGGATAATTTGTTTCTACAGTAATGGGCTAGGCTTTGAAAGGGTGAGCAGTTTCATTAAAACTTTGTTTTCATCAGTGCCTGAAAGGTGCTAAAAAGCTGTAAGGTATCATGCCTACCACTGGCATAACACACAAGCAGCGTAAGGGCCATGACCTGGGAAACAACGTATTCAAAATTCTGAATATTCAAACCCAAAATATATATGAAATTGTTTAAGCACATGACAGAGGTAATATATAACAAATAGATCAACCTGCTAGCTCCCCCAGCGTCACCACTACACTCTTTGACATCATCCTCACCTTTCCTTGAGCCCACAATACACCACAAAGTCCCAAAAGCAGAAAACCTGACTTATTGCTCCCCTGCCTGTACTCCTGATTAATGGCACAGCCACAATAGTTAAAAACCCCCAATGGAAAGAGCTACAGGAAAATCGTAAGTGATAGTAAAAATGTTTTCTAGGAAAGGAGGCTGTGTTTGCAAACAGGTAATTTAATTTCCTCGCGCTGCTTGGTAAACTGAAGTTTGTGAAATTAAAGTGAGATTTGTTTTCATGCTAAAATTCACTGGGAGGCTAATTATGCTGAAACACACTTCAAGTCTTGAAGGAACAAAGAGGAATGCAAAGAACATTTCAATGTATGGAAACTGCATATTAAGTAACTCCTTGCTTTTCCTAAATGAATACACTAAAATGAAAAAAATATTTCTTATAGACCCAAATTAAAATTTACCACAAAGTAATGAGTAACTGCAAGCAAAATTATAGCTCTTTAACCAGCTCACTTTCTGTTACTTTCCTTGCTAAATACTTTGAGAAGAATTTCTTATGCAAGAATTGTGTTGCTCTCCTTCCATAAAGCAGGTGCAGGTAAACTCCTTCTGTGGATCTGCACAGTCCCAAATGAATTCTCACAGTCATTACCACAATTATCTGGCATTATCTTCACATCCCAGCCACCCATTTTTCCACCAGTTTCACCCACATATATAAACTATCAAAACACCAGACAAACCAGAACAAGAAAGTTCATCTGACTCCAGGACTTCGTTCATCATCACACTAAGAAACAAGCTGTTCTACTGGTAGGTATCAATTGTGTGGGATCAAAACAAAGACAGAAGTGCTTGAACCTACACAATGACACATCGATATTCAAATTATTAAGTTCTGGAGATTTCTTTCCATTTGAACTTCAAGCAAAACCAGGACAGGGATATGGAAGAAGCAGCAACTGCATTTTTCACTTGAGCTAAGGCGTTCAGCACTGCAGAGGCACAACATATTAAACACTTTAACATAATGCAGTAGTGCATCCTCACCTTTAACTTGTGTGGAGGTTTGGTTTCCCAGTTGTGATGCAAGTCTTTTTCCCAACCTTCCCTCTCTCTCTTTCAATTATAGAAAAATAGGGCGAAAACCATCTCTGTTGATCTCATGAGCATATTGCAAAATGACACCCAAATCAAGTGCCTGCATAATGATCTCACATGATATCAGAGTTGCTCATAAAGGAAAATTTCAACAAATTTTTTTTGGTAAATTTCTATAAACGTAAAGCTTTGGGCTGTTTTAAAACAGTACATTTTGAAATGCTTCTCTTGGAAAATGAGAAAAAAGTCCATCCTAAGAAACGCTGCTGGGTGGTTCAAGTCACAAAATATCAGGCATATCTCACTCTCACAGAGTTGCAAGAGTTTCATCTGAGAGTATTTCCTCTCAGAAGTTTTCTAACTCTCAAATGAATTAACAGAAAAATGGTGCAGACATTAACCCCCTGGAATTCTGGACTGCTCGGGTGCTTCCAACAAGCCTTCAAAGGCTGCCCTTAGGATTCTTATCATAGCAGATGGATTTCACTCAAATGGCCCCATCTGTCACTTCTCCTTCATGTGGCTGCAGCTTGAACTCAAAGAACACCTAGGGCACATTTTCATCAAAATGCCTGGCTAAGCAATCCAAGAGATGAAAGAGATAAAGAAGATAATGCTCCAAATCTTACACTGAGCACAGAATCTGACCCAAACAAAATGAAATTCTGCCACATTCATTCACATTAAGAGATAGGAATAGAATATTCCCCCCTGCTCCCTTCACCCAACGAGCTGCAGAGATATTTGGCAGAGGGAATTTTCTCCTTGCTGTCATTTCCTATTTTCCAGGCTTTGGCCATCTGTCCACTATTAGGTCCCTTTGAACGAGAAACCAGTTTAGAAGCACAGAGTCATCTCCACAACTGTTCTCTTGCAGGGCAGATAAGGATAAAAAGGCAGGATTAAAGCTTCTGCTGGCTAACAACAAAAGAACACAGGAGAAGGAAAAAAGAGCTGGTCTGAGTCTTGCAAGACAGAAGGTGGGTTCAAACTCCTGCTGCCCAGAATTGGCCTGTCTGGAGGAAGGGAATCCAGCCCACACCTGGCAGCACAGCAGATCCATTTTAAATGTAAAGCACCTGGCTCTATTAAAATGCCCTAATTTCAAGCACATCCAGTCAGATACAGACATTTCATTTCCAGTGAAGAAAGGTGAATCATACAGATGGTGCACATGGCTCCAGAGGACACACATCCACCTTTTCAGAAAGGGGCACTTGGTGCTCATCACTCCCCCAGAGTTCTCCTCTTTCACAGGCAATTCAATATGCTTGCACCAAGTATGGAATAGTTTTTCCTTTTCCTTTATTATGTTTTTTTTCTCCTGAGAGTTTTGTCAGTATCAGTGGAGACAGATATCAAATGCAGCAGTAGGGAAGGACAATACAAGTTTTCAGATAAGGCAGTGCTGTCTGTATCAGGACAGTCTGTGGATCACAGTGTATTCTATTTGTATATAGAAATAAAGAGTAGATTTCATCTGGCTAGAACAAAGAGCAGTGTTTCTCAAAAGCACCTTAACAACGCAAAAACCAAAACCTGTTCAAAAAGTAGTGCTTTTCAGAAACACATAATTAAGTTAACAATAAATCTGTGAGTTGCCAGACAAAACCCCACCAGTTACCTGTCCAGGTAGCATCTGCTGTCTGAGAAGCGGCATGGCAATTCTGCAAGGTTTGTAAATGTATCAACAGATAGGAAATCCAGGCACCGATCTGTGAAGGGAGCTGGCCCTAAAGGAGCCCTGCTCCCATCCCCAGGTGAAGAATGGGGCAAGGAACTGGCACTGTTGAGGGCTAACCACAGCAGGGAACTTTCTCCTCTGGATGAGGGACTGCTGGCACACAGCACACCAGAGTTTAATCTTCCTTGTATGGGTCAACAAAATCCTAACAGCACCCATGTCTCTCAAGTAATGCCAAAGCACCTTTTTTTCCTCAGAAACATCTCACACTCAGATTCAAACCACATTTTTACATCAGTCTCTGACACTTTTTACTTGACCTTTCAGACTGGCACCCTAATCACCCCCTCAGGTTTGAACCTACATGTCAGGAAATCTTTCTTCTTATCAGAGGGATGGTGCAAATATAAATTCAGCATTTGTATAATGCTAAAACTTCAAGGCCATAAGAAAGTTGGATCCTGAAGAGAACACGATGGAAAGTACGTAAGAATTCTCAGTGGAATGATACACTCACAAAAAGCAATTTCAAATGCTCTGCATTAATGCAGAGAGTTACTACCAATAATGGCATTTCTGTTGGCATTTTAAAGCTATTCTATATGTAGAACATTTTATACAGACAGATATTAGGCTATAATCAAGCCACTGCCAGTAACACTTTAGTGTGACAAGATCAATCACAGGAATCCAATAGCTTGGGTAATCATTCTGTTAACTCACAAAAATCGGCAGAACTCAGTGGCTGTGCTTTCCCCCAGCATTTCATCACTAAGCCACATGATACAAAGCATCTTGTGATGCAGACTGAAAATCGCTTTTATAAAGATGAGAGAAGTGAGATGAAAAATAGGTAGAGCAAGAAATCACACAGGTAAGATCATCAAGAACTGTTGGAATGACACAAAGAGCTTGCAAAGCATTTATCTGCAGTAGGTCTAATCCCAGTTAGCAAGGTCTTAGTTTATGAATAGTGAATTCCCCTCACACTAAATAAAATATTTATAGTAATAGATTAAAAATGTAACTCTATATATCTGTCTACATACACATATATTACACAGACTGCTGTGACCGAGACACAAGATTCCCAATACTGAGGTGTTTCAATCACTTCACAAAATGTTCTTATGGAAGCTCAAGATGGAATTCCTTGAGTGGTGAGTAATTGCTTGTTCCCTCAACAGTGCTGAATTTAGAAATGAACAGTGTAATGATATTCATAATGAAAATCCCATAGCTGCTTAGAGACCACTGCTCTGCATACTATTTCGCTACCTACCGTATTAGTGATTTTTCATAGGGAATTTCAGCAAAATTTTTGTTAGAAATGTATTTATTTTACATAATGGCTATTTTCATGCCCTCTAGGCAGTCTGGGAAAAAAAAGCTCACACAGGAAAGTTACAATAATAACACAAATCCTTTCACTATCAGTTGTGGCAGCACACACTCACACCCAGAGGACCTCCTGAGAGCCCAGCAGGAAAAGACAAATCCAACCCAAATCCCAAAGGCAGTGGGCAGGTGTAAGGTAACAAACTGAGCCAAGGAGGAGGAGAACAAAGCTGTTTGGATTTGACCTTTTTCAAATCAATCAAGAGTGCAGAACAAGTCATAATTTTAATACCACAGCTAGCACAGGTAGCAAATACTCAGGTACAACTGTAACTTCCAATAAATATACACCTAATTATTTCAGTCTCCCGCTTTCTTGTTTTTAAGCATGATTTTTTTCTATATATTAAACTCAACGTAGATAAAAGAACATTGTAATGGCTTTCATCATTCAGTAGAATAAAAAAGATAACTTAGAAATAACAATATGTTTCTCAGAATAAACTGCACAAGAATTTCACCATCATGTATGAAAAAACTACTTGACTGTAATTTGTAATTAAAAAAAAAAAACAAAATTCCCTGGAAAATGCTATTAATGGTAACCCAAACCATAATTTTAACAGACAACAGAATCTCAGTGTCTCACATAGGTGCAACAGTTGCCCAATAATCAGGTCACTATTGAACCAGATACAGGAAAGATGATAAAAATTGAATTTTATCTCATAGTCCTGCTATTCCCCACTGAAAAAGCCATTTTTTGCACAGAATCACAGCAATGACAACAAGACCAGAAATTTTAATCTTCCTAATATATATAAAATATTAAGTAAGCTTTACTGTGCTATTTTAAACATGGAAAAAAAAAACGTGATAAGTGTACCCATTAAAAGTCAAGACTGCTAAATACAGCCTGGAGAGCCATGTGAGTTAGGAATGGACTCTGGTGGCACAAATCAGCTCTGTCTGAGTAGGGATGTGGGTGAATTTAGGGCTGCCGGGTCTCGTGTGTGAGGGGACTCTTGGACACAGCCTGCGTGAGCAGCAGCTCAGCACAGCAGGCTGGGGGTGACACATCTGCTCCAGAGACTCTGTGTATGCTCCAGCCTCAGCTGGAATTGTCTTCCCTGACTCTGCATGGTCTTTGCAGAAGCCACAGCTAAGCCAAGGCTCTGTGTGTGCCCACTGGAAGAAGTCTAAGCCTGACTCAGAGGGTCCAAAATCCATCAGGCAGGACGGGCTGTACCCAGGATATATTGCTGTTTCCTCTATCACACTGTGCAAAAATACCATCCCCACCCCTCACATAAATGGCTTTGGATCCCCATTTATCAAACAGCAGCAATGTCCTCTCCTGCTAACCTGAACTGCCTGATGTCCAGCAGGTATCAGCCTTCCCACAGCAACCGGAATGTCGTGGACATCCTTTTGTGAAAATCCTTTCTTAGGATGTTTTTCCCTTCTGAGAAGCTGGCAGGCCTCAGGAACAAAATGTAAACAATGGTTATCTGCTGCTGTGGGATGCAACAGGTGCATCTGGGATTGGCCCATCTTGGATGTTTCTAATTAATGGCCAATCAAGGCCGAGCTATCTCGGACAGAGTCTGAGAGAGCTGCCTTTTGTTTTCATTCTTTTCTAGTCTATTTGAGCCGGCCTTCTGAGATGAACCTTTTCCTTCTATTTCTTTTTAGTGTAGTTAAAATGTAATATATATATAAAAATATAATAAAATAATAAATCAAGCCTTTTGAACATGGAGTCAGCATTTTTGTCTCTTCCCTCATCCAAGAACCCCTGTGACCACTGTCACACCCTGAACAGTCAGGGGAGCACACTCCACAAGAGATGATCCAGGAGCATAAAGGGTTTACCTCTGACCTTACAAGATAAGACTTTGAGATATAGGAAATGGATAATTTTGCTTTAACATTTTGTTTTCCCATTTTTAAGGACAAGATCTAGAGCAAAAGATAATAATTGGAATAAAATGATAGGATGCTGATTAAAAAAAAAATCTAATTTTAAAGTAGATGTAATTTCAAAGATTTCAGGATACAGGTCTGTCTTATATCAGTTTTGCTGTGTAAATAAAAATAAGGCTATGATTTCAATAGCCAATGCAGAATATACTGAAATAATTTTCATTACCACAATTATAAACTGCTATCAATACATTTTTTTCAGTAAACATCTCTTTCATGTTCAGCCTTTCCATCGTAGCAGCACTGAGATAATTTTCTTCAATAAAACAATTTAATTTAAAGGATTTTATCCACATTTCACAGTCTGCTCATGACCTACTTCTTTGTATTTGAACTAAAACTAATCATATTTCCCATGCATTTTACAGAATAATAAGATCAGGAACTGAATATTGGAGAGAACGGGAAAATACCACAAAAGATGCTTCCACACTGCTTCAAACAATTTTGAAAGCTCCAAGTCTGAAACACTAAGTTTCTGCTCTGGAGGCACTGATAGCTTGAGTTTTGAAAATGTGCATAAGTTAGTTAAAACAGAACGTGGCCTAAGCAAAACCCAGAGAAGTTTACAACCCAGGGTTTTTTTCCAAAACTAATTCCAAAGAGCAAGTCCAGTGAGCACCTTTGTTTCAGCAGAATCAGCAGATTGCATAGAGGTACAAATGCCACTCTGAAAGCTCTCTGCTGTCTCCTTGTTATCTGATAAATAAGATAGTGGGGTTTTCCAAGTGCACTTTTTTTTTCCTTTGAAGTAGACACAATAAGGATCTTGACATTTTGTCTAGCTGATCAGAGGAAATGTCCAGTTTGCTGGTTAGTTCCTGGTTTCACTGATGATTTGTATGTGCTGAACCACTACTGAAAGGCTCCCCAAACCTCAGACTCTCATTATCTCTAAAAAGAACTTTCAGACATTTAATCATCATTGCTACATTTTGCAGACCAAAGTGCAGGGATGCTGTGTTCTTTAAAACTTTCTGCTTCTGGCAAGTCAGACTGTTGGCCTTTCAGAGCAGTGGTGACACAAACTGCTGGGCAATACCACAGTGTGCTGGATGATTTATTCATACCTCAGGCTCTCTTTTCCTGCCCTGTATCAAGCCACAACAGAATCTATACTGGATTGCAAATCATAATGACCTATGACCAAAACCCAAGGGCAAACCTGCCACTTTCATAGATACATAAATGATTAATAACTGGAAAAGGAAAGAATTGCATGTGGTTTTTGCTATATTAAATCATCTTTCTAAAGTGTTTTGTAGTTCAGCTTGCAACAAGTGAAATCACAGAGGAATACAAAAATCTGAGCCTGCTATTTCTGCAAATGCAACAGAGAATAAGTCTACAGAGCAGCAGATTCCACATCACCACTCATGCTCCCATTTTCACTATGCCAAGAGAACAAACCCTTTATACACCTTCAAGGCTTCTCCTCAGCCTTTTCCAAAGGAAAAAAAAAAATAACAGCAGAAATAACAATTGCTTCAACAAGAAATTAAGTATTTAATAAATTAAAGCAAAGATTGCCTTAAATTGGATAATTCACTTTTTGGTAATGCAAGAAAATGCAATTCTCTCCATCCCTGTATCAGTTTTACCAGTATATGAGCCTGAATTTGTCAGGAAAAGTAACTTGATGTGCTCTGTGTGAGGCACAAAGAGCAGCACTGGCCATTGCAGAACTGTACAGATGAGTCAACTGCACCACTGGAAGAACCAAGAGCAAGTGTCCATCCTCTCTCTGCACATCATTTCTCAGCAGACTGTACTCTATTAGTCTAAAATAGCATATTCAAACCATTTTAAAAACTTCTTTATGTTCACAGTTATCTGTAAATTATTTACTCTTTGCTACAGTTAATCCATGCAGGAAGTTCAAAGAGAACAACACAGTGCTACATCAGCACGTTTTTATCCCGTGGTGTGCTACAAGGATGCCTACAAAGCCCAACTAAAAGCTTTCTACTAAAAGCCTGAACTTTTGATCCAAACTGGCAAGTTCAAGTGCTACAAAACCACACCCTGAAAACACCACTGGCACAACAGCAGGAAGAGTTGTCCATTTTTAACCAGTTCTGTCTGGATGATAACTGCCAGCAGTCCTCACCAGCACTGCAGCTGCCAACACTGAGCTCTCCCTGAGCTTCCTCACAGATTTCTCCAAACTCAGCCCAGCTTCCTCTGGCAGCAGAATGCAGGAATCACATCCCACTGCTCACAGGCAGGGGCGGGGAGCAGCAGTCACACAGAACACGAGATGCATGAGCTGTCCCTCACACAGTGCAGGAACATCATATTGACCAAAATACCAGAAACAAGCAAAGCATCAGCAAGGATCCAGATGGTAACTCTGCAAAAATTCCAGAATGTCTAAAGGGTGGTCCTGCAATCTCATACTCAGAGAAGATGGGTACATAGGGCAATGCCAAAAAAGTTTAAAACCCCAAGTATTTAAGAGGTTTTTCCCTGAAAATAGAAGGATACACATGCAGAACAGTAGATTTGTACTTGCCAGTCCTCCTCTTTATTCTGCAGTACCCCCAGTCATTGTATCTGTGACAGTGTTCACAGGGGTCTGAGGATGAGGGAGAGACAAGACTCTGACTCCATGTTTCAGAAGGCTTGATTTATTATTTTATTATATATATTACATTAAAACTATACTAAAAGAATAGAAGAAAGGATTTAATCAGAAGGCTAGCTAAGAATAGAATAGGAAAGAATGATAACAAAGGCTTGTGGTTCAGACAGAGAGTCCAAGCCAGCTGACTGTGATTGGCCATTAATTAGAAACAACCACATGAGCCAATCCCAGATGCACCTGTTGCATTCCACAGCAGCAGATAATCATTGTTTGCATTTTGTTCCTGGGGCTTCTCAGCTTCTCAGGAGGAAAAATCCTAAGGAAAGGATTTCTCATAAAAGATGTCTGTGGTACTACTCTGGGAAGAAAAAGAATTAATTTGATCATTCTGAGTGCCCTGATCAATGAAGCACTAAGACATTAAGGCTGCCAAATACCTTTGTTTTCTAAAAGAGCATCATCACCTCTCCACATTAATTAACCTCATCTCCAACTGTAATCCCAAACCAGCAAATGAAGCTAAGAAATACAGAAAATTTGAGTCACGTGGCACAGAAAGAGACTGGTAGAAAAAAATGTAAATAACTAACAACCTATTCTCAACCACCTCTCACTTTTTAGAGTGTTGTTGAAGGGAAGATGGTAAGAAGGAAAAATAAAGGGGGAAATCCCTACCCAACCATGTAAGGAACCTTTTCCCCCAAGACACCAGGCAGGTGGGAGGTATCCCACCCTCATCAAATGAAGGATGTTGGCCTTTGCATACCCTGCAAGCATCCAGGGAAAAAGCAGCCACTGGAGGACTGTGCCTCCTGTGAAACTTTGCCTGGCAATGGCAATCACCTCAGAAACATTCTGCAAAGCTGCTATTGCTGCTTCAGCACTTGGCACAGGTTTATTCCTGAGCGGCAGCTCCACCTGAAGCTGCATGTGCTTTGAGCAAGTCCTTCTTCAAAAGCCTCTTTCTGCTCCTCAAGTGTTTTTTTTTTTTAGTTAATCCTACCTGGTGCAGAGGGACCTCGCTCACCCTCTGCAGCCCTGATTTCCCCAGGTAGCAATAATCTACCAAAAGGAGATAGTTTGGATTTCAAAGCACTCATGCCTCAAAGTGCTAGCCTAAATCTGCCAAATTCAGTCCCAGATGGAACAAAACCAAGCTGAGCCAAACTGGAAAGTTAAACTGCAAATATACTCCCCTGCCACCAAGGTGTTTTAGTCCCCTGCCCTACTGGGGAACAGGTCACAGTTAAGTCCTATTATCCTGAAATTGCCTGGGTTTTATTTCAGACACTAATATTTATAGGTCTACAATTCATATTTAAACATTTACTTAAAATACACAAATTTTAATTCTTCAAAGTCTCAGTTATTCAAGTTTCCTCTCCCATTGTCTTTTTGTGTTTCTAACTCCCAAGGAGTCCAAATACACAGTTCTAAATCTCTAACCCTGTACAATGCAAACCATGCACAGTGTGCCAGTCACAAAATTAGTCTGTGATTTGCAAGAGGCTCAGCTCAAAAACAGAAAAGAAAGCAGCATGTGCAATGATTACTCCATTTAAAGGAGGTGGGCAGAAATGAAAGTTACCACAACATCAGAGAACCTTTAATATCGATTAGAGTTTAAAGGATACCAAGAATAAAGAAGCCTGTTAAAAGTTATTAGTGAGGGGTAACCACCACTAATGAGTTATCGTTAGCAAATGCACTCTAAGTGAGTGATCTCAGGCACAAAACTCCAAGTACAGAAGGAAGGAGGATTTATGGAATATGGGTATTCACAGGGATGGGGAAGTTTACCCACCTCAGTACCAGATCCCTCTTCTAGGGAATAATTAGATCATTTCCCTTTCTTTTTTTGTCTTTAATCTTCCATTTCTGAAATTGTTTTAGGACAGCTATTCTCACAAAAGCACAGTATACAGAAGCACATGCCTGTACAAGTTCCATCATTGATTAGCTTTTACAAAGCATTATGATTTCAGTACACTAAGCAATTGCTGCTAACTTTGTGCAAAGCAGATCAATGCTGCCTTAAGGTAAAAATAACTGATCAGCTCCCAAATCTGCCCTGAGTTGCAATGCAAGGCAAGCAGCTTTTATGCAGCATCCTTTAGATTGTGTGATGCCCTGGGAAGCTTGGATGTCAAAACACACTTGGGTTAATTAAAACCAAGGCCAAATTAACAGTGTTGCTAGTTTATTTTCTAATAGATACTACATCAAATTCCCTAATATCAGCAAATTGGGGGTCTAAATTTGAGCTGCAAAATTAGTTCTAAACTTCAGCTAATTTAATAAGGATCATGGAGAGGTTAATACCTATTTAAAAGAAGAAGAAAGTTATAGTGGGTGCTGCACTTTCTCTTGAACCTCCTATACTTTGTCCAAAGTTCCTCAGCTTCCTTGGCATACTTCTCCTTTTCTTTCCTTTGAGGTAAGAATTGCAAATAATTAACAGGAAAAAACAATTTATAGAAAACAGTGCTATGTGCACTGAGGTAAAATATTTATTTTGCCAGTCTCTTGCAATAATTATAAGTAGGAGGAAAGGAGTGAGTTCTCCAAAAAGTAAAATAAAATGTAATTACTGGCTTATTTTCCTTCCCAGGAATACTTTGGGATCTGGTGTAAGCCTGGCTTTATTTCTCATTGTGACAATAAGAACCTGCAACACAACTGAAGGTGTGCAAAGCCCTTCAATGGTCTGATTGCTCTGGGCATCGTGTCAGCTTGGTGGGAGGCTGTCACACCTGTATGGGAAGTGCTGAGTTTACCAGAGAATCAATGGCCTTCAGAGTTTGGGGGAAAGATCTCTCCCTGAACAGATTTTACTTAATACAGGTACCTACTGCATTCCACAGCCACGTCAGTGTAGATCCCAGGTCTGCTCTGGATGTGCCCCAAACCACAGCAGCTCTGACACACTTGCAGCTGTGAAGCTTCTTGATGGGATTTGGTGCAATTCTGAAAGCTTGGTCCAAGCAGTATTTGCAGAGCACATTCAATACTTCCCTTACATTGGTCACCTCCAGTCTAAACCTCAGGAGTTGCTACAACCATACAGCTTTGAGTAAAACAACCTGAAGTTTTCTGGGACCTCTGAATATCGAAGGGACTTTAAAAACTACTACATTCAAATGACTGGCTAAGGGAAGGAAAAGCATGATGGCCTCTGCTGCTTTTCTAAGTGAGGCTTGGTATATTTGGATTAATGAAGGGCACTTAGCCCAGCTAAGAAACATAAAATCAGTATAGTTTTCTCAGAAAGGATGCCCTTTAGTGACCCATGTTGGACAGATCTTCAGACCTTTACCTTAAAGCCCGTAATTATAAAACTACTGGTCCTTCAAGGTCTAAAAACCTGACAATTCCTTACATGTGTCTAAAGGAAATGCTTGTGATACATGAAAAACTCACAGTACAGAACAAGCCACCCAAACTGCAAGGTCACAGGAGCTGGGCTTTCAGGGAATGCTGCAGACACTGCCTTCATCCCTTCCTCATCACCAAGGGCTGCTCTGCAAGGAGGCTCAGGTTCTCCTCCAGCCCCTGCTGGGGTGATGCAGCCCAGAGATTGGGTCCCACAGAGATTGGGTCACTCGTCAGTCCTCCAACCTGGGATGTTTGTGACTGATGGATTTCTGCCCTCACATCCACCTCAACCACCTTCCTCTCTTCCTGCTTCCAAGGTTAGGTTATAGCTTGACATCTCTTTAATTTTGGTTTTAGTTTTCTAAAAACTCCCTCCTTCCAATTTGAAAAAATACCAAGAAAAAAAAAACCTCAAAAAACTTAACCTCCATAAACCCAACACCAAAATGAAGCCCCCAAACACCCCCACCTGCCAACTCTTCTGTTTCTATATTCTCCCTTGCACCCCAAAGGTGATGGCTTGGTTTTGAGCTGCTATCGTTGTTCTCATACTCTTTCAGAAGGAAGAATTTTTGTCACCATTCAGCACAATTTTCTTCCGTAAATTCACAGTCCACAGCAGAAATGTCACATGAATGTTCTGCCAATTTGCTTTTCAATTTGAAATTCATCATTCCCAAACTCAGAGCAAAGCCCTCACTCAATTAAAGCCTCTTCACTGACTTCAATTAGACCGCTACTGATCCTGTTTCTTCCCACACAATTCTACCATAATCTGGTTACTTCCCACTGCAGCCATCACATTTCTCGTTTAAATCCCCAATCCCACAGAAAACTTCAAGTATTTGTACCATGCAGACTGAGCAGTTATCCCAGTGTTGAAAAAGGAATGGCAGAAAAGCACAATATTGCCTGTTCTTCTGAGCAGGTGTGGAAAAGCTTGGTGCCTTTTTGCCCCCCAGAGGGCTGCCATTGGTTTGCACAGGCACTGGACACCACCATGACGAGCATTTTGATGCTCCCAAGTCCAAACCAGAGCAGCTCAGTGGCCAGCCTGGTTTGCAGAGCATGGAAACAACTCCTCAGTGACACATCCACCAGCAGCACTGGGACAGGCTGCTCTGCCTTGGGCTAATGCAGGTCTGAAATAAACACTGCATGTTCAGAGAGCCAGATAAGCCAGTTTGGTCCCCCACTGCCTTTCCCCACTTCCCATCCTGTCTAGATGACATCCCACATCAGAGTTCAGCTATATCTGCTGTACAAAGGGTCCCTTCCTTACAGCACATTCCTGGTGCTCTCCCAACTTCAGTTGGAACGTTTCTGGTGGCAACAATTCCCTGAGAAACTCCTCAGCAGCAATAACATCATCTATTTACAACTCTTTTTTCCCCCTTGGTATTTGTATTAAGGATATCCCTTTACTGCCCTCCTCACTGCTGAACATGAAACAAAAATTGAATTTTTTACCTGTGCTTGCATAGAAATCATATGTTGACAATTACATTAATGATACACATGTTCTGCTTTTCAGAGTTCTTTTCCCTCTAGCCCTCAAAATTTATCTCTTGCTTTATTCAATTTTGCGTATAGTTTCACTTAGTTTTGCTGTAGAGATCTGGAATGAATGCAGCATTGGCTGTGTGCAACCAGAACTCTCTACAATCTCATCTCTAAACTCATGGGGTGTGTGAAACCTATTGGTTTCTTCCATGTTTCCTTTCAAAACCCTCACCTTTCCCTTTCTTCTGTCCAACCTAGTCACACATGTACCCTTCAGTCCTTGTACTTACCCAACACATCTTTCCCCTCAGATTTTCCACAGATGAATTCGGTACCATATTTTTCCAAGAAACAAGTAACTTTTATCTCTACTCCTGTAACACAGATACAGCTTCTGGTTAGGAGTCACTGAAAGATTTGTGCTGTGAACACACAGTTCCTTCTTCCAGATAAAAGTTATGGAGTGAGAAAACACCTCATTCAGCACCTCAGAAGACATCCATGAAACCCCACCAAACTGCTTTGCTCTGTCTGTGAGCTGTCATCTGGCTCTCCAAAACTGAAGCTGCCAAGTATTGGATGAGAATAAAAGCAAAAGACATTCACAGACCAAAGGCAGCAAAAAGACTGGTCTTGAGACTAGCAGAGAATCAGAGGCAAATAATGTCAGGTTCACCAAAAAAAGCACTGGTTTTCCTCGTATTTTTAAATGTGGAAAAGGACAATGCAATAGACAAGGGAATAAATTTTTTTTGAAGCTACTTTTATTTCTGATGCAGCAATAACTGAGTTTTCCTTCTCTTTAATCCTGTGAACAAAGAAGGACTTTTAAGTGGACTTTACAACTTAAAATTGCTACTCCTCCAATGGATTCACTCTATGTTTACAAGCTGCTGGAAAACCAGCAGGAGTAGAGAGAAACTTATAATAAAACCTCATCCTCAATTATCACAGCAATTAGAGCAATTACAGCCAACTGTCTCCGTGGAATGTGACAGTGTTCACAGGGGTTTTTGGATGAGGGAAGAGATGAGGATCTGACTCCATGTTTCAGAAGGCTTGATTTATTATTTTATGATATATATTACATTAAAACTATACTAAAAGAATAGAAGAAAAGGTTTCATCAGAAGGCTGGCTAAGAACAGAAAAACAAAGAATGATAACAAAGGCTTGTGTCTCCGACACAGAGTCTAGGCCAGCTGGCTGTGATTGGCCATTAATTAGAAACAACCACATGAGACCAATCCCAGATGCACCTGTTGCATTCCACAGCAGCAGATAACCACTGTTTACATTTTGTTCCTGAGGCCTCCCAGCTTCTTAGGAGGAAAAATCCTAAGGAAAGGATTTTTCATAAAAGATGTCTGCAACAGTGGGAGGAGTAAGTGATCCCAGTAAAAGCTGGAGGGGTGCACTGAGGAACTGGGCTGTGACCCCGACTGGATTTCTCTGGTGATTTTCTCTGCTGTAGTTGGAGAAAACAGAGCATCACTACAGGCAGCACAGCCTGGCTGCCCTCATGCCTCCCTGGAGCCTGTTAGAGATGAGTAATGAGATGGTTGGCTCTTGTCAGAACCCAGGACATTGCTCTGACTGCTCTGGGTGACTCCAGACCCTGACAGGGGCTCAGAGACCTTGGCACACAGTCACAAACACCTGTGCCTTTGATTTTAGCCCATGGAAACAATCACCAACTTTGTGTGAAGAGTTACAAGCCACAAGGGTTTGAGTAGAATGTTAGTGAATTTGTCACAGGGTGAAAACGTAGAATTTTGAGGATTTAGAAAGGGGGTTCAAGAGGCAAGATGGAGGGATCTGGGTGTGTCCTGTCCTCCTTCTCCTCCATCTTCTGCTGTGATGGTGACACTTTTGGATTGCTTCAGGGTAGAGACAGACTGTCTAACATAGGTAATAGGTATTGGAAAATTATTGTCAATAAAGCACACATAGTTTATAGTATAAAAAGCCAACACTACCCCAAGGGCAGGGACTGTGCCACAACCCGACCTCCTGGACAGATCTCAGCAAGTCAGAGAAAGAATGGAATAGATAAGAGAAAATAAACAACCTTGAAAAGCAGAGCCAAGGAATCTCAACAACTTCTTCAGCACAGGGCTGGGAAAAAAGACCTTTTAATACCTCAGATCCATTCCAGCAAGAGCAAACCTGAGAGGCTCTCACAATTAAGGGATGAGTATTTTCAACAGGTCAAGAGAAGTTTTATAAATGCGCACTTATGTTATAGCATTGTTATCTCAGGATGGTCTGCATAGTCCAGACTGCTATTTTTCTTTATTTAGTCCTTTTGTAGTATATTTTGTTAAGGTTTATTAAACCTTTTAAAATTTTCCAAGTGAGCAGTTGTTTCTCACAAGCCAGACAAGAGCAGTGCCAGTGTGGGGTGGAGCAGGGTACTCCCAGGATACACCCCCAAAATTCCCACTCTCAATCCCTGGGCTGGAATTTTCTGCTGTGATCAGCAACATGCTCATTAGGCCAGAAAGCAGAGATAAACTAAATCTGATTTACTGTTAATGCCACAGAGGTCTTGTCATTCAGCTCATCAGGATGTAAGTCTAAAATTACAGAATGCCTTAACAAAGTTGTGCTTCAAAACAACCTATTTGACCCATTTCTTTTTTTAATGGTTCCATGTTAGAGGCTGTAAAGATGTAACACCTTTTCAGTATAAGTGAACAGTCTCACTGATTTGAGGTATAAAACTAATAAAACAATTAATCCTTTACAGATTCAAGAAGTCAATTCCAAATTTAGGATTTTAATTTAAATTTTAAAAAATTTAAAAATTTGCTTTTTCTTTCTCTGGTGTGATCTTGTATCTCCAGTTATATAATTGGGTTTATTAACCTGAATTACTGAAAACTTGTCTGTGATGATAACATTCTTTTTAAAAGTGTTATAATTTTGTTGGTAATAAAATGTGCTTCTACTGTGAAAATTTTAATAAAATTAAAAAAAACCCACATATACTTTCTCAGGTAAGAATCACCAAATGACGAGGCATCATCTAGAAGATGTATTGATAATAGTAAAATAGTTCTTTATGGAAAGTAGGAACACAAATTTCAAAGAAATAAAATAAAAAACCAACTGGAAGGTTTGTTATTATTATGTACTCAAATGAAATAATTGCATTTTCCCTCTATGTGCCTCTCTCAGGACAGGCAAGGAACCCTGTCCTGCACCTCCTCAAGTATTCCTTTCTCAAACTTTAAACCAATACTTAACTCACAAGGGAAATACACAAGATGACTTTGAATTCTGAAGCCTCTCAGAGAAATGCTGCTCATTTTCACACTCAGAGCTTGGCCAGGTAGCCCTAAAGCAACACTTCCATCAATAAACTGCATCCAGTTCCAACTACCAGGTATGGAAATGGGCCTCTGACAGTCCAGCAGGCCTTGGTTGGTACCTGCACAGGAGAACAATGTGTACTAGCTGGGAATAACTGGGTATGCATCCCACTGCTGAACCTTCTGGAAAGGGAAGTCCACTTGTGTAGGAAAACAAACATTCAGATTTCACCTCAAACCTGCTCTCCTTCTGAGAGATTTTTTTTTCCGCCTGGATTCCCAGATAACCAGCTCAGGTGTCAGCAGCTGCCTCGGGCAATTTTCCTTCACCAAAACAAGGAATGAAACCTAACATGGCTCTGGAGTTGAATATTATCCTTTTGGAACGCCCAGCCTTCGAGATTTGTCCAGTTTGCAGCCGCTTGTGCTTCGCTGCTGGTGGCAATCTGAAGCACCCCAAGTGATAAAGGGAAGGATCCCAGCTCACAGGAGCATCCTGGGCTGCAGGAAAAAAGCATTAACTGCTTCCTCTAAATTTCATTGTGGTTTTTTTTTTCATGTGAAAGCTCCATTTCCTGTAAGGGATAAGGCATCATATACCTCCAGGACATTCAGATAGAAGCCACCGACACACACACTGATTTATTGCAGCTCCCTCAGAATCTCAGGGAGATTAAGAGGTGGTCAGAAGAAGATAATGGAATTGTTTTCTTTGATAAAGATTTTACAGCTTGGATCAGTGGAAAAATAAGTTAATGTTGCTCAATATCAATTTAGTCTCTGTTTGGCCATCTCTTTAGCCTCTTAGCACCCAGGTAAGTTATTAGTTCATCTTTGAAAAGAGCAAAGCAATTATTCTTTGATAATATAAATATACAATGAGGGTTTCAGCATGATAAAGAATCTGAGCCCCAAAAAGTAAGTTATTTTCACAAAGCATGCAGATAATGATTACATTTATTCTAAGTTCTACCAAAAATAACCCTCAGCAAGATCAGTTAGGAACCATTTCCATGGAATAATTAATGCCTATGAAACTTTTCAACATTTATCATCACTTCAATGTACAGTCAGAAGAATGGATAACAAATGCACTGTCTGAAAGGAGGAAAGTTCTTATAAATCATCTGTGAAGTTAAAGCCAGGCATGAACCAAGATGTTTGTGCAGTAGATTTATTTAAGAATAAAATGTGATGCCTTCAACTTTTGTCCTGTCAAAAACATGTACAGTATCAATTTGAGTAAAAATAATTATGTGCTTTCAGTAATCCTGTCTTTCCTAATATTTGGAGGGAGTTTCCTCTTGCTCAATAGGTTGCATTCATTTTTTTCTGACAACTATACAACAATTATAACAATTTTCAGGACAGGGAAACTGGAAGGAGGTAAGAGAGGAAGTGATCAGTCTAGAATCCTGTTTTTTAATTTAAATTTTTTTCCCAAAGCACACACCACCTTGCTAGGTCTTTGGAGTGACCCTGTAAAGTCTCACTGCAGAACAGAGCAAGAAACTCACCCTAAGGAAGGAGAGAAGCTCCAGGTGAATAAAGAAGCTCAGGCTGCTGTGCTTCACCCGAGCTCCAAGCCTGGAGCAGGAGCAGACTTCAAGGGAGAGAAGAGGAAAAACATTCAGCCTGAAGCTGAGAGGGAAAGTTCAGCTCCAACAAAGGCTCAGGAGGATCATCTCTTCCCTGGATTAACTGTGTGAGAAATCAGCTGCAGGTGGAAAATGAACTTTTATGGGCAAAGTCACCTCACAAACACTGACGTAAAATATTACAGAGCAAAGAGGGGCCCTTGTCAAAGGCTCACACTGTATTAGCTGTTTTTTAACTCCTCGGATTTCACATGCAAATACACATTTTGCTTTCAGATCCTGCAAACCAGGTGCCTGTGCTAAACTATTACAAATGAGCATTATGAATTTGAAATCTTCCCATTCAGACTATTGGCACCTTCCACAGATTTACATGACTAAGGAAAGAGCATCAGTGTCTCACTAGGCAGGTAGGTTTGGAAATATTGGACTTAAAAGCACATTTAAATCTAGGCACACAGAATGTTTCAATTCACATAGCAGCCATCCCACACAGACCAGAACCCTTCCCTCCCAAACATGGAAAACCTCATGTCCAACACAAGACAGCTAAATTCTTTGCTAGTCAACAGCAAAACGTGCTGCTTGCAAATACAGTCCCCTAGTATTTACTGTTGGTAACTTCACACTAAAATCCAGCTGCTCCCAGGCAGTGGGAAGGAGTTTTCTAAGGGAATTCTTCAACCTTTTGCAAGAAAAAGCACTTAACTCCGTGACCTTTTGCAATGTTTTCTCAGCCAGCTGCCAGAATTACTATTTTCTTTTTCTAATATACACTTTAATCTTCTGATCTATTGAAATTATATACTGTGTAAGAAGAAAAAGAGAATTAACTACTTCCTCTAAATTTCATTGCGCTTTTTTTCATGTTAAAAACTCACCATTTTCACAATTACTATTCTGGAACATTCACAGACACAACTGAAATACTGTTTTTAGAGGAGCACAAAAAGCTTTGAATTCCATCAAGTAAAAGTTCAGCTTGAACTGTTCAATATTGAAATTTGAAATGTGCACTTGTTTTAAGTATTTCAGTTTCAGAATTTCAAAATTAAAGTAGAAAGGAACCTAAAATCCTTGAGTGCCCAGCTCTGTCAGCCAGGGAGGAAACTCATTTTTGTATGAATAAACCCAGACAGGATGCTGGCTTGGCATGTCCACTGAAAAGCATTACAGTAGAAAGAGTCCACTTAATTCTATTAACTGCTTCTAATATCCCCTCATTGCAATTTCTAACTCAGCTTCAAATTGTCATAATTGGATCCCATTACTGCTTCTGGGGTTTTTGGTAGATTAGAGAGCTGCTATCATGAATCTCTCTCTCCCTGCTATGTTGGCAATTTTTATATAATCAAGTGACTCCTTATTTTTCTAGGGCATAGATTGTAAGTTTCATCACCAAGGCCTTTTCCTACCCCTCCCTCCTGACTGGAAGGACTGATATCCCATAAAACTGTTCATTAGGACAGCTCAGCTGAGCCACATCTTCACTCAGCAAGAATACTGGAATATATCACTGCTCCTCATCCCTGCCTTACCTCCATTCTGCCTCCTTAGATAACCTTGGAAGAAAAGGCAGAGCAGAGCATTTCTGTATCTCAAGAGTGTCCTTTTTCAGAGAGGATGCCCAGTGCAAGGCAGGAGGTGCAGAGCAGCCCTGGAGCATTCAGTGTCTCTGTCCTGGGATGTCACCCCCACCTTCAGAGCACAGAGCCACAGCAGAAACTGTCACAAAACAACCTCTGCAGAGCCCACAGCTGCTGTCACATATTGCTAGAGTTCTATTACCATTATATTACAAAGGTTCCACATTGCCAGAGTTTTGTACCTCCTTGATGTTTCTTGTAGGCAGCTCCTCTGGGCACTGACTCTTCCTTGTCCTCTCAGCAGCCAACTGGCTCCAGTCCCCTCAGCCAACCAACCCACTCTTTTATAACACTCTTCTTATTGGCTACAGCTGTGGCCTGTTAACATCAGGCCTGCTCCTAATCCTTAATAATTGCCTCAGCTGCAACTCTTTAGGGGGTAAGATTACATTCTGTACCACCTTCATTTACCCACACTGCTTCCCCCCCAAACACACCTCTGGAGAGCTGTCTGGAACACAGCAGACCAGCACCTGGAGCCACAGCCTCAGCAATCCTCACCCTGGAACTGAGCTGTGCTTCAGCTCTCAGAGAAATCCTCATGGATCCTCCTACCTTCAGGAACTGCACTGCCAAACAAAGGCTGATTAGTGACCTGAGTGACACTTTTCCTTTCAAGTGTCCCCAGGGAAAGACACTCCATGCATCAAGAACACAACTGCTTACCAGAGGTGCCTGTAAAAGAGGCTCTTCAGGCTGCAGGTCACACACACATCAATTATCTCAGCGGCTCCTGCAGCTCTGAACCTTTCCCGTGCTCAGCTCCACAATCCCCCTGCTGCTACCCAGCACGGGCATTCCCAACAGCACAACTACGCAGGATACACATCAGGAACACCATCTATTACTTTCTTCTTGGGTCATATCAAGACTAATTTAATCCCTTTTCCTTCCTTTCCCCCCCACCCCTGTCGCAGACAACTTTTATAAAAAATCCTTTCCTTAGGACTTTTCCTCCTGAGAAGCTGACAGGCCTCAGGAACAAAATGTAAACAATGGTTATCTGCTGCTGTGGAATGCAACAGGTGCATCTGTGATTGGCCCATGTTGGATGTTTATAATTAATGGCCAATCACAGTCAGCTGGCTTGGCTCTCTGTCCGAGCCACAAACCTTTGTTATTCATTCCTTTCTGTTCACAGCTTAGCTAGCCTTCTGAGGAAAACCTTTTCTTCTATTCTTTTAGTATAGTTTTAATATCATATATATCATAAAATAATAAATCAAGCCTTCTGAAACATGGAGTCAGATCCTCGTCTCTTCCCTCATCTGAAAACCCCTGTGAACACCGTCACACACCCCACACCCCCCAAAAAAAAGAAATAATTCATGACTTGAGAAGGCACTTCTCAATCAATTGGGAACAATCCATTTTAACTTCACTAAACCCCTGTAGCCAGCAGAGTGCATTATGACAGGCATGGGTGTGCTGGGCCACATCCAAGTTAAATTTAAGTTGACACTGATATATTAAACAAGCAACTGAAAGTACATGGATAAACTGATTTATTATATATTAAACAAGCAACAGAAAGTACGTGGAATTAGATGAAACTTTTAGCATGTATCTTGGAAAAAAACCCCAAATCAACAATTACTCTCACAGAGCAACCACTGGCAAAACCAAGCTCTTGGTAGGGAATTGTTTACTTTTTTCTGAAGATCAACAAGCATTATTGACTGAAGTATTTAAATATGATTCTTTTTTTCTTTATTGGCAGTTATTTTCTGTAGAGCAATTAAGACAAAGCTTGATTGCAAGGAAAGCTTCATTTGCAAAGAGAAATACATATTTCATGAAAGCTAATAAGGTGTTTCTAACTGTGGAAATTGCCCTACCTCCAAAAAATGCTGCAATCTCTTCTTCTGGGGGGGGGAGAGATTTTTCTATATTCTAAGTATCCACTCCTATTGAACTAATCAGTTGGTGATGCATGAAATTAGACTTCACCTGTCAGGGTGACCTTGTAAAGGTCTTTCTGAACCTATTATTTAACAAACACTCCAGGATAATTCATCAGGGAGGCCACAGAACTGGACACAGAGCTAACTCACACCTAAGGAACACACACATCTGGCTTTTTTGTAGCTCCGTATTATTATAGGAGCAAACCACATTTTGAGGAAACTTCCATTGAACCTTGACTTTCCTATGGCTTTAAAGAGAGAGAAAATTATTAAATATAAAAGCCTTTCAAAAAGTTCTCCTTTTTAATAATTTAAAATAATTTCCTGCTCCTGGAACAGGAAAAAAGGTGGGGAACAGCCCCAGTGACCACAACTGCAGAGCCCAGAGAAGAAAGGAATTGAGCTCAGGTTGTGCTAAATTCAGGACTGCACCTGAAAATCCTACACTGGCAACCTGGTGGACTGAGACAAAAAAACAACACTTGCAGAATTCCCACTGAAATGAGAAGTCCCAAGGCTTTCAGGAGGAAAGATGGCTGTGTTTTTATTTGCAGGAAATAAAAAGGAAGTGGCCGCCATAAATTTAATTGCACACAACAAACCAGAATAGCTCAAGCAGCTGGCGTGACACATAAATTATTAGCTAATTAACAGGTGTCTTTACTATGGATCACAGCAGCTTCTTGCTGGTGGACACAGGACACAAGATTTTGACAAAACACACACAGCCTTTGGTTGCAACACATCATGAGTTTTCAGTGGGTTTTCTCCCTTTTCTGTGCTCCTGAATGATCTGGCACAAACTCTGTAGAATGGTTTCTAACTACTTTAAAGGGCTGTGTGTCTCCTACGACTGCAGAGGACATTTAAATGCCAAGGGAACAATCTAGCATAGAAAAAAATGTGTATGTGTGTATATATAAACATGATCTCCACTTGTCCTTAATAAAAAATTAAGAACTCTACAAAAGCAAAGATGATCTCAGATCATCCACTTTCCTCATAAGGCTTCTTGCTTATTGAGTTAAATGCACAGTAAATTGATTTACGCACGAACCACAAGGTAGCAGAGGAAGAGAGAAGGTAAATAAGCCCTGACACTTTTTTCTCCTTTTTTACCCAGGCAGTCCCAATTTCTCTGCCATGATCCATCTATCCCAGCCATGTGCTGCAGACCGCCAGAGCAGGGGTGTCACTGATATTTTCTGAAAAATCCTTTCACCAGGATTTTACTCCTGAGAAGCTGAGAAGCCTCAGAAAACAAACATAAACAATAATTACCCAATTGCTTGGAATGTGGTTTGGAGGTTGCTCACCAACAGGTGCATCTTTGATTGGTTCCATGTGAATTGTTTTTAATTAATGACCAATCCCAGTCCAGCTGCGTCAGGACTCTGGTCAGTCACGAGTTTTTAGTATCATTCTTGTCCAGCCTTCTGATGTCTCCTTTCTCTTTCTTTAGTATAGTTTTAGTATATCAATTTTTTAATATAATGTCATAACATAATAAATCAGCCTTCTGAGAACTTGGAGTCAGATTCTCATCTTGAGTTTTTAGTATCATTTTTGTCTAGCCTTCTGATGTCTCCTTTCTCTTTCTTTAGTAGAGTTTTAGTATATAATTTTTTTTAATATAATGTCATAATATAATAAATCTTCTAAGAACTTGGAGTCAGATTGTCATCTCTCACCTCGCCCTGGGGACCCTGACAACACCACCACAATTGGTGACCACACAGGGGGATGCTCCAGTGCCCACGGCTCAACATGCAGCTCCATCCCCAACAGAACTCTTGCCACGATCCCGTGCCAGCCGTGGCCTCCTGATCAGCTGGGGCACATCAGGATCAGCTGATCCCCCCTCCTGCCCTGTCACAGTGTGCTAAAATCAGGGTGGCCAGGCTCGGTGACACCAGGGGTGTGACAGAGCCCCTGCAGGCTCTGCTCTGCCGATCCCAGCCACCAGGGATGGGCTGGCACAGGAACAAAGAAGCAGCAGCCCATATCCTGGGGTAGCTTTATTTGGCACTAGCTTCCCTTCAAGCTCAAATCTCCAAACACCCAAGAGCTCGACTGGAGGCTTACAAAGGTTTTTGTAACATGTAGCAGGCTCCATGGAGTTGCCTAGGGCCCCATGGAGGGCTGAGACATTCATAGGAAATGATGAGATGCAAAATAAGCTCCTGTCTTCTGCCTTTTGGACCCCAGCTTATCTCTGAAACCCCATAGGTCACTTTCCCCTAACCCTTACTGTTGGACAAGTTTAGATCCCTTTATAACCTATAAAAAAGAGGCTGTTTTAGCCCATTCCATAGAAGAAGAGCTGTTGCTGGAACCCTTCACAGACCCCTCAATAAAACCATTACTGTGGAACCTCAGGACAATTTTTCTTCTCCTCTCTCATCTGCTTCCCCAACAGCCTGCCAGGCGCCTTAGCAAGCAAAGAGCTGGAATTCTGAGAGAGCTGATAATCACTAAAGAGCTGATATCCTTTGGGCTTGCTAAAGTGGCCTGGGTATTTGGGCACCCTGTCCCCAGGAGGGACTGAGCTATCCGGCCTGTGCTGCCTTGCTCAGGGGGCAAAACCAGCCCAATCACCCACCCTTGACCAGAGCCAAACTCCGTCCTGCCACCATAATAGTTTTATAGTTTTTATTTTAATTTTTAAAATTTTAATAATACTCAGCTTGGAGGATCCCCCTAAGCTACAAGCCAACATTGTCTTCCTAAGGGCTCTGGTGAGGAGGGAAGCCCCAGCTCTGCCCAGGGACAAAGCTGCACTGCTCCTCCTCCTCAGCATCATCCTGTGGGCAACCCCTTGGGTTCCCACCCAGAGCTGGCATTAATAAAAGGCTTTTTAAAGGAGCTGCTCTCCTGGCCTTATTTATCACACCAGAGGGGCTCCCACGAAGCAAAGATGAGAGACTGCAGCTGACTGACTGCACATGGCCACTGCCAGGGCCCAGAGCACACTGCACTAACGCACCTTCCTCTGCACTGCTTTAAATTCCACCAAAGCACCATTTATAGAACATGAACACTGAAGAAACTGAATGAGTTTGGGGCTGGCTGGGTTCACTTCAGCACAGACACAATTCTGGACAGAAATGACAGAATCCCTTTGTTTTGAAAAAAATAGATTTGAAAATATTGACAGACAGAACTTAGCTCCAGAGGTGCTAATACATCCTGACAGCTAAAAATGTGGAGTTGAGGAAAACACAATTTAAAAATGAAAAATATTTACATCCATTTTTGTAATCTTTAAAAACCAAAAATTTCATATGTTGAGGAAAGTTAAATGCTTTTGTTTCACTCAAGGCTAATAATTTTAATGATCACACACACACACAAAAAAAGCCCTGAAGAAATTTCAGAAGCTAGCAGTGTAACAGAATCTCTATTACGCCTACAAATCCTCATTTTTATTGACTCTTGCAGCAATATCTTTGAAGTACAGCCCCAGAGAGGTGAACAGAAAGTTGAGTTTCCTTATACTGCGCAGCCTGAATTGGGAATTTTCTGATCTTACTGTGTGTACCCACAGGGGCTACGAGAAAAACCACGCCAGCTGTCTGTGATCAGATGTCCTGCCCTCAGACAAACACCACTGGGGGCAGAACCAAAGGCAGAGCAGAATCAACACTAAATTATCATGGCAGAGAAGTTTTTATTTCAATGCTTCCTTCACAAACTAGTCATGTAGCAAATTTTTTATTTCTGGGAGAAGGAATGATGCTATATCATCTCCATCTTAAAAGGCATTTTTGTGCAATTTATTCTCCAAGGTGGAAAAAAAGACCAAACCAAAACACAAAACCAAAAAAAAAACCCACCCTAAACAAACAAACAAAACCCCCCCAAAAACCAAATCCAAAACAAAACAAAAACCTCAAATGAAAACCCACACCACAAAAACAAACAAACAAAATAAACAAACAAAACCCCAACCAAACCAAACCAACAACAACAAAAAAAACACCCCAAGAAAAATAAAAAAGTCCCAAGGAAAAAATAATCAACCATGTCGTGCCCCCTCACAAAGAATAACTCATTACATTTCTGTAAATTATGGCCTTGAGAGCACTGAAGTAGTCATGAAATGACCAAGCTGTATTTATTCTCTCCATTTATGAAATGGAGAAAATGCTGCAGCACGGAAAAGCTTTTCTGTTCACGGCTTTTTTACATTATTAACAAATACATGCTGGGTTTGTATTTGGAATTTGATGAAGATTATCAGTGTAATTTCACAGGTTCCCAGTGACACATCCAAGGAAGGAGTTTAACAGGGAGCTGAGCTGACATTTGGCTTGCAAAGCCTTTGAACTAGTGAGTGCATTAATTCCACTGCAAACATCCTAAGCCCACAAAGGCTTATTGCTATTGTTCCTGAATTATCCACAAGCTTTGAATTAGCACATGAGAGGCCTCCCAGAGGGTCACAGATCATTGGCTCTGCCTAGACCAGTCTCCAGCATGCTGATCAATAAGAGACATAATTGCAAGGTCTCGAATAATTGGAGATTTCAAAGGACTGCTACAGTCTCCACAACACACAACTGGTACAGAAGCATGTAAAAATACCACAGTCTGGGGGGACTGTAAAACAATGCTCTAGCTGCAGTTTTTAGAGACTCTGCCCTTTCAGAAGCATCCTTCTTTATCATTAGTAGCTGGCAATTCCACCCATCATTTTCTGGACAAAATTAGTTCAGGTTATGAATATTTGAGATTTGAAAACTCTCTTCTAACTTATACTGGAATAGCACTGTCTAACTTCTGGGGGAGGAAACAGAAATTGCAAATATGCTTCAAGGATTTTTTGTGACTTTGTTCACAGGGGTGTGAGGATGAGGGAAGAGATGAGGATCTGACTCCATGTTTCAGAAGGCTTGATTTATTATTTTATGATATATATTACATTAAAAATATACTAAAATAATAGAAGAAAAGGATTTTATCAGAAGGCTAGCTAAGAATAGAATAAGAAAGAATGATAACAAAGGTTTGTGGCTGGGCTCTCTGTCTGAGCCAGCTGACTTTGATTGGCCATTAATTAGAAACAACCACATGAGACCAATCACAGATGCACCTGTTGCATTCCACAGCAGCAGATAACCATTGTTTACATTTTGTTCCTGAGGCCTCCCAGCTTCTCAGGAGGAAAAATTCCAAGGAAAGGATTTTCCATAAAAAACGTCTGCGACAATTTTTTTGCTCTTTTTTTACAGAACTGGGAAGCTTCAAATTAAAATCAAATCCATATAAATGAGATCACACCTATAATACAAGATTTGCAGTACATCCTGGTCTTACTGAAGTATCAGAGTTCTAACAGTAATAACTTTCCCTGTTCCTGCTCTGCCAACAGAAGTCTATCAGAGCTTTGAGCTCGGATGACACCTGGGATATGCTGGTGGTGCCAGAGAAAGCACAGGACCTGAGCTGCCCCACCATCACATGCCATTGCAAAAGGGCAAGAGCACCAGCACCACAGTGGGTTAGGTGGGGAAAAATCAGCTGCTGCTGAGGTGTTACCTAATTCCAGAACAAACTTCAAAGCTTCCACCAACAGCGTGGAATGACCTACTATTCAGTTTTGTGATATCCCTACACTACTTCCACAGAAAGAAGAAAAAAAGCAAAGGTCTTGACTGTTCCATTTCTGGACCTTTTTACTGCCTGTAATCTCAAAGGGAATGGTATCTTCTGTCAGTCCCACTTCTAAAATGCTGCTTTTCAGCAAGTTTTTGGTTTTGTTTTCAAAGGCTCAACCCTTCCTCGAGAAGATCAGACAACAGCTCATCATCTGCTCGAATGCAGAACTTCATGTGAAGCAGGGATTAATTGCCAAGAAAAAGACTGCACTTTCAGATGTTGAAGCAGTCTGACAAGAGCAAGAAAAAGTTTCCAGCAGAGGGCTAAGAGAGGTCAGATCAGCCACAGAATAATCAGTCTCCGGTGCAGGGCTTATGATTTGTCACGCCGGCCAATGAATATTTCATTCTGCCTGCGGGTGCCACCAGGAGCCAGAGTGCTCAAACAACACTAAATGCTTCTGTTCTAAGAACATTTCTGTCCAGGGCCCTGCAGCTGGAAGTGCAGGCTGCCAGAAGAGGCACCTGAGGCAGCCTCAGCGTGGGCAGTGCCAGCCTGAGAGCGGGAAGGAACTGGCAGGGTCTGGAGCAGGGAGGGGACACAGGAGGTCCTGCTCTATTCATTTTCTCTGGTTTGTACCTGAACAGGCTGTGGGAAGGCTCTGCCCCAGCTGTAAGTGCAGCAGAACGTGGAGCTGGACAATGGCAAAAGCTCCACGAGGCCTGGAAAGCTCAGATTCCTGTTTGGAACAAGAATGCTTCTACATGGGAATGCCACAAATGGGAGCACAGGAGGGAAATGTTGAGCACCACAGGGCAGGAGCCCAGGACCCTCAATAAATAAATAATGGAATAAATAAAATAAATAATATTTTATATCAATAAATAAAGCTTTTTGCAGTAGTTGAGGAGGAGAAAGCCTGCCCCGAGCCTTGAGACACAAACGCTGTGTCCTCATTTCACATCCACAGCTTGGGACATTCTTCCCTCATTGACATCAGAAAACAAACTGCACCCACAATATCATACATATTATGGGTTATATTAGAGGGTGCTCATCTTCTATGCAGCAAATACATGGTTTTTTCTTGAAAATACATCAGAGATTGCACCAGTCAAACATTACATTCCACCCCATTCTAGCAACAGGACTCCAAGAGAAAAACAGACCAGCACCCTGAAGAACAAAAAGAAGAAAAAAACAATCTCCTGGAAAGTTCCTAAATACCGTGCTCAACTGAATTTTTTGCTGAACTATCCCCTCTGGAAATTGCATTTCAAAGAACTGAGAGGAGACCTAAAATGAAGAGCTTAAAGTACAAACCTTGAAACTCAGCATTTCTCCATGTTTGACCATGTTTCATCCTAAAATATGAATCAGTAAATAATGCAAAGCAAGTCAGTTGTGTAACAGGAAGGAAAAGAGAACTGGAAACAAGGCCCAGAAAAATCAAAGAAATATCATATTTTTAATATGACTGTGAGGCATTTTAAAATATTGAAAGATAGGTTATAAAACCAGCCCATTTGTAATTAATTGTCTTTGAAATTATAAACACACAATTTTTACACATTCCATGACAAATGCTTTATTTAACCATTGATGCCATTTTGCAGCTTCTCTCTCTGATAACTTTTAATGCCCAGCATGTCACTGTGACAGCTGGAAAGAAATCTGATGTGAGTTTTCTCATTAAAAGTAAAGCTGTGTTAGTAACCAAATACTCAAAAATGTGAAATGTTAAAATTTAACAATGGGGAATAGACTTCTTTCAACTTAACCAAAAAATCAGAACTTGAACTTTGTCAGAAACAGCGGTTTGCTGTTATTTGAAGGGAAAAAGTTGTAGGTGTTAAAACATTTATCAGGAGTTGAATAAATTGCCAAGAAGTTAAGGGTAGAAGGTAAAGCAGAACAGAAAAAATAAATTATACAACACATGTTGTAAGAGACAGACTAGAATTTGTATGGGATAGAAACACAAACAATCCTCAAGGATTTGCTCTGTAAAAAGCTTGTGAGAGAAAGTGCTCCTGGGACTACCTATTACCAGAAGATATCCCATTCTAATGGACATTCACTAAACTTCCACTCTTAATGGAAAACATTGCCTTTGGGGGACATGCTTTTATGACAACACTACTTCTTCAGAAGTAAAACTCATCTCATTCTTACTTTAACAAAGCAATTTTACTTGTGCCTGGTTTTCTTTGGGTGAAAAAGAATAAAAGGCTACTAAAATATTCCAGTCATCAGAACAGCACGGTGCAGAATCAGGCGCAACCCCAAGCCATGCAATATTCCATCTCTTCCCAACACAAATGGAATGGCCCTGTTTTAACCACCACATTGAAATATTCACATGGGTTATACATTTGGTCACGTTTTATGCAGCCCAAACTGATATTTTAAAATAATAAATTGTAATTTCACATTGCTTCTGCCTCTTGCATCTGATACTAAGAACGCAAGCATTAAGGGGAAGCAGGATGCAGTTCAGAGACATGAATTCAGGTGACAGAATCAATAGACAATATTTACTGGTCAGCAGAGTATCAGGCTGAGCTTTACAACTAAAATCAAAATTATTGACAACAGCAATTCAAGTGCCTTCACCCTCCCAATCTTTAGTAGAATTTGCTCTCCTTTGGCATTAATTTCTTCAGTGGGAGCTTTGGGAGTCCTCAAATCCAGATGGCTTATTCAGGTATTTAATTTTAGGCACCTGCACTTGCTGTGATCTGTGCTTTGACAAAGATTTGTGCGTGTTTGCCCCAGTTCACTGCGTAGGGAGCAGGATACTTTTCAGCAAGTGGTTACAGGAACAAGCTCCAATACTTACATTCTTATTTAATGATGATATCTAGCTCAGCAGCCTCTGCCCACATGGATTTTAGAGCTCTTGGTCTAAGAACACGAGTGCCAGAGTGGATTGAACACCAAAGAGCCTTTGGGCTTTGGACTGTGCTCAGACATCACAGCCACACGGAGTTCCTGAGGATTCCAGCAAATCCATCTCCAATGCAAAAGTCACCTGAGCTTTTCCAGAGTCCCTAAGTGGATCTCCTCCTTCACCTTTACCCCTGCAGTAAGATGGACTCTGCTCCTACCGTCCTTCCTCCCCTCCTGCTCAGGAAGGGTATCCCTGGCTGAATTCCAGGCAACAGCATTCCCTCAGAATCATTCCACGTTCAGCCGCACGCAACGCCGCAAACTGCGGAAGCAAAGTCTCAACAATATTTCCTGAAAAAGACAAAGTTTATTCCACACGTTTTCTTCTCGACAGAAGCTTTATTACACTGCTCTGTGTAGTGCCTCTTCACAGAAAAACAGAGCCTGGGTTACTAATCTCAAATTTTAACCATGGAAAAACAGCTATTCCTCAGGACTCATTGCCACACAGTTGCTGCTGCTTCTGCTCATGATTTGCAAGCATTTCCCTGTTAAATGACACTCTGCAGTGTGCCAAACGTGCACACATGGCCCTGCAGCACTCCCAGCAGCTCTGAACATTCTGCACAATTACCACACCAAGGGCTGATTATGTTTTACTGCAACTGCTCTTTCTAGCAAATGCCTCAGCAAACTGCAGTGCTGCAATTATGATATGCTGATGGTGAAGTCCTTCACACCTTCCCAGCATTTCACCAATTTTTATTTATTCTGCTAGGAAATACGTGAGAAATATAATTCTTTAGCATCCTTTTGTCACTTCTGTATCAAATTAACCGTTCACCCCAAAAAGAATACTAGCTTGTACATATTTTCTGTTTCCCCACTCTTATCAGCCCAGACCAAATACAGCGAGGGCAGTTCCCAAAAGCACTTGGTCTTTCAAAACCATCAAACCAGCTCAGCCAATAACACTGTTTTTGTGGTTTCACCAACCACTGTGACAAATTTGATCTTGTCAGTTTTCAATGTAAATGGCAAGGTACAGCTAATGCAACGTTTTGCATTCAAGCCAGTTTTGAAAATAAAATACACTTGCTACTGGTGGTATTTTTATACACAGGAAAATGGAGTCATAGAATAAATTAAGTCAAAGAACCCTTCAAGGCCATCTGCTGCAGCCACCTCCTCAAATCAGGGCCAACTCTGAAGCTAAAGCACTTGCTCAGGGCCTTACACACCCTCTTTTCAGTGTGTGCAAGGATGGAGATGCCACAGCCTCTCTTTTCCCTCGTCTCTCCTGTAGGGAAAATCTCAAGGAACCTCCATGTGCATCGCCCCTTAGGCTTTCCCCTCCAATTTTTATATTTGATTTGGACCTGACAAATACATGATGGGTATTCCATTTCAGTATTTGGCCTGGATCTACATGTTAGAAACTCATGAGAAGTATGAAACTGCTTCCAGAAGACACTTTATTTTCAGCAGGGGTTTCCATTCCATAAACCAATGGGCTGAGATGGCTGGAAAACAGATACAATTCTGTCCACACCTTTCCCATGCCTGATCATCTCCCAACAATCAAAGCACTGTGTTGTGGCTGTGGAAGGACAGGATTGAGGCTCTGGCACCTTCTCATCTCTCAGTGCCAAGAGGTGGAACATTTCCTCCCAGGCATGGATGTATGGAGCAAAATAACCCACAGGGACGAAGTATGCAGTTAATATCTGGGATTATAAACCCTGAAACAGATTTTAAATCCCCACTTAATCCAGACACAGTCTTTTATTTTGATGTTATTGATTCCAGAAGCTTGAGAACAGAATCTCAAAAACTACAAAAAGCACCCACTGTGATTAAGATAAGCCTGTATCAGGTAGCAATCCTACCTTATTCCTACCACATCTAAGAACTTCATTTTATGGGACCTGCTAATTCAGTTGCAATAAATTTTTTTTTTTAAAAAATCTATATAGCAGATTTATGTTTACAGATGATGGAACAGTCCGAGATGCAGAAATTGAACCTTTTTGTGAAGGATACTGAAGTAAAAAAAAGTTTCCAAGCAAAGGACAAGAGAACTGCACTGGTCTTCACTTCTTTCTTTCTCTTCTCAAGAGACAGCATGCATCCCCCTTCCTCCCATCTGGACTTCATGGCAGCTCATATCAGATCGGTGAGGAAATCTGGGTTGTTCTCTCTGCTCCAGAAACCCCTTCTGTCCTCGGGATGTGATGGAGAGGATGCTCCAGCATCCACCTGAGCCCACCAGGTGTCTCCAGAGCAGCTCCTTCACAGGGCTTGCTGTTCCCCAGTGTCCTGCACCTCCTGCCCTGTGGGAGCTTGTGGGAACCCAGGACACCCCTCTGGCTGTCCAGGATGGCCAGGACCCTGCCAGGGGGCTCAGATGCCCTGGCACAGAGCCCAAAACACCTGTGGGTTTGATTATGACCCATGGAGCAAATTACCAACCTTAGATGAAGATCAGCAAGCCACAGCAGTTTAGGTAGAATAACAGTGAATTTATCATGGGGTGGAAAAGTAGATTTTGGGGTTTTGGTATGGGGGTTCAGGAGGCAAGATAGAGGGAACTGGGTGTGCCCAGCCTTTCTCCTTCTTCTTCTTCTTGGCCTCCATCTTCTGCTGTGATGGTGGCACTGACAGATTGGTTTAGAGTAGAAGCTCACTGTCTAACACAGGTGATAGGCATTGGAAAGTAATTGTAAACATTGTACACGTAGTTTTTAGTATAAAGCCATAACGCTGCCCTGGGGGCAGGCAGAGTGCCTGGAACTGTCCTGCTGGATGGACCTCGGCAGGGCAGGAGAAAGAATTTTATAGATAAGATACAATAAACAACCTTGAGACCGAGAAATGAAGAGCCCTGACTCCTTCTTCAAGTGTCGGCACGGGAAAAGAGACTTTCCAACTCTTCTTGGGGTCACTCTGAGCAGCTAAAGATCCCAACAGGAGATCCCAACACCTGAGGCACGTGCATGAGATCAGTTTGTGCTGTGCCACATTCTGAATTTACAGTTTCACTCGGACCCTTTGGCTGATTCAGAGGCGAAGGATGAGATAATTGGATCAGGACTGGCTGGACTGAGGAAGGGCGGAATCAAGTTCTAATTTCATTTTATATCTATCTATGAAGGTGTCAGCAAACACTAAGATTAAATGCCAATTCAAATGCTCAGGTTTAATGAACAGATGGCAAACAAATCAGAATCCTTGCCATTTTTAGTTCTGAGATGAATATTGTCCCTTTTTACTTTTCAAAACAATCTAGCTTAGCTAAAACAAAACTAAAAATGTATATATACATTATAACCAGGCTACAGATTGATTGATCACAGCTGAAGTTTTATATTCAACCAGACACTCAACCTTTTTTATCTATTTCTTCATATATAAAGTTCCAGGATCTGCATCACAATTCCACCAAAATTAAACTTTTAGTAATTACATGTAAAGCCAGCAGCTTCCTTCATTACACCTCAGTTTGCAAGAAATCCAAAAATGAATTGTAAATATAAATCTGTGAGTATTTCTCTGTAAAACAGCAGCAGCAAACAGAACCTAAAATTCATTTGTAAAGCTGTCATTCCATTCAAACACATGAAATAAAATCATTTTAATTCTTCACATGAATCATTTTAGATTTAAAAAGACAATAATCCATTTCCTTCTATCTTGTCACCACCAGAACTAGATGAATGCTTTCAGATGGATGCTAATAGAGGGTTACATTATAAAGGTTATTTTCTTTTTCCACAAAGAATTATTTCTAAAATTCTAAGTAATAGAGGAAAAAAAAAACAACATAAAAATACTTAAATCCTCCTTCAACTACTGTTTAGGTGCAGACTGGTATGATAATAAAATCACAAAATTCTCACCTGATGCAATTTATAGATTGAAAAAACCTTGGAACATAAGTGAATCACCTTCATTATGCAGTTGTACCAGGATTTCATACATTTGGAGCTCGTTTATTGCAAAGAATGAGGTTCTTCAAAGTCAGTCTCCCACAAGTTATCATTTCTATACATTATATACTCCCTCCTGTCAGGAACAACCATCCATGACATATTTATCTGAATTATTTGCAGCCATTATGAGAAGAATTCCTGTTACACCTGCTTAGAAATACTTTTCCAGGCCATATGCTCTCCAAATAGCCTCCTCTGTGTCAAGACAAGTGCTGCAGAATCATTCAGGAGAAAGGGAACAAAGTCTGCTTGAAATCTGTTCTACAATTGTCCTCAGACCATCAGAATCTCATTATGTTTGGATACCTTAATTTATATCAGTTTTGTATTTGGGCAACAGTGGCCAGAAGACTCTATTTCCACCCAAGGGGTTTGAAATGTAGAAAATTGAATATTTAAGAGAAATTTAAGAAAATTTATATTGATGTTTTCCTTCACGTAATTTCATTCAGAAAGTCTTCATTATTCCTGTTCACATATCCACAAGACACAACAGCAAGTCAAAACATTAATTCATGACTCCTAAATCCCAAACACTGTACTTGGTTTGGCTGGGGAAATACCACACAGAACATCATCTTCAAACATTTCATTTGGGGAGAGCCTGGGGATGCAAACAAAAAAGAAAACAAACGTAAAACCCAAAATCAAAAACGTACACGTTAAACAAAAGACTTGTGACAAACCAAGACCTGTCACACCTTCAGGTCGGGGTGGCCAGACTGAGCCACCCATTGCAGCCATGCTGGAAAAAGCAGAATTTCCCCAGGGAGCAGCTCCTGAAGGTCTGCCTGCTGGAGACAGCTACCACAGCAGTGACAAAAGGCAGGAAAAGAAAGATCGGCTCCAAGTCTTTCAGAGCAGTCCTCAACACTGGTGCAGTCTCACTTTACAGAAAGGTTTAAAAGAAGAAAAGGGGATAAAGAAAGTCTCAGAAGACAGCCTGTTCTGCAACCCTGCACTTTCCTCTTAAACACAGGGGCGGGAAGAAACATTTTGTCCCGCAGCAGCCCACAAGGCTGCAGGATCTTTATCACTTATTTTTTCTTTCCCTGTGTCTGCAGCACAAGTGAAGTCCTTTTTTGGGTGGTTTCAGGAGCAGAAGAGGGTGGGAATTCGTGACTGCACTGAGCTGTCTCCCTCCTGCCCTCCACCAAGCAGGAACTCACCCCAAACATAGATGATGTTCTGCTTCTCAGTAAAGCCAAGAACCAAACCCTCTCTTGACTTCAAAGACCCAACTGGTTTTGACTCAACAACATCAGAAAGGATTTTCAGGTTCATATTGTCTTTAACACCAAGTTGTATCTTGGTATTACAGTAACTTCCATAAATACTTGGTAGATTATACTATAGGACCTTTCCAACCACTAACTTCCTCACTGGAATAAAACTTTTAATTTGAATTTGCAGTCACTTGGCTTTCAGAGCTTGATGTAGAACTTCCTTCTTAGACAAACTAATCTCCAAATATGTTTTGTTGAAAAGATTGCTATTTGCAGATTTCAAAAGATAGAGCACAGACTATGACAACTTGAATGTTTTTTGTAATGACTTAGCACATTCTTAGACACAGAACTTAAACTCAAAATGAGCAGAGGTATAATCTCCAAGGGAGAAACATCATTATAATTTACAGAAAGAACTAAAAATACAAAACAAAACAAACCCAAAAAACCAACCCCCATACATACTAAGCATGGATCTGCTAAGTACTTCAAACACTTTTTCTACCACTAGGGCTTTCAAGGTACATTTTCATAACGTTCCATTTTAAAGAAATAATGAAATATTTGTTTCAGGAAGTGCTGTTCATCGACATTTATTTCCAACTCCCTGATTTTGCCCGTGGGTGAGGCCAAGGCTTGTCACTGTTCAGGCTCCCAGCTCCCCTTCCTGTGGGGAGATGCTGCTGGACAAATCCTTACAACCAGGAGCAAAAGGCTGGACACTCAGCATGGACAGAAGAGTCTCAGCACAGTAAAGCTGCACCTTCCAAAAATCCCTGGCCCTGGAAGCTCCTCTGAGGCCTGAGGCCCTGGCACCACTGAAGTCTAAGCCCAAATCACTAGAAGAGATTCCCTTGTTTAAGTGGTGTATCCACAGCCTGCCAAGGCCATTTTACACCAGGAGGAGTTTTTAAATTATTTTGCGTCAGCTCAGAAAGCATTTAATTTCTGAACCCCAGATTTTTTTTTTTTGCATAAAAAAAAGGAGTCTAAGACTAAGCCAAAAATTATTACCAATATATCAAGGGTCTATGAACATAATTTTTCTCCCTGTCATCTTGGATTTGGAGGTCAGCTGTTGGTATCCACCGATCCCTGACTCATTCCAAAGGGAATTTAGGAAGCTGTGATTTATTCCCAGACTTCCCAAAGTCTGGGAGGAACTGGCTGACCTGAGATGGCCAGAATGTGGCCAGGCATGTTTGCTTTTCCCTTTGCCCAGACTAACTGCTTAAGGAAGACAAGGAGCAGAGGAGAGGAATTTTATCTTTAATGCAGAATCCTCTCTGTGTGGAAGAGATGCCTTTGAGGTGCCCAAAGAAAATGGCAAGCAAGCCCAGGACAGACTCCAGACATGGCAATGAGGGAGAATGAATGAACATTAATACACTGCAAAACAAGTTTTAAATACCTGCAGGAATCTGGAGCCTATTATTCTGTCTGGTAATTGCATTAGTCCCTGATCCATACCATCACTGCAGCAGAAATTATTACTACAACCAGTAAATAATCAGATACATAAAGACCTTTGCTTAAAAATATCAAAGCACTTGGAAAAAGAGGGAATACAAAACCAGGGAAAGGGGAAAACCAAGAGAAAATCAATAGGAAAACCAAGCTAAGTTTCATGTTCATATTTTTAATTCTAAGTTAAACCAGTACATCTTGCCCAACTACTACTCACATAACAATAATCCTAACACACAGCTGTTACTACCCAGCCATTTATTTTAGTGGATCCTAAAGAAAACATTTCAATGTGTTTTTTGTTTCTCTCAGTGTTTTCCTGCAAGTATGTTCGTCAGGAGTACATTTGCACAAACTCAGCATAACACTGATTTCTGGGTTACAGCAATAATCACACAGCATCTTAAAAAAAAAGAAAAAAATAAGAAGATTCCCGGTGAACAGTAAAGCCAAAAGAACAATAAAAGTGGAATACATTGCCTCCTATAGTGTTGAGACAGGTTAATTTTAGAAGGCATTCCAGTTACCCAGGATAAATGATTTGAAAATCCAGTTTGATCTCAGTAATTATATGGGAGGTATATTTCACATTTGAGAATTAGTTTGTAATTGCAGTGATAATTAGACCCTTCATTATCCTTGTACAGATAATTTTGTAAAAATGTGAAGTGCTTTGAACACATTCTGACCAAGACTGTGCTCTTTAAAAGAAAATTGCTCGAGATGAAAACTGCAGCATAGGAGGACTACCAAATAAATTTTCCTCCAAATGTCCAATTAAGAAAGAAATGTAAATATGAGTAATGTAGTCGTTAAAACCCCCAAATGAAAACGTGGTGCA
The DNA here is from genome assembly GCF_035770615.1 of Melospiza melodia melodia. NCBI lineage: Eukaryota > Metazoa > Chordata > Aves > Passeriformes > Passerellidae > Melospiza > Melospiza melodia. The sequence goes on along the minus strand of NC_086205.1, from coordinate 6,303,143 downwards.
GTTATCCCTGCAATGTGCAGCTGGAACCCTGTGAGCTCAAACTGACAGCAAACATCATAATTTCCTGACCTCTGCAGCCTGAACAGAAGACTTGTGGCCCCTTTAGGAGGTGGAAGCATCTCATTCTTATTCCTCTTTTTCCAAATGATCTGTCACCTCACAACAAACTTGTATATTTTCCAAAGCAGCTGATACATACACTGGGACTTCAACAGAAAACGTTGCAGGTATGCAAATCCCAAGGGCATTTTCTTCTGTTCTGAGAAATGAACACCCATTTTTCAATCCTTATTGGACGTGTGAAAAAAAAACAAACCAGTCCACAAATGACAGCAATAAGACAGCAGTCTCTTGAATTAATATCAAGGTTCTTTTTTTAGTTATTAAATTTTGATTTGTGTGTGGCAATAAAAGATTTTCGTTATTTATATGTCTGTATTTGTCTGGGCAGCTGTTCCTGCACAAGAATGCTGATCCCTTGCAGAGGGAGCACCAATCTCGTTTTCACATTCACATGAAATGTGTTACAAATACTGGAGTTCTTTAAACGGTGCCTTCAAAATAGTTTTGATTAAATTTCTCCAGAGACCAGAGCATGATTACAGACTACTTCACAACTCATTTATCTGTCATTTAAACAGATCTACACTGAAATAGGTTCTGACACAATACAAATAGAGAAAAAAACACATAATTTGAATAGTATTTCTGGCAAAACATTTATTCAGTATTTTCCCTGTTCCTTTGGGTGTTTTTATTGATTAGATGAACTATTTTAACTGCTGTGGCTGAAGCAGCTGGGTGAAGATGTGAAATATGCTGCATGAATAAAATTCTGGGTCAGATGTGCACCCCACCAGTCTCAACACCAGCTGTGAGAACAAAGGTGCTCAACATCACTGCTTTGAAGCCACAGAATGATGGAAATGATGTGACACATAACCCAGAGACATGGGAGGAGAAGCAGGAGAGAGGTGATCCTGCAAAGCATTTCCATCTTACAGTCCAACTGGGAAATCAGTTCAAATCTGGTTTTCCGGATTTTTTTATATGCTGTTTAATGCTTCTCTTTGAAAATACATTTATATATAGTGCAGAAAACACTTCTGGTTGGTGTCGTGCCTTCCAGCAGATCTGCCATGCTTTCAAGCACAAGGATCCTTTGGTGGCAAAAAGCATGCAAAGACAAAATGTAAAAAAAAAAGCAGACAAGCATGCATGCCCTTGCGTGGTGAAGGAGGCTGCAGATTGCACACCACAACAGAAAGCCTGAGTTTCACAGAATAAGGTGACTTCTTGGCAATTATTCAAAAGAATTACATCCTATTGAGGGATTTAATCACTTCTCTCAATATTACTGGAACCTCCTTCACCTTATGCATGAGTCACAAGTGCAGAAATTCATCTGATATCTTGACAGAGCAAAGGGCTTGAAGAGCAGCAGTGGAGGCAGACAGGCTGAGAGTCAGCCTTGAGAAATTCCAAGTGTGTGCAGATATTCCACAGGAACAGGGAGCAAGAGGCTGAACCACCACTCCGAGGCTGTCAATAGTCTTGGGTAAGTAGTCTGAGCACAAAGGTGACAAAACCCCCATCTCCTTTGTGCCTGTGAGGCCACACTCAGCTTTGCCAAGAAGGGAGGAAAGAAGCCACAGGAGAGCAGCCCTAAGCTGAGTGCTCCAAGCCCTCCTGGGGCTGCCAGCTGTGATGGTGTTCACAGGGGTCCGAGGATGAAGGAAGAGATGAGGATCTGACTCCATGTTTCAGAAGGCTTGATTTATTATTTTGTGATATCTATTCCATTAAAACTATACTAAAAGAATAGAAGAAAATGTTGCATCTCAGAACGTTAGCTAAGACTAGAAAGGAATGAATAACAAAGGTTTGTGTCTTGGACAGAGTCCGAGCCAGCTGGGTGTGATTGGCCATTAATTAGAAACAACCACATGAGACCAATCCCAGATGCACCTGTTGCATTCCACAGCAGCAGAAAACCATTGTTTACATTTTGTTCCTGAGGCCTCCCAGCTTCTCAGGAAGGAAAAATCCTAAGGAAAGGATTTTCATGAAAAAATGTCTGCGACAACCAGCCCTGGCTCACTCCTCAGCCCATCTCACACTCTGAGAGAAAATTCACATGGCATTATTTTAGAGGGAGATCCTAATGAACAAATCTTCACTGCAGCTTTAGCAAAGCAATCAAAACTCTAGACAAAACCATAATTCTACACATGCTTTAGCAGCCTGCCCCTGGTTTCAATACCTGCTCATCTTGCTAAGCTGTCACTGGGGGATTTTGACATGCAAGAGCTGCCAATGCAGGAAATACCCATTAAAGGGAAGCTGAAATGTTACACATAAAGTGCTAAAGTAGGATTGGACGTGGCTTTTGACTTTGCAGAAATGTCCCCCCAGCAGAACTGTTCAGCAAACCTTCAAAGCAAAGGGTCAAGGTGTTTTGTCAAAGTAGTATTGCAAAGGCACTTCTGATAGGGCAGGATGGGGATAATTGTGGTGAACAGACAGAAGTGACAGATCAATGCAATCAGATTTCAACTGACTTGGGATGGCAAAAAGCTTCATCTTAACCATAGTTCTCAACAGGCCCCTAGAAATGGCTAGGAACCAAGGCACTGGGAATCCTCAGAAATCTTCCAAATTCTGAGATTCTAGTCAAAGCAAATGATTAAAAATCACACAAACTTAAAACTGAAACTACAAAAACTACACAACTCCCCCCCCCCCACCATCCAAAAGCTAAAAACTGCAATCTGTTCCTCTCCATGCCCTCCTGTTCTCCCTGCTGCAGGACTGCCTGTCCCACCTGTCTGCAGGAGCTCCTGCAGAGCCCCCACATTTCTCCTGGCACACTTTTCAGATGCTCACCATGTACTGCCAGGGACACCTGACCACACACACATCAAATACTCATTTTTATCAGCTCATATTCTTCAGTAAAATCTCATTTTCTTGGGAATTGGCTAATCTCAGTTAAATGAGCTGTTGATGGCTAGTCAAAGCCAACAATAATTTTAAAAGCCGTGTGTGTGAGAGAAGAAAAACCAGAAGTAAGTCTGATAATGAAACACAGTTATAGGCAGTTTGATGTAGCATTTTTGTTCCTTTTACAAAGAGAGAAGTTTTATTACCTTTCATTATCTGCAGGTAATAAAACCTAGCAGAGGTTATCATTAGTGGATATTCTATTTTGCCTGGAATTATATATATCTATATACATATGTATTATTACAGTTAAATCTATCAAGCATTTAAGCTATTTTGCCAGGAACTGTTGTCTGTCATTTTTGGCCCAGCTGCTGTGATGTGTCTGTACTGCAGCAGAGGTGAAGGCAGTGTTGGGGATCTGTCACAGACATCTTTTATGAAAAATCCTAAGAAAAGGATTTTTCATAAAAGACGTCTGTGACACAGCAGTGTGCACTGTGGAAAGATTCCCCGTGGGATTAACAGAGGGGAAGCTTTAGGGAAGGTCCCAAGGCTGGTTAGAGATGTCAAACCTTTTAGGGTGTACAGAGAGATAACACATTTTCATTTCCTCCTAATAATAAAGATGCAGATACACCATCACTAGAAGACACTGATCATCACCAATCCTTCCCAAAGCCACAGAAAGGCAACACCCTTGGGGAAGATGGAACAGGAAAGCCTTATAAATATGATTGTCTGGCAAAAGATATTGAGAATATGGAAACTATAAGCGAGATTGAAATGAAAGCAAGCTTTGAGATACCTCAATTACTGAACAACTGGAAAACAATGGTGTGGCTGGCTGAAGGTGATCCCCTTTTGATGGAACAACACCCTCTGCTTGCAGACAGGTCCAAGGGTCAGAGCAGACCCTACAGCTCGGCAGAAGGGGCCCAAAGAGGAGTTTTTAGGGTTTAAAATGTAACACAGTGTGGTAATGTAGTGATTCTAATAGGCTGTATGGAAATGCTGTAGGATTTGTATCTTGTACTAGACTGGTTAGTGAGAATTAGAATATGCAACACAGAAGATGATTTATGGTATTGTAATGGGAACCTCGCTCTCTTACCCCTTTTACTCTCTTTCCCTCTCATCCTCTTTCCCTCTCTCTCCCTCTCGGGCCTGCTCTGAGCTGTGGCTGCAGCTCCCAGCAGGGCCCTGCACCCAGGCCCTTTGCAATGAACCCCAAATCCCAGCAGGGCCCTGCACCCAGGCCCTTTGCAATGAACCCCAAATCCCAGCAGGGCCCTGCACCCAGGCCCTTTGGAATAAACCCCAAATCCCAGCAGGGCCCTGCACCCAGGCCCTTTGCAATGAACCCCAAATCCCAGCAGGGCCCTGCACCCAGGCCCTGTGCAATGAACCCCAAATCCCAGCAGGGCCCTGCACCCAGGCCCTTTGCAATAAACCCCAAATCCCAGCAGGGCCCTGCACCCAGGCCCTTTGCAATAAACCCCAAATCCCAGCAGGGCCCTGCACCCAGGCCCTTGGCAATAAACCCCAAATCCCAGCAGGGCCCTGCACCCAGGCCCTTGGCAATAAACCCCAAATCCCAGCAGGGCCCTGCACCCAGGCCCTTGGCAATAAACCCCAAATCCCAGCAGGGCCCTGCACCCAGGCCCTTGGCAATAAACCCCAAGTTCCTGACCTGGCTGCAGAGACCTCTCGTCTCCATCCTTCCCCACCATCCTACCCCTGACACTCCTACAAACACATTTCTGCAACAGCTTTTCAATGTCTTTGGCATAGTTTAAAACCAGAGTGACAAAACACACACACAGCCAGGTGCCACTGTCTCCTTTTCAGTTACTGGGACACACTTGCCCCTCTCTGAGGCCACAGAGCCCAAAGCACTTTCTGCCAAGGGAAGGACCTTGCACCAGAGCAGAACCACCAAGGTCACACTGCCATGGCCTGTCTCCAGTGGAACACCTCTTGGTATAACCTTTCCAAAACCAGGCTGTGCAAAAGGCTGAAATAACAATGGCAGCAGGTAGTTACAAAAGCTGGTACTGAATTTTTCATTGGCAGAAAAAGAGGGGGGAAAAGAACCCCTTAAGTCAGAGCTGGATCAAGATTGTTTAATCTGTGGGGGAAAAACAAAAGTAGCAAGGCAGAGAAAGAGGTCTATGAAAATGACAGCAACCAATATATAAATACAAGATGGTATAAAAAAAAAAACAACCATGGAAAGAGCATTTTTAGGTACAATAGTCTGGAGCAGGTTTTATTTACTAAGTACACATTTCATTGATGATACACTTGGCTGAATTGGCAGCAGATTAATTTTGCATTGCAGCAAAGATTGAAGATAGCCAAGGAAGACATGACACATCCCATGTTCCAGAGGCTGGCCAAGCAGCAGTGAGAGGATTTTCCTTAAAAACAGGCAGCATAATAGATGAGTGTGGGGAAGTAGCAGAATGAAGTCCTGGAGGTTCTTTCCTGAGCACAAGGACAAGACTTTACTTCTGAATGGTCTGGCACAAAGAGCAGATGTGTTCACTACTGCCCTTCCATGAAATATTTGCAAAGATAAGGAACAAAAAGTGTAAGAGACAATCACCTGAAAAGACAGCAATTGATCACCTTCTCACACACTGCTAAGACTTTGGATTTTCAGACTAAGCCTCTTCTTCCTTTCTCAGCTGATTCCACTGAGGATATGAAATGATATCAGCACCAATTCTGAGAATAAAGAAAAGGAGTTAACTCTTGATTAGGAGTTTATTTACTTTAAAATTCCACAACCAGGTATCACTTTTTAAATTTTTTCATTATCAGCAACTAATTTCTTCAGGGAACTTCTAAAATTGATTTAGCTCTTCATACTTTCCAACATTTTTAACAACCACCTGTGATAACGCCAGGGATCCTACTCTACACCACAGCATTTTTAACCTCCCTTTCCTAGGTTATCCCAAACAGAATGTCCCTTTAAGATAATTTCAGACACCTCACAGAGCAAACAGCTGAAAACAGTCTGTTCTACAGGGCAACGTGGCCTGGATATGTCAGAGATATTAAATACTTCATCAGCTTTACCTATCACAGACTCAACAGTAAGACTGGCAGCTGTGGGGACCAAACCAGAGAACCATTCAGAGAAAAGAATAAACTGGCATCAGCTGGACCCATTGTGAGAACATACAGACAAGACTAAAACCAGGGAGCTAAGTCATCTGACATTTCCTGGGGGGAAAATCAATGTAAAAGGCTGAAAAGTTACTTTGGAAGAGGCTGGGAAAACAGAAAATGTAATTTGTAATCAAGAGCCAAGAAAACAGATCTAGGTCTGTCTTGAAGTGCATCTCAAATTGTTTAAAACATGTCTTAACTAAATAAAAACTATGCAATAAAGAGACAGGGACCTTCACTGTGGTTACAGCTCTCAGATCTTTAGTGCTGTACAAATCCAAATTACCCCATAAAAGGTGTTCTGATTACATTTTCCACTCAGGTGAAGCTGACTGTCCACAGCTCCCACGGAGCACCTGCAGGGCTCTGCTCTCCTCTGAGCCCACTGAGCTACAGGGAGTTCTGTGATCTTTGGTGACATTTCAGCAATAGGATTTATGTTTGGATCTAACAGAGGTCATGGACAATGTGAAAAATGCACGTATTTTATGATTGGCTTTTGGCAAATATTAAAATGAATATTATATGTGTTGTGTTAGAAAGTAATGCTGTATTAATTCTCTTAAGTAGTGTGTTAAATATAGTTTTAGGTTATAAAAAAATGCTAAAATAGAAACTATGCTATGTAGGATACTTTAAAGAAAGGACTCACAGTGACTCACAGCTCTCAGAGGCCACTCCATGCCCTGAATAGTTGAATTACACACTGGCAACACAATCCCGTTTCAGCACACTGGCTGGATACTGAATGGAGGTCTTGTTCTCCAGCTACATAAATCAGTGGAGCATTTCAAAAAGGTAACATGAATGATTTATTACCCTATTTTCAGGGTTCACATGTATAGCTTCCTAACAATAGTTTAATAGTGGTACATAAAATTCAGGTTTTAGAAATAATTCATCATAATCTGAAAGCACTTTGGTTTGCATTCTAGACTAACTAAAATTTCAAGCTCCATCTCTACTGAAGTCTGAACATGCCTCCTCTGCTCTTGTGGGAGCCCAGCACATCCCTCTGGCTGTCCAGGATGGCCAGGACCCTGCCAGGGGGCTCAGAGACCCTGGCACACAGCCCAAAACACCTATGGGTTTGATTGTGACCTGTGAAGCAGATTACCAACCTTAGATGAAGATCAGCAAGCCACAACAGTTTAGGTAGAATAATAGTGGAGTTATCACAGGGTGAAAAAGTAGATTTTGGGGTTTTTGGTATGGGGGTTCAGGGGGGCAAGATGGAGGGAACTGGGTGTGCCCAGCCTTTCTCCTTCTTCTTCTTGGCCTCCATCTTCTGCTGTGATGGTGGCACTGACAGATTGGTTTAGAGTAGAAGCTCACTGTCTAACATAGGTGATAGGTATTGGGAAGTAATTGTAAACATTGTACACGTAGTTTTTAGTATAAAGACATAACACTGCCCTGGGGGCAGGCAGAGTGTCTGGAACTGACCTGCTGGATGGACCTCAGCAGGGCAGGAGAAAACTTTTTATAGATAAGATACAATAAACAACGTTGAGACTGAGAAATGAAGAGCCCTGACTCCTTCTTCAAGCACTGGGCTGGGAAAAGAGACTTTGGAACTGTTCTTGGGGTCACTCTGAGCAGCCAGAGACCCCAACATGCTCTGAAATCTGCTGTGTCCCATTTTCAGACCTTTCCTTGCACACCACCTCGTGTTAGCTCACAGAGTGCCTCCAGCAGCAGCTCCCAGGAGCTGTCACCAGTTATAGCACACGAGCCACCGGGAGCAGCAGCATCCCCAGCCAGCTGACACCTGGCATCCCCCTCCTGCTAATGGCTGCTGATGGCTCTCAGCAAAGGCTCCTCACAGCCAGTGTTATTCCCTTCTGCTGAGACAGGCTCTCCATCCAAATCAGCAGCTCCTTCTGATCTCTGACATTGCAAGGGCAGCAGCTTTTATTTTCCTGTGAGTGCCTGAATTGAAAGCAACACAACATGGGAGCACAGGATTGGGGGCAATCATCCCATGCACAGCTCCTCAGCACTCTAATGATCTGTCCATCATTCAAAAATCAATTCCCAAGATGTGCTGGCTTTAAAATGAGGTACAAAAACCACACATATGAAAGTTTTAAGTAAACAGCTAAAAGCATTTGGTTCTACAAAACATACCCCTTTTTTTTTTTTTTATGTCCATGCTTTCCTTCTCTCTTTTTTTTTTTTAATCAATCACAGATTAACCTAACCCAATTACAAGCACATCACCTTTAATAATCCAACCCTTTTGGACAAACTTTAGTTTAAAATTTAAGCATAAAACAGTGTCTCTTCAGCCTCAAAGACTCCCTGACCTTCTCACCTGCTCTGCTGGGCACAATGGGCATTGTTCCCTTTCCTTGCCAAGAGAAACTGAACTGAGACAGCAAGAATGTGCACAAGCCAAAGGACCAGGGTACAATAAAATAAACACAGTCCCAGAGTGTATTTGGGGACAGTGAACATACAGAGAATGAAATGAAGTCTGAATCACTGTAAAATCCAGGTGCTTTCTGCTTTTAAGTGAACTTAAGGGACTGCAGCCTAAACAGCAGGGAACCAAAGTTAATGCTGAAAACCTGACTTCAGATATATCTCTACACTTCCAAAACATACTGGCATTTAATTTCTCTGATGATGCCATATTACTATTATTGTTATAAAAAGATGCTGCAGTTAAGGTCTGTTTATCTCACTGTTTTCCAGGCACACAAAACTCAATGCATTGGGCAATACACATATGGACTAAAAAAAAATGTATTATCATGCTTTTCTGTAGACTTTCACTCTTTTGGCAGCAAGATGTAATTTCTGTCTGGGAAAGTTCTTCCTTGAAGTGTGTTCAGCACAATAAAACCCCTCCTTGCACATCTGTGTTCAAGAATGAGACTGGTGGAAACCCTTCAGTGCAATACTTCACCCAGCCAATGGTTCATGGCCATATAGTTTCATGTCAAAAATAGGGATGTGCAACTTGAGCTCATCAAATACAGCACAAAGGCCAGAAATCTAATTTATTTTCTACATCTGCAGAGCAGAGATGGAAAAAGAGTTCAGCTGGGTGAATAACCCATTTATTTTGTTGTCCATAGGAAAGCAGAGTAAGACTTCAGCATAGTCAAAAAAGTACACATTCAGTTGCTTCAACACAGAATGAACTTTTGTGTACTGGCAGGAGCTGAAGATTCACACTTGTCCTGCTTCCTCTGTGAGTCTGTGAAAGCACTGCATCAGAACTCAGCTACAAGATGCACAGACTGGTTGATAAAATATGTTCCAACTTCTCACGTGCAGGGCTACATTAACAGCTGGACTTGATCTTAAAGGCCTTTTCCCATCTAAATGGCTCTGTGAGCCATAGATCTTCACCTAATGAGTATCACCACTGTTCTCAGGGAAAACAGTGTAGACCGACTTTCTGCATTATGAAAACAGGCTCCTGTAACTGTATTTCTATCACCAGCACAGGCTGTTGCTAATTGGAAGTGCTGGGACAAATTCCCAAAGGCCCAGACAATGTGGGTCACAGCAGTCAAAGACTGGTGTGAAAAATGCCAATCACTTCTTTTTTTAAATTTTTAAAGTTTAATGGTAATAAAATGGTTATAAAAATAGTAATACATTTAGAGTATAATGTCCAATAATGATTTGGACAATTTGAATTAGGACAATGTGAGACAACAAATACAAAGAGTTATGGATGTCCAGATACCTTTTTCTGGGCAGCACAAGCCCAAAAAAGGACTCACGTTAACAGAGGATTAACCCTTTAAAACAACAGCCTGTTGCATATTCATACACCTCATACATGATGCATAAATTCCATTCACACACAGGATTCTGTCTGGTCATCATCAACTTCTTCCTCTGAATCCCAACAGTGCCTTTGATGCAGGGAGAAGTTTGTTTCTTCTGATAAGGGAGCAATAAATTCTCCTTCTCTGAAGGATTCAGGTGTCCTGTGGCTGCTATCTCACTGCGAGTCCTTTCTTTAAAGAAAAGTATCCTACATGGCATCGTTTCTATTTTAACAATTTTTATAACCTAAAACTATATTTAACACAGTACTTCAGAGAATTAATACAGCATTACTTTCTAACACAACACATATAATATTCCCTTGAATATTTGCGAATAGCCAATCATAAAATACATGCATCTTTCACACTGGGAAAACAACAATAAAGCCACCTGCTGCTTTTAGGAAAGCCTGTGATGAAGCAAGCCATATTCCAGGGAATACCCCACCCAGCAAACAGCAGAGCACTCCCTCATCTGAGACAGCCTCTCCACATAAGCAAACAGCGGAGCATTATTCAGGCTCTCCTCAGCCTGGGGTTTTGGCAGCTAGAAAAATGCTCTTACACTTGCACTTTATCTTGTTAAGTGGCCCCTTAAAACGGAGAGAGCCAAAGGATTAATGGTTATTTGGGTTATCTACCTGAGGGCAATATGCACAGTGAAATGTTCTCCATAACAGGAGAAAGCTCAGCAGCATATTTCAGTGAGGCCTGGCTTCCAGGCACAGTGCTAAGATGACCAGATTTACTTCTCAACTAAGATGTAAATAAATGCCAATGATTTAATCCCCAGTGGCTGTTTAGAATAAATCAGCTCCATGCAGCAGGTATGATTTCATTATTCCAAAAAGCCCCAATGGTTTATACTAACACCTAATTCCCATGAGAGCCGTCATTAATGACAGGATTTCCTTTAGTCCTCAGTGAGAGCCCTGAATGTGCAGGATTTATCTTGCTGGCTCAGTAAGACAAGAGCAGTTCACACACTGTGCTGTCCCTAAATTTTACTACACATGCAGTAAAATTTAGAGGGAAAAAAGCTTCTAAGTGTTTTTCAGTAGACAAATAATGTTTGCAAATATTAATCCTTTCCACTTTAAACTATTTTTCTTTATTTAGACTTTAGCTTCTCAATCTTCTTTGAACCACACTTTTCTAAATTTATTGCCTCACCAGCGGGCTGGAAATCTGTAATAGACAAAAATTTCCTTTGCCTTCCCCGAAATTTCAAGAAATCTCCAAATGTTGCATGACAAATGGGCCATCACTTACTGACACTCTCACACACCATAAGGGCTGAAGCTGAAGGCTTTAAGCATTGCTGAGTCAGCCATGATTGCATTAAAGATTTAGCAATTCAGATACTAATAATTTTCACATTATAGTCAAGAGTTGGTTATCTGTTGCTTACATGTAAAATTCCCATCAAATCCATTTCACAAAGATCAAAGAAATGGAATAGGATAGGGCTGAGTATTCTGTACTTTAAGATGAGTTTGAAAAATCAGTGGTTTCTTTTGGTGAAGTTGAAATAATTTCAACCTCTCAAAAGAAGTGCATTTTGCTGGGCTTCGAGACCAGTCATTCATCTCCCATTTGAGCAAACCTCAAAACAAGGCAAGATTCAGCCAGCATGAGCATTCATGGCACTGCTAGCTAGCTACAATTCACTTTGTAGAAACAGAACTGCTTGGGGGGCTGCACATATTGTGCTATTTGCTTATTGAAGGTGGATAAATAAACTAGTACTCTGCAGAGCCACCTCCTGTCCCCTAGGCTGGCTTTTAAAAGCACCAACACAGACACTGTTCCTGAATTCAGGATAAGAAACAGCTACAAATCCTGCATGGGTAGCACAGAAGACACTGATTGTTGGGGAAGATGAAACAGGAAAGCCTTATAAATACGATTGTCTGGCAAAAGATATTGAGAATGTGGAAACTATAAGCGAGATTGAAATGAAAGCAAGCTTTGAGATCCCTTAGTTACTGAACAGCTGGAAAACAATGGTGTGGCTGGCTGAAGGTAATCCCCTTTTGATGGAACAACACCCTCTGCTTGCAGACAGCTCCAAGGGTCAGAGCAGACCCTACAGCTTGGCAGAAGGGGCCCAAAAAGGAGTTTTTAGGGTTTAAAATGTAACACAGTATGGTAATGTAGTGATTCTTATAGGCTGTATGGAAATGCTGTAGGATTTGTATCTTGTACTAGATTGGTTAGTGAGAATCAGAATATTCAACAGAGAAGAAGATTTATGGTATTGTAATGGGAACCTCGCTCTCTCATCCTCTTTTATCTCTTGTGCTTTTGCAGGAAAAAAAATTATACAACTAAACCACCTGCTTACCTACTTAAAAAATAGGGAAATAAAATTACGTGAAACTAAGTATTGCAGTTATACACACAGAAAAAGCCAAATTCTGTGCATTTACATGAAAAGCAGTTGTAGGAATAAAAAAAATGACATAATTATTTCTAATATTTCAGAGAGTTCAAACTCCACATGAATCAGTTCAGCAGCAAGCCATGAAATGTGCAGCATGGTAATGTTACTGCCCATGCAGGGAAAGGACACAGGGGCAAAGCAGTGATGTGCAAGTGAATAATTTGTTATTGTTGGTCACTGCAGAGTGGGAATGGCTGAGGCTGCTGAGACTCCACATCCCCAAGGAACCACACAGACTCCCACACTGTAATGCTGAGAGAATTCTGCAGAGAAGGAATCAGTCCAGGATCAGAGGGTCAAAAGGCAGCTGTAAATTTAGTTCTTCCTGAAAACAAGAAATATAGGACAGATGCAAGAGAGAAAAACAGGGCTGAATAATAATGGAATAAGACCAGACAGGAATGTTGCTAAAAATACCCCTCAGTGTTCTCTTCTGAAGATCGTTTCAGATTAAATAATGAAAATCATTGAATAAAAATTCAAATGCTTTTCTGACTGGAAAACAAAGAAGGCAACAAAACAGTGACAGACAACAACATTCCTATTAATTCAGCAGTGAAGAACCACAAATCTGAGGATCATCCCACACCTTTGCAAAATTTCACCTAATGGTCTCTAACTTGTTCACTTACAGTAGCTGGTGCTGCAAAAAAAATAATAAAGCGTTATAAAATTCTAGGAACTTTTAGTAGCAGCTCATTTTGCATTATCTGGATCATAACCTGCTGGGAAAGCACACCATTAATAGTCTCCAAATAGGACTGGGTGCTGTTTTATTGCAGGCTGCTGTTCTAATTGTCCTTGCTGCCAGAGTAATCATTCATATTGGAAAGCACTTAGCCCAAGACTAAATAAGAGACAGTTGCTCTACTAAAAGCTGTGAAAGGCTTCTTTAATACATTTCTTTTAAACAAAGTACTTGGAGGAGCTAATGTGAAGCAGATGCTTTTGAATCACCCCAGAGAATACAAAAACACCTATTTCATCATTATATGAAATAAGATATTACCCAAGGCAAATGCTGGTAATAAAATTTTCCCGCAGGATCCCTGTTGATATTATCTTACCCTAAATATTACAATAACTTAATTTTCATAAATGAAGAAAGTACACAAATTTGCTGGAAGGCAGCAGTAAGACATTAAAGCACCTTTGAAAAAAGCAACAGGTTTCCAACACAGTTTGAAAGTTGCAATGGTTTCCATAACTTCTTTGAACATCTTCCACAACTTGAATGATTCCAAAACTCTAAAGAAATTCATTTTATATTGCCTAAGAAATGGGGACTGATGTGATCCTATTCACTCCAAAGAAAGTCCCAGAAGTGCCACATCCTATCCCTTCCTCAAGTCTCCTTACTTTGCTGACATTAAATATAATCAGATAGTGAGATAAAAAAAGCTGAAGCTACCTTTAAGGCTGAGCTCTGTGGGAAATCTAATAACAAAGCATGGCCTGGAGAAGTTGATGTGAAAGGAATAAATCAGCAGTGGTTTGAGGAAGTTCTACATAAGCGCCAGTACAGAATGCTGCTTTTTTGTTAAAACATGGCAGTTGCAAGTGAGGGAACTGCCCAGCCCGGCAGTTTCTCCATAGGAGCACCAAGAAATGTGGAAATTGTGAGTCCAAGAAGCAGAAACTCCCTTGATCAGCTGTTGCAGACATCTTTTAGGAAAAATTCCTTTCCTTAGGAATTTTCCTCCTGAGAAGCTGGGAGGCCTCAGGAACAAAATGTAAACAATGGTTATCTGCTGCTGTGGAATGCAACAGGTGCATCTGGGATTGGTCTCATGTGGTTGTTTCTAATTAATGGCCAATCACAGTCAGCTGGCTCAGACAGAGAGTGCAAGCCACAAACCTTTGTTATCATTCTTTCTTTTTCTATTCTTAGCCAGCCTTCTCATGAAATCCTTTCTTCTATTCTCTTAGTATAGTTTTAATGTAATATATATCATAAAATAATAAATCAAGCCTTCTGAAACATGGAGTCAGATCCTCATCTCTTCCCCATCCAAGAACCCCTGTGAACACTGTCACAATAAGCAGCCTGGATAAGCACACCAGCCTGGCAGGAGCTGTGCCATCAAGGGAGCCACGAGCAGCACCAGGGGCACAGAGACCTCCCACTCCTTCAGCTCCTGCTGGGCTGCTCCAAGGTAGCAAACCAAACCCAGGAATTATCCCTTGTGAAGGGACCAGGCACAACAAGGAATGACTACACCATGCATTTCAATCAACTGGAACAGCTTTTGTTTTTTTGTGAAAAATGCATGTATTTTATGATTGGCTTTTCGCAAATATTCAAATGAATATTTTATGTGTTGTGTTAGAAAGTAGTGCTGCATTAATTCTCTTAAGTAGTGTGTTAAATATAGTTTTAGGTTATAAAATATGTTAAAATAGAAACTATGCTATGTAAGATACTTCTTTTAAAGAAAGGAGTCGCAGTGAGATAGCAGCCACAGGACACCTGAATCTTTCAGAGAAAGAGAATTTATTGCTCTCTTATCAGAAGAAACGAACTTCTTCTCGCCTCAAAGGCGCCGTCAGGATTCAGAGGAAGAAATTGACACTGACCAGACAGAATCCTGTATTTGAATGGAATTTATGCATCATGTATGAGGTGTATGAATATGCAACAGGTTGTTGTTATTAAGGGTTAATCCTCTGTTAACGGGTGTCCTTTTTAGGGCTCATGCTCCCCAGAAAAGGCACCAAGACATCTGTAACTCTATTGTCTCACATTGTCCTAATTCAATTTGTCCAAATCATTATTACTCTAATTGTATGACTACTTTTACAACCATTTTATTACTATTAAACTTCTAAAATTTTAAATACAACTGACTGGCGTTTTTTGCGTTTTGTACTCAGCAGTTTGTAAACAAATGACTTTGCTGCTCACAGAGCTGGGGTTCTTCACTTGTTTAGCAGGCTCTCATCAGGGAGGAGATTTGGACCAGGTTTGAACTTGAATTTTTGTTTAGAAACAACAGGGAGGAAATGATTTCTGAAGCACAGAGCACAACGCCCATATTCCATTACGCCATGTGTAAAGGACACACATCCAGCTCCAGTCCTGACCTGAGCTCTCACGCCCTGGCTCACTCCAGTTCCTGCACCTGGAACTCAAGCTGTGCATTCTGATCCTCAAAAACCACTCCAGCCATTGAAGCCTTCTTAGCATACAAAACTTTCCCTGAGAGCTCTAAAACACCTGAATCCTCTACAGGAGCACTAGAAAAGAAAAACCTTTCCCTCCGTTTCCAACAAGCAGAGAAACAGCTGTTGTTAAAATGGTTTAAACACTTAAATGTTCTGTGTCTGGAAGAATTGAAAGGCATCAGCTGGGATATGGTAATTCCATCATGGAAGAAAATACACAATTGACAGGTAATTATTTATGATGCAATGTTTTATTATGTGATTTGAGGGGTATTAGTGCAACCCAGAAGAGTGATTGCTGCTATGTTGCTGTAGGAAAGTTCATATGACAATCACAGTTTTGTTTTTATTGTTTTCTGCTTAGTAGGGGGAAAAAAAAATCCCCTCTTTTCTTTTAGACATGTTTTTCAGCTGAGAATATGAAAACCAAAATGACTCTTCCATTCTGAGATTAATGGCCCTGGATTTTTGAACAAACAGTTCTGAATTTTAATCTGAATATCTCAATGCATTATTTATATTTATGCAATCATTTGAAAAATACTCCCTCACTCCTATGCTAGAACCTCCCTAAAGCCAAGGAAAGCAATATTTCAGAAAATCACTTTGTACTTCTAATAAAGAGATATTTCCATAATAAACATCCATACAACAACTACAATCACAACAGAACAGATTGTTTTAAGGAAGTATTTGTTATGTTATAGGAAAAAAAAATTGAAAAGTTGCCCTTAGAGCTAAATAAGCAAGAAGCTTTCTTTTAAGGATGACAGTGCAGTTTATTACAGCAGTCTACAGTCATTTCTCCTGCCAGCAGAGAGAGGCCCTGATCAATTGAACAAACATTTATTTACATTCTTAAACATCACCTACCTATTGCATTTTATAAAATACCTGCACTTTTACTTCCCTTGGATCTATTTCTCTGAAATACTATGAGACCGTTTGAGTTATTATTATTTCCACCACATATGAAGACATTAAAATTAGGCTGAAGGAGATACCACTGCACTTTTTGTCCTTCCTTTGGAGCTCTAAGCACACTCCATCACCTCATGGAATTGAGGATAGAGGATGATTTTAGCCATGCTCATAAGGAGGTAAAAACAGAGGCATTTAAGTCTTTATCACTAAAGATGAGCATGGAGCTTCCACAGTCTGGTGGAAAAGTAAAAAGATTCATAGATACAGTCAAACAGAACTTTGATTTTAGAACTTAATTCCTCAAAATACTCCAAAAGAGCATATGCATTGTGATTACCTTGGGGCCTGCTGTGCTACCTCAAAAACAGATGCTAAATTGAGAGCACTAATTACAGAATAAGTGCCCACTAAATCAGGCCTGATGCTACAGCACAGTTGTTACTGACATTCCTGCTAGTTTAAAAGAGAAAAGTACATTCCTAGCAGGCAGATCATATTTTGCACATCACTTTCTGCCTCTGCATGGCTGAATTTAAAACCTCAGCACCACTCACTAGCAATAACATCCAGCAGTGCCACCTTGGCTGATTCTCAACTGGTTCCAGTCAGGGTCACAGGGTGCCCCTTGTACAGTGCATTAGGAAAGGCCACTCTCAAATCAGGATGTAATTGAGTAACAGCTCTCTGTCAGGCGGTGACAGCTCCCTCAAATCCCACTCGAAGAGCCAGGATAACATTATCTCAAATGTCAATGAGAATGAGGAAACAACAATAAAGAAAGGAAACTACTTGAAATTGTTTCTAAGAAGAAAACCCAAGGCACTCATAAAGACTGAGATTCTTAGAATTTTGAGTCAGAAAACCTTTTCCTGCTGTCCACATACATGCACATTGCTTTTCCACTTTTTCTGGCCTAAACAATAATGGCATTTTCTGAACCACTAATCTCACTGACACTACAGCACAGTTTCTTCCTTTATAAATTGAGCCTAAGGTTTTCCACCACCACAGGTCAGACAGTGGCTGACAACATTTAATTAGGCAATATGTACTGCAAATGGAAAACACAGATTTAGAGGAGAAAAACCAATCAGCTACTAAGCATTAGATGAGGAGTCGCTCATTTGAGCAGTAGCCAAAAATCATTTCTGTCTTTCCACTGAGCTGTTTTCTGGAAAGCAGCATCTTTAAAGTGCAGTCACACCTCAAAAATCCAACACACAGAGGAAAAATAATGATTAAGAGGGATCACACCTTTTCGTCCCGCAGATTATTAAGTTCCTGTATAAAACCAGTCCTACCACTTGAATGAAATGCATTTTCCTATCTAGAAACTGCAGAGCCCAGAAGAACAGAGGAGCAAAATGAAGTTCTGGCAGAGGACATATGGGCCCTGTGCTCACACACAGCAGGACTGACTGGACTAAGAGGTTTGTAGTAAAAAATACCAAATAAAGGCCTTTCTTTCTTAATTTCTCTATCCAGCCTTTATCACTGATAAACTACTTTTTCTTGTGCAAAACTTACCACTAAAGAAGGACTTCCAATACCTTTTTGAAATGGCTATTTTGCCAGGCCACCTTTGTCTAATGTCCTTGGCTACCCCTGATGTCTCCCCACTTTTCTGCCAGGATGCAGATGGCCAGAGGGAGCATTTGTGAGGATTCATTCTCAGCAGCACAGCCCTCTGCAGTCAGGCTCTGCTCCTCACAGCCGTTTTCTTCTTGGGCTGAACCTGCCAGGGCTGACACCGGGGGTCTTAGCAGACATCTGTGTAAATTAAGAGACCCAAATTCCTGCTGATTAATGATAATAAACACAGAGTATAATGAGTTAATTAAGGTACGCGTTTAATTAATCTCACTGGTGTCAGGTGCAGCACTCCACATCAGATGCAAGGAAAGAAATCCTCTGGCACTTCAGGACACAGCACACACATCCCAACAATCTTTATCTGGGCTTTATCTGGGCAGCAGCTCCACACACACTCCTGCAAACCCCAGAATTCAACTGGGCACAAACTAAATTTATTTATTTAGTTCAGCTCAGTCTACTTTAGCTCAGTTTAGTGTAGTTTAGATCCGTCACATATCAAAACACTTCTCTTCAAATGAGCTTTGCTCAGTCTTAGGTCTGCGACTTCACTGTATTAGTGCTGAGAATTAATGCAGGAGGGGCAAAAAGAGAAAAAAAGAAAAAAAGAGAAGAAAAGAAAAAAGGAAAAAAAGGGAGGAGAAGGAAAAAAAAAGAGAGAAAAGAGAAGAGAACAAAAGAAAAAAGAGAGGAGAAGAGAAAAAAAGAAAAAAGAGGAGAAAAAGAGAGGAGAAGAAAAAGAGAAAAAAGAGGAGGAAGAAAGAGGAGGAGGAAGAAAGAGGAGGAGGAAGAAAGAGGAGGAGGAGGGAAAAAAGAAAAGAAAACAAGAAAAGAGAAAAAATGGGGAAAAAAGGAAGAAGAAAGAAAAAATAGAAAGAAAAAAATAGAAAGAAAAAATAGAAAGAAAAAATAATAGAAAGAAAAAAATAATAGAAAGAAAAAATAATAGAAAGAAAAAAATAATAGAAAGAAAAAAATAATAGAAAGAAAAAAATAATAGAAAGAAAAAAAAAAGCCATTGACTTCTCTGAGTACTCACGCCCTGAACTGTTAAGGAAGGTTACTGCCAGCCCATTCAGGTGTTCAGCTTGCCCCAAGAGCTGCTGAGTGGTGCAGCTGACAGTGAGCAATCCCACACAAGCCCATCTCTGCTGCACACAGGGCTGAGTGAGCTCTGCAGAGCCAGCCTGGGGCACCAGCACTGCTGCTCTGGGCTCCTTCCACAGCAGCCTCAGTCAGTGCCATTGCCAAAGAAATGCCACAAATTCCACTCCAAATACCATTCCTGACTGTAGGTGTGGAAGGAGGGATCACAAGGGACCTCACCCCTGATAAATCACAGTTGTACTAATTACCAAAGCACAATAACAGCCTTGCCCTTCATGGGTCCCAGCTGTGACTGATCCAGATCAGTGTGATAAAAGGGGTGGGTTGGCTGGCAGGGGGAGCCTGGAGGAAGAAGGATGGAGCTAGAGAGATCCAAAGAAGAACAGGACAAAGCAGAGAGTTCCTGCTGCTGCAGATGTGCTGTGGGCTCAGTGTGGCTCTGATGGAGCTGGAGCTGCAGTGGTGTTTCGGCTGGGTGTGACTGCAGTCGTGCTCCAGCAGCAACAGGCAGCAGCAGGAGCCGGCTGCAGTCATCAGGAGGGCTGAGCTGTGCAGAAGAATAAACCAGGGCCCTTTGCACTTTGTTAAATGAGAGTCTGTGTCTTGGCTCATGTCTACCCCGAACAAGAGGTCTGCTGCAACACCTGATGATACTCATCCTATCCTCTTCTGTACTGAAGAACATCATAAACTTTTGGTTAAGAACATCCACTCTGAGAAATAAAACCAGGCTCTCTATTAATGGCATTAAGTCTATGTTGTTCCTCCAGAAAGATAATAATTTCCAAGTCTTTTCAGAAACTGTCATGAGGCATGTAAGAAAGTACCAGAAATACATATCCTCTATCCTCTTCTGTACTGAAGAACATCAAACTGTTCGGTTAAGAACATCCACTCTGAGAAATCAAACCAGGTGTTACACATATGGTGTCCCTCCAGAAGGATAATAATTTCAAAGCCTTTCTAGAAACTGTCATGAGGCATATAAGAAAATACCAGAAATGCACAGACTGAGTGTCCAGGGCCCCATGTCACTCACATGTAAGCAAAATAATATCAATTTTTAAAACTGGTCTGTGTCTTTTGTACAAGCGTTAACTCAGGGCTGGAAGTTGTTCACAGCTATGAATGTCAGAGCCAAGCAGTCCATTTGCCAAATAAAAGCTGAATTTTAAATGCTAGAATGAACAGGAGACCTTAAAACGTTTATAAGCAAGTTTCAGAGAAGCACATTATCCATTGTCTCGGGATCATTAGGTTAGATTACAGGAGTGCAGGTCATTATTTCCTCAAGGCTGATGCTGTAAAACAAAAGGTATCGCTGCCATGATTGGTCAAAAAGACCAACAGAAACAGTAACTCAATATTAACAGACAGAAAAGGGGATAAACTGAGAAAAGGAACAAACCAGAACATTCACTCTGGAATGTCACGAATTTCACCTCCCCAGAGTCACAAAGGCTTTCAGAGCAGAACTCAGCAGGGATTTCACTACATTCCTGCAGGCTCTCAAATACAGAGGTTGTTATTGCAGTGCTCTGCACGCAGGTTCTTGGCTGCTTTTGCCTCACCCTTCTGATCAGTAAATAACAGCCTAAAGAAGCCACATCTCCAGCAAGTTCACACGTATTTCTCTCAAATATTGGACAAGTCACAGTAGCCTATGTAAAAACTGACTCACTATGTGATTTCTGTCTACTAACTGGAAAATGGAAGCCTCTTCCAGCATTGTGGTCTGTTCCACTGCTGATGGCAGGTTTTGAACCATACTTCTGGAAATGAAATCATATCAATATAAAAATGGTTAAAAGCATTAATGTAATTGTGTTTCTCTAGTTAATTGGCAGCAGCAGAAACAATTCTTTTCATAATTATACAAAGTCTAATTTTAATGTCAATACTAGATACAAAACAGCAGCTAGAAAGAATTAAAGCCAGTTCAATTCAGTCTGTTGCTGTCACTGATCTTGGTATCTTCCAAATGACCAGCTAAAGGTCTACCTTTCCAACACATCTGTACAGCAAATAAATCTTTCTGTCCAGCTTTATTTGTGGCTTCATGCCATACACCTGAAACACTCCACAAACTTCAGTGCCTCCTCAAATTGTGTCCACTCTTTAGTCTTCCCACTCTTTAAGGCAGAGGTCCATCTCTTCCACTAATACTTTTTCTTTACACATTTCTCCAGCTACAAAGAGCTCTTCTGCTGGCTTCCCACTGCTGCCTCACTTCCAGTCCTTCCAATTACAGCCTCCTCTCTCCCAGAAACACAGAAACTTTCCCCCTGTCATAGCCTGAATCTCTCCTTATTCCCAATCACCCTAAATCCTCCTCCTTAAGAAAAACCGGTATCCTCAAATGAGGTCCTGCCCTCATCTTCTATAGATATTTGTGCTTGATTTTAGCAAACTGAAGGACCTGGCTGTCACTGGAGCAGGAAATGACAGGGATACAAGAGCATATCTGCCTCCAGCTCCTTTCCTATCAGCTCTGTCACCTCCTTATCTTTTTCAGAGCCTGGCAGTGGACAAGCCCCAGCACAATTTCCAAGGGCAGCCCACAGAAAGGCCAAAGATCCGTGAATGATCTGCGCTCAGGGTGCCCACACCGCAGAGAGCAAAGCACAGCCCTGCACCCAAAGGGGATGGACAGAGCACTGGAGTGTTGTCTTATAGTGCAACAGCTCTATTGTCATTACATTGCAAAGGTTCCACATTGCCAAAGTTTTGTATCCCCTTGATGTTTCTTGTAGGCAGCTCCTCTGGGCACTGACTCTTCCTTGTCCTCACAGCAGCCAACTGGCTCCAGTTCCCTCAACCAACCAATCCACTCTTTTATAACACTCTGCAGATTGGCTACAGCTGTGGCCTGTTAACATCAGGCCTGCTCCTAATCCTTAATAATTAACCCAGCTGCAACTCTTTGGAGAGTAAGAATACATTCTATACTGCCTTTATTTACTAATGTTCTATCCCCCTACAATGGAGGAATCATCACAGTGACACACAAAGGCTCCATTCCAATAGGGAAATGAGCAGAACAAGAAACAAAAGTGCAAGTTAAATTTCCAGTTGCAAGAGAAAAGCACTTCCCCCAGGCACTTCCCAGTTCTCCTTGCACAGCCACGCTGCACAGCTTGCTCCCATCTTTAACTTCTTTCTTTGCACCAAACCACAGACCCAGCTTCACACCAAACCACCCCAGAGAGATCCTGAGCTCCTGGCAAATGAACTAAATGGCATATCTGACAATTCCCACCGCTCTGTGTAGGGGGGTACAGTATGAAGGCAGTATAGAATGTAATCCTATCCCCCAAAGAGTTGCAGCTTTACCAATTACTAAAAATTAGGAGCAGGCCTGATGTAGTTGTAGCCAATAAGAATGTTATAAAAGAGTGGATTGGTGGGAACTAGAGTCCGATGGCTGCTGCAAGGACCAGTCAATGCTTAGAGGAGCTGTCTGCAAGAAACACTGAGGAGGTATGAAACCCTGTGGATATGGAATCCTTGCACTATAATGATAATGGAACTCTTGATGTACAGGACAACAGCTCTGGATGCACACAGTTCTCTCCAGCACAGCCCTCTGGGCACCCCACTGCAAGCCCCAGGTACCACAGCAAAATAAAGCATCCATATTCTACATGGATGCTTTCATTCAATCCATATTCAATAAAGCTGCTCGTATTCACCAGATGAACTTGTCATGAACTGAAACTCAAATGAACCAAACTCAGGGAACAACTATTTTTATAAACAACAAATTATCATAATCCTCAGTAACAAAATAAGGATTACCCTCAATTAATTCATATTTTGTGCTAAGCACACAATGCCTTTACATGTCAAATGCCTTTTTAGCAGTATTGAGAATGAGATCCCGATTGGGTGAAAGCAGAATTATAAAGAAAAAAAAATCACAAACCTTAATCTTTAAAGAGCATTACTGCTTCCTAAATCCTAGTCTGGACTAATAAATCCTTTTATCATTTCAAATCTAATTTCTGTAAATACCTTATGAAAAGGTATTTGAAAATATAAGAATATGCTTTTTATAGTTGCACAAAACAATTGAATGCATTTGCTTATTCAATCTTGTTAACTTCTAGCTAAAGAGAAGGAAAATTTGTCCACCTGTAAAGAAAACGCTTCGTGAAAGGCCTTTTGATATTTTCATATCCCCAAATTAACAAAGCTTCTGGAAGAAATGCACCTAATTATTTATAAGAAGGAACATATACAAAACCAGACAAAGTTCTTTTGCTGGAAATGAACAGAAATCAGTAGCCACCAGCCATGATGTACACATTCCTTAGGCAGCATGCTGGAAAGATAGCTACAGTCTCAAAAATGACTTAACATCACAACATTTTACCCAAGAGAATCTTTCACAGCTTTCTCCTTTTGGTGATGAAACAGTTTATTTGTATTTTTCAGATCCTCTTGATCAAGAATCAATTTAATTTAAAGGGGGAAAAAAAATTGGGTTTTGTTCTGCCCCAGGTACCATCATGATACACATTAATCATGTTCCTATTGCACAAGTAAATTAAATATTTGTTTACTCTGTTGGATTTTCACAAATGTAATTAAAGGTAGGATTTTTGAGCACTAAAAGTTATGATGGATTTCATAATGACATTTTAAGGAAAAATACATATTTATGCCTTTTTATTTCCACATGAAGAAACTTTATTTTGGAAACCATGCAGGCTCAAAAAAAAATCAATTTTGAAACATGCCTCCAAAGAGGCATCATTCTTTAACCCTCAGTGGTTTTATATTAATGGTGGTGTCAGAATGGAGAAGATGCTCTTAAGTTCCATTTCTTCGTCCCCTCTCTGAGAGAGGAAGAGAGAGACGAGATTTTCTAATGAAGGGATATTTAGATGCCTTCTTTAACTGAGAAAATAGAATGTTTTTCCCCAGGCAGCTAGGACAGAGAGTCCCAATATCCCTGAGTAAAGATAAGATATATTTTGGAGTAGGTCTCTTAGATGTAGTGGGGCAGCTGAGAACTCAAACTGAATTTAAGTACAGAGGAATTGATGCTGAATCCTCATGACCGTGGTGAGCTCCTTTAACTGCCTGGACAATTTTAATGGCTGAGAGAGAGGGAGGCTGTGGGAAAAATGTGTATTTTATGATTGGCTTTTCACAAATATTAAAATGAATATTAGATGTGTTACGTTAGAAAGTAATGCTGTATTAATTCTCTTAAGTACTGTGTTAAATATAGTTTTAGGTTATAAAAATTGTTAAAATAGAAACTATGCTATGTAGGAGACTTTTTTTCAAAGAAAGGACTCGCAGCGAGATAGCAGCCACAGGACACCTGAATCTTTCAGAGAAAGAGAATTTATTGCTCCCTTATCAGGAGAAATGAACTTCTTCCTGCCTCGAAGGCGCTGTCAGCATTCAAAGGAAGAAGCTGACACTGACCAGACAGAATCCTGTGTGTGAATGGAATTTATGCATCATGTATGAGGTGTATGAATATGCAACAGGCTGTTGTTTTTAAGGGTTAATCCTCTGTTAACGTGGGTCCTTTTTAGGGCTTGTGCTGCCCAGAAAAAGGTACCTGGACTGTCTGTAACTCTTTGTCTCTATTGTCACATATTGTCCTAATTCAAATTGTCCAAATTATGATTACTCTAATTGTATTACTATTTTTTATAACCATTAAACTTTTAAAATTTTAAAAACAAGTGACTGGCGTTTTTCACAGCTGCAAAATCCAACACTTCTCTGACATCTGTCCCCCATGGAACAGGGAACTGTCCCCCTCTGGCAGATCCTGAGGCCCATTCAGAGAAACTCTGAACTCCTCAGAGCGAGCAGGAAGGCATTTAAACACATTCTTGAAGAGCAAATTATATCCTTTCTTTCTCCAAAATTAATGTGAAAACTTTCAAAAGGCTTCAAAAATTGGTGTCTGCTCCAAGCCTCAGAGTACAATAGTGGTATGGAGCTGAAAAAGAGGAAAAAGAGCAGGCACAGAAGAAAACTAAAGAGCAGAAAAATGCAAATGAGTCCTCAACTTTTTATCCTAAGTGTGCAGGTAAGACTCAAGCAGCAGCTAAAACAAAAGCAAGATATAGAATTTCTACAGCCCATGGCACAGGGAAATAGGAATGGAGATAATGTAAGGAAGCCCCCAAGAACTTAATATAGAACCATCAGACTGTTAAATAAAAATGGAAATATAAAAATGTAAGTGTCAAGTGCAGCAGATGAAACGACAGAAATCTTGGAATAATTTAAGAAAGATTGAAGTTGCCTAGAGAGCACAGTAATATCAGTCTACCTGACAAAGTTAATTGATTAATTAGCCTTTAAGAGGTTTGTGCAGGATGATTCTCTCCCTGTTTAAGGGTCTGGGAGCAGACCAGGTGTTTAGGATAAGGAAACTGATAATGAAGGGCTGGCTTGGAAGTCACTACACCCATTTTTGTAATCCATTCTTTTAAAGATGAATAATGATTGAAGGTAAGTCTGGAAATTCAGTAAAACACCAGAAGGTCATGAAGCCACAGAGGCAAACATTAATACAAAAGACTATTTATGTCATAGAAGAAACACTGCTTTATGTTCAGAACCATCACTGATATTAAAAACAGGTTCTTAATACAGAGCACCATGTCGAAATGCTCCTTACACTGTAACAGCTACAGAGCCATTGGTTAATAAAATTTTAAATAAAATACAAGGATAATATGCATACCAAAGGAGGTAATGCATTTACAGTCAAGTGATAAAAGTGTAAATACAAGGCTTCAATGCAATTAGGAACACAGCATTCTCTTATTCTTTGCAAAAAGCATTAAATTACGTGGGTTAGAGCTTGTTTCTAGCATTCTTTTTTTTCTTCAAGTATAACAAAAAAAAAAAGAAATCCATATTGAATACTTGCCCCTCCTCCATCCCCTCCACACAAGACTTCAAAATTGAAAGAGGCACTTCTGTTTACAATGAACACACAGCAAGGAAAACGCCTCTTCCACGTGCTCATAAACAAAACAGATTAAGTTATTGTAAAGCCTCTTCTAGATCATATAAATGAGTGAGAATTCAAATCTGGAATGAAAGCTTCTCAGATTTGACTGAAACAGTGCTGAGGACGTGCAGTGGTTGAGGGGAAATCCTCAGCCAAGGGGCTCCTCTGATCTCAGCATCCTCACACTGCCACACTTCACTCTGCTCCCACTTGGGCTACCAGAACATCTCTACTGACAGACCATTTGTTCATTAAAGTGTACTTTGGAATTCCTGGAATAACACTTCTGGGTAAAAAATGGCCCTATCCAAACCCTAGGATAGGAACCTTAACTACTTTCAATTTAGTAAAGCTAACATTAAAAATTAGGTGCTTTGTTTGCACACAGATGGCAAGAGAGATGGTATACCCAGTAGAATTCTCTGATTTTAAAAGAAAAAGCAAGAGACAGAAAAATTAAAATAATCTATCTTGAGAAGACAATGTATGGGCAAGCCAGTGAAAGAAAGTCACCCAAAGGAAAGCTTGAACAATTTCAACAGAAAGCAGAAGTTAAAATCTTGTAATTCTGCAGCTGGATCACTTAAAATATCTAAAGCACAAATATTATGAGAAAGGACAAAGGAGAAAAATGGAAACAAGTGTTTCCTGGGAGATGAAATCATGCTCCAGCACACAGAATTAGCATAAAGCTCTCATGCAGCCCAGGGAAAAAAATTCTGCCCAGCCCTCAGAGCACTGTGACTGATTCCCATTCAGCATCCCAGGCATTCCCAAGGAGCACAGGGAATGCTGCAGGAAACAGCATCTGCAAATCCCCACTGCTACTGCAGGAAACAGCATCTCCAAATCCCCACTGCTGCTGCTGCAGGAAACAGCATCTCCAAATCCCCACTGCTACTGCAGGAAACAGCATCTCCAAAAACCCACTGCTACTGCAGGAAAAAGCATCTCCAAAAACCCACTGCTGCTGCTAAAGGAAACAGCATCTCCAGATCCCCACTGCTGCTCATGCAAGAAACAGCATCTCCAGATCCCCACTGCTGCTCATGCAAGAAACAGCATCTCCAGATCCCCACTGCTGCTCATGCAAGAAACAGCATCTCCAAATCCCCACTGCTCCTGCAAGAAACAGCATCTCCAGATCCCCACTGCTGCTCATGCAAGAAACAGCATCTCCAAATCCCCACTGCTCCTGCAAGAAACAGCATCTCCAAATCCCCACTGCTGCTGCAGGAAACAGCATCTCCAAATCCCCACTGCTGCTGCAGGAAACAGCATCTCCAAACCCCACAGCAGCTCTTTCTCACCTCTCACCAGCCTGGGAAGGCAGCTGACTTGTCCAGTTAATGTTCTGCTCACAAGAAGTGTCAAAGAGCCAAAAGAAAAACAAGATAAACCTATCTGAAGTAATTTTTCCCCGTCACCAGCTCATTTCCCTTTCCACAAAAACAGATCTAGTTTCAGATGTTTATTTCTCAGCTGGTTTACAACTTGGGTAACTTGTTTTCTTAAGCCTTGCTAAGACTGAGATAAATACGGGACTTCAGGGCTTTTGCTTTGCATTGACAGAACATAATAATGTACATTTTCTCTGCATCCCCAGATAAGTATTTAAGATCCCTGAATTAAGGGAACACCAGCTTGTAGTCTTTAATATTAATAAAGCTAATTAGGCAGAAATAAGACTAACTTAGAGCACATTAAGGGGAAAAAAGGCTTTGCTGGCATCTTTTCTGTGAAAATCCAAGCTAACATTTCTCATTCTGTGTGAAAAGCTTCTTTTCATGTGTATGTTCAGGGACTTTAGTAGCAGAATATTGCAAATGCAGTAAAGACAGTGATAAATTTGCAAGGACAAGCCAAGAGCAATCTAATTGTGTTGTTTCAACCAAAGCCAGCTCAATGACTAAGCTCTCTGAGGACATGGAAATATAAAGCCTTTTTTATTTAACGACTGCTGTTCAATTTCTGCCACTGTTGGTCACCTGAGGAAATCCCAAACCATGCAAGAATTCCCCTTCTGGAGACAATGAGTAACAGAATATGAGTCTTACCTCCCTGACACAGAAACTGCAACAGTACTGAGTGAAGATATCTCCAAATCTGGCTAAGGAAACAGAAGGGTTTGTTATTTCTGCTTGTTTGGGGTCAGGTTCAGGAACAGACAGTGCTCTGTATCCAAACACAACAGGTGAGAAGGTCCTGGATCAAAGCAGCACCTGCTGCTCTTCACGGGATGCTCTGTCCCAGCTCCTCAAGAGATGTTCTTCATGGGATGTTCTGTCCCAGCTCCTCAAGGGATGTTCTTGATGGGATGTTCTGCTCCAGCTCTTCACAGGATGTTCCTCATGGGATGTTCTTCATGGGATGTTCTGTCCCAGTTCCTCAAGGGATGTTCTTCATGGGATGTTCTGTTCCAGCTCCTCATGGGATGTTCTGTCCCAGCTCCTCATGGGATGTTCTTCATGGGATGTTCTGTCCCAGCTCCTCAGGGGATGTTCTTCATGGGATGTTCTGTCCCAGCTCCTCAGGGGATGTTCTGTTCCAGCTCCTCATGGATGTTCTTGATGGGATGTTCTGTCCCAGCTCCTCATGGGATGTTCTGTTCCAGCTCCTCATGGATGTTCTTGATGGGATGTTCTGTCCCAGCTCCTCATGGGATGTTCTGTTCCAGCTCCTCATGGGATGTTCTTGATGGGATGTTCTGTCCCAGCTCCTCATGGGATGTTCTGGTCCGAGCTCCACACAGGATGTTCTTCATGGGATGTTCTGTTCCAGCTCCACACAGGATGTTCTGTTCCAGCTCCTCATGGGATGTTCTGTCCCAGCTCCTCAAGAGATGTTCTTCATGGGATGTTCTGTCCCAGCTCCTCAAGGGATGTTCTTGATGGGATGTTCTGCTCCAGCTCCTCACAGGATGTTCTTCATGGGACGTTCTGTCCCAGCTCCTCATGGGATGTTCTTCATGGGACGTTCTGTCCCAGCTCCTCACAGGATGTTCTTCATGGGATGTTCTGTCCCAGCTCCTCATGGGATGTTCTTCATGGGACGTTCTGTCCCAGCTCCTCATGGGATGTTCTTCATGGGACGTTCTGTCCCAGCTCCTCATGGGATGTTCTTCATGGGATGTTCTGTCCCAGCTCCTCAAGGGATGTTCTTGATGGGATGTTCTGCTCCAGCTCCTCACAGGATGTTCCTCATGGGACGTTCTGTCCCAGCTCCTCATGGGATGTTCTTCATGGGACGTTCTGTCCCAGCTCCTCATGGGATGTTCTTCATGGGATATTCTGTTCCAGCTCCTCACAGGATTTTCTTTATGGGATGTTCTGTCCCAGCTCCTCATGGGATGTTCTTCATGGGATGTTCTGTTCCAGCTCCTCACAGGATTTTCTTTATGGGATGTTCTGTCCCAGCTCCTCACGGGACGTTCTGTCCCCAGCTCCTCAGGGACCACCCTGGCTTACCAACAGATTCATGCTCCAAGAGGGCTAAAAGTGTCTATTGCATATAATCTTTATTACTTGACACATCTCAACTGTAAGGAGGATGCCTCATTACAGGATGACTCAATCTCAACTGTTAATTAACCATTCATTAGAATTCCTATGCAAATCCAATAATACATTACACAAGGTTGAGATTTTTCAAAACCTACTCGTGTTCACAGTTCAAAATACCATTAATTAGCAAGTACATCCCATTATTTAAATAGGGTTAGGGAATGTGCAAAGTAATTTTTCCTTAGTACATTCTCTCAGCTTTTTTGCTTTAAGAAATCTATCAAATGTTAATTGCTATGTTTTGTGTTTACAAGACTGCTCAGGAACACTGAATGTGCTCTGAGAATTTCATCACTCTGTGTACCCCTCTTTAGTTCTTTTACAACTCTGAAAACATATTTTATAATTTTTCCAAAATAGCCTTTTCTTATGAATTCCACAATGCAATGAAATGTGACATTAGAGATAACACAAAAATTGTTGCTCTCTTACACAACAACTTACAAAACTTTACCTTTACTTTTCTGTCCTCATAAATGAGAGTTCATTTTTGCCTGTCCACATAATTAATGTTTTATCCCTGTTTTAAAACTGATTGCTTCATCAAAGGATCTGTTTTCAACTCCAACGATATTTAAGAAAAAAAACACCAAGTACCAAATTTTTTAGTGTAGAGGATCCTCTCATCTACTACTACTGTTCTGTCCCATCTCAGATTTCATTACAAAATATCCTCTTTTCCACGAGATCAAAAAGCTTTTTAGAACCACTTATGGACTAAATCAGAAGGGGTATTTCCCAAAACAGAAGGAATTTAACAATCTGACCTGAATTTGCATATGACAAGTTTGCAGCTGTGAAAATGGACTGCAAGTCTCATAATTAAACTAATTTGTCAAAACCCTAGTTTCAGGTTTCATCCAAAACACTTTTTAGAATTACAGACACACACAGAGCACACACAGTGAATTCCTGTTGTTTCTTCCTGCATGTGATGCTCCAGTCCTCCATCCAACACCTGGCAGTCAGATATTATTCATTTCTCATGCCTTGCCCACAGTATTATTGATTCTGAAATAATGCACTTCATTTACATTTACTCCTAATTCTACAACAGAGTAAACAAAGAGAAGTAAAGCCCACACCTAACAAAGCTTTGTTCACCACTGGTTGTTGGTGTTTGGAAACAATTATAAAACGTTGATGATCTCTTGTGCTAGTATTAAATAAACACTGTTAAGTGATTTTATCTGAAGGTAAAACAGCCTCTAGGAAAAAACTGCTCCTGATTCTCCTGCGACAGTCCAAGCAGGGTTCATAACACTGCTGCTACCAGACAAACTGGTAGGTGGCAAAAGAGTGCAGCAGCATGTAGGGATGCATTTATTGTCCCATTTATTGTCCCCTGAGTTCACTGGTGCTGTGCATTGGGAATTACCTCTGGCAAATCACAGATCCCATGCGCAGTTCAGGGAAAGCTGCAGAAGAAACTATGATGGGATCTTCAAACTGACTGATGTAAATTCCAGCTCTTAAAAAACTGAATTTGAGGAATTTTTTTAGAGGGAAAATTATCACATGAAAATGGGAAGCACAGAGTTTGGGGTTTTTTACAACTGAAAGAATGGATATTTCACATTTCACATCAATATTCAGAAATGAATAATCACCAAAAAAGTTTGTATCTGTATCCTTGGTATCTCTTCCACGAGGTGGCCTAGGAGAGTGTTTCTCACCAGGTGCAACAGGAGCTGCACAGGAATTCTGAGAGGAACCTGTTCTGTGCTCACTTCTGCAGCAACCAAATGACTGAGGAGCTTCCTCTGCAACTGTGGGTGTTAAAAATTAGAACAAGTCTGATTGCTGCAGCAAAACTGGATTGCAGTGGGTGGCAGAGTAATAAAATCCTTCTAATTACATGATCAGACCATTTCACAGGCAGAGAAATGCCCGTCCACTGCAGCCTTGCCAGCCTCTGTGTCACTGCACATGTCCCTCCCAGACTCCTTTTCCATTCTGCTGACTGCTAAAGAAAATGCTCATTTTGGTTACAAATCTGTCCATCAGTTATCTGAGGGTACTCTACTTGACTGCAGTCTCAAGGGATGTTAAAAAATATCCATATTATACAAGGCAGCACCAGAAAAAGCTTCCTTATCAGGTCACCTAATGAACTTGAGAGATGTTGTTCTTGAAGAAAGTGTAACTTGACTGAACAGCACCAAAATAAAATCCAGCCAAACTGACACCAATTACTCTTAAAAAGATTCGAATCTGCACTTCAGAAAAAGCTTTCTTTATGAAGGTAATGAAAGCTAATTTGGCAAATGCCAGAACACCATTTCAAAGTGTGAACTAACGGTGTTCCCTTTATTAGTCTCCCTAACCTCACTAAGCATTTAGGTTTCTTTCCATATCTAAATTAGAATTCAAGTGCAAGACATTCACTTCTCATTATTGTCTCATGCTTCCCTAGCAGAAAAAGAAACAGTAACAGAATGTAGCATTCCATAATAGAACAAAATAGCTATTAATAGCTATTAATAATAACTTTAGCAGACAGTTCAAAATATGGTAAATGTATTACTGAAAACAAGCTCTACCAATTAGCAAAATTTCACTTTACTCAGGGATTTCATTTCACAACTTTGTACCATGAGACTAAAAAAAACAATAGGGGTAGAGGCCTCAGAGTCATGGTCATTTCAGAAGGGAAAGCAGCCTTGAAGACACCAACTTCATAATGTCAGCTGCTGGTGTCAGCCCAAATGTTATGACAATCAAAACAAATTCTAGAATTCCACTGTTTGTTTGCAGGGAACATCCAAACCCAACTCAACAACTCAAACATCATGCCCTGCATTGGAGCTGATTAAAATAAAATTGATTAAAACTGGGGAAAAAAGTGGGAACTGTCCCTTCCAAAGCAGATTTAGGAACACACTGTCACACTGGATTTATGTTTCAGACTCTGTTATTGTGCCTGCAAGTTATATTGAGATGCAATTTTGCTTTATGACAACTCTCAGTGATCTCAAATTTAATGTTTTAGGCTCTTTTTGATCATGAGCTCTTGGGAAGATTTAAGCCTCAAAAACCAGATTTCATCCAATGGTCTGAGTTCCTTTTCTATCTCTGAACTGATGCTGGGGAGGGAGCAATCATCCCTTGATTGCTCACCAAGAGCTGCAGCCCACACACGGCTGGAATTGCCACTGCCTGAATCCCTGGGAGCTCCTCACTGTTTGGACCAGTCCATGCTATAACTGAGCGGCCAAAAGTTCCTAAAATTCCTGATCCTCTCAATTACTCAATTCCAGCTATGCCAGGGCTGCACAGCGGGCACAGCTCTGTGTGACAGCAAGGCTCCTGCTGGGTCTGTTATTTCCTTTCATTTCTGGGGGTTTTATGCACTACATTTCCCAGTTACTGACACAACTAACTCATCAGCAATTTTCCCAAAGACAGGGAGACACCTCAGCTATTAAATAATGATGAAAGTTGGAAATTTACACCAGCAAAATAACCTTTAACAAACAGCTCAGGGAGCCATTTGTGAACAGGGGTTTCAGTGTTTAGCAACTAACACATATGTAAAGGTGAATTATAATAAATCCATTACACTTTTCCACAGCACCCTGGCAGGAACAGCAAATAAGCATAGTTAATATGCAGTATAAGCATAGTTAATACGCAGTTTTATGATACATTTCAAAAGAATTCCTAATGAGCCCACACTCAACATTAACCAAACTCCACAGGCAGAGCTAACCTTATGAAAATACTTTTTTTGCCACCATATAATAAAGAATGAAATTCGTAGCGAACATTTATCTTTCACCTCTGTTAAACCTTTCATCATGCAAAAGGCATTAACACCTAGAATTAAGGTCGCATACTGAAGCAAAACACAAACACAAAAATCTTTCAGAAAGACTGATTTGTTTCAAAATCCATCAAATTAGAAACAAATATTACTAATTAGTAATTTAGAATTAGTAATAATTCTAAATATAATTAGTAAATATACTAATATATAAATTAGTTACTAATATAATATACGAAATAATTATTAATTTTCATTTGGGGGAGTAAATGAGGGCCTTAACTGAACACTGGTGGATTAATTTAAATAAAGCATTTTTGCCCTCAGAAATGCAGCTCTTGCATTCAGAATTAAAAACACACAAGCCACGTGTTTTCCTAGAGATCAAGAAGTGAGAAAGGATTTGTCACAGTTCCAGTAGCTGTACACTGCCAATGTATTCAGTGCAGGGTTTGTGTACACAAGTGTTATTTCCACCCTTCTTTGTCCTCCTCCCCATCAACCCCTGCCACTGTAAGATATGACACCACTCCTTCCTGAAGCACAGAGTGGCTTCAGCTCTGAGCAGAGGGAAGGGCTCACTCCTGCTTTAGGAAGGGAAACAGAAGGTCCATAACCTTTCCAACACTGTATATACAGGGGAACAAAATCTAATTCAACTTAACTTCAGGTTTGGACCCTGTCTCCCACTTGTGCCTACCTTAAGCTGACCAAATAGAAACAGAGCTGCTGTGAACCTCTCTAGATCAGTAAAACAAATCAGGGCAGGGTCACCCAGCAGTCTCTTCCTCATCTGGGCACATTCTCCTTGCAGTTCAGTGTCTATCCCAACAGACCTGGCTCCCTGAAGATCCAATATTCCACAATTGCCATCGCATTTTCATTTGGCCCTTGCCTATTCTAGGTTTTAAAAGAATCAGTTTTATCACACAGTGCCCAGGACTTAGAGAAGACTGTAAGAACAACCCCACTCCCTCATGAGATCAATCACACCAGGTGTCAGCTAACACCGAAATCAAACACTGGAGAAATGAAAGCAAGTTCTTCAGATCACTTCAGATTTGAGTTTCAATTCCCAAATCTCTGTAATTGAAATCTAAACACCATCTAAACATATTTAAAAGCAAAACACCTTGGGCAAATTCAAAAGAACAGTCCCTGGTGCCAGTGCTGCTCCACACTGTTCACTTGTTTGGACTCTCTTCCTCTTCAGGCCACTTTTCACCATAATGCTCCTCCACCAATGTTTATCAGAAGAACAGTAGGTACAGAAGTATTAAATTGCTATTTCTAAGTCCTTAGCAATACAACTCTTTATTGAAGTTTAACTCCAACACCTTAGTGAAAGGAATGTTCTCCTAAAAAAGCATTCAGTACCAAGATAAGGGATGGCTTCCCTTGGCTAGGGAACCATTCCTGAAACCAAAGGGCACCCAGGGCCAGCTCCTGATCAATCCCCATCTTGCAGCCAAGGAGCTGAAAAGTAATTTCTGCTAGCATCCCTGCCACCCCAATGATCATCAACACCTAAATTATAGACCAATCTTAATTAGAGACTGAATCTCTAATCTCTATACAATCTATCCTGGTAAGATTAGGACACGTAAGAGTTGTGCTTTTTCCCTTGAGTCAAGTGTGACGGTGTTCACAGGGGTCTGAGGATGAGAGAAGAGATGAGGATCTGACTCCATGTTTCAGAAGGCTTGATTTATTATTTTATTACATATATTACATTAAAACTATACTAAAAGAATAGAAGAAAGGATTTCATCAGAAGGTGAGCTAAGACTAGAAAAATAATGATAAAGGCTTGTGACTGACCAAGACAGTCCGAGCCAGCTGACTGTGACTGGCCATTAATTAGAAACAACCACATGAGGCCAATCCCAGATGCACCTGTTGCATTCCACAGCAGCAGATAATCAATGTTTACATTTTGTTCCTGAGGCCTCCCAGCTTCCCAGGAGGAAAAATCCTAAGGAAAGAATTTTCCATAAAATGTGTCTGTGACTTCAAGAAAGCTGTTTGAGTTTTTCCTACTGCATCACCTAGTTAAAGCAACAAACGATACTGGATAGAACAAGAGTTGTGGTCTAACTAACAGTGATGCTGTACAAGTATCAGAACTAAAGGTTTTGTCCTAGCATAGGAGTTTCATGGTGACAGTGGCTGTAAGGACTAATCCAGCAATCTTCCAAAAAGCTCACTTTCCCTCCTACAACTTACACAATAATATTTAGGCTTCTTCCTGAAAGAACCTCAAAACCAGAAAAGAAATCTACAGGACACCTTGGCCATCTACACAAAAGTTAACTCCATCTCCTCTGAAATAAAATTTTGCAGATTAATACTCATCATTTATTTGCCATCACCTGGTTGTAGCCCCTTCACAACCTGCAGTGGTGTCAGAGGAAATAATAGGCCAGATATACCCAAACTAACAGTGCTGATAGATCCTTTGTTCAGCCCCTTAGAGAAAATGTAATCACATTCTCAAGAATAGTCTTAAAATTAACAGAATTAATTTAGAAGGTTAAGTTTTAAAATTTTAATCAAAATTACAGAAATAATTTCCACTGGCATCCTTCCAGACAGAGACCTTGATTCTGCCTTATTGGCTGAATTCTGCCACAAAAGCCAGGAGCACTCTGAAGGCTTATTTCAGTCTCCTGTTCTGCTGAGTAATTATAACAGCCAAGATTTGTAAATTATCCTCTTACTAACACTTAAAACTGTTGACGGAATACAGAAGATGAAACAGCAAAAACTTATATGGGCTGCTTGTGAATAGACTAGGTGGTGGTGTTGGCCCACAGGCTCTTGTCCTGCTGGAGTGATCTCCCACACTCATCCAGACTCTGAACAGGCTCCTTCTGCCCTTTCCTCCCAGGGAACGCTTCTGTCTCACATCTGAAGTTATTTATTCAGCTCAGCTATCAAAGCTGCACTCACAAATGTGGCTCTAAAGGTCAAAACCGTGTCTCTCCAGCTCAGGTCTCTCTTGCGGCTCTTATATTGCAAATCAAGGTCAGAAAAGTTTCCTCTCATGAAAGAATGAGAACCAGTTAATTTCACCACTGATGTAGGACAAATAGCAAACAGCGGCACTTTACAAAATGTGACATTTACCTCTCTTCCCAGAGATCATTTCTGGTGGTAAAGAAATATTCTGAATCAAGTTACCTCCTTATGCCACATAAACAAAGCTGGAATAAACTGAAATTTTTCTCATTTAAAGAAAATACTTATCAACATTACATGAAAATACTTCCACATTGTAATTCATGTGGTCTCTCACACAATCTGTTACATAGAGCACTTCCAGTTGCTTGCCCTTGATTATAAATTACAAACAAGCAGTTCACATGAACTAAGTTCTCTTTCCTTCTCAGAGAAGATCAACCTGAATAATTAATTCCTGAAAACCTACCCAGTTGTATGTGCAGCAGTAACAGACTGGGAAAATTCAAAATTTTCCAAACTCACTATTTCATAATCTAGACTCAAGCCAGAATCCAACTCTACTTACTGTAGCTGTCAAAAAGAATGATTTGTTCCATCTTCTCTAGATGAGCCCTTCTCTCTTTATAAATATTGATTAGAGAAGTAGCTTAGAGACAATTTCTAGCCTGCTCAAGTTCATAAAATGGGTTCCTGCTGCAGTGTGTGCTGCCTAGGACTGCATGGCATGTGCAGCTTTGGCTGCACAAGGCTCAGCAGGCAGGGCCAGGATTTGCAAGAAAAGCCATTGGAAGGGCAGGAGGGCAACAATGACTGCAATACTCAATTTCTCAGCTGCACAGAGCTTATCACTTGAGAAATGCTGGATTCCATGGGCAAATCCAGCCAGCACCCAGTGGCTGTTCCAGCCCACAGGAGCAGGGCTGCCAAACTCTGGTGTATCAGCACACTCACCCTGCACTGCCAGGCTTAAACACAGAGTTAAACCTTGCCAACTAACTCCATCCTCTGAAAAAAGGGAATTCAAATAATCATTCACCTCTTACCCAGACACTGTTTTGCCACGGAGAAAGTAAACTGCTGAGAAAAGCACCCATTTGATCCTCTGGCATGACACATGGAGGAATATGCTACATTAGAAAGCATTAGAAAGTAAGAGATTGTACATACAAATTAGCAGCTAAGAGTTACAGCTACACTTTTCCTCCATTACAACCCTGAGCTTATTTTGACTTCATATATAGTTACTTCCACTGACCAATTGGTTAAATTGGCTATCCTAATTAAATTTATTTACTCATGATGCACCAGAGCAGTAAAGAATAATCCTTATAGCAAGGAAAACATTAATCCTGTACAAATATCTATGCCATAGTGTCACATGCACAGCTGTGCATGACCACACATACATAAAAGTGTGATATTAAGTGAAAGAGAGCTGGACCTTCCTGTAAAGGCTCATGCAGGAAGAAAGCCACATCTGTGCATTGCAGCTGAATCTCTGGGACAGCAGGAGCACTTGTGGAGCAGAGATTGAGGCCTGAGCCTCTGCACCCCTCCATTCCCTGAGGGGATGATCCACTGGGGTGACAGTGCTTTGGGCTGCACACAGCCAGCACCTCTGGCTGGGAGGGCAGCAGATCCACAGGGCTCCAGATGCAGGAGAGAAATTATCTGTTCCCCTTATCCACACCACAGAGATCACAGAAGGCACCCAGCTTCCTCCTTTAACAAGGGAAAGCATTTAGTGTGAGTCAGATTGGAGAGTCCAGGTATATTCCTGAGATCCCACATCCTCTCCCCTGGCCACAGCAATGATTCCTGCCATGGATCACATCCCCAGCCAAGCACCTGCGCTACATCAGCCATGGGAACATGAAGCAGCACATCTGCAGGCAGCACATCTGCAGCAGCAGGGAAACCTAAAGAGAGATTTAAATGAACTCTCACATACAGCTCTTCAGAAATAACAGATCTGTATTTCAGTTCCTATACTGATGGATTTGAACACCATGATTTTACTCGCTTCTCCATCCATTTTCCTAGATGAGAACCAGAAATACAAAGCCTGACTGTCTTAGGGCCTTCTCCTCATGAAAGTCAACAGGATTTATCCTGAGGCTGTGGTTATCAATCCCCAGACATAACATGGTACTGGAAAGTACCACTTTTCCAGCATTTCAGTTTCAGGGGTCTTATAAGCAGCTGTAAGAACATGGTGGAAGGTGAGTGCCAGCCAGAAAGCTGATCCACAAATGAGGTGTGAGCCATCCCAGGCAACTGCAGCAGCCTCTGCATCAACTCAGTTCCAAATATAAGAACCCACAAAATCAGAGGGTTTTGGGAAAGCTGCAAAAGGCAGGCCTCAGAGACAGCAGAACTGTGATTGGAGCTAAGCAGCAGCCATGAGATTGGTCAGCAGAAAAATTATTTAAAAAGTAGAAAAGCAAGGACAAACAGAACAATGGTCTGTGTATTAACACTTGTCCGGAATAACTCTCTAAGATACAGAAAAGTTTATCTAGCAAGATATTAGGAAGTTCTAAGCTTAATAATGGAGCTCTGTGCATTGTGTTTTAAGGCTGACAAGCAGGTATTGTATTTGAAATAAGCAAGCATTGTTTAACCAAAGGTACCTGTGCTTATAGTGGTTGGATGGAACTACTGTCAATGTGCTTTTGCTTTGTGTGATTGGTCAAAAAACTTTTAAAGTAAGTTGTAACATTAAGTTCTTGGTCTGGTGCCTGAGATGTGAGCTGGTGGCATCTTCCCACTGTCATAATCATGGAATGAGAGTGATGCTGGAAAATCAAACAGCTCAAAGCATGTTCCACAGCAATCCCATCCTGCTTGTGGCTTGTATACAAACCCTAGCCAGTGATACGAAATGGAAGTGCTGACGGTGCGCACACATGTACAGAAATATACTGCAAACATAAACTATGAGATTACACCTGCAAGAGGAGACAGAACTCTACGCCACAGAACTATTTCCATTCCCTCTCCACTATAGCATTCCCTCTAAAGTAACTGTGTTGGGCAAAAGCTTCCAAAACCTTAGACTGACCTGAACAGACAAGACAGTCACTCTTCACTGGAGTAAAACCTTACCTTGATGTTTTCACACAAAAGGCTTTGCTCTGCTCACATTACAGTAACTTTGTAGAGTTTTCATTAACTTCAATTCTTATGTTCTTCCATTCCTCTTGATCACATAATGGCAAAGTCACTTCAGATCAATACATTGCCCAAGAGGTCAAAAGAACTCCAGTCAATGGGTTACTTGCAGCTACCATGTACTCTTATTAATTAATCCTCAGAAATAAGTACTGTTCTACTCACAGAGATAAAGCCAGAAGAGCTGGATGAAAATTCAAAAAAAATCACTTAGTCCTTAAAATTAATTAATTGCTTCTCAATACTTTCTTGGGGGCTTTTCCTACTACAACTGACCACAGCTGGCCTACATTATTCCACATGATTAGAAACAGTATTTAATTTCATGAACATTATTTGGCGATGATTGAATTTTAAGTCTTTTGTGGTTACCCTTCTCCTCTGTTTCAGTAAGGTTTTAAGAACAATGCTCACACTTTCCAACAACTGTCTGACCTGGGGAGGGAAGGAGTAACTCATGCCAGTTCATTAATGAGAAAAGCAGAACGAGGAGACAGAAGGAGAAACCCTGAAATAACCAAACTAGTTTAAGCCTTTATGAACTTCTTTATGTCTCCAAAAAAAGTCACTTAGAATTGTAGCTGTTACCTAAGCCTCTGTAAAATTCCTTAATACTAAATAAAATATGACATTATGAAAAACTGCAGGTCTGCACAGCACCTCAGTGTCCTCAGCATTTCTGCAGAAATCTATTTATGTTATGACTTACAAGCTGATGTGTATGTACAGCTTTTCAGAAGCAAGCTGGAAATCTGCAGACCTTGCTTCAATACCACAAATAAATTTTGATTCTTCAACTCCTCCTGAAACAGGCTGAAATTACTTTTTACAATAAAAAGAAATAAATTATTTGGTACCAAAAAAACCCCAGTTAGTCTGGATTAGTAAACCAGGCCTAACAAAAATCTCAGACAGCAACAGTTTGAGTTTTCCCAATGTTGAAAAGATATACATGTGCTTTTCTTTGGCTGTGTATTCATGTACAACAACAGCATCCCTGCTTCTGCTTTTAGAATTCACACCAAAATCTTAAAGGTGTAATTACTCATATCCACTTAAGAGGAACTTTTAACTCACTGGAAAACTTCCTTACTGATTTAGTCACCGATTGTCACAGTTACCAAGAGTTTCACTTTCTCCCAGTAAGAGCCTGATTCCACAGAAGAGCTGTGTTTGATGTCACAGAATATTCTGAGTTGGAGGGGAAGCCCAAAGATCACAGAGAGATTGATCCACACTGTCACTGCACCCAGCTGAGCTCATCTTATCTTGATTCATCTCATGCACTTGGACCCCTCAGTTCTGCCTGGCCAGACACGGGCACCCAGAGCATCACTGCATCAGCACTTTTTGGCAGTGCTGGCTCACAGCTGCAGAGAACGAGGAACAGGAGCAAATTTTTGCTTAATGCCACTGCCAGAAAAACATATTTTGGAAGAATGAAGATCTTGCACAAGGACCAGCCAAAAGCAGAAATAATCCCTTGAAAAACAACGAGGCAATTTACAGTTTCTTGAACTAAGACTGGCATATCCAGAAGGCCTGAGCCCCAAGAAATGAGCATAAAATGACAGAAAGCACAGACATGCAACACACCTCTGCTCAGATATGGCCTCTTCCACCTAAACCACTTAAATTCAAGTGCAGGTCATCTGGGCTAACTACAGAGGGGAAATACATACAGTGGAGACAGCAAATTTCTTTATTTCTTTTTTCCTTCCTATTATGTAACCACACTCTCACAGATTTCATTTCTCTTTTCCACTACCTTCAGTGTCTTAGCACCCCTGCATACTTTGTATTTACACCTTTGCTCATCTCCAGGTGGAGGACAATTATATTCTGTTGCAGTTTTACAGCAGTGCTTGAACTACAGGCATGAAATTGAGCAGCAGTTCTGATACAGAACTTTCTGTTCTGATTCATGACAACCATCCTTCCCGAAATTAAATTCTCCCTTCAAGTTTGGCTTGAATGAAGACTACAAGAAATCCTCTGCAGTATCAGATTATATCATATAGGGCACACAGTACCTCTAGATAATTTCAGGGCAGGATACAAATGAAGATTAATCCCTTTCACTCTGACATGATGCAAACAACAGCTGCAGGTTTAAATTATACCATCAAATTCCACAAGACTGAAAATCGGTATTGATACTGAAGCTTTTACAATCTAAGTGAAATAGTATATATTCACTAAGTCACCAAGAGATTTTCACAATTTAGGGAGAGAAGCATCCAATATCATGTGCTCTGCTCTTACTCCTAAAGCTTCTATTTGTCAAAACTCAATTGCAGTTCTCTGCCCCCACCCCTCCACAAAAACCTCTTTTACTGCAAGAAACGCTTCACTGACTGCAGCTTGTTAAGCAAAAGAGCACCTAAAGCACAGCAGCTGGGAAAGCAGCTAAACAATTGCACGGGGATATTGATTACCAAATGCATTTACTTTTATTAAAAACATTATTCAGATTTGAACACGGACTGAACAGTTCACACTGCAGCAACGCTTCCCCTCCCGGTGGGCTGCAAGCTAAGCTGCAGCTCCGGGCACAGCATGTGGCAGAAGAATCTAACCACGGAATTATCCCATTCATCATCCTAATGATGCCTCAGAAGCTGCTGCATTAACATCAATATCTGCATCAAGCTCCAGGTGCCACCACAAATTCTCAGGCAACGAGCAATGTCAGCATGCGAAAGGCAGAGCTGCCCTGGCAGAAATCAATTGGATATTACTTACCTCCTGTCCTCCCTTCAGGATCCTGGCCAGATGAAAAAATATCTGTGTTTCTGTGTTTGATCCTTATAGTTGCAGAGCACCCCAGCTGACGTGATGGGCAACTCCACAGAGCTGCCTGGAGAGCCCTGACAGCACCCAGACCAACAACTCACACCCTGATCCGGCGCAAAAAGAGCTTTGTGCAGGGTTGTACCAGACACCTGAAAGGAGGAAAGGAAGATCCCTTCCATACCGAGTACATTCAGACTGCTGATAGAATAAACAGAAAAGGTATTCCATGAAATGTGCCCTGGGAACATGTTGTCATCTTATTGGAAAGGTCCCATGACTTTTTGGTGATTTCTCATGGGCTTCTCCTTGCAGCACTGACTCCTTCTTCTTCACAGCCAACAAACTCCAGCTCTCTTCATAGCACAACCAGCTCTCTCCTCAACCAGCTAACCCACTCCTTTATAGCACTCATCCTTACTGGACACAGCTGTGGCCTGTTGAGGGCAGGCCTGTTCCTCATCTTTGGTGATTAGTATAGCTGCAAGTCCTCAGGGGTGAGATTACCTTGTGCCCTATCTTTATTTTCCTACATTCTGTCCCTCCACAGGAACACACAGGTGCTGTTGAACACTGAGGTGTGGCCATGTGTGACCAACAAAGGGAGCTCTCATCTCAGGGGCACAGTGCTCACAGGCTGCCCTCACAACACTGAGAGCACCCATGGCACAATGAAAAAAGGACAATGGAAAGAGGAGATCCACAGAAAAGCCATCCCACAAAACTCATCTGAAAGCAGCCCCAGATGCAGTGCCAGTGTACATCTTTGTGCCAGCAGCATTGGAGTGTGGACACCAGCAGAGCAAGATAGTGAAAATAAACCTGTGCAGCACCTCTGCAAGGAACAGCTGCAGGGAGAAAAAAATACCAACCCAAACTCCTCTCTGACATGCAAATGTTTTCTCATCCAGCATGGAAAACACCAGTGTGAACCCCCCAGCCTCTTGTTCCACAGGTACAAACACACAAAGCAGAAAAACAGGGAATTACAACCTTCATGAAGTCATTTTTTCACAGAGGAAGAATCATCTTCCCTACAGATTAAATGCAATCTTCGATTCAGATCTTTACATTTAAGAGCACCAGACTTCTCACTGCATTTATATTAATGCTCAGACGGGAAGCTTTGTTGATTAAACATTCAATTGCTGTTGAGTATCACCACAGCCTTATTACCTCGTAGTGGTGGCTCAGAGTGAATCTAATTCTAGCCCAGCATTAGCACCTGTACATTTTTTCTTGACTGAATTTGCTTTTTCCTACTTTTGCAAGTGACTAATTTACTCAGCAGTAAAACTTCTTCGCTGACTGCAATTAAAAACCAACATAACCACAGCACAGCCAGTTTAATCAAAACGAGCCCATTTCACAGGCCCTAAAACAAAGAGGGGGTATGGGCAAATGACTGGAAAAGGGAACAGCAGAGCAGCTTTCACTTTTTATTTATATACTGTGCTCAAGTTGGCTGACTTTGGTTTTTTGTTACAATTTAGGCCTCTTCTTGAATAGTTATTTGAACTGTGACGGCATCTATTTGATGGAAAACTGTCAGAAACATAGGAAGCTCCTCCCAGAATCCATCGAGCCATTTAAAAAGTCATCTAAAATAAAGCCCATGTAAGCATGATTCCCACTGCTTAAACCACTGCCAGTCTGGATTGTATTTATAGCATCAGAAGGTTCTTCAAAATTACCTTGGCTTTTTTTTGAGTACTATCTATTCCTAGTTAATGAAAGTTAAATTCAACAGTAGCATTCTGACTGCAGAATAATTGAATGAAACAGAGAAATACTGCTCTGCTGATATTAATGTAAGATAGAAGAGAAGCCCTGTATCAGCCTGAAAAGAACCACAACCTTCTCCATGGTGTCCCCTAACTGGTGGTGCATAAAACCCTGCACACTAAACGGCACAGGAGAACCTACAAAGAAAGCAACCAGGGATGTGAGGTGTAATTTAAGGTTAAAACAGTCTGTTCACAGACTTAGACAAAAAAGCCACAAAGGAATGTGCTGCAGAGAGATGCTTCCTCCTGCAAGGTAAAGCTGCATCACATTAAAAGAGACTTATTTTCAAATGAAATTTAAAATACATTTTGACAAGAATAAACAGCCAGTATGGAGACCAACTTCTAAATTATTAAAAATATTAATTGACTTAATTTTATTCTTATGAAGACTAAAAGAAAGCTTTGTCC
Organism: Melospiza melodia melodia; assembly: GCF_035770615.1. Taxonomy (NCBI): domain Eukaryota; kingdom Metazoa; phylum Chordata; class Aves; order Passeriformes; family Passerellidae; genus Melospiza; species Melospiza melodia. The sequence continues at coordinate 6,258,533 of NC_086205.1, read as the reverse complement.
TAATTTTGTTTTGAGATCTCTTCTCAAATAAGGAGGAGACCCTGCTGTTACACTCATGGCTTTGTTATTCCCCCTTGAATTTTATGAAGTAAAAAATGAACATAAGAAATCAGTGCTTTAATGGCTCACACGTAATTTTACATCCCCTTTTTCACCTCATGAAATTTCCCCACGAATCTTGATTTCACAAAAGAACGAAAGGAGGTAAAAACATTGGAGACATAATCCTGACTCCCTTTTTTTTGTACATGACTGCAAACAAATAGATTATAATTAATGTTTTATCTGTCAGCTAATCCTAATATAACAACTTCCATCTGAGCAGTAGTTTCTGTCACTTACTTTTTTTCCCTATATTAATACCCCGTGATATTTTAAAAAACCCACAAAACCCCCAAGAACAAAGTCAGCAGTAAAATAAAATTCAAAAGAGACCAAAGAGTCACTCCAGAGCTCATTTTCTATTCATGGTGTATAGTTTAACAGATAATGTGTCTGTGTTTGATTTTATTATGTTACTGGGTGACCTACAGAATCTCAGGAGACCAGCTAAGAAGAGAGATGACCATTATTCCATCAGCGAGAAAAATCAATAAGAGTAGTTACACATTTTATGCAGTCTAAAACCTAATTCATATAAAATTTCTAAGGAGAAGAATTAAAAAAACCCAAACAAACAATTCTTAACTTTCCCTAGCCAATAAAGTAAAACTATGTTTCATTCAGAATTAAGGCCAAGAGTCTGGCTGTTATGCCTAAGTACACCAAATGCAAATATAAGTAGCATCTATATTACAATATAGGTTTGCTTTGAGGGTTTGGTGGGTGGTTTTTTTCCCTATTTCAAACCATTCTTATCTATAATTTCACACCTATTAAAAATAACATCCTTATTTTACAGTAGCTGGAAATGCTAAAATAAAGACCTACGCAAATGGAAAGCAGAGATAAGAGCCAAAGTGTTCTGCCTAGGGGAAAAAAAAGTTTAAACATTTTCTCCCGTCTCTGTTTTCTGAGGCTCCTTCAGTGCTTTTGCTAGAGGAGAAATTTAAAGATAAATTGGGGTGATAAGAAAATTAGCAACACCCAAAGAAAAATATTTGTAATGCCCTGGACAATAAAACATAATGCAAGGGGAAAAGAATTCTTTAAGATCTAGCAGAGTCAGCAAAGGAAAAACCAGAAAAAAATCCCAAACAAACACAAAACCAAACAATCCTCCCAAAAAAGAAACAAAACGCACAAAAAACCAAAACAAAACCCACAAAAAACCCCTGCCACAAGCCAAACAACCAAAATATTGGGGGGAAAAAAATGAAGAAGTCACAAAGTGTTTCACAGGAATAGTACATAACTCTGAGGGAAAGGAAAGAAGGAACTGTAGTCTGGGACTTAGAAGCCCACTGCGCTGTTATAAATAAGAAGCTTGACTAGGCCAATATTCAAGCAGCAATCAATTTATTAATTAATATGGTAAAGTATGAGCAACACAGTGCTGGGTACAGTGGGGGAAGTTTTCCCTCCAACTGCACACCCATAGCTGAGGCTTACAGGTATTTACAGGGGCACTCATCAGCTTTCTCAGCAGTTTCTATTCCAATTTTTACATCACAATTCCACACACTATTGTGATTTAGTTTTTCTCAAGATGTATCCCAAAAGGAGCATCCCCAGATGGTGGGGGTCCGGTTTCTGAAAGAAGAAAGACAAATCCCATTTGGTCAAGTCCAGCTCCCCAGATGTGTGTCCACCTTTTAATGACAAGGACTATAAATCTCCTAACAGTGATGTCCAGCTTCCCTTGCTCAAAACTATAAATCCTTGAGGTGATGTTCATCTTCCTTTCTCAAGCTGTTTTTCTCTGCTTTATTAAGGTGTGAGATAAGCATATTTCCTTTATATATATTCCAAACCTGTAGTTTCAAGGATACAAGCAATATTCTAAAATTATACTTCAAAAGGTTATTATTGCAGAACTCTTCAAGGATTAACTACAAGCAAAAAGCCACATCCTTAATGCTTTAATTCCAATGCTCCTAAATCAGCTAAGGTTAATTGCAAACAAAAGATAGGTTCAAAGGCCTTCTTCCATGCTTTACTTTTCTCAGTTATTATTAGAATTCCCAACTGTCCCATGGTTGGTTTCCACACATATTACAATCACAAATATACACATTGCCTGTGTGTTCCAGACACCAAACACAGCTTTGTAGTTCACAAAAAGGAGCCCCATAAAGCTGTACTCTGGCTCCACACACAGCACACGCTGCTTGCTCTCCTTGCACTCCATCCTGTTCCTCACTCACTGCACAGAGTGGATGGAGAGCCCTGGCTTGGGAGCACAGAACAGGTGACAAGGTCACTGTCACAGCACGTGGCTCACCTCTCAACAAAGAGCAGCATTTCAAGTAGAAAAGGCATCACGCCTCTTCCACGAAGAATAAGCAGCAAAAGAAAACAAGCTTCAAGACAAATCCTGTCCGTGGAATCTCACAGAGCTGTTGTCATCTTATTGGAAAGGTCCCATACCTTCTTGGAGATTTCTCATGGGTAGCTCCTCACAGCACAGCCAACAAATTCCAGCTCTCTCCTCACCTAGCTAACCCACTCTTCTACAGCAGTCATCATTATTGGACACAGCTGTGGCCTGTTAAAGGCAGGCCTGTTCCTAATCTTTGGTGCTTAGCACAGCTGGAACTCCTCAGGTGTGAGATTACCTTCTGCACTATCTTTATTTTCTTACATTCTACCCCTCCACACAGAGCCATGAAGGAAGCACGAGGAGCAAATCCATGAGCATTGTCTTAGCCCAGAGTCTTTCCTTCCAGTGCCACATCTGGAGGCAAATCCTCATACAAAGTCATCTCATTGTGAAATACAGGTTTATGAAAAAGACAGAGTACATAGTTTTGTACTGCCTTGCACACCAGTCCTGATCTGCAGAATACGCACTGTAATTATTTCCCAACTGAAAGCCCAGTTTTGATCTCTTTACTTTCACATTCATTTACAAGCCACCCTGCTGACTTCAATGAAGGAGAAAAAATAGGAAAACACATTAGCTAGCATAATTAAAAGGATTAGAATCTGATGCACATTAATCCCCAAAAGCCATCTGATTACAGAACAAACCACAAGTAATGTATAACAAAGAGACAGACATTAAACTTAAGTCAAAAAGCGTGTCTTTTCACCAAGTCATTAAGAAAGGCATAAATCATATTTGTATTTTTTGTGCTTCAACTGTTTACAGATCTTGCCTGCAAAAATTACAAATTAATATTTAAAAAGTTAACAAATGCACCATTCTCATTCACAGGAACAGTGACATAAAGCTAATCAATCAATTGCTCTACAAAATGGAAATGGACTCCACATACAATAATTTCTTCAGAATATGCAGGGTACTTACACATAAATGATACAAGGCATGCAGCAAGGATACACAGTATTTTCAAAGCTGTTTTTACAATTAACTTAACTGCTCATATCATATTACAGTTCTCTTCAGGAAGTCAACTTTAAATGGTAAACTTTTTCATGAATCAGTGTGCCAAATACATTTAGAAAGAGCTAACAGCATGAAAAATCCTTCTTTATGGTAGAGATTTTACAAATTACTTGACAATAAATTTAAATTCTAAGCACCAATATATATGCCTAAAGTAAGCCTAAACTTGAACTAACTCATTTCCCTCAGCTGCTGGCATAACATTTTGTATGAGATGCTTGAGTAGAACACAAGGAACTACAGAAAGCACACACAATGAACTTTATCCTGTTACCAGCTGCATTCGGATGCGTTGGTGATGACACTTTTTAAAACCCATCTTCTCCTCAGAAGCACCATGCCAAGAAACAGCCCTGTCCACCCAACAGTGTGCATCTCATGCTCAGTATTGAGCAAATCAACTGCCTTCTCAGTCTTTAAATAACATTTTTTTCTACCTTCAAAATCTATTTTAACACACTCCACTTTGTTTTAATATCCTTATCAATTGCTCCATGGTATTCGATATTTCTCATAGGATACATTAAAAAATCCTCTGGCATGAGTTAGGAGTGGCAGCAGTGGTGTCCTGTGCAAAATGCTCTGCTGAGTTTCTCCGAACCGCAGATTCAGGAATGATGTCCCTGACTGAAAGGCCTTGCAGTTGAACAGAAAACCTGCCCAGGTGGTCACCTTGGGAAAAAGAGAAGCTCAAAAGGTCAGGGTGGGCTGTGACAGTGGTCACAGGGGTCTTTGGATGAGGGAAGAGAAGAGGATTTGACTCCATATTTCAGAAGGTTTGATTTATTATTTTATGATATATATATATTACATTATAACTATACTAAAGAATAGAAGGAAAAGCTTCATCTCAGAAGGCTAGCAAAGCTAAGAATAGAATAGAAAAGAATGGTAACAAAAGCTAGCTGTCTTGGACTCTGTCCGAGATAGCTCGGCCTTGATTGGCTATTAATTATAAACATCTAAGATGGGCTAATCAAAAATCTACCTGATGCATCCCACAGCAGCAGATAATCATTGCTTACATTTTGTTCTTGGAGCCTCTCAGCTTCTCAGGAAGAAAAAATCCTAAGAAAGGATTTTCACAAGAAGATGTCTGCGACAGTGGGCTAAACAGCATTTTCCAGAAACAGGGAAAACTTGAGCCGCCAGCACAAAGCAGGACTTTCTGGCACACCATCCCAGCCTCACTCAATATTCACCTCAAAGACTCCAGAAACAGGGACAATACCATTATTTCTGTCATCTTCTCCTGTTACAGAACATTAGTTAAACTAAACGGTGGCTTAAACTGATGCAATAAAGACACTTTTCAGCACAACATTTGGTCAGGCAGCAATTTGCTCAAGACAAGATTTTTAAAGATATTTACAATACTGAAATATGTAAAGGGGTTTTTTGTTAATAAATCAACATTTTGGTTCATTTCTAGTTCTCTAAAATTGCTAAACAAAAATCTTACTCTCTAATCTTAAGAGGCTGTGAAATATGCAAACAATCTGTCTTTAAACTTACCTGAGTTACAAAGAGGGTATCAAGAAGCCCCAGGAGACTTCATCCCACTCACCCATAAGTGAAGTGGAACTTCATCCCACTCCCACTTTGCATCTGAACATTTCAGAACAGGCTGCAAAAGTCTCTTGACTGTGCTGAAGACAGGTTAGTTTTCAAACACTGAAGACAAAAACCAACTTTACAATTTGACAGGAAAGGGAAACATTAACAGGAGAAAGCAGAATAAAGTCAATTATAATTTTTAATTAGCTTTCCAAGCTATTCAGTGAATGTTGGTGAATAGCAATTAATACTGCATTCTAGTAATTTGTTATGCAAATGAGGCACTTCAGCAGATTATCTCATCCAAAAGTTAATACCCTTAACAAAAACTCAAAAAAAAATATTAAAATCTATTTGCCCCTATTATAAAGGCAAAGGAAAGAAAGAACACAGAGAAGTTCCCTGGAATTTGAGCTAGTTCTACAAAGTTATGACCTGTTTATATTCCAGAACAATTCCCTCAATTTGAAGAAGGTTTTGATACGTAGATGCTTTTGAAATACCAAGCCCAAACTCACAAACGACAGTCGTTCAAGAATTATAGCAGAAAAGGTGAACCATTACCATGTGTAGAAGTTTACAGCCTTAGTATAGTGAGAACAAAGTCAATACATCCAATCTGAATGAAAAAGGAAGAAAAAGAAAACCCAAACAAACCACTGGTACCAGTCACACTGAAGCCTGCTCTGAATAGAGAGGAGGAATGGTCAAACCTCAGATAATTCTGGCTATGAAAGCGAGGACAACAAGACACAAATTTTCTGTTGGAATGTTATTTTCAGTGATATTTGAAAATAACATATCTGCAGCTGCATGGTCAACATAGCCCAGACAGCAATTCCTATGTAATACCTAGTTAATCCAGTCAGCAGCTGATGAGAACTTATTTTAAAATCAAAAGCACTCTTGGTTTTTCTCCTGCTCAGACCAAGTCTGTAGTGTTAACAGAACGTGTTCATCTCAGCAGCAGCCAGGTGTTTTACACAGAAGTCTCACTTTATCACACCCAGATATTGCAAATCACCGGAAAATCTTCTCCACAATTTCTGCCAGCCCAAAGGCGCACGATCCCACATGGTTCGTTGGGTTTTCCAGCATACTACCTCCTATATTTCTATTTCAGGTCATGACAATGTGGAGCATTTTTTCATATAAAGGCTATCAAACACAATCAACACAATTTCTGTCAGACACTCAGAACTCCTGTGTGCAAACTTGCAGATTACCAAGGGTCTGCACACAGGGAATGACCCAGCTTCCCCATAGTTAGGAAAACGAGCCATTGATTTCCATTTGAGCTGATGTGCCACTGAAATACAAGAATGCTTCAGAATAACACTTCAGTAAAACCAACACACACTTTTTCTTTGATTTTTGTCAGATAGGTACAGCATGGAAATTCCCCTGCAGCCAAAGTGTCTCCAGCCAAATCAGTGCAGTGAAGAGTGCAGCAGCTTTTCAGGGTCACACAATCACTCAGCCCGTTTGGATCTGTAAGCTGGCAATGACATCCCCATTCCCTTTCTGCAATGGGATCATGGGCACTCCCCACCAAACACATCTTGGAGAAAAAACACCAGTGTGAGCACAGGATGCTGCAGCTTTGAGCAATTTGAGCAGCCCATGTTTTTTGAGGACCACAGGGGAACTCAAGACCATAGCAAGGCAGGTGCAATTGTTGTTCTGAGCCAGGTATTTTGGAAATGCTACAAAGAACCTTCCCTTTGAAGGGCAGGAGTCACTCAGATTTGCTGCGCTCCAACGTTTAGCCAAAGCGAGTTCCCCACCGAACGGGTCAGACAAAGCTGCTGGTGTCGCAGACATCTTTTATGAAAAATCCTTTCCTTAGGATTTTTCCTCCTGAGAAGCTGGGAGGCCTCAGGAACAAAATGTAAACAATGGTTATCTGCTGCTGTGGAATGCAACAGGTGCATCTGTGATTGGTCTCATGTGGTTGTTTCTAATTAATGGCCAATCACAGTCAGCTGGCTCAGACTCTCGCCACAAACCTTTGTTATCCATTCTTTTTCTATTCTTCGCTAGCCTTCTGATGAAATCCTTTCTTCTATTCTTTTAGTATAGTTTTAATATAATATATATAATTAAATAATAAATCAAGCCTTCTGAAACATGGAGTGAGATCCTCATCTCTTCCCTCATCCTAAGACCCCTGTGAACACAGTAACATGCTGGCAATCAGTTCCACTCAATAATGGGGACACCAAGTGGAACAGCACTTATTACTACAGAAATTAAATATCAGTTCTTCTACGTTTAGATCAACTCCCTGCAACAACAACCACTAAGCTAGGAGCAAAGCCCTAACACAGAAGACATTAATTTCTACATGACTAAGAATGTGAAAGCATACAGGTTCTATTTAATTTTCTTTCTGCTTCCCAGATATCTCATAGATCAGAGTGCTGAATTTTGACAGACTCACTACATACACTTGTGACAGTGTTCACAGGGGTCTGAGGATGAGGGAAGAGATGAGGATCTGACTCCATGTTTCAGAAGGCTTGATTTATTATTTTATGATATATATTACATTAAAACTATACTAACATAATAGAAGAAAGGATTCATCAGAAGGCTAAGAATAGAAAAGAATGATAACAAAGGCTTGTGTCTCGGACAGAGAGTCCGAGCCAGCTGACTGTGACTGGCCATTAATTAGAAACAACCACATGAGACCAATCACAGATGCACCTGTTGCATTCCACAGCAGCAGATAACCATTGTTTACATTTTGTTCCTGAGGCCTCCCAGCTTCTCAGGAGAAAAAAATCCTACAGAAAGGATTTTTCATAAAAGATGTCTGTGACATACACTGATATGTTATAAAGTAATTCATGCTTAAGAAGAAAATGTATATTATAAAAATTGTAAAATCCAATGAGTCTCTGACCACAAGCGGCCCAAGGACAGATAACTCCTTTGGAATTTTGAAATTCCTGAAGGCAACAGGAGAACAATGCCCTGTTTACCCATGAATAGATGTGGCCAGCGTGATGATCCGCTTCCCACTTCTGGAACCATCAGGAGGCACCCAAGGGTGATCATTTGATAGATACCATCAATCAAGATAATCTAAGTCACCAATGATCATACATCTGAATATGCAACTTCCCCTGACATGACCAGCACCTGCCACTACCCAGGAAACAGTGATTGTCCAGCCCTGCACAGTGAAAGAAACTTCTCGGGAGTTCTGCAGTTTATTGCAGCCCCGAGACACGTGAACAGCCTCTGCTCCAGCCCGCACGTTCGGAGAATGAGTCAGAGCTCTTCAGTTCTCGCTCTCAGAGTTGTTTATTGTATCTTATCTATAGAAATTTTTCTCCTGCCCAGCTGAGGTCTGCCCAGCAGGACAGACAGAGGCACTCTGCCTGCCCCTGGGGCGGTGTTATCTCTTTATACTACAAACTATGTGTAACATATTTACACCTAATTCTCTATACCTATCACCTGTGTTAGACAGTGCACTTCTACTCTAAACCAATCCCAGAGTGCCAACATCACAGCAGAAAATGAAGAAGAAGAAGAAAGAAGAAGAAAGAAGAAGAAAGAAGAAGAAAGAAGAAGAAAGAAGAAGAAGAAGAAGAAGAAGAAGAAGAAGAAGAAGAAGAAGAAGAAGAAGAAGAAGAAGAAGAAGAAGAAAGGCTGGACATGCCCAAGTCCCTCCATCCTGTCCCCAAAACCTCCATTCTAAAAACCCCAAAATCAACCTTTTCACCCAGTGAGAATTTTATTATTACACTACTTAAACTTCTGTGGCTTTCAGGTCCTCATACAAAGCTGGTAATTTGCTCCATGGGTCACAATCAAACCCACAGGTGTTCTGGGCTGTGTGCCAGGGTCTCTGAGCCCCCTGGCAGGGTCCCAGCAGCTCTGGACACCCAGAGGGATGCTCAGACAGAAACTCTCATACATATGTGAGGTTACAAAGGAAATTGAGGCACCTCTGCCTCAGGCATAAAAAACTGTATAGCACAGCCCTGCTGGAAATGGCACTGGTGAACAGAGGGGGCTCTGATGTGACAGAGGTCAGATCCAGGTTCACCCAGCACTGATCTCGACGCTCTCTCTTTGGCTGTGCATTTTGGGGACCGTATTTTGGTCACGGAAGTAAAATCTTTCGCATTTATTAATTTGGATTTCTGGCTGATCATTTATAACAATATGCATCACAAAAATACTGCCAAGTTTACAGAGTTCTTACTAAATTTTACATTTAGATCTGAGAACTTGAAATTTAACTTGTAAGAAAAAATATGAAACCAGCTGAAGTATTACAAGCCAACCAGGGGGGAAAAAACCCAAAAAAACACTGTTTTTCTGTAACCAGAGCTCTTCAGTTCAGTCCCCCAGCCTCTGGAGCCTTATATGTAATTCATCTCTTATGAGGCAGAGAACAAACCAAGAGTAGTTTGTGATGTCCCACAGGCTCCTGTCCCTTCCCTCCCTCGTGAGGAGGGACTGACACAGCTGTTAGTGCTGCCCAGAACAATGCAGAATAATCTTTAAATAGCATCCCACTGCTTTTCCAGGAGTTCCCACTGTGTATTTCCTTGCTTGCCTTGATCCCCATCATCAAATTTCTCCTCCTGTGCTTGCAACAATAGCTGAGAAAGAGATCTGCCCATTATCCCCAGGAAAAGGCTGCAATCAGCTCCCTGCCCACAGATTACACCAGACTTCTCCAGCTCTTGGTGATTCAACTCCCCTGTGTGTTTGGCCTTCAATTTCCTCCTTGTTCAACACACTCATTATAATCATTGCAGCAGAAAAGTGAAAAGGTAAGCAGGTCATAAATTATATCAGAGTAATTGCTTATGTGGAATATAAAATAATTCTCTGATGTGCGTTCAGCCTAAAAGAACCGGGTTAGATAAGATCTGCAAAAAGATACCCAGGAAACATTTTGCAAAGATAAACTCAAAAAAATCTCAAAAATCCTTTACAATTATGGTACAGTCAGCACTTTGTAGAAGGTATTTTAGTGTAGAAAGTGAACTTAAACACAGGCTAAAATTAATTTTCCTGCTATGTCCCAGTTTACCCTTCAATCCACTAATCTGCCAATATCGGCAAGTCTTGCGAAAATATATTGGGTTTTATTAGCTTCCAAAGAGATGGAAGCTGGTCTATAATTAAATTTCGATAACAGACCTTATTCCCTTGCCCTAACTTATTTTTAGAATTTGTGGTTTCAATGAGAACTGCTTCCTGAAACACAGTCAAGGCCACACACCCAAAAGTTTACAGAATTTCAACGTTTTCCCATCAATCTGAATTCTTTGGAGAAGGCTCGTGGCACAGAGCTCAAACCATTGGGTTTGCAGTGCTGAAAGCACTGAAGCCTCAAAACCTCAAAACTTGATTTGCCAACTGCTTTGCTTATCAAAACATGAAACTGCATTTCCTCCTCTGTTGATCTTGCTGTAAATAAATGCTCTCTATTGTGCAGAATAAGTACACAGCCTCACTCTGTACAGAAAGCATTTCTATTGTTCAGGTTCAAGTATTTGCAAAGAAGGTTAAGAGAAATCATGCATGGATTTAGCTCTTCACATTCAAATGGAGAGTTTAAGAAATCATTACAGCATTTAGGATTTATCCCCTAGTAAATTCCACTCTGCATTAAAGAATATATACTCTTTGAGACTGGAAAACAAGACAAGTTTGTATTTTGTAGAATGAAGGGGGGGAAGTAAATATTCCCTTAAACTTAGAAGGGAACTAACTCTTTTAAGACATCTCAAATTGAAGTACTTTCTAACTAAAGGCATTACAGTCAAATCTACACAGATTTTAAGTTATTAAAAAGAAAACGCATTGGACAAAAATATCTTAACATTTTTTATTATTAGAAAGTCAAGCATCCAACAAACAGCCTGACATTTTTTGAGGTCATGTTGTTTCCACCAAAAATATCCTCTCTCAGATATTTTTGCTGATCTTCACAAGCAGCTCCAGCTCCTTTTGATTTGTGAATCCCTACAAATTTAGATGGACAGCTGAATGGTAATACAAGCCTACTGAAAATAGATGTGTTTTTCTCGATTATTTTTTTTGCAGCCATTGGAACAGTCCCACAGATCCCATGACACCAAAGACCACCATTAAAGGAGGAGTGCAGGGGAAGCAAAAAAAGGAAATTAGTTTAGTTTCCCAAAATAAACCTCAAAATGTTTCTCTTCAAATTATTTCATCTCCATAACTCTGCCTAATCTTGTGCCCTTCGCTTCAGCAGAACACTGAAATAATTGCACTTTTATAATTTTATACACATGGTCTTTATGCTTTTTTTGAGCAAGAAAAAGACAGAAACCAACTACAACTGGCTTCAGCAGCCAATGCTTTTTCCTTTATGACACCAAAGCAAGAATTTGAGTCCAGGTTTGCCAGGTTTAAAGACCACCATCAAAAGGCTGACTTTTTATGGCAGTTCAGTATAAATAAGACATTTAACATCTTTCTAGCTTTCCTTTTTCAACACAAATTTAAAATTCTGTTAACTAAGGAAGAAAAAATGAACTTTTAAGATCTAAGCCTGACAATAATGGCAAATACCATCTGTTCAGCTACAGCTCAGGAATTTTTAAAGTAGCTCTCATAAGGAAAAGGGAAAATCACCCTTCAAACACGATTGCTGTACAGCTTTTTCAGAAATGCCTCAAATATACCTGCCAATGCATTCTGTCACAGACTGACCCGTGCTAGTAACCTTTGTGAAACTAACTCCAAACCAAATATCAGAAACCAGCAGTATCTATCACACGGTAAATTGTGAGAGAGAGTTCACAAATGATTTTAACTTAGTTCCACCAACTCATATTTTACAAGCTGCTCTCACAAACAAAAAAATTCAACCCAATTACTGCAAATGTGCAGCCTGGTATAGGCAAGGGGTGTAATAATTTCCAGCCACAGTCACGCTTTGATTGCATTTCCAGGAGCCAGGTGTGAGACAAAAATGACCCACCAAGTTGTGAGGGAAACCCTCATTACTTCCTTTGTCACTTTTTGTGATTTACCTGCCTGACCTTTGTGCTTCTCCCTCACATTCAAGGTAGGGAATATTTTTTTTTTTTTTTAAGGATAAAAGACTAAATTTTCTTTGTTGCTTATTTCAGAAGCTTGGAGGAGAAAACCCATGTGTCTGAAAAGTCATGAAATCCTTGTTGCTGATAATGATGAGACACATGCAGTACATATATAAACACATACACAGTGTTAATAATCATGTGCATATTCAGTAGGAAGAGAATCTACCCAAGAAAATATTAGGAAATCAGTCCCAAAATGAGCAGTTTATTTTTCTCACCTACTTTACTTACTACAGCCTGCTAGCGAGTGACAGATGAATGCTGATCAAAAAGCAGAATCTTAATATTTGTATTTGATTGCAATTTTCATCAAATGAAATAAAAGCTGTCCCACTTCATTTTAACTGTCCTAAGGCACATAAAGTACAGTACTAGTAAATTAAATGTCATTCTTAACCATTGCTATTAGAAAAACAGCCAAGTACTACCCATATTTGGGATGTGCGACTTCAAGTGATTGTTCTGATTTACAACAGCAACAAGAAACAGCTCCACAAAACGAGCACGAGTGAAACTCTGTGAGAGTGCAGCCCTGCTTGACTTTGCGGCACTCCCTGGAATACAGACAGGGAGCAAACAGCCTGCTTCAACACTGCTGCTCTGACAGGCAGCAAAGGGAAAAATAACCACACTTAAACCTGCAGGAAACAATTCTGGTCAACTCCTCACTTGATAGCTTGAAGTTGAATAAAAAGTACTTTGAAAAGAACAAAAAAGCCCAAACGAAACAAACAAAAAACCCAAACCAACCAAACAAAATCCACCAAGAATGGTTCTATTGGCTCAATGAAAGCAGTTATACCACAGGAAGCTGTAAAAGGAAAGAAAAATCAAACATTCCTCCTGTTTGGATAAAGGCAGCTATTAGCAGAACAATATTAAAGCTTTGAAATAACTGTTTACATTTATAGGAAAACACACAAAGGATGAAACTCCGATTTTACCAAGATACACTGCAGATCTCACATTGATTTAATGAGGGTCAGGATTACACATACAAAAACTAAACATCTAAATAACAGCATTAACTGCTGGAAAACTGCAAATCCATGCAGAGCCATCTTTAAAATCAATACTGAGAGAAGCCACATTAAAATGAATTGCAATTCAGCACATACACTTCTATTCCAAAATGTGTTTTTAGGTAAACTGCAAAAATCATCTTTCCTAGCCCAATACTCTTCAACAATCTATTGGTCAACTCACACTCTGTATCTTGAGGATGCTCAGACCCATAAGGGCCCCAAAAAACCTGAACCACTTTTCCAATCCCTTTAATTTTTGCCAAGCTTGAACATCTTGTGCACACCCAACCTGTACCACAAAGCCAGCAGCATCAGGGATACTGCACCACCAAGCACCACAAGAGATTTACACAAACCCAAATCATTTCTTAAAAGATGGATTTTAAGAATCATCCATCTTCCACATCAAGCAGGATTTGGGATAAAACCCACTTAGATTTAATATGTCTTAAATGCTGATTTTAAACTTTTTTAATATCACTTATTGAGAACAACAAGTACCAAATAAACTGATGTACATCCAGAGCCTTTAGGCTAATTTTATCAAGAAGCCACTTGAACTTTGATGCCATATTATAATGCATAATGTTCTATCAACTTACTCGAGGTAACTCACTCCCTTGCTCTTATCAGTATCTTATAGATGTAACCAATCAACATATCCATTTTTATTGAAATGCTCACAGCAAAGAATTTGAAGGCATTTAGAGTGTACTGTCTTAAAGCGCACTTTAGAAATCGACACTTGCACATTTTAAATAGTTGGATCCCACTCATTAAACCTTCTTGATAAGTAAATTTGCACCTGGGAGCAAACTGTCCCCAAAAGTCCTTTCCACAGGGGATGCTTCAAGGACAGAAGGGAACAAATGCACACTGCAGCTGATGTGGAAGGCACATACGACCAAGGCATGCAGGTCCAAATCTCATGCTAATGATCAATTTCTCAAGAACTGGGGAAACAAGAAACTGAACGTGAAAGGGGAATGTGTGAGGACACAAGTAATTTCCCACCCTCCAGTACAAGCTTATGTGATCAGCTCGCAGGGAAGACTTGAGGAGCAGCTGGAATGGATGTGCCCTCCTCCACTGCAGTAACCATAAGCACCTCAAAGGTACATAAGGTCCCTCTCAAGGCTTGGGGGCCTATTGGGAAAGGATTGAGTGCACTGTTAATTGGAAGGTCCCGTGCCACAATGCAAAATATCACTGGGTACCCTGCTGTTGTTGGATGCAGATTTTACCAGACAAATACAGGCACTGATTTTCACCCCTACTCCACCCATTACTATCCCTGAAAAAAACAGAATTCCTCAATTCATCCCTTTTAAGTCTTGCGCCCCCAAAGCAGATTCTAGGGAGCGAGAAGACCAAGGTTTCAAATCAACAGGACAGCCCCAGGTGAACTGCACTCAGGTTGAAGGAGATCAAAGATCTAACGTGGTTTGTACTGTTGCAGTGCCTGAGGCAAAGCCTTCACAGATATAGGTCAGTGGGATGATAGACAGAGGGGCAGACATCACCATCGTGGCCTCCATCAGGGCCTACTACACCTGTGGGATCTGCCAACACATGGCCTCCATCATGGCCTACGACGCCTGTGGGATCTGCCACTGCTGGCCTCCATCATGGCCTACTACACCTGTGGGAGCTGCCACTGCTGGCCTCCATCATGGCCTACGACATCTGTGGGATCTGCCAATACATGGCCTCCATCATGGCCTACTACGCCTGTGGGATCTGCCAACACATGGCCTCCATCATGGCCTACTACACCTGTGGGATCTGCCACTGCTGGCCTCCATCATGGCCTGCTACACCTGTGGGATCTGCCAACACATGGCCTCCATCATGGCCTACGACGCCTGTGGGATCTCCACTGCTGGCCTCCATCATGGACTACGACGCCTGTGGGATCTGCCACTGCTGGCCTCCATCAGGGCCTACTACACCTGTGGGATCTGCCAACACATGGCCTCCATCATGGCCTACTACACCTGTGGGATCTGCCACTGCTGGCCTCCATCATGGCCTACTACACCTGTGGGATCTGCCAACACATGGCCTCCATCATGGCCTACTACACCTGTGGGATCTGCCACTGCTGGCCTCGGAGGGCCCACACAGCCTGAGCACCAATCCTGTGTTGATCAAAAATCCTGAGGGCCAAACAGCTACGACCTGGCCTTACAGCACTGGTGCACCTCTTAACCTGTGCGGGAGGGATGTTTTGCCTGCATGGGATGTCCAGGTGGGGATGGATTTTTAACAGGGCCCACTGTGTTGAAGGGTGTTAAGTGTCCCACACCAGCTCTGAAATGGTTTAGTAGTCACCCTGTGTGGATACCGCAGTGGCTCCTTTAAAGAGAGAGGCTAGATGCCCTAAAATCATTAGCACAAGAACAGCTAGCTGAAGGACAATAAATGCTGTGTTGCTATATGGACATTGGGTGTGTGGTCATCTCTGTCTCTGGCCCACCCCCTGTCCTGTTACACCTTTCTAGTGTGCAATTTGGGCAGGAGAAGGTGTGTCCAGATACAGATACAACCCTCCCAGTTCAAAACCAGTCACTTCAAAGGGGAAAAATAGGATCCAGCTCTGACAGCTCACAAGCCACTTAACGGGAGGTGACAAAAACACACCTTGGAGGGTGTTCTTTAAGTGGCACACACACTGCTTACAATTAAAATATGCTTTGGAATCTCCTAAGTTCCCAGTCTTGGTAGTCTTCCAAGTAATGCAATTAAAATTGGTAACAATATGATTCTGACTGGCAAACATTCTCTAACTTCATAATGACAATTTAAATATAGTTGTCAGTCTTCTGTGCTGAAATACCTGAATACTAAAGCTGCTATCAAATACTGACTTCTGTCTTTTGAGATCTCTAAATAATTTCATTATCTTGACACCCAGACTTCATAATCAGACGAATCTTTTATCCTGTGAGACACAAGAGCCAGTCTTCATGAACTGCTTTTCAATCAAAACACTCTAGGAAAAAAAAGGATTCCTAACTCCATTTATTGATGAAAAGTAACAGAAAGATGAAATCATTTACATGTCTTTATTGGGGTTTATTGGTGAGCTACTGGAAGCACCAGCAAAAGAAAGCACAGTTGCTTCACCTCCCATCTTCTGACTTCAGCACTGGCCAAACATTGCTCCTGATGTATTTTGAATGAGGTTGGAAAGAAGGTACTTTTTTTTTTTAATGATGAGAAGTATTTCCTTATTATTTACGATAGAAAGGAATACAAGGAAACACTGAGTGATGCAGAAAATTTCAGACTCCAGGATCTGTCCAGTGTGTTCTCAAAGCTTCCTCCTCGCTGTCCTTCCCCCTGGCTGTGAGGTTTCTCTCACACAGAAGTCTCTGGCTCTGTCTCCCTGGGTCAGCTGCTCCTGAGAGTCAGATCTGATGCACTCACATCACAGACCTGCCAACAGGGACTGAATGTTCCACTGATTTGGAAATGTCTGCAGTGGCTAAGACTTCAAGTTTTGCCCACGTAATTAATTTAACTGGGATCAAATATTCTTAGTTATTCAGATCATTGAGGGCTTAGTCATTAATAGAGAGGCTTAGTTATTCATTGAAAGGCTTTCGGCCATACTTAAAAATGAAGACTAAAATGTTGTTTATGGTAATGATGAAGTTCAAATGCAGTAACAGTTATGAGGCTAATTAATTGGGTCTTACAAGAAATTTGGATATGACAGCCCTTTTAGGACTTCATTGAGTAGTTTTGTAGTACATACTAGAATAAGGTAATAAATTACTTAAGAGAGAAGCATTACACAGAGATTTAGGGAAACAAAAAGTGCTGCAGGTTGTAATACTCCCTGTCTGTGACCACATGGACCTATGAATTTTAAATATGATAGGGAAAAACCCCAAACCTTATCCTTCAACATATTCTGTTTTCTATAACTGAAGAGAACAAGAGACAGTTCACAAAATTTCCAGACATCATTAATGCAATTCCAATAAGCCAGAAAGTGTGCCTCTCTGTCTTATGGAGCAAAGCTATTTGAAAATACTTAAAAGCAAACATTTCTCTCTCCAAAATGGCGATTTTTATTGTACCCCTATGACAGACATCTCAGTATGAACAACCTGCTGCAAAGCTAACAAATTGCGTGTGCATATTTAATACACACATTAAGTTCTGTAACTAACAACCTCCTAAACACTCTGATGTTGCCTCTTATTTCTTTTTCCTCGGAAAAACTTTGGGGAGTTTGTTTTTTGGGGGCAGGGTAGGTTCCCCCTTCTATTCAGAGTAAACAATTTAGTGAAAGAAATTGTATTTTCTACTGAGTGAAAAGTGAGAACCAGAACTGCTCCTGTAATCTTTCTCCCCTTCCTCACAAACATGTAGGGAAAAGGAGTGGGGGTGGAGGGGGCTTGGTTTTGTTTTTAAAATGAAGAGCAGCAGAGCACAAAGAAACGTGAGGTAAGACAAGAACTGAAATCATTATCTTTGGTTGTATTTGATCTTATAAATAACAGGATGCTCAGGGCACGTGGGGAGCTTTGCACACACCTCCTGCATCCTACCTCCATCTCCCACCAGAATGCACCTTCAGACCACAATTCAGACCACAAGTCCAGGTTGTGGTTACAGCACCAAGCCTTGCAATTGTGTGCACGAGATACCCACAAAATGCTTTTTAACTTAGAACTTCCCTACCATAGAAAGACAGAGAGCAAGGAGAAAGCAGCACGAGGTTCTTGCTGAAATAAACCCTTTTTTTTCTTCCCTCTACCGACCAGGTGGAGGAAGAAAAAGCATATCAGATATTAACTGCATACAGCGCCAAGACATCTTACCTCATTTATTAACACCGCCTTATAGCCTTTGAAAATACCCAATATTAAGAAACAAGGTATATAAATTAATAACCAAAAACTTAAGCATTCGAATATCAATATAAATATCATTAAAATGCCTATTTTTAACCACCAACTACTGGGAGCTTGTGGCTTCTGCTATCCAGAAATGTTCTCTGCAGCCCTCCAGTGGTCAAAGGCACAGCGAGACCGACTCCGTTTTGTCTGATGAGCTGCGGGCAGGTTAAAAGACATCTCCCACGAAAGAAAACCTCCCACGCTTGTCTAAGGAAAAGGTCCTTTTAAAGGAGACGATTACCTTGAATTACATTAGAAAGTAAAGAGGAGGAAAGTAACTCCCCTCCATCGAAATGTTACGCGTTGTGTGTTAATCCGCCCAGAAAACACGGCATTCCCACCAGGACACCGAGGCACGTTGGGTCAGTAAGAGAAGGAGCAATTAATTTCTTACAGTCACTTTCTGCTATTCCTACACGTACATGTAAACAAAGTCAAGTAACATTTGCTGGAAAAAATCAATTTTCTCACAAAGTTACGGCTCAAGCAGTTGGTTGGGGTTTTGGGAAGAAAACAAACGCCAAACAAACACTGAAGTTTTCGCTTCTCTCTCACACACATGCTTACAAATGAAATAAACACCAAAGCCCCATACAAAAATATCAGTGTAAATGCAAGTGTAAGGTTTGAAAAGAATATTAAAAAACACTGAGACAGAGTTCTCAAAACTAAGTTTCTAAAACTTGGGGGCTCCAAAGCCAGTCCTACAACCGCATGGAAACACTGCGAGGGAAAAGAAAACAAACAGAGGCAAGAAATCTCCGAACACCTGAGCGACCGGAGCTGTCGGCAGGGGCTGAGAGGGAGATGGGAGCGCTGCGAATCAGCGAGAGCCCCGCGGAACAGCGAGAGCCCCGACGCACCTGCGGCACGGCGGGCAGTCCCACCCCGGCCTGGGGGAGCACAGCGCTTCTCCTTCACCCGCTCCCGGCCTGAGCAGCTCCAGCGCTTCCCCTCAGCCCAGCCCCGGCCCGTACCCACAGCATCGCGGCGGCGGCGGCGCCTCCCGCCCGGCCCCGGGACAGCCGCGCCCGCTGAGCTGCGGGCACCGAGCCGAGACCCCCGCCCCAACTTTGTGCCCTCCCTGAGGGCAGCGGCGGCTCTGCCCCGCTCAGCCCCGCTCCGCCCGAGGAGCCGCGCCCGGCCCGCGCCCCGGTACCTGCCTTTGGCGGCGAGCAGGCTGCCCAGCCCCAGCGGGAGCAGCAGCAGCGCCGCCGGGCCCCAGCAGCAGCAGCAGCGGCGTCTCCGCATCCCCGGCGCTGGTGGCGGCCGCCGGCCCGGCCCGGCTGTGTGCGCTGCGCTGCGGGCGAGCCGGCGGGCGGAGGCTGCTGCCGCCGCGCCGTCACTCGCCCTCGCTGCCAGCGCCGGGGCGGCTCCGGCCCCCGCCCGGGACCGCGGCGACGTCACGGCGAGGGCAGGCCCGAATATTCATGAGCGGGGGCAGCGGCCGGCGCCGGCACCGCACCTGCCCGCCCAGGTGTCCCCTCAGCCCCGCAGGTGTCCCCGCGGATGTTCCCGCAGTCACCCTCAGGTGTCCCCGCAGCCCCCGCAGGTGTCCCCGCAGGTGTCCCCGCAGCCCCCATGGGTCTCCCCGCAAACCCCCGCAGGTGTCCCTGCAGTCCCGCAGGTGTCCCCGAAGGTGTCCCCACAGCCCCCCAAGGTGTCCCCGCAGTCCCCGCAGGTGTCCCCGCATCTCCCCAAGGTGTCCCCGCAGCCCCCCAAGGTGTCCCCGCATTCCCTGCAGGTGTCCCCGCAGCCCCGCAGGTGTCCCCGCAGTCCGCGGCAAGCCGGGAGCAAGGACACGGCAGAGCGGTGGAGAAGGGACAGACAGCAGGAAAACGAGGTTTTGGTGAAGGATGCAGAGGGCCCCGGGAAAGGGAGACACTAAGGCGGCGGCTGGAAGAAAGGAACGGAGGAGAAAAGATGAAATAACAATTCAGTAAAGTTGGAGGGAGACAGAAGACCTTGGAAACCCAAGGCGGGTTGGACGTGAAATGGTGTTGTTGGAGGAAAAGGACAAATCGCAAAGGTTTTGGTAAAGGGAGGAAATGAACGAGGAATAGACAAACCTTAGACACAGAAATGAACGAGGAACAGACACACCTTAGACACAGAGACTGCCCTGTCAGGGCTTGACGCGATGCACAAAGATTACAAATTAAGATTACACATTACACTGCAAGCTCCACATAAACTGTGAGAGCCACAAGGAATTATTGTACCCTTCAAAGCTCCCTCCCTGCTTCGAATGCTCCCTCATCTGTGCTCTGTCCCATAAATTACTTATCAAAGCCACCTGACTCTGGAAAAGCCAGTACCTCCAACAGAATCACCACTC
Organism: Melospiza melodia melodia; assembly: GCF_035770615.1. NCBI lineage: Eukaryota > Metazoa > Chordata > Aves > Passeriformes > Passerellidae > Melospiza > Melospiza melodia. The sequence continues at coordinate 6,238,071 of NC_086205.1, read as the reverse complement.
CAAGGGATTCTTGTTGGTCGCTGGGCTGTGGGAGCGTGGTCATTCTCATAGAGCAGTGCCAGGATGCTCTCCTGAAATGTTCCCTGAGCACTTGGTACCTAGGGGCAACCCCAGGGCTGTGCCACAGAGTGCACTGTAAATTTGGCACCACAGACAACACAGTCATTGTATAAAATCGTTTAGGTTCTCTATCACCATTCCTCTCCATTGTTTTTCCATATATGTGATGTTAGAAGCATGAATCATTCAGCAAAATGCATTGAGTGGATGGAATGAAGGATTCTCTCCTCCTCCTCCTGTCCACACACATAGAAAAATTGGGATGGGATATAGTGAGAAGAACCCAAGCCCTTTTCCAAACCAGAGATGTAATGCTTCATCTGCTAAGGAAGACAGATGGAAATACACGTTTACTGTTATATTGCATTCAGACAAAAAATAAAGTCCAAATCAAAACTGTTGGGACAAACTTCTGAAGTTCTTTTTTGGCTGCTAGTCTAATTAGTTATGGAATCTGCTTTCCTGTAATGTCTATTGTGAGCTTGAGTAGAATATTGTATGGAACAAACAGGGAAAATCATAAGTAAAGTAACTTTGAATGCCAGAAAAATGAAATTTTTGCCACCAGTCACTTCTTTTAAAAACTTTAAAACCTATAGGACTGTTAATTCACAAATAAATAAATAAATAAAGTGGCAAACAGCATAAGCATTTTTAACACAACATCCCACTTTGTGAAAGGCGAGAAATACGACCTAACACTCGGCAATATATATAAATATAAACACAGCATCATCATTCAGAAGAGGGTATTTTCCTACAGGCAACCAGCAAGACTTTGAGGGAGCTAAAAGTGGAAAATATTGCATTTTTAGTATAAGCCTGTTATTAACAATCCCAAATGAAACTGATTTGGTGGTGGGATGTAGAGCGCAAGTTTGCAAGGCAGATGTGGTACAGCAAGAAGCATCTCTTCAGCCAACTTACAGTCTAAATAAATAAGCCAGATAACAGAAATAAAAGGGGATAAATGCTGCTCCATTCCATGGGCAGGGAGCTGAAGCACAAAAGGAGAGGCCTCACCAATAGATAACATTGCAGTGGTGTCAGAATCTTAATTTCAGCTCTGGTGCCTTAATGAAAAACTCTCCTCCTTTTCACCTGCCTGTGTTTGTTTATTGATGTGACAACCTGGGTGTTCTGCAGTCTTCTGCTGGTGTCTCATACAGGAGATGGATGTGGATGGATAGAAAGGTTTACAAACAGTAATGATGATATGGCACTGTGCAGGAATTTATAATAGGTAATTGCCACTACCTCTTCTGTTTAATGCTGTCTTGAAACCCAGAGTGTCCATTAACTCCTACAGCCTTCACTGGGGCTGGAGAAAGTAAGGGGAAAATCCTTCAGTCATTTTATTCTTTCTTTCTAATCACTGCTAAACTGAAAGAAAGGAAATTGAAGGATGCAATTTTTCCTTGCATGCATTTTTGACAGAAGCATTGCAGCAGGGAGATGTATTCTTTAGTCCCAAACAGGGCCGTGCTGAAGGATTACCTGTGACCTGAGATCCATCCATTCACGTGTCTAGAGCCGCCACTTTCTCCTGACATGGTTTATTGGTCCTGTAAAATAGAAATTCTCAAACAAGGGGGAAAAGGTCACAGCCATGCGTTCCCTGCGAATTATTGACACGGGCCTGGCACCACAGGCAGTCAATCAGAAAGATCCATTCGAGTCTGGAGATGTAAAGATTATTTTTATCATAATTTCCCTAGCATGGATTCAAGATACTGCTGGAGGCCAGGATTTAACCCTGACAGGCAGAATTTGATGAAGAAATCTGGGTTTCTCCAAGGTCATGGTTGATCCTACCTCATCACAGATTGGGACATTTAGCTGGGAGATTTAACTATTGGGATGTTCATGTTTTCTGAATAAAAGTCTTTAATATCAAGGTGAATATTAGATTTTAGAGAGAAACAAAGAGAGAATTTAGCAGTAATATTCAGGTATAAAGTGGGGTTACTCTACTGTTAAGTGCATTAGACTCCATTAGTTAAAAAAGAACAGAAATAACGAAAATAAAGGAAATCATAAAAGAATAATCTCTTTTAATATTATAAAAGTCACTTAATCATCCATAGAAAAGAATTCAGTATGTAAATACACATAATTTGGATCCTACAGCAAACCCCATTGCAGCATTAGTTGTAGAATCAGGGTCTAAGGTTTAAAGTTCTTCACAATTTTGTTTTAAGACATGTTTGTGTAACACCAAAAATGGGAAGCACATAATCTGATTGGGTTCCTATAGCCATGATTCCAAAAATTTTAACGTATAGATGGAAATAACCAACCAGCTAAGGTACAGGAATCTATATTTGATCACATTTAGAAGATGTTTATATATTACCTAAGAAAATGGCAGCATATTTTCATGTTGGAGAGAAAAAAAAAGGGGAAAGGAGCATAAATGTAATTTTTAAGAAGAAAATGGATTTAAAGTACAGCATTATAGAGCATGCATTTTCTCTGACACATGCCAGTTTGCTATTGCAGTCACAGGATAGAAAAATAAATTTCCAATAGAATGGAAGTAAATATTGGGGTTGCTGGTGAATATAAAGTAATGGGTTTGCTGTGTGCCAAATGCAGCAGCAGCAGCAATGATGTAATTTATGTTTCCTCCCAAGAAGCATGAAGCAGGCCTGGGGCCATCCTGATTATTTGTTCTTGCTGCATGGGTTTCAACTTGCCTTGGACATCAGAGGACATGAAGAGAATGAAGCAGCATTTTCCCGCTGCTGCCACAGGGGCCATTGCCTGTGCAGAGATTTGCAAACATTTCTGCAGACTTCTGCAGCTCAGGAACTTTCCATAAATAAGCACGGTGGCCATCAAGCAGAACAAAACAGCCTGAGAAATGAGTATAAATACAAACATTAGTTACCATGTACGCTGCAACTGCTAATGTGTTAATTAAACAGAAGAAAATGTACCTAAATTATTTATTCTTAATAAATGAACCATCTGAATAATAAATATGTGTGTTCTATAACCATCAGGAAGGTTTTTAAACAAAAGGGCCTATTGCAGAAGGAAAAATCACATGAAAGGTGGGGAGAGAACTGTATTTGTTTAAATACCATTAAGAACCCAAGCAAAACTGTAATGGTGGGAATTAATACTGCTGACAGGCCCTTGCATTGTCCCCTCCACTTTGTGCACAGTGCTGTAATTCCTGTTTGAGAATACAGATGGGAGCTCTGCAAGTGTGTTTAACCCTGCAGTGGCTAATCAGAATAATGGAAATGTGCACTCAGTTCCTCAGCTCTGGTGTTTGAATCCCCAGCACTGAACACTGCTGCCTTCAAACTCTGCTCCTGTCACACTTGTTTGTCTTTTCAGTGCTAGATTAATTACTGGGTGCTATTACCCTTCTTTTGTCTTATCCAATTTGGATCTTTCATTTAAGACATTTTACATTTTAGGTAAATAAAATAGAATCTGGAAGCAGAAATAACATATTTTTAATAGCATTAATGAGATTGTCAGCAGAGAACAAGAAAATTAGCAAATCTGTGGGAAATATTAAATGAAGGTAACACGGGATTTCAACCTTAACATTGGATCCAAATTGGGAAAGATACAGTTAAAATTAAAATTTGGAAGTGAATTTTGCCTATAGCCAAGATGTAATTTCAAGAAAATTAAACTAGGAACACACTGAATAATTATTTTTTTTTAAACTCTGGGAAGTCTGACTTAGAATTAGTTTTTGCTGCCTCTATCCAAAGGTATCAAAACCACTGGGTGTAAGTCACAGCTAGGGCACTGTCTCAGATCCTGACTAGCCAGACACAGAGATTAATGCCTCCAGCAGAGCTACAATTGCAGCTTCCCACATCCACTCACCAGAAACTCCTTCCCCCTCTGAAAGTCTGGGCAATGCAGTCTTATATGTACATTTAAACTGGTGGCTGTTGATTTCAAGTAAGTCACTGCATTTTACCTCTGGGGTCCCCCCCAGTTAATATTTTTGTACTTTTTGGAATGATTTCAGTGGAAAAGTAATGAATCATAGCAGAATGATTTCAAAACACCTCAAATTCTCCCCTATTTCATTTGTGAGTGCTCTCAGTGTCATTCCTGCTGTGAAAAGTGACAGTCTTTCTCATCTCTCCTATTTGGCGTTAGCAATTGGGTCCCAGTAGCAATAAATGAGTTTTTATTTGGTTCCTGGTCAGACACAGGAGGGTCAGAGCTGCCCTAGCAGGACACAGGACCTGAATCAGAGCATGAGACTGATCAACTGCACTGGTGTGACCATGTTCACAGGGGTTTTTGGACGAGGGAAGAGACGAGGATCTGACTCCATGTTTCAGAAGGCTTGATTTATTATTTTATGATATAAATTACATTAAAACTATACTAAAAGAATAGAGGAAAAGGTTTCATCAGAAGGCTGGCTAAGAATAGAATAGCAAAGAATGATAACAAAGGCTTCTGACTCGGACAGAGAGCCAAGCCAGCTGAGTGTGATTGGCCATTAATTAGAAACAACCACATGAGACCAATCACAGATGCACCTGTTGCATTCCACAGCAGCAGATAACCATTGTTTACATTTTGTTCCTGAGGCCTTTCAGCTTCTCAGGAGGAAAAATCCTAAGGAAAGGATTTTTCATAAAAGATGTCTGTGACACACTGGGGCTTGCACCAGACCACAGGAAAAGTGCACAGGGAGTGCCTGGCACAAGTGGATAATGCTCTTTGCAGATTATTAGATCATGAAATTGTTGCTGCTGTGCAACCTGCTGAACCAGGGCCTTTCTTTGGGACCATTTCTCCTACACTCAGAGAGCCAAAAACGTGGCCTTGTGGAACACTAAGTCAGCTCTTCACAGGATGGACTTCATGGCTTGCTGAACTTTGATGGCAGCACTTTGGGTGACCTAAACATCCAGGGGAAATGAGAACATCCACTGTGACAGTGTTCACAGGGGTTTTTGGATGAGGGAAGAGGCAAGGATCTGACTCCATGTTTCAGAAGGCTTGATTCATTATTTTATCATACATATTATATTAAAACTATACTAAAAGAATAGAAGAAAGGATTTCATCAGAAGGCTGGCTAAGAATAGAAAAAGAAGGAATGATAACAAAGGCTTGTGTCTCGGGCAGAGAGTCCAAGCCAGCTGACTGTGACTGGCCATTAATTAGAAACAACCACATGAGACCAATCACAGATGCACCTGTTGCATTCCACAGCAGCAGATAATCATTGTTTACATTTTGTTCCTGAGGTCTGTCAGCTTTTCAGGAGGAAAAATCCTAAGGAAAGGATTTTTCATAAAAGATGTCTGTGACAATCTACATCACTCCAGCAGTCTTAGTTCTTGGGAGGAAATGCTGTCACCTGAAGGAACAGCACGCAAATTCTTTAACTCACTGAACTCTTAAGTGTTCCTTCAAAACATTTATTTCTTCTTCCTCATATTTCCTGCCTTCAAACCAACCTTTCTGTCCTGCATGTAGAACAGACTGTAAACAGCACAGTAAAGCTGGAGGTGTAAATTGGAGCTCCATTGCAAGGTTTATAGCCCATGTTCACTCATTCTATTCTCCTTTTTGCTTTGTACAGACTTTAGGGAAGATGTGAATCCATGTAGGGACATATTTGAATGTGTGGAGGGGAAATAACAATAAATATCCAAGATGACCTTTGAAGCCCAACTAAAAATGCAATTTGACAAAATTTTAATGGCACTGAAGAGAAAAATCACAGCATTTCTATCTACCCTTCATGGTAGCGCCTTTCATGGCTCCCATCAGACAGCACAACAAAATTTCTGTAGAATGTTTTTGCTGCTCCATGCCTTCTTCAAAACTTTCTCAGCTCTTATACCTTTCTGCATGTTCTAGAAGTTTTAAATGAATATTATTTTACGTCATCCTCAATATTTTACATATTAACCTTTCAATTAATCAATATTTGCTGTGCCTACTTTCTTCTAATTTCTGTAAGTTTTCTTAATACTTCCTGAAGCTCATGAACAAAGTGTCAGATTATAAATTAGGGTAAAGTAGCCTAATATCTATGAGGTTTTTGCATTATATTTGCAACAAACACAAGTTATTCCAAACTAACAATTAGAGAGCTTCTATTTATTTGGCAAAGCACAGCCTCCCTTTGGCAACTCATAGACTTCAAAATGAAAAAACACACCTTTGCAGGAGAAGAATATTCTGATACAAAAATGTAGTCAAAGCTTGGAATCTCTACATGGCTATTAACATTGCTGCAGTGCTACCTTTCCTGGAGTTTAATTACCATTATTACATCAGGCTGAATGTCAAAAAATGTTGATGCAGGTAAAGATTTTGCACTCACTGTAGAATTTCTTCCTCAAGCTAAATTTGAGCCAGTTAACTTTCAATTGCTGCTCATTTTTTTGATTGATGATAATTCCGTGTAATTTCCTACCTTTTCTCCCATGTCTGATTTTCTGTTGATTATTATAATAATATAACCCTATACTGGATCTATTTTGCTTTCTTTTGAGGCATATTTTTGAAAGTAACCACTTCAGGTTTAGTGCTGTTTGATCTGAGCTGCTCTGTTTTGGCTGATCTGGTATTTCCAGGAGCTCATCATTTCAGAGGGAATATTGGTGAAGAGTGCCATCCAGAGCCACACAGAGCTCCAGGGAAATGGGAGATGGGGAAAAACTGTCTGGGTCACATCCAGAGCATACAGAGCTCCAGGGAAATGGGGGAAACCTGCCTGGGTCACATCCAGAGCATACAGAGCTCCAGGGAAATGGGGAAAAACTGTCTGGGTCACATCCAGAGCATACAGAGCTCCAGGGAAATGGGGGAAACCTGTCTGGGTCACATCCAGAGCCGCACAGAGCTCCAGAGAAATGGGAAATAGGGGAAAACCTGTCTGGGTCACATCCAGAGCATACAGAGCTCCAGGGAAATGGGAAATAGGGGAAACCTGTCTGGGTCACATCAGGAGCACACAGAGCTCCAGGGGAATAGGGAAAACCTGTCTGGGTCACATCCAGAGCATACAGAGCTCCAGGGAAATGGGGGAAACCTGCTTGGGTCACATCCAGAGCCACACAGAGCTCCAGGGAAATGAGAAATGGGGAAAACCTGTCTGTGTCACATCCAGAGCCACACAGAGCTCCAGAGAAATGGGAAATAGGGGAAACCTGCCTGAGCCACATCAGGAGCACACAGAGCTCCAGGGGAATGGGGAAAACCTGTCTGGGTCACATCCAGAGCCACACAGAGCTCCAGGGAAATGGGGGAAACCTGCCTGAGCCACATCAGGAGCAGACAGAGCTCCAGGGAAATGGGGAAAAACTGTCTGGGTCACATCCAGAGCATACAGAGCTCCAGGGAAATGGGGAAAACCTGCCTGGGTCACATCCAGAGCCACACAGAGCTCCAGGGAAATGGGAAATGGGGAAAGTCTGCCTGAGCCACACAGAGCTCCAGGGTAATGGGGAAACCCTGCCTGGGTCACATCCAGAGCACACACAGCTCCAGGGAAATGGGGAAAACCTGAATGTCTGAGTCACAGCACCGGGGCCTTTCTGCCCACTTAGAGAAACACAGTGCAATGTGGATTACTCTGGGTTAAAGACTCCCACAGGTTGGATCTGTGTCACAGGAAATCAGAGTTCCTGGGTCCTCAGCAGCACCTCACATTGTGCTGTTGTTATCACACAGCTTCTGCTGCTCCAGCTGTGCCTGTTCCCTTTGCAAAGCTGAGCCCTTCTCAGCTAGAAGAGAAACTACTGTGATTTTTGTGGGTCACTGTATCACACCCAGATGAATAAAAATGTGGTTTGGAAGCCAGTCAGAAAAGCTGTTACTGAAAGACAGTGTTCCCAAGGATGATAAATAAAGGAAATATTTCAGCAGAGAGATTCAGTGCTGAAATGCATCCACATTGCTATCCATGAATCTCTGAATTTCAGCAAAATTCAGCTGAAACCAAAGAAAGGAATTGCAGTCAAGTCCTTCTAAAAAAAATGAGTTTGAGAAACCCAGAGTGACTTCAGAGAGGAATTACATACACAGGGCAGAGATAGCAGATTCATCATTCCAGGAGCCAAGATGAATTCTTAAAAATATAACCTCTTTTGTTGGATTTGTGAACTAAAGGAAATAAAACCAGCAGAGTTCACGTCCTAGAACCATTCCAAAGCGCTATCTCTTCAGCATAGATTTCAACAAAACAGCAAATTTCTTATGGGAAACTCAAATAGAGCCAAGCACAAATAACTGCTGCTTTAGTCCCAGAAGATATCTCCAAACTCACAGTGTCACTGCTGACCCAGGAGCTGCTGCAATATCCCAGTTACTGGCGTGCTGCCTCACTGCAAGGCTTGAGTTCCCAGAATCACTAATCCTTTAACTGTGAAGGTGAGAAATGCTGCAATTGCTCTCAATTTCCCAAAATGATAAGTTTAGGTATATAAATAAAATGTGAGCAAGGAACTGTCGCAGACATCTTTTATGGAAAACCCTTTCCTTAGGATTTTTCCTCCTGAGAAGCTGAAAGGCCTCAGGAAAAAATGTAAACAATGGTTATCTGCTGCTGTGGAATGCAACAGGTGCATCTGGGATTGGTCTGGTGTGGTTGTTTCTAATTAATGGCCAATCACAGTCAGCTGGCTCAGACTCTCTGTCCGAGACACAAGCTTTTGTTATTCATTCCTTCTTTTTCTATTCTTAGCCAGCCTTCTGATGAAATCCTTTCTTCTATTCTTTTAGTATGGTTTTAATGTAATTTATATCATAAAATAATGAATCAAGCCTTCTGAAACATGGAGTCAGATCCTTGTCTCTTCCCTCAACCGAAAACCCCTGTGAACACCGTCACAAGGAACATTTTTTCCACATGAAATGGTTCAAAGCCAAACACTGCAAGGGAGGCAAAAAGGATTCTTCTAAGTGCATTAAGTGAGCCAAATTTGAAATATTCCTCCAAACTCTCCTGCCTTGTTTACAGCCCCAGGGGACACATGGAGTGGCCATAACCAACAGTAACTTGCAGAAATAGTTCATTGGAACACAAGGTATCCTACCCCATTCTCTAAAAATCAAAAAAGATTTTGGCTGCTGCCGGAATGGGGTTCCCCTTACTGTGCCCTTCCCATCCCCTCACTTTGTAGCAACACAGCACCAGACTCCTGATTAAGTGTATTTATTTAATTTTTTGTATAGAACATCATTAGTGAAACTGCTCTGGTTTGGAAAATTACATCTTGCTGCACTTCCAAGGACAGTGCTGGTCTTCCAAATAATTGAGAATGGACCTTTTTGAGGAGTGTAAACTTCAGCAAAACTTGTGGTAGGCAATGGATTTAGAATGAACTTATTTGCCCACTAAGTGACTCAAATTCTACTGTAAATCGACTAAGAAAATAAAAAGGAAAAGAAGCAGAGCTTTTTCACAGAGCAGAGCCTTCCTGCACAGACTGCAAATTTCCCAGTGAAATTCTTATCCCCAGTGCTCAGTGGGCAAGGATTGTTTAGCAGCTGCCCAACAAGTGATTGGCATTTACATTTCATCTGTCTTTGGCAACAACAAAGCAACTTCTATGTTTTAGTTACTTAAGTTTAGAAAGGCTGCAATTTAGATGTGATAATACAAAAAGCTGTTATTGTAATACAAAAAATATCATTAGCTTCTGAAATCTCCTAGAATTTGATAGGGACCAATTAAGAGGAAAAGCAAAATTATGATTAAAATGCAAAACCATTCAAGCAGCATGATATTGTTTCAGCTGCCCATGGATCAATAAGGAATGGCCTGTTCCCTGAGCAGGTTAAAATTGTCCATTAATCAAGAGGAATGTTTACTTTTCCAAAAATGTTTTCAGTAAGCACATCATTATTTTGCCTGCTTTGTTTGGAGGTTTGCAGAGTCAATACAGTTGCTGGTAGCCGTGCTCTGAATGGGAGAGGAATGTGACTCCATCTCAGGTTCTGGTTTTAGTTGCAGCCCCCAGATGTGCAGGATGTCTCTGCTTCAGCCCGTGCAACTGAAGAATGAGTCTGGACTCTTCACTTCTCGGTCTTGATGTTGTTTATTAATTCTTATCTATAAAATTTCTTTCTACCCAGCCGAGATCTGCTCAGCAGGGCCACCACAGGCACTTTGTGTTGTCCTTTTATACTACAAACTACCTATAACATATTTACACTTAATTCCCAATACCTATCACCTATGTTAGATAGTGAGCTTCTACTCTAAACCAATCCCAAAGTGCCAACATCATTGCAGAAAATGGAGAACAAGAAGGAGAAAGGCTGGACATGCCCTGATTCCTCCATCTTGTCCCCATAACCCCCATACCAAAAATCCTAAAATCTACATTTTCACCCTGTGATAATTTTGTTATTACACCATTCAAACCTGTGTGACTTTCATGCCTTCATACAAAGCTGGCAACTTGCTCCAAGGGTCAAAATCAAATCCCCAGGTGTTCTGGGCTGTGTGCCAGGGTCTCTGAGCCCCCTGGTGGGGTCCTCAGCAACCCCCAGAGGGATGTGCTGAGTTCGGACAACTCCAAAGTAAAAGAGAAAGCAAATTCCCATCCCTGTTCCAAGGGGGCCTCCAGCTCCTTCTCACCCATGGGGCTCATCCCACAGGAGCCTCCAAAGCAGCACCAGGACACTTCAGGCAGGACCATCCCCTCCATGGAGCTCCAGGAATGCTGAGTGGGAAGGGAATTCCTGCGGCTGAGCCATGGAAGAAGCATCCAGCCACCAAAGCTCTGTCACAGCAGCATGGGCTGGGAGGGAGGGGAGGCTCTGCCTTCCCCCCAGGAGCACTCTGAGCTGGGAATGCTGGGTGTGGACACAGCTCCTGGCCACACAGGGAGTCTGGGACTCAGCAGCTCAGACAAAACAGCCCCAGATCAGCATTTGGTTCAAGCGATATCACATTATCCCTTGCCAAGCAAATTGATTGATAGGTTGTTCAGAACATTCAAAACAAGCTTTCCTTCTCTCTGAAGCCTGTTCCCACCTTACTAAATCAATCATAAGAAGTGTGATTACGTTGTAAATTAAGCACATCAAAAGTGTAATATTTCCTTTTTTTTTTTTTTTAATTATAAGTGCAGGATCAGCAGCAAACTAGGTAAAACACAAAGATTTTGATAAAAGACAGCTGAGGATGAACATGTTGCCACTTTGGTTTGACACACTTTGCAAACAAAACAAACAGTCCCAGCCCACCGTGCCCCTTTGTCACTAGGGCAAGCGAGTCCTGATGATTCATTACCAGATCCCAAAATTGCAAAGGACAAATAGCAGGGAACTGTGAGTTTAATCACAACAAATGCACCTTTATTGAGAGCCAACAGCAAATACCATAGAGGGAGCAGAAAAGGAAAGAAAGGACGGAAAGGAAAAGAGAGGAGGGGGAATGTAGACACCAACGAGATGGAATCCTCATGGTCCAGCCACATAGATTTGCTGATGTAGGGGGATACAATATGGATAAATGAAGGTGGTATAGAATGTAATCTTACCCCCTAAAGAGTTGCAGCTGAGCCAATCATTAGAGATTAGGAGCTGGCCTGATGTTAACAGGCCACAGCTGTAGCCAATCTGCAGAGTGTTATAAAAGAGTGGATTGGTGGGAACTGGAGTCAGTTGGCTGCTGAGAGGACAAGGAAGAGTCAGTGCCCAGAGGAGATGCCTACAAGAAACATCAAGGAGGTACAAAACTCTGGCAATGTGGAACTTTTGCAATGTAATGACAATAGAACTCTTGCAGTATAATGACAACACACCATCATCTGTGGGGCTCACCAAGGTTGTCTCAAAAGTTACAGTCTATATTGTCTCAATCCAAAGCCAGTGGCATCTGGCCAAAAGGTGGGGAAGATTGTGTTGAGACCCCTTGGTCTGTGGGGCAGGTGAGAGCCTGCAAGGACAAGCCACTGCTTGTCAGAGCTCATGGGGCAGGTGCAGGCGTGTAAGGACAAGCCACCATTAATCAGAACCTGTTTGAAACAGTGTTCTGTGAAAGCACAGCGAGCACACCTGCAAACAATCACTTGTCATAACATCTAGAAAACATCCACCTCAGCCAGGCCAGAGATCCTGTTGGGCATCTTCAGGGTCCTTGAATTCCCAGAATCAGGCAAATGAAGGAAACTTCAGAGCATCTCTTACACCCTTTTACCCTGTGGAACACACACAGATCACATGAACTGGATTCCTGTCCAGCAACATCAAAGCAGCAAATGTGGTTCCTGCCCACACCTGGTGTCTTCCAGCTCTTCACTGTGGCTCAGTGCACAGGACCAGCCTTGGGTCAAACTGAAGATTGGAGCTAAATTCATGACATGGGGTCGTGTGCATAAAGGGCTCTCAGCATCAGAGCTGCAGTCATTCCATCTCCTCCTATTGCACCTTAGCAGAGCACACCAAGCTGAAGTGGGATTTGGTAACGTGGAGTTAATTTCAAATGCTTCTCTCCAGAAACAAATGGCAATCTGAACAAAAAAAAAAAAAAAAAAAAAAAAGTGATTTTTATTTTGCAATCAAACATTTCAAAACACTGGAAATGGGCAGATGGACAATGGATATCTAGGTGTCTTTACTATTCTATAATAATTGGTGTTACAGCCTATAGTCCCTCCTCCCCCATTTTTCTTATCTGATAAGTTTTTTCTAGAGCTAATGTACAGAAGGACATCCTTTGTAGAGTTTGCACTCACATTTCTCTCCTTACATTAAGGAACACTTGTGCATGTTCTCAGAATCCCAAGATAGTCTGGGTTGGAAGGGCCCTTGAAGCCCATCCAGTGCCAGGGCCTCAGCACCCTCCCAGGAAAGGATTTTTTCCTAATATTTCATGAACCCATCCTATTTGAAGCCATCACCCTTTGTCCTGTAATCCCTCAAGATGTACAAGGGGCTGTCAGGTATTTATCTGATCCATTTCATTGGTCTTGTAGCTTTGCTCTGGCACAGCAATACACTAATCCCATCCTGACAAGTATTTCTGCATTCTATGGAGCTTGAACATCACCCAAGCACCTGGACATTTTAAATGTGAATATCTGAAGTTCAGATTCTGCAAACCTTAAAGTTATTAAAATGCAATTTCCAAATGTTTGTAGGAGTTAAACAAAGCCAACTTGAACTACATATCCCATCCAGAAGAACAATGATAGAAGTATTTTTATAGTGGTAATTTTTGCCATTTTGCCATCAACAGTACAGCATGTAAGCAACAAGTCTGCTACCAATTTATTGTATATATTTCCATGTCCTAAATAAATGTAAAAGGATTTACTATGCTTTTCAGTGCATTTTCAGAAAAATTAATCTCTTGAGAGAAGAAAATAAAACCAAAAAAGCCCCAGACTGAATTAATTATGAACAAAAGATAGGCATGGTAAATGCAGCAGAGGCTGCAGTGAGCAGAGCAGTGCTATGGCCTTTGTTTGGGAAATTCAAAAGCCACTGTCTTGTTTCTATCCAGTCATACAAATGACTCTTTTGACAGAGAGCTGATATCTCATAAAAAACTACTATAAAACCATAATTACTACTTCTGGATCATTAATCTGAAATACCAATATGCTTCTGCACAAATGGAAGTGAGCTAGGAAATTCTGCCAGCCTGTGGTCCCTCAGATGTGTTATAAAACTGTTAATTAACAGAACTGAGACCTACACAAGGTCTACCTAGGTCTGTAATCTCCATGAAAAAAAGCAAGCCTCGGGGCCAGGTTGTAATTCCAGCCATGTCAGCACTTCCCTGGAAATTTCAGACATCCATTCCCTGCTCAGCTGTCCTTTCCCTTCTCACTCAGCCTGCTGTGAGATGGGAACCTGGGCAGGCCCTTCCCTGCTCAGGGCACTGTCTTGTTCTCACTGGGATGCTCAATTTCCCAGGAATGTGTTTGTGCCTAAATGAATTCCAAAGAAAAAACCCACAACTTTCTCTCCCACAGTTCAGTGTTATTTTTCTTTTTTTTTTTTTTAATTTTTCTTCTACTTCTTCTTTTTTTTAAAAATTTCATATTGTTGTACTCCAGCATCTCCATACTGTGCCATGGAAAAAAGTTCCATACAAAAACTGTCTGTGCTCAGCCTTGAACATGAGGTAATTAGTGGCTGGTAAATGCAGCACCCTGCCATAACATTTTATAGTTGTGCTTTTGTAGATTAGCATACATAAAAAGGCATCTGATGAAGCAGCACGTTATGAGATAACTCTTGGGAATGACAAAGTAGAAAGGACTGAGGGAAAAAAATTAGGAAAACTGAAGCCAAGGAAATCAGAGGTGAAGATATATTGCAACTGTTATTCATCTTTCCAGATCAGAGGCAGTTTTACATGTGGAAGAACTACAAAATTTGGCCCTGAAGATAACAGCAATACATTAGGTTTTGAAGAAAAATGAGGCGATCTAATGCTGGGTGCTAGCAGAGTTGTCAAATACAGGTTGCTTTTTCAGCGTTCTGCTATTGCCACTGAATTGTCTACAAACACCTCCCCTGTAAACCTTCTGCTGTGATATTTAAGGAAAAGGAGCAGAAGAGGCTCATGTCCTTCATCATTAGCAGATATGAGAGCTCTAAAGCTATGAAAATAAATTCTGCAGGAGTGCCAAAACAATCTCAGAATTATCAGGAGAATACTGTCCAGAAGTGATGCTGGTTTCACTGAGTCCATGTTCCAACCACTACAGCAGAATAGAGAATATTTCAACTCAGAGGTGGAGGGGAAGCCTGATTGACTTGTATTTAACTTGTAGGGCTACTACACAAGAATTAAGACAAAACTGGTTAGATTACACAAATAGTTACAGCTTTCAAATGACAAATCATATTCCATATAATCAAGTATTGATTACTTAAGACTTCTGAGAAAAAAACTGGTAAATTATTTCTCATATGAGAAAATATAATTCTGTTTTAGACTTTAATTCCCATAGAACCCTATACCAACAGGAAGAGCAGGACAGAAAAATGAATGGTGTAACCCTGCCCTCCCGCCAGTTAAAATCCTGATTTTGCTCTCCAATTGCTAACATAAAAAAGATAATACTTTATCCTAGACTGTTCCTCACTGTTTGAAAAAAATAAAAGCTCTATTGTAACACAAATATTGAAACTGCACAAGTCATTTATTACAGCACTATTGGTAGTTATAAAAAGCTGGGGGGAAGGCTCATTTCAGAGCCATGGACTCCATGGGATCAACCACCACTGACTCCTCCAAGTTTTGCCTTAAAAAATTGATACCCAAAGTCTCTGAGCAAAACTTGCAGTGACTTCAGTGAGGCCAAGAAGTCACGTTTCTAATGCATTCTGAAATAAATCACATGTGAAATACAGAAGACTTAAGAATTTAGTCCAAAACTTATTTTTCAACACCACTCTCTGTGGTTTTGTTCGACTTTGGTTGTGGGTTTTTGTTTGTTTTTGACTCATTCTGGAAGTTAAGAGGAGAGCCACGGTGTCCCTGGACTGCAGCAGGGAGCTGGGGTTTGTCCCTGCTCCTTCGGGGAGCGAAGCTGAGCAGCTCACCTGGCTTTTCTCTAACAAAACATTGCATTACAAACTGCTCCTTTCTGCTGTGTTCCATCTTAAAAGGTTTCAGGGTTATTTTTCTGTATTCCACCTGATCTGCTGGTTTCTTTGAGTCCAAAGCAAGCTTTACTAATTTGAAATTTTGAATATTTTACTCGTTTACTGCTGTTTGCTGCTCTTACTGCACCTATCAAATCTCTTTCCTGTGTTCTACTTTTGTCTGCTGCTTGTAATTTTTTCCTCCTACAGCTGCTTGCATTGCAAACAGTACATTGCCTTAAAACTTCTGCAGTTCCATGAATGCAGAAGTTTTACAAAGCTAATTGCTGTATATGTAACGACTTATTTACCTAAAGGTGCATAAAACTGATAACTCACAGAAGAGTAACAATTAGGAAACTGATACATGAAAAATATATGTAAATGCTATCTCATTATGAGAAGCAAAAATATGGATATGTATGTTAGCACGTAGACTGCCAAAAAGAGATTGTGAAATTGAAATGCATTTTAAAAAGGCAATTATTTCTTCTCATCTGACCAATCTTTACATCAAAAACATTGCCTACATTCTGAGTCATATTTGTCAGAAAGCAAATGTAAGAAAGCCAGCTCAAAACAAGAACAAAAATGAGCTTGAAGAAGGAAGAAATCCAAATTGTCTAAACAGAAATCCAACATAGAATCAGCAGAGTTGGAAAAATCAGTGATCACAGCGCAGCCAAGGTACAAGGCAGACAGCCTGGGCCTGCTCGTACACTTTTAATGAGGAACTTGCTGCAGTCAATTGTCTGAAATAAGAGATATATTAAAAAATGGAGAAATTCCATAAGGAAATCCTCATCCATTTCTTGCCCTTTCATACCTGCTTCCACAGAATCTCTAAAGATGCAGGAGAACAGGAACCACACTGTTTATTAATTAGACAAAGGCAGCTCCTTGTGAAGGATTTCAAAGCATCTCATCAAACATTTAATTACATCTCACAGTCAGCCCTGCTTCCAAAGGGTTTTGGTCCCTTCTCACTGAAGGTTTTTCCCTTCTCACTGAAGGAAGGAGAGGTTTCTGCAAGGCAAAGTCATCATGGAGCTGAGAAACTGCTCTCAAAAGGGAGAGCTTTATGACTACAGAGGATTTGGTGTGACCTTAAAGGCACCAAATTGCTGTGAAGCACATGATTTCTGTGTAGATCCTTCCCAATCATGAAAATGCTAAGGTGATTTAGTTATTTGGTCAAGCTTTGCTGCCTTTTTAAAAGTCACATGCCTAAAAAAAAAAAAAAAAAAAAAAAAAAAAACACAAAAAAACCCCAAACCCCAACATTTCAGGACATGCATCAGGAGAAAGTGATTTCACATTAGTGAAAGGACAGAAATTTCTAGTCTATGATTTTTTTCACTTCTTTCCACAATAATTGCTTTCTCTTAAAAAAAAATATAAATCATTAACTAGAACTACTCCATTAGTCATTTTGTTAATCACAGCTCTTAGCTTTCAGACTTACCAAGAAAAGGATTAACTTCTTAGTTGCCATTGCAAACCACTATCTGCATAATCTGGGAATAGGAAAGCTTGGTAAATAAAAATGGAGGGAGCAGTTTTCAGTCAGATCCATGTGGTTTAGAAGGTGCCACTGATGAAAATCATGGTCTAAACCTGCCTAGGCACTGGCAGGTGGATGGACAAGCCAGGCCACGAGCAATCCTTTTCCTCTCTTCCCCTTGGGTGGTGTTTCATGTCACTATAGGACATGAAATAAAACACAAGCACACACCGCTGTTCTCAAAGTGAAGAAAAAAGGGAAGTTTATTTTCTGACTCTAGCATTTATAGTTTTCTAAAAGTGGCAGTGGATTGGAGGGTGACAGTGACACCTCTCCAATGACACTGGTCAAACCAGCAGTCCATCAACTTTCTCCTCCTCCATAAAGGAATGCAAAACAATGAGTTATTTACAGAAAGTGTGTGAGAAAGTTCACTACAAGAATGTCAGCATCAGAAGGCTTAGAAAATCTTAAAAAATCAGGGTGACAGTTTCACTTTTGTTTTCTTAAAAGACAAGTTTTGCCATATTTTCTAGCAGCAGTTTCAGACCTGCTAACAGGGCAGGGCAGAATCTTTCATGCACGGTGGCAGCAAAAGCCACGTGAGGTGACACCAGGGAGGGCAGGACACTGCTGGCACCAGGATCAGCCCTGGCTCCTGCTTCCCTGGGCAGTGCCACTGTCACCCTGTGCCCTCCTGGAGGGGCAGGAGCAGGAATTCCCACTGGAATGGGGCCAGAACGGGGTCCCAGCCTTGTGCTTTGCTCCTTGTGCTCTGCTGTCCCCCAGCAGGGCCCAGTGCCCCAGCCCAGCCAATTATAAAATTACTGTCTATGGAACAACTGAATATATAAACGGGTAACTCACAGAAGAGTAAGAATTAGAAAGTTAATATATGAAAAATATATGTAAATGCTACCCCATGGTGAGAAGCAAAAATATGGATGTTTATGTCAGCACATAGAGTGCCAAAGAGAGATTATGACATTGAAATGCATTTCAAAAAGTCAATTATTTTTTTCTCATCTGACACCCCTGCACTGCTGGGCAGGACTTTGGTGCCCACTTTGCTCAGCTGAGCCCATTCCCTGCTCTCCACACAGGATCCCTTCCACCAAAACCCCTGTGAGCTGCCATCAACCTCGGCTCAAGGTGGATCCTGCTCTCAGTGCAGTGGGGTGAACAGAAAGCAAAAACTGCATTTTTTGCCTTTTGCAGGGAGTGTTTTGGAGGTCCAGGTGTGCATTTGGTGAGAGCTGCAGCCTTGTCACATGGATAAACCTCCTGGGCACCCAGAGATGCAGTCATGGGCTCATGGGTGCAATCGGCAGGAAATTAAAGGAATGGGAGAAAGAAGAAAGCCTGAAATTAGTTTAAAATATAGGTAAATGCAACATACCACGTTTTGTTATTCAATGTCTCTGCATAACAATGTAAAAATAATAGAAAGAATAAAAACTAGCTTAATGTTTGTGCTGGTTTGGGCTCTCCAAATCTGCCATTCTAAAAGAGTTGAACTGATGATAATTAATGAGTGACTTTATTCAGGGCTTTGACAAAAGATTTCAATTTCCTGTTTTACTTGTCCATGTGGTAACACCTGACTTTTGTGCTGCAGGGATGTCACGAGCACATTTTTATTCTCTCTGCTTTAATTAATATGATCATCCAGAGTCAACTTTCTTTGAAATAAAATACAGGTGTTACAAATCTACAATGATTGCAAAGGAATATCCTAAACCAAGCTACATGAAATAATTTAAATGCTTTCTTTCCATTTTCCATTTCTGAACTAATCTGCTTAGAAATTACCTTGAGAAGAAGGAATAATTGTAGTTCTTCCAGTTTATTTGTATTCCTGTCAAATCCACAGCATACAGGTGATACTGCCCAGGAACTTCAGTATAAGAGCAAGGTGTGGAAGCCTTTGCATAATACTCAGAAGGAAAATTGAAAATTTATGCAGTAAGGACTAAGTCTAGACTTGAACAGAAGTCTTTAATTCTTTGAATTCATAAACCTTATTTTAAGAGCATTAATTTTAAATAAATTAAAGTGGAAAATATTTTTTAAAATATTGCTGTAAAACACACCAGCAGGAACAACAATGATCACATGAGTCTTGCAACAGTGCTGGGACTTTCCATTCTGCTCTTTGTGTTACAACCATGGGCAATGTTTTCTGCAATTGTCACTGGGAGACCTGAATATTTTTTCTTGGGTGAGAAAGATAAGAACTTTGTTTCTTAGCCTTTTCCTCAACTTTTCCAAAGAAGAAAACAATGCTTTGCTTTCTGTGGTCAGTTCAGGAGCATCTTGGAGCTTCCATCAAATTTGGAGATTGCAAAAGAACATATTCTGCCTCCACAATCTGTGGGTGCTGAGTGTGTGAGGGCCATGGAATGGCAGCTCCAGCAGTAACATTTTATGGTTTCTCTTTCCAATTTATTTCCAGTTTGTTAGAAGAGAGAAGGTAGCACTACCCTACTTTCAGGCACAGCCAAACCTCACACCTCCCTGGAGAAATGATCAGCAAGTTCAGAAACCAATTAATGCTTGCAATTAGTGAGCACAGCAGTGTAGCATTACAGTCCCTGGGTGGGCAGGGGTGGGTTGGATGCAAATCCACCCAGGACTTCACCTGTCCTGGGCTGCAGGAACCTCCCTGGGCAGGAGCTGGGCTGGAGGGATCAGCCCCAGCAACATTCTGAGCTCCCGGGGGGAAAGGGATGTTTCTCAGCAATGAAATGCTGCTGGCACATGGAGCTCTGAGGTGTTGTCCTGGTTTAGGGCAAATTTAGTAGAGATTCTCCAAAGGGGCCCCTCCAGAAAGCAAACGCACACAGCCCCTCCCCACAACCAGGTTGGGAAGGATTCCTTGGAGAGAAGTGGAAAGAACTTGTTTATTTAACAGGCACAGCACCCCCAGCACACAAAATGAACAATACCAGGTGACACCACTCTTTCACCGCTCTGAAAAAGATGACAAATTCAGAAAGTCTCTCTTGGGGGTGGTCGCTCTGTTCTCAGTCCCTCCTGTGCTGGGGCAGCTGCTGCCCAGAGTAGGCCCCGCTAGGCCACAGGGTGTTTGCCAGGCCCCAGCCCAGAGCAGGTTTGAGTAGGTCAAAAAAAAAGGAAAAGAGAAACAGTCCAGAAAAAAATTTGGACTGTTTAGCTAAACTAGCTAATGAGCAGAAGCGAAGCAGAAGCAAGAACGAGAGCAAAGTGAAAAGCCAAAGCAAAAAAGCAAAAGCAGCACCAAGTACTGCCCTGTCCGTGTGTCCCACCAGGCTAATAAGAAAACCCAATCAAAGCTTTCACTCTTCAGAGCCAGTCTCAAAGGCACAGAACATAATATCCAGCATAAACAGAACACATGAATGGGGATACAAGCATTAAAACGTCACCCTAGGACAGGTGTGTGTGCTGTCCCTCCTTTGAGCCAGACCCCATGGAACCCCTGGCCCCTCAGGTAATGCTGCAAGAGAAAAATATCCTCCATAGCCCCAGGGGAAACCCCTCAATCCCCAGAGCAGAGTGATCCAGAGATGCACTTTGGTAATGGGGTAAAACTCCCTGAAATCCAGGGGAATTCTGTTCACCAAGGAAAGGGACCACGTCTTGAGACGTGAGCACGTTTGATCTTCCCTTTCCCCAGTGCTGGGCTGTTGGCTGACAGTGCAGGCTGCCTCATCTTCCCTAACAAAGTGAAGGAGTAAATCTCCTGAATTTCCCTTCTTGATTTGTATTCTCCAGTCTAACCTCATTGATCCCCACTAAAACTCCAATAAAGACAATCCTGTAGTCATTATTAGAAATCATTATTTACATTCAAGCCTCTTAAGGATCTCCAAATTTTGCTTTGTGCTGTGAGACCATTACTGGAGAGGAGGGTTGGATACATTGAAAAATAAAAATAAATCAGTGGGATTTTTCCCTCTTTACAGTGACTAATGCTAACCTGTCTCAAAATATTTGGAAGAGGTAACCTGCTTTCTAAATACAGACAAAGAAAGATACTTGAAAGGGATTAATTTTTTTTTTTATAGCAGAGACAAAAATTACTAACTTGCATTCTGCTTTCCAGCTGAGAGATAAAATTGATGCACAGTTCCTTATGAACCCAGGTATTCACACTAATTTAAAATTCATCTCTCCATGAGCCCCAGAATCCATTTTCCAGAGTGTGCAGAGAAGAGGAAGCAGGAGTCTAATTTGTCAAAATAATCTTCAAGTTTAATTTTTTCATGGTTGTTTGTAATCGTGGTCATTTCAAGCAGTGTGATAAATCTGTGGATATGTAAACCTCTGATTCCAAGGACTAAAACCCAATAGGCTGCAAATAATCAGCCTCAGAAAAAGCATTTGCTTAGAAATATAAATCTTGCTGAATAATAAGAAGGATTCCTATCCTTAAGGACATTTTCAAATATGTTCTCATACCTGTATTTTTAAAAGTCTTAATTACATCTCTGTTTTGGAGTTCCTGAAAATTGTCTGGAGCTTAAGCTCTGTGTATTTTGAGAATGTTTATCACAGCATTTCAAAGATTTTGCCTCCTTTTTCTCCTTTACTGCCAGGATCAGTACCTGGAACATGAGAGCAGGGATCCATTCTGTGCTCCCCAGTCTGCAGCCTCCACCCATAGGAAGAAAAAGGAGAAGAATCCTGAGCTGGCTGGGAGCAGAGGCTGAGGCAGTTGTGCTGCAGAGAGACCTCAGTGCCTGCTAGCTAAGCGGTAATACATAATGAAACCAAATTAACTACAGGCAAACTTAATTCCAGTATGTGTGAGCACATTAATATTTGACTTGGAAACTGTAGGAGCATGATGGGTACATGTGGGAGCAAAAGGAACAGAAAGAGAACAGAAGAGAAAGGAATGATATAATTATTATTTAGCAATCCTCAGATCAGTCTGAAAGTTGCTAAGCACTGTAAAACCTCAGTGTAAGTGACAATTCCTGTATAAGCATTTAGAAATCTCAGAACATATCACAAGGAAAGCTGTAAGAGGCAAAGCACTTAGTTCAAAGCCCTCCCTTCTGTGTCAGTGGCAAAGGAGTGCTTTGATTTGCTTTATGGGCGATAAATAACACAAAAGCCTGGAAGATGCAGCAGGACTGACAAGACTCTGCAATCCTCAGAGGACAGCACACACAGCTAATCAAACACACTGGCTCATTGCCTTCAGAGCTCCTCTGTCTTGCAGTGCTCTCCTACACCTGAGTATTCCTGGCTGGAGAAGAAAAGAATGAAATCATAAATCATAGCTAGCAACACAATGGCTTTAGCACATCCTACACATTAATTCATGCAAAGCTTTCACAGAACTACTCGAGTACCTAAAGAAATGAATGAGCAGCATAAAATTATTTTTCCTTTTGCTGCACAATGTGCAGTGCTGCCTTGCAGAGGCACTGAGCGCCGAAGGGACAGGATGCAGGAAGGCTGCCTCAGGTGGAGCTGCAGCCACCCTGACTCCAACCAAAGAGCAAACCCAGAGGGAACATTGGCTGATCCTGATCCTATCTCCACAGAAATTGGGAACTTTGCTCCCAAGTCCAAAGGGTTCTGAACTTCACCTCTCTCTCCTGCTCTCCAGACTCATTCCATTACCTCAGGTGCTCTTGCCACAGCATCAAAGGTGAATCCCCTCTGTCTGCAAGGTGAATACACTTCCCATGCACTCCAGCAGACAAAGCACCTGTCACAGACATCTTTTATGAAAAATCCTTTCCTTAGGATTTTTTCTCCTGAGAAGCTGGGAGGCCTCAGGAACAAAATGTAAACAATGGTTATCTGCTGCTGTGGAATGCAACAGGTGCATCTGGGATTGGTCTCATGTGGTTGTTTCTAATTAATGGCCAATCACAGTCAGCTGGCTCGGACAGAGAGTCTCAGCCACAAGCCTTTGTTATCATTCTTTCTTTTTCTATTCTTAGCCAGCCTTCTGATGAAATCCTTTCTTCTATTCTTTTAGTGTAGTTTTAATATAATATATATCATAAAATAATAAATCAAGCCTTCTGAAACATGGAGTCAGATCCTCATCTCTTCCCTCATCCAAAAACCCCTGTGAACACCATCACAAGCACCATCACATTTTATTAGAGTTAAGAGAAAAACTGTAGGTCCACATACCTAGGTGAGAGTGTGTTTAGCATTGCAATGTAATATTCAGTGATGTTATGTTACCAAACACTGAGCAACCTGACAGATACATCTGTTAGAAGTGTAATTACACAGGATAACTTGTACTGCTGTCCCTCTCTGTTAAAGAAAACAATGGATTTTCATTCAGAGGGGCACCTTGAAAGATTAATGGTAGTAATGAAGCATGAAATATTTCCTTGCTAGCATGGTTAATCTGAAACAGAGGAAACAATCATTTCACCCTGGAGGGATAATCCTTTGAGGGAAATTTTCAGTGAAATAATGTATTGTCATATCTCATCTCACATATGTCAACAAAGAAACAATCAGTGTTGTGCTTATTGCAATAAAGGCCAACAAGAACAAAAAAAGAGGAAATGCAATCAGCTCGGCCGAACCACAGATACACAGTGGGATCAGCAGGAGGGAGAGAGGAAGGCAGGAAAACTGGGACAAGGAGCCACAGCATAAGGAGCAAAGGAGGTCAGAGACCAGAAGTTCAGTCATGGGGAGAGAATCTGGAAGGAGCTGTTCAAATAAGAACATTTGGGGGCCTTTATTTTGGTGAGCCATGTGCAGTGTTTGTCAGAAGGAGGCGGCCACAGAGGCAGGTACTGCAGCTGGGCAGCAAAGGGTGCCAGGGCAGGC
The DNA here is from genome assembly GCF_035770615.1 of Melospiza melodia melodia. Classification (NCBI taxonomy): domain Eukaryota; kingdom Metazoa; phylum Chordata; class Aves; order Passeriformes; family Passerellidae; genus Melospiza; species Melospiza melodia. Next base: position 6,214,127 of record NC_086205.1, on the reverse strand, counting down.
ACTGAGCTCCCAGAACTGTCCTTGTCACCCTTTGGACATAATTTACACCTTGAACGGGCTCTGCCAACTAACACAGAGACCAGTGCGTAGACATGTGTGTATACACAAGAAAAAAATTTTAAAATACATTTTTTTTAAGTAAAGCCTTCACCTTCTCTAGCAAACACTGGTCTCCATACAAAAAAAAAAATCCCTTAAAAACAACTGATTAGAATCATCCCCTCAGATCCTTACCAATGCTCTATCTTCAAAGAACACACACAAGCCTTTCATTTTTGATAGACAAGCAGTTTGATCAATATTTTTAACACTGATCAAGGCCAAGAGCAATTTCATTTCTAACCTTTCCCTAAATTGAATTGGCATCTAAGCAGGTGTATCACTCAGTTGCTTTGCTCGTGGTAAGCAGATTCAGCTGAAGGAGATGGAGGCTCTCAGTGGCAACTAATGCTGTTCAACTGATGTACTTTATATTTATCTCACATAAACATTAGTACAGTAGGAAATGCTAAACTTTCTCTAGGAAAAAAAGCCCCATTAAATAAGTCTATTTCTAGATCCTTTTTTTAATACCTAAGGGCTTTTTTATTACTTGAACTGATGACTACTGTTGTCCTGATAATTTTTTATTCTGCAAGATGTTTTACGCTCACAATATTCTAAGTGTGAAGCACTAATTGGAATCAGAAAATCAGACTATTTTCATCATCTTTTTCCTGTCTGTAGTTATTAGGGGAAATGTCTTTCCTGGAAGAGGTGTCCCCTATTGGCTGGGAGGCTGGCTGAGCATGGGCACTGTCACCTCCCGCTGCTCACTGCTGCCAAGAGGGAGCTGCTCCTCCTGAGCCAGCACAACAGGCAGAGGCTGCAGCTCCTGAGCCAGGGATGGAGAATTCCTGGGGTTCCACCTCCTGAGCCAGGGATGAGTGTCGCAGACATCTTTTATGAAAAATCCTTTCCTTAGGATTTTTCCTCCTGAGAAGCTGGGAGGCCTCGGGAACAAAATGTAAACAATGTTTATCTGCTGCTGTGGAATGCAGCAGGTGCATCTGTGATTGTTTCTAATTAATGGCCAATCACAGTCAGCTGGCTCAGACTCTCTGTCCAAGACACAAACCTTTCTTATCATTCCTCTTTTTCTATTCTTAGCTAGCCTTCTGCTGAAATCCTTTCTTCTATTCTTTTAGTGTAGTTTTAATACAATGTAAATCATAAAATAATAAATCAAGCCTCCTGAAACATGGAGTCAAATCCTCATCTCTTCCCTCAACCTGAGACCCCTGTGAACACCACCACAATGGAGCACACCTGGGGCTGCACCTCCTGAGCCAGGGATGGAGCACTCCTGGGGCTGTGCCTCAGCCTGTCCTGCTGTGATTTGCTTTGTTCCAGCCATCCAACACTCCCTGTGCTGCTCCAGCAGAGCCCAAGTGTGAGCCACCACCCCTTCTGGCAGGAGGAGTCAGGTATCTCTAAGTGGACAGCTCCTGTGGCAAGGACGACTGTTTGCCCACGTTAGGCTGGTGTTTGCTGTCCCTAATAACCTGTCCCAGGTGGCTGTGGGCCCTAGAACAGCTCCAGCAGGATGCTCTCACTGCTCACTCCCTGTAGGGGGACACAGTATGGGTGAATGAAGGTGGTACAGAATGTAATCTTATCCCTCAACGAGTTGCAGCTGGACCCTATTGCTAACAATTAGGAGCAGGCCTGATGTTAACAGGCCACAGCTGTAGCCAGTAAGAAGCATGTTATAAAAGAGTGGATTGGTGGGAACTGGAGTCAGATGGCTGCTGCAAGGACCAGGAATGGTCAGTGCTTAGAGGAGCTGACCATGAGAAACATCGAGGCAGTACGAAACTCTGGCAGTAGGGAATCCTTGCACTATAATGATAATAGAACTGTTGTAATGTATGAGACAACAGTCTCAGGTGGCTGTGGCCCCCAGAACAGCTCCAGCAGGATGCTCTCACTGCTCACTCCCCACTCTTATGTCACACAGCTGTCAGGACTTTGCTGCTGCCAGGAAAGGAATAAGGAATGAAGTGCAGAGAACACCAGCGTGACTGTAAAAATGCATTGCCATGCCTCACTTCAGTGGAAGAAAACACAGCTCAACCATTGCAAGCTCTGTGGCAATCCCACAGACATGCCTTTGGCTTTGAGAAGGCCATTTTGCCTTTATCCCTCTGCAGCAGGCACTTTAAAACCTGTCATACAATCTGGGGGCATTTTTACCTTTTGTTTCTTCTCCTGATATTACAACAGAAAACACACAAAAGAATAAGTTCCCTTTCCCAAACGTCTCCAGAGCTAACAGGAGCTTACTGAATGCTGTGTACTGTGCAAACACAAATTTAAGACAATTTTATAGGGCCTGTTATTTACCCAGCTATAACAGCTTCTTTGTTAGAGGATGGCACTGTAATTACCTGCTTTTATCATTAATAGCTTGAGTCAGTGGTTAATGCAGAGGTGACAAATCACTGGAATGCCTGACAGTTTATGGCTTTTAGCACCAAGGACTGTTTCTTTTATTTCCTATCCCTTGTGTATATCATATTTCCTTTAGATGTCTTCTGCTCTCTTACATACACATCCCCATTCATAATTAAACAGACCTGATCATAATTTATTCACATGCAACCAATTACCAAATCTCAGTTGTTTAGTGAGAGTGCCTATTTGGAAAGTGGTGGAACAAGGGGAATGTTTAACTGAGGAGTACCACAGTAAGGACTTCAGTCTTTTATGTCCATTCTGAAACATCAGCTGGCAAATAAAGAAAAAGTGCACATCTGCTAGAATTTGCCAGCCTTTGGAAGGATAGGGGGAACTGCCAGTACCCTCAGCTCCACTCCAAAAAGTGGAATCAGAAATATTTTGGGCCAAAAGCAGGAAAATGCTGTGCTCTCCCTGCAAACTCCAGTACCCATGTTCCACTTGCATCATGTTACAGGCACACAGCCAGTTGTACTCCATTATTCACACAGAGTGTGGGATTCACCCTGTGTATAAACAAAATTTGCCCCACACAGTGAGGTTTAGTTGCTCACCCTCTTGCCCCATGCTCACAAAAACACCTCCCCCCCATTTGAAATGGAATGAAAGCCCTTTGTGTTTTAAGAAGTCAGTCACTTTTGGAAGCAGTGAGTAGCAACTGTTAAAACAAACCAAACTCCATCTCAAATCCACCGTGAAGCAAAGGAGCAAAAAAAGAATGAGGCAGAAATGACCTTATCCATAACTACAGCCATAAGGCTAGTTAGGATTCCTTCTGAGTAAAAAATAGAGAAGAACAACTGGCAAATGTCAGCCTCATTATCATGAACTCTTTTTAGTAGTGAAACAAAAATTACCCTTAGATCTTTTTTCAACAGCCCAGACCATTCTCTGTGTTAGAAGCCTTTCCATTTATTTTGAATAACTATCGAATTAAGGCAACATCTTTTCTCTTCAGTACTAAAAGCACATGTTTCAGCCATAATGACTATATGCACACTATATTTGTCTTCCACAAACACTTCATATTAAACTAGTTGGCACATAATATTGTGAAATACAATGAGCAGGAAAAAAGAAGGCAAAGCTGAGCAAAAAGAACATTGAGTTCAAATTGCTTCTCTGTGATACCTATAGTTTTTTGTATTTTCCTTCAGAAATACTAAAATGTGGAACATTCCAGCTCAGTTAAATAAATTCTGAAAAAATTTCATGCAATGCTTGTGTCACTGTTTAAAGCCAAGATTATGCTCTTCAATCCTGAGTCTACAATGTCCACAGATAGAGAATACAGTTGTCCTTAACCTGACAGATGTCAATGGGAGTTTTCCAAAGTAATAACTTGGCAAGAAGTCAAATCCCAACCTGCTGCAAATCTCTGAGGGTCCAGTAAAGTTAACAGAGTTGTGCCATTTATGTGAGCCCGGGCTCTGGCACAGTTTAATCCAGACCCTTTAATCTCTCTAGCCAGCAGTTCAACTAATGCACATTTTCACAAGGCACTTGAGTGAAACAAGGGCAGTTTCTTACCTTGGCTTGTTTTGTCTCTTGTATAGTTTTGGTCATCTATTCCTTGATATTCTCCAGTGGTGCATCCTCAAGTGTACTCCCATCTCTTCTGGAAGGCCAGGGCTTTACATCCCCAGTTGTTTTCCCTCCCAGATACGACTCAAGAGTTGTTGAGTCCCTGGGACAGTGACAGAGCACAGCTGATTTTCCCTGTTCCTGACATCATGAATTGCCCTTTATGGTTAAAGATTGTTCACATATCCACTTCATCTCCAGGTAAGGCTCAGGGAAAAAGACCAGATGTCGGGTTTTGTAGTGGGTTCTTGTGTGTTTTTCCCTCCACTTATTTCCCTGTAAAGAAACCTGTGATTGTGATCTCAGGTCAGGTTTAGCTGTCCAAATCCTTCCCCACTTTCATTTGTCCAGCTTCCTGAACTGACACAAAACTAAAACTGGGTTGCTCCTCATCACATTTACCCATCTCATGTTGCTGAACGAGGAGCACAGGGACATTTTTCCCTTAGAGCTCCTGTTTCCCACTTCTCTGCTACCTGGAGAGACAAATGTGAAGCTGAGTGTTCCGGGTTTCTGTGACCTCAAAACCCCACATCCAGCATTTCTCCCTAGAAACACAGAGAGATGCACCAGCTCTGTGTATTGTGAGCCTTGGTCCAAACCCAGTCAGGTTCATCCAGCTGTGAAGTGTAGGGAGACACAGTGTGGGTAAATGAAGGTGGTATAGAATGTAATCTTATCCCCCTAAAGAGTTGCAGCTGGGTTAATTATTAAAGATTAGGAGCTGGCCTGATTTTAACAGGCCACAGCTGTAGAAGAGTGTTATAAAAGAGTGGATTGGATGGTTGAGGGGGACTGGGGCTAGTTGGCTGCTGTGAGGACAAGGAAGAGTCAGTGCCCAGAGGAGCTGCCTACAAGAAACATCAAGGAAGTATGAAACTCTGGTAATATGGAACCTTTGTAATGTAATGACAATGAACCTTTGTGCCATAATGACAACAGTGAAGCCCTGCTTCAGCTGCTTCACCAGCCTCCAGTGGGCCCTCTGGGCTGCAGAACTCACCTCCACAGGATGGGGACAATGATATGGAGCTAAGCAGAGATGTCTGACAGCTGCCCAGGGAGCAGCAGAGAAGAGAAGATGTCCTGCCACCAGCCTCACTCAGAAAAGATCCCTCAGAGGCAACTCCAGGCAGCCAATCTCAGGCTGCCTGTGACTCACTGGGGAGCAGCATAAACCTGAAGCATCACATGAGGGTTTTACCATGTGGAACACATGAGGATTCCACTCAGTCACAAGTTTAAGATGTGAATGTGAAGGCCAAGCAGAACATCCCATAAGGTACAGTGAAAGATCAAAATTAATATTTGAAAAAATGGGAGTGATGATGCTTGCTTGCTCCAGAGGGTTGTTATGAAGCTCAGCAAAGTTCTGTGTGGTTCCCTGATGTGCCCCATCAATGCCAAGGGTTATTACCTCTAAAGAAAGCACCCTCCAGTGTTTCCTGCCAAAGCATGATTTATAGAACACACCACAGAGCAAACCAGAGACACCTCTGAGAGATGCAGAAGCAGCAGCAGGGAGCTAAAAGCTGTGGTAATGGCTTCTGCAGAAAGCAAGACTGGGTCTCTCAACAGCTGTCCTGACTTTACAAGGGTGCTAATAAACGTTCCAACACTTTACCTACCATGTTCCATGAGCATCTGTTCTACACCTTGAATGCTTGCTGGAGATGGGAACTTTACACAAGATAGTTTTCCCCAGGACTTGCAGATACACGGATTGTGTTATCTCCCCTCTTGTGACAGCACCCAAGAAAGTCACAGCTGAAATCCCAGCAAGCTTCTTCAAGTTTCTCTTCTTGTTGTTTTAGCTCGAAGCAGCAATAGATCACTAAGGCCATATCCCTGAAGCTTCTTTTAAAACATTATTACAAACAGAGAGGACAAAATTTTCCATTTTTTCCTATGAATCCAGGAAATTGAAACACCGAGCCAATTGAAGAATATAGCTGTCATCCTAAACAGTGGGCACAATCCTAAACATTCCATTCCTTAAATATGATGCTCATTGCTATATTTCTAATTACTTCTAGATGATATTCCATCAGAAACCAGACAGATTCAGGATATATCAAATAAGCTTTATGTTATAAGATCAGAGAAATACAACGATGATACATCATTTATAACAACAACTGCTAGAAATGAAAAAATCCACAGTGGCCTAACTCATTATGAGAGTCAGTAATAACTCCAACTCAGTGCCAGGCAGAGATGCTATTAACTTGTGACCCAGCAAGCCAGCAGCTGTGAAATAATGTGTTCACTTAAAAAAATAAAGCAAAAAACCAAAGCCCCGACAAATCCCACCATAAAAAAATAAGACCGAACATGTTGCTTATAAAATGTTTACACCCAGTTTACCAATTTGTGCAGTAATGATACTCAGAGTTTGTTCTCCAAAATGGCTTTGGAGAAATGCTAAATGCAAAACAAGAATTAGACGACTTGGAAACAGCATATAATTGCTACCAAAAAAGAGATGGCATTAGCACATCACACACACCCAATGAAATCCATATGGCCATGGCTATTTTCAGCTGTCTCCCTAAATTCCCTTTTGTCCTTTCTTCGGGGCGGCTGCATTCATGTTCTCCTGACATCTCCTGAAGCTGTGGTTCATGGCACAAAATGGGGCCACTCTGAACTTGGAAGTGAAGGAAATCAGCAGTTTGGGACCTGAGAGCATTGTCTGGAGCACTGAGGGAAATCAGCAGTTTGGGATCTGAGAGCATGGTCTGGAGCAATGAGGGAAATCAGCAGTTTGGGATCTGAGAGCATTGAAGGAAATCAGCAGTTTGGGATCTGAGAGCATTGAGGGCAATCAGCATTTTGGGATCTGAGAGCATTGAAGGAAATCAGCATTTTGGGACTGAGAGCATTGAGGGCAATCAGCAGTTTGGGATCTGAGAGCATTGAGGGCAATCAGCATTTTGGGACTGAGAGCATTGAGGGCAATCAGCAGTTTGGGATCTGAGACCATTGAGGGCAATCAGCAGTTTGGGATCTGAGAGCATTGAAGGCAATCAGCATTTTGGGATCTGAGAGCATTGAGGGCAATCAGCAGTTTGGGATCTGAGAGCATTGAGGGCAATCAGCATTTTGGGATCTGAGCATGGTCTGGAGGAGAGGGAGCACAGAAACACCCAGGAAGGTTGGGAAGCAGCAGGTGCCAAGTGAGGGCTGGGCTTGGAATGTGGGAGAAACCAGTGGACATCAGTGTCACTGCTTTGGGTGAGATGAAGCAGAACACAAAAGTGTCCTCCAAAACTTCCTTATCCGAAGATTTCGAGATTCCAAAAGGAACAAAGAAGAGGCTTGGATTCAGTGGAGTCAGCTGAGTACATGTCTGACTTAATGAGTTTTCCAGTTTGTTGGAAGAGCCTCTGCATGTCACAACTCTTTGACATTTCTTTTTATGATTATGTCAGATTCCTGCTCTGGAAACCTTACTTCCCCCAAAGTTTCAGTTAAAGCTCAAAAAAATACCCAGTTTGCTTGTTTATATCAGTTTTGTCAAAGACTGGAAATAGAGGAATTTGGTTTCTTTATTAAAAAAAACCAAAACAAAAATACAAACAAAAAAATTAAACAAGACAACATTTGGTTTTCTTCTGATTTTGATAGTTTTCCTAATAAAAAAAAGCTAATCAAACTGTTTTCAATATTTCAAGTTACTGAAAATCGATACAAACAGCCTTGTGAACATCATATGATTGGAGTGTTGGAGTTTCCAGTGTCTAAACACGAAAATTGGGTACGGTCCTTTTTTCATCCCTGAACTCTGACTCTCACTGGATGATCAACTATGACAAACTCTGAAAAGAAAAGGGATTGAGATCAGACCTTCCCAGGGGTCTTTTCTGGTGGAGTTGAATGGAAACTCCTACTCCTCCTAGTCCATCAGCTCCTGTTGAATGGAACATGCTACTGGTGCCTGATGAGAAAGGGAAACTGGAAATGTGTCCTCAGGTAAATAATGCAAAATGGAGGAGATGCTGCCAGGGAAGAAAATGTGATACTCTGAGGCACAATACTGTTAATAAATGTAAGAACAAGTTGTCCAAAGAGCAAGAATAATTACCCAAACTCACAGCCAGACCTGAACTTTCTCAGAGAAAAGAAGACTGAGAACTGGTGTTTGTTTTGCTCATTATCTTTCTCTGAGTTCATGACACCCACAGCTAATGAGAGGCTCAGTCTGAAATTTCCAATCTGGCAACTTTTTGAAGTCAAAAGCACAAACGAGCAACAGGTAAGGAGACTTGGACAGCTACAGAGGATGTGAAATTGAAAGTTTTGAAATATTAACCAGAGTCTTATGTTCAATAAGAAAAGCCTTTTTGATATGACATCTGATGGGCACTGCTGATAGAGCAGAAATCTTGAGACAGGAGAAACTCATCTCTCTCCCTATTTGTCTCTTCCTTGAAGAAGCTTTCAGCCCCACATGGTTTCTTGGCTTTTCTGTGGCTGCAGAGAATGCTGAAAATGTGACATTTTCACACTAGAACCCAATTTCACCTTGTTTGCTCCTTGACACCTTATTTTATATACATGTCTATGTATCTTAAAGCATTGCCAGCCAGACCATTGCCCACAAAGGGAATTCTATCAGGTCCCCAAATTGCAGGAAGTCTAACATGCTAAATAGTTCCGTGCTCCAAGAAGATGTAAAGCTTTTGAGGGCAATTTGTAGCAAGCAGCCACATGCCAAGCAAACTGCTGTGCAACCAGTGATTGATGTCCTTGCTGATATTCCCTATTTCTGTGCCAGGTTCCTGCAGCAAATCCTGCACTAAACTGGCAGCTCCACTCAAGTGAACAAGGCTGGGGTAATTGATATGTGCTGGGAATCTGCCTCTTCTCAGCCATGGATTTCTTTGGGTAGACAGTCACCACTGAAATCTACTCTTGGAGCACTGAGGCATCTCTGTTTCACATATAAATATCACCACTTCAGTCTGGCTTCCTGTCCCTCAAATTACTGCCATGCTTGAAGCCAGAATGCTGCTGAGCTTTTTTTCAAGCCAAGGAGATAACACTTAGAGCAGTTGGGCACCTAGACCTCCCATAAAAATCACAGAACTCCTAGGCTGAGAGCCAACAGCCTGGAGGATGACATGGGAAAAAAATGAAATTTAAAAAGAAAAATCAAACTGTATTCCTCACTGTTGGGACTGAAGAACTTTTGCTTCTTGGAGTAGCTCCTTAAGGTGCCAATATGAGCAAGAGGTTGTTAAGGACAGGCTGAGAGGCAAACCTGGACAGAGGTGACACTTTCTGGATCCACACTGGCACAGCAGAGGCACAGCTGGGGTGGTGAGAAGCCCAGGGGACACCTCTGGAACCAGTGCTGGGGCTCAAACCTGAGTGCTCCCCCAGGACCAGGCTCAGGGCGTGGGCTGTTCTCACTGGCCTGAAGGGCTCCAACCCTTTGGCCACTGAACTTGGGGGATTTGGAGAACACAGTAACATAATGCTAAACTGCTCATGCAGATAAAAAATGCTTCAGAATTAATGACAATAAAGTGGAAACAGTGATTAAGACAAAATTTTCCATCCTGCTTCATCAGCACAGGTACCATGTTCCCCCAATGTGACCGTGTTCACAGGGGTCTGAGGATGAGGGAAGAGACGAGGATCTGACTCCATGTTTCAGAAGGCTGGATTTATTATTTTATGATATATATTATATTAAAACTATACTAAAAGAATAGAAGAAAGGATTTCATCAGAAGACTAGCTAAGAATAGAAAAAGAAGGAATGATAACAAAAGCTTGTGCCTCGGACAGAGAGTCTGAGCAGCTGACTGTGATTGGCCATTAATTAGAAACAACCACACCAGACCAATCACAGATGCACCTGTTGCATTCCACAGCAGCAGATAAGCATTGTTTACATTTTGTTCCTGAGGCCTCCCAGCTTCTCAGGAGGAAAAATCCTAAGGAAAGGATTTTTCATAAAATATCGTGGCTACACCCCAATTGTGTTTTAAGTGAGGTAACCTCTAAAGGGAAACCATCACTGCGTTGTGAGGGCCCGATGAAGGAGGAATGATGAGGAGCACTCCATTGATTTCAGAAGGCTAATTCATTACTTTATTATACTATATTATTCTATACATCTTAACTGAATCTGCCAAGGACTCAACCCTGCTCACAACATTCTGAATCTCATGACTGTCACCCCACAGTCCTGACACACACACTCACACACACACCTGGCCCTGACAGGCCAAGGAACCAAAACCCCATCACTGTGGGTAAACCATCTCCATATTGCATTCTGCTTTGGCACAAACACAGGCACAGCAAATGATAAGAATTGTGTTTTCTTTCTCTGAGGTTCAGAGAATGTGAAACCCGGAAATATTCTTGGGAAGAATTGTGCCTTGCTTTCCTCTGTGAGGAGAAATGTGGAGCTACGAGAAACCATTAATGCTTTTATTTCTATAGCACAGGTCCAATATAACAAGTACATGATCTGTGAAACGTTTGGAAGGAGAGGTCAGGAGTCTAAACCATAAAAGATGGTAAAAATATGGTTTATAATAAGATGAAAAAAATATCTACTTTAGTCTCAAGTTGTAAAATATTCCACAGATGAGATTCAGAAATGTCACTCCTCAGTTTCAGAAGCTTCTTTATAAAACAGTTCATTAAAAAAAATAGAAATACATGAATGATATTACAAATATTGCATTACTTACAAATAAACTTCTGAGTAGAACTGGAGAGCCCAGACCATCTGCTAAAAGTGCCCCTTTCCTTCAGTAAATGTAAATAGAGCTGTGTCTAAATAAAGACAGACCCACTGCAGTTTAGTAGATTTGCTGTTAAAAGGTGAAACCTGCTTGGTTTCCAAACACCTGGCTGGTGCAGCTTTATGAATGAAATGAGTGAGATAACAGAATTTACAAGTGAGTCCTCACCACTAATTTGATGGTTTGTCCTTCTTGCTATTTATTGCCAGGATTACCTCTGAAGGGAGAGAAGGGAAATGTTTATTTTTTTATCTAAACATTTCACATGGGTGGTGCTAAGTCCATCAGCTGGCAGCTGTAAACCAGCAGAATATTTACAGCAGGCCCTAACAGCAGCCACAGCTGATGGAGACAGCCCTGGCAAGCTGCTGAAGTTTCTCCTTCAGTAGGTTTTAGCTAAACTGTAATGCATAAAAGAGACCTTCAGCACACAGCAAGTTGGGCTTGGCTTTTTCCTCCTCAATATTAGATTTTCTTGTATGTAAATGCAGCATATCAAGTCCCTCTGCAGAATTTTAACAAAGATCTAAGAGAAACAAAACATCAGTCTAAAAGATAAAGACAATACACTCTGTCTGTTTCTATGGTTATTTTAAATCAGTTTTATGCTGGCTTTGACAGGGGTCTATTAAATCAGAAGCCAAAGATTGAAGTGGCAGTTCCATTAGAATTGGATGAAAGCTAAAATAACTGCAGTCAAAGAAAGGGTCAAAGCCTATGTACTGCTTCAAGAGCAGCTTTCTTTTATTTGTAACAATGATTTTTAAGCTGTTAAACATTCTAAGCATGGATAGAAGCCACTCAAAGGTGCTGGAGTGAGCCCCAATCCAACAGGAGCTCTGCCTGCCTCTGGATACAGAATTCCAACCACAAAACCTCTCCAGAGCCTCCTCCCTGTAGGAGTGTCAGGAGTAGGATGGTGGGGATGGACAGAGACGAGAGATCTCTGAGGCCAGGGCTGAGAACTTGGGGTTTATTGCAAAGGGCCTGGGTGCAGGGCCCTGCTGGGATTTGGGGTTTATTGCAAAGGGCCTGGGTGCAGGGCCCTGCTGGGATTTGGGATTTATTGCAAAGGGCCTGGGTGCAGGGCCCTGCTGGGATTTGGGGTTTATTGCCAAGGGCCTGGGTGCAGGGCCCTGCTGGGATTTGGGGTTTATTGCCAAGGGCCTGGGTGCAGGGCCCTGCTGGGATTTGGGGTTTATTGCACAGGGCCTGGGTGCAGGGCCCTGCTGGGATTTGGGGTTTATTGCACAGGGCCTGGGTGCAGGGCCCTGCTGGGAGCTGCCAGGCACAGCTCAGAGCAGGCCCCAGAGAGAAAGACAAAGGTAAAGAGGATGAGGGGATAAGAGCACAAAAAGGCAAGAGAGCAAAAGCATAAGAGATAAAAGAGGATGAGAGAGCAAGGTTCCCATTACAATACCATAAATCTTCTTCTCTGTTGAATATTCTGATTCTCACTAACCAATCTAGTACAAGATACAAATCCTACAGCATTTCCATACAGCCTATAAGAATCACTACATTACCATACTGTGTTACATTTTAAACCCTAAAAACTCCTCTTTGGGCCCCTTCTGCCAAGCTGTAGGGTCTGCTCTGACCCTGGGGCCTGTCTGCAAGCAGAGGGTGTTGTTCCATCAAAAGGGGATTACCTTCACCCAGCCACACCATTGTTTTCCAGTTGTTCAGTAACTGAGGTATCTCAGAGCTTGCTTTCATTTCAATCTCACTTATAGTTTCTATATTCTCAAAATCTTTTGCCAGGCAGTCATATTTATAAGGCTTTCCCGTTTCATCTTCCCCAACACCTCCCAAAGCCCTGGGTGCCACCCCAAGGGGCTGCAGGGGAGGGACCTCACCTGAGGAGCTGCAGCCCCTCATTGCAGAGCCCGGAGAGAGCACAGCAGTGGCTCAGCTCATCACACCAGCCCACACAGGGTCCCTTCACAGTCAAGGAGCTGGATTGCTCTAAGACATGATTCAGGAAAAAATATAAACCTAGGAAAATGTATTCTTGTGGGTTCCAGCCTTAAAAAAAAGCAGCTGTTTTGAGATAAAATTCACATGGACACAATGGTGTTAAAAAATCCCTTATTGATTCGCTGTAACTTTTTGAAAGATATTTTGTTTTTATAAGACTGTTGTCTGATAACTTGATGGAAAATCCTCAAGGCTTTTCTTGAAAAACACAAATCTTTTTTCCTGCAAATATATTTCTATTTTTTTCTTTTTCTGCATGCCTTTATTGATCTCAAAGACCTTCTAGTCTCTCACATGTGAGAATTTAAACAAGCACGTGCAAGACAGTGACATTCTGAGCAGTGAGCATGTCTCCCTTTCATGGGAGTCCTATTTCATACTCATTTAATGATAGCTAAACCTGTATTAAACAGTGCTACAGCAGAGCAAAGACCTCAGCATGTCAAGAGCACAGGGGGAGAGAGGGGAGAAAAGGTCAAAATCAATCATATAAATTCCACTGCTTGCAAAAAGAAGCAGCTCTATTGGAGTGATGTTAGAACTGATGGTTTTACAATAGTTACTGCCATCATCTACAAGCACCTGATACCTCCTGATGAAAATGGGCATCTCACAGGAAACCTTGGTCAGGGTTAGAGAGGAAAGTGAACCAAGAGCTTGAGACTGCTCTGTGTTCACAAAAACAGTGCTGTGTTTGTTTATAACATCCAGTTTGTTCTTCCAGTTCTATACAATGTGTGGGAAGAAGTGCAATGGATTTCAAGTGGCACCTGTGATTGTGAACTAAAGATCTTCTTCAACATGAATGTTTCACAGCTTCACACCACTTACCTGGTCAAATGTGACTGCTGAGCACTTTGCTTTTCCTTCCAAGCCTCATCCACTCCCCTCACACCTGCAGACCAAGGGACCTGGTTGTGTCATCAATAACCTCAGCTCCTGACTTAGATCCACCTGCAGTTCTCTGGTTTGTGTTAATAAATTACATCAAACTAATTCAAACTCCCTAAGAGAGAAAGAGTCCAGGTCAGAGTTATTAGTATACATTTCAATTTTATGATTTATTTTTTTCTCATTCTGAGGAGGGCTTCTAGTTATCATCCATTTTATCATATTGGAATTGGGGGAAGAAAGGTGAAAGGAGGGAGTGGAAGCAGATAGGAAAACCCCAAATGTACTGGAGAAAATCTGGAAAAGTAGGAGGCTGGTGGGACAATTTAGTAGCAAAGCTCCTTATCAGAACAGGCTATATTGCTACTTAAAAAAAAAAAAAAAAAAAAGGCCAAAAAACAAAACAAAAAAAAAAAAACCCAAACAAACAAACAAAAAACCAAAACCAAACAAAAATTTCCCACACAACAAAACCAGAAAACTAAACAAAACAAAACAGAAACATCACAACAAAAACCCAGTGAAAAGCCAGACAAACACCTCCAAACCAACAGAAAAGAATGTTAGATGAAAATGGCTTTCCATTGCCAGTTGAGCAAATTGTGCCTTTCCAGCTACCTCCAAAGGCTGCTTTTAACCTGCAGGACTGTCTTGGGGATGGTTCATTATCCCATCCCATCCCATTTTTGGGGTTTTTGATCTCTTTTGTTAGACCCAGATGTCTCAGCTCGTGGCCCAAAACAGCTTCTTAGGAACAGCTTATCTCCTTCATGATCCAGAGAACAAAAAAGAGCATCAACCAAAACAATGGGAAATATATAAAAGAGAGAAGGGAAAAATACATCTGAAGCCAAAAGGTGTTATGCAGAGATTATACTGGAACAGAGGTAGTAAAGAAGAGTAAGTGTGCAACAAAACAGGGATGGAGCTGAGCAATTTCCTCTGGATTTTTAAATGGTCAGCAAAATGGAGCAGTTACATAACACAAATGAGTTACAGGCAGTGATGGAGATAAGAGCATTGCAACTTAAGATTAGGGGAACTTTTTCTGGGGCAAGAAAAGATTTTTCTATTTTCTTACACAGACTATTTGTTTCTTAATTTTCCAGGCATTCCAGCCAAGTGCTCAGTTGCTTAATCCAGCCACAGTGGGTTTGTAATATCCCTCTCTCTGTACTTACATTGTTATGAAATGTCTTCCTCTAAAAGAGAAAAAAAAAAAAAAGGCAATGAAGGAAGAAAGGAAGAAAGGAAAAAATGAAGAAAGGAAAGGAAGAAAGGAAGAAAGGAAGAGCCTGTGAGTGTGTAAGAAAATGTCTCTCAAATTTTTCAATTTAAAAAATTTTCAATTTAAAAGAGCAACTAAATGACAACAGCAGCTGTACATGGGGGTCACCCTGCTCTCCAGCTCCCCTTCTTCCCTCAGAGGATGACCCCAGGAGAGTCAGCAGCAGCCAGAGAAGTGTTTTCAGACAGAAGGACCACAAAAGGACTGTATTTCAGAGCTCCCTGGACCTCTTCAATTTTTCCAGTAAAAATCTATGCACAAACACAGTCACGTTCCCTTAAAGAGCTGTCCGGGAATGCACCCAGCAATGTGAACTGTGGAATATGGACTATGGAATGGGAAATATGAACTGTGGAATATGGAATATGGAATGTGGAATGGAAAATATGGACTAGGAAATATGAACTGTGGAATATGGAATATAGAAAATGGAATGTGGAATAGGAAATAAGGAATAGGAAATACAGAATATGTACTAGGAAATATGGAATGTGGAATGGGAAATATGGAATGTGGAATGGGAAAGATGGAATGTGGAATGCATCTGGGCCACTGCAAGAGCTGGAGGCTTCTCTCCACCCTTCTCATCAAGTTTTGGTCTCGACCACACAAAGAAATTGAGAAAGTGAATCCAAACCTTATGTTTCAAGACAGACAAAAATGAAAAACCTTTTGCCTTCCACCATTTTCTGACTGAATTTCAATTAGTTTTCAGTCAACAACTTGATCATGTTAGTTCTTAAGCAGTGCACATGTTGACAATTTCTGCCATTTCCTTTCAGTTGTAGCACAGCAGCTTTTCTCTTCCCCTGAGTTTAACAATCTCTGTGTATGTGTGTCCTTCCAGTGCCTCAGCCCACCACTCCTGATGGGAAGAGCTGGGTTGATGCAGGTTGTGTTTTGTTTCTCCAACTTCATGTTAGATCTGACAGGAGGAACAACTACACACTTGTCATCCCCTTGCAGACACTTCCTCCTTTTATCACTAGGCCCAGATGCTTTTCATTAGATTTTGCTTCTCCTACAGCTTTGATCTCCTTTACAAAAGGCAGACTGCTCCACTGTGCAAGAATGTGAAAAAAGAGCCTCTAAAATATTGTACCTTCCTTCCCTACTTTTATTTTTATGTTTCCTATTCTTTCTGTACTTTGCCATAAGGTTCCTCATAAAATATCTGGACAAAAAGCCAACATTTTCAAATTAATTTCTCACACTGAAAAGCCCTTTTTCCTCAGACAACCTCAGGGCACTAATAGCATCTTTTTATATATTCCTGCTTGTCTTCCTTGCCATCCATTAAATGTCTAGATCAAGGGTTCTTGGACTCAGCATGCACAATCCTATCGTGCTGTTTTCTTAATTTAAATGCTTGTCTTCACTCCACACAGTCTAATACTTCATCTGTTCATTGCAGATCTCCTTAATTCTCTGAGTTGATGAAACATTTAAATATATATATATTAATTATTCATGAGAGTCAGTTTTGTGCATCCCCTGCCCCAATTCCAGTCCTGGAGAAATACAAACAGTCAGTCTGCTTGATTAGTGCACAAAGGCAGATTCCTCTCTTCTTCTTCCTGCATCAGAATCACCGTGCTCCACTTTTCGCTGTGCCATTTCCAAATATCTGCTCACTTCTGCACTGCTGTCCCCATGGCCACTGCCCCTGAGCCACTGCCCAGAAGCTGAGCCTCTGTTGTCACCCTAGGCGGCCACACTGCTGGGTCCTGGTGACACTGCTGGGTTCTGGGCCATGGTCACACTGCAGGGTCCTGAGCCACGGTGACACTCCTGGGTCCTGAGCCATGGTGACACCCCTTGCTCTGCTTGGTGAGACCCCAGGGAGGGTGTGGTGACATCAGGGCAGCAGATGGGGTGGCAGTGGAGCAAAACAACTTCTTCTGGCTGATGTGCCTCCCTCCTGAGCAGGAGTTACTCAGGAACCATGCAGGAGGGATGGGGGCTCAGAGGGAGGGACACAAACACTGCCCAAGGCTGAGAAACGCCCCAATGGAGGCTCCCAGGGACACAAACACTGCCCAAGGATGAGAAACTCCCCAATAGGTGCCCCCAAAGACACAAACACTGCCCAAGGCTGGGAAATGCCCAGTGGAGGCTCCCAGAGACACAAACACTGTCCAAGGCTCCCAGAGACACAAACACTGCCCAAAGCTGAGAAATGCCCCGGACACAGCAGGGGCAGAAAGGGATGGATTTGTTCCAGTGATGGAACTGGGACAGGTCTGTGGACCCCATTTCTCTCACAGGCAGATGTGGCAGGAGCAGTGGCCTCCAAGAGCAGGGAAGCCGTTCCTGAGCTGCCCCAGATGGGCACTACTGCCAAAAACTGAGCACTGCCATCCCTTAAAATGTGCTGTCCTGAGGGGCATCCTGTCACCCAAACACATCTTGGCTTTGGCTTCAGGGACACTTTCAGCAGGTTAAAAATCACTGCCTCACACTCCACATCCTGTGGAATGTGATGAGGAGATGGGAGAGCTGAGGAGGGATAGACAGCACCAAAGATGGTTCAGACCCAGTGTCTTAAATTGCAATATGTAGTTAAGGGTGTGTATTCTATCCCCATCTGTCAGAGCTGGGGCAGTTCTCTGCTGTCCCTGGGGCAGTTTTTCCTTTCTCTCTCCCCCAGCCAACCCTCCCTGCAGGAGATCTCTGCTGTCCATGGCCACTGAGTATCCCTGCAGGGCTGATCCAATCCCAGCATCCCATGGGGAGATGCTCCGCCCAGGGGAGGAGCCAAGCATTCCTGCCTGGATGCAATCTGAGCCTGGCACAGCACAGCAGCCTTTGCCCCCTGCACTGCCAGAGGAGCAGCTTTCTGCTGCCCTGCATGGCCAGAGGGAGCCCAGGCCCATCTGCAGCAGCCCTGGAGCTGCAGAGGAAAACTCCCCCCTTGTGCAGGATCCCTGCTGCAGCAGAGCCACAGCTGGCACTGCAGGAGGGCTGAGCCCCCGTGGGATGGGGCTGGGACACCCCCTGGCACACAGGGGGCAGGGACTGCTCTGACTCTGGCAGTGGTTTCTTGTCTTATTTTGACTATTGCATTCGTATTTTTAATTTTCCTAGTAAAGAACTGTTATTCCTGTTCCCACATCTTTGCCTGAGAGCCCCTTAATTTCAAAATTATAATAATTTAGAGGGAGGGGGTTTACATTTTCCATTTCAAGGGAGTCTCCTGCCTTCCTTAGCAGACACCTGTCTGTCCAAACCAAGACACCCAGCAACCCCCACAGTTTATCATCCAATTGCAGCACAGTTATATTCAAGGAAATTTCAACAACATCAGTGGAGCTAAATTTAACCTGGTGACATTGCTGAAAGGTGCAACCTGAAGAATGTTTCTGAAGATGGGTCTGGATGGGCTGACCTCTTTTCTGACATAACTGAGTGCACCATCAGATCCTAAGCCTGAAACACAGCTCCAGCAGGAATCAAAGGGAGCTCTCTCTTCAATGAAAGACAATTTCCCCCCTGAGCCTTCCGCAGTGCTTTGTAAACGCTGAGACCTCTGAGCAGCTGTGCAGCTGCTCCAGCTCTGCTCATCAAACACATCATGAAAGAGGGGGCAGGTTTATGCTCTTGTCCTTTGTAGTTCAGAGGTCTGCAGTTGTAGGACCTGCTTTGGAGCAGAACACAAACTGAGTTAGGAGCCACACAAGCTCCCTCTGGGGAAGTGGCCTCGTTTCCTCAGCTGGGGGAAAAGCAGAGAAGAGCAGCACTCCTGGAGATTTCCAAGGCTCTGCAGGAGACGCCGTTCATGCCTTCCAGATTCCTCTCATCCCAGAACTGACTCCTGCAGTCCAGTCAGGTAACTTTGAATTCAACTTCAGTAATTCAAAATGTTCTATCTTTCTCCATTAAGGACCATAAAAATCTTTACCTTAAGATAGAAAACTTTAAATCGTTATATATCAGAGTTTTCATCTTTCAGCGCTTTTTCTTAATGAAAAGATTTATTTCCAGCAGAAATAAGTTTAAAAATATATTCTTGCACTTCTAAAATGTTTCTTCCTTTTTTTTTCTTCACTAAAAGATAATGATGTCAGTTTAAGAAACTAGACAGAAAAGAATTTTCTTTGTACAAAAATTTCTTTTATTGTTGTTTTGAATCCCTAGGTCAAGGTGTGTGACTGTGCTCACAGGAGTCCCAGGAAGAGGGAAGAGATGAGGATCTGACTCCATGTTTCAGAAGGCTTGATTTATTGTTTTATGATATATATTACATTAAAACTATACTAAAAGAAAAGAAGAAAGGATATCATCAGAAGGCTGGCTAAGAATAGAAAAGAAAGCATTATAACAAAGGTTTGTGGCTCAGCTCTCTGTCTGAGCCAGCTGACTGTGATTGGCCATTAATTAGAAACAACCACATGAGACCAATCCCAGATGCACCTGTTGCATTCCACAGCAGCAGATAACCATTGTTTACATTTTGTTCCTGAGGCCTTTCATCTTCTCAGGAGGAAAAATCCTAAGGAAAGGATTTTCCATAAAAGATGTCTGTGACATGGGTGTCAAGCTGCCCTTTACAGGCAGTCAGAGTCTCAAGGATTTGTAGTGATGTGCTCCCTCACCCTGCTGCAACAATTTTTCTGGGACAGAGTCTGGTCAGGACCACTGCACAGGACAGAACTTTCCATGAATGGCAGAATCAGCCTCTCCAGTGAGGTTCCAGGCCCTGCTGCTGAACACTGATGTCATGTTTAAATAAGTCCTGTATTAAAGCAGTGAGGGGCTTTGGACTATTTCTAGACTTTGAAGTATTTTCATACTGCAGCTGCCCTGTGAACACCTAATTAATATTTCCCTTCTTCTGCCACCCTCTCTCCTTTCTCCTCACCCCTTCCTGCTGCTGTAATTCCTTCTCAGCTGCTATCCCACCCAGCTCCCTCTGATTTGGAGCCACCCCCTGACAGAGGCGAGCCTTAAAAGCAGGGCTTGTCTTTATTTTCATCAAGAGAAATCACAGCTGCACTATTCAGTACCCACAGAGGCTTTTAACAGTGACTTTTTATTAGAAGTGCTAAATTGGGAGTAATAAAAACTCCCAATTTAATAGTTTAATAAAAAGAGGAAGCTAAAAGCCAGCATGGCTGCGGAGGAGCAGCAGTGAGAGCGGAGGTGCCAAATATTTGGTTTTTTAAATGGCTCAGCTTTCTCCTGTGTTTTCTGGCTCTACAGAAAGGCTCTGCAGTGAGCCAGGTTCTGCTCAGGAGCTGGGGCTGTGTGCTTATAATTAATTAATTATTAATTAAATATGTGGGCTACCCTCAGATGCTCTGTGCCTACACAGGGGTGGCTTTTGCACAGCAGTGGGAGGAAAAGTCCTGGCAAGGATTTTCAAGGATTTTCTGGAGCATTCTGCAGGCAGACCTGGGGCCAGGCTCTTTGGAATAGCAAAGGATTTATCTACAAATCTGTCTTTCTTTGTAGCACAAATGTTTCAAATCTGACTCTTATTTTTTTGTAAGAAATTTGGGGTTGTTTTCCAGAAACAAGGCAGGCTTCCAAAGTTGGTTTTGAGCAGCAAGGGGTAACCATGAAAATTCAGTGAGAGTGCAGCTGGAAGCTTCTGCCCAGGTAGCCAAAAGTAATCCTGATGTCACCAATGTCACACAAAAATGCCACACTCCCACACCCCACTATTGCCAGATCTCCCCAGACTGGTAGTGAATTGTGCTTTCATTATTCTGTAACACCAGAACTATTTCAGGAGTTCAGTTTTTTTCATTTCCAATGTCAGAATTCAAACAGGACTAGAACCAGTAATCCCAGAATTTGTAATCCCAGCATAAAACCCAAACTAAAAACTAGAACCAGAATCTGTAATCCCAGCATGAAAACCAAAGCAAACAAACAAACAACCAAAAACCCACAAAAAAACCAACACCCCAAAACCAAACCACAAAAAACCAAAAAATCCAAGAGCTGAAAAAATACCCTTCAACCCCTTCCTTCTTTTTTTTTTTTTTTTTTTTTTTTTTTTTTTTTTTAATATAAAGCTTATGAATCAGCTTTGTGGTCCATGATGCAAGCCCTAATATTGCAAGCATTAAACAACAAGGTAAATGCAATTTTTTAGATCTGGTTTTGTCAGAACTCACAGCTACATGTGATAACTTCAGAAAAATTACTAAAGACCCAAGGAAAGCCTAATCTAAATGACAAAACAAGTTTCTATGTAAAATGAACAGACATCTCAGCTGCATTTGTCTAAATAAGAACAATTCATCTCTTATTCTTGGGAATAAAGGAAGGATAGGCTCTAGCTGGCTTGTGCCAGCTGTCTCTGTCAGTATTAGAGAGTGCTCTCAATACACAATCTCTGCTTAAAAAAGATGCCTGAAATGTTACTTTTAATTATTTCCATAAGCTACCAGGCTTTCTAGACTTCAGACAGTTGCTGTTCCCCATACTGTAAACTATAACTGGAGTTTTTAACCTTCTGAAAGTCCAGATGAGGCAGTCCTAAAATGTTCTGCAAGGAATTTTACAGGTTTATTAGCTGACTCCGTTAGAAAGTGCTGATTGCTGTGGGAGTACACAGAAGTTAACAGGCAGGAATTATTCCAAGCTCTCTGTGAGGCACCATCAGCACATCAAAACAACAATCCCTGCTGGATGCCACCAGAAACTTACAGAAACTGTCAGGGAGAAGGGGATTTTGAGGAAAACTAAACCAAGTGCACGATCCTTGCACAGTCCCGAGGGTCAGGCAGATCTGAGAGCAGAGGAATGAAAGGATGCAGAGGCTCAGCTCTGCTGCTGCTGCCAGAGTTAGCAAATTCCCCTTCAGGGAACGAGCAGCTCGGCTGTGGTTACTGCTCCCAGGCACATTTTCTGCTGGAATTGTCAGAATCCTGCATGGCTCTGCTCCCAGCACTACCCAAAGATATATATGTGTGTGTGTATATATATATATATATATATATATATCTCTGTATATTTCTGTCACTTGATTCCTCCCCACAAGAACATTCCCATCCAGCCCCACTCTGAAAGCATTTGTTTCACCCATTTTAGTATTTGTCACTTGAGAAGTTTCTCTTCCCTGCTCTTCCAGCAACTGCTTGTCAGAAGCCATGTCAGTCCCTGACGTTGGCAATTCCCTCTTGGGTGGCATCTCCTTCCAAAACCTGCATTGGCAATTCCTGGCAAAACAGAGCAGGAGCAACTGCTGCAATGAAGGAGGGAGCCCACACCAGTGGAAATTTAATTACAGTTATTGAAAGAAGAAAAAAGAAACACTTCTTGTTTTTGTTCCACCGTGTTCCTTTCAAGTCCGTGTGAAAGGGCATTACCCTGTTGCTTCTGAATTTTTTAATAAAGCCTGATTTCTGAAAAGACTACAGTTGTTAAAGTTATTTGACACAAATTCCCTCGCACAGATATTTGATGAATTTCAAGAAATTCTGGCATCTCTCTTTTGGTGAGTCTTGGTGTTTGCTGGCTTCTGGGAAATCTCTGCATAAACACTTTGGATCAGAGGATGAAGCTTTTTGATAGCACAAAGGATAAAAGGTCTGTTTCAGTAGTAGATTAATGAAAATGTTTAGGGATTACATAAAGAAATATTACTTTGTTGAAACAGATTCCTACTAAATTTTCATGAAAATTTTATCAGAAATGGCTTCTGAGGTTCATGATTAAATTCAAACCTGCAAAATTCGAAACTGTGCTGTGATCCCCGAATGACCAACTCAGCCTTAGATTTACAGACAATGAGAAAGCTGCCAAGGAAATCCAGAATCTCTGGGTGAAGGCACTCCCTGTGGCCCCGGCTCTGAGCTTCTGGCCCTTGCTCTTCCTCAGACTGACAGATTGCAAGAGCTCTCTGCTTAAAACAGGAATGGCAGCATCATCTTCAGTGTTTGGGAGCTTTTCCCTTGCACCTCCTAATAGAAAACACTTTCAAGTTTCACAATAGTTTCAAACAGAAGTGAAGAATTTTTAAATATCTAAAACATTTTCCTTTTTAAGGAGTTTTTAGTGATTTCTAGAGCTGGTCAGTTGAAATTCTTCCACCACTCTTGTCCATAGACACACACACTCCATGCCCAGGTTCTTGTCCTCAATTCTCCTCATTCTCATGATGATTTTCCAGCTCTCAGTTTCTCATGCTGCCTGGCCTGACCCAAAAAGTGTTTTTCCTATTCTCTCACACTTTACAAAGTTTTCTCCACAGCCTACAGTAAAGGACAACTGCTGGATTTCAATCTGTAAAATTTTGCAATTCTGGGCAAGACCATTTAATTGATTTGTGGCCATGGAGGACATGCCAGGTGGATCTGTCTGGAGGAGAAAAAATTTCCTGGTGCTGCAAAAATGTAAAAGATGGAAACACCAGGGACTGGTAATTCCACATCAATAAATCCCAAGGTCATCTAGAAGCGACAGCAGATAATTAAAAAGCATAATTTTACCACTGGCAACCTGATCTCAGTTAAGCATTCCATCTTAAAACTGTTGAAAGTAAAAGGAGAATGGAAAATCTGCTTTTTCAAATCGCACTTTCGAGGAATTTTTAAGGTCCAGTCACAAGCTCTCCAAAAGGCCTCATTTTCCACCTCTGCTATTTACAGCTTGGGCCTTTTATTTATACACAGCTACAACTCTCCCTACTGCTTCCCCCAGAGGAGTGCCTAGTATTTAAAACATGCATTAAAGGGCCGCTGCTACGATGCTAAATCTATTTCTGTCCTTGTAAATACTGCTTTCCTCAGGGGAGCTGAAGCGCTTTGGAATCCAACTTTATTTGGCACTCCTATTTTGGAACGAGAATTGCCAAATGCCAGGCATGGCGTGTGAGCAGAGCAGGAGCTCCCCACCAGAGCTAGCCCAGGATGACACTGGGGAGGATTCTCTCGGGGAACTGTCCTTCAGGAACCATCCCTGCTGTCACCTCTGCCTCACAAATATCAACAACTGAGCCAGTGAAGGCAGCACCAAGCGCTCCTGGAGACAGAGAGACAGAGAACCCTCACTCCTCCCCGAACACCTTGTGAAAAACACCAGTCACTTGTTCTCAAAATTTTAAAAATTTAATAGTAATTAAATGGTTATAAAAATAGGAATACAATTGGAGTAATAATAATTTGGACAAGTTGAATTAGGACAATATGCGACAATAGAGACAAAGAGTTATGGACGTCCGGGTACCTTTTTATGGGCAGCACGAGCCCGAAAAAGGACCCAGGTTAACAGAGGATTAACCCTTAAAAACAACAGCCTGTTGCACATTCATACACCTCATACATGATGCATAAATTCCATTCAAACACAGGATTCTGTCTGGTCATCATCACCTTCTTCCTCCGAATCCTGACAGCGTCTTCAAGGCAGGAAGAAGTTCATTTCTTCTGATAATGGAGCAATAAATTCTTCTTCTCTGAAAGATTCAGGTGTCCTGTGGCTGCTATCTCGCCGTGAGTCCTTTCTTAAAAAAAGTATCCTGCGTAGCATAGTTTCTATTTTAACATTTGTTATAACTTAAAACTATATTTAACACACTACTTAAGAGAATTAATACAGCATTACTTTCTAACACAACACATAAAATATTCATTTTAATATTTGCGAAAAGCCAATCATATAATACACGCATTTTTCACAACCTCAAATGCCTTGCACAGAAAGGAAGCTCCAGAGCAGGATCTCAGTAACAAAGGTGAACACATTTTATGGAAAGGATCCATCCTCCCATTGTGCCAAGAGCAAGAAAACCGATGTTTCTGATCGTTCTCTTCCTTTTGTGCCTTGTGGCACCTGCAAAGAACAGGTGAGCTCTGGGTGAGCCCTGAGTGAGTACCCCAAGCCTCTTGGCTTCCCTCACAAGGAAACTCAACTCTTCCTCCATTCCTCATTGGAGATTTTCAGACTCAAAGCCTCTACTGGCTCACTCTTCCCCTCAGAGTCCTCCAAACTGGTTTTCCATCTGCTCCTACATATTTTTCTGAACATTCCCATTCATACTAAATATTGCCAGACACAAGGCAGTATTTGAAATGAAACAGCATGTGCAAATGCGTGCACGTATATTTTTAGCAGACTGCTTCTGTTTTTTTCCATGTAAATAACCAAGCAAAACAAAATTCGAGAAGAAAATTTAAATGGCTGTTGATTGATTAAATAGAAACAGAATGTGATAACACAAAAAGCTCCTAGTGCTCTGGGAATGATCCTGAGGAATTGAAGAAAAGGTCTGAAATACACAGGTGTAAGTCAGTATGGATAAATGCAAAGCACTGCAGTGAGGACCAATCCCCTCCAAAACCAACAAAAAAGCCCAA
This sequence comes from Melospiza melodia melodia, assembly GCF_035770615.1. NCBI lineage: Eukaryota > Metazoa > Chordata > Aves > Passeriformes > Passerellidae > Melospiza > Melospiza melodia. The sequence continues at coordinate 6,188,805 of NC_086205.1, read as the reverse complement.
CAACAACAAAGATACAAGAAAAATCCCCACAAAACACAATGGAGGAAAAATGGAAGAAGCACCAGTTTTCCAGATAAGGATACCAGAGTTTGGTAGATCACAAATTGAAAACAGCATTATCAGATTACTGCTCCATCCCAAACTAATACAAAATGTCATTAAGATACAGAAGTCATTCCTGCAGCCAGCCTGGCAGTGGCTCTGTTGGAATGGATCATCTGAGCCCTGCACTGAAGGTTCACACCCACCACAGATTGCCTGTAGGAGAACAAGAGCAACCACCCGAGACCCAAGCTGATGTCACAGGATCATAATCCTACTGAAATTCCTGAGGAAAGGACTGAAATGGGATTGTGTGTTCTTTCAAAACTCACATTTCTGTGCTTCTAAACCTGTACCTACACAACACAGAGGGGAAGAGAAGGAGTTAATAAATTGTTTATCCTCTGTGGGCAAAAGAAAAAGTGATGGGCTCAGCATTCAGCAGGAAAGATTTGGGCAAGGCACTAAGAAAACTCCTGTGGTGAGGACAGTGGAGAGCTGTGATGCATTGCTTTAGCACTGAAGGCTTTTGGAGAACACATTACAGGAACATTTATCAGGGAAAAGCTTGGTAGAAGTTATCTTGCCTCGTGAAAAAGTATAAACTAGATGGTGTCTTGGGGTTTTTTCGAGACAAACCTTCCCCATAATTTAATATGATGTTTTCCAAAGCTGTCTTTTGTGTCTGCAAATTTCACCATTTACTCTGCTCTGAGTAAGTCAGATTCATTTGTATTTTCTCCTTCGCTTAAATCTTCTCTCCAAGCCCTGTGCCGTGGTCACCCATCTTTATGACTGACTAGAAAGCTGTCTGGACACTGTAAATATTTGCCCTTCTCCAAGGCAGAGCCCAGCACCTTCCCAGGAGCCCCAGCCTTGCAGCACAAGGGGAGGAAGCTGTGACTGGAAATCCAATCGGACGGAAAGCTTCCACTGAGACTGAGTGCTGCACTTATTTCCTTGGAGTGTTAGCACAGCCATAACTCACAGCTGTGCTCGTGGAGCTGTGGAAGGCTTCTCTCCACTGCTTGCAGGGTTTCATTACAGAGCTGCAACCACACTAAATTAATCAAATGTTTCAGCAGCCCAGAATGGTTTAATGTCATGATTTTCTAATTAAATCTGGGTGGAGGGAAATGGATAAAGGGATAAATTATTTTAGGTAGGAATTAACCAAAATGTGACGTGATATGTAACCACTTCAACCACCAGAACCTCTGTGTTTTACTAGCAAAATGTATTAGAAATAGGCGTGAACTAGAAACTGGAACACAAATATCCAATTTGAGGCATATAAAATTGAACCTTGATTTTCATTTTACAGTTGAAGCCTCTCTGTATTATATCAACCTATGGGCAAAACATATGAACCTTTCCAATTTCCCTGCTTACAGCCCAAATAAAAAAACAAACAAATAATCAATATATCTAAAATCACAATTTCCTAGCTACTCTATTTCTTCCACATTATTTGTTTTCCTCCACATTTCCTGGGCAGCTTCCACTGGGACAGTTTTCAGGCTTTACATTTTGATTTGTATTTTCCCCAGACCCTCTCTAACAAGGCAGGCACCCAAAATGCCAACTTGGCCACTCATTTATTGTGAGAACTGGAGGAACCTCAGCTCTCTGCTCACCTTCCCGATGTGCCCAGTGAAAGAGCTGGCCCTGAATACAGAATCTCCTGAGACTTCCAGCTTTCACTGCCACACAAATAACCCACAACAGCCCAAACCCACCAATCATGCACTCCTACAGGAGGGAGCTGGAGTCATAAATCCTCTCCACTTGTGCTCAGAAAGTTTGTTTGACTGGACTCTGTCTCATACATCACATGCTGTCTGCTGGATTCAAGGGCACTTTCCGAGTGGACGTTTTTAAGTAGGCCAAGGAACTCTTGGAAAACATGATAAAGCTGGATTGATCAACTGCACAGTGACATTTAGTAACATTCAGATGGCATGAGATTTTGGGGTGTTCTAAACATTAATATAAGGAAGCATATTTGGAACAAATAAAGGTATAAATGATATCCCAACTTCCAACCCTCGGTTTTGTTCTAATCTAGAGCTAGAATTAGCATGGTAACAGTACCTGGATTTTAGAATTAATAGACAGAGGGAAAATTATGGATCCCCTGTTATAAAGTGCATTTGATCCACATGTCTATGAGGAGGTGGGGATATGCAGAATTGGCCCTGGGGTTGTGGTGCTGGGACACAAGGGGATACAGATGCACAAGGTCCTTCAGAATAACCCAGCAGTGCCAGGAATTAGACTGGAGACATTATTGCATTATTGGAGTGCAGGATTTGTGCACTGTGGCACCAGGCACCCACTCAGTTGTGCCCCTGTCCTTGAGGCCAACTAAAGCATTTTCAGACACCTGTGTGACCGTGTTCACAGGGGTTCTTGGATGAGGGAAGAGATGAGGATCTGACTCCGTGTTTAAGAAGGCTTGATTTATTATTTTATGATATATATTACATTAAAACTATACTAAAAGAATAGAAGAAAGGATTTCATCAGAAGGCTGGCTAAGAATAGAAAAGGAATGATAATAAAGCTTGTGGCTGGGACAGAGAGTCCAAGCCAGCTGACTGATTGGCCATTAATTAGAAACAACCACATGAGACCAATCCCAGATGCACCTGTTGCATTCCACAGCAGCAGATAACCATTGTTTACATTTTGTTCCTGAGGCCTCCCAGCTTCTCAGGAGGAAAAAATCCTAAAGAAAGGATTTTCCATAAAAGATGTCTGTGACACACCTGTGCTTCTCTGCCCATGAAGGTCTCTCACTATAATCCAAGGGACCTCCTAAACTTTGCCCAAATTCAATTCTCAGTGCAAAGAGCACCTTGTGAAAGGAGGATGGGGCTCCCCCACATCCCAGGGCCGGGCAGGGATTCCCTCAGAATCTGAACCAAACATCCCTGGAACCTTGGAGAAGCCTGGCTGTGCAGGGGCAGGCAGGGGCTTCCTTCCCTGGCAGGACACATATGCTGCATTGTATGGTTCTTTATCTCTGCCAGCTTTTTGGGGAAGAGCTTGCATTTTAGAAACAAAAATAAAACCTCTTCGTCTTCTACATGAGTTTTTCAATGGTCTTTTAAAAACAAATTTCACTGACACTTAATTTCAATTAATTTTCATTATTTGCATTAAAAAGTCCAAAGCTGCACAAGTTCCCAGTACCACAACAGTATTTCATTATATTCATAACTGTGTATTTTCCAATAACTGATGGTGATTGGCAATTTTTGGTTTTTTCCTAAAAAAAATAATTAGTTAATTAAACAAACAAACACAATGTTTACTTAATTTTCAGATTCTAGACAGAAAAAGCATTCAGAGTGAGCAGAGGGAAATTTAAATCGTGAAAATGATTCACAACCCACGGAACTAACATAAATTCTGGGAGATTGGATTAAGTGATTCTCTCTTAAATAGAGACATCAAATTTACCTCTTGGCATTTCTGCTGCAAACATCTAATTCTACTTTCATAAAATAACTAATCAGATTTAAAAGGGTTAGGCACAAATTCTAATGATACAGTGCAAATCAAGTACTTTATTTATTTTATATATTCATAATAAATTACAAGAGTTTAAATAACAGCTTTACCCCAGACCCTCAACTCCATATTAGTCATCATTAAAAATCAGAATATCACACATTAACCATTCCCTTAGAGAAAAAGAAACCAATCAGGAACTGGGACAGCACAGACCTTGATAATAAATGATGCACATTCCTCATTCTGTCATCATTATATTTTTTCATTCTGCTGTCATTTTCCATTGAAACTGAGTGATGAAAATACACTGAAATGATAGTTAGATGTAATTGGTGCAACTGAACAGTATCAGAACTCTGAAGTACTTTTAGAAATAACTGGGTTTGTGCAAACCATTGTCTATCTTGGGAGCCAAACTGTCTGGGGCTGGTGAGGAACCTCCTGCCCAAAGTTAGGAGAGACATTCAGACCCATTTCAATGACCTTAACACCCATCAAATTATTTGTCCCAACTCTAGCACACATCTCCATCTCACAGGCAAAAGTTCCCACTCATCTTTCCACCTTCAGGTGCAAATCCTCCCTTGCTCCGTGGAAAAAGTGCCCAGAGATTCCCTTGGCAATCAAGGAAGGGAAAGGCACAGCAGGTTCCTTAAAAATCTGTGACAACCATTCTTACCCTGCTCTCCAGGCCACATTTTTAAGCCCCCACTTAATCAAAACCACCTCCACTTACTCCTTTCACACTTAAAAGAACTCGTGCCGCATGACTGACCTATCACATCTCAAACCCCAGAATTAAATGGCCATTATCATCCTTAAATCCTATATATAAAAAGTCCTAATAACAGCACAAAATCAGGTGGGTAGTTATAAATAATGAGGAATTGTAACTTTTTTTATCTCCTGAGATTTCATGAGTAAAGAAAGAAGCCAAACTCACAGTCAGTGCCAATGAAAAGCAAAGAGACAGCAAATTTTACTGTCTATCAGCTTTTCTTAATGCATTCTCTCTACTTTAATGATGACACAGATAAATCTCAAGTGCTCCTTTTTGCAGGCAAGGTGTAAGGAACTGAATAAATTAAAACTCCTACCTCAAAGCACACTCTGAGCTCAGTTTGATGCTTTAGCCTAGAACGGCAAACCCAGTAAATGGGAAAAATCAGGCACCACAAAGGCATATTGAGTTTCCCAAAAAGGGGAGGAAAAGCCAGTCACTGCATCCATATTTTAAGAGCCTGTTATATAATGTGCACCAAAAACATCTATAAAAGCTCAGCTGGTCAAACATGCTTCTGCTTATTGTACTTTTCATCAAAAGAGTAAGTCGTTGAAGAAAAGGTTTTGCTGCACTCAGTCTAAGTGTACCCTATTCAACAGTGCAGTCAACTGGAAATTCTTCATCAAAAAGGACTAATATTACTTTTTCCCTAACTGGAGTTAGGGGGAAAAAAAAAGTTTCTATTAAAATAATCTATTTTATTTTTGGTTTCTGTAAAATTAGATATAATTTAAGAGCTCATTCCAATCAAGCACAGATGAATTTTCTTAATTGTCAATTTTCTTTCTTGAAACTCCATCCTATCCAACTCCAAATTAAGTTGCTCCTGCAGGTTCCCATGCTGTAATTGCTGAGTTGCTCCGGCTGATTTACCTATTCTCAGAATACTAATGGAGAGTAAGGAAGTGCTGTAAGGCTCATCCTGTGATTAATCACTCCAGGTGGCTTCAGCGGCCTTAATCTCGCATTGTAGAGGTCATTAACAGCCACTAATTGCTCTAAGCAGCCTCACCCAGGATCCCATCCCTGCCCGGGAGCAGCTCATAAACTCCAGCCTTGGCTTTCAGCCTCAGTTTAAAGCCATTTGTAGATTCTTGTTTCTTCTCCTGTTCTTTTGGTATCTTAATCTGACATCCACTTGTTGGTTTGCTTTTTTGGCGCCGTCCCTGCTTGGCTCCAGCCCTTGTCCTGCAGGTATCTCTGGTTCTCCTTGGTTCCCTGATGGGCTTCCCTTTGGGAATAACTGTGTTCCTACTGTTCTACACTGTTTGATTTCCCTTTGGGAATAACTGTGTTCCTACTGTTCTACACTGTTTGATTTCCCTTTGGGAATAACTGTGTTCCTACTGTTCTACACTGTTTGATTTCCCTTTGGGAATAACTGTGTTCCTACTGTTCTACACTGTTTGATTTCCCTTTGGGAATAACTGTGTTCCTACTGTTCTACACTGTTTGATTTCCCTTTGGGAATAACTGTGTTCCTACTGTTCTACACTGTTTGATTTCCCTTTGGGAATAACTGTGTTCCTACTGTTCTACACTGTTTGATTTCTCTTTGGGAATAACTGTGTTCCTACTGTTCTACACTGTTTGATTTCTCTTTGGGAATAACTGTGTTCCTACAGTTCTACAATGTTTGATTTCCCTTTGGGAATAACTGTGTTCCTACTGTTCTACACTGTTTGATTTCCCTTTGGGAATAACTGTGTTCCTACAGTTCTACATTGTTTGATTTCCCTTTGGGAATAACTGTGTTCCTACTGTTCTACACTGTTTGATTTCCCTTTGGGAATAACTGTGTTCCTACTGTTCTACACTGTTTGATTTCCCTTTGGGAATAACTGTGTTCCTACTGTTCTACACTGTTTGATTTCCCTTTGGGAATAACTGTGTTCCTACTGTTCTACACTGTTTGATTTCCCTTTGGGAATAACTGTGTTCCTACTGTTTGATTTCCCTTTGGGAATAACTGTTCTTACTGCTCTCCTACAATGCTGGCTCCACACAGACATGCAGGTACTCCTGCACACCCAAATCTTACAATCTTTTATGTCCTTTTCTGCTTCCTGACTCACTCCAGTTCCATTGCAGAAGCTCCTCAGCCTTCAAGCAGGCTCAGAAGTTGTTGGAACTCAGTGCATCCCTCTGGGTGTCCAGAGTTGCCAAGGGCCCTGTTGGGGGGCTCAGAGACCCTGGCATGCTGTCCAGAACACCTGGAGATTTGATTTTGACCCTTGGAGCAAGTTGCCAGCTTTGTATGAGGACATGAAAGTCACACAGGTTTGAATGGTGTAACAACAAAATTATCACAAGGTGAAAATGTAGATTTTATGATTTTTGGTATGGGGGTTATGGGGACAAGATGGAGGAATCAGGGCATGTCCAGCCTTTCTTCTTCTTGTTCTCCATTTTCTGCAGTGATGTTGGCACTTTGGGATTGGTTTAGAGTAGAAGCTCACTGTCTAACACAGGTGATGGGTATTGGGAATTAAGTGTAAATATGCTATATGTAGTTTGTAGTATAAAAGGACAACACAGAGTGCCTGTGGCTGCCCTGCTGAGCAGATCTCAGCTGGGCAGAAAGAAAATTTTATGGATAAGAATTAATAAACAACATCAGGACCGAAAAGTGAAGAGCCCAGCTCGTTCTTCAGTTGTGCAGGCTGAACAGAGACATCCTGCTCATCTCGGGGCAGCAAATATCAACAGCAACTTGAGAAGAAGTCAGCCTTGAGTTCCCAAATGCGTCCCCCTGCACAGCATTGCCTCTGGTGTGTCCTGCCTGTATTCCCAGCCCACAGCATTTTGGGCTTCCCCAGGAGTGCAGTGCAGGCTGTGGGCACTGGGCTATGGCAAATCCTAACTGCTCCTGCACTCCCTAAATTACCATTCAGCCGTGCTTACCCTGTGTGAATGACAGTGGGGAAGAATTAAGTCCTCTCCCTTGAGTGACAGCTTTTACTGCTCGCTGAGCTGTGCTTCTGCTTCACTTCCTTGGCAGAGAGTGAGTTTTGCCTTTCATTTCACCACCCAGTCTGAAAAAAAAAAGGGCTAAAATCAGGATGAGGGAATCATAATTGTACTTTGGCAGATCACAGGGTTTTCAGTATTGAAATTCCAGTGGCCGGGTTTTCTGTGCACTGTGGAAGAGCAGGAGGCTCTGGGGACTGGTAATGGGCTCTTTTAGCACTGGGTCACTGCTGTGAATCCAGCTCAGGTCAGTGAGGATGGCGGCTCAGCTGCCTGGGTTAATTCTGCTGATTGCCTCAGCCCAGCTCTGTAGAGCATCGATAGCTACAAACAGCCCATCACCACAACTGCCATTATTCAAATAAGCTCATCAATAAATTAAATGCCAAACAAAAGGTGCAACAAACCTTACTCTCACTAATGGGCTGGTTCTAAGACAAGATGTAAGCCTGCGAGTGGAGTTCCTGTAGTCAGAAAAAATACAGATTTGCCCTTCTCCCAGTGTATCTACAGCAGATAAGCATCCTCGATTCCATCACTTTGGCATGGATTTATTTTTGATTAAATCAAAGTTTTATCTTATATAAACAAATGGAATTTTATTGTCTAAAGTTATCTTTGAATAGGGAAGGGTTTTTCTGTTACCTCTGCATTTATTAAAGGCTGTACTGTTAAATATATAAGATCCCTCAAAATTTCTTTGGTCTCAGTGAAACTGTAGGGGAAGAAGTGCAGAGCCAGAGAATATAAACTGTGCTATTTAAGGACGCCATAAGTAGGAAAAAATTAATAGGTAGACATAACCTCTGTGTACTCAAGAGCCAGTTTCAGACTGTCTAGCACTACAAACATTTAACCTCCCCCATCACAATCACAGCTCTTCCACAACATCACGACAGCACAAACTAAACTGCGTGAGTGCTTTAGCTACATATTTTTTCCTGAATTGTTTGGCTGTCTTCTGAAAAGACCCTGAGCTCTGAATATACTTAATGTGTGTTATAGATGGATAATGAGATGATTTGCTCTCACAATTAAAATACAACTGTTGTGTGAATATTAAGAAAAGCTTTAGTGATGTACAGTTATGTTATTGTAGTTCAGATGCCCTCTGCTCTCCCCACAGTTCCCTTTCCCCCTGCATTGTTGCCATCACACAGCCTGGGCTGTCTGGGACAGGTACAAAGAAGCTGCACAGGTGTCCCTTGCATGGGGCAGGTGGGAAAAGCTTGGGGGTGCTCAGGGGGTGGGCATGGCAACACCTGAGCTCCAATGCAGTGACAGGAAAGCAGTTTGCACTGATAAATGGCAAAGGAGAGCTGCCTGACAGACTCTGGGAGGGGCCAGGGCTGGCTGATGCAACCCCAGGGGTGTAAAACACTGAGCATCCATCTTGAAGGGAACTGGCCATTGGTGTGCATGAGGGGCAGTTCCCAGTGCTGCAGCTTTTTCCTTATGCAGTCCTTTGTTGTATTTTTGTTAAGGTTTAATAAACCTCTTTAAATTTTCAAAGTGAGCAGTTGTCTCTCACATGTGTATCCTGTTTGGGCCACACAGAAAAACCTTGCTCATGTTTGGTTTTCAGCTACAGCAGGGGCTCCCTTTGCCTTGGCAAACCAGGTGAGTGGCAGAGCAGAGAGTGCCAGCAGTGCCCTCCTGCCCTGCACAGCCACGGGCAAGCCCTGGCACACGGGGCAGGTGTTATGAGTAGAAAAAGCTGCCCATTTTTTTAAAAGGCTGCAGAGTTCACAGGTTGGGCCAGTTGCTGCCAGGGTGGGGTTCTAGCTGTTTGTTGTTGTAATCACCTGTTGTTTTCGTTAACTACCTGTCATTGATGGTTAAAGAATTCCCCCTTTTGTCAGTGACACTGCGGCTCCCTGGAGGATGGCACCCAGACAGTGAAGGGACATCGAGTTGGCAGCAAATGACATCGGATCCACCATGACACGGGAGGGACCCCTCACCAAACCTAGCCAAAAACCCCTAAAAACAACGAGCCAACACAAAACTGATGAATCAAAGCAATGTCTAGACGAGAGGAACAGAATCCAGTATCCACCAAGACCCTTTTTACCCCTTACCCAAACCTAAAGATGTCGGCTAGACATAGGACCTCAAATGTTGAACATAGAAGAATTTTCTGATGCTCTGGTGAGGATGGAACCCCCAGCTCTGCCCACAGACCAATGGACACAGATGCACTCTTCCTCCTCTTCCTCCTCCGAGTCACTCCTGGGAGCAGCAGTGGCGTGAGCGCAGACCCGTCGGTTCTCCCCACCCGAGCTGATCACTTTTAATAAGGGCATTAAAAAGGAGAAAGATCTCCTGCCCGTGTTCATTCCAGCAGGCAGCAGGGCTGGGTGTCTCAGAGCTGCAGTGAAGGCCAAGGTGCAGTGCCAGAGTGAGCAGGATGCACTACCTCAAGGCCAAGTCCCCAGGCAGCAGCTGAACCCGGGCAAGGCAGCATGTGAAAAACGCCAAGCACTTGTTCTTAAAATTTTAAAAGTTTAATGATAATAAAATGGTTATAAAAAGAGCAATATAATTAGAGTAATATTTTGGACAATTTGGATTAGGACAATATGAGACAATAGACACAAAGAGTTACACATGTCCAGGTACCATATTCTAAGCCTGGAAAAGGATACCCATTAACAGAGGATTAACCCTTAAAAGCAATAACCTGTTGCATATTCATACACCTCATGCATGATGCATAAATTCCATTCAAACACAGGATTCTGTCTGGGCAGTGTCAGCTTCTTCCTCTGAATCCTGACGGCGTCGTCATAGCTGAGCAAGGCAGGAAGAAGTTCGTTTCTTCTGATAAGAGAGCAATAAATTCTCTTTCTCTGAAAGATTCAGGTGTCCTGTGGCTGCTATCTCACTGAGAGTCCTTTCTTTTAAACAAGAATCTTACATAGCATAGTTTCTATTTTAACTTCATGTTATAACCTAAAACTATATTTAACACACTACTGAAGAGAATTAACACAGCATCACTTGCTAACACAACACATGAAATATTCATTTTAATATTTGCGAAAAGCCAATCATAAAATACATGCATTTTTCACAAGCACGGGCTGCCCCCAGGGGATGGGGCGCTCTGCGCTGCTGCAGGATTGATCCCCCTGGCCCAATTACAGGGTTGCATTGCCAGATTTCTGGGGAAGGGCTCTTTGTGCTCTCCCAGCTGCAGAGGGAGAGCCGGCTGAGGCCTGCTGCAGGGGAGCAGTGTGCCGGAGTCTCCCGGGGAGCTGGGACGTGTCTGATGGCTTTAAAAATGCAGGAGCAGCAGGTGAAGATAGAACCTAAGGAAGAAGCATCCCCAGCTTTATGAAAAGCAGTGACCCAGTTTCTGCTTCAGATAAAGGCATCACCTGCAGGCCCAGGGCCTCCTCAGAGCACAAGGCCAATGAAGAACCAAAAAGAAAGATTTCCTGGAGGATAAAAGGTACTGAAACAGAACAGGAGGCAGAGTGCAAATGAAGCTATGGCCACTGAAATAATGAGTAGCTGAGAAGAGCGCAAAATGAGCAAATGATAGGCTAATTATGACTGAAAATGAAGAACTGCCAGCATCAAGCACTCTGATACTCTAAGTCAGTCCACTGATTGTGGAGCCTTTTCATCTGCTGAGTTCTTGGAATAATTTTGTACTTTTGCTCTAACTCATAGCAAAACCTGCTTCGCCCTCCTGAGGCTTGGCTGCCACTCTGAAATAAAGTCCTGTGGTCCCCAAAGGGCTGCTCAGGGGGGATGCTTAGCCTGGCACAATGGTGCACAGCATTTCTCCCCCCTGCTCCCCCCTAAAGTTAGCTTCTTTACCTTAATTGTCCTACTGCAAGATTCCTTTTGTAGAGTCGTGAGGAATCATATTAATAACATGCCTTAATTTCCAGTAAAAGTTTTGGTCACAATCACAGACTTTTAAATTGGTCTTATTTCCTGATATTCATATTTTTTTTTCTCTTCTTTTAATCCACTCTGGTTTTGGTGTCAAAGTATGTAATATTTTCTTCTGGGGAAGGATTAATTCAAACTCAACTAAAATAGGAAAACATGACACAAATGCATACACAGTGAAATTCAGTCCGTGGTTGGAATGGTGCAGCATTTACGTAGAAGTCTCTAAGAATGTAGGGTGTATTTTAGACATTTCTGGCTATCAGAAAACTTCTGGTAGTTTCCATTACTGTATTAGATGTCTTTGTTTGGACATTTACACAAGTGAGTGAAATTGAGCATGAAAGTGAAATCTGTTATCTGTTAAAAAACTCTATCTATACCTATATCCAACCTTTTTTACTTGCATATTCATTTTACTACATAATCACCTCCTGTGAATTTGACTTATAACTTATTTTTCTATGGGTTTGGGTTATTTTTAATAAACAATTTTTTTAAAAAAATGTACAATTATATCAATCACAGAGCAGGTATGTGAGTTATAAACAAAGGCATTGAGTGCTAGGAAGTCCACAGATTTTTCTTTCTACAGATAGGGAGATTTTCGTGTTTGCTTTTTAATATGACCCAATATAGTTAGAGGATTGATATATTTAGATCATGCAGATTTTTCAAGTGACAGCCCCACCTGTTCAGTGGTTACAGTATTCAAATATTTCTGTCATTGAATGCAGACAAGAAAAAAAATATTCCTTTTCTTTCACATTAATGTTTTGTTTTTATCAGTTAACTCTGTCAATTGTATTTTTTAGAAAATGTTTTGCAAAATACCAAGAATAGCACAATCCCTTTAGACTGAAATGAACTACATCTGCCTGTAAAGTGTTGTAGAAGGTGGAGTCTTTCCTGCTGTGTATGCACACAATAAATAAGGTTAAAATGTTCTATTTGAGAGATTTGAACTGGAGGAATGATGATTTGTTGGACACTGCAACAGAGAGAGTAATTTAACCAATTCGAGTGAATCACATTCAGCTTAAAGATTTGAAAATTTAAAACTCAAAGGACAGAGCTCTAATAAACTGATTTAATCCATCAGTATCACAGCACATTTATGTGAATAATGCAAAATCACACAGCACACTGACCAAGATCTTTGTGTCTGTCAGGATTTGTATTACCTCACATTCTTTTACTCGTTGTGATGTAGCTGTGAAAAACAGATGTGTGTTAAAACAGATGATCATAGCCCTGGCTCAATCTATAATTTACATGGGAACTGTGGTTTTATGTGAATTTGAAATGAACATGTTGAAATGATGTTACATTTGGTAGTACCTTTTCCTGTGCCAAAATCAGCCTGAAACACCAGTTCCTTCAAGAGGTCACTGAGTCAAAAATGTCAAAAAAGTGAAGGTGAACCCCTCAGTACATCTGCAGATTGGACACATTTCATGACGTTTCTCTTAAACTGTATTCTCCAGTAAAGCTCTAAATCTGATCACATACCTAAATCTGCAGTGTAATCTGGATAACAGGCACATGCAACCCTAGGCATCAGATTAGAGTTCAGTTAAAAGAAATCTGCTAGCATGAACCTCAGGTGATGAATACCTACTATTGTTCTTCAAAGGAGAACCCTCAGGATGAGAAATTTGCATATGTATGTGATGTTTTACCTTGTAATTGCTGTATGCACACAACTGCACGAGGCACATCTGCGTTATTTTTAAGGTCTTTTCCTGTGTATTTCATTGTCCAGTTTATCATAGTTCTCTTTTAACATTTCTCTCCATTTTAATGAGTAAAGTAATTAATTTTAAAATCCCCCTTTTTTTCCCTTTCCTCAGCAAAGATGCAAGTTCTCAAAACTGTAAGGAATATGCATCAGTGGAAAAGACAGGGATTGAACTGATTTGAATCAGACTCCCAGCTGTGTGTCTGTGTTGCTGCCCGAGTAATTTCTGTGCATCTCCTCCTTTCTGGTCTCTCTCTTCTCTTTGGACACACATTTCCAAGGCTTCTGCTCTGGGAAGAACTGGGGACCACAGCACCCACAGCATCTCACAAAATACTCAGACACAAAACACAAATACAAAGCCAGTGCATCACCATGGGTGTTTTCAATTTTTTTTTTTTTTGCAATATCATCCACAAAGTCGAAGGAAAGACTCCCTCTGGTCCACTAGGTTTTGGTTCAGATGAAATTCAGAACTGAAATTTTGCTACACCTTTTTATTATTCTACACCTCAGCAGTGATCAGAGTCAAGAGCTTTCTTACAATTCTTTCTGGAGTTAAAGCTCTCCAATTTTTTAATAAACCTCTACTTGATCACACCAGTCCCAGGCTTGTTTAGTGGCTTTAATTTATTTCCTGGGTACCTCAGTGTGACTGTGTTCACAGGGGTCTGAGGATGAGGGAAGAGGATCTGACTCCACATTTCAGAAGGCTTCATTTAATATTTTATGATATAGATTATATTAAAACTATACTAAAAGAATAGCAGAAAAGGTTCTCCTCAGAAGGCTAGCTAAGCTAAGAATAGAAAGGAATGAATAACAAAGTTTTGTGGCTCGGACTCTCTGTCCAAGCCAGCTGACTGTTATTGGCCATTAATTAGAAACAACCACATGAGACCAATCCCAGATGCACCTGTTGCATTCCACAGCAGCAGATAACCATTGTTTACATTTTGTTCCTGAGGCCTCCCAGCTTCTCAGGAGGAAAATCCTAAGGAAAGGATTTGTCATAAAAGATGTCTGCGACACCCATATAGGTTCACACATTCTAATTACAAAGATGAGTAAGTCACAAACTCCAAACTCTGACTCTCTGTCCAAGCCACAACCCTTTGTTATCATTCTTTCTTTTTCTATTCTTAGCCAGCCTTCTGATGAAGTCCTTTCTTCTATTCTTTCAGTATAGTTTTAATGTAATATATATGATAAAATAATAAATCAAGCCTTCTTAAACATGGAGTCAGATCCTCATCTCTTCCCTCATCTTCAGACCCCTGCGAACACTGTCACATATGGGCACATATATCATAAAAACATTTCTTAGAGGCAGTATTTACATCATTTTTGCTTAGGGAATTTCTCCTTAGGTGTGACTTACAATCAAGGCAAGACTATCATCCCTGTGTTCAAACTGAGACGTACCAAAATTTGGTTACAGCAATTATTTTTACCACTTGTCAGATTTTGTGGGTACAGAGGATACAGTGCTGTGTTGAAATTAAGAAATAGTCCTTTCCTTTCAAAGACTGTAGTTCTGAGCCACAAAAAAAAAAAAAAAAAAAAATCTCAATACTCTTTTCCTTACATGCATGGACGTAATGATAATATTCTCCTGAAAGAGTTTTTTGACACGTACTTGTTCCATCCTTGCTGTTGGGTTGCATGAAACAACCTGATTATATTAATGCTCAGAATATACTATAGTGTCCCCAAACTTTTCCTTCTCTGCCCTGTTGAGGAAAATGCAATTTGAAGTGATCTTTGGTGGGAGAATCACGTCTGTGTGAACAGTACAGCTGCAGATGTTAATTTTTATTATACACCACTGGACTGAAATATCTCCAGGTATTGAATACTTGCAGTAATTACACAAAGTCCAAAGAAGCTATTTAACATAAACTGCAATGTTGCATTAGTAGAACACATTTGTACATAATTAGTGAAATATCAGAGTTTGCTTCAGTTTAAGAACATGAAACCTTTCTATTTTAGTATTTTTTCAACAAGCACTACTTGTGCAAAGAATGAAAATACTTAATTGAGATATTTGTAATAATTTCCTCTGAAGCACAGCTGCCAGGTAGCATCTGATTACTGCACTCCCAGCTAGAGGGCAGATCCAGAAGTTTATGGGGCACGGTTATTATGTGAAAATGAAAATAACAACAGCTCTTTCAGTGGCTCAGCATAGGACACAGCAGCAGCTGTAATGAAAGGGTCCTGGATGGATCCTTGTTGGCTCTGCAGCATTCCAAAGGGGTGGCCTGATCACCAAAGGCACCCCGAAGCACAGCTGAATTGGCAGTCCAGGGCTCTGCACCGCCATCTGTTCAGCATTCTGAGCTGCCAGCCGCATCTTCTTCCAGCCCTAAAATACATTTTTTATGGCAGAAACGTATTTTTCTACGAGCAATTAAGGCAGCTCTAGGAGATGGATTATTACAAGATGCACTTAAGTCACTGAAATGTTAATTGGATATTCTGGACCAGCCAAAAGAAAACAAATCCATTTTCCAAAGTTTAACTGATTTAGAAGGCCTGGTAAAACCAGCCCAACCTACTGCCCTCAATAAAACAACTCAAATCCTGCTCTCCTGGCTCCCCAAGGGTGCCCTTGACCACAGCTATCCACAAACAGGTTATAAAGTCACTGGTGTGTGGTGGTACCAGCAGCAGAAACTCATTTGGCATGATCAGGGAGAGTTTTCCATGGGCACTGCCTGCTGTCAGGGAATGCTTTGGGCTGGAAGGGACCCCAAAGATCATCTCATTGCAACCCCCTGCCATGGACACCTTCCACCACAGCAGGCTGCTCAGAGCCCCGTGCATCCTGCCCCGAGCACTGCCGGGGTGGGACACGGATTTTGGGCGTCACAGACATCCTTTATGGAAAATGCTTGCCTTAGGATTTCTCCTCCTGAGAAGCTGGGAGGCCTCAGGAACAAAATGTAAACAATGGTTATCTGCTGCTGTGGAATGCAACAGGTGCATCTGGGATTGGTCTCATGTGGTTGTTTCTAATTAATGGCCAATCACAGTCAGCTGGCTTGGGCAGAGAATCTGAGCCACAAACCTTTGTTATCATTCTTTCTTTTTCTATTGTTAGCCAGCCTTCTGATGAAATCCTTTCTTCTATTCTTTTAGTATAGTTTTAATGTAATATATGTAATAAAATAATAAATCAAGCCTTCTGAAACATGGAGTCAGATCCTCATCTCTTCCCTCATCCTCATATCCCTGTGAACACGGTCACACTTGGGAACCAGGGGAAAGCAGGGAAAGGAGGGGATTAACATCAATTGTGATGACCAGCACATCAACAACAGAATTTCTTTTTACAGTGGAGCTGGACAGGGTAATTTTTTAGTGCTACAAGCACTAAGTGCACCAGCACAAAAAGAAGTATCATTTGTGGAGCCTGACTTTGCATGGCACACATCTGCTGTAATGAAGCAGGTATAAAAGCACACAACACACACACACACACACACATATATACACACATATATGTACCTGGTATAAATACAAGTTTGAGACATAAACTTTAAATAATTTAGGGATTTTATAGGAGCTGAGGTTTTAGTTGGAGATAAGCTTTATTGGAGTTAATCAAAATAAATGGGTAGGCTTTGATGAAGTTAAGAGTTAGTAGTTAACTAATAACTGATTGCTTGTCAACACAATGTTTGGTTAGCTGGGTTTATAATGAAGAATATAGCAACTGATAAATAGCTTTTAGGAACATAAGACAATTGTAGGCCTCCTCTGTTCTGAAACCAGTTGAAGATGGGGAATGGGAGTTCTACCAAGGGTTCATTTGTCATATTTGCATTGAAAAGGTAGAAAGGTCAGAACGAGGAAGACTTCATTTACTTCCTCATTTTGGCACCCCTCCCCATGAAAGGGACCACTGACTCATTTTGAGGAACAAACCATGCATGCTTAATAACTTTTGAACTAATTACCATATGAAGTGGGGACTGGGATGTACCAAAGTTATGAAAATGCATTTGTATTTTGGGTGTTCAATACCTGCACAGATAAAAGGACTCTCTAATCACCTGTAAATTGCAGTGTGTATTTGGGAGCTATCCCACAATAAACATTCACTTTCTAACTTTAAACTGTTAGAGAGTTTTTGTCCATCACAGTTGGATATCGGTACTTGATCAATATCCATATTGGGAATGGGATGTACCAAAGTTATGGATATGCATTTGTGTTTCGAGTATTCAATACCTGTATAGATGAAAGGACTCTGTAATGACCTGTAAATCTCAGTGTGTATTTGGGAGCTATCCCACAATACACATTCACTTTCTAATTTTAAACCATTATAGAGTTTTTGGATATCGGTACTTGATCAATATCCATATTGGGAATGGGATGTACCAAAGTTATGAATATGTATTTGTATTTTGGGTATTCAATACTTGTATAGATAAAAGGACTCTGTAATGACCTGTAAATTGCAGTGTGTATTTGGGAGCTATCCCACAATAAACATACACTTTCTAACTTTAAACTGTTAGAGAGTCTTTGTCCGTCACAGTTGGATATCGGTACTAGATCAATATCCACATTTTTAATAAATCGAGTTCCTCAGGATTCCTGAGAAAGAGGGGAGCAGCAGCAGCTCCTGCCAGCTGCCCAGAGGTGAGGAGGCAGGCTCTGCAATGCTCCACAGGGCAGGGCAGGGCTGCAGGAGCAGCTCACAGAAGCTCTGACTCCTGAGATATCTCCCAGATAATGTGCTAGAACAATGCTTCCAGTGGAAACTGGTCGAGGACTTGACAAAGATTTATCAAAATCGTGCAACCAAGGAACAAACAAGTGTTTCTCTGTTGGATCGCACCTCTCAGGAAGATCACCAGGTGTGGCTTTTCATTCCCTCATCTTTCCTTCCCACCAGAACTCTACTGGATGGGTCATTTCCCTTTGGTTCCCCAATAAAAATTCCAGATTTTTTTGGTCCCTGACATGCTGCTAAAGCATCACCTTTTGTAAGCCATGAAATTGAATGCAATTCACAATTTTAGTTTGGAACTGAGTCTCTGTTTCCCTGTATCTTTGATTGTGCTAATGCAGTGCATAAATCCTCTCCTCCCTCCTCTTTCCTGGTGGATGTTGAACTTGGGATCCAGCCAGTCAGAACTTGCAGGCACTTGCAGAAGTGATCTTTGATTAGTGCTGTTTTTCTAGGGGTATAATGTTGTATAATTGCCATTTTTGTACATCATCTTGGAAATCCAGCCTGGAGCAATTGGGTAATAATTGGCTCCCAAGTTTTTTTCCTTTAATTTGGAAATCAAAATTAATACATCAGCACACCTCCCCCCCTCCCTCCAAGTAATATCCATTTCACCCTTTGAATACATTATAGCTTCATTTTCATTTTTAAATCACTCTCTGTCAGCTCTTGGCTATCAGTCCTCACTTCAAATACTCAGAGATATTAATCAGTTTCTTTCATCATCTACTGAGTGTTTGTTCTAGAAACCACCACTGTTATGGTTTAAAAACCTGCCTCAAACGGGGTTGTTTTATTTTTCCTTTACTTTTAGCAAAAGATGGCTTCTGTCAAGTTTAAGATTATGACAGCAAAGAGAGTGAATAAAGCAGTGCAAAGAGGAGGAACGGTTTCTAGCACAGCAACAAATTCCCAGCAAATGTGAGGGGGTTTTATAGGAGGCCATTAAGTGGAACATTCATTTCCTCACAGTGCTGCAATTACAGAAATATCCCATTCTTTATGAAATCCATTTCTAGAACCAAGGTATTATCTACCTGAAACCCTTGTACACCAAGCCTGAATAGTTAGGAGAGAGAAAGCCAAACCAATGGGCTTTCTACCTACAGCATGCTCTTGTTTTTCCATGCCTCTCTCTTCTCCATTAACAGCAGCTTTAATGGCTGAGAGAAGCTATGGCACACTAATGCTACTTGTCATTAAAAACCCACTAAAAACCCCGACCAACCCAAGAAGAATTAAATTCTGCTAATGTTCAATAAGCAGACCCATCCCGGATCAGTGTGGGTAAATAGCTGGTGTTCAAGGTTTGGTAGTTTCACTTGGACAGCTGTCAGATGGCTGTGGGCTTCTCCAAATGCAGATCAGCCTGCCCCCTCCTCATTTAGGAGACTTCATTTTCAATTTTTAATTTTAAATTTAAATATTAAATATTAAATTTTTGATTTTAAATTTTATTGTTTTAACAAACTCGAATCTTGCCACAAATACCTTTATGTTTGTTTCTATCCTTTTCAATCACTGAGGAGCTCAGTTAAGGCTGATTCTGGCTGGGAGGAGTTTCTAGCACAGCAGTTATTTGGTTTGACTTCTGCATTTTAACTTTGCTATTTGCACAGGTGTTGCTGCAGCACGAATGTGAGGTACCAAGGATACAAAATTGAGGGAATTCTGTGATGTGCAAAGCTAAGGTGAGGCATTTCCAGAGTTGTCAGATTCTTCGTGCCTGTAAAAGGAATTCTGCATATCTCTGGGGAAAAACGGTAACACTGCACATTATCTGGGGAAATAAAAACTTTCTGAATTGCAAAACAGAGCAAAGATCAAAGAATTGACAGAGAAAAGGGAAAACAAAAAGATTCACAAGTAGAATAGCAGATTGAGAGCTGAGAGACAGAGAAAAGAAGAAACACTGCTCTTTATATAGTAAATTAGAACAAAAAAATCCTAGAGAATTTACAGATAGTGTAAGAATGACATTAATTAACATTAATAAAGACAAAACCACATTTGAAATGCCTACTGAAATTTTTATTCCTTAGCACTACTGATCCCCTCTTGCCCACAGATGCCCCAGGTATCTCACCAGGCATGTGAGACTTGCGAGCTCTGTACACCAGGACTCCAGGCTGAGATGACAGACTTAAAACACAGATGGACCTTAAAATCAAAGGCTTTTGGCAAGCAAAACTACTTCACTGTAACATTTTAATTAGTTTACCTTTTCTCAAGCTTTCTGACAGATGTAGATTTTAAAGAAGGATTTAAATGAGAATAGTATATCTGGTAATAGATACTGCACCTAATGAGTCTGGAATCTGATACATCTTGGTTTGCCACAGGACTTGAGCTCCTGAATCACACTTCAAAATCCAGAAGCAGTGAAAAGAAACCTCATGTTATTTTTCAACATGCCCTCACTTTTCAGAACATTACAATTTCTGAAGATCAACAACCATTTATGCACAATGTAAATATCACATTTCTAAAACTACAGAGATTATGTGGACTTAACCCCCCTGCAGAGGGTTCTGGCCTTAGGTTTACTTCCTATGAAATACCTCACCACAGCTCCTGGGCAGCCCAAAACTTCTCCAGCCATCTAGAGACTGAATCAAATGTGATCTCTCCTGGATTAACTTACACCACAAGAGGTTTCAGTCCACAGGTAAAGCAAACATATACCTGGAACCCCGTTTTGCAGAAATAAGAGCTATAAATATAGGCAAATTCTGCAGCTTCCTTTCCCAAACACTTGGAAGTGTTGCCAGCATTTATTTAATTAAATTTTGAGCTGGATGCTGTGACAGATTCCCCTTTCTATGTCTTTTATGCATATCTTCCATATTTTTCAAACCTCTTCTCCTCCTTCTCCCACTCCCTACAGATTCACCAAGACATACTGGGAATCCAGAAAAAAACCTGGCATTAAGTTATTATCTTTGAAACCTCAAGGGTGAGTGTATTTGAAATCTACAGTTAGTTTTACAAGAGCTGAACATATGGTGATAGGAAGTTTCATGTGTGTGAAGACCAGCTCTGCTCTCTCTACCAAGAAATATGAGGAATATTAAAATATCCATTTTTTTTCTTAACACCCCCCTTCTATATTGTCCTAGGAGCAGGCATATTAAGACCATTTCCTATTTCTCACATCCATAAACCTAGGTGCTTTAGGGTTTGGGGATTTTTTTTTTTTGCTCTTAGCAAAATGAGCTCTTTCAGCTGTCACTTAGTAGCTGGATGTGAACCTGACAACTAAACTGTTCTGTACCTGCTGCTAGCGCCACAGGAACCCTTGTGAGACTACAAAAACAAAGATTTAAACCAATAATTGTTTCCAAACTCTCATTTTCTCCATTTTCAGCAGACTGACATCCATTGCCATGGAAACAGTCGGAGAGCAGAACAGCAGGGATACAATCTGACCCAGAGGTGCCGGGATTCTTCCAGCTCCCATCACACTGATAACAATTTTCAAGAAGTGACCTCTCTATTTCACCTTTAACAAGAATCAGGAACTTAGTACTTACTCATGCAGTAAAAATGAGCGAAAAAACTGCTTCTAATTTTTAAGCTGGGCTTCCAGTCCCAATTTGCATGCCTGAATTTCCAGGTGTGTGTTAACACAGGTCATCCAACAGCTTCAGCACAGACACCATGTCCTCCCAGGGGTGGGAGAGCTCCTGCCTCGAGTGGGGATTTCCCCTTGCACAGTTCACTCTGCTTGCAGCCCTACAAGCAAGCACTCAGCTGCTTCTTTTCATCATTAGGATCTGAACAAGACAGAAACAGAGCTGAGCCAACAGACCCAGGCAGCTCTCAAGACAGCAAGAGCTGAGCACTGTCATGCTCAGCAGGAAAGGAAACAGATGCAGCACTCAGAGTGCAAAGGAGCAGCCTGGAGTCAGAGCTGGGATTCTGACACCAGCCCTGGAACACTTTCTGCTAAGCACAACCACTTCACCATCAGAGGTTTTAATACATTTAAATATTCATTAAGTAAATCTTAAATATTTTAAATTCTATACGACAGCAATTATTCTGGTCTTTTGATCCCAACTTTTTATTTTTGTCCCTGTATTTCCATAAAGCCTCAAGAGATTTTTACCTACACTTTCAGTGCTCAGCTATCACAGTGCTGATTCAGACCAGCAACACCAGAGGTAAAATCCACAAGGCTCAGGGATGATGGTGATTTTCTTAATGGCTGTTATTTGGAGAACCAATACCAGGACACAATAGGATTGCAAAAATGATGTACACACTTGAAACAGATTTAAAATTATCCTTGGGGCACCAGCTGCTACTTGAACAACAGATTGTCCATGTAACATCAACATCACACTTTCATTCTGCACTGGGAATAACTTTGGAGAGGACACCAAGAAACTTCCTGGTTGGGGAGACACTTTTGGTAGTCAGGTTATTTCCATTCTAATTTTAAGCACTGAGACCTATGTTAAATCTACAGTAAGTACTCGGAGAAAGCTCATCCTGAATTTCCTTTGAGGATGCTCAGCAGAAAAGTAGCACATTTTTTTCTAAGTATTTTTTTCTCTTGATATTCAAGATTTCAAAAAGCACCTGTATAGCCTCCCTGCATTTTCAGCATGGATTGCATTGTGCACTTCAGAGACTTCGTCTGTGTTACTTTCAAGCAGCTTGCCAAATGCTTTGAAAGGTCTCTGAGTTTGTGAACTCAAGTTCAACTAATTAGAGTGAATGGAGAATTCTGAATTCATGGAAACCATAAGACATCAATAAAACATAAAGCCTAGCAGGCCAGCCCAGAAGTCAGCAAGTCCATTTGGCAGCCACTGAATAATGCCAAGGATGAGGAATGCCACGTAGCAATGGGAGCTTGTGGCAAGAACACCCACTCACCCACACCTTCATTGTGGCACAGAGAGACACCCAGATTGTCCTTTTGTCCCTGAATCACTCCAGCCTGACACTGTCCCTTCAAGGGGCACTTCTGATGTGTCATTTTCTGCGCCATTCTGCACCCACCAAACACAAGCCTGGCTCAGTAAATAAATACAGCGCTGGGATGGTGCAGGAGACTGGAGTTCCATTCTTTCCTTTCCTTTTAGCTGAGTGGCACTGGAAAAACCAGCCTTTCCCCATGGCCCTGCAAAATCATATTTATCTCTGCAGGGTGAGATTACCTGATGGAAACAAAAAACCCCGGCACTATTTTCTTAGCAGGCAACTAAATAAATTAATCTTCTCCGTTGAGGGAAAAAAATATTGCCTCACAGATTGCTGTGGTATCCAACTGTCCCCACATCAAAGCTATTTTAATTGGAAATCTTGAGGGGCAGGAGCTTTCCTGCAGCTCACAATCTGAACAAAGTAAGTAACAATTAGGAACCAAATAGGCTCTGTTAGCCCCTATTCCCTCAGCTCAGCTACTGACCAGGAAGGGGAAGGCAACTGTTCTTTTTTTGGTGTGTAACAGGAGCTCTCCAACCGTGTCTGGCCCAGCAGCCCGGCCGTGGGTGTGTGAGTGTGGCTGTCTGGCACTGTGCTCTTACACAATCCTGCTGGGAATGCTCCTGCTGGCAGCTCTGCCATGGACAACTGCCTCCTCCATCCCACACTGGCTCTGCAATTTCCTGACCTCCTCCTGCATTTTGTGGTGCTATTTACACCTGGTGATTTCAACAGGTTCTAACAGAGGATGGGGCTTGTGCTGCACAGACACAGCACAGGCATTCTCCAGCCTCAAGGAGCTCCTGATCAGAACAGACCACACGTAAATGGGAAGGAAAAGTGTGACCGTGTTCACAGGGGTCTTAGAATGAGGGAAGAGACGAGGATCTGACTGCGTGTTTCAGAAGGAAACATTATATATCATTATTTTATGATATATACTACATTAAAATTATACTAAAAGAATAGAAGAAAGGAATTCATCAGAAAGCTAGCTAAGAATAGAAAACAAAGGAATGATAACAAAGGTTTGTGTCTTGGACAGAGAGTCTGAGCCAGCTGACTGTGATTGGCCATTAATTAGAAACAACCACATGAGACCAATCCCAGATGCACCTGTTGCATTCCACAGCAGCAGATAATCATTGTTTACATTTTGTTCCTGAGGCCTCCCAGCTTCTCAGGAGGAAAAATCCTAAGGAAAGGATTTTCCATAGAAGATGTCTGTGACAGAAAAGTCTTCTTATTTAGAGTTGCTACTTAAATTTTCCATGTCTGTGTTCCCCAAGTCCTTTGTTCACTGAGGTGTGTGCTCTGCATGACCTTGGGCAGGATTTCGTCAAATGAATCCACTGTGCAAGAGGTCTGACACGAGGGTAATGCCTTCAGCTCTGGCCCAGCCACCGTCAGCAGCAGCTCAGAACCCTCTGCCTTGTGCAATTCACTCACTCAGCATCAGAGCTCAATGACCAGCCACCAGAACAGCTCCTGGTCAAACTTTGGGCACTGGAAAGAGCTGGAAAATAATCGTCTACTGTGACAGTGTTCACAGAGGTTCTTGGATGAGGAAAGAAACAAGGATCTGACTCCATGTTTCAGAAGGCTGATTTATTCTTTTATGATAGATATTACATTAAAACTATACTAAAAGAATAGAAGAAAGGATTTCATCAGGAGGCTAGCTAAGAATAGAATAACAAAGAATGATAACAAAGGCTTGTGGCTCGGCTCTCTGTCCCAGCCAGCTGGGCTGTGATTGGCCATTAATTACAAATATCCAACAAGGGCCAATCCCAGATGCACCTGTTGCATTCCACAGCAGCAGATAATCATTGTTTACATTTTGTTCCTGAGGCTTCTCAGCTTCTCAGGAGGAAAAATCCTAAGGAAAGGATTTTTCATAAAAGTTGTCTGCGACAGTCTACAGTTAATCTAAGAGGGAAAAGAAAAGGCAATGAAAAGAAAGAGATACAAGAAGAATGCAAAAAAATTTAATTTCTTAAAGCTATCTGGGTGAAATTCTGATAAAAATAATAATTCAATTTACTATTACCAGATTCAAAAGAAGCCATGTTTGTTGAGAAAATATTGTGTTGTTAATTTATGAGTTTGGCTGTATTGAGCAGCAGTGAGGCTGGTAATTTTTCTTTGTTTCTTCTGGGTTATGAGAGGAGGGATAATCAGGAGTAATTACTACCTGCTAGGAAATATTGTTGATTAACAGGAGGGAGAAATGAAAGGCAACCTACACATATTTCTTAGGAATGTTATCTTCTCAGGGCCAAGACCACATTGGTGCACATCAGCTGCCACCACTCATGCCAAGCATGAACCTCTGACACCCTGCCATAGCACGTCACATTCACTGATGCTAAGAAACTCCATAGAAATGGATCATTAAAACAACACATGCAAGGAAGACCACAAACATCAAAGCTTGCATGGAAAGCTGACAGAAAACAACACAGAGAAAATTGATGTGGGGAGGCAGCAAACAAGCAAGAGCTCTGATGGAACAGAGGGAGGCTGCTCTGCTCAGCTGCACCTCTGTGCTTTGCATTGACTTTTCACCGAGGTGAAAAATGGCTTTAATCAGCTCCTTGGGTTCTGTGCTTGGCTCTATCAGCCTCTCTATTGACAGCAAGAAAGTCATTTCACTTTGCTGGGAAATCAAAGTGTGGGGTGGAAATGGCAAGATGTGCACCTTGACACCAGAATTATGGGGACTCTTGGCCAGTGGAGTCAACCAAGTCTGTGTCAGTTCCCTCTCTATAAAATCATGAGCCTCTCTGCCTGCTTGGCTGAAGGAACACTTCTCCAAACACTCTTGCTCTCAGTGAGCTGGGGATTTTTCCCACATCATCGTCTGCTAAAAAAGTAATTCTGTTTTGTTGCTTTGCAATGAAAACAAGGCAGCACAGTGCCAGATACAGGAGAGGCAGATGACACAGGAGAATAATAGCCTCCAACCAGGGCAAAAAGCCAGGCTGCTTGAAGCACTCCTAGCCAATCTGGCAGCTTGAAGCATCCATCCTGGATCAGGCCATTATTCTGGCAAGTCTAAATGTTTGCCCTTAGCAGCCAGAAGCACCAAATATTTCAGGAGAAGATAAATCCTTCCCCCTTAAAACAGCTAGTTGTCCTCTTGTAGGTTAAAAATGCCACTCCTAATTTCAGCCCGAGATCACTGGAGCTTAATGTTTATATTTAGTCTTGAGTAACAGTACATCAAAGTATTCTTAAACCCTCTCAAAACCCTACAACATTTGTTTGAAAGCGAGAAGTTCCCCAGTGAATACCCACCTAAGTTATTCTGGCAACCAAAAAATTACACATGGCTTGGTACACAGAAGAGAAAGCATTTCCAGTTATTCCTTTAATATTGATCATTGCTTTCACACTGACCACCTCTCAGGTTTCAGGGTCTTTGTGGGCATTTATAACAGTTTGTGAAGCTATCCATAAATAGGTTTATATATCTATAGGTTTGCAGTAATTGTATTTAGCAGACACAGAAGGAGCAGGGCCATCTCAGCCGGGCTGGAATTCAGGATTGAGGCACTCAGTTCATTCAGCCCTTGGAGAAGGATGGGACAGACATTGCTTCTCTCCCTTCAGTGCTCCAGGACTTCCCTGTAGGGGGATAAAATATAAAGTAAATAAAGGTGGTACAGAAAGTAATCTTACCCCCTAAAGAGTTGCAGCTGAGCCAATTATTAAGGATTAGGAGCTGGCCTGATGTTAACAGGCCACAGCTGTTGGTTACTGTGAGGACAAGGAAGGGTGAGTGCTTAGAGGAGCTGCTTACAAGAAACATCAACGAGGTACAAAACTCTGGCAATATGGAACCCTTGCAATGTAATGACAGTAAAACTCTTGCACTAAACTATGTGACCCTGTGGATTTGGGAAAAAAGGACTTGAATACTAAACTATATGATCCTGCAGTGATTGGAAAAAGGACTTAAGTAGTGACCAACACGATCCCATGCTGATTTAGGAAAGAAGATTTAAACATTAAGCAACGTGATCCCGTGATGATCTGGGTGGAGAACTGAAAGAGGAAAAGCAACAAAACTGAAAAAGGAAGGAGAGAATTTGCTGAAGTGATTGTAAGAACTGGAAAAAAATAGTTGTATTATTTGGTATAATGTGTTTATTGATTGGTAAAATATATCAATTGCAGCTATTAATATTTGTTAAATGAGTATGAAAGATTTTGAAGATAAGTACTTTGTGAACTGAGAAAAGCTGCAAAACTGAACCAAGACTCAGAAATATATATATTCGTACTATAATATGTTGTCTGAACATTTGTATAACTATTAGTGCTGAATGAAATATATGAATGTGTCATAATGTTAACTTATTTGAACATGTCCTTCTACAAATGCCGCAACTCCATAATTAAAAGAAAAAGGGGGAATTGTAGGGGGATAAAATATAAAGTAAATAAAGGTAGTATAGAAAGTAATCTTATCCCCTAAAGAGTTGCAGCTGAGCCAATTACTAGACATTGGGTACAGCCACATCTGTAGCCAATAAAAGAGTGTTATAAAAGAGTGGGTTGGTTGGTTGAGGGAACTGGAGCCAGTTGGCTGCTGTGAGGACTAGGAAGAGTCAGTGCCCAGAGGAGCTGCCTGTGAGAAACATCAAAGAGGTACAAAACTCTGGCAATATAATGGCAATAGAACTCTTACAGTGAAATGACAACACTGCCCCATATCCTCTGTGGAGGGCAGGGAACCAGTCTGGCTGCAGGCCAGGAAAATGCGTGCGGAGAGTTGGACTTAGCAGAGACATAAATTAGATCCTTCAGCAAACTGGACTTAAATCTTGTTGGCAGGAGGACCAACAGAATATCGATCGTGTTGGATTTTCCAACAACCAAGATTTAGATCTGCTTCAGAAGAGAGGCAATTACTAAAAAGAGTGAGATCAGAGTTCATGAAGAGCAGCAAATTAGCCAGCAGTGAAAACTTCCCAGTATTTAGATTTATCCCCAAGTTACACACTATGAATCTGTGCAGACAGTAGAGCTGTGTCTATAAAGCAAATTTTTTAAAAATTAGAAGTACCAGGTCCAACTTGAAAAAAACTATCATACATGATTTTTAGAACAGATGTTTAGGTGAAAGACAAAAATAAAGAAAAAATCGGATCCTTTTTTTAAGGAAGGAAATAAGAAAAAGCTCGAGGACCAAGTCTGCTAACCCACGAAACTACCACTCACCTAGCATAAAATAATAAAATGATAATACTATAATAATAACAACATAATAATATATACTATTATATTATATTATATATTAATATAATATTATAATAATATAGTAATAATAATAACATGAAAGTGCTTCAAAAAGTTAAATTTTGACTTATTATTACTTGAGATGTGATGACAAATAATATTCTTCTGATGACTGGCCATCTACTTACACTTCTTTCTCCATTATTTTTTATCCAATAAATTTTTTCCAATATCCAAATAAGTACAACTCTGGGAATACTTTACAGAATTCAAACATATGACTTTGAGTTAAAACACAAATTTTCTTCTTCTAAAGGCTGTCACTGTAACTAGCTGGCACCAAAAATGTTCACTTTTTGTGGAATCATTTCAGTTTTAGGAAGATTCATCACTGAGACAGCTGACAAATTCCTAAGGCCACTAGAAATGGGCCTTTTAAAACCATTTTTCCTTGTTCTTTTTAAGTTACAGGCAAGTGGAAACTGGAATTTCAGCATATGGTTTGATTTTTAAATTAATTTTCTTTTTTAGTGAATGAAAAATTGGAGCTGTGACGTGTTTGGGGTTTGGCTTTTGTGATTTTTTTAACAGGTACACAAGCTTTAAATCCCTCAAGACTGAAGAATTTCTTTGCCAAAATTCAGCAAGGACAAACTATGTCATGTCCAAATATATAAATGTCAAAAATTCAAACCTGTGGTGATAGGAGATATTATAATAATGCAAATGCAAAATTTTAGCACTGCAATAAAATAGCAGTAGCAATATTTTCATCTGATCAATGGGCATCCAATGAAGAAAACCAGGAAAGCTTCCAATATAACCTTTTAGTGGGTTTATCAGGACATAAAGGGTAAAGATGTGAATTCTCAGTTTACACACTAGAATGTGAAAAAGAGGCTGTAGTTCTCTACCAAACTAAAATGAGAATGAGAAATTCATGTGTTTACTACACAAAACAACTTGATATCCGAGTT
Source organism: Melospiza melodia melodia (assembly GCF_035770615.1). NCBI lineage: Eukaryota > Metazoa > Chordata > Aves > Passeriformes > Passerellidae > Melospiza > Melospiza melodia. The sequence continues at coordinate 6,159,919 of NC_086205.1, read as the reverse complement.
CACTATTCACTGGCACAGGGTGAAACAGTGCAGTGTATTTACTGCCTTAGCCAGCTTTTTTCTCACAAACATTTGGTTCCTCCTGCTGGTCAACCTGCCCATTTAATTTCACTCTCTGGCATAATAAAAGCTTTTCCTAATAGTTGCCCCTGGTTTACAAATCATAACAAGCATGAGAGACTGGGAACTGACTTTTCCACTAATTTCCTTTTGAAGAGCTGACTCTAACAGAGGAAACCCAGATAATCCTTCCCTCCCTCCCTGCTCTTAAACCTTTGAGGTTTGAATTTCCTGCAGGCAAGACAGAACCAGAGTGGGAACTGCCATTCACAGGGACTCAGGTGGAATTTGTGCTGAGAGGAGCCTGAGCTCAGCTCAGCAAAGTGCTGCTAATTGGCTCAGGTGGGTCTGGGGAGAAGCTCAGCCTAAATGGGAATGGGGCAGAGAAAAGAATCAGACTGTCTCAGTAAAGCAGGATTCAGCTGTGAAGGCCATGAGTGGGACATAAACTAATTTTCACCATTTATCAAGTGATTGGAGGCAAATTTTTTCCAGGCAGGTGTCTACAGACGCCAGAGGACTGATATATAATCAATGTGACCCAATTCATGTGGCATCCAGCAGGAGGAACAGCCCATTTCCATCATAGCAACTCGAATATGGTTTTTAAAGGACCAGTAAAGCTGCACACTAACTATTAAACAGGGCAAGAAAAGAAGAAATCACCTATGAGCATAAACTGGGAGTAATGGTGCAGGCAGCAGCACTTTGGTAGTTGCTTAATCATTTTAAATGGAGTAGTTTTGGAAATGAACAGGTCAGCTGACTGTATTTTTTTAATTCTCCATCTCACCTGGAATATAATAGTCAACGCGGTTCCAGGTTCACTTTACCTGGAATATAATAATCAATGAAATTTAATCTGTCAGGAAAAAATATGCTTCAAGTTCACTGAACTTTTTCTTCCTTTCAATTTCCTTTTATCCAGTTTAGCTATGCCTTTGAAGTGGAGGAGAAATATTGTTGGAAAAACTACACCAGAACTACCTTTCAAACTGACTGTGATGAATACAGCATACCTGTGGTTGCAGCTTCAGAAAATTTTGATAGATGAGAGAAAAAATACAGTAAATGCCTGTAACAAAATTCTAAAGATCATTTTAAATAAGAAAGTATACATTTAAATAAGAAAGTATACTTGTGATTCTATTTAACAGGAAAAAGCAATCAGCAGAGAGAAACTGAAACTAGTGCTATGCCATGTCTAACAGCACTCAGCCTTTTCTTTCAAAGGCATATTCTTGCCTGTATATGGATTATTATTATTATATAATCCCCTTCTAACTAGCACAAATCCAGCATTTGAATGTGAAGCCAGCAGCATCCCCTGCAGAGGCTGCAGCTGCCACCTCTGAAATAGCATTTCTTTAGCAATCAGGAAACAGCCTCACCTTTAGCAATCTGTTGGAGATGGTATTCCCGGGGTGCAATCCATCCTGCTTTATGTGTGATCATTGCCCAATTTGTTCTTATTATGTTATTAGTGCTGAAAGATGTTTTCCATTAGAGGGTGCAAGCTTTCAGGTTCTTGCTGGTTAAAAGATGAAGTTAAAGGCTTTCAGCTCTTAAGGGAGAGACATATTTGCAAACATTTAGTTTCTGTGGAGCAGATCTCTTTTGCACAGTAGCTTTACTGTTTGGATTTTCAGGTGTCACACATGAAATGAAGTTCCCAGTCTACCCAGCATCTTTCAGCATCAGCTTTAATACCATGTTAATACTTCACAAGAAGTCAGATAAATGTATTTGAAACCATTTTTTAAATATTAGACTCACCAACACCAGCATCGGCTGTAGAAACAGCTGATTCACAGGAGTGGCTGATGCCATATATTTCATTAAATGCTGGTTCCCAGCCCAAAGGAGGTCTGGTGGCACTGTCCTACAGCTGCCCGCTACCAGTTTGACTGGCTATTCCCTGCCAGTGTGAGCAGAGTTTGGGCAAACCGCAGCTCCAGCCAGAGGGTGTCTGTCGCAGACATCTTTTATGAAAAATCCTTTCCTTAGGAATTTTTCCTCCTGAGAAGCTGGGAAGCCTCAGGAACAAAATGTAAACAATGGTTATCTGCTGCTGTGGAATGCAACAGGTGCATCTGGGATTGGTCTCATGTGGTTGTTTCTAATTAATGGCCAATCACAGCCAGCTGGCTTGGACTCTCTGTCCCAGACACAAGCTATTGTTATCATTCCTTCTTTTGCTATTCTTAGCCAGCCTTCTGATGAAATCCTTTCTTCTATTCTTTTAGTATAGTTTTAATATAATGTATATAATAAAATAATAAATCAAGCCTTCTGAAACATGGAGTCAGATCCACATCTCTTCCCTCATCCTCAGACCCCTGTGAACACCATCACAGGTGTCCTCCTCCCAAATGTCCTCATCACAGCCAACACCTGCACTGCCAGGCACATTCACAGAGCCAGACTCTTGACAGCCACACAAATGATGCCTTTTTGTATTTCTCTGCAGCCATTCTGGACTGAGATTAAAGGAACTGGGTGCTGCCTGGATACTCCTCCCAGAACTGCAAGAGCTGTGAGCCTTCAGGCCTAATCTGGCACTTACTATCAGGTGCAAATCAATAAAACAAGAATTAAAATGTATGTTCCTAACTTGCTGAGGAATTGCTTAGTCATACCTTGAGCTGTCTTTTTTTTTTTTTTTTTTTACTTAATAAGGAAACAATATCACATCCCTATGCCAATGCCCTTTAATTTGCCTGTGAAGAAATCTGCACTGGTAAAGCACAGACAGCTCCACGTCCTTCACAAAGATGTACAGTCTCTCACTTTACAGATGACAAAGTGAGGTGAATGCCAAGTACCACACTGAGTCTAGACAAGACACAGTACTAGAACCCAGAGCTCCTAAATTATTGGTTTTCCTGCTGCATTCATGATGGACTGACAATTTGGTAGCAATCTTGCAGGAAGACATCTCCTGCCAGATGTTAGTGTAAGTAATTGCAAAGAAAAACGGTCCCAGGCCAGATACTCATGCAAGTGAAGGCACAGAACATGATATCCAGCATAAACAGAACACACAAATGGGGATACAAGCATCACAACGTCACCCTAGGACACCTAGGCAGCTCACAGGACCAGGGCCAGACCCCTAAAATGTGTTCCTGTTGTTAGGCACTATGGGAATGAAGGTCTGCTACACATGAGCCAAATCCAGTCTGGTGCCAGCCCAGCTGTGGCCAGCCCAGGTGAGGCTCCTCTTGCCTGCTGTGCCAGTTCTGCCAGGCACCCCCATTCTGGGAGCAGGAGGGAGGGTGTCGGGGTCTCTCACTTGTCAGAGTGACCCCAAGAACAGTTCCAAAGTCTCTTTTCCCAGCCTGGCGCTTGAAGAAGGAGTCAGGGCTCTTCAGTTCTTGGTCTCAAGGTTGTTTATTGTATCTTATCTATAAAATTCTTTCTCCTGCCCAGCTGAGGTCCATCCAGCAGGACAGTTCCAGACACTCTGCCTGCCCCCAGGGCAGTGTTATGTCTTTATACTAAAATCTACCTGTACAATGTTTACAATTACTTTCCAATGCCTATCACCTATGTTAGACAGTGAGCTTCTACTCTAAACCAATCTGTCAGTGCCACCATCACAGCAGAAGATGGAGGCCAATAAGAAGAAGAAGGAGAAAGGCTGGACACACCCAGTTCCCTCCATCTTGCCCCTCTGAATCCCCATACCAAAAACTCCAAAATCTACTTTTTCACCTTGTGATAAATTCACTATCATTCTACTTAATTTGTCATGGCTTGCAGATCTTCATCTAAGGTTGGTAACTTGTTCCACAGGTCATAATCAAAACCACAGGGGCATTTTGGGCTGCGTGCCAGGGTCTCTGAGCCCCCTGGCAGGGGTCTTGGCTGCTCAGGAGAGCCAGAGGGATGTCCTGGGTCCTGACAGGAGGGTGTCACCATCCCTTGGCAGTCCTGTGCTCATTCATACCCTCGCCCACTGCTTCCTCCTTCCTTGGCAACTTGCAATGGCCCAGCTATGAATTACATTCACAACACTCCACTTTCCAGCTCAATTCTAGCCTTTTCCCATAAAATACATTCATATATAAGCAAGGAGATCCACATGCTGTTCTATTCCTAAAGGAACTGGTAACTACCAGCCATTTTGGAACCATTTTTCCTTGGCTGTAACAACTTTTCTACAAAGGGAAAGGTTATCAATATTCAAAGGAAAGTGATATTTAAGTGTTCTGAAACTTAGGGGACACTTAAACAGTGCTGAGTAATGTATGATCCACCTGAAATAAATCTGAAAAGCCATTTAAGTCACTGTCCAATAGGACAGCACAACCTCATCCTAACAGCAATTAAAGGCCCTTATTTTTTAAGTCTGAAGTCACTGGATTGGTCCCTGTGGGCAGGGAGATGAGAGCTTGAAAATCAAAATTAATCACTGCAGTGATTCTAAGCAGACGGCCCCTGTAAATCAGGGAGCTACTGATGCCCTGAGCAGCTCAGCCTGAGGGGGCACAGGCTGGGCTGGGCCAGGCCGGGCCGGTCTGAGCCAGGCTGGGCTGGGCTGGACTGGACTAAGTAGGGCTCAGCTGAGCCGGGCTGGACTAGACTGGACTGAAATAGGCAGGGCTGGGCTGGGCCAGGCTGGGCTGAGTGGGGTTGGGCTGAGCCAGACAGGGCTCAGCTGGGCCAGGCTGGGCTGGGCTGGGCTGGGCTGAGCCGGACAGGGCCAGACTGGGCTGGGCTTGACTGGACTGGCCTGTAGTGGGCTGGACTGGTATGGGATGGCTGGGCTGAGCCAGGCTGGGCTGGGCTGGGCCGGGCCGGACTGGACTGAGTGGGGCTCAGATGAGCCAGACTGGGCTAGACTTGGCCAGGCTGAGTCGGGCTAGGTTGAGCTGGGTTGGGCTGGGCTGGGCTGGGCTGGGCAGGGCTGGACTGGGCTGGGCCAGGCTGGACTGAGTGGCGTCAGTGAGCCGGACTAGGCTAGACTTGGCCAGGCTGAGTCGGGCTAGGTTGGGCTGGGTTGGACTGGGCTGGGCTGGGCTGAGCTGAGCGGTACTGGCCTGGGCCGTACTGGGCCAGGCTGAGCTGGGCTGGGCTGAGGGGCCCAGGACTGGGCTGGGCCGGGCTGAGCTGGACAGGGCTCAGCTGGGTTGGGCTGGGCTGAGCCAGGCTGAGCTGGGCTGGGCTGGGCCGGGCCGCAGGTCCAGCCTGAGGCCAAGTTTGCATTCATTTGCTGCCCAGGAGGCTGTGCCGGGTGTCCCCTCAGCCCGGTGACACAGGGGCTGAGGGAGCTCCCCACAGCACCGAGGAGTCCCTGCCTGGGCTGGAACTGCCAAAGGCCCTCCTGGGAACTCTGGGTTTGCTTGGCAATAGAAGTGTTAGTAGAATTTCCTTTAACAAAAGCCTCAAAAAACCCAAAACAGGAGGGAGCTGCCTGGGTGGAAGCCCACCTGATTCCAAACAATTTGAGGTTCCCAGTAGCTGAGGGCCAAGGGTTCTTTTTGGGATCGTAATGAACCTTGTGCAAAACAATACATGGGAAAAAATAAATCCTTCCAGGTTTTTTTCCAGCATTCCCAATATCCAAATCTTCCCTTTGGTTCTAAGCTTAGCTACATAAAGTGTCCTGACTCCTGACTGCTTGAGTCACCATCCTTACAGAAAGCCAATGCTTTGTATCTTACACATATTTCACATAGTTCACTATTTCATTGCTGGCAATTAGATCTGAAATATAAAGTCTTGAGTTTGAATGTAGTTATGCCAAAGGAAATATTCTATTTTCATGTCTGGAACTGGAATGAAGATTTGTCTCCAACTTATTTTAACAGGTTGCAGCTTTAGTAATAGTTAAGTAAGAGAATTCACTGGGACTGTAGGCACTCCAAACTCTGTCTGGTTTCAAAACTCTTGAACTTGCGAGAAATGCAAGCAGAGAGCCTCCAAGGAGGCTGTTTGGTGAATCAACTCAGACTGCAGGAAATCAGCACCAAGAATAGCCTGAACTTTATATAAAAATCAGCCTGACATGGTCACTGGCTTAGAGTACAAGGCAGGAGGTATTTACTGGAGGAAAGATTTTAATAGCACCAACAGCAAGATTTTAATTTTGGTATTATCTGTGATTGTCTCAAAAAGCAGAGAGCTAACCCAACTACCTTCACACTTCAGATGCAGAGCCTCATTCCTAAGGAACAGATTTTTCACCTCAGCAGTATATTAGATTGTATTAGGCACACTCAGGAGTGAAGTAGGTTGAATCTATTTTAGCTCAAAACTCTGATTACCTCTGTATTGTTATTATTTATTATTTAATTTCTTCTGGACTGTAAGAGTCAAAGAAAATAAATTATTATATATTTCTAAATGTTCCCCTATTTGATATACTACTTCAATAACACAGTAATTTTATTTTTATCTCCTAGAGAGATATAGAAACAAAGAAATAAAGAAACACAGAAACACAGTTAGAAAATAAAAGCATGGCTCGAGCTTCTTAAAGCCTCAGAAATTCCATGGCTGGTGTCTAACACAAGTGTTCAAAGCCACCATTATTCCATAATAATTTCTAGAAAGCATCAACACAAACTCCTACTTTCTCTGTTCTTTTGAAGAAAACAATCCAAAACATACTTCACTTCTGAATGCTTGCAGTGATCCTCACTATTAAAATCTCCATTTCCTACCCCAACAATACCAAAACTCTTGTAATTGATGAGCGCCATTGTGATCACGTTATTAATCCCAATGAGGAGTTTCTGACTGAAATAGCTCTCTTCAGGTCAGTGGATTTGCCTGTGTGAATGATTTACCAGACCATAATCTGACTGAGGATCTCAAAAAGCTCTGAGAAACCTTACATTTGTTAGCTCTGTGCATGAAGATGCAATGAATAAAAATTTATGACGTAGAAATGCAATATACCCAACTGAATATCCACTTCTTAATATACACATTCAGATAATGGTCTAATTTATGGCTTTATAAAAACCTTTATGTGACCAGTTAGCATTTAGAGCAGTGCCCACCACAATGCTCACAGCAGTGCTAATGGCCTGTATTGACCATTAGAGATGTTTGAGATAACTCTGGCAAAGATTTCTCAGCCATCTTCCTCCTGATGTTCTGATTTCCAGTGTACTCTGGAAGGTTAAATTCTCCATATCTGAAATTTTCTTTGGGTTTTCCTTTAAAGGTCAAATCAAACATGTTCTTGTCATTTCTGTGACCATGTTATGGAAAACTTACAGGCTAGTTTTTTCATTTTCTTTTTTTTTTTTTTTTTTTTTTGCTTGTAAGAATTCTTTTGGAGGATCCCGAGCAGTTCTATTATTTGGAGCACAGAATGAAGGCAAGATGGGATTTCTGGTATCAAGTCACATGAAAAACAGTGTATTTGATCATATTTTTTACCTTTAGACACATCTCAGTTTATATACACTCTGATTCTACTCAGGTGTGGCATTTTCTAATTCCCAGTGTTCAGCTTCCTGGGTTTATCAGGGCTCTTGGCCATAAATATTCAATGTCTGGCAATAAACTTAGAATTCAGTGAGAATTTTGTGAGGATTATATAGACACTGGTTCCTTTCTACATATTGTGAACTATCAAAAGAATTCAATAGTATTCAGTAGTGCTGGGGTTTGTTAGGGAGAGCATTTACTGGCAAACTTCATTGCAATTTGACCTTCTCCAGGCTCAACCCTTCCCAGAACTGCTGATGGTCAATGCCTGTCTGTGTCTCACTGTAACTTCAGAATCCAGAAAAATAAACATCAGTGCAGAATTTCTACAGGATATAAATAATTTAATTTAGATACCTATGATGATACAGCAAACAGACAAAAAATCATCATATCAATAGCTGTTTTGAAACTATTCTAAGCAATATGATGAATGTTACAACCTGAGAAACAACAAATTACTGACTGACTCACCATGTGCTTCATCTTCAAAAGTGATTTCACATCACTTCAAGTACTCCAAAATGAATAAATTTCATCCCTACAGAATTACACCAAGTGCAAGAGATCATAGAATCATTAAGGTAGGAAAAAACCTCCAAGATCATGGAGTCCAACCATTTCCAGCACTGACAAGTGTGATGCTAAATCATCTCCCTCAGTGCCACATTTACACATCTTTTAAATCCCTCCAGGCATGGGGGCTTGTCGCAGACATCTTTTCAATGGACTGTGATTGTCCATTAATTGTAAGCAACTACATGAGACCAATCCCAAATGCACCTGTTGCATTCCACAGCAGCAGATAACCATTGTTTACATTTTGTTCCTGAGGCTTCCCAGCTTCTCAGGAGAAAAAAATCCTAAGGAAAGGATTTTTCATAAAAGATGTCTGTGACATCCAGCTCCTCAGTGTCTTGGAGGAACGGGCCTGAAATGGATCTGTAGATCATAAAAGACCTCAAGAATATCATCCCTTGAAAGGAAAGTTGAAATAATTTATGATCTTACAGTTATTATGAGTCTGAGTTACAACATAATTGAGCTGCATCTTCTTTGTGTTTCCTAAAGAGAAAACTCAGAATAAGGCACTCTTTGAAGGAACCACCCCAGTCAAGGAAGAGCAGCCATTGGTCATCACAGAAACAACTTTATTGTAATTTAGTAATTTTTTGCATGCATGATAGTCCCTCACCTATGCTGGTGTAAAGGACTAGATGAAAATTCACTTTATCCCCCCCCCGACCCCCAGCACAGCACATGTAACCAGTCCTACAGTCTGGTACATCTCTCTCCAGAATATAAAAAGCAGGAAATAGCCAACTCCAAACAATAAGGTTCCATCTCATAGCAAAAATTATTGTAATTTGTCTCTATGTGATTGACTTTGTGCAATTAAACTTCATTCCATTCCCATTAGTCAAGTCTACAAGGCCATATAAAATTTGTGGATGACAAAATGAGAAAATATTGCCAGTCCTAGAGGAAGACTGCATCATAATTCAGAAATAATTATTCCCTTAAGGCTATCTAATCCTTCCTAAATTATGACCCAGTCCTCATCCAAAATTGGTAACACTTTCTGACTTCATGTCAGACACAAATTTTATAATTGTACCTACTTTGTTCTTGTAACAAGGTCACTAATTGAAATATTAGCCAGGGCTGCTCTCCAGACCAAACCTTGAGAAGCAGTACTGGTAACTTCTCTTCATTCTGGGAACTTTCCCTTCCATAGAATTCACCAAAGCTTCTACTTGACCAGGCTTTTTATCCACCTCATTGTTTTTTAATTCATCCCCACATTCTCATTCCTTAAGAATAATTTCCCTTGAGGAACTTTGTTGAAAACTTTGCTTAAATTTAGACAGATTAGGTTCATTGTATTCCCCTTGTTCAAGAAGTCAGCTATCTTATCAATATATTAAATCAGTCTGATAAAACCTGCACTCGATGGAATTATATGTCGAGTTATTCCATTTACCTCTGAAGCCTTGATTGTTCTTTCATTCAAAACCTAGAGATTTTGCATATCATCAGGGTCAAAGTCATGATTTCATGCATTGCTTATAACTCTAACTTTTGTGACCATACCTTTTTGGTTATTCTCCACCCTATCAGCAGTAGGGGGACACAGTAACAAGAGACAGATTTCAGGCAGGACCAAGGCAGAGATTTAAGCATTGGACATTAACATGAGTGACTGCCCAATAACCCCAGTGCACACTGTGGCAGAGTGTGAACTGCCTTTAACATCACTGAACCTTGCTGTACCAGAAAGAGCAGCACTGCAAAGGCAGAAGGTTGTCGGCTTCATCCTTTTGGAAGAATTGCTTAAAGCTGGGAAGAACAGTGAGGCTGGTGAACACCACCACAGGCAGGATCTGATCACAACCAGTGAGGAGCATCTCACACAATGCTGCACACATCATGGTTTCCAGGGTCAGAATTGCATATTTAAGTGCCATCTTTATTGCAAAAACAAACCTGTTCTACTGTTTACACAGTGATCCAGCAAAGCACCCACAAATGACCACACTTTTCCTATCCAGATATCAAAGGAACTGCCACTGCTCCAGTACAGAAAGTAGCACATGTAACTGCATGGGGAACAGACACTTTTACAAAAATAATCCTCAAGCTTCTAGTTCACCCTCACAACAATCCGCCTGCAGATTTTCTGAAGCTGCAGAAACACCATGGAGATATTTGTAAGATCACTCAAATAGATGTTGTTATGATTTGTCTTGATACAATCATACCTATTGATGTTAAGTTTTATCACCTGAATTATTTTTTAAATGAACAGGGCCCCACTTAAATTGAGGTTTGGAATACCATTAATTTTTTTCCTCAGTAATTTTCTTCTCCCAGCATATTCAGCTGACACTACCCACAGCCAGCCATAGATAGCAGTTTCATCACCAGTGGACCCATGACTTTGCTGTAGGAAGTGCTCTGTGATAAAGTGACTTGAAAGGAACCACCACTGCTAAACTTAAAATGCAATCACTTTCTGTAGATACTCTAACATCCAGAGCTATATGGGAACATCTAACCACTCTAAAACATATAATGAGTAGGTTTCACCTGTGAAAAATTCTGTGTGCTCAGGACAGAGATTCTTTATGAACTATGGATTGTTAAGAACAAGTCACCAAGAATAAACCAGATTTTGTCATAGCCTGCATGAGCTCAAGAGCTCTACAGGTTATTGGTATTGATTTGACATTCAAAAGAACACTACCTTAATTCTTTCAAGAGGGCCTATCTCAGCAAGAAACACAGTAAAACCATTTAAGTCAGGCTTGGAATGCTACAATAATAGCAAAGTTCGAGTTATTTCAATTCCTGTCATTGTCAGTTTGAATCACTAAGCACAGAGAGGTGAGTGAGGAAGGAGAGAGATTTTTGAAAGATAGGAAGACTTGAGATACTTCTTGACTTCAGCCCGTTCATTATTAACTGGTCTTTGATACACTTCAGAGGTAAAATTGAACCAATGACCAGTTCAAAGCTGATGTGTTGATGGCTTACAACCATTTAAGAAAAGGTTAGAGGGCACAAAGCAAGCCCAAGTGAATGAAGTAATCCTGCTGATGACATGCTTAATTCATCTAATTAATTCCCAGATACCTTAGTAAGGCCAGGCTCCCTTTCTATCTATATTTTCTTTTAGTTTTTCATCACTTACATTTTTCAAAGTGGGTTGCTTTGGATACCTCTGGAAGTTTACTAGCTTTTTGAGAATGTGTTATGAGCATAATACCTTTCATGCTGATGTTTCACATAAAGCCCCCAACTTCTACCAACTCAACAAGCAGAAACATTAGAAACTTAAATGTTTTCCCAGTGAGCCTTTCATTTTCCATATTGGTTTGGATAAGTTGTTTTACACTGACTTGGAAAATATACCCAGCCACAGAGCACTTCCAAATTAGAAGTTAATTGATTGCACTTTGGACTGGAGAGGGTAGGAGGGGATGGAGAGAAGGCAGTATTGCTACCAAGAAGCATCCTCACAGTCATTAGCTGCAGAAAGAACTGCTCCAGAGAGACCTGGAACAAGCAACAGGAGAAAGGAGAGTTTTTAACTTAAGGGAGGGTAGATTTAGACTCGATACAAGGAAGACATTTTTACAATAAGGCTGGTGAGACAGGGGAACAGGTTACCCAGAAAAGTGATGGATACCCCATCCCTGACAGAATTCAAGCCAGTGCTCTGAACAACATGGTCTAATTTAAGATGTCCCTGTTCACTGCAGGGGAATGAACTAGATACCTTTAAGGGTCCCTTTCATCTCAAACTATTCTGATTCTGTGTCTAGCTGCCCTTTATTTGTGCTTTTTTTTTCACCCCCAGATTTCTTCAAGCATAAAAATGTGGGGATTTTCTTCAGGTGGTGAAAAAGTTAAACCCTGTATACCTGGGGGAGAATGCTAAGGCAGACTGGCATGAGAAGGTGAAATATACAGTTAGAAAGTAGAAGAAGCACCCTGAGGATCCTTAGAGCTACCAAGATTTAGGGTTGGACTGATCCTGCTGCATCCCACACTGAGGGAATAGAGAAGACAATGGTAATCTGAACAGGGATTCAAAGTCTCTCTTACCCACAGCTATCAAGGGCAACTACAGAATATTCTGTCATCTGTCCTGTTAGCCTTTCATATCACCTTCCTCCACTTTCAGATTAAAAAAAAAACCCAGAATGCAAATGGATAATTTCAATGTTATCCAGCAAAGGCAGATATGACAAGATGATTGGTTTTAATTTGACACAAACCACCTATGGATTATCAACATTTAGCTCCAATTGCTGAATTATACTCTGTGATTTGGAGGATGGCTTTCATCAGTCCCATCTGGTCTTCAACATTTTTCTGTCAGAGGAATCAGGAGTTGACATCGTCAACAATTATCAAAAGGAACATGAGGCGTGAGTTACTTAGTGATATAAAAATAAAGGCATCTATTTCTGGGTTTGTGATAACTCCAGAGACTATTTTCCATGGTTAAGGATCCTAATTTCCAACTCGAGTGTGTTTTCTCTGTCAAACTTCACTTGCATCACCTCAAAGTATCAGAATTTTCTGTCCCAGTTCTCAAAGACAGGAAGTTTCCATTGTGTTCTGTCGGTGTGTTGGCACTGGCAGGACCAGCCACAGGGATCCATTTCCCTGCCTTAAGTGATGCCTTTTGGGGCTACCTAAAAACAGAGGCCAGACAAAATTAAGGCAATAAAAAACAGTTCTGTTTATTGAAGGGCCTTCAGGTACATTTAGGGCAGACAAACCCCCCAGGGGCTGCACCCAAAAATGGACCATGGCTCACAGGTTTTCACGCTTTGATAAGTTTGGTCCATTTGCATATTGAAGGTCAATCTTCCAATTCCAGCTTCAGGTAATGAAGCCATGTACCCCAAGTTTGCTCCCCCCTCAACTCACTTTTGTTTCCATCTCTCAGGGCCCGAGGCAGTGAGGTGTCCTTGATTCCCAGGCCTGGAGAGGAATTGTTGTGTCTGCCCAAAATGGGAAAGCAGCAGCTCACACTGTGTATGGGGTTTAGAGTTATACACTAAAGAACTGCAGGATTACAAATACATGAAAAATATAAAAGCTGACATCCTAAGGCATCATGAGGAATGAGAATTTTACTGTCAGTCCCAACGCACCCCCACAGTTCTGGTGAGGACTCAGACCCTTGCAGAGAGCTCCAGCCTCCTGAGGCTGTAGTCTGCACTCTGGGGTCCCCACTCCACTCACCCAACCCTGGGTTTACTACATGTGGAGCTGCTGGAGCTCAGCATTCCCACCTCTCTGTCATTCAGAGTATTTTGACACAGCCTAGTGAAAAGCAGCAGCAAACAAATGCCTGATGTTGCAGTAAGTGGAGCTCTGTTCCCTGCCACCAGCTGTTCAGATGGAAAATCCTTCCTGACGTGGCAGAGGTGGCACACATGGAGTGCAAATTAAAGTCTCAGCTTCTCCCCAGAAGGGCTGGCCCAGTGAGCTGTGCACAGGAATGAGAGAAGAGATGGGAGGGAAGGACAGGGACAGGGCACAGAGCAGGGATGAGCAGCTGGGTGTGCTGAGGTGGCTCTGCAGCACCCAGGCTCTAACCTGAAGGCCAGTCGCACTTCTGAGAGCAGAACCTGCCTCTGTGAAACTTTTTTAACCTTTTAAAATCTAAGTGCTGTGGTTTTTGAATGAGCATTATTTCAGAACCTGTAAGACACAAGCTATGTTCATTAAAGTACACAGCTTTGTGTTAACATTTGTTGTTCCCCTAAAGCAGCACAAGCCATACAGGGAGCTCTGTACACTCAATACAGTGAGATCCAACCAAGAAGCAAACACCCAATACAATGAAAACCACTCAAGAAGCAACTTCTGGTTTCAGCTGCAGCAGGACAACCTCACATCGGTGAGATGATGCCAGATTTATTCTGACATCAGAAATATGAGAGATCAGATTTGCTGCCACAGCCCAATGGCCTGAGCTACCGTGGCAATGCAAATCACCCCGAACCCAGAGAGCTCAGGGAAGAGCCAGGGCTGGCTCCTCTGAACCAGAGGAGCAAAGCTGCAGCAATTTACTGTTGCCACTGAGATAACACAAATTTCCTCAAGAAACTGAAAATTACACACACTGAACGCAGTATTTGCTGCGGCTTTTGTGTTTCTTTTTTTTTTTTTTGTTGGTGTAAAGCTGGAACATTTCTTGTGTTTTCCAACATAGGCTGCTCCCTTCTGCAGGCCACCTCATTATGTATTTATGAGAGTGCCTTGTCTGCTTCTCCTTCATCTCTTTGGTATCAGAAGAGACTTAGTCTCAACACAGCTCTCGGGGAGAGGGAGAAAGGCACAGTGATGCATGAAGGAAGTTGAGAACAATATGTATTTTCAAAGAAAGAGAATTGAAAATATCTTAACAAAGGTCCCAAAAGGCAGGCTGAAATAAGCTCTTATTTGCAGAAGACAAAATACTTTACAGGTGGGAAGTCCTTCCTCCTTTTATGCCATGATTAATATTATTAGTTCCCATGGATCAGAGTAGTATTTCTTCATTAGATAAAATAACATGGTTCTTACAGTATCTCCAAAATTTAGAATGGGCAAATATAACTAAATACAGGAACATCCTTAGAATTACAATAGCTAATTTTTGCCTCCATCTTTGTAGAAATCTAATATATTTAAATATGAATAGTATTTTAATTTCACATACATTAATCAAAAGTACAGGTTAGCATACGTCACTCTTCCTTTTACTTTTGAGTAATTTTTCAGGATATTCTGTATGTTTTCAGCCAGAAATAACCCAAACAACACATTATGTAGTGAAGAAATCCTGACTTTAAAACCCTGCAATAGACAGTAAGTACAACCCGACTTTTCCAGTCCTTGTTCTACAAAGGTCCTTCCCCTCATTTATCACAGCTGCTCCAGCAAATTGCTGAGGGATGGCCTTTGGAATAACGCTTGCAAAAAGCTCCAAGACTGAGGCAGAAGATCTGCAGCTGGATCTGAGATCAGACAAATGCCAATAGCAGCGCTGGGAGCTCTGCCCTGTGCATCCCCCTAGTCCAGCCTCTGATCCTGGTGTGCTCAGCCAGCTGTTCTCAGCCTGTGGAGCAGCATTCAGGGAGGTGCAGCAGGAAAACACCCAAGGCAAAAGGGAATATTTCCAGCCAGAAATGGCTGGGGGCACACAACAGAGGGGTAAGCAAATTCCCCCCAGTGACGCCGCTTGTTGGGCCAGTTTGTGTTTGTAAACGTGAGTGAGAATTTGGATGGATAAGGCAGGAAAACTAGCATATTCCAGCTTTTCAGATTCAGAGAGGGAAATTATATTAAATAGCTCAAAAAGGAAGAGATGAATATAGCTACAGCTCTTATGGCAGGATTGTGCCACTTCTGCCAACTCCTTTGTTTACAGGAATGGGAACTTTGCAGTGTCAACTGAATATGAAGTCATTAACAGCACACACATTCTCACACACATTTATTAGAAGCACAACATATTATCTGTCTGGTGGGACTTGTGATAGAGGGAGAAGTACATCTGTGACTCTTGTGCAAGAAAAAGGCTTCTGACATCAGATCTGGAGAGAAAAAGTGGAAGACCACACATTGAACACAAAGAATCTCTAAGTTTGCTGGTGTCTTAGGAGCTCTCTCTATTTTCAGGGCAGATTGGCCTTGTCCTCTCACTTTGCCTTCCTCTTCATACATTACCACAGCATATCAGCAAGGCCAGCTCCTGCACTCACACTGAGCTGCATGAGTATCTGTGGGAAATGCAAATATATAACAAAAAAAATTATCATTATTTTTTGTCCTGCTTGCTTGGGCAACAGCAGGTTTTTGCTCAATTTTAATATCATATATTTCCAATTCAAACACCAGAAGTGGATTAGAGAACAGCACATAAGTGGCCCACAGGGGACTTCATTTTTGGAGCACCAAAGCAGAACCATAAAGGGCCAAGCCCCAGACCCTGACACAGGAACCCACAGCAGGAATGTCAGCTGAGCTCTTTCCTATTTGACAGGGAAATGCAGGCTAAACACCACATAAACACCTCCCTCCTTACAAAGTAAATGCATTTTTGCAAACCTATATTTCTCACTTATTCAGTCTTTTCTCAGAAGCAGCCTATTAGTGCTCTGTTCTCCAGTGTGTGAAATCTGGCTTTTCCCCGCTTTGGATTTCCTTTAGTTCCAGGCTTTTTGGAGCAATTGTATGGATTTCTTATTAGCAGTGCCAATGTTTCATTTAAAATATCACTAAAGCCAATTCTATTCTAAAAGTGTGAAAAATCAAGCTGTCATTCCCCTGCTAATCCAGTAAGTGTATCTGAGGAGTAAATGATCACTCACTGGACTTTCTGTGTAGGGTACACTTCTGGCACCATTTCAGTGCTAACAAGGATTTCACTGATTTATACTGACATATATTCCATTACAGACTCTACAGAGGCATTCATAATATTTGAAATTTTTTGGTTTCTTTTTTATTGTCACAGATGCATGAACAGATTTACATTTTTTAGATAGTTCGGTTTGGTAGGCAGTAGATAAAGCTGCAGAATGATACATTTGTAGGAAGTACCTACCAATAAATTTCATCCTAAAAATCTGATGCAATTTCCTACTAATTTTTATATCAGTTGCTTTAACTTTTCATAGTTTCTCTCCCTTTTCAGTATTGATTTAAGTATGGTGCACGGCACAGCTCAGGGAGAGTATTGGATTGCATGGATCAAGAATTCATTGACTTATTACTGCTAAAAGGAATGACATGACTTGGTTATTCTTTATTGTGTTCTGTACTTCTGGATCTGCTCATCAAACCTATTTAAGCCCTTTCTTTGACAAGACAAGGGCAGTCACATTTTACAATAGGTGCATTATATTTTCTGAGATTCCTTCCTGCTTCCAAGCTCATCCTGACACAGCTTCTTTTACAGAAGGAATTTTAAAAATCCCTCTTCAGAATTACTATAAGAAATTATAGTTATTCTGTTCAAAAATATTTCTATCATTTGCTAAAGAAATTCTTCAGAGGAAAATGTGAAAATAAAAGCATTTTTCCTAATCCTGATGGCACCAGAATGTCACCATCCTACAGAGAAGCCTGATACCAGACAGCTACAGAACTTCTGCAGGGCATGGAAAGTCCTACAGGCTCGGCCTGAGACATAAATTTGGGGTTCTATTCTTTCAAAAAAATCCTCTTTTACCATGGCCAAATCACCCAAACTCTGGCCTTCTAAATTTATTTAGGTGCTTTAGACTAATCCAACTTAATAGAATCTGTATCCTTTTCCTCCTCCTTCACTTTGTTTTCAAGAAGTAAATCCGTACCCCATATGAATGGAAAGCTGACACACATTTTTAAGACCATCAGTTTCTCTGTAACAAGTGCCAGTGATTGATAGCAGAAAAAGTTACCCAGGTTTTTTGAAGCATGCCTTTTGAAGAATTCTTATTCTAACTTAAGGGCAAATTCATTTCTTGAATAAAGCAGTGCCAATGTCATTAACCTCACTGAATTGCAAGTCTTGGCAAAAAAGAAAACCACCTTTCCTACTACTTCTTTGAATGTAATTATTCATGATTAAAGAAAGCCAAATTAGTAGGAAATGTGAATTCAGTTCCATGAAGCAATTTCAGAGATACGAGCAGCTGCACCTTTGCTGCAGAGAACTGTAAAAGAGAACCTTTACTGCCTGCTCATAATTCAGAGCTGCTGTGCATGGGCTGAGGAAGAAAGGGAATGTTAATTATGTTTTCTTTTAACCTAACCCTCCTTTAATATACCTGTTTCTAGGAATACCATATCCATAGATGGTTGAAGTGTTCTTGGGTTAAGAAGCCTTATTTCAGATGTTAAAAGATTGAAGTCAAGTATTACATTTCCTAGCTATTAATTCTTTCTTTTTATTTTTTTTTCTGAGTATATTTTGGAGTTTAATACTTCTCTTAAGTAAAGTCCATTAGCTATGTAAGAACATCAGACATGCTTTTCCTTCTGCAGTCCTGTTCATTGTGCCATTTCCTGCAAATTGCAAAGAAATTGAGTTCTAAAAATGGCAGTACCAAACTCACTCCCTGCACTTCAGTGTTGACATTCATTCAAGTTTTCAGGGTTATTTTTGCTCCTCTTTTCTACTGGTTTACTGTCTGACTTCCTTTCTGAAAGAGGCCAGTCTTTTCTGTTTAGCTGTATATCTTGTATTCATAAACAACTATTAGAGGTTAAAGACACCAATGTTTTAACCTTTCTGCACATGCAAGTAATCCTTCCTCCAAAGACAGGCAGGATTCCACCCTGCTCTCCTCATACATTTTTAACCAGTTCTTTATTCAGTGCCATGCTTTACCTTGATGGTTCATAACTTTTATCTTGCAAAGAAATCTCTCATCGTTTCCACTGAGGTTTACAGTATTAAATTGCAAAAAACAATCAGTCCTGCAGCTGGCACTGAACTGGTCACTGATGCAACTGCAAGGGCTCTGTGCTGGAGTCACATTGCTACCAACAAACACCACCATGGGGGGAATGCACAGAAACTGGGAGGTAATTTGCTCCATGGGTCACAATCAAACCCACGGGTGTTCTGGGCTGTGTGCCAGGGTCTCTGAGCCCCCTGGCAGGGTCCTGGCAGCTCTGGACACCCAGAGGGATGCGCTGAGTTCTGACAGAGTTGATCTCTGTTAATGGCAGCTGCCCCCACAGAATCCCAGCAGGGCCAGTGGGCAGGGACAGAGATTCCTGCTCAGAGCTCTGCTGGGACTCTGATGCGCTGATGGGGTTAGGATGGTGTGCTGCTTGTTGAGGATGTGGACTGGGAATTTTAACTGCACTCATTTGCTAAATTCTTGTTAAAATATTTTCTTAAAGTCTGCTCTCTTTGAGTTAACTTCAGTAAGTTCTCACAAGGTGTCAGATACTGCAGGTAACCATTTCCAAAGGCTGAGTGTGACTGGAGCCCTTCAGAGAAAAACGAGACTCAGCTTTTACAGTCCCAGCCTGTGCTCCCTGTGCTGTACTGCAGCAGAACTCTGTGACCGTGTTCACAGGGGTCCCAGGATGAGGGAAGAGATGAGGATCTGACTCCGTGTTTCAGAAGGCTTGATTTATTATTTTATTACATATATCACATTAAAACTATACTAAAAGAATAGAAGAGAATGTTTCATCTCAGAAGGCTGGCTAAGCTAAGAATAGAAAGGAATGAAATAACAAAGGCAGCTGTCCCAGACTCTCTGTCTGAGCCAGCTGTCTGTGATTGTCCATTAATTAAAAACAACCACATGAGACCAATCCCAGATGCACCTGTTGCATTCCACAGCAGCAGATAACCATTGTTTACATTTTGTTCCTGAGGCCTCCCAGCTTCTCAGGAGGAAAAATCCTAAGGAAAGGATTTTCATAAAAAGATGTCTGCCACAGAACTCCACCTGCATCACCCACCTTCAGATGCATTTACACACCCTATGCAGAAATGGAGAAATGCAATCCCACCTCCATTGCAAACTTTTCTTCTGCGTCAAGTAATTCAGCTAAGAAATTTTTTTGCACATAAAATCATTCTGGCCTTAAGCATCTCTCACAAAAGAACAATTGACAAGAATTGACAAGAATCCCATAAAGAATTATGGATTGCAGAATCAAGCACTATCTTTTGCATTCCAATTCCAACAGAAATTCCAATTTCTAGATGAAAAGGTACCTTTGAAAGCAACATACAGTTTTTACTTCTGAATTTCTGCCTCTCTGTGCCTCTCCTTTCATGCAGAAAAATTAACTTGTCTTTGTCATCTTATTAGCCAAGAAATCCCCGCAATATCTTACATTTATATAATTTCTGTTTTTTCCCTTATGTTGGATATATCAGTTTAGACATATAAAGTCTCCATCACTCATACTTCCTGTTTAATATACATGAAGTATCAGTAACAAATGGGTATCATCTCACATACTGTCCAGGTGTTTTCTGAAAATAAATTAATGGCAAACTGTTGAATCTCACTAAAGGGAGATTTTACAGTTTTTATTAGAGCATGAAAATAACTGTAATTACTTATGCCACAAAAAATATTATAAAAAAGTATTTTTGGAAGTCACAGAGCAGAAAATACTTTTTTTTCTTTTTTAATAAACCATGAAAATATATACAGGAATATCGCAATCGACTATATTCATAATTACTTTTAATACAACTGAGAATGAAGTTTTCCTAAACCCCACCTGTCTGTTGATTTAAATGGTACCTTTCACACACTGGAATAAATCTGCAGCTTTCCTAATGGAAATCAAAAATATGCAATAGATGAATGGTCCAATGCAGCAATCATGGTACATGATTGCAGTAAAATAACAAACAGCCACAGCCTGAACAATGTTTCTAGTGTGATGACAATGTCAACAATCAAACAGCCAAATACTTTTTCTCTTGAACAAAATTTAGGGAAATGAAAAATACTTAAAACCTCATGCAGGTGACATTCATTAAGTATTTTCCTCATTGTTCAGCAATAACTTCCTTTATTATTTTATTCAAGCAAGTCACAGTGTTGCCAGGACATTTTTGTGAGAACATTTACCTTCACGTATGCTTGTCAAAAACATTATTTCTCCACAAAACAGAACACTGTAAATTGCATAGACTATTTCTTGAGGGCAAGGAAAATAATGTTGTTTACTGCTATTTTTTCTAGGTTTGTACATATAATAAGACTCTGAAATTAGCTCCTTGGCATGGTTAATGAAGTCAGATAAGCCCATTTATTGTATAGCAGAAGCAATAACTTGTTTTAATTCCATATTAATATAATTTTGCCTGGATTTTTTTTTTTCAAAATAGACAATTCTGCTCTATTCTGGGGCAAATTATGTACTCTGTGCACATACTGAGCATGCCTTGATAACCAGAGATCCCATTACATGTTTAATAATTGACTATTCAATAGAGCATTGATGCATTTTTGTCTGGAACTAATTCACCTTTGTCTGTGTATCAAGAAGAAAGTACAGTGAATTACAGATACGGTCTTGAAATGTAAAGGCCATATGCTTTATTCATCTCAGGTCTTTTAAACTCCATATTCATGACAGGCACTGCTTGGGAATTAATATCCTGACTTGGATATGCCAGTGTATATACAATATGATTTATTAGAGCAATGATTCATTGAAAAGCACCTTGAACCTCTCAGGGAGACAGCACCTTCTGTAGCAGGTTTGACCTCCCAAATAAATCACTCACTGCTGTATTTGCGGAGATGTGTGTGACGTGTCACACTAACAAATAAACCTGGTGGCTACAGGATTTAAAACCAAGTTCAACAAAAGTCCAAAAAATCCACACACAAATGTCTCTGTGGCAGAACAGTAAGCGCAGGAAGGTCCCCTCTGCTCATGCAGAGTTGTTACCCCATCACTGCCAGCTTAGGAAGAGAAGATCTTAACAGAGGGCTTATTCTCAAATGTAGGATGCTTCATCTCACCAAAAAATTAGCATCTCCAGCACCTCCATTCTCACCAAACACTTCTAATGAAGGTCAATCAGCCTGGGTGGTTTCAAGCACAAACTCACTGATCTAGGTCTCACAGCCCCATTGAATTCAGCCCAGAATGAAAAATAAAACTGAAGAAAACAATCTCTAAAATTTTCAAGAATGGCATTTGATCTCAAGGAGAAAGAGCAGTAATTTTTCTCCTTTGGTAAACATCCTCTCTTAGCTGTACAGTAACCAAACTACTTTTCCATGTTTGGAGGCTGCATGTCTAAAGGCGAATTTGTTGTATATTATGCCATTTAAGCCAGCATCTTCAAGAGCAATAAATTCCCATACAAATTATTTTTGTCACTTTGACACAACTGCACTATTGGCCCAATAGTGCCTCTGAATTTTCTCTGATTATAACCAAAGCCAAATCCCTCACAAGTGAAACAGCGATGCCCTGAAGTAAAGCATCTGTTACTTTTATAGTGATTTGTAAAGTCACAAATGTAGGTTTGTCACCAACCAAATCTGGTGAGGGGTTGCTTCTATCTGATAATTACTGCAGTCCAGCTTGCTGTGATCCCGAATCCTGCTTGGCCAGGGAAAGCATGGCATAAAATAGAGGAATGGGTGTGATGAACTTGCCCAAAAATAAAGATCTTTAATAGCAAAATAACATATGAAGAAACCTCACCATCTGAGGGGCAAGATCCAAAGACCTGTGGGCATGGCAAATGCAGCCAGGTCCAGGGGTATCTGAAGGCAAGGATCCAGTCACCAACACAACCTGATTTGTAATACCTTCTGAACTAACTGAGAGCAAGAATAATAATCCAGAATAGTTCCATTGACAATCTGACTCCCATGACCACGTTCTTCTCACCATGACCTGACCAGGTGCTCCCCTTCAGTATCCTGTTTCCCATGGCCTGAGAATGATGCCCTCTGTGAATGCTGCTGAGGCAAAAGTCCCAGCTGGACACAGCTCCATAGATAATCTTATCTGTTACACCACCTTGTAACATATACAGGCTGACATAAATCTTGTCATGGAAAAAACCTGATAATGTTCAATTTAAGAACATTTTAAGAGATTTTTAAAGAGATTTCAGATACAGACTCTGGTATTACTTCACCATTCTTATTCGTAGGAAGTGTTTATCTTCAGATCCCTACAAAGTTGAAAACCATTCCAGACACCTTTTTGCACCTTACTTTGATTTTTGCTGTCTTTGCAGCCATTCCTCCAAATATTTGAGTTTCATCTTTAAATGTGTTCAAACTGTAACAGACTTCTCCCTGTACTTGGCAGCTGTTTTCCCTCAGAGGGTTTAAGAACACAAAGCCCCCCAAAAATTTTTATCCACCAGTACACAGCAATGTTTTGAGAGGCATTTATCAAACAAGGTCAGAGTTTTGCCACAGCCATGACAGACCCCACTACACTGATCACTCTGCAGAGATCCCAGACGAGTGCACTGTTCCCAAAGCCCCATTCTGAGGGTGCACTATCACAGCAGTCACTCACTCACACAAACCCAGGGGATCCCCAGCATTTGTTAAATTCTGCTTGAGGAAATAGCTGCAGACATGCCCTGGATTGGATAAATGACCCTTCCTTGCTGCCATCAAACCCAAAAGTGAGTGTTCTGCTAAATAAGTGGTTTTTTTCACAAAACCAGCCTGTGGATGCTGATGAGCAATGGAATTTCTTCCCATCTTGAGAAAGAATTTCAAGTCATGTCAGCTACAAATCATTGGTTCAGTTCTAGAGGTGGGGCCACTGCAAGTACCCCATTCTCCTTTAGGTCTGGAGCAAAACCAAAGTTAAACACTGAAAAGACCTGGACTAGGATTTTTAGGAATCTACACTCTTTGCTTTCTAACACATTCAAAATGTCTGAATTTCATTTCCCTGAGGACTGTGAGTTTGACTACACAGCTATCCAAGTGTTAAACAACTTCATTTGTGATTGGATGCTGATCTGTGATTTTATTCCACCTTTTACTGATGGGGCCCTTGACAGGCAAAGTCAATTTAGTGATTTTCTGAAGCAAACAATAACTTACAAGATATGAATTCAATTCACGGTCCAGTTGAAGTGTTGGGTGATCCCCAGTGATCTCACCAGGTGTTTAATGTGGTTCTACTGTACTTGGGAATATTTCCACTCTTTCACACCCTTCTTTGTTGAGAATACCTTTGGTAAGTACCATTAATTCCCAGTGGTTTATTTACTTCATGTTTATTTAACATTAAGATGTGCTCTTTACCCACTTGTGTGGTGTTTCAGCCCTGACATGCTGGTTTTGTTGGGGTTGTGATCACAGACACATGGGCAACAAAGACAAGGGACACTGGAGATCTTAATTACAGAGCCTGTTCTTCCTTGTTTTTTGATTCAGGAGAACTAATAATCATTTATAACACAGACAGCTGGGGTTTTTTCTGCTCCCACGTAACTGTTATGTTGTCATTGCATTCAGTAAAACACATCTAGAGAAAATGCTTTCCACTGACGAGTTCAGGAGATAATGCTGGTCCTGCATTAGCTGGAAAATTACTGACATTTCACTGCATGAGCAATGCTCTTTCCTAAGTGGATCCTTCACCTTTTAAAGGGTTTATTCCAAGCTTGGCTGTGGGCTGTACCATTGCACACAGCTTTTGTCTTTCATCAACAGCAATCACCAACACTGCTCTGCAGCCCCAGAGACACTTCAGCCTCCATGGCCTCCAAGTGGTGAAAATAACCAGCAGTTCCTTGTTCCTGAATTATCCTGTGGTTTTCATAGCTGGCTCTCTGGATGCTGTCAAATTAAGTCAAATGCCCCATCCAGGACTAAAATGAAAATGCACTCAGAAATATGTGGGAAAGGAAGATTTTTATGGAAATATTAGTATCTTTAATGAAAAATAGACAAAGCTCTACTTATCATTTCTCTCTCTTTTGTAAATATGCACATATTGTCAACAGTTAGCACATCACAACCAGCTGCACTATTTTGCAGTAATAGGTAACAATGACTGTTACACAAGATTTTGTGGCTCTCCTGAAGGAAAAAATCCTGACACAGCAGTTATGAAAAGTAAACCAAAACCAAAACAAAACAAACCAAACAAAAACCAAAACCAAACAACCCCCCAAAACAAAAAAATTTTTAAAACCCCAACCTTATGTCTGCTTTTCTCACAGCTTAATATAAAATATTTTTCTCTGCAAGGGTTTATTTCAGCAGTGATCTCTGCAGGAAGAACAGAGCTCCAGACAAAGTCAGGCACTGCTGCTGGATTCTGAATTGCCTGTGTATGGGCAAACCAATTAGTGACTGGCAATAAGTCATCAGGTGCAATTGAAAGGAATCTGCAATCTGGCTTTCCCTTCTCAAGAGGCACTTATCTTCCCATCCATTGCTGCTAGAACTTGAAACCCCTCTGCAGCTGCCATCTGGCATGCAAGCGTGGATGTGGGCCTAAATGAGGAACAATAAAGATGGATGGAAGCCTTGATGCTTTGTACTGCACAATATGGCTTTGTAAAAGATCCTTTTGTAAAAGATCTTTAAAGGATCTTGTAAAAGATCCTTTATATTGGTACTGAAATCAAGATTTTAAGCATTATGACTATGCCTCATTGTATCATTTTGAAGTTATATAAAACAGATTAAATAATCTTTTAGCTGAGTTGCTATAAACTAAACTGGTGAGGGATGACAGAAAGAAATCATCTAGCTGACGAAGATCACAGAAAAACTGGTAAAAAAATGGGTAAAATGTGATGTTTGTGATACATTGAATTTTTACTCTCTAAAGTACAATATCACATTCTTGGGGTCTTTTTGGGCCACTGCAACCCCGAGAATGTTAAAAGTCTCTTTTCCCAGCCCAGTGCTTGAAGGAGGAGTCAGGGCTCCTCATTTCTCGGTCTCAATGTTGTTTATTGTATCTTATCTATAAAATTCTTTCTCCTGCCCAGCCGAGGTCCATCCAGCAGGACAGTTCCAGGCACTCTGCCTGCCCCCAGGGTGCTGTTATGTCTTTATACTAAAATCTACCTGTACAATGTTTACAATTACTTTCCAATACCTGTCACCTATGTTAGACAGTGAGCTTCTACTCTAAACCAATCTGTCAGTGCCACCATCACAGCAGAAGATGGAGGCCAAGAAGAAGAAGGAGAAAGGCTGGGCACACCCAGATCCCTCCATCTTGTCCCCTGAACCCCCATACCAAAACCCCAAAATCTACTTTTCCACCCCTTGATAACTCCACTATTATTCCACCTAAACTGTTGTGGCTTGCTGATTTTCATACAAGGCTGGTAATTTGCACCACGGGTCATAATCAAACCCACAGGTGTTTTGGGCTCTGTGCCAGGGTCTCTGAGCCCCCTGGCAGGGTCCTGGCCATCCTGGACAGCCAGAGGGATGTGCTGGGTTCCCACATCACATGTCTTAAAAAAAGTGTACAAATAAGAACAAAAAAGTAATTTATTTATTTTTGAAATTCAAGCCATGTTGTGCCTCAATAGTCCTTGAGGAGGATGCAGCAGCAGGTACCCAGGGAAGGCAGGCATCTGCCATGGCCTGGTGACATTGCTGAGAGCCACAGCACCAGCACTGTGGGACACAGAGGCAATTCCTTGTGGGAACAGCGACCCTGCAGTGCCTCCTCCCCGAAACACAAACCCCACACTCTCCCAACCACTTTGTTTGTCCACATAAATCCCACTGTACTCACTGGAGATCAGTTCTAGGACAGGAAAAATTCTCTCAATTTCCTCCTGACAATTCCAGGAGAGGAAAAGGAGGTGACATGGGGGGAAAAAACCTGTAAGGATGGTTTGCTATCAGAAAATAGCAACAAACTTGAGTATTTCAGCAAGCCTGTGTGGCTGTGGCAGCAGAATCAGAGTGGAGTACCTCCATTTCTGAGAGCGGGGAAATGATGTGCCTTTGCAGCAATTCCTCTCAGAAAAGCAATAATGAAAGCCATATATTATACTCAGTTTTTCTACATTACACCACAATTCAGTGTTATAGAGAAGCTATTCTTAAATTTACAGAGCTCCCAAAAAAATGCCAGCTCTGGTTCACAACAAACCTTCAAGGTTTGAAATTAGTCTTTGGTCTGCATAGAAAGAACACAAAATCCTCTCCATATTTTTTCCAAAGGAAAATGTGTCACATACCAAATTTTATATAAACCCAAATGCTTTTCAGTCCTGGACTCATGTCCTTTCTCTATGCCCTGCCTGTGCAAGGGATCAGTGAGCACTCTGCAGTCAGAAAGTTACCAGAAGAAACATGCCACCGTGATACATTTCCATATTGACTCCTGCCACATTTGATCTAAATGCAATTTAATTTAAATCATCAGCACAGGGCACACGGAGATCCAGCAAGTGCCAGTGTTGGACAAGAGCACAGAGAGAAGTTCTGACTCTGCTGGCTACCCACGTTCCAGCTGGGCATGTTACAGCACCTTTGCTGCACAAATCTATTACAGATTACAGCAGCAGAATTTATTTGTCTTGGTCCTTTCTGAATTAAAACAGAGTCATACCAGGAAAACAAGAATGGTTTCCTTTTGGTAATGGGGTTGCTCTCACTTTCAGCTCAGCAGAACTATTAGATCTCAAACTTCCCATGATACAGAAGCTTTAGGTATAGGAAAGCTGACATTTGACAAAAATGGTACTGTGGTTTTCAGTACAATTATTAGAAATATCTGCAGGTAAATTCTGTAGGTTACAGAAGAACACAGCACCATGCTAATATTCACTAACAGAAATCCCACAGAATGCACAAATGGCACCAAATACTTTCATAAAATGCACTTGAAAAAACAATATCAAATTTCTTATATTAAGAAATAGATTTTTTAATGATCTTACAAAATTTCTCTTGGACTTGTTATATGTTGTTGTTATTGTTGCTTCCTCCAGACACAACCCTGCAAATTGTTTTAAATTGTGATTAAAATACCAAACAACTGTAAGATTTTATCAGCCAGTAATTCCACTTACTGTGCTGGAAAGGTAATATAGAATGTCATCAGAAGCATTATGCAAACAAAACACACTATTTTAGCTCCACTAAAATTTAAAATACAAGCAAGTAAGTGAAATGACAAAAACAATTGATACATATTGACATAACTTTACAAACAGTGGAGGATAAAGGAGAGGGAGAAAAGAAAGAACCCAAAGCAATTTAAAAGGCATGTCCGATAGACTCTCTAAAAACAGAAAGAAATTAACCAAACATTTCATTCTGCTCACCTGTGACAAAAAAAAACAAAGACTGTTTTGATGGTCATGGAACCTAAAACAAGTGAAAAATTTTGTTTATCTCCCTTTCTGTGTTTGTATTTTATCTTCTAGATAAGCCTTCCTCGCAGCCAAGTTAAAAAGTTCTATGATTGTTCTTTGAGACTTTTTAAGTTGGTTTGGGTTTATTTCTTGACTTTCAGACAAAGCTTTGTATTCTGCCCTGTCTCTACCTCCTCAGCTCATTTATCTTCTGTGGCTTCAGAGGAATCTGCACACTGGAGCCTGCTTTGCTTTGTTTCTGTACTGCAGTTTAGCCTTTTGATTCCTCCTGCTTGCCTCTGCAATACTGGATTTGCTAATGTTTGCCTTTAATTCCAACAGCACTCAACCAACAGAATGATTTTCATTTGCAGGAAATCAACATTTTCTTGCCCATCCGTATTTGGGATATTCGATGTAATGTGCAAAGTAGCTGTAACTGCAGCACTTAGGTAAGTTCAAGATAAAGGTTGTGTATTTCCTTTACTTGTGTACAGATGAAGCCAGGGAAATATCAGCAAAGCTTCATGATAATGCTCTCTGACTCTGCTATGGAGGGGAAAGGTTAATGAACACTCCTATCATGTCTCTCTTCTCCATCTCATCCCAACAGAATTATCTTTAGACCTGAACTGCAGGTGCCAAGAACTAAAAGATTATTTATTAATTTACAATTACAAGTCCTAATACTACAGCTTCAGTGTGCACAAACTGTCTAAGACTCTAGGAGTTTTGCATCTCAAGAACTGCATTAAATGCCAAATTTTCTTCACAACATCTGGAACAACTTTGGTTTGGAATTCCATACTTATAGTTTCACACCTTGACATGGGTATTCTGATTTACATTTTACTTAATACTAGTGTAAGAGTAACAGAATAACATCTTGCTCCAAATTTCCCCTGAAACTAGGCCAGAAACCAATGAAAATAATTCTGTGATAAAGAGTAGAAGCCAGTCCAGTGATTACCATTCTCTTTAGGTGATGGTCAGAACATGACCTGATTCTGTACCAGTAACCTTGTCTTTATTTGGTTGCTGGAAGACAGATTTTAATTAGCCCATCTTTCATGTTGCTGGGGAACTTTCTGTGGTCATTTTTAATTCCCTTGCAGAGAAGCATCTCAGTGCTTCAGCTCTTGTACACCTTCATGTCTGGTGCCCACATCATCCCTTTACACCACTGTACCTCAGGCATGGTTTGCAATTTCCCCCACTTCCAGAGGGCTCATGGAGAACTCAGCTCAGCATCACACCCAGGACTCTGTTTGCTACCTTCAGCAAATTATTCTCAGTTCTAAAGCATTTTATTTATGAAACATTTTCTTAAAAACTAATGCGAAGTGGAAACCTTATGTTTAAAGGCAGCAAGCCAGAAGTGCACGCCTGTGATGCAGTTTACAACAAAACTGGTGAAGGACAGAACCTCAGCTCCCACTGGAACCAGTGTAACCTCATTAATTTGTGCCCATTCACCAGGTCATCCTTAGTTTTTCAACCTGATGCACAAAATTTAACCTTTGGATTGGTTATCTTTTCTATAAATGAAATGTTTCCTTTCATAAGGAATCTTATATCATCTCTTTACACCACTGTACCTCAGGCATGGTTTGCAATTTCCCCCACTTCCAGAGGGCTCATGGAGAACTCAGCTCAGCATCACACCCAGGACTCTGTTTGTTACCTTCAGCAAATTATTCTCAGTTCTAAAGCATTTTATTTATGAAACATTTTCTTAAAAACTAATGTGAAGTGGAAACCTTATGTTTAAAGGCAGCAAGCCAGAAGTGCACACCTGTGATGCAGTTTACAACAAAACTGGTGAAGGACAGAACCTCAGCTCCCACTGGGATCAATGGAATCTCATTAATTTGTGCCCACTCACCAGGTCATCTTTAGTTTTTCAACCCAATGCACAAAATTTAACCTTTGGATTGGTCTTGTCTATAAATGAAATCTTTCCTTTTCTAAGGAATCTTATATATTGACAGAATATGTAACAGGAATTCAAACTCTAGGAAGAGGAGCTACTACTTTTCAGGAAAAACTTTATATGTTTAGTAAGTGTGGTCAGCCAAAATAAGTGGTCCATTATGCACAGGATGACAGTGTCATAAAGTTTTTTAAAATGGACTTTTGTCTGTCAAAGGGAGTTGGGGAATTGCTTATTCTACTAAGTTCTAGATCCTTTGGTAAGAAAGATTATTTATATACACATTAGTTCATTTCAAAACTGCTAATCTGATTTTTTCATCATTATATAATCCCACAGTTTTAAAAGTTAAGCATCTATGGTCTGGACTCCTTATAGTATAAGAAATTGCTTGAGTAGTCTTTGTCCAACACTCTCCCTCTTTTAAAAAATGACAAAAGTCACCCTGGCACTAACAATAATAGCTCCCTAATATCTCAAATTGCAAGTTGTTGAAGAATGAAACTTGATGTGAACCGAGCAGGACCAAAGGCAAGCATGGAAATGTCATGGAGAAATACACATCCACACACAATTTCAGTTCAATTTCAGCATTTCCCACACTGCCACTTTATCCCCCTGAAGTTAAACCTCAAAAGTGCAAACTCCGCTCCCAGTCTGAAACCAAAACCCCACTGCCAAAACCATGTCTTGGACAGCTTTCAGAAAGCAAGGGCAACAAAAGATCTGAAGTGCACAAAAAAAAGTGAAGTACATCTCATGGCCTCTGTGCAGGAGTGAAGCTTCATCATTTGCATGTGTATTTCACACAGTAGAGCTTAAAAACTCATTCCACAATCCTATTTATTATTCACCATGATATCAGACCAGAGGAAAACTTGTATTTCCTTTCATCACTACAAAAACCAGGTTGTTTGTGGTGGACTCTAAACCTAATGTCTGACATTTTGACGTCTCAGGAAACTGGATTTTATATGCCTAAAAATTAAAGAAGCACATTATCTAAAACTCTCTGGACTTCACAAAATATATTTAACACACTTTTCATTACATTGGCATATTTTGCAAAACGTTCCATAGCTGATGGAGAAGGAGATGACTTTGTGAGGCCATTGGACACAGAGAAAGCTGAGCTTCATGAGGAGTAAGGTGACTGTGTCTTTGCAAACACACTGTGTGAAACTCCTTGTAGGCACGGCCAGGGACTCACACATGGGGAGGTGATGGAAGAGACGATCAGCTCTAGAAAATGGTACAAATTGGCACAGACTGCTGCTCAGCCAAGGAATGGTAAATTCCTGAACTTCAAGAGAAAGAACAAAGTCTTAAGAGAGTTATGACCAGAGTTTTGTTAATAAAAGAACAAAAGAAAGGAGGGTACATAGTAGAGAGGGATGTAGAGTAGGGGATGCAGGAAGTGCCTTGTGAGAACCCCGGCCGATGGGGAGAGCAAGAGGGTGATGAGGACGGGAAATTAGGGCAAAAATGGAGCTGTGTCCCCCAGCCATGTGAAAGATCCCATAGGAAATGCCCCAGGGCCTCTCCCTTTATTTCAACGAAGTTACAGGACTCCTCTGTATCCTTTTCAGACACAAACATCCAGTGAATTTTCCCACAGGTTCATTACTCTGTGCCTCACAAGCTGACACAGGGCCCACCCTCAGTAACAGCAGGAAACCAAAAGTTTGGGAGGTCACCCTCAGGTGACAATAAAAACACACTCACTGCTGCTATAAATAAGAAGTTTGACTAGGCCAATATTCAAGCAGCAATCAATTTATTAATTAATATGGTAAAGTATGAGCAATACAGCGCTGGGTACAGTGGGGGAAGTTTTCCCTCCAACTGCACACCCATAGCTGAGGCTTACAGGTATTTACAGGGGTACTCATCAGCTTTCTCAGCAGTTTCTATTCCAATTTTTACTCATCAGCAGTTTCTATTCCCAATTTTTACATCACAATTCTATACACTATTGTGATTTAGTTTTTCTCAGGATGTATCCCAAAAGGAGCATCCCCAAATGGTGGGGGTCCAGTGTCCAAAAGAAGAAAGACGAATCCCACCTGGTGAAGTTCAGTTTCCAGATATGGGTCCACCTTTTGATTGCAAGGACTATAAATCTCATAACAGCGATGTCCAGCTTCCCTCGGTCAAACCTATTAGTCCTTGACTGATGTCCATCTTCCTTTCTCAAGCTGCATGTCTCCTTTTTATATATTCTAAAGCTATAGTTTCAAAAGATCCTTACTACAAGTAATATTCCAAAATTATACTTCAAAAAGTTTTTTTGCAAAACTCTTTAAGGCTTACAAGCAGAAAGTTCCTGTCAAAAAGCAACATCCTTAAAGCTTTAATTCAAACGCTTCTAAATCAACTTAAGACTTATAAAGGTTAATTGCAAACAAAGGATAGGAGCAAAGGCCTTCTTCCATGCTTTATTTTTCTCAGTTATTATTAGAATTCATCTTTATAACTGTCCCATGGTCGGTTTCCACACATACCACAATCACAAATACACACGTTGCCTGTATGTACCTGACGTTAAACACAGCTTTGTATTTCACACTGCTGTGGAGGCAGGCAAGGCTGCCGCTGTGGAGATCACCTTCAGGTGACAGTAAAAACACACTGACTGCTGTGGAGGTCACCCTCGGGTGACAATACGAACACACTCATTGCTGTGGAGGTCACCCTCGGGTGCCAATAAGAACACACTCATTGCTGTAGAGGTCACCCTCAGGTGACAATACGAACACACTCATTGCTGTGGAGGTCACCCTCAGGTGACAATAAGAACACACAGCCGTGGAAGGAGGCACGGCTGCCGCTGGGCAGCGGCCGCGCGGGGCCGGCCCCGAGCCTGCCCCGAGCCTGCCCCGGGAGCCGGGGGCAGCGCTGCCAACCGCGGGGGCGCCGCTTGTCCTGCGGTAAGCACGGAAGGAAGCACGGACGGACGGACACACGGACGGGAGGAGGGGAGGAGGCGGCCGGACCCCGGCGGGAGTCGGGAGCGGCTGCGGGCTCGGGCTCGGGCTCGGGCGGGAGCGCGGCGCGGAGCGGGCGCTGAGGGCATTGCGGGCATTGCGGGTAGGCCTCAAAGCCGCGGCTGCTGGGCTGGCCACGCCACGCACCCGATAAACGCTTAGCCACCACCATATAGACATCTATTACATATATATATATATATATATATATATATATATATATATTATATATGTGTGTGTGTGTTTGTGTGCGTGTGTTTAAAACAGAATGCTTTTTTTCCCTTCTCCCCCCTCCCTCCCCCAGCACCTAGCCAAGTGCAGTGAGGGTTTTAAAGAGGACAACAGCAGATATGGTTACTTTTTGTTTATTTCAATCTATCCGGCTTTCGCCGCGTAACTTTCTCGTCTTTTTCTCCGGCTTTAAGAGGGTGCAGCAGCTGCTGTTTGATTTTATTAACAATGCACGGTGTTTGTTTTCTTTAAGCTTTGTAGCAATACAGTCCATGTGAGCTCATTTTCCAGGTGCTGTTTGCTATTGAAGTCTGGTTCCACTGTGTGTAAACTGCCTTCGTGCCTTTAACTTCAGAAATGCGAATTTCAGAATTTAGCCTGTCTGTGACAACCTAATTAGCACTGAGATGACCTCAGAGACCTTTGAGAAGTGCAGAGCTGTGTGTGGGGAGCACGGAGGACACAACAAGTGGCAGTCCCATCAGAGGGGAATTTGAGCTTGCAACTTTTAAAATAATTTAATGGGTCAAACTGCAGGGATGGGTTTTTGAGGATTTAATCGCTGCAGTGTTTCAGTCGCAGGTGGAGCTGTCAAGGCCCAGGTGCCACTGGAGCCCTGCCTGTGTCCCAGCCCGACTGTGCCTTCCCCTGGGTGCTCCTATGTGAAAAATAGGAGTTATGGCTAAAATAAGGTGTTCCCACAGTAACTGCAGAAATTCCTGGTGAGTTTTGAGTCCCTACAGGGTAGGGGGACTGAGACCCATTCTCTAAGATTGAGAGCATTGCCTTGTTTCAGAAATCAGTAAAAAAAAATGATACATTTCCATTTCTCCAAATAAACTTTAATATTGAGCTGAGGTAATTTTATACTTTATGCATTTGCTTGGGTTTATTAAGAAAGAGGGACTACAATATGTCAGCTGTTGAGTTTTAGATACTTCAGTTCAATGCTATTTTACTCTGATATTCAGAATAGCTACTCTAAAAGTTTTACTACTTAAGGTAAATGAAGGTTTAGCTGAGGCTTATGAAATACAAAGCTGTGTTTGGTGTCAGGTACTTTCAGGCAATGTGTGTATTTGTGATTGGGATATGTGTGGAGACCAACAGTGGGACAGTTGGGAATTCTAATAATAACAGAGGAAAGTAAAGCATGGAAAAAGGCCTTTGAACCTATCTTTTGTTTGCAATTAACCTTGGTTGATTTGGGAGCATTGGAATTAAAGCATTAAGGATGCTGCTTTTTGCTTGTAGTTATTCCTTAAAGTGTTCTGCAATAATAACCTTTTGAAGTATAATTTTAGAATATTGCTTGTATCCTTGAAACTAGAGCTTTGGAATATATATAAAGGAAATATGCTTATCTCACACCTTAATAAAGCAGAGAAAAACAGCTTGAGAAAGGAAGATGAACATCACCTCAAGGATTTATAGTTTTGAGCAAGGGAAGCTGGACATCACTGTTAGGAGATTTATAGTCCTTGTCATTAAAAGGTGGACACACATCTGGGGAGCTGGACTTGACCAAATGGGATTTGTCTTTCTTCTTTCAGAAACTGGACCCCCACCATCTGGGGATGCTCCTTTTGGGATACATCCTGAGAAAAACTAAATCACAATAGTGTATGGAATTGTGATGTAAAAATTTGGAATAGAAACTGCTGAGAAAGCTGATGAGTGCCCCCATAAATACCTGTAAGCCTCAGCTATGGGTGTGCAGTTGGAGGGAAAACTTCCCCACTGT
This sequence comes from Melospiza melodia melodia, assembly GCF_035770615.1. Classification (NCBI taxonomy): domain Eukaryota; kingdom Metazoa; phylum Chordata; class Aves; order Passeriformes; family Passerellidae; genus Melospiza; species Melospiza melodia. The sequence continues at coordinate 6,125,183 of NC_086205.1, read as the reverse complement.
ACCCAGCGCTGTGTTGCTCATACTTTACCATATTAATTAATAAATTGATTGCTGCTTGAATGTTGGCCTAGTCAAGCTTCTCATTTATAACAGGGTGTGCAATTACCACTCAAATGCTGGTGTGGATATCACCCTCTCACCAAGCACTGTGCGTTTTTCTGAACAATAATTAGCAGAAATGAAGAAATTTGTCACAAAGTATAATGGGGAACTTCAAAAACATGAGAAATGTCATGCAGCCCAGTGATGTGGCACAGGCATGTCTTGCTCTGTGTTCTGGAAATCCTGTCTCATGCTGTGGGTGCTATATATAATTATTTTGTATTTGAGTGTTCTGCAGTAGCACTGCTAGGGGTTTCATTAGCTTGCTGCCTTGTAAAACCAGCTTTATAAGAGCTGATTGAAGATGTTTTCTTTACTACTTAAATTTATCTTCCATTTGTGTGTGAGCTCAGTTTCTGAGATTTGCCTTAGGATATGCTAAGTGTGTTTTACTAGTTGAAAGAAAATTACAGAAGTGTTGATAGACGAAAAAAATCACTCTGAATGGCTTCTCAACAGGAACTCTTGAAGTTTTAGCAAGAGTTTGTTTTGACATATAAGTTGGTGCTTTCACTAAATCAGCAGTTTGTTTGCTTAAAAATAGGCTCCCAGAGCTGCAGTTCTGTGTGAATCCTCTTTCTCTGTAAATCAGTATATTGTGCATTGTGGGTGACTGACTCGTACATGCCAACAGAAGGAGGACTCAGAATAGTTTGGACAATTCTTCTGTAGAAGAAGAAAAAGCTTATTTATTAGTGTGATATGGGCACAAAGAATAGGAAGGGAGTCGAGGGTCAGATATTGAGTGATCACTAGGATTATTGGAGCAGTAATTATAAAGGTCATGCTGCAGGAAATACAAGATGTAGGAGATGATCATATTCTCTTGAGTTGTGGAAATGCTGCAGAATTGTGCAGGGAGGGGTGTTGTGTGAGGCCAGTGGGATCCTGCACTACCCAGCAAACACTGGCTACGAGCTGTTGGCCAGTCTGCTCCTTTTTTACTTATTTTCTGCATGGTTCTGGGTTAGTGGAGTATCACTGGCCTTATCACCAGATGAAACTGCTGCAGAGCTCTATGCCTAAGTTTTGCAAGTGCTTTATGAGCACTTGACAATAGAACTTTAGAATATAATTAATGCCTTTTGCACAAAATGGGATTATTTCACTATTTTCCCTGATACAGAAAAATAACATTAAGGATGTTATGCTTTGGTTGTATCTACATATTTGCTGTTTAAAGACAGCAGAAAATCTGAAATAACCACAGAATATTTAGTAAATGCACAAATAGGGATGTTAAAAATAAGGTAGTTTGCTGTTGATGTGAAGGAATAGTGTTTTCAGATTTCCATGTTGCTGAATTGTTGTATTCCTTGTTGCTGTTCAGGCAATGGGCAGCCTGTAAGTGTGATTATTTTGCAGGATGATTAAGAATGTTAATAACATATAATATTCTTAAGAATACTCAGAAAAACACTAGGATATTATCATGGGAGTATCTCTGTGGATAATTTAGTGGCTGGACTCTGGGACCAAACACTCCTGTGCCCCACTGTGGAATTCTAGTTACAAACTTGCAGCAACTCACAGGCTAAAAAAAATGTGTTGTTCACTTGAATTCAGACTCTGTTTTGTGTGTGTTGAGCATATAATCTTTGTAACCTTGTGCTAAGCAATAATTCTGCTCAAATTTTTCAGAGTAAAAAATTGTTGAAGGCAGTGCTGTGTTCATTATTAACTGGAGGTTCGATATTTGCATGTATTTCAGACTGCGTGAGTCCTGTGCTCAACTTATTATTTATATTTCTTGTGCTTTGTCAGCGAGTGATTTTTGTGGTGAATTTTCTCCTTTGGGCACTTTAGACTGCTGAATCTGTGCAGCAGTGGAGCAGAAAGAGTTGGGATTGGAAACTGAAAACAGAGAAGTGGTTTCATTCAGAAGAAAAAACTCATTCCAAGCAAATGGAGCCATAAGCCATGTTTAGGTTTTAGAGATGTAACTGATGGAGAGGTTGGGTTGGTTCTTCTGTGGAAGGGAATACAGCCTGAAATAAAGGAATGGCAGGAGTGAAGTATGCTGTGATTTGAAGAATTATAATCTTCAAAAGGAGGGGAGGAGACACTTCTGCTGAGGCTGCTTTCTCTGGCTTGGCTGCCACCAGGGCACTTTTAATTTGGGCCACAGGCAGTTTTCTATGAGGTGTTTTTGTTTTGCTGGGAAAATTTGGTCCCCAAAGTGAGCAAATCGTCTGTCTCTGGCAAACCCCCCTGTGCATTGTCAAAGGCAGCATTTGCTGTGGTTTGAGCCATCTTCTGTGTTAGATGTGAAAAAGCCCGGATGTGAAAAAGCCCAGATGTTTTTATAGGCTTGGATGAGTTGCTGCTCTGGTGAATACTGCACTGAGGAGGGGAGCAGATCTTGGGATTTCTCTGAAGCTGCAGTGGGACTTGTGTTCTCTGACTAAAATTCTGGTGTGGGGATTGGAAGGAGCAGCTTCATGGTTCTGATACAGTGAATTTGATAGGAAATTATGCATCCTGTCATGGCTTGCAGTGAAAGTCAGACAGATGGGGTCCACCTGAATCACTGGAATTTAATAATAATAATAATTTGACTTATCATGTGGCCCTGAAAAAGCTGTTTTGGAGGGTTACAGCATCATATTGGGCTGTGTATAATATATATGTCCTTGTAAAATCCTTTGTGGCTGAAGTGAGTTACTTCTTGATGAGTAAATTAAATACTGCCCCAGATTATGCATTCTCCATTTTTCCTCACCCAGGTACATATTTATTTCATTATTAAAGGGAAGGTGGGGATATACAGGTAAATATTTGTCACTGTTGTGGAGGAGAGAATTATTGGCAGCAGAGAATTATTATTATTATTATTAACAGCATGAGAAGCTCTCATATCCAATCATATTTTTAGGGATATTTGTGTGCTGTGGTTTGCTATGATTTGGGTCAGCTACTAATGTAATTTTATGTCCTGACTTTCAAAGTCTGTCTCACAACTCTAATACTTTTAGTGTCACTTGGTCTCATTGTATCTGCATGAATTTATATGAAGTGATGATGTGGCCCAGTAAAAGAATGGAATTGGGCAGCTTTGAACTTGTTTAAATCTAAATTTCATCTAAATTAATCTAGATTCCCCCTCACAGGAGGAGATAATGCTTTAATCCTGTGCTAGGATTTGGTTTATTTGTGCTTTTTGCAGAAATGTTTCCCTCAAGGGTGAGTGACTCACAGCATGCACGTATCAGTGCCTTGTTCTCCAGTTTACTAATTTAACAGCTCATGAATCAGACTGTGCTGCTCAGCACTCCATTCTGCTGCTGATAATTAATCAGATATGGCTCTAATTACTGACTTTCAGCAGAGCTTAAGTGTGGTCATCTGTAACATCATCTCTTATTGACATATTGTAGGAATACAGGCACCAGGGACAGAACTTGCAGGAACTATCTCATGAAAATCATGATGCTTTGTCCACCATCAAAGCTTTTTTCTATAGCTTGAGTGTGGCCTCCCCATCTGGAGGTGAGTGCCCTTTTCTGCATTGCCACACCATGTCCCTGTTGCTGGAAGCTTCCCAAGCTGCAGACTGGGATATTTGGGAATGCTCTGCTTGCCCAGGGCTGCTGGAACACGGGCCCAGAGCAGGGCACACAGACTCTGTGTCTAAACTTCCCCCAGGGTCTGAGTGCTCAAGGGAGCTTAGCTGAAAAATCACTTTACTCCCTTTTTTTTCTGTTACTTTGATTAAGGTGTTCTAATGATTTGAAGCCCCCCAGGTAATTAATACCAGCTGAGATAGCAACTGAATCAGAAAGTTTTGTTTCAAATACTAAATGTTTTCCTGGACCTGTTAAATAGGTGTAGGGTGCACCATATTTGGGGATAGTAAAAATAAAAACACTGATTTTAAAATAAGTAAGTATACACTTAAATATATAAACAAACATAAACATAACATTAGTATATATAAACAAACATAAAAATTAAAATGTATAAACAAATACAAACACCCTTTATATTTAAATATATATTTAAAATATATATATTTATGTATATATAGGGTGTTTATGATTTTCTAGATGTATATCTTGTGAAATGCTTTTTCATTACATATGTATTTTCTATAAGTAAAATCTTGGTTTATTGTGGGGGTTTTTTTCTCTGTTTTCTTTTTTGGTTTTGTGTTGTTTGGTTTTTTTGGTCGTGGTGGTGGTTTGATTTTTGAATTTCCATTGTCAGTATGCCAGCTTGAAGTCTTTCCCTGGAGTTTCTGGGGTATAAATGAGTAAGAGCTGCAACAAAACTGTCCAACACCTTTGTTTCAGGTGAGGAATAGTCTGTAGAATTAAAAGCAAAGCAAAAGCAATTATTCAGTTGAGATGTCAAATAAAGGAACAGCTATGGAAATATGAACTGCACTTGGTCAGAACAGGAGGGAGCACAGGAGGGCTGTGAGCCAGCAATGAGAGCTCCATTTCAGGGCAGAAACACCTTCCCCCATCCAATGGAGATGCATTTACAGAATTGCTGATACTGAACAAAAGAACAGTTTTGGTTTTTTTCTGAATAAAGAAGCTATACATTTTCCATACAGTTTTCGTGTGTGAGGTTTTGTGTCTGCACAGCGACAGTAAAGCAGAGGAGAGAGCAGGGTGCTCTCCTGCTGCTGCTCCCATCAGGCCATAAAACTTGATGTCTTTCAGTGGCTCTACAGCCAGCGTTTTCTCCCCAGTATGTCTCCCCTAGTATGATGAGAAATGAGGAAAATAGAATAAAAACATTATAAAACAATTGTATTCATTACTAGATGTTGGAGGTACAGGTAGCACTTAATGCTTCAAAGGATTTTCTCAGTAAAAAGGTTCGAATGTCAAAGGTTCAAAAAGTCAGAAGTGACAATATTAACACTTGTTACTTGGTGCACTGAGTGCTGTTCCATGGTACAGTCCCAGTCTTCAGGTTGTAAATCCTCCATAAATGAACTGATCAGGTTGGCAGCTATAAAACATGGACTTGGCATGGATTTAACCATTATTATGAAATTTTTCTAGGTCAGAGAAAGGGGAGAGGGAGAAAGGGATGGTAAGAACTGGTAACTACAAGAAGTGGGCTCTGAGCTACAGCTGCAGTGCAGAAGGAGAACGAGATTTGGCTGATGAGAACACACAATCTGTGCTGGGTTTGGTCTGTTATCCCAGGCCTGGGTTCTGAAGTTTGGGATGCAGGTGTCTGCTGCAGGAAGATTCTGTTTGATGAGGGGGCTGGAGGCCAGGGAAGGGAGGAGAGTGGTGTTTGTATGATACACAGGTGTGAGCAATGTAGACATTTCAAATTCTAGGAAAAGACTTTGGATTTGCAGACATGGATGTGGGACACACTTGTTTTTATCATGCCAGTTGTATTCTGGATTAGTTTTCAAAAGAGTTATGCAAGTAAATAGCTCCAAGCACAGTGGCTTTAAACTGATTTTTGCTACATTTTTAGTAGATGACTGACAGTTTAACCAAATTATGAGAGGGTTTTTTGTAAACACCCCTGCAAGGCTCCTCACAGAGCAGATTTCCTGACACAGCCGTGCTCCCTCTGCAGGTGCCCTGCCCCTTGCTCTGCCGTCCATGCCCATGCCCATAACCTGGCAGGAAGCGTTTGCCAGCCCCCAGTGCTGCCTGCCCAGCTCCCAGGAAGTCACGCTGCAGGATTGGGTGTTGCACCTGAGGATTTGTCACATGTTGCAAAGGTTCAGTGAAAGAAGTTACTTAAAAAAAAAAAAAAATTGCTTTTGTAGCAGGCCTGCGGATTCCAGCATTATCAATGGCTACAAAGACAGAACAAGACCTTTCTCTCTAATAAAAGCAAGTTAAAAATTAAAAAGTGGTAAAAAAATTTGTCAGGATTTAGACATAGGAATGTAAATTTCTAGAAGTATGTTGTAGCCGTGTCTGTGTGTGGGGAAGCAGAATGTGTTGGTGTTTTCCTAATTAATACCCAGGAGCAGCTGTGTTCCTGAGCAGGGGCTGAATGCTGGGACAGGACTGATATCTGCACACTGCACTGGTACTCCAGGAACACCCAGCCCTGGAAACAGCTCCTTTTACTTCAGGAACTAAGGGCAGACTCCTCTTTCTCAAGTTTGTCTTTTAATTTATTTTTTTTCTTCAGGAAGGAGCTGTAATGTTTTGCTGTCAGGATGAGGAGCAGGATCCCTGTCATCCTCCTGGCCTGTGGCTCCTTTAACCCCACCACCAACATGCACATGCGTTTGTTTGAGCTGGCCAGAGACCACCTGCACCAGACAGGTCAGTGAGGCCTGGGAAAAACTCAAAAAAGTGAGTTTTAATACTCACTGAGATCAGCTCTTACTTTACAGCTGGGTTCATTTTAATATTCTTCACTGATATTAATGTAAAGCTTTCATGGGATATTCAATATAGAAAGTCTGGCATTACCTCAGTGTATCAGCAATGAGTGCTCATGCAAAGAGAGTAAAAGTTTTATCAGCAGTTTGAGGATCCTGCTCATGGCACTGGCTGAACCTTGTGAAATAATATGGTTAATAATTTTGAAACTTAGGAAGATCTTTTATGTTCTAATTCCGTGCTTTTCTGATACAATGTGCTTCAATGTGAAGAAGAGTTCAGGTAGCAGTTTTGACAGCCGGGGGAAATTGGAGAAAAGATGAAATGTTAATTATTCATTATCTGTCTTCACTAAGAGGCACTTCATCTGTCCTAAAAAAAGATCAGAAAAGCGAGATGCCACAGGCTAGAATGTTTTGGCAACAAAAGAGCAAGGTGGTAACATCAGGAATTTAAGAAAGAACCAGAAATGCCACTGGAAAGCCTTGAACTCTAAGCTTGAGCAGCTCCTTAGTTGCTCAGGGATTTTTTATTTTTTTCCATCTGCAGCTAATATATGCAGTTATGTTTCTGGAAGTGGTTGGGAGGGAATCATTATTTATTGGAATCTGACAGACAAGATTCCAGGGAGGTGGTTCAGTAGGAACCTAAGCTGCAAATAATAGTAAAAGGAATTTGGCTGTCAAATTGAGCAGGGGGAGAGAACCTGGGAACCCACTGATAACCAGTGTGCAGTAAAAGCAGCAGTTGCACACTCAGAATATCCTGTGAGGAAACTTTGACTGTCATGAGGAGGAATTACAGAGCTGGCTCTGAGAGCAGCCTCTACAAGTCGGTTTTCCTAGAACTAACATTATTTTGTTGCTCCTGTAGGACTAGAAATAAAGGGTTAAAAAGAGATTTTAATTTACTTTTTTCACTGTAATTTTATAAATGATTCTGCTCTCCAGATATGCACAGAGTAGAAAGGTAATATGAGACCAACTGGTAATTCTGTTTAAGTCATAAATTGTAGTCCAGTAACATTTCTCTTTGCCTTTAAAGAAGGACTGAACTGGGAAATTAATTATTATTCTGTCTGAATCAATTTCATGTCTGGTCTGCCCCAGGGTCAGTTTAGAAAGACTCCACCCCTTACTCAGGGCAGTTTGCTTAAAATCTAGTAATAATCATATTAAAAATGAAATTTTGAAAGGTTGAAATGGAAATTGTGCATTATATTATACCTGATGTCAATGCCTAGTTCTGGGTAGGGTGCGACTTGCCTTTTGGCTTCTTATTTTCATTTGTGAAGCCTTACAAGTACAAGGACTTTCTGCATTGCATAATCCTTCTTTGGTGTCTGGGTTGCTTACAGCATTGTCTTTGCACTCTCTGAAAGCTTCACCCAGCGTGGCAGCAAAGTCAGAGCCCTCAGTTTGCCTGCAGCAGCTTTACCCATCCTGAGCAGAGGTGGCTGCACCTTCAGGAGCTCCAGGAGCAGCTGGATGTGTTTGTGCTCTGTGTGTGGGTGTGTGGTTTGGTGCTCAAACCCCACCTGTGGCCCCTCCTCGACAGGGAAGTTTCTCAAGCAGAAGGGGTTGGCAGCATGCTATAAAAATGACTGATTCTGGATGCCTCTTTTATAGCAGAACCATTCCTACCCAGCGAATTTATTGGTCATTCTCTCATGATTTCAGCCCTGTTTCCACTTCTGTGGTTAGCAGGGAAGGAGAGGAGAAATTGGAGCTTATTTGCTGAGAAGAAGCAGCAGCTGCAGCCTGGGAGCTGATGGAGGGGCTGGAGAACAGGAGTTGTCTGACTTGAAGCAGCAGTGATTCCCTTTCAGAGGGAACAATGCTCTTTGGAGCTGACATCCGCACTGGATGCCTGAAATGAGTGAGGAATTAATTGATTAGTGTGAGGGAGGTGTTTCCTAGGCTTGGTCTCAGGTTTTTGGTTGTTAATTTCTGCCCCAAGATGAGTGAAAGGTCTCTGTTTTGGCCCATGCATCTGAAGAACAAGTCAGAGCTCTTCAGTTTTTGGTCTTGAGGTTGTTTATTAATTCTTACCTATAAAATTTTCTTTCTGCCCAGCTGAGATCTGCTCAGCAGGGCAGCCACAGTCACTCTGTGTTGTCCTTTTATACTACAAACTACCTATAACATATTTACACTTAATTCCCAATACCTATCACCTGTGTTAGACAGTGAGCTTCTACTCTAAACCAATCCCAAAGTTCCAGCAACGCAGCAGAAAATAGAGAACAAGAAGATGAAGAAAGGCTGGACACACCCAAGTTCCTCCATCTTGTCCCCATAACCCCCATACCAAAAATCCTAAAATCCACATTTTCACCCCGTGATAGCTTCCTTATCATGCCACCTAAACTTCTGTGGCTTTCAGGTCCTCATACAAAGCTGGTAATTTGCTCCACGGGTCACAATCAAACCCACAGGTGTTCTGGGCTGTGTGCCAGGGTCTCTGAGCCCCCTGGCAGGGTCCCAGCAACTCTGGACACCCAGAGGGATGCACTGAGTTCCGACAGGCTTGGGAATGGCTTCATCCTCCTGCTGCTTCAGTAGTGCTGCTCCATCACAAATCAGGCTGAAATGATGAGTTGGGCCGTGGCTTGGCTGGAGTTCAGTCACCAGCCTTGGAAGTGTTCCAAGCACGTGTGGATGTGGCACTTGGGGACATGTTCTAGTGCTGAGTTCCTGGTTGGACTCAGTTATCTCAGAGGGCTTTTCCAACCTCAGCAGCTCCAGGATTCTGTGAGTTCAGAGGCAGGTTTCAGTGCCATGACTGGTGTGACTATCCCTGATGTGCATCCTGACTGACATCTCCAGTAATTCTGTCTGCCAGCTTTTTGTACATCACGTCAGTTTCTAAATGCTGCCTAATCTTATTTTTCATACATCCCTATTTTAAGTAAGACATTTTATTGGGTTTCTTTAAGTGCAGTTTCATTGCCACATGTCAAGTAATTCATCCTTTTTCTGTTAATATCAGCCAATAAATCTTGTCATGCTGCCTTTTAAATACAACACACATAGCTGTGTGTGCCTGAATGACTCAAATCATTCTCTTTACCTGGATTTTCTGTCTACTCTTTTGAATCTGGCACTTTACACATCCTCAGACAAAGCTAAAATTTTCCAGTACTCAGTCCCTTGTTTTAAAATTGTTTTTTGAAACTGCAGATGCCTTTAGAGTATGAATACCTAATATCAAGTACTTTTACTTCTCTGTGACTGTATTCCTCATTTGACCTTAAAGACCAAAGAAATAGAACTAGAATCAATCTATCTATTTTTAATCTTGTTTCCCAAGTGTTGACAGTGGAGGATACATCCCCAAATTTCCAGGTGAGACTAAAAGCAATGCAGGTCAAAGGAGGGGGGTGTGAAAGACAAGATGTTTTATCTGTGGCAAGACAAATGCCAGGGGAAGGTGAAGGATAATGAGTTATTATCTTATGAAAACTGGGGAAAATGGGAGACCATTACTGGATTCTATCACAGTCTGGCTCTCTGCAACTCCAAGTCTGGTCCAGCCTGGGGGAACGTGGCAAAAACAGAGGGACAGGAACGATGGACTTGCCCAAAAATAAAGAACTTTATTAGCAGTATAACAAAGGCAGAAAGCTCATGATCTGAGGGGCAAGATCCAAAGGCAGGGGCTGTGGGGAGCATAACAAGATACAGGGAGGGGTGTTCTGAGGGTGAGGGTCCAGTCACCAACGCGAGCTGGGAACACGACCTTGAACGTGACAGGTTCCAAACTAACTGAGAACAAGAGCCAGAAACATGACCTAATCTAGAACAGTTCATTAGCATCCCATTAGCATGCCATTAGCATACTGACTCCCATGAGCACACTCTTCTGGCCATGACCTGACCAGGTATGTCCCTTTCAGTATCCCACTTCCCATGGTCTCAGGTTGGTGCCTCCTGTGTGTGCTGCCGAGGCCAAACCACTGCTCATCTCAGCTGGCTGCCTTCCTCCAGCTTCTCCTGTTCACTGGTAGGGCAACACCAGGAAGCTGCAGAGCTTCTCTGGGAGCATTTTCCCTTGACACTGAGAGGAAAATGAGTAGTGAGCAAGAGTTAAATGCCTGGAAGTGTTTCATTTATTTGCTTTTCTGTAGTGGTTATTTACTTTTGTTACTGACTTCTGGCATAATTTCTCCCAGTGAATTACAGACTTACTACCAGAAGAAATTAATCTTTAGAAGCCTCACCAAAATACACAAACAATTTTGTATGAATTGGCATTTGATAAATTTGCTTTAGTATTAATAAGCTAATTAAGCATTACAATTAATGTTAGTGTTTGTGACAATTTACAGTGACACCTTGATAACAGAAAACTAAATACCTATTTTCTTTAATAATCTCCTTTAACATGTTTGAGGGACAGTCTTTGTTTCATTCCTTTTGTTATATTTAGTTTTCTGAGCACTAGCCACTTCTCCTAAACAGTTCTTAGAAAATGCCAGTGCATAGCAAGAGGAACTTTTTTTGGGTAGGTTTATTTTGAAAAACAAAGCCACTTGAGGGCCTGGAGGACTTTTACACATATTTAGGACAAGTAATAATAACAAACTACATGGTGAAAACAAATAGAATTCCAGAGAAATAGAATTTGAAGGTGATTCTGGACCAAGGAAGGTATGAAACAACCTGTAATAATTTATGGGAGAGAGAAGAGAATTGCAATGGACATTAATAAAAGCCCGAGGTGACAGAATTTAATTATTTTGTCTTCACACACCTGCCAAAACTGAGGGGCATATTTGAACAAGCGAACTTCTAAATTACTGAATTGGAAAGAAGTTATTTAGAGCCAGTAATAAAATTATTTCCTATATTTTGACAGCTAAAGCTTGTGTTTCTGTTTGGAAGGCTCTCGTGCATCCTCTTTGCACAGTGCTGGTTACTCCATTGTGAATCTCCTCAAGCCATTCCTGTGTTTCACTCTTTGAAGTGTTACCAACCTTGCTTTTTATCTTCCAGTTGGTTTCATTTCTGCTTGGGAACAAGCTGATATGGCACCAGAAGCTCTTATCTCATTTCATTCATGCAGCTCAAGGGCAGATGAGAGACTGAAATCTTTCCATCTCACAAGGATGTGGCAGACCCATATGCTTGGTTAGCATGAGCTCACAGAAATGTGATTTTTTTTCATTTAATATATTCATTTAAGTTATAAGGCAAGAACTTATAGCCATAGAAATGTAAAGAAAGTGAAACATGGCAAATAAAATCATCATGTAGGAAAAACCTTTTAATAAGGTTAACGTAGTAGTGAATTCAAACTGCAGTTTGAAAAAAAGTTTCCTTCCCTTTAAACGAGAAATGAATTTAAACTGTAATTTCTTTCCCTTTAAATGACAACTTGTTATAGCACTGTATAATACCACAGTATGAGAGAATAATTGTTGTTCATAAATCAAGTGGAATTATTTCCAATTTCAAATCAAGAGATGGACTTAATTATATACACATCTTTGCATGATGCTGGAAAATTTTATCTTGCTCATTTTGCCTGTAATGAGAATATTTTAAAACAGAGGATGGTTTGAACTGACATCTTAAGAGGATGTAAATCTCATTGAATCTTACTGCTGGTTTTTTAAGTCCAATTCAATGAAGTTCTTTTGAAAATTTTATTACATCAAAATAAATGTGACATTGCTAGAGTGACATTTTCGTGTTGGAATATTAAATTGTCATGTACCAGTACCAGAAATGTCAGGGGTGCTGTTTTCCTTACAAAGCAATAAAGGTAGCATGCTGCATTGAAGTTTCTCTGTTAAAATAATTGAATTAGAAAAAAGGACAAGGATTTCTTCCCCTCCTCAGTAGCACATTTATCATAGTTATTTAAAATGCATGTGCTACGTGAGAAATAATTTTGTTCATTTCTGTTCAGCTGAAACACTCTTCCTCTCCTCTCAATTTCTCAAGGCTTGCAGCTTGTGGTGGTGCTTTATTTTTGTTTCCTGGTTTGGGGCCAGAACTGCAAAATCTAACCAGTCTGTTGTGGTATGTTGTGTTACAGGGGTAGAAAACCAGGGGCATATTATCAAATGTATTTAACACAGTCAGCCACATAGAAAGGCATTTAGTGGCTGCTGAGCTGATGTGTGGAGCACAGTGCTCCAAGTCTTGTTTTAGACTCCATTAGCCCCATCTTTGTGCTTCAGTCTCCTGATTTGTCTGAAGCACATCTATCACAGCTGCAGTAATGTGCTGTAATTCTTGCTTTAAAGCAAAGGAAGGCACAATGCTTCTGATAAATAACAATGATCAGATAGCTAAGAACAAAGGAGGGGTCAGTTAAGTCATTCTTTGCTCTGGCTATATCAACTGTACTAACTGGACTACGAAAATTAATTCCATCTAACAATTTTGATAGTGTGCAACATCAATTATTACTCTGTCTACATGGTTTAAAATTGTCTGTTTACTCAGCTTTCCTTTTTGGGTCATTTATTAGGATAAACATGATAGTAATTGTGAGCAATTCACAGAGAAACAAAACATTTTCATTTTAATTTTGTAATTGCTGGGAATGGATTAATAACAAAACCCAAATCAAGTTGTCCATAGCATCTCAAACCTTTGCCCTTAACCATGATTGTACCCTTTGAAGAGGTTGGACTAGGTGAGCTCCCAAGGCCCTATCCACCCTAAATTTTCAAGATTCTGTGAAGAGGACTTAATTTTCATATTTTCCTTTTCTTTTTTTTCCCAAAGGAAGATACCAGGTGATTGAAGGCATAATGTCTCCTGTTGGTGATAGCTATGGGAAGCAAGGCTTGGTGTCAGCAAGGCACCGGGTGGCGATGGCCAGACTGGCCCTGGAGACGTCTGACTGGATCCGTGTGGATCCCTGGGAGAGCCAGCAGGACACCTGGACAGAGACAGTGAAAGTATTAAGGTGATTACACTATCTTCTTCCTGTCTTGATGAAATTACTGACTGCCAAAAATCTGCCGTGTCAACGCACAGAACCTGCTCCTCTAAAACAGCCAGGCAAGTCAGGACTCTCCACCAGGAATCTTTCATTTGCTTCCCTCAGACCTCTGCAATTACCATGGTCCTGCCCTCATGTCCTTCAGGTAGTTGGATGCATGTGGAAAACCTCTGCAAAATGAAGGCCACTGCTGGGTTCTGCAGGAAAAGTTCCTGCCTCCCATGTTACCTTTCTTGGGTGTAAGTCTCTAAGCAGGTGATAGAGAGCTTGTGATCAGAAAGTAAGAGAGTTCACAAATGGTGCTGCTCTTCAGGAGCATCTCTGTTCCAGGTTAGCTATGGTAGCAGTATTATGCCTCCAGGTTTATCTGTTCACACATCCTTGTAAAGTTTTCTTATTAACACTAATGGTAAATTAAGCCCAAGCCCATAACTGCTGATGTTTTCTTTAAAATCTCAGAGTTTGCTTTGATTTTGTGCTAGGAGGAGAAATTAAACAAGTAGTCCAAAACTTGATGGAAGGACCTTGAAACATGTCCTTTCCATATGGTAATAAATGCATATGGGGCAGGGAGTGAAAACACAAACTTCTTGTGGTTACTGCTCTTTGGAAAAGGTGCTACAGAAGGTAACAGATACCATTAAACTGGAAACCTTCATGGAAGTCTACAGCAAATGTGCTGTAAGAGCTATCATTGATTCTTCATTTTTATCTCCATTTTCTAGGGGACTTTCTAAGTGGAAATAGGTGTTCAAGGCTCTAAATTGTGCTCACCAACAGCTGCCCCAAAAGCTCTTGTAGGTCTTTGTGAAAGCAGTTAAAAGCCAGACCTGTTACCTTACAAAAGCATCCATAAGAATTCATTGGAAACTTAGAAGCCAAAGTAGAGCCTTTTAGATCTGCTTTTATTTGCTTCCTTGAAGGAACACAGACATCCAGTTGCTCCTTTTGCCCCTTCCCTCCAGGCAGCAGAGCAGGATCAGGGTGGGAGGTTTTCTATCTTTGCAGAAAACTCTATTCTTTCTCTGATCATAACTGTATGTCCCAGTTAGAGAAGTCACCAAATGCTGTCCTACAATATGGCCTGGCTGTGGGGCTTTTGTCCTAAACTTCAGTGCAGTCAAACCATTTTCCTCCAGAGAAGCAGTCTCAGATCTTACAGATCAGGTGCTCCTACTTTGGTCTTGCACAGCTCCAAGTGAAGTGAGTACTGCCTGCAAGACAGGGTTTGTAAATCATAAATCCACTTAAGAGTTCTTCAGGATAAGAAATCCAGTAAGTAAACCCTATATGAATAATTTTCTGCTCAGGGAATGTGGTATGAACAGCCAGACTTCTCATCTGCCTAAAAAGTGAACCTCTAGTTATATTAGGAAATCCACAAAATGTTAAAATGGATGCTTGTTAAGGAGAGAAACAAGCTTAAATCTTGTTTTGTCCACAAATGTTGATGTGTATTAATGAGCTGAGCCAGTGCCATAATCCAGTGCTGAACCTTGTCCTTTGAATGGGTAAGCTGCATTTTGATGAAATGCAGGTGTTTGTGCTTTACACTGTATTTTAATTGTCACAGGTGAAAAAATATTTAAAAAGAGCAGATCCTTACTAAGTATAAATGGGTAATGGTTTATTGTAGAGTTGTTGTTCTTCACATTCATTCAGAGTTAATCTGTAGGTTCTTCACTCCTCAAAAAACCAAGGACTAACTGCTGCCTTCACAATAAACTCCCTCAGGTAGGAAACTTCACTACCAATAGAAAGAGATTTTCCCATTGCAAGGCTGAGGAAATCATTATTGTACCTAAATGTCTCTTCTTATCAGTAGTTTGAGCTGTACACTTACCTGCAGTAGAACATTTAGTCCTAAAACACATGAGTGGCCTTTTCCTACAGTACTTGTTTTAACTGAGTGCAGTAAAAATGTCACATTTCATCAAAACCTGTGGATTTTGCAGAGGATCCCAAGTAGCTGTGACACAAAAGAATTTAAAGCAGCAAAGCTCAAATCCCACTTATGGCAGTGCTATTAAATGAGTATGGAAATCTTGGAGACTCTCCCAAGGCTTTTCTTAGAGAGGAGGAGGGAACATAATAGAGCTGTTTTCCATTTAGCTGCTGTTGATGAGTATTCCTAGACAAGGAAGAAGTATTGTCAGTAGGCAAAGGACTGCATTCATTGCTCCTGTGGATTTGATTGGCATGCAGCTATACCACACAGTAATTAAAAATTGGCAAAGATCTGCATTACCCAACTTCTGTTGAGTTGTGCTTGTGATTTAGCTCTGTAGTTACTCAAAGCTTCATACACAGTTCAGAAAACGCTTGAGAAGCTGGCAGATGGGTTTGTCCTTTTTGCTGTGTCTAAACTAATGCAGCCCTACTTGCTCCAGCCCTTGAGCTGCTGAGCAGACCCAGGCAGCTCAGATTTTGCAGTGTTTGTAACGTTGGTCCTGCAGGGAGCTCTTTGCCAAACGTTCTTGTCTTTGAATCCTGGCCCAAGAATGTCAGAGCACGACACACAGTCGGCGTGCTTGGCTATACATAGCAGCAGCCTGTTTACAGCAAGGCAGGGTTAAAATTGGGTGTGTGGGAAGGCACAGACCCAGCTCCTGGTACCCACTCTCTGCTGCCATATGTGCCTCACCTCTTGGCTGTGCAGTTTTCCTGGCCAGTGGAATGTTGGCTTGTGCAAATGTGAGCAATGCTTAGGCCTGGCTCAGGATGGTGCAAGGCAGGGACTGTTCTAAACAAGCAAGGTTTTGTGATTTGGAAAGAAAAGGCCACTGCTATGAGGTAGCAATACCATTATTGCAGGGGGGCCCAGGGATAAGGAGTGATAAAGGATAAAGTAGCAGAAACCTGGAAAAACATGCAAAGAGATCCTTGCCTGCCTTCCTGGATCTGGACTCAGTAAAATTAGAAGCACAGCAGATGTCAAAAATCTTATGAGTATTTTTAGTTACTCTGAATTGTGATTCTTCTAATTAAAATAAACAGGAAAACAGCAAGGTGAAAACTCAGGGAACATATTTTTATGGAGAAGAGGAGGAGAGAGAACAAGAATGTCTCCGCCTCAAAACAGAGCACATGTTACAAAAACACTATCATGAGGGGTTGTATGTGACCAAAAAATCAGAGCTAGTGATTGAAGTCAGATTTAGTCCTGTTTCAGGCAAAAAAACCTCCTCTATGTTTTAAATGTAGTAGCTACCAAAATTGCCATAACAGTAGAATTTCAAAAATTTACAAACCAGGATGCCATTAAGGAGATCACATGTGAATTCACAAAATGTAACTACATTGATACTAATCTCATGGCAGCACGAATGTGCTAAATTCCAGAAAAATTATATTCCAATCCAAAGGGCAGAAAAGTAGACCCTGTTCTGGAGGGGGAAAGTGCCAGGTAATCACTTTGTTGCATGTCTGAGTATTGCCTCACACAGGAGCCTTTATTTTAAATGCAGGCACCATTATAATGAAGCACTCAGAACGTTCCAGTCCAAGGAGTTCACAAGAAACAAACTTCCCACGGAAAGTTCTACAGTGGACTCCCTTTCTTGCCAGCAACCAGGTTGGTTCATGACTGTAAACATGGTGCTGTGTTTATCATTGAAAACTCTACAGCTTTACCAGATTAGTAGTGAGAAAATTGAACATAGTAGCTGGTGAGTTTTGAGGGTTGGAGCTGTGTGCCAAAACCAAGCCATGCCAAATGCCAACTGCTGGGGTAGTTGTTCTGTAATAGCTCCCACACAGATAAGAGACCCTGGAGTTGTATTAATTCTTGATTTTATAAGCAACTCTTTAGCTCTGTCAGAGATGTACATTGTGGCCCTGCTTGTTTGGCAAAGCACAGAATACATTAATAAAAAATACAGGGATTGCTTTGAATTCTACTTCTAGTGTTAGACAATGGACAGAGTTTATGGATAGCGCAGTAGTGATGCTGCCATGTGGATGTTTGCTGACCACAAAAGCTCCTGTTGGCAGTAGAGGCACTGCAGGCTCTGGAAACAATGTCAGTTTTCAGTTCCCTATCTAATCCTCTTCCCTAGCCCTGTGGCTTGCCAGGATGCTGCTGGATTTCTGGTATATTGCCTTTTTCCTCTAGTGTTGTAGCACCTCTTGGACATCAATAATACATTTCAGTTGTTGCTGGTTGTTAAGGAGTTGTATCTTTACAGTTGGTGGAGGAAAGAAATCACACTTTTGACACATCACCACTGGAATGTTTCTTACATTCTGGATCTCTCTTTTAAGGTGTTTGTAGAAGACTTGCAGATGTGCTAACCATCAAACGAGTGTAAAGTGAAGGCAGCCCTCATTTCCTCTTCATTTCACATGCATACAAGGCTGTGAAACTACCTGGTCAACGTTTATACAACAATAATGATGAGTGCTGTGGAAGAAGTTTGAGGAAAGAGTTTTGTGCTGGGGCTTAGGCAGTGAACAGCAAATAAGAAATAGAGACAATAAAGAACAGCAGGGCAAGATGGTGTGGAGTAGCCAGGTTCAACCAAGTCTAATCTTTGTGCTAAATTATTTATTTTTATTTCCTTCTTCCCCTTTTTGGATTGCTTGAGTGGAGTAAAAATTCTCCTTTAACTGTGTACAGATAATATTCAATATGCTTTGAATGACGATGAAGTAGGTCATAAAGTAGTTGTGACCAGACATATAAAAACCTAAACTGAATTTTTCTTGCAACTTTCTGAAAAAAAGTCTGGAGTAAAGGTAAATAATTTAAAAAATAATTTTAAAAACATCTAGTGATGTTAAAAGTGATGAGTTAAAACTGATTTTAAGTATAAACTTCCTTGAAGATGGAGAAAGGATAAGACATCTGTTATTTCCTTTTGTCTTTCCAGTTCTACCAGAATTGAAGCTGCTCTGTGGGGCTGATTTTCTACAGACATTTAAGACACCCAATCTCTGGAAGGAAGAAGACATCAAAGAAATAGTGGGGAAGTTTGGTTTGGTCTGCATCAGCCGGGCTGGCTCTGATCCATCCCAGCTCATCCAGGAATCAGAGCTTCTATCTAAATTTCAGCACAATATTTTCCTAGTGAGGGAGTGGATCCAGAATGAAATCAGTTCAACACAGATCCGCTCTGCCCTGTGCAGAGGGCTGAGTGTGAAATATCTGATCCCAGACTCTGTCATTGCCTACATTGCACAGCACAACGTTTACACAGCCGAGAGCGAGCGCACCAACCAGGGGCAGCTGCTGCAGCCCCTCAGGCTGCAAAACACAGCACTAAACCCTCTGAGGGACTGATTCCTGCACTGTCATGGAAATCTCGTGAGAAAGTTGTTTCTTATTAATAATGAAGGGAAAGTCCAAGATTTCTTGAAATTGAACAGCTTCTTTGTGAAAATAAAAACAAGATCTTCACAATAAATATTCTTAATATTTCAATAATTTCAGTAAGTCAATAAATATTATTTAAGGGTCAAATATAGTACTTTCCTAACTTGTAATTCTGCAATCCTTACTGTTCTAAACCAGCAAAATACAATGAACCATAACTTGAGAGAGAGAGATATGTTTAAATATGTATTACTTCTAAACTTTGACTTTATAAGGCCCAGAATAACTTTTTTGATTTTTGGCAATTTGGCCAAGACATGGAAATTAATCTTGCTTCAATGCAAGCACTTAAAAATGCACATGCTACTTCTGCCACTTTTAAGGCTCTGGGTTCTCAAATGACAGACAGTCCTCATCCCCACATTTAAAGCTGTGTCTTGGTTTGAAAGTGTGCTGAGTAAGGCAGGAGCCTCCCTGGGAATGGAAAATGTAACCCCCCTCCCTCTGAATTGCTATAAATTTGAAATTAAGGGGCTCTCAGGCAAAGATAGGAGGATAGGAATAACAGTTCTTTACTAATATATAAAATAATAAATTTTAAAAAACCTACAACTTAATAGGAAAATTAAAATAATATGTAGTAGTATGAAAACACTGCCAGAGTGAGAATAGGAGCTGTCCCCCTGTGTGTCAGGGAGGTGTCCCAGCCCCATCCCGTGGGGGCTCAGCCCTCCTGCAGTGCCAGCTGTGGCTCTGCTGCAGCAGGGATCCTGCACAAGGGGGGAGTTTTCCTCTGCAGCTCCAGGGCTGCTGCAGATGGGCCTGGGCTCCCTCTGGCCATGCAGGGCAGCAGAAAGCTGCTCCTCTGGCAGTGCAGGGGGCAAAGGCTGCTGTGCTGTGCCAGGCCCAGATTGGATCCAGGCAGGAATGCTTGGCTCCTCCCCTGGGCGGAGCATCTCCCCATGGGATGCTGGGATTGGCTCAGCCCTGCAGGGACACTCAGTGGCCATGGACAGCAGAGATCTCCTGCAGGGAGGGTTGGCTGGGGGAGAGAGAAAGCAAAAACTGCCCCACCTGGTTGTAACAGAGGGTGATAGAATACACACTGCTGGTTACCGATTGCATTGCAACCTAAGACAAGTGGGTTTCTTTTCTTCTCTGTTCCAGAGTCTTCTCAAGAGCAAGGACTTGCCAAAGCCCCAAAGTAGATTAAATATCCAGTGGGGGCTTCAGTTGTACCATATGCAAACATCTGAGAGGCTCAGTACTTGAGCTCTGATGTTAGTGGGGAAAATCCACGCTCCTCTCTGCAGGTTGCCTGTTATGCTGATTGAGTGTTTTATTTCTGACAGGAGTCACTTTCAGAGAATCCAGAACTCTATAAAGTGTAAAACTGTGTTCCAGAGCTCCTCAACTGCAAGCATTCATGCAGCATTTATCACTGTACAGAGTAACCACTTCTTCCCAGTACAAGTTTCCACCTAAGTGGTGCTTCTGAGCCCCCAGCTGGCCAAGCGGCTCCCACGGGTGGTTCTTTAGGATTCAGGAGCTTGTGGAACAACTTAAAGGAATACCAGACACAAATGGCTTTGACTGAAATGGTCTGTATGATTGTTTTCTTGAAAGAAAGCGTGAAGTAGCTGAAACCTATTCAAGAAGAAGAATTTGGCTCAAAAAAGACACAAGATAAGCATTTTTATAACTTTGGCTAATATCCCAAAATTTATAGCTTGGCTGATATCTCAAACTAAAACTGTTTGAATGGCTTGTATTTTTTTTTTTTTTCTGAGAGGCAGGAAGAATGAAGAGTAATATGGTTAAAACGGATTTTCCTTACACAGTGATATGAAAGGTGAATATTTCATTTGTTTTAAATCAAGTCATCCTGCTGTCATGTTAGAAATCTCAAAGGCTCAGCCTTGTAGAAGGATTTAAAAGCAGCACTTCAGCAATAATCGGATTAGAAGGACTTGCATAGCTGCATGGTATAAAAAAGAGATAAAAGAAACCAGAGTCCCAACTTGCTACAAAGCAAGGCCGTGAGTTGTGGGGTGCAGAATCAACCCACAGTTCTGAGCCAGTGATTTTGACATTCACCTGGAGCAGGGATGCCTGCAGACTTCAATGGGTACTGGAAAATGGTCAGCAATGACAATTTTGAGGAGTATCTGAAAGCACTGGGTAAGGTTCCCTTCAAACTTCTTGAATGAATAATCAATGCCACCTTTCTTATTCTTTATGTGAATCTATTTTTTCTTGTACAGTCGTAAGTCATTTTTGTGAGAAGTATTTTTTTTCAGAAATGCACTTTAAGGATTGCCTTAAGCAAAATTGTTTTGCCTTAAGCAGCCTCTACCTTTTAGCATTTTGAAGGTTACATTAACAGACATTAAACCACATAGCTTGAGGAGGTATGTGGTGGATTCCAAACATAAAAGAATCTCCTATAATTTGAAAAGCAGCAAAATTTTCATATTTAATAAAGATTCAGTGTAGTACTTAATGCAATTTTGTATGTTTGTATTTGATGTTGTGTTAGTATCTCTATAGAAATATTAGAGGCCTTATTAACTGTCAAATACAAATGGTATTTTTTTATAGATTTCACATAATTGGAAAATTGAAACATTAAGTTATTTAAGTTATAAGAATTAGGTTACATCCTTTTTCTGGATGGGAAGGCTGGTTTGAAATATTTGGACATCTATTTATCTTTGTTCATTTCAGTTCTCCCTAGAAGCAGCAAGCTTCTCCTTGTGAAGACTTTCTGGATAAAAATAACTCTTTTTTCTTTTTCAGATGTAAATGTCGCTGTAAGAAAAATAGCAAACTTGCTAAAGCCTGACAAAGAAATCCTTCAGAACGGGGATCATATGATCATTAAAACACTAAGCACTTTTAGAAACTACATCATGGAATTTGATGTAGGAAAGGAGTTTGAGGAGGATTTATCTGGGGTGGATGATCGCAAGTGCATGGTAAGAAGTAGAACTTCAACAATGAACAAAATGATTATTGATAACCTGAGGCCTTTCACAGAACACATCTTTTAACCATCCTGGTGGCTATTCCTGAAATTATTTCTGTACTTCTCAGTTTGCCAAGAGGTTCCTACAGTTTGGAGCATGCCTTTAGATTACAGGAATGCTAATTTTAATCAGGATCACAAATCAATTTCATCAATCAGTGAATAATAATCTCAGTGAAGCTGTGCTCATTTATACTGGGATGTTTGTTAGTCAGAAAGACACCCAGGGTCACTTCCAGAACCTCTTTAATGAGTAAGGTCTTACAGTAGAGGAAATCCACTGATTGCAAGGTCAGGCACTGCTCCTGTGTGAGAATGGCCAAGTGCTTAAAGATTGCCTGGGTGTTCTTATTAGAGTCCACACTTAATTAGCCCACTGGAACAAATCTTACTGAAATGAATAAGCAAACACTGGGGACTTTGTTTTACAATAGCTCTGTTTTATGAGCTCTTTTTGCCTTTTAATTTAGGACTGATAAATATCAATTTACAGAGAAAAACTTGAGAATAGCAAGTTCTCACCTATTAGTTTGACAGCATGACACTGGCAATATTCTACAGTTAGGAAGTTGACAAATAAAAGAAAATTATCTCAGAAGAGACTCTAGAGGAGAAATCTCATAAAAGAGAATTAATAGGTTTACATTCTGAGAAAGATAGTGCTATTTAAAAACAATAGTTTTCTCTCACACTAAGATTTGCAAATTTGCTTTTGCTCTGATAGTGGCAGGAAAGGGAAAAAAATGTGAAAACCAGAGAAAAAGAATGGTTGGCTACTGAGTGCCTCAGCAAATCCCTCTGTGGTCCTTGTTCCAGAGGGTACAAGTTTGATGAGAGTGCAGAATCCAACATTCACAGAAGGGAGGAGCAGATGCATTTGTGTTGAGGACAGTGCCCCCACGGCATCTTGTGATTTTGGTTCCTGGAATGCTCTTAATTAGGATATTGAGGTCTGGATTCACTGAACAGTTAGGAGCCCAAGAAAAGATTTAAGACTGAGGTGATTAAATTACCATCAAAACATCTGCTCCAAAGGTTTGTGTGTGCACATATCTGTCCATGTGTAAGCATTATCTGTACTTGAATACCATTAATTCCCATCTGAAGGAGAACTAAACCATCCTCTGCATGGCGTAAAGAAGTAATATTTTATTATTTTTAATAAACCAAAATTCTCTACCCTATTTTGCTAAATTGAGTGATAAGGGAAGGATTCAAAATGTTAAACCAGAAAGAAGAAACTAGAGAGAGAGAATTCCAGTCCCTACAACAGCTGATTGATTTGGCATAGAAGCTAGTTCAGCCTACTTTCAAAGGTTACTCAAACATTTCTCTGTTTACTGTTTGGTGGGAAATGCCTATTCAGCCTTGGAAGCAGAAGGTAACAGCAGCTTCCTGCCTGTTCCAAACAAACAGACAAAAACCCCAAAAAACCAGGGGTAGTCACTGTCTCTGACTGGGTTTTTTTAGGAAGGATTTAGGGATGTAATTCCACAAAACCCCCCAGAGATCTCTGTGTGTCTCTGTGTCTCCAGCTGGACAGTCCAGGTCACTGACCACTGGTGCTCCATTTACCTTGTAGCAGCACATCACACTTTAGAGTTCAATTTTCTCATTAAATATTTCTTTTCTACATGACACCTCTGTTTTGTCAATGAAATAACAGTACAAGAAGCTGTCTTGCTAAAGTGACTTCAGTCCAAATCTGATAACCATAATGTCAGGAAAAATTTGCAGCTGTTAAGCAGCAAAATGACTCCAACAGTGCAGAAGGAGTCTTGTGAGAGAAGAGCCATGGAGTTTATAAGATGAACTGGACCACTCCCTGTGTGGTGTTACAAAGAAAACCACCATAAAAGCAAATGTTAAATATCATTCTTGGTGCTCCATTTGTTCATGTAGAGCCTGTGGAACTGCATGCCATAAAAGGCTTAATCATTAATAGCCAGCCTGTGTAATGGGAAAGGTTGTGAATCAATTATTGTTATTTATATTGTGGACTGAGCAGACCATGGGGCAAGTTTTATCCAAGGAGCTCGATACGTGAGCAGTACAAAGTAACATGGATAAGACAAATTACACATTAAACATTAATCTATACAGCAGAGCAATCATCAGGAGACTAACAAAAATAACCTTAGAATTAATCCTTCCTAGACATATAGATTGTTTTTTCTTTTAATGAGGAATATATCATCTAGCTAGAGTTAACATATCTGTAAAAATAATATCAGCACAGTGGACAGGTTACATCCTGTGTGTAATTCACTGAAATTGTGTTCACCTTTCAGTTGTAAAACATATTTCTGAGCCAGTCAGAGTAGAGTGTAACTACAGTAATTCCAAGTCAATGCTGTCCATGAGCAGGAAATGCTAAAAAGTGTTGCTGATACTTATTTTTGATGTTGGAATTTTGACATTATGAACTTGACAGTCTTGTGATAGTGCAAGCCCTCTCCCCCTTTGCAGTTAGGGTTTTTTTCATTTTTGTAGTTGGTCACTCCTGGGAGCCTGTCTGAACTTTCATGATCAGAGAGTTCATTGAGAAGGATAAACATTAGCAATTTCAGTTTGTTCTTCTCCTGACCCTCAGCCTGGCTTTCTTGCATGCACATATTTTTGGGTGACTGTTCACTGCAGGGATAGAGGGAACAGCAACTGGTGACATCAGGTCCTTTAGGATGTTGTTTCTGTTGGGAAATGAAAATTTGTGACTTTGGAAACACTAAAGCCCTGCAGTTTAGGTCAAGATGCAGTTTCTGTGTTCTGCAAAACCAAAGATGGGGATGGTTGAGCACAGGAGAGATCACAAATGACAGCTGGTATCATTGCTCCTAGGGCTTTCCACCCAGGATTGGATCTCCGGGATAAAAGTTAAATCTATTCACTTGGCAATTTTGTGAAAAAGATCTTTCTGCAACTTCAAACATACTTAACTATGCAGGGTTGTTAAAAACTTGGCATCTTCAAGTACAAATGTAAAATGAAAGTTCAGGAGCATCTTTCATTCCTTGCAAATGTTCCAAGGTGTGCATTAGATGGTGTAGAAGGAAGTTTAGAACATTAATTTGTGTTACATTTTTCTCACATGATGTGAATTGGAGCATGTAGTTAAGCTTCTACTGCTTTGAAGAGTTTGTTCATAGCTTTAATTGGCAACACATTATCAGATGGAGAATGTACAAGACAGAAATTTAAAGTTAAATGGAGAGCTCTGGCTTTGGTATTTCTTACACTGAGTCTTTGATCCTGCTGTCTTAATTCTCAGTGAAGCTCCAGTCTCATCATGAAATCTCAATTTTAAAGAGAATTTCTACAATCTCAAATTGTGATTAATTTAACATCTCAGGTGTTGCTCTAAGTATGAAACTTTGTTTCTTGTATATAAACATTACTGTGGAAAAAATTTACTGTGCATGCAAGAGGAAGACCCTATTGAAAAATTAATCCAAAACTGTCTCTGAAAGTATCTCTCATTTATCACCATAATAAATATCTCTATTTATAGTTGTGCTTCCCTTTTTCCACTGTCAGTGATAACCAGTGAGGCTGGTGAAACACCTACAGTGTGAAATATAGGAATATAGCACATAGGAACAAGGCACATAAGCCTTCACAGTGTCATTTACTTAGTGTTTAGTAAAGCAATTATGAAAAAGTTAACTGAAAAACCTTAAAATGCTGAAAAAAAGGCTGAAGTTTCACATTGCAAGTCTTTGCATCCAATGAATCAAAGCAGATTGAAAGTTGGGTAGCTCAGATGCAAAAATCCCTTTCCTAAAATTTTTAGCTTTCTAATGACTCTGCTGCTGAAGTCAGAGAAAACTTTTGCATTATAATTATTCTCTGCAGTTCAGGCATTTGAAAGACTGAATTGCTTTATCTTAGACTATTAATTAATCTATCTTATGCAGAATTAATCTCTTTTGGCAGAAACTAAGGGCAAGTGATGTGTTAAAAGATCAAGATTTTATGTCATAAATATAGAAGAGCAGAATTTCTTGGATAGCTGAGAAGAATTGTGTTATAACTGAGTATTTGTCCAAGCATATGAGAGGTGCTTTGGTAACTCAGAACCTTGTGCTCTCTGATACAGTAATTTTCTTCTTCCATTGAAGCAGGAAATGAAATGACAAAGGCAGGGAACTGGGAAACAGAGAAAACTGCAAGAATTTGAAACTGAATGTGGGAAATAATACATCTTAACCATTTAGTTATCTAAAGCTGAATACAAGGGGGATATAACTATGAATAAGTTATCAAGTGGGTGTTTAGGTTTCCTTTATTGAACTAACAGAACTTGTAGTCCTAGTTAAGACTTGCTGGGGTGGGGTAGGGTGAGGAGGATTTGGGAGTTGTGGAATTCCCACATCAGATCTAGAATACTTCTCACCATGTGAAATGTCATTTAGTGTTTGGAACAGCCCCACAAGAACTGTTCACAGACACCTGAGTGTGCCATGTCCTCCTGGAGGGGGGAAGTTGTTCAAAACTGATCATGGCTCTGTTTTAATTAACAAAGGTGCCTAATGTGACACTGATTCCTCTCAGGTTTGTACTCAAGAAAACTGCAGTGGAGGTAGTTGTTCTGGCCATAATTTGATTTATACCACTGCAAGGTCAGAATAAAGCCCTATTACAAAATCACATGGTTTGTGAAGCTTATTTAACTATTTAGGCAGGTTGCTCTGTTACACAAATGGAATTCACAGCTGTTAATCTAGTTCTGAGCAGGCTTGGGAATTAAGACTTTTCTGCCAGAAAAACAACAACCAACAAACAACATTCCAGTGCATGGAATTACACGAGGGAACTTCCACAGAATGAGAAGATTCAAAATAAATAGTGCCTGTCTAGTAAGATGCCAGATCAGCAATATGTCTTTACTTGATCCCTCTGATTTAGCTTTTTAATTTAGCTGATTTTATTTCTTTACCCTTCCAGTGCTGCCCTTTTGGGCTTATAAGTATTTTCTCATATATTTTGGTGGAACAAGCATTATTCTAGAATTACTGTTGCTGGGCTGGTCTTCTCTCACATTCAGTGCCTCCTGTCTCTTTACAGTACTGTAATGTCCCCAGCTCCTCCTTGGCATAATCCCTGATTTTTATTTTTTTTTTTTTTTTTTTTGGAGGGGAGGGTGGTGTAATTTAAAAGAGGTCAAATTTATGATAGTTTTCTGTTGGTATTTCTGGCCCTTTAGAATCTGCTGTCAAGAAAAGATGGAGAAAAGTCCTCCAGTCAATGCTCTGAGGCTCCAGAGAGCAGAAGTCCATGCTGGGCCCATCTCAGGCTGTGTCAAATGGACTCTGGTCCTTCTGTGTGTGCCTCAGTGAGGAGCAGCAGTTTCCTTGCTCCTGCCTTGCTCCTTGGCCACGAGTCCCTGCCTGGAAGTGATGTGCTCAGCACATTTACACGGTGATAGCAAATGGAATCTTTGCCCATATAAATGTCATAAATTTCACATTTTGCAGGGCTGGATTCCTGTCTAAACCACGAGGCTGATTAGAAGCTTTGGAGCTGGTTATTCACAGAAGTGCTGCTAGCACAAGCAAGCTCTGCAGGGAAAGTGGGTTTGGATAGGTTTAGCATTTCACTTTTTGTGAACTCTGAAAGCTCTGGGAGCTATGAATGGAGAAAGAGCAATCAGAATGTGCTGAAAAGCTGAGAACCAGACTTAACAAATCCAATTTTGAATGACAAACCATTAGTGTTGTGTACAATTGTATCTTGCCAAAATTACACAGGGGATAAATCATTTATAGCCATTAATTTAAACACTAAGTGTCTTAGAATCGATTCTGATCGTTGCACAGAGTGAATTGGATGTGATGGCTTTTACTCTTTTTTCTGGCATGGGATGTACACAAGTTTTCCTATTTTTGTATTGCTTGTATACAATTTTATTTCAATAAGAAAAAAAGCCACCATTCCTAAGAAATAAAATAGTGTGCACTGTGTAAAGTATTGATTCTCCTCCTCCCCCACACACTGTCAGCTGCATAGCCCAGAGCTTTGCACCTTCACTTTCCTACACCCTGGAACATCTCTTGGCTTTGCTCTGTTGTTCATATGAGCAAGGATTCAAAACAAGGCATTGGAACATTTAGGATCTGATCCTATCTGACTACAGCTTACTTTTAATCTGATTTTTTTCAATCCCATCCTAAGCCCCTTTTCCAGCAGTGATGCTGACAGTGACAGAAGCAAAGGACACTTTGCCATGGCTGAGCTACAGCGTGGCTGAATAGCTTCAGCCTTTGGCCAGCACCAGGATCTGGAGATAAAGGATTCCAGGAATCCTTCCAGGCATTGTTCTGTTGGGTTTGTTGTTGTTTTCTCAGTAGTTTCTGCTGCTGAACTTCCAGATACAGATGTGAAAGACTGAATTGCTTTATCTTAGACTATTAATTAATTTATCTTATGCAGAATTAATCTCTTTTGACAAAAGGGGTTTCAGGGGGTGGGGACAAAGCTGCCCATGGCTGTAGTCCCTGGAGCAGCTTCCTGCACAGAGGCCATAGGGAGTGACCACGTGGCAGAATTCCCTCTCACTGCTATTGCACTTTGTCTGGGACATCAACATCAGTTTATTCTATGCACACTTCGTTTTATTTTCCCCAAAAAAACTGCTTACAAGAGGTTTTTGTATCACTTTGATACTTAGTACAGATGAAATGGTTTATCTTGAGAAGTTGTTAAATACCTCGCTGAAGACATGGCTGTGTTTGACCAAAAGTTCTAGGATATTTTCTTTGCTGTTATTTACAAGACACAGCTCAAATTGGATTTTTCTGTCTCATCTTACCTAAAAAAAAATTCCTTTCCATTTTTTAATCCTTCTTAGGTCATAATTACAGCTGTAAAATATGCTGTCATTCTCCCAAGCAGAGATTTACTGGCTGAAGATGGAGCAGGGAGTGTGGTGCATGTCTGGTTTTGCAGTCATTTGGTGCTCCAAATATAGAGACAGCACTGAGGAAAGCAGCAGAAAAATAGAACTGATGCTGCTGTGTTTGTGCTACAGATAGAAATCAATATCATATTTTTGATGAAAGGTGGGAGCTGCAATTCATACTTGTAAAGGCAACGTGTCAAAAATCTATGTAGCATTAACAAAAAATGTTCATGAACTACTTGGATAAAAGTTATTTTCTTCCATTCATCTGTAAAATCCATTCTGCACCCTCAGCTGCAGCCCCTGAGCCAGGCAGGCTCACAGGAATTGCTAGCAGGGGAATGAGAAATATTGTGCAGAGCCAGCACCAAATGTCTTTGCACTTAGACCTCAATGGGAAATGCAAAGGACTCTGCTCACATGTTTGATGACTGTTTCAGTAAATTACAAAAGTCGCTGTCTCTGCCTGTGTATCAGAAGGATTTGCCACTGGGAGCTGAAATTGTGCAACATTTCACTACGGCTGCTGCTACTAAAGAAAAAGCAGATATGTAGTCAAGAATTTGTTTAGGGGTTGCTAAATATTTCATTTAATAAATCTACCTTGTCTCATAACTGGAAACAGTAATGAGAATACTTTAATTATCATTTCCTCCACCTTTAATATTCAGAAAGATTTAGGCAGTGCTATGCATATGAATTTAAAACTTCATAACACAGAGATTAAATCACTAACAAAAGTATGTGGATGCCTAAGTAATAAAAAGAGAATATCAAAATACAAAAAAGTGAAAGACTACAGAAACCATACCATAAAAGTCAAGAAAATTTGAACATTTTTTGTGTTCTCAGGTTTCAGAGGCTTTTCCACTCCCCAGAAGAGCTCCATTCTCTAGTATTACACCTCAAGAACAAAGTGTACATAATGTGAAAATTGTGCAGTGCTGGTGGTTGGATTTTTTGGGAAGAGTTAAATTGAGGCAAGACTCCCAGGTTTTTACCTCACTCCATCCCCTTTTCTGGCATTCCTTTAGTATTATTGATGCTGGTGACTAATAGTATTAGACTATAGGGACTAATAATATTAGACTATAATAATATCATTATAATATAGTTATATTTTATAATAATTAGTCACTATAAGTGATTAATTAATATATAATAATACTTATATTTATATTAATTATTGGTTAAATATATTAATTAAATATATTAATTGTTAATATATTGATAATATATTAATTATTAATATATTAATAATATGTTAATAAATATAATTAAATGCTAAATAACAAAATAATAAATAAAATTTTATTAAATATAATAAAATTCTAAAATAATAATTAGTCGCTATCAGTGACTAATAATAATATTAGACTATAGTGACTAATAATATTTAGTATTATTAGAACTGCTGACTAATTGCACCCATCACCATTCTCTGTTGAATTTTCCTACAGATTTACATGCACATGACCCAGGAACTGTTCATCTTAGGGTTAAGTATGGGCAGGTGGAAAGCAAGCAAGAGTCAAGCTTGTTTATGGTGAACTAGATTATGTACTGTGTAGTTGAAAGGAATAAACAATGGCTGTGATGTATTATCAAGCAGGTGCTCAAAAATGCAGAGTTCAGTTTTAGAGAAATGCTCCATTTCCAGCTGGTTGGTTCTGTCACTGGAAGCTCTGCAGTGTCCCCTGGGTTTGCCTGCCTGTGGAGCAGGATGAGGGGCAGGAGTTGAGTGCCTGGGCTGCCCTGTGCCCACCCTGGGCAGGATTTTCAGTCCTGCTGGGCAGCTGGCAGCAGCTCTGTAACCAGGCAGCCCTTGGGTAATGCTATTACCAAAATGGGGGCAAACAAGGTTCCTCACAAAGGCACATTTTGCTGGGAAAGCAGCTTTACATAAAAGGTGAAGTGTTTGTTTATCTTGGGAGCATGTGCCAGGAGAGCCAGAGGGTCACACAGAGCAGTCTGCAAGCCCCTGATTATACCATGGCAAGGTCCTGATCCGATCCTCAAAAATAAATCCTTGCTCTCTGATACAGCAAGAGAGATTATACATACAACATTTGCCCTACAGTATTTCTGGAGTGTTGTCTTTATGTTCTGATTGCAATATTTGGGACTGTTGTAAAGCAAGTGTTGCTCTGGTTTAGGTGTTGTAGAGGGTGGGATGTTGGAGCAGCCAGAGCAATTCAGCCTCAGCTAACGCTCCCTGTGTGTCTCAGTAGAGGTATTTGAGGTGGCAGGATGTGTTTTAATCATAGTTAAAAGAGAATTTTATATTTTGTGTACTAGTTTAATGAAAGAGTCATTGAGACATTACAGTTTGACCCAAGGAAAGGATACAGATGCCACTGATTAAAGTGGTTGTTCCTGCTAACAAAGAAAATTGCATTATGTTCTCTTGCAATGTATTCTACCCATTATAACCTTCAGATCAAAACAGCTACATACAGAAATCAGGAATTGTGTGGTTTACTCATATCCCTCACTATTTTATATTTCTCAAAGGGAAGGCAGAGGATACCTGAGAATATTGTCTGATAAGACAGCTTGGTCAATGTCTGTGGGTTTAGACTCTTTGTGGTTATCAGCAAATTGCAAAAAGCAATTTCTAATCTTGACTGGAAAAACAAAAAAATCCTGAGGAAAAAAGTGTGTTGTTTTCTGAGATGAAACAATTTCAGTCACCCTTGGAGGCTAAAAAGTTAACATTTCCTTGTGCTGCTACAAATATTTCTCTATTTCCCCCAAGTGTACTAAATCAATGTAACACTCTCAACTGACTTTGAGCATTAGGACCAGTAAAGTTGGATCCTACTTTATCATGGTGTTTTGCCTCTGAATTCACATCTAAACCCACCAAATTTAACTATTAAGCTAGAATAAAGATAAAACTATGCTGAGCTAATACTCAGGGGATAGAAATAAGTGGAGTTACTGAGCGAAGTTCCACATACAAATACTTCATTCCACAGTGTCCCTCACATCTACAACTCACCATTCATTGTTACATTTGTTTTTTAGAATCAGAAATTTGTAACTGTTAATTTATAAATTAAACATTATTCACTTTGACTCCTATTATTTGTTACCTTCCATCCCTTCAGTGGATGTGTGCAGATTCAGACATGGGAGAGGATTTAGTTTATGGTGACCACATTAACAACAGTTTTACCCAAATATGTTGTTCCTTCCTGCATTAGCATTTTTTGCATTAAAAGGATATGGTTTCATGAAACGTTATCTACTGCTTGGTTTAAATATATCACTTTACAAAAGAGAACAGAAGCATTTGTGAATGCATTTTCTAAATTAGAGAGATTTTTAGCAAGGACACGTGAGTTTGTTTGTCAGAGCCCCCATGTGGTGCAGACAGACTGAGGGGATCAATCCCATTGCCTTGCCCATGATTCTCTGTCCTGGCACTCTGGAGTGATTCATTTTCCATGCTGCTTTAGTCTAAAGCTTCCCAGGGGAGGAGGCTGCTGCCTGCACTCATTCAAAGACAGTGTCTGTCACGGGTGTCATTTAAGAATTAATTGTTTGTGACATACACAGATTAAATAAATAGGACTGGGTAGATCTTGAGTGTTGAACTGGGCTTAATTACCAGAAGGAAGAATGCAGGCTGACTTCTGCTCTTAGGAACTACACAGGATGGATGCAGGAAGTGTCCTTTAATGACAGATCAGAATTCTTCATCTCTCCATATCTGACTGCTCAAGCCTTTTACAAGGTAGACATCAATTCCCTGTTTAGTCCTCAGAGTGCCTTCAAACAAGCTGATTTACAGGCCGTGTGCTAATATTAATGTTAAACTATCCTCATGGAGCACAAACTGTCACCACTCTTCCCTCTGTAAATGTTTTACAGAGCATTGCTTCTCTTTGTCTCAGGGAGATGGGAAAGGCAAATTGTCAGTAAGTGCTGACCAGAGGAACAGGCTGCACTGTCATACAGGGAAGGAATTGGTTAAATCAGGTTTTCCTGAACCCCCAGGACAGCACCAATATTCACACAATATTGGTGAATTGATTATTGCAGTATTGATTACTGCACCTGACTCTTGGCTTGTTCTGCCAGTCCTGGCTGGAGAAGTCCCCCAACCTTTTTTGCAGGATGCTGCAAAGTTCCCAACTTGCTGACCCTTCCAAACCACTCTGCTGGGTGAAGGAAGGCAGATTGAGAATGAGGAAAAGCAGCTCTGTGTTCAAAAGCTTTGTTCATCCACAGGAAATGGGAATTGTTCTCAGGTAGAGTAGCTGGGGAATCATTCAAAACCAGGCTGGATCTTAACTTTTCAGCTCCTTTTGCACATACAGTGTTAGGCAGAAGGGCCCTTCTGCTGCTGCATTTTTCAGCAGGGAGAGAGGAGTGTGTTTTACACAATGGTTTTGATGGTATTTTTTCTTGCTTTATCTCATCCCTCCAGTTTATGGCAGCAATTTTCTATTCAACTCATTTCTTAGGTAATTATCCTAAGTGGTACAACACTATCCAATCATTCTTTTCCTGAGATATACACTCATAATTAGAGATAAGTTTTGCTTCACAGAAACTAATCACAATATCAGAGAATATGACAGTAATCCCAAACATGTCTGTTTTGTCAGACCACCGTGTCTTGGGATGGAGATAAGCTGCTCTGTGTGCAGAATGGAGAGAAGGAGGGCCGTGGTTGGACCCAGTGGATTGAAGGAGATGAAATGCACCTGGTAAGATCATGCAAGAGGTTTGGAATGCCCCTCCCTTCAAATGTTAGATAAAACACAGCAGGGAATGTGCTGTGTCATTTTGGCTTGCTTGGACATATTTGGCTATTGGTGCAGCATTTGACTTGTTTCTAAAGCAACAATTTCATTTGGAGCCATTATGTTTTTATGTCCCTTTCAAAGCCTGACCATTTTGAGTGCTCTTTGTGTGCTCAGTGTCTGTCCAGACTCACCAGGCTGAAATGTTCACACATTTACCAGAATGTCCCTCACAGTCTGCAAAATGCTCAGTATGGGAGCTGTGAAACTGAGCACCCAAAAGCAAGGGGAAAATACACAATTGTTCTCTTAAAATAATTACAGGCCACACTACATTATAGCCTAGAGAACTAAAATGGCAATTAAGCTTTTGAAATTGATGGTTTTTTCAGATTGTCATTTTTATCTTTCTAAATTACCAGGACATGAAAGAAGATGCCTGTTCTTTTGTCCTATAACTCTTTATAGCATCCTCACTCTCTCATCAGCGTGGGTAAAAGGCAGTGTTCCTGCTGGGATAATAAACTCCAACCTCCATTTCTCCTCACTGTGCAGTGCTATTAGCATTCAGCAATCTAAATGAATATATTCTTAATGTTCAAATCAGCACCAGAGTTAGCAAATCCTTGCAGAAGCACCTCAAGCCCCTTATTACTAAACATAATTTTGAGGAAGTGTTGGTTCCAGAATGCAGTGAGGAGAGGGATGGGTATGACCGATCTCCCCAGATGGCCTTGGTGCAGCACAGGCAGGAGAAGGTTGCTGTGTGAATGAGGACTTCATAGCTGAGGCTCAGAAACATGATCATGGAAATGAAATAAATTGTCCAGTATGTTGGTAATGTAAGCAAAAAGTATTGGTTTAAGAAATACTGTCAAATGTCAGAACTGTGTACGATATGCTGTCCTCTGGGCAAAATAAAGCCAGAATATTTTTCTGCTTTAATTAATTTTTAGGAAAGAAATGTCCACATCAAACTAGGTCAAGATGACAAATCACTGTAAATGAAGTCTGCTATGTTGGTTCATCAAAACTAGGTTCTGCAATATGTTTTTGGTCTAATTGGGATTTCACAGCACCCAGTAAACCTGGCTGGGCAGTCCATGTTAACCTGTGGGACTAGGGCACCAGAAAATTTCAACATGCCTGGATTTTGGAAGCTGCAATAGTGCCTGCAGAATCAGCCAATTATTATTCTCCTTCCAGGGGAGAAGTAAAGTGTTTCCTCCTCACCTGGAGGAGGGGAGGCAGCAGTAAATAAGATACCCAAATTTCCTGTGCAGGCACACTCCCCCCAAGAAGCCCCTGTCAGTATTTCCACACTGTTGGGGAAGATGGAACAGGAAAGCCTTATAAATATGATTGTCTGGCAAAAGATTTTGAGAATATGGAAACTAAAAGCGAGATTGAAATGAAAGCAAGCTTTGAGATGCCTCAGTTACTGAACAACTGGAAAACAATGGCATGGCCAGCTGAAGGTAATCCCCTTTTGATGGAACAACACCCTCTGCTTGCAGACAGCTCCAAGGGTCAGAGCAGAACCTACAGCTTGGCAGAAGGGATCCAAAGAGGAGTTTTTAGGGTTTAAAATGTAACACAGTATGGTAATGTACTGATTCTTATAGGCTGTATGGAAATGCTATAGGATTTGTATATTATACTAGATTGGTTAGTGAGAATCAGAATATTCAACACAGAGGATGATTTATTGTATTGTAATGGGAACCTTGCTCTCTTATGCTTTTGCTCTCTCACCCTCTCATCCTCTCTCCCCTACTCTTCTCTCGGGCCTGCTCTGAGCTGTGGCTGCAGCTCCCAGCAGGGCCCTGCACCCAGGCCCTTTGCAATAAACCCCAAATCCCAGCAGGGCCCTGCACCCAGGCCCTTTGCAATAAACCCCAAATCCCAGCAGGGCCCTGCACCCAGGCCCTTGGCAATGAACCCCAAATCCCAGCAGGGCCCTGCACCCAGGCCCTTTGCAATAAACCCCAAATCCCAGCAGGGCCCTGCACCCAGGCCCTTTGCAATAAAACCACAATCTGTCTCCCATGTGTGCAGAAGTCAGTCCAAAATTAACTCATGCAAAAGAAGTAACCAAGTATTTTAGAGCCCTCTCCTCAATCTTTCAATTTTCTCACTTCTGTTATTTCATGGATTTCAAAAGATGTCCTCTTTATTTCTCTAATCTTGTTAATGCAGCTCTCTCCATTAAAAGTACAGTAGAGTCCCCTTTAGTATCTTATTTTTGACCAGCTAAGATTACTAGGTCCTGTCCTTTTGAGAGAGCTTTAATACAATGAGCAGTTACCTTTAAAGAATGGATACTTCAATACCTTTATGATCCTATTGAACTTTACACAATGAGCCAAGTGTTAATTTATTCTTTTCACAGTTCTGCAGAAAGTAGGACCACATCCTTTAGGAATTTATCGCTTCCTATTTCCTTATTTCATTCTGTGGTCTGTACTTTGTAGTTCTTTTTGGATTTTATTTTATTTGAGTGACTTATTTGACCATTCCCCACTTCCTTTTGAGTTTTATTGCCCTTTTCTATTGTATTGATTGCTTCTGCTCCATAGTTTTTTGTCACTGTCAGCAAATCTCTCGGCCCTTATTGCACACTCCTTCTTCTGGGTTACCTCTGCAGGAGTGAAGAGAACAGGTCCCAGCCAAAGTCACTGCATCAGTCTGTTGTTCCACCAACTCAGCATGAACCATTTTCTCTTATTGGGGTCAAACAACATGTGTTGTAGCCCCACAATTCTCTTCACAGAGAAAAGCAAGGCACAATTCTTCCCAAGAATATTTCTGGGTTTCACATTCTCTGAACATCAGAGAAAGAAAACACAATTCTTATCATTTGCTGTGTTTGTGCCAAAGCAGAATGCAATGTGGAGATGGTTTACCCACAGTGAGGGTGTTTTGTTCCCTTGGCCTGTCAGGGCCAGGTGTGTGTGTGTGTGTGTGTGAGGACTGTCAGCTCACAGTCATGAGTTTCTGTGCAGTAGAGTTGAGTGCTTGGCAGATTCCCTTTTAGATGTGTAGAATAATATAGTATAATAAATTAGCCTTCTGATATCCATGGAGTCAGATGCATCATTCTCTCCCCTTTTTCTGGGTTCCCAGAGCAGCCATAATATGTCAATTAAGATTAATGACCTAGTTCAAGGGTTTTTTTAAGTCATTTTATCAAAGTCCCTCATAAGAAATGTGCATAACTTCATCAAAACATTCTGGGAGCTTTATTACAAGTCTCATCTTGAGCTGGAAAGTGTATCCCATCTGCTAGGTCATGCATGAGCACTGTCCTTATGTCCCTTAAGAGCTTCCACACTCTTTTTTGTTGCACCTGAACGTTGCCCCAGGCGCACACCTGTGTGCACTCCCCAGGGGGAACCTGAGGAGTTTCGGGAACAGGGATGGGTGAGCAGGCAAACAGCAGCAGCAGCCTCCAAATCCCAGCCCAGGATGGGAACTGTGCCCCTGCTCGTGCCCAGCTCACAGAGATGCAGAGATCACTCTCAAAGCTCCTGTGACACTGCCTGGGGTCTGTGTACAGACCACAAACATGATGGGGCTGCTGTGAAATGTGCTTCAAGCTGATTTTCCAGCATCACTCTCATTACATGGTTATAACAACAGGAAGATGCCAGCAGCTCACATCCCAGGCAGCAGACACAGAACTTAATGTTACAACTTACTTTATAAGTTTTTTGACCAATCACACAAAGCAAAAGCACATTGACAGGAGTTCTATCCAACCACTGTAAGCACAGGTCCCTTTGGTTAAACAGTGCTTGCTTATTTCAAATACAATACCTGCTTGTGAGCCTTAAAACACAATGCACAGATCTCCTTTATTAAGCTTAGAACTCCCTAATATCTTGCTAGATAAACTTTTCTGCAGCTTATTATAATGGACAAGTGTTAATACACAGACCATTGTTCTGTTTGTCCTTGCTTTTCTACATTTTACATAATTTTTCTGCTGACCAATCTCATGGCTGCTGCTTAGCTCTAATCACAGTTCTGCTGTCTCTGAGGCCTGCCTTTTGCAGCTTTCCCAAAACCCTCTGATTTTGTAGATTCCCACACTCCTGTGGCACTCAGAGAATCAGCTTTTTGCACCCAGGGTGCTCAGGCTCAGTCAAACCCTCTGTGCTCTGCGGGCTGACAGGCCTGGAGCAAATCTTTGGTAGCCAGGAGCTCTGTGCTGCTGAAGTGACCCTGATTTCTGCATGTGCAGGCTTGAGCTACACCCAGCTGTCAC
Source organism: Melospiza melodia melodia (assembly GCF_035770615.1). Lineage (NCBI taxonomy): Eukaryota > Metazoa > Chordata > Aves > Passeriformes > Passerellidae > Melospiza > Melospiza melodia. The sequence goes on along the minus strand of NC_086205.1, from coordinate 6,087,528 downwards.
CACACAGACTCTGAGCTGCTGAGGCAAATCCGTCCCCACCTCTTTATCTACCCAAAACAGAGAATGCCCGTCCCAAAGGCCTCAAGCAGTTGCATATTATTCACTGCAAATCAATGATGCACCAGGAATGGATTTGGCCCTTTAAGATCTGACATCCCAAAATAACTTCCCTTGCTCCACCTTTTAGCAGAAAACAAACCCAAACCAGATGTTTTCTTTTGGGATGAAGAATAGGCTAAAATATGTACAAGCTTCCCAGTTTAATTTAATAGAAAATCATGGATTCAAATTCAGCTGGATGTGCACATGAATCTGTGTTTGTGTGTGACAGTGTTCACAGGGGTTCTTGGATTGGGGAAGAGATGAGGATCTGACTACATGTTTCAGAAGGCTTGATTTATTATTTTATGATATATATTACATTAAAACTATGCTAAAAGAATAGAAGAAAAGGTTTCATCAGAAGGCTGGCTAAGAATAGAATAGGAAAGAATGATAACAAAGGCTTGTGTCTTGTCACAGTCCAAGCCAGCTGACTGTGATTGGCCATTAATTAGAAACAACTACATGAGACCAATCCCAGATGCACCTGTTGCATTCCACAGCAGCAGATAACCATTGTTTACATTCTGTTCCTGAGGCCTCCCAGCTTCTCAGGAGGAAAAATCTTAAAGAAAGGATTTTTCATAAAAGATGTCTGTAACATTTGTGTCCTGAGTAAAAATTGTGGTTTCTAATTATTTTCTCCTCCTAGGAAATAAGAGTGTGTGGAGTCACATGCAAGCAGGTCTTTAAGAAGGTGCAGTGAGCTTCTGCTGCTCCAGGAGTGAAGAACAACAGAACAACAGAATTTACTGTCTTGCCAGCAACTCTCCAAACGTTAGCACTGAGCATCCTCAGCAGCAAGAGCAAACACAGAAATGAAGATCACATTAGAACCATATAGTTGGAATAAAATATTTTTAGGAAACTGAAAAAAATGACTGCAAATAAAGCTATTTTTAGAAATGCCAATTAAAGATACTAAACTCTCTAAATGTGTGCATACCATAATTCTTGACTCTGCCAAAAAAGGACTATAAGGTATAAAATAGGAGGTTTAGACATTGTAAGCTGTTTTTTTACTCTCAGTATCACCCTTTAAATCTCAATATCACCCTTTCAGAGCCTTAGCCTTGTTTTTAAATGGTGGACTGCAGTTTTAAGGAAGAAAATGAGATCTGTAGGATGCAGCTTGCACTTAAATCCTGAATTTACTGAAGTCAGTAAGAATGTTACCATTAGCTCTGGTGAAATAGATCTATACTAGAAGTGTTCCATCAAAAATAAAAAATCTGATTTCTCAAAACTAGGAAATTTGTGGATCAAGATTTTGGAGAAAACAATGCTTACAGAAGCATGGCTAAGGGGCAGTGTTTTTCCAAATGCTTTAGCCAGTATCTGTCCATACATTTTTTTATTTTTGTTGTTCTGGAGACATTTAGAGAAAGGTTAGAGCTAGAAACTGTCTGTAACTGTACACACAGCACACAGAAGATGAGACCAGCATTGCTTTGTACAGTGTCATTTGTACAGTATCATTTGCAGATATTTTATGCCCATCATAGTCCCCTGTTCTCGTGCACACTGAGAGCCTTGGCCAGGCAGGTGAAATCAGAACACTGATTAAACCTTAGTGAGGGCAATAATACTGCCAGATTTTCAGTCCATCAACACACTGGGTACAGTGAGCACCACCAGCTCTCATCAAATTCTAAAAGGGTTAAATTCACAAAGCTTTAGCAGGTAACCTGGAATTCCAGGTGTCTCCTCTAACAGCTGTTATCAGCCATTCTCAGGGACTCAGCCAGTGGGGAAATCACCACAGCAGAGCCTGCTCTGCACTGGGACCATCCCTTTCCATGCTCTGCTCTGCACTGGGACCATCCCTGTCCATGCTCTGCACTGGGACCATCCCTTTCCATCTCTGCACTGGGACCATCCCTTTCCTGCTCTGCTCTGGGACCATCCCTTCCCTGCTCTGCTCCGCACTGGGACCATCCCTTTCCAGCTCTGCACTGGGACCATCCCTGTCCATGCTCTGCACTGGGACCATCCCTTTCCCCATTCTGCACTGGGACCATCCCTTCCCTGCTCTGCACTGGGACCATCCCCTTCCATGCTCTGCTCTGCACTGGGACCATCCCTGTCCATGCTCTGCACTGGGACCATCCCTTTCCCTGCTCTGCACTGGGACCATCCCTTTCCCCATTCTGCACTGGGACCATCCCTTTCCTGCTCTGCACTGGGACCATCCCCTTCCATGCTCTGCACTGGGACCATCCCTTTCCAGCTCTGCACTGGGACCATCCCTGTCCATGCTCTGCACTGGGACCATCCCTTTCCCCATTCTGCACTGGGACCATCCCTTTCCTGCTCTGCACTGGGACCATCCCTTTCCTGCTCTGCACTGGGACCATCCCTTTCCCCATTCTGAACTGGGACCATCCCTTTCCTGCTCTGAACTGGGACCATCCCTTTCCTGCTCTGCACTGGGACCATCCCTTTCCCCATTCTGAACTGGGACCATCCCTTTCCAGCTCTGCACTGGGACCATCCCCTTCCATGCTCTGCACTGGGACCATCCCTTTCCCCATTCTGAACTGGGACCATCCCTTTCCTGCTCTGAACTGGGACCATCCCTTTCCTGCTCTGCACTGGGACCATCCCTTTCCCCATTCTGAACTGGGACCATCCCTTTCCCCATTCTGAACTGGGACCATCCCTTTCCAGCTCTGCACTGGGACCATCCCTTTCCTGCTCTGCACTGGGACCATCTCCTTCCATGCTCTGCTCTGCACTGGGACCATCCCTTTCCTTGTTCTGAACTGGGATCACCCCTTTCCCTGCTCTGCTGCAGCTCCTCTCCTCAGCCCTGCTTTTGCCTTCCCCAGGGACTCAGTGCTGACTGGGGCAGTTCAGACCTGTAAATGGAACAAATGCTGCCCCTTTTAAAACATGCACTGTTATCAGTCCTGCTTAGGAAAGCTGGGAGCCTGCTCTGACATGGAATCCCAGACTCCCAGAATGGCCAGGGGTGGAAGGGCCCTCAGAGATCCAACCTGCCTGCCATGGGCAGGGACACAGCATGGAGAAAAGGAGCTTCAGAAACAGCCATTGTAGAGTCTAAAGTTTGCACAGCAGGGATGGCAAACTTTCTGAACTCTGTCATTTCAGTGGTGTAGCACCAGATGTGCTGTAACGCACATCTAATTCCATTTTATAAAGTTTTGGGGTTTGCTTTACTTCAGAAAGTACCCAGAGGATTTTACCCATGAAGACTTAAGCACCCCCATGTGATAAACAGGTGAATAATACTCCCTGTCCACGTAAATTCTTGTACCACTCAGAATTACAGACATGCTATCAAATTATTTATTTAAGTTCCCCTGTAATTACTTTTTCTTGGTAATACTTATGGCTAAGGAGGTTTCTGGGAAATATACTTGAGTCTGATCAGCCAGGGCTATGGAGAAGCTGCTTTTCTCTCCTGGAAGAGTGTGTTAGCCAGCCAGCTGTGTGTCCATAGCTAAATGGATATCCCAACAGACAGACAGACAGACCACCAGTTCATGGGGATTGACTTTTCTTCTACTTGGAATGGGACAGATCAAAACTGGTTACAATTAAATAAAGTAGAAAGGTTTTAAGAGAGGGAAAGGATCAGACACCTGTGGTTCTTGGGCTAAAGTGTTGCTCTGCTTAAGGGAAATTGCAAATCCTTGCCTATTTAAAATGCTATTTATCATCTTACACAAGGCTGAGGATATCCCAGTTGCCAAATTTCAGCACATCAGTCATTTGTTTTCCTTGGAAGATTATTGGACACAGAAACTTTTTTTCCTTAAAGTTTCTAATTATTGATTTCATAATCATGGACACCCTCCAAGTGTCTTTCCACTCTTCAGCCCCAAGGAGAGCAAGAGAACAAACAAGTGACTGTAATGAAGTGATGGCTCACACCTCCATCCCCAGATAGAATTGGAAGGATTTCTTTTAATGCTAAGCACTGACAAAGACCTTTTGGAAATGCAGTTTTCCTTCAACAGAACTTGGCAGTTCACAACCCTTAATTCACCAGCTGTCTTCTGATTTTTGCCTGCAGTTCTCTCCAGTCTTGTGTAACATTCACAAACTCTTCTTGCAGAAGGTTGTAAGTGGATCAATTAACATCTAGCTAAGTAAATCCAATTGTTAAAAGCTATTATTATTGCAATCAAACAGACAGCTTTTCCCCTTTGGGTCATTTGGTACAAGGGCAAATTTAGCACCACACTAATAACTAATGGCTTATCAAGCAGAAGCAATGTAACCTGCTGCTAATTATGGAGGAAAGGCAAGCCCACAAAGCACTTCCACAGCTCATGGGTGGAAAATACAGAAACTTCAAAAATGTTTAACTTTCAATAGATTCTCTTCAAATCATCTCAATTGCTTGTCAGTATAATTGTAACCTCTTATCTCAGTGCAGCAACCCTTTCCCTTGGAAAAGGAAATGATGTTCATCCACTGCTTCCACGACAATGCTTTCCAATTAATGTGTGTAAAAATTAACCACGCTGTTTCCATGAACCTTTAAATACTGTTATCATGAAATGTAATTTAAAACTTCCTCCATAAAATAGATACTTACTGAATCATAATAGAATTCAACAATTATTTGACAAACATCTGCCTCCCTATTTCATAACTAGGTAGTAACCAAGACCTTCGCAGGGAATTCATATCCAGATTTGCTTGTGATTCAAGAATCAAACTTCATATTGATTTTCTTGATCTTCAACAGAATTTTGGCCATGGTTTGCCAATATCCACTCTGTATTTCTACAGAACTGCAATACCTTCAGATAATGGACATTTTATGTTTTGTTAGTGCCTACAGAAGCAGTGTGAATGGAAAGTTTAAACAAAGCAGACTGTTCCCATTGTTGAGAAAACACTTTTTTCCTTAGGTGAACCTGCATTTAGGTCCTTTGCAATGTAATTCCTCCCACCAAACAGCCATTCTCTGTTTTGTCCATGCCACTCAGGTTTTCTTTACCCCTTCCAGGGTATAAACTTGGCTGGTCCCATCTCTTACCAGCTCAGCCATGGAAACCAGAACTGAAAGGAGAATTGGGGTTCCAGTCCCCATTTGTGCAACAGTCCAGCTCTGGAGGCTGGGGAGGAGCTCCTTGGGATGATCTGTGTCACACTTTGATTGCAAAATAAACAAGGAATGGCAAATTCCTCACATCGGATTCCCAGAGTGTCCCATGGGACTGAGCTCTGGGGCACAGCAGAGCCCTGGTGTGCCATGGATCCACTTCCAGCAATTTGCCTGTCATTTCCTTGGCTCTCCTCTAGGAAATTTGACAGTAAAAAGCAAGAGTTCACCACTGCCACATTAATAAAACTCCCTAGAATGTATCATTCTGTATTATAATCTCATTTGGACAGCCTCATCTGTAACCACAGAAAAGATTCCCAGCTATTCATCCTTTCACCCTCTAATTTGTCTTGGATTATTACCTAGGTGGTACAGCTATTTCTAGTTTAAGAAGTTTTTTTTTCATCTCAAAGCAAATGTTTGTTTAAATAATTTGCTCCTGTCTAGCAAAAGTGCACACAAAAGTAGAGTCCCTTCAGTACCACGTATTTTATTACCAGGGCAAGCTTTTTCTCTATATTAGTAGCTAATAATAAGAATCCACACTGAACAATTAAGCAAAATAGTATTTCAGTTCTTCACCTAACCCGTCAATAAGACTGCCTGGCAATTAAGTTTCTGCACCATGGAGGCAAAATAAAATCCCCCCTTTCAATGGCAACATTCTTATTAAAGGAAGGGAGGAAAGAAGGATATAAATCAGGCTGTGATTATTGACTCTACACTTATTTACATAACAAGAGACCATTTGTCTTGTGGTACACACCAATCCTAGTGCTGAGCAAATAAAAGGTCAATATTGTGACAAGAGCACTCCAAATTTAAAATATTTTATTTAAATGTTCAGCTATTTGGCATTTCCAGACTGGAGCAGAAGCATGAGCAGTTATTTGTGTGCCCATCAGCATTGCAGAGCAGCAAACATTTAAAACTTGTGCGTGCAAGTGCAGAACAGGTGGTTACACAGCCCATGGTCATCAGCAGCACATTGCAAAGTCCTTTAAATGGTTTTAGCCTCACTCCCAGGGCTTTCTTGTGCCTGTTTGTTGTGCCTTTCTTTCCCCTTCCAGCTACAAAAGGCAGCAGTGCAGAGGAGCAGAGGTGAAACACAAGGAGTGATGAAGCCTTAATGCAAACTTGTACACAGAAACTTGGAGTTCAGCAGAAAGGTTCCTCTCCATCCTGATGTTCCCACTGAATTTTTCTCTCATGCAAGTCAGGATTTACTACAAAAAGGAAGGGTTTATAACACAGTGCAGTCAGCATTGTAATTTGGTGATGCTTAGAACCACAGCACATGGGGAGAACTCACTGGAATTTAACATTCCATCAAGCACAACAAGACTCACAGCAGTTCCTTGCTCCCCTTCTCTAATTTGAAATCACCATGATCTGAGTTACATTTTCTTACCAAGGCACTGATGCTTTTCATCCATAATCATTCCAATTTCCAGCACTTCTCTCGAGCTTGGCATGCTAAGGGCATGCATAGGAGGTTAACAAACTCAATAGAACTTCTGTGGAGGGACTGTGTGATCCCTCACCCATCCTGGCACCAAACATGCTGCCATTCTTGGTGCTGGCATTTCCAAGGTTATTTCCAAGGTAGAGTGCAAGAGCCAAAATAAGAGATGTGGGCCTCCAGGCAGCTCTTCAAAATGCAGTTTATTCTATCCAAAATGCAGTTTATTGTATCCAAAATGCAGTTTATTCCATCCAAGATGTTACAGCAGTCCAGGGTGGTGGGTGACAGAGCTGTGCCCACAGCTGTCAGCTCCAGCTGCAGGCAGGCCTGGAGACCCTTTGGTTTTGGTTACAATGCATTATATACTTTACTTTTGGTTACAATGCATTATATACTTTTCTTTGCTGAGCATCTTAATACAGTAGAACAAATCTATACCTTAACTATTATCTATAGCCTGTCATAACTACTATAATTACCATATTCATGTTACTGTTCTCCAATCACTAAAAGTCAGTACATTACAGTTTAAGCTAGAAGTTGTTATTCGGTTTTCTTGCAGTGGAAAATTCTGAGACCTTTTTTCTACTTGCCACATCAGCAGGCTTGTTTGTTTGCCTGTGCTATCTTCCTGCTTGGTAAAAACATCTTCTTGTTCAAGGTGGGTTTATCCTTTGTTCTAAGCCATAAAACCCCTTCTAACTAACACACCCTTTGCCTCCTTGGTTATCCAGTAAAACTGGCTCAGCAATTCTTTTCTTCTATATCAAAACTTGCTTCCATCTCTATTCCTTCATCAGACTCCACATTTAAAAATCTTTCAGCTAAGCACACATATCTGTGAGACTTTCTTGTCAAACTTTCATCCTTCCTAACAGCAGAGGAAAATGAGAGAAAATTGCCTTTTCATTTGTGTTACAACAGCACAGAAAGAACTTGCTCAGACACAGCAGGGAGCAGCTCCTCCACACTCCCAGCTTTGGGTACAGCAAGGTAAAGCAGTCTCTGCATTGCCACACTGATGCCAATGCTCATCAGAGACACTTAATTACTCAGGACAGTCCTTAAGGGCAGCTCATGCTCTGAAGCAGCCCTGGCTGGAAAGCCAAGCCATCACTGCTGCTCCATTCCAACATTATTGGAATGTGTTCATTATTTCAGCGACAAACACAGACACCCAGTTCCTCTTTGCAGCTGGTAACAAATTCCAACTCTGACAGAATTACTTGGGAGTTTCAGCCCTGTTATACCTGAAGAAGCAGCCCAAGGCACAGAGCAGGCTGTCCCAGCAGTAACTCGCCATCATCCCAGCCTTGCCTGGGCTCAGCCTGAGACACGGGGGCTGCAGGAGCCAGACAAACAGGAGCTGCACACGAGGTTTCACACCTCAACATGATGCAGAATCCGGTGATTCATCCTCTATCAAGCCAAACAAAAAAGAAGTAGAACATCAGAGTTGCCTAGCAAAATAACCTGTGAACAGTCCAGTTCCACCTCCTTATGGACTAAAAGCCCCAAAATCCCACTGGAAGCTTTCCTTGTCATCTTTTGCGCAATTGAACACAAGGAAAATGTCTCCCAAACACAGATGCAGAATTATTACAGATATTTCTTTTCAACTCTTTAAAATGTATTTTTCTCTCCCAGCAAGTCCACCTTGTAGACATTTGAATTATCACATCACACAAAATCCCATTTCTGGTTCCACCTCTCAGCATGGAACCATCTATTTTTGACTGCCTTTCCAAATGTATTTTGGGAACCAAAGAAACAAGGACGTACTCAAACTGCTGAAGGTCATTCAAAAACCTTACCAGGTGCTTAACTTTGAGTTAAAATTAACAGTTTAAAAGCACCTAATTTGCATGAAAATCCTGTGGATATTTTTGGGAGAGCCTTTTTGCCTTTTCAGACGCAAAAAAAAAATGCTTTGAAAATCTGATTAATGTCATGCAGTACTTCACATTGCAGCTTGTGTAACTTCAGGGACATTTAGATCCTTCTCAGTCATGTACTCCCCTGGAGTGATTGGTTTTCAGGACCCATTAGACACTAGAAATTTGAAATGGGAATGTCCAAATCTTAGTCAAGTGAAGGTAAACGTAGAACAGATCCCCAGACAAGTAATTTTGTTCTTCTTTTAAGTCCCCCCTGCACAACGGAAAGGAAAAAAAAGGCCTCACAACAGCAAAATTATCAATAACAAATAAGAACAGCTTTCAATCAATCACAGGGATCACCAAGGGTTCATTGCACCTCATCTCTGAAGCATCAAGCCTCAGGACACTGGATCATGAGGAAAAGAATAAATGTATTAGGCATGCACAGAAAAGGGCCCTTTTCATAAGAGATATTTCTTTGTGAAGTAAAGCTCTTCCTGGATCCACTACAACTCTTTTTGGAGTGCATTTTGTTTTGTTGTGCAGCAGGTGTGATCCACCAGACAAAGAATAATTGTTGATGGAACAGCTGGAGAGAACAAGATTTTTCCTTTTTTCATATTCCCTTTTTAGTGGAAGTACCCCTTAATTTTATAAAATTCAGGTTTTTAAGATGTACCACGGGTCATTTTGGTGCTTATTTGCTTATAATTTTGTCCTTTCACAATGAAAGTACTTTCTGAAATAATACTTTTAAATTATTCTTTATCTTTTGACAGGACAATAAAACCACTTGAAATTTTGCCAAGGATTTCAAAAGTAGATATTTCCATGTTTAAGACTGATTAATTAACTTCCCTGTTAAGATTAATGCAAATATGTTTCCTTGTCCTATTTAAATATCTAAATTCAACCTACTGTCTACATTGCAAATGCCCTTGAATGGATTCTGCAAGGGACTGAGATCTCTGCCTTGATATGGGAGCTATAAAAGCACAGTGCTATCACTGACAGGAAGAAAAAAGCTGTGTTGATGTGCTGAGGAGATAAAAGGGAGATTAGCCAGCAGCTGCTGGTCAGACACTAATGAAAATGTATTAATGGGGGGAAAAGGAACAGTCTTGGGCTGCTTTTGATAAATCTAAACTTCTAAAGCATCCAATTAGGGACTGGCTCTGGGAAGTGTGTGTGCAACAGCCACCAGGGAAAGGCTGTGATGATGATGATGATGATGATGGGATGTGTTCTTTGAAACTCCAGCTACAGCTGATTGCCAGGCAGCCCCAGAGCCCTGAGGGAAGGCTCTGTTGGGCAGAGATGGTGTCCTGGGTTGACTAAATGATGCTTTTATCCCCAATCACCTTGTTCTGTTTATGCTGAATAATAAGTTTTGCACCTTTAGGACTTGTTCCAAGAGTGAAGGGGGGAGAGAAGAAGCTCAGTTTGTTTTCAGACACTGCACTCACTCCTCCACATTCCTGCTCCTGCACTGTGCTGTCTGCGGATGGACAGACAGCGGGACAGAGCTCTCCTTTGCTTTTAGTTAGTTTAGCTAGCTGAGGCAGAGAAGTTCCCTGACTGTGGGGTTTTTCCCTTTTCTTTGGCCCTGTTTAACCTGCTCTGGATGAACACCCAGGGCAGCACCGGCAGCTGCACCTGAGGCCACCGGGCCAGGCCTGGCCTGGACACTTCCAGCACTGAGGGACTGACCAGAGCCTGAGTGAGCTGAGCTGCAACCCAGGGAGGGACTGTCTCACTTTGTCATCTCTTTTGGAGCAGCAAGGGGTTTTAATATTGTTTAGGTTTATTGTTTAATAAACAGGTTTTTCCCACTTTTCTCCAAGGAGATATTTTCTCCCGGACCGGTTGGCAGAAGGGGCCAATTGAATCTGCTTTCCTAGAGGAGCCCCCTTGGGGGTTTTCTCCAAAATTTGCTCTGAACCAGGACAGATGGCAAATCAACCTTGGGAGGGCACCAGGAGCTCCTTCCAAGGGTGGCAGGCACCAGGCTCCGTCCCCAGCTCTGCTTCCAGGGCTCCCAGCCCTCCCAGCCACACTGCCCTTGGCCACTGCCACTGCTGCACTGTGACCGTGTTCATTGGGGTCTGAGGGTGAGGGAAGAGACGAGGATCTGACTCCATGTTTCAGAAGGCTTGATTTATTATTTTATTATATATATTACATTAAAACTATACTAAAAGAATAGAAGAAAGGATTTCATCAGAAGGCTAGGTAAAAATAGAATAGGAAAGAATGATAACAAAGGCTCTGTCTCAGACTGAGAGTCCGAGCCAGCTGACTGTGATTGGCCATTAATTAGCAACAACCACATGAGACCAATCCCAGATGCACCTGTTGCATTCCACAGCAGCAGATAATCATTGTTTACATTTTGTTCCTGAGGCCTCCCAGCTTCTCAGGAGGAAAAATCCTAAGGAAAGCATTTTTCATAAAAGATATCTGCGACACTGCTTGAACCCTTAGCACTGCACTCAAGATGCAGCTGTAGCAGTCACCAGGAGAAAAAGGAATAATGTTTTCCCCTTTTGCTGAATTTTTTCATTTTTTCTACTTTAAAATGCCCCTGGTTTCAATCCCCTGATAGCAGAGCTAATTCATGCAGCAGTGTTCTCCCCAAAAGTTCTCCCCATCTTTCAGCTGGCAAGCCATGGAGCTCAGCACCCTGATAACCAAGACTCCTCTTTTCCCTGGCAGGATTGTCTTTCACCAGCAACAAAGGCCATGATAAACATCACTCTCACAGATATATAGCTTACTGCAATGACTGTGCTTTATGTTTGGCAAGTTAGGAAAAACTGCCCGGTTATCTATATTTTTACAAGCAACACATTTCATTTCAGCACAGGACTTTGTTTTCCCACTGCCATGAAGAGAAACTCCTCATGAGGTGCTAATGGTACTGAGAAAATACTGCCCAGCACAAAAACTCCTTTTTCATGGCAGAATTCAGAGCTGACACTTCCCTTGTGCTGTTCCCACACTCCTGGCAGCCTGTGTCCTGTCATGAGCATTGTATCCATATTGGGTTTTGCTCTGATCAAACCCCAGATCACCTGGACATTTCCATAAAATCATGACAGAGCCAAAAACTACAGTAACTATAACCTCAAATGCAGTCAAAAAGGGGCAGGTGGGGAAAATCTCTAGAGACCAGAGTGGACACTTCCACGTTGCACTAAATAGCAAATAGTTTTAGCAAGACAGAGGTAAACATGGCTGTTCTGCCTTCTCCATCCAGCTTTCGTAAATTCCTTTTGGAATTATTGTAGGCAAGTTGTCTTCCTTCCTTCCTTCCTTCCTTCCTTCCTTCCTTCCTTCCTTCCTTCCTTCCTTCCTTCCTTCCTTCCTTCCTTCCTTCCTTCCTTCCTTCCTTCCTTCCTTCCTTCCTTCCTTCCTTCCTTCCTTCCTTCCTTCCTTCCTTCCTTCCTTCCTTCCTTCCTTCCTTCCTTCCTTCCTTCCTTCCTTCCTTCCTTCCTTCCTTCCTTCCTTCCTTCCTTCCTTCCTTCCTTCCTTCCTTCCTTCCTTCCAAAAAAATTCACTTGTGTGAAGGAAAAGTTCTACAGCTTCAGGTGTCCCACCCCCTCCACATTACAGTAACTCTCCTTATCAATTGATTGATTTTTTTTTTTTTACACATATAAACTGGAGAAACACATCATGAACATTACTCTGAACTTCTGGGGAATCCTTTCATAATCTGAGATTATATTTAAGTCTCAGGTTTTCAAGTTTCAGTCAGTTTTCTCTTTTCTTTTACTCTTTTAGTGAAACACAGCTTGCCATTCTCTTATATAGATATAGATATAGATATAGAGAGATAGATATAGAGAGATAGATGATAGATATATAGAGAGATAGGTAAATCTCTATCTAAATCTATAAATTTTAATCTGAAATACAGAATTTAAAAAACTTTATTTTCTCTTAAAAAACTATATTTTCTCTATATTAAGTATACTTGGTACATTTTACTGAAAAGTGAAATTACCATATTTATCAATTCCTTAGTTCAGTTTTCCAGTGGCAATGTCAATAAATCAGATATAAATGCTCCTTCCCCTGCTTTGCATGCATGTGCATCCAGTAACTGAAACCACCTGGCATCCCTGCTGCTAAGAACCAATCCTGTCATGTGCCTGGGAGAAACCTTAACTTCAGCCATGTGTCTTGGAGAAATCCTAATTTCAGCAACGTGTCTTGGATTGTCTTGCTTGGCCCATCCCCAGGAGCTGATGGATTGCACTCATGCCTCAGGAGCCAGCTTGCAGTGTCACATGTGCTGCATTTTAACAACTCTGAGTGGACAAACTGCAGACAATATCACGGTTTTTTCAACTTAGTTTTTTTTTTTTAAATATTCAATTTTCATCCTAAGTACTATTTCTATCAAATAGTTGCCAACTTAGAGCCAGGAATTCACCAAAAGATCAGACAGATATCTAGATGCCGCTGTTAGTACAAAAATTTATTTTCCAGTGTTCCAGGATGCCTTGGAGAGCTGCTCCTGTTTATTCCTCACACAGGGTGGGGTGGAAGAAAGCCAGAGCCTTTCCCACAGAAGGGATGCTGCTGTGGGGCTGGAGATGCAGGCAGAGAATTAACCATAGAGTGCTGTGAGAGGAGGAGATGAATGAGATTTACTGCACTGAGCATCCCCTAATTAACAGGAAATAATGACCTGAGTTCTGAGAGGTGCAGCAGCACAGGGTGAGGGTGCTCACTGTCACCCTGACTTGCTGCTTGCTGCCTCTCTGAGCTGGAATTTTTTTCTGTCTGAAGCACTAAAAGGGATTTATGGCAAAAAGAAAGCAGAAACAGATACATCACCTGTGCAGGAGTTTTCCTGGGGAGGGGTAACAGCTCTGAACTGCCCTGCACTGGGTGCAGCACAGAGAAGGAACACAGGCTCAGTGTTGCTGAGGATTTCCATCAGTAGCTCTGGAGCCAGCTCACAGCCCTGGAACTCTGCCCTGAAGTCCTTGATTTACCACAAGAACGGTTCTCACCTTTTTCTAAATGGCTACAGTGAACCCAAAATTGGGCACTGATTGGAACAGCTGATACACTTCTCTTCATCAGGATTCTAGAACTGGAAGCAAAACCTTTCTATCATTGAATTCTATCACTTAAAGAGTTATGTAGAAATTTGAGGTCTTAGATATTTGAAAGTATCTCTAAAAGTGTTATTCAGATGAGGTAAAGAGGACTGTTTCTGTCTGACAAAACAAATCTTTAAAATATTTTTCTAATAGATGAGAGACCCTGCATTAAAATGACATTTCAGCTTTTATGTCAGGCATGAACAAGCCAAAGGAGGTACACACATACTAAATTGTTGTGGAAGTATCCAAAAAAACCCCTCAGACTTCTTTCTATAGATTCTTCTAATTCAAAATCCATCATCAGTATTCCAGTTCAATGTCTAAGTAATACAACCTTTATCTGACAAAGATAAGAAGTGGCAGTTGCAATTACAAAACTTTGCCACAGAATAAATAGAATTAAGGTATAGATTGCAGTTACAGATATTAATGGATAGTTCATGCAGGGAATTCACGTCCTGAAAAAACCTTTTCAGGGAAAATTGAAGCAGCCTTGATGGCAATGACAAAGCACTTGGAGGGGTTCAGATTTTCCATCCATGCTGGAGTTGGCCCAGAGGGAAGCAGGCTTTAGTGCAGAATGTAAAGGGTTTGGCTCATGGTTGCTCTGCCTGGTGGCTTCTTCCATGACCTTGGCCAAACCATGTTGTCTCCTCAGTTTTTCTGATTTCACAAAGGCTGATGATTTTTATCTGCTTCCTCGAACCCTGAATAAAGAGCTTTGAATAAGTGCTCAGGAGAACCAATAAACAAATAAATTCACTATTCCCCATTCCCCATTTGAGTATGTTGAAAATCAAGGTCGGTCAGTTTTATCCACTGGCTAATAGCTCTCTAGAGCATAATATTTCAAAAAGTAAACCACCTTAATAAAAGTGAGTTCTCAAGACAATACAGTCCACGGGATTGTATTTTTTCTGTTATCAGTAACACAATCACAAGTGACATTATGAAGTCTCTAAAAGCTAAGCCAAAGTTCTTAGTTAAGAGAGGAGGGAGGCTTTTGATTAATAATGTTTGTAACATCAGCAAAATCAGATGGAGTAGAGGAGGTGGAAATTACTGAAAAAAGACCAAACCTCAATGGCTGAAAACCAATTACTTTATTTCTAAGAGTGGTTTAAAGCATATTTTGTGCATCTTTGCTGAAGTTGAAGGTAAACACAAAATGTGCTGAAGTGGCATATGTGACCTCTGGGTGCGCTGTGTACACTGTTGCCTTTCTCCCAACCTGGACATGAAATTCAAAATAATTTTAGTAATGTAAGAGCAGATCTTTATTTGAAGGCCTTCAAGGGCAGCTATGGAAAGATGGCCACAAAAGCCCCCCAATAGAGATGAGTACAGAGTTATGACTCGTCACTAATACAGTAGGTGACAGAGCCACAGATATATGTGCAAAGGATACAGAGAACATAGAAAAGAAAAAAAAAAAGGCAAAATCCAAACTGGCATCAACACCCTCATCCTCCCACAGCGTCTGCAGCCTGTCCCTGCCTTGCCATCAGGTGTCAGACAAGTCTGTCCCTGCAGATCTCTGCTCTGGCAGGACACCAAATAGAAATGTTTGGGCAACAAGAACTCTCTGTACAAGTGGCCAGAATCCTTCCATTCCCTCTCTGCAGGGCTGAACAGAGCAGTAGAGCCCAGGAGTCCCAGCCAAGCCTCCAGATCCAAGGCACTGGGGTGGGTTTGGCTGAACTGAGAGAGGCTGGGATCAGCCAGGGATGGCCAAGGCAGAGCAGGGCCAGGCAACCCCACATGGGCCAGTGTCACACACATCTTTTATGGAAAATCCTTTCCTTAGGATTCTTCCTCCTGAGAAGCTGGGAGGCCTCAGGAACAAAATGCAAACAATGGTTATCTGCTGCTGTGGAATGCAACAGGTGCATCTGGGATTGGTCTCATGTGGTTGTTTCTAATTAATGGCCAATCACAGTCAGCTGGCTCGGACTCTCTGTCCAAGACACAAACCTTTGCTATTCATTCCATTCTATTCTCAGCTTAGCCAGCCTTCTGAGATGAAACCTTTCCTTCTATTGTTTTAGTATAGTTTTAATGTAATATATATCATAAAATAATAAATCAAGCCTTCTGAAAGAGATCCTCATCTCTTCCCTCATCCTGAGACCCCTGTGAACAACATCACAGGCCAGCAGACTGCACCTGCTGAGCCCCTTTTGCAAATGACACTTTTGGATTCTGTCCCCTCCTGCTGTACAGAGCTCTCCTCCTGCTCCTGCCCGTCCTGCTGGGTCCCTGGGCAGCAGCTGAGGCTGCAGGACTGCACACACGGACAGGGAGCCCATTGCCTCCTTCCAGAGCCCTCCTGGTGGTCAGAAAGTGGCTCCTGGGGTCTGTGCAGAGCAGAGCCTGTGGGGCAGTGATGCTGGCAGGGAGTTATTTACAGACGTGAATGAGATGGGGCTGCTGTGGAACGTGCCTTGAGCTGTTTTATTTTCCAGCATCAGTCTCATTACATGGTTGTGGCAATGGGAAGATGCCAGCAGCTCACATCCCAGGCAGCAGACACAGAACTTAATGTTACAACTTACTTTATAAGCTTCTTGATCAATCACACAAAGCAAAAGCACATTGACAGTAGTTCCATCCAACCACTGTAAGCACAGGTACCTTTGGTTAAACAATGCTTGCTTATTTTCAATACAATATCTTCTTCTAAGCCTTAAAACACAATACACAGAGCTCCATTATTAAGCTTAAAACTTCCTAATATCTCACTAGATAAACTTTTCTGTAGCTTAGAGAGTTATCCCAGACAAGTGTTAATACACAGACCATTGTTTTATTTGTCTTTGCTTTTCTACAGTTTAAATAATTTTTCTGCTGACCAATCTCATGGCTGCTGCTTTAGCTCTGCTCACAGTTCTGCTGTATCTGAGGCCTGCCTTTTGCAGCTTTCCCAAACCCTCTGATTTTGTGGATTCCCACAGACAGCACCTCTGACAGCTTTTGCAGCAGCAGCCATCACTGAATGCATTGCGAGTGATTAATTTTCTTTAAAAAAAAAATAAAAATAAACCTAGTGAGTGCAATGTGCTAACAAGTTAAAAATAATAATAGGTGTCTGTGACCATGCTGCTTCTGTCTGAGTCCTTCAGGGGGATTCAGTTGCTAAGAACAACTTCTGCAGTTTGCCATATTCCCATGTGTTAAACAACAACCAAATCACTACAGGCAAAAGTCCCAGCTGTCAAGCATGAGGAGTGCAGGGGCTGCTTGGGGGAGGAGTACCAGGCATTTCTCTCCTCTGTCATATCTGCATATTGGATCATTTAAAAGAAAAATTAAATGAGGCAAGGGCAGAGTGGGAAGCATGTTAGAGACTCTTCAAAACACCATCCCCAAAAGTTTGCAGGGAAAATTCCATTTGACTGGTCCTTCTGTGCTTCACCTGGAGCTCTGACAGGAGATCTTTTCCAAGGAGAATGTACTTGCAGCTCTTTCAGACAGCAAGAAAGGCTGAACTTTGTTCACCTACCCAGACAGAACTTCTCTCTGGGCAGGTCTCAGACACAATGGGAGGAACTGGAAATGTTGGAAGCCGACTCTTCCACACAAACAGCATTTGGGTGTTTTCCATGACAGCTTTTCCTTTCAAACTGCCTCCAATCAATCCTGACTCATAGGAACGAGGCAAACAATGCCATCTTTGTTTCTTCACACATAAATAAAGATTGGAAAAGTTACTTAGGCTTTTAGCAGAAGTAAGTTGATTTTTTTGACTTTGCTTTATTTCCACTAACAATATTCTGCCACAAATCTTAGCCCTGTGTTGAAAAAAAAAGATATGAGCTCAGTGTTTCATTTTTAGCAAGTGGTTTTGCAAGCAAAGGGTGCTGAGAACAAGACAGTCATGACAATTGGGAGAGGGCACCTTACCTGCATTTCTCCAAATGTTCACTTTTCCCATGGGAAGGTAATACTGTTTTGCCATTTTAAAAGTTTGTCTCTGTGTATGGAGGGCATAAACGATAAATACAAAGCACAAAGAGTAATTCCAAAGATTTCAAGTAGATAATAAGTAAAAATTTTAAAACTTTGTTGAGAGGCAAAGGCAAAGCTGAGAGCTGGAACTGTCCCCCCAGGGTTTCAGGCAATATTTTGAGCAATCCCTGTGCTGTGCCCTGGCACCATTTGGCTGTGCTAGAGGTTCTACTGTCTCTCAAGATTTTGATTCATAAACTGAATATTCTCTTTGTGGACCTTAGTGCCACACTCTTTTTAAGCTCATGAAGCATCACAGAACTCTGTCAATATTTCATGTTTCATTAATTCCCTACTTAGCCAGTTCTCTGATTGGTTAAATGTAGTATCTGTAAACCTCCTAGTTGTATTGTTACCTGAAAAGGCTCAAAAGGCTAATTTAGTCTGATGGATAAACACATGCTTAGAAAACACATATATTGGGGAAAAAAAGTAAAGTTTAATAAGGGATGAGCATAGCCAAAACACTGTGGGGAAAAGCTGTACAAGTAAATGTCCATGCTGTTAACTAGCTATGAAATTTTGTGCAAAGGATGTATTCATGTCATAATTAATTCTCTCAGAATGTGCCCAGCTCTGAATATCTACAGCAATGGAGCCCTCTGTTACTCTGTTAGTTGTAAATGGACATTAATTGCTGATGGTCACAGCTTCAGTCTCTTCCCCAGCTGACCAAAATGAGCGTTACATAGGAAATAAACTGTGTCAGAACTGAAATCAGTTAGCATCTAAAATATCCCACCGTGAGCTTCTGGCACATGCTCTCATTCTAGGAGGTGATTGTAGACAGTCTGATCTATTATTATTTTTAAAGGACCTTTTTGTATGTGCATGTAATATGTAAATATTATATTTTTATTTTAAAATATTAGAATTTTTATATTATCATTATTATTATATTGCTATATATGTAAATATTATTATATATTTACATATATAGTAATAATGTATTATTGACATTGATGAAACACAGAAGCTGAGAAATCAAGTCCACAAAGATGTTCAAAATCCAATTATTGCAGAGGTATTACATAATACACTACAGAACAAAAGGGGATTAATTTTCACTTTCAATGTGGCATCACTCACAGAGTTCCACCTGGAATTTCTCAGAGTGGAAGCAAACACATGAGTAGTGGATGTGATCAGCCCAACAAGCTGTGCTGGAGATCAGGCAGGTTTCAGACACTGCTCTCATCCTGAGTGAGGGTGTCAGCTCCCCTGGTTAACTGCTCTGCCAGGGCTGCAGGAATTTCCTGGACATTCCCAGAGGAATTCAGCTCCAGCTTCCACTCCCTGAGCTCCCCCTGCCTCTGCCCCACTGAACACCCTTTCAGGGCTCCTGCAAGTGCAGATCGGGATACTGAAACTTCTTTTCCTTGTCTTAAATTAGCTCCTGAAGTTGAGGCATTTTAAGAACTCAACCCCCAGAAACTCTCGATTTTCTTTGGGTTTGTTTTGTGGGGTTTTTTTAATCCCTGTACAAATTTTCAGCGTTTGTGGAATTTTAACTTGGTTAAATTTAAACAAAGTAAAGGCATAGAAGGGAAATCACAAGATCAGTAACTCTTCCCTTTACTAATTTCTGAGTTGAAGATCTAGACCTTAATATATTTTCTAGCAAATTTTAAAATAATATTCCAATAAAAAAAAAAAAAAAAAAGGAGAGGAAGGCAAGGAGTTCAAGTTTTTACTTTTGGTCACTTCAGTTATTGTCTCTGTAGAGCCATCTGTACATTATCTTGTCTGATTAAAGCCACAACATAAAACCTTATCTTAAACTAATTTGCTTTTACTACTTACTTTAAATTCCAGTAAAATTTGACTGCACATTCTCTGTTCTGACACATTCTGAATGTGCTTGTCTGCACAACTGAAATCCATGTTTTTTCCCCAGCCATGTATAAAATAGATTTCCAATAAAAACTGACATGTTTCAGAGGAATTACAAAATAATTTTCAGGGCATGATTGATACTAATTATGATTGATTTTGATTTAGTTTACATTTGCTAAACTTGCTCTTAAACCAAAACAAAAAAATGAAAGTGCAGTTGGTATAAGCACAGCTATTGATATGTGGCAGATATATTGAAAATCAAAAAAAAGCCAAAAATATTTTGAATAAGAGTATTCTCTCTCCTGCCCTGTCTAACATTTGTTTCACGCTCAAGACTTCCTTAAGCTTTAAGTGGGAGTTCTGTATGGGTCAGCTCTGTAAGACTCAGGTTCATAGGGAAAAGTGACACGTAGAAAGGAGCTAAAAACCAATTCACCTTGGGAACCTTAACTGACTTGTACAATTTGCCACCGTGTTCAATATATTTCAAAGGTATCCCATAATAGCCAGCAGTTCCCTACAAAGGTCACTGTAAAATCATATCCTGTATTACTCCATATTTCTGAAATTGTTCCTTGTCTGCCAGCTGCTCGGCTGGACTTTGCCAGTGAAAGCAAAGTTTCCAGGGTTATCACTCTGCCCCTTCAACTGCATTATCTACAAAACCATAAACCTGAGTGGGAAAAAAAGCTCTGGGGAGGTTTATAAAAGATTCCCTGAGCAGAGGCTGCGTCCAGGCTGTTCTCCTGAGCTGAAGCTGCCTCCGTGCTCTGCCACCATGCCCGCCGACTACAATGGCACCTGGGAGATGCAGACCAATGAAAACTTCGAAGGATACATGGTTGCTTTAGGTAAATGACAAAATATTAATGAGATCAGGAGAAAATGGTTCAGTTCTGAATCAAATAATTCTAAAATTAATGCACTTTTTCTGTAATATACGTTGTGGCTGCCAGATCAAGTAATTGTTTTCAGAATTGCAACGATCTAAATATACAAGCAATTGAAGACTGGTAGCCAAAGATGTTATTTTTTATTTAGATAAATGAAAAAACAGATACATCTGGGGGGGGAAAGCCCCAAACCAACAGGTTTTCAGATCTAAAAGCTCTTTTGTACTCCTGGTATATTCTTGCTCTAACAGTGGAGCCACAAGTTAGTTAAAGAGGAATAAGATACTCTATACCAGTAAATTAATAATAATGCCATTATTTAATTGGTGCTTTGAACTAATTATGGTACAGAGATGGAAAATTTGATGCTTTAACTGATTTTCTACTAGTTTTACCAAAGAACCTTATTGCTAATTGATTGATCTCTTCAGACTGAAATAGAAGTACATAAATACATAAAAATAAACTCTAATCATTATTCATCAACAATTGAAAGAAGTTGCAATTTTGCCAAAGCTTTAACTGTCTTAAGAGAGAAAGTCAAGTCTCACTATCCATGGTTTTTAGCTTTTGCATTTGTGGAAAAAAATTCAATAACTTCAGGGACATCTGTAAATACTATGTATATACACTTGTGAGGGACAAAAAGAGAGAGTGCTTGAAAATGAGAATGATTAGGACAATGTCTTGAATATAAGGAGAAAGATACACATTAATTGAAGAGATTTTTGTGCATATATAAACTATAAGTTATATCTACACAATCAGCTATAGTAATTTCAAACTGCCAATGAATAAGCAAAAATAACCCAACACCAAAACCAGTGCAAAGATGCAAATGCTGTAGATGAGTCTCAGAAAGAAATGGCAGGGAAAGGGTGAAAAAATATTCTTCTGCTCTTTTTCTCCCCATTTTACATTTTGCTGATATTTTAAGTATTAATATGCTCAGATTCAAAGCACATGGGTTTTGAGGGGTATTTTTAATTCATCTGTCCTTTTAATTAATGCATACACATTTCTATACTTTAATTAAAGATTAGGTTTGCCCTCTAAGTCAGAAAGTTTGATTTTATCATAAACATGTTACAAGGTATTTAAATATACTATAATAGAACTACATATCATTTTTATTGCTTATATTGTTCAAAATGCAGTTATGAAAACCATGCTTTAATAAAACCTCCCTGATTTTTCTCCAGGAGCTACAAGACCAATATATTAGTCAGAAATAGCATTTCTTTAGAGGTCTAGACATTTCTGCCCTCAGAGAGAACTAAATTTTATGTTGCCTGGCTATAAATCAGCCCCGGAGATACCTTTAATCCACCACAGCAGATAAAATATACCCAAGAAGCCTTGCATATAAATACTGAACAAGACCATTATTCCCCACGTTTAAAAGCCACATTTTTTTTTTCAAGCCCCATCCTCTTGCTCAACTCAATTAGCACTTCCCAAGTAGGATAATGAATCCAGCAGGAGAAAAGGGCTCCATTAGGGAGTGGCACTGCTGGGCTGGCAGTGATTTACAGCCACCAGAGGATGGCCAGCAAGCCAAACCCGAATCTTTCAGAGCTGCAGGGGCATGGGAGGTGATTTCATGCGCACACAGCAGCACAATCAGATCCCCGTGTCAGAAATTATTATTGCAGATGCTGCTGGCACTGGGATGGTGCCAGGGATGTTCTTTCTCCCCATGGTGCCAGCAGGGCTCCCAGTGCCAAGCATCGTGTTAGTCCTCGTTGGGAGCAAAATAAGGGTGCCAAGGGGATCAGCACTGCAGGAAATGTTGGCAGAATATGAAACAGAAACCGTCAAATGCCCTGCACAAATGCTCTTTTTTGACTTTTGACTTTGGGTTTGTCTCCTTTTGAACTGTGATTTGTTTGTCTGTCTGCTATTGAACAACAATGGATTTCACGTTTTTGTTTGATTGCTTCTTTTTCCGTTTCATTTTTTTACACTAATTAATTAACCTCTTGCATACTCCCAGACTACAGGTTCATCATAAAAGTAACATGCCCAGGTCCTCTTGATTACATACTTATTCTCCCTTGATTACATACCCAGTCTAACCTGCTAAATCTCTGATAAGGAATATTATTCAGAGATCCTACTTTAGTGAGGCAAAAAAAGGCACTGTCAGGCTTAATAGCCACTCTTGTTTCACATTCTCAAAAAAATTCAGGTGATTAAACACACCAGCATCTATTCACTCCTGCTTGTATGTTATATGCTCACAATATTCCCACAGATATCCCATTAAGAAATAAATTTATTATCAGTGGAAGAGCCTCAAGTTGAAAGTGTACTTGTAAGCACAAGATGATTTTCATTTGAAATTATGTTTTTCTCTGAAAAATGTTGCAAGTAAGAGCACCAATTGTGGAACAGTATAATATTGTCTATATACAATATTATATATTGTATATATACAATATAAAATATGTGTATATATTTACACATTATATTTTTTAATGTGTAAATATAAATGCTGTGGGGCTTTATTTTCATTACCAAATCCTGGCATTTTCACTCTTTCTTTTCTGGTTTTTGACAGGTATTGACTTTGCAACTCGTAAGATTGCCAAACACTTGAAACAAACCAAGGAGATTGTTCAAAATGGAGACAATTTTAAAACCAGAACACTCAGCACTTTCAGAAACTATGATCTGGATTACACTGTGGGGGTGGAGTTTGAGGAGCACACCAAAGGACTGGATAACAGAGTGGTGAAGGTAAAAACCTGCTGTCTGTTCATGCCACAGTCAGCTCCAGGAGCCTGCAGCTCCCAAAATCAGCTTATAATATATATTACATTAATTATTATTGTATTATTATTATGAATATATTAAGTCAAACCCCAATATTTTACTGACATCAGAGGATTTTTATAAAGCAGAAGTAATTTGCATCCTGAGACAGTTTTCTTTCCTGCAACAAGCATTTATTAGAAATGCAAATCAGGATGGCTACTGAGATGTGTGAGGACAATCATTAATTAGGTTTTTCTACTGGGGGATTTTTCCAGTTTTTCTGATACACCTTATGTATCCAGAAAGCGGCAAAATTGTATTTTTACCTGTGCATCCTCTTTAAGGAAACTGGGGGTTGAATTTAGGACTGCATCAATAGCACTTTTCATTTTGGGATGGGTTTGCACTGATCAGTCTCAGCAGGGCAGTTTGTTTGTTTTGGCAATTGTTTTGGCAAGTTCAAACATATATTTGTGTTTGAACTCACATCATCCCTCACTGGAGGGACACAAATTTAGCAGAAGACATGGCTTGCTCACCACAGATCACTTTTAACTCTCAAACTAAGTTTGTGCAGTGTAATTCCTATGATTTCTTCCAAATTATTTCTCATTCACAGCACTGCAAGCCATCAAAGAGTAAGACCCATTTTTTTCACTATCCTGAACATCCCTATATCTAAATTTTCTTTCTGTCTCCTTCTCCAGTGGGCACTGAGTGGAACTAACTCCTGTGACAAATTCTATGCTTAAAAACACTGCTCCCACATCTCTTCAGAGCAGTTGAAGGCATTGCTAAGGATCTAAGGACTCATTTCATCACTCCTTAAATCCATTAATTAGTGCTCCTCTAGTGCTCATCACCACTACAAAACCTTGCTCTGCAAAGACGGAAAGGAAAAGGAAAAGGAAAAGGAAAAGGAAAAGGAAAAGGAAAAGGAAAAGGAAAAGGAAAAGGAAAGGAAAGGAAAGGAAAGGAAAGGAAAGGAAAGGAAAGGAAAGGAAAGGAAAGGAAAGGAAAGGAAAGGAAAGGAAAGGAAAGGAAAGGAAAGGAAAGGAAAGGAAAGGGGAAAAGGAAAAGGAAAAAGGGAAGGGAAGGAGGAAGGAAGGAATTGTGCATTTATAACCCCACTTGATTTAATTACAATACTAATTTCTAAAGGAATCATGTTGTTTGTTTCTAGAGAAGGGAGAAGGAAAAAGCACACATGTCATGCCATTACTTTCTGAATTGCTCTAAAAGTATTTTCTGGTCATTTCATTAACAAAACAATGCCTCAAACACATTAAAGTTAGATGAAGGTAATAAAATTGGTAGGCAACATTTAAATGTAAAGAGGGCATGGATAATTTAAAGAGCATGTAGCTTGAAAATTCCGTAAATAAGAAAGAAATTAACTGAAATGGAATGAGTTTTGTCTCATTATTAATGGAAAGCTCCCTCATATGAGAAACAAATCATCCAGTGCTGGACTAGAAAATAAATTAAGCTCCCAATATGCTTGGAGCTTTATAATAACTGAGCTTTCATGGACTGTAACTGGTGTCTAATAAGGAGATGCCTGATACATGGTTAAATACACCCCTAAAAGACAGTGGTTCAAATGCAGAGCAATTCCAACAAAGTTGCTTTGAATGTACCCTGGAACATCTGCAGACAGGTAATTCAGCCTGTAAAGAGAACTTTTCCTTGCTGAAGGTTCTCCTGCTCCTGAAGGCACCAGGTCCAACCTGTCTGCTCAGGCAGGGTCAGCTACAGCCCATTGTCCAGCTTATGATCACACCTCTTTAAATTTCTTACTAATTGTTTTAACGCTGTGGGAACTGACATGTGAAGACCAGGTGTGCCACCAGACATTTCAGAAAGTACATTAAAATATACAAACACATTTAATGGAGATGTGAGTAACAAATTTAGTGAGGACAAGCAAATTTAGTGGATGAGATGATAGTAACACACTGTTCCTCTTGTTACTTTATGCAGAGCTAGAAAATGTGTTATCACTGCACTTTGCAGTACAAGCCTTCAAGTCTTCACTCATGAAACCCTATAACTTTTATTCATTGATGCCTTTAAACAGCAAGGAAAAAAAGCATTTTGCATATATTGCACCAATAGCTGTAAACACACTCAACAATTCACCAGTTAGTGTGAACACTTGTTACTCATGTATGTGAAGAAACTCATGGAAATGACAACAAAGCACTGCAAAAGCTTCCCTCTGTCACACTGCTGTCATCCTGAATGCATTTGGGTTTTGTTTAAATGCTCTGGGGTTTTTTTTTAATGAGGAAATTGGAGAATGATAGGAAGCAACTGTAATTGTGTATTCGCATTGTTTGGACTTATTTTCATATGTTCATAAGCTTCTGGTTAATGTAACTGAGTTAATGATCTGATTCATGCAGTCCCTGGTGACCTGGGATGGTGACAAACTGGTCTGTGTGCAGAAAGGTGAAAAGAACAACAGGGGCTGGAAGCACTGGATTGAAGGAGACATCCTGCACCTGGTAAGGGCTGCTCCAACACACCCACAGCACACCACTGAGGCTGCTCAGGTTTTCTGTTTCAAAGGATTTGTCATTTTTCTCTAGTTAGAAAGGTCTTCAGACAGTTCTGATCTCTGAACTCTAAGAAATTTCTCCTCTGTTTCAATTCAGGAATGCTCAGTTTCTGTTCACTCTGCTCCCAATTAAGTCATAACCCTGCAGTGGTTTTTTTTGCTACAGTCCACTTCCCTCCAGCCCTCAACCCTTCCTGTTACATTGCACCTCTAACAAAATCTTTTTCTTATATAATCACTGGTAAAGCAGAAAAAAAAAACCCAATCAGATTTCAAGGTAAATGTTATTCTTTTTCTGAGCCAAACAATATGAAATTTTGGCACACTGCACTGTAATATAGATCAGAAACCCCTGGATATTCAAGAGGATCCCACAAACAACCTATACTGCAATTATTTTTTCTTAGTTCAATAATAAATTCAAACACCTAAAGTAGCAAGCTGTAGCCCAAAGATAGATGTGGTGAGTCCAAGAGAAGCCAGACAAACCTGTGCAGGAAATCAGCAATCAGTGATGTGCAGAAAGATTTCAAAATGACAGTACTGTAGAATCACAGAATCATTAAGGTTGGAAAAGACCTCCAAGATCACAAAGTCCCAACTTTGACTGAACACCACCATGCCCATTAACCCATATCACAAAATACCACATCTACTCTTTTTTTTTTTTTGAACATTTCTCATAATGATAATGATTACAGAGTTTCCAATCAAGAAATGGGCATGGCAATACTGGGGTGGCACAGCAGGGGGATGGAGAGAGATTCTTGAGCCCATTGTTCTGTCCCTACGCTTTGCTGCAAGCAATCTGCCCCTTCCCGGGCTTGCTGTACACATGCTTGGTGTGGGCAGTCACAGTGGCTCCCACCTCTGTGCCTGAAAGGGCAGAGACAGGAATCCAAAACCACAAAGTGCCACCCAACCAGAATCTCCTGTCCAGTGCACTCCTGCAGCTCTGCCTGAGCACACATTCAAAAGCTGACCGGGAAAGTTCTGCATGCTGGCACCAGGGTTTAGGCTGAGGCTGGTGGAAACAAAACCAAGCAGATTCTCACAGCAGCCCCCAGAAATTGTCCTGCAGGCTTGGCCCATTGCTGGCCAACTTTTCCAGTCCCTTGCAAGCCCTGTTTGGCTCAGGAATGCTGCATTCCTGGTTTTTTATTTATTTCCTTGTTTCAGTGCCTCTCATGAATTTTGAGGTAACATGAATTATAAACTATTACATTATATTGTTTTAATAACAGAACATGAAAAAACCTTGAATTAAAGCAAAATTTTAATGCATCGTTCATGTTTATTCTTCTTAGAGTTCAGTTCATGTATCAAAAACTAATTACTGCAACATGAAATGTGTACCTGCTGTTTGGTTACAAATAATGCACTTTTCTCACTGTTCTCTGTTTCATAAGTTTTTAATGCAGTGGTTCAGTTGTAGCAATTTCTGGTGGGATTTGATATGTATGCAAAATAAAACTTCTACCACTATATACTTACTAATTGTTTTAATACTGTAGGAACTGACATGTGAAGACCAGGTGTGCCATCAGACATTTAAGAAGAAGAACTAAAATGGAGCAGAAAACCTCCCAGATTTTCATCACAATGTTGTGTTTTGTCTAAAGAGAAGAATGGAGCCAGATTTTCATTCCTTTGACGCTTCTATGTGAAGATATTACGTGCCTGTTTATGGAAACAAACACATTTTATACAAATAACATCAAAGAGTTACATACCTCATAAATTCCTTTACCTTCCAGTCTAGAGTTGAATAAAAGTAATTTTCTTTCAAATTATGTTTCCCTACATCTTTTTAAGGACTTCCAGAGGAATGTCCATTAGCAACAAGGCTGAAAACGAACAGCCACAATTTTTTCAGTCACAGTCTGTGTCTCCATAGTGCTGTATTACCATAATGTCTCTGGGTGACTGATTAACACTGGATATTCACTGGACTGTTTCTATTTAATTTAGTCCTGGATCACTAAGTCCACAGTTGCAGGCAACAGAATGCCTCACTGAGCACAGTGCATGTCCTTTCACATCAGGACTGTTCCCTTGGATTTGGCCCAGGTCTAAAGCTGCTGCTGATTATCCCCTGATCAATATCCCATGGCCTTTGTGAAGTGCTGCAGCTCCTCAGTACCATCCAAACACGGATCAATGACAATGCTGTAACTTCCAGTTAGAGCTGGCAGCCTAACAACCATCCCCGTGGGGAAATCTGCTGTTTGAAGCAAACCCTGCATGGAAGAGTTGCTCCATGGTGTGAAAACTAAGGCACACTTAGGACTGTGAGGGGAAAACTGCAGAGTACACACAGTGTGCATGTACCCTGTGCAGAGAGAGTGCCCAGCATGCTGCAATCTTCACCTTGTACCACCTTTCAGAGACTGTAAAAAGGAAAATCTTTTCCATGCAATTCTTCTCAGTTTTATTCAGGGTTTTTCAAAAGAATTCATGTTCTTTGCTAAAGGCAAGTTTAAGTTAACCATGGATGATGAACACTACTTCAGTAGACAGAAACTTTTATTATTCAACAGAATGTGTGCACACCTTCCCCAGAAGAGCTTGTATGCCCAAAAGCTCATCTGCTTTTTCTAATGACATGAATTATTCTAGTAAAATACACTGTCTTTCCTACAACCTTGCCTTTCAGATGTAAAAACTTCCACATCAGCTTTAGCACTGTTAAGTTCCCTCATGTCCATAGGCTCCCATCCTCTGTTTAGTATGGGAGGAGTGAAAATCCACTGAACACATCAGTGGCTCTGTGGAAGCACAGAAAATATGTGAAAAAGCTTTGGCAGAAATGGAGGAGCATATGCTTTCTCCTCATCTCCACCTGCTCCTCAGCCCACTCACTGTCAATAGCTCAGGGTAGGAAAGGAGGGAGCCTCCCAGCTGAACTAGGTTACATCTGAAAAAAATCTGATGAATGTACCACCAATACTTCTGTGGCCATGGCCATTAGCCTGGTTCCACTGGGATTGAGATAAATTTCATTTTAGTAGCTAGTACAGAGCTGTGTGTTGGATTTAGCATGAGAATAACGTTGATATCACACTGATGGTTTAGTTGTTGCTAACTAGTGCTTCCTCTAAGCCAAGGGCTCCAGGTTCCCTGTTCTGCCTGTGAGGAGGGAGGGAGCAGAAACAGCACAGCTGACCCAAAGTGCCCAGAGGGATCTTCCACACCACAGAACATCATGCTGAGCATACAAAGCTGCAAGAAGGAAGGGGAAAACTGTTGTGTTTGGGATGGCATTCCCCAATAATTCCTTGGGCTTCCCTGGGCATGCCTGAACACCCACCTGGAAAGCGGAGAATGAGCTCCTTGTTCTTTGCTTTGCTTGTGCATGCAGCTTTTTCTTCACCCATTAAACTGTCATTGGCTCAGCCCTGGAGTTTTCTCCAGGATTGTCTCTGTAGTGCTTAGTTGCCAGCTGGAATTAAATCACGACAGGCATACAAGTGCATATGTCAGGATATTTTTATGAATTGGACTTTGCTTCTCCTGATAAAAGTTGACTTGGTATCAAACTTCCTGTGCCTGTTGCCTGGGCAATGCTTTCATGTTAGATTGCACAGAAGAAACTGCACTTGGAGTTAGTAAACTCCTTATTTTGACTTATTCAGCCCTGACCTGGACTTTTCAGTAGAAATGCATTCAATTCATAGTTCTCAGTCTCTGCTAGTTACAAGGATAAAAAAGTACCACAGCTCATTAAGCTTTCAAATTATTATCAGAATGTAATCACTAGGAAACAAAATGTGCATGTTATAATCAGTGACATTTCTCCTGGTTGTTTCTTGCCAGGAGTAACCCTGTTTGTAAATTCACACCAAACCATAAATCCAAAGAAAACCTTTCATATATATCACAAGGTACTATCATCAATGATGAGTCTGAAGAGGGAAAGCAAACATTCTTTAACTGGTTTCTTATTATGCTCACTAGTTCTGGCTAATGGTTATGGTTCAGAAGTAAAGGAAGCAGGAAATTGAGCACAAGTAGACTTTGACTGGGAGGAAACTGGATCTGACCCTAATTTTTTGCCTAGCTCAAAAATGAAAATTTCTATTTTTTTTTGCCTAGCTCAAAAATGAAAACTTCTAACAGAAAGTGAGGAAATATGCAAGCTTTTTTACTCTCCAAAACAACATTTTCTTTTTGCACAGACTGATACACAAGAACTTGCAGCCTCCTTTACAACTGCACAGTGCTGGAGACAGAGGAGATATTCTGTTGCATTATAATTCCTCCCAAAGTTATCCTTGTTTGCATCATATTTGTGATGTTAGGCTGGTCTCTAAGCTGTTCCAAGTCCCTTATCTCCTTGTCAGCAGATTAAATACTTGTGCTGGAGGAACAGACCTTGCTGGTAAATCAAAGAATGTTCATTCACATTCCTTCAGCCCTCTGGCACACAGTGCTGTCTCAGGTGTTTTGAAGGATTACCATTTGCATGGATTCTTTATTCTTTTCCTCACAGAGAATATTGCTCAAGTACAGCCCCAGGAAGGGAATTTATCAGCAACCTTCTGATCCAGTGTAGTGGGATGACCCTGGATGGATTCCTGGAAGCCACCAGAGCTTCTCTCTCTGACTCCTCTCTGCAGCTGCACAGGGGAGACAAAAAACAACAAAGGGTTCATGGGCTGAGATAAGCACTGGGAGAGATCCCTCACCAGATACCATCACGGGCAAAACGGGCTCTGATTAGAGATATTAATTGACTTTATCTCTAACAAAACAGAGCAGGATAATGAGAACCAAAATAAGATCTTGAAAACAGCTTGCCCCCACTCCTCCCTCCTTCCCAGCTCTACCTCCTGCCCCAGTGGTGCCAGGAGACAGGGATGGATGGGGGTTATGGTCAGCTCCTCACCCCTGGCTTCTCCTGCTGCTCAGGGAGGGGAGTCCTCCCCCTGCCGCACGTGGGGTCCCTCCCATGGGACACAGTTCTCCAGGAACTTCTTCAATGTGAGTCTATCCCATGGGAGACAGTTCTCCAGGAACTTCAGCTTCTCCAGTGTGAGTCCATCCCACAGGAGACAGTTCTCCAGGAACTTCTCCAGTGTGAGTCCATCCCATGGGAGACAGTTCTCCAGGAACTTCAGCTTCTCCAGTGTGAGTCCATCCCACAGGAGACAGTTCTCCAGGAACTTCTTCAATGTGAGTCTATCCCATGGGAGACAGTTCTACAGAACTTCTCCAGTGTGAGTCCATCCCATGGGAGACAGTTCTACAGAACTTCTCCAGTGTGAGTCCATCCCACAGGCTCAGAGTCCTCCCAAACCTGCTGCAGTGTGAGTCACTCTTCCAGGGGTCAGTTCTCCAAGGACAGGGGTCTCCAGCCTGGGAGCAGGGCCCATCTCTCCACAGGCCTCCCACGGGGTCACAGCCTCCTCCAGGATTCCCCTGCTCCAGCCTGGGCTCCTACACGGGCTGCAGGTGGATCTCTGCATCCCTGTGGATCCCCACGGGCTGTGGGTGGATCTCTGCATCCCTGTGGATCCCCACGGGCTGTGGGTGGATCTCTGCATCCCTGTGGATCACCATGGGCTGTAGGAGGATCTCTGAATCTCTGTGGATCTTCTTCCATGAGCTATGGGTAGATCTTTGAATCCCTGTGGATCCCCATGGGCTGTGGGTGGATCTCCACATCCCTGTGGATCTTCTTCCATGATTTGCAGGTGGATCTCTGCCTCCCCCATGCCTCCACGGGCTGCAGGTGGATCTCCAAGGGATGCAGGTGGATCTCCAAGGGATGCAGGTGGATCTCCATGAGCTGCAGGTGGATCTCCACAGGCTGTGGGTGGATCTCTGGCTCCTCCATGGGTTCAGGGCACAGCTGCCTCCCCTCGGGCTGCAGAGGGATCCCAGCTCTGGTGCCTGGAGCACTCCTGCCCCCCTTCCTCCCTGCCCTTGCTGAGCTGCTCCTCTCCCACATTCCCACCCCACTCTGGCCACAGCTGTGCAGTTCCCTTTGCTCCCTTCTCAGATCTGTTCCCACCATTTCTGAGAGAGCAGCCCTGGCCAGCAGCATGTCCTCCTCTGGAGCTGCCAGGGCTGGCTCTGCTGGACACAGAGGAACCTCCCAGCAGCTGCTCACAGGAGCCACCCCTGGAGCTCCACCCTGCCAAACCTTGGCCATGCAAACACAATAAATCCAGAACAGAAAAGCCTGAGCAACTCCACACCACTTCCTCGTGAGTGCAGGACTGGGTAAAGAAACCAGTACCACTGCCTGTCACTGGGCTTTTCAAATGACAATGGCAAAGCTGTGCAGAACAAATTTTTATGGCGGAATTTCTAAAAACCTCTGCATTGAGCCAACGGGCTGTGTATTGAGCCAGTTTTTCTTCCAAAAAGTTAAGCATTTTATTGCCAGCTGCTAAAAGGAGAGAGCAACACTGCAGGCAGAGGCTGTAGAATAATGTTGTTGAAGCTGCTGCCAGTTGTGTTCTGTGGCCAAGCCCTGCAGTGCTGCCTTCCTCTGCAGCTCTGCAGGGTCACACACAGGCACAGAATGCCTTCTCAATTTGCCATGGATAGCCTGGATGCTCTGCTGCTTGTCAAAGATACTCCACTGCCATCTGCCAAGAAGTCTGAGGTTTTTAAATCAGCAGATCTGATGGAGACAAAATTCAACAAAAAAAGTGCTGCTTAATAAGATTTATTCGTATTCTTCTAAGCAAGGGTATATATTTTCCTTTAGTGCGGAGAGATTGATAGAAAGGATTTCTTTAGCAAGTTTTTTTTTTCCCACTAGAAGAGATTATTTTCTTTAATTTGTGACTGACTTAAAGGGCAGAGGTTGCAGCTACTTTAATTTCAGCTTGCTGATTACTTCTTTCTTCTGCAGATTGTGAGGATTGGAAGAAATCATTTTGTGAAAATTAGGTTTAAAATAATACTAATGAGACAAGCTTTTTAATAGCTGCAAAAATTTCATCAGTTATTCTCTAAATAGCACATTTGCTTTAATTATACCTCACACTGCAGTGCTTCAGTCACCATTAAATAGAAATGGGAATGCAATACACATGTACCATATCCATGGAGAGAAATATGTGTATATGTATATATATATTTATGTATTTATTTATGCATCTTTACATACGTGTATTTACATCCAGGGGTAGAAGGGTTCATAGGTGCCCATGATATTTGTTTGCCTACGCCCCCACATCTTTTGAACCAATTGCCCAGGGCAGACTGGTCAAGCAAAGTAAAGTAAAGTATACAGTCTCTAAATGTAATATTTCTATAATATTATGTGAAAATTAATAGTCTGATAGAATGCCTCCAGTAAAAGGCTACAGGGTGAGCTCATGTTTATCAAGTCCCAGAAAATAATTTAGGATAAATGCCTGTAACCATGGAAAACCTTCAGCTGGATGCCAATGAACTCAACCATGAGATAAAATCCCCTAGAAACCAAGCCTTGGTGGTTCTGCTGCTCACAGCAGTACTTGTTTCATTGTCTACTTTACAATATTTAATATTTTTTCTACTTACTAAATGATATGATTTGTCTTTTTCTGGCTGTCTCTCTAGGACCTGACTTGTTTTTAAAAAATTTGCTCATCTTTCCCTACATATGTGTAGGGGAAAATAACTTTAATAACAAAATAATATGTTTTCTCTTGAGGTGCCATAAAAGTCCATTTGTGTAACAAGTGAGACAACAGGTTCTCAAAATACACAACTTTATCTTTTCTTGATATGGTTTTAGTTAATTTTCAGCTTTTGAAATAATTATAAGGGTGTCCAACTATATATTGGAGCTTATTTTGCAAGTGGCTCTGCTTAAGTCAGAGCACTTGCAGGGAGTCATTTATTCAGTTCAGGCAGATCAGATCCTGATCAGGCCTCTACTGAAAACAGACTGTAGACTCTGAAGCTGCTGAATTTCATGCATTCAAAGTATCAGTGTCAGAAAAGTGTGTCTTGCTACTCACTGTTGTTGATACAATAAATGAATGCAACAAAGTTCCTGAAAGTTTAGAGACAGGGTTTTAAGTTAAACATTTTTCTTTTAGCTTAGATATTGAAAAGAAGCAGCTAAAAATAAAGGCATGTGACATATGGCATTTTTTTCTGTCATTTTATAAAAACGTGAGAATTTACATTTATTTGCATACATTTGTACCATATTGAATTTCTTTAATAATCATGTACGACTTAATTTAAATTAGACTTCCATTTTCTAAACACTTTTGAGAAGCCAAAAGCAGTCAAATAGTCCGGAAAAACACCTGGAGGATGAGCTTTACTGGATAGAGGATTGAGGCAGAGTTGAATTGCTCCCTTTGTGAAATAACAGCCTTGGTTCTCTGAAAACACAGATTGCTGTTTGCTACTAATGGGTGCCTTGTGCAGCATTACAGCAAATTGCTTTCCTTGATGGCATAAACTGAATACACAGCAAACACGAGCACTTAGTTAAAATGTTAGCACAGCCAGAGTTGCTAAATGAAAATAACTGTTTTCCACAGCAAGGATGATCGGAACTGAAGGATTTCTGGTTTAGGGGACTTGTGTCATCCAAAACAAGAAGCAGCCCCAGGCACCTTGGGATGGGTTTAATAAGGCCCAAATATCTCACCTCACCCTGCAAGCTTGTTTCCTAATGGAATTGACACAGATCAAAGTTATATCATAGAATAAATCAGTATCACAACAGTGCAGCAATTTATCTAATCATCTGGGCTTGCAATTTATTCCAAGTATTTGCAGTTCCTGCCTTGATGGGCAGCAATAGAACAACCAAGAGTTCTCAGTCCATCCACTCTGGATAGAATTCTGCAGCCAAGTGAGTTCACAGCCTCACACCTCACACAGTTTCCTCTTAAATAAGTAATTTTCTCAAATATTAGGTCAATGCTAAAGCATTTGAGGAACATGTTTTGTTTATTTTTCTGGATTCCACTCGGACTTAAGGACCAAAATATGAAAATATTTTTATCAGTTGATCTCATTTTGTTAAAAGGTTGTAATTTATCCTTCTTCCCTGACCACTCCATAGGTTTTGGTAATGAAACCAATAAACCATTACTATCCTATCCTTCCCTGCCAGCTGCCTCAGCAGTAATTAATCTCCACTGAGTGAGGAGCATAAAGGTGCTTTCATCACAAATTTCCCCCTGCATTATAATGATTATATAGAAGAAAAAAAAAAAAAGAAAAAAAAAAGCAGCACCAGAGAACATCTTTTGGTAGGAGAAGATTTCATGTGAGAATTTCTATATCCAGTTCAATGTCAGGTCTTCAGTATTTAGAGAGTAAAAGAAATGAATCTTGGTTTCTGTCATTCTCTGTAAAGTGTGAGGTTGTAACTTTTAGAAGTTACTTGGAGCCACAGAAGAATTTGCAGCATCTGCTCTGGAGATAAATACTTAAATTAGTCATAATTGGTTTTTTAAGAGCACTTATATGAGTAGTGCAATAAGTGCATTTTTTCTACACTATTACCTTCAGCATAGAAAAATTTCCTCAAAGTCTTTCAACATAGAAAAGTTTCCTCAAAGTGCAAAGGTTTGTTGCAAAAAAACTCCTTTTGTCACAAATCTATAAACACAAACATGATGACAGCCAGCAAAGCCCAGTTTTTGTCTTGTGCAAATCAAATCTATTTCCCAAACTGCAGAACACTCTCAGCCAACACACAATCACTAATGACCCTGCTGGCAGAATGACATTGTCTCCAGTGTTATTTTATAAACATTTCCAGCTTCTATTTGCAGCCAATCTTCTGAATCCCATCTCAGAGGAGCTTTCAAACAACTCCAGCACTAATTTCTAATACATTGAATGGTGCAATATTCATCACTTGTCATGGAATAGTTCACATAGAAAATCAGACTGCATTTTCATTCAAGTAATTCTTTAACTAATTTTAAAAAGTTTAAACAGTGCATGGCACCTCTTCCAGTTACAAACCCATTCAGCAAGCCTTGATTTTGTCAGCAAAACGGACAAGTGGGCACAGAACAGAGCAAAATCCTAAAATCTGTTATATTTGGGGTTTTTGTCATGGATGTAGTGCAGCCCCTGGACACAGAAAAAGTTATCACAAAGGAAAAAAGCCTTGTTGGCCAATTTGATGCCAGGAACCGTTCCCATGCCATTGTCTGCCCACATATATTTACACTGAAGAGCTGCTGAACCAAAACTGAGGGAATTCACCTTTTTTCATTGAAAGAGTTAAAAGGTACCAGTGAAAATTTTAATAATTTTATTTACTTCTGCAGAAGACATTAAAAGCTATCGCTTAGAGATATGTGATAAGTATTTTTTCCCAGACAGATTTACTACAAAACCAGTTTTGGGATTTTGTGTCCAGACCTCAGAGAGGAAAACGAAATGGAGATGTACAGAATCAAGGCGCCATCGAGTGGTGAATCTTGTACTCACACTGCCCTCTTCCCTCAAACCAAAAATAGTCATTATTTTCATACCTCTGTGGAAAATTGAATAACATCCTTGTCATTTATTTGCAAGAACAGAACTGTTAAGATAATTTTTTTACTCATAACCCACCACAACTTTCCAAGTGCTTTTACTTTGGGGAGATGAAATTCCAACAACATACTGGCTACATGTTGTTAATACTCCTCAGTTTTAATTTGGAAAGCCATATAAGAAATAATCCATCTCCATTTTCGATTGAAGAATTGCTAAAAGATATGAAAGTGTGTGTGGGTGATGGTTATTATCACTGCTTGGAGGGAGGGGGAAGCTGACTGTATTACAGAATGGCAAGAACAGCAGCAGAAGAGTTGAACCAAAAACCTGTAGCATTAAAAGCCTAAACTGTTTTAGTCTGAATGAGGTTCTGTACTGATCCTCACTCATCAATAGATTTTTTTACTTCATCTTTGGGAATGAATTTGTCCAGATCTGAATGCTGCAAATCCTATGTCAGGTTCTATGAATGCAATATACTGAGCAAGGATTGAAAAAGAGGTATTCAAAGCTAAAAGAATTCATTGCTATAGTCTGAGTTCAGAAATTCAAACAATGGGCAGAGATTGGTGAGATAACTTGCAGTCTTCAGACTGCACAAAGAAGGTACACACCACACACTAATATTGTTGAATTTTTAAAATATGACTGTATTTCTGGAAAAATTAATGATTCAGGTTCTACTAGAAATGGAAAAACAAAAAAACAGTGCTTGTATAAGACTAGTACATATAAATATATTGTTACATTTGCCTCTGGCAATATGTTATTTATGTGTGATTATTGTAAAAGAGCAAGGATAAAATTTAATACATCTTTCATCACAGCCTGCTCTCCTACATAAACAACTTGTTACTGGGTTATTGTGAAGAAAAATCTTCCAATACAAAGACACACATTCAGTGCTGCAGAAATGCCACAGAATCCCATGTGCTGCTGGTTTTCTGAACACAATGCAAACTCATAAACCATGTAACTATGCAACTCCAATCATAAATATAGAGGGCTTTGACCTTTCCTAGAAAAACACCTACATATTACACTGCTGTAAAGTAATTTAGAAATGGTAATAGATTCAAAAAAATGTTCCAAACCTGTTGACAAAGCCACCTTCCATTTGACAGGCATATCTCGGGAGAGTAGTGTTGGATTATGGTCACATTTGGGGTTTCTAGAAGGTTCTTCTGACACCCTGTGCAAATTCCCAAGGGTTTGGCTTTCTGTGCCTAGCACACCACAAGGCTGAGCTGCATTTGAGCCCATGGGGAAACAACTGCTATCAAATGATAAAGAGAAAAGACTTAGTGCCTTGGGATCTTAGTGACAACAGTGACATCTGTGCTTTAAACCCTTTCCTTTGTTTGCTGATGAAATGCACATGTGGAAGGCATTGTCAGATATCAGTGGACTGCCACAAAAGCAGGTTTTCCATCATTGCTGCTCCTTTGAGGCAGTCACCTGGAGGCTGTTGGACAGGATATTGGATTCTGGATTGTTCTGGACATTGTACAGATGTTGCAGTAGGAGCTGAAGCTTCACCTCTGCATGTGAAAAATGCAAACCTGCCAGATCAAGAGAAAACAATCAAATTCCTTCCTTCACAAGCCACAGTCAATTATCAAAGTCTGGCCGTGAACCTTTCATGTTGACTCAGTGTCCATAGTGCTGCTCCTAAATTTCCTTTTATTACCACTTTGTATCTGGATAAAAAAAGAACTCTATGTCAATTTTGTGTAACTTTAATAGAAAACAAACACAGTGTTCTCAGTTTTCCAGGGTGCTGGCAACCCATGCTATTCAATAAACAATTTTTGCAAGCTTATGGAAAATCTGATGCTGAATCATTTCCCAAGAATGCTCCTACTCTGTGTTCAGCAACGATAAGTTAAAAATATATAATAGTAAATAAAAATGGAAATCACAGAATCTCTCTGTCCTGAAATCAATGTCATTACAGAAATTTTTAAGCAGCTACTGGACTGATACTCCTCGGACAAGAGG
This sequence comes from Melospiza melodia melodia, assembly GCF_035770615.1. Lineage (NCBI taxonomy): Eukaryota > Metazoa > Chordata > Aves > Passeriformes > Passerellidae > Melospiza > Melospiza melodia. The sequence goes on along the minus strand of NC_086205.1, from coordinate 6,049,335 downwards.
AAATCATTTTAGGATTTCTAGTTCATGTTATCTCAAGACTATATTCAGAGCAAACTAAACTGCTCACTGAATCAGATCTTAGGAGCAGTCTGGCAGGTTTGAAGATGAGCAGAGAAAATGGGATAAGTTTATCTGAAGCCTCAAAACTCAGTAAAAGAACATTAGCACCAAGATTCAACTATAGTGGAAGGCATTGTAAATCTGATAAAGAAAGAAATTACAAGCTCCAAACTTGGAATACCTGGGAGGATATAAACTGCTGCCTTCCAAAGCACTTCTGTGGTTTAAGGCTTGCCCTATTGCCACCAATCTTAATGGAAATGGAATCATGCCAGAATTGGAACTGTGGCCTCCAGGAAATAAAACAAGAAGCAAGTGTTAATAAATCAGGAGCACTAACGGGTCAATCAGGATGGTTCTTGCTAAGTGATTACATGAATGACATAAAGATAGCACTTATCTAATGAATCAAAGGGGCCCAAAGAAGCTGTAGGACAAGATGTCAAGAACTGGAGTCTTTTTATTATGTACAACACTTTGGTCTCTCTCACTGACAACCTTTTTTTCCTCAGAGTTGTCTGTTTAAAGATATCTCTCCTTGTTATTAGCATTATCACATACTACAGTGCTACCACAATTAATACTTTGGATTTTCTCTTTAAATTAAATCCATATCAGATGTTGCTGAAAGTTTGCTGATTATCCTGTTGCTGATTTTAAAGAAGGTGGTATTTGTGCTCACTGAAATCCCCTTAAAAATAGTAAACCTTTCTACTGAAATTTGAAAACAGTCTGAAATAGTTATCTTGTTGAGATGAAGACACCCAGTACAAAAAATCCAAACCCAGGTGGCTGAGATTTGGCAGAATTGTGAGGTCTGTAATGAAAGTGTCAGGCAATACTATTTTAGATGACACAAAATACAAAACTTCCAGTCTCTCCTTTACTGATTGCAGTAGCTTGTTCCTCTGCATGCACCACATACATGATTGCATTTGAAGGAACAACCATTTTTGGAAACAATCATTTTATGCACCATCAGGCTGCTACAGGCAGGCTGCAGGTTTTGGGGGGGATGGGGTTATGTTTCTTCTAATCTGAGCTCTGGCCTTTTGACAGTTTTTATTTTTTACTGGCATTTAAATTCCTCATTATTCTAGTCAGGTTAATGTTTGGCGTGTGAGTCAGGATTGTATCCAAGGCTGGGATGTTTCCTGGAGAGTTAGAGACAGGCTGGGCAGCTCAGACTAAAGGAGACAAAGTGCATTCCACACCACTGAGCGTCCCTGAGCCACCACAGAGTGAAATGCTGTCCTAACAAGGGAGGCTTTAATTCAGATTTACAGCAGGGTTTGTCTCCCAGCTCTGCCTCCTACACGTTAATAACACCTTTCCTTTAAACCCACCACGTTCCATCAATCTTCACTGGCTGCCAAGTTAAGGCTGCAACGAGTTTGCCCCGGTTCAGTGCACTGCAAGCATTAACTCCTGGCAATCAGCAGCACAGCACATTAATTCCACGTGAAATAAACACTTCACAATCCCGTAGAGCTGACCTGAAGAGGTGAGTGCCTCTGTGTCTCCTAAAAGCAAGGACCTTAGGAGAATTTCAGGTTACAGGGTAGCTCACTTAGGGAATTGGTAATCCCCAACAGAGCTCAGTCAGCCAAGCCCCGAGGGCCTGGGGAGCTGAGCTCCAGGGGAAATGCAGAGATCCCAGGAGATGCCTCCCTGCGAGGAGAGCCAGCAGGGCCTGGAGAAAGAATTTGTGTCCTGGGCACATCAATCAGGGCAAAGAAACCCTGGACCCCAGGACTGAGCTGCCTACTGCAGCAAGCAGCAGCGCACATATTTATTGCATATAAATATTACACCTAATACATATGCATTGCATATATTTATTACATCTATTATTATATTAATAATAAATTGCATTTATTATTTATTTTTTGGATATGGCTCTACCTGACAGCACTGCAGAGCTGAATAGGAATTTTCACACATACAGGATGTGCCACGTTAGACATGACTCTTTTTTCCAGACTTCTAGTCTTTACTTGAGAGAAAAAGAAAGTGAACTGGTATTTTATTGTTAAAATTCATTTGGTACACTAAAAATAAACAATCAGTGCTTGTGATTGGTATCCCAAACTGTTCTCATCTTTTTCTCTGAAATAATGATACTGTACCCTTTTTTATAAACATCAAAATGCTGTATCCCACTCCCAAAAAACCTTTGTATTGACAAAAACCCACCAATAATATCATAGCCAAAATAAATCTCAGAAAAGTAAGGTTGAGTGGATTGGCTTTTCTGAGAGACAAGTATTTGGGTAATAAAAAATGCTTTTTAATGCTCTGCACTGAGAACTTTCAAGAGATTTAAAAGTAGCTTGGCACCTACAGGAAATGTGTCCTGCAACACCCTATCAGCAGTTCCTCTGTTATACACTTGTAGACAAAAATATCCACACTTACACAATGTGTTCCTAACAAAAAGGCAGTTGTGGACTGGCCAGTCCCACTGCACTGAAAATGTCCTGTACACCTTTATTCTGGTTTCTGAAGGAATCCAGACCTGAGGCTGCATTCTTCTTATCTGCAGCCATCTCATCATTTCCTTGCATTTCCTCTCCTCTCCCCTTTCCCCGTCTGTGGTCTGTAAGATATCTGATAGCTACAGGCAAACTCAGGTTTGTGCCCTTCCTCCAGAGTAAAGAAAATGTCCAATTTCTTCCAGGCCTGGGAGGAAAGAGCCAAATGCCCAGCCCAGGTGTGCCTGCTCTGCAATAAAACACTGTGCGGGGATTTTTTACCTGAAAAATATCTTTCAGTAAACAAGCATAGGAATAGCTGCTGAGTTACACAAAAAACCTGAAGCAGAGATTGTGTTCTCATGTAATCCCTGCACTGAAAGGCTTCTCAGGGACACAGCACAGTTCCTGTTCTGTATGCAGCCCCTGGTGGAACAGTGGTCAGTACAGCATACAGGGGAAAGCACAGGAAAGGCAAGCAAATAAATAGTATATTCCCTCTGTACACCTATTTAATTTCCACAATGGATCATGCTTTGGACTCAGAACTCATACCCAGCTGGTAAACTTGCCTCTTACAGCTTGTGAGGGATATTTCTTATTTCGAATTTAATTGCTTTTATTTCATGTCTTCTTTCCTCCTGTAAGGTCAATCTTGGCTTACACCCTGTGCTTTTTCTCTCTGCTTTAGCTTTTCTATAACTACAACTTCCCAGGAGAAGCTAACAGCAAAATAATTTCTTCCTTTCTCTGCTGTTGTTTCCTTGACTAACAAGCTCTACTCCCTCATCTTTCTCTTTCCTTGCTGACCATCTCTAATTGCCCTGTAATAGTCTCACCTCTCTCTGGACAGGACTGCATTGAGTTTTTCAAGGAAAAACACACAGTGTGTGCTGTATATCCCCCACCACCTACATTCTCTATTATGGTCACTTTACATTCTCTATTATGGTCACTTTCCTCTCCATCTCTTCTTTCAGCGTTCCACCTCAGCCTAAAAATCCTGAACTACACTCAAAATTCATATATTTTACTCAAATTGTTCCTTTTAGGCAGGATTATCCAGATTCTGCATCCTCAGATTCTGTACTTAAACATTTTAAGTGTTATTCATTACATTGTAGAATCATCACTGCGATGAATTCAAAGTGGAAAGCAAGATTTAAAGGAAGCTGAAAGTCTAAATTCATCCATAGCAGTTGACAATATTGTGCCCCTTTTCTTGCTTCTTTTCTCACTTTTCATCAGACTTCTGGGTTTTTTTTTTTTAAGATTTAATTATCTGTCTTTTCTCACTCGGAGTGAAAATGACAAGAATTGCAGTAACTGTTGTCTCTCTGGCTTTTGTTTGTTTATGTCCTTCAGACTGTAAACACTCCAGGCTGGTGTAATCCTTCTTGCAGTGTTGTGGGATGGAGGACACAGAGATCCTAATCCCCAGCTGAACACTTGTATCAAAAAGAGAATTATCTTTAACTGGATCCCAATAAATATAAAGACACTCTGTGTTATTCCTCTCCTTTATACAACAAAATGTGGGGGATGCAATTTTAGTGATGGAACTTCAGTCTGGGAGTGGGGGTAGGAGGAATTCCCTCAGGAGTGGTTCCTCGTGGGAACCCTCACATTCCCTGTGTTTCTTTAGATGCTGTTTGGACTGGCAGCAATTTCAGCTGGCACAATGATTGAGAAAAGTGTCCTATTGCCTGTCTCGGGGTGTAAAGGACTGGCCAGGCTCAGTGTTCGCCTTTGGTGGCAATGGGCACGCTAGGGTCCCTGGCAGGGGCCCCGGAGCGCTGTCACCAGGCTCCTGTGCCCTGGCAGTGCCACCATGGCCGCGCTGAGGGGACAGCGCCGGGGGGACAGGACCAGGCACAGCCGGACCGTGCTGAGGGGACAAGACTGGGCACGGCCAGACCAGACCACACTGAGGGGACAGCACCGGGCACAGACGGACCGTGCTGAGGGGACAACACTGGGCACGGCCAGACCACACTGAGGGGACAGCGCTGGGGGGACAGGACCAGGCACAGCCGGACCATGCTGAGGGGACAACACTGGGCACGGCCAGACCACACTGAGGGGACAGCGCCGGGGGGACAGCACCGGGCACAGCCGGGCACTCCTGGACATTGTCACCACGCCTCCTCACTGAGGGGTCCAGGGTCACAGTGGGGACTCTGCAGGGGACACTGAGGGGCATTCTTTTGGGGAATTTGGGGCATTCTCGGGAGCGGTTGTCTGTCTCTGCCCCGAGGTGCGTGGGATGGTTCAGAGGCAGCCCGAGCTTTGAAGGATGAGAATGGACTCTTCAGTTTTCAATCTTGAGGTTGTTTACTATTTCTTATCTACAAAGTTTTTCCTTCTGCCCAGCCGAGGTCTGAACAGCAAGGCAGCCAAGGGGGCTCTGACCACCTCTGAGGCAGCGGCATCTTTATATACTACAAACTACATATATCATATTTACTTTTATGTCCCAATACCTATCACCCATGTTAGACAGTGCACTTCTACTCTAAACCAATCCCCAAGTGCCAACATCATCACAGAAAATGGATGACATGAAGAAGAAAGAAGGACAAGACACGCCCAGATTCCTCCATCTTGTCCCCATTACCCTTTATGCCAAAACCCCTAAAATCTATATTTTCACCCTGTAAATATATCATTCCTGCACCCTTCAAACCCGAGTGCCTCTCATGTCCTCATACACAGGTGGCACATCCCTAGATGGATCAAAGTCAAGCCACCAGGCACTTCTGGCAACATTCCAAGACTTCCGAGCCCCCCAAGAGGGTTCTCGGCAACTCGGGGCATCCGGAGTGATGTACTGAGTTCCCACAGGGCATCACAGTACAGAAAAAGCCATTCAGCTATTCAGGAGTGTCCAAAGGAGGCCACAAGCAGGGGATGCCGTGAGAGCGGTTTGGGACACTTGGTCTGTTCAGCCTGCAGGAGGCTCAGGGAGAGCTCACAGCAATCTCCAGCATCCTCGTGAGGGGAAGTGAGGGGCCGGTAGGGATTTCTGCTCTGTGGTGACAGCGACAGGACCTGAGGGAACAGCAGAGAGAGAACCGGGTCAGGAAACACTGAGGCTGTTCTCACGGAGGTTGGGCACTGAACAGGCTCCGCCGGGCGGTGGGCACAGCACTGAGCCTGACAGGGTTCAGGGGTTTGGTAAGCGCTCTTAGACACACGGAGCGCCGCTCGAGGTGCGGTGCCAGCACCCGGGGCTGGGTTCCACAGTCCCGGCGGGTCCCGTCCCGCCCGGTGCCTCCCCGGCCACGAGCCGCCTACAACTCCCACCCTGCCCCGCGCCGCCGACTACACATCCCGGCATCCCACGGGAGCGCCTCGCTCTCGCGAGACTGAGGGGCGCGCTGCGGGGCTGTCGCGAGAGCGGCGGGCCCGGAAGCTCCACGTCGGAGATCGGAGCGAGCCCGGGCGGAGCGGGGCCGGAGCGGGGCCGGAGCGGGGCCGGGGACAGCGGGCGGCACCTGGGCACACCGGGCGGCACCTGGGCACACCGGGCGGCACCTGGGCACAGCGCGGCCATGGTGAGCGACACGCAGGGTCCCGAGGAGCGCCTCGCCCCCGCTGCGGGAGGGTGACCATCCCAGCCGGCCCCGGCGAGGCGGCGCAGCCCCGCGATGGGCGGAGCGGGTGTCTGAGGGGCCGGGGTCGCGGCGCGGTGCTGCCCGTGCTGTGCTCAGCCGCAGCGAGCGGCTGTCCCGGGGCTCGGGGTGCGTGTCGCACTCAGCCCCCGGAGCGGCCCTTCCCGGCGGTTCCCGGGATAAGCGCGGAGCCGAGCGTAGCTGTGCTTGCCGTGCTGGTGTTTGTAGCAGGAGAGAACCCAAACTCATCTCCACATCCCGTGTCATAGCCGTGGTTCAGGCACTACCTGATAACCAGGTGTTTTTTTTCCTTGCAGTGTCTAATGTAGGTAACTGCAGGTTTTATTAATGCGTGTAGTGTTCTTTGGTCAGCCATTATCCGCTGAGTTGTCTGAGATAAAAGCAGCGTTAAATGATCTCCAGTGAGTGTCTAAAGGAATCCACAATGCCTCGGATATCTTAGAAAATCACTTGGACTTCATGCCTTTTAAATATTGTGTGAGTGCTTTGGGACATTTGGTGTGTTCAGTCTGCAGGAGACTCGGGCAGAGCTCGCAGCAATCTCCAGCATCCCCCTAAGGGGAAGCAAGGGGCCAGGAGCAACCTCTGCTCTGTGGCGACAGCTTTACATTGCCAGTGATTAAAGCGGAAGATCAGAGCCTTCTTTGTAAGGGAAAGACTTAAACTTTTCCTTGCTCTCAGTTTTTACCAGACAGTGTTCCGTTCTAAGCCATAATTTTGGAATTGTGAATGAAGGTAAATTTACAGTGGGCAAATGTTGCGCTTTATTGTGGTAACTGACTTTTCTTCCTGGTTTGTCAGGAAGAAAAGTCAGTTAGGACTAGTAATCCTATAGATGCAAATAGGTGAAGTAGCAGGAAGATTTATTTTCTAACATTTGGAATTGTGAACGGAAGTAAATTTGCAATGGGCAAATGTGCTTTATTGTGGTAACTGAGTTTTCTTCCTGATTTGCCAGGTGAAGTAGCAGGAAGATTTATTTTCTAACATTTGTCTTAGGAGCAAATTCTCTTTGCTTTGCTATCATAGTTCAGGGACACCAGGAGGATGTGCAGTGCATCTTTTTTTGGTTGTTTTTTTTTTTTTCACTCTGCTGGAGGTACTTTTGCAAGAAAATCTTGAGTTTCACAGAATTAAATGAAGCAGCGCCACTGCCTTTGGTGGGGATGTGACGCCTTCTACAAAAACAGACACGCAGATAGATAGAAAAGAGTGGTAACCTTCTGTGTGCACAGGCAGCAGGCTTGGATCCTTGCATTCTCAGAGTGAACTGCAGCTTTCCCTGCCCCTTTCCCTGTCCCAGTTTGCTGTTGTGTCACCCGGTGCTCCCGTTGTTCCCCCAGCCTCTGCGCCTGGACATCAAGCGGAAGCTGACGGCGCGCTCCGACCGCGTCAAGAGCGTGGACCTGCACCCCACGGAGCCATGGATGCTGGCCAGCCTCTACAACGGCAGTGTCTGTGTCTGGAACCACGAGACACAGGTGAGGGCCTTGCTGGGAAGTGTGCATGACTGTGTAGCTGGTGCTGGAAATGGGATTTGTACAGATTCTTCAGTCACTGCTGTTATAACTGACTGTGCTGCTCTGGCTGAGTGCGAGAGTCATGGTATCAGTAGACAAGGAAGTGACATGTTGGACACTGTTAAGAAAATAGAGCTCATTTCAAAGTTGGTATTTTTTTCCCCAGTGTTATAAACTTAACTGGTTTTATTTTCAGACTCTGGTGAAGAATTTTGAAGTGTGTGACCTGCCTGTGAGAGCTGCCAAGTTCGTGGCGAGGAAGAACTGGGTTGTTACTGGAGCTGTAAGCTGTTTCCTCTTGTGTTTTCCTGTTCAGCTGCACTTTCTCTGGTCAATTTTCATGCCATTACTTTCTGCATCATGTAATAACATGATCTGAATTTGTAGAGGAGAAAGGAATACTGCACTACAGTTTCCCAGAAGTTTTCTCCTTTAAGGAAGCTTAGAAGCTTAAATTTTCATTTCAAAAAAGAGCAACCTGCTAAGGTGACTGACTCTGCAGGTAATGCCAGGTAGATGGAGTTCAGCTGTTACTGCCAGCTGGAACATACTCAGCACAGAGTTCTGACTCAGTGCTGCTTTAACTAAGATGAAACTGTTGACAATCCTAGGTAAAATGAATTTGAAATTGCTTTCTACTTTTTTTTCTTGGTTATGTTAAAAATAATTTTTAGTTTTGCTCATCACTAGAAAAAAATGCCTGCTTTTATTCAGTGAGTGTACCTTGAGAGGAATAATTGTATTCTGATCTTGGTAACACATTTTTCTCTATGGAATGAATATTTTTTGACTAAATTAAGGTAATGCCTAAATAGTTTTTTTTCTCAACTTTCATTTCCTAGTCTTCTGCCCTGTACCCAGAGTAAAAATGTGTTTTCATTTCATTACCATATGCTGCCATGACTCAGTCACTTGTAAAAATGAAAATTTGCTTTTTTCATTTCATAAATGACTTGAAACAGCAGTAATTTACAGCCCTCTGAATCCAAGTATAATTTATATCATTAGCAAGCAAACTTCCTTAAACATTTTGTTGTCTTCAGTGGTGGAATGTTCTTTCCTAGCTCCCCTGCATTGCATAGAAGATGCACTGCACAAGAGCCTTCTTTTCACATGGTTTTTCTCCCTTTCCCAGGATGACATGCAGATCAGAGTTTTTAATTACAACACCCTGGAAAGAGTTCACATGTTTGAGGCTCATTCTGACTACATCCGGTGCATTGCAGTGCACCCCACGCAGCCCTTCATCCTCACGAGCAGTGGTGAGAGTCCTTTGGGGTCTTTTCATGTTCAGCTCTGCCCAGGCTCCTGTTTTCTGTGGGGTGAGGGCTTGCACCCTCTGGGGAGACTCAGGAGCCCTTGAGCAAGAAGCCAACGTTGCAGTTGTCATTTTGTTGTTTCTTGGTAGATGTGTTTATTTTTTTTTTTTTCATGGTATATCGTTTGCACTTAAAATTTAAAATATAATGGCTTGTGTTCTTGTCAGAGAAAAGAGCTTTCTCTCCTAATATCTGCCAGAGGAGACATTTGTGTGTGTGGCAAACTCTCAAATAACAGCTCAAGTTGTGTTTTTAAAAAGATTTCATTGTGGTTTGGAGTAAGTTTTTAGCTGGGAAATCTGACTTGAAAGCAACAGACAGCTTTCATCTCCCTTTGGTCCTTCTGAAGGACTAGTAATCCTACAGATTACCAGAAGGTAACTTCATGGTACAGGCTGGAAAAGAGGCACTGCAAATAGATTATTAGCAGTGCCTCCTTTCCAGCCTGTACCACGAACTTCTGGAGGATTATGCACTTTAAGGAGGTTGTTATCACCCACTGAAGCTTGGTTGTTTGTGGTTTTTTCCAGATGACATGCTGATCAAGCTCTGGGACTGGGATAAGAAGTGGTCCTGTTCTCAGGTGTTTGAAGGACACACCCATTACGTCATGCAGATTGTCATAAACCCAAAAGACAACAACCAGTTTGCCAGTGCCTCTTTGGATAGGACAATTAAGGTACAGAAGCTGTATTTGGGGTTTTTAGTCATTGTGATTATCAGTGTACACAAAGCAATAATCCTGGATGGATGATGGGTCATATTCTTAAAAACAGGTGCAATAATAGAATTTTGACTGAACAAAGACCTGGACATTGCTCCAGGCACCTGCTAAGTAATTCAGTAAATTTACCAGATTACCTCTTGTCTCTAACAATTGGAAAGTTGTTCTTTAAACTTTTCTAAGTGCTGTATCTTTAACTGTGCACTAAAAAGAAAAAACAACCCTGGTAAAGGTGTCTCTCTCATTATTTGCATGTCCTTGGCTGTCTGTGCATGGAATTGTTTCCAGTGATGCCTTTGGCCTTCTCATGGTCTCATCTGCAGTGCAGCTGTTATTAAATATCTATGACTACAGATTTTCAGCCACTGAGCAGGGACACCTCCTCACATTTCCTGTACATCATCAGTATATTGGCTGTAAAAAGCCAGCACTGATTTCATATGGCCACAGATGTTGAGATCAGGTGCATGGAAATGTTGATTTGATGTGATAAACATGAGAAAACACTAGTATGTCTACACTTGACTTGCTTCATTTTGTATCCTCATTTAACATGAGATTTGATATTCTTGAGTGTAGCTGGAAAAATTAAAATTCAGGACACGGAGGAAATTCAACTAGTTACTTTTATAAACACATAGTAGTTCTTAAAAACAGTTCTTTATATGGCTTCATGTCCTTAAAAAAAGTGTAAAGCAACCAATTTCAATGTTCAGAGGTATGAGCAGAGAGCGTGGGCAATTCAGCATGTTATTTGTGTTTATTGGGGGAAGGACTGTAGTTTGCTGAGCAGTTATTGAGGTTTTTCACCTAAGAAAACAACAGTGTCTTTGGAATTCTGTGTTATTTCTCATTGGACTTGTGAAGTACTTCTGGGCACCTGTTGTGTGTGCCAAGGGTGACCTGGGCACAGCAGGTTGCTGGGTACAAGTGTTTGTGTTTCATTGCTCAGGTGTGGCAGCTTGGATCATCCTCTCCCAACTTCACCTTGGAAGGCCATGAGAAAGGAGTGAACTGCATTGACTATTACAGTGGTGGGGACAAGCCATACCTCATTTCTGGGGCAGATGATCGCCTGGTGAAGATCTGGGACTACCAGGTGTGTGCTCAGCTCTTCAGAAGCCTTTGTGCCACATTTCTTATTCAGTTTCTGTTGTTAGATTTTTTTTTTTCCTGTGACAAATCGATTCCCTGCCTTTTAGGCCTCATGTTTGTGGATTAAGCTATTCTTCTTTTTTTTCTTCAATCTTTATAGCTCTTCCCTCCTCCTATTTCATCCTTTATAGCTTCCCTCCTCCTGTTTCATCCTTTATAGCTTCCCCCATCCTGTTTCATCCTGTGCACATTGGCACAGCCCCATGTGTTGCATGCACAGCCATGCAGTGCTTGTACCCCCAAACAGGGCAGGAGTGATGAGGTGCCCTGCTTGAATGCTCCTCAGAAAAGAGAGATCTAATCCAGAGATTCACTTCTGTTGCTGGAGCCTAGAGCTCCTGAGTTCTCTACAAGTGTCTGAATGGCCAGAAGGGTGAGACAGAAGTTGTTAGGTGGTACTTTCTGGTCACTAAAACTTACTGCCCTGGAGTAAATCCAAGCCCAGAAGTTGAAGCTGGCATTGTTAATTTAAGCATTCAATGCAGTCATGAATATTACACAACAGTGCTTGGGATTTTGCCACCATGTGCAGCTGGAGACACTGTACATGCTCCAGTCTTAGTTACCCCAAGTAGAGCAGCCTGACTTTCACAACTGTGTGAATGAACATTCTTACCAAAGACCTAAATTAGATCTGTTTTCACCTGTAATGCAATGTTGGGTTATGATTTTTTTTTTCACAGTGAACTCAGCTTTCTGTCATGCTTTAATGTGTTGTGCTATGCTGAAAAAGTATATTTTCTAGCCATAAACACATCTGAAAATAGAGGAAAACACTTCTGTCAGGGGAAATACTTTCTTCTGGGCAGGAGGTACAACTCAATGCAATCATTTTTTAATAGCTTAGTGCTGTTGTTTGAACGCCTTGCAAATGTAAGAAATCTAGAGAATTTTCCAGATCTATTTTGGATTTGGGGGAGATTTTTTTTAAGAAATAAGGGTTAAAATGTGGCATTGTGTTCTCTCTTGCTTTCAGAATAAAACTTGTGTCCAGACACTGGAAGGCCACGCTCAGAACGTGTCGTGTGTCAGCTTCCATCCGGAGCTGCCCATCATCATCACCGGCTCTGAAGATGGTAACTTTGCATTTTGTGGTGTAGAAAGGACAGGAAAAGCACTGAGGGCAGAGCTCTTGTGGTGCTGTGGCTGCACCTGCTGCCCTCACAGAGAGCTGAAGGGATGCATGGCTGTGTTTTTCCCCAGGCACGGTGCGGATCTGGCACTCCAGCACTTACCGCCTGGAGAGCACCCTGAACTACGGCATGGAGAGGGTGTGGTGTGTGGCCAGCCTCAGGGGCTCCAACAACGTGGCTCTGGGCTATGATGAGGGCAGCATCATTGTTAAGGTACAGTTAATGCTGTGGAGTCATCCTGTCCTGTCTGCACAACAACTGGTATCTGATTCTGGAATAATACATAAAATACTGACATTTTGGCATTTTAATTGGCATTTGTCCATAGAGATTGGCTATTTCACTTGATATTTACAACTGGAAAGAAAATTAACAGTGTATTTTTTCCATAGCCTCACTGTTGTAATCTTGTTGTTGTATTTCTAAAGTCCCATATTGTCTCAATCATATTTCTAAAGTCTCATACCTTCTCGGTGATACTTCTTGGGGGCAGTTCTTCACAGCTCTGACTTCTTCTCCTGCTTGTTGTCAGCTCAACTGGGCTGGGCTTGGCCAGCCCCTTTTATCCCAGTTATCTTCACTAGCTACAGCTGCAGCCCAATGAAGGACATCACAGCTGCAGCCTATCAAAAACAACCAGGGCTTATCAGGGCAAGGCCTATATACAGATATTCAATATACAACACAGATATTTTACTAAGACTCCTACTATACCTCACCTCTTACTTACTTTCTAGCTTGGTCGTGAAGAACCTGCCATGTCCATGGATGCAAATGGAAAAATTATTTGGGCTAAACATTCTGAAGTCCAGCAGGCTAACTTGAAAGCAATGGGAGATGCTGAAATCAAAGATGGAGAGAGGCTGCCACTGGCTGTGAAGGATATGGGCAGCTGTGAAATCTATCCTCAGACAATCCAGCACAACCCTAATGGACGGTAACACATTCCTTCGTCTCTTCTCTTGAACTGGTTGAGGTTTTTTAGTTAACAGGCTCAAAAAAAAGGGATCCAGAGTCCAAGAGATGCTCAGTGGAGACCAGAAGGAGCATGACTCAGAAGGAAATAGAGTTCCATGACATTTTAGGCATATATAAAGCTCATGCTCTGTGTTTCAGTGATTACCTTGGGCAGAGAGCCTTTACCTTTACGGATAATCTGCCTTCTTGCTGCTGCCTGTTGACCTGGACACAGATATCTGACAAGTGCCTCTCTCTCCTGCCCCAGGTTTGTGGTGGTGTGTGGTGATGGTGAGTACATCATCTACACAGCCATGGCTCTGAGGAACAAGAGTTTTGGTTCTGCACAGGAGTTTGTGTGGGCACATGACTCCTCAGAGTAAGTCTTGCAAGTTTTTTCCTTTGTATTTCATTTGCAGCTGCTACTGTAGTTTAGTTTTCAGGCCATGAAACATGCATGTAAAATGAACTTTCAGTAGTTGTCCTGCTTGAAAAGTTTGGGTTTTTAGCACTCTGCTGGTTTTAGAAAATAAGTCAAATGCAGTTGCTTTGTAGCAGCTTATAGTTTAATAATTTACTACTTTGGAAACAAAATAATTGTTTTGTTTATTTACAATTTAATCTCTATTTAGGTATGCAATCAGGGAGAGCAACAGTGTTGTAAAGATATTTAAAAATTTCAAAGAGAAGAAGTCGTTCAAGCCTGATTTTGGAGCAGAAGGTAAATACTTTACAAATAGATATGCTGGTATGGTTTTTGTACAATGGGGATTTCTTCCACCTTTATTTTCTTGTAGGTATCTATGGTGGCTTTCTCTTGGGAGTCAGGTCTGTCAATGGCCTGGCATTCTATGACTGGGAGAACACAGAGCTGATTCGCAGGATTGAAATCCAGCCCAAACATGTGAGTTTCTGCATGGCACTGAAGATATTTACCTCTCTGATTTACTGATTTATATTTCTTTTTTACTAAACTGGTTTTTTTGCATGAATCAAAGCTGTCAATAATAAAATAATAATTTAAGTTTATCTCAGTCATGTAGCCAAAAGAACAGAAAAATTCCTGTATGTGTTGACTTCTCAGTCCTACAGCTTCTAGACTTGGGGTGTTTAACCCTTAATTCCCACATCATCCTTCTTAGCCTGGGGTGTGTAACACTGCCACTGTTGATTCTGCTCTCACAGATTTTCTGGTCTGACTCGGGTGAGCTCGTGTGCATTGCTACAGAAGAGTCATTCTTCATTCTCAAGTACCTGTCAGAAAAAGTGGCAGCAGCCCAGGAAACACATGAAGGTGTCACTGAAGATGGAATTGAAGATGCCTTTGAGGTACCTTCTATTTAAAAAGTGGAATGAGATTAGAGATGGTAGAAGCAAGAGAGTGCAGCAAACTTAGTCCTTAACATAGTCCAATTTAAATGTTAGTTTCCAGGCCATTTTTACTATCACATTGTGCACCTGCCTGAGGAACACTTAATTTTTTTGGGATTCATGAGGAGTGTATCCCTGTCTGAATCCCAGCATAACAGATCTTGATGCCAACATTTCTCTCCATCTGTTCATTATTGTCAGAGAGTTATAGAGATATTTTTAAAACACACTTTTGGGTCATTGATTCATTTTTTTTTCTACAAATTTCAAGTTTTGAAATGTTACTCAAGTTTGAGAAGTGAAAAAACCTCATGTAGTGAACCAGAATTTCAGAAAGAAAGCTACCTTTGATTGTCTTGCTTAATGCTTAGTTTGGTGCTTGTTTCCTAGATTTATAATTGGCTTAGTTAAGAATTAGGGTAGCATGCATGTAGAATGAAATTATAATTTATGTACTTCTAATCTAGATCTAAACTTATATTTGCAACTTGTCCAGATTAAAGTATAGAATATGGAATTATATTTTAAATAGCAGTAGTCTTTCTGCTACCTAGAAGTACCTTTTAATGTATCTAATTACCCAAAATTTGCTTTGCAGGTTCTTGGTGAGATCCAGGAGATTGTGAAAACAGGTCTGTGGGTTGGTGACTGCTTTATTTACACCAGTTCTGTGAACAGACTCAATTACTACGTTGGAGGAGAGATTGTCACCATTGCCCACCTGGACAGGTGAGTTGCTGCTTCAGTTCAAGTGCTCAAGGTTCTCTCAGTGAAGGGGGTTCAAGGTGCCCCCTGGCAGGGGTGGGAACAAGTGGGGTGTTGTGAGGCAGCAGTGCAGTCCTGAGGGATGAACAGTGCTGTGTGAAAGTGTTCATCCAGGAAAAGCAGAGTGTTTGATGGGAGTATTCTTGCTACCATAAGAGCTGCTGGAATAGTTTTGTACAGTTTGTGTGGATCTGTTGAAGCTGACATTTTGTTTTGTTTGTTTTGTTCCAGAACAATGTATCTCCTGGGCTATATCCCCAAGGACAACAGGCTGTATTTGGGTGATAAAGAGCTGAACATTGTTAGTTACTCTCTGCTGGTCTCAGTGCTCGAATATCAAACTGCTGTCATGAGGAGGGATTTCGGCATGGCTGACAAAGTTCTTCCCACAATCCCAAAAGAACAGAGAACCAGGGTTGCACATTTTCTTGAAAAACAGGCAAGAAAACTACTTCTTAGTTATCCAACTAAATAAATAAATAATTTTATTCACATTCTTAATGGAGTTTGCTAAGCAAAACCCACTGAGCATTAACTCTTGTTAATTATCCTGTTTGTTTGAGAACACTGTAACCTTCTGTTCAGAGTGCTTTTGTTAAAGTATTTAGGATTACGATTGACCTGACAGGTCTCAGCTTCACTGTCACATTTTTATTTTAGGGCTTCAAACAACAAGCTCTTGCAGTATCTACAGACCCAGAGCATCGTTTTGAACTTGCTCTTCAACTTGGAGAATTAAAAATAGCCTATCAGCTTGCAGTGGAAGCAGAGGTAATGATATAAATTTGGATGATTCATCCTGGATTCTGAGTATTAGCAGGAGTCTGAGAGGCCCTGTAAGAAAAGGCAGTGGTATGTGGGGATGCAATACAACTCCAACTCCTTTGGTGAAGTTCTGCTGCCTGTAATTCAAAGGAATCTGAGCTGTGGGATAGGGACAAAGAACGGTGTCTGCTCAGAAAGCCACTGGAACTCCTGGAGAATACAAAACTTGAGCCCAGAACCAAGCCTTAATCTCCAGTACTTAACAGTGAGAGAAGGAAAGACAGGGCTGAAGGCTTCAGACCTTTGTTCCAGCCTTGGCAAACTTAGACTGCTGCACTAAAAAACCTGATTTGTCCCATCATTATTATGCAGAGAGTTGATCTCCTTGTTCCTGCTGTAAAATAATCCAGTTATTTAGAAGGAATATTAACTTAGTTAAAGACACAGATGCCTTCCAGCGTTCTGAGGGTTAACTTGGGAGTTTTAAGATATTGTTATAGTTAAACTTCCAGAGTTATGCCTGCTTCCCCCCTCCATGTTTACTGAGAAGCTGTTTATTTTATGTAATGTTACAGCTAGGTAGGGATCTCTTGGCATTCAGTGTGCCATGCTGGGAAGCTGCAGTAATTACAGTACCTCAATGGGAGGACAAATGTAGTCATGGGATACAGCACCCTCACAAGTCAACTCCTATTTTCATACTGAGTGCTCTGAAAACCTTTAAATGCTGTTCAGAAATGTGAGTGATTTGTTTTTTTTCTTTCCCTCCCTCTCCCCTTTCTGTACAATCAGTCAGAACAGAAGTGGAAGCAGCTTGCAGAGCTTGCCATCAGTAAATGCCAGTTTGGCTTAGCCCAGGAGTGTCTCCACCATGCCCAGGACTATGGAGGGCTGCTGCTCCTGGCCACAGCTTCAGGAAATGCCAGCATGGTGAACAAGTTGGCAGAAGGTGCTGAGAAGGATGGCAAGAATAATGTGGCATTTATGAGCTACTTCCTGCAGGGAAAGTAAGTAACAAATGAGCTTCTGATTGTTCTGTTCTGCTGTCTCAAGTGCAGAGACCCTCAGGTTCCTCAAGTGGTGAACTTCAGCTAATTGAAAACTTCATGGAGAAAGATGAGCACAGGTCCTTCTCAGAAAAGCTCATTCTATAAAGTCTGAAATGAAAGCACCTTAAATGAATGGAATAGAATAAAACGCTGTTCTAATACAAAAATTTGTCTTTATTAAGTTTACTGGTTCAAACCATATTTTGAAATCTTTTTAGGCTTGATTCATGTTTGGAACTGCTGATCAAAACCGGGCGTCTCCCTGAGGCTGCTTTCCTTGCACGGACGTATTTGCCAAGCCAAGTTTCAAGGTAATTTCTGAGCATGTGCAGAGCATGAGCTGTGTTGTCTGAATGAGCTGTCTCTAACAAATGTGGTTTGCATCCCCAGGGTGGTTAAACTCTGGAGGGAGAACCTCTCCAAAGTCAATCAGAAGGCTGCTGAGTCCCTTGCTGATCCCACAGAATATGAAAATCTTTTCCCTGGATTAAAGGAAGCTTTTGTTGCTGAAGAGTATGTAAAGCAAAGTCTTGCTGAGTTGAGGCCAGCCAGGGAATACCCCCTTGTCACTGTAAGTAGAAGGTGTTACTGTCTCTACAAGAGTAACATTTGGTGCTGTGTAAAATCAGCTCTAAGCAACTCATTGCAACACTTAAATGTGTCTGGGGTTCTTTTTCCTTTTAGCCAAATGAAGAAAGAAACTTACTAGAAGAAGCAAAAGGATTTGAGCCCTCTGGAATAATGCCATCTCAGGTCAGTCAGTGATGAGTCTAAGGGAGAACTTTGCTATCTTACAGTAACTTCTACCCTGGAGAATATTTCACCAGTAATGGACAAATTGTTGCTTTTATTACCTTGATTGTAAGTGCTGCAGTTGGCTTCATGTTCTTTTGCCTCAGATTCTTTTTCATCTACATCTGCACTTACTAACAGCTTCTTGACTGTGAAATGATTTGTGTGCTTCCTTACCTTGGGTCACCCTGTGTAGTGTGAGTACTTCTAGACTCTTTCCATTGAATTCATCCTACAGAAAAGTAACTCCAGTTGCATTTACAAACACTGCCTCAGCTGCAGCTGGTTTTCTAAAGCTCAGTAGCTGGAAATGGAAACTCTTGCCTATTACAGCAATGACAAATGCTCTGTGTTCTTTGTTGGTGCTCCATGGGTGTGGAATAACAGTGCTCCATAACTAACTGGCCAGGAATCCTACTCATGTATTTGAACATAGATTCTAGTCAATGTCTGAAGTAACAAACTGATTTTTTTACCACCTCAGTTGTCCAGTTCTTATGCAAAAAATAGGACAAGTATAAGTGGTAAGCATAGAGATTGAAACAAATTTAAAGCTTTTCAGAGCCTTAGGAGAAAATGACAACTTCTAATTTTGCTCAAATACACTTTACATTTGTATGTGAAAATCATAATGTGAGGGCTTCTTAAAGGCAGTGATACTGGCACAACTCTTTGAGGCTATAAACATCCAAAATCAAAACTGCACTGGAAACTGAAGGAGAAACAGAAAGGCTACAGCTCTCCATTGTCTGTATGTTTTTCCTCATAGGAGGTGCACTACAGAGCATAGTTTGGGACATCCCTGACAGAGCAGAGAGGTTTGGTTACTCTCAAGCCTCTGTAGTGACTCTTTGCCTCTTGTGCATCAAAAGAAATACTATTAAAGCAAAATCAAACTTGTCTGCTCGTTTGTTAAAGATGATTAACAAACTGTCTGGGCTACCTATGGAAACAAATGGAAAGAACTGAGAACTAGCTTGCCATAGAAGCTGAAATCAAGACCTCAGTGTATCTTTGCATTCAGCTCATGTTCTCATGGAAGCCCTAAACCCCAGCTGTCTCTTACAGCAGAGGCTGAATATGGGACATTTTGTAAGAGATAGTTTAATTCTATAATTAAGTACAGTTAATTGAATAGTACCATTGCTTCAATAATAGTACTGACTGATGAATTATCTTAATATAAAATTTATGCAGCAGTGAAGCAAGAAAAAAGTGTTAAACCATTATAGGATTTGGAACACTAAGCCCAGCAACTCCTAAAATTTCCTGTCAGTCTCGACTAACTTAATCTCTCCTGCTGAGGATGTTGAAAATCACTAGCAGCACTTCAGTGTTTAAAATGAATTAATAATTTCTGAAGGTTCTCATTTTATCAGTTCCATTGATATACTGGGAAGGGAAATAGTCTCCAGTGGAGTGAGGACTAGAATATTTTCTGACAGTGAAGATCTGGCTCAAGAGTAACTGAGGGAAGCTGAAAGAACCACTGGGCAAGGGGCATTAGGTCTGCTGTTGTTTACCTGCTTTTGTTGAAAGAATTTAAATTGAAAAAAAAACCTAAAGGAATTTCTTTGCCATTAGAAGAAGGCTGAAGAACCAGTTCCCTCTCCTAAACAAGAAGTGATGAAGACAGTTGTGCAGAATTCTGATAACCTTCCAGCAAGAGATCAAAAGGTACCCAAACAGTTTGATGAGGTGAAGTATTAGCACTGAATTCATTTTGCACTAAGACTTCAAGGAGTGTGATTCAAGCAGCTGCACACGTGACAGTGGCAGTCCCAGAGCAGTGTTCAGAGCCCTGCACACAGTAACAGACCAGTGCAGCAGGCAGGGGACAGAGGGAGCTCAAACCCTGCTGCTCCCATGGTAAAAAGCTGCACTGGTGGAAGAGGCTTCCTCACCAGCAGGCAGCTGCTGTGCAGCCTCCTTATCATTGTGTTCCTCATGAGGCCTTGGCTGGGCTTGGCAGAGTGCAGGTCCATCCCACAAGCTGCAGCACATGTAACCATAGTGGAATCCTCCTCATCCAGTCTTTTCTCTCCCTAGACACTGCTGGACTTGGAAGATGACTTAGATAACTTGGATCTGGAGGATATTGATACCACAGATATCAATCTGGATGAAGAGATCTTAGATGAGTGAACATCCTTTTTTAGATGACCAAATCAGGAAATAATTTGGTCAAAATCCAGAGGAATGAAGTTCTGTGGACTATGTGCTCCAAGTTATTTTGATTTTTGTATGACAAGTGGACCATGTACATGTAGAAGGAAGTATACAGTAGCAACTGTACAAAGAGAATCAGCTTCCAGTATGTTGAAATTCCAGATGTAAACCTGCTCCAGAACCTACTAAAAAAGTTTTCATTTATCAAGCTGTTCAATAAATCCTTTTAAAATTTCTGCTCCCTCAGTTCTCCATTTACTACTAGTATTTATTAAGAATACTCAAATTCTTAAGAATAACCCAGCTTCCATAGTGTACATTCCAAATCTGTGAAACAGGAACACAGTAGCTGAAAAATGGTATTTTATTTTAACCTGACTTTTGTCAGCACCTCCACTGAGGTCTGTGGTTATGTTTTCACTGTGCTGCCATCTAGCACTGGTAACCATCAGTATCAGCTCAGTTACTCTTTCAGACACCACTTGTAGCTAAAAGCTCCAACAGCGCTGTGATACAGCTTAAGGGTTAGAAGGGGTGTTTGTTACACCCTTTCCTAAATGAAGCTGTCCAGACCCTGCACTCACCTCAGTAAGTAAAACAAATTGTGGGCAAATCCTTAGATTCAAGATGCAACTATAAAAAAATTGAACTCAGGGTACAGTGTCAGTGAAAACAAGTCATGAGGGCTGCTCTAAGTTCACTTATAGAACTTCTCAAAATAAACTGCTGTAGTGATGCACATGAATTTCAGTAAAGAAAAATACATTCTACAGCAGTAATTTTCAAATATTTATTGTGGAATCCTGTACAGAAAATGTTTATAAACAGACTTAAAACTTTTGATGAGCTGAGGTTTACTTCATGAAGCTGAAGAAGTTGCCATTGCTTCTTCATAAGCCTGCAGGGCCAGCTGGATGTAACCTTCTCTCTGGGATTCAGTTTTCACAAATACCTGCAGCCATGGCAGGAGAGAGGTTAATGTAACAGCAGAGTTAACCATGCCAGTGGCAGATCACTCACAACTGCAGTCCTGGTGCAGCTGTAGGTACAGAGTTTAACAAAAACCCCAGCCTGGCATGTACAACAGTTCTGTTAAGTATCTGCTTCCTAAGGTAAGGAGAAATGTAACTGCTCACTGGGTTCTGCTGGTTAAAAGCTCTCTTGTGCAGGTTATGTAGAAGCAGAAAAGCTTACCTTGATCAGATCAACTCCTTGAAGTTTCTGTTCTTTAGCTTCCTTTGCTGACTGACATTCAGGGTGAAGCATATGATACAGGGTAATTAAACTTGTAGCATCATCCAGCCTAAACAAATAAAGGCTCATTTAGCAATTCCTCTCTCAGAGCACTTACAGAGTGTATTTTGTGATGTGCTTTGCACAGCACAGGCTGTCAAACTGCTGCCACCACTGAGTATCCAGTCCCTGGAATACACAAGCAAGTACCTACATCTATCCCTCCTGGCCTGCTTAGCAGTAATACAGCTGACATCCCTCTGAAAATACAATTAATTACCAATAATGAGTGTTTAGTGGAACTTTCTGACTGCAATGACCAGTATGTTTTACAGAAGTAGCATTAGAAATCCTGTAACACAGAGCTCTCAGCTGAGTTTAAAACTACTGAAGTGTGTGGCAGGAAAAGACATTCAAACTCTGCTTGTTAAATGGGCCAGATACGTGAATTTTCCTTTTACCAATTCGATTCTAAACCAGGAACCTTCCTGATTTCTCCATGTGCTCAGGTTAAAAAGCAAGATCTGACCACTGAAACAGCAGAAAATAAATGCCACTATCACTGCAACCTGGAGTTCTGATGGTACACATTTTAATTTCTCCCAGCTCTAGTGGCATTTTGAACTATTGAATATTGTTCACTTCAGGGAACTTTGAATAAATTTAGCACCATGTTTTATAGAAATTCACCCATTTAAATTTAAACCTTATCTACATATTCCTAAGCTACTTAGGAATTGCTCTAAAACCCAGAGTGTATCAACTTTATAAGGCAAAACTGAACTCAGTATGGAAATGCCAGGCTTTAAGATCAGAAATGCTCAGAGCTGGAAGTGTTCTGACAATTACATGGGAAACAAAAATAAAAACACAAAAACCACAGGAGGCTGATTTCTGCAGAAACCTACATATACACCCTACAACATCATGGACTGTAACTGGTGCTCCTGTACTAACAGTACCTACACAGCTGGCCTAAAACATCAGGCAAATGAGAACTTTCCTGCATCTGACACAAATCCTGTTTTTATTGCCAAACAGCAGTACTTTTCTAAGGCAAGGCAGCATTACCAAGTGGCAGGCTGTACTCACAGGTCTCTGTTGATCATGTCTATGAGTAATCCATCTGCCTTCTTCCTGTTGAGCAGGTACCACACCATGCCCCCGAAGTGCCTGGTGGAGCGCAGCAGGTCGTACTTGCCGCGTTTCTCGATGTCCTCGTAGGTGCGGTGGTGAACCTGCACACACACACACACACACACATGGGCTTGTTCATGGCAGAACTGCAGCCTGCTGGCAGCTTTCCCCCTGTACCTGAGTTTTTAATGTTTTTCATTTCCCTAATGTTGGAATGGGACCTGGGGGTGCTGGTTGACAGTCGATTGAATATGAGCCAGCAGTGTGCCCAGGTGGCCAAGAGGGCCAATGCCATCCTGGCCAGTATCAGGAATGGAGTGGCCAGCAGGAGCAGGGAGGTCATTCTTCCCCTGTACTTGGCACTGGTGAGTCCTCACTTGGAGTATTGCATCCAGTTCTGGGCCCCTCACTTTAGGAGGGACATCGAGTTACTTGAGCGTGTCCAGAGGAGGGCAACGAGACTAATAGACTAATAAGGGGCTTGGAACACAAGCCGTATGAAGAACGACTGAGGGAGCTGGGGTTGTTCAGCCTGGAGAAAAGGAGACTCAGGGGCGACCTCATCACTCTCTACAACTTCCTGAAGGGTGGCTGTGGTGAGCTGGGGGTCGGGCTCTCCTGAAGGGTGGCTGTGGTGAGCTGGGGTCGGCCTCTTTCTCCGGGCAACAACAGACAGAACAAGAGGACACAGTCTCAAGTTGCGTCAAGTGAGATGTAAGTTAGAATTAAGAAGGAAATATTTCACAGAAAGAGTGGTCAGATACTGGAATCATTTACCCAGTGAGGTGGTGGAGTCATCATCCCTTGAAGAGTTCAAAAAAAGACTGGATGTGGCACTTGCTGCCATGATCTAGTTGAACAGTTAGAACATCGGCTGGACTTGATGATCTTATAGGTCTCTTCCAGTCTTGAACTTCTGTGATTCTGTGAACTCAGCACATCCCTTTGGATGTCCAGAGCTGCCAAGAACCTCATCAGGGGCTCAGAGACCCTGGCATGCTGCCCAGAACACCTGGGGATTTGATTGTGACCCTTGGAGCAAGTTACCAGCTTTGTATGAGGACGTGAAAGTCACACAGCTTTGAATGGTGTAATAATAAAATATGCACAGGGTGAAAATGTAGATTTTAGGACTTTTGGTATGGGGGTTATGGGGACAAGATGGAGGAATCAGGTCGTGTTCAGTCCTTCTTCTTCTTGTTCTCCATTTTCTGCAGTGATGTTGGCACTTTGGGGTTGGTTTAGAGTAGAAGCTCACTGTCTAACACAGGTGATGGGTATTGGGAATTAAGTGTAAATATGTTATATGTAGTTTGTAGTATAAAAGGACAACACAGAGTGCCTGTGGCTGCCCTGCTGAGCAGATCTCAGCTGGGCAGAAAGAAAATTTTATAGATAAGAATTAATAAACAACCTCAAGACCTAAAAGGGAAGAGTCCAGACTTGTTCTTCAGTTGTGCAGGCCAAAGCAGAGACATCCTGCACATCTCGGGGCAGCAAATATCAACAGCAACTCGAGACCCTAAGGTGCAGGGGTAAGCCCCATGCTGAACCATACACCTGTTATAATTCAGGGTAATGCCAGGCCAGCCCAGTCCTTGGTACTCAGGCATAGACATCCTTATGGTAAAAGGAAGCTAAATCCTGTCTCTCTTGAATTTTTGGGGACATAGGGACATAAGCTCTGCACCTTCACTGCACTGCTGTCAAGCTGCATCTATTATTTCAGGAGAAAAATCCTAGAGCAAAGAGCTGTGAAATTTTTCTTAGGAAAAAAAGTTACTTGAAAAATCTAATTTAATTAAGCCTATTATTAAGGCTGATACAAATTACAGTTTCTCAGATCACTGAGAACATTACAGTGTGACAGTGTTCACAGGGGTCTGAGGATGAGGGAAGAGACAAGGATCTGACTATGTTTCAGAAGGCTGATTTATTATTTTATGATATAAATGACATTAAAACTATACTAAGAGAATAGAAGAAAGGATTTCATCAGAAGGCTGGCTAAGAATAGAAAAAAAAAGAATGATAACAAAGGCTTTGTGGCTTGGCTCTCTGTCCGAGCCAGCTGACTGTGATTGGCCATTAATTAGCAACAACCACATGAGACCAATCCCAGATGCACCTGTTGCATTCCACAGCAGCATTATTTACATTTTGTTCTTGAGGCCTCTCAGCTTCTCAAGAGGAAAAATCCTAAGGAAAGGATTTTTCATAAAAGATGTCTGTGACATTACAGTTTAAAGAGAAGTCAACATTTTAAAAGCAAGTCTAGACTTACATTTACCAGCAGCTATAGCTACTAATTTTATTCTGCTAGAACTACATTTTAGTAGCTGGTCTTTGTCAAAAATAATACTTTGTGCACAGTGCTGTTTCTCAAAATGCATTTTGTGAGCTCCCAAGCCAGCAGTCAGTGTGACTTCAGCAGCAAAATTCTGCTCAGAGCCCCTGACAAGCGTTACCATCAATTCTGCTTTGATACCAAAAGCACCTGAATAAAGACTATTTTTGTATGTGCAGTATCCTTCTAGGCTGGTAAAAATTACTTGTGCAAAATCCTGTTTTACTGTTCTGCATAAAAATAAACCCCAAAACTCATCACAAGGATAGTCTATGTGGGAGAAATTAGAGCACATGACCAACACCTCTACTCCCAGATAAATATTATGTTTACAAAACAAACCTTACAATTCTCCACTAGGATTTTTTTTTTTTTTGCTAGAAAAATGGAAAGTGAACTCACTCTGATATAGTCAGGTGAATCTGGCTCAAACTGAGCAATGCACATGTTCAGGACATCTTCGTGACGGTCTTGCTGAAACACAGTCTGAAACAAGAGTTAAGATTCAGGGGTAGGTCATGTAATCCCACCATCCCAACTCTCCAAAATCAAAACAGCAGCCACAGCTCTGTTCTGGACAACACAATGAGTAACCCCTTCATCAAAAGACAACATGGACAATTGTTTCTAGTATGACACAGTACTTACACCTATCCAGGATTTGCTGGGCCCTAACCTGGAACTTTGTTTCAAGTATTTGAACCAAGTTACAATGAAAGGCAATTGGTCCAAACAGAATTCAAGCACTAAACACACCCATGCAGAATGGCTTATTCCGAGTTACCCTGCCCAGAGAGCAGAGTTTCACTATCAGACTGCCATGAAATAAAAGTGCTCAGTTTCAAAGGCAAGAAGAGCTTACCCCAAGGTTCTCGTCCTTGAATAACGTTGGGGGAATCACCCTGCGCCCTTCCTTTGGGAAGAATATCTGGATCATCCTGTCTCGTTCCTCCCAGGTGGCTTTGCGTAGCACCCCGTTTGGTTCTCTGACTACAATGAAACGTTCCTGCAAATGAGGTAAAAACCAAACATTGTCCAAAGCCTTCTCTCATCATAAAAAACCCCTCATTTGTCAAAGTCCTTCTGCTCCTAAAGTCATACCAGTTTCTAGCTGACTGTGGCCATATGCCAGATTCATCTCTGCCTTACTACCTGCTGGATAAGTGCTGCTTTTGCACCTCGGTTTTACTGTCTGACAACTGTGCATGTGCCAACACTGAAAGCCATGGCTCTGGGAAGTATGGAGAAAACATGATTCACACCCAGACAGGCAGTTAGCCTGATTTTATCTTTTAATAACACCTACAAAATTAGGAATGCAAGTGTTGTGCACTTTTGTACCTTTTTTCAAGAGGTAGGCTAGAATCAAGTAAGAGCAAGTGCAAGGCAAAAAATACAACAAATTAAACAACATACTCAGATCTGTTCACAAACATAACTACTTTAGGGTGGCAAATGGGAAGGTTTGTTGGACAGGAAAGTTTTCAGTATGGTTGTTGGGAGTTGGGTTTTTCTTTCCTTGTTACTTGTGGAACTTTTTCCAATTGAGTTGGTAAGAAGCACTGATGGCTGGGTGCTTGAGGCAGCGAGGAGGGGGAACTCCTCTGGTTTTTGGGAGTTTTCTTTCAGGGGGACAGAGATGCCGTGCCAACAGAGGCAGGTAATGGACAGGGCTGGGGAGGGCGGCCAGGCTGTGCCTCACTGCGGGGACAATTCACCGGCACTGCTGGAGCTCAGCCCTGAGGGAGCGAGCACCGGCTGCTCCAGGGCCCGGGAACCCCGAACCTGGATTGCTCTGGGAATGCTGAACCCGAGTGCTCTCTGGGAACCCCGAACCCGAGTGCTCTCTGGGAACCCCGAACCTGGATTGCTCTGGGAACCCCGAACCTGAGTGCTCTCTGGGAACCCCGAACCTGAGTGCTCTCTGGGAACCCCGAACCCCGAGTGCTCTCTGGGAACCCTGAACCTGGATTGCTCTGGGAACCCTGAACCTGGATTGCTCTGGGAATGCTGAACCCCGAGTGCTCTCTGGGAACCCCGAACCTGGATTGCTCTGGGAACCCCAAACCCCGAGTGCTCTCTGGGAATCCCAAACCCCGAGTGCTCTGGGAACCCTGAACCTGGATTGCTCTGGGAACCCCAAACCCCGAGTGCTCTCTGGGAATGCTGAACCCCGAGTGCTCTCTGGGAACCCCGAACCTGGATTGCTCTGGGAACCCCGAACCTGAGTGCTCTCTGGGAACCCCGAACCTGAGTGCTCTCTGGGAACCCCGAACCTGAGTGCTCTGGGAGCCCCGAACCTGGATTGCTCTGGGAACCCCGAACCTGAGTGCTCTGGGAACCCCGAACCGGGATTGCTCTGGGAACCCCGAACCTGAGTGCTCTCTGGGAACCCCGAACCTGAGTGCTCTGGGAACCCCGAACCTGAGTGCTCTCTGGGAACCCCGAACCCCGAGTGCTCTGGGAACCCCGAACCCCGAGTGCTCTCTGGGAACCCCGAACCCCGAGTGCTCTCTGGGAACCCCGAACCCCGAGTGCTCTCTGGGAACCCCGAACCCCGAGTGCTCTCTGGGAATCCCAAACCTGGATTGCTCTGGGAACCCCGAACCTGGACTGCTCTGGGAACCCCGAACCCGAGTGCTCTGGGAACCCCGAACCCCGAGTGCTCTCTGGGAATCCCAAACCTGGATTGCTCTGGGAATGCTGAACCCTGAGTGCTCTCTGGGAACCCCAAACCTGGATTGCTCTGGGAATGCTGAACCCCGAGTGCTCTCTGGGAACCCCAAACCCCGAGTGCTCTCTGGGAACCCCAAACCCCGAGTGCTCTCTGGGAACCCCAAACCCCGAGTGCTCTCTGGGAATGCTGAACCCCGAGTGCTCTCTGGGAATCCCAAACAGGATCTCATTCATCATTTCCACAGCTCTTTCCAAACCTCTTCCAGATCTTTGCAAGCGTGGAGTAGTTCCATCTTACAAAGGAATCCAATCCTACAAAAACCTTCTAGGAGCATGGAAGAACTCAGTGCTTCTAGCACCCGCTTATAAAATAATTAACCACCTACCACACAGCCATCCCATGCCTGCTTTTGAGTAGCAGAATGTAATTTATGATTATCAGTTAGGAGCAGGTGTTTAGAAATACATTCTTCTCTACTGCCTTGTACAGACTGACTCCTCAGCCCTTCTGCAAACTGACCCATCTACATTTGCATTAAAGCTTATTTTGAGAACAAATTAATAATGTTGATCACATTACTTACACGATGTGGAATGGAGAGGCTTAAATCTGTAAACACATATTTTGCAGTTTCAGTTCCTTTGAGGATTTTGTCTTCTGCTAAGACATCATCAATTGGCTCTCGTTCATTCAAAACAGGGGGCATGATTAGTTTTGTTTTAGCTTCCTCAATGGCTTTTCTTGTGGCCTTGTAGGGGGGAAAAAAGTAGTTTAATTTTACAACTAAAAATATCATCCCATTGGAAAGATAATATACAATTTGGGGACAAATATTTTCAGTTAGACAAGCTTGGTTTTTTTCTTCTGCAGTTGAGAAAAAAGGAGACACCAATTCCACCTCTAGGTAGGTGAATTTCATGTAAACAATTTACCACTACTAAAACCTGGATAAAATGCTGGAGGAAGTTACAAAACTACAACGGACAAACTGTTGCAAACACCAAGTTTATTTCAGGTGTTTTTCCATGGTAAATTTCCCCCAAAACACAAACTGCAACAGTTTGTATATAGCTTTAATTGTGGCTACAGCAGAACTGGCTTAAGTCAAGCCCTTTGTCATCCTAAATGAAGTCAGACAAGAAGAGAGAGGGAAAAAAGTAGTCAAAGGAGTCCCAGGGCTATAACTTAAATATCAGATGAAGATATTTGACAGAGTTAGGAAGAAAAGAAACAAGAATGTTTTCAAACGCAGCAGTAAGGAAGGCAGAAATACGGCTATTACAGGTATTTTGCTAAAATCAACACTTACTTCCGAAGGAAGCAGAGCAGCCTACCTCTTCCAGCTGAGCTTCGGTCATCAGCTTGTAGTGGGGCGGCTTGAGGCCCTTCTTCTCAGGCCGGAACACCTTGTGCAGGTCGAGTCCCGTCATTTTGTACAGCAGACTCTGAACCGCTTCGTCCGTGAAGGCGGGCTTGGGCTGGGCGGCCTTTCCCTCTGTAGGAGAGGGCATACGCTGTTAGCCGGGGGCTGAGGGGACAGACACGGTCACCGAGGGGACACTCCCTGCCCTCACGGCTCCTCCCGGCCCCACACCCGCCCCGACCCGCATCCCTCCCCAGGGGACCGCAGCCCACACCAACACGCGGGGCGGCCGGACCCCGAGGCCGGGGCAGCCGGGAGCACTCTGAGGGAAGCCCCGGTCCCCTCGCGTACCGCCCGCAGCCGCCGCCAGCGCCCGCCGCGCGGGGAGCGCCCAGAGCGGCCGCAGCCGCGCCGGGAGCGCCGCCGTGCCCCGCGCCGCCAGCGCCGCCATCTTCAATCCCGCCCCTTCCCGCCCCGCGGCGCGCCGGGAAATGGAGTCACGGAGCCGCGGTGCAGCCCGAGCGGGACCAGTGAGCCCGACTCCTCCTGGCCCTGCGCAGCAGTCGTATCCTGTGCTAAGAGTCAGGTCGTGTGCGAGGAGTCGCACCCTGTGCCTGAAAGCGTTGTCCAAATGCTTCTTGAACTCAGACAGGCTTGGTGCTGTGACCACGGCCGCCCAGCCACTCTGGGTGCAAAACCTTCTCGTGACATCCAACCTAAACCTCCCCTGACACACCTTCAGGCCGTTCTCTCGGGTCCTGTCACTGGTCGCCAGGGAGCAGAAATCAGTGCTTGCCCCTCCGTTTCCCCTCATGAGGAAGATGTAGACTGTTATGAGGTCTCCTGAGTCTCCTCCCGGCGTGAGGGAAACACGCGGTCCCCCGGCACTGTCCCGGAGGCAAAGGGCAAGAACGTTGCTGCTCCAAGCGCTCCCAGCGCCTTTGTGCCATTAAAGCGCTGCTGAGGGCCTGGTGAGGGCGGGGAGCTCATTCTGCCGGTGTAGCACAAGTCCAGCAGGAGCACGGGGTGCCCGGCTCTTTCAGCCGCCCCGGGCACGGAGCAGGGCTGCCGGCTCCCTTCCTCAGCACGGGGTGCCCGGCTCCCTCATCCACCCTGGGCACGGAGCAGGGCTGCCGGCTCCTTTCCTCAGCCCGGGGTGCCCGGCTCCCTCATCCACCCTGGGCACGGAGCAGGGCTGCCGGCTCCCTTCCTCAGCCCGGGGTGCCCGGCTCCCTCATCCACCCTGGGCACGGGGCAGGGCTGCCGGCTCCCTTCCTCAGCACGGGGTGCCCGGCTCCCTCAGCCGCCCCGGGCACGGGGCAGGGCTGCCGGCTCCCTTCCTCAGCACGGGGTGCCCGGCTCCTTCATCCACCCCGGGCACGGGGCAGGGCTGCCGGCTCCCTTCCTCAGCACGGGGTGCCCGGCTCCCTCAGCCGCCCAGGACACAGAGCAGGGCTGCGGGGTGCCCGGCTCCCTCAGCCGCCCGGGACACAGAGCAGGGCTGCGGGTTTCCTTCCTTAGCGGAGACTAGGAAAACCGGTGGAATTGAGGCCACTGTGAGGGATTAAAGCGCTGTTGACCCGCGAGTCCGGGGCGCTGCGGACGGCAGTGGGTGCCCTGCACCGACTGCTGCCCGCTGTAAGGGGCAGGCAGCTCCCGGCCCTGCGGCCGGACAGGCTGCCCCAAAGGGACGAACACGCTGGGAATTCGCCCATCAAACCCCACCTGGCTCTGGCTGTGCCACTCCGGCCCTGCGTGGTGCCCTGAGACGCCTGGACTGTGCGGGGCACCGGCCTCGTCAGCCGGGGCACGGCTTCACTGCCGGGGGTAGTGAGGAACTGCTGCCCTCATGTTCAGGGAGCTTTAACGCTTTTGTAAAGGAAGGAAAATACATAACTGCACTTAACCATAAAACCAAAATTAGCTTTATACTCAATAATTATGACATATCGGCTCTAATGTCTGTGAAGAAGGGATACTGACTTCTTAATAACTGGGCCTGTTTAGGGGGTTGCAAGTTTATTATGACTTGAAGATTATTTATTCTAGTAAGTCTGTATATCTTTTATTGTGAATTTCAGTCTTACAGACTCTGCTCAGGGAGGTGTGAAACAAAATTTGATCTTAAAGGTCTCTTCCAGTCCTGATTGTTGTATGATTCTCTTGTCAGCAGGCAAGTCTCTGTCCAAGAACCGGGAATGCCTCAAGTTCCAGAAAATCAAAGCCATCCATCAGTGCAAGCTGGCTCTGCCTTCCCATTGAGACAGGAAAGAGTTCATCTCCAGGAGGGGCAACACGAGAAAGATGCTTATGATGCTCATGCTCTGTAGATCTCCAATTGTTTTAAACTTTAGACGGTTGTTCATTGCTTTCCCAGATCTGCTATACTACTTTTGAAAATGATGATTGAAGTTTGGGAGAAAATGAAAACTTTTTAACATATATTGGTTTTAGTTAAAATAAAGTTTTAAAAGTGTACTGTTTCTTATAATTGATCTTTTTTGTACTGGGGAGTATTCATGGTTTTTTCAGCTTTATATCCAAACACGTGCTCTGGGTTGAATTTATTAATCAGGCTTTTCAATATCCTGGCCTTGTCAAAAAGGTTGCAGGAGGATATGTTCTTCTCATATTTGCCTTGTTACATCTAAATTGGAATGACTGGGTATTGCAGAGGGCAAATGAAACCCTTAATATTATTTTAATGTAATTTTGTGCAGAATGTATTTAAATAATGCTAAGAAAATGAAAAATAATTTTGATGAAATGGAGAAGGTGTTGTTTCTCAATTCTTGCATGGAAGATCTCTGGAGTGAGAGCTATACCCTATAAGGGAATTGGGAAGTTATTTGGCGACGTGCCTAAAAGCCACTTCAGACCTGTTCATGAGTTTGGATGGCAAGCCAACGTCTATTTTAATTCACAGAAGTGCTTAGAAAAACAAGAGAATTTATTGGGCAATATCCAGGAGAGGTTAAATTCACATTCAGTCTGTACTGGAGTAGTAACAGCTGCTGTGAGGATTAACCTTTTTGGCTGGTGGGATGAAAGGAAATATTAACTAACTATACTGTAGATGGAAGTATAGCAGGTTAACATACTTATAAAGTAGGATCATTTATAAGGGGTAAATTGGTTATATTTTATTGTGGATTAAATTTGTAGTGAAGTAACAGCTTTAAGTAGGATATTTTATTTTGATGTAGTTAAAAATGTAACACCAGCTTGAAGAATGAGTGGCGTAAAAATCAATAATGAAATAAAGAAATTTTCTGAGCTTTTGTCATTATTTTCAATGCATCCCAGGACAGTTGGCTGTTGGAAAATTACAACTATCTGATGATGGGTGGATGTCCCCAGTGAAACCCATGAGTGTTCCAACGGGTTTCCACTGCAGGGAAAGTGTCTATACAAGATCACCTGCACAGTTGGCATTAATTTCCTTTTTGTTGGCAGCCTCAGGATATCAGAAGGATCAGATGGCTGCTGAGAGTGACATCTCAGGGAGAGAGGAGACAAATGAGGAGCTTAGGAGCTTGTGTTGCTGCTCTGCCTATTTAATTGATCAAATAAAGGGCTGCAGTTTACTAGTCTTCCTGAGCCATAAATATGTCAAATTAGTAGTGAAAAGTTGTTTGGTAGGAAGAATTCTTTCTTGGAAAAAACACGGAGAAAAATACAAAATGTCAGGTTTGGTAACTGTGCATCCAATTGTTATGTGAAGAACACAGAGTGGACCCAGTCAGGCTGTGCATGTATTAACTTTTTAGAGTTAATAGTTGGTTCTCTTCATCCTGATAAGAAAAAGTCTGGCAATCTTGTGGAATATTTTTCTGAAGGACACAATGGACCAAGCTGGAAGCTCTTTTTACTAAACCTGCATGGATTAGTCTGAAGATAAATTATTTTTTCCAGAGAAGGCGTAGAATGCTAACATAAGAAAGATGACACAAACCTTATTAGTTTTTAAAGGAATTAAATACTACACGTGGCTGGTTTTGTTTCATTATGTACACTGAGGGAGTGGATATTTTTTGCTACAATTGTTGGAGTTGTGATTTTCTGTAGGACTGCTTGTTTTCAGAGCTGCCCGCTGAACCTCAGGAGCTGGAGCTGTGCAGCCAGCTGTGTTCTGCTGCTGCAGACATCCCCAGGGAGATGCCTGAGGAAATGCGATGGAAAGGCTCCCAAAGCTGCTCCTTTGGTGCTGTCACTTTTAGCGAGTGCTCCTAGTCAGCACAGGTTGTACACCAAATGCCCCTCGAGGTTTTATTTGTGCCGTGACTATTTGACATCTGTGTTTGCAATTCGAGGGGGCAATGGCAAAGCAGGAAGGATTATCCGTGCTCTTTATTTCCAGTTTTCAGCCTTGTTTTCAGGCAGCGCTCTGTGCTGTGTTCCTGCGGGCCACTGCGGGGCAGGAGCGAGGGCTCCGAGCAAGGGAAGTGCCTGAGGAGCTGCAGCGGGTAGTGTAAATAAACTGTTGCCATTAATGACCCACATTTGCCTCTGTCTCACATAAAGCTGCCGTAATCTCACTTTAATAATGATGAATTAGATACACACAAAACCCGTCTCCAGTAGTTGAGATTACATACATTATTTATAGTAGGGATATAAATCCCACTCCAGTTTATATTGTTTTCTTTGCTACACTATAAGGGCTTGAGCCAAAGCCCATTAAAGTCCTTTCCTAACTTCAGCGGGCTCTGAATTAGGAGTTCCTATTTTTAAAATTAATTTTATTATTCCTTTGTCCTCTTGTAATACTTATCTTTTAAAAACAGTTATCAAGGAAAAAAATAATAGTACATATTCAGTATTATTCAAAGCAAGGTATGGTTTCAGCAACTGGGGTTTTTTTTCCAGTCTTAATAGTTTTTAACCTCCCTCTACATTCCATCACTATTTTCCTTCTGAATCCAAGCACTTGCCAGGGCACTGTGAACTAAATCTGGTGTGCAGCACAAACTGTTATGTGTGGGCAGGTGGGATGTGTCTGATCCCTTTGTTTTCACAGGAGAAGGAAGAGCAATGATTCTGGCAGATTTGTTGATTTGTTTTGTTCTTTGGGCACAGAAAAATTAGGAGAAGACAGCACCTTCCAATTCAAAGGTTAATTGTAATCTTTTCCTTCTCTCCTGTTGCTAGCACAAGTAGTCAATACCTTGTTCTCATAATTGTACTTTTATCTGTTTTTCACTGAAACCTGACACCTGAGGGAATCTTCTGAAACCAAAACTGTCCAAATTAAACCTAGATATGTGTTGTGTGTATTGTCTGGTCTGTTGTCAAAGGTTTCATAAAAATCTAAATCCCGTGTGTCTGCTAGTTACACTGTTGTGTTTTGTGATCCTTACAAGTAAGCCTGGAGGTGTGGTTTTCCTGCTTTTTTAGATCCAAGTTTCATCTGGGCTATTGACTCATTTTATGGTTTTTTATTTAATTATTTTATCAATGAATTTACTTGGCAAAGAAGCACATCCTCCTAATTATAAACTGGTTTAATACCACTCAAGCCAAGTTTTGTTTCTTCCAGCTTGTTCTTGATTTTATTAATAAGCAACTACTTCACTCTTAAATTGCCTCAGAAGGTGAATATATTTCTCTTCTTGTGACTTGTTATAGTTAATAGCATTAATTTTTTCTCCCAAACCAGTTCAATTTCTATAATTGTGTTTGTTTATTTTTTCCAGTTTAACACCAATCATCTTGCTGCTTAGTGATGCCAAGAAACTACTCTTATCTGCATGCCATTCCCTTCTCAAGTTCTTTTTCCCTCTGAGACTCATCTGTCTGGGATTCTTTTACAATTTCACTTCTCTTTTTATGCAATTATTTTTCTTTAAGTGTCTTACTTGTTCTTTATAGTACCCCTAAGCCTTCCTGTCTTCATATCACTTTGAATTCATCTGGGTTTATTAGGATTTGTTATGTCACCTTGATTCTTCTTTTGTCTTTCCCCGATTGAATTTTTTGTGGAAATAGCTCCTGTAGTTTGCTATTTAACAGTCTGCACTTTTTCATTTACTTTGTTGTTGTTGATAAGGGCAATGTGTACCTTTGGCTTGCTATCATATATATAAATAGCCTGCATGATAGGGCCAACATTTTTAACTATTTCATACCAATATCACACTACTTAAAATAGAATCACCTCTCTTTTAAAGGTGGCACTGGAGATCTGTTTGTGTGTTTGTTTTTTCCTTCTGTTTTTTTCTCATCCTTTCCTTTGGATCCAAACTGTAATACAAATTAAATTTGCTTAGGCAAACCCACTGTGGATTTTAAAAAGTCATTTTAAAAACAGGATCCTGGGGGTCTGACAGAAAAGCTAAACCAGCTGTGCTCTCCAGGACAAACAACACATAAATCTACACTATCTTTTCTTCAGGATCAAATAAGTGAAAGAAAAGCCTCAGAAAGTTAAAGATATTTTTATCTCACAGAAGCAGAGCTAAAAGAATTTTGTGTCAGTTAAAATCTTAGCCATTCCTGTTAAATCCAACATTTTTTTCATTTTCATTTTAAGCAGAAACATTTTCATTTGCTAATCAAACAGCTCTATTTACCTGTTTGATATGAAGGTTGTGTCTAGGCCCAGGAAAAAAAGGTTATTCAGTTCTTTAGGGAAGAGCCAGTCTCATAAGGACACTTTCCAGTTGTGTTTGTGCTAACTGACTTGCTTAAGTAGAAAGGAAGCAAGAAAATTCTAGAAACCAAAAGAGAAATATAATTAATTTGTCAAATAGTTACCAGATTGTTTTTTGCGTTTATTTCCAAATAAACGTCTTGACATTTTATTAGCTCACTGTAGCTATAGAAAGGCTCCCCTCCATTTTTTGGACAAACTGTCTGATTGGAGAACGAGCCATCACCAGATGATTTCCAGAAGAGCCACAACAAAAAATGATTCAGCTGGTGCTATCCCTGATGTATTTGGGCCAAAATATATGTATATATGCTCTTCATAAATTGTTTTAAGCCTGTACACTGAGGAATCAATTGCATTTATGCTTCTGGGGGTTTTCAGAGAGTGTTTCTGGGTAGAGCCCTGCATTTCCACAGGGCTTTCTCCTGCATGCCCTGCCTGCTGCCCACAGCATTCTGCAGCAATGCAGTGGCATTTTGTGAAGGCACATATTTCATATCTTAATAAATAATGTAGCCGGGCAGCTGGAGGCATCTAGTAGTGGTTTTATTAAATGCTTTAAGGGAAATAAAAGCCAGCAGACAGCCAAGCATGGCAGGGGAAATATTAGTGATAGAAATATAAAAGACAGACCTGACTGCCCTGTGCACAGAGCAGGGTGT
This sequence comes from Melospiza melodia melodia, assembly GCF_035770615.1. Lineage (NCBI taxonomy): Eukaryota > Metazoa > Chordata > Aves > Passeriformes > Passerellidae > Melospiza > Melospiza melodia. Next base: position 6,013,376 of record NC_086205.1, on the reverse strand, counting down.
CCCCATTGTCTGAGGGATGAGTGTGGGACACACAGAGCAGGGAATTCTTTCATTGTTGGGGAAGGGGATAAAAAACAACTCTTCAGCAAGCAAGTAGACTGAAAATTAAAGTTGAAAGTGCTAGAAGTCCAAGTGTTTTTGTCTGGTTAGATCTTTTTATTTATTTAATTTTTTTACAACTGCACAGGAAAAGGGAATGTCTTGGTCTTTCTTTTTATATACCCGTTTCTGGGCAGGCTGTGTCTGACTCCTCCCTTTATACCCACACCAAATACACACATTATATCTTTTCATAAACACCTTCAGCATATTATCCAAGTGGAAACAATGAATCAATTTTCTTTTTGGTTAGTGAGCTGAGTCGAGTTACAGAGGGACCCACTGAGTTCCTGATCCTCTGAAGGAAAAAATGGAAGAGGAATCTTCCCAGTTTGTTAGCAGCTTTTCAGGTAATTGCAACCTCAAGATGCAGTTTTATATCTGCCCAAAACTGATCTCAGACTTTCCTGTTTCCTCTGTTCAAGCCCTCTCTAAAAACATTTTGTTCTTCATAACAGCCACTAAACAGAGTCAATAATTTCCTTGTGAATTTTGATTAAAAGCACAGTAGTTTGTGACACGGAAATTCAGGATCTGACTCTGAAAGGGAGCTTAAATGGAAAAGCAAACTGGATTCCATCCCTTTCGAGTCTCTGCAACAGCACAGACCTCTCCTAAACCTTACAAGGTATTTTACTGAGATGCAGCCAAGCCAAGGGTATTTCACAGGAGAGTTTGGCAGCACTGAGACAATTTCATTTTTGTAGGGAGGCAGGGGAGTTTTCGACTGATACGTGCAAATTAAGCAGAGTATTGCTTGGAGGGTTTTTTGTAACACTCCAAAATTAACTGTGCCATTTAATGCACATGTCTGCCTGAAGGACTGAATATTTGCCTTTAAAGCAGAGAGCATAATTTGAATTAGTTGTTCACTCTTTTCTCCTTTCTTCTCTCTTTTTTTCATTGTAGATTCAATAAAACTTCTTCCAAATGCTGATAAAATATGTGCAATTTATTATATTCTCTAAATATTATTATATTTCCAACTGATAGTTCAACATTGCTCATAGTCAGACTTTTTTGCTTTCTCCTCATAGTTTCCTCAATACAACTAAAAAAATGACTAACAAAAAAATCTTCCTTGACATCTGTTAGATGTGATTGTTCTATTATATAGTACTGCACTTGTGAAAAACAAAACTGATCTGTGTTTGTTATTGAGAACTAATTTGGAATATCCTTTCCAAGTTGTTGCTGCGGGAGTGGCCTCTGGCGCTAGATGGCAATGTGGCTGTGCGACATCCAGGGAACGGCAGCAGCGAAAGTCTCCACACGTGAGAGAATCCTCGTGTTTCAAAAATATTTGTAATATTGCCTTCTTATTATGAAAACAATTATAATGTGTAAATGCTCCTTTTTTTGCAGTCTAAAAGCTGTGCAAACTTCCTTTTTCCTGCATTATGACTACACGGGGAACATTTCTTAATGAGTTAGACTGGTGAGTACAACATTTACCCGTTTTTTTGGTCTGCTGTAAAGCTCTCCAATTGATTAATCTATCAAAAGGCAGAATTTCCAGTTCCTGGCATCATTAGGGAGTTCCTTACCATGAAAGAAGAAGGAGGAATGACAAGATGTTGCCCTCCCCTCTCTCCTCAAATAACCTTTTACTTGGTGTCAGGGCAATGATGAGAATGGACATTAAAAACTCAGGTGGCAATAGGAAACTTGTACCCCTATTTCAAGCCATGGAGCCATCCTGAGGACAGCCAGTGCAGCAGCTGTCAGTGTTTGAATGCTTTTGGGTGACTTCAAAAGAAGTGGCTTCAAAACCACACAACTGACAGTTGTTGAAGGGCCCAATCCTGCACAGGGTGTCTAGAAAATATAGAAAATATTATGTGTGTTTTGGGAATGAAGCTGAACCCCTTGAGGTGTGTTTCTACTTTTCCTTTTCATAGCCTACCTCTGCTTTAGGTCTCCCTCCTGACCAGCCTGTGAGCGTCACTTTTTATCAAGATAAGCTGGTGCCCTATGTTTGTCAGGCTCAATGATCTCACTTTGCAGGCAGGCAGGTAGAAATAATTTCTTGAGGAATTTTGCATGGAGTGTATTATTGCTGTTCAGACAAGGGGGAAATCTGGAATGGTGAGGGCCCACCATGGCTGTCAAGGGTGGGGATTTTGCTTAAGGCATCCCAGAATGGTTGATTGCCCCTGCACTGGAGGGCTCTCCATGGGGCAGGAAGGGTTTGTGTCTGCAGGTGTGTCTGCCTCTGCAACAGGAGGGTGAAAAGGCTCTTTCAGCTGTGCTCTGATGGAATTGAAGGGCCATCCATGGCCTGTGGTTGTCCTGGAATGTAGGGTGAAGGGAGCACTGTCTCATTCTCTCTCTTCTCAGAGGCAATGCTGCTTTCCATGCCCAAAAGGAGAGGCAGAGCCCAGAGCAGACATTTGATTTCCAGTGTCTCCTTGTTGCTTTCTCCATCCTAGTGCAGCATCCAGGGCTGTCTTGTGATAAACACCAGTAGTCATTCCATTGGGAAAGGGAACTTGGATGGGAAAACTAAGATATTTGTGGCCTTTATTAATGACCCTTCTCTGCCCCCAGTCTCTTCTTTGCCATTGGTCTCTCTGCTCCATGTTCCCCACTGGTGCTTTATTTTGACATTTTTGACCCTTTGTGCACTTCCTTTTTTTCCACCCATTGTCTCTTTCTGTCCTTCTCTTCTTTTCCTGGTAATAGGGCGTATCCCTGTGGCATTTGGTTTTGTTTGGTTGGGACTGATACCAGTCCCCACCAAAAACATTTTGGTTTGGGTCCTCATAACAACTGTATGTAAGTGTAAACCTCTCATGGCTACAATCTTTTATTTCTCAATGAGGAACACAAACAAGGAAAGCCCTTGTTTAGTTAAAATAAGATTTGGGACTTCCTGTAGACTGATCAACTGTAAAATTAAAGCTGAACATTTTGGAGAGCAGTGCTAAAGTAAAACAAAATACACCCAATGAATCATGAAAGAACTTTCCTGAGGTTTGAAATTTTGGGGTTTTGATTCAAAATAAATTCAGGATCCAAACTGGCCACAGAGCTGTCCCCATCCTCTTGCAAAGCAATCAGTCTCAGAGCAGGCAGATGTATACCATGAGCACAGGCTAACTCCAAACTGTGTCCCCAGTGCTTTAAAAGCCAAGGATCTCTGTGCCTTCCCTGTGCTGAGGGGCTGGGGCAGGGCAGGAGCTGCAGCCCAGTTCACTCCAGCAGCCCCCAGGGCCTGGCTGGGCCCTGCTGTGAAACACAAGCAGGGCACAGATATTGCTTGGGAACAAAGCTGTTCTCTGAGGTTATCTCAATGACCAGATGATATGCCCTCCCTACAGAAGGAATTTTTCCTCCCACCCTTCCCACTGATGGCACCAGTGCAGAGGACACAAACCTGAGTGTGCTGTGTCTGCCGAGGTGTCCCTGCCTCAGGGTTCTCAGCTGGTGGGGGAAAACTCTTCACAACACCCATTCCAAATCAGTTTGTTTTAATAGCAGATTAAATGCCCTCAAGTCTCCTACTTGTGTTTTCAGTGAGAAAATGGCCAAGCAATAGCTGAAGCTCCTCAGAGAAACAGGACATCCTGAGCTGTGGCAGATGGACTTCCTTTACACACTTTTAATGAAAATTTTCAACAATGGCTCTGTGCATGTTCTTAGGGAGGTTAGAAAGTGCACATGTTTATGTATACACACACACACTGTGCAATGCTCCATAAGCTTTTTAAAATAACATACAAAATACTCAGTATATTTTGCTGGAAGAAATTTGTGTTGTAAATACAATATTTCATATATATGTATATATATATATACATATATTATATTATATTATATTATATTATATTATATTATATTATATTATATTATATTATATTATATTATATTATATTATATTATATTATATTATATTAATTATATTGATTATATTATATTTATTATGTCTATTTTAATATTTGTTTCTTTATTATATATTACATTTATATATTAATAAATAGTTTTATATTTATTTATTATATTTATATATTTTATATAATATATATTTTTATAAATACATATTACTGTATATATATATATATGTATATATATACACTGTGTTATGACATAAGGCAGGATTAGGTAGAGAGAAAATTTCAGGATGTGGGTGGCCACAGTTGAAGGTCTTACAAGGAGTGTTCAGTAAAATATCCTTGGAACAGCAAATTCAAATAAATGAAGAATAAACTTAAGCAAAGTATCAGTGAACATAAACAAATCTTCATGCTAAACCAATAATCCAAGGAAGCCAAATTAGAAAGGGATAATTATGCTTCCTCTGCTTCCTAGAAGATCTATGTAAGATTTTCAGTAATAGTGTAAGATACTGGCAAAAAAATTACAAAATGATAAAGTTTATTATATACAAGAATCTACTCTGACTGAGGGTCTGTTTCATGGTGATAAAGACTTAGTAAATGAAAAAAAATTTAAAATATTCTAAAGGTGCTCTCTGCTATAACACAAAACTATCTAGAACTGTAATATATAAGAGAATAAAAGAGTTACAATACTGTAATTTAGACAGGACTATGGTTTTGTCTAAATTATCCATATATTATCCAGTCATTTAGACAGGACAATGGTCCTGTATAAATTATCCACATATTATCCAGTCATTGGTTGTGTTGTCTTTAACTCACACATTTTCTTTTTTTTGAAGGAGATTTTTCATTTTTTTAATCTTTGTGATTGCTAATTTCAGTTCATTTCTGAGGTACCACTTTTCCAGGAAGAAAAACAGATGGGCCTGTTCTGATGTCAATTATCTGGAACTGTTCTGTAGAACTCAGTTTAGATTTTGAAGGAATGCTCTGAGTTAATAAACTATTCTTATGATATTTTAAAAAAATTAGATTGTTGTCAAAATGCAGTAACAGCATTAAAAAATATTTATTAAAAGCTTTCTGAATCTTTTCTCATGTAGTGAACAATCTGGTCTGCCCATCCCTTCTGGATGAGCTGAACCCCATATCCATGCTCAGAATGACCCAACCACTGCAGCATCACCATCAGCCTCCCTTTTGTGTTTTTGTTCTCCTGTATTCTCAGAAAGGTGTCAGCATTAGAGGCCCACAAACACAGTGAAAAAGATATGGCCCAAATTTGATACAGTCATAACTGGGAGGTTTTTATGTTGTTCCTGTTAGCAGAGCGTGGAGAAGCTTTCCCAAGGTGCTTTAGACAAACCAAGGCTATAAAAGAGCAGCACGCAATTTCAGTTTTGTTTAGAAAGTTTGAGTCATTCTTAGAGCTAAAATAAATAAAGACTTCTTGTTTCTCTAATCTCAAATGAAGATGTGAAAAGTCTTTCTCATTTTGTGTTTCCAAATTGGAGCCTGGTTTTGGTGTTCCTGGGAAGTAATGGGCTGTAGGCAGGGAGTGCTTGCTCCAAAGGAGGAGCACCATGGAATAGTTGAACCCTAACAGTGTGAGGCTGTGGGAGCTCCCCTTGTAGGCCTAGGTGATTTATAACTGCATTTAACACACACCCAAGAATGGGGACAAGTAGCAAAACTCATGCTAGAAAACGTGGATGCAGGTGAGCAGGGTTTGTTTAGATAGGTGGATGTGAATTCTGGAAAAGAGAATGTAAAAACTTACACAAAATGCATCTCATGCCAAAGAAATATTTCATAATCTTTAATTTTTCTACAGATTTGACTGTCTTGCATCTTAAACTCCACCATAGAAGAGATTTTTACCCTAAACTTGAATTTTCTACTTTCTGAGGAGATTTTAAAGACTCTGATACAGCATCAGAGGAAAGAATAGTTGGAACAATACGTGGCAATCAGATACATTTCACTAGGACAGACATTTGCATGGCCTATGCTATGTCCAAGAGTCATAGAACTTAAGCCTGTAGGTTTTAGGAAGATGTTGGTTTTATACCTCAGGTCAGAAATCTTTCCACTATCAATGTCTCTAGAGTCACTGTGGATTTAAAGAGAAAAATGATGTCCAGAATATTTTTGTTCTAGGGTCCTTAGAGCCCTTAGGAAAGGGAAAGCCCATTGCCAGTTATTTTGGTGTGGTCTAACACTGCACCTCTTTAGGATCTGTGGAATGCTTAATGCTTGTGATTAGACCTGTTACTGGGAATATTCCTGTAGGTCTCTGGAGGAGCTGGTGAAGAAGAAGAGGGCTAATAAGTGGCCCTAAATCAGGAGGAGGTTCGTGTGTTTGGCATGATGTTGGAATTTGCTCAGGGACTGCTTCCTGCACGCTGCTTGGAAGGTGAAGCTGCACATGTGGCTGAGGAGGCAGAGGATGAGTGTGAGCAGACAGACACAACCATTTCAATGCAGTGCAAGGCTTTGTAGGGATGGGATTTACCTCCACACCAGGGAAGAGTTACAGTGGACAAAAGCAACCTGTGGCCCTGTATGCTGAACTTTTTTCTGTTATAAAGCTTTGATTTTAAGGTTTACATTTCCATCCATAATCAAGTCTGAATTCAAAGCTGAGCCTGAAGCTCAGGACACAAGCTGTTATCCTGCCTCCTGTTTTATTTCTAGAGTTGTGCTGCTTGTGGGTCTGAATAGGATCACTAGTCACTTGTTTCCAGTTAGGATTTCATTGATGGGTTTCTCACAATTGCCCAGCAGATCCAGTTGAGCTGGATGTCTTTGAGAAACCAGATGCCTCATTTTCAGTGGTTAAATGTGGTTTCAGGTCTCCTAGAAATTTAATCCCACAACTGTCTATAAAGACAATTTGTACCAAAGGCTGTGATTTAGGGTTATGTGGATGCAGTTCTATGTTGCCACATCTTTCTTCTTGAGGATGATTTAATATATTGAGATGCAATATTATTTTATGACCCAAGTGTCCAATTCCAGTCTTGTCTTTCTCTGAAAAATGAAAGTTCAAGCAAGTCATTCTTCAGCTGAAGATTTGATGCACATACTAAAATAAATCACTACAGAAGTTTGATAAATTCTTCACACAGATCAAAGTCAAAATAAGGCTTTTCTAGAGTGCATTTTCCATAAATAACCAAAAGCTGCAAATGTGTTACAAACTCAGTTAGCATCCAAGCATCTATTAACATCATGAAACAAGTAGAAACACCTGCTGTGATTCAATAACCCCCACTGGCTAGAGGGTGGGAAATTCAGTTGGGTAATGCCTGGTTCCAGATCCTTGTTAACTGAACACCAGAGCATCATTGAGCTGTCTTCTAGAGGTTTTACTTCTCTTGCAGGTAGCAACACTGAGTAGAAACAAAATAGCTCAGAACACAAGGGATAAAAAGGGATCATCTAGGAGCACCAGGCAAGTGACCTAAATCAAGTGGTTTATTGTGGATTAGTTGCCTTCATTTGGGGTAGTCCTCAGAGAATGAATGGAACCATCTCTCCAGCCAGAAGAACCCAAAGGGGAATCAGGTCCCAACAGGAACATGTGGGATTTATTCTGTTTTGCTCAAATCTCAGACATTTAACCTGAGAAAGGCTTAAAGCCGGAGGAATAAAGCTGACCTGCTGAAATTATCATACTGCTTTCTCTAACTGAAAGCTCTGGGCTAACTTAGCTGAGCATGTGAAGGAGTCTTTTAGGAGAATGACTGCCTTGGTTTCCCACAGCAGGATTGCACAAGGAGAATGCACTCTGTGTGACAACTGGAAAGGAGGTGTCACTCAAGAAATTAGAAGCCCTCTATGTCCCTCTTTAGTTTTTAGGCTTGGAAGAAAGTAGGGAAATGAAGTCTTGGCTTCCAGTGGAGATAAATTTCTGTTTCCTGATTCCCGCAGTGTCACAACTGCAGTGCACATCCTTTTTACTCCCTCCCTGCCAGCTCCTGGGGAGGGGGTGTTGCCTGCCTTGGTGTTTGGTCCATTATTGCCCAGGCTGCTGTGATCATACAGTTTCACCTGCATTAGACCTGGTTCTGCTGTTTTTTCTGTACAAAATCTGCACAAATATCACCTCCCTTAGTGTTAATTAGCCCACACTGTAAAGGAGGGTTGAGATAGGGGTATGAGCTGCTCTCACAGGAACAAGAGCCCATGGCTGAAGTTAACCCCACAGGACTTTCTTAAAGCCATGCAGGAAATCTGTGACAGATCCCAGAATAAATCCCAGATTTCCTGTCTCCTTCACTTGTGCTGTAACTACAAGGCTCAGAATTTCTTAGCTGAGGAAAGTGCTGTCCAGTATTATCTTTCTTTTCCTGGTTTACTGTTGCTCCATTTCACTGCACAAGTTGCTGCCATATGTTGGGCTGTGACTGTTCACCCCATGACTCTTTTTGTGTTGTATTTTATGGAACATGCATCAGTGTTGTATAGTGAGCAGTGCTAATGCTGAGTACCACTACTCCAGCATTTAAACAAGCAAATACTCGATAAAATACTCAATAAAAGTGAGTATTAATACTCAATAAAAGTGAGTATTTGCAAGTGAAGGTAATTTATTGTCTGAGACCCTCTTCAAACTAAACTGCTCATACTTCTAATCTAAATAGCATTCAGAGAAGGAGGTTTGGTACATATCAAATAATAACTGCCTGTGCTAAGATAATACATACTCATAGAGTTAAATTATTTGAATAAGTAGATTTTTTTCTTTGTAATTTTCCTTATGCATATGGCTCTTTGTAAAATTGGCATGTTCTGTTGTTCTCAAGCGTCAGTCCTCTTCAATGAATTATAAATCAACAGATGCAGCATTAGCAAGGGAAAGTAACTGGTGGATCTATAATTGAATGAGATGCTCTGAATATATGACTTTTACTAGGGCTTGATAAAGAGAAGTTGGAGGAATTTGGTTTGCTCTTTGGGTATCTTAGATGTTCACATGGATTGCTGAATGTCTCTCTTTTTTTTTTAATTACTTTGCCGCTAGGTTAAACTTTAATAGTTTTCATTCTGTGCTTCTCAATTTGCCATCATGTGGTTCTTCTTTAGATAACATTACTTGTACAAATTCCAGCTGAAGCAGAATCAGTAATCTTCAGCCAGTCTTGACAGCATTTCTAATGCAGTACAGCTATGGAATTTCATTCTGTTTTCTTGTTCCTAAATAACTGAACAGAAACATGGGAACAAATGAGTTTTATGTGTGAACACCCTCTTCTTAATTTATAAGATGACATTTAGATCACTTATTAAAGGTGTAATTGTTTCGAATACAAAACCTTTGTAGACTTCAGTGGGCAATTTCATAAGCAGGATGCTGAAGGTTTGTGCTCTACCGATGTTTAAAACCAAAGCCTGACTTCCAGCACAGAAACTGATGCACAAGCCTGCAGGGAGCTGCTCTGAGTGGAGCCCAACCAGGGCTGACATGAGGGACACCCAAGGGGACCTGCCTGGTGCACTCTCCTCAACATTCTTGGGCCCAAGAAGCTTTTTCTGTGGAGCAGATGTGGGTCTACAAGATGTTTTTCCACATCCCGTGGTTCCTTCTACAGCCAAGAGCAGTGAGCACCAATGTGCAGAAATCCTTTCCTCTGCAGGATGAGTTTCCTCCCACTCATCATTATCCTGGTGGGCCTTGCCTGGCCCCACACAGCTCTCTGGTAACGATTTCAGCCATGGCTTTCCCTTTACTGTCCTCCTTCCCAATTCAGTAGATAATGGACAGCCAGCTGGATTACAGTTGTTTTCATGTAAGATTGGTTACTTCTTGTTGTTGGAAGAGTTACTCTTTGGGGTGAGTGCTACCATTGTAACATCTGTATTGATTCTGAATCAGTACATATATCACATATTGCCCTGCAAAGTAAAACAGAAAACATCAAATTGAGGAATGGCACCGTTCACTTGAGCCCATTACAAGGTAGAAGGATAATGAAGATGAAGGTTTGGAGGATGATGATGAGGGGAATGACATCTCCCTCACAGAGCTTTAATGAACACGAGAGCAGCATAGCACAGATCCAGATCCTGAACTCCAGCTTAAATCAGTGTAAAGGGGAAGGGTCTTAACCCAGGTGGTTATCAAATTCTTAGACTGTTACAAAGCATTAAGAGAGTTAACACTCAAAAGGTAAAACTTCAGTCTGAGCGTGCTTTTAAGAAAGAGTGTGCTGTGGTTCTTAATTAGCACAGAGCTGAGCTGCTCCATGTTCATTTGATAGTTGTCTCTAGCCTCCCTTTTATCTTTGAAGTTTAGAAATACTTACATGTCTCTGTAGCTGTTGTGTTGTTCTTACTTTTCTAATGCCTTATGAATCCAAGGTGATGTGATTAGCAATTCATGTCATTATTTTGATTGCAATTAAGACAAGTTAAAGAGAATATAAACCAGCTCCAGTCAGAATATTCTATCTTTTCCATCATTTACCCTTTATTTAATCTAGTTGCTTACAATGGTTTTGCCTGGTGAATGAGGCTACATGCAGTAGTGGTGTTAGCAGAAACCATCCTCATGCTGCTGTTTTTAGTAAGTCTGATTTTTTTGTGAAAAACAGCTGTTTTGTACTTGGACTATCTGAGTTCAAAGACATAATCAACAAACCTCATAGTTCTGAAGTCAGAAAGCTGTTTAGTTCTATGAGACTAAGGATTGATTGCAAGATTAGAATATCCCTAATAACAGCTGGCTGCATCTGGACAGTTCTGCAGGATAGTTTCTTTCTTCATCTCATTACATTCATTGGTTTCTATTGTTTCTTTCTACATTGATCTGAGATGCAAATAATTTTTTTAAATTCAGTTAAATTTCCCAAATGGAACTTAACTAATGCTTTTCAGGATTGAGGATAAAATTATCATGTAGCTATGCCCACTTTGAAAATATGAGAAAAACTCAAATCTTATCTGCTTTGTATGGAGCATATACATAAATAATTAATAATGCATATCATAAAATAGTAGCAATTAAGACAATAACAATGTAATCAGTGATGTTTAGCACAGGATTTCAATTTTATATGAGTGGTGAAGAACATCCACCTTCAATTCTTATTGTGGTTGGTTGTGGAAGTACCACAGCACCTGATTACCATGAACAACAACAGCCACTCTCAATTTACTGCCTAAAGTGGCTCTTTTTGCCTCCTAATTCCTGTTTGTCCTTTGTGTGCATTCAGTGCCTATTTCAGGGATAAGGACAGACCTATTTTAATACCTTCCTGATTTACAGATCCAGTTCTGCCAGGCAAGAGGGAGCTGGTTTATACCAGGTTTCCTCAGTAAACACGAACCCATTGCTAAGCAGAATGAAGGAGCTGTGTCCCCAAACCTACCCCGGCTTTACAAACCCAGCAGGGGCTGCAGAGCCACCCCCAGCAAGGGCACCTCGCTTTGCCAGAGCAGCTTTCTGCTGGGGAAGAGCAGCAGCTCCCAGGTGAGGCTCTGCTGCCTGCAGTGGATGCAATCTCTGAGCTGATGGAGAAGCCAGGGAGGCAGGAGCTGGGTCAGTGCAGCTGCAGTGTTTAGCAGAAATCTTGATATTCCACCTTTTGCTGAGTTATTTGTTTGCCAAGTTGCTCATGTGTCAGCACTTGCAGTTTAAGATTCCTCACGTTCTCAATGGCATGGGCAGGATGGACTTGCAGTGATATTTCCCCCCAGATAATCCAGGCTGTTCTGCACCTCTGCAAAGCAATCATCCAAAGCTGGTGGCAGGATTGCTTTGCCTCAAATGAGTGGGTTTCCCTCAGTTAAAAGCTAATATGTACTAACATCCCTTAGCTGCTGATCATTTTTATTTCTTTTTTTTAATAATTATTTTTAAAGTTGAAATTTAACCATTGCACTTACATGATTTTATAAGGATTTATTATCAAACCACCTGTATTCAGTGCTTTAATGCAGGCTGAAAATCAATTGTGCAGTATTCTCTGGAAAGGAAATCACTCTCCTTCTAGAAACATCTGTTATTGTGCCACTTTGAAAACAGTGTTTCATTATTTTCTCAGAAAGTGAGCAAAGATAAATGTAGAACTTGACAGTAAGAAATGGAGTAGAACTGCTTAGATTACCAAGTGTATCCCAAAATGCTTTAGACAGACAACAGAAGATTAATTTTCTTGCAGAACATTTTGGCCTAAACTCTTTCTAATCTTCACACACGTGGAAGCAGCAGCCCTTACACATAACTGAAGTAGGGAAGAAAATAATTGTGGCATTTTTTAATTTTATTTCTAATTTGCAGTTTTAAAAGAAATGCTGTTGCGCTTGCCTTGATGTTTTCGAATCACAAAAAGCATTTTTAGTTTCATTCCAGTGAATATTTTCTCTTGTTTGTTATTTCTAGCAGACTCACCCCATCTTAAAAACCTTCCTGAAACCTTCTTGGTCTAGAACCGAGCTCAGAATTTGTGTAGGCTTAAAAATCAGCATTTCCAGGCAATATCCATGGGAATGGGAGCTGTGAGTAACAGAGAGGGTCACCCCTTAATCCTCCTTCTGCCCTCAGGGCTGTCATTGCTGCCTCCTCAGCGTGAAGGAGAAACTAGACCAGAAGCAATGCAAGCCAAAGCTACTAAAAAGTGATTTTTTTAATATGTTCTTCCCCCAAAACCATCACTCCCCTTTACTGGAAAAGCTGCTTTCTACAGCATCCCTGTCCTCCAAGCTTCCTAAAATGATAATGAAAAGAGCAGGGCATACCTGCTGAGTCAGCTGCTGCTTTATTAGAAAACCGACTGGGGGGGGCTGGAGAGGGGGAAGCAAAAATACCCTGGTGTAGAGAGTTCACTGCAGAGTCAGTTCAATAAAACTTGTGCTTCCCAGCGCTGGCAATGCCTTTGGACATTTCAAAGGGCCTGATAAACAGCAACAGCCTTGTCTCCCACACATTAAAGCTTCATCACGACGTTGCATGAAAAGAAGCAAAAGCTGGCAGCACAGTAAAGCAAAGGGTAAGGTGTTCCTTGGATGGGTCAAGGTGCTCTGAGCTGCTCTGAAATAACAGCGTTGCTTTTCTGGCAGCAGAACATCTGTAACCTCTGCCTGCCTCAAAGCAGCACATCTGTTCACAGTTATGGGTCAGTACCCTACAGGAAGCTCACTCGTACTGCGCTCAGAGATGCTGGATCAGAGCTCCCAAAAAGCATTCCTAAAACCTTAATTAGTGAAGGAACACGGGATAAAATGAATGCAAATCAAAGCCATGAGAGTTAAAACCCCAAAAACCTGCTTTTAACCTGATGAACATCTAGACGGAGCTGTAGGCGAGCAATCATCGTCCTTTATTCAATGCTGAATTTCTTTATTGATTTCAGCTAAAATTCCCGATTCTAAAAAAAATACCAAGGAATAAAATTTATATGGGTAGTGCTGCAAGGCTCATGAAGAGCCTGGTGGGCTGTCTGATCACAAGGAACTCACAGCACAGCCTGTTTGCTGCAGTCATTCCTGTCCTGCCAGCCCAGAGCTGCTGCAGTGCTTCCCTCTGTCAGGCAGCTTCTTGGAAGTTCTTCCAGATTTAGGGAATGTTGAAACACACAGCACACACAGTTTGCAGTGACATTAAATTCAGTTTACTGCTGCTACAGTTGCTCTGTAAAGAGAGCACTTATTTCTTTTGGTTCTCTTACCTCTGAAAATGGATTTTGAGAGGATTAAGATGTATATTTTCAGTCCAAAAATATGTAGACCTATACACATGCAGCTTTCTAATTATAATATCTGCCTTGAATCCAGTTATTCCAAGTCTACTTTAACTGGAATACAGAAATATTTCTGACAATGGTAGCACCAGAACCTTTTGCCCTGTGGCAGGAAGGACAGATCAGAAAGCAATTTAGAAAACTAAAATTTAAAATACCTTTATATGTCATAATATCACCCAATCACTTTGTTCAAAAGAATTAACAAACTTATTTGAAACATACTAATAATAGTACAAAACAGACTGAGCTGATATTTTCCCTGTGATTGGTTCTGATTCTTGATAATCTTAACTGTGAGGCTGACCTTGCTCTCCACCTTACACCCATTTAATGTAGCTCAGTTTTATTGCTGTGTCTTGGAATGAGCTGATAATACCAGAATTTGCCTTTAGGATGCCTGGCTTTTGAGCTGCTGGAAATATTCTGTTAATCTTCCACTAAAAAAAGGAAATTACACTTCCATTTTCTTATTTCCTCAAAGCAAAAGCACTTCAGCAATTCAGTGCTCTAGCACAGTGTCTATTCTGTGAACTCTAAATTCCATCATGAGGACCCCAAAGGAAGTCACTGCTTCAACGACAATGACTTCTAACACATCAGAAGTTGTAATTGCTAAAACAAGTTAATCTGATGACTGATCTTTTGTTGTTAATTGACAATCATGACTTATAGCAAGCATACTCACTATGGCATTGTATGCATTCATTTGTGTGGCAGGAAGTGCTTTATAACCTCCAGAAATAATGTATAAAATATGCCTGGGGCATAAAAATGTCCAAGTTATTTACAGAAAGACACTTGGGAGGTTTATAATGTGCTCATCTCTGGCTTAACTCTCTTCTAATTGCAGTTAATAAAATGCCTCCCCTTCCCACAGCTCAAAGGGCAGCAATGTTCCTGCTGAGGAAGTTGTGGCTGAACCTGGAGCTCCTGACACTTAGGGGATGCCCAGGGGAAATTCTGTCTTTGTTGCAGGAATTTCACTTGCCAACCACGTACTGGACTCCAAAAAATCCCTACATCATGTTGGACAAACTGCTCTGCTGTGAAAGATTGAACCCTTGACTAATATTTATGCTAATACTAATAATACTAATACTAATAATAGTATGACATGGAGAAATTATTGACATATTTTTGAATGGCACAGTTCAGCCCTTTTAATCCTTGAATAGCAGGATTTTTCTTGTGCAAAGTCCTGGATACCTTCAAAATGCATAAATAGAAAACATTAGTAATCCCACTGAGTCATCAGATAAAATTAGACAAAAACATTTGCTATTATTTATTTGCTCTTTTACTTATGAATCTAACAGCAGAATACTTATAGGTATTTTAATAATACCAGTTAAGGTTTAAATTGATAGTGAAGCTGTAAATGTGAGACTGTGAGATGTGAGGGAAGAGCTTTTGGCGTGGATTCTGTGTGGCAAGCGTTGTATCAGCTTTGTGAGCTTGGGAAAGAGTTGGGAAATAGTTTCTGTAACCTGGCCCCAGACATCACTTTGCAAAGCTCTTGCTGCACAGCTCAGCTGATCCTGTATATCAGAAATAGAGCCTGTAAATTATTACCTGCTGGGCAT
The DNA here is from genome assembly GCF_035770615.1 of Melospiza melodia melodia. NCBI lineage: Eukaryota > Metazoa > Chordata > Aves > Passeriformes > Passerellidae > Melospiza > Melospiza melodia. Next base: position 5,998,100 of record NC_086205.1, on the reverse strand, counting down.
AACCCAGAGGACAGCAGCCATTACAGGCGTGGGTTTTAGAAAATGTGCAGAAACACAATTGTGATAGATGTTCTTGCAATTGCTCCTGTGGCACCAGGGTCAGAAAGGTACATGAGAGGCAATGAGTACTTGGTTTTCTGTAGAAAATAAGTTTACTTGTTTTTTCTGTGCACAGGCTGAGGGGGAAGAAGAGCCTGTCAGTAATCATAATTAAGCATCAAGGAGCTTAGTTCAGAATTAACAAATATAAACAAGGAAAAACCGATGAACACCTATTTGAAGGCTGGGATTTGAACTAAAGGGGTTACCACAGCCAATGTAGTTAGATCCAAGGCTTCCTATAGCAGAAAAAAGCTTGAGTTTCCTCTTAAAAAATAACTTTGGCCTCAATGACCACATGTGCTGTCAGGCAGGTGATACAAAATCTCAAATTACCCTGTGGGCTGCAATGGCTGAAACAATTAGTGTAGTAAGCTGTTTCATGTAACTTTTTCTTCCAAAATATTCAGAGCAGGTGATTTGTTACGCTTGCTTCCCTTGGAACCTGAACTTTGTTAGTAGTTAGTGTAAGATGCAGCAAGGTCCTTGTTTGCTTCAGGTTTGCCTGATTTCCAAAAAGAACATCATAAAGAAATGGAATCAGAAAATCTCATCAGCCCCTGGATGAGAGCATATGGTTGGTGCTGCATGTTAAAATCCATCAGAGAAACCTGAAAGGATTTCTTTTGTAAACACAGTAGCACACAGACAAGAAAGCTGGGAAAAGTTAAAGTGCAGAAGGCAATGATTTATATTGATGTTTGAGGCTGGAGAGCAGCATATGATTGTTTTATCAAACATTAGGAGTTTTCCCAGAGAAACTTTGCTGCTTTTGTTGATAAGTACACAGCTGACCAGTTGCTTTTCAGCCTAGCAAATTATTCTGCTGATTGATAGCTCAGTTAATTTCAGAAGGAGCCTTCTTGCTGTAGGTGCAGCTGTGCGTTCTAATCAAGGGAAGCAATTAATTGCTATCTCTGTGGCTGCAGAGGAGCCAACTGGAGAACCAAATGTACTGAGAACAGTCCTCAGCAGATAACTAAGAGTGAATTCCTGCCTAATATTTACTCCCTGTAACATTCCCTAAAATACTGAAGTATTTAGTAACTGGATTTCTCAGTACTACTCAGTCAAGATTACTATTTTCATTATTTTTAATTTTTCTCAGTTTGGCAGTTGGTAAGAGGGATTAAACAAGGAAGATCTTATACTGTGAATAAGTTAAAAACCTGACTCCCACATTTTCAGTCTGGATACAAGTATCCTGTGTCCCAGGTAGACTTTTAAACATTCTCTGCCACAGATTTCAGCGAGAGCAAGTTTGATCCAGGTCATATAAACTCAATGTCAGCACATCAAACAGTACTACTAAAGTAAAAGCTTTTCATGGTTATGTCTTTCTGGTGTTCAGATACAACAGGTAAAATTCTAAAACTTCTCTAACTGCTAATGTTGACAGTCACACAAGTAAGAAGAAAGAGAAAGCAGTTGTAGTTTTTTGGAAGTGATAAACTACAATATAAAAATAGGATCACTGAATAGAGTTGCTAATCTGGTCTATAATATGCTTTCACACACAATTTTTCACTTTAATGTCGCTTGAATTCCACTCTCATTGAGTGGAAAAACAGCAGTTAAATGAAAAAAGTGACAATCAATTATGTAGGCAAATGAAGATATAAAAAGTTCATCTCGTATGAGGCTAATATAATAGTACCCCTTGTACCGATATTCTGTGTAAAGAAAAAGAATTTTCTATTAAAAACCAGTATATAAAAAGTCAGGGTTCATCAACAAATATTGAGCATACTTCTTACAACTGCCACCCTTAAGTAGAATGAAGACCCAAAATAACCTTCCCAACACTAGCTCTGACTCACCCTATATTTCCATTTTCATTATCTCATTTTCATGATGCATTTGCAAACTGATAAGAGAATGGAATTGTGCCCAAGTTTCAAGAGCTGGAGCCTGCCTGGCCTCCAGCTGTTCCTGATCTTGAAAATTGCAAGGCTGCAAGTTGGCAAGTTCAGATTCACCAGAACAGCTGAATTGTACAGGCTTAGAATTGAACTAAAAGGAGTTAAGGCTTGCTGAATTCTTATGCTTTAATCCAACAGCAGAAGGAAGTGGTTACTGAGTCTCCTTTTTTCAGTCATCAGATTCAAGTTTAGGAAGTGTTCAAGTATGCTTGGGGCAATTTAAGAATGCACAAATGAATTCATTGACATGCCTGTGGGTAGTGCTGCTTGGTGATCCCCTGAAATTGCTTATCAAATGTTTTAAAAGAATTTTTCCCTTTTTCCAGAACAGGGTGAAGGTAAGGTTAATAGAGTCATTTCATTTATTCTAGAAGAAAGTGCCTTGATATGTAAAGCTAATCTTGCTTTTGGAGCAGAGGTGAAGGGAATTGCTGCATTTAAACATGACTTTCTTTTGTGTAAAGTGAAGCCTGTGCTTGGGCAACCAGAATACACCTGCTTGTGTAAATGGAGTTAGGATTGCTGATTTCTGGAGATGTTGTGAGGCTGCTGCTGGCACTGCCAGGCTGGCTGGGCACTGCATTATTGCCCCTGCAGCTCCTTCTCTCCGTGCACAACTCACACCTGGCTCATCTGGCAATTTAAAAGGAACTTTCTTGTTCCTTTTAAATGATGTAGGAAGGAAGTCTGAGGTTTAAAAATCCATTCACCATGGGTAAGCAATGAGCTGGGGACTTCTTGAGTCACAGAATTCAGCATCCAGCAGTTGGGAACAACCACATTTCATCCAGAGGAGGACAAAGAAGAGCTGTTCTCTTTTCTCTCATAGATAGCAAACTGTAAAACTTGCCCTAATGTGCCATAATGACCATATAGGCTTTTGTGTGAGAAAATTGTGTGGTGTCAGTTACAGAGAGGAAAGCAGGCAGGATGGGGAAAAGCAAGCTTTTAAAGTCTGGCAAATTTCGTTCTTATTCATCCAAAGTTAAAATTAATTGCCTTTGGATCAGTATTACATTAATTGTGAAGGCTGCTTCTCTGGTTTCAGCTTTTAATAATCAAGCCAGCTTTCCAAGAGTTCACTCTGCGTCCAGCTCTTTCATTTAGTTCTGTTTGGAAAACTGATTCTGGAAAAACTCAGATTCTAAAGCCAAATTTGTACTGGGGCAAGCTCTGCTGATGGCAAGAAATCTCCACTGGTGCAAGTTGGAGCTAACTTTTGCATTATCCCTTTATTAATTACTTTGTGTGTGCCAGCTCACCAGTAGGTGGGTCAGAAATGATCTGTTCAAATGGTTACTTGAAAATACAAAAGCATCTATTATTTCAGACACCCAGACACTGGTGATGTTTATGATAAATTTTGCTTCCTATTTGCTGTGACTAATGTTTAGCTCATTGCTTTAAAATTAAAAAATAAACAAAATGCATCTCCCCCTCTGTGCCCAAAATCCATTATGTTTTATTTCCTATCCTGGCACAGAAGAACATTTGAGATGGTAGAAATAATTTTGGGATAGCGAAATGTCACAGTGGGTTTTTTTTAATTCCATCCAACAAAGAGAGAAATACTTTAACTGCAAAATTCTTGGTCAAGATGTACTTCTGTACCCAAGTAAATTCCCTGTGTTTGCCAAGAAAAAAACAACCCTGGAGAACAAAAGAAAGTTTGGAATGAATAAAAAGTTCAATAGGAGTAGATGCTATCAGAGCTGCTCTTTCACTTGAAAGGAACATGAAAAACCTTTTGTGGCGTTCCTATAAACTCTTAGAGGACACTGACTTCTCAGAAAATCCTCCTGCCTGTGACGTGGTGTGCATGCTCAGCTCCTCCCAAGCTGAAAGCGACTGAGCACCTCACTTCTAACTTTTAATCTCTTTGCTTTTCAGCGCCAGGGGGGATTGCAGGGTCTGCAGCAGCGGTGCAGGCGAGCACAGCGTTGTCAGTGGAATGTCTCCAGCAGTTTGCTCTGCTACAATCCCTGCTCCTCACTTGTGTCAAAGGGCACAGCCAGGCCTTGAGTGGTGCCACAGAGCCCTGCTTAGCAATAAACACACATCATTCAGATTTTTTTAATTACTGCTGACTTTAACCTCTTCCTTCTAACCAGCTGGGTCGGAGCGCTGACTTTATTTCTTGCAGTTGACAAACTGGCAGACAAGAGATGTGTAAAATCTGTAACTTCTGGTGTTCTCAGTTGTTCCTCTTTAATAATGAAAAGCTCCTACATGTTTTGAATGGAATATTGACATCTGTTTTGACAGTGTTGCTTAAGTGTTTTCATTGTCATTATTCTTGAAAAAGGAAAAGCAGTTTGAAATGCAGCTCCAGGCTGGGTTCCAACTGGGATAATTACATGCTACCTCCCTTTAATCCCCCTCCAACACTGTTTCCTCTGATGTTCCTTAGCTGCTGGCTTTAAACCATTGTTCACTGCTGCTCAGCAGAGCCCTGCTCCTTTCAGAGATGGGTGCACATCTTTGCATACCATGATGTTAATCAAGGAGCCCTGCAGTTCCAAAATTGCCCAGTTTTGGGCCCATACCCCAGGGCAGAGCACAGCTGGTCCAAGGAAATCCTGCTGCATCTCCTCACACATGGAATCCCAGCACGGCCAAGGCACCCTCAAGGATCAGCACATAGCTGCTGTACTTCCCCCTTCTTTAAGGTGAGAGGAAACTGAAATAAACTCCTCAACATCTATTGAAGCAACCCAGATATTTGATGAATTAGCTGCAGTGATTTGGAGCCTGTCTGTGCTGCCTAAGGAGCAGGACAAGCTGCTGGTGGCTCCCAGTGTCACTGGCAGGACAGGGAGTACAGGGTGACCAGAGAACTGATTGATTTTGCCTTCTCAAAAATACCAGGATCTCTCTCACACTTGCTTAGTCTGGCCAACACATGAATGAAATTTACTTTGAATTTTTTTATCCACAAGGAATGCTTGAAAAAGGAAGCATCTTTCTCTCTCTGTGATTTAACCCCTCTATCAGTACCTGGTCCCCCAGAAACACAACATCCCTGCTTCTGTGGCACCTCCCCTCCATTTCACTGCTGAGATGAATCTTGCAGCTATCTCAGGGTGGGAAAGGCTGTTTTTGTTTCCTTCAGCCAAATCAGTAGCCTTGTTTTCAGAACAAAAAGTCACTGATGGGAGTAACAGTTCCTTTTGGTGAGAACTGAACTTGGTTCCAGTGCAAGGCTTGTGATAAACGTCGCCTCCATGGTTCCACTGAACCAAAACAACTTGGCACTGCCAGGCAATTAAAATGCAAACAGTGAAGATTAAACTGTATTGGGGAAAAAAAAAAAAAAAACTGAATAGAGATAACTGAATTGCAATTGGGGCAGGTCAGATTCACAGCACAAAACCTGGACCTAAGTCCTGTGTGAATCTAAAAGGGATGAGTTAGCCACTGATAATGTGGGGAAAAGGGATAAGACTTTCTTCTTTGGAATTCTGATCCCTGATGTGGCATGGACTCACCTCTTTGTCTCTTCCAGAAAGCTGAACTGCTTTGCTGTCTTTTTTCCCTTTCTATTTACAAGAAATTTCTATTTACAAGGCAAGGGAGAACCAAACAGAGTCGAGAATTGTGCTGCAGATGCTGTGGTGGAATGTGGAGGATGAGCTGGCTGAGTTAGTGCTGCGTGCAGTGTTTACTTCTTTTGGAAATAAGCAGGGAGCTCAAAAGGAAAAAAAAAAAAACAACATTTTCCTCAATATTGGGCCTTTTTACTGTCTTTTAAACCCTCCACTGAACCTGCTGACATTTTTGCAGGTTTGTGAAGTCACTGCACAAGCTGTGGCAGATCACTGATTGTTGTGGCTGTGTCACAGTAATCAATACTATAAGGTTCTGCTCTGTCTCTCTTTTCACTGTAGTTCTGCTGGGATGAAGTGCCTTGTGCATTAAACTGTAAATCTGGGAACAGTGGTGAAATCACTCCTTGTACATTGAACTGTAAATCACTGGTTCTAAATCACAATTTTAGATCTAAATCTAAAATCACTCCTGCTCCAGTGACCTCCATGGAGCTCCACTGGCTCACATGCATTTAAATATATGTAAATATGGTTGATAGCCTGGTCACTAAGGTGGTGGGCACTGAAAGGGTGCAGGAGAATAATCCAAGAGTCACAGGCACTAAGGAGAGTGTAAAATGGGAAGGGACACTCAAGAGGTGTATTCTGAGTTTCAGGAGTAGTTGACTGAAGAGTCACACCTGATCCCATGGAGAAGGGAATTTAACATGCACAAAAAATTGTTGCTTGAAGACTGGGGGAAAAGATTGAAGCACATTAGTGGTCAGATTGGCAGGCTGTGTAAGAAAATGGGAATTTTCCAGAGAATGTGTTGTCAATAGAGAGGAGAAAGTAACATGGCTTGGAAGACAGATCCAGGTCCTAATATAAATGCCAAAAAAAAGGAAAAAAGGGAAAAATAGCACAGAAAACCATCAGAGTGATAATAGTGTTTTTCCAGTGGGTGTGTGATTGCTGGTTCCATGGCTGTGGAGTTACTGACATGATGAAGGAGTAATAAAGCCTTTTGAAGTCATTGGAGAATTAAGTTTGCTGCATTTTAAAGTTATTCAAATGTGCAATTTATTTGGGCTTTACTTCTACTTCATTTGCTAGCAGAAGGTATCTAGAGAATGCAAAATGAAATTTTTGTTAGTTCCAGTCATAATGAGTCATTTGTAAACAAGCATAAAAGCTTAAATAAGCACATCACTTTAACATCAATGCTAAAGTTCTTTGGAGACTGATTCTTTGACCATTCTCAGTTTCTGTGGCCTCAGAGATCTGACTTTGGATTTTCAGTCAGAAATTTATTGGAGGCATTTTAACAAAAAGCAAAGCCAGGTGAGTTTCACTTTCAGCACAATTTTTCTTATGTGAGAGGTTTTATAATCTTCATTACAGACTCTGTACCTTCCCAGGCCCTGGTAATGAGCAGTGTGTATCCAGAAAATAACAGTTCAGCTGGTTTTGGTTCTGGAGAGGTGCTTGAAATCTGATGAATTTATATGTTCAAACCCAAAACTGACATGTGCACACCAACAACAATGTGTCTGCCTACACACACACCTCTGAAATAATAAACTGTAAATTTGCTTTTCCATTGAAAAACCTTGTAAAGGGCCTATTCTGATATTTTCTAAACCCAGTAGCATTCTTTTCAGTTTGAAATTGTTCTCACAGCTAATGATTCGATCAAAATTCTTTAAAATCTGCATATAATAACACAAATTTCTATCTCGGTTTCACATGGGAGGATTTCTGGAATCTCAAGCATGCTCATATAAGAGAAGTTCAAGCATGCTCATGTAAAAGAAGTTTTGCTTTCCAATTTGAAATTATTAAATGAAAAATAAAATTATTAAATTATTAAATTAAATTTAAAATCTCAAGCGTGCTCATGTAAAAGAAGTTTTTCTTTCCAATTTGAAATTATTAAATGTAGTGTGCAGTGTTGTACTGATTTGTTATGCTACGAAGACTTTGACAAAAATTCCTTTAATTTCAATGTTATGGGAGATAAGTTATTTAAATGTAAGCCTTGCTAAAGCATAGAATATTCATGATATTCTGAGTATCACTATGTGGAGTTCAAGGTGCCCCTCTCGCAAACGTACCTGCAAACAAAACCAAGGCACAGAACTCAGGTTTATTGTCACTCCTTTATATTACCTGCTTCAGAGGCCCCTTTGCCCACATCCAGTGCATTTTTTCTTCTGCAAGAAAGAAATACAAATTCCTTTTCAGACCAGAGGAGTCATCAGAATTAATTAATTACTGTGCCCAGGGAAAGGAAATAGATGCACTGATTGCATCTTTTGCTCCCACAAATGGACTGTGTGAGAATCATGAACTTTTCTCTCATGGATCCTGATGTTTGACCCTTCTTGTTGAGTACATTAAGGGAGGAAATAGGTTTTTGGTTTCTTTAGCATGATTTAAGGGCACCTCTACTATTTAACTCATGTACAGCCTCATTTACCACAAGCCTTGTAAAATACTGAGCTTTGGTAGCATTCAGAATTCAAATTCCAGAAAGCATTGCCATCACATCCATGCAGCTCTCCAGCCAGCCTGAGCCACTGAGCCAGGGACTGAAAATGGCACTGGAATGCCCAAAACAAGGTCTCCAGCATCACCTGTGGGGGTTTGGGAAGGTGGAGTTGGGGTTTTCTGGACTTTGGGGTTTAATGCTGCAGTATTTAAGGGAGCATGAAGTATGCTCCAAAGAAACCCCAAAGTTTTAAGCGAGTTTGTGAGACCTCTGGGGTAGTTTATGCCTGATCAGATGGAAGCTCCTAAAAAGACAGGTTAGACACAAATTCCAGTATTTTCCTAGCAGTTTTCCCCTTTTTATTGCCCCATAGCTACTGAAGAGATGGAGGAGCACTGGCATTTCATTTTAGGGCATGGAGTATCTCAGGTTTCCCATTCTGGATAAGTGTCATTGTTGTTTCTGAAAGCAAGCCCAGGAGAGCTCGATATGCAGTGTGCCAACCCACTCTGCAAACGTGGAAATAGCAATTTTCTGCTGAAATTCTGATGGTAGAGGACAGACATTGACTAACAGAGACAGATGGACAAGTAGAATGTGTAAAAGCTACAAGAGCAACTATTTTAAAAAGTTGACAGCTATAAATATAACACATTAAAAATTAATTTACAATGTTCAGCCTGTCTGTCCCACTTTTCTGTCTGGGACCTGTGTTAACATTATACACTTAGGACATTATATCATTATTCTTATTTCAATGCATTTCATGCTGATAGATTTAATATAAACAGAGGTGCTGACAGGAGCTTTAGTTTAAGCAGGTTTAAATGTGAATTTGACTTTATGATTCTCATCAGGGAAAAAGACTAAACAGTTTAAGTTGATTAAATTTTCTTAAAGCTGCAGCTAAATATAATGAAAGCCATTTGTGCATTTTTTTGCAGGAAAATTGAGTGGCTCAGTGTTAGTGACTGACAGCTTGGTGCAATGAATTCTTTTCTTGTGAAACAGAGTCAAAACAGTTTCTATTTTTCATAAACTTCTGCAAGGTAGTTTCAATTTTCTGATTTTCAGAGGAAGCATAGCTTGCCCATTTAAGAGTGGGCTTATTAGACCAAACTGTACATGTCAAATTACTGAAAATACAGATAGCACCAGATATTCCTTAAAGATTGTGTTTTATTGTGCTATGGACATCACAGTGATCAATTTTTTTCTTCCTTTTTTAAAATTAAATTTCTCCTTTTTAAATTTTATTTATGAAGTGTTGTGATTAAGTAAAGCCTAGAGCTCTGACTCAGCTTGAATACCTGTTTAAGCATGGAGCAGATTCCAGGCATGGGCTATCACATGAACAAAGGTGGTGGTGTGAACTTGGAAATAAATAACAGGTCAGGCTCTGGCTAAAGCTGAATATGTGTTTCCTAAAAGTAACTTTTGCACAAGAAAAATGTCTGAAACGAAGCCATTTAAGCTATATTGAAGGGGAATACTGTATTCATATATACATTTTTTGGTAATCTTTTCCCTGGAGCAGGATCTGAGCTGCACTGAGGGTGTGCCGTCGCATTTTGGATGTCATTGCCCATCACAGTGTGAGCACATCCTTGTTCACAGGTAAGTTTGGGACCAAAAACCAGAGGTATTGGCCCAGGGGTGAACACCTGGGAAGGGTGAGAGCCCCCTGAGCATCCCAAGGGATGCCAGGCTGCAGCCACACACAAACCAGCCCTTTGCAAGTGGAACTGCAGGAAAGCTTCAGCTTTATTTTTGGGCAGAAAGTGATTCATCCTCTTCCTGTTCTTGCAAATTACAGAAATGTGCCTTCTCAAAAACTCGATCCTTTTTGACATGCTCTTAGGAATTATTTAATATTCTTGGCTCCAGTGTGGTATTTCATAGGACAGGAGCTGGGAGACAAATGCTCTGTGTCTTTGTACGGGTTTGTTTTTGAAGTCGCCTGAAAAATCAGATTAGACATCACAGCCTGTGTCACTTTTCAGTGCACTCTGTTGAACTTGCAACATCATGCTGCAAGTTTGTTTGACATCTTTTGCCCCAGTGGTGTTAAAAGTCATGCAAGTCCACAGATGTAGACTTTGGAAAATAATTTTCCATAATAAATCAGTGTAAATTATGTTCCTGGTTAGCGATAATGTGGATAACTGGTCAGCTCAAATACTTGGCCACTGGTTCCCTGTGCCTTCATGAGGAATCACATCTGTGCTCTGTGCCTCAGTTTCCCTTCACCTCTCCATCCACTGATCCACCACACCTTGTGTTTGGAGAAAATTTAGAAACTTAGAGAAAGAAGAACAAATCTGCTTTGCTTAGAGGGTATATTATCAGTTAAAATTACTTTTTCCTACACTTAGTCTTATGTAGAAAATAAGGGAAATTCTCATGGCTGGTGTGTCAAATTCATTTCTGTTGGTGACCATGAGTCTGCATTTAGGTGGACATTGAAAAATCTTTCAGGTGTGTTTTCAAATTTTCCTGTGATCCACCAACCTGCATTCCAACTATCACACTGAGCAACAGAATCTCAGCTGGTTTTTCACCAGCTCAAAAGCTTATTATTAGCTCTGTCATTCTCTAATTTTTAAGGCATATTTTTGGCACCAGTTCCTTCGCTTCTTGGCCATTTTTTCTGAGCATAAAATAAGACCACAGCAGCTTCCCCACTTGCCAGGCCTGGAATAGGAAGTATCCTTAGGGATAACTGTCTCAATATTTGGAAACATATCCCTCTGGTGTCACTAGATCGCAAGTTTCCAAGGATATCTTTGGACAGTCCCACTATTAGATTTATTCAGAAAGTCAGAGGGGTCAGTGAGTGCATGGGAAAGAGGATCAGTAAAGGCAACCATATGGAAGGATTCACTGCAGTGAGAGATTCCAGCCCCACGAAACCACCCCGGAACCAAGGCTGGGCCTCTTGCCCCTTCCAGCTTTGCCAGGTATTCTGAGTTACAAATCTTGGTGATCCCACTCTGTCAGAGCTCAGCGCATCCCTCTGGGTGTCCAGAGTTGCTGGGACCCTGCCAGGGGGCTCAGAGACCCTGGCACACAGCCCAGAACACCTGTGGGTTTGATTGTGACCCATGGAGTAAATTACCAGCCTTGTATGAGGACCTGAAAGCCGCACAGGTTTGAATGGTGTAATAACAAAATGATCACAGGGTGAAAATGTAGATTTTAGGATTTTTGGTATGGGGGTTATGAAGACAAGATGGAGGAACTTGGGGGTGTCCAGCCTTTCTTCTTCTTCTTCTTCTTGTTCTCCATTTTCTGCAGTGATGTTGGCACTTTGGGGTTGGTTTAGAGTAGAAGCTCACTGTCTAACACAGGTGATAGGTATTGGGAATTAAGTGTAAATATGTTATATGTAGTTTGTAGTATAAAAGGACAACACAGAGTGCCTGTGGCTGCCCTGCTGAGCAGATCTCGGCTGGGCAGAGAGAAAATTTTATAGATAAGAATTAATAAACAACCTCAGGACTGAAAACTGAAGAGTCCAGACTCGTTCTTCAGCTGCACGCGTCGAAGCAGAGACATCCTGCACATCTTGGGGCAGCAATTAACAACGAAAAACCCAAGAGGACTCTGTACCCAATTCCAGTCCATCCTGACTGAGCTCTGTAGGGGTGGCTGGAAGGACAATGCCCTGGCAGCACCCCGAGCTGTCCCTCTGCTCAGCCGGGCACTCCAGAGCACCCTGGCTCTGAGGCACCCTCAGAGGACAAGAATGATGCGATTTCTGTGTTTCTGTGGTTCCTGTGTTTCTGTGGTTCCTGTGTTTCTGTGATTTCTGATGGAGAACTCATGGATTTAATATTGTTTAATAACGGCGTTCGTTTCTACGTTCGCTCATTACCAGAGACAGCGTGAAAAATCTGGCAGGGGAACCTCAGTGGTAAATGGATTTTGTCTTGCATAAAATGGCCATCTCTGTGTCAGCTATCAAAGCTGTGAAAGCATGCTTGGAGCCACCCCAAATATAACATTGCTATTAACTTCCTCTTCACTTAGCCATAATTGCCTCATGAACTGGAATGTGCAACTCCAACTGGCTTCCTTGGAGGACAGAAATCTGCTCTTGCCATGCAGAATAAAATAATGTGTAGTAAATAAAAGAAATCTTTTTCATCATAAGGAAATTCTTCTTTCTGTGAAGACTTTCCTGTGGAAAGTAATAGATGCAGGATTAGAAAAGAGAAAGCAAAAATTACTTGCAACAAGACATTAGAATGTTTGCTTGAATCCAATCCACCCCCTCATTTGTAAAACATGCAGTTAACTAGATCTGAAACAAAGGGCAATAAAGATAAACAGCTGGACACTGAAGAATTAGCAATACAATTGGTCATGAATACTTCTTTCCCCTATTTGCAAAGTTATTGCAAAAGAGAAAAAGAGAATCATTCCAAGGGGCTCTTTGAGGTGTATTTTTAAAATGCATTCACAGGAATATGTAATTCAGAAATGTGTTGGGCTGCATGTTTGTATCTGCAATGCCTTCTCTGAGAGCAAAGACCACACAGACTGCTTTGGGATGTGGAGCCATTCTCTACAGAATTTTTTTTTTTTAATTTTCTTCTTTTGAATTATTTCTAGGTCTTAATGCTAAACCTGTGCAATGCCTAGTGTAAAGAAGAACAGGCTGGAAGGACTGCAGAGGGCATGGATTTTCAAATCATGTAAAGCTCTTTCAGACCTGGATTTTTACATGTACATGTTAGTACATTAAAAGTACAAAACCAATGCCTTGGATGGTTTTGCTGGTTCTCCTGTCCCCCTGAACTCCTGTTGTAATTAATGCAAAGAATACAAAAAATTTCAGGAGGGCTGAATCTGGTCTTAAATCCTTCAGGGATGGGGACCAGTTGCATATACCTGTGACAGCGTTCACAGGGGTCCGAGGATGAGGGAAGAGATGAGGATTTGACACCATGTTTTAGAAAGCTTGATTTATTATTTTATTATATATATTATATTAAAACTATACTAAAAGAATAGAAGAAAACATTTCATCAGAAGGGTAGTCAAGAATAAAGAAAAAACAATGATAACAAAAGTTTCTGTCTCACAGAGAGGGTCCGAGCCAGCTGACTGTGATTGGCCCTTAATTAAAAACAACTCCATAAGACCAATCACAGATCTACTTATTACATTCTACAGCAACAAACAACCATTGTTTACATTTTGGTTTTGAAGCTTCTCAGCTTTTTAAAAGAAAAAATTATTTAAAAAAAGATTTTTCATAAAAGATGTCTGTGACATATACCTGTATCACTTTAAAAAATATTCCTATTATAATCTCAGACTTCACTGTCCCAAAGCCTCTACCTACCCCAGGTGAGAGCAATTGGAGACTAAAAATGTCTGATTGTGATTGCTTTATTTCCAAACCTGTTCTGGCTAAGGACTAAACTTGGGGTATTTGCGGAGGAAAAATTTTTAAAACCTATAACCCCCCCAACATTTCTGATAAAGAAACTTGTCCCAGTGTGTGGACACAGAGCACTCCTTAATCCAGCACTGAATGCTGCACAGGTATGCAGCTACAATCACATTGACAGCAAAAGTGTTAAAAACAATAGAACAGAACTTTAGGACCTTTCACATCCATGAGGCCATGAAATTATTCCAGCAGATGTGGGGCAGAAGCAATTCAATAAAAATATTCATGTTTATGCCTGAAGTGGCATCAGAGGCACAGCTTGTCACAAACTGCAGGCAAGAAACCTTATGGAAACAACAAGCTGGTACACAGACATGTGACAGCAGAAACTCCAGGGTTTATTTTATAAGCATTCACTTAAGCACTGCACAACAGAAATGTAACACTTCCCTGTTGCTATTCTCACATTTCATAACAGTGCACAGAGAATTCCATTTTGATGTTCTCAGAATTTATGTGATGTCTGCATTGAAGGGAGTCTGAAATGCACTGCTCTGCTGGGATCAGGGAAATCATCACTTTCATGTTTTTTGGGCTCCCAATAACCTTTTTGAACAGGATCCCATGCTGATGCTGGTGCTGTTTAGGGGCTGGACCAGGAAATATGTTGTTACTTCTTGGCTTCAGAAAACTGGGAAAGCATGTGCACTTCAGGATCTGTTTTTTCCCACCAGCAGCCTTTGGTATGAGGTTTTCTTATATCCTTTAAAAGTGGAAAAAAAAATATTTTGCAATGCTTTTCTGTTGGCTTAATGAAGCCCATGCACACCTGAACTTCTCCATCTGCATGGGGTGTGGTGAACATTACAGGTTTTTCCTCCATCCCACAGGTCTGATGTCAATGCAGGATTTCCAGAGAGGAGTTTGGACTTTTTTTTTTTGTCTCCATAGGCCTCCCATGCCTCTTTATAGCACAAAAAAATCAAAAGTTTAAATTTTCAGACTGTGGCTATCCCTGATCAGATAGACTGAACATTGCTGTCTACCAAGCTCTCTTAAAAGTTCTCCCTTTTCTAAAGATCATTTTCCAAACAAACTGCTCAGATTTCAATGATGAGCTTGGATCCAAGCAAACACAGCTGGCTGCTCTGTGACAGTGACATCTTCCTGGACCACACTTCTCAGCAATGCTGGGAGCCAGGGATTAAAGTCACTTTCCACCCACACAGACAACCACAAGTGGCCTGAAGACTTGAAGTATCTTCACAAGTGGGATTTGTGCTACACAAATGATTTTCTTGCTCCAACCCTCATGATTAGTGAGGCTATTGAAACGAAGGTCATGTATTTTCAATCAAATTCAATCCTCACTGAGCTTTCTTTCAATAATTATATAAATCTAACTTTTTATAGCAGAATTTATCATAACAATTATAACAAATTTAGGCATATCTGTCACGAGCTACGTTTGATATAACCAAATTCTTGTTTGCCAATTCAGCTGAGCAAATGGAGGACAGAAGCAGCCTTTTCATCCTCTGCTTCTCTGTCTTGTGAACTGTGCAGTCCAGAATTCCACCCCAAAATAAACACATAGCAGCAATTCACCAAATGTGTGTGCTTATTTATTCACAGGAGCACTTCTGTAGAGAGTTTATGTGGATACATAAGGCTTAATTCAGAGAAAGAGGGTCTTTATGCTTATATTGAATTGCCAAAGTGAAATCCCATGATTATTAGAAGTGGAAATGCAGGTTCTAGGCCATTTGAAATATCAGTATGTGGAAACATCCCCTTGTTCTTCTGTGTGACTGATATAGATACTACTTCAGCAATTATATAAATATTGGCTGCCTCAGCAAAGAACAGTATAGGCCAAATTCATTAAATAATTACAAGTTTCATCATGTCTGTAAGAGCTGACATAAAAATCTCCAAGGTGGAGGAGGGATGTGTATTTTCATTGGTTTGTTTCTGCTAGGACATTTTATGATCATGCCCAAGGCTTAGCTGAACATAGTATGGAAGGGGATGATCAGAAAATCTGGATATTGTCAACCACAATGAGTGAAAAACTTCCCAAGGTGGAAGTGGAAGTGCAATTCAGCCTGTTTGGATGCGCCTGAGAGATCCTCTGGAATACCACAGGCTTCTTTGGGGGTAAATCCTTGCCCAGAACCACAGCTTACAGAGCTGGAAGTGTCCTGTTCTACCAAAAGAACACATCCAAATGCTTTTTCCCAGTGTGGAATGCAGCCTTTGATGAGCAGCAGACACTTGTTCAACACTGCCATTAAAGAGCTTCCAGCATAACATCTTATGCCTGTATAAGCAAACAATTTGTCAAGCAGGAAAGAATAATTTTGGTTCTCTGCCATCTGCCCGTTTGAAGGCCTGTCCCACTTGCAGCACAAAGTGCTTGATTCTGCACTTAACAGGGCAGGAGAGGTTGCTGCCAGAATTGCTATCTCAATTGCCACGTTATTTGTTTTTATTGCAATAGTTCTGCAATGAGGTTTTGCAGCTTTACACTCCCCAGAAAAAAAAAAATATAAAAATACAGGCTGTCACAAAAAAAAAAAAAAAAGGAGGCCCGAGAAATCTGAGCAGAATGAGGCAAAGCTGTTCTCATTTGCATGTTTTTAGTTGGAAAATCTGTGTTTCTTTCTTCTGCTGTGAAATGCCAGAGGGGAGGGATGTGTGGAGCATCAATCAGGTGTTCAGATAGAAGTGAGGCTGAGGCAGAGAGGCTTTGCTGAAATCTACAGGAGATCTCTCATTTGTTACAAGAAATGCTGATTATTTTTAGGAGCAGGGCATTCATGATTCATTGCTCATAATGATTATGAGTAAAGTGTTCCCTGGTCCTGGTCCCAGAGGCCTTGCAGCTGAAGTGTGAAAGAAAGAAACATCAGCAGGGTAGATAGAACCAGGCAGAACATGGGAGAGATGCTGTGGCTCTGTGTGGTGTGAAATTCACCCATAAAACACATTTCAGCACCTCGTGGGCAGATGGGGCAGCGTGGGGAACTGAGCAGACCCAGCTCTGGCGTTTCACAGAATGTTCCTGGTGAGGAATTAAGCAGGAACATATCTCAGGTTACAAGAATTTCTTGTGCTCAGAATGGGATGAGCCCTTTAGTAACCTGGTGCTTTTGCAGGGCTTGACCTAAGGCGTTACTGACCAGATAAATGTTCTTTAAAAAGCCTCAGGATGGTGTTTATTGAGATAATACACAAACATTGTTGTAAGGTTCCATAGCAATTATTCATTTTGGACATTTCTACAGAATTATGAATGGTTGGCTTTCTGATAGAGAATTGGTTTCCAATACCCACTGTATTTCCTAACTGGTTTTGGAGAGATAGATACATATCTATATCTATATCTATATCTATATCTATATCTATATCTATATCTATATCTATATCTATATCTATATCTATATCTATATCTATATCTATATATATATATCTAGATATAGATATAGATTAGATATAGATGAGATATAGATACAAATACAGTTATATTAGATATAGATATATATATAGATATATTAGATTTAGATATAGATATAGATATAGATGAGATATACATTGATAGATTTATATTTGTATCTATTTATATCTATAAATAGATAGATATAGATAGATGTATGCCTTTTTTCCCTACCTTTTTTTTCAGATTTTTTCTGACCTCTGGGTATGTTGAACTGTTTTTTAGGCAGAAACCTACAATGTTAAGGTTATGATTAATCAATAAAAGGGTTTCTGCTTTTTTATAGCATATGCAAATTGTCTTTGACAGTCAGCGTGACTCTGTTTGGTGTGGTTCTCATTTTAAAAAGAAAAATATACTGTTAGCTACCATAAAAAAAAGCAAAGCCTTAAATGAAGAAAAAAATCAATAAATAATATTTACTACAGGAACATGGAAGATATTTGCATGTTTCTTTGTGGCTACACCTAATAATAAATAGATTTTCATAGCTGTTAGAAAGATGCTGCTGTAATGTGTGTTAGAACTGCCAAGGTCCATTTCCCAGGATCATTCCTCAGTCAGAGCTGCTGCTCTCTGTGCTCCCCACTTTTATGTTGTACATCAGACTTGCTTTTCAGAGCACATTGGAAAAGGCTCCAGCCTCTCCCAAGGCAGGATGATGGAGTTGTCCTAATGAGGATTTTCATACCCAGTGTTACCAGGGCTTGGCCCCCTGTCCATCCTCTGGAGAAGGTTTGCAGCCCCTGCCCTGAGGAATTCAGAGAGTGTCTATTGGCAAACAGCTTTTCTTCATCTTCTTTCCTCTCCTTGACTAAAAATACCATTTAAAAACCACACATCTGACTTGTTTCAGAGAGTAATACACATCAGGTGCTCCCTCTCCTGAAACACTTTCCTCCTAGAACTGCTCAGTGATTGTTCTCCTCTGCTCCCTTTTCCAATCTCTTCTTATTCCACTGCCCTTCTTTCTCCCAAATCCTCTTTGGAAAGCAAAAAGCAGGGAGTGATGACTGGACCATGCATTTTAGCAAATGGCTGAGCCCTTCCTTGGCACTTAGCTCATGGAAGAGATTGTGAAATGAGAGACAGAGGAGAGACCCCTGGACTTCAGTGAGTAAGAGCTTGTCCAGAGTGGGAATTGAAGGAAGCACAGTAATGGTTCCTGGGGACTGGAGCTGTGTGGATCAAGCTTTTGTCACCTTCATCAGCTCCTGCCCTGCACAGGCAGCAGTGTTCTCTATTTGGGATGCTTTGTGGCTAGGGTCCTGCTAAGCAGCTACTGCAGAAATATTGATATAAACCCCATTTCTCAGCTGGGTGTGCCTCAGGTAGGTGCGCTTCAAATGAAAGTGTGTGGGATCCCTCATTGCACAGCACCCCTTGTGACCTGGATGTGTCCCTGCATCACACTTTCAGTGCAGCTGGGAGGTGACAATGCTGAAATTAAAGCTCATTTTGGCGTTGGCACAGATGGAAGCATTACCCAAAGGGTTTCTGTGTGTTTGCAGCATCTCTGGGCACTGGTGACAGGATCACTGCTTGTTGCACATTGGCTTTGTGGAGCAAAGAGCCAAACTTCAACTCTCTGCCTGCCAAACTCAGGGAATTTGGATTGGAAGCGAAGCTGCAGTAGATACATTAATAATTTTATTCAGTGACTTGTTTATTGATTTCCATTCTGCCACTGCTGGCTCAGAGTTTTTGGCAGGAAAGTACAATATTTGACAAACCTCCCACATCCTGTCTGCAATGTATTGCTGTTGCATATAGCACACATGCAGCAGATACCTGAAACTGCATCACCATGAAGTGATTCAGTGCTTTTGGTAGCAGTAGCGTGCACAGTGAGCCCCATTTTCAAAGCTCAGTGTCCAGCAGTTGCCAGTGAAATAATCACAACATTTTCCCTGCCTACCTGTCAGCTCAGCCATTGCTCTGTGCACTACAAAGGGCTGGAACCATCCCCATGCCTGCACTCCAGGCAAGGAGCAAATCCAGATGCAGTTTGCACAGGCAGATATTGAATTGTCTCCTTCTGTCTTTCTCCAAGAGATGATCCTGCCAGTCACTGAAAGATGGGGCTAAGTTTCATGAGTGCCTCTTGCTTCATGGCAGATTTTCCAGTGGGAAATCCTCTTGTTTGAATTTGTTCATTGTCACCACCCTGACACCCTTGGTGGTGTGCCTTGGTTTGGAAAGACAGGAGTCTGCTAAGGAAGGCAGGAGCCTCCCCTGAAATGGAGAATGTAAACTCTCCCCACCCCTCCCAATCGCTATCAATTTTAAATTAAGGGGCTCTCAGGCAAAAATATAGGAGCAGGAAATAACAGTTCTTTAATAGGGAAAAGAAAAAAAAAAAGGATAAAATAAACAATGCAGAACACTAGAACAACAGTGACAGAGTCAGAACCCAACCTGACACCCTGTGGGTCAGGGTGCTGGTGCAGTCCCATTGGAATTGTGGCTCAGCCCTCCTGCAGTGTCAGGGGTGGTTCTGCTGGAGCAGGGATCCTGTAGAGAAGGATGGATTCTTCCTCTGGAGATCCAGTGGAAGGAGAGGCAGCTGCTCTTCCTCTGGGGAATCCAGTGGAGAAGCCGTGCTGGTGTCTCAAAACCTCTGGATTATATCTGGGTAGGAATGCTTGGCTCCTCCCTCTGGGCTCACATCTCCCAATGGGATGCTGTAGCTCTTATCAGCCATGCAGGGACATTCAATAGCTGTTATCAGCAATGTCCCCTCCCGAGGGAGGAGTGATTGTGAGCACTCAAAGAGAGAGATAAGGCAAACTGCCCACTTGACAAAGGTAATCTGCCATACAGATGGGAATGGAAAACATTGCAATCTTCAGCGTGGTGTTTGCTGAAGGAAAACATTGCAATCTTCAGCATGGTGTTTGCTGCCATTCCTCATTAGCCAAGGTGCCCTGCTCATTTCATTTTAATTTCAATTTAGGTTTTCTGACAATGGTATTATGGATGGGAGTTTTCAGTGTGCTCCGAATGTTCACATGCTGCAGGGCTGCAGCAAAGGCTGAAATTCACAGATTTTACTTCGCTGAAAGTCCCATTGAGAAGGAACATGAATATTATTATTTTTCTAGAGTCACATTTCTCAGTATTCCTACAATTTTTTTTTTAACACAGAGCCCATTCATAGTGCCCTGTGGCCATATTTACGATATGAGGCAGAACAAGTAGATTTGGTTGTGTATTTTGTAACTGAAGCTGCACTGCTTTCTACCTTGTTTCTTATGGAGTAACAGAATGTCTAATTTGACTAATTTAATTTCAACCATTAAAAAAGCAAATGTGGGGAAAAAGCAGTAATTGACAAAACATAAATTATGTTTTCCCTGAAGCCAAAGTGTCACAATGTAAAACAAAAAAAAAAAGTTATTCTTTGATTAGAGATTTCAGGATTAGGTTTCTCTCCTTTTTTCTTCTGTATTTGTGTTTTGGTAATTTTTGTTTTTTGTAAATTTTTAGGAAAATATCTAAGCAAATATATTAAAATTCTATCTCCACAAAGACTAAAAAAAATTGTCTGTTTCCTTAGACATAAAATAGGAGAATTCTTAAAGATGTTTTGGTTTGTTTTTTTTAACTTTATATGAAGTTTATTAGCCAGGCAGCTACTTCCGATCAAGATATAGCCAAACAAGAAAAGAAAATCCATTATAAATCCTGTCTTTTGCAGTGGAAAAAAACAAGTAGAAAATAAAGGAAATCTTGTTTAGAGAAGAAAATTTCCTTTGTTTTTATTCTCTACTGGCTCTACAGCCTGTCTGTTTTTAAACAATTAACAGCAAGTACCAAAACCTCCCTCTTCACAATCAAAATATTCCTGTCTAAACCAAACATGTGAGACTACTGGTATGAAGCCTTCAGTTCTTTAAGCGTAATCAACAAACAAGAAATATTTACCTTTTGGCCTGGAGTGGGAGATACAGAACTGTGGCACTGAGTTTTTCACAGCTTTCCCAAGAAATCTTTGCATTTTACCATTTTGCATTGTACGCTTGAATATTTGCATTTTAAGCCTCATTTTTAGCCTGATGTACCTGTGTGTGTGAGGAAGGGGGTTTAAAACATATGTACACAATGTGCAAGGGGAGAGAGCAAAGAATTTTGAGATGCAAGTGTTTTAGTGCCGCCTTTTTTCAATCTCTGTTTTCTTTCAAAGAAAATGTGTTCCAATGACACAGAGAGCTGTGCTCTGCCCTTCCTGCTCCTTCTGCCCTGCTCCTCTGCCAGGGAGTGGCTTTTCTGGATATGGGAAGCTCCAATAATGAACAAATATACACAGCAGCAGCACCACAAGAAAATTCAGAGGCTGCAACTTCTATTTCACTTCAGGGTGCAGCAGAAAACTCCGAGTTCAATTTTCAGGCAGCCTGAGAGCTGGGTTGAGTTTCATTTAAGCAGATGGCCCTTCTGAACAAACCCTCCTTGCTCTGCCTGTAAGGATGGGTTTACAGGTACATTAAATACTTAGGGGTTGGCAGATTTTTATTTTTTTAAAAAAGACTAAGGTGGGCAGAGGAGGAAAGGCTTAGAGAGAAATAACAGTGATCTTTTCCTGCTGTGGTTTGTGGGGATGAGTGTCCCTCCTGCCTGGAGCAGGGCACACCTTCCCAGGGTCAGGGCATAACCACAGCAAGTTTTCCTGAAGATCATTTAAATTTTATATAATTCTATATAATTATATTGCACTGCCATGTCTTTGTTACTGCAAAATAATTTAAAAGGCTGCATGAATAAACTAAAATTTATTCTTTGCCTATGAAACTCATCTATAGAAACATAAAAAGGTAAGCCAAAGATACATATGCACACATAACTTTTCTAATATGAATTTGATACTCTCTCTGTGTATCAGTTACATCCCAGTCATATTCCTGCTCCTCAGTTCAGTCACTGCAGTGCTGTAGCCATATATAAAATGTGACACAAACCCCTGTTGAGGGGTTTTCTTCTGCACCTTTTAGGTCTGTTCTCTAGCTGAGTTATAACTGAGTTCTTGCTAATGTTTATAATTTTGGCTGATTTTTACAGTCTGTTGTGTTGGCAACTGGTTAAATACTGCAGAGCTTCATTAGCCCAGTGGTGCCTTCTCGACTGCACAATCATATTCCAAAATTTGCCCTAAATCTGAGGGCTCATCTTTTTGATATTTTCCGACAGTTTATGAGCGGGAACACTCCAAAGAGTTGCAATTTGTTCTGTCAAATGCCCGTGGTGTTTCCCTGGGTTGTATTTCCATTACAGAGTTACAGACACTCTTGGTGACATGCAAGGTTTGCCTGGCGTCCCTCTCCATCCCTGTGCACAAACTGGAATTACTTTGGATATTCTAACACAGCTCATATGAAAGAACTGCTCCTTCTGTGAGCCACTTGGGCAAGGTCTGCTTATATCTATAGCTCATGGTGCACTAAACTCAGAAAATGTTTTGTGTTGGAAAAAATCGGGGAAAGCAATTCTTAAAAGTAATAGATCAAACTGAGCTACGGCTTGAAAATGAAACAACCAAAAAAGGAACTTAAAATCTTTGCTCATTGCAATGAAATTTAATGACTTTGCAGCGAACTGATATCATTGTAACGTTTTTTAATCTGACCCACTTCCACAAGAAGCCATTCTCCTCTGCCATGGAGCTTTTTGGAGGAGATTTGAGAGAATGATGCAAGATCAGCTGCGTTTGCGTAACTCATCGCTGGTTTCACTCGAAACCTCTCGGCAAGACTCGTGTTACTGTTTGGAAAGTTACTCAGCTCTTTCCTTTGCAAACTTTGAAGCATATTAATATGCTGGGAATAAAAAAGAAGCTGAAGATGATAATAGATATTGAATTAAAGTGTTATTCATATCAAATGGAAGATTTCAGGCTAGGACACGAATTGAAAATTCTGAGTTGACAAGTAAAAAAATTCTTTTTCTACACATAAAAAAAAAAAGAATTTACAGTGCCCACTTTATTTTCTTGCTATTTAATTTGTTCTATTATAACAGTTCTTCTGACTCCTTTCTTAAGTTTCTGGAACTAAAATGTTAGCAGTTCATTTAGACATCTTCAAACACCACCTAGAAAACTATTATCATTTTAGTGTTTAAAAATATGCATATCAGAGAAATAATTCTGAGATGTCAGAGAAAGAACCTGAAAAAATCTTGTTTGGAAAAAGAAAATTTATTTTCAGCATAATGAGTGTTGTCTTTTTTAAAGTGCTAGTTTTTGCTGTTAAATTTGTTCCCACGCATGACTATATTAAATTTTGTTCTATTTAAAGCAAAAGCCATCCACTTGTTTTCCATTAGAAATATTGTACAGAAAAATATGGAGTTAAATCAACCCTTTCTGCTTTTTTTCTTTATTCAGTAAGTTATTTTAAAATCAACAAAATCCTGAAACTCTACAGACTTTTTTCAAAATGGTATTTACATGCTTAAAATAAATTTTCTTACCATATACAGTAGTTGAAATTATTCAGTTACACTTAAAATATTTCAAAAGGGTCCCATGGAATTCTTCATGAAGCATTACTCAGATCTGTCAGCATTATAAATTGGCTTCATAAAATGCCACTAACTAAAACTGAAAGCACCAGGATTACATTGCACTTGTTGTCTTCACAAATGAAAAATTTGTTAAATCAGAGTGTGCCAGGAGAAAAATAAATTCCCTCCCACACGTGCAATTAAGAATTTCATTTTAAAGGAGCAGGGGTGGCTGCGAGAGCGGGGTTGGTGCTCATGGAAATGCAGCAATGTCTGGGGCAAATGTTAAGTAGAAATGGACAGCATTTCAAATCTGTTTTGCCACTCAGATGTATGTAATCCACAGAGCTCTGACAAAGCTGGGCCTTGCAGACCTTGCAGATTCAGCCCAGAGTTCGACCAGTCAGGTTAAATTTCCTGACCCACTTCTGCTGCTCTGATTGTGACCATTGCTCAGAAAAAAAACAGAGAAAGGAAAAAAAAATGCACCCACACACAGGGTTGTCGTGGAATTATATTTCTTTAGTGCAAACTCTTGTTCAACCTGCTAAAAAAGAATTACCGAGAGGAAAAATCTTGAACCAAGTCTTCAAGGTTCGGTTTTATCATTAACAATTTAAGAGGTGGTCTTGAGAATGAAAACCACCTTCACTAACAGGACGGAATCCTGTTTGCAGTGAAATTGATGTGAGAGTTTTCACAGTTTGCTTTGGGTTGGGGTTTTTCCCTCATAGCAGAGAAAGTTTTCCTCACAGGTAACACATCTCAAGTGTTCAGAGCAGAAAGTTGTGGGAATCCAGGCAGGATGGCAAGTGAGGGTGAGCTGTGAGTGCCACCAGGACAGCCCCACAGCTCCCCAGAGTCACTTCACCACTGAAATTATGCTGTGGAACCTTCTTTTGTGGGGTTCTGCAGCACACTTACCCAGCCCAAACACAAAAAAGAACCTGCCTGGTATTTTTCTGGCAAACCCCCAGTTATTCTTACTTGAAACTTCCTCATTTCTTCACCTGATGGTTTTTAAATACACGTAACGCACGTATGCAATAACTTTGTCTTGAACATTTGCTGTGAGATTCAAATAAGATTTTAATTTCTGGTACTCTCTTGATGTTCAAAAAGTGTGGGATGGAGAGTGTTATTAGCTATCTGCTGGTTGACAAGGGGGCAGGATTAGGTTTCTTTAAGGGAATTACACTTTTGATGACCCCGCTACATATAAAACATGTTAGCTAATGGGGGTGCAGAGGGGGCAGATTTAAGTGTTTGATCAGGAAATCCTGCATGAGCATATTGGATGGAAATTTGATTAGTAACCTTAGTGACAAGGGGATCAGATCCACTCTCGACACACAATCAGATCTGGCAGTACAAGCTTTTTTGTCTCTTTGAAGGAAGGGAACATTTGTACAGAATCAAGGCAGCGTATTGGATAATTTAAAAAGCTGTTACATATTGAAACCTGGAAAATCACCTTTTTTGTTTTATTTTGGAAATATGCTTGCAGTTATCCTGGTGTGTTTTTTCTTACCCAGAAAAAAAAAAAGCCCACCAAAACCAAAATAAAACAAAGAGTAAGGCTTTTCAGATTTACTAGAAATATTTCTAGAAAACAGGCTTTTTAAAAAGTATTTGTATTTTAGCACAGTGTTGTAAAGAATGAAAAGAACAGAATGAAAAAACATTGTAATTCCCTAATATTTGTGTAGTAGTATCATGATGGTCTTACACTGGTTGTAAGCATTATATCTGTTGGGCAAGCTGATTTCATTTTGAAAGCCAGTTTATTTTTTAGATGACTAAAGCATGCCATCGAGTTTTTAACAATGTGTTAAAAATAAATATTTCTGCGTTTTGATAGGAAAGCCCTTTGTGACTGACTTTTGAAGGAGCTTGGAGCGGCTGCAGGAATCAGGCAGGCTGCCTTTTCCTCAGGGAAGAGTGGAAACTGAGGATGAGGATGTGCTGGGTGAGGAGTGGAAATTGAGGATGAAGATGTGCTGGGTGGGGAGTGGAAATTGAGGATGAAGATGTGCTGGGTAGAAGTGGAAACTGAGGATGAGGATGTGCTGGGTGAGGGCTGGGAATTGAGGATGAGGATGTGCTAGGTGAGGACTGGAAACTGAGGGTGAGGATGTGCTGGGTGAGGAGTGGAAATTGAGGGTGAGGATGTGCTGGGTGAGGGCTGGAAATTGAGGGTGAGGATGTGCTGACCACCAGCCAAGCATCTGGACACAGTGTTTGCTTTAGGAAGGAGCAAGGCAAGCCCCAGACCTGCTGCTCTGCACCTTGTGTGTGAAGGAACCAGAGCATGCCCCACCATGAAAGAGGAGAGCCCAGGGTCCAGATGCTGCCTCTGCTGACCTTAAACCAGTAATTTCCTGTCCCTTTGCTCCCTCTTCTGCTGCCCTGCTCTGGTTTGGGTTCCAGGTATGGAGGGTGGGATGAGGGTTTGGGGCATCACCCACAAATCAGTACAGCCTTTGGGCCATCACCCACAAATCAGCACAGCCTTTAGGGTTTGGGTTTGAGGCATCAGTCACAAATCAGCACAGCCTTTGGGATGAGGGCTCAGAGCATCACCCACAAATCAGCACAGCCTTTGGGCCATCACCTACAGATCAGCACAGCCTTTGGGATGAGGATTTGGGGCATCACCCACAGATCAGCACAGCTTTGAGCGTCAGTAGCGGTCAGACTGTGCTGTAGGGTCAGGGTGCTACTGCTTTATAAATAATATTTCACAGGAAATCCTGGCACCACAGCAAGGCAGGCTGTTCCTGCGCGTTGAATTGGGTGTAGACTTCAGTTCTCATTTATTTGGGATTTTCATCTTTTCAAGGACAACTGTATGGAAATTCAGGACGTGAAATCAGCCTCTGAGTTCAAAAAGGAAAAGCACGTCAAATTTTCCAGCGTGCTGTGGAAAAAAATACTCAGAGTATCCTTTTTATATAAAGTCCACTGCTAGAAGTAATTAAGTAATAACATCTGATGACACAAGGACTGTCATCTGTTTAAACTCAAAGAACTGGAGAGCTCAGGGAGCCTGGCTATCAGATAACAGGAATGCTGCGCGGCGCAGCCCCGTTCTTGTGGTGGATGGGAATTAACAAGGAAAACCCTAATTGTTAAAAACCTGTGCATTCGGGAAATACAGACAACAGGCTTGGGAAGAGTTCAGAGCAGCCCCAGGCCCCTGGCATTGCTGCTGGGATGGAGGGGAGATGTCTCTGCCCTTCTGTGCACACAAATCCCTGCTCTGTCTTGGGACACACAACTTATTTTCTAGAAGTACTGAAATGAGTATTAGCCTTTCCAGTGAGCTTGATGACATTATTTATTTTATGCAACAGTCTCATGAGGACAGCCAATAGTTTCGTTGTAATTAATTCATCTAATATTTCAAAAATAATACACCCAGCAGTTTCAGGCTCCTGCCATTAAGATCCAGTAAATGTTTAAGCTTGGCTTTTTTCATTTTACTACTTGATGTCAAAATACTTATAATTGTTTTCTCCTTATAGCTAATATTAATTTTTTTTCTTTTTAATACCGTGGTCCTAATTGCAGAGAGTTATAAAGGAATGACAAAATATAGTGGAAAAAAAGGTTCTGATTGGATTATAAAGGCTAACAACTAACCAGCAAAGTGGAACTTTTTTTTAACACCATCCAATGATGTCACCAGTTTGAGGTTTCTCTGGGACTTTATTAAAATGTTTGTGACAGAGCCAATGTAAACCATCCTAAATCTAACACAGAGCTGAAAGGGCTGATTTTAGGGAATGCAAAGATATGGATCATTGGGTCTGTCGAAGCGGCATCTTGAGCCAATTATTGGTGTCATCTTGAGCCAATTTAATCAATCCAAGGGGGACTCCAAGGGGGTGGGGGTGCAGGGTTGCAAGTGTTGGTCAAACATTCTGGCAAAAAGGGATTTGTTGTAACAGCAACCAATCTCTGGTGTGTTGACTTGCTTCCCCCAGCCCTGGGTTTGTGCACGCTGTAAATAACTGATCAATCAGTTCAGCTGCTCTCAGGGCTGTAATTGCAGGCTGAATTTGTAGAAGATGTGGTTCTATGTACACAAATGTGAGCTTGGACTTATTTAAGGCACTTCCAGAGTGGAGGTAATTTAGCGTAAAAGAGCCTGAAATCTCATACGGTGTTACTTTCAAAATAGCAAAAGTGTACACATAGATTTCCACAGGGTAACACCTACTGACATTATCTAAGCCTGATCGTGCACACAAGCAAGTTGAGGGTTGTAATTCCTATGACAGAAACTACTCACAGTGTAAATGCTACTCAGTGGAGGAAAGGTAACTTACAACACAGTAAGTAACATTGCTGCAACAGAGAATGGAAGTGAGAAGTGCTCTTAAAGCTGAATAAAGTGGTTTTGTTTTATTCTGCCAGACCCACAGCAGCGGTTTTGAGTCAGAAAATCTCCGTGAAAAAATATTTAATTCAAATTCTACTCAAAGCATCTTTTAAAGATTTTTTTGTTGTTTCCTTTTTCTGCTTTAATATAATGGTATGGTTAAGAGAGGTTTTCATGAGTTAAAATGCCACAAACTCTCCCTCATTCAGTAAAACAAAATGAATCCTCCTAGTCACTGGGAATTTTTCACCTCAGTGAGCATTTGCAAGTCGGAGTGCCACACATATTCTCTTGTTGTAACCACACATGCAGTTGTAATTTTTAATGTGTTTGTGCTTGAATATAATTGAAATCTTAGGTCAAAAATGCTCCCAAGCAGTTCTGCAATTTGCACCTCTCATTATTTTAAAGGTAGAGAGATGGTTAATCTCTATTCAATAAGAACTGAGAGAATGGAATATAAATAGATATAGGTAACAGTAAGAACAAACAGTAGAAACAGCAGACAAATCCTAGAAAATTGGGATAAAAATACATTTCTTACATGGGATTAAAGTAGTATGTGTATTTTAAGTATGTCTCATAAAGATTATCTATCTATCAAACTAAATTAGTGAGAAGGGGGATATTTGGCTTGGACGAGATGTCTTGGAAAAGCAATTTCTGTGTTTTGGAACTGTTCACACTGCAGCGAGTTGTGTCACACTGCAGCACAGACTGAATGCGTTGGGGCGGAATGTGAGATGAGCTGATAAAATAAAAGCTAACATTTAAAGAAGCACACCCTCAGCTTCACCACGGTGCTGCTCAGACAAATGGCCATTTGCTTCAACATTTCCCAAAAAAGAGCACTCGGGGCAGTGTCCAAACCCACCTCTGCTCCCTTGCTGCTGCACACACGTGTGGAAATAGCAGTGGGCAGTGAGAACAGCTGTGAGCAAGGGCAGGGTGTTTGTGGCGTGCTCACTGAGCTCTGCACCCCTGCCCAGGGCATGTTCCTCTCCAGAATAAAGGATGGGGGTGCTCAGATGGGAAAGGCTGCTCTGGGGGTGCTCTGGGGGTGTCCCAGCCCCTCTCTGCAGCAGGATCTGCCTCTGGCAGCAGCGCAAATGCTGGGACAGCAGAGCAGAAACTGAGGCAAAAATGCAGGGAGTCCATTAAACACTTCAGTCATTTGAGGTTGGCTCTTTCAAACATCTTGCTTTGTTTGACAGAGAATTAGTTCTGTATTTCACCAGCGGGAAAATGTTGGTTATAAATTTAAGATGCAAGGTATGTCAGTTTACAAAAATCACACAGAAATTCCTGCTCTTCAATGCATTCACAGATCAAAAATATTATAAGTATTTAATTTGTCAGGAAAATAACATCTTTCTTATATTTATAAATAGTATTATACTTTTTATCACTCCTACCCAGTGTACCTTTTCATTTGAGAGTGACATATTTGTGATGGTTCAACTTCAGCTATAATCTGCAGGCTCTAGGTCTGTGATTTATTATTTGCTCTATAAGATCAGGTCCAGAGTTTAAACGTCCCTAGCTGAAAGTTTATACCAGTCAGGACAGAAAATTATTCTCTATGCCTAGGTTGAAGTACATTACTTCTTTATTGAATTAATTATGATAAGGATCATAACTTTAAACTAGGGGTGAGGTGCTGGCTTTCTACTAGGATTGCTTGAAGCAATTTTCATCTGAACATTTTTGTGGAGTTATTGAGTCTGGCAGGTCTGAACTTTATGAGAGAGTAACTTTCTCCCCAACTTAAAAGAGGTTGGACATTTATCCAGGCAAAGGTTTACCATATCCCATGTCTGCAGCCAGAAAAATTTGCACTGCATACTGAACAAATAACTACAGAACCAAATTAAACACATCTTATGAGCTTTTAAAATAAAAGCAATGCTGGCCCTTTTCCCTGAGGGATCCATCAGGGCACCAAATTAATATGACAGATTTACTTATTTTTTTGTTTGTTTGAAGTACAAGTCTGAAATGATTTTTGGTCAAGGAGGAATTAGTCTGCTAAATATGTATACATGAGTCTACTGAACCATGCATATTCAGTGACAAATTTTATGTCTCTATCAGATTGGAAAAAGTTGGGCTTCAAAAGCAGGTAAAGATGTTAATCCTGCAATGACTGCTCCCCTCCAATTGGATTAAAAAGCCCAGGAACAAGGGAAGGAAATTACAGAACTTTGAAATCTTAAAAAGCAGCTAAGAAAGAAGAAAAACATTCAATTTGAGAAAAGCAGGTTCCAATAATTGTTCTGTTGTCTTGAGCCACAGAGAGTTTGTGCAAGACTATAAACAAGAGATCCTCTGGGAAATCTATGGTTTAAGTGATTTGCCTAGAATTACTTAAGAATTCTGTGGCTCAGATTGGATTAGGAATTATTTATTTGGGTGAGAGGTGGTTATTTTTCATCCATTTTGTGTTTTATTACCTACATTACATCTACTTTTTCAGAGAAAAGAGGCTCCCATCTAACACCCTCAGTTATGTAAGTGCTTAAAACCAGTAAATAGTTAGTCTGACTTTTTTAAATTGCAGAGCTGTTTCTATTACACAAAGACTAAATCTCAATAGAACTTTTCCTTGGTGATATTTTATAATAGAAAAGATTTGTCTTTAAAATCTCCAGAATTTTCCAAATATTTTTGTCCCTCTTTTATGCCACTGAGTCCAATAACAGGAATAATGTCCAAGATATTTTCTTTTTTCATATTTATTTTGCTGTTTTTCCCAATTTCTATCCTGGGCAGTGAGAGTAGGAGAGACAGTAATCTGCAGAAAAATCCTTCTAACCATTTCCTAAACTTTCTGACTATGGAAAGAGGAGGGATTTGCAGCCTTTATAGCATTACTTTCATCTACATTTATGTTTCAGTTCTGTAATCTGTTAGTCCTACACCCATTTTGACATTATAAATTGTATTAAAATGATCTTAGAGCCGGGGCACTGAAGTGGACAGACACTAGATATGACAGAAGTTCATAGAAAAATCGTGATAATATCAAGTAAATACTATGAATGAGGAGAGTTAGGAATGTGTGTATTCATTGTTTCTCCCAAAATCAGACTTATATGCTGCCAGGGGTAGATATTGACAATAGACAATAGACAATAGATATTGTCAATATCTATTGATATTGGCAATAGATTTAAGACAAAATATGCTCCCCTTTTTCATGAAGTTAATAACTGTACAATAGAGTTTGTATCCATCAGATGTTTAGGAGTAAAACAGTCTCTCAAAATGGAGCTATAAAGGTTTGAGGAGGGTAATCATGAGTGGCATCTAGTCAAAGTGCTGACTTCAGCCCTGGGAGCTCTGTATCCATGGATTTCTGGATGCTGGGAAGTTTCACTGGGATCACAGCCTCAGTTTCTGCCTTTCCTCAAGGTCTTGCTGCTTGTCCTGGATGTCCATCCCTGTGCCACCATTGGTGTGGCCATTGCCATGATCCCTCCTTTCATCCAGCTGTGCTTTATGACTTCTGCTGTGTTTGGCCTCCAATGGATTTGAAAGAGATTGAATTAATGCTGCACCTTGCTCCTCTTGCCAGTGCACCATGCAAGGAGGCTGCTAATATAAAATTTTCTTCCTTTTTTTTTTGTGCCGTGCTTTGTGTATGGAACTGATGAAAAATCAAATTCAATCTGCTAATTTCAAATGCTGCAAGAGGCTGCTGTGCTCATTTAGTTTCCAACCACTAGCTGAAATTCAGGCTTAAGGGTGCATCCTGTTTGCACCTGCAAATGGCTCTGTCCATATGTACAACTCCACTAAGATCAATGAGATTACTCATGTGAGTCAAGCAACCCAGGCATGTGAATATTTGCTGCATTTGGACTAAAACTGGAAGGGAATGTAGGCATAGGGGGTAAATCCTACTTAAGGTAAAGGATAGCATCCACAATGACTGAAGTTAAGAGAGTTAGTTCAGGTGCCTGCCTCCCCTTACTCCGTGGTAGATGTTACTGAGTTTTAATGGCTTTATAAAGTGGAAGGGTCTACAAAATTTATTGAGAATTAGCAAGTACACTGTTTTGTTTGGCCATTGACTTCTGTTACAAGAAATCAGCTCCTGGGTTTGGTGCATGGAAAGCCCAGCCTTGGATATCCCTGGCTGCAGCACCACGTCCAGTGCCAGGTACAAGTGCAGAAAACAACATGGGCAGGATTCAGAATGATCCTGGGAGTGTCCCCTCAGTGCTGGGTTTGTGCTGAGCAGCTCTTCAGCCCAGAGTGTGACCATGGTCACAGGGGTCTGAGGATGTGGGAAGAGATGAGGACCTGACTCCATGTTTTAGATTGATTTATTATTTTATGATATATATTATATTAAAACTATACTAAAAGAATAGAAGAAAGGATTTCATCAGAAGCTAAGAATAGAAAAAGAAAGAATGATAACAAAGGTTTGTGTCTGGGACAGAGAGTCCAAGCCAGCTGACTGTGACTGTCCATTAATTAGAAACAACCACACGAGACCAATCCCAGATGCACCTGTTGCATTCCACAGCAGCAGATAACCATTGTTTACATTTTGTTCCTGAGGCCTCCCAGCTTCTCAGGAGGAAAAATCCTAAGGAAAGGATTTTCCATAAAAGATGCCTGTGACACCAGAGCTCATCTGAAGCCCAGCCCTGCCAGACTGTTGGTGTGGTTGTTTGGTGTCCTCACCCCCTATGTGTCCATCTTTGGAGGGTGGTTCTTGCCTGAGGCACTAACAAAGCACCAGAAGCCCACATCCCTCCCAAGCTTCTCTTTCTGGCACCTGTGGGAGCTTTTCCTCCATTGGATTTGCTCCTCAGGACTCACAGACCTGTGTGAGCCAGTTCTGGGGTTCCCATCTCCATTCCCAGCCTGTTTCAGGCCATAGGGAAACAAAACAGCATTTACAAAAGACCATGGAGTATCTCAGAATCTCAAATCCAGCAGATTATTGCTATGTTTTCCTATTAACTGCGGGTGGCCAATCCTTAGTGATTTTGGATATTTTTTTCATAAGTGTTGCCGTTTTGGTTCTCCCTCTTCCTCCTGAAGAAAAGCCTGAGCTGGTGACAGGCAATATCCCCCTGCTCTGTGCTGACAATCTGGCAGAGCCATGTGCAGGTCTGAGCTCCACAGGGCTCTGCTTAAGGCAATTGGTTATTTTGGCAACACTTTCCTCCAGCCCTCCCTACGTGAGGCAGGGACTGGTGTCACACTTCCATCCTGTGGTTTAAAGTATATATCTTTTATTATATATTATTAAGTATATACTATATTACATTATATATATATATATATATATACACTGTATATATAATATTATATAGTATTAATACTATATATTATTATATATAATGATATATATTATTATATATTTTATATATAATAATATATAATATTAATGCTATATAATATTAATACTATATAATATTATATAGCATATAATATTGTATATTATTAAATATTATATATTATGTATTATTATATGATATTGTATATTATTGATATTAATATCATATGCTATTATTGATACATTCTATATCATTACATCATATTATATACATTATATATTATATATTATATATTATATATTATATATTATATATTATATATTATATATTATATATTATATATTATATATTATATATTATATATTATATATTATATATTATTAAGGGAAAAATAAGATTATTAAATATCAGTGACACTGAAGTACAAATTAAATCAACTTCCCTAATATTGTATAATTTTTATATTATTAAATCTAATATATTATTAATCATAAATTATTAATATATATTATATCTTTAATCAATAATTATATGTGATATGATATTGTGTTGTGTTATGTTATATTATATTATATTATATTATATTATATTATATTATATTATATTATATTATATTATATTATATTATATTATATTATATTATATTATATTATATTATATTATATATTAAGTATATGTTTTAGGTCTTTCACATTTATAGTGTATTTTCAAATGTCTCTTTTCTGGTACTGAATAGAAGTGACATAACACCAAAAGGGCATTATGTCTCCCAAAGAGAACAGTAAATGGATACAAAGGTGTCCATTGGGTGCTACTTCCTCATCCCTACTTTTATCTAAACATGTGTATCATCTGGTTTATTTGAGGGCCCTTTTATTTCTATTAATTTATACTTAAATATATATATATATGCATTGTAAAAATAAATAGATACTTAAATATAAGTATCTATTTATTTATACAATGCATATATATATATATATATATGTCCTTCACTCCAAAGAAGTTGCTTTGCTTTCCTCCTTTCCCTCAGTAGCACACCCTCTGCTGCTGCTGAGGAGCATTTCTGAAATGATGTAATTCCTGAATTTCTTCAGTCTTCTTTCCTACTGCCAGTCATTGCCTTGCTTTGAGATGGTTGCTGCAATGCTGTTGACATGTTTGGGTTAGTTTTTGTTAGCTCTGTATTCTGTCTCTGTTCTTAAAAGATTTTAGATTTTGTTTGGGAGATACTGTATCAGAGCTGGCTGCTTCCGTAAACTCCATTCTTGAACAGTGTGAATTTCATTATTTGGCAAATGCTCGTTTCTGGATTTTCTTGTATCTCTTTCCAAAAGTTTTGCCTTGAATTTCAATAATTATCATATCTTTTGTCAAGGACTGGCTTCTTAATTTATGATTAACAAAGTCTTTTATCCCCATCTTTTTCTGTTTTTTCTTTGTTTTCCTTTCTATCCCTCAGCCCAGGTCCTCTCATGCTTCTTTAATGCAATTACCTAATGGCCAGCTCTCTCCTGCTATCAGAGCACAGATCAGCTCTGCCTGTTCTCCCTGGGGCTGGGAGCACATCTGGGAGCACATCTGGGCTCTGCCTGTCCCCAGGGCTCTGAGCTGTGTCCCCAAGTCCTGCCCACACTGTGCCAGCTTCCAGCCCTGCTCCTGAGCCCTCCCAAACCTTTGCATTCCATGGGAGTGGCTTAAAAACCTTTGTGCCCTTTGATCCTTCAAAGCTTTTTTTCCTGTAAAACATTTTGATACTTAAGGTGATTTTTTCTGAGAGCCTGAGGAAGCAAGTCAGTGATAAAAGCACTGTATTCAGTAACAACTGTGATATTGATAGGTGAGATGTTGTTGTGGTACCAAATATTCCCCAGGAGAGGCAATTCCAGCTCTCTCCTTTTCCCTGCCCCAGTGATGGCAGCCAATATTCCCCAGGAGAGGCAATTCCAGCTCTCTCCTTTTCCATGCCCCAGTGGTGGTACCAAATATTCCCTAGGAAAGACAATTCCAGCTCTCTCCTTTTTCATGCCCCAGTGATGGCAGGCAATATTCCCCACAACATTGAATTCCAGCTTTCTTCTTTTCCCTGCCCCAGTTATAGCAGCCAATATTCCCCACAAAGGCAATTCCAGCTCTCTCCTTTTCCCTGCCAGAGTGGTGGTACCAAATATTCCCCACAAAGGCAATTCCAGCTCTCTCCTTTTCCCTGCTCCAGTGGTGGTACCAAATATTCCTCACAAAAGGGAATTCCAGCTCTCTCCTTTTCCCTGCCAGAATGGTGGTACCAAATATTCCTCACAAAAGGGAATTCCAGCTCTCTCCTTTTCCCTGCCAGAGTGGTGGTACCAAATATTCCTCACAAAAGGGAATTCCAGCTCTCTCCTTTTCCCTGCCAGAGTGGTGGTACCAAATATTCCCCACAAAGGCAATTCCAGCTCTCTCCTTTTCCCTGCTCCAGTGGTGGTACCAAATATTCCCTAGGAAAGGGAATTCCAGCTCTCTCCTTTTCCATACCCTAAGGGTGGCACCAAATATTCCCCAGCTCTCTCCTTTCCCATGCCCCAGTTATAGCAGTCAATATTCCCCAGGAAAGGGAATTCCAGCTCTTTCCTTTTCCATGCAGCCAATATTTCCCATGAAAGGGAATTCCAGCTCTCTCCTTTCCCTGTCCCAGTGATGCGCTGAGCAGATGGACAGAGCCCTTGGCCTCTGTGGGCATCTTGGACGTCACTTTTGCTCATGTGCTGTGCAGGGAGATGGTTTGTGGGTGACTTTTTCCCCCTCTATAATAAT
Organism: Melospiza melodia melodia; assembly: GCF_035770615.1. Taxonomy (NCBI): domain Eukaryota; kingdom Metazoa; phylum Chordata; class Aves; order Passeriformes; family Passerellidae; genus Melospiza; species Melospiza melodia. The sequence goes on along the minus strand of NC_086205.1, from coordinate 5,962,174 downwards.
GAATTGATTCATCATAAAGGAGAATTTTCGTTTCTGTTGTTTTAGAAAAAATCCTTTCCATCGCACCAAAATATATTTATTTTTTTCTGAGGCAGCTGCAATGCTTTTCTGACAGACAGATGTGGAGCTCAGTCCTGATGTGCAAGACCCTTCAAACCCCCTGAATTTTGCAAGTATAATTACTTTGTTATCTTTACCCAACAAACAGACAAAAGGCTGCTTGAGAAGATTTTTAGCATTTTGCATGAAGAATTTTGACAAAACTGCTGCATGTGTATTTGTCTCTGATAATCATTCTGGGGTTTTTGCATGCATTTAGCCTTTATCTTTTCATTTTGGAGTACTTCATTTCTTAATTCTGAATTGACTTCATTTTAATTCCACAGTTAACTTTGCCAATAGGGGTTTTCTCCTAGCACCACCTTACATTTTGTACAGAATGCAGAAAGCCAAATTCTTCCCTTAACACCCTTGCTTGGCTCTGTAGTGTACTAATACAGCATTATTGATCTTTATAAGACTGTTTTTCAGTTTTGGAAGGTATCACTGCACTTTAATTTTGGTCTGCTTTTTGCACTCTGCTGTAAATGAATGCAGCGTTTAGAAGTGACAGAAACCTACTTTAACACCATCCCTGAGTCCCAGTGCACTGGGCATGCCAGCAGTGATGGAGAACAGCCCTCAAAACTTTTTGTTTAGAAAAATCAGCCGCCATTAATCTTTGTTTCTAAATTCATGGGAAATACCAAAAGAAGGCTAAAAAATTCTTTGGGTGCACGTCTGTACTTAAAAACCTGAAACCTCAAATTATGTGGAAGCATTAAAACACTTGCACCTGCTATCTCCAGTGACTTTCTAAAATGCTGAGCTGACAGAGAGACAGACAGACAGACAGACAGACTCTCCTTGGTGGTTCTCTGCACCAGTTCTGGGATCAATAACTGCAGCTCTAAACTTAACATGGTCTGCTCAGCCCAAATGCCAATAGACTGAAGCCTTTGAATACTAATTTCTTTCTCTCTTTTTGTTTTTTTGTATTTTGTTATGGGAAAATAAGATTAAATATCAGTGACACTGAAGGACAAATTAAATCAACTTTCTTTATCTGTTGTGAGTTTCACAGAAAATGGCAAAGCGTGGTGGGAAAGCACTTGTGATTTCCCAGCAATGAGAATCCCAGGCACCCTATCACAATTAACAGGAGATCCTGCTCGAGGACACTGCAAAGGGATCCTACTTGTTTACATTTCTTATTAAAAACAGCCAAGAGAACGAATTTGAAATTTATCTTGCATGCTAAGGACAAGCCTCAACAATGTCAGTGTGTTCTCACATTGTGAAAAACAAAAAAAAACAAAAAAAAATAGAGGGCAGATGGAGAGGGCATCAGTCCTTCAAATATGCTCTCAGAGAAGGTTTGTTTTACCACTGGACTGCCTGCTCCATCCTAAACACCTGCTGAGGTGCTCTGCTGTTGGGAAGGATGGAAGTTTGACAAGAAAGTCTCACAGATATTTGTGCTTAGCAGAAAGATTTTTAAATGTAGAGAATAGAGAATTTTAAAATAGAGATGGAAGCAAGTGTTGATACAGAAGAAAAGAATTACCAAGCCAGTCTTGGTGGATAACCAAGGAGGCAAAGGGTGTGTTAGTTAGAAGGGGTTTTATGGCTTAGAACAAAAGATAAACCCACTTTGAACAAGATGTTTTTACCAAGCAGAAAGACAGCACAGGCAAACAGGCAGCAAATGTGGCAAGTAGGAAAAAGGTCTCAGAATTTTCTACTACTACAAGAAAACTGAAAAACAACTTCTAGCTTCAACTGTAATGTACTAACTGTTAGTGATTGGAGAACAGTAACACGAATATGGTAATTACAGTAGTTATGATAGGCTATAGATAATAGTTAAGGTATAGATTGGTTCTGCTGTATGAAGATGCTCAGCAAAGAAAAGTATAGAATGCATTGTAACCAAAACATCTTTCACTGTGAAAGTGAGTAAGGATTGAGTAATGGGTGTAGAAATTTAATCTTAAATTAAGAAATCATATAAAAATATTTTGAAGTAGTTTTAAAATAATTTATTATTATTATATAATTATAATGTTCTATATTATTATAATATATATAATATTATATAATAAATCATGAATGTTATATAATTATAATTATAATATTATAGTTGTATATCATAATTATAATATACTATAATTATAATTATAGAATATTATAATTAATTTAAAATAATTTAAGCTTAAATAAAGAAATCTTAAAGCATCACCCAGCATTACTACAATCCCTGTTGTGTTAGTAAGAGTTCTGGCTGAAGGAGCAGTGTGGCATCTCCCCCAGTAGATGTTCCTTACTTGATAAACCTCTTTGAATTTCATCCAAAAAATTAAGCAAAATCTTCATCCTGTAGAAACTAAAGCACAGACTTTACACAAATCAATCAATCCCATAAACAAACCACCAGTTAATAACCACAGTGGTTTGTTTACATATTGGCATGATGAGAAGAAATCTAAAATCCAAGCATATCACAAATTCCCCTCCTTATCCTGTAGCAGAGATGTGATTTCTTTCCTTTGCCTGTTTTCCTTACCCTACCAGGCCAAGTGGATATTTCATTGCATTATTATTGAAATAATTCTCTTTTTCTTCTCACACACTGCATGGTTATTGAGTGTCTCTGGATCCTCCAGTGTTTTGCCTCCGTCAGAAAATGCCTCACCGCTGAGAAATGACAGAGAGAGAATGGAAGTCACTGGCAAAGCATAAAAAAGGCAAACAAACCTCCTGCCCAATGTGCCCTTACATGGATCCAAAGCCCACTGTCCTGAAATAGCACTGCACAGGAACCCAAAGCAGCTCTGAAGCTCATTCCACCAAGAATGTCTCCACAGCAGGTGACACAGAAATTGGCATTTCACTTCATTTCATTTCAGGCATGGGGAAATGCCAATTTCATTGCAGGAGAGGTGGATGGGGAACCTGGGGCTGCTCTCAGGTGATTCCAGGGCTGAGGGACAAAGCTGGCCAAAGCTGACACTCAGCTCTTGCAGCTCTTCACAAGCTCTCATCCATCTCCTTCCCCCCCACCTGCTGCCAGGGAATCCAGCATCCTTATTGAACAAAAAACAGTAGAGTTAGAGAAATTAATTTATTAAAATTCTGGCATTCAGGAGTAGGGGAATGCCAGGATCAAGCGTGCCACGATGATTTTCACAGAATCACAGCATGGTTGGGCTTGGAAGGGACCTCTGGGGATCATCTGGTACAACCACATTTATCTTTGGTATCTTTGCTTATCTTCTGTGTCTTCTGCAAGATCCCTGCTGAGCCAAAGGCATCAGTGGGGTTGCAGCTCCCAAACTCTTGGCCCTGGTGTGAGCAGGCTCTGGCTCAGCTGCTCTGTGCATCCCTGGATCCCTGACGGAATTCATCACTTGTGCACAACAAAGTGAGAGTCCACACAAATCATTCAAAAGTCCAATCTCATCCCTCAACTTCGTTCCATTGGCAGCTGCAATGAAATAGAATTGCAACTGCCAATGGAATTGGCATTTGCATTTAGAATTTGTGTGCATTACTGACAGAGATGATCTCCAGGAGTTACCTTAGAGATTCATGAATCTGCTTTTGTGGTATCTCGTGTTTGTCAAAATTATCACAATAAATTAAGTACAGGAGCCTTATGATGCACGCAAATCAGGCAAATAGTCCTGTCTAGTCCCAGAATTCCTAATACAGATGCAAGGACTGAGTAGTGAAACAGCATCAATGTGGAAATTGTTATGGAAAAAAAGGAGAAAAATGGAAGCAACTTCTGTGGTTGTCCTGATTCTCTTGTTTTCTGAGACGCTGCCAAATTGTGTTTGAAGATACTCAGGGCTTAAGAACAGTCTTTGGGAGCTTGTTGAAGTCTAGCATTTCTTTGGGTGACTAAGTATGGACATGAGCTCTCAAACAGAGGATAAACATTCTCTCTTAGGGTGTATATCTACATTTTCCTTCCAGTTAGGAGTTTGGTGAAAGGCACAAAGGAAATGTGTACTTTTGCATTGATAATATCAAGAAGTGATGTAGAAAAAAATCAGCGTACAAAGCCCATCTCATAGCGGAAGCTTTTCTGTTCTTTTCAAATAAAAATGGCTCAGCTTATAGCAAGGCAATAAAGAACTATAATAGAAATAGAAATACAAATAGAAATGGAAATAGCTCAGAATATGTATATTCTGCAAGACCTTGTTTACTCTCCATCAGAGTATTTAAAAGAGTTCTAACACAGGCACAACTAAATTGTCTTTGAATCTATTATGTTTTAACAGGTTAGCTTTGTTGCAGAATAATAAGGCAATTTCAGCTTATTAAACTGATGTACCTAGTTTATATAGACATAAAAACCATCTAGATCTGATTTCTGATTGTCTTTGCATGCTGTGAAATGCATCTGTTTTAATTTACTTCTCTTTTCCTGCTCTTTCCACATTCAGCATGTCCTATCTGTGATGGCTCAATTTCTTATTACTACAGAAATATCCAGACACCAGCAGAGGGTTTTACAGCCTCCAGGCCGCATGTTTGGAATCAGAGAAATAACTGAGAAACAACATAGAGAATGAAGAGAAGTATGAGGAATATCTATTTTTAGAAGCTAAAATGTATTTGCATTTAATTACAGCGTGTTTCTATCTTGTGCAATGCATACACCCTGCAAACATGAAAAGGAACAAGCTGGAGCCCATTTAAATGTGGTCATCTGGTGTGAATCTTTCAGGCAACTCATTCTGCCATCAGGATTACTTTCCACTCTCACATGCCATTTCATATTGGAGGAAGCAAAATAGTTCTGTGTGCTTGTGGTCTATCCAATATCAGTGTGTCACTGGGAAGTTAAAATCCCATTGAAGCCAGAAATGTAAATCTGCCAGACCTCCCAAGAGCACTGAAAGCTTCTTTTTCTCCCTCTGTGCTTTAAAGTGTGGACGAGATAACATCACATCTTTTGTATCTGAGAAATTGTTCTCTCTGCTCATTCCTAAAACTTGTCCCTTTTTCGGCTTCTTCTTCAAAGGAGGATTGCTTTTCTGAACCCTCCTGCTTTCTTTTGAGCTTTCCTTTCATGGCTAAATAAAAATTAAGGTGTGCAGACACAGAAATTTGGTAGGATCCTGACATTTTACCTGACAAGGTCCTGTCATTTTATTTAAAAACTGTTTTCAGCTAGTGACCTTTGAAATTCCATTTATTAGTGAGGAAATGAAAATGTCTGCAGGTTTGGGGCTTTACATTCTTTTTAGTAAATATTATATGCATCTCATTTTACTCAAGTGATGTTATCCTGGTCAGCTTCACAGAGTTACATTAGGAAAGGCTGGGAAGGAGAAAACAAAGTGTGGCAATGAATTGATCACATCATAAATTATGCTTTTCTGCCTGGGGAACTGGGTCCAACCAAGCTAGCAGATGTCACTTTCTCACTAGGGAGAAAAGATGAACTGCAGTAAAAATCCTTCTAGCTCTTTGGGTGTGTTTTACACACTGGGACTACTTAATACAGAGATGCTTCAGAGCACTGAAGGGTTAAATTAGGAACTGTCACTGGTGAAAATTTGGGGAACATGTCTAGTTAAACAACCTGAGAAATCTATGTTGGAGGAATATAATCTAAAATTTGTCATTTGAGATATTCATTCATTATGCACAGGACATAAGCAGCTACGTTCCTATCACAATAGTGGTTGTTGATGTCCAGAATAGAAGACCCAGTTATTGGCAGAATTTGGGGTAATTCAGAAGCAATTCTGGGGAGTTACCCTCAGTTCATTGTAAGAGCCTAAATGAGAGATGTGGGACTCCAGGGGCTCTCCAAAATGCAGTTTATTGTATACAAAATGCAGTTTATTGTATTCAAAATGCAGTTTATTCCATCCAAGAGTTACAGCAGTGCAGGGTGGTGGGTGACAGAGCCTGTGTCCACAGCTGTCAGCTCCAGCTGCAGGCAGGCCTGGAGACCCTTTGGGTTTGGTTACAATGCATTTTATACTTTTGGTTACAACGCATTCTATACTTTTCTTTGCTGAGCATCTTCATACAGTAGAACCAATCTATACCTTAACTATTATCTATAGCCTATCATGACTATTGTAATTACCATATTCATGTTACTGTTCTCCAATCACTAAAAGTCAGTACATTACAGTTGAAGCTAGAAGTTGTTTTTCAGTTTTCTTGTAGCAGAAAATTCTGAGACCTTTTTTCTACTTGCAGCTTTGCTGACTTGTTTGCCTGTGTTGTCTTTCTGCTTGGTAAAAACATCTTGTTTGAGGTGGGTTTATCCTTTGCTTTAAGCCATAAAACCCCTTCTAACTAACACACCCTTTGCCTCCTTGGTTATCCAGTAATGCTGGCTCAGCAATTCTTTTCTTCTATATCAAAACTTGCTTCCATCTCTATTCCTTCATCAGACTCCACATTTAAAAATCTTTCTGCTAAGCACACATATCTGTGAGACTTTCTTGTCAAACTTTCAGTCTTCCCAACAGTTCATTACCTTGATCCTTCCCTCCCCTCCTTAACAAAGCAGTGCAGACAAGACTAAAACCAGTTTATGGAATAGTTTTAGTTCCTAGCACTGGGAAGGGGCTTGGTAGGGGTGTGAGCTGCACCTCCCCAGGGGCTGCAAATGCACTTTGGGTTTGAGCTGCAGCTGCTCCCTGGGCCCAGCACCTCAGCAGGCAAGGACAGGAGCTGCTGCAGCCTCTGCTTTTCCCTCTGCCCCTGAGGGCAAGGATCTGTGAGCCTGAATCAGAGCAGGCTGAGCCTGGCCCCTCTCAGCAGCACAAACTCTTGCCATGAGGGGATGGAGCACAGCAGGAGCACATTTGGCAGTCTGGGATCTGCTGGTAGGAACAAAATGCCATTTTAACCATTGAAAACAGCAGGCTGCATCCAGCACAGCCCTGTCCCTGGGGACTGACCAGGACAGTCAAGAACAAAGGCAGGAGAGACCTTGCTGCAAGAGCTCAGTGCCCTTTCACAGGGATGCCAGCAAAGGAATGACTTTTTATTTATTTATTTATGTCTCCAGCTCAGCTTTGATGAGAGGATCCTCAACTTTTCTGTAGAGGCTGTGTTTCCTGTCTGAGATGATATTGAAGATGAAGACTGGCTCCTTCTCCTGTTTCCTTCCTACAGACCAAAAGGAGACCCTTCCAAAGCATGCAGCCTTTCATCTGGAGGCAAACACAGCCCCATTTGTAGCCCTTCTCTCTTCTACAATGATGAGAGTTGCTGCTTGCAGGTATCAGTTTTCTATTTCATTTCATCCTTTCTACCTCCTTACTTCACTTCTATACCACAGAGGAACTGACTTTCATGCTGAGCTGCTGCTTGTGTATCATCATGGCACTGGAGAGAAGTAAACACACATTTGAGCCAATAAATCAGCATGGCTACACCAATCCTTGTTTTAATCAGAGTGGCAATCTTACGGCTTGTTCAATTTCAAATCATAGGGATGATTTGAATTTTAGATACATGGGATCAAACATGCATTTGTTTATGTATTAATTATTCTTTATTACTATATTATTTCTAATATTGCTAGTATTGATAATAACAATAATGGTATTGTTCATTCCCTGTGGATTTCGGACTGTAAGACACTGGAGAATTTTTCCTCTAAGAGGCAAACATCATGGTTGCTGCAAATAGTGGGAAATTATACTGAATACTTCGGAGAATGCTGGGCTAAGCCTTTTTTTGGACATATTTTTGTACTGACAAGCTGTGAAATAAGACACATTCTCTCACAGTATGAAATCCACATGAGAGGCCTTATAGGCTGATGAATAATCATTATCATCGTGTTTATTGGCCAAATATTAAGATGATAGCCTCTAAATAAATAAAGGCAGAGCAAAAGCCCCACCAATTCAATGGAGGTGGAGATCCCTTCCCCTCCTGTATCCTGACTAACATGGTGCTCCTTGGGCCATTGGTTTAAGGCACTTTTTTCCCTCCCCTGTGCCTTGTAATGTTCCTGTATTGTTTCTTTTCTGGTGATTTCTTTCTTTGTTGAAGTTGTGAAAGCTGGAAATTCGCCTATAGTGTTTAGTAACATAGTGAATTATAATTTTGATGTTACTTGTTATATTATACTTTTAAAGATCACTATACCTGTGATCTTAGCGAAACTCACAGATGTTTTGGAAAAGTGTGCTTTACTGTCTCTTCTGCCCTCTCATGGATCTGCTCACACACATTAATGATTTCATCCAACTCCTTGCAGTGGGACTGATCCTGTAGCACTTGCATCAGGCTCTTCCTTTGGAGGGAGAGGATGACAAATGCCTTATAAAGAGAAGTGTTGAGTCGGTGAATAACACAGAAAGATGAGTGGAAGATGAGGAATGTGAGGAGTGGCCAGTTCTTAGCACCTCAGGAAGGAAAGGGCGGTACAATTTACAATTTACAAATGCATCAGACAGCTCTGGGGCTGGCAGTCACTCTGCATACTCCCAAGGATTGTATTGTTTTGTTTTGTTTTCTGTGTTGGGGTTGTTTTGGGGGTTTTGGGTTGTTTGTTTTTTTTGTTTTTTTGGGTTTTTTTTTTTTGTTTTTTTGGGTTTTTGTGGTTGGGTTGGGGGGTGGGTTTTTTGGGTTTTTTGGGGGAGGTTTTTTTGGATTTTTTTTTTTTTTTGTTTGGTTTTTTTGGAGGGTTTTTTGGCTTTGTGGTTTGGGGTTTGTTTTTTTTTTTTTTTTGTTTCTGTTTTTGGGGTTTTTTTGAGAAGTCACTGTAGGTTATTCTGTCTTCATTTCAGAAAACAGTTTTTCTTTGTGTCCCTGCTCATGAGAGTCTGGCCATGGAGTTCATGTCCAGGTAGCTGCCACTTCCATACGAGCTAAAGGAAGCAATCTTGTTTCCCTGAGAAATTCTTAACCCTTCCTCCTCAGTCCCAGTGTACGGAAAACTGAGTAAATGTGTTGTTTCTCTTTGAGCAGCAGCTTCTGTTCAGATCCACTTTCTCATTGGTTCTGTTGCTTTCTGAAAATCTCCAGCTCATGCTCTGTTGTGTCACAGTTACCTTTTCCCAGCTATTATCTTCTACCTTCTATTTGTCACTCAGTTGTGGCAAATGGGGGCAGGGAGAGGTCTTTAATCAGGCAGGGAAAAATTACCCCAGAAACTCCAGTTTGAAAATAATGCAGTGTAGCTATGAGGCAACTTCTGCCACTAATTCCTGGTGCTCATGGTGACAGGTAGGGCTGTCCATGCAAACCTGAGGGACTCTGGTGGAAATCAGAAAAGTGAATTGTTTCCCTACTGCTGGTCCTTGTAGGACATTTTCAGTTCTTTTCTCTGTGCATGTGATATAGAAAATGGAAGCATGAAATGAAAATATTCTGTTTGGAAAAGCTGAAGATTCTGTTTGATAAACAGGACAAAAGTATTCATAAGACTTGAACATTCCCTTTTTGGGTCAATGCCTTGTCATTTTCTTCCCTTGGGCTAAAATCTCAGCATGTTTTTAGGCATCCAAGCCATGGCTTGAGCTCACAGATGAAGAATGAGAGGATGAATCTGACAGTCAGGCATTCTGTCTGCTCTGCCTACCTGCCTTGTCACACAGTGTGCCCACTGCTTTTGTGTGCTGCTTCTCCCTGCAAAAGACCAACACACATCAGCTGCTTTGTTCCCTTCCAGTCTTCTACAAAAGACTGAGTTTAGTCCCTCAAAACCTGTTGAGGCTCAGATGCCTCCCCTAATTCCCATATTTGATAATGCCAGAGAAGCAAAACCAGTCAAATGCTCTTTGCCATCATCCCTCCCTCCATCTGTTCCAAACTTCTGGCCATGATCCAGTCCAGTTTTGGACATCCAGAGAAGAGAGATGCACAACTGAGTCAGTTACCAAGGGCTCTTTGTGCCCTGTGGATCCGTGGCTGCAGGAGTGTGAGGAGGAGCAGGTTCAAAGCAAAGGGCAGGACAGGGCAGGGCAGGGCAGGGCAGGGCAGGGCAGGGCTGTGTGCCCATTCTCTACACTGGGGCTCCTCTCCCTTCTGTGGGAACACCCTGGAAGCCCTCCACTCCTGTGGGAACAGCAACTGGAAGAGACCCATACCTGAATTTTATTCATGTAGCAGCTGAAACACATTCCTGCTATTTTATTCTTCCCATGGGACCCTGATTTCCAATCACTTTTCCACAGAGCCCATGGCTTTCAGGATACTGTCTTGGTTTGGAAAGACAGGTGCCTGCTAAGGAAGGCAGGAGCCTCCCCTGAAATGGAGAATGTAAACCCTCCCCACCTCTCTGAATTGCTATAAATTTTAGATTAAGGGGCTCTCAGGCTAAAATATGGGAGCAGGAAATAACAGTTCTTTGATAAGGAAGAAAAAAAAAGGATAAAATAAACAATGCAGTACACCAGAACAACACTGACAGAGTCAGAACCCAGCCTGACACCCTGTGGGTCAGGGTGTTGGTGGCAGTCCCATTGGAATTGTGGCTCAGCCCTCCTGCAGTGTCAGGGGTGGTTCTGCTGGAGCAGGGATCCTGTAGAGAAGGATGGATTCTTCCTCTGAAGATCCAGTGGAAGGAGAGGCAGCTGCTGTTCCTCTGGGGAATCCAGTGGAGAAGCCGTGCTGGTGTCTCAAAACCTCTGGATTATATCTGGGTAGCAATGCTTGGCTCCTCCCTCTGGGCTCACATCTCCCAATGGGATGTTATAGTTCTTATCAGCCATGCAGGGACATTCAATAGCTGTTATCAGCAGGTCTCCCCTCCCAAGGGAGGTGTGATTGTGGTCACTCAAAGAGAGAGATAAGGCAAACTGCCCACTTGACAAAGGTAATCTGCCATACAGATGGTAATGGAATACATCTTGCCTTGCAATCTGGAACAGATACTTTGATGTCCACATCATTGTCACCAGACTGGGACCTACCAAAGTCAGAGGGAATAATACTTGGAGCTCTTGCTATGATTTCCACCACTTCCACCTGCACCAGTTACACTTCTGCTCTTACACTGACAATGGTCCTCTTGTCTTCTGAGGACAGTTAGGGAAACTGGCTTCTTCAGTCAGTAAAAACACATCTTGTTCAGCGTGACTGGAAAAGAGCCTCGATATTTGACCTTTAGATAATTGGAAGGAAGTGGGGTAGAGAAAGAAAGAGGAGAGGAAAACTCTAAAAGACATTCAAAGTAAAGATCTCTTTCTCTGAAGTCATTCTGTAGCCTAAAATTAGCAGTGAGAGCCCAAACTGGTGAGCATTGGCTTTTAAACTGGTGAGCATTGGCTTTTAAACTGGTGAGCACTCGCCATGGGCCTCTGGCAGGGATGGAAGATGTGCCCAGCTGGGCTGAGTCCCAGGAGTTGATTGTGGGGCTGTGCTGTGACTCCAGGCTGTGCAGGGAGCTGGCTGCAGTGGGATGGCTTTATTATGAACACGTTATCTGGATAAAATTCAGTTGGTACTTACTGAATATAAATGAGTGTATAATATGAACAGCACACAATTCAGGTATTTAAAGATTGGTACAGAACACTAGTTAAAAGTGTAAATTATTTTCAATGATGCCTTTTACTGAAATTGAACTGATCAGTTTCCCAAAATCCACGGACACACACATGTACACAAATCTGCTGTCATTTATGGATAATAAACCACTAACATTATATTATAAACAAATCATCTTACCCCTTTGGGCTTTATTTTCTTAGTCAGAACCCTTTTGAGCCCTGCTCTGGAGCAGATGGGAGCAGTCTGTCAGTTGTGATCAGACCTGCTGCTCGCGGCACGGCACAAACTCAACCTGATGCCTCCTGCCCGGGAGAGGGGCTGGCAGGAAGTTCTAGCTGAGGTTCACAGTTCCAAAGTCCATAACCTTCTAATATTTTCAAGGTTTCATGTGTTTTACACAGGTCAGCACATGGTCTGCCTCTCCTAAAAGTTCACCAACAGTTTAGAAACATCACCAGCTCCAGGGTTCGGAGAGAGAGAAAAGTGCATTTGTCTAAAATATCCGTTTGGTTTGTGATTTTTATGGCTGAAACATTTTAGCAAAATCTCACCAGGAAAAGTGTGCTTTACTGTCTCAGCCATGAAGAGTACCCAGGGTTCCCTTTGAGTCAGTGAAATAGTTAATTTACATCAGGTGAGGATCTGACCTGAATTTGTTTCACCTCTGATGCAGCAGTACTTGCTCTCACATATGGAATCCTATCACTGCCCTATCAAAGATGTCATTAAAAACCTGCCATAACAAATGTGCACTATGCCCTGCCGAGCTCTGGCGCTGACAAACTGCCTGAGGGGCAGAGTTTGATCTTCCCCTCAGTGTGGCTTGCCTCTGGTGCTGAAGGTTTTATCAAAGAGCTGGGGAGCAGCTCTTGGTGGAGCAGGAGAGGCAGCCTGGAGCATGGGCTGCAGCCCAGCCTGCCTTCCCCAGGCCAGCTGCTGCAGCAGCACCAGGCTAGAGACAGGCAGAGCCAAACACTGAGCACAGTTTGTTTTATGGTGATAGCAGCTCCTTTCTGCTGGGAATGTGAGCACAGAGCCACCCCCAGCTGGTACTTCTGGGTGGTCCCCAAGGCTGATTCAAACAGGGCAGTGAACCAGCATGGAAGTGTCAGAGACATGAGGAGCTCTGCTGAGCTCCTTATCACACTGGCCTCCAGGGTTTGACCAGCTACACACTGAGGAGGAGCCGAACAAGCCACCATTCCTGCCTGAAAAACCTTTTATATGCAAGAGTGCATATAAAAGAAAAGAATATGCAGGGCATTTCTTTGAATAGATGAGTTCTCAGAAACTGTAACGATGATCAAATGCTAATGAGTATCTTCATCTACTTCCCAAAATCATAGCTGATAAAGGCATGCTGGTCCTGACTGGTGGCAGGCCAGAGGATGAGCTTAGGAATTGTTTATATGTATGAAACATCCAATTCATTTATTCAGTTCTTTTTTGTTTGTATTCCTACAAAAGTTTTCTCTAGATCTCCTAATTTCAGCACTCAAAATAAATTCTTACATGACCATTATTCATATTATTCAATAAACAAATCTGAAACCAACCCAATCAGAATGCATATAAAATAACCCTTGATGTTAACATGCAGAACATCACGATTCCCAAATATATACTTTAACAAAACTGTAAGAAATTATTTTGCCTAAGGACTATATCCAGAGTCCCCAGAAATAGGGATATTTTTATGATTCACTAAGATTTACATTATGCCATAAGTGAGCCACAGATTTTATAAAACATATCAATTATTCACTGCAGGCAGAAACCCTGCTTTCCTTGTGTGGAACAAATGTACTGTTTCAAAAGCACATGGAAGAAGATGGCTGCCTCTTTGTTTAGAAAATTTCCAAAGCTTTAAAGCAGGGGTGAAGTTGTCTGCTCATTTTCCTTGTGAGGAACTGGGCATATATGAGTACAATGATTTGTGAGCTTCAGCACTGCTTTAAATAGTTACAAGACCAAATTTTATATTGGGAATATATAAAGAGATATTAAAGACAAAAGATTTTCATTCAAAAAAGTACATAAAATCTGAAATTTTTAGCATTTCTTTTGCTGACATTGCTTCATAATAATTCAGTTTGGAAATACAGTCTTTTCAATAATACTGCATTAATTTTAATAACTTTTTTTTTTTTCTCAGTGGGAGAACTTAAAATGTATCCAGAGTTCTTTCTGCACTAAAGGCTAAGATAGAAAGGAAAAAAAAATCACCTGGGACTGTTAAAATTCAAAGACCTAAATGTATCTATGACATATTCCAGCTGCATACAAAATGCACTTAATCCTGTGCAGAGAACTTGGCATTCAAAGCACCAGCCCTAATAAACAGAGCCCCACGTTTCCATTTGCTATTAGTGCCCTTCACTTCTGCCTGCTGGGGAAAGGTTTGTGTCCAGACAGAGCCTTGGCTGGGTGCAACAGCAGAGCACACTCTGTCACTGTTATCAGTGTCTTTCAATGTGGAACATATTTAACTTGACACAGGAGCAGAAAGAAAAGTAGGAATGGGACTTGTGAGCTGAAGGAGAAATGAGCTGAGCTCTGGGATATCTCTGAGGAGCAGCGAGGCACAGGAGAGGCAGTGGCACCTTCAGTACCCAGATCATGGGGGGAAAATCCCTTTGATTCGAGTGCACTGAGGCAAAGGCTGATTTTGGGAGATCCTGCACTCAGCAGACCCAAAACCAGAACCAGCAGAAACCCTGGCTGGCAGCAGAGAGAGAATCTCCCACTCCACAGCCAAAATCCTCTTTTCTCCTGAGACCCAGGGCATCCTGCAGCTCCTCAGGGGCAGCTCTGCACTGAAACCAGAAACTACTACACTGAAACCAGAACTACAAACAGTTCTGCACTGAAACCAGACCTACTGACAGCTCTGCATTGAAACCAGAGCTGGCTCCCACATTTCAGCCTCAGCTTACAGCAAATCTCTGTATTTCAATTATATCATCTCAGCCCAGCCAAGGTAATGTAAGTCTGTCCTGCCTGAAGAATGGTTTGAGCTCCTGGCCTGCCTAGCTGGGAGTTCAGGGGTTAAGAGTTATTGATAACTTACAATGAGTGAGCTGAAGTTTTAGGGTGGCATTTTAGTTTAGTCCTGTTTATGTATCAGAATATTTATCCCTTGTCAAACTGGAAAAATTCCAAAACACAAAAATAGTTTGGGGAGTTTTCCCACCTTATAAAGTGGAAGCAACATTAATAAGCATTCAAGATGCCTTTCCAGGTATGCAGAGTTATTTTATTATTGTAGTTATACCTTCAGTTCACTAGGAAAATTCTATGTGTTCATAGCATTTGTTTTTCAGGTAATTGAGAAGATTTACTTCTTTCACTGTAACATAAGTTGAAGTGCTGTGTTTTGAGACAATTGAAACAAAAATTGTCATGTCATTGTATCTATCTAAAGCAGGCAATTGTTACCTATGATGGTCTCAAAAAACAAATTTCAGATAGGCTGAGTGCTAAAGAAATGTGGAAATTATTTTATAGCAACTTAAAATGATCACAGTATTTCTGGTGAAAAGGTGTAAACTTCAGTTGAAAGTTTAATACAACTTTTCAAAGCAGTGAGGAGAGTGAAATAGATTTCAGCTCTGGCAGTGCAATGTGAAGCAGCTCCTGCTCCCTCCAGCTCTTTCTCTGTTATGCCACAGGACCAGGAAGGGAATTTGTCATCATGGGTCCACCCAAGGGAGGAAAGGAGAACCTTCAGAATTGGCTTTGATTGTTGCAGTGAATCACTTCTAACCTAGCACACCACAAAATGCATTCATTCCGTTTACAAGGTGTTCAGAGCAGGAGTTCAACCAAACAAGGGTCTGTTCCTGGATGTGCTTTTTGCCTGTTTTAAAGGCAGGAAGATGCCTCAGGGCTGTCTGAGACTTGTCGTGCTCTGGCACAGGTTCTGTCTCCACGTAACTGGTGGAAAACTGCATGGTGAGAAATAAGAAAAGCCAGTTTCACACAAAGTTGTTTTGGGGGTTTTTTTTAATTATCATGATATTTTTGAGAGTGAAAGTTAGCAATCCTTGCCTGGACTGTTGTCCTCAATGCCAGGGATTAACAATCCATAAGTACTTTTACATGATCCACTTTTATCTCTTTACAGTGGTGTGGGCTGGCCTTATGAAATTCCTGTTGAAACCACATGAATAACATCTAGATTGGTCCTTTGTTATTGAGAAATATTTTTGGGGTCTGAAATTCTGTGCAGCATAAGAATACCTGTCTGATTAGTGAGCATCAACACTTTTTAAGAATGCATTCTAATTTTGTCTTGATTTTTAAAGTCCAAGTATTATAACAGTTAATTTATTATCTATTATTATTTAATAACAATTATATATTATATGTTATGTTATTATTATATATTCTGCAGATGTTTATTTTTAAGTTTTGTAGAAATGTTGTCTCTAGCTTGATCCTATACTAATATTTTGGGGGAAAAGTTAAACAGTTACACATTAAGTTAATTTTAAGTGCAATATATTCTTCCCAAAGCCATGCTTTTTTTGATTAAAAAAAAAAAAAAATTAGGGATAGGAATGTGTGCTGGCTTGGAACCTGAATTTCTTGGTCTTAATTAAAACAAAATATCTCCCACTGATATTTTAAAGCTTTTGAAGTAAACAACAGCATTTCCTATTGCTGTGGAATGAGGCCATCCCTCTCATAGATGATGGAAATCTTTCACATTTGTACAGTTTTGTTGTATTTAATGAATGGGCACCAATCTGAAGGGATCTCCCTGGACTTGTGCCCTTGCTGCCATCTCCTGCCATCCTGCTCCCAGATCCCCTGCTAAGCACTGGAGCTCTGTTCCTCTGAGGGGCATTAAAAATTTATTTGCAAGTCCCCTTTCCACAAACAAGGTATTTGTTAAAATTTTGTGTTTGCAAGGAGCATTCAAAAGTTTTTGCCACAATCAAAAAGCTGTAAATAACATTTGGTTAAAAGGAAATCTCCGCAGCTCGGGAGACTGGCAAAGGAAAAGTGATGAAATGCAGTGGAAGCACTTCAGTGTTTCTGAATTTGTTTCCTCTCAGAGTTAGTAACTGGCATGGTTGAGATGCAAAACAAACAGAAAAGCTCCCAGACTTTGTTCTCACTTAATCATGAGGTAAATGCAGTTTTCATTTGAATCTTTTCAGGCTTGTTTCTGAGCATCGCGTTTTGTGCACTGCTGAGATGCTGAGTGAGCAAACTGAGCTTGGCTTCAGGTGCTGCTCTGCTGCGTGGAGGTGCAGTGATTTACTGGCTGTGCTTTCCTGTGCTGATGTCTGTGAGTGCCACAAACACGGAGTAACAATTAGCAGCGCTCTGAGAACTGCTGACACCAATTCCTGGAGGAGCTGATTTACTCCTGGTGCTGACCGGTCAATAAACAAATACACAAGGTTTAGTGTGTAAGTGCTTTTGTTTGCCAGTGTTGCTGAGTCTTTCTTTCCATCTGGCCCAGGCCCTGGGAGCTTTCTGGTTATGCCCATTGATAAAGGCCAGGTGGGCAAGTTTTGGGAGCTGTCTGTCACTCCTGCAGAAATGGGACGTGGCTGCCGCTGAGAGAAAAGCAGGGAAACAAAAGGGGTGGGCAGGGAGCAGAATTCCTCTCATTCCCAGCCCCTTCTCCTGTTCAAGCTCAGCAACACCTGGATGTTCCCTCAGTAATGCTGTTCTGGGATTCCCTGGGAGCTGCTGGGAGCAGCAGGAGGCTCTTTCATCAGGAAATATCCCGAGGGTGCACGGTGAATGCTCCCACTGCTCGGGGAGATGCCTGTGCTAATTGAGCTGTGCTGCCCAGCCAGGGCTGTTTGCTGAGAGCCTTCCTCTGAAATTATCCGTTCTCCTTTTCAGGAAAGGATGTTCGTGCATTGTGTGTGGTTACTGGCTAGATGGTGGTGTTAGTCTGGTGTTTGTAATAACTTTAAGTCACTTTTCTCACAGCTTGATGAATGCATCAGCTCAATTTTGTACCATGGGAGTCCCTGTCTTGGTGTTTCCACTTAATTGAGATGAATTGTGTAGGACAGAAGGCACTTTGTGCTCCTTGTCATAAAACGTGCACCTAAAACTTAAACCTGGGACGTTTCCTTACAGAGCACAGACCCCGAGGCTTGTAGTAACTTTTGGCTGCTCCTCTTGTCAGGATTGGTATTACTGACATCTCTGTCCTCTTGGACAAAAACCCCCAAAAAACAAAAACCAGACATTCTTAAATACAGGGGTAAGATGCAGAAAGGCTTTTAACAAAATGAGTGATGATTGGGATGTAAGTGATGATTCGGTGATGATTAGGATATAAATTTTGTTTTGGTCTAGCACTTACTGAATCCATGTTTTAGCAAAGGAAGCTTTGCCAAAGCAGGTTGGGTCAAGCTTATTTGACTGCTTTGCAGATGCTGTAAACTCCACTGAAGGAGGTGAGCTGGAACTTGGATTTCCAGTGTAGCTGCAGTGAACAGGTGGCTATTTACAGCAGCGTTTACTAAAGAGGTGCTTAGGATAACATTTGCTAAGAGAGCAGTGCAGAAAGAAAACAGCCAAATGTTTTGGTTCCTCTGGAATTCCTCCTTGTCAGCCTGGCAGGGCAGTGGTCTCAGAGACAGAGGGAGGCTGCAGATTTATTTCCCTTCCCCACTTTCCTTCCTCAGCCCCCTAGAGAACAAGTGGTGTCTTTTACTCTGCTCGTGCTGAGGGATCCTTGGGTAATCATAAAGATCCTGTCTGCTCCACAAATTCTCACTGAGACTTCACTGAGGGCTAAATTGAGCTTCATTACACGCTGTTTACATATTGCAGGGATTCCTTGAGAGGTTATTGATGGTAATTCTCCTTTTCTATAAAAATGTGCAGGTGTTTCAAAAGTACTGGGGAGTAAAATGTGTGTACTTATCAATGTTCTATGGAAAACACCTTAAGAATCTGAATTTCCCTAAGCCTCAGGTATTCATCTATGAATTTTTAAAGGTTATTGAGTGACTCAGGTGAGTTTGTATCCCTCTCTGCTTGTGAAAATAATTTTGTAACAATGTCTGTCTTGTGTTCAGTGGGAGAAGTGTTGGATGCATTGCATCTCGCAGTGTCTGGCACTGCCCATTGTCCTCAACTCTCTGGTTTTGAAAGCACATCCAAGTGTTTCTGTAGTTTAAATTTTCCACTCTTTTTCCTCCTTGATAAATAGAAATAATAGATTGCAGATACATTTATTAATTTCAATCTTGAATGTCATAAAAATTGTGTTATTTCAGCGATTTGTTAAGTCCTGATTATTTTGCCCATTTCTAGAGATTTAAATGTTTCTGTAGAGTGCTTGACAAAAGTTCAGGAGCTCCTTAGGCACTGTTGGGTCAAGGAGAGCTTTTCCATTTGTTTCTTTAGGAATTGAACCAAGCCCATAGACTGTGTTTTCACCTCCTCTGAACCTAAAGGACTTTCAAACCTTGATTGTATGTGAGACTGAGCTGAGAAAACCCTAACTGGGAGTCTCATAGAAACCACTGGAAATGCTTGTTGCTGTCAAGGTAGAAAGGCTGTGAAAATCTTGCTCTCAGTCCTGGCCTCTTTGAACATCTGAATATTCCTTTCTTTCTTGCATGGAAATATTGAGTTTGTAGACAAGATTTGCTTGAAACTAATCAGAGAGTGAAGTCTTGGAAGTGATATTGAGTAGTGTCTTGAGCAAGAGGGGGAGCACATCAGTAACAGTTTTCATTGCTGTTTTTTCTAAACAGGAAGAGTAATTAAACAATAAGAACACTGCTTACCATTATTTTCTTTCTTTTTTTTACAGGAAAAAAACCCTTGTTCATGCTGTGATGTCCTATACATTGGATGAAGACTACTTAGAACGAGAGTGTTACAGTTACTTTCATTATTTTATTATATATATAAAATAAAATAAATTATATAATTATATAATTGTATTATATCACTATATTATATAATTATTATATATTTTGGATATATATATAATAAAATATTATTCCAATATTTTATTATACTTTTCATTACAACTTAGTTTCGATTGTTGCACTGCTCACAATTAACTTATTCCCTTGACAAGAACAGTGGAAAAAAAATTTAATAAATATATGCTGGATACACAAGTTAAAATTTCACTTATAATTAGGTGCTCAGCACATAACTGAGGCCAGTTAAGAGGGAGATAATTGTAAAAAGCCAATTAAGGGCTGAGGGTAGCACCCAGCCATGGGAAGCTCTGCAGAGCTGGCTGAGCCAGCAGCACTGCAGGAATGGTTTGCTCTCAATTAGTGCCTGTAATTGCCTGGTGTCAGAGCAATACAGTAAAACAGACTTGCAACGTGAGACCCATGAAGGAGGAGATCTACCTTCAGTTTTAGACACTAATTGAGGTCAAATCACAGAGCTGGAAAGCTTCTGAGGTAAAAGCAGTGTCAATTAGATTTCCCAATGCGGATCCTACTGCATTTTATTGTCAAAATTAGATAAACTTACCTGTTACTGGCTAGATCTGAGTTTCCCAGGAAAAAAAAAATTTAAAAATGAGGTATAATAGCCTCTTTTTTAAAGGAAATAATTTGGTGGATACAAAACCAAAAAAAAAAAAAAAGCTTGGTTTACAAGACCCTTGGGCAAACTGCTGGTTACCCAGGTATTGTCACCATGAGCTGGGTTTCAGTTTTGTATTTACAGAAATAAAGGGCACAAAAGGCACTGGAAAGATGAAGATGTGCAGTTTGTGATTGTGTTTTTAAGATAATGCCCACGTAATCAAGCACAGCACATGGGATTGGGTCAGCATTCAGCAGCTAATCCAACACTCTGCTGTCCTCAGTAGAAAATGAGCAGTTTTGTGCCCCCAGGTAGTTATGAAATAAACCCTGGAGATGACCAGTGTACATAACTTCAGTTTGAATAGAAGCAAAGTAAAATCAACTTTAAACTGAGAGAGTTTATTATCTTACATAGTTGCCATGTCTTTAATGTCATGTTTGTGCTAGAATGGTGATGTCTGCAGCGTTCACTGGAGGATCAGGACCCTTCCAAAGGTTTTGAGATCAGCATTTAGTTCTGTGAAACTCTGGATTAACACACCATTGCCATGAGAAAGGCAAAACTGGTTTGGAAGCAGATTCCTTAGAAAAGCAGCATAAAAATGAGCCTGCTAGCAAATGTGAAACATGCTGTTCGATGTTGGGCCTTTCAAAGACATGTATTTTGAGATAAATGTGCAATAAAGCCTGTGTTTAATCTAGGAAGAGGAGCAGTATTCTACTGGTAAAAAGCAGAAGGAAAATAAATTGCATCATCTATAACCTTTGCAGTCATAGGCTCAGTGAACAGAACATCAAAACCAAATGTAAGGAAAACAAGCCTCTGTGTTCAATTTACCTTGTGATATCCGGCCTTGCAAGAAGCTTGAAGCAAATTCATTCTTTAGCTGCAGTGTGAAAAAATCAGCACTGAGCTCAGTCTTCAGTGGATGAGCGTATCTAGGGGGAAAAAAATTGCTTCAAGCCAGATCCAAGGTCTGTCAGAGTGACTGGAAATAGTCCCAGAGACTCCAGGGACTGGAGATCAGGCTCTCAAACATGGAAATGAAAGTTTGATTGCTTTGGGTGAGCAATATTTCTGTTAATCGTCCAGCAGAAGAGATTTGATTATTTGGAACAGCAAAGCAGCCATTTGGTTCCTGACAGAATACAATGCATGTTTGAGCATATCAAATGTGTTTGGAGTTAGGGAAGGAAGAATCTCGAGATGTTTGGGTTTGGTTTGGATCCGCATCCAGAGCCTGCGAGTCTGCCGGAGCTGCTCCCCCTGCACCAGGGGAAGGAGCAGCCCTGCCCAAAGTGCCAGAGCAGCCAGGATGCTGGGAGAGGAGTGAGGAGCTGGGGCAGAGCGTTTTGGAATGAGCAAGTGTGGAGAGAGCTCAGCTTTCCACGGCGCTGCTGCAGAGAGAACAGCTCGACCCCAACCCTGCTGCCATGCACGAGGCTCTGAGGCCTCTGTGGCACACCCTCCTGAGGCCACTGTCCCCTCCTGGCACAGCCTCCTGAGGCCCTGTCCCCTGTGGCACATTCTCCTGAGGCCACTGTGGCACAGCATCCTGAGGCCCTGTCCCCTGTGGCACATCCTCCTGAGGGCACTGACCCTCCTGAGGCCCTGTCCCCTGTGGCACAGCCTCCTGAGGCCCTGTCCCCTGTGGCACAGCCTCCTGAGGCCACTGTCCCCTCCTGGCACAGCATCCTGAGGCCCTGTCCCCTGTGGCACATCCTCCTGAGGGCACTGACCCTCCTGAGGCCCTGTCCCCTCCTGTCCCACCCTCCTGAGGCCATTGTCCCTCCTGAGGCCACTGTCCCCCTCCTGAGGCCACTGTCCCTTTTGGCACACCCTCCTGAGGGCACTGACCCTCCGATGCCACTGTCCCCACTAACACACCCTCCTGAGGCCACTGTCCCCCTCCTGAGGCCACTGATGCCCTTTCTGAGGCCACTGTACCCTCCTGGCACACCCTCCTGAGGCCACTGTCCCCTCCTGTACCACCCTCCTGAGGCCACTGCCTCCCTCCTAAGGCCACTGTCCCCCTGGGACACCCTCCTGAGGCCACTGTGGCACAGCCCCCTGAGGCCCCTGTCCCCTGCTGTCCCACCCTCCTGAGGCCATTGTCCCTCCTGAGGCCACTGTCCCCTGTGGCACAGCCTTCTGAGACCCTGTCCCCTGCCTGAGGCCCTGTCCCCCCTGGAACACCCTCCTGAGGCCGCTGTCCCCCCCTCTCACACCCTTCTGAGGCCACTGTCCCCCTCCTGAGGTCACTGTCCCCCCTGGCACACCCTTCTAAAGCCACTGTCCCCATCTAGCACACCCTCCTGAGGCCATTGTCCCCTCCTGTATCACCCTTCTGAGGCCACTCTGCCCCCTGGCACACCCTCCTGAGGCCACTGTCCCCTGTGGCACATCCTCCTGAGGCCACTGTCCCCTCCTGGCACAGCATCCTGAGGCCACTGTCCCTCCTGAGACCATTGTTCCCCCTGGCACCCTCTCCTGGGGCCTCTGTCCCTCCTGAGACCATTGTCCCCCCTGGCACCCTCTCCTGGGGCCCACTGTCCCTCCTGAGGCCCTGTCCATCCTGTCACACCCTCCCGAGGCCACTGTCCCTCTGGCACACCCCCCTGAGGCCACTGTCCCCGTATGGCACATCCTCCTGAGCCCACTGTCCCCTCCTGTCACACCCTCCTGTCCCCTCCTGTCACATCCTCCTCTCCTGCTGCATCCCTGAGGCTCCTCCAGGGCTTTGGGCTCTGGTGGTAACACAGAAATTTCTGATGTGAAAATGTTTCATGTTTTGCCCTCAGTTTCCTTTCAGATATGTGTAGGTGCATGGGGGCATGCAAGAGGGATGGTGAGGAACAACATCTGGAATTTTCTTCACCTCCCAATCCTGCCCAGATGAGGTTCTTCCCTAATCTGGTTTGATGGCTCCATTTTTTCTCCTTGCTGGATGTAAGAAGTGCTGATGTCCTCCCCCTTACGAAAATTAGGGAGTTCCATTTTTGTGTCTGGGAGAATCTGACCATGGAGGTCTGAAAAACTGATGTGGAGACAAAACTCCCCATGCCATGCTTGCTGCTGGAAAAAATCCTCACTGCAGGAGGAATACAAAATAAGGAGAATGAAGCCTCCAATGCATGGTTCAAATGATATTTTATTCTGCTGCCAGCGCAAAATACCAGTGATTTTCTGCTCGTAGGAAATGGTACCTCAAGGAGCCTGTGTTGACAAAACATCTGAATTCCCATTTTCCACTGAGGTGAAACTGGGAAGAACTGACATACCTTAACTCAGACTCTGCGCTGTCACTGAATTTGTCACTCAGAGCTGGGAGGGTGAGCTTGACAGCTCCTGGAGCTCTGTCACAGCCCTGACACAATCTGCACCTGATTTAGAGAAGTTCTGCTCTTCTGAGAATTCCTTTCTCCAACAGAAACCACCCAGATAAATTTTATTTGATAGCTAATTAGAGTTTAAGTAGATAAATATGTATCTAAGGACAGTGGATTAACCTGAGGATATTAAATGAAAAATTGGTTCCTTGATTCCTTTTGTAAAGGACCATAAAAAGCATCACTCTGGAGACAGCTGTCATCTTTTATTGGCCTGGGTGCATGTGTGGAGTTTTTTGTTTGTTTTTCAAGGGGAGGAGTGGAAGTCTTTTTTGGCAAGGTTTCTTTGTCTGAGAATCTCTGATTAGGAATGTTGTGCTTTAGTTATCCTGGTGCCTGGTCCTGGGCCAGGATTTCTCAGGATGGAGGATGTTCACAGTGGTGCTGTGCTTTTTGCCTCTAGCAATGGTTTTTCCTAATAGGGCAAGCTCAGAAGGCTCCTTACCATGAAGGGAATAATGGGAAAGGAAGTTTCAGTAGGATTTTTTTTTTGTTGTTGTTTGCCTTTTTTAAGAAAAGGAGAGGGAGACAAAGGATGGAGTTAATATAAAATCCTGCTCTCCACTTAGCCTAGGAGATGACCTGCAGATTTTGGAATTACTTTGGTATGTTCAAAGATATGTCACTGAAATAATGTAATGCCACAGACATTAGGCCATAATGACCCAAAAAAGTATGTGTTTAGTAGTTTGCAGCTGGAGTCCAGGAAGGAGCAAAACTGCTTGAAGTGAGCCAGAGCTCTGCACACTCTGGAGACCCTGATTGCATTTGGAGCTGCCTGGGGAAACATCCCCAGCTGACTGTGGGCCTTTGGTTTACATTAAATATCACAGGATCGGTCAGAAACCCTGGCCCCAGGACCAGGCACCAGGATAACTAAAGCACAACATTCCTAATCAGATATGGATCACCCAGAACAGGTAAAGATCTTCTGTACATCCTCAAATGCTTCCTGATGACCATGAGCTCCAAATAAGCATAGCTGTGTGCTCAATAGCTTACTGCATTAGAGATTCATTTATGTATACCTTAATAACATCAGAAATCCTTTGTGCAAGCTCTCCTTGCACACTTTTTATGTAGCTATCAAGTCTGATCTGAAAGATCACAACTCTAGTCCCCATCAATGGTGGTCTGGAATTTTACAGGGTGGGTTTTTGTTGGTTTTTTTTGTTTGTTTTGTTTTGTTTTTAGCAAAGAGAAAGGACTTGTGAGAAAAAGGAATTGATATGGATCACCCAAAATAGGCAAAGATCTTCTGTATGTCCTCAAATACCTCCTGATGGCCATGAGGTCTAAGTAAGCATAGCTGTGTGCTCAATAGCTTGCTGCATTAGAGATTAATTTATGTATACCCTAAATTTCAAGAGTCTAATAAAGACATATATTATTGTTACTCTTGCCTGTGCTCATCCATGCAGCCCTCTTGGTGGAATGACTTCAGCATGAAGAGCTGAAGTCTCTCTTGGTGGCACCACAGCTCTCCTGGTGGCTGGGCAAAGCCAGGCATTTCAGATTTATTAATTGCTCTACCAGCCAGATGATTTTTCTAACAGGGCAGCTACCTTTTCTGGTGTCTCATTTACCAGTGCTTGGCATGATGCATCCAACATTTAACATCAAAGCTTTGTTTTAGGGTTGGTTTTTCATCTCCATATGTTGTCTTACTCTTCCTCAAAGCAGTTGTATGTGTGCACCTCACAGCTGCATGGACTGCCTGTCCCTTCACCTGATGGATGGACACTTTCTGCTCTTGCTTGTAAGTGAAACCAATATTCCAACACTGCTGCCTTCCTTGGTGTGAGGTAGGAATCACCCAATGTAAATTTGAGGTGTTCCAAAGCACCTCCCACTGCCCTGCTCCACAAGGGAGTACAAATTTTCATTTGAGGCTTTTGTTGGAGAGGGCTCTGGGTTTTACTGAGCCCCTCAGTTTGTTCCAGAGGCTTTGTTGAGGAGGGCTCTGGGTTTCACTGAGCCCCTCAATTTGTTCCAGAGGCACTGGCTGAGCTCAGAAGGGACCATTTAGTCCCACACACCTGACCTGTTTTCCTGTATCTAATCACACTTACCAGCAGCTATCCCAAAAGTGAAGGAGGTATGCAGAATTAAGTACTAAAGTGGTTTTCATGTGGCTAAAAAACATCCACATTGGCTTTCTTTTTTTGCCCTGGAATGTTAATGCTGTGGTGTTTGGGTGTTTTGAACACAAAATGTTTTTCCTTTCCCCCACGGTAGTCTGGTCTCCGTATGTGAAGCAATTCCAAGGATAGTCTGTTCCAGAACATCTTTGGTTAATAAGAAGCTGAAAGATAAGCTTTGTGATAATTGATAAGTCATTAGCAGGACTCTAGTTCATCAGATAAGGCAATTAATGGTTTCACATTTCCTAAAAAGTGGCAGTGTTGGGCTGAGTCACTGCAAGATGCAGGATGAGGAATTGTTTGGTGATGCAGTTTGAATGCAGGACAGATTTACATCCATGTGTTTGTTTCTGCAATGCATACCTTGGCCCTCCAATCATTTTTATTGACTTTGAATATTCAGTTGAGTGCTTGTGTTATGAAGAATTCATATTTCATTCACTCAGATTTGGTACTGCAGCAGCTGTTGTCTGTTCTCACTTCTCCTTTGTGTGCTCAAAATTGGGCTGTCACAAGGAAAAGGTATTTCACTTTTTTCACTGTGTAGGTGTTAGAAATATGGATTATGATTTGAACATCGTGGAATCAAGTTAGTCCACAACTAGATTACAAATAAGAAAAAAAAAAATCAGAATTCCTTCGAAATTTCTTAGGAATTTATTTATCAATTTGAAAATCAAATTTTTTTTCAGCTGATTAGAACGAAAATTTTCACTTACTTTGTATGGTATAAAAGTTCAAAATACTGTGAAGACTAACACAGCATAACTTGTATATTCAGAGTTCTTTGTATTGGTACTGAGAACTTTACTGAGAACTGTGCTTGGAACACAGGCAGGTTGGAATGCTGCATCTTTGAGGCAGTGTTGATCAGAAGATCTGGGTCATAATTTCAAAACTATTGAACAGCTACAAAATTACAGTTTTGGTAGAGAGCTTTAGTCTTGCAATATTATTTGTAGAAAAAGTCACTTTAATTGAAGTGAAGAAGTCCGGAGGGAGTTCTAAGGTGATTTGTGTCAGGAGGTTTGGAGGGTCTGACCCAGTGGAGCCACAGCAGCCACTTTGACTTTGTGGTGGAACTGCAGCCCCAGTTCTTCCCTTCTGCAGAAGGTGATTAGGAACAAGGACAATAAATTGCTTTGGGAGTCTTTTTTGCTCTCTGGTTTTGAGTTGTTCCAATCCCAGCTGGGGTTTAAAATGCAGGTGAGGGCTGGAAGTGCAGCTCAGGCTCCCAGAGGAGCAGTCAGAAGCTGTGGTCTGTAGCAGGTCCCTGTTCCCTATGAAGGTGAGGGATCCTTGCTGTTCTGCCTCCATCCAGTCCTTCCACCTTCTCCTGAGAAATGTCCCTGAGTGTTTCATACTGGATTTGATGAATGAGTGTTCTATATTGAATAAAAATTCCTACTGACTCTTAGTCTTACTTGTTTTGGAAAAGGCTGCACAAATGGCACACAAATTCCTTGCTTACAGCAAAGCAGATAAGAGAGGAGATAACATCCCAGATGAATTGAAAGATGAACTCTGGAAGCATTGATGTTGAAAAGCAAGCTTATTTTTAACCTATTTCCCTGCATCCATAGGGGTAGGAGCTTCCTGGACCCAGAATTGTGACACTGAAGGCTCAGTCTATACCTCTGTGCCCCAGTTTGAAACGCCCCTTTGGGAATCCCACAAACACCATTTTGTTCAAATATTGAGTTATTTTTGTATTAAAAACATTATGGCCACCTATTATACTAAGGGGAGATTTTCTGGATATATAATTATGCACCCAGAATTAATTACTGTAGCTGCTTTAAACCTGTGTCTCTGAGAGTGAAAAATTCCATCTGTGCATCAGTCTTAAAGGCCCAGCACACAAAGTTTGTCATCTGCAGTGGGGAAAGTGGGTCCCAACTGCACAAGCGCTGCTCTGCCAGGGTGAGGTGTAGCCTGTGTCCAGAGGGTAGATAAGGATCATGCTCTTATTAGCATACAACTTAAGGAGTTAATTGCAGCGCTTAAGAGAGCTGATAGCATCTCAAACTACAGCCCTGAAAGTGTCAGAGGAAGAATAACAGTAATATGACTGTTTGATTTACAGAGATGGGAACAAGTCCTCTGCTGATAAAAGCCAACATCGATGGTGTTGCCAGAGCTCAGCTTGCTGTGCAAGGCCGTGGCAGAAGCTCCTGGGAAGAGATGTTTGAAGCCCACTAATGTATGTCTGAACATGTGTTAAAGCTGCCTTTTATTCAGTATTGAAGCTACAGCTGTCACATAAATAATAACAACTTGTTTTATAAATACTGTACTCCTGAGATCATTCCTTTTAAAAGGCTTGGAACATCCTAAAGAAACAGAAAACTGAAAGGTGGCAGAACCTGGCCTAGCCTTGCTAATTTTGAAATGCAGTTCCAAAGGTGATATTCCAGTTTGCTACCAGGCTGTCTGTAAAGCACATTGTTTGTGCTGTAACATAATCCAGTTCCATTCATCTCAAGTGATGCCTATGAAGTCATTTGCACGGTGCTGAGGGCACTAAGCCTCCTGGTGCAGGGGGTGAAAGAGAAGACAGAGAGGAGCACAGGGTGGATGGAGGTGTTGGTGTTACTAAAAATGTCTCGGGGTCTGTCAGGTCCAAACGTGTCCCTGGAGACAGAAGTGTCAACACTGACTCTTAACTCTTCACAGAGCTGAAGTGTATTTACTGTGCTTACTGACAGTTTCACTGCAGAGAAAACAGGAGGGAAAAATAAGAAAATACTCTCCAGTTTAAACTCACAATTTGTAGCAGCCACTCTTGGGCCATGCCAGTTTAAGGTGTTTGTGGCAAAGCTTGGTGTCACCATCGCCCTGTGACATCAGTGACCTGTGAGCAGTGGCTTCATGCTGCTTTCCCTGGAAATCAGGAGGGCACTGGCAGAGTCTCAACTCCTTCCCAAGGCTCCTCCTTGCCACAGCAGCTGCTACCACCCCTTACACAATGCTCAGTGTCAGCCTGCAGAGAGAGCTTTGAACCTTTTATAATCTTAGAACCTTTTGTAACCTTCTTCCTTCAGAAAGGCAACACCTCCTATTCTAATCGAGCGCCTTAAAAATTTTTTGCTCAGCCTAGGACTGTGTAAAAATTAAAAAGGCTTTCTGAAGCGCACTCATTTCAGACAATTCCTGAAATTTCATTTTTCTTTCCGAGTGCTTTAGGCAGTGATTATTCACAGTGACTTCTGCCGCCTTCTCTTTGCATCTGGCAGATCAATTGGCACAGGGAATTCGCTGGAGCACTGTTGTCACTCCTTAATCCTCAGTGTACACTTGCAGGAAGGTAGCAGGGAAGTGCCCCAGCCAACTTCAAAGACTCACTGGAAGAAGAAATCCACGTTTTTACAGCAATTAGTGACAATAGAGGCACACACCTGTGGTGGGGAGCTTTGACTCAGAAAAGCTGATCTAAAACTCCTTTAAGCACCCAGGATTTCTGGTCTTAGGTTTGAAGAACTGACAGAAATGACCTGCTCACCTCTGAGCTGGTGACCTACAGGTGGGAGGGAGCATTGTTAGAGGCATGTAAGCAGAATGTAGGGCTGTGTTGTTTTGATGTTGAAGCTATCCATTTCATCTTGGTGTAAAGAATAACAAAGAGGTGCTCTGCCTGATGAAAGGCAAAGCTGCACTTGAGCTAACTCAGCTACAAAGCTAATTTTTGCAAATATTTTTACAGTCTGCATGGTGGAGGTGTGTTAGTTCATTTCCCAAATCAAAACCCAAGTCAAGGATTTTAAGACTCCTACTGTCTTTATGTGTGTTCTGTAGTCTCTAAGCCTTTTTAAATTGGAGTAACACGATTTTGTTTAAAAAAATTAATAATGCAGAACTCTGACTCCAATGGCAGGAGCTTCAAGACATAATGCAGTTCAAGATCCTTGATTCTTGTGGATTGTGTTACCAGAGCTCAGCAAGGTGCTGCCAGGGGAGCCATGTGGCAGTGAAGCTCTCTGCAGAACAGCTCATCCAGGAACTATTGACAGCCAAAAGGCAGAGGAGCCATAAAGCACCTTCTGACAGGAGCTCAGAGCAGCCAGCTGCTTCCATGTGGCACCTGCATGCTGGATGTGACCTGTGTTAAACCCCAGGAGGCACAAAAGGAGAACTGCAGTAGTGCTGTGTGCCCAAATGGGAAGGTAAGAACCATCACTGCTCCCTTCAAGTGCTGGAGGTTGGCAGAAATCTCCCAAAGACCCCCATTAAATTGGGTAGGAGGAAGGGGAAGGAGGAAATGGATGACCATGGGGAAATTGGCCAGTGGCATGTTTTCATCATAAAAATGATGAACCGCTGAGATAAACAGCGTGAAGGATCTCTCTGTATGTGCTAACCTGCAGGGTTTGCTGTTCAAATGTGTGTTTGTTTCTATAGAAATCAGTGGGGATGCAGAATTCCCAGTAACTGCTGAGCATGGGGAGCCTTGCCATGCACATGGCTTGGGGCAGTGCCAGGAGATGCCAACATGAGGCTGGGCAGGGGCTGGAACTGCAGGAAATTTGTTTCAGCAGTGGTTTGAAGGAGATTTTAAATGTTTGCCAGGTTGGCTGGTCATTGCTTTATGCACTCATGCTTACAGATAGTGTTTCTCAGAATTAGCAAGTAGAAAGTTCCAAGGGTGATAGAAGGGTATTTATTCAAGAATAAAGAAAATGAGTTGAAAGTATACTTCCACAGTCCAGTATCTCTTAGCATTGTAAGCCCACAGCACCTTGCACAAAATAATTGGTGTTTTTCAGCAAGAAGTCTACATTTTTTCCTCACAGTGAGTATTAGTGAGTAAAATTTAATTTTATTTAAGCATTAGCTACCCGTTGCTGCTTAGAAATCACGTTCCAAACTAAATTAAAGCAGCAAAAGTGTACAGCATCTGTCTTCCCAAAGAGTTACCAAGTTTTAGAGGATCTACCTGAAAGTCACATAAAACTGGAGCAGCTAATTTCAAAATTATTTTAATAATGCCTGATCCATTTGAATTTAAGCAGATGAAGGATAAGCTGAAGCAGGGATAAACTGAAAGGCCATGTGCCGAGTCCCTTCATTATCTACGTGACTAGAAACTGCTCTGCTTTAGCATCTGCTGCCTCTTTTGTGCTATCTCCCTCTTTAATTTTCCTAAATGGCTGCTGCACTGCTGCTGAGATAAGGTTTTTAATATGGGAAAGGATTTAGGTGTTCCTACAAGACTGGCCTAGGCTTCTTTTTTTTTTTAAATGTCATCTTGATTTGTGGCTTTTTCTTATAAGTGATGGACATAGGGATTATGAAATGAATCTGGGGGCTAAATTTCGCTAATAAAATCCTTGTCTCCAGTGGTAACATAAATAACAATTGGTTCATAGTGCAATAATTCTAGACAGTAACCATTATGACAAGATGCATAAACTAAACCTCATATTAGGTACATTACCCCTAAAATAGACATTCAGAAGCTGTAGGGCTACATATAGTTAATTTTAAATAAAGTTACCTTATTTAATTTGTTTATGACAATAATAGTTATATACCTGCTCCTTCTGTGTCTTAAAACTCCTCCTGTAGCAATTCCATGGGCTGGCTTCATTAAAAACCTCATATTAGGTACATTATTCCTAAAATAGACATTTCAGAACCTGTAGGGCTACATATACTTCATTTTAAATAAAGTTACCTAATTGAACTCATTTATGACATTCTTTATATTAAAAAATCATCCATAAGAGATATATACCTGCTCCTTCTGTGTCTTAAAACTCCTCCTGTAGCAATTCCATGGACTGACTCCATTCAGAACCTCATGTTAGGTATATTACCCCTAAAATAGACATTTCAGAAGCTGTAGGGTTACATATACTTCATTTTAAATAAAGTTACCTAATTTAACTCGTTTATAACATTCTTTCTATTAAAAAGCCACCCGTAATAGATATATACCTGCTCCTTCTGTCATCCTGTAGCAATTCCATGGACTGACTCCATTCAGAGCTGAAGTTTGGAATCTCCCCCAGGAGATTTGTATTTTGTATTTTTAAGGGAGCCATCCTAACAGGATCCCACATTCTGGCACCCCCCACAAATGCTGAGCAGCACCTCCCTCCCTCCAGATGTGTTCTGCACATGGGGGGACCCCTGCACAGATCTGCTCTGCTGGGCACCACTGGAGGTGTCCACACACATTTCAGTGGGATCAGAAATGCATCTCTGGAGCCAGCCTCCCCTCATCCCTGCTCAGTCTGCATTGATTCAGCCGGAGCGCACAAACAAACACAGAAAAATGTGCTTCAGAAATGCAACTGCAATGCTCCAGCCATGATGGGGTGTTCAGCTGAGGGGAGCAGAGCAGAGCCAGCCTGAAGTGGCACCCTCAGGCTGAGTGTGGCGTCCCCAGTGCCCCTGCATCCCCCCCTGCACCCTGCAGATCTGTTCCATGGCTCAGCAAAACTGGCAAGGGCAGGCAGAGCTCAAGGGGAACAGGAAATGCAAAGGCATTACAGCAGAGTGTTCACATTCCAAACATCTGTGTAACCTGAATTCTAGCCCCTGTGTTTGCATAGCATGGAAGCCTCCAATGTCACAATTGCCCATTGAGTTTTTCTGCAAAATTTCTTGCTTCAGTCAGTGCATTCCATTGACTTTTACTGGGGAAGGAGACAGAAAATCATAATTTCACTATCAACTTCAGGACAATTTTAAAATTCACATACATTTGCTGCTTTACTAATGGTGAGGCACATGCTGGTATTATCAACATAAATGTGTGACAAAGTGCCCAGACTACCTCAGATGCAGAGCTGAATGGGGCAGGAAATTTCTGGATGTGGATTCTCTGGACTTAGCAGTGAAGAGGAGAGCTCAGAGCAAACTCCCACTGAGCTTCCCAGTGCAGGGAGCAGAGGCTGCACCAGCAGCCCAGATGCATTTGGAGGGTGCTAACCCCCCATAAAGGAAAAGCATGGAATTCCCTGGTTCCCACCTGAGCTATGATCTCTGTGTGATGCTGTGTTTCAGCTGACAGCTCACCCTGTGGTGTGACCACCCCACAACTGACAGACAGCATTAAAATCTTGTTCAGATGGGCAGGAACATCGAATAATCACCTGTACAGAGGTTGGAGAGGTTCAACCATAGGTACACCTGAAACTCCAGAGATTGAGTCTTGTCATAGATGTTTTAACCCTTTTGGTTTGAAGAGTAAGGCAGTAGAGCAGATGATACCAGACAAGGAAAGATCTGATCTTTGAATAAAGTTTGGAAGGCAGAAAGAGCTGATGTTTTGGTAGGCAGAGAATGCCAAATCCCTGGAAGGAGCTCAGGTCACATAATACAGGAGCACTTAGAGCAGTTCCTTGCTTTTCCTGAAAAGAGGGCCACAGGGTGCAGAGTTTACCCCACAAAAATGGGAGTTTTTTCATAACTTGCCTCTTTCTCAACACCTGTCTCACAAAATAAAATCAAGGGTTTAATCACCTGGTTTGCCATAGAAGCAGCTTTTCCAGTGTGTAAAAGAAGCATAAGCTTGCAGTAGCCTGTTCTGGAAATTCTCTGGTACCTTTCTGTAGCTAGAGGGAGGAAATTAATGGATGCAGCTGCTAATCCTATAATATTCTAATGAAAACTTCATTTTTATTTAAACTTTTATGGGCTTCCTGCTTGTGAATAACACTTGGTAGGAAAATTATCCTAGTTGTTAAAACAGTGTGGACAGGGAGATAATTTCAAGAGACTTGATCTCAGTTTCTCCCTGGAGGGAGAAAATGAGGCATAAACCATACAGAATTGGAAACTTAAAGGTTGACTGCTACAACCTCTGCTGCTTTTAGGCAACTTCAGGAGAGTTGTGTTGCAAAGCAAAAAGTTTTCCTCACTGCAGTGTATGAAGAGTTTTTGTTGTAATGTCCTGGTTCTCTGTGTACTTGTGATCAGTGCCTAAGGAGTACAAGCTCTGCCCCAGAGGGAGCACAGTTTCTGCCCTTCATTTAAAATGAATTTCCTATTAAACTGCACTGGCTAAGTCTCACTAGCTTGGGCTGTCATTGCCAAGGTGCTTTCTGCATTTAGTACATGGAGAGTTGGTTTTATTTCTTCTGCAGAAGAGGGTACAGGATGCAATTCCTGGAGGTTGGATGTGCCTTCCCATGCACCTGAGGAACATCTGCTGCACTTCAGCCTCTGAACCTCTGCACATGAACAATATTGAACATGAACAATTTATGCTATAGCTCAGGCTATGTTGATGAACATCATTAAAAAGTGCTCAAATCTTACACAGTGAAGGCCTCCAGCTAATGTTAACTGTGATGATAACGTAAAATGCTGGGAAGTAAAATTTTTTTGGAAAAGTTTTTAATAATCAGAGCACAGAGTTTTGAATATTGAACATTTCTAGGCAGCTCGAGTAACTATTGTTTTTACAAGAAGAGCAGGTGTAAATAAAAGGGTTTTTCCCAGGTATAGTCTGCTATTGACAAAAGAGTTCTACTGCAAGATCTGCAGGAGAAGTGGATCCAGTTATGGAATGGAATTGCTATTTACTGTTTCCATTTGGGAAAAATTATCCCAGGCAATCAGCCATCTCCTTGGCTTTAGGGTGAGGGTGTTTTGGGGTGAGTATCAAAAGATAGCTCTGGAGACAAGCACTGACATGGATCTCATCTATCCCTGCCTTGGAGCTGGAAGATGGGTGTGCTCTGAGGAAACTGAGCTAACCAGAGCAGAAGGAAAGACTGGAAAGTAAAACACGAGGGTATGGGGGAAAATGAAAGAGATAGGGAAGATCATTTAGTCAAATCTTGTGGGCTGAGTGTAACACCACAAATACAATGCTCTGAGCACTCTGAGGCCTCCTTCTTTATAACTCTACACCACATGCTGAATTTTCACTTCTGTGGTTGAGTTACCTCAGAGTCACCTTGATCTATTTTACAGCTTTATTTGCAATATTTTGTGTAAGTTGTTTGGATCCTTTTGGCTTTTATCTTTCTGTGATGGTAGAGATAATGTTGGCAGAACACAGAACGGTTAAAAGAAGATGCTCTCTCAATCTTCATGGAAATTCCAGTTATTTTCAGCTTTTGTTGCAAACTAGTGGTGAAATTGTTCAGAAACCAACACACAGGGCTGAATATCTTTAAAACCTCCTCCCGTTGAATTCATTAACTAAGAAAAAGTAAGTATGCTTTCAATTTTTTTCATTGCTACTAATTCTAGGACAATGTTGCATTGTATAGTAACAAGTAGAATATAATTTCAGCAAATGGATAGGAAAGTCTCTTAACATTAGAAGACTATAGATCTCAAATTTGCTTTGAAAGTTTGTATCTTTGCCTAGAAAAGGAAATGGTACTGCATCAGGATCCTGGTAAGGGTTGTGTGCTAGGCAGTCTGAAGATGTACTCAGTCCTCATGCTGTTGAAATTACTGAAGCTTGAACAGTTTCTACCAGCAGCGCCCAGATTTTCACTTGAAATTTTGAACATCCCCCCTGTAAAGTAAAAGTACTGCCCAGAAAAAGTAAATCTCTAGAGTGCTGCGGGGTTATGTTGTTGTGTGGTGCCTGAGGAAAGTGCATCTCCAAGGAGAAGTCAGTATTTGTGAGGGGCAATGTCAGAGCTCTCTCTCAGTGTGAGCTCGGTCCTGTGCTGGTGAACCTGGATGCACACAGCTCTGCCACTGGGACCTGCTCTGCTGCACTAATGAGGGAGTAATCGACTGAGGGGGAAATAAAAACTGGTCATGAGTAGTCTTGTTTACTCAGCCAGAAGTCAGGGATCACAAAAGAAGGAGTGGTTAACCCCAGTGTGACTCAGCCCGGCCTGTGGTTGTTCAGATCTGCTCTGATGAGTCTTCTAGTAATGGACCCTAAACCAGGACACACATGAAGTCCTAAAACCTGGTAACTTAGCCTAAAAGTACAGAAAACCAGTTTATTTTTCCTGTCAAGTAATTCACTGCACTAACAGAGCACAGAGGAGATTAAGGTGCAGTTTGTAATAAAGATCTGTAAATACTCAATGTGTTCACTTTTGTCTCATTGATCAAATCACAGACTCTATTCTATCCTGGCCTTTTAGGTATCTGGTGATTATTCTTGAAAAACAATTTATTAACCTTCATCTAAACTACTTACCTGTAAACTTAGAATCATTTTATCCAGGGGGGCTTTTGAGCACAAATTAGGATTTGAAAACCACTGGTTCCCAAGATTATTAATATTTGCAGAAAGCTGTTCCCAGAAATATTTATCTGCAGAATGCTGCTTGTTTCAGGAGTTTTATTTGGTGGTGCATTTTGCTTAGTATGGGAGTTTTCAGAGTCCAGCACTGAGGCAGACAAGGGTAATTGTTCTTCAAGTGTTGCTATTATCTTGAGATTTCCCATTATGAAATGCCCTTAAATCAGTGTCTGTCAAAGAATCAGATTAGTGCCTGATTAGATCTGTCAAGTTTCATCTTCCAAAGTGTTTTGTGCCAGATTTGGATTTGAGGATGAATACTCAGAGTATTAGAAGTTAATATATGATACAATTGAAAGCTCTGTTGGGTAATTACATTTTTCATTTTGAATTTGTTACCCTAACAAGTACAGTAGGGCACAAATGAAAGCTTCTAATATCAGAAAATTTACTACATGATGTCATGCACTGCATCCCTCCCAGAAGAATTCATGTTAATTGTCACAGAGCCTTGCCAAAATCATGAGCAGTGTGCAGTAATGAAATCCTAATAGCAGACAGCTGGTTTGGAGGCACATACCCAATGGCTTCAGCATTTTCCAAAGTCACTCCTGCAAGGGTCTGAACTGCTGCCTGACCCACTGAGGGAAGGGATGCTGCTCTGCCAGCAGCTCTGCAGGGCTCTGCATGTTCTGTGTGGGCAGGAAAAGGGGCACTGGAGCCACCTCTCTCCCAGCTTCCCTCCATGCCTGCCTGAGCCCAAGGGAAACTTCTGCCTCTACATTAAATTGAACTGCATCACAACTTCCTAATTATCCCTCACCTTCTGTTTTCCCAGCTCCAGCCCTGGAAGACCATTCTCTGGTGAGTGTTTGTTTATAAATGGGTCATTTCCAGGGGGCTTTGCCCTCTCCAGGTGGGTTCCAAAGCTGAACTGTGTGTGG
The DNA here is from genome assembly GCF_035770615.1 of Melospiza melodia melodia. Taxonomy (NCBI): domain Eukaryota; kingdom Metazoa; phylum Chordata; class Aves; order Passeriformes; family Passerellidae; genus Melospiza; species Melospiza melodia. The sequence continues at coordinate 5,925,438 of NC_086205.1, read as the reverse complement.
AGGAGTCTATCTCCACCTCACTGCAGACACTGACTCCCTTGGTTCCCTTGGGTGAGGAACATAGCCCTTCTTTCCTGAGACTGACTTGTGGATCTTAGTGACATTTCTGAGGTCACCTTCACAGCTCACAGTCCCAGAGAGAAAGAAGGGAAGCTGTCACCATTCTTTTGGGATCCTAAAAACACCCCAATTGTGACATACCAGCCCACCTGCTTCATGCTGTGAAGTGAGCTCTGCAGGTAGATGTACTCAGTGCTACCAGCATCCACTCATAGTTCAATTCTTCCCCTGTGTTTGGAATTTGATTTCTCACTACCTGTTACCTATTATCTGAGAGGGTGACAAATTTTATCAGTACCTACAGCCTTGTGTGGATCTGTTTGGAAGCCCCAGATGAGTTTTCTGCTGCTATTGATGGGCTGATCACACCTTGGAGGACACTACAACCTTGCACCCCAAAGCACTGGTGTGAGCTGTCCACCCCAGAGGAGTGAAGCTCAGGGGAAAGTGATCTCAGGGATATTGGCACCAGCACAGCACCAATGTAATAATTAGGAGCAGCAGCCAAACAGAATGAACATACACACATGAATTAAGGTAATATTTTCAGGGAAGTGAGTGGCAAAAGGCAGAATAGAAATGAAAAATGAAGTCTATGCAGCAGTGAAGGGTGGCTCCCAGCAGCTGGATCAGGGGAGTAGGAAGGTGGCTGCCAAACAGAACTGAGCTCTCCTTTCCATTGTTCAGATGCAAACACACATCTGGATGTGAGTGGCTGTGGAAAGCATGGCACTTCTATTTCCTGAGACAGCTCCAACCCTGTGTGGGTGTTGGACACGGGCACATTTTCACAATTTTTACTTTATTTTTTGCTCTCTGGCAATAATACAGCTTGGTTTTTAATTTATTTTTAAATTAATTTTCTAAATTTTTTTTTTATTTAATTTATTTTTGATTTATTTTTTCTTGCCAGCAGGGAAAAAACACTGCATCCAGTTTGTGGCACTTACTAAAAGAAGAGATTGCTTAAATTCCCAAAATTCCTTTTTTGTAGTGAGTTTCAGCAGTACTTTTACCTCTGTTTAATGTGAAGGATATATTTTGCTTCCGTGGATGCCTTTTGGTATCTTTGTTTCAGAATAATTAGTGGTATTTTGGTAAAGGGGAGGAGGGGTCAGCTGAGAGGTTCAGCCACTGCCTCACCATCCAACAGGGCAACAAACAGACTGTACTCACTGCTTTACCTTTTCCTTCAGCACGCAGAGGCTGGAATTTGGAAGGCAACTGCATCCTAACCACCCTGCCCTGGCTGTGGTCAGTCTGTCCATCTGCATCCCAGGTCCTGACAACCTTTAATGCAGCTTTTCCATTTAAAAACAGGGGCACAAGCAGCTGCTGCAGCCAGACCCCGTGCAAGCAGGGCATGGAGAGCACTCACAGGGACATCACTGGCCTTGGGCTCCCTAATGAACATCTCCCAAGTCAGATTAAACACCTCACCTGCGCCTCAGCAGCCTCACAAGCAGCCAGCCCCAGTGACCTGTTGCATGGCCAGCAGCCAGGCAGCACCTGCACCTTCCCTTGCAGATGGCTTTCTGAGGCATTAAATCCACATTTAAATTTCCTACTCAGTTCTGCCTCTCCAGAGCTCTCCAGCAGAGCCCTATCTTCTTGCCAGCAGGGAAAAAACACTGCGTCCAGTTTGTGGCACTTACTAAAAGAAGAGATTGCTTAAATTCCCTAAATTCCTTTTTTGTAGTGAGTTCAGCAGTACTTTTACCTCTGTTTAATGTGAAGGATATATTTTGCTTCTGTGGATGCCTTTTGGTATCTTTGTTTCAGAATAATTAGTGGTATTTTGGTAAAGGGGAGGAGGGGTCTGTAGGCTTCCCAAATGCACTGTGATTGTCCTTATCTGATTTCTGTGGCTTTCCTCACAAAGCAGAGCAAGGTCTGGGAAAGCAGAGGAGGATTGCTAAGAGAGAGGAGAGCAGAGCAAAGTCCCAGCTCTCCAGCAGAGCTTCCAGAGCACATCCAGGTCCCTGATGGCAGCTGGGCTGCCCAGGCATCCCAGACACACTGATGTGGGCAAGCTGGCAGCCCCTGGGGTTGTACCCTTGGCACATGGGTGCTGTCACCTCTCAGAGGGGTTCCCTGCCTGCTCTGGGGTGTCCCATGTCACAGATCAGCCTTGCCACCCGAGCTCAGCGCGAGGCTCCATCTCCTCTCCAGCGCAGGCTCTGCTACACTGGTTGTCCTCAATAAGCCAAATATTGCCATCTAGAATTGAAGGAGGTTTTCTAATCCCCTCACTGCTGAGAGCTGGTGTAATGAGGAGCAGCAGCAATGACCTCTGGAGTTTGTGCAGCCCGAGGAGCTTACCCCAGGCTTTGGAATGCCATGAGTTCCACACAGATGACTATAAATAATTGCCTAGGTTGGCCTGACCTCGGGCTGTCTGAGAAGATGATCTGATAATGGCACGAGTGCTCTGGTTCTGTTCTGAAGCTGAGATCCCGTTTAGGATTATACTCATTTGAACTCTCTGTAATTTAAGAAGGAAGCTTTCTGCATGCAGTGCTGGAAACACACTCTGAGCACAGAGGTCACTGATGTGGCAGTTGAAATCATCATGAAATAAGTCACTTGGGACACGAGTTTAAGCAGAACTGAAAAGTTCCCTCCTGTTTGACAGTGCAATTTTCTTGCCCTGCTCTCTCAGCCCTGGTTTTGTGTTAACTCTGCAGAGGGAATTGGGCAGGTTTGGCTCTGCAGGACCCCAGCAGGGATCTCGGGGGTCCCGCCAGCCTGAGAGCAGCTTGCAGAGGGACAGCTTGGGCACCACCTCTTTCCCTGGGGGCATCCTTCCCTCCTCTCCTTCCAGTGGCAATGGTGTATGCTCATTTCCAACAATTACTCACCCTTTTCACAACACGTGGTTTGAGAAAGAAGAAATTATTAACAAAATGGCCTTTATTACAACCTTGCTTAGTCATGCTTTGTTTTTTTTCCTGACAAGTTATGAAGAATGAAACTGATCTTTAATGCCCCTTCCAACCCTAATGATTCTGTGGCCTTTTCCCCCTGTAATTTCTCTTTTGCAGAATGCATAGTGTGAGGAGTAGTTCCATTACTTGCTGTCAGTTCACCCCAAGGTGCTCAGAACCCACAGCTTTCCATAAGACACAATCTTGATATGCAATAAGATAGTTATTTTGGTTTTGATGCCTTAATGTGGCCCCAGTCCCAAAAAGAAAGATGAGAAACTTGGTTTTTGAGAAAGTTGTCAAAATTTCCAAGTAGAAATATCCTAAAACAATCCTCTCAAAGGAGATGAAAAGTGCTGTTAAAACACTGGACTTGGGAGCAGTTTCTCAAATCATCCATGTCTGTGACTTGGTGTGCCATTGATGCAAATTTTTGGGTTTTCCAGCAAATAATAATTTCTAGATATTGCTGTAGAAGGCAGCAGCTTAGGGAACATGATGAATGTGCTGCTGGGAGGGGCACAAACCACTTCAAAATGCCCAGAGCCCAGCAAACAAACAGGACTGGTGCTGCCAATGGAGGTGTTTGCAGTTACTGAGGGTTGTACATGCAGCAGAAAAAAGTTTGGGAACTCCCTGGCTTGGAATAAAGAATTCCTTGGAGGTAGATGGTCTGTACAGATTAACTGTGGCCTTAGCAGCCAGGCTGTCAGTAAATTGTTTTGTTACTCGTGCCATCTGAAAGTCTTTAAACCTCATACAAGACTGGGAGAAAGCTCTGGAGAGACCTGTGTATTATTTATGTATTTTCATTTCTTCCCAAATGATTGTAAAAAAGAGTTTAATATTACTGTTTTGAGTAATTTCCTAAGAATCCTATGAAAACTTCAATTCTTCCACTTTGCTGCCTTTTCTGAAAGGCAGAGCTCTGCTTATCCTTTCTTTGCTTGGCCAAGAGTGATCTGTTGAGAAACATAGCTGTGTTTGGGGAAGCCTTGAGGCTCATTTCATTGTGGCTGTAGCAATAATACGGACCATAAATAGTGCAAACTGATTTATCATAAGCAGAGCCACTTGGGGAGGGAGGCAGATTTAATCAGATTTAATTTTTGATCATGGGGGGACTGCAAAGGCTTTATAGGTGTGAAAGAGTGACAGAAGAGGACATCCACAGTGCATGCTTCAGCTCTTCAGCAACTGTTGGTAATGTGTTAGCTGAGATTCTCAAAATACCTGCAGCATTCAGTCACATTTTCCACTGAGGTGTGATGGGCTTAGATAAGTTTAGATACCGTGCGTTCAGAAAAAGGAAAAAAATTGGAAATATTTCCAGTCCTTACTGAAGCTTCCCATGGTACATTGGTGGGGGGAGAAGGAAAAGACAGGTGAGATCTACTGCATGGCTGGGCAAGCTTCCAAGAGCATTAACATTTTATTTTAAGAGATGAATGAAAGCCTCCAAATTGCTGTAGACTTGGCAGGTAAGGGTTGTTATGCTTCATCTTGCCTCTTGGCCAGAGAGCCCAGGCAGTGGGAGCGTGCCAGATACAGCAGTCTTCCCCACTACCTGAATTTAATTTAAACCATTCTGTGCAGCCCTGATTTTAATCCTTTCATTTTGGTTTTGAGTTACCGCATATATGGCACAATGGAAATATTTTTTCAAACTTAAATTAGAAACATATTTTAGGAGACAAAAAAAAAAAAAGTGCCTGTCTTTTATGCAGAATGAAACATCTTTAACTGTTAGAAGAAGCAGAGCCATTGGACCATTTTACTTGAAAAGTTTGATTATTAGTAGAAAAATGGGGATTTTTATTTTTGTTTCCCTTTCCTTCTTCCAGTTGCACACATTGCACAGAGTGTGGACAACAAAAAAGTTTTTAAAATAACTAGAGGTAGAAGTAGGATGTGTCAAAGGTAAAAAAAATATCAGTGTGTTCATCTTTATTTTTACACTTTGCGTGTAAAAGTAATGGCAGGGGTTTTTAAATTCTACTGAGATCTTTTTACTTGCCATAAATTATGGCAATATTTTCATCACCTCCAAGAGTACTTGTTTCCAGGATATACCATTGACTTTTGCTCTAAATGCAGTGCAGAACAGGAAGTCTAAATGCTCAATCCAAGTAAAAGTGGTGCAAAGAGGATGGGTTGCAATTGGATCTTGAGTTTTACTGCCCAGGTTGGCCCTGTTTCTTCCACAAGGAAAAGTAAGAGGCCAACTCAATAGAGAAAAAATGTAATTTTACCCCATTTTTTAAAATATACTCAGGGTGTTTTTTGAGAGTACAAAGTATAGAAAATTCAGAACTTCATGGAACAGCCAAAGAACACCTGAGAGGAGCACAGGGGAAACCTGCTGGAGCAGTTATCAGCAATTCCCCTTCAAAGGGATGAGTGGATGTATCGAGTGGGATTTCAGAGATCCTGGCTCTGGCTCATCCATCACACACACCATTGGAAGATGAAGAGTGTGGTTCAAATGTGCAGATTCTGGCAGGACTCTGGCCAGGAGGATGAGTGTGAGGGAGCACTCTGACCTCCCCGGGGCATTTCACAGAGCATGAGCACCAACGGGGCTGTTGTTGAGAGTAATTCCTAGAATCTGATTAAAGTGAGCATATGTTTGTTTTTGTTTTTCTTTTTTAAGCAGATTTGTTAGTAAATAATGTAATTTATGCACTTTTTAATGCTTGCATGGTGGCAGCAGAACTTGGAAACAAAAAGGAATATTTACAGTGCAGTTGTGGTCAAAGGACTGTCCTTAATTCCTTGATGGATCATTTAGGGCCAGCTCCAGAAAAATGTGCCTGGGCATGGAGGCTGTAAGGACATACCTGGTGAATAGCACCAGCTTCTCTGTGGTCTGGATGCCAAACTGTTGGTGTGTGGGGCTGTCTTCCCACACTGCTGGTGGTGCTTGTTTCAGCACGAACATATAAACACCTGACACAGTTTTGGAAAGATCACTTGGAGAAGTGTGTATTCTGAGAAAATCACGTTAGGTGATCTGGTCTGGTTTTATAAATTGTGTGAACCAGACCACTGGGGAAAATGGCTTCTTTGTCTTGTGCCTGGGAAATGGTGGAGGGAGCAGATTGAGATGTGGCTTCCCTGAGTGCTGGAATGCAGAGCAGGTCACGCAGTCACCCGTGGGTGTTGGCCAGGAGCACATCTGACACAGTCACCATTGAAGGCAAAGCAAACTGAGGGAGGGGAAGGGGCTGGCAGGGCATCTCTGGTGGAGAAAGCTTATCTCCAGCTGCTGCCTACCCTGGCAAAGTGGGAAAAGGCCAATTAGCTCTGCTTATCCTTCCCTTCCTGTTGTTCCCAGCCTGGGTGTGAGCCACTCACAACTTCTTAGGGCTTTGAGCAATGAGCTGCTTTTTCTAAGGACTGACAGGAAATCATTTAATAAGCTGGGGGGAGGGAGAAGTTTCCTGTTCTAGTTAGTCCCAATATAATTCCTAAACTAAAAAGAGAAGCCAGTTCAGTGGGCCAGACCACCACACATTCTTACCATGCTCCTCTGACAGTGGAGATCTATCCAAAGTGATCACATCCCCATGGGTCCCACCTTCCCCTCAGCTGGACCCCAAAAAGCCATCAATTCTTCCAAAGGATGAATAAGTGGAGTGTTTTCTTGCAGTTGCAAGCAGTGGAAGTGCTTCCAAGGCTGTGACTGTGGATTGGCTCTGTGCAGAGCTCTGCATCAGAACCTCGGGGCCATTTGGAGCCTCACACACTTGATGACAAACTAGGCTCAAGTGAAGCTTATTTTGCAATGCACAGAAAAAAAAATATAATGGAGATTGATGCATCTTTGTCTTGTCTTACACCATTTAGCATCAATACTGAGCTTCATTACTGTGGTGTGTGAACACAAGGCCTTTATTCCTTTTAATCCTCATGACAGCGAGAGGAATGCCAAGAAATTCACCTCGTGTGTGAGTGCCAGGGGCTGAGCAGTGCAAGCTCCAGTTCAGTTCCAGTGAAAATGTGCATAACTTCCTTGTGCTCCCTGCCAGCAGCTGGGCAGCCCCTCCAGCTCCCTGCCCTGTGCTTCACTCTGGCACTGGTGCAGCAAAGTGTCTGCACACACATTCCCTGAGGCCAGAGGGACACATCCTGCTCTGGACATGGCTAAAGTGCACAAGGCACATTTATCTCACTGATGCTTTTGGTGTATTTATCCCCAGATATGTTTTTCAGGTCTTATTGTCTACCAGTAAATATGAAATACACTTCTGAATTCACTACAGAGTGTCTGAGCTTGTTTAAAGTTGTGTTAAAGTATCATTTTATTGATCTAAGTGGGTAAATGGGAAACACAAATTTTGTCAAAAGCCCAGGGTAAATTTAAAGCTTTTACTACTTCAACAATCCTGCTGAAGAGTTGCACAAAAAGTCTAGTGTATTTAAAAAAAACTACTTGCTAGATAGGATTTCATATTAAAAGTGGTACTGACTAAATCTGCACTGTTAAGGGAGAGAAATATAAACCCTGCTGTGCTTCCAGGTCCATCAGAAGCATTATTCAATAACTGAAGGCAAATCCTTGCTGAAGAGCTGGCATTTGTGCTCTGACAGAAGTGTGTGTTTGTTTCTGGAGCACACATCCTCCACTGCTGAGGAGCCTCTGGGAAAGCACAACACTGCAGAGGGGTCCTGAGGAAGGATGTGACAAAGTTCTGCAAGATGTGACATCTGGTGGATGGCCTGGTTCCAGTGACCCAGGGCCCCTGTCAGGTACAGTGATGGCTTTGCTTTATTGAGGTCTTTAACAAATTTCAGATGACTTGATTAAAATCATGAGTGTGCAACTCTGTCTCCACTGGGGGTTCCCTTCTTTGTGCTGCGCTGGGCAGGCAGCACAGCACATTTAGGTGCTATTTGAATTTTGCTAACTGCTTACTTGACAGTAGTGAAGGATTACAGATTTGTGCTCTTTAAAATCAGAGAAGTTTGGTAGGTGTAGCATATATTGTTAGATTTTGCTCTTTTTCTGCTTTCCAGGTTAGGTGTGTTTATTGGAGGCTTGTACATCTGCATTTCTATTCTGTAATTACCAGTTTTTTAGAAGTCCCCAAAATCATGACAATCACCTAAAATCTCACTGCAATATGTTTTACTGCTTTTTTTTCCCATTTTCTACTTCTAACAAGAGCCAAGAACCTCACCTTTAAGTGAAATAATGGATTGTTTGCTACATAGAAATTGCAGTCTGTGGCTCCAAGAGTGGAGAGTTTCTTGAAAGTACCAGAAATTGCAAAAAACAAAAAAAAATTTAGCGTTCAGTAGAGTTCAGCCTGGTATTCCTTAGTAAGACTGGACCTGTGAGGCAATCCTTGCAGAAGTGGCTGTAGGAGCTGGAAAAGAGAGCACAGGGAAAGCAGCTGAAAAATCAACATTTTTCAATTAAAAATAAACCTTTCCATGCCTGTTTCTGTTGGTGTTATATGCTTCCATGTACATGCTTTTCAGAAGTTACAGATTGTGCATCCTTTATGATTTTTCCTCAGTCATGCCAGTAAATTTTCTCCCCTGTTCTTTGTTATTGCTGAGCTACTCAAGCAGATGAAGATTTGTTTGCATGTTTATATATTTTTTTTCCTCTTGAGATGCTCTCTCTGGAATTTCAAAGCAAAGGTAAATTTTTGGGGTGAAACTTCTGCTGGCAAGGGTTGGAGTGGTGATTTCTAATGGCTTTGAAAACTCCATCAGAAGCACAATTATTCATAATGATGAGGATGTCTCAATCTGACAGCAGTTTGCCTGCGACACAAATATACACACAAGCCCATTGATTGAAATGTCTGACCTGAGCTTTTGTATCCAGGAAAAAGTTGTTGATTTTATCCCTTGACAGTGTCAAAATACCTCCACCACAGATTTGTAGAACCTGTGGGTTTTTTTCACCACACTTTCCTTATTTTTTCCTGAGCTAAATTCTTGTAAGATGTTCTCTTCTCAGTATAAACCCACTGCTCTGCCTTCCCCCTTAACCTCCAAGGATTTCGTTTGTGAGGGGGAAGTGTTTAAAAATAATTCCAGATATGGCAGAACAGCCTGTATCCTTTCTATAGAGTAACTGACATCAGACTTCTGAGTTCACTAAATGGTCAACAAAAGATCAGTAAAAATATCTAAGGATTGTGAAGGGCAAACGTGTTTTTTTTTTTTTCCTCTTTCCTTTAAAGGGAAAATGAGACAGCAAAAAGCAGGAGTAGATTTTCAGCCTGTGGAAGGCTGAGTGACACACACCTTTTACTAAAACTGTTGCGATTTTATAGCCAACCTCCTAAAAGTTTCACCTCTGAGGATGCTGTGGCTCTGCTGCAATACCAGGTTAATAAAGAGATTAAGGGCCCTGTGCATGAGTAGGGCTAAAGAGAAAAAGGGAAATCTCTCCTGTTTCCTTTGTGCCTGAGCTGGAGACACACAGGTACCCCTGGGCTGGCAGAGGGTTGTACTTTGCTGTTAGAGCTGGGAATGTGAGGAGATGCACAGTGCTCTCACTGAATTTTCTTATTTGAAGGAAGCACCTGAGTGCTTGAGGAGAGGGCAGGCAGCAGAGTTATTTCCTTGTGCCCAGATCTGAGGAAAATTTGGTCTGGAATTCCAAAATCCCCAAGCAGACAAGCGAGGGCTCCAAAGGCAGGGACAGGGTCAGCAGCTCTGGCCAGGCTGTGGTGCCCAGCAGGACCCAGGGCAGGGAGGACAGCAAATGTCAGCTGAGAACCCTCCCCTACTGCAGGGCTGCACACCCAGAGCTGCAAAGGTACCAGCAGTGCAGCTTTTCCTTGACTCAGTGATTTCCCTGCTATGTTTTAGAAATGTTGAGACTGGCATTGGAGGCTTTGAAGTGACCCGTTTGGAAGCACCACTGGATAATGATGTTACTTTTATTTTATAATGATGTTACTTTTAATGTGTGCACACACCAGTGGACACCTATCTGCTGTGTTTTCTCACTCTCTCCTATCTAACAAAGCCAGAACTTCTTGTGAATTGATATCTGCTAGCATCAATATTTTACACTTCCCAAATCTCTTGAAAGACTAAACCTTGAAAAAAAAATTTATTTTTAACTAGAAATCTAAATTACTTTTTTCCTGGCATATAAAATTAGACAGGGGAAATAACACACCCTTTTTCCCAAAGCAGTGGCTACATTTATAAATGCATATTAAATGCATTTCTAAACATTATGAGCATATTCTTTCCCTCTGCTGCATACTAACAGATTTTTCTAAATCCTTGTCCTGTTCAGGAGATAAACTGCTACACTTAGAGCATTTTCTGTGTGCTTTCCCTTTGTTTCACCCCCTGGAAGTTGCTCGGGAGGCGCCGGGGATGCTCGGGCTGCGCCGCGCTCCGCTGCGCTCCTCCGGCGCTCGCCGCTTCACTGATGCCCCCTTCTGCCCTCCTCGCCTCACACCACGGGAAAATCCTCCTTGGGCATGGCTCAACAGCGGGGTTTGAGCGAGGGAAAATTCTCCTTGGGTACAGCTCAACAGCGGGGTTTGAGCGAGGGAAAACCTTCCTTTGGCACAGCTTAACCTGCGGGGTTTGGGTGAAGGAGAATCCTTCGGAGCAGATCAACAGTGCGGTTTGAGCGCAGGAAAATCCTCCTGGGGCACAGCACAACCAGAGGGGTTTGAGTGAAAGAGAATCCTCCTTCGGAGCAGCTCAACAGCCGGGTTTGAGTGAGGAAGAATCCTCCTTAGGCACAGCACAACCAGCAGGGAAAACCTTCCTTCGGCACAGCACAGCCAGAGGGGTTCGAGTGCAGGAAAATCCTCCTTGGGCACAGCACGGCCGGAGAGATTTGGATGCAGGAAAATCCTCCTTTGGCATAGCTCAACAGTGGGGTTTGAGTACGGGAGAATCTTCCTTGGGAACAGCACAGCCAGCGGGGTTTGAGTGAGGGAGAATCCTCTTGGGCACAGCTAAACAGAGGGGTTTGAGTGAGGGAAAATCCTCCTTGGGCACAGCTCAGCAGTGGGGTGTGAATGCAGGACAATCCTCCTTGGGCACAGCACAACAGCGGGGTTTGAGTGAGGGAAAATCCTCACTGGGCACAGCTCAGCAGTGGGGTGTGAATGCAGGACAATCCTCCTTGGGCACAGCACAACAGCGGGGTTTGAGTGAGGGAAAATCCTCACTGGGCACAGCTCAGCAGTGGGGTGTGAATGCAGGACAATCCTCCTTGGGCACAGCACAACTTGCAGGGTTTGAGTGAAGGAAAGTCCTCCTTGGGCACAGCACAACCAGAGGGGTTTGAGTGAAGGAGAATCCTCCTTGGGCACAGCACAGCCAGAGAGATTTGGATGCAGGAAAATCCTCCTTTGGCATAGCTCAACAGTGGGCTCTGAGTACAGGAGAATCTTCCTTGGGAACAGCACAGCCAGAGACGTTTGAGTGAGGGAAAACCTTCCTTGGGCACAGCCAGAGTGGTTTGAGTGAGGGAAAATCTTCCTTGGGCACAGCACAGCCAGTGGAGTTGGAGTGCAGGAGAATCCTCCTTGGGCACAGCTCAGCAGTGGGGTTTGAGTGAGGGAAAATCTTCCTTGGGCACAGCACAGCCAGTGGGGTTGGAGTGCAGGAGAATCCTCCTTGGGCACAGCTCAGCAGCGGGGTTTGAGTGAGGGAAAATCCTACTTGGGCACAGCTCAACAGCGATGTTTGAATACGGGAGAATCTTCCTTCGGCACAGCACAACCTGCAGGGTTTGAGTGCAGGAAAATCCTCCTTGGACACAGCACAGCCAGAGGGGTTCGAGTGCAGAAAAATCCTCCTTGGACACAGCACAGCCAGAGGGGTTTGAGTGCAGGAAAATCCTCCTTGGACACAGCACAGCCAGAGGGGTTCGAGTGCAGGAAAATCCTCCTTGGACACAGCACAGCCAGAGGGGTTTGGGCACTGCTGGCTGTGCTCAGGAACGTGCCCCATTCCTGTGTTGTCTGCTCGTTGGTCATTGGCCTTTTCTGCAAGTCAGAAATGCATCCTGTGAATGCACGAGGAATACGCTGAAGGAAGGAGGTGGGAATGATTTCATCCATTAGAAATCTTTGTATGTGTGTGTGTGTGATCAAAAAGTTCTAAAAAGCACACTTGGCTTTCAGTTTTCATTTGTGTGGCCACCCATGCACTTTTAGCCAAAGTATCACACCAGAAATGTGTTCCTCCTAACAAAAAGATTAACAGTTTATCTTGGAAAAATTTGGACTGGTCTCTGTGACTGCTCTTTTCACTTTCCTCTCCAACAACCCCTTTAGGGTGACCCAGGAGTGCACATCCCCTGTCCATGCTCCCCTTTAGGATAACCCAGGAGTGCACATCCCCTGTCCATGCTCCCATTTAGGATGACCAGGAGTGCACATCCCCTGTCCCTTTGGGGTGACCAGGAGTGCACATCCCCTGTCCATGCTCCCATTTAGGATAACCAGGAGTGCACATCCCCTGTCCATGCTTCCCTTTGGGGTGACCAGGAGTGCACATCCCCTGTCCATGTTTCCCTTTAGAATAACCCAGGAGTGCACATCCCCTGTCCATGCTCCCATTTAGGGTGACCCAGGAGTGCACATCCCCTGTCCCTTTGGGGTGACCAGGAGTGCACATCCCCTGTTTATTCTCCCATTTAGGGTGACCAGGAGTGCACATCCCCTGTCCATGCTCCCATTTAGGGTGACCCAGGAGTGCACATCCCCTGTCCCTTTGGGGTGACCAGGAGTGCACATCCCCTGTTTATTCTCCCATTTAGGGTGACCCAGGAGCGCACATCCCCTGTTTATGCTCCCATTTAGGGTGACCAGGAGTGCACACCCCCTGTCCCTTTGGGGTGACCAGGAGTGCACATCCCCTGTCCATGCTCCCCTTTAGGATAACCCAGGAGTGCACATCCCCTGTTTATCCTCCCCTTTAGGGTGACCAGGAGTGCACATCCCCTGTTTATCCTCCCCTTTAGGGTGACCAGGAGTGCACATCCCCTGTTTATCCTCCCCTTTAGGATAACCCAGGAGTGCACATCCCCTGTTTATCCTCCCCTTTGGGGTGACCAGCAGTGCACATCCCCTGTCCATGCTGGCAGCTGCTGCTGCCTGGGCAGGCTGTGTGCCACACTTTGGTGGCAGCCAGGGGAGTGTCCCAGCTCCAGGATGCACTTGTCCATTCTTGCCAGAGAGATCCAGTTACAGAGCTGAGAGCACCACCCAGATCCCTGCTCCCTGCTGCTGCCCCTGAGGCTCAGTTCCACTCGGGTGCATTTCTGCAGCCCACACTGTGCTGGGAAGGAGAGGGAAAGCAGTCCCTGTCACAGTTTAATTGGTGTGGGGTTTTCTATGACCTTGCACAGCCTCACCCCTGAAGGTCTGCCTGCCCCACAGACCTGTGCAGGAGTGGCTCAGCTGCTGGGTGCTGATTGCAGGTGGCACTCCAGGGATTCCTCTGGAATGGCCATTCTGGGAATATCTGCACACAGACTGCTTCTTATCCTGTAGGGTCTCTCTTCCCCATGGTGTTCCAGGGAGCTCCTGCTGCACAGAAAAACAGAGCTCCCCAAAAGGTGATTACTACTGTAACACACACCACAAGAGCAAAGAGTGCAGGTGCTTGGGCAAAAAAAACCAAAAAACCAAAACAGAAACTCTTGTCAATTCAAAATCTAGACGAGAGGATATAGGCTGCTTTGATTCACCATGTAAAGGGAGTGCAGAGAATAATGCCATAGTGACAGGACACATTGCTCAGTTTTAGGGACTTTTAGGAAAAAAAGGTGTCAGTGGAAGTGTTTTTGGATTTTTCCCAAGGCAATGTAAAGATTGTATCACTGTTTCCCAATATCAGCTGCAGTGATACAGAACCACAGTGGAAGAAGGTTTTAGTCACTGCACAAACTATCTTTGTTTTTACAATATTAAGTGCAGTTACCAATTGCATGGAATGATCTCTCTTCTAGGTCAAACTCTTTTGTTTGTATTGCAATGACAGCTTGACATAAAATGATTTAATGACTGAAATGAAAAATGCTCCAATATTTCAACCCTCATATCACAAACAATTTAGGAATTAAAAAGAATAACAGAATTCATCTATTCTTCAAAAACTCATTAAAACAACCCTCTCAGGTCCAGTTAACACTGACGTTTAAATTGACCTTAGGTTTTAACAAAACACCTGTGTTTTTTAAGGAAAGAAATACCAACCTAATTGAAGTAAAGCCTTTGTATCTGAAGTTTTCTCCTGTGTGCTGATATAGCTGTCCCTGAGATGGAAACTTGTGCTTGTCCCTGTAAACAGCAGTGAGAACTGGCAGAGGCAGCTCCTTCCCAGCACCCTGGGATGTTGACACACAGGAGGGGCAGAGAGGAAGGTGCAAACAGATGAAAATCCCAGCTGAACGAGTGGGGTTTTAATCTTCTTGCACCTGTTTCCAGGAGGGAGTGTGACACTGATAGGGTGCAGAAAGGAATGTTACAACCTGGGCAGCAGGATGTGGGTGGAGGCTGCAGTCCCAGGGGTGAGTGGGGTGGGGGAGGAAGAAGCAGGAGCTTGCATCATATTTCTGACCTTGAATTTGGAAGGATTTGATATATTGAAGATGATAATTTAAGAGAAAGAAAATTATTTAGGAGATGTTTTTATGTGTGCTGTTTACTGAGGAAGAGAGGTATTGACCTGCACAATGGGAATGCAGCAACTTTTGAAATAGCTCCATTTCCAAAAGCAATTGCAGTGAGACCACAGCACTGACTCTGCTGAGAGGATTCCATGCACAGCAGAACGTGATCTTATCCCCAAGGCCAATTGCCTGGGCACAGAGAGGGGATCCAGCAGGACAGGAGCTGGATATTGAGAGTAAAACCCATCCCCAGCAGGGTTTGCTGTGGGATTGGAGAGCAGCACAGAGGGCTCAGCCCTGGAGTGCTGGTACCCCCCTGGGGAGGGGGGCAATGCACACAGGGGGCTGCTGGAAGATTTCCAGCACCACTTTATCCATTAGTACCAGGTCCCTGAAATCCTCATGGTCACAGGCTCCAGAGGAGCCTGCTTGGAGGCCAAGAAGAAGTGCACATCCCCTGTCCATGCTCCCCTTTGGGGTGACCAGGAGTGATTATATCTCAGCCGCACTGAGCAGCATTGCGGCCCTGAACAAGACAAGATTTGCAAATTCCTTGTCAGCGCCTTCATTTTCCAGCCCTCTGTTGCTCAGTGGCCTTTTTCATTCCAGCGACAGGATTGTGACAAATGGCTGAATTTCTCTGCTCTGCAGTGTTCCTGGGGAATCTGTGAACCTGCTCCTTTCCAGCACACCCCTGGGCCCTGTGCTGGGTGTTCCCTGGCCAGTGGTGGCAGCTCCAGCTGCACTCAGAGTCCTTTGAAATGATGCAGAACAGAGATGGATTTCAAATGGTGCTTAAAATCCTGTGTTATTGGTATAAATCCTGGGGTTTTTTCCCTTTTGCTCTCTTTTGGGTGGACTCCTGGCAAGTTTGACAGGAGCACGGGATATTTTTGATAAATGGCATCAGGTCTGTTAGTTCAGAAACCCCACACAGAAGCTTGTTTTTAGAAAGAGAGAAAATAAGATTAAACAGGACAGGGAATGCTGTTATGAAGGAATGAAAATATTTTCATTACCAGAGTATTTGTATGTCAACAGCTGATAGGGAATGATGTGAGACATTCCCAGAAGGACTCCCAAAGATTTTTTCATTGTGTAATAGACCAATTAGCAGAGCCCAGATTAAATGAGCAATGTCACATTGCTTCTTGCATTAAAAAAGTGTGACATTCAGTCTCTTCAGCTGGTAAATATTTGCATTTTTTATCCTTGTGACTTCAGTTATACTGCTTTCAACAGCTCTATGTTCCCAAGTAATACAGGGAAAATGGTAGCTTGTCCAGCATAACTTTCAGACATATAGATATATTTCTCCTATGTAGGATAAATTTTAAAATATTTATTAATGAGAAGCTTTGTACACTCTTGGAACACATCCACACGAGAAAAGGAGGGGATATTAAACTCTGCTAACACAGAACTTGTAATAATTTTAAGCTGACTTCATGAGTTAATAAAGGAGGAAATGAGCAAATTCAGTTTCAGACTGCTGCCCAGCTCTCCTGGAGCAGCCCTTGAACTGACCCAAAAGAAATTATTTGATTTACAGTTGTTTTCCAATATTGAAGTCGTTTGGATAAATTTTAGTCTTTTTCTAGAGAAAACAGCTGAATAAGTAGATAAAACATTAGTGCTATTAGAAAAAAATTTATTTGCAGTGTAGCTTTGTTTTCTTGGCAGCTTTTAGATTCCACTGCAGAAGAGGCTGTTTTTTTGTGAGAGGGCTCTTTTTATGAATTAATGTTGGTTTGCAGTAGGTAGAAGAAATTGTGATTGATTTCAAGAGCTTTAACATTTAATTGAATTTAATTTCTGTGCACCTTTTCTATTTCCACATCCCTGAAAATGTGCATGTGTTAATTATCAGTTGATGACTCCGCTTTTTCTCAGATGAGTGATTGAAACAGGTTATAACTCAGAATCACTTTGGAAGTGATGTGATCTGCATCAGTTACCTGAATTCATTGAAAAAAGGCAGAAGCAATGCAATGTTATTCCATGCCAGCACTCAAAGGACTTGCATTTCACAGGACACTCTTGTCCAGCCAAATCTTCACTCTGGTTCATCCACTGCCGCATTTTTACCTCATCTTTACCTTCTTCCTCAAATCTGTTTCTTTTGCTGGTGGCTCTTTCTGAATACAGAGCACAAAGCCTGTTCCTCAGCTCACAGGAACCCTTGAGAGAAGAACAGTGAATTCCATGAGAGATATTTATTAATAACACTGCAATTTGCTCCAGAAAAGACTCAGGATTCTACTGTCTGCTGCACTTAGGTATTGTCATCCTTCCCTGAGAACCTTCCAACATTGCCTCAGGTGGGAGTTTCAGCAGGGCCTAAATAACCCTAAGGAACTGCATTTTTCATCTTCACCCAGGTTACAGGGGACCTTTTTTCAGGGGTATCCAAGAGATGATTTGGGACTAAATAGAAGTTGTCCTTCTAATGGTTTTTCAGATTTTCCTCTGAGGTTCATTGGTTTCTCCTCTCCTGCTGATCCTGAGTTTGAGGAATCTGCTTTGTTACATCATCAGCTCTGAAAACAGGGAGATGATGGGAACCTGCCTTCTGTGTGCAAAAGTCATAAAATGTGTGTGCCATAAGGGAAGGTTGAATTGTGTCAGAAAATACCAGTTTTCTCCTTTTTCACCTCATCTGTAGCTGCTTAAGGTGTTTACAGCATTTGTTGCATTTTTGCACCTATTTGGAAGTGCAGATTTCAGTGCATCTCTGTGTTTCTTTGAGAGGTGTGTGCGTTTAAATGTGCGCAGGAAAGACCATTTCTCTTCTACTCTTCTTAAAATATTTTTATTTTATTTATATTCTAATATAGTAAATATTTTATTTATGGAGAGCACCTCTCTACAATAAACCTGAAATAATACAAATACAAGCATTGTTCTTCTCTCTCCCTTGCCCACTCAAAAAAATCCCAGGATGTGAAGCTCCTTCCCTGGAAATGAGTCCAGCCCTGTGGATATTCCTTGCTGCAGGAAGAAATGAGCAGGTGCCAAGTTAAATAAGGTGCTGCTTTCCATCCAAAGGGGTTAGTGTGAATATAAAAAAGTTAAAACAGTGCCTAATGTTGATTAGCTAATAGTCACGTTTGAAATAGGCTCTTCCCACCCCTGGGGTCACTTGGAAGAGGAATGACTGCAGGGATTTCACTCAGGGTGGGGAACCACAGGCAAAAATGCAGTGAATAACTTGTGTGGTATTCTACCCGCTGCTGAGGAGCCTTCACCTCTTGCTGGAGTTTTTTGGCATCTAGAAGAGCTTATCTACCAGCAACATGGAGAGTGTAAGGTGAATTGCAAAAGAGGAATGCAGACAGCTTCTCCTATCAGCACATTGTTTTGGTTAGAACTCCACTGGAGTTCTGTAAAAATGCGCTTGGGGGAAGAGAAACAAGACAAAGTCAGCCTGTCCTCTGGGTTTACTTAGTTAATCAAACAAGCTTATTGGGAAATTAACACTTCTGGGCTTAGAAAAGAATTGTTATTTTATTTTTCAGCTGTATCCAGCTGTCTGAATAACAACCAGGCACAAAAAAATCTCTTGCACTTCTGGCTGTAAATGCAGAGGTGGGGGGCCAGGAGCCTGCACTGTCAGCACTGGCATGGCAGGTTTACTTTGAGGAAGGAATATTTTTAGGCCTGACTTCTTGGACTGTGGATCTTGCAGCACTCCGGATGTTGGCAAGAGCAAAATTCTCAGCAAATCACCTTTTCTCTGACATTTTCTGCTTTATTTTAGATTTATCTGATAACTTCCACCAATATTAGCTGTTCTTTTGTGACTTCTTTAAAACCACCCTTTAAGAACTGCCTGCTTGCAAGGCTGGATGTCCTGCACTTCCCTCTTCTGAGCACACCAGTGTGACTCTCACAGCATCCTCCATGCAAAGATCCCCCTGGAAATTTCAGATGCATTTTTCAGCAGTTGATTAAAATGTGCTCCTTGTTTTCTAACTCATTTTTGCAGGGAATTAAGCCCCCCTCCCAAAAAGTATGAATCTGCTTGATGTTTTGGCTGTTTCACAGTGCCAGCCCTGAGAATCACCCTGGCTCTGCTGCCTCAGTCCTTGCCCTGGACACCCTGAACCTCTCTCCCCAAATGGTGGTGGTGGTCTCTGCTCAGAACAGCTCCTCTGCAGACACCTTGAATTCTCTTTCACCAGCCTTGTCACCATTCCCTCTGATTCCCTTTTCTTCCTTGCTCTTGGAGCTTCCCTCTTTTGTGATGTTTCCTAAGCAGCTTTAGGGGCACAGGGGTTTCAGGGCTTGCTGGCTGTTTCCAGCTGCTTTCATACCCTTTACATTCTGTGGGCTTACATTTTATCCCTGAGAAGCACTTTTCCCTCTATTTTATCCCTTCTCAGTGAACTGAAGCATGGGAAGTAAAGCCTCGAATTTTCAAATCATTTAAAGCTGTGCTAAAATCTAGGTTATCATTTTGGTGATAAATCTCTGCAGCTGGAGAGCTCAAGTGTTCTCTGCACTCATCTGTGTCCTCAAAGACAGTGAACTGGGGGAGTTTGGGGGGTTTTTTAAAGAATTTTAATGTAAATAAGCAAAATAGCAAATGTCAGCCATGCTGGGGAGCAGGGGCTGTAGATCTTTGCACTGGTTCTGTGGTGTAGAAATAAATGAACACTTGTGAATGCTTTGAATAAGGGGTGCTGTGGAGAAGCAACACCCCAGAATTGTCCCTGCTGAGCTTTGTCCTTCACCCAGGGAGGATCCCTGTCCCTGTCCTGCTCTGCCTGAGCATCCCAGAGCAGAGAACAGATTCTGTGCTGTGCTCCCTGCCTTTAAGGGAGCTGCTGGGGTGAGTGAGGATGTGTGTGGGAATGAGTCACCCTGGAACTCCGCGTTCTCTCCGGGACAGCCTTCGGGAGGAGGGGGCGGCAGCATCTGCCGGGCTCTGGGGAAGGTCACTGCAGGGAACTCCGACACTGGATCGGCCTGAGGGAGAGGGAACTCTGAGCTCCATTCCTGGAGCTGCCAGGCTAATGGGGCTGGGGGACAGGGGACTCTCAGCCCCACACTCGGGATCTGCCGGGCTCTGGGGAAGGTCACTGCAGGGATCTCCGGCATTGGATCAGCCTGAGGGAGAGGAGACTCAGCCCCACTCCTGGAGCTGCCAGGTTCTGGGGAAGGTCACTGCAGGGATCTCCGGCATTGGATCGGCCTGGGGGAGAGGAGACTCAGCCCCACTCCTGGAGCTGCCAGGTTCTGGGGAAGGTCACTGCGGGGAACTCCGACACTGGATCGGCCTGAGGGAGAGGGGACTCTGAGCTCCATTCCTGGAGCTGCCAGGCTAATGGGGCTGGGGGACAGGGGACTCTCAGCCCCACACTCGGGATCTGCCGGGCTCTGGGGAAGGTCACTGCAGGAAACTCCGACACTGGATCGGCCTGAGGGAGAGGAGACTCAGCCCCACTCCTGGAGCTGCCAGGCTCTGGGGAAGATCACTGCAGGGAACTCCGACATTGGATCGGCCTGGGGGACAGGGGACTCTGAGCTCCATTCCTGGAGCTGCCAGGCTAATGGGGCTGGGGGACAGGGGACTCTCAGCCCCACACTCACCATCTGCCGGGCTCTGGGGAAGGTCACTGCAGGGAACTCCGGCAAACCCCAACATTCCATCAGCCTGGGGGACAGGGGACTCCTGGCTCCAGGCCTGGAGCTGCCTGGCTCTGGGGAAGGTCACTGCCAGCAAACTCCGACATTGGATGGGGCTGGGGGACAGGGAATCTCAGCCCCACACTCGGAATCGGCCTGGCTCTGGGGAAGGTCACTGCAGGGAACTCCGACATTGAATCGGCCTGGGGGACAGGGGACTCTCTGCTCCAGGCCTGGAGCTGCCTGGCTCTGGAGAAGGTCTGTGCAGAGAAACCCCGACATTTCCCATAAAGAAACCCCATAAAATTCTTTTTTAAAAACCCCAAAACTCCATAAACATCCCCCAGTTCACTGTCTTTGAGGACACAGGTAGGTGCAGAGAACACTCAAGCTCCCCAGCTGCAGAGATTTATCACCAAACTGATAACCTAGATTTTAGCACAGCTTTAAAAGATTTGGAAATTCGAGGCTTTACTTCCCATGCTTCAGTTCACTGAGAAGTGCAGTAGAGGGATAAAATGAAAAGATCAGCCTAGGGGACTCTCAGCCCCACTCCTGGAGCTGCTGGCTCTGGGGAAGGTCACTGGGGACAGGGGACTCTCAGCCCCACTCCTGGCAGATACACCATGATTATATCTCAGCCACACCGAGCAGCATTGCGGCCCTGAACAAGATGAGATTTGCAAATTCCTTGTCAGCAAATGCCTTTAGGAAGTGTGGGGCAGGAAATAAAGAAAGGAGTCCCTGTCTGCAGCTCCAGAGCCATTTCTGTGCTGCCTGAGACCTTTCTTTTACCCTGTGCAGTTGAGAGACATTTCCTGAGTGCAAAGGCTTCTCGGGGACCCATGGATTTGGATCAGGCTGAAGCAGCAGGAAAACAGAGCTCAGTGTGGCATGCTGCAGGAGCATGTTTAATGTGCAGCTGTGAAATCTGGGGAGGGGAGAAGGCTGAAGATATAAGCAAATAATATAAAGAAAACTCATAAATGCTGTACATTTTATCAATGTGTTGTTCCAGTGTTAAATCTGGTTTAGACAAAAGCAGAACAAGCAGCAATGAGGTAGCTATTTCCTAGGAGCTGATTTTCACCTCATTTCAGACATGCAAATACATAACTATCTCCTATCCCACCATGTATCTTTTCCTGAAAATATATTGTGTGCCAGATGAATATTAATAATTTATTTCTCTTTATTGTAGGCAAAGAAAATATATGCAGCTTACCTAAGCACATTTTAAAAGCAAGTATTGAACAGGGGCAGAGTTTGATTAGTCATTTTCACTGATTTATTCAGAGTTTGGTTCTGCCCTTATTCTAATAAGTCCCAGGAAAATGTCCTTGGTCAAATGTATCCCTGTGGAAATCTGTTATGTTGTATTTAGTGCTTTAGTTCTAGTTCTTTTTCTTTTTTTTTCTTTCGTATTTTTTAGGATCTTAAGTGGATTTTTCCTTTAAGGATGAGAATTAAGAGAAGTTTTGCTGTATAAATTCAGAGGGAATCAATAAGGCTTCACTTCCCTTTTGTGGGGCTATGTATTAGCCAAAAACAAGATACTTTAGTGTTTCACTCCAAAAAAAAAAAAAAAAAAAAAAAAAAAAAAAAAAAAAAAAAAAAAAAAAAAGATGAAATGTCTGTTCAGCCCTGGTTTGAGCTATCTGATAGGGAGCTGGAATTTATCATTTAAGAAGCCTTGCAGTTGAACTTCAGCTCTTCTCAATGGACTAATCTTGGAGTGTCTCTATGCAGGGCCAGATTGGCCTCCTTGGTGTCAGTAATCAACAGCAAATAACTTGGGGAGGTAACTGGCAACAGAAAAAACTCTGAGCTGAGCAATCACTCTGTTCCAGCTTTCTCTGATTTCCCTCCTTTTGTATCCTTGCTTTTGCCCTTTCTCTCACATTAAAGGGTCTAATTAATTGGACCTGTTGATTACCTAGACAGCTGTCATGATTTTGTTGTTCAGTCTATATGAACAACATATATCTCTCTTTTTAGGAGGTAAATGGGTTCAGTCCAGGCAAGAGGAAGAGTACATTGTCCCTCTCTTCTTCCCGGTAATGAACTCTCCTGATGAGTGCCCTGCCTGTGGTTGTGCTGCTCCAGAAGACACTCTCTTTCTAGGAAAATACATGGAAGTCCTCAGATAGCCTGGAAAGACAATGAACACACAGATTGTGTCAATGAAAAGTCATAATTCATGTAAAAATGCAGACAGTCTGAAAAAGAATAACTGGATCAGCACAATAGTGGCAAATTCTTCTTATTTAACTACTTTGACAAGGGGAAAATTTCTGAAATACTAAAAAAAAAGACTTAGCTGTGCTATTCATATCAAATAAATCCAGCATCCCTCCAGCAAATATTTTTTCTTCATCATCCTGTGAATAACCTGAGTTAGAACAGCTGGATAAGGAACAACTCTGACTTGCAGATGCTGCAATGCAGATTATATTTTATTAAGCTGAAATGAGAGACATAGCAAACTCTCCCAGGGAGTTCAGGAGTTTCCACCCTCCTAGTAATTGCATACTGTACAGGAAATGGAGGTTAAAAAAAATTACAGAAGTCACTCAGGGTATCTCTAATAGCGTCACTGCCTTGAAACAAGTTCTCATCTCAGAAATCCTCTGGCAGAAAGAGCCAGGAATGCCTTTTGGTAGTTCTTGATATTAATCAGGAAAAAAAAGCTCCTGAGCTTCAGGGCAAACTCTGCACTGGCACCTGCATTTCACACTGAGCTCCCCAAGGTACCTGCACTGAGGTGCTGCCTTCTCCCCTTATCACCACTGCCTAAAAAGGGTGATTTGCTGCTCCTGCAAAGCACAGCTGAAAGTATTTCATGTTGTTAATCCCACAGGCAGCAGTCAGGAGCATTCTCAGCCTGCAGCTTTCATCTCACCACGGTGATGCCAGATGAAAACTCAGCGCTGGGCTGCATGGGAGCTGCAGGCTGCTCCTGCCCACAGCCCATCCCTCTCTGGGAGCACAGCTGTGCTCCAAGCTTCCCTCCAGCCACCTGGGCTCAAACTGCATCTTAAAGGCAGAGCAATGCTTTCCCCCTCCTTCCTCTCCTTTCCTTATGAATACTATTAAAAAAAAAAATTAAAAATCCAAGTCTGTGCTGTTAGCTCTTGAGAATAAGGTTGTTTTGGCAGTTGCAAGTCATGACAGTCGCTATAAAAGGGAAGCTTTATACTCAGATTATGCTTTGTGAGGTAATTCTCTAAAAAACGTGGAGTACTGGGAGTGTTTCATCCCCAGCAGTGCCAGAATGATCAGTTTCCTCTCTCGAGTGGAGAGAGAGAGGGGATTATCTGGGAAACAGAACACTTAATTTTTTGTTTTCTTCAGTGACTGAGTCATTAACAGGTGGATGGTCGAGGAGCAGAAGGTTCTGTGCCGTGTTCTTGTTTCTTCTCACTGCCTATCATTGACTCCAAATTGGCCATTAGCTTCATGTGCCTTAAAAGAGGCATTGTGTGCCCCTCCAAGGGAAGGAAATGTTTCTTTGCAATTTATAGATCAGATGCTTTCAATGTGGGCTTGACTTAGCCTGTCCAAATTCAGAAAGCTGAGGCTCTTCCAGGTCTGATATGTGGGGTGTACCTGATGGATTGTGCTGGAACTGCTTCATGATTTTGTAGGAATTGAACTCCTTCTTCAGCACAGTTACCTGGATTTCTTTATGTGTGTCAGGGACTTCACAAGCTGCCAGTGAAAAAGGGGGTGGTGAATTTTTGTGTACTTCATTTGCTCTATTTTCTATTTTCCAGAATAAACACAAGGTTGAATGTGTTCCATTAAAATGGTCATATTTGAATTTAAACTATCACAAGTGCAAAAAATCTTGTGGGAGAGGGAAAAAAAAGCTCTAAGACATGAACCTCATTGTACTTCCTTTGAGATTCCATCAGAATAGTAAATTAGTTACACTGAAACCACCATGCTACACAAAATATTTGCTTTAGTTCTGTCTTTGTTGTGTACCAGCCAAAAGTGGTGCAAGATAGAGGCTCTTAGGAAAACTGAACAATGCATAATACATAAATTGGGCAATTTAGAGCACTGGTGGGATTTTATGACTATAAAAAGTACAGCTATATTAGCTCTTGCAAGATTGGAAACAAGTAGGATGTCCAGAAAAACTTAATTTATAAAAGATTTAGGTAAATTTCAAATTAACATGCTCAAATGTCCTTAAATTGATGTGAATCTTTGACTTAGCACTCTGTCAGTAATATTGATATGCTTCAATAATTATGAGAATAATTATCAACACTTATTTGACTTACTCCTTTCTGAAAATATCTGTACAGTTAACAGCAGTGTAATTTACTTTATCTAAAGAGGAATTTGATTCTATGTATAAGGTGACACAGGTAGTCAGCAAATCTGCATTCATTAAGTTTTATTAAAAGTTCACATTTGGAGTTTGGCTGTATGACAGAATGTGGCAAATCAGAAAATACAACCTCTAACACACGTGGCTATCCAAGCTAGATAAATGGGCAAGACAGAAATAAAGTGGCTCTGTGCTAATAAATGCAAATCTATGCAGACTAAAAGTGAAAAAGAAGGTGTTTGAAGGGCACCAGATTGCTTGGTTTACATCCTGGGATCTCAGGAGATCAAGCTGTGTAGAAGGTGATATAACAAATGCTCAGATTTGTAATTTTATGCTTCAAGAAAATTACTGAAGCACTTCTATTGAAGCAAGATGCATAAGAAATAAAAATCTTACAGTGTGCACTGTACTTCCATCTTTATTTTTAATGAATTTAATTTTAAATTATAGGTCATTTTTAGATCCCATAATGTAGCCTGTGGTTTAAAATAGTTTCTCAGAACTTATTCTTTTCTTGCTGCTATTTCAGTTAAACATTCAACAAACAATAAAAGGGCATTAAATCTATATCACTGCTTCAGTGAAGGCTTTCTGTCAGTAAGTATCAACTGGCTCATTTAACAACTTGGAGTTTTTATGCTTCTTTGACATGCAGCCAACAACCAAATTCCCTGGCTCTTGTGTCCTCTTGGAGTGCTCCAAAAGGCTAAGAGCACATTAAATTGAAAAGAACTCACAGAATGCTACAAGGCCAGGCCACTGTCACATACCTGACAAAGGGCCTCCATACAATGAGTCACATCTGATGGACAGAAATGGGCTGAAAGCATCAGAATCATCTGTTGCATTGACATGTTGCTGTATTTAAAATCACATAGCAAAAGCACAAACACAAGGCTGTGGGCTGGGACCTGCTGATTCTCGTGTCAGCCAGATGTTTGCTGGCCCTGTCTGTCTCAGCTGAATGCATCAGCCTGGCCTGCCTGGGGGAGAGGAAATGGGTGACATCAGTGAAACCTTGCCTGCAGTGGGCTGCTCACTATCTCTCCCATCTGAGGCTGCTCATCCTTTCAGAAAAGCTGCTGGGAGCTGTCCTGAGAGCGGCTCTGGAGCGGGCCCAAGCTGTGTGAAGAGCTGTTGTCCTTTTGTCCCTCCTGAGCCAGCAGAAGATCCCAGCCCGTGCAGCCCCTGAGCCCATGGCCCTGGCTGTCCTGTCCCTGCCCCTGCAGGATGCTCCTGCTCACAGATGATTCACAGGCCAGGGCTGCAGGCAGGGAGGGCAGGGATGGAGCTCCCTGCCAGGAGGAAGAGCTCAGAGCTGCACAGGAGGGACAGGGAGCATCCCCTGAACAGCCCAGGCACACAGAGCTGGCGCTGCACGTGGCTGGGGAGGCACATGGTTGTCAGCAGATTCCAGAGCTCCTCACCTCTCAGAGTTTCTGGGCTCCTGGTTACCCTGCACAGGGTGCAGGTTACACCAGCTCTGGTCACTTCACCCTCAGAGACACCCTGCCCATCAGGAGAGCTTTAGGAGCAGAAAGGGAATTTTCTGCACCCAGGCAGCACAGAGAAGTTAACAAGTGCTGAACTCAAACAGGCTGTGAGCTGTGCTGGAGGACAAGGCAGAGATTAGGGCACAGTTTCTGAGGAAGGGCAAACGTTTGGGTGGACAAGGTGATCAGAAATGATAATGGGGTGGCAGCTTAGGCTGTGTGTGCTGCAGCCAATGATGTGGGCAGAATAAGGAAGGAGAAAACTGAATTTAGAATTCTTAGCCATCCTAGTCCAAAACCAGGAGTAGCTGGACAAAGAGACTGACAGGAGCTCAAGGAAGACAGGCAATGGCACAAGGATCCTGATTCACACCTTTTCCATCACTTCTGTGCTGCTCGGTTCTGTTTGCTCTGTGTTGTGTTCTGCTCAATGAAGTCTTTTGTTCTGCCCCAAAGTCCAGGTCTGTTTTGTGATTTTGTTTGTGAAAGATGCTCTGTGCCTTGGATTGCTCTCTCTGCCCTGCCTGTGCCTGCTCCAGGCCGTCCTGTCTGAGATGGGCCCAAGCAAGACATTCTATTCAGGATGTGAAAGAGCCATGGGTGTACAGGTAAATTTCTCACTCTTCATAAAATTCCATTGTGTTTGTTGCTGCTCCCTGAGCTGGCAGCTTTTATAGAATCCCTTATTTCAAAGTTTTGCTTAGTGATAGCCTCACTGCATTGATAAAATCAGGATTTTTTTTTTGTTTTTACCTTGCAGATTGCTTCATACTTCTAAATGCTTGAGTTTCATATGCCATTTTATGACAGATGATAATATTGCCATGTAATTCTCCATGGCTGACCTTAGTTTTCACTTCACTTAAAATGCATATCATGAGGAAATCTCATCTCACTCTGCACTTCTCTGAGACAGTCATGAGCACACTGGACACCCCAACTCCAGTGCAGATTCTTGTGGAAACTCCACTGTTTCCTGTGGCCAAGGACTCCTACCCCACTTATCAGGAAGTGATAATGATTTATTTCCATACTATATTTTTTATCCCATTTGAACTTAAAGCTCAGAGAGAGAAAAATTTATCATGAGCTCTCTGAGAATATAAGTGAGGTGCATGAGGAAGGTGCCTATATCTGTTTGTTTGTCTTTTCAGAGCAAATCAGTATTTCTAACATTCTGGCAGCCATTAGCTATTCCAGTCTCCTTGGTCTTGCTTAAGGTTATTTTGATAAATGTGCATTTTCTGTCCCCCTGATATGATGTATTTAAATATTCCTGCACTCTTCACATAGAAGATTTTCTTTTTTACCTTTTGATTTTCATTTTCTTCTAACAAGAATTAACTTTGTAGTTAGAGCACTGCTGTGAGGGATGTTCTCCTCCTACAAGCAGCAACATGGTATGTGTTAAGTGTTCCTGTTAGGAACATTTTGATCCAGGAACAACTCAGGAACAACCAAAGAATTATTTCTGCTCTTGTGTATATTCTGACCAAGTGCTTTGTAAATTTTTTGGGGGAAGATATGTTTGGGGCTTTTATTACAATATTATTTACAGGAAAACTTGGAAATGTGACTAGACTTTTAAAATTATATCCAACATGGGTCCTGAAAAACTGGGTGAAAAAATCAACTTGGTTAGACCTTGATTTTTTTTTAATTTTATTTTTATTTAGGAAAATAAAAACTTGAAATGGATTTCTCAAAAGCCCAACACAATGATCTTATGTGAGACAAAATTACTAATTTTCATGTCAAGGAGTTGCTCCTTGAAGGTTAAATTGAAGGTGTCTTGATATGAACAGACAATTTGAACATAAACCTTTTATTAAAAATTTCTGAGATGCAATACTTTGTTAAGAACTTATTTTCTTGAGAGAGGATCAGCTGAGCCACCCCATGTGCAGGCTGGTGGCTGTGTCTGACTGTGTCCCAGCAGTGCCACTGAGCAGCCCCTGTGCTTCAGCCTTGGGTTTGTCCAATTTTCGTGATTTGCTCCACAAAGCAAAGGGATTTGCTTCCTCTTTGTTCAATTCATTGCTCTGTTTGAGCTGTGACCTGTGCTGCCTTGATTTGTACATAGACACTTCAATAATCTCTACAGAGATAATTGCACCTCCCTTGGCTTTAGGTTTTTCTCTTCACATTTATTTCCTAAGGCTCTGCAGTCATTCCCCAGCTCCTGGCTGAACTGGTGCCCTGCTGGTTTGAAGCTGGGCAGGTGCCTCCTCTCCTTTGGATGGTTGTGGGAAATGGATTTGTAGAAAATTCTCAAAACTTGACAGCAGGCTCAAATAGTGTGTATCTGTATGTAAACTCTGAGGTAAGAAATGCTGATTTAGAAATGCCATGGAATAGGGCAGACATTGTTGAGAGAGAAATGGAACTAGAATCAAGTTTCAAAGAATGACCTGGCAAATAAGACTAGGTACTTTAGAGAAATAGAACTATAAAAAATGCATTGTAGTAGGAGCTATGAGGGGTAATTTTAGATTATTGGTTTTAAGGCATTTGCAATATGGTGTGACAAAAGCTGATATGCCAAGAAATGCTTATAATGTACTGTATTAGGAAATAGTTGGTTTCTGATTGTGATGGCATGAATTACAACATGTATTTCAGTCTTCACATGAGACTGAAAATGGAATAAAAGTTTTTAAAGCACCACTCAGTTGTCCCATCTCTGGGTCAGAAAAAGGTAAAATCCAGCAAATGGTGCTTGAGGAGAAAGATTCGTCAGTTCTTCTCTCATCTACAACCTTTTGAATGTAGCCTGAGAGAAGTGGTTGAGTCAGTGTAAAATCCTCTCTGCAGAGTGCCTAACGTTGTGTGGAAGGGGACACATTCCTCAGGAGTGGCAGAACACTGTGACACACATCACCATGACACAGAGTCTGGGGGTTTTTTGGTGGGTTTTTTTAATTGGTTATTGCCCAAGCACTTGCACTCTTTGCTGTTGTGGTGTGTGTTACGGAATTAATCAACTTTTTGGGAGCTCTGTTTTTCTGTGCAGCAGGAGCTCCCTGGAACACCACGGGGAGGAGAGACCCTACAGGATAAGGAGCAGTCTGTGTGCAGATATTCCCAGAATGGCCATTCCAGAAGAGTACAGAGCTGCTTCACCCTTCCTAGCCAATTAATCAAGTGATGGGTGTGATCAAAAGGTTTTAAATGTATCAGCCTCCCTAGAAATCACAGTCCTGACAAAAGCAGCGTTGTAGCATCCTCTGAAAGAGCAGGAATTCCTTCTCCCTGATAGTTCCTAACAAAGTCCAGAAAACCTTGCAGTAAAACCAATTTAGAATAAAGAATTCCTTTATCAAAATGATTTCCAGAATTATTTTTAATCACAGGAGATTGGGAGGATTCCAACCCATGAATGGAACCATGATCAGCAGCAGTGCCTGTCCTGGGCACTGCACAACTTGAGGAGGTGCTCACTTGAGTCTCTCCTCACAAACTAACCCAAAATAACAACGTTTCAAAAGATTTTGGAGAAGAATCCCTTTTCAGATACTTAATGCTAAGTAGTTAAAAAAAAAATCCTTTTTCTTCACAAGTGGCATCCCATCCCCCTCCAGAAAGGCACAGTCTGACATCTGCTACTGCTGCTGCTCTGCCTGTTATTATTTGTCTTAGAGCCTCTGCCCATTCCTTTGCTTCTACAGCTGCTGCTGGTGTTTCCTCTTGGTGCTTCCTGCCTGCCTGGCCTGAATTCCTAAATGTGACACCCTCTTGGCCCTCTGGCTGGCTGCCCAGCTGGTTCAGGGCTGGCATCCAGTGACTGCAGCGCTTGTTTCTGCACTCAGAACATGAAATAATATTTGGGTTTCATTTTCTTTCGAGAAGCTCTTCAAGACCCTTTCATGAGGGTAATCTATTATTTTTTCATGCTGACCCTTTGATCTGTGGAGGATCTTGTACCCGTGTGAGAATTGCCAGTGCCTGCAAGGGAAACTTGGGGCCAATTTCCTGCTGCAAAAGCCTTGAGGAGCTGCCTTGGGTGGGGAAGGGGAAGATGACTGCACAGCCTTGCCCTGGCAGCATCCCTGATGTCTCTGTTTGCTGTAGACACTTCCCAGTAGAGGGGAGAAAAATGCAAGGAGGAATTCAGGCTGTGCCTTGTCTCTTGCTCTTTCACCTCAGTGTCCCTCTGGAAGCCCAGAGGAGGAGAGGTTCATGGTGAGTCCTCCTCCCCAGTGCCCTGGGAGATGTTTCCTTCAGCCTCCAGGAGGAGAGGGAGTGCCTGTCTGGGCCCTTTCATCAACAAAGATAATAGCTAAGAACTGGAGAAGAGGCAACTGGAGCTGCAGAACCTTCTCCTCTGTCACCTTAAATTTCTCACATTTAATGAACTTCATAATGCAGTGCTGAATTTAACCACATTAAGGACTACATGGCCAAGGTATTTTGGCTTTTGGGAACTGACAGATGAGAACCTGGCCTCTGGAAGATGAGACATTTGAAAGAGCCCACAGTTTATGGCAACAGCTTATCAGCAAAATCCCCATTTGGCTGATATGAGGTTTTTCTGGTTTTATTAGATCACCTAGGAAATATTCCTGTCTTCTGTACTAGCACTGGCCCTTGCCAACATCCTGAAGGGTGGGGAACCTGCTGACCTGATTATTTGGAAAAGACAACTTTTCTTTTCCTGTCCTGAAGTTACCAGCTGTATTCTATTAATGGCCAAAATAGACTTCTGATGTAATATTATCTTTTCAGCTGTGAAACAACACCTATCCCATGTAGATTTTTTAAACTTGGAACCAAAATAAATCCTTGCTTAGCTACAAGGATTTATTGTAGTATGGGTGGTGGATTTATTGTGGTATGAGTAGCCTGATGCTGGCTTGTGCACAGAGTGGCTAAATTGAAGCATTCCGGCTCCAACCTGATGTTCCCACTTGTCTGTCATCTGGATGTGGAGCATTTTTTTTGCACTGGATAAGAGTAAGATGTTATTCTAGGAGATAACACTGTGCAGGCTAGTAATCACTTTTTTATGGATGAAAGTATTTCCAGAGCTACACCACGTCCAGCACAGAGAATACCAGGGAAAGGTTCATCTGAAATGGGCACAAGGAGTGACATTGGAAGGGATGCATGGAGCTGTGCCCCACCAAACAATGGCCAAGGGCTCCTGCTGTCTTCTAACCCAGAAGACTCAGAAATTACATGGAAATACCACTAAATTAAAAGGGAAAAAGCAGTTATCACCTCTTTTTCTCCTGAAGTTATTCAGTTAGCTCTGTTGAAGGAGCTGAAGGCAAGAATAGACCCAGGTTTGAAATGCCAGGTTCTGCAGACAAACAGTTTCCAGGGGCAGGGATCAGCCTGTGCAGAGGCACAAGGTTTGTTTCTTGCAGCTGGCCTTGAATGATCATTTCTCAATGTTTTGCTGTCATGCTGCCCACACCACAGGTAAGCAGCACCTAAAACATTCTCAGGACAAGGAAACGAATGGATGTGGAAAAAATAAGTTTGAATTTGTGAGACAAAAATGTGTAACCAATAAAGCATTTCATCTTCATGTAATTTTGTGTCAGTACAATGTAGTGGGGAAGATCAAGAATAATCTTTTGCCAAAAAAAGCTAATTTTTAAGAGAACCAAGCTGCTGAGTACTGTCATGACTCATATTCCTTAAATCTGTATTTGCCATACTCAGATTACTATCAAAATATAAGACAGATACTATGAAGAAAATCTGCAGCTTTTAAGAATGTTGAGTAAAAGCCTGAAAACACAGGATGTGGGTAACAGTGCACTGCAGTCCTGCAGAGAGGCTTGTGGTGAACTTCCACCAGAAAATTCCTTGGAGACTCCTGCTCCTCCATTTGGAATGTTCTGGGCACTGCCAGGGGCTTCACAGGTGGGTGAAATTCTATTGCCTCTCCCAAAAAGCAAGAACAAGCACAGGAGGGGTTAATTTTGACTTTTAGTCCATTCTTAGAAGGTATCTTGGGAGTGTGCTTGACAATCTCAATTTGACACCTGTATATATATATTTATTTTTATTGGAACCTAGAATTACATTGGATTTTAAGTGATTCCGTTTGGTTTGTAAAATGATATTTTGTTTACATTGGTTCTTCTGGTTTGTTTTCAAAATGTTGTTACAGTGAGCTCTTAAATATTTTAATTAGCAGCACATTAAAAAATACTGTTTTCAGGGAATTAAGTCATTTAGAACCAGTTAAGGCCCTTCTGTATCACTTTAACCTGAATCTAGGCTGCTAATCCTGTTGAATAACAAAAACACTGAATTTCCCTCCCTGGTTGTAGACTCAGGCAGATGCTCATGAATAAAGTGCACCTTGAATGTCACTCAAGGGAAGAAGCATTAAAAAATTAAATTTTCTAATTATCTCTAAAAGATAATTAATTCCACTGGTGTTGGTTATGTGGTCTAGTGGAATTTCTGAAATTCCTGGGGTATCTGCTTGTTTCATATGATATTTCTAATGATGTCCAATAAAACACTCTCAGAATGTTCCTTCAAGCTGAAAAATGCTTTTGGTTTTCCCATACTTGTAAATATTTGAGTACCTTGATATTATTTCATGGCTTTCAGTGTCATGTATTAAAAAAAAAAATTCCCAAATCCATTAGGGTGTCTTCTCATTGCTTTTATTGAATATTTGTCAGAACTTTGGGGGCCGCACAAGAACCTCAATGTGTGAAATGCATCATTTACAGCAATGGCTGCAGGTGTGGCCATGCAGAAACCTCAGCATATAAAAGATAAATATGTACATTGCCCATTCAGCTGGGCTTTGGTCTGACCACACCAGTGCTGCCTTCCCTTGGGGAGGGCTGGGATCTTCCTCCCATTTTCCTTTCTCCACAGTTCCCTGTCACAGACATCTTTTATGAAAAATCCTTTCCTTAGGATTTTTCCTCCTGAGAAGCTGAGAGGCCTCAGGAACAAAATGTAAACATTGATTATCTGCTGCTGTGGAATGCAACAGGTGCATCTGGGATTGGCCTATGTTAGATATTTTTAATTAATGGCCAATCACAGCCCAGTTGGCTCAGACAGAGAGCCAAGCCACAAGCCTTTGTTATCATTCATTCCTATTCTATTCTTAGCCAGCCTTCTGAAGAAATCCTTTCATCTATTCTTTTAGTATAATTTTAGTATAATATATATCATAAAATAATAAATCAAGCCTTCTGAAACATGGAGTCAGATCCTCATCTCTTCCTTCATCCTCAGACCCCTGTGAACACTGTCACAGTTCCCCTCGTTTTCTCCTTGGTGTCAGCGCAGGTTTTGAGCCTCCATCCAAATCTGTGCTGGTTTTCCTTGTGTTTCTGGACTTTTGCTGTGTGTGCTGAAAGCCAAGGCACTGAGCATCAGCTGCAGCTCCCCCCAGCCCAGCCCTGCACTTTTCTGCTGCCTGCCACCTCTCAGTTCTGTGCTGCTCTGCAGGATTCTCCCTCCTGGATAAAAGGCACAGCATCAGAGCCCCCGGCTTCAAAGAGCTCCATTATCCCCTGGATCCCAAACTGCCCTGCTTGTTTTCAGGCCTCTCCCCTGGATTCGTGGCAGAGCTGCAGCCTTGCCAAACAACCTCCCCTCTTTGCTCTCCCCTGCTCAGCCACAAGTGGCCTTCCCTGTGACCCTGCTGCCTCTGCCACCTGGAGCAGCCTTCCTGTGCCTGCTGCCTCTGAGTCACCAGCTGCATTCCAAATGCCATGTGAAAGCCTAGAGCTTCAGCCTTGCCTTGGGACAATCTGCAGCAGCTTAAGGAAAACAACCTCTGGCTGCTACCCAAAGAGGGTTCAATAATTATTTCTCTAACCCTCCTCAATGTAAAAAGGTTGGGCACCAAAAACAAATAGGAGGAAGACCCCACGCATATTATCCATATTGGTTGGATTTTTATCCAAGAGGTAACAGGAATAAAATAAAATATAAAATATAAAATATAAAATATAATAAAAATAAAATCACATATATTATATATTATATATTATATATTATATATTATATATTATATATTATATATTATATATTATATATTATATATTCCATTATATGTATAATATATAACATATATTGACAATTGTCAATATATATTATATATTATATATTATATATTATATATTATATATTATATATTATATATTATATATTATATATTATATGTTATATATTATATGTTATAAAATATAATCTTGACAGTTTCCTCTGCTGCCTGCAAAATACAAAATAAAAAATGTCTATCCATACAAACAAAACATATTGGTATATTGATTTTTTTGTTGTTGTTTGCTTCTCTGTAATATTCCCATCAACTCCTGGTTCTTAAGAATCATTTCAGAGCAGGTGTATGTTAAGCAGTAGTAAGGACAGAGTGTACTGTTCAAGCAGAAATAAGGTTAAATACCCATCAAGAACAGGATGATTGGAAGAACTCACTTAAAGCAATTCCCAATTCTGTGCTGCTGAGACCCTCCCTGTTTTAGAGCCTCTGCCCCATTCTGGTGAAACTCTCTCCAGACCATCCCCACGGGTGATGGATGCACTTCAGTTCTTACAGGAGGTATTTTCCATCCTGCTCTCTGCCAGGGACAAGGCAGCACCAGGCAGGTTTCCAGGCTTCAGCAGAGTAAAAGAAAGTTTGATTCAAATTAACATGGCAGGCAAAAAGCATTTGGGAGCCACTTTCTAGCAAAGTCCTTGCTAATGCTGAGAGGAGCAGAGCAGGGAGGGAGATCACAAAGTCATCCTCAGTGTTTGCTTCCAGCATTATTTTTACTAACTGCTCACTGTTTTGCTCTCTTTCTAAAGTTCTCAAGGGCCCATTTTCCCTGTAACTTTCCATCTTTTTCTCACCGCTGCTTGTGGCATTGCTTGTGAATGCTCATCCCAGCCAGCCTGGAGCAGCTTCTGCCTTGTGCCTGGGGAAGGCAGCACCCTGCTTCCAATTAGCAAGGCAAGGAAGCTCTGCAGAGCCTCCTCCTAACGAGAAACACCTCTGGTGTTCTTTGTTTGTGTTTGGAGCCTACTGTCCCTAGTCGAGCTCAAGAGATTGCTGTGCTTGGAACCAGATACGCAGATCTTGTCTTCATTAGGAAAAAGGTGGTTTAGATGTCTCGCTAAAGGGATTCAAAAGACTTGAGCTTAACACAAATCAGTTGCTGTTTTTAAAAGGGCGTTGTTAACTTTAAATAGCTAAAATAGATTAAAACAGCTGCTGTCTTTGGTAAGGCTGTAGCAATGGCTAAAATCAGGAAATAGCCGTGGTGTGGCTCAGCCAGAAACTGCCAGACAGACTCTCTAGGCCAGCCAGGTGAGCTCTTCTTTCTGCTGCTGGGGCCACTCAGGATTTCTTTTCCACGCCTGGAAAGTGCTTTGTGTGAGCACCCAGGGGTGCCTGCCTCGCCTGGCAGGGTACCTTGTTGTATAAAACACAACAAAATGGTGAAATAGTGTCAGAACTCAGCACATCCCTCAGAGAGTCCAGAGTTGCCAAGGACCCCACCAGGGGGCTCAGAGACCCTGGCACACAGCCCAGAAGACCTGGGGGTTTGATTTTGACCCCTGGAGCAAGTTGCCAGCTTTGTATGAGGACATGAAAGTCACACAGGTTTGAATAGTGTAATAACAAAATGATCACAGGGTGAAAATGTAGATTTTAGGATTTTTGGTATGGGGGTTATGGGGACAAGATGGAGCAATCAGGGCATGTCCAGCCTTTCTCCTTCTTCTTCTTGTTCTCCATTTTCTGCAGTGATGTTGGCACTTTGGGGTTGGTTTAGAGTAGAAGCTCACTGTCTAACACAGGTGATGGGTATTGGGAATTAAGTGTAAATATGTTATATGTAGTTTGTAGTATAAAAGGACAACACAGAGTGCCTGTGGCTGCCCTGCTGAGCAGATCTCAGCTGGGCAGAAAGAAAATTTTATAGATAAGAATTAATAAACAACATCAAGACCGAAAAGGGAAGAGTGCAGACTCGTTCTTCAGTTGTGTGGGCCAAAGCAGAGACATCCTGCACATCTCAGGGCAGCAATTATCAACAGCAACCTGAGAAAATAGGACTTGTACCTTTGAGCAAGTTCCCTGTTCCTCTACTTGTAACTTTTTGTTGCTCTTTACTCTGTGTGAGTGCTCAATGGGTAGGAAATTCCTTCATGAGGGTTGATACAACCCCAGATTTCCCCTTAGGCCCTAGAAACTTTGTTCTCCTAAAATTTTACATGAAGAGGAAAAATTGTCAACCATGAGGGGAGAGAAGAAAGTCACCATCAATCTGAGTGATAAAATGATGTTTGCCCATAGTAATGAAGTTTTTTCTGTACCGGACTGGGCAGCTTTGTCCAGATTAAATTTCAGTGTCATTCAAAGTTTGGGTCTCTTCCTTTTCTCTTTTAGTACTGTGGGCATTGCAACTGCTGATGTGAACAGTTGTTCCCACACCATTATACTGTTTATGTTATTAACCCTAATATAAGCCAGTCTTAATGGGGATAAAAGTCCTTAACATCTCCTTAATGCTTTCTTCAGCCACTTCAGTTGCTTCATCTCTGAATTAGAATTACTTACACACTGCTATTGTATTTAAATACAACACTTACTTATCTGTGGGTAAATGCTAGTTTGGTTCCAATTATTGCACTGGAAGCCTGAGGCTAGAGTGAGGTTATTGCTTAAATAAAATATTAGAGGAAGGAGGCCATTTGGCTGGTTTTGTTCAAAATCCTGGGGTGATCATTTGTGTAAAACCACTGAAGGCTCATACAAATGACACCTGAATAAGCTCCAGGGAGAATGGTCATCTCAGTTCACGCTAGAAAAACCCCAGCTTGAGAGTCATTAATAAAGCAGGAGAGCTGCAGAAAAATTCCCTTCTGCATCTCCAGTAAGAGATTGAGGAATAGCTGAAGCAGCTAAGAAATATCACTCATCACTGCTCCAAAATCTAAGGAGAGTGGGGTTGGGGGTGCAGCTGAGAGGCTCTTGGAAACTTTTGAAATTGTTTTCAAGGTTATATTTAACCTTCATTAAATGTTCAAGTAAGTGAATAT
Source organism: Melospiza melodia melodia (assembly GCF_035770615.1). NCBI lineage: Eukaryota > Metazoa > Chordata > Aves > Passeriformes > Passerellidae > Melospiza > Melospiza melodia. The sequence goes on along the minus strand of NC_086205.1, from coordinate 5,888,310 downwards.
TTTGGTTTATTAAGTGGGGTTCAGGTTGCAGTACAGACCACCACTCATTTCTGCTTTAATCTTTGCACTTATGGGAAATATTTGCCAAGTTTAGACACTGTTTGCTCTCTTCCCGGTCTCTTGATTTAAACCCGGCAACAAAGCAAAAAACTTTTGAAAAGTCCTACTTACATCTGATATAAACTAAATCTGTGTTGATATTAGCTTTTCTGAATATCTAGGAATTTCTGCATTCTAATATCTTTGAAGTTCTGGTTTGTGAGCTTGGCTACTGTGGGCAGTGTGTTCCTGGATGCCAGGAATGCCAGGCTGTGCCCAGCACTTTGGATTCTGACTTCTATCATGTACCCAGTTCTGAACTGAGAATTATAACAGTCCAATAATTTTTGGTGGTTTGTTGTTGTTGTCAGTTTTTTGTTTGTGCTTTGTTTTGTTTGTTTGTTTGTGGGGTTTTGGTGGTTGTTTGTTTTTGTTGGGGTTTTTTTGGGGGGCACTATTTTGGGGGGTTGTTTTTTGGAGGCTTGGGGGTTTTTTGTTTGGTTTTTGCTTTCTATACCACAGGAAACAGTATTGATGACTTGTAAGTGTGTACTACAAACATGTTAGTCAGGCATGGCTGGCACAGCAGCAGGTACCTGCAAAGCCACCCAGTGCTGGGTGACACACAGCTCTGGCATTTCCTTCCAGGGGAACCTGAGGTGCAGCTGCTTCCCTCTGCTCCCTCTGGGGCTTGCCTTACCAAAAGGCAGACCAGCATTTTGGAAAGGTCCATGGTGAGGTTTGATTCCCCAGCATTCTATTTTCCCATCAGCTCTACCTGCTGGAGTGTGATTTGGTGGTGTGGACCTGCACAGGGGAGGATGAAACAGGAAAGCTTTATCAATATGATTGTTTGGTGAAAGATTTTGAGAATATGGAAACTATAAGAGAGATTGAAATGAAAGTAAGCTTTGAGATATTTTAGTTACTCAACAACTGGAAAGCAATGGTATGGTTGTTTGAAGGTAATTTTTTTTTGATAGAACAACACCCTCTGCTTGCAGACAGCTCCAAGGGTCACAGCAGACCCTACCAGCTTGGTAGAAGAGGTTTAAAGAGGAGTTTTTAGGGTTTAAAATGTAACACAGTATGGTAATGTAATGATTCTTATAGGCTGTATGGAAATCCTATGGGATTTGTATCTTGTACTAGATTGGTTAGTGAGAATCAGAATATTCAACACAGAAGAAGATTTATGGTATTGTAACGGGAACTTCATACTCTCTCACTCTCTTATCCTCTCTTTTACTCTCTCATCCCCTTTACCTTGCCTTCTCTCTTTCCCTTTCTCTCCCTCTCTGGGGCCTGCTCTGAGCTGTGGCTGCAGCTCCCAGCAGGACCCTGCACCCAGGCCCTTTGCAATAAACCCCAAATCCCAGCAGGGCCCTGCACCCAGGCCCTTTGCAATAAACCCCAAATCCCAGCAGGGCCCTGCACCCAGGCCCTTGGCAATAAACCCCAAATCCCAGCAGGGCCCTGCACCCAGGCCCTTGGCAATAAACCCCAAATCCCAGCAGGGCCCTGCACCCAGGCCCTTGGCAATAAACCCCAAGTTCTCAGCCCTGGCTGCAGAGATCTCTGCTCTCCGTCCATCCCCACCATCCCACCCCGACACTCCTGCAGCAGACCCATGGAAGGAGGACTGAAACCCTTTCAAAGTGGCCAGACCCAGTCCAGACACCTTGCTGGTGTTCTCACCCTGCCAGAGCTGAGCTGTGGGGCTGTGTAGCTCACAAACAAAGGACAAAGCTATGATTGCTCCCTGGAGCAGCTGCAGTCCAAGGCTCCACTGCTGTGATGGGGCTGCTGGAAAGGCCAGGAGGCCTCCAGGGCTCTGCTCCTCCTGCCCTGGGAGTGTTCCTCATTCCTGGCACTGCAGGCTGCTGCAGCCAGCCCTCCCAAGGGAGCTGGACTGGCCTGCCAGGGGCTGGGGACACTCCATGGCTCCAGAGCCAAGCTGTGAGTGTCTGAAAACAGCCCCAAAGCCTCCATTCTAGAGGAACACACTGCTCTACAAAGCCCCCTGCCCACACCAGGGCACCGGAGCCAGCTCTGGGAAAGGCCCATGCTGGGAACAACATCCTGCTCCTTCTGCTGCCTGCTTGTGGGAACCCAGAGCATCCCTGTGGCTGTCCAGGATGGCCAGGACCCTGCCAGGGGGCTCAGAGACCCTGGCACAGAGCCCAAAACACCTGTGGGTTTGATTGTGACCCGTGGAGCAAATTACCAACCTTAGATGAAGATCAGCAAGCCACAACAGTTTAGGTAGAATAATAGTGAAGTTATCACGGGGTGGAAAAGTAGATTTTGGGGTTTTTGGTATGGGGGTTCAGGGGGCAAAATGGAGGGAACTGGGTGTGCCCAGCCTTTCTCCTTCTTCTTCTTGGCCTCCATCTTCTGCTGTGATGGTGGCAGTGCCAGATTGGTTTAGAGTAGAAGCTCACTGTCTAACATAGGTGATAGGTATTGGAAAGTAGGTATTGGAAAGTAATTGTAAACATTGTACAGGTAGTTTTTAGTATAAAGACATAACACTGCCCTGGGGGCAGGCAGAGTGCCTGGAACTGTCCTGCTGGATGGACCTGGGCAGGGCAGGAGTAAAGTTTTTATAGATAAGATACAATAAACAACGTTGAGACCGAGAAATGAAGAGCTCTGACTCCTTCTTCAAGCACCAGGATGGGAAAAGAGACTTTGGAACTTTTGTCAGGGTCATTCTGACAAGCAAGAGATCCCAACACCTGCTCACTCCTGATGCTCTCCAAGGTGGAGACAGCCTGTGCTCATGGAGGGGAAAGAGCAGGAGAGGTTGTTCTGGCCTGTGTTATTTAGGAAGTCAGGCTGCATGTTACATGATCACCTCACAATCTGTAACCATAAAGTGCTGGGGCTGGTCCTGCTCACACATCTCAGGGGGCTGGAGAAGTGTCCAGCCCTTGTGGAGAGCTGTCCCCTCCCTGGTACCCGAGTGTCCCCTGTGCTGTGCCCTCAGGGCTTGGCAATATTCCTGTTCATGGCACCAAGGGGAGGGGAGGGGACCCTGCTGGGGACTGCTGTGAGTGCCAGATGCAGGGCTGGGGCCGGCTCTGGAGCATGGGGGACACGGGGCAGGAGGGGACACGGGGCAGGGAAGAGACACAGTGTGACGGTGTTCACAGCGGTCTGAGGATGAGGGAAGAGATGAGGATCTGACTCTGTTTCAGAAGGCTGATTTATTATTTTATGATATATATTATATTAAAACTATACTAAAAGAATAGAAGAAAAAAAAATTTATCAGAAAACCTAGCTAAAAATAAAAAATGAAAGAATGATAACAAAAGCTTGTGGCTCAGACTCTCTGTCCGAGCTAGCTCACTGTGATTAGCCATTAGTTAGAAACAACTAACATGAGCTAATCAAAGATTTACCTGTTGCATTCCACAGCAGCAAATAACCATTGTTTACATTTTGTTCTTGAGGCTTCTCAGCTTCTCAAGAGGAAAAATGTTAAAGAAAAGATTTTTTCATAAAAGATGTCTGTGACAACACAGGACAGAGAGGGGACAACCGCGGGAAGCTCCTCACAGCCACGACACGAGGACTTTGCTTTCCTTCCAAACCTTTCCTTCCCAACCTTTGCTTTCCTTCCAAACCTTTGCTTTCCTTCCCAAACATTTGCTTTCCTTCCCAAACTTTGCTTTCCTTCCCAACCTTTCCTTTCATTCCCAACCTTTGCTTTCCTTCCCAACCTTTACTTTCTTTTCATTCTCAACCTTTGCTTTCCTTCCCAACTTTGCTTTCCTTCCCAACTTTCCTTTCCTTCCCCACCTTTGCTTTCCTTCCCAAACCTTTGCTTTCTGAGCTGTTCCTGCAGCTGGGTAATTTTTCATTCAGAAGAACAAAACCTAATACATTAAAATTACAGGAAAAAACCCAAACCCCAACCTTCTAATATAGCAAATTATCCCTCATACAAAGTCAGTATTTGGTCTCACTTCATCTCCAGTGCTTTTTCTGCACTTCCAGAGATGTCTGGGATTTCTTCCCTGTTTCTTCTCTTCCTATAACTAGAGCTGGGTGATGCTTTGCAGCTCTCTGTTGTTATTCACCAGAAATGCAAGTTCTAAAATCCTTTACTAAATTCAAAGTTTCTAAGGAATAAGTGAATCTGTTTTTTTAAGAAAAGGCAAACACAAAACCAGCTCTTGCAGTATTTAAATAAAGCTTACATTTCTTATTTCAAATTTTTATTTAGAAATCTAAAATGTTACTTTAGATAATTCTATAGACTGGGAAAACCAACAAGATTTAATCAAGATTTCATTTAAGTCAGGAAAAAAATTTTAAAAATCTCTAGAAATAGAAATTAGTTTCTTAGAGCTGAAAAAAATAAAAAGGTGAAAAATCCATTCTTAAACCTCTGATTTAGTCAGTAAACAAAACTTATTTTGTTCTAGACATTGATCTCTGGATCTAGTGAGGTGATAAATCTTTGTCCAGCTTCTCTTAAAATAATTAAGACATATTTTCTGTATATTACATTTCCTGGTAATATGATAGCTCCTCTTTTACATAATGCTATTTCAGGATTTATAAGACTGGGGGTAATTAATTTTAATATAATTATTTGTTACCGACTGGAGATCATGAACAATAGCACAGACTAAAAGGAGAGTTGTTCAGGAAGCAAGGATAGAAGGAGTAGATTTTATTTTTTCAAAGTAGATTTTTTTTTTTTTCAAATGCTTTCACTAATAAATTTTACTAAAAGAGAAATTCAGACAGGAATGCAGGCTGAGCTCTGTCTTGGCAGGAGTGGGCACTGCCTGCAGCCATTGTCCACACAAAAAATCCAGCCTGGGAGATTTTGGGAGCTCTCTGCTGCAGCAGCAGGGACGTGAGCTGCTGCCTGGTACAAATTTCAAGCAAATAAATGGTGTGCATGAATAAATCAAACCAGCACCACCATCACAGAGAGCCCACAGCCTTGCCAAGATCTGTGCAATCACTGGGCTGGTCACTACCTGAGAACTGCTCTGCCTCTCCTGACATAATCCCTGTTTTTTGCTAAATTCACAAAAGCCTCCAAACTATCTGCAGTGATCAAGTCCTGATTACAGTCTGCAGATGAATTGAGAGGTCCTGTTCCATAACCTCTGTGTGACTTTGAAATGCACACTCCACTCCAGGCAGAGCCTAACACAATCTGTTTCCACTGAAGGCAAGCACCACTGGAAATATGATTACAATAATTGTATTATGAACATGGCATTGTCGTGATCAAGCGAAGGGCTCCAAAATGTAACTGATAAAATTGCAGCTTTGACCTCCATCCCCAGCTCCAAAACTCGCTGCAGTTCAAATATCCCAGTGCTCTGGGCTCGTTAGCACAAAGCAGCCCCAGCAGCTCCAGCCCTGCTCCCAGGAGCCGCTTCACAGACAATAATCGGGTAAACAAGAGCTTGTGGGAGGGGAGAAACTGGATCCAGCTTTTGATGTCGCTTTAGAGCGTCAAAGGCTGAAATCTTGTGCTGTAACAGTTCCATCAATTCCCCAGAGCCCGAGCAACGCAGAATTCGATTTGAAATTCCTGTGTAAACACGCTGGGGCAAATCCATGGTTGATGTAAATTGTTGTAACTTCCTTGGCTGTGTTGGTATCACTGAAACCAATGAATTTGGGGCTGTTTGCACCGTATGAGGATTCATCCTCTTCACAAATATTTATGCAAAAAACGAGACAATTGTAGCAATTTAAAAATATTTTAATGTGGTGTTCCAAATCATGCAGGACAGCTTCTTCTTTGTTTTCTTATCCTCTGGCTTCCTTCAGGTCCTAGTCTGAACTTCTCAGCTAAATATGGAAAGAAATGTGCAAACTGTACCAGTCCTACCATTAGTTTCAGCTTGCAGAAGTGCCATTGATACAGACTCCTGCATTTATTTGGGGTGGAAAGTGTCTATTTAAATTGTGAGATCAATCGTCAAATTAGATGTGTGACTGCACACATCGTTCCAGTGTTTATTTTCTTTTCTGGCACACTTGTGGCTCCTTGGGTTTGAAGAATGTAACTCAATTGGAATGAGCCTCAGTGATAAAATGGCCATCACATAAGACGTCTTTGTGTTGTTTTGAAATGTACTATTACAAGGCATTTTAATAAACTTTGTTTTTATTTTCCTTGATTAATAACACATTTGCTGGTGAATTTTCTGGGATGTTTGATTCATGGTCTTTCCTTTCTTTCCCTTAGAACTCCTTGGTGGCAGCAGCCTCCAGGAGGCCTTGTGGGACTATCCCATGGCGAGCTGACCTGGTCCTGCCTCTGTCCAAGTAATTTTAGTCGCACTAACACTTTTGACCCCTGGTGTCATTGATAAGCTCCAGAGCACCGAGTGCTGGGTCAAAAAAGTTTTGAAAGGTCTGCAGAAAACTAAATGCTTAAAGCCATGTGATTGATACTTATTTGTTTTAATTATGAATATAGAGAATAATACTGTCACTTTCTCTTCTCTGCCCGTTCACACTGACAGAGGAGCTGATTTATGGATAGTAGATACATTACATGTAATAAAAACTGCCAGTGGTGTAAGGGAGAATATTCTGGTTTCATCTTCTCTGCTCAATAGCTGATAGGATTTTTACTCATTCTTCAGCTGTGCAGTTTAGAAGACTCTGAGTGTTGTGCAAGGCATTAAACAACAGCAGTTGATCACTTCTGCTAATATGGTTTCACTATAAGATACTGTCATCTTCTTCTGATTGGCATTTGCCTCTCAGAAAATTGTTTGGCTAACGCACTGCTTAATACTTTCATTTTCTCTTTTCCTTTTTTCTTCTTTTTTTTTTTTTTTTTTTTGGTTGAAGCCGGCTTTTATCTTTAAACTGTTATTATAAAAGCAGAAAACTGTGTCCCTTTGAACTCATCTTCTGATGTCATAAGAGCTGGGAGCTGACATGAATTACACTGTGAAAATACTGACATTTAGAGCTAGGTACCAGCATGTGCTAAAACCCAGTAACATATGAGGCGCAGCAGAACATTTCTTTTACCGTGGTGTTATTAGTGGCAGGCTCTTTGGTCTGAACGCCTTTGATAAGTGAAATTAGCACGCTGTTTTTCCAGCCTAAGTATGGTAAATTCTTTCCCCTTTTGGGGTCAAAAAATATAAATATTAAAGAAAACTCCGAGCGTCGCTATTTGCAAGGTTACAATGTTTGTTATTAGAGCCGCAGAATAGGTTCAGCCTTTCGGAGAAGACAGTGAGAGGGAGCCCTGGAAGGACAGGAACATCTCTATTTGCTGGCAGCGTGCCTGGACCAGACCTGCTGCTCCCAGTGCCACCCTGATGGCACGGCAGGGAGATCCAGCCCAGCTATGCAGAAGGAAAACAGGCAGCAGATCAATGTTTCACAACACCAGAGGGGAGGGAATTGCACGGGGCTCTGTGCAGGAAGCCGGCTCTGTGCTCAGCCAGAAACCCCAGGATGCTCCCTGGGATCAGGGCCCTGATCTCCATCCCTCCCAGGGGAGCAGCCCAAGGCAGGAAGCTTTTTGCACTTCTTCCTCTGAGTGCCCCAGAGATGTCCCACAGGGAAGCCTGGTTTCAGTGCTGCATTCCTCAGCACAAATAAAGCACAGCTTTACAGCCTGACTTGTGCAAGGCCTGGAAGGAGACCCTTATGGAGCCCTCCAGCACAGGTACACTGAGGCAATAGGGAAAGTACCATTTCCCTTAGACTTGTTGTTTTTAATGCAACAGGGATATGCCTTGCATGAAGACAAAGTGGATTTTGGATCTTAAGTAACATCAGAACATGTAATCCCTACATGGATTTTGGATCTTAAATAACATCAGAACATGTCATTCTTACATGGATTTTGGATCTTAAATAACATCAGAACATGTAATCCCTACATGTATTTTGGATCCTAAGTAACATCAGAACATGTAATCCTTACATGTATTTTGGATCTTAAATAACATCAGAACATGTAATCCCTACATGGATTTTGGATTTTAAGTAACATCAGAACATGTAATCCCTACATGGATTTTGGATCTTAAATAACATCAGAACATGTAATCCCTACATGGATTTTGGATCTTAAATAACATCAGAACATGTCATTCTTACATGGATTTTGGATCTTAAGTAACATCAGAACATGTAATCCCTACATGTATTTTGGATTTTAAGTAACATCAGAACATGTAATCCCTACATGTATTTTGGATCTTAAATAACATCAGAACATGTAATCCCTACATGGATTTTGGATCTTAAATAACATCAGAACATGTAATCCCTACATGGATTTTGGATCTTAAATAACATCAGAACATGTAATCCCTACATGGATTTTGGATCTTAAATAACATCAGAACATGTAATCCCTACATGGATTTTGGATCCTAAGTAACATCAGAACATGTAATCCTTACATGGATTTTGGATCCTAAGTAACATCAGAAAATTACACAGCACTGTGCATCCCCTTAAAGAGGGCTGAGTTTAGCACCATTTATTTCCACCTATATCCCTCCTCTAACTGTGCCTTGTATAAACACAATCAAAACTCCAATTTTGATTCCATCAGGCAATGTTCCTGATTGTGTTAATGGATATTATCCTTCCCATGAGCATATGGAAAGCTTGGAGATGCTTCCAGCAACCCAAGGCTGGAAGCATTTTGCAGAGTTTTGTTTTTGCAGAGAGCTTCCTCTGGGTGCCTGTTTGCCCTGTTTGTTCCAGGATTACAGGACATTCCTATTTTGGGCTTACCTAGAAACAGAGCCAGACAAAGCTAAAAAGATAAAAGCAGATGCATTTAATGAAAGGTCTTCAGGTACTTTAAGGGCTCCCCAAGGGGCTACACCCAAGGTAGACAATGTTGAGTTTTTCAGACAATTATAAATTTGGTCCATTTACATATGAGGGGTTAATTCTGCAATTACAGCTTCAGGTAGTGAAGTCCCCAGTTTCCTCCCCCCTAAATCACTTTTTGTTTATATTTCAGGGCCTGAGGCTGTGAGGTGTCCTTGGATCCCAGGCCCAGAGGGATTGTTTTGTCTGACCAAAATGTGAGGACAGTAACTCACACTCTGTGTGGAGTTTGGAGTTATGCACTAATGCAGTACAGGATCTGAAAAATATAAAAGCTCAAATCTTAAGGCATCATCATGGTGGTGTGCCCATGTCCCAAGGTGGTGCTGAGCCCCAGAGCAGCACTGGGGGCTGTGAGAAATGCAGATGTGGCCAGGAAAGGCAGGGGCAGCAGCTGGAGGCAGCTGGGGCTGAGCTGGCACCTGCCCCAGGCTGTGGTGACACCCTGGCTGAGCTGCACACCCTCTGCACCCCAGGGAGCACTGGGGAAAGTGATGCCTCCTGTCTTGTTTTGGAAAGACAGGAGTCTGCTAAGGAAGGCAGGAGCCTCCCCTGAAATGGAGAATGCAAACCCTCCCCACCCCTCTGAGTTGCTGTAAATTTTAAATTAAGGGGCTCTCAGGCAAAATATGGGAGCAGGAAATAACAGTTCTTTAATAGGGAAAAGAAAAAAAAATAAAAGGATAAAATAAACAATGCAGTACACCAGAACAACACTGACAGAGTCAGAACCCAACCTGACACCCTGTGGGTCAGGGTGTTGGTGGCAGTCCCATTGGAATTGTGGCTCAGCCCTCCTGCAGTGTCAGGGGTGGTTCTGCTGGAGCAGGGATCCTGTAGAGAAGGATGGATTCTTCCTCTGAAGATCCAGTGGAAGGAGAGGCAGCTGCTGTTCCTCTGGGGAATCCCGTGGAGAAGCCGTGCTGGTGTCTCAAAACCTCTGGATTATATCTGGGTAGCAATGCTTGGCTCCTCCCTCTGGGCTCACATCTCCCAATGGGATGCTGTAGCTCTTATCAGCCATGCAGGGACATTCAATAGCTGTTATCAGCAGATGTCCCCTCCCAAGGGAGATGTGATTGTGGTCACTGAGAGAGAGATAAGGCAAACTGCCCACTTGACAAAGGTAATCTGCCATACAGATGGGAATGGAAAACAACTTGCATTGCAATCTTCAATACCTCCAAACTGAGACCTTGTACCAAGAGGTTGTTGGGCATTTTGTGCCTTCTAATGAAAAGCTGCTGAACTCACAGCAGTGAGACTGTTTTTCTGATAAGAGATTATAAACACTTGAGTCCCAACATGAAACTGCAGTCTGGAGTGCCTTCAATGCAGAGCCAGAGAAACCCCCAGCTGGGACCCCCACAGGCAGCAGGGGTGCCCCAGCTCTGGGGGTGTTGGGTTGGGGTCTCCTGAGCCTTCCCAGCCCCTGCTCTGCTCAAAGCTGCACTCCCTGGACCTGCTGGGGCACTGATGGCTGCCAGAGCAGCCAGAGGGTTCCTGGGGCTCCATCCCAACGTGGTTCAGCTCTGCCTTTACCCAGGGAAGGTGCACTGCCCTCACCTGTCGCAGACATCTTTTATGGAAAATCCTTTCCTTAGGATTTTTCCTCCTGAGAAGCTGGGAGGCCTCAGGAACAAAATGTAAACAATGGTTATCTGCTGCTGTGGAATGCAACAGGTGCATCTGGGATTGCTCTCTTGTGGTTGTTTCTAATTAATGGCCAATCACAGTCAGCTGGCTTGGACACAGAGCCCGAGCCACAAACCTTTGTTATCATTCTTTGTTATTCTATTCTTAACCAGCCTTCTGATGAAACCTTTTCTTCTATTCTTTTAGTATAGTTTTAATATAATATATATCATAAAATAATAAATCAAGCCTTCTGAAACATGGAGTCAGATCCTCATCTCTTCCCTCATCCAAGAACCCCTGTGAACACTGTCACACTCACCCAGGGAAGGGGCACTGCCCTCACCCAGGGGTACCCTTGGCTCACCCAGGGCTGCCACAGGCACACAAGGGGCAGGATATCCTCAGAGAGCTGCTGGCACAGCCCTGCTCTCTCCTGCAGAGCTGGATGTGCCCCAGGAACTCATCCCTTGGGTGGGGGGACATCCCCTGTGGGGAAGCAGAAGCAGCCAGGAGCATTGGCTGGAGCTCTGGGAGAGCTGGCTGCAGCCTTGGCTCGTGGAGCCTCTGGGGACTGGAAGCTTTTTCTTTGCTGTGTTGTGTAAAATTGTTTAATACTCGTGATTCAATTGATTTTAAAGTGGATAATCATCGCTGAGTTTTAAATACACAGAGCTTGTTGTTGGAGCTACAGCTTTTCTTTGTTAATGCTAACATTAAATATTTATTCTGGATAAGGATAATCCAGTAATATGGAGAAACACCTGTGATTGAACTGCTGTGATAAGGATCTCTACTATACACTTCTCCTGCCAATATTTTCACAAACCTCACTCTATTCAGGGGTAAATAAATTTAATTCATTTTCCACTCCTGTTGACTCACAAATTTGAATGTGTTTGATGCATGAATCTTTGCAGTAGGTTGCAAAGCCCAGTTCAAAACCTGTGCTAATTTGTTTAAGGAGCTCTGCTTGACAGGAGCCTTTTTTTTCTTTTTTCCTTCCAGCACTAATTGAGTGATGATGATTGGGTCCTTTGTGGGAACAGCAGAGCAGGAGAAGGCAAACCCAAAACCAGCACAGCTTTAAGATTTGGTGAAGCTGCAGCAATTCCCTGTCTCACTTCAGTGGAGCTGTATTACCCAGGCAGCTCCTCCTTGTTTGCTCAGACAGCCCCTCCTGGGTGGCTTTCTGAAACCTGTAAGAGGGGAAATTTTTGCACTTGAAAAGTGGAGAATGAGGTGATTTGTTTCTCCCTCTGGCAAAAATGGAGTCAAGAAAAACTGGTGCTGAATGCCTCTGTGAATGTCCTATTGAAAATATAATATATAACTCTAAATGAAGACATATCTGACTTTCACATGTGTATAACATGATAATTTTGGCTTTCAAATGTCTTACTGATATACTATGCATAAATTGAATTACTCCAAATAATACTTTGCTCCAATTTTACTTAGCTTATTTTTTTAAATACACTCTTCAGAAGGAAACAGTTTTGTGGCATTGATATTTATTAAAAAAAAAAAAAAAAACAACAAAACTAAAAATACAGCTTTTTCACAGCAGCTGTCATACATTTTTGTAAGTATCTAATTGGGCTCTTGCATGCGTGGAACTCCTGCACTTCAGAACATTATTCTGAGCTGTGATTTTTGTTGATAGATTAATTTCTTTTAATATTAAATATTTAATATTAATATTCAATATTTAATATTAGTTGCTGCTAAGACCTGGGTAAACCCAGACCTTCTGATTTCTACTTGCTTTTGTGAAGCTGAGCTTGCTCTTTCTTGGTGGAAAGAGAAACTTGTCCTTCAGCCTTGTGAAAGCCAGGGGAGCCAAGTGCTGTGCCAGGGTTTGATGGCAGAGCAGGTGAGCTGTGCTCCCACCTCTGCCGGCTGCAGGAGGGGCTGCAGGAGCTGTGGGTGTGCAGAGGAGCCTGTTCTGAACTCCTGTCCTCATCTTAACTCCTGTCCTCATCTGGAACCCCGGCAGCAGGAGCTCTGTCACTCCTTACAAAGCAATTTCTGTCCCACAGTGAGTGTGAGTGACATTTCAGTGCTCAGTGCTGCCAGTCCTGATCCTGGCATGCCTGGGCAGGAGCTGTGTACCTGACAAAACCCTAAACCCAGCTCACAGAGATCTGTGTGCTTCAATCATCTCCAAACCCAGCTCACAGAGATGTGTGCTTCAATCAGCCCCAAACCCAGCTCACAGAGATCTGTGTGCCTGACAAAACCCCAAACCCAGCTCACAGAGATCTGTGTGCCTGATACAGCCCCAAACCCAGCTCACAGAGATCTGTGTGCTTCAACCAGCCCCAAACCCAGCTCACAGAGATCTGTGTGCCTGACACAGCCCCAAACCCAGCTCACAGAGATCTGTGTGCCTGATACAGCCCCAAACCCAGCTCACAGAGATCTGTGTGCCTGACACAGCCCCAAACCCAGCTCACAGAGATCTGTGTGCTTCAATCAGCCCCAAACCCAGCTCACAGAGATCTGTGTGCCTGACAAAACCCTAAACCCAGCTCACAGAGATCTGTGTGCCTGACAAAACCCTAAACCCAGCTCACAGAGATCTGTGTGCCTGATACAGCCCCAAACCCAGCTCACAGAGATCTGTGTGCTTCAATCAGCCCCAAACCCAGCTCACAGAGATCTGTGTGCCTGACACAGCCCCAAACCCAGCTCACAGAGATCTGTGTCTGACAGAGCCCCAAACCCAGCTCACAGAGATCTGTGTGCCTGACACAGCCCCAAACCCAGCTCACAGAGATCTGTGTCTGACAGAGCCCCAAACCCAGCTCACAGAGATCTGTGTGCCTGACAAACCCCCTAACTCAGCTCACAGAGCTGCAAACCCTCCTCAGAGGGAGCACACAGACCTCAGCCTGCTCTCACTCAGCCTCTGCTCTCACAGAGGCTCTCCAGCCTTTCCCCCTTGTGCTGCTCTGTGCTGCACTGTCACTGGCACACAAATTGCAATATTTGCTTCCACTCACACGTTTAACACCCACTGAACACAGCTTTGTAATGAATCCCTTGTCTGAGTAGGAGTTCAGCTGGCAGCCAAGAAATCCAGGGCTTCTGTTTTCCATATTCCTCATCCCAGGTTGTATACATAGCACTGACAGACAGCAAATGCTATTTTTGTTATAAGCAACAAATAACATTTCCATAATAATTTCCATTGCATTTTAAAGAGGTTTTTGACCAGTTTAAATTTATTTGAGATTTTAAAAATGTTATATTGTTGTTTAACCCACAGAAAACCTTATTTTCTTTTCATTTGTCCTAATACTGCTTGAAAGACTCCAGTGCAATCCTTCTGTAGAGTGCTGAATATCCAGGAAATGTGGCACACCTTTTCTTCTGGCTTCTACTTCTGCTTCTGTGCTTTTTAAAAAGCTTATCCAGCTGGAAAGCACAGCCAGTTAAAGATGATTTCTGTGTTCAAGTTCCTCCTTCCTGTACTAAACAGTGTAATAACTACAGCTCTTCTGATAGTGCATGCTCTGGGACAAACCTTTTGTGTTGTTATTATTTATTCCAGGGCTGGGCTGTGTGTTTGTAGCCCTTTTCTCTAACAAGGAATAGGCAGAGGAAACTTAATATGTAGATGAAATCTAATAATAGCACGGAGTTCTTCTTTTCCAGCTCTGTTATTATTATTTTTCAGTTGTTATTATTTATTCCAGGGCTGGGGTGTCTGTGTGTAGCCCTTTTCTCAAACAAGGAATAGGCAGGGGAAACTTAATACTTAGATGAAATCTAATAATAGCATGGAGTTCTTCTTTTGCAGCTCCTTGAACTGTGCTGTAAATGCAGGGGAGTGTGGCAGGGTATCACTCATGGGCTGGCTGCCTTTCCTGTGCCTGTCCCCACAGAATGGAAATCTGGATTTTCTCCTCTTTTAAGTTAGAAACTCGCAGCAAAGTCGTGCATCTTTTTTGAGGAGGTTGTTTCCCAGTGGGGATAGGATGCTAAATCCTGGTTTTGAGCAGGCTGTGGCCCAGGGTGCCAGAGGAATGATGTCCCAAGCCCCCAGGGCAGCAGGGACAGCAAATGAAGGGCACTGCACCTTCACTGTGTAGGCGAAGGTGGAAAATGAGCTCAGTTAGGCAGCAACACCTGCACTGCTGTTTCCTCTTGATGGTTTTCTCTAGACATGGATAACAGCTCCACAAAAAGGAATATAAAGTTCAAATCACATCTTGAGGGTGCTGCTGTTGGGGTGAGATATTGCAAACCACCCAGACTTGAAGCCAGCAGCGAACACAAATCAACACAAATCATTTATTTTGAAGTAACTAAAAGAAGAAGCCATGAGAGATGTATTCATCTAGAATATAAAAATTTCAACCACAACAAAGCTGGCTGATTGGAGTGAATTTAGCACACTTTGGTGACTGCTGAAGGACCCATACCAAGGTTGTTTTTCTGTGGAACTGGCTGTATTTTCCAGGAGGAAAATGTCCATGTGGACATCAGGCAGGGCTGACCCACCCTGCTCCCCCATGGGCTGCCTGGGCAGAGCTCACCTTCCTTTACCCTCATTATTTTTATCCATTATTATTTCATTATTACTTTTATTCTTTGGGTGACATCATTGAGTTTCACTTAAGCTACTGAAAAGCCTGGAATACCTGCAAACAGTTTCAGGTGTTAAACTGGGGGCCCAATACCTGCAGAGAACACTGTGTCAGAATTTTGCTGCTGCTGTACTGACATGGGCTGCAAAAAGCAGCACAGAGATTGCTCATAGAACTCTCATGCAATGATCCTGGAACTCTTGCTGAGATTAAACATTTTCTTTGTTTACCTTTAAAATGACAAATTTACTTATCCAAATTGCTTTTTTCTGTGTTGCTGTAGCACCCATTTACATAGGAAGGCTTTAAAAAAACCTCAGCAAATTAAGTGAAGATGTGAATTTAAAGCAATTACTTTAGCAGGACTAAAATCCTCTGTGGAAATTCCTTTCAGAATTTGAGTACTCTAAACAGCTTTTAACTTAGTTAACCCAAAAGCTTTTGCTTGTGCATAAGTTGGAGGCTGAGGCCAATTAATTAATCCACTTTAAACACTAATTCAGAATAATTTCCTGAGTGTGTGTCTGTAGGCAGTTCTGAGGAACACGTGCTGCAGAAATGGAAACCAGTGAGAATTTTACTCTCCTCCAAAGGATTTTGGTTCCTACCTAGGTCTGGTAACTTTTCCTCAAAATCTGAAGTTTTTGCAGTGACTGTGTTGTTATCAACCTTTTGCACAGCTTCGGTAATCCCTTCATCAATTTTTCATTAAGCATTTCCCTAAGAAAATGAAAGTTCCTTAGAGATGTCGTTTGTGTCAGCCTTCCCGACTAGTTCAGAGTCTTTTTTTTTTAATCTAAAACAGTGGAATTTAGAGGAATACTGTGAGCTTTGTAGTAAATCTTCAAGGGAAAATTCTGTTGGCAGAATGGAAGGCAGTTGATGCTGGTTCAGGATAATCTATGCTGACCTTCCTAACACATAGAATATATATTTTTTTATTATTATTTTTATTTTTATTTTTTATAGATATGGAACCAGATATAGGTTTAATATATATAGGAGATATATATATATCTATATATATATATATACATATATATATATATATCTCATATCTATCTATCTATCTATCTATCTATCATATATATATATATCATATATATATATGATAGATAGATAGATAGATAGATATGAGATATATATATATATATCATATACATATTTTATATATATTTCATATATATATCTATATAGATAGAGAGATATAGCATATATATATATTCTATATATATATCTATATATATAATATATATATTATATATATTTCACATATATACCTATATATATTTCATATATATCTATATCTATTGATAGATAGATCTATATCTCTATATATATTTATAGAGAGATAGATATAGATATAGATATAGATTAGATATAGATATAGATATAGATATAGATATAGATATAGATATAGATATAGATATAGATATAGATATAGATATAGATATATAGATATATAGATCTATCTATATCTCGATATAGATATAGAT
The DNA here is from genome assembly GCF_035770615.1 of Melospiza melodia melodia. Classification (NCBI taxonomy): domain Eukaryota; kingdom Metazoa; phylum Chordata; class Aves; order Passeriformes; family Passerellidae; genus Melospiza; species Melospiza melodia. The sequence goes on along the minus strand of NC_086205.1, from coordinate 5,871,671 downwards.
ATAGATATAGATATAGATATAGATATAGATATAGATATAGATATAGATATAGATATAGATAGGGTTTGGGATTGGAAATATTGGAAATGCTGTAAACTGTGCATTGTGGTGTGCACAGTTCCTTGCCCAGTGACCTCACAGCCTTTGAAATTCTAATTTATCCTTTTCCAGTATAGAATAGCATCACTGTTTCAAAAAAAAAAAAATCCTCTTGAATTGATATCAAGTATTTAATGGCAAAATCACAATTTTTTATTCCATTTAGCCATTTGGCAGTAGAAAGGCCCTACTGTGTTCTTTCTTTGAAGTCTGAAAAAAAATCTGGCCTAGGTTTGTTATTTGGGGAAAAGAGATTAGTCTTGTGTAACAATTACTCTCCTAATGCCATGAGACACTCGGGGTGCGTTGTGTTTTCCTGACATAAACATTTAGCTCATCTTTTGTTTTTGTACCAATGGCTGCTCACATCAGTCCTGCAGAATTTGGATGGAAAAGTGCCTTCTGGTAGGGGATTGTCTTCTCATTAGCCTCATAGCTGATTTTCCAAAAGATTTTCCTTCGTGCAATGCATTATAATGATGTGACAGGAGAACAGTGGAGAGTATGGCCCAGCATTTCCCATCGGTTTCCTATCCCAGATAAGAAAGATAAACATTCTGCTGTGCTCCTGCCGGACAAAGGCAGCCCTGCGAGTTTCCTGGATGGGAGCGGCAGGAGCAGCGAGCCTGCAGGAGCTGTGTGCTTGTGTCCTGCTGTCCCTCTGTCCCTCTGTCCCTCTGTCCTGCAGGAGCTGTGTGCCTGTGTCCTGCTGTCCCTCTGTCCCTCTGTCCTGCAGGAGCTGTGTGCCTGTGTCCTGCTGTCCCTCTGTCCCTCTGTCCTGCAGGAGCTGTGTGCTTGTGTCCTGCTGTCCCTCTGTCCCTCTGTCCCTCTGTCCTGCCGGAGCTGTGTGCTTGTGTCCTGCTACAGCTCTGTCCCTCTGTCCCTCTGTCCCTCTGTCCCTCTGTCCTGCAGGAGCTCTGTGCTTGTGTCCTGCTGGAGCTGTCCCTCTGTCCCTACTGGGGCTCTGTCCCTGCCAGAGCTGTGTACCTGTGTCCCTGCAGGAGCTGTGTGCCTGTGTCCTGCTGTCCCTCTGTCCCTCTGTCCTTCTGTCCCTCTGTCCTTCTGTCCCTCTGTCCCGCTGTCCTGCAGGAACTGTATGCTTGTGTCCTGCTGGAGCTCTGTCCCTCTGTCCCTCTGTCCCTCTGTCCCTCTGTCCCTCTGTCCGTCTGTCCCTGCTAGAGCTCTGTCCCTCTGTCCCTCTGTCCCTCTGTCCTGCAGGAGCTGTGTGTTTGTGTCCTGCTAGAGCTCTGTCCCTCTGTTCCTCTGTCCCTCTGTCTCTCTGTCCCTGTGTCCCTGTGTCCCTGTGTCCCTGTGTCCCTGTGTCCCTGTGTCCCTCTGTCCCTCTGTTCCTCTGTTCCTCTGTCCCTCTGTCCCTCTGTTCCTCTGTCCCCGTGTCCCTCTGTCCCTCTGTCTCTCTGTTCCTCTGTCCCTCTGTCCCTCTGTCCCTCTGTCCCTCTGTCTCTCTGTCCCTGTGTCCCCGTGTCCCTCTGTCCGTCTGTCCGTGCCGTGGCCGCGGCTCCCCGCGCACACAGATCCCCGTGTCCTGCCCCGGATCCTCGGAGCGAGGCAGCCGAGGCTGAGCTGTGTGTGCGGGGCTCCCGGGACTGTCCCGATGGCCCCGGGGTCCCTCCGCACTCCGCAGCTCCCTGCGGCCCCGGGGATGTTCATTTGCTGTTTATTTCCCAGTGCTCTCCTTTCTGGGGAAACAAGGCAGCCCTTAATGGGATCTCTCCTCTGTTCCCGGGCTGCTTTAGGGTGTGTGTGCCTTGACTCTCCGTGACCCACCTCTGCTTCAGCCCTGACACCCCGGCCAGGGAAATATTTAGCTTGGGGATGACTTTCCTAAAGCAGGGAGAAAATCTCTGGTTACAGGAGCAGCGAGCAGCGGAGATGCTCTCAGCTTGTGCCACTCTCTGCTGCACTTCCAGGGGCTGAATTGTGCAAAAGGGGGAAAGAATCCCCTGGCATCACTTTCCCAACCCAGCTGGGAAGGTTGAGGAAATCTGGGTGGGTGAGAGATTTAAGAGCTTTAGATGGGCTCAGCAGGAGAGGCTGGAAAATTGCAGTGATGCTGCCAGTGTCAGTGGTTAACAAGATGTTGAACACACAGGGGTGACCTCCTCCCCAGCTCCAGAGCTTTGCAGTCCCTGCCTTTTTGCTTTCCCATCTAACTTTCTCACTTGGAGCTTCTTTTTTCATCCTCAGAGCAAGTTTTGTAACGCACTGACATCTGCTGTGTGTTTGACTAACACAGCCACTCCAGAACTGACACAGGCCCTGCAGCCCGGCCAGAATGGGGCTGGAGAAATAAATCTGAGAGAAAGGAGAAAGAGGGTGGGAGAACCTGCTGCCTCATTATTGATTCAAGGAGGTAAGAGAGAACAAGCCACCCTGCCCTTAAGAATCTTCTTTCATAATTGTTTTATGGAAGAGATGCACAAAGAAAGCTGATTTCAGTCATACAAACAGCAATTCTATCCATGGACTATAGTTATCACCATTAAAAAAAAAAACAAAACAAAACAAAACTATATTAGCTCCATTTTTCCTTTCTTTTTTATCTAATCAGTGTTGTGATGATGTGGTGGCCATCATGTGGTGGGCAGTTGGCCCTGATAAAGGGTTTTGTGCCAGTTTTCAGACACACTGAGACTGAATAACCTGCCCTGTGAGGTTCATTCACATTTACAAACTCTGTGAGACAGGAGCAGCCTCCACCTGTAGGTTATTTGTGCAGGAGCTGCTGCACAACAGCATCACTTTTAAAACACCAACCCCACCTCTGAAAAGATTCTTTTGGTTTGATAGCAGCAAAACTTGCTGCTGATGGAAGCATTTTCAGTGGAGGTTGGTTTCTGGCAAGGATGTGAAGCAACAGAAATGTTCCCTGCTGGTGTGAGACAACCAAACCTCCTCTAACTCTGCCTCTGCACTCAAAATCAGCTCCAGCTCCTGCCCCAGGTACATTTCAGTTGGGCATTTCAGACACACACTAATCAGAAATCTTTTATCAAAACCGTTTTAAACAAGAAACTGACCTGTGCCCAAAGGAGTAGTCAGGCAGTTTTGATTTTTGCCAAAAATTAATAGCATTTCTAATGAAAAACTGAAGCCAGGCTGGGATTTTTTGGTACATTATTCAGACTAAAATAATTGCTTATAAACCCACAGCTGTTTTTTTTTTTTTTTTTTTTCTTCCTAAGTAGTTCTTTGCTGGTTTCAGGAAAATCTAACAGTCTCTGAAAAGGGGGAGCCTCCTAACAAATGGTTTTTCAAAATATATATTTACACCAGCTTCGTGAATCAATGAGTTTTGGGGTTATCCCCCACATTAGTCCCTCCATATAGGTATTTTCAAGGTAATAATTCTCTGAGGCAGGGAAGACTCTATGCAAGAAAGGAGAGATGGCTTTTCCCCCCCCCATTTTCTATCCCAGAAGTGGCTGTAAAATCTTGGTTTGTAAATATATGTTTTATTAGAACAAACAGGCTTTAAATAGGTCATAAACTGCAGTTTCTCCTTTTCTTCATTCCCAGCAAATGTGCAAAATAGCTGCAGGGCCATGACAGTGCTGGATTAACACCTCCCCAACAGCAAGAACTGAAACAGAAAAGCACCTTTTCATTATGAGGGGTTTTAAACAGTAGGGGAAATCCTGCTCCCTTTGAGATCAAGAGGGAAATTCCTTTTCAGCTTCAAAATCGCCAAAATGCAGCTCTGCATTATTCTGAAAGCCTGAAAGTTTAAAAGCCCAAGCGTTTCTATCCCTTTGCAGTCATCCCTCAATCAGGAACAGGGACACAGCTCCTCACACCTTAAATCAGGGTTCAGGGCCTGCTTTTCTGCAGGCCTTGCTGCCTCTTTATTTCTTTTTAGAGCTTTTTTTTTTTTTGGTTCAATGGTACAATGTCTCCCTTGAAAATCTCTGCTGAAGTGCCCTTCATTCGTTGTTTTTAATGCTTCTTACTGTCAAGGCCCATCACATTTTCAAAGTGAGGTGTCTGACATCAGCAATCACAGCCAGGATTTAGAGCTGGACTTCCCAGATGTGTTTGAAGATCCTGTGTATTACCTAATTCTGAGAAACCACACGTATAAAATGACATGAAATGACTGAGGGAGGATCCACTAGCAAGTAAAGCTTTGTTTTATGCCTTCCAGCAACGATGCTGTTTGTAAAACACTTGAATTGCCCAAAAGGTGAGCGTACAACACTCCAGGCATAGATCAGCTCTAAGAACTGTTGGTTCAATAATTTTTCAGGTGAAGCTGAGCCCAGTTCTCCCCTTTGCAGTGTGAGCCATGCACTGACCCCTGGCACATCCCCAGAGCTCTCTCTGGATGGTGCAGGACACACTAAAAGCTGACACATCACTCAAGGCAAAAGAAACAGCCAAACCCCTTCATTTCCACTGCCATGGATTGAAGTCAGCTAAAATCAGAGTTTTAAAACATCCAACTGTTGCACCCTGCCCATTAAAAATGAACCACAGCAGAATAATACATTTTAAATTTTTGAACTGTTATTCCAAATACCTGCTGGAAGCTTTAACATGCATTCAGTGCAATAGCTCAGCCCCACATGAAGCCATCAAACAGAACTGGCTCAATGCAATATTCAGCCATGTGGCACATGCTTTTCTGTGGAAATAATGTTCTTTCATGCTCTGTATGAAGCACCTATGGCACCAGGCAGATGAAGACTGATACAGGGCTTAACTGCTCCTGACAGCTATTCTCATAATGGGTGTCTCTTCTATTTGTTGCAAGGGATAGCTACAAACTGGATGAAAAAAGGAAAACAAATTGAAATTAAATTATATGCAAGTAAACAAACTGTAATGAAATGAGCAGGCTGAACTTTCATCTACATTTCAACTGGATTTGAACCAAGTCCCTTCTGAGAGTCTAAGAAAGTTTGGTTAATTTTTTTTTGTTTGGTCTGCTCTGCATTTCCTTGCTCTCAATTGTGACCAAGAGAAGAAATGCTGGAAAGCTGCAAGCAGCTCTGATCTGCTGTTTCTGGCCAGGTCAAAGGCAGGACAAGCTGGAAATGTCATGCAAATTCCATGTTTGGTGCACTCCCAGTTCAGGTTTACATACTCAGAAGGTCAGAACAAGATGGAGATAAACTAAAAGACCTCGAGGTGAGTGCACGGACAAAAATCAACAAGGATTTAGGTGGCCACACTTAAACTGAAATATTCAGCTTCTTCATAGTTTCAGTTCTTGCCATGAAGGGAAATCAAGTCCTTTGGGCTCACAGTGTGCTTCCAAGCCCACTGGTTGGCTGGAACAATGCAGGGGCCTAAGAGGTGGCTGAGGATCAGATCCACCCTCCACTGGCTCTCCAGGGAGTTTGTGCTTCATTCAGGTTTTGGGGGGACACTGTCATATTTATTAAATGTGTCATCTGAAGCTGACTTTGGCTAAGGCTTAGCTCTTTTCCTCCAGAAAGAAGAGAATTGCTTCCATCACATCACTTTTAACCTAGAGATGGCATGTGGTTTGATCCAACAGATTTGTTGTCAGATCAAACCTGGTTATTTATTTTGCAATCTTTGCAGAAGCACAGTAGTTACATTGAAAAAGAAACAAACTTCTAATTGTTTTAAAGTGCAGCAGGTATTGGGAGAGGCACAGCTGGAGTTAGGAGGGAATAGTTTGTACGCCACTCTGACTGGGAAGCTTGGGAAAAAGAAAGGCTTTACAGATGCAGGCTCCTCCTGAACCCCTCAGGTTTCCAAAGGGTGGAAGGTGCTCTTGGCAGGGTGTGCCAGCCCTTGCTCACATCTCTGCCCTCTGGGTGTGCCAGGGCATTCCCTGGGTGCTGCAGCCAGGGCTGCTGCTCAGCCAGCAGATGGGGAGAAGCTCGTGTGTACAGAGAGTTATTCACAAATCCTTTAGGTGGGTAATATATACACACATTCCAGATGTGGACAGACTATTTAAGACAAAAGCACCCTGTTCCTGGCTGATACAAGTTCTGGAAGACACTGGGACACGACTACTTAGCTTTAACCAAATTCAACTGTTCCTGCATTGCTCAGAGATGGAAGAGGAGCATGACTTGCGTGGTCGTGGTGTAGATGGCAAAGTCTGGGTGCACACGTGGATTTCACAGCACCTGGCTCTGTCTGGCTGCTTTCTCCCAGGGCAGGAGCCTGCAGAGAGTGGACAGAAATCCCTGACCATGCCTGGCACAAATTCTCAAGGAGCTGCCAAAGACAGAGCTGGAATTCTCAGCGCACAGCCGCTGCCCGAATTCAGAGGTCGGGGTGAGTCAGCACGGGCTGCTGGCTCAGACTGAAAGCTGCAGAGCTGCAGACGTGTCCCAGCCTGTCCCCAGCGCTGCCCTGGGACTGGGGCTGAGCAGGAGCATCCCCAAAAGCTCCCACAGCAAAGGGCTCCCAGAATTGAGCCAGCACTCCCAGTGCCAGGGCTGCCTCCAGCCCCAAGGCTGAGGTGCAGATCCAGCCCCAGGGCTGAGGTTCAGGATCCAGCCCCAAGGATGAGGTTCAGGATCCAGCCCCAGGGCTGAGGTTCAGGATCCAGCCCCAAGGATGAGGTGCAGGATCCAGCCCCAAGGCTGAGGTTCAGGATCCAGCCCCAGGGCTGAGGTGCAGTTTCCAGCCCCAGGGCTGAGGTGCAGTTTCCAGCCCCAAGGATGAGGGGCAGGATCCAGCCCCAAGGATGAGGTGCAGGATCCAGCCCCAAGGATGAGGTGCAGGATCCAGCCCCAAGGATGAGGTTCAGGATCCAGCCCCAAGGCTGAGGGGCAGTTTCCAGCCCCAAGGCTGAGGTGCAGGATCCAGCCCCAAGGATGAGGTGCAGTTTCCAGCCCCAAGGCTGAGGTTCAGGATCCAGCCCCAAGGCTGAGGGGCAGTTTCCAGCCCCAAGGATGAGGTGCAGGATCCAGCCCCAAGGATGAGGTGCAGTTTCCAGCCCCAAGGGTGAGGTTCAGGATCCAGCCCCAAGGATGAGGTTCAGGATCCAGCCCCAAGGATGAGGTGCAGGATCCAGCCCCAAGGATGAGGTGCAGGATCCAGCCCCAAGGATGAGGTGCAGGATCCAGCCCCAAGGATGAGGTGCAGATCCAGCCCCAAGGGTGAGGTGCAGTTTCCAGCCCCAAGGCTGAGGTGCAGGCTCCAAGCTGCTCCTTGCCTGTGTCAGGTGAGGCACTGCCCTCCTCCCCATCTCTAACAATCCAGTTCCATCGTTACACTGCATCCCTGCATCTCTGTCTCCTCAATTTCAGCTTCTACCCTGAACGAGCTTTTCAAACCTTGTTGCTTCAATGCAGTAACAAACCCTTTAAGAAAACAGACTTGGTTGATTATATAATTTAAGACATTATAGAAATTCATCGTGCATACGGTTTGGGACCCACATTCTGAAAAAAGTAATAGAAAGCAAATTTTCATTGATGTCTGTACGTTGGTTGGAAGAATTTTTCTTGAATTCTCGTGGTTTTTTTTTTCAAAAAATCTGAAGTTTGTATAATTTTCCTGGCTTCAATATTTAACAAAGCAATTTCCAAACGTTCTAGACAAGCACCCAGAATTTTTTCTTACCTAAAAATGATCTGTTAAGCCATGTATCTCTGCAGCAACAACGGGAGACGCCTGCTTTGGCTCTAATTTTGTTGTACAATGTTCTTAATTTACAACTTCGGGGTGATCTGGACATGAGTGGACTTGTATGGTTTGGGTTTTTTTAATCCCTCTTTTTATTTCCCCCTTCCCATGCTTTGTAGAAAAAATAAGCATCAATTTCGAAGTGCTAGAAAGAGCAGCTTGCTTTTGAGGCTGTCAGACTGAAACAAACGATCTTTGCTTCAAGCTTCCTAAAAGAGCCATCATTTCTGCTCTGTGTGAAAAGCAGAGGCTGCCTTGTTTGTTTTTATTTGCAGCATTCGGCAGCGTTGCTGTAGGCCACGAGCTGCAGGATGGCAGCAACACAGGATTATCCTGCAGAGCCCTGCCCGGTGAATCCAAAACAGCCAACCTGAACTCTGCTGCGGGCTGCCATTTAATACCGCCAGAAACTGTTTGCATTTCATCGTGTAACCGGCTGTGTGAATTCAAGAACCTTCCCCGGATCAGGCTCTGCTTTCACATGAAAGAAAGGAACTACCAAATGCTGGGGTGAAATGCGGAGTTTGTTTTCCTCTTGGTCTGTTCTCTAAGCATAAACAAATATACTGGAGTGAAGAGTCGGGCTCAGGCTACAGAAGGAGAGATGGGAAGCAGGAATAGATAAGGGGAAAGGGATGGGGCTGGTCTTTTCTTGTGAGATAGATTTCTTTGATACTGAGGCAACAGGAATAGGCTCAAAACTAAATGGGATCATGAAAATATCCTCAGAGTATCAGCTGAACGGGGAAATCTACTCTCCGGGTCCTAAAACCTTTCACACCCATTGGATTCGGTAGAGAATTGAGCCCGTTTGTGGCTCTTCCCCTCGGGCTCTGCTAGATGGACTTTTATTCAATGTGATTTCAGTTCACATCATAATAAAGTTGCTCTGTTCCTCATGAAGCTCACATTTTAGATGTACAGCCATCATGGTCTACGGATTGCTTAGTTTTTCCTGTAAAAACAGAAATCTTTGTACAGCTGGGAGCTTGTAAAAACAAGCCTGAAGCTACCAAAATTTTTAGCTGTACGGTATAAATGAGAAACTAAATTCTCCACTGCGAAACATATAGGCTCGAGGTTTTGACAATGAGACTCATTCATGCAGAAGAAGACACTTTCCAGGTGAATATTTCCTTCTTCTGGCGTCACACTCTGAGTAATGTAATTAAAGAGCGTTTATGAAATGTTCGGGACTGCGCTGCCGGGAATCCTGAACAGACGGCAAAGTGGGATTGTGTGTTTGTGGTGAGCGAGGTGATTCGCAGGCCAAGCGAGAGGTGAAATTTTGATAATGCGAGCTTTTCCAAGGCAGCGTTTAGGGTCTAAAGGCGCGCACGCAGTCTCGTCTCACATAATAGCTACGCTGAGGTTACAAAGGTTTTACTCCTGCCGACAAAAGCACCTCCAGGTTCGAGCCCTGCCTCCAGGCGTCATTTAGAAAGGGTTTTGCGAACGGGTTTTGGAAGGGAAGCGGGGCCGGCCCGGCCCGAGCAGCCGCGCCCGGGGCACCTCCGCTCCCTCCGCGCTCGGTACCGCGGGGAAACGGGGAAAACGGGGAAAACGGGGAAAATGGCCCCGTCCCAGCCTTTTCACAGAGCGGATCGGCTGAATTTTCACTGAGGCCAGAATATTTTATTTCCCGCAGTACATTTCGTTAACTCTCACGAGCGCCGTGGTGCGAGACAGAGCCGCGCACGCCGCGTTTAGCACCGAGCCTGCTTTTTCTGGGTTTGTTATGTGGAAAAATACTCCGAGATCTTAAAAAGTGGTAGTACCTGGGAAAACAATATTTAAAATAATAATTTTTTAAAAAGAAAAGAAAAATAAAAAGAAAGGAATAAAGTAGGAATATTTGAAAGGGCAGCATGGTGACTTTGCGGGGTGTGCCGAGGGAAGGGGAACGGCCGGGGGGACGGAGCGGGGACCGAGAGCGCCGCGGGGAAACGGGGCTCGGAACAAGGCGCGCCCGGGGCCGCATTTACACCCGTGTCCGTGGGGCTGCTCCGTGAACCCAACAAGTGCGGGTAATGCCGGGACGGCCTCAGGGCAGCCGAACGGAGCAAGAGCCGCAGGCAGGGCTGACCCCGGGGCTGTGCCGCCTGTGCCCGTCCGGGTCTCGGTGCGGGAGGGAGAGCCCTGCCCCGGTGCCTGCAGGCGGCTGTGCTGGCCGAACGGGAGCGGGGCTCTCCGAGCCAGGGGCGGACCGGCGCTCCGTTTTCTCGCCAAAAGTTAAAAAAAAAAACAAAACTACTTAGGGAGAGGAAGGCTGCCGCATTTTCAAACAAACCGACCCCAGACTTTCCAGCTTCTGCTGCCTGCAGAGGGTGAGTAGAAAAGAAAACCCAAACTACTCGAGTATTATCAGCGCTTCAGCTGAAGGCACGGCTTTCGCGGCAATCCTCGTCCTGGCTGCCGGGGCCAGACGCGGGGGTGGCACCGTGTCCCGTGTCCCCGCGGCAGAGTCCGCCGCTCGCCGTGCCCGCTCCGCTCGGCGCTCCCACCGCCAACGGGCTCAGCGCTGCGCACCGGGGAAACCGCACCGGGGCCCGGCGGGGCCGCCGTGCCCGGTTCGGGAAGGGGAACCCGAACAGCTCCGGCTCGGTAGCGGCGAAGCCCCGGTTTGCAGCACCTCTCGGCTCGCCTCTCTCAGCGGGGTTGCGCGGCCGGGATGGAGCCCCGCTCTGCCCGCCTCCCTCCCGCTTCCCTGCACCGGCGCCGGGCAGTGTCCGGGGCTGCTCTGCCCCCGTGTGCAGAGAGCGAGAGCCCCTTCCCCGCCGCAGCGGGCCGGGGCAAGGACACGGCGCCGTGAGCCCCCTCCTCTGCTAATTCCCCTCCTGTATCCCCTACCCCGGCGAGCGGCTGCGGGAGCGGCTCTGCGGCTCCTTCTGTCCCGCCGTGTCCCGGTTTGTCCGTCCGCTGCCCGGCCCGGGAGCGGCTCTGCGGCTCCTTCTGTCCCGCCGTGTCCCGGTTTGTCCGTCCGCTGCCCGGCCCGGGAGCGGCTCTGCGGCTCCTTCTGTCCCTCCGTGCCCCGGTTTGTCCGTCCGCTGCCCGGCCCCGGGCGGGGCGCGGCCTCTCCCGGGGGCACCGGCGGACCCGGGGCCGTGCCGGGATCCCCGCTCCTTGTCCCGAAAGGGCTCTCCGCGCTCCCCTCCTCGCTGCCCGTCCCCGTTATTGCATCCCCCTCGCTGCGGCTTTTCTGTGGGTGCCGATAAGCCCTCAGCTCTACGCTAAACCGCAGCTACAGCGTTCGGCTGCCAGGGGCGTGTTCCTGCGTTTTCAGGTAGTTGTTTCATATCCCAAAAAGGGCTTAATTAAAAGAGGGGAGAGGGGAGAGTCCGACAGCCCCTGCCTGCCCTTGAGGCAAGCGTTCAAGTAGCCGCACACGGGGCTGCGCGCTCACCTTTGCTGCTCGGCCCGACCGCCGCTCCCAGCGCTGCGCTCAGCTTCTGCCCTGGTGTTCATCCCAAATCCCCCTTGATGGGGCTGTCAAAAAAAACCCAAACAAGCCCCTCGGATGTCAAACGCCCTTAGCGAGCGAGCCCTGCCAAGGAGCAGCGCGCCGGGCTCAGGAGCGAGAAGGGAGGAATGTGCCATTTGGCCGAGGTGATGACACACGCGGCAGCGCTGCTACACCTGCACCGGGCCTGGCCGCGGAAACGCTGCGAGGGGGAGCGCAGGGAGCAGCATGGGTGGCCGCAAAAAGGAGCTCGCCCGGCCCTGGGGAACCCCGCAGCCCGGCCCCGACGGCGGGGCACAGCTGGCTCCGGCTGCTGCGAGCTGCCGGGGAGCCGCCGGGAGCTGCCCGGGGAGGGGAGCCCTGGAGAGGGTCTCTGCTGCGGGCCTCGTCCCTTCGCCCTTTCGTTTGTGCGCGTTAGGAGAGAACCCGGGGCCGGTGTGCGCTGCTCCGTGCCTGGGTATGACAATAGACGGGCCTCCTTTCTGTGACCGAAATCACACAGCCCGGCTTTGCCTCCTTTCTGTGTCCGAAATCGCACAGCCCGGCTTTGCCTCCTTTCTGTGTCCGAAATCACAAAACCAGGCTTTGCCTCCTTTCTGTGTCCGAAATCACACAGCCCGGCTTTGCCTCCTTTCTGTGACCGAAATCGCACAGCCCGGCTTTTGGGCCATACGTTCCTCCGTACTGGATTGGTTATATGGCTCTAGGCGAAGATGCAGAAATGTGTTCTAACTGAGACATATCGAAATATATAATTTTATATATATATATATATATATACATATATGCATGTATATAAATCTAATAGTTCTTCGAAGAGCTAATTTATATCTCGGTTAAAATAGGTTTCTACATCTTCGACTGCCTTTACCCGCAATTACTCTGACCCGGGTCGGGTAGAGGAACTAGAAATCCGCTCACTGGCCCCCGAAGCCCTGGGCGCCCCGACGGCAGAGGCCGGTTGTCCCGGCACGGACGTTCGGGAGCTGCCACTCCCCGGGCTCACGCTTGGTTACGAAAATTGATGTCGCACTTAAAATCATGGGGACAGGGCACATCGTGAGAGGCAGTTCGCGGGCAAGGAAGGCAGGAGCGAGTCTGAGGGCCATGAGCTGCCGGCGGGCAGAGCTGCGGGCTCCGAGGTGAGCGTGCGGCTGCTGCCAGGGCCGCTTTGGGCAGCGCGGGTGGTGTGTGAGCTCGGGCGGCGATGCCGGGTCCGGCGGGGTCGCTGCTGCAGCGCCCCGGTGGTGCCGGCCCCGCGGAGCCCGGCCCGGCTCCTGAGGCTGCCGGCGGTGCCTTGTCTGCTGGAAAGGCTCGGGAAACAAACGGGGTCTGCCCCGCTCCCGGGACACGACTGGAGATCCCGTTAGAAACCAGTGTGAAATGTCCGCTGCTGTGCCCCGGGGCACTGGTTTGTCACAGCGCGACATCTCTTGTGCTCGGGCCAGCTGACTCTGCCTGTCTGCTGCTCGGGGAGGCTCTGCCCGAAGGCAGGAAAAGGGAAGGAGAGGGGAATGTGGGTGCCACATACGCTGCTTCAGGAACCGTGTGAAACAAGCCGAAGCCCTCCAGGGGAAGGAGCAGGAAAGCTGCCCAGTGTGTCATCCCCCGTCTGGCCGCCCTGCCCCGGCCCTCGAGGCGCCTGTCAGCCCCGCAGCCGCGCTGGGGCTCTGCGGGTGCTCTGCAGGGAGGGAGAAGGGGCGACCCGACACCTTATGCTTTCTGCCTGCTGCAAATAAGAGCTGCAAGAACCGACTTGCAGGGAGCGGCAGCAGCCTCCTTGCGCTCCCCGGGCGCGATCGGTTGGCGGGGCCCGCGGCCAAGACATATAAACGCGACCGCGTGTGCGGCTGGAAGCGTGACAAGCCGCCGTGGCAGGGCGAGCGCCGCGGGCACACCCCTTCGCACCCACCGCCTCCAGCGCGACCCCGCGCCGGGCGGGAGGGGAGCGCGGCGCCGCGGCACCGGCGGGCTCCGGGGTGGGCGGCGGGGGCTCGCCCAGCGCCCCCCGGACGCCGCCCCCCGCCTCCCCCCGCCCCCGGCGGCTCCGCGCCGCTCCGCGGGGCCACGTCGGGCCGCGTGTGCGCGGGGCTGAGCGCGGCGCCGTGACTGCGGGGTGAACTCGGCCGTGCCCAGCGGCTCGGCGGCGATAGGGGAGCGGGCTCCTGACGAAAGCGGAACTCGGCCGGGCCCATACAAATCAGAAAAGAGCCCGGCCGCCGCGGCAGAGGGGAGCGGAGCCCGCGGGGGCAGGGACGCCGCCGCCGCCGCGCTGCACGGACCAGCGGCGCCGCGAGAGGCGCCTCCCGATCTCCGGCCGGGTCCCGGCTTCGACTTCGGCTTCGGCTTCGGCCCCGTCGCGGCGAACGCGGAGCGGGACGGCCGCCGGCAGCGGGCTCCGGGCAGCGGGCAGCGGGCAGCGCTCCGCACCGCGCCGGGCGCCCCGGGCGCGGGGCACCATGATGAGCAACTACCCGGACGGCGAGGAGGACACGGTGGCGCTGCTGGCTCATGACACCGGCGGCAGCAAGGAGCCGGATCGGGGCAAGGAGGAGCTGAGCGCGGACAAGGGCCCCGAGAAGCCGGACCCCTCGCAGAAGCCCCCCTATTCCTACGTGGCCCTGATCGCCATGGCCATTCGGGAGAGCGCGGAGAAGAGGCTAACGCTGTCTGGGATCTACCAGTACATCATCAGCAAGTTCCCTTTCTACGAGAAGAACAAGAAAGGCTGGCAGAACAGCATCCGCCACAACCTCAGCCTCAACGAGTGCTTCATCAAGGTGCCCCGGGAGGGCGGCGGCGAGCGCAAGGGCAACTACTGGACCCTGGACCCCGCCTGCGAGGACATGTTCGAGAAGGGCAACTACCGCAGAAGACGAAGGATGAAACGGCCTTTCCGGCCGCCTCCGACCCACTTCCAGCCGGGCAAGACCCTCTTCGGCCCCGACAGCTACGGCTACCTGTCCCCGCCCAAGTACTTGCAGTCCACCTTCATGAACAACTCGTGGCCGCTGGCGCAGCCCCCCGCGCCCATGCCCTACACGTCCTGCCAGATGTCTGGTGGGAACGTCAGTCCCGTCAATGTGAAAGGACTCTCGGGCCCGGCGTCCTACAGCCCCTACTCGCGGGTGCAGAGCATGGCGCTGCCCAGCATGGTGAACTCCTACAACGGCGTGGGCCACCACCACCACCACCCGCACGCCCACCACCCCCAGCAGCTCAGCCCGGCCAGCCCCGCGCCGCCCTCGGCCCCGGCGGCAAACGGAGCCGGCCTCCAGTTTGCCTGCGCCCGCCAGCCCGCCGAGCTGTCCATGATGCACTGTTCGTACTGGGAGCACGACAGCAAACACAGCGCCCTGCACTCCCGCATAGACATCTAGGGAGGCTCCGGCCAGCGCCGCCACAGCAATGCACCGGCCCCGCTGCCCCGCTGCTCCCCCGCCGCGTTCCCCCGCGCTCCGCGTCTCTCCTCCTCGTCTCTAGTCACGGACTTCCCTCTCTCTGTGTGCCCAAACCCTCGCGGCGGGGAAATAGCGGCTTTGCCCCGCGCGTAGTGTCAGTGTAGGAGCGTCCCTCGATGAGAAGAAAGCAGTGTAAGTGTGGGGATCCCCGCGGGGCAGCGGCGGCCGGGCCGCCTCTCCGGGCGAGCGGGGATTCACCGGGAGTTCCTCTGCTCCGTGTGTGTGTTTGTGAGTTGTTGGGGGTTTTTTTGTTTGGGTTTGTTTGCTTTGGTTTTATTTTGTTTTGATTTTTTTTTTTTAATGGAGGGGGGGGGCATCTAATTAAAAATTGGTTGTTCAGCCCTCAAAATTATTTTGTAATTCGGCCGGAATCTTTTCGGGCTCGGCCACGGGGAGAGTAAAGCGGAGTTTGTAAATAGCGGAGGCATTTTCACGCGTGCGGTGCGGGGCTGGCGGGGCCTAGACACACCACGGTGTGCCCGCGGTGCTCGTCCTCTTCTTCATCCCCTCTGTCTTCCTCCTCGCTCTGCAAAGCACTGCGCTTCTTCCGAGCTGTGGCTTTTCGTTCAAATAGTACTTAACGTGGGGACTGCTGTAACAGCAGACGTGCGATATTGCTGGTTAATAGAAACCAACAAACAAAACGCGCCAGGGTCACTCGTCAAACGTTTCGGCAGCGGTAAATATATTTTTTAAAGGAGACAATGTCCTCTGAGGTCTTAAAAGTAATTTTATACAGGTCTAAAAAAATATTTTGATGTTATTAAAAAAAAAAAAAAGAGACGCTTTCCTGTAAATTGGGATATTTTTCCGTGTGCATATTATTATTAATAATGAAAGTTTAAACTATCTTCAGTTTTTTTGCCCCCAAACCTGGCCCAAAATGGATTTCCCGGTAGGTTCTGCTTTTGAATGCTTACTCTTTTTCTTAAAAGGTTTTGATCCTTCAATTTTACATAGATTAATGTGGGGAAAAAAATAGCGATTTTAAAACAGGGGCCAGTTCATAGCGATTTTGTAAATGTTTGTGTAAACCGATAGATGCTGTGGCATAGTACCATTTTGGGACCAACTTTTCTAGAATGAACTAGCACTTTCATTGTACTTTCTAGCATTGTAAAGTCTCCAATAAAATGCCTTTCCTTCTTTCCATATCGTTTTATTTCACTCGCTCCTCCGCGCTCGGGATCGGGAAGCGGCAGCGGGGAGCGGGGCGGGCGCTGTGTGCCGGGGCCGCTGCGGGCGGCGGGCACCGCTCTCCGTGCACCGCAGCTCGGCTGCGGGACCCTGCTGGGCGCTCCATCATCTCCGCCAGGCCCCGGCGCTGTCTCGGCGGCGGCCGACAAGGTGCGGGAAGAGTTGCGTTGGTTCCGCGGTGTGCGGCGCCTCCGCTCCGTGTCCGGGCAGCCGCCGGCACCTCGCCCGTGTGCCCGGCCCGGGCCGGCGGAGGCCTCGGGCTTGTGCCTGGGGCTGTGCCGGACGCTGCTGCGCTTTCATTTCTTCCTGGCATGCTCGGAGCCGTGGTCCTGGAAGGAAAAGAACGGTCCCGTGCCGCCCCAAGCCCGGCCCGGCCGCGCTGCGACGGGGCCCGAGCCCCATGCGGAGCCTCTCTCTTTCCTCGCCGGGCCCGTGGGCCTCGCTTCTAACCCTGCCTGGGCCTCGCTTCTAACCCTGCCCGTCCCCGCCGGCAGGGCCCTGACCGGGCCCGGGGCTCAGCACAGGATGGGGCTGGCGGGGCGGCCCCGCTCAGTGCGGGCCCGGCTCGCAGCGGGTCCCGCTCAGCCCCCGGCCTGGCCAGGCCTGCGGTGCCGCGGCAGCGGCGGGGACGCGCTGTTCGCCTCACGGGCTGCGCCGTTCGCCTCACGGGCCCCACGGGCAGCTCTCTGCCCAAACCAGCGCTGCCGGGGTGAAGCCGGTAATAACGGGGCCGAGCATTCCGCGGCCTGGCACTCGCCCTTGCCCGGCTGCCTGAGCTCTCCCTTTCTGCAGGCAGGGCCTGCTGGCCCGCACGGCGGGAAGCGGCAGCCTGCAGCCCGGCCGCGCAAAGCAGTGCGAGACGCGGGGACTGGCGGCCTCTCTGCCGCTCGGCGGGCACGGCCAGGGCACAGGGGCTCTGAGGAACCCGCCCGGCCATCCCGGAGCCCTGCGGTGCTCCCTGGCCCCGCTCCGCAGGAGGGGAGGGCGCTGCGAGCGTTGATGGGCCCGAGGGGCTCCGCTCCGGGCGGACAGAGAGGCACAAGGGGCGCGGAAAGCGGGGTCACGGCGAGGCGGCCGTGTGGTACCGGGAAGCACGGAGAGAGCCTGGCCTCCGCACGAACACCGCTGTAACGCGAGGCCCAAGGCCGAAGCGGGAATGCCGGTGCACACGGGACGCGGCCGGGACTCACGCCGCTGCCAGCGCACTGGGGATCGCAGCTTTGCACCGGAGGGCTCAGGGCCTTGGCTGCTTGTTCCTTACTAGATAGGTACTGCCTATACCGCTGCTTTCCTCAGGGGTATGTTGAGGCCAAAAGGGCCACGGGGCGAAGGGAGGGTGGGAGCAGCTCCCCGGATGCCCGCACAGGCCCACCGGCGCTCCCTGGGCTCCGTCCCTGGCTGTGCCGTCCTTCGGCCTGAGGCAAAGGCTGGCACACTCCGGGAACGGCTGGGGCTCGCCAGCTTGGAGTGAAGCGACACCTGACCGTGCCAGGTGCAGGGAGAGGAGGCGGCAGGCCGGGACCGGGCAGGGACGTGCGGCCCCTGGGGCTATTGCAATTCGTGGAATAGGTGGTGTCCACCCAGGTCCCGCTGCCCTTGACCAGCGGCCGATTTAGCCCATAGAGAGAGGCAGGGAGCCGCGCGTTTGGGAGAGAAGGGAGCAGGCAGGGCCGTGCGGCCGCTCTCCTGCCAGGCCAGGGGCTTGTCCGAGCTCCCTGTGCTCGGCCGGGGCTCTGCTCTCCCTCAGCCCGAGCTCCCTGTGCCCGGCCGGGGCTCTGCTCTCTTTCTGCCGAGCTCCCTGTGCCCGGCCGGGGCTCTGTTCTCCCTCATCCCGAGATCCCTGTGCCCGGCCGGGGCTCTGCTCTCCCTCATCCCGAGATCCCTGGGCCCGACCGGGGCTCTGCTCTCCTTCTGCCGAGCTCCCTGTGCCCGGCCGGGGCTCTGTTCTCTTTCTGCCGAGCTCCCTGTGCCCGGCCGGGGCTCTGTTCTCTTTCTGCCGAGCTCCCTGTGCCCGGCCGGGGCTCTGTTCTCTTTCTGCCGAGCTCCCTGTGCCCGGCCGGGGCTCTGTTCTCTTTCTGCCGAGCTCCCTGTGCCCGGCCGGGGCTCTGTTCTCTTTCTGCCGAGCTCCCTGTGCCCGGCCGGGGCTCTGTTCTCTTTCTGCCGAGCTCCCTGTGCCCGGCCGGGGCTCTGTTCTCTTTCTGCCGAGCTCTCTGTGCCCGGCCGGGGTTCTGCTCTCCCTCATCCCGAGCTCCCTGTGCCCGGCTGGGGCTCTGTTCTCATTCTCCCCGCGCCGTTCCCGGGCGGCAGTGGCCGTCGCGCCTTTAAGATGTTTTTACGATGGTTTTCTGTATTTTACAGAGACTGCATTGAATGCAAACTCGCAGGGGAACCGCGGGGAGAGCCCGGCCGCCGTGGCTGGCTGCGCTCGCCGGGCGCTGTCGGGCAGCGGCCCGAGGCAGGGCTGGTCCTGCCGGGCTCAGCCCGGCCTCTGCCACTGCCGGGGACGGCCGGGCCTCCCGTGCATGCCACCGGCCTGGGGAGGGGGTGCCCATCATCTCCCGGGGTGCTGGTGCTCGCCTCGGCAGCGGGCACGGCCCCCGGGGAACCGCTACCGAGCGGCCAGGCACCGGGCCCGAGTGTCCCGGAGGAGCTGTGCCTCCCCGCTGGGCAGCCCGGGGGATGTGCAGGGACCGAGTGTCCCGGACAGCGGCACTCGGGACGGCAGGGGCTGAGCGGGAACGGGAGCAGGAGCGGTGCAGACCCCTCCGCAGGCAGCTCCGCGGGCACGAACACCAGCACAGGACCGAGGGGTGCCCGTGGCGGCTCAGCGCTCCCTCGCCACCTCCTCCCGCGGCTCCCACCTGCCCCAGCCCCGCGGGTCCCTCACAAAATCGAGCCGCATTCCTGGCAAGCGCGGTCTTTGCGCGTTGTGTAAGGTCTTTCCCCGTTATATAAATGACGGCAGGAGGAATGCGCACGGAGCGGGACGCGCTCCCCGGGACGGCACCTTGGCGCGGAGCCTCCTCCGATCCCGGGGCTGCTGCGGGGGCCAGAGCCAGGGAAGGGAAGGGGGGCTCAGGGCTGCTGAGCCGCCGCTGCCCTTTCGGAGCGGCCACGGCTTTATGCAACGCTGGCGAGAGATGAAAGCAGAAGAGCGAGGGGTGTTTTCTCCCTGCCCGGAGCGGACGTGGAAGGAGCCTGCCTCTGTCGGGGAAGGACAGAGTTTGATCCCCGAGGCAGAGCGGACTCCCAGCGCCCCTGTGCTGCTGCAGCCCCCGGGGCAGTGCCAGCGCCGGGGGATGTTTTGTCACCGCAGCTTTCTCGTCCTCTCCGGTCCTTTGCGCAGGCCGCAAAGGTCCTTTGAAGCCCTGGCCGGGCTCGGAGGGTGGCAGAGCCCTGGGCGCAGGGAGCGCTCCCCGGCGGCACGGCACGGCACGGCACGGCACGGCACGGCACGGCACGGCACGGCACGGCACGGCACGGCTGCCCTCTGCCTGCGGGCCGGCGGGAGCGCGGGGACAGCGGGATGCTGAATGATGGACCCCGTGGGTTCTGTCCCGGTTCCTCTGGTCGTACCGGACCGGCACCGGGCAGGGGGCGGTGGCTGCGGGCAGGGCCGGGCAGAGCCGGCTCCGTGAGGAGACGCACACACAGCTCTTACCTTGCACCCTCCCTCCCGCCCCGGCCGGAGCGGCTGTTTAGTACCGCCTGATTCCTGGTATTCTTGTCAGTGTTTTAAGTGGTGAAAAAGTCATTTCCAGTCCCATGGTCTGCGTTTCACCCTGAACTCATTGAAAAGAGAGTGCGGGGTCAGGACTGTTTATTATACAACCAATTAAAACAGGAAAATATGCAAAGGCTTCATTCAGCGAGATCCGGCCATTGTTAAGCCGAAAACGATATTTTTGCTTCAAAAATAAAAAAAGTACATTTGTTACTTAAAAAATCTCCGCTCTGCGTGTGTGACGCTCGGGAGCGCGGTGAGGTCCGGCGGGCCCGGGCCGGCCTGTGCGGCCGGAGGGCGGCTCGGAGGGGCGGGCGGGCACCGGGGACCCCCGTTCCCCGCCCTGGGCTCCGCTCCTGCCCGCTCGCAGGAAGGGCCGGCCAGCCTCAGACGCGGGGGATCAGCTCCGTGCAGGCGGAGTGGTGCTTTGGTCAACCCCAGACAGCGAAAAAATTATTGCGAGGGCTAAAAAGCTCGACGCTGTAGCGGGCTCGGGCAGGGCCGGGATAGCCGGGCTGGAGAGCCCCGAGAAGCGCTGCAGAGCGCAGTGTTGAGCCCCGGAGCGCCGCTGGCAGCCCTGGGCACACTGCGGCGGGTGGAGAAGGGACTCAGACAGAATTCCCGGCTCTGCGGTTCCCCTGCGGCTTCTCCATCCACCAGAAGCCCATCCCTGGGTCTGCGGAGCATCTCTGCTCTGAGGCACTGTACCATCTGCCCCCAGCACAGGGGCAGGGCAGGGGGCTCCTCCCGGCACAGCCGCCCGCCCCAGGTAGCCCTCGGGGATGTGCTCAGCAGCGGGCCTGGGAAGCGTTCACCAAAACAATCGCTCGGGCTGGCCTAATCCGATGAGTTTATTTTAGTCCTCGAGCTGTATTGAAAACATTCGCTCTGCTTCTTGTGGTTGTTTACAGTATGTCGGTCTCAACATCACAGCCGCCCTTCTGGAAAAGTCTTACAGGATTCAGGCAGAGGGAAACCAACACAGAAGTGACTCGGAAAGCATGATGGCAAATGATTAATCAGATCAGAGACAGGAAGGCGGAGGTAATCAATGAGTTTTCACTTATAGTTTACTTGGATTAACATCTTTTTCCTTTTTCTTTCGTGAGTTTAGAAACCACACGGGGTTTTATTGCCCAAACAAGCAGCTGCAGGATTTGGTGGGCTGGTGGGAATTCGTTCAGAATCAGCTGCGTGCTTCTTCCTCAAGAAGAATTCGGCTTTCGACAAAACCTCGACAGCCTGCTTGTTCCCGCCGCAGGCACACGGCACCGGGCACCGGGCAGGGCTGCGCCCCGCGGGACCCCGCCCGCTGTCCCGGAGAGAGAGAGGCAGGCAAGGAGCGCACATCAGCAGCGAGCAGCGCAGATCAGGAGCGCAGGGGCAGGGAAGGAGAGCCCTGCTCTCCCTCGAGTCGCTCAGTGAGCAAAAAGCCTGAGAAATCTCATCAGGTGCGATTTGAGAGTGAAACACCGGCTGTCCCTGCTCTGCCTTTGAGAGAGGGTTTGCGAGCTGTGTAAGGCCTTTTCCCGTTGTAAAATGACGGCAGGAGGAGCGGCACCCTGCCCTGCCCTGCCGTGCCGTGCCGGAGATGCCAAACTCGGTTTTCCCTGAGGGCACATGCGGGTGTGCGCACACAGGTGGCTCCTGACACCGGCGAAATCTCCTGACTTCCCAGCTGGTCCCTGCAAACCCTACGGTTTTGCTGGCAGATAAATTGTTCGCCTACTTTCGTTTAATTTCTTTCTCTTTCCAAAAGTAACTTTCCCCCCCACCCTACCTGAATAACAAATTCGGAGCGATCACGAAACAACTGGCCGGAATTTCACTTTTGTCGTTCACAGTGACCATTTTCGATGACACGAGGCAGCACGGGGTGAATGCGAGCAGGGGCTGGCCCTCGAGGGACATGTCACTGACAGCTGATGGGCATTTGGCTTTTGGCTGGGGCAGGGGAAGGAAAACCGCGGGGCTTCAGTAAATGGGCCCTGGGAGAGGAGAAGGTTCGTGGTTTGTGGGTTTGTCGGGGTAGCCTCCACTTCTTCCAAGGTGCGGGTTTGGAGGCACGCTGCCGGCCCCGCCGCACACAAGAGTTACTGAGCTGTTGTTTAAGATGTGCCGCCCGTTTCCCCGTTTTCTGCCCAGCGATAACTGGTTCTTTTCGTTACTATCGTTTTGTTCCTCGAAAACCCAAACAAACAATGAAGTGCAGGGTGAAGCTGGGCACAACACGAGGCGTAATGTTCTCAGTTATCAAAACGGGGAAGAAACAAAAAAGAGTCAGTCGCTACTGATCTCTTTTTTTTTTTTTTTTTTTTCAGGTGTGACTTTTAACAAGATGTTCAGAAAAAAAATTCTATCAGGCACATGTTGACCTGCGCTTCCTCTGCTCCTGGCTTTGGAGGCGATATCGCTTGGTGCTTATCAGCCACAACGTCTGAGGCATCGGGTACGTGGCTCCTGACTGCTCCCCGCGCTCGGGTACGAGTGGTTCTTGCGACACGAAGGTTGCCCTGTGTAGAGCCCCGCATCCAGCCCCGCGTCCAGCCCCACATCCAGCCCCGCGTCCAATCCCTCATCCAGCCCCGCGTAGAGCCCTGCAGCCAACCCCGCATCCAGCCCCCATCCAGCTTCGCATCCAGCATCCAATCCCTCATCCAGCCCTGCATCCAATCCCTCATCCAGCCCCGCATCCAGCCCTGCATCCAATCTCTCATCCAGCCCCGCATCCAGCCCCGCATCCAGCTCCTCATCCAGCCCTGCATCCAGCCCTGCATCCAACCCCTCATCCAGCCCTGCATCCAATCCCCTCATCCAGCCCTGCATCCAGTCCCCATCCAATCTCTCATCCAGCCCCGCATCCATCCCCTCATCCATCCCCTCATCCAGCCCCGCATCCAACCCCCATCCAGCCCCGCATCCAGCCCTGCATCCAGTCCCTCATCCAGCCCCGCATCCAGCCCTGCATCCAATCTCTCATCCAGCCCCGCATTCAGCCCCGCATCCATCCCCTCATCCAGCCCTGCATCCAGCCGCGTATCCAGCCCCGCATCCAACCCCCATCCAGCCCTGCATCCAATCTCTCATCCAACCCCTCATCCAACCCCCATCCAGCCCCGCATCCATCCCCCATCCATCCCCCATCCATCCCCCATCCAGCCCCCATCCATCCCCCATCCATCCCCCATCCAGCCCCGCCGAGGAGCTGCTGACAGCCGCAGCGCAGAGTCAGAAGCGGCCTCGGGAACGGCTCGCAGAGCCCAAACAACGAAATGCCGAGAAATGTTCGCCACCGCTTGCTGCCGGGCTACTGGAACTCCCCCCGGGCCGGAAGGGTTTCGGGGGATGCAGCATGCAGCAGCCTGAGGTTCGGGGAGCCTCAGTTCTGCCTTGTGCCTTCTCCCCGAGGTTTTGGGGCCGCGGAGCTGCTGCCAGCCCCTCCTGCCTTCAGAGCAGCCCCAGAGGGGCAGCAGGGACCGGAACGGCCCCGGGATCCCCGCTCGTACCAGCGGGAGAGGGGCTCCGAGGCGCTTCAGTCCGTGTCCCCGTTAGATCCTGCCATGGGTCTGATGTTCCCTGCCGGGCAGCCAGGGCAGAGACAAGGGCGGGACAGGGATATGGGAAGGGGCGGCCTCTCTGTCCCAGCCTTACAAGTCGCTTTTCTGCTTCCTATGAAGCCTCCGAGATACAGGGACGTTTTCAGAAAAAAAAAATCCCTCTAACCCCACAAACAAAACCAAACACAAACAAACAAACAAAAAACAAAACAAAACAATTAGGAGATGTTAAAAGTTAGCTATATGGCTTTTTAAAATACCCATCAGTGATGATATCTCCTGCAGGGCAGCCTCCTGCCCCGCCTGTTGTAGTTCCAGTCTCAGGGAACAGTCCTCTTAACCCACTCTTTTCCCCAAATCAACGAGTTTGCTGTGGAAGTCTCTAGGCTCGCCTTTTTTGATAAACCACAGTTCAGTTCAGCCCGGAGCAGCCAGTGGTGTCTGGGACAGTCACCAGTTGCCTTGCAACAGAAATGGGAACCACTTGTTTAAACATCTTAATGTCCTAAAATCTCTAAGAGCCATCGCAGAAGGGTTTGGGTTTTTTGTTCCCTTCCCGAAGCGAGAAGGGAGCGAGGGGATTACAGGGAAGAATGTCTGCTCCGGCTGCTGCAAGCACCAGAAGATTTTGGTTTGCCTTTCCCCCCCTCCCCATCAGTTTTTCCATTCCTTGAGGAAAATTTTTCAGTATCTGAATCAAAGCGCATGATTCCAACGTTTTTTTTTTTTCCCTGTTGTTTTGTTTTATTTCGGCCCTTTTTCATGTTTTCATTTAAAAAGTGGCAGATTTGGTAGAACTCTCAAGTGTTTCCCATTAGAGGCGGGGAGTTCACCAGTGCGCCTTTCTGATGTTGCACATGACACGTTTGGGGCTCTGAGGCAGGAGCACTCCCTGAGCATTGCAATGGGCCGGTGCGGGGCAGCGGCCGGGGCAGGGCCGAGCCTGGAGCTGTGACTGAGGCCGAGCCCGGTCCGGAGCTGAGGCCGAGCCCGGAGCTGTGCCTGAGCCCTGTTCTGAGCTGTGGCTGTGACCGAGCCCGGTCCGGTGCTGTCACAGAGCCCGGAGCTGTGCCTGAGCCCTGCCCGGAGCTGTGGCCGACCCTGGTCCGGAGCTGAGGCCGAGCCCGGCGCCCGGCCTGGAGCTGTGGCTGTGGCTTAGCCCTGTCTGGCGCTGAGGCCGAGCCCTGCCCGGCGCTGTGGCGGTGACCGAGCCCGGTCCTGCGCTGAGGCCGAGCCCGGCTCTGTGGCTGTGGCTGAGTCCTGTCCGGAGCTGTGGCTGTGGCCGAGCCCTGTACGGAGCTGTGACCGAGCCCGGCCCGGTGCTGTGGCTGAGGCCGAGCCCGGCCCGGAGCCGCGTCTGTGACCGAGCCCGGTCCGGAGCTCGACCGAGTCCTGCCCGGCGCTGTGGCTGTGACCGAGCCCGGTCCGAAGCTGTGACGGAGCCCAATTCGAAGTTGTGACCGAGCCCCGTCCGGAGCTATGACGGATCCCGGCCCGGCGCTGTGGCTGAGGCCGAGCCCTGTCCGGAGCTATGACCGATCCCGGCCCGGCGCTGTGGCTGTGACCGAGCCTGTCCTGCGCTGTGGCTGTGGCCGATCCCGGCCCGGCGCTGCCCTCTGCCGGCCCCGCTCCGCCGGGAGCCGCTCCGTGTCCCTGCCCGGGGCTCCGCTCCGTCGCAGCGCCGCGGCCGAGCCCGCCCAGCCCAGCCCAGCCCAGCCCAGCCCAGCCGGGGGCGGGCGGTGTTTCCCGGCCCGCGGCGCGTTCGCTCCCCGTGCGGTCTCGCAGCGCGGGGAATTCCTACTCTAGAATCGCGCCGTTGCACATTTCTGCTTTTGCCGGCTCCCTTCCCCTCGCGGATTCTCCTTGGCTGTTACCTCTCTCGTTCCTGACAGCAGGCTTTTACCATTGCTCTGGTGTTCCATGTTTTTAGCCACCGATCTCTCCTTGAAGGAAAATTTCCTTCATGTAACAAATCGTTCTGAGTTCTTGCGTTTTGGAGCGTGGCCCCGTGCAAATTTTAATAAAGTGTTGTGGAAAGCAGCACTTGGTTAGCAGAACTGCAAGGTGTCAAGTGATCTTCATAGCCAAATTTTCCTGTAAATACATGCAGGATACAATCCTTTTTTGGCAACTGAGACTTTGCAAATACAGAAAATGTGTGTGTACACACTTACTGACGTTTTTGGTAGTAAACCTTCATTTTATATTACTGGCATCCAAAAAAGTCACTGTGTAGTCCATTAACCTTGAGCAAAGGGACATGTGTGATTGTGAAATGTGAAGTGAGAAAAAAAAAAGAACAGGGTATGGGCTAAGGAAATATCCCTTTCCATACATTACTTGCATCTGTTAATGCACAGATTGTTGCTAGCTTGTAGCAGTGGTTTGTAATTCATGCAACAAAATCACCAAGTTCTGTAGTTCCCAACATCATGAGTTTGAGGTGTTCACAATTTACTAGATCCTACATGAATTCTAAAATTCTTTATATGATCAGCTATTGCCCTTTATTTGAAAAGGAACTATTTATAAAGTATTAAGACAAGCAGGGTTTGCTGAAGAAACTCGAGCTGGCGGTGGATGCTGGAGAATGTGAGGAGCAGTGAAGCGATGCTGCAGTTCGCAGCAAGCCCTGCATTCCCCGTGCTGCTGGGAGCTCCCTGCCCTGCTTCAGTTCTGCACGGGGCTGGGCAGGGATTGTGTGGCACTGTGAGGCCCCTGGGCTGAGATGAAGGCTCCTGTCCTTGTGTCTCAGCAGCCAGGCCGCGGGAGGATGAGCTGTGATATCCCCTAGCACAGAAATACACACTGCACATGAATCCCCCTCTGGCAGCCACAGCCCCGCTCAGTGCTGCAGGGCCAATGTGCCAGCTCTGATGGCAGGATGAGAGTTTGGGTGGCAAGGACTGAGCTGGGGCAGCTCTCCTCAGCGAGCAAACCTTGATTTCCAGGGTTGTTTTTCTCAAATCTGTTAATTTCTGAGCTGACAAAGGCTGAATTTTGGACTCACAGCTTGAGCCAGTGCAGTGGGAAGATGAGGAGCTGGCTGTTTTTGAGAGGAAGGTGCTCACCTTGTGTTGGGAATTCCAGGAGTGGGAATTTTTTTTTTTTTTTGTGGTTTCTCTTTGCAGCTATGGTTATATTTGTTTACTGCTCAAGCAAGACTGAGGTGTTTGTGCAATACCACAGCACACGGAGCAGCCCCAGCTCCTGAGAGCCCCCAGACAAAATACTCCTGTGATGTTTGCAGACTGCTGCCATCCAGACTGAAGGGCGCCCTGCTCCTGGAGAACTTGGCAGGGCTGATGTTGCCCCAGTGCAAATCAGCAGAGCAGAAATGAACCCAGTGCACCCTCATGGTGCTAGGATGGATTTCTATTGACACGGGCAGTTCCCTTTGTCCTGTGCCTCACATCACTGTAGCACAGAACACCTGTCATGGTTTAATTTTGTGCTTTTTTCAGAGAACTGACTGAGATGGACTGTGTTCTGGTGGTCACTCAGTATTTTCTGGCTGGCAGTCAGAAATAAAACCCATCCATTTAAAGAGCCCAGGTGCTGCAGGAGCAGGGTGGAAAAGGCAAACCCTGAGCATGGCTGTGCTCTCAGGCTCCTTGAAGGAGGGTGCCTGTGGATCTGGCACCAGTGGATTTGACACAATGTGAGAACTGTTTTCCTGTATCACTCACATGATAGTTGAAATGTGAAATGAGCTCCATGTGGCAGCAGCCAAAGGAAAGAAAAAGGGAAAGAAAAAAAAAAAACAAAAAGGAAGCACTCTCCAAAAGTTTCGGTTATCCCTTGAAGCTATATTACAACATCTACTGCTCTAATTGAATCAGTGTGAGAACTTTTCCCCTCCATTTAGATCATTCCTAGTCTCTGTCCACTCTTCCCTGCAGATGCACACATTGGATACAAAGATGTGCCAGGGACACCTAGGGTAGGATTTAAAGTACAGTTTACTGAGTTAGGTGCTAAGAAGGAAATGTCAATTCTCACATGTCTTTGCCAGAATCCATTATGATGTTCCCCCTCTTCTCTCCCCTTCTTTATAGACTCAGCACTCAGCAGGTGAGGCACAGGAGTGTTGTGTGAGTAAAGGGTGTGCTCTGAGGATGCAATAGGTGAATTGATCATTTCTAGGCAGTCTGTTGGGATGAATCAGATCAGAAAACCTTCAAAGCAGTGCTGGCACCTGTGGCAGTGTTAGCAAGGCTGATGGTGATGAAGAGGCACCGTGGTCTCGATGCTGCTCAAACCCTCCCACCCTACTAGCCCTGAGCAGGAGCTGCATGGGAGGGCCCCATTTTCACCCCTGAAAGCACAGCCCAGGCAGCATTGTGAGCTCTCATTTGTTACATTTAAAGAGCATTTTGAGCAGCGTGGAGAAAATCTCTGCATGTTTCAAAGCATCAATGCTGTTACATGACCCAAAATTACTTGACAGCTGAGAAAGCAAAAGCCCTGGGTACCCAAATGCAGGTCTGCTCCCTAAGTGTTCACATGTGCCAATCAATAGGTGAGCCACAGAAACATATGGCTCTTGTATCAAATACATGGAATCAACTTGAATTATGAAGACTTTGAAAAGGTCCTCAGTTTAAATGTACACGGCTCTCTGAAATGTCCAGCTAGGTTTAATGCAACAATTAAAACCAGATAGATTGTCAGGATTCATAGAGCAGGGGTAGAATTAATTCAGTATGAAAGAAATGAATGACTGGGAAGAAGACAGAAGAGCAGAAGGAGCAGGAAAAGAACAAGAATGAGTGGAGGGATGAAATGCTAATGTGGGGGGAGTAGGGAGAGTGAGGAATGGAAGGGGGGAAGAAAGAAGAGGAATTAAAGATAAAGAAAAAAAAAAGCAGAGGGATATGAAATAGGAAAGAGAAGGAGAGCATCAAGAAAAATAATGACACTTTATTGTGTAATCTGTCAGCTTTGACTTTAGAAAAACTAAGCCTGCAGCATAAAGGCTACTTACATATTGAAATATGTGGGAGGGCTTTGGGATTTTTCATTGTGTTATATATATGTATTTATATATACGTGTGTGTGTGTGTCCATGTAATTATATACATAAAATGACACAGAAATTTCAGTCTCCCTGGGCATCCCCCACTGTTCCCCATACTATCAGCTTTCCCACCCTGCCACATGTCCAGCAGCAGCAATGCCCTTTTCCATGCCATGCTGTGAGCCAGGGCTTTCTGTTTCAGTTTTCTGTTTGTTTCTGTCCTGCCCTCCAAGAGCTGGAAATGGGGGTTCTGGCAGCCCCTAACTTCAGGGCTGTCCCCTGGGTTGTTTGCAATTGCTGTTTCCCCCTGTTGATATTGTCATTTTGCATTGACTGATCTGAAACATATAAAATGTTTCATTGTTGAATTGGTTATTAATTGGATTAGTGCCACTGGTTTTGCCTTGTCTGTTCCTGTGCATGCAAGCTGTTAGTAAAATAACACAACTTTCATGGTTTTTAGGGTTAAAAGAGTCACTGAGTGATATTGAAACTATCTATTTGATGTTCTCCCCAAGGTATGAGGAAGGTCAGACTCCTTTAGCTTTCTCCCACACTCTGGAGAGTTTTCTCTTCTCCACAGGTATCCTCAGCTCCTCCCATGAGTATGTTTACCCCTCATCCCTCCAGGGAGGGCCCCTTTTTGAGGAGTCCAAGGATTTTGTAGTTCAGGGATGGATACTTTATTTCCTGGTGCTGTTGGAAGTGGCATTTCAGCACTTTGTCAGCGACCTGTGTGCTTCATTCCTGTGCCCTGTCACCTTTTCCAGGGTACAAAGTGCTCTAGCTCAGGCATGGATCCCAGGTTCATTAACAGCACATGGCTAATCTGTAATTTTTCTAAAACCAAAAAGGCCTCTGGCCAATGCTGGACCAATTCTGGATGTCTTTTCTTCTGTTTTGTGTAAAAAAACCTGAGCTAATTTTTGCTGTTCTCCCTTATCATTTCCCTGTTTCATTTCTCATAATTCTAATAATCCTGTTATGAAGACAAGAAACAGAAACATGGATGTTTAACACTTAACAATGTCTTATTGTCTTACTGCTTTTGGGAAAGGGAATGGAAGAGGAAAAACCTCACATGGGGCTATAAACAAAACAGAAGGAAGTGAGTTCACTGTCCACGGGAAAGCACAGCTCTCCTGTGAAGGAGATTTTTGTTTCAGTCTAGGGGAAATGCACCACTGGTCTGGTACTGAGCAGTTCTTTTCAGCAGGCTGCAATGCTGAAAAGAACTTGTCAGGAAACCCCACAAATGTGGTCCTTGGGGGTGTTTCTGAAGAACATAAGGCCTCTGGAGTCTAAGGCAGAATCAGAACTGCATTGGAGAACTGGGGATGAAAAAGTTAAAAGCTCCTTAAAAATTCTACAAATTTAGTGATTTTTGTAAGAACAGCAAAACTCCAGATTACTTAATGTCTGAGGTTTGTAAAAGGACAGATCTAACTGAGCACCCTCATTTTATTCCCTTCCTCCAGAAGATGGCAAAAGTTAGCTGGGCTTAACACAGGCAGAGGGAGGGGAATGTTGCAGGGCTGAGTGCCCCAGTTCCAGGTCAGCAGTGACATCTCCATGGAGATCACAGCCAGAAATGCAGCTGTGAGGAGTTTAAATTTTATACACCACGTGTGGAGACACAAATTGCAGTGTTTGTTAGTGCTCATGGTATGACAGAGCTTCTGCTGGAGAAAAATCCCTTGAGATTCACTCCTTAAGTGCCAAAGAGATTAGTTCCCACTAATGCAGCAGATATTTTGGCTAGGACACTGTGGAGAATTTGCATTTACATAGGAACTGTGACTGAAAAAAAGGAAGGAAGTATAACAAGTGTATAGAAAGAAACATCAGATTAAATACAGATTTGGCAATTAGGTAATACAATTTGACAACTAGGATTTTTTTCTTTTCATCTCAGCAACGTACTCTAGAAAAAGGAAAGAAATATTACTAACAAAATCAAAAGAGGCACAAAATAAGCTTTTATTTTTCCTGCAGTTAGTTTTGTTCCTATATTTAGCTTCTCTGGCAGTTTATAATTTCAATATTAGGAAAATATGAGTGTATTTGGGTAAAGTAATACACTGAAGGCTTCCTGCCAGCAGAAAAGGGGAACTGGGCACTGCTTGTTTAAAGGATGCTCCTGAGGTGGCTCAGCTTAACCTGATGCTTATCTCATAGTGAAGTTCTAGTTTGATTCTAAGCAAATTTGTCCTCACAACTCTTTGGCCTCAGGGCTTTGACAGCTGCTGTAGCTGCTGGATCGATGCTCAGAGAGGATTTGTGCCCATGGCCTTCAAGGGAAGGGAGCAATGGCCACTTTGGAGGATGTTTGACAGAAGCCAGCACACCAGCCAGCTGTGCTAACAATCCCTCTCCTGAATTCTCCCTGAGAGGAGGCAGGCTGTGCCCCTAACTCACAGAAAGCTCCAGCTCTCTTCTTGGAAGGACAGGGCAGGACCAGAGGTGGGGAAGGACATGGAGCTCTCACCTGTGCTTCCTTCACATGGAGCTTTGCGTGTGGATAAGATGTTCCCATTTGAACACACATTTTCTCCTTTGGACAGTGTTCAACAGCCCAGCTTGATCCACAGGAAAGTAGTGGTTGTGTCTTCTGTTAAGAGAAAATGTTCATGTCACAGTTCACTTCTACAAGGTCATATCCTTCAATCTGACTGGGAAATTTAAATGAAGTGATTCCCTGGCCCTCTGCTCCCTGTGAAAATGCAAATAGATCAGAACAAAACCTTGATTTTTGTTTGAAGTCTCTTAATATGTCAAAATATTCCATTTCCCATCCAGAAGCAGGATAAAATCATGTTATCTCAACATTTTTGGCCAAGCTGAGTTTTCTGGGTAAATTCAAATGTGCAGAAGGAATATTGCCAACAGTCTGTTTTTAGCAGCATGAGAAACAATACCGACCACGGAGAAGAGCCTGTGTCACTCCACTGGAATGACTCAGCGATGCTCCTGTCAGGAGCCGGCTCTGATGGGGCAGGAGAGCCCCTCAGTGCCCGGGTGTGAGCTCCATCCCTGGGTGTGAGCTCCATCCCCGGGCTGTGAGCTCCATCCCTGGGGTGAGTGTGAGCTCCATCCCCGGGCTGTGAGCTCCATCCCCGGGGTGAGTGTGAGCTCCATCCCCGGGCTGTGAGCTCCATCCCCGGGCTGTGAGCTCCATCCCCGGGCTGTGAGCTCCATCCCCGGGCTGTGAGCTCCATCCTCGGGCTGTGAGCCCCATCCCCGAGCTATGAGCTCCATCCCTGGGGTGTCAGCTCCATCCCCGGGCTCTGAGCTCCATCCCCGGGGTTGGTGTGAGCTCCATCCCTGGGCTGTGAGCTCCATCCCTGGGGTGTCAGCTCCATCCCTGGGGTGTCAGCTCCATCCCTGGGCTGTGAGCTCCATCCCCAGGGTGTGAGCTCCATCTCCGGGCTGTGAGCTCCATCCCCGAGCTATGAGCTCCATCCCCGGGCTGTGAGCTCCATCCCTGGGCTGTGAGCCCCATAACCGGGCTGTGAGCTCCATCCCCGGGGTGGCTGTGTGCTCCATCCCCGGGCTGTGAGCCCCATCACCGGGCTGTGAGCTCCATCCCCAGGGTTGGTGTGAGCCCCATCCCGGGCTGTGAGCTCCATCCCCGGGCTGTGAGCTCCATCCCCGAGCTATGAGCTCCATCCCTGGGGTTGGTGTGAGCTCCATCCCCGGGATTGGTGTCAGCTCCATCCCTGGGGTTGGTGTGAGCTCCATCCCCGGGGTATGAGCTCCATCCCCGGGGTGGCTGTGAGCTCCATCCCCGGGGTGGCTGTGAGCTCCATTCCCGGGCTGTGAGCTCCATCCCCGGGGTGGCTGTGAGCTCCATCCCCGGGCTCTGAGCTCCATCCCCGGGGTTGGTGTGAGCTCCATTCCCGGGCTGTGAGCTCCATTCCCGGGCTGTGAGCTCCATCCCCGGGCTGTGAGCTCCATCCCCGGGGTATGAGCTCCATCCCCGGGCTGTGAGCTCCATCCCCGGGGTTGGTGTGAGCTCCATTCCCGGGCTGTGAGCTCCATTCCCGGGCTGTGAGCTCCATCCCCGGGGTGTGAGCTCCATCCCCGGGGTGTGAGCTCCATCCCCGGGCTGTGAGCTCCATCCCCGGGCTGTGAGCTCCATCCCCGGGCTGTGAGCTCCATCCCCGGGGTTGGTGTGAGCTCCATCCCCGGGCTGTGAGCTCCATCCCCGGGGTGGCTGTGAGCTCCATCCCCGGGGTGGCTGTGAGCTCCATTCCCGGGCTGTGAGCTCCATCCCCGGGGTGGCTGTGAGCTCCATCCCCGGGCTGTGAGCTCCATCCCCGGGGTTGGTGTGAGCTCCATCCCGGCCGCGTCAGCGCTGCCGGCCCTGCCTGTGCAGCAGAGGAAGCAGGCACACAATAGCTCCAGCGGTAGGAAGCTTTCCAGCCTCCCCCCGGCTTCCTCCCCCAGCAGGGGCATTACCTGCCTGCCCACCCCTCTCTGCACCTTCCTGCAATCCCCCCGCTCCCGCAGCTCCCCCTGGGACAGAGCGAGCCCTGCTCCAAGCCCGCAGCATCAGGGCTGGAGCTCCGATGTTCCCTTGTGCTCTGCGGCAAGCTCCGAATGAGCTGCTGCAGCGTTAATGGCTCTGCTGCTGCCAGATGAAAGGAGGGCAGTACTCAGATCTAATAAATCAACAGATGTTCAAGCGGTTTCTGCCTTCTCTCTTCCAGTGCGCATCAACAGGAACGTGCTAAAGTGCTTTTTTGTACCGTTTAGCATCTGACATTTCAGCACATCTTGTGAGTGTGCATTAGGAGAATGGAATGTTACTATATTTGTACTTGCAGATTTGGAATGAGAAGAAAATCTGGAGAGATGCAATGTGCACATGGGATGTTTTCCAGAGGGGTTGAGGCTGAGGAAACCCAGCACAGTGAAGCTTGAGCTGTCTTGAGACTTCAGGCTGCAAATGCACAGAGTTTTGAAATGGAACTGAAAACTGGAGAAACTTGTAGCTACTTCTCCAAACCCAGCTTAACTGTGGGATCCCAGATGCCATTGTAAAATACTGAGAGCGTGTTTGATCTTTGCAGTTACTCTGAAATATCTTGTTCTTTCCTCGTCTCCTCAGGTGTGGGGGATGTCCCTCTGGCTGGTGCCTTCAGAAGGGCTGTTTTTAGGAAAACCAGGAGGCTTTTACTGCTGAGACCTGGCAGAGCTCTGAAACAGCCACTGCACATCAGAATGATCTCTCCCCATGCTCTTTCAGCAGTTTGCTCTTGGATCCCTCCTTGCCCATGCAGTGAGGTCCCTGGAGCCCCTGAAGCCTCCAGGCAGCACAGGTGTGTGTCTCTGTGTGTCAGGGCTTGAGGAGACCCCAATCAGCCCAAAGAGCCTCCCCTGGGCCCTGCAGCCACCTCTGTCCATGGCCCAGGAGCCCCTTGCTGCTCACCCTGGAGCCCTCAGTGCTGACCTGAGCTACAGGACAGCTCCAGCCATGCTCACAGCTGTGCCACAGACTGGCACTGAGGGCTGGTGCCAGCCCTGCCCTGTCACTGTGGGTCTGCCTGGGACACCTGCAGGGCACTGGCTGGAGCAGGGAGGAACCAGCAGCCTCGACTGCCTTCTGGCATGGAAGGTGGGTCTTGGGAGATGGGCTCAAGGCTTAACTCACCACAAGAGAAACTGAAGAGACACCTCTACAAAAGGTGCAGAAGCTCCTGCCTTGTAGATTTGTGCCCTAAAAAGTGGAGTCAAAATTGCAGAGGCAAAACTGGTGAAATCCTTCTTCCCCTCCTCTCCTGTATTTCTCCTCAATTGACTTGTTTGGATGCTACCTTTCCTTTCTAGGTTCATTTCTCTTCTCCTGCCCAGGCTCTGCTTTGTCTTTTTTTAAGAGTAACATCAGTGTTCAGGTGTCCTTTGCCCGCTCAGCCCCTGTGCTGTGCTGGCAGGGCTGTTTCCAGCCTTTGCAGTTTGCAGGGTTCCGAGGCTGAACTGCTTTTCTCCTTCCACAGGGCCCTTCCACTTTTGAATCGGTGAAGCTAAAACGAGCACCTTAAATAAGCCCACAGCTTCCAGGGCTTTTCCACTGCAATTCAGCCACTTCTCAGGCCAAGGTGCAGGAGGATGTGTCCCCTTCTGAGGTCCAGTCCCATCGCAGTGCCCCTGTCCCTGAGACGCAGAGGCAAACTGGGACAATGCTGCACAGGGGCTGTAGCCAGTCCGGCTTTGCCAGGTGAGCGCTGGCTTTAAGGCAGGGGGAGGAACGGAGCCCCGCGTCCCCAGCGGGGTGTGACCGAGCCCGGAGCAGTGTGACCGAGCTGTCCCATCCCGGTGTGCCCGAGCTGTCCCATCCTGGTGTTCCCGAGCCCATGCCGGTGTGTCCGAGCTGTCGCACCCCGGTGTGTCCGAGCCCATCCCGGTGTGCCGGAGCCCATCCCGGTGTGTCCGAGCTGTCCCACCCCGGAGTGCCCGAGCTGTTCCACCCCGGTGTGCCGGAGCCGGCAGTCCCGGCCGCCGCCGCCAGGTGTCGCCGCAGGGCGCGGGGGCTCCGCTGCGGGCGGTGCCGGCGCTGGGCCGGGGCCGGGGCCGGGGCCGGGGGCGGGCGGAGGGGCCGGAGAGGCCCAGGGGGCCCGGAGGAGTCCGGAGAAGCTCCGAGGAACCTGGGGGAGCCCCGAGGATCCCGGTCCAAGCGCACGGGCTGCACCGTGTCCCGGCCCGGTGCCTCCGTGGCCGTCCTTCCCCGCCGCAGCCGGGGGGAGCGGTGGCTTTGGCGGCACGGAAATCACAAACGGCGCGGTCGGGATTTGGGTCCCAGCAGATCTGTGTGTGTCAAGTGTCGGCTCTGCAGGGGCCTCGGCTCTGCTGGAGCGGCTGAGCGACAAAACCAGCGCGAATCCGAACCCTTGGTGAGCTCGGCAGGTGGGGGGAAACCTCAGCAATGCACAGGGGGGCGGTCAGTGGTCACTGCAGGTGTGAGGCCACTGGGCATTACCTGTGCACGCCCACTGTCACCTGTGCACGCCCATGGTCACCTGTGCGCACCCTCTCTTACATGTGCACACCCCCTGTCACCTGTGCACACCCTCTGCCACTGTCACTTGTGCACACCCACTGTCACCTGTGCACACCCACTGTCCACGTCACTGTGTACACCCACTGTCACTTATATTACCTGTGCCCACTGTCACTGTGCACACCCACTGTCACTGTCACTGTCACCTGTGCACACTCACTGTCATCTGTGCCCACCCTCTGTCACTGTACTACCTGTGCACACCCACTGTCACTGTGCACACCCACTGTCACTGTCACTGTCACCTGTGCACACTCACTGTCATCTGTGCACACCCTCTGTCACCTGCGCACACTCTCTGTCACTGTATTACCTGTGCACACCCACTGTCACCTGTGCACACCCACTGTCACTTGTGCACACCCACTGTCACTATATTACCTGTGCACACCCACTGTCACTGTATTACCTGTGCATGCCCACTGTCACTGTCACCTGTGCACACCCACTGTCACCTGTGCACGCCCACTGTCACTGTCACCTGTGCACACCCTCTGTCACTGAGCCCCACCCACTGTCACTGTCACCCGTGCACACCTTCTGTTACATGTGCACACCCGCTGTCATTGTCATCTGTGCACATCCATTGTCATTGTCACTGTGCACACCCTCTGTCACTGTACTACCTGTGCACACCCACTGTCACCTGTGCACACTCACTGTCACCTGTGCATGCCCACTGTTACTGTATTACCTGTGCACATCCACTGTCACCTGTGCATGCCCACTGTCACTGTCACTGTCACCTGTGCACACTCACTGTCATCTGCACACACCCTCTGTCACCTGCGCACACTCTCTGTCACTGTATTACCTGTGCACACCCACTGTCACCTGTGCACACCCACTGTCACTGTCACCTGTGCACACCCACTGTCACTTGTGCACACCCACTGTCACTATATTACCTGTGCATGCCCACTGTCACTATATTACCTGTGCACACCCACTGTCACTGTCACCTGTGCACACCCACTGTCACCTGTGCACGCCCACTGTCACCTGTGCACACCCACTGTCACCTGTGCACACCCCCTGCAGCTGTGTGGTCACGGTGTTATTTATCACCTGTGCACTCCCCCTGCCAAGGCTGCAGGTCACGTCCCGAGGGCGCTGTTGCCGGCTGCAGCAGAGCTGAATTTTCAGCTCCGTCTCTTGTTGAGGAGAAATCAAGTGTTAAAGGGCAGCCCTGGAGAATTGCTGCCCCTGGGTGTATCATTCCCACGGCTGACGTCCTTAGGGTTGCTGGCACATTCTCCACGGGGACTTAAAAAGCGTCACTTACAAGTACCCAATTGAATGTTCACTGCCCTTGCCCTGGGTGGAATCGGGCCAGCTAATAAATACATGTACAATTCTTTTTGGAGGAGTCTCAGCTTGACTGAAATCTTGTGGGAATGAGTTCCATAGGTTAATTATGTGCTGTCTAGAAAAGAATTTTATAATTTAGAATGTTGCCTTTCAAATTGCATTGAAGTCATGTTGTTCTTGTATTTTTAGAAGAGGGTAACCAGTCAGCCCAGAGCTGACAGCAGGACTTATACAATAGCTGTTAGTGCCTAAACGTGTGAAGTGTAAACAGGACTTGGGTTACTGCCTGCTCTTG
Source organism: Melospiza melodia melodia (assembly GCF_035770615.1). Taxonomy (NCBI): domain Eukaryota; kingdom Metazoa; phylum Chordata; class Aves; order Passeriformes; family Passerellidae; genus Melospiza; species Melospiza melodia. Next base: position 5,834,849 of record NC_086205.1, on the reverse strand, counting down.
TTAAGGTCCAGACTTTCTCAGGACTCACTTTAAATTACTTGTCTTCAGATTTGTGTTTTCTACCCTTTCCATGTCCTTCTATAGCCCTGTGTTCAAACATCAGGACAGGAAAGAGCCAAGCTGCTATCTCCTGTATTGAATGCTCCTACCAAGTCTTCTTTGACTCACTAGTTCTCTCTCCTGGGAAATCCCAGGTCTTTCAGCCATCATCTGAAATTCCCCAGGCCCTGTGTCATCAGGATGTGGAGAAGGTGAAGGAGGTGACAGCTTCAGGGCTGGTGTTTCACTCTGAAGCAGGCAGGGCTGTAATCTCCCTCCCTTCCCTTAGCACTGCTCACCATATTTTTCCACAAGCTCAGGAGTAGCTGTTACAATAACAACATAATTACAGCTGTACAGTGCTCACATACCTGAGGTTCCTACAAAGATTTTTTTGTTTCTCTGTCCTGTGCCTCAAGCATTCAGGCTCCCTTCAGTGGCCACACTCATTCCCATGACGGCTCTCCAAAGCTGTTTGCAGTCATGCCCAGGTAGATTTTGTACCAGCACCATTAGCTGTGAGCAGCAGTGTCTGACAACAGCCCTGCCTTAGTGCTTTACTGAAGTACAATTATCTCTTAAAATGCCCAGACTGGGCTGGCCTTTATTTTATCCCTGTAATTGAAATTTGGCTTCAAGTGTTTCTAACTACAGCCAGTAAATAGAGGCAAACCCCAATCCCTCAGCAGCAGTTCATTCACCCATTGTCCAGCAATGTCTCCAGTGATTTATTTGATGAGTTTCTTGGCTGTGGAGGAGATGGGGTGAGCAGTGGGGTGACAGGAGCACTGATGAAAGGGCAGGTTCAACTAGGAAGCAGCTAAAAAATTTGTAGAGTGCATAGGAGAGGAGTGTGTGTTGGAGATTGGAACATACATTTCTCAAAGGACTAGGAGGGGATGGCAAAACATGTATTTTTAAATAAGCTAGCATCCAGATTTTGTTACCCTTATTTAAGGTTATCCCAACAGGCCAACTCTCATATTTTATTGAAGTTTGCCCTTTTAATGCCTAGATTTTCTTCCTCTTTGGATTTTGTCCAAAGTAGGGAGCAGATATCAGTGAGTTTGCAGTAGTGCTCTGAGTAGAGGGAATGCCAGGACATATGAAAATAAGATAGCATTACTCATTTTAAGAAGTGGCAAAATCTGGCCTGTAGATATCACTGCTATTTTCCCACTTATCCAGAGTATTGGTCATGTGCCAGCAGAAAAAGCTGCCAACTAAAACGTTTTAAGAAAGGAAACACTGTTTGAAGCCTGGCAGTAAATGTTTTCCTTCCCCTGAAATATGTGCTGAACATATATAAAGAAGCAAGAATCAGGGGTGTCTAGTGAGGTTTAACATTCTGTAATCATGATGATGTATTTGTTAACATTTTCACACTTTCTTCTTTAATAGATGAACATTGTAACTAATGGGTTTTAGTTAGAAACTACTTAAACACTGAAAATGAGAGTCAGTTGGATAAATCCATTAAAAAGGCAGTAATATAGAATTAAAATGCCAACACCATGAATTCTTTGTCGGTTTAAAATTCCTTTGCTGTTCTGCCACTTTCTTTGTTCCTCTGTGCTGCTGTTTTTCCTTGTGGCTGAAAACATCAGATGACCACGAGGGCTGAATGTGCAGCGGTGCTGCCTCCCAGGATGTGTGGCTGCAGCTCTAAGCCCAGTGTTCCAGCAGCCAGGATCCACGTGGCCGATTGTTTTGCAGACACAGTGGTGGCGTATTTCTGCATTTCTGAACTTGTTTTTCAGGCTCTGAGGCCGCCTGCACTGTGGAGTTCTGCTGCGGAACAACAGAAATGAAGCACTTGTCAGGCAGCAGCAGTGCGTCAGGGCAGAATGGAACTCGCAAGAATAAAGTTTACACCAGGCAACAACAAAATCTACTGTGCCATTCTGTGAGGCAACAAAGGTAATTTGTTATGCAACATAATGAGGACTTGTGTGTGATAGGCAGCAGTGGCTCTTGGTTACAGGGCACTGACATCAGCAAGCACATGCAGAGCTCACATACAGAATTGCTGTACACAGCACAGAATTCACAAGCTTGGTTGTTATTACAGGGGGTTTTTCCATCTTAAAACTTGCAGAATAAACAAACACATTGAGACTGGTCCTGCAGTCTTTCTGTTCTGGGTAGGGCCTTCCTCATTTCCTTTTGGGCTGGTCTGTGTCTCAGACTTGACCGTCAGCCTGGGGGCCACGAGGGCAGGGTCACAAGTGTCACCCATTTCATGTGGCTGTGACACATCTGGCAAGCCTGCCAGCCCACACAATGACAGGGGAAGGGCGAGGGCAGCGGGAGAAGTTAGACATGGTCACAATGCTGTTTGCTGCTGCCCAGAAGCCTGTGATGTGTGATTCCACAGGCCCCACTGCTGCTGTCCCCACATGCACTCCACAAGGCAGTCATGCATCCCTCCTGGTGGGAGGCAGGGGTCCTGCAGCTGCTCTGCAGACTCACTGCAGTGTGTGCACAGAGCTGGCAATGCAGCCCTGGCCTGGAGAGCAGCAGGGCTCATCTGCTTTGCCATGTCACCTCTCAAAGCAAACCTACCTGCTGCTGTGATGGGGCCTCTTGCTCATGATGACTTAGGCTGCTCTCTGCCTCCAGAGCTGCAGTTAGACCCAAAGATCCTGTTTGCTGACATTCCAGTACTGTCTCACAACTGCTTGTGTAACTCACTGTTGGGTATGTGTTCTCCTGGCCCACGCTGAATGTTTCCCTTGTCATCCAGCTGAGAGAGTCTGCAAGCAATCTCTTCCTGAGAGCTGCAAGGGAGAGAGTGGGCTCGAGCTTCACTGATGAATTAATGCAGGAGAAATAAGGAATCAAGACTGTGCCACATGGCCTGCAGAGGACTGAGGTGAAATTGTGTTTGTAACCTTTGTCCTGCAAATCTGTGGGGCTGGTTCTGTTTCTTCACTGTACCTGTAACTGTACCTTGCTCATGACACTTTGCAATAGTCATAGTTAAACAAACAGTGCAGTTCCACATGTGCCGTGTTAATCTGCAGTAAATGCTTGCTTTTTACCTCAAAACCTGCTTGGCCAGACCACATCAGGGGAAGCTGCTCCTGCAGGAAAGTCAAAGACCCCCATTGCCTGGCGTGCTGTACCTGAAGCATCATTGCCAGTGGCAGGATGTTGGAATCCTTCTGCCTGTGCCAGTGACTCAGCAAGGGCCTGATGTGTGTTTAGTCCTGCTCAAACAGGAGCCCAGCTTCCTAGCACAGTTACAGCAGCAGTACAAATAAGGGTGAGCCACTGAGTTAACACTACCTTGCTGAAGTGACTTCACCTCTCAGTGACTTGGGGGGGACAGGATGATCATCACTGTGAACTTGCTCTCTGGTGCTCCTGGGTTTAACCAAACACACTGAAACGGCTGAAGGAAAGTGGTGAGACAAGCACTGCTCTAGTGCTTCATGGTGTAATGTTGGACTTGACACTCAGGTCAAGGTATTCAAAGTAGGATGAGACTGAGAAAAATGTTGCTTTTGGTGCCTGGAGGGGGACCTGTAGTGTGCCAGGTGCCTGCCATTCAGCAGTAGCCTCCTCACATTAAGAGGCAGATGGGTTTGTCTGGCCCCTTTCTCTAATGCATTTTTTTTCACAGCCTCTTGAACAATAGGGATCTAGTCCGGACTGAAATATTTTAGAAGCCACTGTGACAGAAATACTTCATGATGATACTGGTTATTTTAATTTAAGACATGCTGATTTAATTACCAACCAAAGTAATTAAATTAAGTCTAACCAAATTAATATTGCATCATAAGAAGCACTAAGATTCCATACTGTGAGGATAAGAGGCAAACCAACCAACCCTTTCATGCAGAAGATGCTATCTGGCATTTGCATAGATATTGTGTATGTAATTAAAGCCATCCTTAACATGTAATGCTCTTATTGCAGCCCTTGCTATTTTGTAGCAGTTGGTACATCTTATAATGAACGAGTATAAAAATATCCCAGGGACTCTAGAAAGCATTGCAGTGACTTAGCAGACAGTGATGCTCTTAAAGTAAACTCCACAAAAAAAAAAAAAAAAACTCCAAGGGAAACTCGTTTTTAGCATCCACCAGGATGAATGCCACGGTGCCTCAAGGAAGCGAGGGCAGAGTGTGCAGTGAGGGCAGAGCCGGGGCTGGGCCGCGGAACGTGGGGAGCTGAGCGGCAGCTCCGGACAGCCCCGGGCCCTGGGCAGGGGAGCGGCAACTCGAGACAGCCCCGGGCCGTGGGGAGGGGAGCCAGCCCCGGTGCGGTCCGAGGGCAGGAGAGTCAGCCCCGGTGCGGGCCCTGGGGAGCGGAGCCAGCCCCGGTGCGGTCCGAGGGCAGGGGAGTCAGCCCCGGTGCGGGCCCTGGGGAGCGGAGCCAGCCCCGGTGCGGGCCGTGAGGAGCTGAGCCAGCCCCGGTGCGGGCCGTGAGGAGCTGAGCCAGCCCCGGTGCGGGCCGTGAGGAGCTGAGCCAGCCCCGGGCAGGGCCGTGAGGAGGGGAGCGGCCACTCTAGCCAGCCCCGGGCCGTGGGGAGCTGAGCCAGCCCCGGTCCGGGCCGTGGGTAGGTGAGCCAGCCCCGGGCCGAGATGAGGGGAGCCAGCCCCGGTGAGCGGCTCCCGGCCGTGGGGAGCTGAGCCAGCCTCGGTGCGAACAGTGGGGAGGGCAGCCAGCCCCGGGCCGGGCCGTGGGCAGGTGAGCGGCCACTCTAGCCAGCCCCGGGCCGTGGGGAGCTGAGCCAGCCCCAGTCCGGGCCGAGAGGAGGGGAGCCAGCCCCGGTGAGCGCTCCCGGCCGTGGGGAGCTGAGCCAGCCGCAGTCCGGGCCGAGGGGAGCTGGCCCCGGTGAGCGGCTCCCGTGGGGTTCGCGCTCGGCTGCACGGCGGAATTGTGCAGCGGCAGCGATGCCGTGGCAGACGTGCCCCGGGCTTGTCTTTCCGCCCGAGTGCACTATTTGCAAATGTCCTCTGCTCCCTCCTCGGGAGCGTTCCAAGGTCAAGGCTGCTGGCAGCGGGCGCTGTGAGCGCGGTGCTGCCGCTCACGGCAGGGCCCGTGGTACGGTACAGGGTGGTTTATTCCACATACACCTGTGCACTACCTGGTAAAGTTTTCCCCACAGCTTGCTGCTCCTGCCTAGCAGCAGCACGCTTCATGTGACTTTGGCTGAGCCCTGCTGCCTGTGCCCCCCCCAGCATCAGGCACAGCGAGGTGAGGAACAGCTCAGGAACGTTCAGCTGAATGAAGTATCACACGGAACTTGCACTGTTGCCAAAATGAGAATGAGTGCAACTATTCAAAAACAGAGTTAAGAGGGATTCTCACCTGTAAACATTTGGACTGAGAGCTGGTATGGTAGCAAATAGATGGGTGGAGCTGTGTGTTTTAGGCCTGTACTCGTGTTTTCAAGGTGCTGTGTAAGGGTCAAGTTCATCTGGGTTGGGATGGTGGAATTTGCTCCTTGGAACGAAGCCTGCTGCCTCATTTCTCCCTGTGTGGATGGGGTTTTATTGCAAATGGTGTGTCTGTATTGCTTCAAAAACTGCACCTATAGAAAAGCCTTTTCAAAAGTCAAGAATTTTGAGCATCACAGGATTAAGAGAAGTGAAAACGAATATATATTCCTTTATCCTGCTTGCAGCAGATGCTGCAACAGGTGACTGTCAGAGACAGGATGGGTGTGGCTGTCAGGGACTGACAGGTGACCAACCAACTTTTGTTGACCAAATGGGTAGTTTTTATATTGTAATCTAAAGCCAGGTTCAAAGCGGGTGTGTTTGAGGTATTTGTCAAGTGTTAGGGCTTGATAACTGCTGTGAGTAAGATGAAACTTTGAATTAACCACTTTGAAAGTCATAACAGGCCGGGTATCTAATGAAAAACGAAAGGATGGAATTAGTGTGAGCAGGAGAGCTCCCACCAGGGCAAGGAGAGTCTCCCAGAGAGCAGCGGGCAGCCCTTGCAGGGGCAGCTCGTGTGCTCCCTTCTCACAGCTGCTCGTGTCTTCTCCTCTCCTCCGAGACCGCGGCTTGGCTTGGCTTTCACTCTGTTTGTTGTCAGTACGGGCTGATTTGAATATTCCGAGCAAAAACAGTTACAGTCTCAGGATCTGCCCCCAGGAGAGTTTCAGCTGCGTTTTCAGAAGCGGTCATGCAAGCAGCTCTCTCCTGGTAGTTAGTTACCTCCTAGCCCAGCCTTGCTTATTTCTCAGCTGCAGAGCACAAAATACTCAGAAATCTGCTGCGTTCACACCATGCAGAGCTCACTCACTGGGAGTTTTCTTGTGAGGCTCCAGATCTTCAAAGTTGTAAAGAAAAGAAAATGTCAACTGTCAAAAACTCAATACAGCCCTGGTTTTGGTCCATATAAAAAAAGTAAATAATTAAAATTAATAATATAATTAAATATAATTTTTTCCCTAATGGTTGCACAAAAAATTAGAAATTAGATGCAGCTGTAATGTAATACTGTAGGCAGAAATTAACTGATAATTAATAAGAAAATCATACTTTAAAAGTTATTTTCATTATTGAAATGCTAATATAATTTTGTTGCCAGTATCATCTCTTTAATAACTAAATTCAAGATGGTGATACTGTTTTCTCCTCCCAATAATGTTATAACAATATGTAAAATATCTTTAATACTGTTAGTTCATTAGATTTGGGCAAGCACAGACAAGCAGAAAATGCAGAACAGCATGAAACCAATTCCTTGTGGACTTCACAGGACTGTCAGGACATTCTCACTGCTTATCAGAAAATATGTAAATAGCTCCTGGCTCCCTTGCTTGCTCAGATAGGGAGGCGAGATCTTTTCCATAAGCCTTCTTCCAGGAAACTCACCCTTCTCAAGGTGTGTGGTGAGAAATGATAGTAAAAAGAAAAAGCAAGAAGGATAAAAGGCAGCACTAGATAAGGACAAGAATACAAAGGGATCCTGGGAAGCAGAGAGGGAGGGGTGTGGGTAGGCAGGATCTGAAGAATGCTGAATACACTGATAAGGTGAGATGAAACCTTGGCCAGGAGTCTGTAAGCTAGGCTGGGCAGACAAGCTGTCTGCAGGCTGAAAAATCCAGCTGTGGCAGTGGACATACAAACAGGATTCCTTCATGGCAAGGGCAAGAAAGTGAGCAAGTGGGATTTGTCTCTGCAGTAGCTTGGTACCTATTTTTACCCTTTCAGGCCATGCTGAGGTGCCACAGCTGCGTTCAGTGCATGGGGAACACCCTGACTTGGACAGCATCATCTGAACAGGGATGGCTGCTGGAGGATGGAAAAAGGGAAGTATTGGCCATGCTCTGTGGGAGGAAATTGGAAATCTGGATTAAGGAACTATCTCAGGAACACTCAGTGAGGAATTAGAGCCAGCAGTGCCTTGCTGCTCGTTGTTCTCTAAAATTTGACAGATTGGCTCCCTTGACATAGATGGTCATGCCAGAATGTCCAAAGGAAGCAGAGTCCTTTCAAAGCAGGGTTTGACCTACACATGCCATAAAAGCTACTGATAGAGTGCTGGCAAAAGTCAGTCGTGGAGAACTGTGCCTCCAAATTTGTAAATTCTGATGCAGATATGAACCCAAAAGCACCCACAGCCACTGAGAGTTACTGGTGCAAAACACTTCCTAAGGTCCTGATGTTTTTTCCTAGTTGTTCCTTCTCAGCTGCTTGGGTTTTCATCACATCTGCCATTGATCCATATGGGTGTTAGGGGAGGTGCCTGGAGGATGCCTCAATTCAGATTATTGAACCACTACTTCTAGATGCAGAACTAAGTACTGTACCTTCTGTTTTGAAAAAAAAAAAAAAAAACAAACAATGAACATATCCTTTCTCCTTGAGGGAGCAGTTGCTAAGAAGTCACAAGTACATTGGGAAAAGAAGCCAACACGGTGTTTTAGCATGGGTGAGTTCACTCAACCCACATGTGCAGTGGGAAAGGAGCTGGCAGTGGTGGGAGGGCAGGGGCCATGCAGAGAGCACCACGAGTGGGCAAGGGAAGGGGGTGTCTTCCTGTGGCGTGGGTTTGTGCCAGGTAAAATTGGGGCTGAACTCTGACTTCCCAGTTCCTGTGACTCCAGGGGGAAGCTGTGTGCACAGAGTGCCCCAAGCTCTTCTCCAGGTGAGGGTGAGGTTGCAAGGTGCTGATGTAACTGGTGGGCACAGATGCTTGTCCAAGGGGAGGGAACAGGCACCCTGCAAGAAATGAAAAGGATCTGCTGCAACCTGGGCTTTGTTCTGCGTCACTGGGAGGGACAGCTCTGCTCCTTCCAGACCTGGCCCTGAGGATCCCCAAAGCACACTCATGTGCAAAGAGAGGAGCCTGGAAAAGCAAATTCCAGGGGGAGGGCACTTCAGGTTCCTTTGTTCTGTGACATTGGTTTTTCTGCCCTGCTCAGAACCTTATTTGTGGCTAGCACAACTGCAGGAGAGGGTCTGGAGTTGCTACTGTTGATTGCAAGTTATTGCCCATACCATGAATTAAAAGAATGTCAGGCTTCAAAAATTTAATGTTGCCATGTTTTTAGCATATATTCCAACTTTGCAGGTTTGAAAATTCTTGTTAAACCTTTCTTGCAAGTACTGAAATTTACAAGAGATCATTAACTCAAGTTTCTCGGCTGCTGAACACCACGCTTGCTGCTTATGGCAGACAATAAAACAGGAATGCAATCAGCTTGTTCTGTGGGATGCTCCCGGTCTCCTACTAGGGCATTTTTTGGATTCAGGCTTTTCTTAGAGACCACACTTGCCTTTGGTTCAGCAGTGGAAGCCACTCCTCCTGTAGGGTCTGCTTGCTGTCCTCCTTTTAGCTTTTATCAGCCCCATGTGTGCTGGCAGATGCCCTGGCCGTCTCCCCAGATCCGAGCTGCAGAGCTCTGTGCTTCACCCCCTGACACGTGGCCAGGTGTGATGTCTGGGTTTGCACATCTGTCACCTCTGCACCTGAATTTACAGGTTTTCATTTGTCAGAATGTCATCTCCCAAGCAGTGGCCTGAACCTGGGGAAGGCTGGCACAAGGTGCTGCTGAAGTGAGGAGGAGAGTGAAGCCTTTTTTGGATGTCTGGAGGTCAGGCAGACACCTGTGTGGGCAGCTGGTTTCTGCTGTGCATGGAGCTGGGCAGGGCAGAGCATCCCCGGTGATGCAGGGTGTGCCTGTGGGATGCCCGTGGCAGCCTGCAGGGCTCCCACAGCAGTTTCTGTGGCAGGTGTGGTGGTGTTTGTGAGGAAGGCAGGCCCCGTGGGTGGCTGCCTGGCTGCAGGCCATGCTGGGAGCCGCCTGAGGAGGAGGAGGAGAGGGGTGGAAGGAAGCTGTGCCTTCGGCTGGCTGTGGCAGAGCTGGGCCCTGCGTCCCCCACATTACCTGCTGCTTTCCCTCCGAGGGAACCGAGGCTGGCCTGAAAGAAACCAGCAGATTTTATTGCAGTAATCACCTTTCCCCAGCGAAGGAGATAAAGGAACAGCTGGGTAACATTTGGCATGACTCAGTATTTCACTACCAAGTGCAAAGTCACGGCTGAAAAGATCATGCTTGTAAACTGAAGGGGCTGGCTGCTCCTCTGCCCAGGCCAAAGGCACAGCGTGGTTGGGGGCACTGCCAGGCGGTGTGTGGCGGTGCCAGTGGTAGTGGCAGTGGCAGTAGTGGTGGTGGCAGTGCTGCCAGTGGCCGGTGGACAGCGGTGCCCCGGGAAATGCCCGTGCCCGGGGTGAGGAGGAGCTGTGCGGGCAGCAGCGGCAGGGGAGCGGGCCGAGCCGAGCCGAGCCGCCCTGCCCCGGGCCGGCCATGCCGAGCCGAGCCCCGCGGGGTCGCTGAGGGCGGCTCGGGGCCGTGTTGTGCCGAGCCCCGCGGGGTCGCTGAGGGCGGCTCGGGGCCGTGTCCTGCGGGGTGGCTGAGGGCGGCTCGGGGCCGTGTTGCGCCGAGCCCCGCGGGGTCGCTGAGGGCGGCTCGGGGCCGGGCCGAGGCACGGCGGGAGGAAGAGGCGGCGGCCCCGGGGCGGGGCGGGCCGTGCCGGCGCTGCTGGGGACGCGCTGTCGGTGCGAGGCTGCGAGAGGCACACGGCTCGGTAGGAGCGCGGCTCGCGTTATTGCTTTGCTGCTTTTGTGCCGTCCCCCGACCCCTGGGCAGGAGCGGGGGCGCTCCCCGGGCCCGGCACCGCCCGCAGCCTCCGCCGCTCCTGCCCGCTGCCGGGGCCGGACTCGGGCGCGTTCCCTCCCTGTCGCTGCTGGCGCTTCCCGTGCTGTGACAATCTCCCCAGTCCCAGGTGAATCCCCACTCCCTCGGGTGCTTCTGGCGTCTCTTTCCCTTTACGGGGTGAGGAGATGAGAAGAGGAGTTAGGATTGAGTGAGATCAGATGCTAGTGCATCAAAAAGAAACCAAGGAAAAAAAAAAAAAAGTAGAAGAAAGAAGAAAAAACGAAATCGAACCCAGCAAGGAGATGTAACTACAGTGGCTAATTTACCAGAAAGCAAAGGGAACAGGGCCTCCCGCTGGGAAACTTTGAAACCTCAGCGAGCTCTGGCAGCTGCGGGGAAGTGTGGCTGGCAGCGTGTCTGAGGCTCGCACCTCCTGCCCAGCAGCATGTGTCACACCTGTTCATGGCAAGAATTCACCAATTAAACAACATTTCATCTTTTTTCCCTGAAATGTTTTCCACGTGTGCTGTCCTAAAAAGTAACCTCAAAAATTTTTTAATGATGTAAAGCGTTGATGTTGTCTGTCTTCCTCAGCAAGGTGCTTTCCTTAGCTGTGATTCATCACCCTGTTTTTCTGTTCCAATTAAGCCGCTCACTTAGAGCGCTGAGACAATCAGCGGCTCATCCTGTGAGCTGGGCTCAGCATTATCGGTGACTTTGTCCTTCGGAGTGGGTTCTTAGGTAGACCGGAGGTGTTTTCAGTTTCATGCTTTTGTATTTTACTGGCAATTGTGACACGAGGGAGGTCAGTGAGCTGGTAAAGCTCGAGCAGACTGGGAGGGGTCTGATAAGAGTGGAGCCTTGATTGCACATGCTTGTGTGCTCTTGGGTTGCTTCTCGGAGCTCTCACATCCCCTCAGAGAGCTCAGGCAGCTGCTGAGGCACCAGGATTTGCTGTTAGGGTTGTCCATTGCCCTCGGAGCAGAGTCTGTGTTAAAGGCTTACGTGTAGAGTTCCTGTAAGAGTTTTTGTACATTAAACATGAGGGTCAGTGAGTTAATCTTTGACGTTTTCAGAGCATTCCCTGGGAGCTCAGTCCCTCTGGGCAGTGAGTGGCCAGATACTGGGGGTGAGATGCTTGAGAAGGGGAAGAATCCCCTTGCAATTCTGGCAGTGGTAGGTATGGCTGCTGTTGCTGGAGCCTCCAGTCCTGCTCACTCCACTTTTATAAGTTGCACTTCAGGAGTGCCCAGAAATGGTGAGGAACATACATGATCACCAAACACGTTATTTTGCAGAAAAATTTAAAGCGAAGCGCATTGCTTTTGTCAAAATTTGCAGTAGACTTTCTAAAATTGCGAATAGTTTTTGATGGACAGCTTTGACTCAGGTGCAGCCTGGCTTCCCTGGCCGGGCTGCATCTCCCCAGTGGTGTCATCACCTCCCCTCTGAGTGATCTCACACCTCGTGGGAGGTGTGCTCTGGCAACTGAACCACAGCTCCGGTGAGGCACCACTTCAAAAACAAGCTTTTGTTGAAAACAAAAACATAGTAAGTCTTGGTGTTTTTAGAAATTAAATACTAGAGAGTGAGGGCCTTTAATGGGAAGCTTATTTTTTCCCCCCCAAGGACAAACACACAATTTTCAACAGAAAAACATCATGAGGGGAGTTTTTTGACTAGCCCTAAGCAGCAGTTCCTAAGATCCAGTATTAATGGAGGGATGAGGAATGAAGGCAGTCAGTCTTGTACATTTCTTGTCTCGACAGCATCCATGCCACGTTGTCCTGATGGAGTGAGGGGATGTGTAAATCTTCCTGCTTTGCCTCAAAAGCCTGCATGGTGCAGGTGCACACTGCAGTCCTTTCATGCCTCAGTGGATTTGGTGCTGGTTGCACACCAGTTGCCCAGTTCCTAGGCTAACAGGTTTATTTCTCTCACTTTTGAGGCCTGTATCAGAGCATTTTGGCTGTTTGCAGGGATGCTGTGTGCTGCATCAAGTGCTGTTTCCAAGGAAAAATGCCATGAGTGGGTTCTAAACTTGATAACCGTGGGTGTCCTGTTCTACATAGTGGATTTTATTTCTTCCTTATGTAGTGGTTGTCTAACTTGGCAATGAATTTTAGCCAAGTATTTCTGGCTTGTCCTTCAGGAATCACATTAAAGTCTGTCAAACAGTGTGGCTGGGAACCTTCCTGTGCAGCATCTGGGTATGAGCAGTGCTGGAAACAGGATCCTGGCAGAAACGAACCATTGTGGTTTCTCTAATGAGATCAGTTTGCCACCTGCATCTCTCTGGGCTGTGACTATTTTAGAGATTTTGTAAGCGTATAAACAACCTTCCTCCCTTCCATCTTTTGCTTTATTCTCCATTTCCTCCTCTTCCTCCCCCTCCTCTCTCACGGTGCCGCGTCCTCACAGCCGTTCCTTGTTGCTGCTTTGAGGTGAGCATTGTTTCACAGCTGGGAAAGAGCTGTGGGACAAAGAGCCCTGAGGATTTCACAGCAGCACAGTCAGCCAGGCTTTGGCAGCACCCAGGTTCTCATCTCTGGCTCCTGAGCGTTGCTGTGGCTCAGCAGAGCTCAGCTGAGGAGCCCTGAGTGTAACATCACATCTGCTTCTCCAGGTCGTGAGCACAGTGAACTTCATTGAAGAGCTGTGAGCAGTGAGGCTGAAATTCTGTGATCCAGGAACTCACAGGTAATGCTGGACTGGTGGATTTCTTATTAACTTATTAATTTTTCATGGAAGTTGCTCAGATATAAGGAATTTATGTTGAAGGCCTAAATACTTGGGATTACACTTTGTATTTATTGTCAACAGTCAGAACAACATTGGCACTGAAACTTCTGTGGGAAGGTTGTGAGCTATTAATTATTTTCAGTCTACCTGGCATAACATGAAGGATTATTAACATAACCAGTCCTACAGGTGATGATAAATTCAACAAGCATTACTTCTACTTTTTAAAGAGGTTGGTTTTCATTCTCATTAATCTTTCACATAGATGTCTTATTCTAGCTGACACAAATTCCTTTTAGAGCTGACCTAAACCTTGTAATTTGCCAGGAAGTTGAGATATTTATTTAAAATAATTTCCTCTCTTAATATAGCAACCAGGGTTTTCCTTTTATCTTGTAGAAAGCAAAACATCATGACATTATCTCACTTCTGCAGTTACCTAACGTTAAATTCTGTGTTTTACCAATCCATCTTAAGGGGAAGAACACGTCTGGTAAATCTTTGTCTTCTTCTTCAATTAAGCACTATAGTTTTCAGTAGTTCCTATACATTTACCTTCAATATTGAGTGTAGCAGGCTGAAGCACAGAGGCCAGCCTGGGGATGGCTGTGGGGATGCTGGAGTGTGGGATCTCAGCGCCTCAGGACTGATGTGCAGAGTCACCGAGACCACCCTTGGGGGGCTCGGAGGTCCTGGAATGTCGCCAGAAGTGTCTGGTGGCTGGACTTTGATCCTGCACGGGAGACAACACCTGTATGAGGATGGGAGGAATTCACTGGGGTAAATGGTGAAGGGATAAGTTAATTAGAGTGTAAGACACAGTATTGGAAAAAAAAGCTCCCAATATTACCAGTTAGATTGTGCCTGGGCCGGTCTGACCCTCGCTGCTGGGCCAAAGGCAGCAACTGCGGTGTGTCACCCCAGAGATACCTCGGCTTGCTGGAGGTTGCAGCTGGGCACTGAACAAGTCCAGGCTTGTAAGGGACCCCGTTACCTCAGGAGGGAAGGCTTCAGGCGATGGTGAAGAGAAAAAGGAGATGGATTCTGCTGGAGGGTTTAATGTCCAGAGGTTTATTCCATGGTTACAGAGCTCTGAACGTGAGCAACTGCTCCAACAGAACCTGACCGCATGGTCTGATCACCTTTATAAGCTCAGGGACAGGGGGAGGGGAGGGACAGGTGAGCACCAACCAGGTGAGAGGGGCAGGGTCTCAGGGGAAGATGACACCCAGACAGGCCAATGACCCCTGGGCACAGGGGCATCCTTTGAACTTGACCAACCACACGACGCCTTGCTGGAATGTTAAACCTGATTGACAGGACTCACTCAGCATGGGGGCAAGGGGGAAGGGAGAGAGGCACAGGCACACCTGGGGGAATGACCTGGAAGGCCAAAATGGGACAATACAGCACACCACAACAACACAGGGTTTAAGATTTCTGTACAGGGGGGTCTAAAGAAGTAAGATGGAGGAATTGGGGCGTGTCCTGTCCTTCTTCTTCTTCTTCTTCTTGGCCTCCATCTTCTGTGGTGATGTTGGCACTTTGGGATTGGTTATTACTAAAAGTGCACTGGTTAATAAGGGTAAAAGGTATTGGGGGAAATAGGTAAATATTGTATATGTAATTTTGAGTATAAAGATAGGTGACCGCCCCGGGGGCTCTCAGTGTGCTCATGGCTGGCTGCTGTGCAGACTCTGTCGGGCCAAGAGAAAATCTTTTAGATAAACAATTAATAAACACCGAGACCGAGAAAAACCTGAAGCCTCTTCTCGTCCTTTGGAGCGCGGGCTGTCCAAGGCCACCCCGGGCCTTTCCAGGTCATTAAAACAGCTGAGAAACCGACACTGGAGGGCATGGGCACATTTTGGAGCAGCTCCTGTGCAGGTCACTCACAGCTCTGAGTGGCACTGCCAGTGCACATGGGGGCACTGAATTGTGAGCAGCTGAGCTGCTGTGCCTGCTCTGGAGAATGTGTGTGACTTTCTTGCTGGAACATGAAAGGAAAGCCCAGCTGAGTGACCTTGCTCATTTTTCTGCCTCCTCTGCACGTGTTCAGGGCATTTCCAAGCATGGCCTGCTTTGCTGTGCAGTACAAAACCATATGGACTCCAGCAATGTCCTGTGGGCTCTGTCAAAATGGGGCAATGAAATACAAACTCATGGGAAAGTAACAATGCAAATACCTGTTTTATTGACTGAAATGCATGTGTGAGAAAAGTTAGCCTTCTAATAGTCTAAATAGAGAAAATTTGTGTGTGTGTGTTTGTAGGAAAGAAAAAAAATGTCATGCTCTCCTAGTGTTATTTTTATTGATAGTAAGTATATTTATCTTTTCCCCCAGTGAGCAAGTGTTGAGGGTGTACTTGTAGTTCAAGTGAATTAATCTGGTTTTGCTTGTTACCCACTTGTCTGGCACATCAGAGAGTGAGGGTCACTTCCTCAGGCTGTTTTACACTGAGAGCACTGCCCTTCTGGTGAGAACACACCTTGCAGCACCCCACCCTGACAGCTCTTGCTGGACTTCCCCTAGTCTAAACAAAGCTTGGGTGCTACTGTTTGTGTTAGTTGTTTTTGTTTGAGACACAATGTTTTTTTAGTTTCTCTGAAACCTGCCCTGTGTGTTCTGATACAGGTGGTTCTGTGGTGCTTGATGTCACCCAGTCAGAGCATCACAGCATGGCCTGGGATGGAAGGGACCTTACAGAACCTTAGGGATCACCTAGTTCTGACTCCCCAGCCATGGGCAGGAACAATTAAAAAAATAAAACATAAATAAAATATAAAATAAAAAATAAATAAAATATTAAAAAATAAAAAATGGACAAAAAAAAAAGTAAACTGTCATGAAAAATACTATTTTTTTACTATGTTTATGCTAAGCTGAACTTAAGCACAGCCCTAGTGCTCAGAGCAGAGTGCAGGTCATACCCTACAAGCACCTGTGTTATCTTCACCTGTCTCTGAGTCTTTTGGCTCCAATTAGACAGAAATGTGTAGCATTACTTATCTCCCTCTTTTCTACATGCCTCCACAATTGTAATGCTGTAAGTATCAAAGAGAAATGGCTGCTTCTTGTCTTGACTTTTAACTCAAGTAACATTTCAATGGCAAAGAAATGTCTGTGCTGGCATTCATCTTTTGTGATGTGGTCCAGTGAGTAACAGTGTAAACTGCATTTAAACATAGCAATTACAGAGAACAAAGGGATGGCTGAGGGAAGCTGGACTTGTCCATGCACATTACAGGGCTCTTTCAGAAGGCAGCAGAGTGTCCTCTCGACTTTGGCTCCTGAAATACAGATTTGGATGAGTTTCCTTTGCCCTAATGCTCAGCTCTCAGTGAGGGCTGCTTCCTCAGAAGGCCTCAAACCATCCTTGACCCTGTAGGGAATTTTCTTAGGAATGATCTAGAGACTTCCTAAATTCCCCTCTCAGTTTTTTCACTTGTATTCTTCTTCCCAGCTTTTCAGCTGCTTGTTTTACTTGCTCTGTTTTTGGTGGGAAATCCCATTTTTCATTCCCCAGCTGCACAGCCAGTGTGTTACCAAGCCAGTTCCACCTGTGCTGGCAAGGGATTTCCTGTTTTAGAAGATTAATTAGGGTTGAGAAAATCTGAGTTCCTCTAAAAGAAACGATTTTCCTTTCCTGTGTAGAAGGGAGATTGCAGTCTTCTGAGGCTGTAAACTTGTTTAGACCCACTGATGTAGCAATTGGTACCAGTTAGAGATACTGGCTGGTTCCAGTTCTGTTCTGTGACATCAGTGTAAATCAAAGCAGCTGCTGTTGTTCTCTTTACTTCTTTCAGAGGTGGTTGTTCTTGCAGGAAGAGTTTTTTGTCCAGCCAGAAGTTTGTCTCTTGCTCTCTCTTCTCCCTGAGTCAAAAGGCACTGTCTGTATTGTACTATATCTCCAGAAATGACTGCCCTTGTTGACTTCAAAACCCTAATCCTGGAAGCAGAACTGGTTTCTAGCATCCCTTCCCAGTTTGGATGGCCCTAGGGATTCATGTGCAAGCAGTTTTCACTTGTTTTCTGCCTTTTTATCCTTTTTTTTTCCTTTTTCTTTCCCCGCATTGAGGTGGTCAAATGGCCAGCACTTCTGCCTCACCCACTTAGCTTATCCTGGTCTAGTTCCAAAGCCAGAGGGTGAGGAAATGGCCTTTTTCCTGGGGAATTTTGCTTTGCCAGGTTTTTTTATTGTCACATACCACATTAAATTGCTTGTTTCTTACCTTGCTGTGAAGTGTATTTGAGCATCCCTTGTTAAGGAAGGCTGGAGTCTGGATTCATACTCACTTCAGGGGAGGCAAGATGGGACATTGACAGCTGGCAATTCCCAGATTTCCAGAGATGTTGGGGTGTTCTCCTCTGAATGCAGCACAAGTGAGCACAGAGTCACGGAGCAGAGGGGTGACAAGGGACAAGGAGGGACAAGAGGAGGAAGAGGAATAAAGGGGGACAGTGTGTTGTCCAAAATGAATGGGAGAGCATGGGGAAACAGGAAGGAGTTCATGAGGGCTGTTGAGGTTTCTGATCTTGTTTCTAATTTAGGCACAAGCTATAAAAACTTATGTATTCATATATTCCTCATATGACTCGCTTTGAAAGCCAGCAAGATTCTCCATGAATAAAACTCTTTGTTCCTCTCTCTGACCTGTCACACTTAATCTTTTCAAACAGTTACAATTTAGCAGCAACTGTAAGAAGATATTTGAACTGGTCTCCTGATTCCAACAGAGCAGTCAGAGGTTAATGAGAGCTGCAGAAATAAACAATTTGGGCTGCATGTGCCACGGATGCAGAACCTACTGGAGATGGCAGGGCAGCAGAATGAGGGGTTGGCCCAACACAGATGTGACACTGTTGCCTTGAGACTACTGTGGATTTGAGACTAAGAAAGAAAGAAAGACATTCTTAATAAACACTTGGGAAATATTATTCAAGAGATTTAATTTTTCTCCCCCTTCTGTTTTACGTCAAGGTGCAGTTTTGGCCACAAACCAGATTTTTGTGGGTTTTTTCCACTGTGCACTTCATCTCATGCAGTTTTAAGGAATTAGACTAAAATATGTCAGCTTAGCTAGAGAACATTTTTTTTTTAATTTGATGTAACAAAAATAATTTGATCATGATTTCAAAATTCTTGCTGACAAAAACTGGAAAAATAATTTGACAAATGACAGGCCTCTGCTAAATACCTTTACAAAGGTCACACTCAGCCAGTTTGGAGAAAAAATGTGGAAAGAAACTGAGTAGCTATTTTCAAATTAAGATAGTTATTTAATAAAATAGAAATTAAGGTAGTTCTTTAATAAATTTACCTTTAATATCATTAACTGGACATCAGATAGGAAAAGAAAAAGGCAAAAAGATTACTTGGAAACCTTGGAAAATCGTACTTAACTAGATAGACCATAAACAGATGGGATGAATTGGAAAAGGGCAAAATGTAGAGAAGCTGACATATGCTGGGGGCAGACTGGCTTGGAAAGAAGGTTGGGCTCAGCAGGATTTCTGTGTGGGTAAGGTTACAGGTGGGGGTGTGTGGGAGCAGCCATGCAGACCCAGAGTGCCAAGCACAGTGTGATTTTCTGGCCATTAAAAAGGCAGGGTGCTAATTAAGACACTCAGTGTCTGTCAGGAAACCTGCATGAGGCAAGCACCGTCGCTGGGAGCTGGCAATAAACCTGCCATGCACTGGGTTTCTCTGGCTCTGCACTGGAGGCACTCCAGACAGCAGTTTCATGTTCAGACCCAGGTGTTTGTTATTCCTTATCAGTAAAACAGTCTCACTACCATGAGTTCAGCAGCTTTTCAGTAGAAGGCACAAAATGGCCAACAATCTCTTGGCACAAAGTCTCCTAAGACTAAACTATCCAGTTAAGAGCTGACACCTGGATTATTTTCCCTTTTAACCCAATAACTGATCCCACAGAGCCCACAGTGCAGACTTTCTTGCCCAATTACAGAATGCCACCCAAACCCATGGAGAAGGAGGAAGAAGAAGCTGAAGAACAATCTGCCTCCACCTTACAACCTCCATCTTGCTTTATATTTATTTCTATATTCTAAGACCCCAAACTTTAAGTTTTCCACCCTGTGATATGACACACTTCTAACCAGCTCCACACCCACAATCCCAGTGCTGTCAATTCATTGTGGAAACCTTCACAGCCTCGGGTCAGTGCAGTGATCTCTTGTGGGTCTGTGCCTTTCAGCACAGAGAGTTTAAAAGTCTCAGCATCCAGGATTCCAACAATGCTTAAACCTGCCATGCAGTGATGCCAATGCAACGGTGCCGTGCAATGATGGCATGCAGTGATGCCAATGCAATGGTGCCATGCAATGATACCAATGCAGTGATGCTATGCAATGATACCAGTGCAGTGATGCCATGCAGTGATGCAATGCAGCGATGCCACGCAGTGATGCCAGTGCAATGATGCCAGTGCAATGATGGCAATGCAGTGATGCCATGCAATGATACCAATGCAGTGATGCCATGCAGCGATGCCAATGCAGTGGTGCCACACAGTGATGCCAATGCAACGATGCCATGCAATGATACCAATACAGTGATGCCATGCAGTGATGCCAATGCAATGATGCCATGCAATGATACCAATGCAGTGATGCCACGCAATGATCCCAATGCAGTGATGCCATGCAATGATGGCAATGCAATGATGCCATGCAGTGATGCCATGCAATGATGCCAATGCAATGATGGCAATGCAATGATGCCATGCAATGATACCAATGCAGTGATGCCATGTAGTGATGCCAATGCAATGATGCCATGCAATGATCCCAATGCAGTGATGCCAGTGCAATGATGCCAATGCAATGATGCCATGCAGTGATGCCAATGCAATGATGCCATGCAATGATGCCAGTGCAGTGATGCCATGCAGTAATGCCAATGCAGTGATGCCACGCAGTGATGCCAATGCAATGATGCCATGCAATGATACCAATGCAGTGATACCATTGCAGTGATGCCAATGCAATGATGCCACGCAATGATTGCAATGCAGTGATGCCAATGCAATGATGGCAATGCAGTGATGCCACACAGTGATGCCATGCTGTGTCCATTGCAGCCCTGGCCTGCAGCAGCCCCTGGCGTGTTTGGGTGCCAGCCCTGGTGAAGCAGAGCCTGCCCCTGGTGTGCAGGGCATGTTTGCCATGGAGTGACACTCCAGTGTCACCTGGAGCAGCAGCAGCAGCCCCAAGTGCGGGCACAGAGCCTGTTTGGGTAAGGCCAGGCAGCAGCAGTGGTGCTCAGCTGGGCTTTCTGCAGGCAGTGCCATGGGCAGGTGTGTTTGAGAGGTAAGAGTGAGTCAGTCAGCCCAGAAGGATTTATTTAAAGTCCTTGCCCCAGACAAGGTGTGCAGCATGGGACAGGGTCTTGCTCTCTTCAGCTACACTGTAGGAGCCCTGCCAGGTACCCAGAGCAGGGTGTGTGAACCCAGTGTTGAGAGTGCCACATGCTGCAAGGGACAGCCCCTGCAGAGCTGGAACACAAAGCTGCTTTTGTTGAGTTCCCTGCATTACCATTCTAATTCAGCGTTCACACAGTGCAACAGCCCCACTTCTACCAGATACTCATTAGGGTCTGTTCGCATTTTTTCATCTTTTGAGGGAGGTTATCACCTGATCTTTAGCAACTTGAAATAATCAGTTTTTTAATAGAGTTCATATGGCCAAGCCACTATGGAACTGCATGACTGTTCCCCCAGCTGTTGTTGTGGGGGAAGGAGAGAAAACAGCAAAACAAAACCATGCTGTTTTTCAAGGCATATTTTATGGAAAATTTAGCTGAGCATCATCAGTTCTTGGGTTTGAAAATTGTTAAGCCACAAAGTGTAATGGCATGTTCTTTGACAGAAAACCTGACATGCTGTAACAGGACTTTGTTTTTCATATCTGAGTGTATTTCTTTTTAACATATATCTGTGATAATGGCAGCTTAAGATGTGACTAAGATTAAAAGAAGTGAAGTATGCATCTCTGTAATACTTTATGGAGGCTTTTCCTCTGAGGAATGTTTAGCCATTAAAGGTTAAATAAACATCTTTAAGTTAAATTATCAAAGGAAAATACTAACGTTTAACAATAGTGTTTTAAGAGGTTAGTTTGGATTTATTACATGAAGGAATTAGCAAAGGATGGTTTGGAAGTTTACAGGTGCTATTTCATGAATTGAGACTGCTTTCACTGGGATGTAGAGATTTCTTTTCCTGAATTGTGACTGCTCCAGGTATTTGCTTTGTGGTTAATGGTGCTTGAGAACAAAGGTGCTTGAGAGCTGATACTTGTTGCTTTTTTTGCTGTTTTGAAACACCTGTAGTCCTCACCACAACTGAGTCACCATAACTGAAAATTGTACTTGACAAAAGGAATTCTAAATGCAGTTTAATGGCACGGTAAGGATGTCCTCGAAGTTTCGGTTCCAGTGGTTGAGTGTTGGTGCCCATTGTGTGGGGGCACAAGGAAGGATTTGTGTGGGATGTTCTCTGTGATGGGCTCACATCAGAGCTCAGCTTTAGCAGCTCTCTGCAGGGTGAGCTCTGGGTGGATCCCCGAGCTGGCACCGGTTCTGCTCCAAGCTCTGTGGGTGAGCACACAGCAATAAGGGTGCAGATCTGTGTGCAGTCAGCTCTGTAAACATTTCCACATGCCAAATGTGTACAGCCTGCCATCACCATCCAGTCCTGGCCCTCCTGCTGGATGGGTGTGCTCCCAGCTCCTGGTGGCATGTGAGATACCAGCAGAGAGGGCTGGCAGACTGCTTCATGGTGCGTGACACAACTTATGGAGTGTGACAGCACAACATTTCTTGCTGTACTGAGAGCAAGCTGCCGTGCAGTTGCAGGAGGGTGGGTTATACGCATCTGTGTGTGTGTGCAATGTGCCCACCCAGGGGACCCCTCAGGAAAGCCCTCCTGGCTCTGTGTGTCCTGCTTTATCTCACCTGCTGCTGCTCTGGGGGCTGTGGCAGGTCCTGCTTGTTCCCCTGTCCCTGTGGAGAGGGATCCAGGCAGGAGCTGGGCAGCACAATTCTGCTTTGGGTGCATGGAGGGGAAAAAGGACAGTGCAAAAGCATTTCCTTTGCTGTCATCACATTCCTCTCTCTGAAGTGATATACAGAATAAATAGACTCTACAACCTGATGTAGTTATGAACCGTGGCAGAGGTTTCTTAAGGAAAAGGTTAAAATTCAACACATAATTCTACAAGGTAAAATTTAAATGCTTCATTCATGTTGCTAATTCAAGTGAACTCCAAAAATCTCTATTTCATCTGCACCAGGAATTTATACCTGAGCTTCAGTGCCCTCAGTGCCCTGGATGAAAAATAAACATCTTTTCAGGTGAACTTTTCAGGTCTTGAGAAGTCTAGACTTTCTGAATATCTTTCTGAGTGTCCACTTAGCCCTAACATTTTTAGAAGTCTGGAAATCAGTTATTTTATTAGTCTTTCATAAATAAAAAGGTTATTTCACAGCGTAAAGAAGAATTAAGGCTCAGTGAGTTACCTTTTTCTAGGAAAGCAGCAGTGGCTGGCCAGAGCTTTCTCCAAAAGTGTTTGTGGAGGGTTTGGTCTTTCCAAAAGTTCTTCTGTGGGGGAACTAAAAGCAGCAGGGAGTAGCATTTGGAAACCCTTCTTCAAATCACTCCTTACTGAGCACTGGCATTCCTGTGATAGCTGTAATGCAGTCATTACCCATCTCCTGAGCAATCTTCTGAGCAGGACAGGCTCCTTCTTGGCATGGGGTTTGCTCTCTGCCTGTCCTGATCAGCCCAGACAAAACCATCAGCCTGTATGAGTTCCTGAGAAGTTGTTGTGTAGCTGTGACCTGATTTTGCCATGGTGGGTGTGATTCGAGTTCCCATGCTCTCTGTGCTCTCTGTGCTGTGGTGCAGTGGTCAGACAGAGCTGGAGCTGAGATGTTGCCATTACTCCTCTCCCAGATGTGGGAGAGCAGGCACAAAAGGCTGTGCTGAAAGCAGGGACAGAGAAGGCTTGGAGGAGCCTGGCATTTCACTTTCCATGTATTGCCCAAACAGGGGCATATTTCTTATCAATTGCAGTGGCTTGGATCTAAGCAGTGTTTAGTGCTGCTGGTGTCACATCCTCAGCTGGGCTGCAAGTTCAATTGCCAGGAAAACACTTATGGAGAGGAAACAACCCAACTCAATCCACTCAGTCTCAGCCCTATGCAGTTAACAGACATCAAATGAAATAATTTATGCTTGGAAAAAGTTATAGAAAATGTATGAGGTTGCCTTCTTACTTAACAGCTCTGCTCAAACTTATTGCCCAGGCATTTTTCAGAGTGGAATTTGGTGTTGTTCCCTGGGAGTTCCTTGGATACTTGACCCTAGGTCAGTCTCTCCTACAGAAAACCCTCATGAAAGTACAAATGCCAGTGGAAAATCCCAGAAATTTCCTTGGGCAGTTCTCCCTTGGGACTAATGATTCTCAGTCTCATGGAGGTGATTCAAGAGCCAGCTTCATCCCAGTGATGTGATTAACCATGTCCTCTTTTGGTCAGTTGGCTCAGAACTGCCTTTGCCCCTGTTGAGGAGTGTCCCAGCCAGTAAAGCAGAAGGAATTATTGGCATATAATTATAATTATTGGCATATGCTGTGCAAGCAGTGGGCATGCCTACTAAATTCCAAAGAGATTTCCTCTACCAGATTGGAAAGAGCTGTGGCTCCCCTTGGGAAAAGATGTGAAAACACATATTCTCAAAATTGGGGTGGAGAATCTCACTGTTGGGCAACGATGGGAAGACAAGGCCCCTATAAAACATCCTTGGTGGGAGAGAAAACCCCCAGCTTGCTTCCATTGGAATTTGTCATCAGTTCCTACCAGAAGTGCAGCTCTCCTGGGACACCAGCCTTCCCCAGAGCTGGCTGTGGGGCCAATAGAGGCTTTCAGGGAGGGCCATCTCTGAGACAGCTGAGTTTGCAAAAGGTTTAAAATCTGCTCTGGAGATGGGGCAAGAGGAAGATTACCAGCCAATATTTGGTGGGAAGTGCCTCATGAATAATGAGCTTTAGGTGCAGAAGAACTGAGGAAGATGTTTTTCCATTATCACAGGGGGGAAGCAATACCAGTTAAGGCAAGGCTTGCAGCAGAAACATTTACTGGAAGTGTTTACATGTTACTTAATACCTTGACATGCATTATTCAACTTGTGTAATATCAGCTGGGGTGGAGCAGGGAGGAATGGCTTTGGCAGGAGAATTTGTTTGCTCCCCATGGAATATTTTCCTGGTTGTAGCTACCTTCTTTGGCAATGAGGTACATTCCAGGAACAGAAAAAGTGTTCTTGAGCCACATTTTTATGAGCTGCTGGAATGTGCTCTCCTCTTGTGAAGGTGACCTAACCTTGCCTAGATGGCTGCCAGCCTGTCAGTGTTTCTCCAGAGCAGAGCAGAACTGCAACAAAACCCCTCTGCGAGCAGGGCAGGGGGCACTGAGATGGATGCACTTCTCCTTCTGGAAACAAACCTCACGTTCCCTGGCAGGGGAGGCAGCAAGGGCACTCTGCTGAGCTCTCCTGGTGGGCCTGAAGCACTTTGTGAGCTGTGCCTTTCTGCTGGGGAAGAGCTCTCCCATGGGCAGGGCTGCAGTGAAGGAGAGGAGAAGGAGAAATGGACTGGGGAGCGTGAAGTTCAGCAGGCATCTCTGCTTGCCCTCATCCACACAGACGGCAATTGCATGATTCACCTGCTGGATGATTTTGTTTTGCTGACAAAGCTGTGATAAACAAAGACTTGGCATCATTTGCATAGTTGTTTAATCTGAAGGCGTGGGAGTCGTATAAATGAAACTTTTGACTTGTGATAGATTGCCAGGCAGAGGGGGTGAAACACACAGTTTTTGGTTAATCAGTACCTGGAAACTCCGTAAAAGGTGATTCAGCACAAAGCCTGGAGTTTCTAAAATGGTAAGGCTGGCTTAATTTCTAGTTTTGAAACAAAGAATGACACACTTGTACTCTTACATTGCAACAATTTAATTTATTTTTGTGATGGCATCTTGCCAGACTTAGTAATTTTAACTTTTATAGACTAAAAATTAGGATGATGCATCTGTAGCTTGAAAAAACTGTCTAAAATATAATTCCTAGAAATAAACATGAGTCTTCCTGATTCAGGATGACTAGATGGTCTAGCAATGAAAGGCTAGAAAAAAGGAATTCAAAAAATGTACTGGCATTTTAGGAGTATTCCAGGAATCTCTCCTGCACTGGTTGTGCAGTGCCCATTAATAATTCTGCTCTAAAATGTGCTTTTTTCCAAGGATGGGGCTCGTGATTCTGTATTATCAGAAGTTTAGTAGAACTGTGAGATGAAATTATTTCTGTCTGCTGCAGCAGGGAACTGAACATTCTTGCTTCTCAGCAATTTCAATGTGTGCTTGTGACTCTGTTTGCACTGATTTAGTGTAGGACAGTTTTATAGAGAAATAAACATTGAAATTAGTTGTACATGAATTAGTATTAGACTCGAAACATTGTTAGTAAGACATCTTTAAATGCCTTTTGAAAGCCTATCTGCTATATATATGTATTTTTGGTAGTGCTTTTAAAACTAGAAACTCATCAGCAGTATTAAAATTACAACACAGTCACCAGAGGGAAGAAGGTAGAATCTGAGATTTTAGATAGAGATTCAAAATAATAGTCCATTTGTAGGTAGAACTGGCATTTTTGAGGAATGATAATGCATGTAGTATTTGTCATTTTTCTAGTGCTTACAGAATTTTTAAATTTCACAACTTTTTTAGTTTGCCCTGCTATGTAGGTATAGTGGTGATAAGCAATGAAATTATTGTTTTGATCACGTTTTCCATGGGGTAGTGAAATGTTAATGCAGCACCTGTGTCTTATGGTAGCAGCAATAGATCACATTTGCCTTTATCTCTTTCTTTGGTTTGCACATCATGTGTAACTCATGCAAGGTAGGTTGGAGCAAGTCTTTCCTGGTTTGCAAAGTTCCATGGCCAAATTCTGAGGTGATGCCCACTGTGCCCTTCAGGTCAGTAGATGTGTTTGACCCATCAGTGTCCTTGGAGGGACAAAGACTCTGGTCTCTCTCTTGTGGCAGTTCTGGCAAAACAAAGTCTTGCTAACTGTGACTTACACCACTGTGGCTGGACAATGATGTCCTGGAAGAAAACTTGACAAAACATGAGTTGAAAGTCTCCTCAAGGTGAAATGCTGAAATTGGACAGTGTTTCATATCCACAGTCATTAAAACGTGTGACAGCCTCAATAGTGTTCCTGCTCATTGCTGGTTTGCACAGTTGTCACATCTGCTCTGTTATCAGAATTGCCTTAACAAGAAGGCCAGCTAGAAAATAAATATGCAAAGAGGCTGAGAGAGAGATGGATTTCCTGTAATGAATCTCTTTCTAGTCTTTGCCTCTGGCTGAGAATAGTAATATGCCATTAACCCAAGAGATGTAAAACATGCTGTGCTGTGCTTGGAAGGGTGTCAGGAACTCCTCCTGTAAGGATGAGAAGATATTTTATTGCTATTCCAATTGTTGGTTAGCCTAATCATAGGAAGCATTTCAGAAAAAGGGAACTCCTTGTGAAGGCTGATGTTTGATTTTGGTAATTAGCAGATTGCAAAGGGGGGCTGGTAACACAGATGTGTTGAGGCAGGAGGAGCAGCTGTTACACTTTAAGTGCTGTCTCACACATTACAACCTGCTGGACATTGAAGCCTATTTTTAGTAAAAGAATAAATAAGCTGGCTGTGCCCTACTTTTTGTCAAAATGTGTCATGGGATCTTTGTATTTGATTAGAAAAGTTGGTAGAAATAACACAGGGGAACTCGTTGCCTCATCTAAAAACTGACATTTCTAACAATCCAGTTATGTTAATGAAATGTTAATATTGGTTATGAGTTCAGGCCCACAAAGTAGGCAGAGGAAATAGCTGGTGGGAGATTTGTCTGTGTGGGCTGTGAGGTTACATGTGGACAGAAGTCCTGCTCTAGTAGGCACTGGCCTTTTGGATGAAAGAATTTGTTTTGTACTGATGGAACTATTTTTACAAAGTCTGTGTTAGGAAACTGGAAAAATTACAGACTATGTAGAGTTATTTGTGTATAAAGGGAGAATGTAGCAGGAAAGTTAGCTGGCCACTTCAGGATGCTGTTGATTGTTGTAAAGGCCTTACTTTTCCTAATTCTGAGTAGTTTTTTTAATCTTCACTTGCTGATACAAATGGAAGTCCACATACCTTGTGAAAAAGCTGTCTTGTAAAGTGTGACCATACCCAGAGACCAGAACAGATGCAGAAAAAGATACATTGGCCATGGTATGGAATTAGTGACAATAAGTATTTTCAGTCAGTTTGTCTACGGAGTAGTGCTATTAAAAATGTGCTGCTTTATTACAATGGAATTTGCATAAAGTGATCAAAATGCCACCATTTAAAAGTGGCTGCCTAGGAGCTCCTGGGGGTTTTTGTGGGGTTTCTGTGCTTTGGAAGCAGTAGGACCAAATGCTTCTGGCTGTGGGGTTCAGCTCCCAGCCCTTCCTGGCACAGCTGCAGCCTCAGGGCAGGGGGACTCTGCAGTTCCCCAGCCAGGAGCCAGCTTTGGGGAGCTCTGAGGGATCCCCAGCACAGCCAGTGCTCCAGGAGAGCCTGGAGGGGTCAGACCTGCTGCTGCTCACCAGCTCACACAGCTTGTCTGAGCAGGGAAAAGCAGAGGGAGCTGAGCCCAGCAGTTCCCAGCAGGGCTGTGTGTGCCCTGGTGGGTGCATCAGCTGGCTGCTGGTGATTCTGCTGGGGCACAGCAGCCTGGGACTCAGGGAGGGTGAGGAAGAGGCCCTGGATTTAAAGTGGCTCCGTGTTGTTTAAGCCAGGCTTAACATTTTAAAATGAGAAGTCTCAGATACAGAATTCAGCAGGGGGAACAGAACATTGAAGTGCCAGGATGGTGCCTGGGCTGCTGCAGCTGGATCTGAGGGGTTTGCCTCTCTGCTTCCTATATACTCTGGGTTCTCAGAGAACTCTTCTGCTGAATTTTACTCGTGTTCAATAACTTGCTTTAGCAAAGCACTGTTAAAAGCTGCTTGTTGTGGCTGCAGGCTGGTGTTCCATTAGCCAAAACCAGCATCCCTTTTGTCTGACACGTGGTTAGCAGTCTGCTACTGCTGAGGCTGGCTGCTGCTGCTGCTGCTTCTGCTGCTTCTGCTGCTGCTGCATCTTCTGCTGCTGCTTCTGCTGCTGCTGGTCCTGCTCCTGCTGCTGCATCTTCTCCTGCTGTTGCTGCTCCTGCTGCTGCTCCTGCTTCTCCTGCTGCTCCTTCTGCTGCTGCTGCTCCTTCTCCTGCTGCTCCTTCTGCTGCTGCTGCTCCTTCTCCTGCTGCTGCTGCTGCCCCCCTGCACCAGGACAGCTGAGACACCAAGGGCAGCTTTCACAGACACCCAGGCTAGAGCTGCATGGGCACAGGGACCACAGCACTGCCTGAGCACCTCTGGGGGAGCGTCCTGCTCTCAGCCCTGAGGTGCTGTGTCCTGCTCACAGCCCTCTGTGTCCTGCTCTCAGCCCTGAGGTGCTGTGTCACACCATGTCCCTCACCGTGCCATTAGCACTTCTCCATGCACCCCCAGAGGTCCTGGTGGCAGTGGCCAGCTTGGGTTTCACAGGCTGGGCTCTCTAACAGCTGCAGAGATGGGGGAGGTCCAGGAGAGCAACTTCCATTTATCAGCTGAGCTGGTACAGGACCATGTTACCCACACACCTTATCCTCTTATCCAACCTTATCCAACTTCCATTTATCAGCTGAGCTGGTACAGGACCATGTTACCCACACACCTTATCCTCTTATCCAACCTTATCCAACTTCCATTTATCAGCTGAGCTGGTACAGGACCATGTTACCCATACACCTTATCCTCTCTGTCATATTGTTCATGTGTGTTGCAGCACTTTAACCTAGGGCATGAAATCATGTATTGGGAATCTCTTAGCATTTTCCCTAGAGGAGATGAAATATAGGCTTTGACAGTTAAACCTGATTCTTGGGATTTATTGTACTAAACACATGGTTTGAAATAGTCAGAGCCAGTATATTCATTTGTTTATTAACACTTCTTAAATTTCAGTGACTAATGACTCTACCTTACAAATGGTACCAACCTGCTACTTTAGGGAGTAGGGGACATATTTTTTTCTAGTCTAGATGAAGAAAGGCCTTCAAAGGGGAGATTAAAGTTTTGTTAACAGACAAGCTATTTTTTTAATGTTACAAAGCAAACTGGCTTTCCTCTAGTGACTGCTGAGGAGAGTGACATGTTATTTGTCATACACAAGATGTTCTAAAGCCTTTTATTTGGACAGCAGTAGGCAGCAAGCTGGCAAAGGGATGACCATGCAGTGCAGTGGCTATTATTCTCTCTACTATTGCTCAGTTTTGAATATAGCTTTTTTTTTTTTTTAAGAAAAGAATTACTGATGAGAGAATTCTTGTGTCATTCTGTATTCACCAGAAAACATTCCTGTGCTTTAACTGCCCAGAGCTCATTTGGTTTGTAGATGTTGCCATTGTATCACAATGTCAGACAGTAGCAAGTTGCTCTAAGTGTTTAAATTTTCCAATTAATTCTTTCTAACCATCTCCTGCCCAGTATTTTGCTGCATTCTGGATTGATGTCCTTTAGATTTTTTTTTTTTCAGAATGGCTTTTTCTGCTTCAGGCCCAACATCCTTAACATGGCATTTCCACTTGCCTTTTTTATGTCTGGGTCTGCTGCCACAGTTCTGTGCTGTTTGCAAATACAAAGACAACTTAGTTCCTTTCTTCTGATCACTGCAGTGACACAGAATTCAAAGAGTGTAAACCCAAAAAAACTGAAAATGACACATTTTCAAGCAACAAGAATGTGCCCTAGGTGTACAGCTGTTTCACATGCAAAGACATGACTCAGATCCAGCCTTTTCAGACAAAGCCCTTTCATTATACTGGGAACACATGTAACAATAGCCTGGGGGGCAGAATAATAGAACATTTGTTGTTTTGTGAAGGGGGGTGGGCAGGCAATCTAAAGATAAGGAAATTGAAAATTAAAATGATATTTGAAGTCTGGTGGGGTTTTTTTTGCATGCCACACAGGATATAAAAATGTTTCTTTAAGATGTTTCAAGGCAAGTTCCTTATCCGTGTCACACACACTGTCTGTAACAACTCTGTGTGTGACAAAAGCATGAATATCATGCAAGCTGATCAACTAGAATCTAAAATATCTTAATAACAACTGGCTGAGATCTCTTTATTCCCCCTGCTAAATACTGATATTGTATTTGGAGGCATAAAACAGAAAATGGAAAGGAAATTTGAAATCGGGGATTACAACCCTGGAGAAAAACTCAGTGTGGTCAGGTATCACCAAAGTCAATTCACAGGAACTGTCTATACAAGACAGTTTTAAGGTGCTGGGGGCTTTATGTGTGATAGACACTTCAAGGCATCATTACTCAATTGAAAAAATATCAGTAAACAGTAAAGAGATTTTCAAGGCTCTGGGTTGTAGCCCTGTGCTCAGTCCATAAGTCATTCACATCATGGCTTGTGCTTTGCAGAGGCTGCACTGGATCCTGTAGAACAACACCTAATGTTGCAACATCCAGAGTAAATAGCTCTTTTTAAAGAAACCTTATCAAGCCTTTCCAGTCACAAACCCATTTGTCATCAGTGAGGCCAACTACTGAGCCAAGGTTTCAGTGTCTAAGCCAAGACTATCTGGAATATTTAATGTCAAAACCACAAGTATCAGAATGATTTGAGAAACTGCAGATCTGGGACTTTTTACACTACTGGATTTCATTAATGCCTTATTTCTTCAGAAACATATTTCAATTGCAATGTAAACTTTAAACAGAAGAAACAAGTGGCTCAACATGCTGAACTAAACTTTGTTATGTAGAACACGATCCATTTGTATGAGTGGCACATTTGCCTGATAAACCAGTTTCATTTGAACTCTGTTTTTTTTTTTTTTTTCCAGGAAGAAGGGAAGTCAAGGGAAGTTACTACACTCTGTGGTGTGAAGTAGCAGCACGATGTTCAGGAGCAATGCCTGTGGTACTGAGCAGATTAAGGAACTGCTTAAAAGCAGGAAGGGGAGCTGTTAATTGACACAGGACAGAAAGGCTGTGAAGGCAACTGACACACGGTAGGCGAGATTTCTCATTAACTTCTGCCCTTCCACTGAGATTTGCCTTGAGGTAGCATTGCATGATCACCATTCATGCAAAAATTCCATTTGCAGAAGTAATAGGGGAGATCGTTGTCCTTCCCAGAGATTTCCAGTTAATAGATGTTGTGGTTGGTTGGGTGGTTTGTAAAAAACAACAAAACATTTCCTAGATGTGTTCTAATCCAAATTTAATGGATTTTTAGTGCCTTGAGAATCGGCAAGTGAAGTTGAGGAAGTAAATCCATCCATCCATCCATCCATCCATTTTCAAAACTGGAATAACTGGAAAAATGAACAGACTAAAATAGACAAGCTTAATGATACAGCATGATTATTAGCATAGGGATGTTAAAATATGCATAATATGAGCATACTCTTTGTGGACAAGGATGTGCTACGCCTCGCCCTGTGCTCATTGAAGGCGGCAGGAATGTTGCTGCTGATTTCAGTGGGTGGGGACCGGCCCGCTGCATGCAAAAGTTGTTTCATTACCGGTTACATTCTACCTTCCCTTCCTCTGGTTACTTCTTTCAAGCCTTAGAAAACCCCCTTTTCTAAGTACTAGTTCCCACGCAGTTATTCCTGACCGCTCAGCACCAAGACTCTTGAAATGAGGACGGAGCGGGGAATTCATTGCCGAGGCAATAGGCTGCTATGATGAGCTGATTTCCAGAAGGCGCTTGGGGAAAGGTGGTCTGGGATGAGGTTTTCCAGCGTGCCCAGGGCGGCTCTCCCCGCTCGCAGTCCGGCCTGGGGGTGCGGTAGCGGCTCCCGGGGAGCGCCGGGCCGAGCGGAGTTAGGCGTCCGTCCGCGGGCCGGGGAGCGCTCCCGGAGCTCCAGGGGCGGCTCGCCAGGGGCTCCGCGGCCCGGCGGGGGAAAGGCGACCCCAGCCCGGCCGCCGCCAGCCCGCAGCGCCGGCCCTCGGGGAAGGGAGCGGCCGCAGGGGCGGGACGCGCCGCGCCATTGGCCGCCAGCCGCGCCGGCAGAGCGAAAGCCCGGCCCGGGTTGGCGGCGGCGGCCCGAGGGCGAAGCCATCGCCTTGGTAACCCCGGCGGAGCGCGGCGCAGCGCCCGGGCCGGTGGCGGCCGAGGGAGCGCTCCCCGCTGGCTCCAGCGCCGCCGCGCTGGCTGGGGCGGCGCGGACACGGCGGCGGCCGCTGCTGCCCGGGCAGGTGGGTGTGCGGGGCAAGCGGCGGGGTGTGCGGGGCTGGAGCCAGCCGTGCCCGGGCCGGTGGGTGTGCGGGGCAAGCAGCGGGGTGTGCGGGGCGGGCCGTGCCCGGGCCGGTGGGTGTGCGGGCTGTGCGGGGCTGCGCTCCGAGCACGGCGGGACGGAGCACACCGGCGGCGCGGCTCGGTGTCGGTGTGGCTGCGGCGGGGCTCCCCTGCGCTGCCCCCCCGCTGCTGGCCGTGCCTCCCCGGCCCGGTGCCGGGCTGCGCGGGAAGAGGGCTCCGCTCCGCTCCGCTCCGCTTGCGACACCGCGGTTGCTCAACCGCGCGGGCGGCTCGGCGCGGGGGAAGGTTCCGGCGGGACGCGGCCGTTTGGCGGCGGAAAGGGGCCCGGGGCGGCCGGCGGGGCCGGGCCGGGCTCGGTGCGGCGGGCGGGCGCCTTTGTGTCCGACTGTGCCGGGATCGGCCCCGCAACAAGTGCCCAGCTCCAGCCGGGCCGCCCCTCCCGCTCGGTCCCTGGGCGCCCGCTCCCCCCTGCTTGTCCTGTTCTCCGGACAAGCTTTGCGCTCTGCCTGGAGGGTTTTCCTATTTTTTTTTTTTTTTTTTTTTTTTTGTCCCAAGCTGAGAACTTTCGCTGATTGCTCTGTGAATTTTAAGTGGCGTTTCTATTAGTCGATACTCCCGGTTGTTTTCAGCTGGGTTTCTGAGCGTTGTTTTCCTTGGGAACCGCAGGAATTTGTATGGCAAAGCAGTATTTGGGAAATGTGTTTGCCGTCGGCTGCAGGGCGGCGCGCAGAGCGGTGGCTTTGGCACTGCTGTCATCGTGTGCTCTCCTAACAGACAGCCGCGCTGCCACAGACCAGGAGCGGCTTCTCTGCAAGGGGGGAATAAATCTTCATTAGTCCCAAAGAGTTCCTGAAAGAAAAACGGAAACCTCTCATGCCAGACTCGCTGGTTTGTCTGGCTGCAACACATGTGTGCTTATACTCATGCTGGATACTTTCCAAGATCCGGAAAACTGACTTTTTCTTCTTGGGATGTACAGAGTTTTTGTTTGTTTTGGTTTGGTTTAGGTGTGTGTTTTTTCCCTCGAACTTTATGCTTACAGTCTTTTCTTGTCACTGCTTACACTGAAGTTTTGTTCATTTGGAATTGACAACCGTAGCCATAACTATAAATATTAGGTACTAACTAAGTCCGTGCTGCCATTGTTCTGTTGATATTGAGCTTCATTCAGGCTTAGGAAGCTCCTGGAGCTGGAAACCTCAGCAATGTATAATTTATGTTCTCAGGATCATAGTTCAGGGTTCGAAGTGAGATGAATGTATGAAGGATGTTGGGGAAATTTGACTGGCCTGTGTTTTGCAGTATTAGCCACAGACTCCCACAGCTGTGTGCCTTCAAAGATTTAATTAAAGGTGGAGTAAAACTCTAGTGCATGCTTGCTTTTAGGAAAATTGCATGTAAAGGAATATTGAACATCCATGTGCTTGGCAGAGGGCTGTGAAGTCTCAGGAATGCATTAAGGTGGCTGGGAATCAATCACCAGGTCACCTGGAAACTTTGGTCTGGAAGCTTCCCTTCAGACTGATGGGGCTTCCAGGCTTTGGGAGTTTCACGGTAGCAAGTAGTGCTTCTCAGGAGAGCTGGGGTTCAGGAAAGGATTGCTGAACAAAAATTCTGTGGTAATTGGTTTACTGGCCTTTTAAAAAAGAATATCAGGGCTATTGGTCACATCAGGAATGTTTTGATGTGGAAACATGCTTTAGTGGGGTTTTAACATTGAGTAAATATTTTGGGGGTGTTTTATTATTTGACTTTTGTGTGTTTTTTTTCCTTTATATAAAAGACCTTCTCTATACGTGGTCTTAAAATAGTTTCTTGTTTGCCTATTTAAGTATCTTATTTTTCTTGAGTAAAAATCACTTCCGTTCAGCCAGGTTTCACTTCCTTGGAATATCTGATGTCATGAATTCACTGGTTCTCCAATTGTCTATGGGCTTTTGGCAGAACTTCAAATTCCAGTGTAGGAAAGCCTTCTTAAAAAAAAAAAAAATCATTCTTTGACCTTGTGATGTAGTGAAGAGAGAACATGTCCCGTTCCACTACTCTTTTAGCTTTCAAGTTTGTATATGTCTGTTATATGGGCTATTTTGCAAATAATTTAGACCTACAATCCATAAAACCCCCAGCTGTTAGGATGCTGTATACAGGAGGAGGATGCAGAGGAAGGAATGTTGTTGTTTAGAAGTTGTGTGGAAATGCAGGCTGACGCTTTGGCTGTTTACTTCGAAAGCTGCTGTTGTGTTTCAGTGACCAGGGCACTCAGTTTAAGTGCTTTTTCACAGATCTAAAGATACACATGGAAGTGTTGCCCTTGGTTCTCTAAAGGGTTGCCATCAGTTAACTTAGCTGAAAACAAATGCAGAATGTGATGCTGTGTTTATCCAAAGGATGCTTTGGGTTTGCTGGGCTTTCTGACTCGGGAGCATTTCCCCACTGGCAGTTTCGCTGGAAGCAGTCCAGGACAGAACAATCTGAAATAAGCATAATTCACACAGTTGCATAGAAAAGCTTGCTTGTTTGTTTTGGTGGGTTTTGTTTGTTTGTTTGTTTTTTTGGTGAGTTTGGGTGTTTGTTTGTTTGTTATTTTTAGTGAATATGTGTTTTCCTCAAACCAATGCTCTTGGGCTGACACACACACGGTGTTACACATTACATCTCAAATCGTTTGCCTTGAGGATTTTTAATTTCTAGAGGCCAGAAATTCATATTAATTCATTCAAATACTAATGCCGGAGTGCATGAAACACTTTGTTTTGTGGCAGTGCTGTTAGTCCTTCTAGTCATTCACGTGTGAAAGTTTCCATGTGTTTTGTTTTGATAGTTAAATCAGATTTGGGGGCAAAGATCATCTTGTGTTAGAAATTTAACTTTTTGTAAATTATTTTAGTAAGCAAGAAGTTTTGCTTTGGGTTGGTAAAATGTGTATTTACAATCCAGAATGAACAGCAGGTAACCTTTGAAATAATCATAATTCAGGGAACTTTGAAGGTGAAAGGAACCTGAATCTGGATAATGCCTGAAGTATCAGGTATTTTATTGGCAACTTCGACCAGTCTGTGTTAGTCTATCAAATTTACATGGGTAAATCTTTTTATCCCAGCCTTTGGTGGAAGGAAATTCAGGAATGTGGTTTCATTTGCATACATTAGGAGCTGCAGAGGAGGCCCTCATGTGCAAATGCCCGTGGATATGTAGGTACCAACATAATTGAATTTACATACTGCTTCAGAAGATTAAAGAAACAAAGAGTGACACCGAGGTGTCAAAACCAGCTTCCTTTGACAAGTGGGATCGGGCAGTTCTGCTTCCTCACCGATCATTTGTGTGTGGCCATTGTTACAGGGTTGATTCTCGTTTCTTTTCTGCAGCCAAGGTTCATCCCAGCCTGCTCCAGTACTGCACACAGCTGAGGATCAGGGCTGTCCTCACCTACCTTGGTTTAATTCTCTCTTTTGGCTTTTGGCCAAGCCCTCTTCAGTTCATTGTAAGGGAGAAGGGCACATGTATCCATTTCTTACCTTCTTAGTCCTGACTGGAAATTGTGAATGAGCTGAACTCGGGAGAACCTTCATGTCTTTGGAGCTGCATCTAGGTATACAGAAGCATGTTTGGTATTCACTTTTAAAAGAACATAGGAGTACTCTAACTTCCTTCTGACACAAAATATGCAAATTTGTACTCACAGCTTACTCTTGTTTTTTTCAAGCTTGTTAAACGTGTGCATTTTTCATAAGTAG
The DNA here is from genome assembly GCF_035770615.1 of Melospiza melodia melodia. NCBI lineage: Eukaryota > Metazoa > Chordata > Aves > Passeriformes > Passerellidae > Melospiza > Melospiza melodia. The sequence continues at coordinate 5,798,724 of NC_086205.1, read as the reverse complement.
TATTGCATGCAGTTGCAATATGCATTGCAATTTTTGCAATGGAATTCTAAAGGGTGCTTTTCTGTTTCTAGACTATCTTGCTTTTGTGTGCAAAAGTAGTTACTCTGATTTTTTAGAACAGCTTTGTGAATTCATCAAATGTCTTTAAGGAACTCCATCAGAGGTATTGATGTCTAGTTTTGTGCTTGTGTAGCTCAGTTTTATATGCTGGTGTAAAGCTGAACTGTTTTACCTCCCATATTAGGTTGATAAATAACTTTTTAGTACTTCACTACTGGCTGAAACGCAGTTTTTGTTCCTGTTTTTTGGAAACTGATGATTTGGAGTAAAGGCTGTGTTGAGGGTTTAATTTTTGTGTTGGTATGTGGTGTTACATTTTGTCTTTGCATGAATTTACTTGTAAGGGAAGGAACAGTGACAGCACTGTTACTCCTAATTTCTTTTTATGAGACACAAGTAATCAGTGCCTTCTCATTGCTGTCTCTTTGGGTTCACTTTTAGGGGTTACTAAAGGCTTAGGTTGATTTTAAATTTCTTTTCACAGTGCTCTTCTGAGGCTTTTCCCCACCATATTTGTTGTATGCAAAGCAGAAAGCATAATTTGGAGCAGTGGGACAGTTTTAAGTGATGTGCACTCCATTACAGCTTGCACTGCTTGCTCTCCCTTTAGCTCATTCCTGTCCTCTCCTTGTCCCCAGGCACCAAACATCCACTGGATTTTAAAAATAAACCTCAGTGAGAGAATTGAGATGTGAATTGGAGGATGTAAGTTTGGAGTTGGCCTCAGCTGGCAGAATGTGGGCAGGAGCTGGTGTGGCTGGCAGAGGTAGATAAAGAGTTCTGTGGAAGTCATGTGGGGCTCTGTGGAGAGAGTTATCTGTTAATAAGAATTTGTAAAAATACTGCTGTGCCTTGAGTTTTATGGTGCAGGGTTGCTATGAGGTGTTTGCTAAACTCTTGGTGTTTCTGGAAGCCCTTTGTGTGCAGGAAGGTATCAGGGCAATGAAATAATTAAAATATAAGAACAGGCAGTTGTTTATGTAAGCTGCCATGTGGACAATCAGTGGTCTGTAGACACTGCCAGAGGCTCAGAGTCCTGCTGTCAGGTGGTTTTGTGACAGATTTAGTGTGGAAGACCCGTGTGTGTGTGCAGCTACAGAGTATCAGAAGCAGTTTCAAAATCAGGGTAGGTAGGTGGTTTGGAGAGCATTGTACAAAATCTCTAGAAAATAGAGAAGCTAGTGTTTTTTAATGCTTGAGGTTCTTATGGGAGCTGACTCTGGAGCAATTCCTTTTTTTAATCTTTGGTAACTACAGTTCTTGAGAGATGCACATTGATGTTGTTGCATCATTTTATTTTCTAAGAGGCAAAGGTAACTATTATTTTCACTTAGCAATTGGATGTTTATGAGTATAGTGTGTTCACAACAGAAGAATATGAAGCCCACATGATTTAAAAAACTGATTACATTTGTGTCACTACCAGTAACAGCCCAAAAATGGTGCTTTTGAGTCCTGCAGAAGGATGGTTTTCAGTCAGTGGTGTCATTGCTGTTTCTCCAGAAGACCGCAGGTTGGTCTGTACTTTGCATGTACAAACCATTGGTACAGACACAGCTGCAGGGGAGAACCAGGTCACCAAAGGCCTGTGTTGCCAGCAGAAACTCAAAAAGCTGAGTACAAAGTCGACCTGGTAGAAAGAAGCACGTAAAATGTTATTTGAAAATTGCACTGGGCACTGAATGCCCTTCCTGCTTGGCTTCATCTCTCAAATTCCTTTTCTGGTGTTGAAGAGTACTTTGGTCCTTTTGCCTGTACTTTTTTCCACTTCATCTACCTTTCAGTATGCCCAGCTTTTTTACTTTTTTTTTTTTTCTTTGTACAGTATGGCACTAAGTTTACTACTCCTGGGTTAGTCCTTCTCCTCAGATCCTCAATTTATTCCCTCCCAAACCCCAAAGAATTGAAGTGTGTTAACCATACGTGACAATGTTATTTACTCTCTGCTGGTGTTGGGAGATGTTTTGCATTTGGGTTTTTTTGTGGTTTGGTTTTGTTGCTTTTTTGTTTTTTTTGGTTTTTTTTTTTTTTCCAGTTCCCTTTTTGACTTAAATAGGTGTTGCTGAGGACGGCAAGGCCTTTGAGATTTTCACCCCACTACACACACATGGGCAATGGCAGCCTCAGGATGGGGGCAGACACAGCAGAGTGTTGGTCCTGCTACTAATTAATGGAGATGAACAAGACTAAATCCCCAGAAACAAGTCCAGACCTAGTGGGAAATAAAATTTGTAATGTAGAATCCTAAAATGGTTTGGGTGGAAAGGTTAAACCTTGCACTATCCCAGGTTGCTCCAAGCCCATCCAGCCTGGCCTGGGACACTCCCAGGGGTGAGACAGCCACAACTTGCTGTACAATTTTACATTAATGTAGTGTCCAACAACCTGAAGGGAGGGTACAGCCAGGGGAAGGTCAGCCTTTACCCAAGCACCAAGTGACAGCATGAGAGGAAATGCCTCAGCTGCACCGGGGAGGTTTAGGTTGGATATTAGGAAACATTTCTTCACCAAAAGCATTATCTAGCAGGTAGTGGTGCACTCACCTTCCCTGGATGAGTATAAAAGATGTGCAGATGTGGCACTCAGGGTATGGTTTAGTGCTGAGCTGGCAGCACTGGGTTAATGGTTAAACTTGCTGTTAAAGAGTCTTTTCCAGCCTAAATGATTCTATGATTTTATTCTGTCCCGTGCCAGGTTTAAGTGAAATTGAGGAACTGTGGATTGAGCCACAAGAACAGGAGGTGAGGAGCGCTGGTGTGCTTCTGCTGAAGTTTATTTCCTTGTGGTGATGCCTGAGGTGTGTCTGTGTCTGCAAAGAGCTGCCTCATTTCTCCTTTCGTGGGAGGAATCTGATGAATGCTGACCGGAAAGTGAGCAGCAGTTTCTGAACCCTCAGAGTGAAGAAAAACACCATTAGTCTGGCAGACTGTCAGCAGCAAATGGTACATTAATTGTTGGCACGAAACTTGCCAGCAAAAAAAGAGACTTTCCTTTCTATTGTTAAAAATAAAAATGAGGAGGGACTGATTATCTGTGCTCAGTAGCAAATACTGTTCTGCTTTTTAGTATCCTTGTAAGACAGATACAATGCTTTTGACAAGTCCTTTTATATTTTGTTAAAAATAAAAAACGACTTTATAATATACTGATAATCTGCATCTGATTACATATCTCACTTTAAATAATTTTATTCTTTTATAAGCTTTTACAAGCTGTGTGCAAACAACTGCAGAATTTCCTATGTGTTTAGTGGTAGAGATATCACTTTCCAGATGTGTAGAATACTGAGAGTCTTCATGCTAGGCCAGTTTTACTTCCCCAGCACTTCGAGGGTCTTTTTTACATCTCCTACTAGTGGTAGTAATGTAGGGAGGTAATATTTTTTTAATAGAAATGTTTATTTACACTAAAATTAGATGACCTCTAGCTATGTTGAAAGTTTTAGTAAGCTCAGAGTAATGACCTAACTCTATTTTTGTCTGAGTAATAGTAACAGCAGTGACATTTTGTTTACTGAATTGTTGCTTTAATTGTTAGGATGTGGTTATTAATTGTTGTGGTGTTGTTGTGAGGGTCTCTAGGACGAGGTGAGAGATGAGAATTGACTCTTAAGTTCTTAGCAGATTGAAATAGAATAGAATATAATAGTATATAATAGTATATAATATATTATAATAGTATATAATAGTATATAATATAATAGTATAGTATATTATGGTATAGTATATTATAGCATAGTATATTTTATTTATTATATTTTTTATTTCTTATTTTATATTATATTAAAAGAAAATTATATACTAAAATTACACTAAAGAAAGAGAAAGGAGGTTAGAAAAGAAGGTTAGAAAAGAATGATAATTAAAAGCTCGTGACAGACCAGAGTCCCAATACAGCTGGACTGGGATTGGTCATTAAATAAAAACAATTCACATGGAACTAATTAAAGATGCACCTGTTGGTAAGCAACTTTTAAACCACATTCCAAGCAATCAGATAATTATTGTTTATATTTCTTTTCTGAAGTTTCTCAGGAGAAAAATCCTGGCAAAGGGATTTTTCATAAAATATGACAGTGACATTAGGATACCATATTTTTATACCCAGTGTCATTCTGCACAAATTAGAGTCCAGCTGACATAAATGCATAACAATTGTTTATTTGCATTCTGCAGTCTGTTTTGATAACTGGGAGCTTCTGTTTCCCCTGGGTGCTGTAAATAAATCTGGTGCATGAAGAGCTGCAGTGAGAGGGAAGAGCAGAAAAGTTCTGCATAAAAAGGAAAAGCTGTCTGTTTAGTAGAGTTCTTCAATAAAAGCAGGATTGGCAAGAGTGTGAGGATGTAACTTAAGTTGGAAAGAATGTTAAGACCATAATGAAGTTTTTTTGTCACAATTTCTTGTATGAGTAGTCAGTGGAGATCTGCAGCAGCTGAATGCAGATATTGGGTGCTGTCCTAATTTCTGTCACTGCAAATATGCTGGGTTACAACTCACTTTATAGCAAACCTGCTGAGCACCACAAAATGACAAAAGTCTTTATCTGTTTCTACATTTTGAGTAAAGAGCTTCTCTCTGTGTATTATTTCTCATACTCCATTTGGTTTAACTGAAAAGCTTCAGCATTAATTTGCTTGGATGGGAAATACTGTGAGTAAAGCACTGGCTGGGGATTTGTAATAATTAGATTCTATTTCCAAGTGTGTCACAGGCTCTGTGTGAATTTAGAGTCATTGGCTTATCCTGGTGTGTGTTTTTATCTGTGCATCAAGGGTGAGGCAGTTTTCTTTCTTTGCATGGTAAATTTGAATTAATGTCCTTGAACAAACACAGTGGATGTGATGCTGAGGGCAGGGCTTGGGGATGGGCCTGGCAGTGCTGGGACAAGTGTGACTCCATCATCTCAGAGGCCTTTCCCAACCCTAATGAGTCTAAGTTTCTCTGCTGCTTCTAGGATAAATGCAAACACTTCATTGAAAAATACTTTGTAGCAGCTCTGGTAGTTGAAATCGATGACAAATAAGTTTTATGTGCTTTATAATAGGATGGGGAAAAGGTAAATGTATTTTTAAGTGGCCCCATTAAAAAAAAGATCAGTTTAAGTGATCACCTATAGTTGTTCCAGCTGATGCACAGGCTCGCTTGGTGACTGTCAGTGAAAATGGTTTTGTCAAAAGAAAATCTCCTTTATTGTGTTTAAAAAAAATAAAGGAGAAATTATTCTTAAAAAGTAGGTAGAGGCAGATTGTAGTGCAGCAGCTGAAGTATTTTTAAAGCATCATATCATGAGATTAAAAAGTTAGAGCCTTTAGTGTATTCTTGTCATGGGAATAGAAATTTGAATGATTAACCCCTTTCTATTTATAGCTGTTTTCTGAGTTATTTCAGTTCCAGTTAACTTCTAGGTAAATTTCATGAGAAGGCAGAGCAATTCTTGCCTTAGTCTATCTCTGCAGCTCATCATTTTAGTGTCCTCAAGTAACTTTCTTTTTAATGTGAATTTCACTAACCACGGCTGAATTTTCAGATTCATTTGTAGTTTGGTAACTTGTCAGATTTTGTACAGGATTTATAGAGGCCTTCAGCATTTGGTGGCTCCTTTTGTCTTCCCATCACTACTTGGCAGTTTTTAAAATCCTGGTACATCACTGTTCAGGGGTGAATTCCTGGGGTTGTTGCCTCAGGAGAGTGAGAGGTGCAGGCTCTGTGTGCTGCGCTGATAAAACTTGAAAGAACCAGACAATATATACCAATTTCTGTGAAAGTTTCCCACTCTCTTGATGCCCTAAGTTGCATCTTCATTGCTGATTTAACTGGGACTTGTTGGCCAGGAAAGCAGCATGCTGCTCTTCAGGTGGTTTTTAGCTCTATTTGTGCAGTGATAAAGGGTTTTTACCTATATAATGACAATTTTCTTGAAAAAGAGGCAATGGCTAGATGCCTTATACAAGAAGAGTTCTTCAAAATGGCAGCATTCCTGAAACCTTAAGGCTCAAGACCTACATTTTGGTGATTAACAGACCCAGTTAAGCTGAAGAAAGATTGGTTGGGGTGTGGTGGCAAATTAAATGGTTTGTTGTTAAACTTTCTGTCGTTCTGTGATGTACTTTTTTCTTGCCATGCACAGGTGAGACGTAAAATAGGATTTTAGAGGGGCTTTGTTTTCTTTCTCACTTATCTTGGGAGAAAATTTGAAAGGCGTTTAGGAAAATATTTTTTGAGCTTTTCTGCTGTCAGGTATGGTGCTGAGAAATTTCCATCTTGATCAAGCTATGGTTGTTGGTGTGAAAACTGAAAAGCCTTTGCTTTCAGTTGCAAGAGTCACTTTTTTGGTGTCTGATTTTGTCATATTTTAATAATTGCTTTCCTAAATACAGATGCTGTCCTCCTGCTCCTGCAGTTTGGAGGTGAAGCAGGCTGGGGTGCAGAATGCAGTGAAGATGCCACAGGAAAGTCTGAGAAGAAGGAGCTGATGTTCATTTATCAGAGAGAGGCTGGGTTTGAGATGCCTGTGCCAGACAGTGGAGTAAATACTGGTGTCATGACTGAGTGCCAGCAGGATAACTAAAATAACAATATATAAAGTATACAATATAAAATAATATATTAAATATATGCAATATAAAATAATAATATATAAAATATGCAATATTAATATATAGAATATACAATATAAAACAATAATAATATATAAAATATACAATATAAAATAATTCATAAAAAATATAATATAAAATAAATACGGACCATAATGTACCTGCTGCCTCTGCTCCTGCTCACAACCTGGAAGGGAATTTCTCTCTGGAGGGCTCCTGGCGCCACAAAATGCTTCTGCTTCTCTCAGAAATGAGCCTGTGGAGCAGGTATCTGGTGAATGGACTGAAAACTTTCATTAATGAAGGAAGCCAGAAAATGCCAGCAGTCTGAATTCCTGAGCTGAGCACTGCGGCTGAGGAAAAAAGGGTTTGGGTTGCTTGGTTTGTTCTTACATCAAGTATTCTGTAATGTTAGGTGCTATGTCCAAAGGCAGTGGAAAAAATGTGAATACTATTCAAATCTGACTTTTGGATCCAAATTCAGATTTAAACTGTTGGTTTGAGGACAGGAGGATTGTCTTTTGTATTTGTTTTCTTTTGTGGTGTGTTTTTGGTTTTGGTGGGTTTAGAATTTTGTTTGTTTGGTTGGTTTTTGTTTTTGTTTTTGAAACCAAGCACTCCCTTGCTTCTAGCCTGGGATTAGTTCAGATTTGAAGTTCTTAAATTATGTAGTATTATAAATTATCATGCTGAAATTATGCTTAATATTTTAAATATTTTTTCTATGAGGCCTCGCTACCTGGAAGAAGAGGGAGTGGGGAGCAAGAGCAGATTAAAATGCACACCTTTATTATCTAAAAGAGGTAATAGATTTCCTTTTGAGTGTTGGATGTAGCTGGAGGTAAACTGCTACATCCAACACTCAAAAGGAAATCTATTAGCTCTTTTAGATATCTGTATTAGATTAGATACTTGTATTTTTCCTTCTTAGATACTTGTATTTTTCCTTCTTCAGCACAGGAACTATTCTTAGTGATTACTTGGAGTTTCAGGTAGAATTTACTGTATGCATGTTTTTAGTGATGGAATGCTGTTTTTATTTATTATGTGGCAATATTTGGAATCAAAGAGAAAGCTGGACTGCAGCAGCATGTCTGTAAAATAAATTAGGTATTTCTGTGTTGGTTCATAGTTCCTTGCAATCCACAATTTGGAGTTTGTTTTAATCATAAAGAACAAAGCCTTTCAAGTGATACCTGGAGCAGGGTGGGCAGCACCTTCACAAAATGGCTCAGAATGATTAATAACTGACAAATTGTTCAGTCTTGCTTTTGAATTCTGTGTTCTCATTTCTATAAATTCAAATATGAGCACAACAAAAAGCAGAATTTGGGAACTAAATAGAAGTAAATTTGTGTAGTTTCACCATATTAGGCATTTCACAGAATGTAATTGGGAAGTGAAACGTGGGGACGTGCAAATAGTGAAGAAAACAGACTACACAGATCACAAGAAACAGAAATCACAAGTAGTGCTGCTAATTACATTTCAAGTAACTCAGTAATTGTGGTGGGATCTTCACAGAAACAGGATGAGGACTCACTGCTGTATTTCTCTGTTTAAAGTGCAGGTAAATATTTATTCATGTAGTAACTTTTGGGTGGAACCAGGTGGTGTTTTTCAGTGTTTTTATGTCTGTGACACACTGGTGAGTAGAAAATGCATCAGCAATAAGGGCCATGTTCAGGTGTTCCTGAGTTCAGAGGAAGTGCTGTGTTGGACCTTGGCCTTTCAGAGTTCAAGGCAATCAGAGAGAAATCATGAAAAAGGACACCATAAACTTTAGAATGGCTGAAAATATCTCATTAAACAAATATAAGGTTTCTTTATTGAAAGTAATGCTGCAGGGGTAAATTTGTTTGAGAGCAAATCCTTGTGTTCTGCCCAGTAATTAACTCTAGATTCAGGAGCAGCTTGAAAAACAAAAGTATGGGTTGTGATTGTGTTGTGATAGAAGTGCAAAGAAACAGGAATTGCTGTGCTGCTGGCTGTTAATGCCCCTGCCTTTGCCCTTGAGACTTCTGTCCTTAAATTCTGCTCTAGATGTAATGAAAATCCATGCAGAATCAAATATTTTACTATTGCTTGCAGCCCGTTGTAGGATGTGGGAAGCTGAATTTGGGTGCCAGGGCTGCTGAGGGTGTGCAGGGATGGCAGGTTGGGGGTTCACTGACTCCTGCAAACACCTCTGTAGGTGTCACAGGGGCTTGTGCAGCATGCTGGCTTTGTCTGCACCTGCCCAAACTGCTGCTCAGCGGTGAGGCTGGCTCAGCTCGAGCCTTTGGGGCTCACATTTCACCTGTAGGTGAGGATTTCTGGGAAGAGGAGCACTGCCCTGTGACCGCAGCTTCCCGTTCCTCACTGCTCTCAGCCACATGGAGTGAGCCAGAGGTGGAGAAGCTGCAGGGCTGGCATGGAGGTGGAAGTGACCTGTGGGCCCTGGGAGGAGTTCCATCTTCACATGGATGAGTCTGTTCAGGGTGAGCCATCCAGGGCTTTGTCCCAGCTCGGGGCTGCTGAGCCAGCTGGGTCATCGCTTGTGCCCCGTGCTGCAGCGGAACTGGAAACCAGCTGGAAAGTGTTGCTCGCTTGATTCTGTGTTTGTGGAGCACTATAAAGGCTGGAAAGTGTTGCTCACTTGACTCTGTGTTTGTGGAGCAGTATAAAGCAGATCTAAGCACTTGTTTGTGAGTCATCTGAAATAACAAACACGCTGCTGTTTTCACAGAACCGTCACAGCAGCCTTGAACTTTGTGCTTTTTGAACCGTGGAGTGGCAGGCAGAGCACATCCTCCAGGCCAGAGCCTCTCCTGGGAGCTTTTCTTCCCCTGCACTTGTCATTAGAAGCGATCAGCACTGGCAGCCAGCCCTGAGTGCTGAGGGCATCGCAGGGTCTCCCTCAGCACAGACCTTGCCCATCTCCATCTCAGCACTCTGCCCTCAGGTCAGGGGATGTCTGCCTGTCTGGCACAGTCTGAGAGGAAAATTTGCTGTCTAGGAGCCTCTTTTTGCTAAGCTTCCCTAACAGTGATGTGTTCCCCTTCTGCTTTGCCCAGAGGCATTTCTTTTGAAGGTGACAGAGCAGGAAAAAGACAAGTGAAACGTTCTGGGAAAATAAAAACAAATTATTTTTGTTTAGGTTTCTGTTTGTTGATCCTTAATAGTGCAGGTGATTGCTTCCTGTCTGGAACTATCTGTTCTTGCTGCTTTAATGGAAAGTCCTTCATTTTTCCAGTGCCAGTAAACACCGACAGTCTTTTGTTCTTAAGTTTGACTTTATTGTAAGGAAAAAAGATAATTTCCTCACAACTCCAATGGAATTGAGTTCTAAGATAGAATTAGCAGGAGGGTTACTGAACCTTGAACACCATCAGGCAGGATACATCACTGGGAGGGAGGGACACACTCTCCCACCCTCCCAGATAAATTCAAATGTCTGTAACAGACACCCTGTTTAAGAATCACTGTGATCAAAAGAAAAGCTATGTTCAAAATAAAGGTGGAAACTTGCAAGATCGTTTGGATGTTGTTTTGCAGATCTGAACTGGAAGGGAGCTCAGCAGCCTGTGTAACCGAGTAAAAACATGATTCATTGTGAGGTGTACCAGTCTGTGCTTGTGTGAGTATCAATGAGTTTTACCCGGGCCTGTTGGGCTCTGAAGGGGATTTCAGAGGTGAGCCAGGGCTCAGTGAGGCACAGCTCTGGGAAGGGTGAACGAGGCTCCCTCAGACTGTGAGTCACTGTGGGCTCCTGCACCAATCACCCACTGCATAAATGTAATTATGGGATCGACTTCTTGGTGAGGCATAACTGAATCTGGCCTCAAATCATGTTTTTATCTGTTTAACCTAAAGAATAATACTGGAAAATGCTAAGTGGTCTGTGCTTTGCCCAGAGTGCATGTTGTTGACAATTGGGGCATGTGGCCACAATCGCTGTGGCCCAGCTTCAGGAATAAGAAAGGACATAAACTGACTTGCAATCTGACATAGATATCTCTTTTGAGCTCATTTGGTGCTCTGTAATTTCTGTCTCTGCCTTTTTTTTTTCTTTTTCTGTGGCTGTTCTTGTGCAATGAGAACTTGTTGCTCTATGCCTGTTCAGTTTTGGTTAAAAGATTTTGTACAAGATACGTGGGTTTCACATTTCAGAGAAGTCTGAGGCTTTTCAAAGGATATCACTGGTTTCTGACCAAGCACCAACACCTGGGAAAGTAGAGCACAAAGAAGAATGCTGTCCTGTGTGTAACAGTGTGCTGTCCATGGGCAGTTTTGTCTCTTGATGTCACTGCAGAATTAGGTGGCACCTTTTAGAGGTCAGAGCTGGTCTGTGCTGCTGAAGGGACTCTGGGCCCTGCATTGCTGGGGCAGTGCTTGTGTCCAGCTCTGCTCTGGGTCAGCTGGCACACACCACTGTGTAACAGACATGAAATACTCCATTCAATGCTGACTGAACCTGCATTTTCAGCCTATGCAGTGTGCAGAAGCTGGAAGTTGCTGTCATTTAGGCAGATGTGCACTGCTGTGAGCTTCTCTTCTGCTCACTGTTTTAGTTCCTGCGCTTGAGTTGTGATGGCTTAGTTATTGGCAGTGAATGCTCTTGAAGTGTCTGTTATTGTTGGAACTTCAGACTGAGTTGCTTTATATGTTTCAGTATTTTTTAAAGTTGAAGATACTTGGTGTATTTACTGATCCTTCATACTTTTTTGTGTCTGACTTGGTGAAATGGTGAGTGTGACTGTGTTCACAGGGTGAGGGAAGAGATGTGGATTTGACTCCATGTTTCAGAAGGCTTGATTTATTATTTTATGGTATATATTACATTAAAACTATACTAAAAGAATAGAAGAAAAGGTTTCATCAGAAGGCTAGCTAAGAGTAGAAAAAGCAAAGAATGATAACAAAGACTTGTGGCTCAGACAGAGAGTCTGAGCCAGCTGACTGTGATTGGCCATTAATTAGAAACAACCACATGAGACCAATCCCAGATGCACCTGTTGCATTCCACAGCAGCAGATAACCATTGTTTACATTTTGTTCCTGAGGCCTCCCAGCTTCTCAGGAGGAAAAATCCTAAGGAAAGGGTTTTTCATAAAAGATGTCTGCGACAGGTGAGTTTCTCCATTGTTACAGCAGCTAATTCACTTTGATACTCATCTGTCCAGTCTTCAGCACTACTGAGAGCATGAAATGCTCAAGGCAGCTTTGAGGTAACCAAAGCTGTGAACCAAAAGCTCTAAAATGCCCCAGCTGTGTATCACTGTCCTAAACTTCTGCCAGTCTCTCCTGATGTCTGCTTCAGTGCTGTCTTCCAGAGTAAGAGATTTAATTACAGAGAAGATACCCAAGAAACTGCTGCGTTATGTCATTCAGCCCACTCAGAGTTCCTTATCCTGAAGTAAACCTGCAGCATCCTCTCTGACAAATGGATTTTTTGTGTACTCTGGAAGAATTGACAGAGCAGCAGCCTGTCTGATGGGCCTAGAAATTGTTATAGAGCAGAAGACAACAGGGCCACCATTAGCCCAGTGATTTCTATGTGACACCTTACATTGTTTATGAATTATTTTTTTCTCTCTTCTCTTTCCTTTTCTCTGTCTTTGTGAGTGGCCTATTCCCTTGACTTGTAATTGTTTATCTTGAACATTATGCCACACAGCAGTTTTAGGCAAAAGTTTCTTGTAGCTCTTCCCCCTTTCTTTCCTTGTGATATTTTTTTTTGGTAATATATAATATACATATATATGTATATTATATATGGTAATATATAATATACATATATATGTATATTATATATATACATATATATAAATATAAAATACATTCAGAAATGTTTGCTTGGACATAGGGGGTGTAGGTGAAGAGCTCTAAAAACTTTTACTGTATTGTCACAGGCATTTTGATTGCTACCACACAGTGTTATGATTGCTGAATTGCCTCATAAGATTGTTAATATTTTAGGAAAAAAACAAATTATGATTTACAGAAAATCACTATATATGTAATGAGGATGTGATTAAAGGATTCACAAAAATTATTATTTTGCTGAATGCAGTTTCTCATGCAAGCTGGAATGGAAAAGGATTTCTGTTGGGTCCCTGGTGGGTGCTGTCAGAAGAAGTTTAATGGGTGTGGGACCATGGTGGTTTGGTGGTGTGTTCTGGCTGAGATCACACCCAGCAGACCCACAAGAGAGGCTGTCTGTAGTGTCCAGCTGCCAGTTCTGTTTTTCCCATGTTCCCCAGAGAGGTGCAGTGAGGAAAAGAGATGTCCTCAGAGAGTGCAGTTTGTGAGGCAGTGCCTCCAAGTCCTCCTGTCCTTATGCAGCTCCCCAAGATGGTGCTGGCAGGTTTGTGACATGGTTGGACTCCTCAGCAGCTGTTCACAGGCAGTAAAAGGCCAGCAGGGTTTGTACCCTGTCTTCTGGATGTAACCAGCAAATTCTCCACTGGTGGTGTGAAGGTGGGAGGTGTCCTGGCTGCCCATGTGTGATCTGCAGCCCTTGGGTGCCACCTCTCTTACCCCTGCTCTGCAGAATGGGGAGGGTTGGTTGGTGAGAAAAACAAGGCTGCACCCTCTCATCCTCTAGTGAAGGGTTTGTTTCTCATGCTTGGCTGTAGCAATGGCTGCTTTGTTTGTGTACTGTAGGTCTCAAGGGCTGGCTGATCCCCCACGGTTGGTTGTAGAGGACCAGCCTGTTGTCAGTGTGATGTTTGAGCTGCAGAGATCCAAAATGCTGGGAGAAAAGAGGTGAAACAGGACAGGGAGCTGTGACAGGAGCTGTTCACAATGCAGTGGCTTGTTTAAGCTGTACCATTTATAGACCCTGGGTAATTTTTGGGCACCCACCATCTGATTGGTCATCATGTGTCTAGTTAGCCACTGACCTCTAGAAGTTTGGAATATCCAGCTTTTAGTCAGTGTCCTGCTCCTGCCATGGGGTATGGTTCAGTCACACACTGTGCCCCTTGTGTGAGGGGCCACAGGTCCTGCAGGATTTCTTCCCTGGGTGGAAGTTCTCTTGTCATGCCTGTGAGCTCTGGCAGGATGCATTTCACAGCCCCTCCTAAGATCCTGCCTGCTGGCCAGTAGCCTTTGATTAGGATTTTTCTGATTCCACAAGCACAAATATTGACATGGCTGTAAAACATGAATTCCAGGCTGGTAGTTCAGCCTTGCTTCTGTGAGATTCACACTGATGCTTTGTCCTTGCAATTTCCAAATTACATAATAGTAATTTTTCTCTAGTCTTTTTTTTCTCTTGTGTGTGTTCGGATTAACTCATGCCTCTGTAAATAAATCAACTCAGTGTGTATGGAGTGGCTTGTTGGACACCAGGTTGTGACCGTGTTCACAGGGGTTTTCAGGATGAGAGAAGAGACGTACATCTGACTCCATATTTCAGAAGGCTTGATTTATTATTTTATTATATATATATTACATTATAACTATACTAAAAGAGTAGAAGGGAAAGTTTCATCTCAGAAGGCTAGCTAAGTTAAGAATAGAAAGGAATGAATAATAAAGGTTTGTGTCTCGAACAGAGAATCCAAGCTAACTGAGCTGTGGTTGGCCATTAATTATAAACATCCAAGATGGGACAATCACAGGTGCACCTGTTGCATTCCACAGCAGCAGATAATCATTGTTTACATTTTGATGCTGAAGCTTCTCAGCTTCTTAGCAGGAAAAATCCTAATGAAAAGATTTTCATGACAAGATGTCTGCGACACCAGGTGAAAACCCATTTGTGACAACACCTTTATGCACCAAAAGGTTGTGCATGGAGCAGTAACTGAACTTTTTTTAGACCTGGTTGTGCATGGAGCAGTAAGTTAACTTTTTTTAGACCTAAGTATGAGGCAGTAAGGATTTATCCCTCAAAGCCACGGAAGAGTTGGAGTTGCTTCAGAGGGCTCCAGGTGCCAATTCCCAGAGGAATTCTGCTCTGTGTGGGACAAGGCAGTGACAGCCCTCCCTCCCTCCCTCCTGGTCACTGTGCTGAGTTCTCACAAGCACAGGGGACGTGCCTGGTGTGGTTTAGAAAAAGAATTGTTTGTGGGAAGTGCAGGGTAGTTACATGTCTTGTGCTTTGTGGCTTGGCCTGCAAACCTGGAGATAGCACTGCTTGCTGCTCGGGGGGATTGAATGGTTTTTGTTCACTTCTCTTTCCTGAGAGCTCCATTTGCAGCATACAGCTGAGGAGGATGAGCCTTGTCTCTGTGGAGATGTTCTGCCCTGTGCATCTGCAGGGTGTTGGTTGGTCAGAGACCTTCTGAACCTGTCACAGGTTGAGCTGTGAATAGGAATAGGGAATCACTTGTGTCATCGGCTCAGCTTCTCCATAGCAGAACTACAGATGATATTACACTCTTAAAAAAACCCAAAATCCCCCCAAACAAACAAAAAACCTCCACTGAAATCTCCTTATAGCCCATAGGAAAAAGAGAAAATGTGCTTAAGATAAGAAGGCAACTCTGTCTCCCTTTTTTTTGGCTTTAAGTGTAATGGAGATCTGCTAGTCTGGTTCAAATTGAGTGTACAAAAATTTGAAAATATTTATAGCAGCTAAAAATGCTTTTGACTAATTCATGATCATAAGACTTATTAGAATAAATTGCATATTCAAATTATTACTTCCTTTTTTCCTTTCTCCTAGCAGGGTGTTTGTGGATTTGACATTAATTTAATTGTTAGATTAATCACATTGTGCAGTGGGAATGTGGTGCTGTAGTATTTGAAGGCAGTAAAAAATACTGTGTTTATTAAGTATTTCTGCACAGAAAGGTGGTGCAGCTTTTACACCAAATACAAATTGCTGATTTTCTCATTTGGTCAATTACATTATATCGTGTTTTACTTTTTTTAGATCACATTGAGGTCATCTCGTGGAATCCTCTGAAAAAACAAGAGTAATAGGAAGAAAATGTTTAATAAAAGTATCTTCTCTACACAGTCAGATTGAAACAGGGAAGGTTCATTGGAGTAAGTATTACAGGGCTGGGGTTTTCTGGGGTTTTCTATTGTCTTTTGCTGTAAATTCAGCATGATTATTAGGCTTTTATTGTATTTAACTTTGTAGTTACGTTAAAAATATAAATGGGTGACTCTACTCATTTCAGTTGATCAGCTGGTAATGGACTCATGGATTCTCACTGAACCATCTTCCCTCTTGGAATTAGTTGTATCTTGTGAAATTGGGATGGGTTTCAGGTTTTTCTCTTGGCTGCTGTGTATGCTGCCTGTGGTTTTGAGCAGGGGGTTGTCTGGTATAGATGTGATTACATATAAGCCCCTGTTTGCTGGAAAAAGTTAAGGCACTGCTTGTATTTACCAGGGAATTTGAAAATACGCTTGGTTTTTTTTGGTCTGTAACTGTCCAGTCATGGCCCTTATGACTGACTTTATTTTTGTCCTGTATTGTAGTTCCATCATTCATCAAACTTGCTCAGGTTTTCAGTTTATGAATATCAGAGACATCATTCCTTCACTGTTTGTAGCTCACTTCCAGCTTTTGTGAATTCTGGGCTGACACATGTGTCTCTCATTTCTGATAAAAGGAGCTTCTCTACCTAATGCAGGGACTGTGGATGTTGGCTACCAGATAAATAAACATTTCTATCCTGATATAGTGTAATTCCTAATTTCTGTATCCTTCATGTACTTGAGATGGGAAATGTTATCATTTATCTGCCACTTTGCATCGGATTGTCAGATGTTTAAACATATTCTCCTTAGAAACTGGGAAAAAGCTGCATCTGTCTGATGCATTTTAACTGCATCTGTCTGATGTAAAATATAATATGTAAAATGCATATATGTCTGATGCATTTTACTCCTGCTATGTGGTTGTGTGAATGTAACTCTGCAGGAGTAAATAACTCACTGGAAATAGTCCTGAATGCCTGGTTGGGAGTGAAAAAGATCTGGTCATTAGAGCTGAGAAGAGTGAGAAGTCATTTTACTTTACAAGAATTATATTTCAGCATATTACTCTATTACCAAGAGGAAATGACTCCTCTTAGCTTCGTCTTTGAACACAGATGTGTAGAGGGTGTCATAATTTGGGTAGAACAATGTCTGTGGAACCTAATCAGACAAGAAAAGCTTTTCATACTTGGTGTTTTTAACAAAGTGTATTTAACTGACAGAATAACATGTTTGGATTGATCTATTTCCTGCCTTAAAGAAAAAAATTCTATAAAATTTTCAATTCAGCGTGGATTTAAATAAGTTGATGTGCTTTAGTTCCCTTTCTCTAGGTACTTGAAAGAAATGCTACAATTTTTAGTCAGCACATTTAAATTTTCATCAGTTCCTGATCTAGGCCAAATGTCAAGTGACTGGTAAATACTCGTGTGCCACATTCTTGTGGCACCTGATTGTGAATTCTGACCCCTGAAGTGTTCAGGGTCTGTGTTATGTGGAGTTATTTGTCTTTTACTGCCTTATTAGATTACACAATGGAAATACAGCACCTGCTCACAAGGTCCCAGCACAACCAACCAAACCAACCTATTTGCTGCCTGCACACTTAGGTTGACAAGTTAATTCTTGACTCTGGTAATCAAGTTACTAAAACAGATAAACAAAGTTGCAGCTGAGCTCCCCAAACAAATAAAATGAAGAATGTCCACTGGAGACAGCTTTAGTAATTTTAAATCATTGTTCTTAGGCTTATGCCAGACACAAAACTTGCTCAGGTGTTCAGTAGTCAGTAAACTTGTGTTTCTTCCCTCCCTCCCCCCACTTTTTTCCTTTTTAAAATTTTTTTTTAAGAGACTCAGAGAATTCCATTGTTACAACTTAAAATTAATTCATATTTTCCTTTTTGGAGAAACGTTTTGCAACCTGTTTGTTTGTTTGTTTTTAGTTGGAGTTTGTGTGCTTGTGTGTGTTTGGATCATCACAAGGTATTTTGCAATTGGAATTTTTAAATTGCAATTAGCATTAAAATAAAGTCCTCTCAGCATCTCTATTCACAGTTAAAAGGCCAGATGGATTTCTTGTGAAGTCTTAGAAGCAGATGCTGACTCTCACAGCAGGGGAAAAGTAACCCCAGGAGCAGCCAGGCCCTGCTGAAGGGATGCTGGAGGCTCCAGGGGCTGCTGCATTTCTGGGACACTGAGCCTCCATCCATGGAGACTTGCAAAATTATGTGTGCAGACTCCTAAGCAAGGTGCTGGAGCTGAGCTTGGAACCAGCTGACTCCCAGGGGTACCTTTCAGGCTAAATAATCTGTAATTCCTACTTAATCTGAAATATTTTTTGTCCTTGTGATGAATGGCCAGGGCTACTTTTGGCTTTATTACCTTTATCTTCATGACAAAACGGGTTTCTAGGATTGTGTTTTTCTACCAAATGGCATTGTATTTTAACTTGTCTTTATAAATATGTTTGATGAAAAATAGGTATAAAATATATCTAAATATTTGCATTAGAGTTGAGTTGTTGGATTTCCTTCAGTGTTTGCTCAGTCCTTGACCAGTCCTGTCCATGTGACAAATGGCTGTGAGCAGCCACCTCTGAATCTCTGATGGGGGTGTTGAAACTGGCGTTGGAAGAAAAATAACTGCAAAAATCCAGATTGTATAAGAAACAGACCCCATCAGGAAGGATGCCTGGCCAGATGAAGCACGTAAAATCTATATTTTTTTTCCATTTAAGGTCATCTTTCTACTTTGTAGAATGCATGGTATCTCTGTATGTGACTTAAGCACAAGCTGCTTGTGTGTTTAGGGCTGTGTGCCCTCCTTATATGTGAAAATTTCACTCCTTCTTGATCCTCAACTGCTTTTTATTTCACTGGTTCACCTCCCTCTGTAGATACATGCTGTCTGTCTGCTGGAGAATAATCCCCTTTCCTAGAGGTTTTGATCAAAATACCAGAAATAACTAAAAGGTGAATCTTTTAGTCCCTGTGTGAAGAGATATCCGTCCACCTAGAGGAAAACCTCAGTTTCTATTTTTAACTTTTTTTACAGTAGAATGTTGTCTAGATGTAACATCTGAATAGCCAGCTCCTGGTGAGATTTGCTGGTCTAGGTTCATTTGTACAATTCCAAAGGAGAGGAAATATAAACTATTTATATATTTAAATGTCTTATAAGTGGAATGTTTCCTTTGTGTTTACAGTGGAATAAAAAATTATTTTGAGTGGTAGAACAGGCAAGGAAATCCCAGAGAGCAGACCTAATCCTGGCTGATTATTTCCTAGTTTTGTTGTGGGTCTGTTAAGAAGTCAGGTACAATTCTTGTTGAGCAATGGGAGGACAAGGCCTCTACAGTTAACTTAACAATAAAGTTTTATTTACAGCTTACTTAGTACAATAAGGTAATAAAACTCAGATTATTAATGCATCTTTTCAGATTCATGACAGGCACTGCATAGTAGTTTAATAATAGCTCGGGCTGTTCGAAAGCCAGGCCCTTAGGCTGTGGTTTTGCCTACAATTTGCAATGATCTTAAGAGCTGTCAAGTAGCCAGGCAGCCCTGAGGCTGCGAGGAGCTGTCGCTGTGCCACTCCTCCTGCACCCCTGGCTTCAAATCACATCTTTATTCTGCTTCAGCTCCTCCTTCTCCTCCTTTTCCATTCAGTCTGACTGTCCAGTCCTCCTCCTGCTCTTGTGCCCCCTCCATTCACCTGTTTTGTTAAGCCTGGGTTTGTTTGTTTGTTTGTTTAAAATATCCGAGTGAGTGTGCCATCATTTCAATGTTGAGTCTACTCTTGGAACTCAACATACCCTAACATTTCATGCTGGCCTCCTGATGCTGTTTGGTTTTTGCCTTTTATTTTAACATTATTTTTTAAGATGTTCTCTCCATAACTGCCCCTGAAGGCCTTCAACTAAAGATCCACTCTTACTAAAATTATTTCAAGTTTCATTTCCAGGCTGGGAAAAAGGCAACACTCCCTCTAGTTCATGAAGGATCTACAGAGCAGGGTCAAAAGGGCTGAGAACTCACCAACTGTGATCTGTTCCCAAATCTTCAGTCTCACCTTTGTGCACAGGAACAGATCTACATATGCATTGTCCACTCTGCCTGCTGCTGTTGAAGTTTGCCAAAATATCTAAGAGAGCTGGTTACAAATGCCTCTAAAGGTGATTCTACCAGATGTTTTCTCACAGCCTAGTTGATATAGAATCCTGAATAACTGGCCTGGGCTTTTTCCTTTGAGCTTTCTCCTTTTTCTCTCCCTGACTCTGTTGGTGAAGGTGTCAAATGAACTGTTACTCATATGACAGCGCTTTTCTGAGCTGCTGCTTTCTTCCATTACTTTTTACTCCTTCCTTCTCAACCATGCAAAACTGCATTCCAGCCAGCTGAAAGGGAATGTTTTCCCATAGTGTCCCCAGTTTGTGTGTGATCCAGTGATTGGATGCTTCTAAAGACAATTTCACACAGCAATATGGGAATGTGAAAGGAGTTTTTCCACTCCCTGTAACTCAGTTTACTTGCACAACTCAAAAGGATGGCCTGAACCTGTTTCTGTATTAATGTGACTATGCAGTGGTTTCAGGGTAGAGCAGAGGATGGCTGTGAATTAATTGAATTAATTGGCTGTGAGAAGCTGCTGTGTTCCTGTTTGCTGTTCCAGAATTACCTGCTGCCTGGCCATTGGCAGAAATCTAGCCAAAGCCTGGGATTTAACTGTTATTCACTTGTTCAGTTCCTCATAGGTATTCTTCAGAGGGAGCAGCAGATGTGCATGCTTGCCTGAGTAAAGTATATATATATAGTGTGTATATATATGTAAAAATACATAAATTTATATATATAAAGTAACAGGAAGTAAGATTTTCCTTCTTGTGCAAGCCAAGTCCATAAGTTCCTCTGAGTCTGGAATACCATTTTAGTAGTGTTGTTCTCTCTATGTGGACTTGTTTTCCAGGAAAAAAAAATTCTGAAGACCGTTTTTTTCACAGTTTGTTTTTAAGCTATACTGTCATTGAATTGTAGAATAACTTTTGTAAAAAGGGATGACTAGAGGTAATCTAATCTAACCATCTGTTCAAATGAAGTTACTTAAATTAAATATTAATTTGTAACCAGTTAACATGTTTGCATATTTTTCATATCTCTGAGTCCTGTGTAAGTAATTTGCAAATTTAGGTGGTCAGCATTTCTTGAAAACTGGGCCACTTTTATTTAGAGGCATTAATATTTGAGTAGAAACTGCATTCATTGTGGGTTTAAAATCCTGAGTTCAGTTTTTAAAACTTGGTGCATAGTGTTATGGGTACACCAGAGGAATAAGGCTACAGGCGATGAGCAGGCAAAATAATCAGGGAGCTGGGATAAAAAAAAACTCAAATGAAATTATCTTTGTTTGTGGAAAATTAGCTGTATTTCGTGAGGAAAATGAGACAATCTAGACTTGATGGCTGAGAGACGACTCTTGGTACCAGTGTGAGCACTGTGAGGGAAGGAGGCCTTTGAAAAAGGTCTTTTATGTTTTTTGTACATAGATATTTTTAGAAAACTAAATGGTGATATTTTTATTCTGATTTCGGGAGAAACCCTGACTAAATGGACATTTAATTTTCCATTCCATAAGGCCAGCTCATGTGGCAGTTTAGCTAAACTGCTGGGAAATATTTATAGTACCACATGATCTTTAAAAATAACTTTCGAGTCTACTTTGTAGATGTCTTGAATTCTTAAAATCTTTGCTATTGTAGGTAGATACCCTTGACATTTGTGGAGTGGAAATAACTCTGCTTTGCTGATTTAGGCATTTGTATTTATCATCAAGTTGATTGTATTTTATTTTTAGATTTGGAAGCAGTTTGGCTGGAAATTCACCTGTGCAGCTGTAGAAGGGCAGAACCTTGAGTGGGTTCACTCTAGGGCTAAATGGGAATTCCCACAGAGGGTCTGCGGGGTTTCCATGCTCTGCAGTGGCACACGTGACTGTTCACAGAGGTCCGAGGATGACTCCATGTTTCAGAAGGCTGATTTATTATTTTACGATAATGTTATATTAAAACTATACTAAAAGAATAGAAGAAAGGATTTCATCAGAAGACTAGCTAAGAATAGAAAAAGAAGGAATGATAACAAAGGCTTGTGTCTCAGACAGAGTCCGAGCCAGCTGACTGTGATTGGCCATTAATTAGAAACAACCACGTGAGACCAATCCCAGATGCACCTGTTGCATTCCACAGCAGCAGATAATCAATGTTTACATTTTGTTCCTGAGGCCTCCCAGCTTCTCAGGAGGAAAAATCCTAAGGAAAGGATTTTTCAGAAAATATCATGGCTACACTCACTCATGCTGGAATAGGCAGTGCTGCACCTGTCACATTAAACCTTTAAACTCAGCTGCAGCTCCTGAAAGGAGGCTGTGCCCAGATGGGCTCAGGTTCTTTCTCCAGATGACAAATGACATAGCCAGAGTTCACAGCCTCAAGCTGTGCCAAGGGAAATACAGGTTGGATATTAGGGAAAAGTTTTTTTACAGAAAAGGTGATAGAGTCCTGGAATGGCGTGCCCAGGGAGGTGGCAGAGTCACCATCCCTGGATGTGTTTAACAAAGCCTGGATATGGCACTGGGTGCCAGGGGTGTTGGGGCTGCGTTGGATTTGATGATTGAAGTTGAGGTGTTGGGGCTGGGTTGGATTTGATGATCTGAAGGTCTCTTCCAGCCTGGCTATTCTGTGATTCCCATTACCCCTGGTGTCACCCTGTGTCTGTTCCGTGGGTGAGGGCCATGCTGTCACCGCGCCCCGCTGCATGCACAGGCCGAGGCCGCTCGGGCCGTGCCAAATGGGGGTGCCTGTGCCCGGTGTTTGCCATTGTGTGCCCGATGTTAACATTGTGTGCCCGTGGCGGGTGGGAGGAGATGGCAGGAATGAGGAACAGTGCTGCAGGCTGCCCTCAGGGAGAGCTGCCCTCAAGGTGGGGGAATGCAATGGGAGCCGTGAGGGAAGTGAATGGGAGCCATGAGGGGATGGGACGGGAGCCATGAGGGGAGCAAACAGGACTGAAACGATGAGGGGATGGAACAGGAGCCATGAGGGGATGGGACGGGAGCCATGAGGGGAGCAAACGGGACTGAAGCGATGAGGGGATGGGACGGGAGCCATGAGCAGAGCGAACGGGACTGGAGCGATGAGGGAAGGGAACGGGACTGGAGCGATGAGGGGGGATGGAACGGGACTGCAGTGATGAGGGGATGGAATGGGGAGCCATGAGGGGAGCAAACGGGACTGGAGCGATGAGGGGATGGAACAGGAGCCATCAGGGGATGGAACAGAACTGATGAGATGAAATGGGAACGATGGGGGAGAGGGAATGGGAGCCATGAGGGAATGGAACTCTTGAGGGGATGGGACAGGGGTGATGAGGAGAGGGAATGGGAGTGACGAGGGGAGTGAAACAGGAGCATGGAATGAGGACATGAAACAGGAGTGATGGGGGCAGGGGATAGGAGCAATGAGATGAAACAGGACTGATGAGGGGGTAGAGCAGGAGTGGTGAGGCCATGGAGCAGGAGTGGTGAGGGGGTAGAACAGGGGTGGTGAGGCCATGGAGCAGGGGTGATGAGGGGGTAGAACAGGGGTGGTGAGGCCATGGAGCAGGGGTGATGAGGGGGTAGAACAGGAGTGGTGAGGCCATGGAGCAGGGGTGGTGAGGCCATGGAGCAGGGGTGATGAGGGGGTAGAACAGGAGTGGTGAGGCCATGGAGCAGGGGTGGTGAGGCCATGGAGCAGGAGTGATGAGCGGAGAGGGTCGAGCTGGTGCCCAAAGTGCCCCTGTCACAGCCTGTGGCGGTCGCGGGCAGCTCTCGGGCACTGCCCTGGGCTGCAGAACAGCTCCCAGGAATCTGGTGCTGATTGAGGAACAGAAGAGAACGTAGTTCTACAGAGCTGTGAACTGCCCCTCATCTAATGCATATATTTGTCTTTAGTGTCCTCAGAAGAAATCAGACTTTTTAAATCTTTTTTAAAACCTTTTTTCTAAAGGCCTTCTAAGTTTCATAGGACATAAGTCTTCCTGCATAGTCAGACTCCTTTTCCATCGTTCTAATAGGTTCTTTTCCCTTGTTTCTTCTCAGATATTTAATTTATAGCTTGCTCATCCTTTTATAGTACTAGATGTTTACATGGTTAGAAAAACGATTACAATGGTTGTGTTGTGTAAGTGCTTAGTGTTTCTCCTACTTAGACTACGTGATGTGCTGCTGTTTCCTAGAAAAAGACTGTGGTCAGATTGTCATCTCGTCTGTTCTGGACAGTGAGATACTGTTCAAACACTGTTCTTGTGTGTCTGCATGGGGTGGCCCTTTTCACTACTGCAAGACTTCTGGTTTTTTTTAGCCCCTTGACTGCCACATGACAGAGCAAGCAGTAGATAAAGAGCTATATTGATCACAGTGATGATTGTCTTGGATGTGGTGCTCAACAGTTGTAACAACTTATTACATAAAGCAAAAATCTGGACAAGCAGAGTGCCCTTAGTTTTTGCGTATCCAAAACAAGTTTGCTTCTGATACTCGTCCTTTATGTCAATATTCATAGGTTTAGTGAAAAAGAAGAATAAATCCAGGTTTATATTTAACTTAAAGAGCTGTAGGTATTTATGTGCCCTTAAAATGCACCTGAGTTTCAAAGAGGTGGTGTAAAAGAAACTTACAGAAAGTTACTTTTCAATATATAAATGATTCTCCCCTCCAACTTTTTGCCATCTGTTTGGGATGATAGCATACTGATTTCATCCTGAGAGAACTGACCACATTTCAGGGACTGGGTGACATCATTTCAGATGGAAGATAGCTCTTCTAAAGACTTTTCCTTGGTGCTCAGGAGAATAAATACTAGGAGAGATAACAGGGCATCAAAATTTTCCTCTGGCAATGCATTATATGTGTGTTTATAATTACCACCTTCTTTGCAGCTACTTTTACTTGTGTTTGATTAGTATTCTTCTGGATTCTAGTTCAAGATAAAACATTGAACATTGCGTTGGATTTTATGTTGGTGTTCTTTTAACAACAGAAAAACAGATCTCAGAGGATGAGTGATAGGGGATTTGTGGTGAGTTTGGAAGTAAAGGATTTAATGACACAGTGTGAGTTTTCATAATTGCTGCATTCTTCAAAAAGTTGGTTTTAGAAGAACTTATCTGACTCAGATAAATGTTGAGTGTTGATGACAATTAAAGTGGATTTGGTACTTTTTAATGTCTGAGTCTTTTGCTGATATGATAAATTATTTTCAAAGGAGAGTTCATTGCATTGTTATTCCATGTCTCATTTTTTGCAGTGCTCCAGAGAGGCTCACTGTGAGCCTGTTCTTGGCACCTCTTAATTTCAGGGTAACCTTACAAACTCCCTCCCATGCTTGTCCTTTGTATCTCCTTGGTCAGCACTGTGATATTTGCACCTTCTGGATTTAATTCCTGTATGTATGCAAGTTAACTACCCAGTACTGGTAAAATTGATTTAATTCCTGTACCTGTGCAAGTTAACTACTTAGCATTGGTAAAATTGATTTCTCCAGCTCTGCAGTGGTGGGAAGCCCTTGGAGCTGGGTGGTCCTGGGCTCTCAGCAATGTCCTGAAGGAGTCACAATGGATTTGAGTTTGGCACAAGACAGTCTTGCCTGCCTTCAGGAAAATGGGTGGGTGGTGTAAAAAGAGAGCACAGCCCCAGTGTGTAACCACAGCCTCTGAAATCCTACTGAGCCTTTGGTCTGAAGAATTAGTCTGAAACTCCTGAGGATATTCTGAATGCCTGGGTTTTGTTAACTGGTACTGTGCAATGTTCCAGAGGTTCTACTTTTTTTTTTTCCAAACCAGTTTTGTACCTGCTCTGGATAACCTGGACATATGATTTTAGTTCTGGTTTGCTTAGGGACAAAACATGAGGGGACTGCAATTCACATAAAAATATCTGCAGCTTACTTTTGACTGTGTCTGTCCTTAAAGTATTTTAGAAATCAGTGAAGAAGCAGCCTGCTTCTGGTAGCTCTTTCTTTTCTTTGTTTGGTTTTTTTTCCTTTTTCCTTTCCAAGTGGTCTTGTTGATTAAATGAGAAGATGTACTTTTGCTGGGAGGTGAGGGAAAAGCTGTAAGGTCTCCTGGCTTCTGGAATGAACAAATTCTTTTGTCTGCCTAGAGATGGAAAGTCCTTTAAAAACCGCAACAGCAACACCCAATTGAGAAATCCTGTTTTAGGCCTTCTTCTTTGTGTACATTAAATAAATGAGTGATAAATTTCCTTCTTCTGCAGATGTTCTACTCATCTGTGTTCCATTTCTTTCCATTAGTATAAGCAGCTCTGGCAGAGCTGCTGGTTTATGAAAATACAAATTGATTAGGAGGGAGACACATTTGTGGGCACACACAAATATATGAATCTGAAATTTGCAGGTTAAAGCTTAGAGAAAATTTACACTTACATGGGAAGGTTTGAATGCTGTCTGTCAGTACCACCTGTACCTTAGCAAGGCATTTTGTATTGGGCTTTGTGACATTCCAAGTCATTGATTAGACACTTGAGGAGCCAAGGTTAAGTGCTGCTTTAATTACTTCCTTCTTTTGTAAGTGAGGTTGTTGTTACTGTGACAGTGGGCAGGAATAGCTATGAGGTTAACAGCCTGAAATAGCTTTTTATTATTATTTGAATTGTTGGTTTTTTCCTTTAGCTGGAAGTTGTTTAAAATGTCTCTGGTGCTGTTACTCCCAATCCAGATGGCTTTTTGCCTTTGTTTCAGTTCCTAGATGTGATATTGAGATTTAGTCACCACACATGTCCCAGCTGGGGCCGTGACTCATCCCCGGAGCTGCTGTGGGTTGGCAGTCTTGAGTTTCTCAGGATAAAACCTGTTTCTCTCACCCTGTGATGTCAGCTCTTGGGGCAGAAGGGGTGCTGCCTGCAAAGCACACTGACCCGCTTCCTTGAGGAAGGAAATGTTAAGTAAGTGCCTGCAGGCAAGAATAGCTCCTCAGCATGCTCACATTGGTCAGATGGCTTCCCTTCCCTTTTTTACAATTCCATTTGCATTTTCAGTTAAAGATTCTGGTGTCTGTGCTGGAAATCTGTAATTAGAAACAAGTATCTTACAAGAACTTTATAACTCTCTGTTGTGGTGTTTGGGCTCCAGGACATGGAGCAGCATTTTTAAGTCTTGTTTCTTTGAAGATTTTAAACTCTTGTTGATGCACTAAAGTGGCTTCAACAACTGCAACTGTGGGAAACATGTGAAAGAGGATGGAAATAGAAAAGATACACTGAATTAAAGCAGGAATGGACTATATACAAAAAAACTACATAAAAGAGATTTTCTTGCTGCTGTACCTGTCCAAGTAACACTTTGTAATGGAAATACCTCTTTATTTTACCCTCATGAGCACAGAAAATAACTGCAAACGTGAGTATCCAAATATGAAAAATGTACAGTATTAGTATTTTTTGCTGACTGCTAATTTCAGTTCCAACAGAATTGCAGCCTGCATATTATGAGTACCAGTAACTGGATGGAGGAAAACAAATAGTGTCCCATTAAATAGCAGCTTGTGGAAAATATACTGATTGCTAATGAGGAATTAGACATTTTATCTGGGTTTGTTTTTTGGGTAGATGCTGTCTTATTCCAATAACATAGTTTGTGCTGGGTGTAATGGTGGGGTAACATTTTATTTCTTTCCTTTAGACAGCTTAGAGCTCACACACCATGCTAAACTTTGCATGTCCAGTGATGAATGGATGGATTTGTAAACTGTGGTGATTAAAATAAAATATCTTCATATCTGAGTTGTTATTTTTACCATACTACCACCTCTAATTACTTATGTTCAGTGTAGTGGATTTTTTTTTTTTATGAAAATGTGGACATAATGGTGGTAAAACTATTTTTGATAGAGATGATGGTAGAAGCTCCCTAATTATTGCTTCTATTGAGAAAAAAGATTTTTTTTCCTTATGTACTTATGCTTTCTGAAATTTAAAGGTGTTTTTATTTGGCATTAATGAAATCTCTGCTATATTTTATCTAGTACAAGTGGAATGTGAAGTGATCCATGCATTGATGTGGTTCCAAGATGTGTTGGCAGCTTGTACTGGTCCTCACAGCTTTGCTAAGGCCAGGTGGAAAGGTGTTGGAATGATCTGGCTTTTGTTTTTCAGTGTATTTATGTGACAGTTCGAGGGGGATGGAGTGTGTTGGCAAATACCTGAGGCAGCTTTGATTTTTGTGGCAAGTTGATTTTTGTGCTGCTGGCATCATCTGTTATCCATTGTGGGGAAGGGAAGGACTAATTGAGATATTGGGGAGCTGCACAGTGGAGTTGAACATTCTGACCTTTTCTGTTACAAAGGGTGATTTCCCGCATTTTGTGCTGTCCAACAAGAATTCAAAAGGTGCAGGAGTAACTTGTGTGTTAAAGTGCTTTATTGTAGTGTTTTCCAATGCTCCCCATCCTTCTGGCAGCTGAGGAGCATTGTCTGGATGAGGAGGAAGGTAAATGATTCAGTGAGCCGTGGCTGAAGGGAAAAGTCAGCTTTAGAGAGCGGTAATCACAAAAGAAGACTTGGAATGTCAGAAAAACCAGTGGCAGCATTCAGAGTAAATAGGAATGTGCTGAAATACAGAGGACAGGCAGCAGGAAGGCAGAGGAGTGAGCCAGAGGAGATCATGGGCAGGGTTTCCTCCTACCCTGCAGGGAGGCAGTTCCCACCGTGGGTGGAGTTCAGTGATCCTTCTCTAAGGGTGAGAACAAATTGAGATAAGTGTCTTCAGAGGAAAATGGCACTTTCTAGTAGTGCGGTGTGTAGCAGAGTCAAAGAAACTTTTCCTGCTGTTAATACAAACTTTCAAATTGCATGTCACTGGCCACATTAATGGACAACTAAGAGGAAACTTGCAGAAAATAAAGTAATGAAACTGATCAAATATTGCCACTCTTCATCCATGAAGCTTATTTTGGTTGTGTTTTACACAGGTAAAGTTTTAGAGAGAACTTGAAATGAATTTCTTAGTTTGTTTCAGCTAACCTCTAATTAGTTTTTTCTCTTATTACTTAGCTTTAATGATATAAACGCCTCAACAATAGTGCTTTGCTAGGCAAATACTTTTAGTATATTAAATAACATTAATGAGTAAAAATATGCTTATGTGTTTGCAATACTGGCATTTGAGACCTCAGAGTTGTAAGCTGAGCTGTACAAAGCAGGCTTATGTCAACCTTCCAAAGACTTTAAAATGTGTGTCTAATTATGGAAGGTTAAGTATACTGAATTTTAGGTTTTTTTCTTTTTCCCTAAGGCCATGTGGTTATGATATTATTGAGATTCCATAATGCCTCCTGCCGTGACAGACAGCCTTGACATCTGGGCAGTGGATTCACAGATTGGTGCTGATGGCTCAATATCTGTGGACTTCCTGTTGCCCACTGGAATCTACATCAACCTGGATGTCCCTCGAGATGCCACCATATCTCAGATTAAACAGGTAACACCAAATGGGCAGTTAGCTGAGGTTTGGAATGAGGGCTGGTTCTCATTTTGGCCTGCCCTCTGGCGAATCAAGTCATGAATTTTAGCAGGCACAGAAATGAGGTACTGGAGGCACGTGCCCAGCAGATTGACTGGTAAAGGAATGTGTCTGGGGGGGTCAGCACTGGGTTTGGGCAGGGGGCAAGGCTTGGAAAGTGGCTTCTTGCTGATAGTTACACTTCAGCAGAGGTTATTCTAGCAGCTCCAATTAATACTGTACTGCTACTCTGAACCTTTTTCTAACACATTGACAGACCATTGTTTGCTGAGCTAACATTGCCCTGATTAGATTTTTAAAGTCACAGATTGGGCTCCTGCTTCTGTTGACTGGCACCAAAGATAATTGCTTTAAAAACTGCATCTGCCTCTTCTTAAAGGTTTTGTACAAATTGGAGCAGCACTTAAAACACGATGGAATGTCCAAACAAAGGGGAGGGCAGAATGTAAGGAAGTGACCACAGACACTAAAAAGCAATCTAATGACCTTTGATCAGATAATGGCCATGTGAGGACGTTTCCTAATTCCTCAGTAACTTCTCCCAGTGAATGAATTACAGCACAGACTAACCTACTCCTAATACATCAAGTGATTTCAAGTGATAAAGATTTTGAAAACAAATGTGTAAGTGACAGCAATAAGGGATTGGAGCTAAACTGCCTGGTTGCCTTGCTGCTTGTGGCACAGGGAAACTTGACATGCCATGAATATATACTGTTGATGTTTAGCTGTTCCCCAAAGAAAAGGAATGCTGATGCTAACTCCAGAGGTCTGTCCTGGAAATCACTCAGGATAGACACTAGAAGTGAGACAAAGTAAACACGCAGTGATTTATAGTGGTAAAATTTAAACAAGGTAGCAAACATGTTTCTTTTCTATTTTTTGGGGATCATAAATGGAAATGAATGGTACCTTCAGTACTTTAAGATACGTCCCTATTTTCTGTTTTTGGTTTTTTTTTTCATTTATTTCTTTGTTTTCATTGCAGCTGTTATGGAAGCAGGCACATTCCTACCCACTCTTTCATCTCCTCATGGAGATTGACTCTTACATGTTCTCATGTGTGAATCAGACTGCTGTACATGAAGAATTAGAGGATGAAACACGGAGACTTTGTGATGTTAGACCCTTTCTTCCTGTCCTTAAACTAGTGACAAGGAACTGTGATCCAGGAGAAAAGTTGGATTCCAAAATAGGTGTCCTAATAGGCAAAGGTAATTCCATTTATTTTTTTGAGAAATGAGGTTAAACTTTGTTGTGGATGAGGGTCTTAATTGGGCAGGGAGGAGTGGATTTAAAGAAAAAACTGTTAAAAATTCAGTATTTCCCTTTGTCAAACAAGTACTGATGTAATTGGAAAGAATTTAAATACTCAACATGAAACACATGCAAGTTATTTAAAGCTACTTTCTGTATTGCATTTCAGCAATGTATTGCTACATCAATCAGGAACAAATTTTATTTTGTAGATGAGGAGAAAATATATATTATTATTAAATGAAGAACAGCATAATCCTTGAGCAGTGTTATCATAAATAACCTCCCAGAAAACTGGATACTCAGAAGGAGCTAGAAATTATTATGATTTTATTATACGTGGTGTCTGAGTTGGTTAACAATGATTCTTGCTTTTGCTCTCAATTGTGACACTAATTTTCATCAAACAATGAAATGCTATTTTTAAAGGTTTCACAGTAACTTATTCGTGATGTTATTTCAGAATTTTCAGCTTTTCAATCTAGTCTGCATGGTTATACAATCAAGATTGACAGGGTCATATGAGGTCATACCTCTTGTTTTAAAACAATGAGCCATTGTTAGGTCTCTTCTAAAGACTGCAGGTTTTGTTTAGATTTCAGCAGTACACTGTCTGCCTATTTGTTAGAGCTGACAATGGGAACAGTTGGTCAGTTTAACCATTCAGACAGATCCTGACAGATTCGGGGAGATTCACATTCTGTGATTGAATATTTGGTTTATCAGAGCTGTGTGAGATCCTGCCTTAAGCAGCCCCTATTCTGTACCTTAGCATGGAAAAAAAGTGTTCCTGTCTGAGTTTCTAAACTTAGTGCTTTGTTCTCAGAAGGTGCTGGGTGCTTTGTGTGATTTGGACAATGTCCTTCAAAGTTCACCAGTGAAGATAAAGACATTTGCAGGCCCTACATGCCCTGAAGTACCAAAAAGTCACAGCTTTCCATTGTATCATGGGAACATGGGATGGTTTGGGTTGAAAGGGACCTTTTAAAGGTCATCTCATTCCACCACCCTGCTGTGGGCCGGGACACATTCAACTGGACCAGGTTGCTCAGAGCCTGTCCAGTCTGACCTTGACCGTGTCCAGGATGGGGCATCCACCACCTCTGTGGGCAACTGCTGCCAGTGTCTCACTACCCTCCTTGTAAAACATTTCTTCTTTACATATAACCTAAATCTACTCTCTTTTAATTTAAGAACTCCCCAGAGCTTGCTTTTCTCCAGGCTCTCTCAGCCCATCTCCACTGCAGAGGTGCTCCAGCCCTCTGAGCCTCTTTGTGGCCTCCTCTGGAGTCTCTCCAGCAGGTCCCTGTCCCCCTGTGCTGGGGGCCCAGAAGAGAGGGGCAGAATCTCCTCCCCAGCCCACCTGCCTTCAGTGCTCGTGATACAGCCCAGGACACGTTTGGCTTTCTGGGCTCTGAGTGCTCATGGCCATGTCACGTCCAGCTCATCCACCAGAACCCCCAAATCCTTCTGGGTAGGGCTGCTCCCCATCTGCTCATCCCCCAGCACCCCCAAATCCTTCTGGGTAGGGCTGCTCCCCATCTGCTCATCCCCCAGCACCCCCAAATCCTTCTGGGTAGGGCTGCTCCCCATCTGCTCATCCCCCAGAACCCCCAAATCCTTCTGGGTAGGGCTGCTCCCCATCTGCTCATCCCCCAGCACCCCCAAATCCTTCTGGGTAGGGCTGCTCCCCATCTGCTCATCCCCCAGCACCCCCAAATCCTTCTGGGTAGGGCTGCTCCCCATCCTCCAGCCTGTGTTGATCCTGGGGGTTGCTGTGACCCAGGGGCAGGACCTTGCATTGGTCTTGTTGAACCTCTGTGAGATTCCCATGTTGAGCTTGGGTTGCTGTAGCTGGCATCCCCTCCTTTGGCTGTGTCACCACATCCCCCAGCTTGGTGTCATCTGCAGCTCTTCAGGGCCTCTGTCCATGTCATTAATGAAGCTAGTTAATAACTTTGGTGACCCTGAGGGACACTGCTTGTCACTCCTGTCCATTGGGACTCTGAGCTGGTGACTGTGACCCTCTGGATGTGCCCATCTGACCAATTTCACACCCACTGAGCAGTCCCCCATCCAATACATCTCTTTCCAGTTTAGAGACAAGGACATTATGGGGCCCATGTCCAAGGCCTTTCAGAAGCCACATCCACAGCCATCCCCTTGTCCTCTGATGTCACTCAAGGCCTTTCAGAAGTCCACATCCACAGCCATCCCCTTGTCCTCTGATGTCACTCAATCACAGAAGGCCAACCAAGTGGTCAGGCAGGAGTTGCCCTGTGTGTTTGTTCTTTACATGTTTTGGAAAAGGAACTTAACTGGTCTTGAATTGGTAGAAATTTTAGTCATGTCATTTTGACGTGAGTAGAGGATTTTCTTCTTTGACTTTTAAAGAAAATTTAAAAGGATGATATCATCTTTCTGGGTAATTAAAAAACCTCTATAGCTTGAAAGCACTTCTGCTCTGTGATCTTTACGATGCATTTACTGTGGTTTTTAAAATTTGCTCTTGTGAGGAGAGACTTAAAACTTTCAAACTACCTTGAATTCAGGGTAAGGTTGGATTTTTTTTACTTCATAGTAGCTAGGAGATACATTGGTTCTTGTTTAAAATAAACACTCATGCCAATTGTACAAGTAACTTTGAAAAACACTGATGTACAGGACAATGTAGAACCCAGCTCAGCTTTGAGCATCCATTTTGGATGGGATGTCTGAAGGAAACCACCTGTGCCACCTTAACTTCAAGACAGTAACAGTTTTAATGGGATGGGCAGTATTTTTACAGCTGTGTATCCTTTTGCTTCCTTGAATTCTTTCAGGTCTCCATGAGTTTGATGCCTTACAAGATCCTGAAGTGAATGACTTCCGAGCTAAAATGAGGAGAATCAGTGAGGAGAAGATTCAGTCCCTTGTGGGTCTCTCCTGGATGGACTGGTTGAAGCACACTTATCCACCAGAGCAGGAGCCTGTGATCCCAGAGAGCTTCCAAGATAAGCTCTACAATGGAAACCTTGTGGTGGCTGTTCATTTTGATAACTGCCAGGTAGGAATGGTTGTTCATGTTTCATGAGCTGTTCTTGGTCCAGGTCTGAATTGGCATGGATTGCTCAAGGATATAAATGAAATAGAGCACTTACATTGTGGTGTTTGCAAAGTCTTTCAGCAGGATCCTTGACTCTTGAAAGACAGTGAGGATGTGAGCCCACAGCTGAGAATTGAACTTCTAAAGTCTGATTACAGTTCAGCTTCTAGAGGCAAAATGTACAATTGTATCTTCTGTATTACTTCACATTTGTTTAAATGTAAAATATAGTTCAAAGTTGTCAGGACTTGTTTTGCCAGCTGTTCCTGTGTTGCTTCACTTACATTCAGTTTTGAGCTCAGTTCATCAGAGATTGCTGGTGATTGGTAGCACCATATTGAACACACTTGTCTCTGTGTGTGACTCACTGAACATCTTGGAGGTTGATCTGATAATTACATTGACACATAACTTTAAAAAATTAAAAAAGAAGAATCAGTATTTCCTTTACTAGAAATGCATGTAGAAAACCAAGCACTGAGACTTAGCTTTTCATTAAGGCTAGCAAAACTATAGTTTATTTTAAAAATAAAACCCCCTTTAGTGTCTACTAGGAAAACATTAAATGTTTTAGCATGAGTTTTTATGATGTTGCAGTTGCTCTGACTGTGCTTGAATCCAGTATTCCCATTGCCCTTTTTTGCACTCTGTTCTTTTGGATAACCATGAATAATCAGCACTGGAAACCTTAAAAATCTTACAAGTGTGTAAATGCATCAGGCTAGATTTGGTGTCCATTTTGCCCCAAGTGCCAGAGGCTGATTTTCTAATGATTCAGATTATTTTAGTTACAAAGCTGAATTATTTCTGGCACTAACCTTTTAAACTTTAAAGGTTTAAAGTGGTACACACATCTGCCTCTGGGGACACTGAATGTAGAGACAAAAGCTAAATTTGGTCACCAGTAGCCCCAGCTGATGTTGGATGCATAGGTGTTTTATGACAAAACATTTTCCAGTCCTCTTCAGCTTAAGAGAGAATTTGTGTTGTCCAGGAGTGAGATTATCTTCAGCCCTTGATTAAATACTGCATCTATATGCCTATGCTGACAGGACAAAAGCAGTGCAAAAGTTCTTGCTGGTGCAGAATGTATTTGCCTGCCACTATAATAGCTTAGGCTGCTGACATTTCAAATGTTTCAAATGCTTCTGCTGCCAGCTCTGACCTTCAGAGCTATTAACAGTTCAAATCTGAACTGCTTTTTAGAGCAGTAAACTTCCAGACTTTGCTGCTTGCACTGAGCACTGGAGTCATCCCAGGAGAGTAAGAGAGGAAGGTGTGGGCACTGTTGTGTCAATTCTTGCAGCTGCAAGATTGAGAGAAGGAAATATTGAAGCAGTTTTTGTCTGGAAGGTGTGGATGAGCTGTAAGGGCTTCATGGTTGTCTCTGGAGCAGGAGAGACTGCTCCCCATCTCTGTGACATGTCTGTTCAGATCATCTGGGGAGCAAGGCGGCTGTCAGACAGCACCAGCTTCCTGTGAAGAAAAAGTGTTATTCCCTGTCTGCCACTAGCAGGAGGCCGGAGGAGAAAGTCTTCACATTGGGGCAGCTTTCTGAAAGGAGGAAGCTGTTGTGGACCAGGCAGCAACTGAGAAAACACAGAATTAATTTGCTGTATCTCTGCAGAGTTTGCTTGTTCCATTGGGCAGCTTGGCTCCTTACCAGTCTATATAAATAAAGCACAAGTCAAAAGAATCTAAGCAGACAACACTGACAACACATTTGTCAATAACTGGGTTTAGGGTGCTCACATCTTCAGAACTGGACGTGTAAATAAAAAAAATAAAAAAACTTGAAAAAAAAAAAAAAACAACAAAACCCCCAGTACCTCCCGAATCAACCTTTGCAAACAAACCTGTATAAAGCATAATGTGGTAGATGAAGGGAGATAGATTTCACAGAAAATTTTGTAATTTAGGAACTTGAAATTAATTTATACCTCCTTTTTAATTTACAAAAAGGAGTACCTTCTTACCTTTATCTTTTTAGAACACATTAAAATTAGAGATACTTTGGAAATAGGTTGATAGCTTCTAAGGGTTTTAATTAAAAACTTTCTTAAAAAAATGCAGTCTTTCCATACTGTGTTCAGAATGCTACAGGTATTGGCCACTACTCCTCTTTTCTGCTCTCCTCCCAATGTGGTGGTGGTTTTCTACATTAATTACATTCACAGTTTCTTCTGCTTTCTTACTTGAAGCTTTTTCTTCTGAGTTCAGTGGTACTTAAAAAGAGGATAACTTGCTTGTGGCCAGAAAGATGAAAAGTTAACACCTCTAGTACTGCCAAATACTTTGAAATGCATCATGACTAATTGTCTCCCTCATTCAACATTCCAAAATAGAACCTTCTAGATCAATACATTGTTCTAGCAGTCTTTAATTCACTGCTAAATCAAATAAAGGCCTATGTTTTTAAAAGTACTTCTGATAATATGAAACTTAGAGAATTAACACCTTACAGCTTTTAGGTTGTGTGTGATTTTGATTGCCCTGAACATACAGAGTCTAACTGTTAAAATGGTCTGGATTTAACAGTTATTATTTCTACCTGTTTTTTTAATGTGTGCTACAATTTTAGCCTTGTTTGTCTGCCTAAGACAAGTTTGACCTTCATTCTCCCTGCTTGTGTTTTGTTAGGATGTATTTAGTTTCCAGGTGTCTCCTAACATGAATCCCATCAAGCTGAACGAGCTGGCAATCCGAAAACGTTTGACTATCCATGGAAAAGAGGATGAGGAAGTTGATCCTGCTGATTATGTGCTGCAAGTTAGTGGAAGGCTGGAATATGTCTTTGGTGATCACCCATTAATTCAGTTCCAGGTACACAGAGTTTTTTGGAACTTGATGTAACAATTCCCTGCTGCCTTGTCCAAAGTTGCTTCCTCCCATCCCTCTTATCCCATTACTGAACATCAACATCCCCCTCCTCATGTCTGCAGTGGTAAAACACATGAGCACCATTCCCTTTGTAGCTCTGGAATGAATTCTTTGTTCCTATGGTTTGGAAGTTGCTGTAGGAATATTCTGCTGGCTCTAACAGCTGCTTTCCCTGGGCTTTCAGTATATCCTCAACTGTGTGATGAGCAGGACCCTTCCCCAGCTGACCCTGGTGGAGTGCTGCACCATCAAGAAGATGTGTGAGCAGGAGATGATTGCCATAGAAGCTGCCATCAACCGAAAATCCTCCAGCCTTCCTCTTCCTCTGCCACCAAAAAAAAGAGCAACAACTGTGAGTTGGTGGGGAGAATGTCTGATAGCCAAAGGGAGCAGCCACTCGTGGCACACAAATCACAGAGCCTGGGGTTTGTGCTGTGGCTGCTGTGCTCCAGTGGAGGTCACCTGGGTCAACTCAGAGCCTTCTCTTGCTTGGCAGATTTACCTCAGAAACAGAAATGTGGACAGGTCTTTGCTTTATTACACACTCTGCAGTTATTCAGAATGAACAATAAATTTTGAATTGTCAGGATGTAGTACATGATGTATGTTCTCACCCCTAGAAAACTCTCTTCTAGCTGAGTTTTTACTTCATCTCCTTTTGTAGCTATGATGACCAATTTATCTTTCTAGATTTCAAATTTATATTTTTAACTGCACTTTTTTCCTTTGTATTTGATATTTTTGCTTAAAATGCTTGGCTTACAAAATAGGTCTCAATGTTACAGTGGTGAAGAGTGAACTTGTATCTTTGTTTCTCTCCTCAGAGTGTGTGGGATATTTCCAACCCTTTCAAGATTATCCTATTAAAGGGCAATAAACTAAACACAGAAGAAAATGCCAAAGTAAGTAACTGTGTCTGGTGTCAGAAGACATTCTGTTTGTTGTTTATTGATTTTAATGCTAAGTGAGCTCAAAATCATACAGATTTCAGCATTTTTAATTATTCCCAATTGCATTGGTAGCATTGGTCAAAATCTGGCTTTATTGCTAAAACATTCCTTTATTGTCTGAAGCTGGATATGTGCATCGGAACATTGCAATCATTGTGGCAGTATGACATAAGTGTTCATTGGTATTTGATTTTTTTTAAAAAAAGGTTTCCCTAAAGTGCTAATAGTGGTGTGAAATGAGCTCATTTTAAATAGATTGTCATAAACACCTTGCACAAGTCAATTAAATATTAAATGTTTTAAAGTGCAACATGGTATTTTAGTAGTCCTGAATATATTCTCTATGTCTAAACTTGGGCTGTATGCTTCTATACAATCTGTCTTTTATTTTCTACACATGAGGAGCACAAAGAAAGAAAGCTGGAGTATCATTTCCTGTAAAAATATACATGACTGGGCTACTGACTGCTATACAGACCACAAGTTGTTAACACGTGGGGATTTATTGCTCAGCTACTTTAATGCCTTACAAAACACTTGCCTGTGAGGTACAACAGCATTAAACTCCTTTATTTTGTTCAGAAATCAGTGAATTGTGTAGCCAATCCTGTAGACAAGGAAGATACCTAGTTAACCATTGATATTTTCTGTTCTCATCATATATTCAGGGTACTTGGTGCATTTTTTTCTTTCAAAACTGTTGTTACAACCTCCTTGTAAATTAACAATCCTACATTTTGGTCAACACCAAAAAGAAGTTCTACATTACAGATAAATGAGCCATAGTTACATTTTAGTACCCAAGACGCTGTGATTGTGGAAACCAGATGTTTTCCTCTTTTTTGTCTAAACCATTATTTAGCTAGTCCCAATATCTTCTAAACCCTCCTCTGTAGACCCTTAAGTTTTTAAAAGGAAAGATAAAAGAGCTGGAGGATTCTGGAAGGAACATAGCTGTCAGGAGTTTCTAGGGTGGGTTTTTTCATGCTTAGAAAAGTGACTTTTGGTTCATTTCACTATGCTTTTAGGGGAAAAACAAAGTATTTTCTAAGCTTGAGAAAAACAGGAAAAAGGGGCAGTTCCTTCATACTGGCACCTGTGGGCACTATCTAAATGTTATTTAGTATTTTCAATGCTTTTCAGTCTTGAAAAATTAAATTCCTGCGGATAACCTAGGACAGGAATAAATGCAGTGACCCTGCAAACCTGTGTATGCTTCCCTGCCTTGTTTGTCTGCAGTGTTACACTCTCAATAGTGACAATTTTGTATTTGTTTTCCAGTCCTGATTCTAAGGCTGTTTAATTCACTGCCATTGTTCCTTTAGCCCCACTGTGCTGTGGATAAGCCAATATTCATCCATTTCTGCTGAACCCACCACCAAGGTTCACAAATGCAGTGTTTGTAGTGGGGAACAAAACATTTGTCAGCTGGGTAGCACTGCCCCAGTGTGAGCTGGGTTGGGGACATCCACCTAGGGCACAAGTGACCTCACCCAGCAGTCCAACACCCCATTTTCCAAATACATGACATTGAAAATTGCCTTTCTTTTCTCTTGGTCTTTGGGCCACCCCATCAGTACACACCATCTCATTCAAAAAGGGGCATGGTGGAATGAAGAGAAAAAAATTGGGGTTCAAACCCTTACATGAACAGGATCAGAAGTCATAGGATTAAAGAGGTGAATTATTTTTTTTACCCAAAGCCACTATCAAATTTAATATCTCTCTCTTTGCCTTGCAGTGCTCAGCAATAATATGATGGCTTAAAGTGTATATGAGGAAGGTTGATTCAGAAATAGAGGGAACCTGAAACATCAGATCACTTTGACTTGTTTAACATTGAGGATTTCTTTTTGGTGTTGAGCCAAAAGATTACATTTGTGGGGTTTTCTCTCTCTGTCTCTCTCTCTCACTGATATTTTGGAAGGCCACCTGAAAGAAGTTGGCACATTTCACTCTGCAGTTTTCTGTGTATATATGTTATGGAACAGAAATGTAGAAATGAAACAGAAAAATGAAGAAAGAACAGAAAAACATCTTAGCATTGACATGTAATGAGTTTAATTTCAGTGCCAGTAACTCCAGGTTCTTTGTCTAGTTGTCCTTCTCCTTTCCTGATCCTTATTTTAATTGTTCATGCTACCTGGTTTTGTTGGTTCCTGGGTGCTAAAGACAAAACAAACCCTGGAAATCTTGTGCATTGTTATTATTACTGCAGGTGACTCCTGATGTTAGGGTCAGCAGTGTTCCCTCTATACATTTTTAGAAATAGTTTCAATAAAAAGTGAGCTTTTCCTTAAGCTGAAAAAAAACCCCAAACATTTTTCATTTAGAAGCACAAGTTGCTTCTAAAGAGAATTTTAGATTTTAATTTGTATTCAGAAAATCAGTCTTAACTTCTTCACTGTGCTTAGTTGTTTGTTTGATGGAATTAATATGTATGTATGTTCTATATATTATTCTATGCAGAATTCTGTAGGTTCTGTGATAATCTTAAAACCTCTCATTTCTTTGTGGCAGGTTCATGTTAGGGCTGGTCTTTTCCATGGCACAGAGCTCCTTTGTAAAACAATTGTGAGCACAGAAATATCTGGGAGAAGTGACCACGTTTGGAATGAAGTGCTGGAGTTTGAAATCAATGTCTGTGATCTGCCAAGGATGGCAAGGCTCTGCTTTGCTGTTTATGCTGTCATGGATAAGATGAAAACTAAAAAGTCCACCAAGGCAATGAATCCTTCCAAATACCAAACCATTAGGAAAGCAGGAAAAGTGGTAATTATCTCATGTGTTTTTCTTGAGTGACCTCCCAATTATATCAACATGAGCATCCAGAAATCTTTCCTTGTCCTCACTTGTGCTCAAGAATGCAAAATGCAAAGACATTAAAAGCAGTGTATGTATTAAGAATTGCACATCTTGGTATGAAAACTTTTGATATTTCTCAGTGATTAATTTCTTTTTTGAAAGGTATTACCATTTGGAAAAAGCTCCAAGCCATCCTCTCAATTTTATGTATTTGCAGTGTTTTCTCTATAATATTTGCTGGCATCTTCATTTCCATATAACAATTCTTTCCTTTGGCAGCATTATCCTGTAGCCTGGGTGAATACCATGGTGTTTGATTATAAAGGACACTTGAGGAATGGAGAACTGGTACTGCACAGCTGGTCATCATTTCCTGGTAAACCTTAGCTTTTCAGATTTGGACTTTGGCTGTGGGAAAGAGTGGGTGCAAGAACAGTATATTTACTGTATGCATGTTCAGATCTCTTGTAATAATCTCTTTATACTTGTAATTTTTATGTGGATATATATACAGCATTTTAATCTCTTTCCTGAAAGTATTGTTTAGCAGGAAAGAGGAAGAGCCAAGAAGTAGTGTTCTAAAAGTTTCATCCATATGATCCAGAGGGTTTGTCCTGCTTTGCAGAAGCTGCAGATCTCACTTGGATTTGTTTCAGTGTGGGGATAGCTCAGCTTCCCTGGACTATTATGTTTCCTTAAGGAAATCAGTTTCTCATGGGGTGATAATCCAACATTTGGGAATGCAGGAGGTGGTTTATGTTGGAAATACAGAGCATTGCACTGAAAGTGCTGTGTAGCAGAACGTGCTCTGTCCATTTTATAAGGAAGTGATTTCTTACTGCATGCTGGCCTGTTCTCTCTGTGTTTCAGATGAACTTGAAGAAATGTTGAATCCCATGGGAACCGTCCAGACCAACCCTTACACTGAAAATGCAACAGCTTTGCACATTAGATTTCAGGAATATTCAAAACAGCCCATTAATTACCCTCCCTTTGATAAGGTAAGGGATGACCTAAAGAGCAGTCATGAATGCCTATGTGGAAATAACTGTTTTTTCTTTCCTTTCAACACTGCCTTTTCCAGTGAATTCCCCTTTTCCTGCCTTTTAGTCACTATACTGCAGTTTGTTAAACTTGCACTGCATGAGTGGCAGTGCTTGACTTCAGGGTCTATTTTGAAGTTGTACACTTTTTTAAAAGTGGTCTCTACATGGTCTTTTGAAGGTCAAAAGCAAATCAGTTTCCTGTATGAATGGTTCTACAAAAAGCTAAATTTATCAGCTATTCTGGAAACCTTCAAACTGTTCTTGCCTGTGATCTATAAAGATCTGTTCTCTCTTGGTACAAATGTGTGTTAGGCACTCTTTGGGACACTGCCCTGTGAGCTCAAGTCCTTTGAAAGATAAATGGACTCTTAACACTGTGTGCAAAGGGATTTCTGAAGGTCTGCTCTTGGAATAAATCCACTGAAGTGGCCCTGCAGTTTTCTACAGATGAAGATAAGAATCTGTCTAGAAAGGAAGTGTATATTTGGAATGCACATGGTTATTTCTGTAGTGTGAAGGATAGATGGAAAATCATTTAGAAACTAGCAAAAAAGGCTAAGTCCTGGAAACAAGTAATGAAATAAGTCTTAAAACAGACTGCTAATTTTACATTATAAAAGTCAGGCTTAACTCATGTACACATTAGTCTGAATTCTGGTTTGGGGAAAGTCAGTAACAACCTACAGAAATTGGTTCTTTTTCTTTTTGGAGGATTTTGCACCTTCAGGAGGTGTGAACAAGACTGAAATTACCAAGTTTTATCATCTTGCTCAAAGGCAGATTTGGCATTTAAGGTTCATAAAAATGAAATCAAATAACAAGATAGCATTTCTTTTGTTTCAGTTGGGGTTAATAGTGTTTCCCCTTCCTTGTCATCACAGTACTTTTTCTTTTATTCAAACAGCATTGGAAATGCAGTAAGAGCTAAACCAGTACTGACCAATTGCTGTTTATTTATGGCTAACCAGTTAATGCTTCATAGTGGACATATTTTATCCAGTTTTGGTATTACTTTAAGTTTTTTACTCATTACACTTATGAGTATTTAACTTTTAAAGAAAAAAATGAATGTACATATTAGACAGACTAAGTAAAAGTGTGTTTTTTTTAGTAATCACATATTTCTTCTGGCTCTGGTGTTTCTTTTCTTTGTCACTGCAATACCAAGGAACTTAAAAGCCTGGGCTGAATGCAGCCAATATTTTACTGGGTGAGGCAGAGTGTAGTGACATTAAGGTGGGGTCTAATGGTCTTCATCCCTTGTGACTTTCAGCTTCATTCAACTCAATCTCCCAAAGATCCTCTTGGTGAAGGTTCTGTTGAATGAGGAGTGATGTTGCAGCTGCTGGAATTACATCAGCTGAGGATCTGTCTCTTACAATGCTCCAGCTGAGACTTGCTTGTTCTATGGCTGCTTCTCATTTTCCCAGTGTTGTTGCTGGTTTCTGCCAAGAAAACAAAGAACGAGATGCCAGATTTGTGTTTTGAGAAACATAATGTGCAAAAATAGATGGATCTTTTCAATCATCCCATCAACCTGCTTGCACAGCGGGCTGTGCAATGCTGCTTGCACAGTGAGGAGCTTTTTGGGGGCTGAGGGAACAAAAGAGCCTGGAGCAGGGATAAGAAACTTGTCTGAGACAAGAGCCACGTGTGGGGCTGGTCCATGGCCAGTGCTGCAGGCACATCATGGGGCTCGGGTTCACAGAACAAAGCTGGGCTTGCAAAGACTTTGAAAATTTATTTGCACACAGAGAAACTCTGCAAAGCAGGGGGAGGAGAGAATCAAACGTAGAATTAGGACACTGTGGTTTTGTTTATGCATGTTTTCACACACAGTATGTAAATAAGCTTTGTAGCCAAGTAGCAGATGTAATACATGATATTAATGAGAGTTTCATACAGAGAAAAGAAATAAAACAAGTTAGGATGCCTTTCTAGGGATTTTAGCTGCTGGGTATTTATGCTCTGATTATTGCAGTCTTTTGTTGTTTCTTGTGTTGTCTGAGGAAAGACAACACAAGTCTTGATGGCCTGTGACTCCCAGACCAGCTGGGGTGCTGTTGTATTCCTGGGTGTCAGGACAGGCAGAGCTCTCAGGGAAATGAGATGCTGGAGTTCCTTAGACTTTTTTCTTTATTGAGATTTTAATTCATGATATCATTGTTCCTTGAAGCAGCAGCATCAGACATACCTGGCCAGCTCAGCATTGTAACACCTGGCTTGGTTGCAGTAATGTGCAGATTGCACTTTGAAGAACTGCATTTACTTCTAGACTTAATTCTCCATTAGGGGTTATTGCCTGAACTTCAAAAACCAAGACAAATGTTCAAAAGAAAAAAAAAGGACAGGAGATCCAAGATCTAGAGAAATACATGGACACACTGACTGAGATCATATGGGCAGTCTGAGAGCATGGTGAAAGGACTGGGCTTGTGGGTTCTTACTGGGATTGAGGGCTAGAAGCATGGATCCATGGGCATGGAAACTGTGCCCTTGGAAACTGCACAAGTAGAGGGGAGAAAGCAAAGGGTAAGTTAGAGTTGAGGAACTGATTTTCTGTG
This sequence comes from Melospiza melodia melodia, assembly GCF_035770615.1. Taxonomy (NCBI): domain Eukaryota; kingdom Metazoa; phylum Chordata; class Aves; order Passeriformes; family Passerellidae; genus Melospiza; species Melospiza melodia. The sequence continues at coordinate 5,754,981 of NC_086205.1, read as the reverse complement.
ATGAAAAATGAGGAGGAAATGCAGAAACAGAAAGCAAGATGTCACCAGGAAGGCTGTTTAATTTAGCCCAGGAGTGATGAAAGAGGAAATAATGGAGGTCATCCTAAGCACTGCTGTTCCTGATCTCCCTGGTCCTGCAGGTGGGAAAGGGGACACTACACATAAGGCCATGTTATACCACTGGATATACAAAACTACCTAAAATATAGCAACATTTCCTTATCTGCTTTTGTTTCTGTAATGCTTATTCTAGCAATGTGGTCACATTTGGGATTAAATCTAATGTATTTAAAACCAACTTCTTGCAGATACTTGAAAAGGCAGCTGAGATTGCAAGAAACAGTGACAATGCTGCAATGGCGGTGAGCATCATCTAAAGACTATTTTAAAATTAATTTTCTGGGTTTATTTATTTCTTATCTTCTGCATCAGTCTAGAAATAAATAAGTCAACTGCTCAAATAGTAATTCTACTGGCTCTGTTATCTTACATAATTCACTTTGATAAACTGCTTTAAAATTCAGATGTATATCTGCTTTTCCCAGTATATTTTGGACTTGTCTATATTTTGTCAAAAAGCTTTACATACTCTGAATTTGGAAGACAGCTAAGATTTACATTAGAGCTGAAAAACAGTTTAGGACTAGAATGTCAAAATAAATGTATGTCTACTTGGCAAATGTGTTTTCTTTTGATTGTTGCAAAAGTATTTTTTCATTGCTAATGAGAAGAAATTATTATTTATGTATCTAAATTTGCTCATTTTGAAAAACAGAAGAAGAAAGTATATGCCTCCTAAATGAGAGTGCTCCATGTTGGAGTTGAAATACAGAAATATTGCCATCTAGCGTCCTTAACTCTAAAGTTGAGTTATTTTTTTCAGAAAGTTCTGCACACTGCATTTGGAATCTGTTACTGACAGTGTCTACAGTAAGGAATCTGAGAGAAAGGCACAGTGGTGATTTCCCTGTGTTTCATGAGTTTTTATCTGATGTTCTTTCTGCTGTAGGGTTGCTGGTATTTGAGATACCATACCAGACTCTTCCTGAATTGATCACATTATACGTGTCTCGTTTCCTAGGGTCGAGGTGGTAAGAAGTTTTATGTTGTGCTAAAAGATATAATGGAAAGAGATCCTTTATCTCAGCTTTGTGAAAATGAAATGGATCTCATTTGGACTTTGCGATATGACTGTCGTGAAAATTTCCCACAATCGTTGCCAAAACTGCTGCTCTCTTTAAAGTGGAACAAACTTGAAGATGTTGCTCAGGTAAGGGAAAAGACAATGTTGGTGGGGAAAAAAGCTTCAATTAAGTCATCAGGAAATAGGATTTCTTTCCCAAGTGTAGCCAGTTTGAAATGGTGCTGTTGTGCAAGCTGGAGCTCCTTGTCTAACTTCTGCAGCCTGGACACGTAAAGAACTTATTCTCTCAAAAAAAGCTCCATAAACCAAAACCAAAATGCATTTCAGGGGTCCTCTGAATGACAAGAAAAACACATTTACACAGGCTGATGCTCAAATTTGATGCTAAAAGGAAGAATTTCCCAGATTGATCCAGTGCAGCCCTGTGCTCCAGCATGGTCAGCCTGTGAGTTGGGAGTACCTCCACCACTGGAGATTCCACAGGCTCTGGGCAAAGAAGTCCAGTGCTTGACCACCCTCACAGCAAGAATGTTTTTTATAAGGCTATTCTAAGGAAAAACTTTGTAAATCAAGATCTGAAATAAAACTTCTTGTGAAAATTGTTAAGCTGCTTAAATACTATAAAATCCAGATCTCAGACTGGGTAATTAAAACTCACCAAGGGACAGAAATGAGACCCACCAGTGCTACAAAACACATGATTCCCATCCTGTCTCTTTGACCAAATAGTCTCTTTAAAATAACTTTTAGGGACATGAGGCTGGTGCTGTGATACAAGGTGCATTTTCAGTAAAATTAGTTCACTTGTTTGCTGCACAGATGTGCAAGGTTATTTTACACTACACTGGAAAGAAGTTGGTGTTGCTGCCTTTTGCTGTATTCACTCAAGCAGAATCCAACTCTTGGGGCACTTTTGGAGAATAGGTTGAACTTTAATACAGGAAAAATTATATGAGCTCATAGTAGGACCATCCCTGCTTGATAGAATGGTTTTAAAAACAATAAAGTAACAGGTTTCTGGATTGGAATTGAAAGGTTTTAGTCAGATTGTGTACAGTGAAGTTTGAGCCAGACTATGAAGTCTGGCCCAAGTTACCAAGCACTGATGTTGTTCTGGTCTTCCTGACAGAATTCAGATGTAAATGATGCTCACCTTCTTGTAGACCAGTACACTGAGATAATGTTCATGTCTTTCCCCAAGTCTCATTTTAAAAATTTTCAACTACCTTTTTTGATTTTTATAAACTCAGAGCTAAAAAGCATTTGCTGTGAAGGGTTATGACTGATTGTAGAAAACTATTGCCCCTTAGTTTTCTGACCTTCACCTGTTACAGGCTATGTGTTCTTGGAAGAAAAGGCAGCCACTCCATGAAAATCCATCTTCTGTCTATCCATTTTATGATTTTTGTGATTATCCAGTCAGGCTCCTAGTGTGCTCCAGCAGAGAGTTCATTTTCTGCTGCATCGTTCCTCCCAGCTAGATGTGTAAGTTTAAATGAAAATAAATGGAATTTCATCCCAGCTCCTTGTCTGTGCCATGAACACTACACTAACAAAATGGAGCACCCACACATTCCTTGCTCACTTGTGTTCTTTCTTGTGCAAGAATCCCCTTCCTTAGTAGTTCCATTGCTTCTGAATTTATTGTTCATTATTCAAAGTTGTCTGGAAATCAAAACTGTAGAAATACAAGCAGGCACTTGTTTACACCTTAAAATATGTGAAGGAAAAGGCATTCTGAGTTCTGGGGCTTTAAAATATGGCCCTTGGGGCAAGTTTGAAAACTTACTTGGAGTATGGATATTAGCTGACAGCCCAAAGTCCTTTACACTTGGAAACATTAAATATTATATTTGCATAAAACTTTTTATTTAAACAGATGGCTGAAAATATGTTGTTGTCTTGTTACTGTGTACTTTCTGGAAGGAATATAGTATTTATGTTTGCTTATCTATAGACAATAGTGCAGTTTATATCATAATATTGGTTTTGGCAGTGTGGAGAGTCTCTGAAAAATGAGATCTTACCTTAAACATGCTGAATATTTCTGTAGTACATAAACATGTCAGTGCTCCTAATGACTTACCTTTTCAGGTAAGGCAAGACAGCCTCATTCATTTTAGGAATTCCAAAATGATCAGGATTTATAATTTACTTTCCCTTAAAATGAAATCCTTGCTGTACTAGCTGTAGTTGTCTGCTACAATGTGCATGCTGTTGTACCAAAAGTTGTTTTAATGCCCATATTTAGATGTACTTCAGGAAGTCTTGACACTTCAAGAAAGAAGTTCAAGAAACCCCTAACACAATACAACAAAGCAACAAAACTCAAAGAAGCAATCAAACATCAGCTGTTTATAAGAAAAAGCAATCAAACATCAGGTGTTTGTAAGCAAATGGACTTAATAACTATATTCCTGGTTTTATTTAATGCAGCTTAAAAATAGTAAAGCTCTTTTAGAAGTGGACTCTCTCTTATTTGATTGTAATTATCTCTCATCTGTCAGTTCAGTGGTCCCTGAGGTTATGTTCAGTGGATTCAAGCAGCTTTCCTGAATTATTTACCATTATTTACCAAGCCCTCATTGGATTTGCAAGATTTTAGTAGAGTGGTTGCATTGCAGGAATTGCTCTTACTGCTGCCATAACCTCCCTGCTCAGCAGAGTAGCAGAGTGGTAAAACTTGTTAAGAGAATTCTCAGGCAGTATTTATTCCCAAAGCAGAATTAAAACAAAAACATTAAAATAATTTTTTTTTAAATCCACTTGCTTTCAGTGAAGTGACACCATCATTAATGAGAAGTAGAGAAAGGACAACTGAAATACTGAAAATAATTGGAATAAAAATACTTGCCTGTGCTTAATTGTATTGTCTCATACAGTCTTCTTAGGGAAGAAATTGTGGTTATTTCTTTACAGAAGAAAATATTGATACACCAAGGCCAAATTCATGTTTTCTCTGAAACATGCATTGTTCATTCTCATTGTAACCACCTGTGCAATGATTTCAGCAAAGGGAGGAGCTCTGTATTTTCAGATCTTCTTCCCAGTAAATGTTCATGCTGTGGACCATGACTTTCACTGCCTGATGTATGAGGCATGTGGGGCCATGTGAGCTCATCTTTTCAGACTATTTCAGTTTCTCCATTTCAGTCATTCAGTATTAACAAAATAGCTGTATATTTTTGCTGGTTCTGCACCTGATTTACAATAGATTGTATAGAAATTCTGATAGTTTTGTTTTGGAGTCTGTGACTGACAAGAAGAGCTGACAAAAGCAGAGCTGCTGTTTGCATTTTCAGTGTCTGCCTTGTGTATTAAATATGTGCTCAGGGTTAGTATTGCCTGCAGAGTTTCAGTGCCAGCTCTTGCTATGGAAATGTTGGTGGCTGCAGTCAAGACTGGCATCACTGATCCTTGCTGGGTCAGTAGATTTTTGAGTGTATTTTTGAGTGTATTTTTCTGTGGGAATGTGACATCTATGTTTAAAACAGCTTTAGTTTTACTTTACACCATTTGCCCATGGCTTAGCTGGTCCTTTCCTCCACTTGTGGAGTTTCAGCACAGCCCTGGCTTTGTGATGTGATTCATGCCCATTTCTTGCCTTCTGAATGTCACAAAAATGATGACTCAGTTCAGAATCTGCCCCCAAGGTGTATAAATGGTGTTATGAACATGCCTGTTAAATGTGGGCTGAGAATGTGAACTCCTGTTTGTCCTACTGGAACTGGAAGCAGGAGTTGATGGGTGACAGAGTAGAAATAAATGTTTTTCACTGCTCTAAATCATTATGAAATCGGGAGAAAAACAAGATTTTCTTAATTTTTCAGCTTTTATAAGTTGCTATTGAAATATAAAATAACCTGTATTATCTAATTTGTTGGGAATTGTGTTATTATCATGACTTGTTCCTACAGAAAGAAACATCTTGTGCTGTTGATACACTGAATTTATACTAATATGCATTTATATGTGTATTAATGTGCATTAAAGTGTTTATTTGTATCTATAGTGCACTGTTTCAGTGACACAACTCTATACATATTGCTCTCAGCAGGTAGCTGTGAGCTTCATAACAATGCAATAAAATCAGATTACTTTGTGAGGCATCTAAATGTTGTTCTCTTTGGTAGTCCAAAGTTATGCATCACTGTATTCTGTAATTTTTTTCCCAGCACATTATTGCATCAGTCTAGAGATTCTTTATTTGTTTTAATACCTAACCTATTTTTTTTTCAATTTAAGCTCATTAATATTCACAGTGAATGTTCAAAAAGGCTCCATCAGTTGAGGTCGTCAAATGTTTTTGCTAAAGAAAGCTCTCTCTCAACAAAACCCTTTTTTTTAAATCCTTAGTAAAAAACTTTCACTGTTAGCAAAATGGTTTTATATTTATGAGAGCACTTTCAATAAAAATAAGAGGTTTTGTGTGTCTGTTGTTAAACCACACATACCAGGTGTTGCCTAATTTTCGTTTACGGTGCATTGTGTCTACATGTGAAGAAATGGGTTTTTCAGATTAAAAATAATCTGCATCATTTGAAAGAGTAAGAAAGAAACATAATCAAAAGTGAGCTCAGTTACCCCTAATGATTTCTCTCCTTTTTACACCCCCCATCCCATGGCAGCTGGTCACCATCTTCCGTTCATGTGAGTGCCTTTATGAGCAGTGTGTCCACCTGTGTCCTTACCTGTCACCTTTTTTTTTGGAACAGCTCCAGGCCCTCCTGCAGATCTGGCCCAAGCTGCTGCCCAGGGAGGCTTTGGAGCTGCTGGATTTCAACTACCCTGACCAGTATGTCAGGGAATATGCCGTGGGCTGTTTGAGGCAGATGAGGTAGGTGGGGCTTTCTGGGGTACCAAACTTCATTCTTTTTGCTCACAGGACAAAAGAAGCCGAGAGGAAAGAGCTGAACACACTGCCTGCCATGAATAGGTGGCCAAATAAAGCAGTCTGATTTCTGGCTAGGCTCACTGATGGCTGAATAAAACCACCTTATTCTGACACCTCATAGGAAATTGTGACTATTTTCCATGTTGCAAGAGAACACCAGTGCACCTTTGTCCCAGAGAGGACTGGGTGTTCATCCCTTTCTTGGGCAAGGGGAACGAGAAACTCTGAGAGTTTTAATAACAAAGGGAGAAATATTCCTGAGTCAAGTACTGTAACACCTGGCACCCAGCCACCTCTACTCTGCTGTGCCATTTAATAGGAATGGGAGCTGCAGCATGCAATAAATAATCAGAGAATTACTGATTTGGTTTTGATTCACAGAGTTTTCATTCTCTGCACTTCTTCCCTTATTGCATTTCATTTGCTTTCCTCTGTAACCTAGGGCAGGACTTGTGTAACATTATCATTACTGCACATTTCCTGTCCTTGAATTCTGAATTCTCTGTGGTGAATAGTTTAGTGAGTAATTTCTAATGGTCAAGGATAGACATTTGGGGTAAAAAAAATAAATTATTTTGACTTCTTTCAAATCCAAACAAGGGATTTGGCTGCTTAGAATTCTATCCTAAGAATGCATCTGGAATTATTTCCATCTGGAAGTTGCACTAAGTTGTGTGTTGTCCTTCTCTGTGTGATGGAAAAACTGGGAGACTCTTGGTATTGAAACAAAGCCTGTAATTATTTTGTCATATGCACCTGAATTTCTGAAATATCACTAATCTAGCTACTCTCTTACTAACTGCTTTTATGTACCTCATTCTAGTGATGAAGAGCTCTCTCAGTATCTTCTCCAACTTGTGCAAGTCCTCAAGTATGAGCCTTTTCTGGATTGTGCACTCTCCAGGTTTCTCCTGGAAAGAGCACTGGGCAATCGGAGAATAGGACAGATGTTGTTCTGGCACCTGAGGTAGGAGATTTTCCTTTCATCTCTCTGAAACTATTGAGCTGATTGGGCTTTCAAATAGGATTTCTTGAGGATTTTTCTAAATGAGCCATTATCATCATGCCCACAACTCCATTTTTTTTATTTTTGACATCTATGGATCACACCTCTCATTAAAAATAAATTAAGAGTGGTCTGTAATCTACCCTTGGATGAAGCAAATCCAAACTGCATTCAGCTCTGACTACCTGATGAGTTAGGTTTGTAAATACCCCTAGTGTTTGTTTTGGCTGTGGGTGCAGTAAAAGCACAATATTTATACTTCACAGTTGGGAAAAATTATTACTGTTGCAAGTCTAACAGAAAGTAAAAGCTGTTCTGTGTATTCTTGCTACTTTTGATGAGCAGTTTCATGACTGGCAAAAGCCTTTTAGAATGGACTGGAATAGGCTGGATAGGTTGATTAATTAGTTTTGATATTTTTAGGTAAAAAGAGCAAGTGTTACATGAAATTGTTTTGGAGGATAATTGGCTATGATACAAAGTTCAGTGGTTTGTTTCAAAGTGTTCTCCTTCAGGCAAATTGGGCTTTTCCCTTACAAAGGTTGGAGAATGTGTGGTTTAAAGTCAGCCCTTCAGTGACTTCTCAGAGCTGCTCTGAGTAAAAGGGGGTGCTGAAGCAGGTATTCAATCAGCACCTCTTGGCATGAGCCCTGCTGCCCCCAGAGCAGTCCTGGGCTGCAAACAAGGATTCTGCATCCAAACTGGCCTGTCCTCCTTGTCTCCAGCACAGAGGCCTTCCAGCATCTCCTAGGAAATACAGAGGGATAGAATACAAGTAAATAAAGGTAGTATAGAAAGTAATCTTACCCCCTAAAGAGTTGCAGCTGGGTTAATTATTAAAGATTAGGAGCAGGCCAGACTATAACAGGCCACAGCTGTAGCTGATAATAAGAAGAGTGTTATAAAAGAGTTGAGGGAACTGGAGTCAGTTGGCTGCTGTGAGAAGAAGAAAGAGTCAGTGCTTAGAGGAGTTGCCTACGAGAAACATCAAAGAGACATGAAATTCTAGCAATGTGGAACCTTTGCAATATAACGACAATAGAACTCTTGCAGTATAATGACAACAAGGAAACCTGGCTAGTTTCAGCTACATGACCATGAGGTGTTTCAATGTTTGATGTGCCCGTGAGGTGTTTTACTGTTTGTTCTGGTGTTTGAGTGGCTGGGAGGGTGCAGTTGTGTGGGTGCTGAGCAGTTTTTCCCCTGGCAGGTCGGAGGTTCACATCCCCGCCGTGTCGGTGCAGTTCGGGCTCATCCTGGAGGCTTACTGCAGGGGCAGCGTGGCTCACATGAAGGTGCTGGCTAAACAGGTGGGGACTGCCCTTCCTTTTCCTTTCCTGTCATCCTGACTCAGCTAAGCCTGGAACTGCCATCCTGACTCCATTGATCCTGTGATGTATTGGCTGCCTTTACAAAGTTGGGCAGTGTGGAGGAGAAGGAGGCGTGAGTGAGACAGGGAATTGAAAGGGCTGAGTGATGGAGCAGCCTCCATGGCACAGAAGGCAGCCAGGGCTGTGGGGCCTCAGGGAGCTGGTTTTACAGTGCTCTGAGACCTGTGAGACACCTTCAGCACTATCTGTGTATTCTGGACACAAGAGACTCTGGATTAACTGAAAAAGAGCTTCTGTGCATTTCAAGTTTTTCTTCCTGTAAGGGTAGCTTGTTCTACATTTTACCTAGATACTTCAGGACTACTTCCTGCAGCTTTTGCTTTTGTTAAAAGGTGTTGCATATTACCCAAATACTCATTTTAGTGTTAATATAGATCTTTCATTCACACACACACACACACACACACAAACACAAAGAGAGAACAAAGGAGACCTATGTTTGCTTTTAAATACCCTAATAAGTACTAGAGGTTTGCTTTTGAAAGCACTAACAATTATATCACCAGATCATTAAGGAACACTCACAAATCATGTTTGAAGTCTCTAATGTGGGTTTTAGTGAGTTCATTTAGATCGTGATCTTAAAAATATTTGAAAATTCATCTCCCTTTGGAGTTAAAGTATCTGCAGTATCAGGTCTCAAAGATCCACACAGTGGATGGGTAACTGATGGTGGTGTTTGTCTGCATTGAAACTGCTTTGGGAGCATTTGGAACAGGGATGTTCTGTTGTGCTCTTTATCACTGCAGCTCACAGGACGTGGAAAAGACCATCTCTTCCATGTGTGCTCGTTAGCATTGTCAAAATCATAAAAAGAGTAGGTGGTGAAATGCTTTAAGCAATAGATGTAAGGTCAGTAAAGTTTTTGTGCACTTTACAGGAAGCAAATGTCAGTACAATCAAAGAAGGGGCAAAAAAATTCCCAACTGTGCAAACACGGAAGAAATTCAAAGTAGAAATACTTCAAAAAGTTCCTGTTTGTACAACACAGGTTCCATTTTGTTCCCTTGTCACTGATGTTTGTACAGCTCCTAGAATAGTGGAAAAGCAGAGCCCTTTTGGTTTTGACAGATGGCTGACCTGGCAGCTCTCCACTGCCCAGTTTTATAATCAAACTCCATACAATTTCCACAGCATCCTGCCTGGCAGGGTTCAGGCTGTGGGAGGGGTGAGTTTTGACTCAGCACCTTGTAAGGCAGCCTGAAGCTTCCTTGTATAGAAAAGAGCTTTCATAATTGTTACATTGCTGCTGTTTGCTACAGAATCTGTGTATTGCTCAGCATCTTACTGGTGCAAGCGCAGCTGGTTGTTAGAAGAGCTGTTTGGTCAAAAAGTTGCTTAGATGTATTTGTTGTATGTTGTATTAAGTTGTATTTGCTGTATGTGCTATCTAGGTTTGTCAGAGGGCTCTGCTCTGTCAGTGTTACACATTTACATCACCAATTTCCTCAGAGATTTTGGAACAGTAAAAAACTTTGCCAAACAGAAGGGAAAGAAGGAGTTTAGCCCAGCAATATTATTGCAAATAATTGCCTTGACTTTTTACACACTTCTAAGGTAAAAACTTAGCTTAGTTGAGATACTATGATTTTAAACACCTTAGCCAATTAAAGCTTTTGTGTTCTGCCTGACTTCAGAAGGATTTAATGACACACATTTAAGACTTTGTTCTGTGAAAATTGTCTGCAAGTGGTCACATGGCCATTCCTTGCTGGATGCATCTTAATGTGAACAATGAAGTATCTGCATCTACAGCTCATCTCCAGCAATGTCTGAGTTTGTTAGAATATGAAATAATCAGTATTTCTGTTACTTCTGTATGTCTAGGGGGCACCTATGTTATGTGCTTTGTTGAAATAGGGAAGTAAAAATTGTACTTTGAAGAAGGAATTTGTGTTAATGTGTCATACATTAAAATGCCTCATTCGTTTTTTTGGAAATGTTAAGTCATGCTTTTAAAAGTGACTCAAAGCTTAGGAGCTTTCATCTCATCGTTATGAAAATGGTATATCTGAAACATGTGCAACTTAATTTCCGTCCATTATTTCCATTTTTAAAAAGTTGTAGAATGATTTAATACTTGGTTTTGTTGTGAAATGGGATTTCACATTATCTTACATCTCAAATCAAAGCAGTAACTCTTGATAATGAAATATCTCTTTCAGGTGGAAGCCCTCAATAAAATGAAGACTTTAAATAGTCTAATTAAGCTGAATGCCATGAAGCAAAGCAAAGCAAAAGGCAAAGATGCAATGCATACGTGTTTGAAACAAAATGCTTACAGAGAAGCACTTTCTGACCTCCAGTCTCCTCTGAACCCTTCTGTTATACTCTCAGAGCTGCAGTAAGTAGAGAATGAGCACAATTTCACCATAGCTTTGCCTGGAAACAGTAAAGCAGGAGCACATTTCTGTCTGAACTTCTCTGGTTGCATCGTTCAGCTGTGCTGCCACAGGGAACTTGTCCTGTAGTGACAGAAGCTCTGCTGGGCATCTTCTGAGGTTAAGGCATCAGTTAAATTAGAAGACTTTTGTGATCCATGAAAAGTAATACTGTCTTATGAAACATAATACTGTCTTAGTCAACATATTTAAATGTAAGCCTAAAAGTGAATTTGACTGCATTCTTGACTTCTGTTTTTAACAGTAAGCACAAAGGCCATTAAAACTTTCCACAACACCTAAATATAAAGTCTAAAAATACATGGGAAAGGATATAAAGAAAACTATTTTCTCTGAAAATGAGGGTGCTTGATTTAAGAAGTAGAGATACATTCACCAGTCAGTATCAAATACATTCCACATGTAACAAATGTGTTCATGGCTTGGTGAGTGCTCATGACATAGCAGCAGAATGAAAGCAGACAGAGCATTTAAGTACTTCCAGACTGGAAGTCTACCTGTTCTCTTATGTTCTGAACCATGTTTAGATCTTTTCAGGTGAATCATTCCTATTTGACTAAGACTTCTGTCATGTTTTCTTCCAGTGTTGAGAAGTGTAGATATATGGATTCTAAAATGAAGCCTCTCTGGATAGTGTACAACAACAAAATGTTTGGAGGAGATCATGTAGGGATCATCTTTAAAAATGGTGATGGTAAGCAATGCTAGAAACTTTCAGTTTTTCCTTTTCTTTTTTCACTGGCATGTTTGCACTTGAGTTTTTTGGTATTATTTTGTATTGCCATCATGTAAACATGGATTACTCTGACATCAGTAAACTAATTAAGCATCTTCTTCAAGTTTCAAAGCATGGACACTGCCAGTCAGGATGTGATTATGAGTAATACCACTTTAACCCTTAGGCTGAGTATTTTTAGATGCCTTTTTCTGAAGGCCTTGGGGGCTGCAGGAAGTGTGAGGAGCTGAGGCAGTGGTGTCACCTCTCGTTGCAGATCTCCGGCAGGACATGCTGACACTGCAGATCCTGCGCCTGATGGACATTCTGTGGAAAGAGGCTGGCCTGAACCTCCGGTAAGGAGCTCCTCAGGGCTGCTTGCTTTGAGAAATAAAGCTTTCCTGCTTTTAGCACCTTCCCCACTGTCCTTTTTCTTCTACACATCTGTCAGGCTTCCCAGAGCTCCCAGCTGTCATGGCCAAGGTGAACAGGCTGTGGGAAGTATTACCTCTGCTCCTTCCTGCTGGGAGCAGACCTCTCATTGCTGCTCACACCAGCGCTTACAGCCCCTGGGAACATCTGCAATTCTGAACTCACTTTCTCTTGTTGCATTTTTCCAGCCAGAAATATCTTTGTATCTTCCAAAGTCTCTTGCAAAGTAGCTTTCTTGCTGTTGGATGCTTGGTAGGGTAAACGTGATTTCTTTGAATACTGGAGTATTCCTAAGAGCAGCAGTATCAGTCATTGCTCAGTGTTATCACACAACCCTCTAGTACATGGGAAGCCTTTCCACCCAAATTTATGAACCAGTACATAACATAATTCACAAATTCTAATTGCACTTTAGGAAAGTAGTCCTAAGGAAGGTACTGGGTATCATATTATTAGAAAACATTTTTAGCCATAAATTAAATTTTGTATGCCTGTTTCAAGAGCTGTAGTCCTCTCTAAGTTTTGTTTACAAGTCTTGAAGTACTTATATTTAAATATTGCCTGAAGTACTTCATTTAGAGTCTTGGAGCTCTTTTAAAATTTTTGTGGTTCATGTATAGTAATGGGAACTACATAAGGCATGTAACATCAACACAGGTAAGTAAAATTATCAACTTGTTGCTTAGAACGCTTCAGGAAAGGTGGAAATGTGAATTACAAATTGTTTCTGAAAAGATGTACTTGTGATGAGATGGTTGAGTGTGTGTGAAGTTGAACACTGACTTGAAGAAACCTTAGGTCATTTATGTCATTATAAATTGACTTTGAGGAGGCTGATCCAGCATTTGGGGGCAAGGACAGCCTCTGGCAGCTGTGGAATCCCAGATGAGGCATTCCTCAGTAGCTGCCTTCCCAGAAGCTGTTTGTGGTTCCAGCCTGGGCCACACACCGTGCCTAGCAAACAGGAATAGTGATGAGAGTCATCAAATATGCTTTTCCTGACTAAGCCTTTTTTTTTTAAACACAACAAAGGAAAACAAAAAAGTAGCTCTGATGTCCAAGATTTTTCTTAAAACTCTGCGAAGAAAAAAAAGCAGAAAAGGGGAAGTTCCTAGTGAGAATTGAAGTTCTATATTTGGCCTCTTCAATTTGTTTGCTTAACTGGGAGCATCTTCCTTCCATTCATCCTGTCATAGTTACCATTATGAAATAAAGTCCTGGGATTGAGGCAGGGTTACAGTTCAGTGTCTGTCAAAGAGATTATTCAGGCACTTGCCAAGAGAAGGCTCTGAAATTACCTTCCTTGAGAACAGAATTGGCCAAAACAGCACTCAGAACATCCAGAGCATGAGGGCACAGCCAGCAGGGTGAGGCTTTGGCATCTCTGTGTTTATAGCCTGCATCTCTCTCAAGAAGAGACAGCTCCAGAATCCACGAGCCAGCAGTGGTGGAGTGAGTTCTTTGCCATGTTTGTGAGTCAGGAGTCAGTGGTTACTTTTTGCTTGGGTGAGAAGCATGGTCTCAGCTGAAAAACTAGTGTCAAAGAGCTGCTTTCCTGAAAAATACAGTGCCACATGCCCATTCCAAAGAGTGCAGTCCTTACTTGTTGCCTTGTATCATCCTTAGTTTCCCTGAAGTCGTTTCCATTTGTGGATGCACAATGGATTTTGCACTTTTCAACTTTTTTCCACTGTGAAGAATCTGGTAACTCCATCCAAGTAAAAGCAGGACATCAGCCATGGCAGCAGTGTCAGAGAAGCTCTTGCTGCTACCACTCCCCATCAGTGATGTTTTGCCACAAGCAGATGGTCCAGTTTCCATGAGGCATGGATCAAATGGCAGCCAGTGCACCCCTGAGCTGGGGACAGCATCAGTTCCCTTCTAATTGCACTGCAGTCCACACTCACTTCTCTAGCAGTGATTGAAAATGAAAGCTAAGCTCAGTCTGTGTCTAAAGCAGGCATGATATTCCCAGTGGGATTTCTCAGCTCTAGAGAGAAATGCCAAATACATACTGATTTTGAGAGCTGAAGGAGGAGAAATGTTTGCTTGTTTGTTTAACTGCCAACTAATTTGTCTTGTGGCTGACAAACAGGGCAGGGGCTGTATCAGAGGAGACACTTGTGAGCAGGAGGATGGCGCCATGTGCTCCTCATGTCCTTCATCCTGTGGGCACAGTGAGGAGAGCCTGGGGTGTAGGGTGGATCTGCTTCCCAGAACAGGACCAGCACCGAGACAAACACTGACACTTGGAGCACTCTGCCTTTGCCAGTCTACCTCAAACATCATCCAAGTAGCAGAGAGAAATGAACAAAGCAAAAAGTGTATTTTCAGTTAATCTCCACGCCTTAATTTATAAGACAAACTTGTACCTGAACACTGACCTATTACAAATACATGTCACAGCAGAGGGGAGCACAACATCTGTCTTCCCAAGGATGCTGTGGGGTCTGTGGTGCTGCACCTCTCAGGAAAATCCCTGTGTCAGAAGGTGTTTGGGCTGCTTTAGCTCTGTTATAGCACCAAAGTTGGGTTAGTGGAGAAACAAGTAAAGCAACAGCAACGGAAAATCATGAATTTGAGGAGTTTGATCTATGCCAAGTCGCCTTTGCTGTGGTAAATTGTCATAAAAATATTTAATACTTTGTTTCTTTTTGACCAGATGCAGGACATTCTCCAAAACACTTTTTTGTTTCAGTGCCTGTCTATAGTGGGCTCTCATTTTTTGTCACCCTTACTTGTGTGAGATCTGAGGTTACATGGCTGTGTATGAGTGAAATCAGAGTTCACACACATACTGGAAAATGTATTTGTTACAACTCTTTAACATGTCATCATTTTTAAACTATTGGACCTGAAGTTACAGAGAACATGTTGATAAATCACCAGTATTTTTTGTGTATTTGGAAGGGCACTGGTTTGGTGAATTAAACACTTGAAATAAAGAACCGTTTTAAATGAGTGAAGAGAATTTTCTGTCCTAGCCAGGATTTCAGTATTGATCTGTCCATGGCTTTTGCTGGCTTTAAAAAGCAGGGAGCATATCCTGCTGACAGATGCTGAAGTCAGAAAGACCAGGATGAGATGGAAAGGGCCCAGAGGATTTGTCCCTAACTTGACTCCTGTCAAACTGTCTCTCTGACAAGGATGTTTTTTCCTGCAGTTGTAAGCACACAGCCCTCCAGGGGCTGCAGCTTTCATCATTGCCTGCTTTTGAAGGGGAAGTTGTTGGCCGTGTGCCCGGCTCAGCCCGAGCGCGCTGCCTTGGGTGCCGTGGGAGGAGGCCAGGCTGCACTTTAACCTGGCCAGCTTGGGCTGCCATTTGTGCTGTGCTGATAAGGATGGGCAGAGCTTCCCCGTGCCCAGGGGCAGTCCCAGCCACCCTCCTGCTCCTGGAGAGCCCTGCTCTGGGGACAGGGCTGGGGCTGGGCAGGGCGCAGAACAGAAACGGGAAGAACGCTCCGAGCCTGCACTCCTGATGTTGTTTTGAAGTTGAGTCCTCTTGAAATACCCTGTTGAATCTGGTTTTCAGTGCACTTCGTTGCCAGTAGGGAAGAATCCCAATCTATATCATTACTGTTTCTGATGCCTTAGGATTTTAGCTTTCATATTTTTCAGATCCTGTACTGCATCAGTGCACAACTCTGAACTCCATACAGAGTGTGAGTTACTGTCTTCACATTTTGGTCACACCAAACAATCCCACTGGGCCTGAAGCTCAAGGAAACTTTACTGTCTCAGGCCCTGAAAGTACAAACAAAAGTGAATTGGGGGCAGGAAACTGGGGGTAAATGACTTCATTAGCTGAAGCTGTAATTGGAGAATTAACCCCTGATATGTAAATGGGCGAAACTTATAATTGTCTGAAAAACTCTCAACATTGTCCAGCTTGGGTGTAGCCTCTGGGAGGCTGGGACTGCCCAAGGTGTGTGGCTGTTGAAGGCCTTTAATAAATCCCCACTTTATTCTCTGAATCTTGTCCAGCCTCTGTTCTAGGCAGCCCCTCCAAGGCATCACTACTTGCACCACTCCAGTTGTGTTATCCCTTTGGTGCAGAACTGCTCAGTCCCCTGATAGCTATGAAGCAAAAACGTTGTGTTTAATTTTGTAAGGAATTTTATTCATTTTTCTTCCATGGCTTGGGATAATGGGCTGTGTCAGTTCAGAGATGTGGTTATGCTTTGTAGCTATTAAATTTGATATCTTATATTAAACTTTATATATATACATAAATACATATAGTTTTGTATAGAAATACTAATGACAGCTTCACCAGCAGTGAAGCTTTATATATATATATATATATATATTTATGTGTATGTATGTACGTACCTTTAGACATCAATTTTCATGATCAATTTTCATTTGAAAATTGATCAAATTTTCACATCAATTTTCATGTCCTGCAGTTGTTTTATACAGCTCTCTAAGTCAGCGAGTGCTGGTCTATACCTTGTGTGCTGCAATGTAGATTTTTGTTGGTATTCATTCTGTTACCCATGGACCATGACCACAATTGAGATTGTATCCTTGGCCTGAGCTGCCTGGCACAAGAGCAGACAGCTCAATTTGTGATGCATTGCCTTTGAAAAGTTTGCTGTAAGTTTACCTTGCAAATGCTGAGCTCCCATCTCATGGGATGTTGCCATTCTGTTCAGCTTTTTAAGCATCTGAAGGGAGGAAATGGATTGGGAAAAGATAAAGATACACTTAGCTATTTATACACACCTCTCCTTGATTTTCATCCTGAACTGTGTCTCACTGTAAAGCAGTGACGTGGTAAGAGGTATTTTCACTGGTCACTGTGTGTGAATGCACAGGTTTTGAGATACCAAGCCAGTTAAGAGATGTATTCCTGTTTTCCATTGGGTTTCTATGCTTCAGTTTAGTATGAACTGGAAAACATTCTCTATGTTAAGATTCAGAAGGATTTCTAGCATTTTCCTTTGAAGTAGGAAGATGATGGAAAAGGATAAGATCCTCTTTTGCATTTCCAGCAAGAATTTATGGGTAATGAACTGGAGCAGGTCAGGGTCTGTCCGGGCTGGAATTCAAAAATGCAAGCACAGGGCTCCCTCTGTGGCTCATCCTGGGAAGTTACAAGAAACTGGGTTCCAGAAAAAAGGAAAAATTAGGCTTTTTAAAGTGTCTCTCTTCTTTGCATCTATATACAAAATAGATGTTTTAAATGTATTGCTGGTCTTTAAACTTTGCAAACAATTCCTATATATTGCCCCTTAAGAGTTTACTATTCACATGAGCATTCAGCCATCTCCAAACACTGAATACCCTAAAGAAGCATTTAGCTGGCTAAGGTTCTGACATGACTCTGTGTTTCCTTGCAGGATGTTGCCCTATGGCTGCTTGGCAACTGGAGATCACTCTGGCCTCATTGAGGCTGTTTCTAGCTCAGAAACCATTGCTGACATTCAGTTAAACAGCAGCAACGTTGCTGCAGCTGCTGCCTTCAACAAGGACGCGCTCTTGAACTGGCTGAAGGAATACAATTTAGGGTAATTTCTACACTTATTCTCTCAGCTATAGTATAAGCTACAAAATTCCTCAGAAATTTCTCTTTCAGTCTGGAGGAATGTGTGGTTTCTGGCTAATTGTTTTTCTAGCATGTCAAATTCTGCCTGAGATTCATGGTACCCTTGGGCCTGGCATTTGCAGCATTTTGGCTGTGTGCTGTTGAGTAGGTTATATTAAATTTGGCAGCACAAACAAACCCATGGAAACTACATGGGTCTCAAGCCTTGATGTTGCCTTTCATAATGTTTGTTCTCCACAGCTACCTTTACAGTGTTTTTTTTTCTCAAGTAATTCTGTTTTTGTAGCATCCTAATGGACTTCTAGTTTAAACAAGTAAAATCTTTTTTGAGGCTAAAGCATGGCATGAATTCCATCAGTGTGCACTAATACAACTTTCTCTGTGGTTGCAGAGAGGACTTGGATCGAGCCATTGAAGAATTTACTCTGTCTTGTGCTGGCTACTGTGTAGCTACATATGTGCTGGGAATTGGTGACAGACACAGTGACAATATCATGGTCAGGAAAAATGGGCAGGTAAAAAAAACTTCTGGTGACCTTGGTGTGCAAGAGTTCTCTCCAGAATTTGTAATTTCTTTGGTGCCATGAGGAAAGGAAAGGCACACATGGGTAGAACTGATGTCTGTGGTTCACTGAGGGTTGGAGAGAGCTTCAAGGAAAGGAAGTGTAATGCTGGGGGAAGGACAGAGCACAGCCTGGTCCATCAGCAATTCTGTATGGAGAGAGGCTGTTCTGCAGAGCTTTTACAGAACATGCAAGCGGCCTTATAATGATTTAGATTCATTGAATAATAATGGTCTTAGGGTATCTTGCAAAAGACCACCCTTAAAAATCCATGAGGAGCATTTTGGAGCAGTGTGGTTTCCCTGAAGTGAGTCTGTGCAGCTCAGCCCTGCAGGAATGCTCAGTGTGGAACCCAGCAGCAGCACAGTGCTGTGCACTCAGAACCTGGGGGAGCTCCCAGACACCTGCTTTCTTAATTGTTACCCTGCAGTGTAACTTGTCTGATTGAAATGAAATTATTCTTCTAGAAAATCAGCAAGGGTTATAAAATTGACAGCTTTACAGACATTTGCAGTATTCTTCTTTAAGTTTGTACTTCCTGGAAGAAAGCTGAAATGTCCTTAACCTCAATTCTAACATGGGGAGCTGCCACAGGGTCCTTCAGATTAACTCAGCTCTGCTCCCTTTGCCTCTGTCCTTGTGTGGGAAGGCCTTGGATGTGATGATGTTGATCCTTGTGGGCTCATCCTTGGGCTCATTTTTGTCTGATGCTGCCACCAAGCTGTCTCTCTGTGGCAGCAGCAGCTTAAACCTGAGAGAATCTTTTGCTGCAGTGGTCACTCAGAGGTGTATGGATGTTATTACTGACTTTAAATCTTGAAGTGGTTTAGAGCCAAATTCTCCCAAAGGGTTGAAACCACAGGTTTTGGAGAGTCATGTTAGGAGTTAACTATTCTTGATACCTGCATCCTGTAGAGATATTAGAAAAGTGACACATTTCACTGGAAAGATTATTTTTCACTTGTTTTTTGTTTTGTTTTGGTTTGGTTTTTTTAGCTCTTTCACATAGATTTTGGGCATATTCTTGGAAACTTCAAGTCCAAGTTTGGAATTAAAAGGGAACGGGTACCTTTCATACTCACCTATGATTTCATTCATGTTATTCAACAAGGAAAAACAGGGAACACTGAAAAATTTGGTCGGTGAGTGTTACTTTGATCTATTTGTAATTGAGATATCTTCCAGCATAACAGAACTTACCTGGGGTTGGTTTGCTCATTTGCACTTGTGTGGAAGTGTTGCCAACATGCATTTACAGGGCTATCTACTGCTCTCCCTGAGCTGGAATGCCCACAGATGACTTAGAACCAGGAGCTGCAGCTCTGCAGCTGATCTCCCACAGCAGGAATGGCAGGTTCTGCTGGGCTCAGCTCTGCCTGCAGCAGCTCTGGGCTCCAGGCAGGGCTGCCAGGCTGTTTTCCAAGCACTGCCTTAGGAAGAGGTTCCCTCCCACCCTTCCTGTCCATCAGGGCTTGTTCATTGTGCTGCCCCATGCTGGCCCTGCTTGGCCATGAGGAGCCACGTGCTCCTGATCCACCAGCCCTGGAAGCTGGCTCAGTTTTGATCATGGAAGGAATCAGAAATGGCAGAGATTAGAGGGATTGCAATAGAGCTTTGGCTTTTCCAGTGTAACCCACCCTATAGGATCATCAGGGCATTTCACCTAACGAATTCTCAGGGAGGTTGGACCATGACCTCTGGCACTTTTGTTCTTTCTGAAGGGCAGCTGGTGGTGTTTTGTACTAAAGGCTCACTGGGAAGACATGGGATGTGTCTGTGTGTTCTGGTTCAGAGCAAATTTTGGAGAGACCCCCAAAGGGGCTCCTCTAGAAAAGCAGATTCAATCAGCCACCAACCAGTCCAGGAGAAAATACCTGCTTGGAGAAAAGTGGATAAACCCAGTTTATTAAACAGTAAAACCTAAACAATATTAAACAGTAGAACCCCTTGCTGCTCCAAAAGAGATGACAAACTGAGACAGTCCCTCCCTGGGTTGCAGCTCAGCTCACTCAGGCTCTGGTCAGTCCCTCAGTGCTGGAAGTGTCCAGGCCAGGCCCGGCCCGGTGGCCTCAGGTGCAGCTGCTGGTGCTGCCCTGGGTGTTCATCCAGAGCAGGTTAAACAGGGCCAAAGAAAAGGGAAAAAACCCCACAGTCAGGGAACTTCTCTGCCTCAGCTAGCTAAACTAACTAAAAGCAAAGGAGAGCTCTGTCCTGCTGTCTGTCCATCCGCAGACAGCACAGTGCAGGAGCAGGAGTGTGGAGGAGTGAGTGCAGTGTCTGAAAACAAACTGAGCTTCTTCTCTCCCCCCTTCACTCTCTGGTACAAGTCCTAAAGGTGCAAAACTTACTATTCAGCATAAACAGAATTAGACTATTAGGGTTAAAAGCATCATATAGTCAGCCCAGGACACTGTGGGAATGCACAAGCAAGTTCTGCAGGCATCTCTGTCTCTTGTGCTGTGTTCCAGAGTGTGTGTTTGTCAGATCCCAGATTGCAGATAAGAGTTAACAGATGAGCAGCCAGCAGTTGCAGGCCTTTGCAGTGTGTGACTGGCCTGTTGTGCTCCCTCCCTGTGCCCAGGTTCCGGCAGTGCTGTGAGCAAGCCTACCTGATCCTGCGCAAGCACGGCAACCTACTTATTACGCTCTTTGCACTGATGCTGACTGCAGGGCTGCCAGAGCTCACCTCTGTCAAGGACATCCAGTATCTCAAGGTACAGTAAGAGCTACAGCTCAGCAGGACTCAGCATTTTTCCAGGATGTGATTTTTTTGATTCTAAGATAAATACATTTTCATTGTTTTTCATTTCTGTGAAGATTTCCACACAGTCCTTGAAGTTTTCTTTTTCAGCTCTATAGGACAAGGCCTGTAGTCAGGCCTAGTGCTCAGAGAATGAGTTCAGGATCTGTGCATCTTAAATGCAGTCATCTCAGGGGTATTTTACATCTTGGCTCATGCACAAGCATAGAGCTGGAAAGGTGAAAATAATTTGCTTCATTCTTTTTCAGTTTTATCTTTAAACCCAGGAAGATTTATTATTTAAACCCATTGATGTATTGCTCAATGAGTAGTAAGCAGAAAAAGTGTCAAAGGAGAACAAAACACACTGTGGCTTGTGTTGAAAGGTGAAGGAGCCTTTCACTGTGCATTTTAAAATTCCTAACAGTCTTTGTTTCCCTGTTGCCTTAGGACTCCCTGGCCTTAGGGAAGAGTGAGGAAGAAGCACTAAAACAGTTCAAGCAAAAGTTTGATGAAGCTCTGCGGGAAAGTTGGACTACTAAAGTGAACTGGATGGCTCACACTGTCAGGAAGGATTACAGGTCCTAGGACATGCTAGCATTTGCACTAAGCTGAAGGTTACCTTGATAAGTGTTTGTAAAGGGTTTCTGTGGTATGGACCAACCAAACTTCAGGAAGCACTGGGACAATGCTCTCAGGCACAGGGTGGTTCTTGGGGAGCCCCACACAGGGCCAGCAGTTGGACTCTGATCCTGATGGGTCCCTTCCAGCTCAGCACATTCTGTGATTCTATGAAATGATCCAAACCAAGAAAGGAAACGACAGTGAGAACAAATGGACTGAAATAATTCCTGAGTCTTTTGCACTCTGCTTCTGAATGCTTGATTCCAAGACTGTGTCTACAGTTAGTGAACATCCTGGATAATCAGTTCCTGCTGACTTTGCACGCTGAGAGCTACTAGGCATTTTTAAAAATTCTTTGGTACTTCATGGAGGTGTAAATATTTGTTTTTATACGTTAGGGTAATGTGCTCTAACATATCCTCAGGAGGTTTGAAGACCTCTGGCAGAACTGTTCTTCATTTAAAGTTAGGACTTGAAGAGTAAATTTTTTTTTTTATATCCTAATCTGGCTAAAAAATGAGTGTATTGTGTATATTTTTCATATGACCTCTGCCCTACTGGCACAGATGCATTAATTCTACTGTAAATAGCAACCATGGTATCACTGTACTGCAGGGAGCTGCTTCGTGTCTGTGCTGCTGCTGAAGGAAGGGTGGGGGAGCCCTGACAGATGTGATGCAGCATCCAGATGTTCAGGGGTTGCACAGCTCTGTTCCTCTGACTTAACACACAAAAGAAGCCCTTCAGAAGGAGGAAGGTGAGGCCAATTCCAAACGTGCCTGAGAATCCCTCGTTGGTTACAGTCTCCCACTCAGCCTCTGGGACTTTGCCTTCAGCTCCCAGAGAGGCACAGTTTGGTTTGGTTCCAGCAGGAAGCTCCTTCCAGCCTTACACTGAAATTCCCATCTCAGATCAGTCCTACATTCCCTGTGAAATGTACTGACCTATGTAAGGGATGTTCTCATTGAAATAAACAACACAAAGTGATTTTTAAAGCATGCATACCAAAAACCCCAGCTGGTTGGAGAAGCAAGAGTTGATGGGGAAAGATCATTCCACAGAACACCAATGCAGTCACTGATCTTCTCTCTCTATTTATTAAAAGCTTGCAGGAATGTTGCTTTACTGAGATATATATGTTGAAGATGGTTGCTGAAGAAACTGGATTTGTTTTAATTTATTTAGTGAGGTACCAGGCTTTTAGGTGCTTACATGGAGAGCAAATTTGTTATGTGCAATAGGGAACTGCTGGTTAAAAGATGTAACAAACTGTTCCTGGACATCAGCAAGAGAGGTTTAACTACTGCCTGTTCTCCAAGGAACACTGGTAGCTCTTGATTCTTGTGGACATTTGAAAGAGATTAAACATATATATTTACTTTTTGACTAAACAATTGTTCTGCATAGAAATGTTGGATGATGTATGAATTTAATTAAAGTAGGTTTTACTTTGTTGAGAGTGTTTTGCTTTTGTTGTTTTGGGGTTTCTGTGTTTATTTTAAAGGTTAGGAATTTACCTGGAGTCAGTTCTGTGTAGGGCATTGATTCTCTTCTCCTCACCCTATGGGTTATCTCTCAGAAAAGACTTCTACTTCTAGAATATTGTAAAAGTAACAAGTGCTACATGGGTTGGTTTTGTTGGGTTTAGGGCTGTTTTTATAATATACAGCATAGTAGCATTTCAAGTGTGCCATGTTCTTTTTTAAATTATTATTTCTACAGCAGATAGCAAGAAAGTTAAAAAGAAACTGCATTGCAGGTGACAGCTCTGAAAAAAGTAATGACATCTTCAGGTAATTCACAGCAGGTGACTGTGCATAAGGAGGGTTCCTGGACACGTGGGAAGAGCACTTGAACATCTCTGGCCTTGCTGAGGGAGACATCAGCTTTTCAGGAGTGTGAGGTGAAGTTGGCAAGTGGCCCTTGGCTGCCTGGGGCTGGTGTGGACGGGCTCTGGCAGGAGGGAGCACAGTGGCATCTCCATTTCCTTTATTTCCTTGGCTCTGAGGGCAGCTGGGTCCCACCTCAGGCTCCCCTCTGTGCCTCAGGCTCCTCTCTGCTCCCCTCTGTTCCCCTCTGTGCCCCTTCCCTGCCTCCAGCACCACCAGGGCATTGCACTGAGTCCAGAGGGGATTTTGGATGCGACTTCTATGCAGGTTATAAAAGTACCTGAGATGGTGAGACAATCCCCTTGAGGAGTGTTTAGAGGTGATTAGGAAATGCTGCTTCTGCTCAGTGTTTGTGTTGGTTAATAGCCCTTCAATGGCTGTGTTGTGTTTGCTTGTCTTTACTTTCTCTGTGTTTACTCTTGGCAATTAATTAACAAGAATGGGAAAGGAAAGTTAGAGCCGAGTTAAACGGTCTATTTTTGTGTTTGGCAGCAAAGACAATGAAGTGTTTTCCTCCTGTGAATTATCTTCGAATAGCTGAGAAGAGATTCCATCCCACAGCAATGCTTCCCAGGCTGACCTCTCAGGGCTGAACCTGCAGGAAGCAGCATTTACCAGGTCACCAAGGCTGATTTTGTGATAGCTTCACGTTAAGTTGTGAGCAGTGTCCTGGTTTGCTGAATTGTATTAGTAAAAAGATCACCACTCTCCCTGGTTTTCATCATACTTGCTACAGCCTGTGGCATACAGACTTTCATTCAGAAAACAAACAAATAAATAAATGAACTTTGTGAAAAGTTAAAGGAGACTTTGACACTTTGTCGTCCAAGACTGGATTTTGGCACATCAGTCCATTGATTGTTTCTGTAGTTTCCTCACAATATCCAGCTCTAATACTAAATTGGTACATTAATTGGGGCTGATTTGGAACATATTATTTTAAATCAGTTTCTGAATTCACAAGACATCGAATGGTTAGATTATAATAAGAGAATTTAAAGAGTTTGTGTTGAATCTTCAGTTCACGTGGTCTCGTGTTAATTACCTTTCTTTGTATATGTCCACTGAAAAAATGACTTTTCCTTCTCAAGGCCTTCATTGTATCTGGCAGAGGGGAAAGCTGCCTGGGCTGCTTTAAAAACCACAGCTGAAATTTGGTATATGCAGTGTATAAATGATCTTTATTTGTTCTGGTTTATTACTGATTGCATGATTACTTGATGGGTTTGCTTTCTACCTTGAATCTTTTATTTTGTGACAGACGGTGACAACTGCTGATTTCACACTCCTGCTTGTCCTGTCTTGGATTTCCAGGGAAGGAGCTCCCATGGCTTTGCCCCTCAGCTGGATTCTAGTCATTTTACCAAACAAAAAATGGAACAGCTCCAAAAGAGGAGTGGGAAGGACAGAAAGTCCTTTTGCCTATGGACTTGTTACTTTGGAATTTAGGAAAAGGAGAGATGAAATGAAGGTCCAAATGTCCCAGCCTCTGTTCTTCTGCTTGGCTAAATAAAAAACTCTTAATGGCTGTGGGAGACTAAGTCTGTTTAGCCTGTTCCCTACCAAAGAGCAAGGAATTAATCCTGCATATAGATGGGAGGAAAAGGTGCATGCTGCTGGACTTGGGACCATCTGTTCCTGAGGCTCCTCACCTGTTCCCTCACCTCTGCTTGGGAATTCCACAGTGGTAAAGTCTTTGTACACCTGGAGTTTAATGCCACCCAGCCCTGCCCCAGAGCCTTGGCCTGGTGTCTGCAGCTGTTCTACGCTGTTTGAAGAACTGCTTAAAAATACAGGTCAGGCTTTAAGAGCTCAAAGAAGGCTTAAATACTTTGTGAGTTGTGATTGTTGTTGTCCTTCCAAGGCAAGGTGCAGGATCACAAGTGAGATACCAAAAACCTGTGCAAGTTTGGAAATTCTAGGAGGGAGTTGGGATGTGAGCTGCAATCCTTGTGGCCAGGACAGCTTTTAGAAGCCCCTTTCCCCCATAAAGTTGCTTCTCAGAGGTAGTTAATTTTGAAATAAAACTTTTAATATTCCAGACCACAAATAACACTGAAGCAAACAAAGGCACTGCAAGTGGCTCTGCATGTATTCGTCACGCTCACGTTTGCAGCCCAATGGGATAATCTTTGTTTCCTTGAGAGGAGAGTGAAGGCTCTAGAGAATATTTCTGAAACAATTCCCTATCCTTAACAGCTGAGAAATGTTTAGGTTACAGCTCTGTTTAGTGGGTTTGTGCTGGTTAAATGAGTGATGGGTACAGACTGAACTGCGGGGCGGCTGCGCGGAGCCGTCATCCCAACGGATCCAGCTCTGAGTTTGGGATGTGCTCAGGGCTCCAGAGCTTCCATGCTGGGATCTGTCAGAACTCAGTGCATCCCTCTGGGTGTCCAGAGTTGCTGGGACCCTGCCAGGGGGCTCAGAGACCCTGGCACACAGCCCAGAACACCTGGGGATTTGATTGTGACCCGTGGAGCAAATTACCAGCTTTGTATGGAGACCTGAAAGCCACAGAAGTTTAAATAATGTAATAATAAAATTATCACAGGATGAAAAGGTAGATTTTGGGATTTTAGAATGGGGGTTTTGGGGACAAGATGGAGGAACTTGGGTGTGTCCAGTCCTTCTTCTTCTCTATCTCCATCTTCTGCTGTGATGGTGGCACTTTGGGATTGGTTTAGAGTAGAAGCTCACTGTCTAACACAGGTGATAGGTATTGGAAAGTAATTGCAAACATGTTATCTGTAGTTTGTAGTATAAAGAGATAACACCGCCCCAGGGGCAGGCAGAGTGCCTGGAACTGTCCTGCTGAGCGGACCTCGGCTGGGCAGGAGAAAAATTTTATAGATAAGATACAATAAACAACTTTAAGAACGAAAACTGAAGAACTCCAGCTCGTTCTTCGGACACACGGGCCGAAACGGAGACTTTTCACACATCTTGGGGCTGCAATTAACAACAAAACTCCCGAGAGGGATCTGTCATCCCGATGGGTTTGGATGCTCTCAGGGCCCCAGAGCCTCCATCTCGGGATCAATCATCCCGATGGATCCAGCGCTGGGTTTGGATGGTCTCAGGGCCCTGGAGCCTCCATCCTGGGATCAGTCATCCTGATGGATCCATCACTGGGTTTGGATGCTCTCAGGAGCCTCCATGCCCATCATGCTGATGGATCCAGCGCTGGGTTTGGATGCTCTCAGGAGCCTCCATGCCCATCATGCTGATGGATCCAGCGCTGGGTTTGGATGCCCTCAGGGCCCCGGAGCCTCCATGCCCATCATCCTGATGGATCCAGCGCTGGGTTTGGATGCCCTCAGGGCCCCGGAGCCTCCATCTCGGGATCAATCATCCCAATGGATCCAGCGCTGGGTTTGGATGCTCTCAGGGCCCCAGAGTCTCCATGCCCATCATCCTGATGGATCCAGCGCTGGGTTTGGATGCTCTCAGGGCCCCAGAGTCTCCATGCCCATCATCCTGATGGATCCAGCGCTGGGTTTGGATGCTCTCAGGGCCCCAGAGTCTCCATGCCCATCATCCTGATGGATCCAGCGCTGGGTTTGGATGCTCTCAGGGCCCCGGAGCCTCCATGCCCATCATCCTGATGGATCCAGCGCTGGGTTTGGATGCTCTCAGGGCCCCGGAGCCTCCATGCCCATCATCCTGATGGATCCAGTGCTGGGTTTGGGATGCTCTCAGGGCCCTGGAGCCTCCATCCTGGGATCAATCATCCTGATGGATCCAGCGCTGGGTTTGGGATGCTCTCAGGGCCCCGGAGCCTCCATCCTGGGATCAGTCATCCTGAGGGATCCAGCACTGGGTTTGGATGCCCTCAGGGCCCCAGAGCCTCCATGCCCATCATCCTGATGGATCCAGCGCTGGGTTTGGATGCCCTCAGGGCCCCGGAGCCTCCATCCTGGGATCAATCATCCTGATGGATCCAGCGCTGGGTTTGGATGCTCTCAGGAGCCTCCATGCCCATCATGCTGATGGATCCAGCGCTGGGTTTGGGATGCTCTCAGGAGCCTCCATGCCCATCATCCTGATGGATCCAGCGCTGGGTTTGGATGCCCTCAGGGCCCCGGAGCCTCCATCCTGGGATCAGTCATCCTGATGGATCCAGCGCTGGGTTTGGATGCTCTCAGGGCCCTGGAGCCTCCATGCCCATCATCCTGATGGATCCAGCGCTGGGTTTGGATGCCCTCAGGGCCCCGGAGCCTCCATCTCGGGATCAATCATCCCGATGGATCCAGCGCTGGGTTTGGATGCCCTCAGGGCCCCGGAGCCTCCATCCTGGGATCAATCATCCTGATGGATCCAGCGCTGGGTTTGGATGCCCTCAGGGCCCCGGAGCCTCCATCCTGGGATCAATCATCCTGATGGATCCAGCGCTGGGTTTGGGTGCCCTCAGGAGCCTCCATGCCCATCATCCCGATGCATCCAGTGCTGGGTTTGGATGCCCTCAGTGCCCCGGAGCCTCCATCCTGGGATCAGTCATCCTGATGGATCCAGCGCTGGGTTTGGATGCTCTCAGGGCCCCGGAGCCTCGGTGCCGCTCAGCAGGGCAGGGCAGCGCTGTCGTAGTGGTCCAGCAGGCTGTGTGCGATGAAGGCGCGCTGCGAGTGCAGGGTGCCGCAGGGCCGGCAGAGCAGGATCTCGCAGCTCGGGCACATCCTCCCCGAGCGCCGCGGGGCCCCGGGCTGCGGCAGCGGGCACGGCTCCTCCTGCGGCCGCCGGCAGCCCCTCCTGTGCCAGCACCGCCGCGGCTCCTCCGCCAGCGGGCTCCGGCCCTGCGGGCTGCAAGGACACACACACACAGGTGACACTCAGCCCGTTGCATGGATTCGGGCAGCAGAAGCATTAATGAGTTCAGAAATTGTTAGATTTATCGACCCTTCCAGAGGGCATACCTGTGACACCCTACGAGTGGGTGCCGTGTGTGGCCACCTGGGATGGACAGCAAAAAGGAGAGTCTGGCTCTGGTGCTGTGGTGGCAGTGACAAGCTGTTAGTTTTAGAGCACAGAATTATTGAAGGACTATGAACAAGAATTATGAATGATTATGAACAGAATTATTGAATGATTATGAACAAAACCATAAAAGAGTGGCATCTGCTACGGGTAGGAGCTGATGCCTACCTGTACTCCTAACGGGGTAGGAGCTTCAACGTGCAACTCTTCTGTGCATGACTGTGGCATGAGCCTCGTGTGTTTGCATGAAGACAAGCTCCACAGAGCTCTGTGTCTGACCCCACGCTGCCCTACAGCATCACAAAGGTTCTTGTCCCACTTGTGTGCACCAGCAATGCACATCTGTCGCAGACATCCTTTCACTAAAAATCCTTTCTTTGTGATTTTCCCTTCTGGGAAGCTGATGCCCCAGAAAAAGAATGTAAGCAATTGTTATCTGCTGCTGTGGAATGCAACAGGTGCATCTGTGATTGGGCCATCTTGGATGTTTACAATTAATTAATGGCCAATCAAGGACTGAGCTCTCTCTGGGACAGTGTCGGAGAGAGCTCCTTTGATATCATTCTTTCTTTTCTATTCTTAGCTTAGCCAGCCTTCTGAGGAACCTTTCCTTCTATTTCTTTTTAGTATAGTTATAATGTAGTATATATATATCATAAAACAATAAATCAAGCCTTCTGATCATAGAATCAACATTCTGGTCTCTTCCCTCACCTGCAAACCCTTGTGACCACAGTCACACACACCAATGTGGCCAGTAAAGCCATCACTGGCCTTGGCCAGAGAGGGAAGAGCTGAAAGGAAAGCTCTCCTGATGAAATTATTCACCCTTCTGTTCTACCTACACAGTCCCTGGCAGAGCCCATGGATCAGGGCTGCCTGCAGAGATGGTCTGGTTTGGCTGCACCGCTGTGAAGGCTCTGTGAGCCCCGATGGCTGGAATGCATTTCAAGCCCACTGCCATGCAGTGTGTCTGCAGGAGCAGATCCAGTAAAGTCTGAAGGCTGACTCTCCCTCACTAACATGGGAGTACCATAGGAGCTTACTACATTACTCCTCACTTTTAATTTTTTTTTTCTTTTATCTCAAACTGGGGAAAATCCATATTTATCATAAGGATGAATGTTCAGAAAACAAGCTTTTACTGTTTCAATTATATTTGTCTGGCCTCCTGAATGTGCTCTTCAGTCAAATTATGAACAGCAGACAACATTTCACAGCAGTAATTCACTTCTTGGGTGTTTGGCTATGTTTCTAGCCCAGTTCCTCAGCAGAAAAATCCCAAAACCAAGCCCTTGGTATTCATTGTGCTGCAATTAGATCAGAGGGAAAAATCTGGCTCTCATGTTCATTTCTTGCTAGTGTATTTTAATCTTCTGTGGAGCCTGTAACCAGCTGCTGTGGCTTTCAAGGCTAATGCAGTTAGCTGAGTAATTGTGGAGACTTGCGTGCACTTCCTGCTAAGACGGTAATTTCAGGATAATTACCAAAGACAGACTCCTTTTAGGAGATCTGTGAGGAAAACAGCTCTTGGATGACAAAAGACACTTTTTGGAAACCCCTCCTTGATCTTAGCATACACTCAGTATACTTCATGTTAAGGAAGAAAAATACCAGGGAGAAAGAGCCAAGAAAAGAATTTCAAATCCCATTAGAATGATTATGATAACTCAAAACCAATACATTCACAAAGCAGTAAGCTCTAAGTAATTTTTGCTTTGCTTACTTTGGTTAAAAAAATGAATTGTTATTATTTGTTTGTCTTTCTGTTTAATTTCCCTTTTTCTCCTTTTAACTGGAAAGAGTAAGTATAAAGGCTCTATTGCAGCAACACAGGCATTAATTATGAATTTTCAGATATTTAGTATCATTAACTTTGTTGAACAGTGATTTTTGCTGCTGCCCATGCATTGACATATTCCACTGCACCCTAGAGTTACCGCTCTGGTGCAACAACATAATTTTTAATTTTTTTTTAAAGTTACTGCTGGAAACAGTGGGGTTGCCCCAGTGCTAGTGCTGGTGTGTCTACCTGGAGAAACAGAGATGCTGCCCCTGCTAATCTCCTGCTTGAGGCATAGGGAAATGGATATTAGACAAACACACTGACACACAAGACTTGGAGAAGTTAATTTCATCTCCAGTGCTGCCAGAGACTTAACAGTTTCTAGCTCAAGTTGTTCAATTAGCCTCTGTTTCCTTGCTTGTGAAATGGTTAATCCAATGGAGGTGACAAGGTGTCTGTGGCTCTTCCAAAGCTGCTCTGGAAATGCTCTAAAAAATTTCTTGTTTGAAAATGTATGCAAAATATAATCTTGGATGTACTTACAATTTATTTTTGGGAGACCCAGAGAAGAGGCTCAGTCGAGCAAATCTCTTCTTGAAGAGCCGCTCTCGCTTTTTCCGGCCGTGCTTCCCGTCGCCTGCGCTTTCTTCTGTCAGTTCCTTCTTTCCTTTGTGCCAGCTCGTTTTATCTGTCATACCAGCAGCACCTGGAAGCAGAAGTCTGAGTGTGAAAACCTCTGCTTTGCTGGGTTGTACCTGGTGAAGTCTGGATCTGCTGCTCTGCAGACCTGAGAGGGTCCCGGGCACGCAGGAGCTCAGTGGAGATCACTGCTGCTTTCCATCAGATGGAGCAAATACCTGCTCTGAAAAATCCTGCAGGCACCAAGTGACTCTGGATAGCCTTGCTCTGTTCCGGATAATTATGGAAAGTGGGCTTGGACATTAAATAGAATGAATATTTCCCTCTGCATGCTCTCTTTGGTGACTGAGGAGTTCCTTACACCGAGAGCAGAGGCAGGTCGAAGAGCAGGAGCTCTGGGCAGGGACCAGGAGCAGTGAAACAAATGGGAGATGGAACAAACGCTGCCAGGCAAAAAACAGACCCCTGGAAAGATGAAGAACCAACTGGGGACTTTAGTTAAGGCTTGGAAATTGTTTCCTTTTTCTTTTGATAAAGCAGTTGATTAGCCCGCATTTCCGCGTTGCGATGCTTTGTCTCCAAGAATTATCCCTTTGGCCTCTCTGATCGAATTAGTGCCTCTGCTCCACATCTCATATTTGGTAATTGCATTAACTTTTGGTTGCTTGGCTTGGAGGGTCATGCTCCCCCCCCCCTCTGTCTGCTGTCTTGTTCCTGCCTGCTACAAGTATTTCCCACAAATCTTCTAAATGAAACCACACAAAGCTCGTAGGCTTAAAAACAAAATTGGCAACCATATTTAACTTTTCTTCTTTTACTCTTCTTCTCCTTCTTCCTCAGCCCCTCACAGATTTTTAAGCAGAGTTCCCTGTACCCACTTTTTACCATAGGAACACACACAGGCAGGAGGGACTGAGCCTCACTGTGCAAATGCTTGGCAGGATCACAGCTGCAAAGTTTTCAAAATTAGCCATTAATGCACATTAATAAGGAATGTAAATCCCTTGAAGGAGCACAGAGCATCACACCTTGCTACTCAGGCTTGGTAATGAGCCACCCAGGGTTTTAACAGAGCCCAGGTAAACTGGACCTGGATCTCTCAGAGAAATGGCAGAAAAGACAATTTATGAGAGAAATTACAAAGGCTTCACTGACCTGTAAAAGGAAATCATAACTACAGCACTGATTTGCTGTGAAGGAATGAAGTTGTGAGTGAAAGAAAATTACGCACCCCACGCATTTGTCACAAATTAAAACCTCAACCCCACAGACTTGAGGTTTTAATTTGTGACAAAATGATCTGCAAATGCAAGGCCCATTGTGGGCAAGCAGTGGTGCTGAGGGGAAGCTCTGCAGAACAGAGCACCTGTAATAAAGGCACAGCTGGGCAGGACCATCATTACTGCTGAGAGGTGAGCTGCAAGGGCTGGGTCGTTCACTGCCAATTCCACTTTG
The DNA here is from genome assembly GCF_035770615.1 of Melospiza melodia melodia. Taxonomy (NCBI): domain Eukaryota; kingdom Metazoa; phylum Chordata; class Aves; order Passeriformes; family Passerellidae; genus Melospiza; species Melospiza melodia. The sequence goes on along the minus strand of NC_086205.1, from coordinate 5,722,779 downwards.
CCAAAAAGCCAAGAGAAGAAAACAAGCCAATTAAAGTAAACATGTAGAACTTGGTGACAAATGATTGAGGATACTTAGAACAGATATTTTCTTAATCCTTTCAGGCAGTAGTTTCTGAAAAATTGTACTTTGCACATGTATAGTGTTTCATTTTTCTTTTAAAGATGAATTTGTCGGACTGTGCTGAGTTTCCAGTGTCATAGATTTGATGATTTAGGGGGAATTCCTCCTACATTTTGTTTAAGTGCATTGCCAGATCAGAAGATGTGAAAATGCAGCATTTGAATAATTGATTTATTTGCCTTGCTTTTCTTCTCTGCTTAAATCTTGTGAAACTTAATTACCATTGCTTTCTTTAAACCAATTAACCGCTCTCACCTTTCTTATTTGGCACTAATGGTGTTTTGTTTTGTGAGCCAAAGTAACCAGGACCAGTGTTACTGTGGCTGGCCCTGAGATTTATTTTATTTTATCCACAAACCTATGGATTACATGATGACTCTTCTGAGTGGGGATCCTGCTTGCAGATCTGGGAGCAAATACATTTCCCTCAGGTGAAGATCACGTAACAGCAGCACAGAACGTTTTTGGGAGCCTCAGTGTTCCATCTCCAGGCTGTCCCTGGATAGTTAGCAGCAAGCTCTGGCACCTGCAGGGCTCCAGATGCAGAACTGATTTCCACTGCTGATGGCTGTAGGTGAATTTCACTCTGGAACACCCTCAGCAGTGTGTTGGTGGCTCTGAAACTGCCCTCATAGGCAAAACTGTGCTTCGGAACAAAATACCAATTATGGATGGGGTAAAACCCCAACAATTTGCAAAGCAAACTGGTTTTCCATACCCAGCAGGGGCAGGCTGAAGATGCTGGCAGCTATTTTCCATAAGTGGAGCATTTCCACAGCCATCTCTCCAGCTGCCACAGCCCTGATCCTGCTGTTACCAAACAGAATAAGGGGAAAACCTTTGTGGCCGTGCAAGCAGACAGAGCAAAGGATGCCAGACAGGAAAGGAGCTCTGGAGAGAGGAAAATAGCTGAACAGCAACTGGGGGACAATTTCTGATTCAGTTCTGTGACTTCAGTGGAATTCTAGCTGTTTGAACTCATTCTGGTGGTATTGGTTTGCCGCCACAGGGTGTCTCTGCATCTCTTCCAACACCAGAGGCTTTGGTGGCCTTTAATGGCATTCTGCAAGCTCCAGGGAACGCGGGGCTAAAGGAAATGTCCCCCAGGTCAGATGGGGATTTTCCTCAGCATCATGAGCCTTCTTGGATCGGAATGGTGATGCCTTCATTAGCTGGTAGGAAATTCTCTTTTTAGCAGCTGCAGTGCAGTGATGTTGTTTAATTTGGTTTGGAGAACTCTGTGGTGCTGCTCTGGAGGAAGCCGTGGCCAGATGATGTGGGGCACTGTGAGCCTCAGCTGATTCTGCACTGTGCTCACAAGGGCTGGGGTGTTTTCCCTGTAGTGGAACACTTCTGCTAATTTCTGATTTCTCATTTTCCTGATTGCCATTTCACCTTTATGCTTGCGTGCATATTTTCTGTTCCCCTTCAATCAGGAAAAATCTGCCATGGGGCCAGCACAAACACTGTGCCATTTGCTCTGGATAGTTTGTGTAATAAAGCATTTCAATGGGTTGGGTTTGGACTCTTCCAGGTTTTTGGTTTTGGGTTTTTTTTTTTGTTTTTTTTTTTTTTTGTTGTATTTTTGGTTTTTTTGTTTTGTTTTGTTTTTTGTTTTTTGTTTTTTGTTTTTTTGTTTGGTTTTTTTGGTTTTTTTGGTTTTTTTTTTTTTTTAGACTTGTGAGCTTTGTTCTGGCACCAGCACTTGTTCCACCCTGCATGTAATAATGACTGGAAGTGGTGAGAGCACAGGAAGGGCAGGAAGGTCTCTCTGTCCCAGAAGCTCCTGGCCTCACAGGCCAGCCATGACTTGTCCCTTTCTCAATATCCAGGTGTGGCTCGGGTTTGAAGATGAGGGTGAGGATGTCCCTGGTAGCAGGAGGTGTTTGGTGTCAGCCTGAGTGTGGGCGCTGCTGTGGCACCACACAAATAATATAAATATATCATATAAACAATCATATATATCATGTATGGTACAAATGTATCTTTGTCTAGGATATCTGAACAGTAAACTCTGCTTGGGAGGGAAAAGTTATGGAGGAATTCCAGATGAGCTAAGTAATCTGTGGGTGGATGAAGCTCAAAGGGAGTTGGGAATCTCCTGATTGTCATCAGGGTGTGCCAAATGGTTGAAACTCCATCTTTACATAGACAAAATACAGTTTGAAGTGTTTTCTGCTTCCATCAGGAAAAGTTTCTATGGCCAGGCTCTCATGAGTGTGATGTGTGAGCAAAAAACCTGAGGCTGGAAGTGCTGCCCAAAGTGACATTTATTCATTCATGCAGATAATTGGCTCCAGCACAGGAGACAGAATGCAGGGGCAGGGGGTATGAGGAGTGTCTAATTCAGCGAGTAAACTCTCAGGCAGCAGAGGAGAAGGGAGAGGGGCTCCTGTGACTGTCACTGAGAGTTCCCTGTTTCCCCAAGGAGCTGGATCCCTCCAGAGCCGACAGCCCATGGCTCACACCTGAGTCAGGCTCTGGCGACACCTGAGCCTGCCTTTGGCAATAGCTGAGTGTCCTGATGGGTGATGTCACATTCCCTGGCCACATTCTGCATGAAAATACCCAGCTGGTCGATAACAAGCTGAGAAATGGGGCTTGATGCCTTGCTCACCCCCAGTAGCTGTGCTGCCTTTGCCTATTGCTTTGAGGAACAAATCACCTTCTCTTAGATTTCCACATCAGAAAACACAGATTTGATCTGATGACACTGTTGCCCTTTATTCCCAACAGGCACCCCAAGATTTGAGGTCCAGGCACTTAGCAAAGCTGCTTGCACTGGTTTGAATGGCCAGCGCTGGCTCCACTGACAGCCACAGAAAATCAGTGAAGGCAGCAACAGGTGAAGCATCTTTTTATAGGTGAATCATTGGGGCAGCAGTGTTAAATGCCACTGCTTGAAAAGCCACGCTGACTTTGTCATTCCTTCCCCTGTGTTTAGAGCACGGGAAGGCCTCGGTTTGGCTGCAGAGGAGCCTGTGCTGTTTCAGAGTTTCAGCTCTGCCAGGGCAATGGGCACGCCCGGGAGGGTGAGGCTGCATGGACAGAAGGTGGGAAGCTGTGCTTCCTCTGAGACACAACCTTTCCACAGTCAGTGCCTGACCCGGTAGCTTATCTGTCTCTGGACTCGCTCTGTGGATGAAAGGACACGCACGGCAGCGTGGGATGGAGCGGCAGCACCTTCCGTCATCCTTCTCCTTTTCAAGGGTGTTTCCTTCTGGGTGGTTAGACAGGCACCCAGCGGTGTCCGTCTGTCCCGCAGGCTGAGCGAGCCCATCCCCGTGCCACACCCGGCGCTGTCCCCGGGCAGGAGGAGGGTGTGGAGGGGCGCTGCGAGCCTCGCCCCGCTGCCGGGCTGTGATGCGAGGCGCAGGCATGCTCAGTAGCCGGTGCCTACCCCTCCTCTCCCAACAACACCGCCTGCAACAGTAGGAGCCGGCTGGCAGCAGGCGCGGAGCCGAAAGCCATCTTTGCTGGAGAGGGAGCAGCGCTGCCCGCAGCCCCCGCTCGCCATGTGAGTAGCGGGCACAAGGCTGGCACCGCACCGGGGATGGACACGGCCGGGGGTGGGCACGGGGCAAGGATGGACAGGGCTCGGGGATGGACACGGGTCGGGCGTGGGCAAGGATCAGGGATGGACACATGGCAGGGATGGACAAGGATCAGGGATGGACACAGGTCGGGGGTGGACGAGGATCGGGTGTGGACGCATGGCAAGGATGGACACGGCCAGGGATGGACAAGGACCGGGGATGGACACATGGCAAGGATGGGTCGGGGGTGAACAGGGGCTGGGCGGGGATGAACAAGGACCGGGGATGGACACACGGCAACGATGGACACAGGGCGGGGATGCACACGGCCGGGCATGGACACACGGCAATGATGGCCACGGCCGGGGCTGGACACATGGCAAGGATGGACACGGCCGGGGATGGAAGAGGACCGGGGATGGACACACGGTAACGATGGCCACGGCCGGGGATGGAAAAGCGCCGGGGATGGACACACGGTAACGATGGCCACGGCCGGGGCCGGGGCGCTGCCAGGGCGGGGGCTCGGCAGGTGCCGCGCTCGGAGCTGCGGCAGCACCGCCCGTCGGAGCCGCCGCTGCTGCTGCACCTGAGCGCACGGATGGGCTCTCCCCGTGTCTGTCCAGCGGCCCAGGGGTTACTGGCACGTTTCTGGTAGGATTCACGCTGAGAAGGGAAGGCTGGGCCGAGATCCTCAACAGGTTCGAGCCAGGGTGGTTCGATAGCATGAGTCACCGGCGCGGCTGCTCCCGGCACACGGGTCCCGTTTGCTGTCCGTGTTTAATGAAACGCTCTCTGGCAGACGGGAGCTGTCTGATCAGGCCAGCCTCACCTCCTCCAGTGCCTATGGCTTCCTGTCAGCAGTGCTTGGTGGTAATCTGCTCCTTCTTGCTCCCATCTCTCCAAATTCCTGCTCCAAGTTTTCACACGGAGCATTAATGGCAGCGTTAGCGTTCTCTGCTAGGCAGCGATGAAACCCCCAAAGTGCATTCTGAAATCAGAAGTGTGCTGAGGTGAAGAGGAATTGATCAGACCCCTGTTCATTCACAAAAGGGTTCAGGCAGCTGAAGGCATCATTTTACTATTGCCTCAATTCATTGACCCTGAGGGAGAGCCCAGGAGGATGTCTCACACAAACAGTCATTTGTGCTGGTACTGGGTGATCCTGCAAGGGCTGGAGCTGGGGTGATTCAGAGAACATGAGGAGTGCAGGGAATCTGTGATTAAATCGCTTTAAAAATATTTCTAATAACCAACTGTTCTTCAGGAGGCATTTTCAAAATAGAGCCTGCAGTCACATATTCTGAAATGTTAGCTTTTGTCTTTAATGCTGCTTCCTATATAATATCTCAGACAAGAAGCTTTTGTCCATGTTGTCCAAAACATTTCTAAAGCAAGGAACCCTTTGGAATTCAAAAAACCACTTTCTAATAGAAGATTCCTTCTGCAAACCCCCAAGCCTGTCAGTTGAAGCCAGTTCATTGTAGGCTCCTGTTGCCTGGCTGTGTTTCTGTTGAGCCAGATGATGACATCAAACACTTTTATTTGTACGTGAGCTGTTCTTCAATGATTAATATATGAGTTTGCTGCTGCAGTTTTGTACAATCTGAGCTGCTCTGACACTAAGCAATAATCAGATGATGTTTAACATAACCTGTGTGTGTGTCAGTCTTGGTGTATGTAGGTTTTTCATGAGAGTATTTGTATATTAAGTAGAAAGGGTGGTACTGATATAACTGTGGCAGTGCTGGGCTCCTGCTGGGCTGTCCAGACCTGCCCTGGCACTCAGGCTGCTCTGGCTGGGATAAAGATCTCCTGCCCTGGGCCAGGTGCCAGCCCCACCCAGCCCTGTGCTGTCCCCTGCAGCAGGGTTTGCTCAGGAAGGTACAGGGCTGTGCTGACCTATTCCCAGTTTCCAGCTCAGGAAAAGGTCTCCAGCTTGGGGAGTGCCTGAGCCTCGGGGGAGTTCTCTGTATTTCATGTTTGTTTTGTGCTCTCAGTAAGGTGGCCGTGCTCAGTTTGTGGTGTTTGGGGCTCTGCAGAGTGTGGCAGCAGCTCCCTGTTGGTTTGGAGCTGACACGGAGCAGGCTCTGCCTGACCTCACTCTCATTTTGGAACCCAGAGAACAGCATTCCTTATTTGCTCTGTTTTCTGTGGCCCGTGGCTGTGTGTCAGCCCAGCAGAGCTGCCTGATCCACATCAGGTGGGGATCTGTGCCTGTGGCCTCTCTCAGCGAGCACAGCCCAGGGCAGGTGGGATCCACCCAGGTAACAGAACTTCCACCTTTGTGCGGGCAGAGCAGGGGGAGCTGCAACATCAATGAAATGAAATGGAAGGAGAAGGACATAAAAAGTGTTTAAAGCAAGAACAGGGAGAGGTCAGACCTGCCAGGAGAGCTGGGAAGGTTGTTCCAGGTGTGAGGCAGAGCACACAAACTCATTTGGAGATGTGAGAAGCGGTGAAGGACAAAATGGTGCCCAGAGCTGAGGTGCTCCTGGGCTCTGTTCCTGGCTGGAAAACAGGCCAAGAGCAGCAGGTGAAGGGGTGGCTTTGTCTCCTTTACAACGGCCACAGAAAAATGCCCATCACTTGTTTTTAAAAGTTTAATAGTAATGAAATGGTTATAAAAATAGTAATACAATTAGAGTAATAACAATTTGGACAGTTTGAATTAGGACAATATGAGACAATAAAAACAAAGAGTTATGGACAGTCCAGGTACCTTTTCTGGGCAAAATAAGACCGAGAGGGGACCCACATTAACAGAGGATTAACCCTTAAAAACAACAGCGTGTTGCGTATTCATACACTTCATACATGATGCATAAATTCCATTCACACACAGGATTCTGTCTGGTCATCGTCAGCTTCTTCCTCTGAATCCTAACAGTGCCTTTGAGGCGGGAAGAAGTTCGTTTCTTCTGATAAGAGAGCAATAAATTATTTTTCTCTGAAAGATTCAGGTGTCCTGTGGCTGCTATCTCGCTGCAAGTCCTTTCTTTAAAAAAAGTGTCTTACATAGCATAGTTCCTATTTTAACATTTTTTATAACCTAAAACTATATTTAACACACTACTTAAGAGAATTACTACAGCGTAACTTTCTAACGCAACACACATAATATTCATTTTAATATTTGCAAAAAGCCCATCATAAAATGCATGCATTTTTCACCCAGCTCACTGGGCAGTCCCATACAATAGCAGCTGCAGGCAAGGTGTCACCTGCTGCTCAGGCAGGTCAGTGGCCGCAGGGAGCCTCTGGCTGCCTTGGTGCAGCACCACAGCTCCATGGCAGGGACACCTCCTGTGAGACAGCAAAAGCACCTGGGGCAAAGTCCTGCCTCATTCCCCAGGCAGCAGTTAGAGCTTCTTAAAAAAATTATTCTTGTGCTTGTTTTAGAGCAGCAAGGAGGGCATGGGTGGGATTAAAATGGTTCCAGCAGCAGAGTGAGTCCGTTCTGGTTGGGTGTCTGTTCAGCTTCTCTGAGAAGAATGTCGCGGCTGTTGTCTCCTGTTGCTTGTGGAGCAGTACTTAGCCCTGCTTTTGTGGGCATAATTTTATAAAACTTGTCCAAATCTCCCTGCCCTTTCCTTGTACCAGTCAGCAGAGACAAACAATTCAGTATAATCCTCTTCACAGCCCTGATGCACTGCTTGCAGGGAGTTCTGTGCCTTCCAGGAGTGCATTCAGCCAGGGCATGTCCTGGGAAGGTCCAGCACGCAGGAAAGGGAGAGATACACATCCAGAGGGGTTCCACACTGTGCCTGTGCTCCCTCAGAAATGTGCTCCACAAGGGCTCTGCAGATCCAGGCTGCAGGGAGATGGGATTGCCCTGGAGCTCTCAAGGTTTCACACCTGGTGCCAGCACTCAGGCCCAGCCAGGCAAGGCCAGCAGTGACATTTGCTGCCATTCTGTCCCCTCCTGCAGGTGATGGCTTCAGGATGGCTCACACTGCCATGGCTGAGGAGCTGCTCCTCTCATCCAGGGCATGTAATGGAGCTTGTGGTGAAAATAACCAGGCTGTGCTCAGAGCTGTGTGCATGGGAAAAGGATGCTGAGGAGTGGGAAGAGCCCAATTTTCAGCACAGCTCTGTGCTGACCCCTGTGCTGGTTCTGAGGCTCACAGCTCTCAGTAAGAGCCTTTAAGGAGTAGGAGCTGCTGTTTAATCTGCTGCCTGGAGACATCACCAGGGGGATTCAGGTGTTTTATTCACTGTTGGCTTCCCCTGACTTGCTCTCCTGCGGCACCATGCAGACAGATCATCTTCGTGTGTTGCAACAGAAATAAATGCTGCCAGCTCACAAGATGTGCTGTTCCTCATACACTCACCTTGCCCTTGGAAGTGAGGGTGGCCCAAGTAGGTCATAAATTGTGACCATGTTCACAGGGGTTCTTGGATGAGGGAAAAGATGAGAATGTTGGCTCCATGTTTCAGAAGGCTTGATTTATTATTTTATGATATATATTACATTAAAACTATACTAAAAGAATAGAAGAAAGGATTTCATCAGAAGGCTGGCTAAGAATAGAAAAAGAAGGAATGATAACAAAGGCTTGTGTCTCAGACAGAGAGTCAGAGCCAGCTGACTGTGACTGGCCATTAATTAGAAACAACCACATGAGACCAATCACAGATGCACCTGTTGCATTCCACAGCAGCAGATAACCATTGTTTACATTTTGTTCCTGAGACCTCCCAGCTTCTCAGGAGGAAAAATCCTAAGGAAAGGATTTTCCATAAAAGATGTCTGCGACAATAAATCTTTTGGATATTTGGGTGATAAGTGTTTGGAAGTGTAGAGATCAAACTGTGTGGTGTCTTGAGGGCCTCAGCCAAGGAAGTAGTCTCAGGAAGGGAAGGATATGTGACAAGTGCAGGCAAAGATTGTGTCCTAATAAACATTCTTGCAAAGTGGCTAATATGAAATAGATGAAACCCAAATCCATGTAGTTTGGAGATCCCTTTCCTTGTGACTTAGCTCTCCTTTGTTGTGCTGTGCATCACCACAGCTTGTTCCCCTTGACTCCCAGCATTTCTCACAGATAGCTCCAGCTGTGGAGTGACTCACAGGACACTGAGAGTGGCTGCAGCAGCAGATGAATTGGTCTGGCAGAGGAACACTTCTCCTTCTTCAGGAACTATTTCCATAATTAATGTCTTCCTGCAGAATCAGTGATCAGGCTGAGCCACGTTCGTGTGCAGGTGTGTGGAGAATGTTCCTGGGTGGGGGATGAGCAGGCAGGGCTGAGGGGAGGAATGGGCTCCATGTTCTCCCTCTCCTTGGCTGCCACTGGGCTTTCTAGCGAGTGGGAAGAAGGATGGAAGGCAGGAAAAAAGAGGTGTTGGGATCTTTAGCTGCTCAGAGTGACCCCAAGAAGAGTTGGAAAGTCTCTTTTCCCAGCTTGGCACTTGAAGAAGGAGTCAGGGCTCTTTATTTCTCGGTCTCAAGGTTGTTTATTGTTCCTTATCTATAAAATTCTTTCTCCTGCCCTGCCCAGATCCGTCCAGCAGGACAGTTCCAGGCACTCTGCCTGCCCCCAGGGCAGTGTTATGGCTTTATACTAAAAACTGCATCTACAATGTTTACAATTACTTTCCAATACCTGTCACCTATGTTAGACAGTGAGCTTCTACTCTAAACCAATCTGTCAGTGCCACCATCACAGCAGAAGATGGAGGCCAAGAAGAAGAAGAAGGAGAAAGGCTGGACACACCCAGATCCCTCCATCTTGCCCCCTGACCCCCCATACCAAAACCCCAAAATCTACTTTTCCACCCTGTGATAACTTCACTATTATTCTACCTAAACTGTTGTGGCTTGCTGATTTTCATACAAGGTTGGTAATTTGCTCCATGGGTCACAATCAAACCCACAGGTGTTTTGGGCTCTGTGCCAGGGCTTCTGAGCCCCCTGGCAGGGTCCTGGCCATCCTGGACACCCAGAGGGATGTGCTGGGTCCTGACAAAGAGGGAGCAACCAGTCCAACACAGCATCAGCTCTGTGCATTCGAGCCATTGATCAGCAGACAGGGAAATCAGAGATACTGAGCTCCACTTGCTCCCCTGGCAGTCTGTGTGTGCAGAGCCCCTGGAGCTGCTCCCTGCCAGCCAAACCTGCCCAGCCCCAGGCACCAGTGGGTTCAGCCTGGCCAAACTGTTTGTTTGAAGCTGTTCCAGCTCAGAGGGAGAATATTGCCTCTCCTACGTCACTGAGCACTCTCTGCTGTCATTATTCATGGCCATTACCTGCAATTAACCAGCCTGGGTTTCTGGAATGATGCAATTCCTTTTCCCTGCCTGTGGCTGAGCACTCCAAACCCTTTTGCATTATTCACTGCAGAAGCATCAAGTGATTGCGAGGTGGGGTTTTTGTAACTGCTCAGCTATGACAACCTCATGTTTTTTCAGTGTAAGTTAGTGAGTAACTCATTGAAATAGAGCTGTCTGTACCTTTGCAAGTGTTTTGTTGGTTGCAGTTATATTGCTGCTTCTGTGCTGGGTGATATATTTAGATTGGAGGTTTCTGATCAAATAATCTGAATTACATGATCCAGTTCCTTGATCTTTTTGGATGAAACTATTTAATAAGTAAAATAAAAGTATTTATATTTCAGAATAAATGAGAGAAAAATTTAATTTATCTGTGTTTTAACTTACACCTGGACTCAGTATCACAGCATCAAAAGATAACTCTTCTGGAAAGCAGAGATTCTCCTATGATCACCTTTTAGGAGATAAACCCCATAACATTTCAAGGGGTGTGTTTTGTTTAGTTTGGGGTTTTTGGTTGTTTTGGGTTTTTTTTGGTTTTTTTTTTTTTTTTTTTTGTCTTTTGTTTTTTGTTTGTTTGTTTGGGGGGGTTGTTTGTTTGTTTTGGGGTTTTTGTTTGTTTGTTTTTTTGTTTGTTTTTTTAAAAGTACATTCTCCTCTTTCTCATCTCTCTCACTGCATTGCAGTGAGAACCAGTAGATGGATGGTCATGGTTCCCAAAATGTGGGCACTGCACGTTTGGAAGCACCAGGGAACTGAAAGTTTGTGTGGGTGAGGGGTCTGTGCTGTGACCCTCAGTGGAAATTCATTGTTTTGGAACTGTGGAAAGCACAGGGAACTGCAGCAGCCTTTGCAGACAGAGGCAGAGCTGCTGCCTGGTGGGAGCACCCCAGAGGCTCTGATGGGTCCTGTCCCATCCAATGGTCCCTAAAAAGAATGAGGCTCCATGGGCTGGAGCCTGAGCAGGCAGAAAAGCATCCACAGAGCTTTCAGCACTGCCTATGTGACCTGGAAAAGAGCTGAAGAGAGGAAACACACAGTGATGAGTGTTGAATTGAACTCTTCTTAGTGCTTGGTACTGGAGAGGTGCTGGTTTTCTTTTAGGATGTGATCTTACACAAGGTCCAGGTGGGAATTAATATATTTAAATTTTAAATTTTTAATTAGTAATTGAAATTTGAAAAGCAAACAGTATTAAAATGCAGTAATTGTAGCAAAAGTGGTTTTTTTTCTTATTTCCTATTCTGGAAAATGTGTCATTACAAAATTATCAAAACGCTTCTTTGCATTCAAGGAAATGAAGTTGGAAAATTTTGGTTTGAAATAACTTCTTGAAGGGCTTCTTGCAGTACCTGTGTTGAGGAGAGATGTTTTGAAAATTGTTTTGGGAGATAATGAAAGGTCTGACTGGATGGTGTCCTGATCAAGTCTATGTAATGGGCTCTGCTTTGAACAGATGGTTGCACTAGATAATCTCCAGAGGTTGCTTCCAGCCTCAGTGCTTCTCTGGTTCTCTTTGAAAAGGTCACTCATAATTGAGAATGTTGGAGTTAATTAAACTAACATTTGGCTGTTTCCCAAACATTCAAGATGCTGACGTTCCATCCATGATAACTTTGATTCTCAACCCATTGGCAGTGGATGCCACAGAAATCCCTCTGATAGAATGGGCAAACATATGGTATTCAGGAAGGGAGGGAATGGAGGAGCTTGGAAAAAATGCAGATCACTGGAATGCATTCTTAAATTTGTCTTGGATGCAGAAGTTTGTGTTCTTCCCACAGAGAACAAAACCCAGATTCTCTGCAAGTGGGCTTTCTCATCTCTCGCCTTCAGTGCAGGCTGCGCCAGCCTGGTGCCAGCTCCCAGCTCCCTGCAAGGGCCACAGGGCCCTGGGGCTCTGGGGCAGCCATGGAGCTGCTCCTGGAAGTGCAGCCTCAGCAGAGCACAGTGGTCCGTTCAATAACACCAAATAAATGTGTTTGTAGCAAGTCAGGGTGTTTAGGCCGCAGCAGAGGAGAAGGAAATGTCCCTGCTGTCACCTGCAGCATGAGGAGGGGTCACCCACAGCAGGCAGGGAGTGCTGCTGGCCAGGGCACCAGGGGATGCCTTGGGAGGGCTGCCTAGAGCAGAGTTAAAAGAATAAAGTGGGGATTTATTAAAGGCCTTCAACAGCCACACCTTGGGCAGCCACAGCCTCCCAGAGGCTGCACCCAAGCTGGACAATGGGCACCAGTTTTTCAGACAATTATAAGTTTGGTGCATTTACATATCAGGGGTTAATTATCCAATTACAGCTTCAGCTAATGAAGTCATTTACCCCCAGTTTGCTGCCCCCAATTCACTTTTGTTTGTACTTTTTGGGGCCTGAGGCTGTGGGGTGTCCTTGGATCCCAGGCCCAGAGGGATTGTGTTGTCTGACCAAAATGTGAGGACAGTAACTCACACTCTGTGTGGAGTTTGGAGTGATGCACTGATGCAGTACAGGATCTGAAAAATAAAAAAGCTGAAATCCTAAGGCATCATCAGAAGCTGGATGGATCCCTAGCCCAGCACCTTCCCTGCCTCTCCAGATCTCCTTCCTTATACCAGATTTGTGTACCTCTGGAAGAGGTGAGCAGTGAGTTTCCCATGCCAACTGCATTTCTTGCTGGACTCAATCTCTGAACCCTCACAGGGAGTGATCCCCCCCAAAGCATGGAGCCTGTGTGAGGGGAGCTGTGCATCCATGAGGGAAAGGTGCATCCATGAGGGGAACTGTGCATCAATGAAGGGAGCTGTGCATCCATGAGGGAAAGGTGAATCCATGAGGGAAAGGTGCATCCATGAGGGAAAGGCCTTGGGGCCTGGCCTGGGCTTCTCAGCATCCCCTGCACACCCAGAAAGCCTCTGGGATATGGGGGTGCTGTGATTTACTCAGTGCTTTTCGCTCTCTGAGGTCTGGGATCGTGTGATGTGTCAGCATTTTAGAGATGTAAGGATCCTGATAAAGCTTTCCTAGAAATTATGAAAATTATTAATTATCCCCAAACCCACTTGTTATCTACTACAGGAGGTCAGTGGTTAGAAATTGCATTTGTTCACTTGAATTCACACACAAAAATAGCTCCTCTCTATCTGCTGGTGGCTGCCCTGTGCAGGGCCTTAATTCCAGTGTGCAAAGGGCACTGCTGTGGCAAGCACAGAGCTGCTCTGGTGGCACAGACTGGGGCATGGGTCAGAGAACAAAATAATGTTCTCTACATTATTTTGGAGTTTGGAGGGGGATTCTGTGCCTGTACATTCCTTACTGCTGTCAGTGATCCTGAGCAACACCAAAAGAAGAGACAAAACTCTCTCATCCCCTCTCCCCCTCTTTTTAGGCTGACTTGTGGCAACTGAATTGAACTTGTTTCTGAGCTGAACTTGTTTCTGAACTGCAGCTGGCTTTGCTGATAGCTCTGACAGATTCCCCTCACACATCTGCAGCAGAATCACTCCCAGGTGTGCCCAGAGACAGCACCTGGTGCCAGCAGCTGTGACAGCTCAGCTGGGGAAAGGGGAAGGGAAGCAGAGGAACAAAGAGCTTCAATCAATAGCAGCAAAAACATCCCAAGGACACTGAGTGACAGAGCAGCCCTTCCAGGAGGCTCTGGGTGCTGGGCTGGTTCCTGCACCTCAGAAGGTGATGGGGTTTTGGGTTATTTGGAGTTTGGGGTTTGGTGGTGACCTCTGTCCATTGGCTCAGCCCAGGGTTTGAAGGCAGAATTTGCTGCGTGGTGTCAGAGCTGTGCTGGAGCATTTCTGCTGATTGGCACCAGGGACAGCTCACTCGGGGTGGGCAGTGCCAGGATGAATCAGCAGATATCCCCTCCTGGAAGCACTGACAGCCTGGATATCCCAAGTGTTCAGAGAGATCCCAGCAGGCTATAAAATGAAATGTTTGACTTCTCCTTTCCAGCAGGGAGCTGTACAGTCATTCCCTGACAGCTGAGCTGGTCTCCCACACACGTGTGAAGATCACACAATGACATTTTTCAGCAACTTTGTTTACTAGATGATACAAACACAAAAATATTTCAAGTCACTTAACACCTTGATGCTTTTTTCTTTGCATTGAACATTTTAGGGAGATGTGGGAGGGAATGGGAAGGCAGAATGTGCCCCACACTCTTGGCATGCTGGCAGGAATGACATTTCCACATCAGCCTCATTGCTGCATGTACGTGAGGTGATGTGCTCCCTTGTATTTCATCTCTGTGCCTGATCTGTGGCCTCAGCAGCAGCAATGTTCCAGCACAGACCTTTCCATCACATGTTCACTGCCCTTCAGTGACAATCACCTTTATGCACTTGACTCTGGGGGAGAATGAGCAGATTTGATTAACTTCTGTGCAGACTGAGATGTCTTAGCAGTAGGATGATCTCCTAACAGAAATCACAGCTGACAGGTGCTTTTCTTGTTGAACCCACCTGGTAAAGCTTTGAAAACAAATCCTGCTCAGTCCTGATGTGCCTGGGGCAGCCATTCCTGCTCCGGGAGCAGCCTGGATGCTGAAACCTGTCCTGCAGACAGGACTTGGGGTAAAACTTAACAATTGGAGTCAAATACAAAATATTGGGGCAGAAGGAAGAACTCTGAGTGTTTGTGTGTGTGAGTCAAGAGAGAGCCTGCACCTTGAGAGGGAGACAGGGACCCACAGAGCAAAATTCCTCTCTGGAACCTTGGAAAAGGAGACAAGGAACCCACAGAGCAGAATTCCTCTCTGGAACCCTGGAGAGAGAAAAGAGGAACCCACAGAGCAGAGTTCTTTGGTAAAACCTTGGAAAAGGGACCTCACAGAGCAAAATTCCTCTGTAAAACCTTGGAGAGGGAAACAGGGACCCCACAGAGCAAAGCCCCTCTGAAAAACCTTGGAAAATGAAACAAGGTACCCACAAAGCAGAGCTCATATGAAAAACCTTGGAGAGGAAAACAAGGAACCTACAGAGCAGAGCTCCTCTCTGGAACCTTGGAGAGAGAAAAGAGGAACCCACAGAGCAGAGTTCTGTAAAACCTTGGAGAGGGAAAACAAGGAACCCACAGAGCAAAATTCCTCTGAAAAACCTTGGAGAGGGAAACAGGGACCCCTCTCAGAAAAACCTTGGAAAAGGAAAACAGGGAACCCACAGAGCATTGCTCCTCTCTGGAACTTTGGAAAAGGAAACAGGGAACCCACAGACCTGAGCCCTTCTGAAAAACCATGGAGAGGAAAACAGGGAACCCACAGAGCAGAGCTCCTCCCTGGAACCCTGGAGAGAGAGAAAAAAGGAACCCACAGAGCAGAGTTCTTCTGTAAAACTTTGGAGAGGAAAACAAGGATCCCACAGACCAAAATTCCTCTGGAACCTTGGAGAAGGAAACAGGGAACCCACAGAGCAGAGTTCCACTCTGGAAAACCTTGGAAAAGGAGACAAGGAACCCACAGAGCAGAATTCTTCTATAAAACCTTGGGAAAGGAAACAAGGAGCCCACAGAGCAAAATTCCTCTGAAAAACCTTGGAAAACAGGGAACCCACAGAGCATTGCTCCTCTCTGGAATCTTGGAGAGAGAAAAAAGGAACCCACAGAGCAGAGTTCTTTGGTAAAACCTTGGAAAAGGAGACAAGGAACCCACAGAGCAAAATTTCTCAGAAAAACCTTGGAAAAGGAAAACAGGGAACCCACAGAGCATTGCTCCTCTCTGGTACTTTGGAAAAGGAAACAAGGAACCCACAGAGCAGAGCTCCTCTCTGGAACCCTGGAGAGAAAAAAGGAACCCACAGAGCAGAGTTCTTCTGTAAAGCCTTGGAGAGGGAAAACAAGGAACCCACAGAGCAAAATTCCTCTGAAATTCCTTGGAGAGGGAAACAGGGACCCCACAGAGCAAAATTCCTCTGTAAAACGTTGGAGATGGAAACAGGGACCCACAGGGCAGAGCTCCTGCCTGAACCCCCCATTGCTGTGTTCTGGCAGGGACCAAGGGGCAGCAGGGTTTCTCAGTAACTCTCTGTGCTCCTGGAGGAACCTGCAGGTCCTGATCCAGGGCAGGAACTCCAGCAGTGACACTTCTGGTGGCACTGAGGGCTGCGAGGCCTGAAGCCCCTGAGGAGATGAAGTGTAAGCAGCAAAGGAAAGGGGGTGCAGAAGGTCAGATCCGTGTGGGAAGGCAAATCCAGAACCCTCAGAATGGGGCTATTGACTGGATCAGGCTCAGCTCAGAGCCAAATCCCTCTGTACCAGCTGCTGTCCCTCTGAGGCACTGCAGGAGCACTGCACTGTGTGAAGGGAAACATGGAAAAAAGCAGCCAAGAGTAGTTTAGAAGGTAACTGCCAATGAATTGAGCGGTACTTTGCTGAGTGAATGTGAAAAATCCCCCCAAAATTGCAAAATACTAGACATTTAACAAAACCTCAACAGTGACTGGCCAAATGTTTAATTTAAAACTTCACTTTTTTTTTGTTTTGTTTTGGTAATTTTGGGGTATTTTTTGCCTGTTTGTGGTTTTTTTTGTTGGGTTTTTTTGTTATTTTTTTTTTGGGGTTTTTTTTTTTTTTTTGTCCTTTGGTGCTGGTGCCTGTCTCTGGGTCTGTTCTGGTTCTTCTCGCGTGTTTACAGCAAAGGCAGCTGTTTCCTCAAAGTGGAGCAGAGCGTTTGTGCCTCACTGTTTGGGTACATGTAACCATTTGTAAAACCCCTCCAGTGGAAGGGATTTTCTGCAGGGGCTGAGGTTGATTTCTGTTGTCTTTGTTTTGCTCTGAAACTGATGGTGCAGGCTGCTGAAGGGATTTTGCAGGTAAATGAGGAAGGAGTAGCAACAGAAACACATCCAACAGCCTGTCAGTGGTGACAGCAGACAGGATTGCAGCAATTCCTTTGTGTTGTCAGATGAACAAAGGGAATCCCTCTGCTCTGAGCTACAATTTCCTTCAATTTGGTCAAAGTAGAATAATCTGCATTTATTCTTCTTGGCTGTTTCTTGGAGAGAATAAATGAGGCAAACTCTGCTCATTCTTTCATAACAGAACAGACTGGATGTGGGCTGGGGTCAGAAGAAAATTAATTTAGAATATGTGAGGGATTGAGGTGAAGGCCTTGACTCTTTCTTACAGAAAGAGAACTTTTGAATTTCTGTAAAGCCTTTGCATTTTCTGTTCTGACAAGCTCCTACCTGGTAAATCCTTTTTTTTTTGGGAGCAGCACAGAAAACTGAGACTTGTCATGATGGACAAAGTGAGGAGGACACACGGACAGCCTGGCTGGGATGGCCAGAAATCACTCAGCCTCTCTGTTGTGCAGAGAATGAAATTACTGCTGTCTCTGCCTCCTGTCTGCAAAGCACAACAAAGAATAAAAAAGAAAAGGACTTTGGTTATTTTCAATTATTAAACCATTGCCCAAGGAGTGGGGGCTTGTTTGGATCTGGAAACTCCTTATAACCAAAGCAGGGTTCTTCTTGAGAGGCCTTTACTTGTGGTGTATTTTGTATTTCTAAATATCTATGTGATTTTTTTTACATAGATTTTACATAGAACTTGCTCTTGAGTGTGTCCAAATAAATGCTCAGGGTGCACAGCTCAGACATCACAAAGACAAGTTGACCTTGCAAGGATTAAGAGAAGGTATTAACACTCCACAAGAAATGTGAGATTTAAGGTGAGAAGATATTCAGCGCAGGAACAAACACCTCTGTGCCTGGGAGCATGCAGATGTTTTTGTTTTTTTTTTTTTCAAATTGCTGCTATTTATAAAAGACAGTTGCTTTGTGCAAGTATGTATAAAGAAAGATCAATTCAGATTTTTCCATGATGCTGTGCAAGAGCTATTTTACATATGAGCATTATGATTTCAAGCATGTTCTGTTTGATTTTGTTCTGTCTTTAGAAATCAAGCCCTGAGAGGCTGGTGCTTTTTCTGTGTGTTTGCATTAGATGCCTTGTTTTGGGATGGGAAATTTGTTCTGTTTGTTGTTCAGAATATCTACAATGGAGAAGTTACTTGACAAATTTAAATGCTGGAATGTAACATTTTGGTTTTGGGGTCCAGTGCACTGGGGTGGCTCCTGTCCAGGCTGGGGATGTGGCCTTTGCAGATCTCTTGTTTCTTGTCACTTTGCTGTGCACCAGGATGTGCTGCTGGTGCTCACCCTCTCCACATTGAGGTATCATTTGCAATAAGTCTATGGCAACAAAACAGCAACAATTATTTTAAGTTTGTGCCTACAGCATCAGAGAAATGGAGAATTTATTTCACAGCAGGACAGTGGGTGAGCCCTGCCTGCACAGGAACTGGCCCTGCTCATAGAAAGAGAAAATCCTGGGCTATAATAATACAATACCATACCAGGTGGAAGAGGATGCATCCAGCATCTTTCTCTTGCCTGTCTGTCCCCAGTCTGTCATGTACATGTTAGGAAAGCAAACTGATTCTTGCAATGCTGGCAACCTCAGCACTGCACAGATTTACTCAACACAAACATTGACAAATGAACCAAAGATGAATTAAAATTTCCTTGGAAAATTAAGGCAAATGTAGCTGTATAGAATATATTGTCTGGATTATTTTCCTTCAGAATAACAACTCTTGATCTAGGACTGAACCTTGAATATCTTTCTCTCCTGTAAATATTTTGCCTCACAAAACCTTCTGTGGAGTGAATTTGCTCCAGCAGTTTGTACACAATGTGTGTCTTTTAGATTTTTCATCAGAGGCCACATCTTGTGTCATCAGGAATAAACTTGCCTGGCTTGGTTCTAATTTGAAATTTGAGTTCTTAAGTGTTCATAAATTTTAAAAAAACTTTAAAAAAGCAAGGAAAAATAAGCATCATGCTGGGATATGTGAATGGAACAGAGCCTGTGGACTGGGGAAAATATCTTCTGACTAGAAAAGATCTTTGAAGAGAGAAAATAAATTCCCAATGGAAAGATCAAAGCATATGAAGGTAATGGATTATGACAAGGTAAAAAACCACCTGGAGAAAATAGTTAGTTCAAACATAAAAGAGGGGAATAGGAAGGAGTAGGGGTTTTTTTGGAGATAAAGGGTAGTTAGATGGCTGGCTAAGTACTTGAGATTACATGTTGTACCTAAAGGGTTATTAGTGGGAATTGGGGCTTTTTTCCTGTCTGGTGCAGCCTCCAATTCTGTGGTGTCAAGATAACCTTGGAGCTGCAGTCCTGAATTCCTGCTCTGTTGCAGAGCCCTGTGTGGTGACTGCAGCCTGATGCACCCCGCTCTGCAAACAGATCCTGACAGACTGACAAGAGACTGACATAACTGCAATTAATCTTAAAAAGTCTGAGCAGGTCCTGACAGGGTCAGAAACAGCAGAAAGAAAGAAAGGCAGAAACGCATCTGGTGAGCTGGGAAATGTTCATGGGTGGAGAGCTCTGGGAAAAAAATTTGGTTCAGGTTAAGTCAGCAGAGATCCCCCGCCCTGCTGGATCCCTGTTGTCTCATATATCAAGAGTTCTATTATCATTATAGTGCAAGGATTCCATACCACCAGAGTTTCACACCTCCTCAATGTTTCTCACAGTCATCTCCTCTAAGCACTGACTCCTCTTGGTCGTTGCAGTAACCAACTAACTCCAGTTCCCCCCAATCCACTCTTTTATGCCACTGTTCTTATTGGCTACAGGTGTAGCCTGTTAACATCAGGCCTGCTCCTAATCTTTAGTAATTGGTCCAGCTGCAACTTGTTGGGGGATAAGATTACATTCTGTACCACCTTCCTTTACCCATACTGTGTCCCTCTACCATTCCCCCTTTTTCTTTTAACCACAGAGTTGCAGCATTTCCAGAAATACATATTCAAATAAATTAATATATTGCATTTAGAACTAAGAGTTATATAAAGGTTCAAACAGTATATTATAGTACAGATATATATATGTATTTTTCTAAATGTTAGTTCAGTTTTATAGCTTTTCCCAGTTTACAAAGCACTTATCTTCAAGGTCTTTTACACTCATATTTAACAAACACCAATAGCTGTAATTGATATATTTTACCAATAGTTTAGTATTCAAATCCTGTTTCCCCGAATCCACGGGTCAATATAGTTTAGTCCTGAATCACGTCAGGGTCACCATTTGTTGTCTGATATTATCAAGGGTTCTATTATCATTAAAGTGCAAGGATTCCGCATTGCCAGAGTTTCACACCTCCTTGATGTTTCTCATGGTCATCTCCTCTAAGCACTGACTGTTCCTGGTCCTTGCAGCAGCCACCTGACTCCAGTTCCCACCAATCCACTCTTTTATAACACTCTTCTTATTGGCTACAGCTGTGGCCTGTTAACATCAGGCCTGCTCCTAATCTTTAGCAATTGGTTCAGCTGCAACTTGTTCGTGGATAAGATTACATTCTATATTATTTACCCATACTGTATCCCCCTACAGATCTAGCTAGAGCTGAGCAGCAGGGACAGATCTCAAGGATGTCCCTGTCAGTAGCACATCACGGGGAGCCAGGCTTTGCCATGCCTCCAGGAGCTGAGATCAGTGACTCTGCCCAAGGCTGGGCCCAGCAGAGCTGCACTTCATCGTCCTGTTGCTATCCCATCCCTCCCTGAGCCTCAGCACAAAGCAGCAATGCCAGGGTTTGTGCCAGGCTTCACCTGAGCCAGGAGTTCAGAGTGCTGGATTTCCTGAGAGCCCCTCAGAGCCACCTGCAGGTGTTTCTGCTGGCCCCTCTGGTTTATTGCTGCAATGTTGGAGCATCCCACAAACCTGCTGCTTGTTTCCTTCATTGCCATCCTGCCTAAACAGCATTCAGTGCACCTCAGCAGCACCTGCCTGCCCTCTCTCTTGGGTCACTTGCTCCTTTGCCTTTTCAGTTTTTAAGGAACAACCTGCCTCTCTTGTCTTTGTCTGCAGAAGTTCATTTGGAAAAAGGCAGCAGGTTTGCATAGTGACCCTAAGGAAGGGTCACTGTAAATTTATTTATGTGTGTCACCTCTGTGCTGCTGCTGAACAATACTGAACAATAATAATACTGAATAAATACTGAATAAAGCTGAGCAATCCTGGGTGCACTTCATGAGCCCACCCCATGGGTGCTGTGCCTGTGGCCATTGCTGTGGGAGGGGTGTTGGTACCAGATGGGTACAGAGGGAGATGGAGGCCTGGAAAATCTCAGCTGTAAGAAATAGCTACTCACTTTTTAGAGTTTAGGAAGGTTTATTAAACCTTATCAAAAATACAATTGAAGACTGAATAAAGAAAAAAGGTCACGGCACTGGGAGCAAAAGATTTTCCCTGCCATGTGCTCAGCCACCTCACAATGGAGGTTTTACCCTTTTTAACCCTTTAACCCCTCCCAAAGTTCTGTCCATCAGCCCCTTCTTTGCTGTCCAGTGGTGGAGATTCCCTCCTCAAACCCTGACTGGAGCTCAGGTGTTCCACAGTGACAAGCCAGCCCTCCCAGCTGTCCCTTGATAACCGCATGAGGGGTAAAACATCACTATAAATCTATAAAACTTTTCCTACCCTATATACATGATATCTGTCTGTTAATTGTGAGAGTCAATCATTGCATTACTCATCTATCACACAGCCCTGGCTCCTCCTTAGCACTGCCTGTGCTTTGTGGGTGCTCCTCTGCTCTTCTATGAAGTGCCTAAACTGGTGTAGTATTTGTTGCTTCCAGCTCACAAGTAACCTGGAATGAAAAAAAAAAAAAAAACTAAATTAAAAATAAAATTCTGAGCCTTTCTTTTGGTTAGACAGTTTTACTTTAAACTAGCAATTTTCCCTTGTGTTAAAGCAAGAGCAATCTCTTATCTGTCCCCAAGACCAGAAGGAATTACAGAAAGAAATAGATCTCAGTGGGGGCATGGTCCAGAAGGAATGGAGCAACATGAGTGCAAAATTCAGCCTTTAATAGCAAAGCATTGCTATCTTCTCTTCTCTCAAGGTCTTGTTTAGTTTGGCAAAGTACAAACAAACCCCAAGAAGTTATGGGAAGTAGATGCAGCAAGACTGGGATGGATAGAACAAATGGTTTTGATGAGAGATGTTACTGCTCTGGAAATGAGAAGGTAACAGACCTTGAGGTGAATGTTTGATATTCAGAATTCTTGATAGCAAGATGCCAACAGAATTTCACATGAGTAATTGGCCAGGGCCACAGAATGACTGAGGCAGGATGTAAGAACTGTCACAGTGTTGAGCCTTTGCCAGCTCCCCGTGTGAGGCCGTGTGTTCCCACCTTTTCTGGGATGCTCTGGTACAGTCCTTCCTGTGCCATGAGAAAATTGTGTACTTTGTTGTGTCTGGCACCACTTTTTGGTTGTGTTTTTGGGGTTTGTTTTTGCTTTTTGTATAACCATGCTATCTTAGTTCCCAGCTAAGCTTAGATACCAGCCCTAAAATTTCAGTTTTCAACCCTTAAGGGTTTTTAACCCTTATTTTCCCCTGGTGCACCTGGTCAGAGCAGCAGTGACAGTGGCAGCCCTTGGCACTGTGTCCCTGCCAGGTCCAAGGCAGTGCTGCTCCCAAAGATGCAGTGACTCCTCCTCCTCCAGCTCCTCCTGTTCCACTCAGCTCTGAGGGGCTTTGCTTTTGGGTCACTTTTTGCCATTTTTGTCACTTTTACCATCAGTCATGTCCATGGCAGTGTGGAGGGTGGAAGGTGACAGCACACACAGCGAGGTATCATAAAATAAAGGTGGGATAAAAGCAAGAATTAGCTGTGGACATATTGAAAAATCATCATTCCTACCTCACATCGTTGTTCCACCGTGAGCAACACATTTGGCCACCTTGGCTTCTTCTCTTCTCATAGCTGGAAAGAAAACATATGGGATTAGAAAGCAACAGCAGCTCAGTTTTCATTTGAGGAAGGAAATAGAGTGATTCATTCTGAAGCCATGGGCTCCAAGGGAGGAAAATCTGAATTATTAACAGCATATTTAAACATGACGGCTGCTGACACCTTCATCTCTTATTTTTACTGCCATGGATTTTCTTCACATGCAGTGAGAGAATTTACACTGTAGGAACTGTGAATGGTTTCATGCTTCCTACCCATTTTTAGCTGCCTAATTTATGGAAAGCCATTACGAGGTGAGTCACTGCTTTCACAGGATTAGTGTGGTTGAGATAGAGCTTTGGGTGTTCCTTTAATTTCCATATTTGCTTGAAAGGAGCAGCAGACCCACATTAAAACTGTTATTGTTTGGTATAACAGGGGAGCTCAGAGTCTCTGCTCTCCTTGATCATGTGCAAATACTGAGGAGATGCTCCCTGAATAAACAAGAGATTTTTATCTGCATTCTAGATACTCTGAGTCAGGGTGGCTCATTGCTCAGAACTTGTGCCTAATTGGATGGGAATTCAGTAATTCCAAAGATTACAAACCAAGGAATACTGGGAATCTCACTAGAAATCTCACTTTAAAGAACTAATTGGAGAAGCACATTTACTCTCTGGTTGATCTTGTTGAGAATTAAGACATTTACAAGTTAAAGATGTAATGTGCAAGCCTTACACGGGGTGAGGGTTTTCCCCTCATAGTAATTGTGGGGGGAAATACATTTGGGCTGTCTGAATCATGAATGAAACAGGAGAAAATGCAGAATGTGAAATACTCAAGTGCAGAATAAGGGGCAGATTTCATAGCCAATACTCTTTGTAATAAATAACTCAGAGATATTTGTTCAGTTTAGACAACAGACTCCAGCAGGCAGTAATAGATAAAATTTAAAGGAAATCCTGAATTGATTTTTAAAGCTAATTTACTTGTCTGTAAACCTCTAAGCTTGTCACAAAAGGCACCTGTTTGTTACTCACCTTTCACGCAATTACAAGCTCTGAAAAAAAACCACAAAACTCTTCATAACAGTGCTTGAAGATTGGTATTTTTGCTGGATAAATTCTGAGGCAGATCTTCAGCTACTACAAAGAGAAGTGACTCTGAAGCTTTTCTTTTTTTTCTAATGAAAGACCTCTTTTGTATGAGCTACCCACTTCCTTTTTCCCTAGGGTTTTAAAATGCTTAAGAGATTTTAAAAACCAATGGAAATAAGTACAATAGTGACTAATGTACATAAGGATGGAAGACAATCAGTGATCAGTTAATGTTAAATTACAGAAACTAAAGATCCATCATGTTAATCAATGTGCATGTTTTCATGTGTACCCCCAAGTGTGTGATTTTGAAAGAGTTGTTAGAAAATTAATTCAAAATTAAATTCTTAAAACCTGTCATCAAACTGATCTCAAGAGCATGTACTTGCCTACATATTAACCAATAAACATTTTTTGGCTCCTGTTTTACTGTATGAGTCTGTGGTGGAAATGGAACTCCTTGGCATTAACTTCTGTAAGGAGATTCAAAGTATTTGGAGTGTTTATTTAGAATTGAATTGTTCCATCATGCTTTTCCAGTAGGATCTTTCTCAATGGAAATGTCTTTGGACTACATATTCAGTGGCCAGCCATCTGGATTTTCAAGCAAGCATTTTTAATTTTCTTCTGAACTGAGATCAATACAAACATTTGTGGTGGCTTCTTTTATTTGTACTTTCCAAGCACCCCACATTTCTCATATTGCTTCATTCAGGGCTGAATGCAGAAGAAAAGCAGAGCAACAGCATTCCTTGGAAGCTGAATGATTGCTGCTCATGTTTTACACCACTTTTACGTAAAATGAACAGCGTCCTCCCCTGGGAGCCACTGGTGAGGCTGAGGTGGAAAACTGAGGAGCAAAAGCAACAGCAGAGGCTAAAATGAGATGCATGCAAGGGTTTTAAATGGTGCTGGCTTTGGCCAGTTTGTGTCATTGCCCTTTTACCATCCTGCTAAACTCCGTGGAGTGGGGAAAACCTTAAAGATGCAGATTCCAGATTCCTGTGGGAAATCAGCAGTAGCCAGGTGGGAAATCAATCAGTAGCCAGGTGAAAAGTCAGTAGGTGTTGTCATTACAGTGCAAGGGTTCCATATTGCCAGAGTTTCATACCTCTTTAATATTTCTTGTGGTCATCTCCTCTAGGTACTGACTGTTCCTTCTCCTTACAGCAGCCAACTGACTCCAGTTCCCACCAATCCACTCTTTTATAACACTCTTCTTATTGGCTACAGGTGTGGTCTGTTAACATCAGGCCTGCTCCTAATCCTTAATAATTAACCCAGCTGCAACTCTTTAGGGGCTAAGATTACATTCTATACCACCTTCATTTACCCATACTGTATCCCCCTACAGTAGGCAGGTGGGAAATCACTAGCCAGGTGGAAATCAGTAGCCAGGTGGAAATTCAGTAGCCAGGTGGAAAATCAGCAGTAGGCAGGTGGGAAATCAATCAGTAGGCAGGTGGAAAATCAATCAGTAGCTGGGTAGAAAGTCAGTAGCCAGGTGGAAAATCAGTAGCCAGGTGGGAAATCAGCAGTAGCCAGGTGGAAATTCAGTAGCCAGGTGGGAGATCAGTAGCCAGGTGGAAAATCAATCAGTAGCCAGGTGGAAATTCAGTAGTCAGGTGGAGGAGAGGCCCAGGGAGTGGTGGCAGCTGAGGAGGAGAGGGCAGGAGCAGCTCAGAGCCTCTCCCTGCTCTGGAGATTTTGCTCTGGAATCCCGGCTGAAGCAGGGCTGGGGATGGGGCAGAACTGCAGGAATTGCAGGTGGGCAAGTCTTGTAACAGAGGTGAGCTAAAGGTGTTTGGTGGGATGTAGAATTTTGGGGATGTAGCCAGGCTCTCTGGGTTTAGTTCCTGCTGGAAGAGTTCATAATGCAGCAACAAAGGTTCTTTTTGCTGGCAATTATAACGTCATAAAGCAGGGGATAAATGGAGTAATTCTCACGCTTTAGACCAGGAAAAGGGATAAGGCTCAGGATCAATAACCCTAACCACAAAAAAAAAAAAGGCAGAAATTGATGCAAAGTGAAAAAGTGTGATAATATACCATGAGTTTGTTCTATAAATAAATAAGCCAGTGGATGGAGTATTTGTCCTGCTTTGATGCATTTCATTTCCAAGCAAACTAACATACAAATGATAATCAAATGGAAATATTCTTTCCTTTTGCACTCTGACTGTTGTCTCCAGTTGCACCAGAGGAAGCTGAAGGGGTGAGATGGAGCTAAAAACCCCTTGGACATTGCCTGATAGACTTTGGAGTTGTGACAGTAATATTTTACTATAATTGCTTTCTTAAGGAGATGACAGGCTGCTGAAATTGCTGTCACTTTTTCTGCATGAGTTAAACCAAAGATGTGTGATTCAGGCCTGCTCACTGACAGGATGCTCTGAATTTACATGATTGGAAAGTTCTTCAGATTAAAAGCAATTTATCAAGGCATTTCTCAGCAGGAAAATACCTGTGTCAGATTAGCCCCTTTCCCTCTCTGACAGGAGGACAGTAATCCTGCTAAATTCAAGCAAAATCTCTGAACTACCTGCACAAACCATCAGGTGGGGAGTTGCATAATGTCTGTAGTTAATCCCTGATGTAAAACTCTGCAAGTTCAAGATTGGAGGCTGAGCTGAAGCTCTTTCAAAACCAAACAACCACAAAAAAAAAACCCCAAAAAACAAACAAAAAAAAACCAAACCAAACCAAAACAAAAAATAAAAAATCCAAAAGAGAAAAAACTCAGAAAACCTAAACAAAACACCAAAACAGCAATAAAAATTCCAGTACAAAGTGGGGTAACACCAACTTCCGAAAAAGAATTTTTTTCAGAAAACTGGGCCATTCAAATCTATTGAATCCCATTAAATGTTGGTAAAAATCTTCATTAAAAATGCTTAGCAAAAGGTGTCAGAAGGTTCTTTGTCATTCTGGAGCTGCTCAGGAAGGCTGTGCATGGAAACAAGCTGCAGTTCTCTGGGGAGTTGCCAGAAAAGGTTCTTATTGGGTGTCAAAATAGCAAAAAACCACTTCCAAACTCTTCTTTTCTGCTGGTTGGAAGCTCCTGGAAGTGTTGCTATAAATCCACGTGGGCAGGGGGTGCATTGCACCTGGTGCTGCTGGGATGGAGTGCAACAAAATCATTGCAACAAAATCATTGAAACTGAAAGAACTTGCATTTGTTGTTGAAAAGCTGTGATGCTGTGCAGTCACTTCTAATATTTCTAATATTTGTTCCAATATTTGTGAGATCCTGATTCCTCAGGAGAAAACTGGGGGAGTTTGAGACTATCCAGAGCAGAGTGCATGAGAGGAGTGGGGAACTGCAGAGTTTTTCCATTGATAAAACAAGTTGGATCCAGGTTTTTTTCCCCATGTTTGCTCCCTGTGTGAGCACAGAGTAAAAGATAATTTGCTTTAGCCCTGCTTGGTTGGATGGTGTTGGTGAGACTGTGGGGATTATTGGCTCATTACTGGACAGGGAATGCTGCTCTTTTCACTCCTAAAATGTTCTGTGAGTGTTCAGTGACTGAATAAACAGTGTGTGAGCAAAACAAAGCCTTCAAAATCAGCAACAACCCAGAAGAAGAGATTGTTAACAAAATTGGGGTTTTTTCTGCAAGTTACTGATTACATTTCATTTACTTGAATAACCTGGATGTAGCAAGGTGGAGAGATTAGCATAATCACCAAATATATACTTCATCTGAATTTAATTTAACAGCTATTGATAGAAATCAAATTGTTTCAGCTAGAAATTGATTTTTTTTTCCAAAGGAACTGCAGTCTAAGGCCAAAATGCCATTAAATCCTGATTTATTGTGTTGTGTAGATAGATTATTTCACAGTCTAGTTTTTTTAAGCCACTACAACATTTTTGAATTACAGCAGGGACTACTGTGTTGATGTTCAATTTTTTAAAATTGAAATTTAGCCTTCATTTAACCATTTAAATTGATAACCCTCTAATCCTGGATCATTGTGGCTTTGTTTGCTAGATTAGAGAATAATCTAATGCCTGACATCTCCACATGCAGATATATCCATGCTTACATATTTGTGGGATTCCTTCAGGTTTTTAAGCAGCAAAACAAGCTCTTGTGCTGGTAACTTCTGTGATTTTGAAGTGAATACTTCACAGTTTATTATTTAACTTTTCAATTCAGAATTGCCTATGAGAAGTCTGATAATCTAATTACTTTTTCAATCATTTGGAAGTAATCTCTGGGAACTTCTATTCAGTGGGTTACTCACAAGCTGTTGGTTGTTTTTATTTCAAATCTCATTGTAAAAATGGAAATGTGGTCTGTTCATCTAGGCTGGACTAGTTCTGTTACTTTCTCCTCCATTTCAGTGCTGGAATCCGACTTCAAAATCCGTTTTCCCAACAACTCTGTAGTTTGTATTTCTGATAATATTGCCTTAGTTAAATAATTTAAATATTCACAGGCAGCAGGTCCACAGACTGCAAATTTCAATATTTTGATGAGTGTATTATTAAATTATTTTTACCAAGTTAGTTCTGATTAAGACCAGGGAATTGAATCAAAGCTATAAAGATATAAAGAGATATAGATATATAGAATCAAAGCTATAAAGATATAAAGAGAGGGGGCACAGAACAGGGTAAAATGCACTTTGCCAGTGATTTCATTGACACTTCTCCAGAATAGGTGTGGTTTCTAATGTACAACTTTATCCAGGGAAGATTAGGAAAGGAAAGATTATCCAAGGAAATTCTAGCAGAGAAAATGAATTGTATTCATTTCTGTACTGAATTCCTCTGTGGATATTCAGTCAATCTAGGGCTTCATGTATAAAATAATGAGCTTGATTTGAAGGTTTTCATGCAGGCACCAAGATTTCCTTGTACTCACAAGTCAAAATCCTTTCTTTTCTGTGTGCTGTGGTCTCCCAGCTGATTCCTGAAATGCTGCAGGTGCATTTTGGGGGCCCTGGGCGCTGCAGAGCATCCCTGCAAGGGTTAATGTCTGTGTGAGTTAAAGTGCTCAGGCGGCCCCAAAATGTCCAACACAAATCCTGCTGGGGAGGGGACAGACAGGGCAGGGCAGCAAAGCTGGGGCAGCTCTGAGGCAGCACTCACTCAGCCAGGCCTGGGAACAAGGGGTGCTCAGGGTGGCCTCTCCACTCCTTTTTCACATCAATTTTCTCTTTTCCATTGGGGTAGAAAAAAAATAAATTAAAACCTCATTCAGAAGGGAATTTCCTGCCAGAAACACTCCCAGCTGTGTCAAAATAAGTTGTTCACATTGGGAACTGACTGACCTTGCGTGGTTAGTTCCCAAAATTTTTACTGTCATTCCAAAGCCTAATGATTTCCTGTTATCATCTAAATAAAATCTAGGGTTTTTTTTTTTACTATTCCAACAGTAATCTATTGTTTAATGAACTTCAAGGTACCTTATTGGTGTGAAATGCTTGCTGCCCTTTGTCAGCAATCTGCAGGGAGCAGGCCCTGCCCAGGCCAGCACCATCAGTGACAGAGCTCAAAGTGGGGCTTAAAACTGGATCCTTCTAAAGCAGGGCTGGATTCTGAGCTTTGCTGCACTCAGTGACCCTGTTGGGCTTTCTGGGAGCACTGGGCTGGGCACTGACAGGTGACTGAGCTCCACACACAGCAAATCAGCCACAGGGCAGTGACTCAGCGCTGCAGTGCTCCTGCTGCTCAGGAGCTGCTCGTGATGTGGAGGGAAGGGGAGCAGAGAGCTCCTGCCTGCCTGCAAGTGATGCCTCAGAATTTCAGCTTTTGTGTTTTTCAGGTCCTGTGCTGCATCAGCGCATCACTCCAAACTCCACACCGAGTGTGAGTTGCTGTCCTCACATTTTGGTCAGACAAAACAATCCCTCTGGGCCTGGAACCCAAGGACACCCCACAGCCTCAGGCCTCAAAAAGTACAAACAAAAGTGAATTGGGGAAACAAACTGGGGGTAAATTACTTCATTAGCTGAAGCTGTAACTGGAGAATTAACCCCTGATATGTAAATGGACCAAACTTAACAATTGTCTGAAAAACTGGTGCCCATTGTCCTCTATGAGGCTGTGACTGCCTAAGGTGTGGCTGTTGAATGTGGATGTGACAGTTTGGTCAGAGAGAGAGAAAACCAAATAAGTTTTCCCAGAATTGGCCTGAGAGATTTAAAGGAGTTAAAAATAAACAATAATAGCTTATTGTATGGGAACACAGTATGGGTAAATGAAGGTGGTGTAGAATGTAATCTTATCCCCCAATGAGTTGCAGCTGGACCAATTGCTAAAGATTAGGAGCAGGCCTGATGTTAACAGGCCACACCTGTATCCAATAAGAACAGTGGCATAAAAGAGTGGATTGGTGGGAACTGGAGTCAAGTGGCTGCTACAAGGACCAGGAACAGTCAGTGCTTAGAGGAGTTGCCCACGAGAAACATTGAGGAGGTGTGAAACTCTGGTGATATGGAACCCTTGCACTGTAATGATAATAGAACTCTTGATATATAAGACAACAGCTTATTATTATAAACAGCTGCAGGTGTTGTTTTCCTCAAAGATTTTTTATAAGAAAAGCATCCTGTTAATTAACCAATTAAGTAAAATGTATTAATAACCAATCACATTCACCTAGATCAAAACAGCTTATAAAAAAGAACATTTCCAAATATACAACATGTTATACCAGTCAGCCTTCTAGTCTCTATCATT
The DNA here is from genome assembly GCF_035770615.1 of Melospiza melodia melodia. Taxonomy (NCBI): domain Eukaryota; kingdom Metazoa; phylum Chordata; class Aves; order Passeriformes; family Passerellidae; genus Melospiza; species Melospiza melodia. The sequence continues at coordinate 5,692,295 of NC_086205.1, read as the reverse complement.
TCTTACTCAAAAGCAACAATTGAAGGCCTTCAATAAATACCCACTTTATTCTCTTAGTTTTGTCTAGCCTCTGTTCTAGGTAGCCACCTCCAGGAATCACAAGGAGCTTGTGAATGAGGATATTATGTAATCATCTCATTGGGGAGAAATTTGTCGGTTTCTTCACAGATCCAGGAATTTCCATGTGCTGCCCCTCCATTGTCCGTGGTATCTAGGAAAGTTAGTCATGTGTGTGGGCCTTTATTGTGTGCATTTATTTACTTATCACCACTTTCCCTTTTGAAAGATCTTTTGGTTACCTAGGGAACTGGCTGCAGCCCTGCACATTCCTCCTTCTGTTTGCCTGTCAGGTGTGCACAGCTGATGCCTTGAAGGGACTGCCTAGAGCAGGATAGACAAGGGTCAGAGCATAAAGTGGGGATTTATTAAAGGCGTTTAATAAATACAATTTGGGCAGTCAGAAGCGTCCCAGAGGCTACACCCAAGCTGGACAATGGGCACCAGTTTTTCAGACAATTTTAAGTTTGGTCCATTTACGTATCAGGGGTTAATCCAATTACAGCTGCAGCTAATGAAGTCATTTACCCCCAGTTTGCTGCCCCCAATTCACTTTTGTTTGTACTTTTTGGGGCCTGAGGCTGTGAGGTGTCCTTGGTTCCCAGGCCCAGAGGGATTGTTTTGTCTGACTAAAATGTGAAGAGAGTAGTTAACACTTTATATGAGGTTTGGAGTGATGCACTAATGCAGCACAGGATCTGAAAAATATAAAAGCTGAAATCCTGAGGCATTCTAAAGGCATCCATCCCATCCACAGGGCTCCAGCAGCACTGGGAGTCTGGAATCCACAGCCCAGCACTGCGCAAGGACACAGAGGCCAAAAAGGAATAGTAATAAAAAAGCAATAACTCTGTCAGTGCATTGAATCTTGCTCTAGGTAGGCTGGATTTGTTGTGGACAGGTGGATATAATTCTCAATATTCAGCTGGGCTAGCAGTAGCAAGTTATTTATTTTTATGGAAATAAAATGTATGAATAACATTAAGTTTTAAAGTTTCTGTAACTTTTGAAGTATCAGAATTGTAGTAGCAGCAGGTAATGCTTTGCCCTTCAAGGGATGTAGCAGATGGAATAACTGAGAGAGCCTGAAGAGCAGCTTTGAGGGCAGGGAATGCCAACTATGGGAATGTTCCAGTCAGCTGATATCTGCTCTATTTATATCAGCAGGAGTTTATGGCTGATTGGAAATGTGTTGTTTTGTCCCAAGCATGATTGTCACCCGTTCTTCTGTCACTTGAATAACATGGGCAGTTCAAATTTTTGTTGAGTCTTTGACTTTTAAAGCATAAATTTAAACTCAAATGCTCCTTCTCAGTCCCAAGGAGCTTTTATTTCCAAAGAAGGACATGAGAAACAAGTGATCACTTTTGAAGTATTGTAGAAGTAATAGGGGCTGCTTGGAATGCTGCAAACCACTGGGGATTTTCAGGCAGGAAAATGTTTGGGTATTTTCACAAATAGGAAAAGGCAGAACGTACCAAACCTGAAAGGTACAACCAGAGTAAACTGGTCTCTACTGAATTAGTAGATGTTCATAGATTTATTGGGGAAGAAAAGCAAAACTGAAGTTCAGTTTCTGGCCTGTGGTGTTTTGCAGATGTTCACAGCACTGATCCACAGAGTGTGGCTGTGACTCCAGAAACCACAGCAGGGCTCTGGAGATGGGATTTAAACATGCAAAGAGGATCTTTAAAAATCAGAAGGCTCTGGAAATGGGGTCTTTAAAATTTCCAGGGCTCTGGAAATGGGATTTAAACATGGGCTCTGTGTAATGCAAAGAGGATCTTTAAAAATCTGAGTTGGAGGGCAAGAGAGATGGTAAAATAAAGGTGGGAGCTTAGCCCAAGGAGAAACCACAAGGCTCTTGGGCATCCCATGAGGACGGGGAGCTCAGGAGAGGTGGCTGTAGTGCTATAGACCAATCTTACTTGGCATATTTGAAGTTTCAATATAGTTCATAGTTTTCTGTATTTAATGAATTTACATTAGTTTGCCAAGCAATTTATTTGGCCAAATAATCTCAAAAATCTTTTCAAAAAGATCTTTAAAGCTCTGGCTTTGTTTTATTCAAAATATTTTGTGGTTTTGGAGAACTATTTTGTTTTTTTAAATCAATGAGAACTTGAAGTGAGAAGTTACCCTTCATTGGTTCAATGTATTTAATTGGTTAAATGGAATCCAGTTTTAGGAATTGATGGATGTTGAAACTGGGAAGGAGGGATATTATATATCACTGGAAGGAATATATCCCTGTGGGAAGGTTCAGCCCTTGTGACAGACACTTGTAAATGATAGCTGCACTTCATGGAAGCTCTTCAGGAACTGAGTGTGACTTTTTGGGAGCAATGAGGGTGAGAGTTTGGCTCTGTACAGATCCCTGTGCTGTTCTCTGACACTTGCACAGACTGCTATTTAAGTTGTGAATAGGTGGGATAAAATATTCACTGCAGTTTTCTTGGCCAAGTAGCTAGACAAGATTTAAACTTAACAAGCCTCCTGATAATTAAGATTTAAGTAGAGGTGGTAATTACCCTGTGAAGTTTAGCTGTGATGAAACTGCCACTGAATAGCAGTGGAAAATACATCGACAGGCTACAAAAACTCTTCACTGCTGATGGAAATGTGACCTTCTTTCTGCTGTTTTGTTGTTTCTGGGACTTTAAAAACAATCAAACAAAAAACATGTTAAGAGTTGATTTACTTCTAAAATGCAGAAATTCTAAAATTTACTTCTAAATCAGCAATGCTGGGAAGTGATGTACAGGAAAATGGGAAGACCCAAAGCCTCCTGGGTTTGGATCTGAAATACATACAGTTAGTGGGCAGCTGAACTGAAAAGCAAATTACCCCTCTGGGAGCATCTCAGAAGTGGGAGGTGATGGTCTCCAGCCAGTGCTGTCTTTTGGGGAGTCCTTTCACCCTGCAGGCAGAGAACATCATTGCCTGTTTGTGAGAGGAATGAGAACCTGAAGAACACCTAATTTTATGGGGGTGCTGAAAGTCTCTCTGGCCTTTAATCTGAGTCTCTTAAAAGACAGGCAGAAAAACCATCCTTCACTCTTAAGAAAATACTGCTTAAAAGCAAGGAGAGCTTATCAACCTCAGCAGTGCTTTGAGAGCTTCCTTGCTGTCTGTGTCAGAGTCCCCTTTTCCCTGGCTGCAGCTCTCAGGTTTCTGTGGTTGGGATGACCCCCAAGGTATTAAAAGGTCTTTTTCCCAACCCCACGACCGAAGAAGTCGAGATTCCTTGGTTCTGCTTTTCAAGGTTGTTTATTTTCTCTTATCTGTTCCATTCCTTCTCTGACCTGCTGAGATCTGCCCAGCAGGTCGGGTTGTGGCACAGTCCCTGCCCTTGGGGTGGTGTTGGCTTTTTATACTAAGAGCTACATGTACTTTATTTACAATAATTTCCCAATACCTATCACCTATGTTAGACAGTGTGTCTCTATTTTAAATCAATCCAAAGGTGCCACCACGAGGAGAAGGAGGACAGGACACACCCAGATCCCTCCATCTTGCCTCTTGAACCCCCCTTCTAAATCCCCAAAATTCTACTTTTTCACCCTGTGACAAATTCACTATCATTCTACTCAAACCCCTGTGGCTTGTAACTCTTCACACAAAGTTGGTAATTGTTTCCATGGGCTAAAATCAAAGGCACAGGTGTTTGTGACTGTGTGCCAAGGTCTCTGAGCCCCTGTCAGGGTCTGGAGCCCTCCAGGGCAGCCAGAGCAATGTCCTGGGTTCTGACATCTCCCCTCCTGTTTGCACCAAGAACACCTCCTTTGCAACCCTGTTCATGGCCTGTTGCATGTACTGAAAAACTTGTGGCAAAAGGAGCAGAAGAATTACAAGCCCTACTAAAATGTAAAAAAACTGTTTTCAGAAGTTCCTTCCACAATGATGAAAGGTCCAAGAAATCAAACACACCATTCAACCAAGATCCAATAACTTCTCCAAGTTTGGCTATACCTTCTTGCAATTGCTTTATGTTTTCATGAATTGACTTTGAGTGATCAGACAAGTTCATGCAGCACATTCCCTCAAACTCCTCACACCCATGCCCATGTGCCAGCAATAAATAATCAATTTTTTGAAGAGTGGCTCATCTCACACTATTGGTGTCTGTTAACCTGTCATTCAGTGCAAGAGAGGTGGCACAAGTGTGCTTGCTCTGCCAACAACCTATGTGATCCAGTTGGGCCAAGGCTGCTCCTGATACTGCCTGAGGTGAGAATATTGCCACCACAATTCTCTGAGCCTTGCTCTGTGTGTGAACACTGTCATCACAAGCTGGATCATATTGTTCGACCAATCTTGTCCCTCTATGTTTCTGCTCTTTTAAAAATGTCAGCAGCAGCCCATGAGTCAGGAGCAGGGGGTGCTGAGCCAAGGCTGCCCAGCTGCTCCCTGAGTACCCCTTGGAGTAACCCCCACGGAGCTGGAAGCAGGGGATGCTCTCGCTGCTCTGCAGAGGTGATGTCCAGCCCTGGGGTGACACATCAGAAAGAGGAACTTTGCAGGTAACACCTGCCCAGAAACAGGAGCTTTGCTTAGAGCTGACCTGTGTTATCTGGGACTGCTCTGGTGCTTTGTCTTGGTTTGGAAAGACAGGTGTTTGCTGAGGAGGGCAGGAGCCTTCCCTGAAATGGAAAATGTAACACCCCCCCTACCACCACCTTTTCTGAATTGTTATAAATTTTAGATTAATTGATATTAAATTTTAGATTAAAAAATATGGGAGCAGGAATAACAGTTCTTTAACAGGGAAGAAAATAAAAGGATAAAATAAACAATGCAGAACACCAGAACAACACTGACAGAGTGAGAACCCAACCTGACACCCTGTGGGTCAGGGTGTTGGTGGCAGTCCCATTGGAATTGTGGCTCAGCCCTCCTGCAGTGTCAGGGGTGGTTCTGCTGGAGCAGGGATCCTGTAGAGAAGGATGGATTCTTCCTCTGAAGATCCAGTGGGAGGAGAGGCAGCTGCTGTTCCTCTGGGGAATCCCATGGAGAAGCCGTGCTGGTGTCTCAAAACCTCTGGATTATATCCGGGTAGCAATGCTTGGCTCCTCCCTCTGGGCTCACATCTCCCAATGGGATGCTGCAGTTCTTATCAGTATGCAGTGGCATTCAATAGCTGTTATCACCAGATGTTCCCCAGTTGTGGAAGAGATAAGGCAAACTGCCCACTGAACAGAAGACAACTGCCATACAGATGGCAAATAGAATGCAATTTACTTGACAATCCAGGACAAACTTCTCCATCCAGGTTTGTGAGTCTGGAACTCTGCCAGAGCACACCAAGGTGTTCAGCTTCACTGGGTTTCTTCAAATCTGCTCCAGCCTTAGAGTCCTGAACTTTGGAAACGTTTCTCTAGCAACATGTTTGCTATTTATGTCTTTGCCCTATAGTTTGTTACGGAGGCAGATTGCGTTTCTTAGCTTCCAGTAAGAAATGGCAGCAGTGGCAGTGAGTCATTTATTGTTTTATTCTTGCTTTGTTTCAGCTGTGTCTCACCAAGGCTCTGAGTAAAGCTTTGTTCTGTTAGGCCTCCTCTCTCTCTGTGCTGCTGTACTTTGGTGATTTGTGTGCTCCAATCCAGCATTGTGTGTTTGCAATCAGCTTTTTCTTTCCCTAATTTCACATCAGTAACTTAGGACAAGAAAAATAAAGGCTTTGTGTTATCCAGGATTTATTTATTTATTTAATTAATTAATTCATTTACTTTAATTTATGCAGTGTTATCCAGGATTTGACTTCTCTGCTGATTCTCTTTTTTTTGGTTTGTTGGGGTTTTGTCACTGTAGCTGAGGGGGGTTGTGTCTTCTTATGCCCAGTAAAAGCACTTTCCCATTTATAAACTAAAATTCCTTTAATAAAGTTTGCTGGGGAGAAAAGTGCCCTTCTTCCTGTGATGGTCAGAATTTGGGTTCTCTTTCCAGGGGTGTAACCTCAGTGTGCAGGACAGAGCTGAAAGTATTGAAGTAGCAAAGGGATTTAAGGGCCACTTGAGCTCAAATGAACCCCACTAACATAACTGATGGGGCTAATGGAGCATAAGGAACCTTGGTAAAAGAAAATTCTGGTATTTTTTTTGTAACTGTGTGTCCATTTACATACACTAGATTTCATCTGTATTGAAATAATAACCGGTTTGAGAGGAAATGAGATGACAGAGCTGATCTTTGTGCCAGTTTTATTGCCTTTAGCCCACATCTTCACCCAGATAACTCAAGGTTAACAAGATGAAAAGCATAAAAAAAAATAAAAAGGGGAAAAAAAGAAGTTTGTGTTCTTTCAGCTGGTGAAGAGAAATTACTACAGGACCCTGCAACCTGGCAATTCTGAAACCTTGTAAGAATTAATAGAAGGTGCAGTCAATACTACCCAGGAACTAGAGATAACCCTTCCTTCTGAAAGCTGACTTCATTGCAATACAGTGTTTTGGTGTTCTTCTCTGTAGACATTGCACTGAAGTTAGATTTTATTATTAACTATTATGAACATATCACAGAAATGATTTTCTGTATGTTTTACTAAAAAAATTTCTATCTGAAAGCAGCTTGATGGAAATTAAGCAAATTATGAATTTAAACAAGCAGAATGTAGAAAACCATATATGACATTTGTCTCCTTTTACAATATAATGTTAATATCTGTATAAATATTAATAGAAAGGTTTTTATTATTGTTTACACCGGTATTTGCTTTCATTCCCTAATGAAAATAAATCTCATTTCTAAATGAATACGACGTTATAGATGTTAGAAATGAAGATGTGACAAATAAAAATATTTCTCTGTTCTTGGTAGGAAACACAAAAACCTCACAGTCATAATACAGATGGCAAATAGTGTTTATAAAAACAAATTTCAAGGTGCAGGTATGTAAATCCAAGGGCTTCAAATGATGAAAGAATGTTCTTAAAAATTTCACTGTAGATCAGAATTTCCTCTAATCCTTCAAGTTGGTGAGCAACATTCATGTGGCTTGAGTAGAAGATACTGGAGAAGATAAATCAGTTGGTCATCACTAACCTAACAAATGTTGATCAAATTAAAGATGATGTCTTAGGGTTCCTCTGTGTGCCTATTTAGTACACCAGATGGTTAATGCAGTCATAATAAACTAGTGGGAATATTTAATTAAATGTGTTCCCAGGACATTAAATGCAGAGCATTATCCTTTGGCTGGTGATCAGAGTAAATATTTGGTAATAAGGGAGAGTCCTTGTAGAATATTGTTGGTAATACATGAAAAGCACATTTGAGAACAGAGCTGTGTTCAAAGCAGAACTTTCTTCCCAAAATGAAGACACCCCAAATGCTAATTATTTATACTTGGGGTTTTGTTCTACCCCCAATTCACTATTAATCATGACACAGTTATTACAAACAACATGAGGAATAATTTGAAACTTGATAGTCCTGGACTGGAATTAGTCAAAGCTTGTAGCCATTTACCTGTCAATAGTCACATTTTTACTGAATTCTGAAGGGCTCAGATAGAAAAAAGGGACCATAAGGAGCAATCTCTGTTCTCTTGTAGGTGAAGGGATCCTCTTTGCTCTTGTTGGGAGCTGGTTCTAGATGTCTTAGAGAGCTGAAAACATCTTCCTGTGGTCTGACAATCCCTGCAGACGGCCACTGGCCCAGCAGTGATGCTCCTCTGTCAATCAGCTCTTATCTCCTCAGCCTGACCAGTTTTATGATATCATGGCTTTTTCACTCCCATTGAGCAGCTTTTGTTTGCTCCCCTGCAGAAGTGAGAGGAGTAGAATGCAAACAAGGATAAACCTGGCTTATTAAAATAGGCTGGGCAGTAACTGGTGGGGGGGAAGATGAGCTAGAAATCTGAAATACATAGTTAGTGGGCAGCTGAACTGAAAAGCAAATTACCCCACTGAGAGCATCAGGATTGGGATGGGATGGTCTCCAGCCAGGACTGTCTTTGAGGAGTCTCTCACCCTGCAGGCAGAGAACATCATTAACTACCTGTAAAAGGAATGAGAACCTGAAGAACACTTAATTTTATGGGGTTTTATGGGCTAATTTTATGAAAATTTTAGAAATCTCTCTGCGCCTCTCCTGGCAGAATTAGTGTGTGATCTTCTAAGAGCAACAGGACCTGCTATTTGTCACTATCCCATTTCACTATGGGAAAACAAAAACATTGGTGGGAGGCGCTAGGGTGGATAATGAATGTCTCTTTCCTGGACACAAGGAGAAACATGACTATCCTCCCACAACTGTGGTTGAGTTTGGTTCTGAGTCTGAAGGCTCAGAATCTTAAAGAGTTTAAATATAAATTCTTTGAGAGGTGACACCTGAACAGTGGAGCACAGAATTTGAGTCTGCTCTCTTTATCAAACTGAGGTTTGTTGGGGTTGTGCCAAACCTCACATGGCCACGCTGATTGGGAAGAAAGCTTTTTTAGCTAGGCTTGGCTAAACTGGCCTCATGCAGAAATAAAATCCCATGTGGGATTAACACATCTGGAAACGGGCAAATTCCCCCAGGATGCAGAAATCTCCAAGCACAGGCAGTGCAAGTCCCTCCCTGCAAACCAGCAGGGGAAAAGTTGGTTTAGCTGTTACTGCATAGGGACAAACAAGGCAAGCCCAAAACTAACAGCAAACCCCAGGGCTGTGGTGCTCCTTTATTTCTTTAGAGACCCTTGTGCCTCAAAGCATCCCAATTCCCTGATGAACATTCCTGCACAGGGCACAATGGGAGATGGATTCGTTTCTTCAGCTGCTCCTTGGGCCAGAACCTTCACTGACATGCACTAAAATAGTGTGTAAATGTGCATTTGTGGCTAATTTTGGTAATTGTTTTAGAGTTAAATCTCAAGAGTACAAAGCTATGGAGATGTTCTGATTTCCTTTACAGTTGAACAAAGGGGTGTTTGTGGTGTATTTTTCAAATGCCTTTGAAACCACAGACTGTCAGACTCTGCTCCCACAGCAAAACCCAAATGGGTGGGTGCTTTTTGAAGGGGTCCATGTAGAAAAAGTGTCTGAAATATGTGTAAGTTACAGCAGTAAATATGTACTACACAAATATCATAGCTGAACAGTATAAAATAAAAAAGGGGAGAGAGGCAGTGCAATTTTGTTGTATTTGAACAACAGGGAAAGGGTTTGAGGAAAGAGGACTCAGAGTGGGGTTCTTCAAAAAATCTTTTCATTTTTGGTAGGGATCATGAATCAGATGTGCTGCACTGATGCACACTCAGTGCCTCTCCCCTGGGCTGTGCCCCTGACCCCCCTGGAGCTGTCTGATGGGATTCTCACTTCCCATGGGCACAGCCCCAGCTTTTCCCACTGCTTGAGTCTGAGGGGCAGAAAATAACTCCTGCTGCTGGAAATAGGTTGTGAGCTCTGATTGGAGTCAGAGTGGAGAGGAGCAGGAGGAGGAGGAGCTGCTCTGCCCCAGCTTTTTGTGCCCCTTCCTCCCCTGTACCTGTTCCTGCCATATGTGGGATAACAGCTGCTCCTTAGCTCGGTGCCTGTTGTCAGGATAAAGGCTTTGAGGGGATTAGGTCCTGCAGTTGGAGGCTTTAAGAAGCACTTTGGATAGATAAAAGAAGATGCTGAAAGCAGCCTTGGAGGTCCTCATGTGAACTGTACCAAGGCACAGTGGTACCAAGGCCTGGCATCCTCCTGCTGTTTTCCTCTCCCTTCCCTAGCCTGACTAAGGGAAAAATTCTGCTGTGTAGCTCACACATATGTGTCGCAGACATCTTTTCTGAAAAATCCTTTCCTTAGGATTTTTCCTCCTGGGAAACTGGGAGGGCTCAGGAACAAAATGTAAACAATGGTTATCTGCTGCTGTGGAATGCAACAGGTGCATCTGGGATTGGTCTCATGTGGCTGTTTCTAATTAATGGCCAATCACAGTCTGCTGGCTCAGACTCGCTCTGAGCCACAAGCCTTTGTTATCATTCTTTGCTATTCTATTCTTAGCCAGCCTTCTGATGAAATCCTTTCTTCTATTCTTTCAGTATAGTTTTAATGTAATATATATCATAAAATAATAAATCAAGCCTTCTGAAACATGGAGTCAACATTCTCGTCTCTTCCCTCATCCTCAGACCCCTGTGAACACTGTCACACATATGAACAAAAATGAAAGTGTGTGTCAGATGGTTTCCAAAATATTAGATACACAATCATCCTTAATGTTCTCTCAGCCAGTGCTGAAATGCAAAACAGTAACACTGGGTATCTCCAGTTCTCTCTTAATTAAGAGTTGCAGCTGCCTTTCACTGTCAGATCTAAACAGCGAGTTGTTTCCAAAACACCTCAGTGAGATGACAAATCTCTCAGTCATGAGTTTGACCCCCAGCGCCAGGCCCAGCTGGGAGAGCTGAGGATGTCTGAGTCAGCTGAGCCCATTGTGCTGAATCACTCAGAAAGTCCCTGGAGGTTTCTGCCAAGGTGGCTGCAAACACAGAGCCTGCAGGGCTCTCAGTCTGCTGGGCTGCCTCTGTGCTGACTGCTCTGATGGCACAGGGTGGCTGCCATTTAACAGTATTTCCTAGGGATTCATAGCCTTTTTCAATAGCAATAGCAGAATTTTGTTCCTCTTTCAAAATTAATTTGACTTGTTCTTGGCAATGGCAGTTCTCAGAACCAATGGTAATTTTTTTCTTTTCCTTAAAAAAAAGTACACAATCTGATGGTTAGGGGCCTAGTGATGGAGCTTTTATATGGATTTTGCATTCTTTGTAGCTCCCAAAAATCATGCCAGACAGTGAGAAATTATATTTTAAAGTTGTGATGCTTCATGTATTTCAAAATGAAGTTCTACAACACAGTGCTAATATTTTTGCACAAATTTCTTTGAATAACCCTTCTGAGAAATTAGAAGCTGATATGACATGGTCCAGAGGCAATAATAGAAGAATTATGTAAATGCAGGAAGAATGATGTCAATGTAGGCTGGACTTTAATTCCAGCTTTAATTCCTGCTCTGTGATATTGCAGAGAATGTCTGTGCTTTCAAGTGATGCAGGCCTTCAGTTCCCTTCTTTACCAGAAAGCTTGGATTAGATTTTAGGCAATTAATTAGGATGGGCACGTTAATTACGAGCTTGCTGTGCCTGAGCATAAAGATTGTCACCTCTCTTTGGTGGCTGCTGTCACTGTCTTATTTTCTGAAAAATCCTCTTTGCCCAGGATTTTCTCCTGGGAAGCTGAGAAGCCTCAGAGAGGAATGAAAACAAAAATTATCTGATTGCTGCTGCTGTGTTTGCTGCTTTGAAATATGGCTTGGACATTGATTACCAACAGGTGAATGTTTGATTGGTTCCATGTGAATTGTTTTTAATTAAAGACCAATCACAGCCAGCTGTGTCAGACTCTGAGTCACAAGTTTTTATTATTCATTCTTGCTAAGCCTTCTGATGTCTCCTTTCTCTTTCTTTAGTATAGTTTTCGTATAGCATAATGTAATGTAATGATATAATATATAATGTAATATAATATAATATAATATAATATAATATAATATAATATAATATAATATAATATAATATAATATAATATAATATAATATAATATAATATAATATATCTCAGCCTTCTGGGAACATGGAGTCAGATTCTCATCTCTCACCTCGTCCTGGGGACCCTCACAACCACCACATCCTGCAACTCCTGCAGCTGTAAAACCACCCATCCTCCCCATCACCTCCTGCCTTGTGCAGGGAGCAGAGAAGCTCCAGAAAAGGCAGCTGAAACCAAATTAGATGGCAGCAAGAATGCTGGAAGGGAACAACCTTGAGAGTATCTACTGCATGTCAAGTCATTTTAAGGACAGCTTGGGAGCTGCAAAAAACAGATGAGAATTACTAGGCAGAAAAGGTGCATGGCAGAGCTCCAGATTTGGAGTTATCTCATAGCTCTGAGATGACCAAGAACATCACTGAATTTATAAGCTCTGCTCACAGCAAAACACGTGGCAGGGAAAAACTCTTCTCACATACTCCCCTTCTGTGGTCTCTGGGACTCCAACAGTGCATAACTCAAGAGAGGAGCTCTCCTGACGTTTGTGGTAGTGACACAGTGTTTCCACAGGAGAAAATCTGCTTGTGCTGATTGGGAAAATGCCTCTTTACTTCCTTACCTGCAAAGAAGTTTAACAATCTTAATTTTAGCTCTGTTGTTGTACCAGGATCTCCTTTGAGGCTGCTGATGCTCCAGGGAGATCTTGTTTTGTGTTGTGTGTGATGTACGTTATAGTCAGATTTTGATCCTTTGTGACAACTCAAAATAAATCCTGTTGGGATGGAGTGGTTTCCCTGGCAGGTGGAACTTGGTTTTAATGGTTTTAAGTAGTGGCTGTGAGGTCCTCAAAGGTTGGGCAAGTTCAGCTTCTGCTCTTTCAGCTCAAGCCCCAGTGAAAGGGTGAGGTGTGAGCCACAGCAGGGCTGCAAACGGCAGCTCTGGGAGCTTCTGGGGCCACTGCTATCCATAGGGATCCCAGCCTCAGGCAACACTGCCAAACTGAATTTTGCAGCCAAAGGCACCTTTGGGGAGCCCACTTCAGTGCCCCAGGCATTCTGGCAGTGCATCGATGAGGCCATAACTCCAGCAGCATTAATCAGAGCCCAGGATGTAGAAGGGAATGATTCACAGAGAAACACTGTGTTCTCTCAGTCTGTCACTGTGGGAAGGCATTGGTGATGCATGAGTGGGATTTGTGATATTTCTCAGTTCACATGCTCAGGGATTTCCTCTGCAGCTTGAGGAAGGGCTTGTTTCCCTGTGGGGAGCAGTGAGGGTCCCTTGCAAGGGGAGGTGAGGTGTGGGTGTGAGGATGGCTGGCTGAGGCTCAGGGACCCTGCTCAGGCTGGGGGGGGGAGATTTGTCTGCACAAACTCACACTCTGAGACAGAGCAGATCTGCTGTTGGGGTTTCAGGACATTTGTTTTATCCTTTGTTACAGAACAGCCTGGAGAAGGGCAGTGTTGGAGGTTGGGAGCTGCTGTGCAGAGGGTCAGGGCTCTGACCTTCTCCAGGGGCTGTGGAGCTGCTCTGGGGGGCAAATGGGGAGGGTCAGCATTGCAGGGCTCTGACCTTCTCCTCCAGGGGCTGTGGACAATGCTGGAGCTGCTCTGGTGGGCATTTGGGGACCAAATGGGGAGGGTCAGCATTGCTGGTGCCAGAGGTGACTGACCCCATGCTGTGTGCAATTCTCACACCCATTTCCGCCTCTGTTCTCAGGAGGTTGCAGCTTATTGCAGCCCTGAGACACGTGAACAGTCTCTGTTTCGGCCTGCACATTCATAGAATGAGTCAGGCTTCTTCAGTTCTTGGTCTCAGAGTTGTTTATTGTATCTTATCTATAAAAATTTTTCTCCTGTCCAGCCGAGGTCCGCTCAGCAGGACAGACAGAGGCACTCTGCCTGCCCCTGGGGTGCTGTTATCTCCTTATACTACAAACTACAGATAACATGTTTACAATTACTTTCCAATACCTATCACCTGTGTCAGACAGTGAGCTTCTACTCTAAACCAATCCCAAAGTGCCAACATCGGTGCAGAAGATGGAGGTAGAGAAGAAGAAGAAAGTCTGGACAAGTCCCTCCATCTTGTTCCCAAAACCCCCATTCTAAAAACCCCAAAATCTACCCCTTCACCCAGTGATAATTTTATTATTACACTACTTAAACTTCTGTGGCTTTCAGGTCCTCATACACAGCTGGTAATTTGCTCCATGGGTCACAATCAAACCCACGGGTGTTCTGGGCTGTGTGCCAGGGTCTCTGAGCCCCCTGGCAGGGTCCTGGCAGCTCTGGACACCCAGAGGGATGCACTGAGTTCTGACACTGATTGTTTCTTCTCTCTTCTGTTTGTGATGGATATGATCTCCTCCCGTTTCTGATTGTTTCCTTCTGTTTCTCTTGGCTTGGTGAGCTCCAAGCAGGAGCAGGGCAGAGCTTTATCAGCACACTGTAAGGGTCACAGCCCATCCCTTCCTGCAGTAACAGAGTGCCCAGAGCTCAGGGGGTTCCCTTGTTGGACAGAAGCTCTGTGGTCACTTTGGCCATTGGCCTAACTTAGGGTAGACAACTTGAATTTTTTACCATTTAAAAAAGCAGCAAGGAAGGTGGAAGAGTTTGAAAAAGTCCCATCAAGAAACAGTGTAAAAACTGCTTGTGGTATGAGAAGGAACAGTGCGAGAAGGAGATTTGTAGAAAATTTTCAAAACTTGACAGCAGGTTCACATAGCATGCCTCTGTATACCAACCTTGAGATAAGAAATGCTGATTTAGAAATGCCATGGAATAGGACAGAAATTGTGGAGAGAAAAATGGGACTAGAAACAAGTTTCAAAGGATGGCCTTATAAAAAAGACTGGATACTTTGGAGGAATAGAACCATGAAAGATGCCCTGTAGTAGGACCCGTGAGGGCTTTTTAAATGATTGGCTTTAAGGCATCTGCAGCATGGTGTGGCTAAAAGCTGATAAGCCAAGAAAGGCTTATAGTGTTTTGTAATTAAAAAATAGTTAGCTTCTGATTGTGATGGTTGAATTGTAACATCTGTATTGTCTCACCCTTCCCATGAGACTGAAAATGGAATAAAAGTGTCTAAAATACCTCTCAGTTGCCCTATCTCTGGGTCAGAAAAGAGTATTATCTGACAGAATGGAACAGTAGGGTTGTGATCCAAGAATGGAAACAAGCGTAAAGGTCTTCGAAGAAAAACAAAGTGCTTTGAAACTTCAAAAATTCTTTGAAGAGAAAGGTACTTTTTACCATTCTAGAAAGGGGTTGTGAGCAAGTCAGGATGGTTTGGTCACTCAGGTTCTCTGGTTCTGCCCTAGGTCTGTTCCAGGATGGTTTGGTCACTCAGGTTCTCTGGTTCTGCCCTAGGTCTGTTCCAGGATGGTTTGGTCACTCAGGTTCTCTGGTTCTGCCCTAGGTCTGTTCCAGGATGGTTTGGTCACTCAGGTTCTCTGGTTCTGCCCTAGGTCTGTTCCAGGATGGTTGGGTCACTCAGGTTCTCTGGTTCTGCCCTAGGTCTGTTCCAGGATGGTTTGGTCACTCAGGTTCTCTGGTTCTGCCCTAGGTCTGTTCCAGGATGGTTTGGTCACTCAGGTTCTCTGGTTCTGCCCTAGGTCTGTTCCAGGATGGTTTGGTCACTCAGGTTCTCTGGTTCTGCCCTAGGTCTGTTCCAGCATCTGCCCAGGGTCCTGCAGGGGCTGCAGGAGCTGCAGGGCCCCCTCCTGCCGCCAACGTGTCCAGCAACAAGAGGCTGCAGCAGACACAAGCCCAGGTGGACGAGGTGAGTGCTCAGCACCAGGGGCTGCTGTGCTTGGGTCCCCCTTGTGCAGCTCCTGCTCATCTGAAGGGAGTGGGTCCAAAACTTGAGATTTGCCAGCAAAGAGAGATCCTGGATTTATATATCCCTGCACCAGGAACAGCTCTGCAGATTAAATGTGGGCATTGCTGCCATGTAGAAGTGTCAGGGATAGGATGGTGGGGATGGACGGAGCCCAGAGATCTCTGCAGCCAGGTCCTGGAACTTGTGGGTTATTGCAAAGGGCCTGGGTGCAGGGCCCTGCTGGGATTTGGGGTTTATTGCCAAGGGCCTGGGTGCAGGGCCCTGCTGGGATTTGGGGTTTATTGCCAAGGGCCTGGGTGCAGGGCCCTGCTGGGATTTGGGGTTTATTGCCAAGGGCCTGGGTGCAGGGCCCTGCTGGGAGCTGCAGCCACAGCTCAGAGCAGGCCCCAGAGAGGGAGAGAGAGGGAAAGAGAGAGAAGGCAAGAGCAGAGTAAAGAGAAAATGAGAGAGCCAGGAAGAGTAAAAGAGGATGAGAGAGCAAAGATCCCATTACAGTACCATAAATCTTCTTCTGTACTGAATATTCTGATTCTCACTAACCAATCTAGTACAAGATACAAATCCTATAGCATTTACATACAGCCTATAAGAATCATTACATTACCATACTGTGTTACATTTTAAACCCTAAAAACTCCTCTTTGGGCCCCTTCTGCCAAGCTGTAGGTCTGCTCTGACCCTTGGAGCTGTCTGCAAGCAGAGGGTGTTGTTTCATCAAAAAAAAATAACCTTCAACCAGCCACACCATTGCTTTCCAGTTGTTGAGTAACTAAAGTATCTCAAAGCTTACTTGCATTTCAATCTCACTTATAATTTCCATAATCTCAAAATCTTTTGCCAGGCAATCATATTTATAAGGCTTTCATGTTTCATCTTCCCCAACACTGACAGTTCAGGAATTTCTCCCAGTCGTCTCCTTAGGAGGAGATGTCGTAGTGGAAGCAACTCTTGTAGTGTGTCTAATCCTAAAGTTTAGATACTAATTTCTCAGACTGTGTCACAGAGACAGAAAAGCATCAGCTTCTCCGAGATAGATTAAAACCACCAGAACTGAGCCACTGAGGGCGGTGTTCATTAGCAGGAGCTCTATTGATTAATCATCCCAATTTATTCCCAAAGAAAGGCACCCACACATGATGTCATAACAGCTTCTCTAACAAATCCCCACTCCTTTTCTTGATCTTGCGGGACCATGTGCCTGTTCCAGCACATTCTTAAATTCTTGTTTTGGCTGTAATGCCAGAGTCCCTCCAGCTGCTGTGGGAATGGGAACAGTGAGCACAGCTGTGGCATCCTTACACACCTGCTGGGTGCCTTTGTGTGCTGGCTAGTGAGGAAAGAATATTGTTCCACCCCTCCAAAGGCTGAAGTAACTCATTACTTACTGTCTGTGGTGAAGTGCACAGAGCTTGTGTGATTCTTAAAAGCCAATTTGATAAAATACACATTAGAAAATATGTACTTACTGTGGTATTCAAGCTAAAATCCTGAGGCATCACTACTGCGAAAAACACCAATCACTTCTTTTCCAAATTTTAAAAGTTTAATAGTAGTGAAATGGTTATAAAAATAGTAATATAATTAGAGTAATAATAATTTGGACAATTTGAATTAGGACAGTATGAGACAATAGAAACAAAGAATTATGGACAGTCCAGGTACCTTTTCTGGGCAAAATAAACCTGGAAAAGGACCCACGTTAACAGAGGATTAACCTTTAAAACAATAACCTGTTGCATATTCATAACCTCATCCATGATGCATAAATTCCATTCAAACACAGGATTCTGTCTGGTCAGTGTCAGCTTCTTCCTCTGAATCCTAACAGCATCTTCAGGGCTGAGCAAGATGGGAAGAAGTTCATTTCTTCTGATAATGGAGCAATAAATTCTCTTTCTCTGAAAGATCCAGGTGTCCTGTGGCTGCTGTCTCGCTGCGAGTCCTTTCTTTAAAAAAAGTATCCTACACAGCATAGTTTCTATTTTAACATTTTGTTATAGCCTAAAACTATCTTTAACACACTACTTAAGAAAATTAACACAGCATAACTTTCTAACACAACACACATAATATTCACGTTAATATTTGCGAAAAGCCAATCATAAATACGCATCTTTCACAACTAGAAGAAAGATATTTATGAAATACCGAAGTCAAAGCCCTTTTATCCCTCACCGGTGGCTCTGTCCCGGCTCTTTTCCCTCCGTGCGCCCGCAGGTGGCGGCAGAGCCCGGGCAGAGCCCGGCAATCTCCGCTGTTGGTGATGCTGATGATGTGATGCCCGGGGAGGATTTCACCTCTTTCTCTATTGGGGTTCCACCCCCGATTCCTCCAGACACCACAGAGATTATTTTCTAAGGCCCGGACAAACATTTATCTATTTGACAAAAATGAAATCTCACCTGGGCGAGTGTTCACTGCAGCCAGGTTAAATTCCATAAGTGGTTCTGGGGAAACAAAAAACAAAAAACCAAAAAACAAACACAGAACCAAAAAAGCAAACTAAGCAAAAAAACACCAAAAAACAAACAAACAAACAAAAACATAACACCCCCCCCCCCGGCAAAACTAAAAAAAAACAACCAAAAATTAAAAAACCAAAAGAAAACCCAAAAAGCCACAAAAGAAACCCCCCCAAAACCCCAGACCAAAACCTAAAAAAAACAAAACAAAGAAACCCAAAGAAACCTAACAAAGCAACCCCAAACCCCCAAAAACAACACAAAAAATCCAACAACAAAAAACCAAACCAACCAAAACCAAACCAACCAAAACCAAACCAACCAAAAACCCAACCAACCAAACCAAACAAAACAAAAACTCCAAAAAACCCCAGCAAAACTAAAAAAAGAACCCCCCCAAAAAAAAAACCCAAACCAAAACCTAAAAAAACCAAAACAAAGCAACCTAAAAACCCCCAAAACAACACAAAAAACCAACAACAAAAAACCAAACCAACGAAAACCAAACCAACCAAAAACCCAACCAACCAAACCAAACAAAACAAAAACTCCAAAAAACCCCAGCAAAACTAAAAAAAGAACCCCCCCCAAAAAAAACCCAGACCAAAACCTAAAAAAAACAAAACAAAGAAACCCAAAGAAACCAAACAAAGCAGCCCCAAACCCCAAAAACAACACAAAAAAACCACCAACAAAAAACCAAACCAACCAAAACCAAACCAACCAAAAACCCAACCAACCAAACAAAACAAAACAAAAACTCCAAAAGACCCCAGCAAAACTAAAAAAAGAACCCCCCCCAAAAAAAACCCAAACCAAAACCTAAAAAAACCAAAACAAAGCAACCTAAAAACCCCAAAAACAACACAAAAAAACCAACAACAAAAAACCAAACCAACCAAACCCAAACCAACCAAAAACCCAACCAACCAAACCAAACAAAACAAAAACTCCAAAAAACCCCAGCAAAACTAAAAAAAGAACCCCCCCAAAAAAAACCCAGACCAAAACCTAAAAAAACCAAAACAAAGCAACCTAAAAACCCCAAAAACAACACAAAAATTCCAACAACAAAAAACCAAACCAACCAAAACCAAACCAACCAAAAAACCAGCCAACCAAACAAAAGAAAAACTCCAAAAAACCCCAGCAAACCTAAAAAGAAAAAAACAACCCCCCCAAAAAAACCAAACCAAAACCTAAAAAAAACAAAACAAAGCAACCGAAAAACCCCCAAAACAACACAAAAAACCAACAAGCAAAAAAACCAAACCAACCAAAAAAGCAACAAACCAACCAAAACAAAACAAACCAAAACCCCCAAAAATCCAAGCATACAAAAAACCCACAAACAAACAAAAAAGCCCAACCAAAACCACGCAAAAATGAAGAGAATGGGTAGGAAATAGCAGAGTATTTTGTATCAGCATTTTCAAATAGTTTATAATTTTCACTACAAATCATTGCAGCAAGATAAAATTCAACTAATTACTAGCTGAGAAATCAATAATTAAAAAAAATTAGCACTGTTTATATGAAGTTAAGTGCTTGGAAGGTTTTGGTTTGGAAAAAGCAAGTAAGAAAATTTGGATTGACCAAAATATTTCATTTTGGTTTAGGTTTGGTAGACAAGTGAAACAAATCTTTTGAGACCTTCTGCCAGTCCTGTTAAAGATTCTTTCACTATCAATTTCCTCTCGCTGTATTTGAATAATGTATCCTTTAAATAATTCTGGATTTTTGCAGGTAATAGTTAAATTTTATTAAATATGTATAACATGGAATTCCTTATTATAGAGTGTGAGAATTAATTAACAGACCATCAGCCTCGTTCACTGCTAGGAAAATTGGACCCAACTTTACAGAGATTGTGACACTGTCTGACATTTGCATTAAAGTGGTGACTTTCTGCAGGATTGCCATTTAGTTATTGGCTTGCTAGAAGAGGATTTTCACCTCAGCCAAAGCGTAAAATCCATTTATGAGCAGCCCTTGCCTGTTGCATCCTGGCTCTCTGCTGCCCTTTGGGATGAATTTGCTCAGGTGAAACATTCTCCTCCTCCTCCACTTCCAAGCAGGTCGTCAGATGATGGCTGAGAAGTCATCCTGCCCAAAAGATCTGCAGAATGATGGAATGATTTGGTAAGGAAATGCACACAGTTCCCTTTAGAGTGGCCTTTGTCTGTCCGCTTTCCCTGCTTCAGGTAAGGAAGGTATTAAATGTACAAGGAGAACAATGGCTTGTTCTTAGTGATGTCAGCCAAATTGTGCTGCAGAGATCTTCGTCAGATCTTTGTATCTGCATAAAAGAAGTCAAAAACTTTAATCAAACTAAATGTGGTGTTTCATGAGGTCTCTTTATTTTCTCCCTTAAGGACATCCAGCACAGTGTATCTCACTGGGGGTATTTCCACAGGCTGGGTCTAGGGGCAGTGCTCAGGAAATGCCATCACACACCACACGGCAAAAGGCTGGGCATCACTGCCGCTGCTTTTAATGAAGGGGTGGGACTATTTTGGGGCTGAGAATAATTTATTGCTCAGATAAACATCAGCCTCAGAGGCTGTGAGGTTTTAGAGGAACAAGCAGTCAGCCACAGCTCAAGGCAGTCACAAGTTCTTCATTACAAGGCAATATAGAACCTTCTGATCCAATGGACTGTGACCGTGTTCACAGGGGTCTGAGGATGAGGGAAGAAACAAAGATCTGACTCATGTTTCAGAAGGCTTGATTTATTATTTTATGATATATATTATATTAAAACTATACTAAAAGAATAGAAGAAAGGATTTCATCAGAAGGCTGGCTAAGAATAGAATAACAAAGAATGAATAACAAAGGCTTGTGTCTGGGACAGAGAGTCTGAGCCAGCTGACTGTGATTGGCCATTAATTAGAAACAACCACATGAGACCAATCCCAGGTGCACCTGTTGCATTCCACAGCAGCAGATAACCATTGTTTACATTTTGTTCCTGAGGCCTCCCAGCTTCTCAGGAGGAAAAATCCTAAGGAAAGTATTTTTCATAAAAGACGTCTGCGACAGGGGACAGTTGCCACAGGGTTTATTTTGCTTTTCTAACCTATCACCTTTACTCACTTCCACTGCACTGTGGTTACTTTTACCCAATGGGCTTCTGTCTCACATGCACACAAATGCTTCTGTTCTAACCTCTAAACTCTTGGCTGCTCTACACAATTACACCCCTACATTATAACCCTTCACCATCTTATCAATGCAGTTTCTCACTTAAGGCATACTCTTACTTACAACTACAGAAACATAAATTTATGATTTTTCTGCTTAATGTCTGTGTATTGTATTTTTACATCAGTCCAGGCTTCTCCCAAGGCTGCAGATCAAACTCTCCTGTGTCTGTGGAATTTCTGTTTTACCAGTTCCCACAGCTGGGTTTAGGATGAGGTGTGACACTCCAGGGTGTGACCAGATGGGTGCCCCTCATCTTTCCTGTGGGAGGGGTCTCAGGTGTGTCTGTGCCTTCACAGGTGGTGGACATCATGAGGATGAACGTGGACAAGGTGCTGGAGAGGGACCAGAAGCTGTCAGAGCTCGACAACCGGGCAGATGCATTGCAAGCAGGTGCCTCACAGTTTGAGACCAGTGCAGCCAAGCTGAAGAGGAAATACTGGTGGAAAAATTGCAAGGTAAGGAATATAAACCCTTGTTTGGAGTCACTTCTTGGCAGGAATTGCTTTCACTTGCATTTAGTGGGACTTTGCCTGCAGGATGGCACCTCTGACTCATCTCTTCTCGTCAAGGTGAGAAGGAGGTGCCTTGACCTCAAGGCTCCAGAAGTCAAGCAACTTTGATCTTTACCAGAACCCATAATTTCTGCAGTATATAAAATGTAGATACAATGTTTGATGCTTCCCCAGTGCCTTCAAATAGGGACGGGAAACCATTCCATGTCAATTTGTGTCAGTTCTCTGTGGGAACCACAAAACCTGGTCAGGTGCAGCGAATTCCAGCAGTGGGAGAAAAGCAGCTTTTTCCTTGTGGGGATCATTGATTTGATTTTTCTTTAGGATGGTAAGCCATAAAAAAATACCCAAAACTGGGTTCTGTACACTGCTGTGAGAAGGGAGAAAATGACAGTCTCTTATGAAGAGGGGCTGATTAGGATAAAGCAGGACTTTGATCAACCAGCTCCAAAATCTAATCCTTCCCCAAGAGCAGAGGGAGCCTCACTCTCCTTTGCTTTTTCAGACCTTCTCCAATATTTGAGGATTTTGGACCCAGAAACTTCATCTTTTACTCTTCTAAGACTCATGCACCACCACCACAAACACTGTGCCAAAAGTTCACCTTGGTTTCCATTGCTCAACACCAACTTTCCTGCTGACCACTTATGTCCACCCAAATAAAAGCAGCTGTTCCCAAGGGGGAATCCCACATGTGTCCCTCACTAGCCTGTTGTCTGCTTTGTCTCTCCAATCCACAGTGCTATGAAACGTAGAGCAAGACAAAATATTCTGGGTAAAATACATGTAAAAACACGCCAGAAACAAAAGGGTCTACATTAGAAATTTACCATAGCAGGTCCTCTGGGCCTGTTTTAGCTGTTGCCCAGCTGGTAAGTCCAGCAGTGCAGGAAGCAGGGCTTTTGGGAGCTGCAAGCACAGATTTTGAGTTGGGTTCACCCCTATGACTGCTGTCACCACAGTGACCTGCACTACCTCCAAACCTGCCCTCATTCTCCTTTCCTGCTTTTTGCTGACAAACAATCCCCCTGTCCCTCCTCTGGCTCCCAAACTCTGCAAAGAAAGGGAAGAACTTTAAAAAGGGTCTCCTGCAAGCCAATGGCTGGCTCTGTCCTCGTGGTGGGAGGAATGAAGGCTTTGATTTGACATTCCCATGTTTGTTGTTTTTCAGTCTTTCCGCTCACTGGGGTAATAATGGCCACTGGGCTGAAGCCCTGGAGGGTTCATCAGCTTCCAGGGGCTCTCAGGGGGCTCTGGGCTGCCTCTGCTCTGCTTTGCACCCACCTATTTCTGGCCAGCTCTGACAACAGGCTCTGCCCATTGCTGATTTTAAAACCAGCAATAAATCTGGGCCCTTAGTAAGTCTCTTGCAGAGTTAAAAATATGAGGATTGAGTCATTAAGTAAAAGAAAAAAAATTGAGGGGTTAATCTGTTTCACATGAAAACCTGACTTTCTGTTTTTCTTTCTCATATCTTCTCTTTTTATAGATGATGATCATCCTCGGTGTAGTATGTGCAGTCATTCTCATTATAATTATAAGTGAGTAATTCATTTTCTCTTTTATTTGTGTTCTTAATAGCTTGTGACTTAAGAATGGCTGATACATTGAAAAACAAAGCAACAAAAAAAATGGATATAAAATATTTAAACTGATTAATTTAAACTGATTAATTTGTGAAATTTCCCTTCTAGTGTTATGCTTTTATAGTGAGAATTACGGCAAACTCCCTGGACACATATTGGCAGAATTTGTTGACATTTAATGTTTTTAGCATCAGCATGTTACATAACTTTCCCTAGGATTAAAAGCTCTCCCTTTTTATGTTTTAAATAAATTTTTATGCAGTCTCAGAAATCTTCCTTTTAGTATGATGATGATGACTGCCACAGTCCCAGTGTTTTCTGCTAAGAACAGTAATCCTTGAAATACCTCATGCCTATAAAAAGAGGGTGAAGGCACACAGGCAAACAGGCATCTGATGAATTTTTAAAAAGCATGTAGGTGCCTGGTTTCTGCCATACCAGCTAGAATCTGAGATGTCAGTGCTTCTGAAGATCCTTTTGCACCTCGAATGCCCAAATGTTGTTAAAAGATATGGCCCAAAGTCTCACTGACTTCTTTTCTCAAAAGATCATCTCGTTCCACACAGTTGTGTAGGGAAGGGAGCTATGAATGAATAATAGCAGCCCTGCTGCTTGGGACTCAGGGACCTTGTAATGACAGGAACTGAACATTTCATTTATGTAACCCTGTGCTAGCAACAGCTGTTAGGTGACATAACTGTAATATGGCATTAACTGCTAAAAGGGAGATTCTCCAGATACACAATGCAGGTGGTAACCCAGAAGAGATTCACCAAAAGGCCAGACTGTGGATGTGAGTTAATTCCCAGCTCTCAAGTTACATGCCTGATGCTCAGCATGTTTCCATTTTCCTCTGTTGCTCCTGTAAAGAAAGCTTGCAGGATCACCTGTAAACATGACTAAAAGGAATGAGATACATGTGACAGTTTATTAGCCTTATGAATGCTGGCACCAGAGTGACCCAGAATAATTCCAGGGTTTCGTAACACTGATACAGTAAGAATGGGAAATGCTTAGATATTAACTGTATTAACTGGGTACTCAAGAGAAAGACCGGTCTTTGTGCAGCAACCAGACAAAAGAAGATGTGCAGCCACTGAACTAATTGCTGGGTGTATATTCCTCACTGAGCATTATGTGAGTTTTAAGAAAGTAAAATGTGGTCAACTTAGCTCATATCAACCTCCACGGAAGTTTAGGAAGTAAGAACATTGTTTTACTCCTGGTTAAAATGCTGAATGCCTGTTCTGCTAAATTAAAAATAAAGAAAAAAA
Organism: Melospiza melodia melodia; assembly: GCF_035770615.1. NCBI lineage: Eukaryota > Metazoa > Chordata > Aves > Passeriformes > Passerellidae > Melospiza > Melospiza melodia. The sequence continues at coordinate 5,667,833 of NC_086205.1, read as the reverse complement.
AGCCAGTGCAGGTTTGACGTGGGTTAGGTTGAGTGCAGGGTATTTTATCACAATATTGTTCAACCCAGGCTGTGGCTCACCACAGTGAGATCCAGTACCAGGTCAGTGAGATTTGACTGTACCTGTTGTTCAAATTATTTTCCCAGTTTGATTCCTCTGTGTTAAGTTGCAGCTAAAGGTTGCAGCTTCATGAAGGACCTTGTGTATTTAACTCAATGCTGTGTTTACTTGCACTATATGTTTAAATGCCATAGACATCAAGCATGCAGGTGCTGTTAGACAAGGCCTGCATGGCTTTTCCAGTCTGATGTGAGTGGGAACAAGGCCATGCCCTCCCTGGGGGTGGCTGTGGGTGCAGACAAACTGAGCCATTCCTCTCAGCAGCCATGGGTGCTGCCTGCAGGAGGATGCAGGACAGCACACGGCTTTGCTGTACTGGGGACAGCAGATAACATCACTGCCAGTCCTTGCCCTTTCTGCCTTCTGAGCCTCAGTCTCCCCTGCTTTCTACCCCACTTTCCCCTCCAGATTCCCTTGGGCACAGGAGGAGCATCCCTGTGTCTGCCACACACCCCGCACTCTTCATCTGGAATGTGCTAAGGATGTTTGCAGCCCTCTGACACTGCTGTGAGACAAAGCACAACAGTAACTCTGTAATAACTCCTGGGTTTTGTCTTTTTTTTTTAACCTTTCTTTCCTTCTGCTTCATTTCCCAGTTTATTTCTCCACTTGAAAAAGCAGAGAAGGAAGACTTGGCACACCTTTGTTCATATCAACCGACGATATCAGTGTTCCTTTGTTGAACTCCGCTTTTTAATTCCCGCTGCCTTGGGATTTTTGCTTGTAATAACCCATAAGCATTCAGTGTGGTGTATTTTGGAATTCTGTTGTTTCCACAAGAAACTGTACCAGCTAAATACTGCCAAGTAGTTCCATACACTGTCTAATCACTGTGTCTTAAGATGTGTACGCACTGACCTTCAGAAACTGTAGTATATGAAAAGCATCCTAAACCATCTCAGAGTCAGAGAATGCAGCTGTGGGGAAGCTCCTGTTTAAAGGGACACTGCCAGGTGGATTGGACCCAAATCTAAGGTCGCAGCAAACATTGGGACCAAAATTCTCAATCTGAGCTCCTAAAGTTGGATGGCAAAATCCATTGTCAGACGTATCTGCTACTCCCATTGAAGAGAGTGATACCTCTAAGTATTCATGTAAGATATCATATTTCAGTTTAGCCAACCAAACACAGATTTCTTTGAGGTTAGATGTAGAATCCAAGTCTTAAAACCTTGTCTGCAGAAAATAAATAAAGACTGGTTTATCATCTTTTATGGATTTAATATTTTTCCTCATGGAAAACAGCTCTTGGTGTTCTGAACAACCAAGATGGCCTCAATATGAAAGCCAGAAAGGAAAGAAAACCCTGTGTGACAGCCAAAAAGCATTAGCTAGTCACAGTCCTGCAAAAGCCAAGGGAAATGCAGAAGTGGTGATGCAAACATCACAAATGGCTCAGGTGCAGTCTCTTGCTGAAAACTCAAGGCCCCATTTGTCAGGGTCCATGGGACATCTCTTGGATGCCAATCCCCAATAACTGGGCCCTGACCTGAGGCCCATGAGCAGCTCTGGTGGTGTCTGAGGCTGCCCAGCTCTGGGGAGGAAGCTGCATTTGCAGGAATGGTCCCCACTGCCAGGATGGTTCAAAAATCAGGAAGAAGGCAGGGGGGAGCAGTGGGGAGAGGCTGAGAAAGGGAAGGGTGCCCAGCAAGCAAAGCTTTCCTGGAAAGGAGGAAGGAACAGAAACACTGTTCAAAGTAGGGGTGTTAATAGGCTTTAAAAAGATGTATTTTAATTTGTGCATGTGGATAGTTCATAGACTATAGCGTCATCTTTGTAAAGTGCTCAGCTGAGATACCTATTATACTCAATTAATTTAAATTAACACTTGATGTAATTAAAAGAAATATATTGTGGCTTGAGAGAAAGTTCTTTATGCTTTGGTGAGTTTCTTGTTTTTATTTTTAAAACAGTGAATAGTTTAATCATCCTTAACCAAACTAAAAATGAATTAATCAAATTTTGAGCCAGGAAATTCAGGAAAAGGTCTTTTTAGGTTAACTCCTTCAGAATTTATAAAAAAATTAATATAATTTTAAAAAATAATTTGATGGGTTAGGTTTTTTTGTCTGCAATTTAATTAGGGAATAGAAACAACGATAATAGTAGTGTAAATATTCCCACTGAGGAGTATTTCTCTTGACATAGAGTTAAAAAAATTGAGAGCCTGACCAGTTTGTTACTGTGAATCTATACATAAATTATGCTGAAGTAGAATTTTGCAGAGAGAATAACTAATGATCAATTGAAAGGTTCCAGTTGCATTTTCCCCTAAATATTTATCACTTTCTAGTCATGTGTACTACTCCATATCATTAAGTCAAAAGTGGCCCCAGACTTAATGAAGATGAATATTCCAAGTTACTAATGTGATACTGGACTCCCTGGTATGCCCTGATCATGCAGTCCTTCACTGGGTGAGACCCCAAACAATTCAGAAATCCTCCTGGGCTGGACAAAAACGTAGCAGGGATGAAAGACCTGACTCTGTGGGGTGACACAACTGTATAAATGAGCTTTCACTGGGAGAGGAATGAGCCATCCAACTTCAGGAGCCCTGTTAAACTGCTAAGGTTATCTGATATCTGATCTGAAGGAATGATCTGCTGAGAGTGGGACCCTGCCACCCACACCTGTTACTGATATTGATAATTGATATTATTATCAATACTGCTATTGATATTGAGCGTGGTGTCCTCACAGGGCTTCTCTGCTGAACACACTCATGAGATGGGCACAGCTTTAGCTGGAGGTGGTGCAACCAGGAAGGTGAAATGCTGATACTGAGCCTTAATACAGATGTTCCTTCTCCTCTGAGAGGCTGAACTGATACTCAGCTGATAGGAGTGCAAATACACATTAAAGAGTTTGAATCCTCTAGCTGCAAACACACCAAGCTCCCACATGAAACTGCAGTGGAAGTGCTACAAGGATGCAAAGCTCACATTCTCCCAGCTAATGTAGTTCAAGCAAGTTAATAATCAAAATCAAATCTCACCTTTAGGTGAGAGTGGAGAACAGAAACTGCTCTTTGTGGAATGTGGACCTATTCTCTCTCAAAATTGTAACAAATGGGGATGACTGCTAAATATAAGTGAGAATTTGCAAGGAAGAGTTAAGAAACCTACCTTCTAGTGGGTTGTAGAATGTTTCCTCCTGACTATTTCCTCCAGTGTGGTGATGAAGTACAGTAAAGTAATGTGTTTAACTTTTCAAAGTCATTGACCCATGATGTGCTCTGGAATGCTCAATGTTTGCTACTGCATGTGCTGTGGTGGTTGGTTGTCATTGGTGAGGTAAGCCATGGAATCTTTCTAATTCTGCCCAGGGAGCATGAACAAATGTGTCTGATGCACAGAGATGAACAAATGTGTCTGATGCACGGAGCTCAGCTGCCCTTGCAGAGGGTTAAACCTTCATCATGGTGATGGAGGACTGTTCAGGGTCACAGATTGTGCAACAGCATCTCTCCCATCCGTGCAGGGTAATGCAGAGCACAATCTATATGAACACAGCTGGAGCTCTCAGTTGTGGTGGAGCCAGGATTGGTTGGAGCTGTCATTTATGGTGGAGCCAGGATGGATTGGAGCTCTCAGTTGTGGTGGAGCCAGGATGGATTGGAGCTCTCAGTTGTGGTGGAGCCAGGATGGATTGGAGCTCTCAGTTGTGGTGGAGCCAGGATTGATTGCCTTCCACTCTAGGTTGGAAATGTCTGGGCAGTTACAACTGCCTGCCTGTGAGTTTTCCATGAAATGGTTAAGTCATTCTTGTTCAGTCACCACCAGTCAGAATTTCAGCTCCTGCTCTGTGCCACTGATGCTGCCTGGGCTCTTCCCCTGGGCTGGTGAAACAAAGGGTCACAAAAAGGCTTCCTTTAGTGACCCTGGCATATCCCCAGGGACTGCAGGGCCACGGCTTCCTGACTGCCACCTTGGGCACCAAACTGAGGCCTCTCCTGGCTGGAAGCAATGCTCTTGGTAGCTTTATCCAGAATCAGACACTGTTTGAGACCTGCACATTCTATCCTTTCCAGAAGCTCCTCCTGTGCTGTCTGGAGCATGACAGAGGCTGTACAGCAGGAGATGCCCTTCCCACAGAGCACAGCTGAAAGGAAGGGGTTAACAGCTGCTCAGGGCCTGCACCATGGCTGCTGCTGGGCTCCTCAGTCATCTTTCAATGATCTACATCAGCTTCTGAGGTTGAACAAGTGTTCCTTGCACCCACTATCAACAGGCTACTGAGGTCCTGCTTGGGCACCGCACTTCCAAATTTAGCTCGTGTTGCAGTGACACAGGTGTGGATTTAAACCCAAAACACAGGTGTGGCTTTAAACCCAAAACACAGATGTGGCTTTAAACCCAGAACCAGTGTAGCACAGAACTTGGCAGGAAAACTTAGTGTGGAAGCCCTAACGAGGTACTTGACCTGATTTTCACTTGACAGCATTACATAACAGCACAGTCAATCCAAGAGAGTCAAACCTAATCCAATACTATTAGAAGGAGGATGGGAGAATCTGATAAAGATTCTGAATGTAACCTAGGGTCTGTAAGACAAGGGGTGATTTAGAAATGTAGCCAGCTGGACTTCTAAAGCTGGCACTTTCATTCAGTTGGAACCTGCGTGATGTTACCCACAGGAACAATTCAGGCAAGTCAAATATTTGGCTTTTTCTTCTTTTTATGTAGTGACCTGCAATAAGTGACTTAAACAGTGATGGAAGATCAGGACATTATTGACTGCAAGGAATTAATTAGAACAGCCTCAAAAATCTGCTATGCTTTTGTCTGAGTAGCAAGACCTTTTAAAATTCCACAGTTTCTGTCACTGCTCCTGTGACAAGGCTTCACCTAACTTTAATTTCATGAGCAGCTGCACCACTTCTTGTCTGAATACAATGGATTTTAGCTCTTAAGACCAAGTTCTTGACATTGATATTAGAGCATACCTGCAAGAAGGTGATGTCTGTTTCCCAGAAGGGCATTGACCATGGGAGACTCAAACTTGGGGAACTTCCAGAAGCTCCGCCTCAGCTCTTTCATGCTTTCACAGAGTGAATATTCTCTACTCCAGGGGAGATTGTCCACACAGAGGGAATATGCATGATCTGTAATTTTTTTTTTTTTTAAGAGAGCCCCTTGATTGCATGTTGGTGGAGGACCTTCCCAAATAACCTAGGGAGCACTTGGGCATGTTCCAGGATTTGCCTCTCAGCCCTGCTCCTCCTGCCCTTTAAACAGGCCTGGCTGAACCAGCAGCCACATAAGGCACTGGGCTCCCTCCCAATGTACACAGTGAGTATTAGAGAAAGGCCTCAAAGTCTCTTTGATCTGGATTTGCATCCTGACCTGAACTTTAGACCTGTAACAGATCATAACCTTTGGGCCCTCTATCTCGTCACAAGGCTGAGATGCTCTGCCAGCCAGTTCTTCCTCATCTGATTTAAGTCCCTGTTGCAAGACAAGATACATTTGTGCCAGAGAAAGCACAAGAACCATCAAATTAACTTCTTTAAAAGAAAAATCAAAGGCTGAAGAAGGTAGTTTGAAAAAAATTAATTTTAGATATATTATTGGCTGAAGCTTTCTCACATTGTTACATTATTGTCAGGAGGAATACTAGATTGGGATGTATGAAACAACCAAACCAGAACCTCACACCAGTTGTTCTTTCTCCATCTGGTCTACTTTAGAAATACTTCAGGAAAGGATTTTGTTTTCCTCTCCAGTTAATTTCCCTTCCTCAGCTGATTAATGAGTGTCTCAACCGATGTGCTCAGTAGTTTTTATTCTCCATTGAGAACCCCAAGACTCTCTGCCTTTAAACACATGCATAAAAAGAGATCTGAGCCACCCAAGGAGTTTACCTTCCTTCCTGGTGCACTGACATTTAAAAGCTACATCTTGGAATAAAGCAGGGAAACTGTGGCAGGCTGGTTACATGCAGTTTTGGTGGAGTAAACACTTGATTATTCAACAATGAGTCACTCCTGCAGTAACCTCATTCTGTCATGAATGTATCACATCTGCTAACTCTCCAAAGCAAAAACCAGAACCTGCACCTCTTCAAAACATGAACACAGCCTCGTGGTTTGCACGTAACACTCCATTCAACCAAAGCCATGTACTAGAGTGTAAAAGGGCAAAGTACTTGTTCTCAAAGAGAAAATAGAGAGAACAACAAAGACAATTGGAAAAAAAAAACCTTCTTCATTCTTTAGCTCTTCTCACAGTGTCTGGCTTATCCATTATTCTTCGAGCCTCTTAGAAAGCTGTTGAGGTTTTGGAGTGTAGTGTGTTTGCAGCGCAGAATTTTGGGGCTGTTCTGCCTCTGGGCTGAGTCCCTTTTGCCACGCTGCCACTGCTGCCCTCAGCCAGAGCTCAGGGGAGGCTTGGCTGAAGCAGAACCTCCTGCCACAGCCCCCAGCTCTCCTCAAACCTCCCTCCTGCTCAGCCACGCCTGGGGCAGAACACCTGGGCCTCCATTTGCTTCAAAATCAGGGGGTACAAAAGAAGGCTAAACAGCAGCATTTTTGCCACACTACCTTAAATTGTAACACTGGACTTTTAATTAAATTTATTTAACAGTTCTTGTAACAGTAATTTCATTCATTTTGTTGGAAAGAAACGGTAAATAAGGATAATGTGGTAGTGAGAATATCATAAATGGTGAAAGTGAAATATCGCTAGCATTCAGTAAAATCCCTTTTGTAAGTGGCTGTACCTAGGAGAACCCTTTTTATATGAAAATTTAGCAGCGCTTGTCTATCAAATTCAAATCCTTACAATGAACTCTGACAGATGGTGGTGTTTCTCCTGGACAATGCAGGAAGGATGGTGCAGCATTCCTTGGAGAGAGAACCTATTGGGGTGCTCTAGCCCCAGACATGGGGATGCTGGCAGCTGCAGCAGTGCTCAAGGACCTCAGTGAAATTAGGATTTCACAGTGCCTGGGGCAGTAAAGATGCAGCCTGAATGTCCCCTTTGTCCTACAGCAGTTTGGGCTCTGCAGTGGAATCTTTTTGGCACAACAGGATTATTTTGGTTACTCTCAATCCACCCCAGTACCTCTGCTTGTCCACCTGTAAATAGCCTTAAAATCCCTTTATTGAATCCCTTACCTTCCTGTCATATCTTTCTGAACACATGGTGGTGGTCTGAGCTTTTTGTGAGGAAAAGTTTGAAAGAATTAAATCAGTTTCTACCCCAATACATTGCAGGTTGGTTTAAAGTAGAACTAAATAATGGCATCTGCAGTTATTTCCTTTCTAAGATCAAGGATTGAGATAGTGCATTTAATGGACCTACAAATTCATACATGCACAATGCATACATTTTTTTGGAAGTTTAGCTATTAATATTTATAGTATTGATCTGAAAGTTTGCTAAAATTTCTTTATTGATGAAAGTAGTCTTGGCTGGAACTGGAAATTGAGTGATTGGAGTGACTACCATGCCACTAGCAAGCTGCTAATTAATACAAGTTCAGCCTCTCCTGAAACCCAAAGGGAAAAAATATTCAGAATAAAAGTAGAAATGTATGGTAAAGACTATGGGTATAAAGTTTACTCATTACTTATTTACGTATTATTTAAGCAATTAGCAGCTGTAAAAATAGTCAAATAATTAGTTTCCAAAGCTTAACTATAGATGAAAGAATATTTTTTTTTCTCATTTGAAAAGCTAATTTCAGTCTATGTTCCCCAGACAATAAAATGCCAGTAATGCTATGACACACTCACAGGTCTGCACAATAAAATGTTACAGATAGCTCACTCCTTTTTCTGAAAAACATCATCATTTTTGTAAATGAAACATCCTCCCTCCCCCAAACACAAACGTGGTAACATATTACTCAGTCTTTTGCTAAGATATTATGAGGTTTTTCAGCATCACTGAAAGATTAGAAATTAGCACCTCCTACTCAAGAGCAGGACTTAAAAACAAGCTTTGTCTGTTGCAAAAATACATTCTGAGGGGGATGCACCAAGTGTGGAGAGGTTAAAGTTTTATTTGGCAAGTCCTATTCTTTTTTCCTTCCCCTTTCCAAAGGAAGTGCTTATATATGCAGACAGGCATTTGCCATTTGGGTGAGAGGAAAGAGGAAAGAGATGGAACAGCCACTGTCTGCTGTGGGCAACCTTTAGTTTGCTTTGCAGCATAAAAAGCCCTCTAAGTGGCAATATATGAACTCTTATTATGAACTTGTTATGCTCATTGCAGGAAATGAGTTCATAGCCAGCTAATTAGTATTTTCCTTAATGACTTGTGCCTGAGTGTTAGCACAGAAGAGCAGCCTCTGGAGGGGTTTGTGTCATCAGCTCAGCCCTTGCTTGCCTGGAGTGAGGAGCAAGGCATGGCCAGGCCTGGAAGAGGTTTCAACACGTGCCTAAGCAGACAGTGAATTTCTGTTTAACACAGTGAAAAACCCTCATTTGTCCTGGCTAAATCCAGGCCTGCCGTGGAATCTGTGCCGTGTTCCAATTCAGAAGAGGAAAAACCTTTCCTTTGAATGATAAAAAAGAGGGATAAAGGGTTGCTGGGGTTGCCTGGTCCCGTGTCCTGCTCGAGGCAGGGCTGCCTTTGGGGCTGGGGAGGGTTGCAGGGGCTTTGTCTCCATGAGGTGTGACAATCTCCATGGCCCATGGCTCCACAACACATTCTGTCGTTGGCTGTGTTCAATGCCCTACCAAGGCTCAGAAAGGTGCAGCAAACACCTTTGTGTTTGTGAGTGCATGTGGTTTGTGGTTTTGCCTTTTTGTTCTGTTGTGCACCAATCTCATTGGAATCAAATTCAGATCTAGTGGAATTAAGTGAAACCCCCCTTTTTTCAAAGAACTTCCACTGACATCAAGAAATTTTCTTTCTTTCTTGTTGCCATTGGACCGAGGCAGATGTGATCATGCGGAGGACATCAGAGCATTCTCTCCCCTCTGTGTGTGTGTGTGTGAGGCCTGGAATAGGCACAGAATCAGAGTCAGGACAACTGTTGAAATCTTGTTCTCTATTGTCTGAGGTCAGTGACAAAATCTTGAGTGGCTGCTAAGTTACTAGACTGGCACCAAAGAAAGAAGAGGATTTACTGAGGTTACCCTTTCTCCTCACGAGTATCCTTGGCAATGCCACGCCTGTTTCAAACGCTGATGGAATGGCAATGCAAAATAAAAACCTTTCTTCTACCTCTTTCCTTGAGATTCTTCAAGCTTTACTTCCTGAGATGGGAACAATCAGAAGTAAGTTTTCAGTTGCCCGTTTAAAAGCCCAAACTCCAGACCAAATATCTAGTTGCATTCTTTTACAGGCCACACAGGGGTGTTGAGCTCTGTAGGAACACACTCAGAAAGGGCCTGAAAGTCTGTGCTGAGAACAGCATCTCTCACCTCATAGACTCAGCTGTACTGAGCAAGGAGCTGTGATTCGTGCCTCTACAGAAAACAACCCATTTGCACCTTACTGGAACTATCTGGAGAGGAAAAAATTACCTTGTGGAGACCAGGACATTTCTTAAAGTGCTTTACCTGGAGGTCAGTGGAATTTCATTTATAAATGATAAAATGCATGTATTTTGATGCTGAAATTGTGATGACTTACAAAGTTTGATATTACTGTACTTTTTCTGTGAACAGTGATTTTTTTGAGGTGGTGAACATATTTTCCAAGAGTATCGTAGACATTTGTAACATGTATGTTTGTGCCAATAAATCTTGTTTTAAGAAGTTCGAGTTTGTATCATTCTGTTCCAAATGCACAGTTTAAGGACAGTTAAGCAGCTGCAGCTTTCATTCCCTCTCTGTTTTATGTACTAGAGACTTCTAGAAATGAAGATTTTCTAATTCACACAGAGTTTTTCAATGTAACAGAAAAGGAAAAAAAGCACTTCTGTTGTATAAACAGTAAAGAACCCTGTACAAAAATATACAAATATTAACAAATGGTGAATAGGAGGAGATGAGAAAATGTTTTTAGTGCATTTGACCATATTCCTAATTTTCTCAGTGGTAACATGGGATTCATTTTAACAGGGCATGGTGAACTCAGTGCTATGAAATACTGACAGTTCACCAATTTTGTGTACATTGGACAGATTTTGGTTAAAAAAAGAAGGATTTTCAGCGAGGGGAACAGAGGCTCTTGCAGGGTCCTCTGCTGCCTTGACTTGAAGCAGCTGGTGCTGGCCACTTGTGTGATGGATTAATGGGGCATGGCAACTGTTGCCATGGTTATTCCTAATGAGCAATTAAGCCCTTTGAAGGGACAAGGGCTGGAAGCTGCTTTTCTCCCCTTCCTAGAGCCTACACTAAATGTTAAATTGCATAAGCATCACAAGAACTCCCAGGTAGCTCCACACCTTCAATGCACTGGGGGCCTCGTTCAATACCTTCTCTAATTTTGTTGCAAATGATCTCAGAACACATAAAAGGCACATTATTGTCTCTCCCCACCCCAACCCCAGGTAATGTCAAGATGCCTTTTCAAATGAAGGTTCTTTATTAGCAAAACTATAGATTTGTCCTTGGTAGCTCAGTGCACCTGGCAATCAGCTGGGGACACTTCTGAGTCTAAAAGGAGACAAAGCAATCGCTGATTTCATACACTGCACATTCTGGTCTGTGTGAAACAGCAAATAAGGATGAAGAGAGAAAGTGAATTATGTTGACTGATGCATGTGGACACGATATTAAAGGACACAGGAAACACATCAAAGCCAAAGTGAGGCTTATTAAGGCAGTACAATGGGCTGATGCTCCACTAGCTCTCTAACAGCAAGGTTGTGTAATTAGCTCAGCTTTATTGGAAAAAAAAAATCCCAATTTCTGACTTTTGAGCTTACACAGAAGTCTAGCAAATGATAAAACCAAGTGAAAATGAAGTTATGTTTAAAATGATGGAGAGATTTAGATGGATATGGAAGAATCAGTAAGATTATATGAAAAATCTGTCTTTCATTCTGGTCAGATAGATTTGCATAACTCATGGCAGTTTGGGGAGCAGAAAGAAGAACTGATTCCTGGGGATTATTAAATTGTGTGGGGTGATGAGCTCTTGGGACATGCACATGCTTTGGAAAGTCAATACAAGACAGTTCAAAGACAAAACAATTCCTGAAGTGACTGCCTGCACACTCTGCTTTATAAGCTGAAGTACCTGAAGGTAAGTGAATGTATAAGTGTTTCTAAGTGTTCTGACAGTTTTAAATTTTGTCAAAAAAAAAGTCTCACATGACTAAAGATGGTCAAAACTGCAATCTGAGAAGAAATGTTGCTAAACTGCTCAAGTTCCATAAGAAAGAAGGCAAGACAATGGTAAATACTGTAGAGCTGAGGCAGCTTTTTTTCCTTTCCCAGGAGTTTCTAATCTAGAGGAACAAAACCTTGCAACACTGCCTGTGGTTGGGCAGCTATCATCAAGAGCTCTTGCAGGCTGTGCTAACCATAACCAGTACATTTTACTAGGGGAATTTCCTGGCACTGAGCTGTTACACTTTTAAGGGGCAGTTTTTGGAATTGTTCTGCAGAAATAACACCCTTGTCTTCTCCCTTATCATCTGATCAGTGTAATTAGGATTTAACAGCTGCTGGCTGACTGCTTTACAAAGGCAAGCAAGGCCTGGTGTTTCTACATCCTGTTGGCCATAATGTAGATTTACTCTGTAGAATGTACTCAGTGGGTTGGATAATTTGACTTATAGTACTTACCTAATGACTGGCAGGTTGTTCTTTTTACCAGAAAATGTACAATACAGCATCAAGCTGTTTACACCTTCCCTGGTTGAACCTAGAAAACACCTGATCCAAAGCCCAGTTACAGCAGGAGCTGGAAGGGCTCCCCAGTACCATCCAGTGCATGCTCCTGTGATATAATCTGTAATAATCCATTTAGACAGTGCACTGGAAGAGCTGCCTAGATCAGGGCTGTTGCCAGCACCACACAGCCCTGCACCAATCCAGGTTTCGTTAAACTTCCTCTCTAATGATCCAAGAAAGAGAGAAAACCAAAAATTCTCACTAGTCGGAGTCAAACAGACAAGAAGGAATTGCTTCTCTCAGATCAGACTGTCCAGTAAGTCAGCTCAATTTTGGATAGGATGCAGAAAGGAAGCATCTGAAACTGTCATGCCCCAAGGAACACTGGGGTTAATAGTGATTGAAATATAAACCAGTAATTGCAATGCACACATTGCCCTGGCAAAGAATACTTTTAATGTCCTTTTAATGTCTGACTCTGAAGACACCTACAGGTTTCAGTGGCAAAGTTCAATCATGTTATCACCAGGAAGTGTCTGAATTCGTTTTGCTATCCTTTTACCTGCTTATCAGCCATCATTTCATAACCACAGACACTCTTGGCATGCTTCAGTCCTCTAGAAAGCTCGATCTGAGCTGGCTCAAAACCTCTTTTTATTGTTCTGCCTCCTATCTGGGCACAATGTATAGTTCTTACTCTTCTGTTTGCTGTTTTCCTTCAGTTTAACTGCCCATGTCCTCCTGGAGCATCCTGACAGTCCCTACATGCACATTTGCCAGTTCCATCTCTTCTGACCATTGCAGTTCGCAGCTCTGTGCCCCGAGTAAAGGTTTGCCAAATGTTCTGTTATCTGCATTGGAAAAACCTGAAATATCTTACTACCACCATAGAATTTCTCACAGCTGCCTTTACCCTTCAGCCTCCATGGCAGTCATCCTCATCACCCTGTTACACCTGCTGAGTCTTTTAATCTCTTTTTCTTACCTCTGCAGTTTAGTGTGGTGGTGTTCACAGAGGTTTGAGGATGAGGGAAGAGATGAGGATCTGACTCCATGTTTCAGAAGGCTTGATTTATTATTTTATTATATATATTACATTAAAATTATAAAAGAAGAGAAGAAAAGGTTTCATCAGAAGGCTAGCTAAGCTAAGAATAGAAAGGAAAGAATGATAACAAAGGTATTGTGGCTTGGACAGAGAGTCTAAGCTAGCTGACTGTGACTGGCCATTAATTACAAACAACCACATGAGCCAATCCCAGATGCACCTGTTGCATTCCACAGCAGCAGATAACCATTGTTTACATTTTGTTCCTGAGGCCTCCCAGCTTCTCAGGAGGAAAAATCCCAAGGAAAGGATTTTCCATAAAAAGGTGTCTCTGACAAAAGCCTGCCTACTGCACTCACTAGCTGGGCATTTCTTGACTACTCGGGCATCTCTGTTCTCTTTGAATGCCTGTTGAAAATATTCTTCTTTCAGGATGCCTAGGGTTGGCAGCTAGATGGAAAAAACACAGTCTTTGTGAAGGAGAAAAGGCATCTTTGGACAGCTGTAAGCTCAAGTATCCTCAAGGCTTGTATTTAGCACAGACAGAGCCAGCCCACATCTTCTGCAGCTGAGCCTGGAATCTGAAACTGTATGGGGTGAGAAAGCCAAGCCTGGCTGTGTAAGTGGTGGTGCTGGGCCCATTATGGGCTTCCCTTGCCTATATGGAGATTCATCAGCTCTCATGTAGGGTATTGAAGTGTCTTCTGATGCCATTAAGACAAGGTATCCCTGTGTCTGGGCTTGATTAAAAATGGCCTTTGGGTAGATCATTAATACCCAGTTAAGTGCAGCTGAACACTTCTCCAGCCTTGTAGAACACATCATGGTGTGTGAGCCTGGAACAGAGAGGAAGCAAAAGGCACATAATCATTAAAAAGGACCTTGTCAGCATAAAACCTGTCTGCTCCTATTTGGCCCAGACATGAGGGAGGAGTCTGACACCGGCTGGGGTCTCTGTGCAAATCACCAACAGGACAGGACTGCTGGGAACGTGCCTTGAGCTGTTTGATTTTCCAGCATCAGCCTCATTCCATGGTTATGACAATGGGAAGATGCCAGCAGCTCACATCCCAGGCAGCAGACACAGAACTCAATGTTACAACTCACTTTAAAAATTTTTTGACCAATCACACAAAGCAAAACCACATTGACAGGAGTTCCATCCAACCACTATAAGCACAGGTCCCTTTGGTTAAACAATGCTGGCTTATTTCAAATACAATACCTGCTTGTGAGCCTTAAAAAACAATGCTCAGAGCTCCATTATTAAGCTTTAACCTTCCTAATATCTTGCTAGATAAACTTTTCTGTAGCTTAGAGAGTTATTCTAGACAAGGGTTAATATACAGATCATTGTTATATTTGTCTGTGCTTTTCTATAGTTTAAATAATTTTTCTGCTGACCAATCTCATGGCTGCTGCTTAGCTCTAATCACAGTCCTGTGCCTTTTGCAGCTTTCTCAAAGCCCTCTAATTTTGTAGATTCCCACAGAGTCAAAATTCAATCCACTCCAACCAGCACCTTCTATTCCTGATTGTTTTCTCTTTGCAGCCCACAGCAGAATCTTTGGGAGCCTTCTGCAGGATCTGCAGAACCACCTCTGCCCCTCAAAATACCCTGACAAGGGTGGGCACATCACTGCATATCTGCAATCCCAGAAAGCAGGCTGTCTCTAAGCTTTCTTTCCCCATAGACAAATAAGTAAATATTTAAAAAGAAATGTTGTCTTGATTTTAATGGAGGAGAAAACCCCAAAGAAGAAAAAGGCCCATGTTTATTGTTTCAGCTGTCCAGCAGTGCAGGCAGCTGCCTGCTGCAGCTCCCTGAAGGGATTCTGCTGGTGCCAGGAGGCACCCAGGGGGCAGAGCCACCACCACCCCATGGATGGTGCCAGCCTGGCGATGCCAAACAGGGGCAGTCAGTGCAGGCAGCGCTGCACTGTGACAGCAGGGGTTCTGCCAGTCACCTCTCACTGCTCCAGGGAATTTATTTCACAAATAATGCCAACATAGGCCAAGAGGGTCAGACTCCATCTCAAATGCAAAATAAATTTGGTCACAATTTGTCTGTATAGGATTAAAGTGCATTGTCCACCCCTTGGGTTAGCCATTCTGCTGTAAGTGGCATTCATTTAAAAAGTTTTTCAGAACTCTTTTTCATCTCTTGTACATCAGTTTCTTTAGCCAAGGCTTCAAATTTCTCAAGTGTTTTCAAACATAACTGCATTTTTTTGTGGGTTTGTCATTGTCTCACTCTTCCTCTTTGCTTCATCCCACCTGTTCTCTGTTTCATGGTGCTGAATGAAATATTGTTCTCCCTCTTGTCTTCAACAGCTATTACTTCTCAAGTAAGTTCATTAACTCTTAAATTCCCCAATTCCTCTAGGGAAAAAAGTAATTAGATGATTTGTGTCCAGCTACAAAAGTTGCACGCTTTGCCTAAGCCATCTTTGAATTATCCTGATGCTTCCAGAGCTGCTTCCTACACATTGACATTCTCTGTTTTGGCATCGCTCAAGCTGACTGATCATGTTGTCAACTCTTGTTTATAAACAAGTATAAAATATAAATGGACCTTGGTCTTCAAATGAAAGGCTGTGAGTTTCTTGTGTGTTTTGGGCCTGTCCTGTGCTCTTGCAAGCATCAGAAAACTCTGCATTGACATGAAGTGCCTGTTGATCCTTCCATCAGCAGCTCTGTGAAAAACACCAAACACTTGTTTTTGAAATTTTTAAAAGTTTAATAGTACTAAAATGGTTATAAAATAGTAATACAAATAGAGTAATAATAATTTGGACAATTTGAATTAGGACAATATGACACAATAGAGACAAAGAGTTACAGACAGTCCAGGTACCTTTTTCTGGGCAACATGAGCCTGAAAAAGGACCCACGTTAACAGAGGATTAACCCTTAAAAACAACAGCCTGTTGCATATTCATACACCTCATACATGATGCATAAATTCCATTCAAACACAGGATTCTGTCTGGTCAGTATCAGCTTCTTCCTCTGAATCCTGACAGCACCTTAGAGGCAGGAAGAAATTAATTTCTTCTTACAAGAGAGCAATAAATTTTTTTACTCTGAAAGATTCAGTTGTCCTGTGGCTGCTATCTCACTGCGAGTCCTTTCTTTAAAAAAAGTATCCCACATTGCATAGTTTCTATTTTAACATTTTGTTATAATCTAAAACTATATTTAACACACCACTTAAGAGAATTAATACAGCATTACTTTCTAACACAACACATTACTTTTAATATTTGTGAAAAGCCAGTCATGAAACACGCATTTTTCACAACCTCCAAAGGCAGGAGCCAACGTGAAGCATGTTGCCTGCAGCTGTACAAAGGCTCCCTGTGTCATGTGCTGCATGGGAATGAGCTCACAGCTGAATGGAGCTACTCGACCAGTTGTGGATGCAGTCTGACAGCCACAGAACAAACATGACTCACTCAAGAACATTCCCTACCTTCCTTTTTAATAACTGGTTTCTCCAAAGTCAGTAAAGTAGAACTGAGGGGAGAACAGAGAGTTCTCCAGGGAGCTCTGCACAGCGTTCTCACACACCCCTTCCTGTGCTGCAGGAGCACGTTTGAAACCAGAGCTCCACAGCAATTCCCTCTTCTCTGGGGGTGTCCCAGCCCTCACACTGCAATCACCTCCACAGCAGACATGGACATGCCAATACTTACAACAGCAATGGATGGCTCTGTGTCCTGGATCTAAAACCAAAAAGCTTTAAAAATACTAAATGCTGGTGTGCTGCGGAGACCATCATCCGTGGTTATGACAATGATGGTGTTGAGATGAGAACAGGATTCTGAAAATAAGGAGATTTGTGTCTAATTCGACGATCAAAGCTTGGTTGTGTAGCTTCATGTACAACAGTGTTCAACTTCCACACTTTGTTTTCTTAACAATGAGCTAAGAAATTAATTCCTGGTATGCTTTTGCCTTTCCACCTTGCAGTAAATCAGTTATCACTTTGATAAAAGTTTTTGACAAAGTAGACAATCGAAATTACAATATATCAGGGTAAACTTTGAAAATTAGAGCTTTATTTGTAAAATGTTTTTGGCATTATAAAATCTTCACCAGCGCCATTAACAACAGAGAAAAAAATCTTAATTATATAAGGGGAACTGAGGCTTTGTTTCAGATGAAGCTATTAAAGTATGCAAATAGTAGCATAATTTTTGAATGTGGAATACACAAGTCTTCATACTAGTTCTTCTGTTGTTTCACTTTGATTGTAGTGGACTGATAGCACAGGATTGCTGTGGCATCCCAAATGGGAAGCAAGGGAATGCACTCACCTCAGGAGCAGTGGCTGTGCTTGGATGGGCCCAGGGCAATTTTCAAGTATATTTTGTTAATAGTCTTCTTATAAAATTTATTTTACTGTCATCCAACATGTGGCTGGGAAAAACTTCATTCAGATATATTTGGCTGCTGTAACTGACACTTGACATTAACTCAGTGTGAATTGCAAGATTCTCAATCTCACAATTCAAGGTGTGGTGTAAGGACCTGATGATGTGGAAAGTGCCACATCTCTGGTCATCTACACTGATTTGCCCTTCTGAGGGACCTGAATCCAAGTTTTAATGACCAAGTTTGTGGGACATAATGAGCTTTAATTGCATTTTAGAACTTGAGGAGATGTTTTCTCAGTAGTAAGTCAGTGTACGACAAGAAAAGTTGATTCACTGGTTATTAGGTTCCAGTGAAGTCCAAACTCTTTCATTTAAAAAATTCATCTGTCATTTTAAAAATTCCCTTTTTCAGTTTGCTTTCTGAAGTGCCTTGAAGAGTAGGACAGCATCCTCTCTGCCTATGGTGACCTTGGGACGTGCTTTCTCGTACAATGTCACATCATCATTGGAACATGATGAGAATAGTGGAGAGTAGGGCTAGAATAAGGAGTCAAGGGGAGTTGTAAGAGTTGGAAGAAATCCCAAGGATATTCCAGCCACAGCGGAAGTAGATTAGCCCAGCATTTAAATACAAGCTGTGAAGTTTAATCAAAACACCTGTTTGCTTTTAATCCTCCTCTAAGGTGAGTTAGGTAACCCTTGATAGGGAATCCCAGACGGGGCTATAGGGAAACCAACACAGTGAAGGTGCAAAGTCTTTCTGCAGAGGAAAATTCTCCTCTTTCTAGCAGTGCCATGAGTGGGGCAGCACCTGAGGAAACACTTCAAGGCACCAAGAGTTAGGGTGGCAGCAGCAGCACTGTGGAGTAACCGTATGTCCACAGATAGAGAAATATGGTACTGATAGTACAGGACTGCTGTGGCATCCCAAATGGGAAACAAGGGAATGCACTCACCTCAGGAGCAGTGGCTGTGCTTGGATGGGCCCAGGGCAATTTTCAAGCATATTTTGTATAAATAGGTCCATAGATAGAGCAGCATTTTTATAAATTGTATGGAAGTGTATGGAAGGCATATCTCACAACTAGGATTTTTTGGCAAGGTAAGATTTCTTTCATCTTTCTGTTTTGTTCTGGCTACTCCATAGTGCTGTGATATATAAGTGGATGGGATATGTCCATGCTGTGAGCTCCCAGCTGGAGCAGGGCTCTGGCACCACAGGCTCCATGATCCAGCACTCCTTGGGTCCTTGGTGGGCTTTGCATCCACTCAGCTCTGTGCCTGTCCAGGGAGTGCCACTGCTTCAAGGCTGGCTTGGGTCTGCCCTCTCAGGCTGCCACTACAATGCAGATGTGCCCCAAGTCTTCCTTGCACTGTGCTCACTTTACAAAGCCCAAGAATGCTATCCCTGCATGAGAGGAATCAGTCTCCCAACCAAGCACTGCTTTCTTCAGTGTTAAATGAAGACAGCAAAAGCTATCAGCATTATTACCAACCACAGCTGTTGAGTAATGCACAGTAGGAGAGCAGGGCTGGGGAAACAAAATGATAATTGTAAATTACTCATATCAATAAAAGGAATGAAAGGTGGCTGGATAAGTTTTTTGGACCCACTGGAAAGAAAGACACTCCAATGCTCACTTAGTTCTTCATCCAGACCCAAAGAAACCATGAGCAGCATTTTCATAAATGTGTATGGAAGGCATATCTCACAATTGGGCTTTTTTGGCAAGGTAAGATTTCTTTCATCTTTCTGTTTTGTTCTGGCTACTCCATTTTTCTCAAATATAGTTCCTTTGCTTTCATGTAACGCTTTCCTCTAAGGAACAACAAATAACTAATATTACTTAGGATTATTAATTCTTGCCTTTTTTAAAATGTCCTTTAACCATTCTCCTTTAAGAAATGTAAGGGTTTGGTTTAGTTTGGTTTGGGTTTTTATTTTTTTCTAGTCACTGACTTAAACTACTTTGATTTTTTTTTTTATTGTGAAGTTACACAACAAAAGCATTGAATTCCAGAGTTGTTCTACTGCTAATGAAGTATGACATGTTGTAAGTGTATAGAATATATCTCATTATGGTAATGAGTACTATATTTTAGTTGGTTTCTGTGTAAAGGCTCATGTGATTGTTTTGTCTGCTTGTTTGGTTCTCCCCATTCAAATGGTAATTTTAAATTTATTGTCTACTGACAGATAGGAAGAAATCCCAAGGATATTCCAGGCACATCATTCTCAAAAAATTTTACACTCAGGAAACGAGGTGGTTGAGGATTTTGTCCCCAGAGCTGCACTTAGTAAAGGACTGTAGTTAAGCTCATACCAATTAAATACCAGATAATCCACAAAGATGGGAAAGATTTCTGCCCCCTTTGGTTTAGTTTTTAGGCAATTACTCTCTTGAGCAATTGCCAAAGCTGTTTATATCAAAGGGATTTATTCAAACACACTTTGTATCAATGCTTTGCCCCCTGGTTCTGTGTTTCAATGACAGTGTGCAAAGTCAGCTGTCCTTTCTGTTTTCCTTCTAATTTATTAGAATTAAACCAAAACAATTTCTGATCGCTTATCAGAAACTATTTATTGATAGCATCTGTAAAACTTTGTTTACTGAAGTCTCTCAAATTGACTCAGTACAAGGGACTTTTGCAATCCCTGATTATTAAAATCCCTCCTTTGTTTTCAGCAGTGTGACCAGGTACATCAGGTTTTCTTCCTGAAGCAAACTCGAGCAGTCACTGAACACAAAAAGTCCTGAAAACAAACCCAAGCTTCCTCTGACTTCAGCAGCAGCAACGAGCAACTCAAAACAGCTCAAGTGTGAACGAAAGCCGGAAAATTAATTGACACAGAGGAGTAATGGGAAATCCAATCTGAAAATGAAGTGGTTTTAATTAAGAGACGCTCTCCAGAATTATACAGAAAGACACTCTTTCCCATTTGAAATTTGGCTCTTCCTTCCTCAACAAGCACAAATCACCGGTCTATAATTAGCACTGTTGTGGAAGGAGTGGCCGAGAGTCTGGCTGGAGTCAGGCCTGGGGCTGTGGCAGGGAGGGCAGTCACTGTGCTGCAACACTTCCAGCTAGTTTGCCACTTAACATCCAGTTTCTTACAAATGCTTCTGTTACGATCTGTTAATGTTATCATATTTGTTTAAAATGAAAACAAAGTAAGGAGGGAGGGTGCCTCAATTCCCAGAATCTGAGAGCAGCAGCACAACTCCCTGGCATGGCGATTGTCAGTTTACCTGTGAGCAAATCCAGCTCCAATCCCATGCCAAAACCTAATCCAACACTTTATGTAATGATTATTTAATAAAAATTGCATAAATGCTCACTGGTGGGGAAGTCAGTACCCAGATGTTGTCTCTCTACCCTTATTCTGTTTGTGAAGCAAGGTTTGTCTCCTGTAAGAGACTGGTAACGTTTCCCTCTGCAGCTGTGAGGCCAAAAAGAGATCACAAACATGATGGAGGGCAGTAAACTGACTCTGGTCAGCAAATGCAGACCTGATTTCATTGATTTCAATGCAGAGCGTGCATTAGGAACCAGTGGGGAGGCAAGGGTTGGAATACACTGTGGTACAGGTCCAGCACCATGTCCTAGACCTGGATGCTCAGGTGTGTGTTGAAGAATTTGGGTCTCTCAAGACCACCTGCTAAATATGGGCACATTTAATCCAGAAAGGAGGGCACCTCAGGTATCAAAAGCTGTGGAAATATTTTCTGCAGTCTCATTAACTTTAAAAGAGCTTTTCAATGCCTTGTCCATGGCATACCTGGACTTGGGAATGTACTTTCTCAGTAGTTTACAGGCAGAAAAACAAACCCAGGGAGCTTTCTGAGAGATTAACAAATTGAACTGGCTCACTGAGGGGCCCAGGAAGCAGCAGAGTGGGAAAAGGAACAGTCAAGACCACATAGCCATTAGTACTTGGTGGCAGTGGTGCCAACCCCTTGATGGAAGTGAAATGTTAGATCAGCTCAGAAATGCTGTGAAAGCTGTCTTTGGCATAAATGTCTGGATTATTTTGCATGGTGAAGACCAAGATGTGATCACTTTCTATCAGGGCAGAAGAGGATGCATAAATCCAACACAGTAGGCAAGAATAAGGATGCACTTTTCTGCTTGACATCTCTTATTAGCTCTCTTATGCTAATCTAATGACATGCAAATTTCATTTTAAGTGCCTAACTCTGTAATTTGATGTTCCTCTTGGTCTTGGATCCTCGCTCCAGCTCAAAATATGTTCTTTGATCCTGTTTTGGTTTGGCTTTTGTGCTCCCACAGCTGTGATGTAATCCAACCAAAAACTTCTTTCATGGGATATTTTCAGTCAAGTTGGTTTCCTAACCTAACTAACAGCACAGTTGCATAATCACTGCTTTTTAACTCAGTGGAGGTGGTGGGACTGTTCCTTTTGGTGGATGTGTAAGGACTTTGATCACCCGAGGCAGGCCGTGAAATCACAAACTATCACTCTGTGAGTTATGCAGGAAGCTCTAAACCCCTTTTCAGCACTGTGAATTCAATTTCCAGCTCTCTTCATTCAGCCTTCTGTGAGGCTGACTGCAGAAAATGAGTTGCTAATACACACTAAACAGCAGGATCTCAGACCTGGAATGCTCTGAGCTGTGCTTCTAAAATCATGCTCATGAGCTTGGGGATGAGCACATAGAGGTACAGTGGGGACATACACCCCTTCCATTTGTATCCTTCTAAAAGAACAATTCAGGGCTCCTTCATGTGCCACTTTTCAAGATATTTGGAACATCAAATTACACTGCATTTGCCAACAGAAACTGAATTTAATAAGAATAGGGACAGAATGAAAACCTACATTCCCCAGAAGTTGTCAGCAAAGGTTTTCTCTCTGGCAACAAGCAGACACTTGTGCAAAGGACTTCTGAATGGCAGCATATTTCAGGAACTTGCTGCTTGAGTTGAAGTTCTTCATCGGGTTTCTTACATTCCTCTGCATTTTAATCAAAGCATGTATGTTATTGCTGTCTATTTGTTACAGTTTGTTCCTACATCCTCCAATTCTTTTAGAAAAACCTGTCCATATATTTACTGGTAATGGGCATAGTGGGTTTTTTCCTTTCCTCCCCCTTTTGTCTGTATGGAGAGTAAGAGTGACGACTTTTGCTCATTAGCAAAAAAAGCCTTTCCGGATCTTTGCAAGAATCAATGACTGTCAGCGTCACTGTAAATGGTGAGTAATTAGACCTAGGAAATGAAGAATTAGACGTGGGCTCCAGCTGTAAAGTATTGATTGGTTTTTTTAATAATATACAGTTCCGTCAATGCTGTGGAGTATCTTAAAACAGGAGACCTCTACAAGTGGATAGGGAAGCATAGATATTCAAAAAGAGGAGACTTATTTCCTTAGCAAATAGGAAGCTACCTAGCTCACTCAGGTAGTTTTCCTAGTGGTCTCAAATTATTAATTTTCCACATTGAAAGACTTGGATTTTTTCCCCTTTAAAAATGTAGATACTGTCAATACGTTGCTGCTTATCAGAACTGACTGAATTGGTTCAGTTAAGCAAACATTCTGCTTTTAATGAATGCTGAGAAAAAGTTCGGCATTTGCGTGTGTGGCTAAAAATCTACTGATAGAAGTGTGAGAATGAGCGGGATCCATAGGGAGTCCCACAGGAGCAGCATTTTCCCGGCGGGGCCGCACGAGGGAGCCGGGCAGAGCCTGGGCAGTGTCCGAGCTGTGCCCAGCCCTGGGCAGTGTCCGAGCTGTGTCCGAGCTGTGCCCCAGCCCTGGGCAGTGTCCGAGCTGTGTCTGAGCTGTGCCCCAGTCCTGGGCAGAGCCTGAGCTGTGCCCAGCCCTGGGCAGTGTCTGAGCTGTGTCCGAGCTGTGTCCGAGCTGTGCCCAGCCCTGGGCAGTGTCTGAGCTGTGTCCGAGCTGTGCCCAGCCCTGGGCAGTGTCCGAGCTGTGTCCGAGCTGTGTCCGAGCTGTGCCCCAGCCCTGGGCAGTGTCCGAGCTGTGTCCGAGCTGTGTCCGAGCTGTGCCCCAGCCCTGGGCAGTGTCCGAGCTGTGCCCCAGCCCTGGGCAGTGTCCGAGCTGTGTCCGAGCTGTGTCCAGCCCTGGGCAGTGTCCGGAGCTGTGCCCAGCCCTGGGCAGTGTCCGAGCTGTGCCCCAGCCCTGGGCAGTGTCCGAGCTGTGCCCGGAGCTGTGTCCGAGCTGTGCCCAGCCCTGGGACAGTGTCCGGAGCTGTGTCCGAGCTGTGCCCAGCCCTGGGCAGTGTCCGAGCTGTGTCTGAGCTGTGCCCAGCCCTGGGCAGAGCCTGAGCTGTGCCCAGCCCTGGGCAGTGTCCGGAGCTGTGTCCGAGCTGTGCCCAGCCCTGAGCAGAGCCTGAGCTGTGCCCAGCCCTGGGCAGTGTCTGAGCTGTGTCCGAGCTGTGCCCAGCCCTTGGCAGAGCCTGAGCTGTGCCCAGCCCTGAGCAGAGCCTGAGCTGTGCCCCAGCCCTGGGCAGTGTCTGAGCTGTGTCCGAGCTGTGCCCAGCCCTTGGCAGAGCCTGAGCTGTGCCCAGCCCTGGGCATTGTCCTAGCTGTGTCCGAGCTGTGCCCAGCCCTGGGCAGTGTCTGAGCTGTGTCTGAGCTGTGCCCCAGCCCTGGGCATTGTCCGAGCTGTGTCTGAGCTGTGCCCCAGCCCTGGGCAGTGTCCGAGCTGTGTCCGAGCTGTGCCCAGCCCTGGGCAGAGCCTGAGCTGTGCCCCAGCCCTGGGCAGTGTCCGGAGCTGTGCCCAGCCCTGGGCAGTGTCTGAGCTGTGCCCAGCCCTGGGCAGTGTCCGAGCTGTGTCCGAGCTGTGCCCCAGCCCTGGGCAGTGTCCGAGCTGTGCCCAGCCCTGGGCAGAGCCTGAGCTGTGCCCCAGCCCTGGGCAGAGCCTGAGCTGTGCCCAGCCCTGGGCAGAGCCTGAGCTGTGCCCAGCCCGCCGGGCAGCGCCGCCCTGGGGCAGCACCACCGGGGGACCGGGCGTGCGAGGCACACAAAGGGCTCACTGAACATACTAGTGATTTGTTCTGCCATGCTCCAAGAGTTACAACTGAACACACACACACTCACACAAAATAAACAAAGCTGGGAAAAAAAAACCTGACCATTTTAATGCTTTTCTTACATTCTGGAGAACCATTTGTGTGTGCATATATGTATTTTACTACTGCCTACCAGACAAAGTGACCTTCAAAACAAACATGTAGCACCCATAAAATTTTGCAATAATTTTATTTTGCTTTGTTCCTTAGTAGATGAGTCAATAGCAATATTCACTCCTTTAGAAACCATGTGCCTGCACTCTTGTTATTTCAAATTGGAGGTGTCTGGAATAATTTGTATCTACATACATGATTTCTCTTGTGCCAGTTTTCTGGAAGTTGCAGAATTTGGACTGAACTTGTTCAGAGTGCATAATCACATTTTGACTAACATAGCTTGCCCTGGTTTTTGGTACATTAAATATAAAGCTGTAATGACTAAAAGATGGTATGAATAAAACTTTAAAATTATTCCCATAAGCTTGACTGAAACAATTGATTAGTATCCCTTTAAAACAAGCAGAACTCAAGTAATGGCTCTGGTAGTTACCAGGGTGGGAAAGGTACTGGCTGTTGGTGGTGATGGGGGTTACTCTTCTGCCAGGACTGGCATGTCCTGGGAACTCATTTAGCTCTAGTGCCATGCTTTGCCATCCTTCTCATGGGGTGGGGGACAGTGTGGATCTCAAGGTTTTGCTGTGGTTGAAGTGCCTTAGTTGGAGTCTGTGGTAACAGACCACAGCCCTTAGCACACAGCCAGGGACAGGTATTTTTGGCACATAACATGAAAAACAACATGCCGTGGAAACCAAGAATATTATTCTACATCCCTTTAACCCTAAAGCAGAGAACTTGCAAAAAGACAGTAAAATTCTGGATGTGAAGGCCTACCAACAACAGGTTGACCAAACTACAAAAAGACTACCTAATTAGGATTAATCTTAAAATTAGACTCCTCAGAGGAGTGCAACCTAAGAATGGTATCCTGGTAAGCTGACTTGTGCATTGCAACAAATCCAGTTGCAGAATCTGGTCCTAATGCTTCCGCTGCCCACCCCCTCTGCTGCCCAGCAGTTAAATACTCCACAGTCCTTCACTCGCAGGCTGTTTCTGTAACAGTCAGAGCATAAATATCTGTGTACCTAATGGACTTATCCTTAACACCGCACTGAGGGAGGGAAGCGGCATTAACCTCATTTTGCAGATAAACAGTGGAAGCCCTGATGGCTGTCCTGTGTTTCATCCTATGGAGCAACTGCCTGCATGCAGTGAGTGTAAAATGCTGTCAAGCCTGAACGTGGCTGTGGCACATTCTCTGTTCCTCTTTGCAAAGCCATCTACCACAGTGGAGACACAGGAAGCTCAGAATACACACACACTAACATTAACACTAACACTAACGCACTAACATTAATTTCTCAGCTACTGCTCTGCCTAGCCTTGGAAGATGTGGAGGCTAGAGCAGGCTGAAGTGTTCAGCAATGGGTTAAGGGGTTCTCTCACCAGCGTAGGATGGATTGGTGCAGGGGCCTGAGAAAAAAATCTGTGTGACCAATGTACAAGAACTCATTAAATTCTTCCTTACTGTGAGATGGGAACTGCCAATGGTCTCTGAATATTTTGCTTGAACACAAGGGGGAAATATTATTTTAATACATATGAAAAACTCTTTAAACAGTCAGAACTGAAAGCAATCGCATAGTGACGTGTTACCATGTGGAAATGCTGTTGCCAAGAACAGTACGTTTGAGAGCTCGGAAATTCTTAGTTAAATCACTGCTGTAGTTATATTCAGGCTGATGCTGCGGGCCGGTGCGGGAGAAAGCTGCAGCCCTGCGCTCTCCTGCGCTGCCCTTTGCTTTGTGACCCGGCGCCTCCTGAACAATCCGCGGGGGCACTTTCGAAACTCCAGGGCGTGCACCCAGCGCGGGCGGCAGCACCAGGAAATGGGATCCGGGCGCCGCTGCCTTATGTAAGCGGACGGATCGGCAGCGGCAGGGTGATCCGGGGCTGCGGCGGGGCCTGCGCGGGCCCGGCCGGTGTCCGTGAGCGCTCCGGGGGCCCTGGCGGGGCGCTCGGGCCGGCCCGAGCTGCGCTGAGGGGCCCAGGCCCGGCCCGGCGCGCGCGCCCCGGCCGCCAACGGTCGCTGCCCGCCCGCGCGCGCGCGCACGACACGTCACGCGCGGCTCCGAGCGGGCGGGGGCGGAGCCGCTCTCCCCGGGGCCGTCACGTGACCGCTGCCCCCCAATCCATCCTCCCCGGCCCGGCGGTCCCGTAGCGGCGGTGGCGGCGGGCGCGAGGGGAGGCGAGCGGAGCTACCGCGGCTTCGGCGGGAGGCGGCGCGGGGGCCGGCGGTGAGTGCGCCTCGGTGGCGGCGGCGCGGGGGAGGGGAGGGGAGGGGCGGGCCGGCGGCGAGGCAGGCTCGGGAGGCGGCCGCCGCTGTCGGTGGAAACATGGTGCCACACGTGAGGCTTATGTAAAGTGAGCGGCGGCCCGCGCGGCCAATGGCAGCGGCGCGCGCCCCGCCCCCGCCCGCGCGTCTCGCTGGCGTCACGCGGCCGCGGCCAATGGGAGCGCGGGCGGGGCGGGCGCGCGGCGGCCGGTCACGTTTCTGCCCGTATGAAGCCCGAGCCGGGAGGCGCGGGGCCGGCGGGACGCGCCGCGCGCGGTGAGTGGGGGCTCTCCGGGCGCGCTCCCCGCGGCCCGAAGGAGCTGGGGGACCCTCGGGGAGCGACGGGAGGGGGCGGCGAGCGGCGGCCGCGGGGGGCACAGGGGCTCTCCCGCCTCCCCCGCCCGCCGGGCCGAGGTTACGTAACCCTCGCGCCGGGGCTCTCCCGTTGCCGGGACGATGCGCGCTCGGGTCCCTCTTGTGCCGCGGGGTCCGTCCCGCTGCCGGCCCCGGCCCGCCGCAGCGGGGGCGCGCGGGGCTCCCTCGGAAGGGCGGCTGTGACACGCCCCCCCCGCTGCCCGTGAAACCGCGGCCAGGGAAGCGGCGGCCGGCTGTGAGTCGCTCCCGGGGCGGGGTGCGGGGCTCAGTGCGGCACGGCCCCCGCCCGCCTTGGACCGGGAGAGCGCCCGGGAGTGGGGGCACAGCCATCCCCACAGGGCCGGGACGGCAGCGGGGCTCTCCGAGGGGCGGCCGCTGGGGCCGGGCAGGGGCGCGCAGGGGGCGGTGGCCCCGGCCCGGAGCGGGGAAGGCGGCAGCGGGGCCGGTCCCCCGGCGGGGCTCCGCTCTGCCGGCCGCGGGCTGCGGCCGCGGCTGTGCCCGGGGTGCGGAGTGGGGGAACCGGCGGAGAGCACGCGTGTCCCGGGGCACCGAGAGGGGACCGAGCTGGGCCCCACCGGGCGGGCGGGCTGCTCCACGGGAGGAACCGTGCGGCAGCGGGTATCATTCTCAGCGCCGCTGAGATGTGCGAGCTACAGGTAGAGTAGGCAACAGGTGCTGTCCACGTAGCTGTAGGGACAGTCTGTGCCTTGAGACGGTGTGGCTGTGCTGCTGTTCACATTAGGTGCATAGTGTTACATGCATGATTACAAAACGCTTTATGTAAGTACAGTTTCATGCAAATAGGTGAGCAGCATGGTAACAGTCAAGCTGACGCTTTACATTTGACTTTTCGCAATAGGGTAAGCCTTTTCATAATGGGACAGCATTTCTCTGTGTGCCATAGGAGCTTAAAAGGCCTCCCAGGAGGTCGATGTGAGGTATCAGGTACTTGAGAAACTACAGTGCTTTGTAAGTGTAGTCCAGTGAAAAAGTAACTTGGCTGAGACAGTGCATTGATTCGGATCAAAGAAACAGAACCATTAAGTAGGAAAAGACCTCTGAGATCCTTAAGTCCAATTGTTTCATCCATATGTCCAATCTACCCTTGCAGTTTCAAACCACTGCCTTTCATCCTGTCACCATATGCCCTGATAAGAAGTCTTTTTCTATCTTCCTTGTAAGCTCATGTCTTTCTTTTCCAAATGCAAGACTTTGAGATTTATTGTCTTGGACATCTGAGATTGAATAGCTTTCACGAGTAAAGGGAAAGAAGTGGAAATACTCTAATGATTCTAGTGGTAAGAGTATCTGTCAAGTCAGAAGTAGAGTAAAAAACCTGACTAGTATAGTGAGAAAACCTTACAAGTTGCCAGTATTGTTTCAGCCACAGTTTGATTGATGTTAGGGAGAGTGCCCACATTGTTGCACTATAACATCAAGTTCCTTCTTGCTTGTGCTTGTGCATGTTTAAGTGCTTTTATGATCTTTCTGTTTTGCCTTTGTCTCTGAAACTTGCGTTGTTTCTGCAAAGTGAGGAAGTTTCACTGTAGGACTGGACTTGCTCCATGCAGAGCTGGATGTTAGTCTTGTGGTGACGACACTGTCCTGAGGTGTGCAGTCCTGATTCTGGACTCTGCAGGTTGCTCACCTCACTAGTAACACATAGAGCAAAAGAGATGGCCTTTGGCCTGGAGTGGAAGAAAAAAGTCTACCAAAACTTTCAGGTTTTGGACACTTCAAGTGTGTATTTCAAGGTAGTTGGGTGTCATAAATGTCAAACACCGCAGTGAAAGAGGATGGTCTGTCCCATGAAGAAGTGGTTTGGCTTGATGTAGTTCAGAAGGCAAAGGCATGGAAAGAGGAGAGGGTTTTTTGGCTTTTGTGCACTTTTTCAGATTTGGCAAGTTTTTTTGGTTTCATTTATAATTCAAAGAATGCATGGTTTTGCTGGAATTTTTCTTTATTTGTCCGTTGGTGGGACTTGTTATAGACTTCCTATATTCCTTTTAGCAAACAAATTCTGTTGGTGAAAATCCAAGTAATTTTTATTTTTACAATTTACTGTTACTTATTTTGGATTTCCACGGAGAGGCATTAAAGAGGCAGCATACTCTTGGCGTAGTACCTTGTCTGCTTTTTCTTCTTCTAGTCATAAGATTAAAGCATGTAACAACACAGTTTACTTGATAAACTTACTTGAGCCTCTCCCTGAACAGTATGCTCTTACATTAATAAGCTTTTCTATTAAACTGAGATGTTGATGGAGTTTAGTCTCAAAGTATGAATATAGAATGAAGTGGGGAAAAGTGATTGGCAGTAGAGTTCTGGATTCTTCTTCTACTTCAGACGTTTATTATGACCAGGAAGCGTTTGGCTTAGATACAGACTGATAAACAGTTTTCTTTTTTCCTGGGTTCTTGCCACACCCTTATTTCTCTGACATCTTTACAGTATTAGAATACGCTTTAGTGCATTAAAAAAAAAATCTTTTTTTCACCCCTCAAAGAATAAGGAAATGAGCAAGTTACCATGGGATGAGGTGTATTTGTTGTGGTTTAAAAGCAAGAAGATTACTGGTAGCCAGTAGAACAAGTAAATTATCACTAGTCTAGATCAACTGTAGTGTTTTCCATAGGGTTGCTATGGTTGGCCTATGTTAAAAGGAACGTCATGTTCTTAGCAAGGCCTTGTGTAATAGCTGGCATGAGTGTCCTGTAGACACTGTATTATACTCATAACATTACCACATCATAATTACCAGGTAATCAGGTGTTTCTGAAAAGGAATTTTTGTCTCCAGTTTTGATTGCATGGCCTAGAATTCCTCTATAAGGATGGTGGGTTATTGGGATTTTTAACTGGTTTGTCTTACTGCATTCCACATCCGGTTATATCCCTGTAGTGCAAGTTTTAAACTGCTTAAATATTCATTGTGTTAACTTAGCTTGTCAAGCACTGAACAGCAAGGCAGTCAATTAATATCCCCATTATTCTTTGTGATACTGTTGTATTACTCTAAAGATCTTTTACTTGTTCTTTTGATTATGGATGAAGTTGAATGCAGAAAGTGTTGGTCTTGAAAGTAATGCTGGTGCTGTTTTGTGCCCTAAGAAGTGTCTG
Source organism: Melospiza melodia melodia (assembly GCF_035770615.1). Taxonomy (NCBI): domain Eukaryota; kingdom Metazoa; phylum Chordata; class Aves; order Passeriformes; family Passerellidae; genus Melospiza; species Melospiza melodia. Next base: position 5,637,599 of record NC_086205.1, on the reverse strand, counting down.
TCTGCTTTCTTGCTTGAACGGTGGCCTTAAACTTAACTCCTGCTGGGGGGTCAGACTGGAATATTGTTGGTTAGCAAGGCAGGCTTTTTTAAAGTAGAACTGACTTTTTAAAAGTAGAACCAAAGCTGCATTGCCTTTGCTTGTAGAGGTCTGCCTTCTGACGCTCAGAGCTTTGTTTGTGAGGGGATAGGGGTGTTTCTTTTGAGACGTCTCTCTGTGAAGTATTGTGAAAAATGCCAATCACTTGTTACTAAAATTTTAAAAAGTTTGATGGTAATAAAATGGTTATAAAAATAGTAGTACAATTACAGTAATCATAATTTGGACAAATTGAATTAGGACAATATGAGACAATAAAGACAGAGTTACGGATGTCTAGGTACTTTTTTTTGACACCTGTTAACAAAGATTAACCCTTAAAAACAACAGCCTGTTGCATATCCATACACCTCGTACATGATGCATAAATTCCATTTAAATACAGGATTCTGTCTGGTCATCCTCAGCTTCTTCCTTCTAACCCTAACAGTGCCTTTGAGGTGGGAAGAAGTTTGTTTCTTCTGATAAGAGGCAATAAATTCTTTTTGTCTGAAAGATTTAGATGTCCTGGGGCTGCTATCTGGTGTGAGTGCCTCATTCCTTTCTTTAGAAAATCTCACTAACATAGTTCTTATTTTACCTACAAAAGTTATCTTTTAATTACAAGACTGCAGTTATCATATTATTAAAACGTTAATACAGCACTACTAATTAATACATCAAAATATGTGCGAAAAATGCATGTATTTTATAATTGGCTTTTTGCAAATATTAAAATGAATATGATGTGTTGTGTTAGAAAGTAATGCTGTATTAATTCTCTTAAGTGTGTTAAATATAGTTTTAAGTTATAAAAAATGTTAAGATAGAAACTATGCTATGCAGGAGACTTTTCTTTAAAGAAAGGACTCGCAGCGAGATAGCAGCCACAGGACACCTGAATCTTTCAGAGAAAGAGAATTTATTGCTCCCTTATCAGAAGAAACAAACTTCTTCCCACCTCAAAGGCACTGTTAGGATTAGAAGGAAGAAGTTGACGATGACCAGACAGAATCCTGTGTTTGAATGGAATTTATGCATCATGTACGAGGTGTATGAATATGCAACAGGCTGTTGTTTTTAAGGGTTAATCCTCTGTTAACGTGGGTCCTTTTTCGGGCTCTTGCTGCCCAGAAAAAGGTACCCGGGACTGTCTGTAACTCTTTGTATTTTTTGTCTCATTGTCCTAATTCAATTTGTCCAAATTATTATTACTCTAATTGTATTACTATTTTTATAACCATTTTATTACTATTAAACTTTTAGGATTTTAAAAACATGTGATTGGCGTTTTTCACAATACGGTAAATATCTGTATAGAGCCATATAATATGTACTTTTCACAAGTATGATTAAAGGACATGGGAAAAGAGAAGGTAGAATCAAAACCACAGTTCAGAGGGTGATAGGTTTGCTATGTCTTGCTGTGATTTCTCGCAGCCCCAGGCTGCTTTTGTGAAATATTGCGGCAGAGAAGACCAGAAGGAGAAGGGTGAGATTGCAGTGTGTGTAGAATGAGTGGAGATGCGTGCAGTGCCTCGGAGCGCGCTGTGTGTGTAGTAGGCAGCAGCGAGCACATGGGGCCCCGCATGCCTGCTGGCTGCGCCGCTCTGAGGCGCCCGCTCGCACCCTGCTGCCGGCGAGCTTGCGGGTGATTGCAGCCCCGAGACACGTGAACAGCCTCTGCTCCAGCCCGCACGTTCGGAGAATGACTCACAGCTCTTCAGTTCTCGCTCTCAGAGTTGTTTATTGTATCTTATCTATAGAAATTTTTCTCCTGTCCAGCCGAGGTCCGCTCAGCAGGACAGACAGAGGCACTCTGCCTGCCCCTGGGGCGGTGTTACCTCTTTATACTACAAACTACGTATAACATATTTACACCTAATTCCCTATACCTATCACCTGTGTTAGACAGTGCACTTCTACTCTAAACCAATCCCAGAGTGCCAACATCACTGCAGAAGATGGAGGTGAAGAAGAAGAAGAAAGGCTGGACACGTCCAAGTTCTGCCATCTTGTCTCCAAAACCCTCATTCTAAAACCCCCAAAATCTACCCCTTCACCCAGTGATAATTTTATTATTACACTGCTTAAACTTCTGTGGCATTCAGGTCCTCATACAAAGCTGGTAATTTGCTCCACGGGTCACAATCAAGCCCACAGGTGTTCTGGGCTGTGTGCCAGGGTCTCTGAGCCCCCTGGCAGGGTCCTGGCAGCTCTGGACACCCAGAGGGATGCACTGAGTTCCGACAGGACACGGGCAGGCTCTGGACATCTGCTTTGTGTTCTGGAGGTTCTTTCCAGTGCAGATGGGGTCTTTGAATGGCTGTAGCCGTGATAAACAGGGCCAGGACACCAGCTCATTTCAGAAGGCTGTTATTAAAGACAGCTCTGGGTGGGAACCCAAGGGGTTGCCCACAGGATGATGCTGAGGAGGAGGAGCAGTGCAGCTTTGTCCCTGGGCAGAGCTGGGGCTTCCCTCCTCACCAGAGCCCTTAGGAAGACAATGTTGGCTTGTAGCTTAGGGGGATCCTCCAAGCTGAGCACTATTAAAATGATGGTGGCAGGATGGAATCTGGCTCTGGTCAAGGGTGGGTGATGTAGTGTGGTTCTGCTGGGTTAAAATCATAGTTTATGTGCTGCTTTGTTGTTTTGAGAGGGTTCATGGAGTTCCCACAGCCTCTCATTTAAATTCAGTCTGGGTGCAAGTCCTCCTGGGAGCAGGGGAAGTGGTTCCCGATGGAAAGGGGTGCAAATACAGAGTATGACGGGGAGAGATACAAATACAAGGTAAAATAGTCACACTTAATAGTGGCAACTAAAGGCAAGTCCTAGAACTCTAACGTTCAATATTTAACAACAGACCAACACTTCAAATTAAGACCCTATCAACTTCATTAACATCAGCTAGCAATTACTACTCTGAAAAAGAACTCTCATCTCCAGGGTTTCATTTCTCACATTTGCAAAGGGATTGCACCAGTAGGGAATCCTCTGACTTGGTCCTGTCCCCTGTGAGGGGTTCCTGAGGGACAGCAGCAATTCACTGAGTTTCAGTGAGCTGCCCAGCTGTGTTCTGTGTTTTCTTGCTTATCCACATATGAGAGGGAGGTTAGGAGCATTTGTGTGTATGAAAGCTTTTGTAAAGTCAAGAAGTTTTTGTACAGATGTTCTCAGCTGCTGGGGATCTGCTGCTGAAGTAGTGTGTGGTAGTCCTAGAGGAGCCTTATAAGTTCTCTGATGTTTTTTGGTAGGCGACTTTGCTTGTAGAACACAATCAGAGGTGAGGCTAAATTTACCTTCCTCAACATATATAAGCATGGAATATGGTTTTCATTTTTCCTTAATTTTCATAATTTTCCATAATTTCCTTATTTTTCTCCCAGTAGGAAGGAACATTTTATTGAGGATGCTGTAGGGGTAGTGACTCAACATGTGGTTTACTGAAATACACAGAAAGCATTTCTTGGGGCAGGAGGATGAGGAGATTCTGCAGATGGTGTGAGCGGGCTGCAGAAGTTCTGTACAAGCAGTACCAGTGTTGATCCTGACAGGATTTGGTGGTGGGAAAGAAACTTCATCTGTATGCCAAAATGTCTGGGAAAGACTTTAGTTTTGCTTCCACCTGTTTTTGAGCATACCATGGTAATTCTTAACACTTGATTTTTCTTATAGGTAGAAGAGTTAGAAATGGGCAGAGATTTCCTCATATAGATGGCATTTTTTAAAGCAGAATGGACTTTTAAAAAGTAGAACCAAAGCTCCATTGCCTTTCTAACATCCTGTCCTGAAACAGAGGCAATTCACTGTTAAATAACACCTGCAGTTGATTGTAATTGAAGCTTTAGGGAGACAAGATGAAGTGGTGAGGATGTCTAGTACTTGTCTTTTTTCTTGATTTCGCTTCCTATCCTCCTTATTCCTTGCAGCTTTTGTATCTTAGTACAGTTTTTGTGCTTGACCTTATTACGTGTACTTTTCTGTTTCTGCTTAGTTTCTTTAATTGTACAAAGATCTTCAGTGTATAAAAGCACTTACTTGATTCCAGTTACAGCTCTGCCATGGTTCTCCTGTGACTTGAGCTCTCATTTCAGTACTAACACATCCAGCTCCTAGGACAAGTACATGGTGTTTGTCAGGTTGCTGCACTTTTTAGAGTGGATTATTGCTGTGATGGGGACAAGAATTTCTTTGGCACAGCATCTTCCAGAAGGGGACTTTGATTCTGGATGAAATTTTGAACAGGCTGTGGACCACAGCAATGTCTGAAGGGCAGCATTAGCCTGGAACTACAGTAAAAGTAGTAAAGGTGTGTCTTTTTCTTGGAGAGGAGCAGTAGATATGCAAATAGACTGCTTAATGGGGATGTCAGCAAATACTAAAGTTCATGTTTGAGATACTTTTAAATTGAGATACTCTTAAATCTAGTTTCAGCTAGAATAAAGGTGAAATATATGACTGGTGGGACATTATTTTTATCTTTTCTGTGACAACACTTGGCAGTCTCAAATGTATAATCTTTCTAATTTTTTTCAAAAGGAGCAGGAATTGACTTGCTAATTTAGAGTTCTGATTATTGATGTTGTGCTTAATTGTCTCTCCAGTTCTACTTGGGAAGACAGTGGCATTTTCTGGTTACAAAGGAAATAAGGTGTTTTTCAAAATTCACACTGCATACAAATAATTTTACATACCTTTAAGAAGGCACCTTTTTTAAGACAGGAAGCGGGAAGGAAGGATGTCTAGAAATTGGCATGGGGCATGTGAAGGAGATGGTGTTTAGTGTCTGTGGAAAATGTCTCAGCACAGGCTGCTTTTTTTTTTAATAGCAAATACCCAACTTGTTGGCAATTAAACCTGGCTCTGGGCCAAGTCTGTTATTAAGGTGAAAGAACAAATTTGAGAGACAGTTTCTCTTTGTTCTCAGGGATGATCAGATTCACTATGGAGTCCTGAGCACAGATGGTGGGTTTAACAGCACAAGGAATACTTACCTGAGAGGGTAAAAGGAGCTTTATTTCTGCTCTGGCAGAAATGAGAATTTGGGGTGGTTTCTTACATTTATAAAGGGAACAGACTTCAGTGGGTAGTTTTTCTGGGCATTGCTCAAGGAACCAATTTAGAAGTTAGGTTACAATAATAAATACTTTTATCAGTAAAATTTGGTTGCATTTCCTCTCATCTTGTATTTGTAGTCTTTATAATTGTTCTTCACTTGTGGAAGACCTATTTTGCATGATTTGACTTCTGTTGCATTATGAAATGAATTTGATTTATCTTTTAAAAAAAATTATCTTGCTAACAAAACCTGATGGTCTTTCTTTCTTTTTTTAATAGGAGCATATTGATGACACTTTGAGATTGGAAAGACCATGATTAGTACATTCATTGAGGTGAGTGTTTGATGCTGTACCCAAGAAAGTGATTTGTGATATCAGTTCTGAACTTGGGAGGGTGGGAGGTGTCTCTGTGGTTTTGTTATTGCTCTTTTGTGTACTTCCTTTAAAATGTAGTGTCAGAATGCCCAAAAACAGGGATCTTCAGGGCTTTACATTTCCAGAGACCTGTTGCACAAATCATGAAGTGCATGGAAATGCTGTGGCTTCTCTAAATCTTTATGAAACTGGAATTTAGCATAGTGTCAGTGTCGAGTGCTGCATCTGCATTGTTTGTGCAGGTGTTTATTAATAACTTCCATTTTTTTGATTGCTCTTGCAGGTGGTAAGGAACTTTCAATTATGAGGAAAATTTTGGGGTCCAGAAAACTTCTACTGTTACTTAGAAAATCAAGATGATAGCTCAGGCAGAAAAGGGAAAATATTATGCTCCTAAACTTGAATTTAAAAAAGCAAATCGTGGTTTCCAATGGTATTTTTTGGTTAGCTGTGCTCTGCTTTGAAAATAAAGAAAAGTTGATTGTTATTGGAACCAAACAAGGAAACATAATTAAAGGAGTATGGTGGAGGAATGTAATCTGTGATGTGAACAAAATTTATAATGTGCTTTCATTAAATGTGATCTGATGATGCCACAGTACTGGCCCTAGACAGGAAAGACAGATGATGTGGATAGTACTGAAATATTGCAGTACAGATGGAATTGTAACTGAGATCTTGAGCATTAACACTACAATGTCTGTCAGTCTAAATGATTGAGGAAAAAACCCAAACAATCCTGTTTTTCTGTGGTTGGAAAATGTGATCTGAGTGGGTTCTAACAGCTGACTCTTTTCAATGCTGCAGGTGTGACTTCAGTTGTCTGCAGAAAGTGAAGCTGGTTCAGCTTGGTTTGCCTCCCATATCACAGGTGTGTTCCTACAGCAGGGTTTTCACTCCTTTCTAGTATCTGAAGTCTTCTGTGCTTAGAATAGAGATATGTCAGTGTGGAAGGAAATGAGGAAATGTCACAAGTTCTGTCTCCCTTGGGAACTGAACAAATTAGATTTCCTTCTGTGGAAAACACTTTACTGGAGATGCCATCTGTAGATAAAGTCTTTTAGTGTTTTGGGACTTGGGCATACTCAATCACCTGTACATTTCCTCTGAAAAATAACAGAAAACAGGTAAAATTGGCTGCCTCTAATTCTGTTCAGACTGTTTAAAGACAAGTCATTCAAACCAGGCATTTTGTTTCTGATAAAAATCCTGTTGGTGTAGATTTGTCTTACTTTCCATTAAATTGCAGAAAGGCTTATCATAAGAATTTTTAGTAGTGTACAAGGACTATTTTTCTTGATGTTTTAATGTCTTCTTAAATTGTTAAGTACATGAAACCAATATGATACACAATTAAAATGGTGTGTACTGTGAGTATATCCTCAAACTTTGACTTTTGAAAACTTTTTAAACTTTTTTTAATAGAAATTTTACAGGGAGTTGAGTTAGTGTAAAGGAATTGCAAGAGCTGTCTTTAACCAGTTAAATCCTTTAAACAAGGATTTAACTGGTGCTGAAAGACATTCCACATTTTCAATGTTCAGGCTAAAAACTGTGAAATCTGCAAGTAGTTCTGGCTACAGCAATTTCTAATGCTTCTTCTGGTCAGAGATAAAGCCTATAATTTAAATCCTGTACTATCAGTTTATGATAAAAACAGAAGCAAAACATTTCAAGAAGCAGTGCATACAGACTTCTATGATAATTTGAGTATTTTAGAACTTGTACTGGCTTCACGTCACACAGGACGGAGTGTTGTGAATAAATTCTTCCTTTAGTCTGGCCAACACAAGTGTACTTCCAACAGTTGTAAGAGTTTGCAGCATGTTAAATTAAGGCTTGCTAGCATGGGCTGCCTTCCAGAGTGCTTAGCTTGGGATTTGAACACTGTTCCAAACATTTCTTCTGCGTATTCAGATGAAGCACTTAGAATGATGTAATTGTCTGCCACACAAATGTTGGTCTTCTCAACTTCTGATTTTTATTCTGCCATTTATTTGTCCCACATGGCAGTGGCATGCACCAGCAGATTTAGTTTCTTAGATTTCTTAGAAGAACTTTCATTTTTTTGTTTTTCATCTGAATTCCAAGTGTTTCTCTTGAGAAACTTTTTATTAGAAAGAATCATAATGTTAATGGAGTTTGTTAGTACACACTTCTGACCATAAAGAAACAGTTTTTTTTACTGTGTGAGGGAGTGAGCACTGAACAGATTTCCCAGAGAGACTATGGAATATCCATTTTTGGAGATAGCCAAAAGCCATCTCTTGATGCTCCTCAGCAGCCTCTCCTAGGTGACTCTGCCTGAACAGGGAGTTGGACAAGGAACCTTCAGAAGGTTCTTTTGGTCTCAATCCTTGTGTGAACTGAAATTTGATAAGTGCCTGGAAAAATCTTTAATGCTCTTACCAATCCTACTGTGACAGAGAGCCATAAAATGATATTGCAGCAAACTTGATGAGCATTGAAGCTCCTGCTGACCAGAGCACATCAGGCTCTGTGCCCAGCTGGGGCAGCCAGCCCTGTGTTCCCAGTGGCTGTGGCAGCCCATGCAGACTGTACACAGTGTGATACCACTCTGATTGTGAATCCTAAGGGTTATTTTATAGTGCAGAACATAGTATTACTTTAAAACTCTTATTTCAGAGCAAAAGTGTTTAAAATGTAAATTTGTGTCTTTTTCCTCTGCTGTATGACAGTTTCATGTTTAACCAACATTTATCTGCATAGGAGTGACATAGCTGTGAGCATCTTTCTGGTATCTGTTTGAAGAGGACACTGTTGGGGGGCCCAGGTATTTCTTTTATATTTTATAGTTATAGAGGTGTCCGGACTCTGTAATGGTCAAAGATTTCCAGTAGAAGAGGATGAGACAAGAATTAAATGCATGTGGGAGACTCTGGACCTAGGCACCTCATGCTTTTGATGCTAGCTGGGAGGGAGCTTGATATACACTTTTGGCACCTTTTCATAGAAAAAACAGGTAAGAAACACACATAATTATTATCATTCATGCTAGTAGAAAGATGCTTCCCCTCCTGCTCCTCTAGAGCTTATGCAGAAAATATATTGTTCTGTGTTTGTTATCTTTAAATTGGGGTTTCAGTTATATATAAGTACTCATTTAGAGCAGTATTTTGGGTATAAATGGGGAGTTACTTTACTTGAAGCTAAAACATTTTTTAGCCTTAAACCATACTTATTCTTAAATTTAGGTTTGAGTTTCTTCAGCAAGGAAACAATCTGGTTGGAAACATCCTCACTGTGGGTGCCAGGGCCCTGATCTGATGCTGACTTACCTGCCTGTGTGCTGCTATAAATCAGGGTGGCACTGGCATGGTTCTGGAACAAGGCTGTGTCCTGATCAGTTCCCTTTGTAAAGTGGCACCTGAAAGCAGTGGTTAATGAAGATGACCCTTATAAGACAAATAACAGTCTTGTGTTCAGGATTTTCTTGAGCTGAAAGGTGAATCCTGATCAAAAAGTTGTGAAATGAATATTGTGAAATTCAGATTTTATGGGAGCCTTTGTGATATAGTAGACGTTGATAATTTCATTGACATTGACATCTCATTGCTTGTTTAAAAAAAGAGCAAAACTTTTTCATGATTACTTGGAGTAAATTAAGTAGTCTACTAAAACAGTTCCCTTTCTTTTTTTTTAATGAAAAAAAATCTTGCAAGAAATTACTGAGCATCTTTCTCATTGTTTCCTATAATCTGAGAATATTGCCATCTTTTCTTTCCCCCCTTCCTAGAAAAGTCCTAGTGAAAGTATTCTGTTCATTGTTCTTGCCAGGAAAACACAAAGCTCTCAATGTTGAAGTTGCACAGTTGAACAAGTCACTTCTTGGATTATTGCTTGTTTGCCAACATTTTCTCTTAACGTTTTTCGACTCCCAAGCATTTAATTATTGTCTAATTGCACAGAGAGAATGCATTCATTGCAGATGTTAATTTTCAGTCATATATAGAATTGCATGATCTGGCTAAACCCTTGCTAGTTATTTGTCATCTAAATAAGAAAACTTTTATCATTTTGCAAAGCAAAAATCCAGAAGACATTTGGAAGTCCTTGTTGTTGGCAAGATCTTCAGTAAAATTTAATCCTGATCATTAGGAATGTCTCCCATAGGTTCTAGTACAGTTAAGACTACCTGAATATTTACATGTCTATAGGCATAAAATGTAGTGTGGTTCTTGCTTTTTTGGGAATATTTGGAATAAGTTGATAGTAGTTGTGAATTTAGACTCAAATCATGAGATGTTTGCCTCTTACTCAGTTCTTGAATTGGATAATTTTGACTCTGGATTGTTAATTTCCTTTATATACCAGTACTAAACATGATAGTTTTTGTGTGAAAGGAAATCTGGAAAAATGTTCTCTGAATATAACCACATCTCTGCTGAAACAAGATTTTTTGGGTTTAAAGTTGCTGTTAGAGAAGAAATCTGCCTCCTTGGTGTTCTACAACCCTTCTTTAGGGTGTTTTTCAAAAACAAGCTCAGTTACTTCTTCCAGCATTTATCCATACGTATTTTGGTGTGGTTTTTTGGCCACGTTCAAGTTCAGGCTATTTCCTTTGTCTTACTGCAGAATAAAGGAGCAACTGTAGGTAATGAATAACCAGAAGACCTTTGCTGCATATCTAACCTGGCAAATCAATGCCTGCATTTAGTGCTCAGTGGAATTGTGGCACCTTTCACACACTGCATCAGGATCTTAGAGAGCTCTAGTCTTTGCCAGAGGCAATAGAATGGGGTTTTGTGAGCCAGTTGCTGTAAAATTAAGCTTAGCTGGTGCCAGTTGAATTTTATATAAGTTTTTATTTACAGAGTCAAAATAGACATCCCTTAAAAGTTTAGAAGGTGGAGCAGAAAATAAAAACCTGGCTTCTTTTGATACCAACCCTAAAAGAGCTCTTTGTGTTTCCATGTTGAGATGCTTACTGGACTTGGTATGGGATGTAATTACCTTCCTCAAACTGTTAACAAGAGAGAACCTCACACTGGGAAAACATGCAAGCTTTTGCCTTCCAGTGTTGTTTGGTTAGTGATTGGGCATTTATTCAAGCATATGAGTGGGATGAATATGTGCAATTTATTCTGTCATTTTCCCTGAGATTAGTTTCAAAGATAATTAATCTCCCTGTGCGCTGTCTGACCGTCTGTGCTCCTGAAGTGTTCACACAGTGCTGGTGTCTGCATGCAGATGTTCCACTTAAAGGCCTTTCTGTGCTCTCAGTGAAGTCTGGCCAGCTGCATCTCTTCTTATCTAAATTGCAGAGCATGCTGGAGGCTTATTGCCAGCCTGAGCTTTGTTCACAGTTGCTCCTATCTCTTCTAAAACAATGTCTCCAAAGTTAGAGCATATATTAACATCACATTATAAATTTTAAAAGCACCAACGTTCTCCCAAAGAGGTAGTCTTGTTTTAGAAAGGCTTCCCTTTCTGCAGAAGCTCTTGCAAGATTATCATAATATTTTTCTTGTTCCTTCCTCTTTACTCTTCCTGTATTCCTTACTCTGGTATGTGCCTCTGGCGCTGAGGCCTTTGAGATTTTGAAACTGAAGAAATTTTGTGCAAGACTGACTTTCAGTGACGTTAATCTTCCAGTCTTGGCTAAGAAAACCATTCCAGCTCATGCTGAGCCAGTTCTTTTTGAAACATACCTTTAAAGATGACAAACTTGTGTTTTCTCCATTACTCAAATACTCTTTTTTTTTTTTTTTTTTTTTTTTTTTTTCTGGTTTGATTGTCATTGTGATCCAAATTGTGGTCACTATAATGTAGTTATTAGATGTGGACAAAGCTGCAGAAGTTCTGGCACGTTGTTAGTTAGAACCAGAAGTAACACAACTGAATTGCTTCTTGACACAAATTTCTGCCAGGTATCAAGAGGAAAAAAATTCACATAGTGTCTCCTAAGGGTCAGTATCTATTTCTTTTATATTGGTGACTCTCTTAATTTGTACTCATTGCTTGAAATAAAAATGTTTTTTAAAACCCTAAAAGCTTGACTGTCATTGAATCGATCAACTCTTGTTTCAGGAATTACAGGAAATTCCTCAAAAGTTATTGGATACCATGCAGATTTATTTTATTTATTTCTTTTGGGAACAATTCTCTCCCACCTAAGGAAACACTGCTGAAGTTTCCTACAAATACCTGGCAGAATCTAGCCTGGGTGTCATGGAAAGAAGGGAGGAGATGAGACAATAGATGATATTTGGGGGTGGAAAAAATGATTCACCAGTGGTTTAACAACTCAGAATTTCAAACTGTAAGACTCTACATGCTGGCTATGGCACTATTTTCATTGCCTCTTAGACTTCCAAAGATCACAGAAAATACTTTGGGAAAATAATTTTTCAAGGAAAGGTTGTGTCAAAAAAGTGTTTGTGAACAATTCTCATGGCTGGAAATACTACAGCACATGTAATCCTCTCTGGCATCAGAATTCAGGAGAAGAGGTTTCTTGTGCCTAAAGGCTAAAACTCAAAATATTTACATTCATTGTTCTTCTTGTAAACAGCACAATTTTACTGCATTACTGCTATATTGGGCTAATTACCTTCAGAGAATTTAGGGCTATTCTGAGACTCTGTCTTTGGTAGTTCAGGCTTATAAACCTATCAGTAGTGATTTACATAGTTTTCTTTATAGGAGTAAATATAGCAGCCCAAAGTTGGAGTTTTTTTTAGTTTTTTATTTTGTGAGAGCTCTTTTCCCCTATCTCTAAAGAAAAAATCATTTCCTAACAGATACAGTGGTGTTTTGATTATGGCAATATTTTTTTCTCATGTATCTAAAGCTCTTTCTAAGTAGCACTTTGTCAGGGAAAGAGGAAGAAACTCCAAAGTTGGGTACAGACTATAGGATGAGAAATTGTACATCTTGCCTTACATTTTTGCACCTCAGGCCTCCTTTAAGGTGATGTTGTGAGTGCATTTTTTTCTTAAAGCTTCATTTGAACTGTGATGGGGTTAATTTCCTTCACTCATGGAACTCTCCATCAGGCTTTACAGTCTGAGTGTCCTCTGAGAAATAACAGGATAAATGACACTGGGAAATGGCTTTGGGGAGTGGCTGCAGTTATTTAAGCAGACATGCTCTGGTTTACACAGCAGTGGGAAATATTCACACATTTATGTGTGAAATGAATTTGTACAGAATCCTACAAGACAGCCTTACAAATAGGACTAAATACTTTAGAGAAATACGTGAAAAACACTAATCACTTGTTTCTAAATTTTTAAAAGTTTAATAGTAATAAAATGGTTATAAAAATAGTAATATAATCAGAGTAATAAAAATTTGAACAATTTGGATTAGGACAATATGAGACAATAAAAACAAAGAGTTATGGATCTCAGAGACAGTCCCAGTCTGTATATTTTAAATAAATAATATATTTATTTTGCCCAAAAAAGACCCATGTTAACAGAGGATTAACCCTTAAAAGCAACAGCCTGTTGCATATTCATACACCTCATCCATGATGCATAAATTCCATTCAAACACAGGATTCTGTCTGGGCAGTGTCAGCTTCTTCCTCTGAATCCTGACAGTGCCTTCAAGGCTGAGCAAGGCAGGAAGAAGTTCATTTCTTCTGATAATAAAGCAATAAATTCTCTTTCTCTGAAAGGTTCAGGTGTCCTGTGGCTGCTATCTCACTGCGAGTCCTTTCTTTAAAAAACTATCTTACATAGCATAGTTTCTATTTTAACATTATGTTATAACCTATGTTTAACACGCTGCTTAAGAAAATTAATACAGCATAACTTTCTAACATAACACATACAATATTAATTTTAATATTTGCAAAAAGCCAATCATAAAATATGCGTTTTTCACAAATAGAACTATCAAAGATGCGTGGTAGTAGGACTCACAAGAAGTAATCTTAGATTATTGGCTTTAAGGCCATAAGCCTTATGTGTATGAATATGCAACAGGCTGTTACTTTTAAGGGTTAATCCTCTGTTAATGTGGGTCCTTTTTTGGACTTACTTTGCCCAAAAAAAGGTACTGGGACATCCGTATCTCTTATGCCAGCATGGTTGTGGCTAAAGCTGATAGGCCAAGAAAAGTTTGTAGTGTATTTTAATTAGGAAATAGTTGATTTCTGCTTGTGATGGCATGAATTATAACATCTGTATTGTCTCACCCTTCCCATGAGCCTGAAACTGGAATGAAAGTGTTTAAAATGCCTCTCAGTTGCCCCATCTCTGGGTCAGAAAAGAGCTTAATCTGACACATTTCTAGAGCAGTACTAGGAGGGGAGGTTTGTTGATGCAGGAATTCCTGTTGCAGGCTGGCTCTCAGGGCTGGGTTTGGTCCCTGTCACACCCAGCCAGGCTGGCTGAGCTCAGCTGTGGCACTGCTGGACACAGAGCTTCACTCAGTGTCCCCAGAGGGCAGGGCAAGTGTCAGCTGCTTGTGGCACTGAGATTAGATCAGAGGTGAACTATCTGACCCGGTTAATCATTGGCCACCAGAGAATGTGCCATTGTGACATAATCCTGCAGTTCCAGCTCAGAGCAAATACTCTTTTATCGTGCTCTGGTTATGTAATTCCCAAGACAGAAGTGGTTAACCTTAGTCCAGGAAAAAACTGTCAGAGCTCCTGAGGGGTAATTCAGTGCCTGGATATGGCAGCATCACAGGAGGTCTGGTTTATCTGCAGTAAAATACCTGAAGGAATACCTGAAGAAGGAAAAAGTATATTTTTACTCTACTAAAAGGCATTTTTCTAAGTGAATTATAATAATATAATTCACTTAGAAAAATATATTATATTATATTATATTATATTATATTATATTATATTATATTATATTATATTATATTATATTATATTATATTATATTATATTATATTATATTATATTATATTATATTATATTTATTATATTATATTTATTATATTACATTATATTATATTTATTATATTAATATATATAATTTTCCAAGTGAATGATAATATAATTCACTTAGAAAAATATATAATATATCTTATATATATAGTATAAAATATATATAATCGATATAATATAGAATCTATTATATGTATTTTATATATATCATATATTATACATATTATATATTTTATATATATAATATATTTTTTTTAATAATATATATTATATATTTAACATATAATATATATTAAATATATATTATATGTTACATATTATATAATTTTGTAGTGAATTATAACAATATAATTCACTTGTGAATTATACACACCTATAATTATTCACCTATAATTCACTTGTGAATAAACTTGTAAGGAAAGAAAATTGTTTATATCTTTATACAATTACTGATAGCTTAAGTGAATGTCCTTAAACTATACTTTTAAATGAAAGCAGATATCTTGCATATTATTTTGACCAAATGAGGAGACTAAGTAGTGTTTTCTGGAAAATGCAAAATAAATGAAAAATGTCTGGAAAAACATCAATTAGAAGGGTAAGAAAATAGCTTCCATGTGGTGTTGCTTTGGAGGGAGTTGAATCATGGTGTGTTTTAAATTACTGTTGTGAGTGTTTCCCATTGCAGTCTTTTCTTAAATACCTAAATATTTATTTATTTGTGTTTAAGACAAAACTGCTGCAGTTAATATTAACAAAACTTGGTTGTTAATTTTTTTATTCACTGTCATTCCTGTCAAAGTTTTATTAGTTAATAATTGTAATGGTGAATATTTTAAAGGAACAAAGGGGAAGGAACATACATGGTTCTGTTGTCATGAAAACAACAGAGATTCTCAACAAAGAATCTTAGTTCATAGTTTTACACAGTTGTTGTCTCTGAGTTGCTGAAATGGATGAGGATGTGAGTCATATTAAATATGATCTTTTTAAAACATAAAGTTGAACTGCTCTCCAGTACTTCTCTTTGATGATACTTCAATATTGGTCTGCCCTTGATTCCCCTCTGTATACACTCTGATTGTTGAGCCTGATGCCTCAGAATTTGGTTTAAAAGCAGGGATATGGGGTGGTTTTTGTTTTAACCTTCCTTTTCCAAGCAATTTTTATCATACCCTCCCGAATTAGTGATAATTAGCAGATAAAATTCTTCTCAGGGTTATTCATGCCTTAGAATTTTTGGTGGTGGTGATGAGGTGTGTTTGTGTGCTTAGTTTCCCTGTTCCTCCTGCATGTTCTGTCTGGTCACCTGCATGGCTTTTGTGTAAAGAAAGAAATGAAGAGTACAGTAGTGTTCCTTCCCAACTGATTTAAAAAAAACAAACCCCAATATAAAACAGAAGACCAACACAAATTACCTCCAAACCAAACAAGCAATGCTCTGATGTCTGAATAGAGTTTTTTTTCCTTTATCAATGCAAACTGAAAATCATAATAGCTATAATCCAAATCTAGGCAGCAATACTGACAAGTGTTAAGTAAGAAAATAGAAAACAAGGGAATATGTGATCTTTTCAGGAGTTTTTCCATGTTTCCATTCAACTTTCCTTCTTATGTGTGGGTTTTTACTAAAAAATAAATACCTTTTTTTGTGATAAAACATTGTGAGATTTTTTTCAATTTAAATGAAACATTTCACCATGCAAATACTGAATATATTAACCATGCATGTCATTTTTTACTTTCTTCAGTCAGTGCAAATTCCAGTTTGTCAGCAAGGCAAAAAAGAAAATAATTTTTTTTTCTTCCTTCCCTTCCTCCTCAGATTTGTGCATCTGTACTTCCAAAAAGAGTTTATACAGAGGGAAAATTCTGAATATGGCTTGATTTGCTCTTGGTCTTGGCAGTGTTTCTGATGAGTGTCCCACGGACTCTGTCAGATTCTGGGGGTTCTCCTCTAGCACTGAGGAACAGAACCCTGAGCAGCAGCCTGGCTTCAGTGGAAACCTTTCTCCATCCTTCTCCTTAAAAGAGCAGCTCAAGATGAGTGACTATCCTGGACTTCCCACTGACCACAGCCAGATGATTGCTGAAGACTCAGAAATTCAAGCAAAGCCTGAACACTCTCATGAAGTTCTTCAGGAAGATATTGAAATGAGCAGTGGCTCCAGTGGCAATGACTCCAGTGGGAATGACTCCAGTGGGAATGACACAAATGAAAACTATTCAAGTGGGCATGATTCTCATGGTCATGAATCTGATGAAAATGGGAAGGATTCAGCAATGCTCATGGAATCTTCAGACTGTCATAAAAGGTAGTAGCTCTTATCAAATACATTTCACTTTTATTTTTGCCCCTAAAGACGTTTTACATTTGAATCAATATTTCTGAATAATAACTAAGGTATAAAGCCTCTTCAGCAGGGAGCTGAGTGTGCTGCTTAAGTTGTACTGTCATGTGGTGTAAATTATGTAGTATAAATCTTAAAGAAAAGGTCTCTGCTGTTGGTGTTTGCACTGCCAGCATAATTTGCATCTTCTCATCACTGAGTGTTTAACTTGCCTTATTTATTTATTTTCTTGTAAACCAACTTCTGTAATTGTATGTCAAAACCTGTGAGTTAATTCTTATGTGTGAGAGTGCAACCATGCTGTTTTAATCTTTTCAGTAGTGATTTCCTGGACAGAGCAAAGCTGTGTTAAGAACCATCTCTCTAGTAGTCCTGTGAGACCAGGGTGTTGGGACTCAGTGATCCTTATGGCTCCTTTCCCACTCAAGCTGTTCTGTGCTGCTTAGATAAATATTTACAGCTTTAGTGCCCATTTGTTATACCATGCAGAAGCTTTTAAAATTTGGGGTTGGGATTTTGGGGTTTTTGTGTTGGAGTGATTTCTTTTGTGGGGTTTTTTGGTGGTTTTTTTGTTTTGTTTTTGTTTGTTTGTTTGTTTGTTTGTTTTGAGGTAACCAGTAATTAATAGGAAAATAAACTACAATGAGCAAAAGTTTGTTGTTAGGTTTTCAAATATTAATCTTTTTCTCTTTTGCTTATTCCAGTTCAAGCTCAAATGCATTCAGTCTGATGATTGCAAACTCTGAACACAATCAGTCCAGCAGTGGATGCAGGTAAATTAATGGGCATCTGTTTCTCAGTAATATGCTAAATGCTGAAAACTAAATAATGTTGTATTTTGGTTTTTTTGTTTTGTTTTGCCTCAACCTGGATGACTACACAAGAAATCCTGTCTTTGATTTCTTCCTGTCCATAATCAGTAGCATCTCATATTAACCACTTGATTAAATTAGAGCTTTTTGTTGCTGTTCCATGTGAGTTGTGTGGTAACCTTTGAAGTTGTGTTACTTTGTTTTTGATTTGGTAGCTTAAGTCTGTAATTTTGGTTTTTTGTGGGTCCCTTGTAGCTTTGAATTTTTTTTTGCTCTTCAGAATTTAGTCTGAACTTGGTGGTGTGTTAACATCAGAATCCACCATTGAGCTGGGTTATCCCTGGTGTCCAGCAGCTGTATCACCTGCCTCTCCTGTGTTCCATTTGCTGGGATTCAAGGCCCCAGGGTGTAAGGATAAATGATTCACAAACCCCAGCTGCAGGAATGAATCCCTCTGTATGAACTCTGCTTTTGTCCCTGATAGCCTTGAAGGCTCATATTTAGAATCTTCAGAGTACTGTGCTGCACTTGTTTTAAGTCAAGTTTTTTTAAGTCAACTTTTAAGTCAGATCAAGAGATCAAAGCCTGGTCTTCAGCAGATCAGAGATATCTCGCTAGATCATGTTGATGTTAAGACCCATATCTAAGACCTGCCTACTTGAATGTGTTTCTACCTGATGCAATTCCTAGAAAAGTGGCAAATTTAAATTATTCCCATTCACCATTTGGTGTGTGTTCACCATATTTTCTGTGTCTGCCTCTCACGCACCTGGAGATTTTGTTTCATTCTGTATTTTCAACTGGAAGTTGTGATCCAGACTTTATGTTGCTTAGTGTGAAAGAGTGAACCAAAGGCATTTCTTAATCTTTGTTTCCCATTGATTTAGTTTTCTTCACTGTGAAATTTTGGAGGGTTTAGTTACTCAGTTTTTTTGGTGTTTCAGTTTTAAATTTTATTAATAGCTCTCTGCTCAGAAATAATTAAGAATCCAGATGGTAGTGTGTTCCCCCCAGCCATCAGGGTTACAGAGCATAATCTGGGAATGGAAGACTGAAGATAATCTAGAGAATGATCTTCAAGGAGAAGACTAAAGTAGTCTGACAAACTCCTTACCTTTGTAGGCTTAATCTTTGATTCAGACTACTGGGGTTTGCATTCAGTATCAGTGCCAACCAACAACTCTAGTTTAATATCTGTAGGTACCTTTCCAATTTGCTGTCCACAAAAAGCAAAATTAAAAACTCCTATCTTTATAAACTTGCTTATTCTGTCTTGTGGCTGCCTGCTGTGCCTGATGCTCCTGCTCTCTGGAAAAACATTCTGGAGTTGTGTAACTTATTTTCCAAAAATGTCCATCTTTTGTATTTGCTGCTGTTGTAGGCTGATTTGGAAAGGTTTTTTTCCTTGCAGAAGAATCTGACACTCTCATGAAGCAGCCTGTACTCTGAGAGTACCAACCAGCAGTATGCTCAGTTATTTCATAATCTTTCCTCTCTCTTTTTCCCTACTGCCAGCATGAAGGGTTCTTCTGTGAAACTCTGTTAACAAAGCCCTGTTTGATTGCAGCAGTCCAAGCTGTCAAGCCACATTGTACACATGATTTTAATACACAGCATGAACATCATGTTTCCCAAGGGAGTGCTACAGTCTTTTGTTTGATCCCTTGCCATTATTTCTTGGTACAAAATGACCAGTGAGTAAATGAACGCTGCGTGTCTCACAGTGCTCTGTGATGGAAGCAAGAACAATGTGTATTCTCTAGCACAGCTTTGTCACTTTGCAAGCATTTTTGGTGAAATACACCCAACACCTCTCAGATGATTTATCTACCCTTTCAAGCACTTAAAACTTCTCAGAAAAATGATCACAAATCCTCTTGAAAATTACTTGGCAGCTGAAGCAGCTTTTCTGGCCACTTCAGTTAGGCAGTGCAGTTGCCAGGACTGCTGTTTCCACAGCAGTGCCCAGGGTAACTTCTTACAGATTGCCAGCCAGGACAATCAGGTGTTAAGAAAAGACCTTCCTTTGGAAGGGAAAAAAAAATTCAGTAAGATTTAAGAACAGCTCTACAATTCTCTTGATCCTTGTGAATGATCAGCTTTTAAAATCTCCAATGTGAAAAGCAAGGTGATTTATCATTTTAACTCCTTCCTACCCATCTGCCATCCATCTTTGCTACCCTCTCCCTCACTTCCTTCACCTCCTTTTCTCTTCCTTTGTGACTGTATCAGCACCTCTCAATAATGGGGAGAGATCCCAGGAACTGGAAAGGAGGGTGACAACTTTCTGATATTGGCAATGATGGTCTCTGTAGTTTGTCCTTCTCCACTGAGACAGCTCTTCTGAACATGCACCTGAGACTTGTGAATGCAGCTTCTGTCTCCAGCCTCCTCTGATTCTTTCCCTTACAAATTTAGTCAGAGTTTCCTCATCTTATTTAATGTGTTGCCATGCTTAGATGGGATGGATTCAAAGGATTTCTCCATTTGTTTTGTTAACTTGATGCTCTCCCACTGCCATTCCCTTTTCAGGGACTTTTCTTAAGAGAGCCTGCTTGAACAGGAGGTGAAGAGTTGAATGGACCTCCTGCTTCTCTTCTTTGGAGTCCATGAACATTTCTGAGTTTGATTTTGGAAGGAGCTAAGGAAAATACCACTAAAAAGGGAGGAGGGGGACTGTGGCAAAGAAAAAAAATAAATTTTGTGGTGCTTGGACATAGGTACTGTTGCACATACAGAGTCCATTTTACAGTTACATTCCAGGTGGTGGTAAATCTTTCATTTTAAATGGTCACATAAGAGTTTCCTTAAGTTCTGGAACATGACACTGACTGAGTACTGGCAAAGTTAATGAGGCTGGTGATAGAAATTGGTGTTGGTGATAAATGCCAGAGTGTGTTTGGGCTTCTCTGAGGATGCTGTGTCACTTCAAGCATTCAAGTGATGTTGTGGTTTTTGTTTTTCATCTTACAGTAGTGAGCAGTCCACTAAAGCCAAAACACAAAAGGAATTGCTGAAAACACTGCAGGAGCTGAAAGCTCACCTTCCTTCTGAGAAGAGAGTCAAAGGCAAATCCAGTGTCCTAACGACATTGAAATATGCCCTTAAAAGCATCAAACAAGTTAAAGGTAATAAAGTGTGATACTGCCTAGATAATGCCAACTTGGCTAAAGTGAAACTTTAAAAATAGGAGTTTAAATAAACATAGCCCTACAAAGAGAGCTGTACTGTGACTGAAAACCTTCCCAACCAGATATTTTCATGTTTTCCTGTTTGTTGGCTTTGTTAACTTTTGTTCCTTTGGGAATTGAAGCAGCTCTCTAGAGGCTTGATGTTTTACTGCTGTTTGGTTGAGTTAGAAAATTGATTTGAAAACAATTTGCAGTTTCATACTGTTTGAGCTGTCAGACTACAGTATATGACCATTCATATATGGGTAGATTAAGATGTGTACTTTTGTTTGAGTTACTGATTAGGAAGCTCTACTAGGGAAAATGATATATTTGGAATAGTGCCTAGATTTCCCAACTGCCAACTTCACAACTTCTGCATTTATGCCAAAAAAATATTTTTGCCATTTACTACTTCTGAGCTGGGTGTTTATTGATAATCTTGATTATAAATTGTTTGTTGTTCTCATGTAGCCAATGAGGAGTATTACCAGTTGTTGATGATTAATGAATCCCAACCTGCTGGTCTCAATGTATCATCTTACACAGTGGAAGAAGTGGAGACTATAACCTCAGAATACATCATGAAAAATGCGGTGAGTATGGTGCCCTGAGTCTCAGTGTGGATTGAAAATGTTTCCTGGAACTGGAATTCTCAGGCATGCCTCCTTCTTACAAGGGAAGGGTTGGCAGCTAGGTCACAAAGCTGAAGAAAGTGCCTTTTGCCCCTGAGGGGATGTTAAGAAAGAAACTCTGAACCTTTTCAGATTTTACAAACTTGTTTCTGTTGGTTAGGTGGGAAATAAGAAGCTTGACCTCCCTGATCCTCTGAATAGTTCCTCGTGCCTGGAGGTGGTGGTGTGACAAATCTCTGTGTCCATGTGAAACACATCATTAGGTTTCATTTCAGTGCAATTGCAAAAGTTGGAGAGTTAAATTTTTCCAAATTTTGCTCGAGGCACACAGTGAATCACTTCAGCTTATTCTTATACTAGGGGCTATTTGATGTTTCACCAGTTTTATGTTAGTGTGACTTAAGAGTGACAAAAGTATTGGAATCACTGTGTCCTTTTCTGTGAGATTTGTCTGGTCTTTGCAACTGGTACAGGCTTTCTGTGGGATCCAGTGATGCTGTGTTCTCATAGAGACAAGAACAGCTAGGATCATCACTGGAGTTCTAGCAGTGAAATGATAACCTGAATGATTTTTTAAATTATATTTATTTCCATATTACTAGTATTTTATCAATAAGTTACGGAGTCTTCAAAAAATAATGGCATCTAAATGTATTAGGCTACCTTATACTATTTTTTGAGCTGCAACCTCATTGAATATATGAAGTCTGAACTCTCTAAAACAAGAGCATGGTGGGGGATGTTCCATAGCTTGAAGTAGGTGGGTTTTGTTGAACCTGTGAATAGTAAAGGCTGCCCACAATGAAATAAATAGGAAGTGTAGAGTACAACTGAGAAATTTAGCCAAATATCATAGACATTGTTCAATTAATGATTATCTGTTTGTGAAAGCAGTGTTTTGCTGGCAGCTCTTCAGATCCTGTGCAGCGTTTGTGAATGCAGCACTCAGGGTTGTGACGCAGGGAGAGAAACAATACAAGTGTGTGGGACTTCTTCCCACCTGTGTAGTCATTATTTTTTACCAAGTGGTTTAGAGCCCTTTTTTCACTTTTTGTGGATGGACCAGCTAACACAAACAGCCTTTCAAAAACACCTGAGTTTCATACGTGTAAATCATGTCTGTAAAAAGCACAGGGAAAATGTGAAGTTATATAGCTGGAAGGTCATTAATTCTTAGTTTGTAAATTCATTCTGCATCACAGAACTGTAGGCAATGATATTTAGGGCTTGTAACTCAGTAAATAGTAGTGTATTATTCTTACTGCATAATTGAAAAATATTCTGTGTCTACTTAATGAGCAGATTGATTGTGTTCAATATCTGTAATAAAATTAAATTTCCTTAATTCTCATTTTGAACTTACTAATGTTTTTATATCTTAAATCTTTTTCTCAGAAATACATGCTGCACTGAAGAATGTTTCAAACAGTCTAAATAATTTGAGATTTTTGGTTTTAGGATATGTTTGCTGTAGCTGTTTCTTTGATAACTGGGAAAATTTTATACATCTCTGATCAAGCTGCTTCTATTCTCCGCTGCAAGAGGGGCTATTTTAAAAATGCCAAATTTGTGGAGTTCTTGGCACCTCAGGATGTCAGTGTGTTCTATACTTCTACCACTCCATACAGATTACCATCGTGGAACATCTGCAATAGAGCTGGTGAGTGGGCTCAGCAGCAGATACTCCTCTGACCTTCTTGCAGGCACACAAATGCAAATACTGGAACTGATTTTGAATGTCCTTCATCCTTCCCCATCACTTCTGAGGGTATAGCACAGGGGCATTATTAGAACACCTCTGAACAGCTCTAGGTGTATAAATCTATTCTGTAAATCAGCAAGACTTGTCTCTTGGTTAAAAGTCTTCTCAATGTCATCATTTATCAGTTCTCATTCCCCTTTCAACCAGATGATGAATGAAAACAAAGTAGGAATTCATGCTGAATGGTGAATTTACTTTCCACTTGTACTAGCAATCAAATGAAAACAATTTTTCTTCACATTTTCTCTTCCTTGAGTGTAAAGGGGACAATACTCTGTCTCTTTCCTTTTAAAAGAGTTATGATTTGAATACTGGGCACCTTGATTATTGTATAGAAAAAGGTATTTCAGCCGTCATCACTGACACTCACCAAGTGTAATCACAGCTCTCTTCTTCTAGCCTTAAAAAAATTATATTAGGATAATTAATGGTGAAGGATCACGTCTCTGGGCCTTGATATTTGTTTGTGGTAGGATTGTTTTACTCATGTACCTGCAGCTGTTAGTAATTGAGAAATATCTGCCAACTGTTTCAACTAAATACTTGAAATTCAAGGTCTGCTCTAAATGTTTGAAATTCCAATGTGTTGCATACTAAATCTGTGAAGTAAAGCCAGGGTGTGAACCATATTTAATCTGAAAAAACAATCAGCAGTAAACATGTGCTAAGCAATGCAAACATAAAGCAGGTCAAAAGGGACCTTGTGAGGTCTCCAGTGCAACCTGTGGCTCAAAACAGGGTCAGTGGTAAATTATATATAATCCTAATTACTCAGTTAGGCAGGAGGTTTTATACATTTTCTGTAGCTTTATTATGTTTGTGTACAGCTTCAAATTTAAAAAATGCGGCAAGTAGAAGTGTGCACACTCTCTCATGTATTTGTTGTTGCCAAACAATATAATATCCAAAATATTGTGCACTGGAGGCCTTTGAAATGCCAGAGCTTCCCTTGGGCATCAGAGTGTGGCTATTCTGGAAAAGGAGGGAAATTAACTAAAAGCATGAGAAGAAGTCTTCAGGAAAAAGAGAGAAGAGGGGTGCTAGGAAGTGCTTTTGGTGGTCAGATTTTGGGTCCTAGGTAACCAAACATTTTTGGTCATTGGTATAAAGTAATTATTGATAAGAGTAAGCAGCTCAAACTGGAGAGCTGTTTAGATATGTTTAAGAAACAGACTTGATAAACAAAGAGCTGTGATTCACATGCCAGCCTCAGAATCTGAGTGATGTTCAGATTGAGTTGCTTATGATGTACATTGTTTAACCAATACATATGGAGAGTTCAGGGAAAACTTAAACTTTAAAAAAATGTATTATCTAAGAAAAAGTTCTTACACTAAATATCATCATCTTCTAGTAATTTGTAACTTGTTATGAAATATGTTTAATATTTCTAGAGTCTTCCACCCAGGATTGCATGGAAGAGAAATCTTTTTTCTGTCGCATCAGGTAAGACAATATTGTAAAGCTTAGTGCTGTGTTATGAAACCAAGCATTACATAAGTATTTGACTTTTATAAGAACCATATGGTTTGAACATTTCATGCCTTTTCATAATGTGATTGTAAAGCAAAACATATGCACATCCTTGAGTTGATGAACTGTAGCAGCTACAGAGAAAACTGAATTGATTTTGGCAAGTTCCATCTTGGGAGTTAATCCCTGTGAGTATTGACCTTTGTGCCATAAAGGAAGGTGGTACAGCATCTCCTCCTGCTCTGGAAAGCCTTTGGGTCATGGAAATAGAACTGTTCAGCACCTGCCTCAGTCTCCTTCATTCTAAAAAACCGATGGCTCAGATTTGTATCAGCTTTCCCCAGGAAGACACCCCAGGGTTACTTGACTTGTCTCTTTTGGCCTCTGGTTAATAGAGGACACAATCCTTTGGTTTGCTTTTCTTCCTTCTTTTCCTGCCCCAATCACTCTTCTTTAGTTTTGGGGGTTTTTTATTTATTTAGGAAAAGCTGGCAACCTAGTTCATGGTCTTTCTTGTGCACTTTGATTTCTTGATGCTTACTGCCTCTCTGGCAGCATTTCTGAAGCAAAAATAGTGGATCCAATTATTTAATTACTTCTGGAGTAAATAAATACTTATTATTGAGGTATGAATAAACTTGAAATGAATTGGAGGTAATGCTCCAGAGTGTTGCATTGGATGTGCTGTAGAAGTACTGCTGGTGTTACTGGAGATATATTGTCCAATAAACACTGGTTTCAAAAGCTTTACTTTTATTTAGCTCTGCTGTTATAAACTTATTACAACTGATTCTTCTTTGTTCACTGTGTAAATGGTTGTTGTTTTCATTACTGTGTTTGCATTCTGGTTAAGCAAACACCTGTTATTAGATATTGAGTCTTCACTGCTTCTAAACTGGAATAAATATTGATTAAAAGATGACCTTTGTGTTAACTCAGGGGATATAGCAGTCTTCATAAAAAAGCCCTGTAAACTCATCTCTCTGAAGGAGAACAAAGTAATTTAATGTATTGTGTGAGCTGGTTTTCTGTCAGACTCCCATGTAATGCTGCTGCAGAATCTTTATGGAAGTTGGTATGCAAAGGATACCATCAGAATTAGGTTCTCTTCCACAAAAAAAAAAAATAAACTAAGACCCTGGATGCTATTTTAGTAGCTAACATGAAGTTCTTGTGTCATGAGGGAAATAGAATGCATAAATTAAAATTGTGTTCAGTGTAAGATGAATTTGTTGAAATAATTAACTCTCTTTAATTATTAGTGCGGGGAAGGAGCGGGAAAATGAGATTTGCTATCACCCATTCCGGATGACCCCCTACCTGATCAAAGTGCAAGACCCAGAAATAGCAGAAGACCAGCTCTGCTGTGTGTTGCTTGCAGAAAAAGTCCATTCTGGTTATGAAGGTAATCCTTGAGTGCTTGCTTTCCTAAAAGTAAGATGTGTTCAAGCTTTATTAAAATGAAAGAGAATTCTTTCTGTTCTCTGTCCTTGCTGCTTTCCTGTTTGCTCTTGGCCAGAATTTTGGACTGGCAACTTGAAGTACTATATATGCAAAACCCCCAGTTGCTAATATGCTTTTATTTTTCTTTCAGCACCCAGAATTCCTCCTGACAAAAGGATTTTTACAACTACGCACACACCGACCTGTTTGTTTCAGGATGTAGATGAAAGGTAACTTAAAAAATTATTTTTAAATTTGCTCATGAGCAAACTATCCAATATCTTTGCAGGATTTAAGGTGTCTGTATGGGGTTAAAAATTATGCAACTACTGAAGGGTGTTTAACCTAAGAAAAGCACATCCCCCCATTTTCACTATGCATGAGAACACATTACACTGGTATTTAATTTAAGTGCCTGCTAACAACTTGTTCTTCCACTTTCCTTCCCTCTTGGGAAATTCTGGACATAAATTCAGTCAATGAACCCATGTTCAAAAGAATTCCTGTGCTGCCAATTATTACCTGTATGAGACATTTAAGTGTGGATTTTTTTGTTTTTTAAGTTTGATTCAGCAAATACGCTGCTATTGCTCTCTGCTGGCCCAGGTACAGCTAGAGGTACAGCTTTTGAATACAACATTAGATCTTCTAAAAAAAAATGTGTATAAAAACGATTCAAATTACACTGTCTGAAGGCTTCAAATTGCTTTGACAGTCATAAAAGCTGCTTAGAGTAAGTATTTACATTCTAAATTAGAAAACAAAAATGCCACTTGTGATCTTAATGTATATACAAAGACTTAGGAACTAAGCTTTCATAGAATCGTTAAAGTTGCAAAAGACCTCTAAGATCATCAAGTCCAGCACTAAGTCCTGTCCCTAAATGCCTCATCTGCACATTTTGAAATACCTCTGGGGATGGTGACTGCACCCCTCCTCTGGGCAGCCTGTTCCTTGACAACCTTTTCCATGAAGAAATGTTTCCTAATAGCCAATCTAAACCTGCCCTGAGGCCATTTCCTCTTGTCCTGTCACTTACTCCCTGGGAGAATCAATTCTCTCACCCAGTTTGTTGTTGTCTGCAAACTGATGGAGTGTGCTCTCCATCCCCTTGGCCAGATCATGGATAAAGACCTTAAATACAATCCTGAGCCCTGGGGACTTGACTTGAAAAGAGAATTCACCTATTCCTGAGTTGAAAACACTGCCTTTCCCCTTCCTTTTCCACTTTCCTTGATGTTTTCTTTGTGATGGTTTCTGATATTTGCTCTGGATATGGCGCTTTGTTTTGATTTTTTTTTTTCTCCTTAGCAAAACCCAAGTAAGCTGCAGTGGTAATATCTGACTGCTGAGACTCTCCTATTTGTTTTTAAGCAGTCTAAGAATGCTAACATTTTCTTTGGAGGTTGAGATGGGGGGATGTCTTCAGACAGAGTAGGACCATAATTGACAATCTTGAGATTCTGTGGTATTTTTTCAGTGGAAATATTTCATTCTTGGCAAAATCCTTAAATGCAGCAGAAGAGAGAGGGATTGGAGAAAGGAGGTTATTGTGATGTTTATCTAAGATGGAGTCAAGGTGAAAAGAACTCTGCTTGACTTCTGAGACTGTTTTACCTGTAGAGATACAGATGATGTGTCTGAGTTGCTGTAGGACAGACAGTGAAATGCTGACACACTGTTTTTCCATGCTGTGGTTTATACAGTCCCTCTAAACAGCTCCAGTTGATAAAAGCACTTAATCCACTGTAGTTCTGTCTTCTTCATGGATTTTTCTGTCTCCTTCATTTCCAAGCTTCAAGGCAGCTGCCGAGCGGGTTTATCTTTACAGAGAGGCTGAGGGCACAGTGCAAAGCTTCTGTTCCTCTGTGCATGCACAGCTTAGTGATCTCCAGTAGTCATTTAACAGAAATGGCAAAACTGCTGAGTGGAGAGCCTTGCCCTTATTTATTCTTGGGCTTGAGTGGAGCAGTAAATCCTTCCTTGTGAATCCTATGGAAGCTTCTTTCCTGCTAGTTTGATGTTACCACTTGTTCTCAAATACCATTTTCTAACACTTCCAGTGAGGGCTGATTGCATCTTGGTCTGAAATTAGGACTTTGTGTCATTTATTTCCGTTCTTGTGATTGTGTAGTTGACTTTACTTTTAATTATTTAACTCCTGAGAGCATTGGCAGCCTGATAAATGTTTACCAAGATATGCATATGCAGTTTGTTACTCTTAAGCTCTCCAGGGTTTGGTGGAATACACAAAGCAAGAGATTCTTAAAGAAAGCAGAATCTTAATATTTGAAAATGTGCAACTGAGCACCTGCTGTTGACTGAGTGTTGTTCATAACATAACCCTGAAACCATTGCTTGACTTGCATAAAGTTAATTTCTGTAATCAGTACGTGTTGATGAGTTGGAAAAATGCATATTTGTCTGAACTCTGCAGATCAATCTCTGCACAGAGTATGTTAAGTAAAAATAAATATTTTCTTTAAATTAAATGGATCATTCCTATATGTATTTGCCTTAATATATTTGATACTTCACACATTTAATGGGTGTAAGTTCATAGTGGAATGATCTTTGTAAATTAATTTAAAGCAGTTTTGTGTGTAACTTACAATAACAATATAAAGAGACTTCTTATTTATGTTTTTTGATACTTCAAATGTCATTCTATGAAACACAAACTAAACTTGGCAGCATCTCCTCATCAGCCATTCTTATGCCACACGTGTATTTGCATTCATAAAATAAATTTATTAACTAAACCTCTGAATTTTTATGAGTTATTCATTATGAGGAAGCATAATGATGCCAAGATGTCATTCTCAAGTACAGCATTATGTGAGCACTGAAGGGCTGGTTGGAAGGGACTGCTGGAGGTCTTAGTTCTGTCCTTTTGCTTGAAATGAAACCTTGCCCAGTCTGGCTAAGGTCAGCTGTGGCCTTGTCTCAATAATGCCTGAAAACTTTCAGAGACAGAGATGACACAATCTGTATGGGAAACATCCTGTGTTGCACTGCTCTGTTAAAAACCTTTTCCTAACATGCAGCATCAGCTTTCCAGACTCCAGTCTGGGACCATTGCCTGTAATTTTATTGTCTGGCAACATCAAGAAAATTTAACTCCATTTTTGTAACTCCTCTTTCCAGCAGTGTGGGAAGTCCTGGATCATCTTTTAGTTTCCTTTTCACCAGAGCAGGCAAGGCCAGCTCAGTCTCACATTCTAGATCCCTGACTGCCATAAAGCAGGTGGCAAACAGGAGCAGTGCTGAACAAAACCTTCTTGTGGTGTTAATTGATGAAGCCCTGGCTGAAGTTGTTTGGAGTTGACTGAGATTTTAAAGTCCTCTAGCAGCACAACTTTTATCATGTGCTTTGAACTTGGCAGCACTTCTAAATGTCAATGTGTCAAAGTGATCTGGTTTGCTATGAGTCCCATGCCAGTTTCTGCTCTGTTGCTTTAGTTCATCTACAGGCTTTTAAGACTGATTATTAAACTAATTGCTTTGATAATAAGGCATTAGTTGCTCTCCACTCTCCCCTCTCAGCCTCTTGGCTGGATGTTTGATGCTTTGGGGAACTGATGTAATTCCAGTGGGTTGTTGGAAGTGCAGTGTTGAAGGCATTTGCTGCATAATGCTTTTGAGTTCCTGCCTGACACAGATCCCCTGTCTGGGGCTGAGTTCTTCATTAAAGCTGTTCAGATACCTCATATCTCCCTGCCCCTGGGCCTTTGGGGAAGATGTACAGCATTTTGTGCTTACAAGAGGACTTGCTGCCATTTGGCAACTTAAGCATCACTGAGTAGTGTTCACTTAGTACGTTTTTTTTTTCCAAAGCACATTTTCAGTGGTTAACCTTCAGAGTGGTATTTGGGAACTTTCACTCTTTATCCTTAATACAAATGCTTGAAGTGATCAACAAAAATTGTTCTGTCACATAAATTAGTTTTTCACATCACTAGAAGTGGTCATGGATAACATGCAGGAATTCAGAACCATTGCTTTTAATTCTCTAGTTAATAAGCCTGCTCCCTTGCAGCTCCTCTGAGCTGAACTCTTCACCTGCCTGTGAGGAAGTTGTCTTGAAAGTTGTCTTGCTGGTCAGCTCCCCTGGTGCTAGTTCAGCTGTGGTAATCCTGTGATCCTTAGCCATGGCTCCCAGCCAAGGGATTGGGCTACTATTTACCTTCATGAGAGTTTTACAAGATTAAACTTCATTAATGCTCTTTTAAAATTGGGGTAAGTATTTATCCTCTAAAGTTAGGCAGCAGGGAAAAGACAACTGCTGTAGCAGACTCCTTGATTTGGTCTAACCACCACCCCACAAACAAACAAAGCCTCCCTTGCCCTAAGTGTATGGCTGTTGTTAACTTGGCACTGCTTTTTCACCAAATGTAAGCTTAAAATTATTCATTCTCTTCACAGGAAAAGCATCAAAGAAAGCTTAAAATGAAAACATTTCAAACATGAACTGTACATTTATTCTAGTTGATTTTTATTAAGTTTTCTTTGTCTTTCTTTCTCCAGAGCAGTACCTCTGTTGGGATACCTACCTCAGGATTTAATAGGAACGCCAGTCTTGGTGCACCTTCACCCAAATGACAGACCCCTAATGCTAGCAATTCACAAAAAAAGTATGTACCCTCTTATTGTGGCAGAAATACACATTTTTTCTTGAATTTAATTATAATGACTACAAACACCTCAACAAGTAGTCGGAGAAACTTAATTGTGACTTTGATTTTTTCCAGAAGTAAATACTGAATCTTTTACTGCACAACTTGATTCTTAATGCAAATCCATGAAAATGAGAAATGACTCAGTTTTGTACTTTCTAAGAAGCATATATATCTATTGTAAACAAATGGACTATAAATTAATATTTCATACATAAAAGTATGAAATGAATGAAAAAGTATAAAGAAAAGTATGAGAATGATGTGATAGAAGTTGTCATATTTTACATGTTACTCTTTCTTATTTCATGGAGAAGAGTTTGTAAAGCCAGTTCTTCAGCCTTCTTTAGTTTGTTGTATTCTAAAGGTGATTTTCTTGACCATAGTCCAGTAAATTATGAAGATCTGCTTATTCTGGTAGCTCAGAATTTCTAAATGTATCAATGTACCCAGTATTTCTTCCCTCAAGTGTCATCTTCCTCCATAAAGAGGAAGTATATTGAATGTACAGTTCATTGTAAAATCCTGAATTGTTACGTGGAATTGTGCAAACTTTAATCTGAAATTTCTGTTTGATTCCTTCATTGCAGTTCTTCAGTATGGAGGGCAGCCTTTTGACTATTCACCAATCAGGTTTTGCACTAGGAATGGAGATTATATCACCATGGACACCAGCTGGTCCAGTTTCATCAACCCTTGGAGTCGAAAAGTTTCATTTATTATTGGCAGACACAAAGTTAGGACGTAAGTCGGGATATTTTTGTTTTTACTTCCCTCAGGTTTGCGTAGAGATGCTTCAGATGAGGGAACAGAAAAAGCATTAAATTCTGAGTGGGATATGGAGGTGGTAAATTGAAAGTGGTCTCTGTGGTTGAAACACTTGCATTTGCAATGGGCTGGTGTATGTTTGGTTTGTTTGTGCAGGGGTCCCTTAAATGAAGATGTCTTTGCTGCTCCCAACTACACAGAGGACAGGATCCTGCACCCCAGTGTTCAGGAGATCACAGAGCAGATCTACAGGCTGCTCCTGCAGGTACAGCAGGGGCTCTGCCCCTTCCCTGCCCCTTCCTTCCCTGCTCACATCCTGCTGGGACAGCCTCTGTCTTGCTGTCACATTGGCTGTAGCTGCTTCTATTTACTGGAGTTGTTGGCTGCAATCCTGGGAATTCCTTGCACTCATCATTACCACACAAGACTTACTGAAGTATGTTAAAGCTCCAGTTGATATCTTAAGAATTTTGTGTACTTGTGGAGTCCTCCAGACAAACAAACAAAAGAAGACCAAAAAAAAAATCCCAAAAAACAAAAAACCCACCAAAAAACCCCAAAACAAAACAAAACAAAACAAAACAAAAAAAAACAGAAAAAAACCCAACCCAAAAAAACCCAAACAACAAAAAACCCAGCATAAAATAAAATAAAATAAAATAAAATAAAATAAAATAAAATAAAATAAAATAAAATAAAATAAAATAAAATAAAATAAAATAAAATAGCTTTTCCTGACATGGAATTACTGGTGTCCTGAGGTGGGTGTGTGTATACAATACATACATACATATATATTTTTTTTAATGTTGTTTTAACAGCCTGTACATAACAGTGGATCCAGTGGCTATGGGAGTCTGGGTAGCAATGGTTCACATGAGCACCTGATGAGTGTGGCATCCTCCAGTGACAGCACAGGAAATAATAATGAAGACACTCATAAGGATAAACCAGTAGGTTTTTGATTTTTCTCATTCAACTATGTGGCACAAAACAAAGTGGAGATTTTTACCTTTTAGAATAATGTTTTCAAATTAGAAATACGAGAAAGGATAAAGAAAATGCCATCTTTCTTTTTTTGTTTAATACAGAAAAACCCTTTTGTCTGAGGGAATAAGCATTTCTGGTGTAAATGAAGCCTCAGGGTACTGAAGAACAGTGATAGACATGAAAGTCAGTTTAATAGAGAATTTAAACCTGTACAGTGTGTTCACTTAATCTAATGTCTGTTACATGTTATATGCTTGGTAAACCAGCCAGATATGTGAAAGCAGTTTCTTTGGGAGGGGAAAGTGTGTGATTACTGTTTTCTCAAATGAAAGTAAGAAGATTAAATGCAGCAATACCTGCAGAACTAAGGGATAGCTAAACCCTGATCACTTTTAATGTTGCAAAAATACAGCATTTATATAGAATGAAATAAATTGAATGGAATAAAACAATTTTCTAGTTTGTGCTTAGAACTTTACTTCGTGTTTAATTCTGAAAGCCAAAAATTTTCCTTGGTAAGTTGTATTGCTTGTAGGCTAATTCTCCCAAATCTGATTTGCGCTTCTGTGATCAGACTCTGCAGACTCCTGCTCTTGCCAAGGTGGTCACTTTCCTGGCTTTCAGTTCTTAAACACTGGTGGAGTAAGCAGATGAAGTCTCAGGATTTGTTATTTAACAGGGAAATGGATGCCTGGCATTCCTTCACTATTTCCACAGACAGTGAAGGCTGTTACAGTTCAGTTCTGTAACATCCTGTCAGTGCTTGGTTTGACTTCTAGGGTTTTTTACCAAGTGATAGGTTTAGTTTTTTCCTGAAGTCATCTTTGTAATGGATATTTTATATTTTCCTGTCCAAGTTATTCAAGCAGATTAAAAGAAACACAGAGTAATTGTTTGCAGGAAACATACTTTAAATTTCTTCCCTTCCCTGCAGATTTCTGCAGCTGCACAATAAAATTGTATATATACATATTTCTCCTGTGATCAAAGTAATTGCAAGATAGAGATTAACTGAGGTTAGATTTAGTCTACTGAGGAATCACTGTGCATGATGTTTTATGTCAAAATTTGGAAATAACTGTTCTTCCCAAACTGCTTTCAGGAGGTTTGTCAATATGCCCGTAAGGTCAAGAATAAAGGACAGCATATTTTCACTGACAGTAAAGCAAAACTGGACTACAAGAAAGAGTCTCTGGCAGGTAAGATATGATCAGTTCTTAGTCTCCTGTGCTGGTACCTTGGATAATACGGCAGCAGGACTTTTTTCTAGTTGAGCTCTATTCCATGCATAAAGACAGCATTTTATCAATTCAGATTTTTTTGTCCTGTGTCTCTCTACTGTGCCCAGGAAAATCCTGTGTTTGGCTGTATTGAATCAATAGTGGTGTAACACAGTTAAGGCATGGCCTAAAGCTGTTGTCTTGAAATCATTTAAGTGGGCACTAGAGTTGTCCTCATCCTGAGTGTGTTTCAACCCTAATTGTATATATTTTCTTACAGCCATAGTGTCTATTCCCTTTGGATCCATATGCAATCTAATTAAACTTTATAACTCCAAGCACCCATAAGGACAGGAAAATGTTTACATAATATTCATTTATTGATGCATTACAGTGGTTAATTTGTGACCTGCTAAACATGTAGAAATGAAAAACCTTTACTGCTGTTGCTTTTAGGGGAGTTTGTAAGGATTTAATGTCTTAATTGCATAGTAGCAGTATCTCTTTCCACAGAAAAACAGAATACTGTTGGTGGCCAGGTGAAAGGTGCAGGGGGAAAGGATACTGCAGGAGCAGTTGCTCCAAAAAATGTGACTACTGAAGAGTTGGCTTGGAAAGAACAACCTGTGTATTCCTATCAGCAGATCAGCTGTTTGGACAGTGTCATCAGGTGAGTAACCTGTGAGTAAATTACTCTTGACCTCTGCACACAGGACTAGTATGTCTAATATTGCTAAATCT
The DNA here is from genome assembly GCF_035770615.1 of Melospiza melodia melodia. Taxonomy (NCBI): domain Eukaryota; kingdom Metazoa; phylum Chordata; class Aves; order Passeriformes; family Passerellidae; genus Melospiza; species Melospiza melodia. Next base: position 5,603,167 of record NC_086205.1, on the reverse strand, counting down.
TTGTATTTTAGGTACTTGGAGAGTTGTAATGTGCCTGGTACAGCAAAAAGAAAATGTGAGCCTTCAACTAGTGTTGCATCACTGAGTTCTGGAGTTCATGAACCAAAAGCAGCTGATAATTCTATCCAGCCTTTGGGAGGTAACTCTACATCACAGCTTTCTCAAAGCTGAGTTGTGCTGGCAGGCAGTTGGATGCTACTTCTTTGCAGAATAATGACAAGTGTATCTTAGGCATGACCTCATAGCTTCTTTCTCAGGGTTTGATGTTGGTGATTTAACTTTTAGCATTAATACCTTCCTTACAATTAAAATACTGAGTAGTTGATGCAGATCATATGCATATCTGAATTGTAGATGCAATAAACTTAATTTGTACTGTGCAAAATACAGAAGGATTTTGAGGTTCAGGACTTGAATCATTATGAAATGTAGGAAGTTTATTTCACAGTTAGGACTTGTAAGAGCAATCAGATGAAGAACCTAGCAGCTAATTAATTGCAACAAAAATACTCATCTTAGTTGTCTGCTTAAAAAAAGAGGAACAAGAGAAGGTCAAATGCAGAATTGGAGTGTTCTGTGTTTTGTAAGATACTAGAACCCAGTGTTCATCCATGAAGACAAAAAGCTGGGGATTACTGAGGCAAGCTGTCTGAAAAGTCTGCTGCAGACAGAAACATTCAGTTCATTTTTTAGGCCTTAGATGTAGTATTTACATAGTCCCTTGTCTGGATGGGGAACTGAGTGAAGATTTGTAACTGGTTAATCCAAGGACTGTGAGATTGGTAAAGAACTGCATGCAAATGAGAGATTGGCTCATTCTACCTTGTCATTATATGAGGCTGAAGGGATAGTGTCCAGTGGAATTTCTCAAAAATTGGTTGTGGGAATGATCTTGGCTATTTGATGAGCTTCAAAAAGAAGTTCTAATGCAGCTTTTAGAATCAAATTAGAAGGTATCAGTAGACCAGGAGTAAAGAGTCCTCCAGCAGGGATTGAAATGCTGTAATTTGGAGTCTCTGTGGTTCTGGTGGGCAGGAGATGAGGTGGGTCACCAGCTCTTTGCTGAGACAGATGAAGTCACTAGTCAGGAAAAAGGCAAACTTTAGATCTTAAATATGTGTTATGGAAGTATTCCTATGAGAGCAGGAATGTTTTAATGCTGTTTTGTGAGGCACTGCTCTGACCTCTGCTGGATTACTGCGTGTAGCTTTCAGGGGAGAGAATTTTAAGTAGCTGCATGCTCAAAACAAAGCTCTTACAGTAACCAGCTAATGAAAGAAATCAGTGTACAACCCTGTGGGAGCCCAACTTACTCTTGGGCTGAAAGAGGCTAGACATTTTCTTCCAAAATTGTGCCATGAAAGACCAGAGAAAGAGCAAAATATCCCTTATTTAAAAAGGTTTAGTTTGGCTGTATATATAGGCTTAGAGGATTGCATTTGTTGCTCCACAGTCATTCTATTCCTGGAATGTATAAAGTAAAAAGTTCACTTTTTTGTCTTGTCAAGCACACTTTGGCCTTTACTGCTTTGCAGCCCTAGCAGCATGTAACTTGAATTTGCTCTTGTTTATGTTCAGTAAGCTGCAGCTTTATTTCTTTTAACAGATCCTGCTGTGTTGAAGGCATCTGGTAAATCGAGTGGTCCCCCAGTGGTTGGTGCTCACTTAACATCTTTGGCTTTACCTGGCAAGCCTGAAAGTGTTGTGTCCCTGACCAGTCAGTGCAGCTACAGCAGCACCATTGTTCATGTTGGAGACAAAAAAACACAACCTGAATTAGGTAGGATTTTGCTAATTTTTTTTTCTTCAAGATGACAAGTGCTAGCAAGTTCAAATTTCAGACATATGAACAACTGATGTCTGCTCATGATTTACATTTTCTTCCAGCCAAGGTGGCCTTAGGAAATAGAATAAATAAAGGATGGAATGTGTAATCTTAAACTTGCAGCAAAATTATTACAGAATTGTAATACCTTAAAAATGCATAAAACAGGGTTTTCTTTGCTTTATCTTGAGTATTTTGCCTTCTGTTCCTGTAGAAATGATAGAAGATGGTCCAAGTGGAGCAGAAATCATAGATGGCCAACTTCTTGCTCCTCCATCCAGCTCAGCACACATAAATCAAGAGAAGGAGCCATTTAAAAAACTGGGACTTACAAAGGAAGTGCTTGCAGTGCATACACAAAAAGAGGAGCAGAGCTTCTTGAACAAATTCAAAGAAATAAAAAGATTTAATATTTTTCAATCACACTGCAATTACTACTTACAAGATAAGCCAAAAGGACGGCCTGCTGAACGTGGTATGGCAATAGTTTTCACCATAAAACTTGTATTTATATAGAAAATAAATCCTGTTGGGAGAGCATTTCTATTTTTAGTGGTTTTGTGGGGCCAGTGTGTACAGTGACAGTTGCATGCTATTTTCAAAACTGGCAGAAAAATGTTCTGACAAATCTTGCTCAAAGATGAAAGTGGAATATTGCTTTTAGTGTCACAATGGACATTTTAGTAACTCATATTTTGATTTTTGTCTGTTCTCTATACTATTACTGTCATGCATCTACTCTCAGGGGACAAAAAAACCTTCTTTAGAATGTTTGCTTTACTGTATCTGTGCTTGTATTCCCTTGCTTTTCTTTTCCTTCTGTCTTGCCATCTGTGTTTTGTTCAGATTTGTGGTTTTATTTTGTTTTCAGCTCCTTTGTTTCCCAGTTTTCCCCATTCCACTGTTGTGTAATTGGTGAGACAATCTGATAATTGTTGCCTTTAAGGTAATACTGTGATCAGCAGGATGGAAATGGCAGAGACTAGCAGTAGTGGTGAGATTGTTTTGTTTATTAGGCCTGGGAGCTCTGGATGGCATTTTCAGAAGTGCTTGATATGATCTTTGTTCTCATTTGGGTAGTCACTTGACTTGGAACAGAAATCAGACACTGCTAAGCATTTTTTTCAGATTTTTATCTTAATTTTTTAATTTAAATAGTTATAAAGCTCCTGTATAGCTGCATTCTTACAACCTTTCTTACACCTTTTCCTTTTGCAGGTGGCCGTGGACAGAGAAACGCCACGTCAGGAACGGATCAGCCGTGGAAGAAGAGTGGGAAGAACAGGAAATCCAAGCGCATCAAACCGCAGGAATCCTCAGACAGCACAACTTCTGGGGCTAAATTCCCCCACCGCTTCCCCCTGCAAGGGTTAAATGCCACAGCCTGGTCACCATCAGAGACGTCCCAGGCCAGCTACTCAGCAGTGTCCTTCCCCACTGTCATGCCTGCCTATTCCCTTCCCGTTTTCCCAGCGGCAGGGACGGTGCCACCGGCTCCTGAAACGTCACTCTCTGGTTTCAATCACTTGCCAGACTCTGCAAACACTTGTCCTGTGGGGCCATCCCAGTTCTCTGCACCCTTCATGACCCCTGTGGTGGCTCTGGTGCTCCCCAACTACGTGTACCCGGAGATGAACAATAACTTACCTCAGACGCTTTACCCCGGCCAGCCCAACTTCCCTGGCCATGCCACCTTCTCCTCGCAGCCAGTGTTCCCAGCACAGCCCCCCTTTGCCACAGGCAGCCCCTTCCCACAGCAGGCGTTTTTCCCAGCACAGCCATTCCAGTACAACCCCCCAGCAGAGCCTGAGAGGGCTCCTGAGCCCCGCCAGGACCTCTCCCGTTCCTGCACTCCGCAGTCGCCGCCTCCTCAGGACCAGGCTTCACCCCCACTCTTCCAGTCCAGGTGCAGCTCTCCCCTGAACCTCCTGCAGCTGGAGGAGACCACAAAGACTGCAGAGAGCGGGGCTGCAGCAGGGTTACACGGAGCTCTGGCTGAGGAGGGAGCCATGGGCAACATCAGCACAGCAGACAACGGCAGCGGGAAGGAATCCTTACCTGTGAGTCTGGGTCACACTCCTTCCCCTGCCTCTGCTGCATCATTTCCAGTCCTTTCCCTTCCAGGGCAACTTGGTAATAATAGATAGAAGTTATATAATGCTTGGAGCATTACAATTGTTATTGTGAATTCACAGTTGTAGTTGGTAAATTCAAACTTGAGCAAACCGAACAAAACGTTAAGTCCAAACATTAGAATATCCTCAACCTTTAAAAATTAAATCTACCTCATCATTCTTCTAAACTTACACTAGGAAGCTTGGAAATATACCCTGAAAGAGTTTTGTTCCATTTCATTGAAGAAAATAAGAATATGGATAAGCCCATTGAAAACCACTGAAATAAACTAGCACTTTATTTTTAGCAAAAATGTTTGTGCTAGTGAATTTGTGTGCATGGGAAAAACAATCCCTAAGTGGTCTGAAAGAAGCTGATTTAAATTAAAACCACATCTGTGTTTACAAACAAACAACCAAAATAAATGAAGAATTCATCATTTCTTGCAGACCATAACTTCATTTTTGTTTTGTTTGTTGCACTGAAACTGTGCTGAGCTATTTGGTAACTTCAAGGGCCTTTTTATTTTGTGGCTCATTTCAGTTTGATAAATCAGTCTGACAAACAAATTGAGTTGGAGTGATATGTCTGTAAAGGTTTCCATGGTAGAAATATGTAAACTATTATTTGTGCTTTCTAAAGGTACCATAGAGTATCATTATAAATGCTGATGGGATGGAGCAGCAGCCTGTATTTTTTTTGGCTGCCTCCTTCCATTATTCAGGAATGTGTTCAGGGTAAAGTCAGTTCTTTCCATTATTACATGTTTTGCTAAGTTCTCTCAGCTTTAATTGCTCATATTCAATCTTGAAACTACTTTGCAGACAAGTTTTGATTCAGTTAAAAATTAGTGCAAGTGAACAGGAAATACATTTCTTACATTCTTATGAAACTATATTATTAATTTTTTGAAGAGAAATTCAGTTGGTCTTACTGAAGGACCCCCTGTCTGCCTGTCAGTCCATTCATTATTCCTTGGCATATGTTATTGGTCTTTGAATAATCATGTCAACATTAGAATATGAAGTGAAATGGATTTATTACTAATCATTCACGTGGTTAGTAATACAGCTATTACATTTAGTAATAAATGGATTAATAAATGAAGCCTGTCTCATATGCCCTTCTCATAGCAGTTGATCCCATCCTCTTTGTTTGTCTCCTGTAGTTTTGAATGTAGGATTTTTTTTTTCCTAAGAGAAATGTTGAGCTAATTTTTAAGATGGTCTTGGGTTAAAATACATGGTGATGTGTAAGTATAGAGAAGTACTGACAACTTTGTAACCTTTTATTTAAATGGACACTGCAAAACTACGAACTGTTTATTACCTTGAAGCATAATTTCTGAGAATTTACTAATTTAAAGTAACAAAGCTATTACATTTAGTAATAAATAGCTTCGATTTTTGGTGTTTGGGATTTTTAATTTTATTTTTTCTCCTTATCACTAGGCTGAATCTCCAATGGATGCTCAAAACAGCGATGAGCTCTCCATGTCCAGTGTCCTGCTGGACATTTTGCTGCAGGAGGATGCCTGCTCAGGCACGGGCTCAGCCTCCTCAGGGAGTGGTGTGTCTGCAGCTGCTGAGTCCCTGGGCTCTGGGTCCAATGGCTGTGGCATGTCAGGGAGCAGAACAGGTAACTCAGGCAGCCCCAGCCCAGCTGGCATTGCTGAACAGTTGGAGGCATTGCAAACACTGTGAACAGCTAGTGAAAAGCTTTATCTTCACTCCTGTTGCATGGTTTAGTCTTGATTTCTTTCTTACTGCATTGTACAAATGTTTTTCAATTGTGTTTGATTTACAGAATAAAACCTTTTCTAAGTGTGTGTAAAACAGGCATTAAGATATGCAGGTATAAAGGAATAATAAAAAGACCATACTCCTTCTTAAATTAAAGTTAGCTGATTATTCTGTTGAAAATTACTGGAGATTTTATTTAAGAATTTGAGTTTTTAGAAGATTAATGCAGTTACTCAAGGGTGGAAATACTCTCTGTTTAAAAAAATAACTAGAATAGTGGTTTGTTTACACATTTAGTTCTCTTTAATTTTCTCTACAGTAAAAAACATTCAGATAATCCATGTATTGGCCAATTTATAATGAAATGTTAAATCTCTGTTTACAGGTAGCAGTGAAACTAGTCACACCAGCAAATACTTTGGCAGCATTGATTCCTCAGAGAATCACCATAAAACCAAAATGAAGACAGAAATGGAGGAAAGTGAGCACTTCATCAAGTATGTGCTCCAGGATCCCATCTGGCTGCTGATGGCCAACACAGATGACACAGTGATGATGACTTACCAGATCCCCTCCAGGTAATGCCACTGGCACAGCCCCTCACACATCCTGGGTTCAGGGGAAGCAGAATGTTCAGGAGGAAAGATGTATAAGAATCTCTATCTCTGCAGAAATAAACTGGTTTTCATATTTAGCTCAGTGCCAGGAAAAATTCTTGCTTCCTTTATGTACACCACACAAGAACTTCTCAAGAAGGAGAAATTGTTTAATTAGGTTTAGCTGTATTTTTAGGTCAATTTCCTGAGTTGAAATGAGCTGTGTGTATTTTTTGGAAGCTGTTCCATGGTTAGTGATTTGTTCCTGCTTGCCCAGAAGCCCCTGGTGAGTGTGCTGAGATCTGGGCATGGTCTGGCTGGAAGATCTCCAGTCCTTGGCTCTTGTCCTTGAGGTGCCACATTCACTGGAATGCTGCTCTTGGATTTGTGGATTTTTTCCTGGGTTGTTAACTTCCACGTGTTCATTCTGCTCCATAAATTAGGACAAGGAAGTAGAAGGTAAAAATCACAAGGCTTCTCATCAAATAAACTTATTTTAAAAAATAAAAAAGGTAAAAATCACAAGGCTTCTCATCAAATAAACTTATTTTAAAAAATAAAAAACCCACTACTTCAGTAGCAAAGGGCAGTTATAGGGGAAGAAGGAGTGACAAGTCTGGATTATTTTTTTCAACCTACTTGGGAGCAGTGAAGTGTTCTGAGAAGTTTCAGTAAAGACAAGCCTTTGAAAGGGCAGGTAAACAAGCTTTCAAAATACAGAAGCACAGGCATGATGGGGAAAGTAAAGAATACATTGTAAGAACTTTAGTGGGTTTTTTTTTCCTAGTTTTAAAAATACTTTGACATTTCTCAGTTTTTGTAGTCTGAAGTGTTGCCAGCCACAGGTGGGAATTCCAGTAGCCTATAAAAGCAGCAAAGCCTGCCAAAGAGCAGGAAATTTGGTAAGAAGAGTGAAGCTTATTGTCAGAGCGTGGTGCCCAAGAAGTGAAGTGTAAATCCAACCTGCTCTTGGCTATCCTGTAAAGAAAAGAAATAATTTTGGGTTTCTTGGAGCTTGCTTTCTATGGTTTTCTTTTATAGAGGGATACAGCTTGTAAATTTGCTGTGGGATGGGTTTTTGTAGGTTTGGATGGAGGTAGGGCATTTGCAGGGAGAGGGAATTTTGGCTGCTGAAACAGAGCTGTTTCCTAAAGTTTATTCATTCTTGGTGACCTTCTTTAACACATCTTACCCTTCTGCTTTATCTCCTGTGCACTGAGGGTCTGCTCTGGGCTCTCCTCCCACTGGAGGGGCTTGGCCCTGCAGCAGCACAGAGGGAAACTGGAGCTGTGCTGGTTTCACTGGTGCTGCTGCCTGAATTGCTCTAAGAAAACTGTTCCCACTGATGGGATTTGAAAAGACAGTGAGGCAGCAGAGATGCCTGCAAATGCAGAGAGCAGCTGGAGTAATCACATTTCATTTTCTTCCCATATAACATTTCTAAGCATAACGTTCTGGAACAAAAATAGTCTTTAAAAATGTTAGTATTTGACTGTGTGACCTCACATAGGCATGAAGCCCAGAAACTGATGAAGCTCAATTTCTAAATATGTTTTATTTTAGGGATTTGGAAACAGTTTTAAAGGAAGATAAGCAGAAATTAAAGCAAATGCAGAAACTACAGCCAAAATTTACAGAAGAACAAAAAAGAGAGCTTATTGAAGTTCATCCATGGATCCAGCAAGGTGGACTGCCAAAAACTGTTGCTAATTCTGTAAGTTTAGTGGGTTAATTACTTTTGCATGTATAATAGTGCCTAAATTATTAGCTGCCTATGTTAGACTCTTCCTTTCCTGTTGCTATGAAAGCTTGGTCAATTATGCATAGGGAAAAAAAAGAAATTTAAACTTCCATGCAGTGGTTTCTAGCTTGATTTAATTTAGCATAAATCTCCTTTCCAATGGAGGAAATTAAAGTACTGGTGAATACAGTACAAGAAATTTCCTTCCTCTTTCTGAATTTCCATGTCTGTGTTTGAAATGCTTTAGCAACACAGCAGAAACTTCACTACATAAAAATCTCTATGTGCAGAATGAATGGCAGTATACTGATCCTTTTTCCTATCAGACTTCTCAATCAGGAGTATGATTCCTCCAAGTACTTTAATGGCTTGAAAGGGAAAAGAAAACCCCAACAGAACAAAGCATCCATGCAGTTTTATTTGTTGTCTGTGTATTTTGCTTATTCATGCACAAATACCTTTTGCATTTTCTTTTCCCTAAGCTTTCTATCATTTGTGGCCTTTTTTGCACAAAAGCTGTCAAACAGAGAGGCTCTGTTTGCACATGAGTGGTTCAAAAGTCAGTGTGAAGGAATTGCAGTGGAATCCTAATTGAGGAGGTGTTAATGTCACTGCAGCACCCACCTTGTGGCACAGCTGCTTCCAGTTGTGTTCTCAAGTTCTTGCATTGATTTATTGCACTTTATAAAACCATGGTGTGTGGAAAAGTTGTGGAGTAAAATACATCTGGTAGCTACAGCACAGGTGGAAAGGTTCTCTTGGAATCAAGGATTGCATGCAGATGAACTGGTGCTTGGAAAAGCTTTTTTAGTTTTACTTATGAATGCTTCTATTCTTTTTTCTTTTTAGGAATGTATTTTTTGTGAGGACAATATACAGAGCAATTTTTATACATCATATGATGAAGAAATCCATGAAATGGACCTTAATGAAATGATTGAAGATAGTGGAGACAACAACTTGGTTTCCCTGAATCAAGTCAGTGAAGAACAAACATAGCCTTTGAGCCTGTTGTTTTGAAAATTGCTTCAAAACGACAGTGAAGGATCCACAGAGGTTTTAATCTTTTTATCCAGCTGGATGAATGCAGTTCAAAAAAGCAAATGTGTTTTTCTTGCTCTAGAAGAGTCATTTGTGAATGAATCTCTTTTTAAATGGTGGCAATCTCTTCCCAGTAAGGACATTGTTGAAGATGGTATAGCTTTTCTTTAAAAGACTCATTTTGCACTTACATGCCTCAAGTATTTCTTTATAAACTATAGAAACTTTCATTGATGCCTACTGTTTTTGTAGAGTGGGTTAAGAAGTGCTGCAAATCTCCTCACGTACATACGGTTCTTCAAAAATCTCCTTTTGGTGATGGTTCAGCATTATCAGTTGTTGAGCAGTTCTGCTTAGTGGCTCTTTAGCATTGTTCTTAATATTTGAAGTGGTCCAGCATAGTAGAAGAAATAACCTTCAAGGAAATCAATTCACACTTGCCCTTCTCATAGCAGTTGATCCCATCCTCTTTGTTTGTCTCCTCTAGTTTTGAATGTAGGAACTTCTTTTGTCTAAGAGGAATGTTGAGCTGATTTTCTATGATGGTCTGGTATTAAAGTTTATGTTGATGTCTAAGTACAGAGGACTGCAGACAACTTTGTAGCCTTTTATGTAAATGGACACTGCAAAACTATGAACTGTTATTACCTTGAAGCATAATTTCTGAGAAATTTTTACTCAAGAAATCCTTATGCTTAAAGATTTAAAAAACTTAAGACCACAGAGGATGAGTGGCCATGCTCCAGTGGCTGTTAGACAGACCTTGGGGTAACTCTCACCTTTACTGCTACTTGTTCTGTCAGGAGGTTGGCCATCAGTTCTTCCAATGTGGCTAAACAAACATCAAATTTCTATGTGGCAAGAGAGAATTAGATGTGTCTTGTCATTTGAAGATAGTTCTTATAAAAAAGAAGTGATTTTGAGAATAGTGTTGACCGACTCTATTTGATTTCCAGAATCTCAAATTTAGTGTGGCTGGAATCCTTTGCTGTCGAAAATTTCATTTTAATGCCTCTGAGATTGTATTGACTTGAATGTGTGTTCTTTATGTTCCTGTGCTCTTTATGTCTGTTGGATGTGGGAAGAGAACATGAGAGAAAACTGTTAATGTGTTGGTTAGTTAAAGGACTGATTTAGTCCTTTAAAGCAGTTTAGTTGCTGTATTGCCAGATGTCAGCTGTAAGTCTTGGGGTGGAAAATGACGAAAGTTAATTCAATTAACTTCAATATGTTTGTCTTAAAATACTTTTCATGGGAAGCATTTCCTTTTTTAGTAGGATAACATTTCTATTCACTGAAATGTAAGGTTATTTTCATTCTATACAAATATTTCTCTTTCTATACAGGGAGGATGTGAAGTTACATCTGGCACCAAAAACATGCAAAAGTGACTGGTATTGGCTTAGCATAAGAAATAATTTGTTTCAAGTAATTAGTTATTAATTGGAAAATTTGCACTGGAGACAGGTTCTGCAGGTAGCAAAGTGTGTCAGCTTGTGAAACAAGCAGAATCACAATTTTAAAGAATGAGTAAGTATTTAAATGTAGTGTGAAGCACTGCCCAGCAGGATCTGATGCCTGTCTTTAACAGCTCAGCAAGGTCAAACGTAAATATTTGTAAATACAAAGTGAATGAGAAATTTTCCAGTGTTGGTGTTCACGTCCGATGTATTAAATGTTTTAATCATCAATGGAACAGTGCAGCTATACCAGCATAGTAAATATATTTCATTTTTACATGGAGACACAAACATGGACCAGGGTTTGGGAAAAATGAAAGCTTTATATAAAAGGAGTGCATCATCATTATACAAATAATTTTCAAAGACTTCTCAACCACTTTGAACTTCTTTGCTTTAGCATGGTTTCTTTTTTCCCCATGTCTTTTTTTATTTGTCCTCATTTCTTTTATTATTTTTTTTCAATGACCATCTTGTAACCATAACTTAGTGAAAGGAAGAGAAAAGTATATTTAGAGCATTTTGTGGATGTGCTTACTTATGGACTTAATCTTGCATCCTTAAAGTGTTTGCATTTACAGGGTGGTATTAAAATATTTTCCTGTAACTTTAAATCTACATGCCTCCATTTATAGATAAGATTCTGAAGCTGTAATTTTTCCAAACTGTTGTAAGATGATTTATTTGTGATGACACTTTGTCAACATGTCAACAATGTTTTCTGTACACTGTGCAATATATTTTGGTTTTGCCACTTGTGACTAATTTTTATGACTTTGCTTTTTAGAAAACTGGTAAATAAAACAGATATATTTTTAGTTGCCTTTTTGTTCCTTGAGGCTTCTGCTCCAAGTAAGAAGTCAGAATATGTGCTTTACTGATGGTATGTGATGGTGTTTCAGACAGCAGAGCTTGCTGTGATGTTAGCTCTGCCTTCCTGTCCTCGAGTAAAACTTCTGCCACCTTTTCTGAGTTTAGTGGTCGCATGGAAGATTGAATCTTTATCTTGAGGAGTTGTTCTGAGATCATGTGCCAGTGTCCTGCAAGAGCACGTGCAGCTGGGCTCTGTGTTGTTCAGATCTGCCACAAGACACCTCTGGTGCTTTTTGCTTTGTTCAGTGTCAGCTGCAGCCCCAGAGCTTTCCAGGCACAGAGAGCTCCAGTCGTGCCCCTGGGATTTGCTCTGTGCACTGATTTTCTGTCTTCTGTCAAGGTGTGAGGGCTTCTCTTTGGAGGCTGCTGAACTTGCCAAGCTGCAGCACTGCCCTGTCCATGTTCCCTCTGCGCTGAGTGAGCAGGGCTGGGACTCCTCCTGCTCAGGAGGGACTCAGGTTTGAGACTTCATTAATTCTTCTTCTCCATGGCTGTGTTGTGAGAGGTCTGGGGAATTCTTTAAATGGAACAAGCTAGTTTGGTCATAAAGGCCCCAGATCCTTCTGCAAGCTGCACAGCCAGGGTGTTTGTACCACAGAACAGCTCAGCTCACAGGGGGATTGTGGTGTGCCCTGAATTGCCAGGAGCTGCATTTTAAAACATGCCTCTTGAGCACATTACCCAAGGCTCTTTGCAATCCTGTGAATTAAGCCTAAATTTGTGTGCAGTTCTGTGTCTGTCTGAAAACACTTCTGTCCTAAAGCAGCCACGGTCCTTGCTCAGGTCAGAGAGCAGAGATGTGTTGGTGGAGCTCTGAGAGAGCCCCAGATCTGAGTGTCACCCACCTGAACCACAGTGTCACCCATCTGTGCCACCGTGTCACCCTGTGCCACTCCAGAGGTGCTGGCATTGTGAGAACTTGCTGGGATGCAAGTTCTCATAAATGGTAACAAGAACCTTGGGAGCACTGAGGTGCTGCTGGTGGGATAAACCACCAGGTAATGGTTCACACTCATTTCTGCTTTTGGTAATTTTTTTTCCAGTTGTAAATGTAATGAGAGTATGAGTTAAACGTGGTTTCAGGTATTCTCAGACTCCTCCTTGGTGTCTCCTGCCCGCCTCCAGAGCCAAGGCTTGCTCTGCAGAGCTGTTGGGTTTTTCCTTGGTCCGGGTTTTCCCACCTCGGCAGCCCCTAGATGTCACTGGTGTCCTGGGATTATCCTTGGCAGCATTTCCACCCGTTTGTCTTTATTCAGCTTCCTGTACACTGTGGAGTTTGCCATGACATTGTTTGAGGTGAAGTGAAAGCTCTGAGGCTTGAATTTCAAATAAGATAATGAGAAATTCATACTGAAGAGCTGTTGGCCCAACGACAGTGAATGCAAACATCAGCTCTGCTTGGAAAAGGGAAACAGAATGCTGAAAGCACCAAATTTTAGTCCATTTAACAGCTGTCATGAATATAGAGGTGAAAAAAAGATGCTGTCCCTTCTGAGAATTAAGATCCTTGACGGTTATTTTGTCTCTCTCCAAGAAGGGTCGAAAGAACCCAAGGAATTGAGGAGCCTCTGACCCAAGAAGAGCCTGGTGAAACGAATTTCATGTTTCTGGCAAAGCAACAAACAGATGACTTGAAGAAGGATAAGGTTTGTAGGTGTAACTTCCAGAAATCCCACTGTTTAACTGATCATAAGTGCTTAGGAGCTTCAGAAATTTATTCAGTGTCTTGAGCAAGGTAACCAACAGCTCAGGAACTCCTTACACACGCGGTGTGTAACAGCTGAGTCTCTGCTTCACTGAAACAAAAGACCAAACAAACAACAAACCCCAATCTTCTCCAGGCTGTCCAAGTGGAAAAGTAACATAACACTGGGTAGAAACTGAGGCAACTCTGAATCACGGGTATTTCTGTTGGTGTCTGCTGATAAAGTGTGAGCTGCAGCAGGCTGCCGTGTGTGTGGCGGCACCATTGCCCAGGGCTCTGGCTCTGTGGCTGACATGAACAGTGTTTAACCTCAGTGGATAATGCACAGTGTGGAAATACAGCCTCTCCCTTGGAGAGAAATTGCTTTTCACTGTGAAAGAGCCCCGTGTGTGGGGCAGCGTGGGGACAATGCTGTATCTGTGAGGTGCAGGAGGGTTTGGAGAGCAGCACCTGCTGCAGCTGGGCTGGAAGCTCTGCTGGGGCTGCACTGCACCCTCAGCCCCACAGGCATCTGCTGCTTTGCACCTCATTTGTTTTCCTTTGTTTTGGGTGGATTCAAATTTCCTGGTATCCCAGGATTTGTCAAGGTGTACTCCTCACTCCTCACTCTGTAGCAAAACAGGATAGAGTGAATTCATTGCTCTCTTTAAATTGTTACAGTGGTCTAAAAGTAAACTGCTCGTGTTGCTGTTGCACTGCCTGCTTCAAAAATTCTACTTCTGTCCAAGAATTTACTGAATTCTACTTCTGTCCAAGAACTTACTGGCTGTGTTCTTCCTTTTTAAAACCCTGACTATTGCGTGTCTAAGGCAAGGTCTGCTGCTTTCCCCTCTGCTGCCAGCAGCTGCTCCCTTGGAAATCTGTGGCCTTTTTGCCCAGGGTGCTGGATGGATCCAGCAATGTGCTTCTCTGGCTGTAATGTTGGATTTGCTCAGCTGCAGGGAGCAGGAGGAGGCTGGGTGGGTGTGCACAGCCAGGTCTGCAGGAGCGGCTCTGAACCCTTGCAGTTCCAGTGCTGGGGGTGGCACACAGGATTTCCACGAGGATTTCACCTGAGCCCTCTGCCCTTTGTGCTCTCTGTCACTTCTGCTCCTCCTGATGCCTCTCGGAGCCTGTGAGTGTTTGCAGGTTTTTGGGAGCACACACAAACCCAGGCTGGAAATGCACTGGGCTCAGCACTTCCTTTATTCTCTGTTAATAAACTTCTCCCGCCTCCTTCAACACTCAGTTTTGAATACTGGCAGATGTGTCCTCACATATTTTGGAAAACTATTATTTTGTGGTTCACCTTTGTTTCTAAATTTAGTGCAAACCAGGGGTTTCTGATGAAAATGGTTCATTAGATTGCAGAGCAACAACTTTGTGCTGAGCAGAGCTACTGTTTCTCCCGGAGTCCTGAAATTCAGAGTTTGTTTCTGCAGCAATACACGATTTTAAGACATAAAGTCATGTTATTTTTCTCTTGCAGTGAGAGAACACATGTCATTTACTATACCAACCACTGTATTTCAGTATCAAATGGTATGTAAGCGAACCATTTTGTAGTTTTCATTGTTCAATGTAATAGCTATCTTCTAGTGCAGTTTCTCTTTCTTCCTGTTAAGGCTAAATTTACTTTTTCAATTTACTTAAAGAAAACAAACAAAAAAAAAAACACAAAAAAAAAAAAAAGCAAAAAACCAAAACAAAAAAACCAAGCCAAAAAGAACCCAAAAAACCCAAAATAACCCTCCCCCAACAAAAAAAAAAAAAAAAAAAAAAAAAGACACAAAAAAAAAAAATCAAACAATCAAAACAATAAAATAAAACCCCAAAACAAACAAAAAACCAACTCCAGGAAATAATGGAGTTGAAAAAAGACCCAGGTCTGTTTGAGGGCATGGAAAAGCCAGGAGGGGCTCTGGCTGCAGGAGGGTGTTTGGGGTGGCTCTGCCTGTGCCCCCAGGTTGTGCCTGTGCCGAGCTCCCAGCCTGGGCCAGGCCCAGCATCTCCTCTGTTGCAATTTGTGCATTTCAGAAGCATCTGGCGTGTCCCAGCAGTGACAATGGCAGGAATGTGGCCATCGGGAGCTGTTTGCAGTGTCTGTATGCAGTTGTCTTTACAAGCCTCCTCCTTTTTTGTGCTCTAAGAGCTGCCTGTGAATGGGGCAGACCTTGTCCCAGCTGCTCGGGGCAGGGAGGGCAGGTGGGCAGCGCCTTCTGCTCAGACCTGATTTCTGATTTTCTGATTTTCTGCCTCTTCCCAAACCCCGCATCCCTGAGGCAGCAAAACTTCTGTGCACTCCTGGTTGCCCTCAAGATGTTTTGCCTCCCTCCCTTTTAGAGACAAATCCAAGTGTAAATATATTTGTTATAGAATTGTGCTGAAATTTTTAATTTTTTAATTTTTTAACTGCCAAAGCCACGTGGCAATACCGAAGGGTTCCCACGCCGTGTAAAGAGCTTGGAAATTCTTCCATTGTCTTTAGCTTCCATTGTCTTTTAGCATTCAAAAAGATGGTTACAGAACTCTTTCAGTAAAGGCTGCTAAAGCTTTGGATGTAGTCAGGCAGTCAATTTCGTATTATTTTAGAAATAATTACTTTGCATTGCATGAGCAGTGAATTTAAATGAGTTCAGCTATAAAGACCTGATTAGGAGCACATATATGAACAACATTGTATTATTAGTCCTGCCTTCTATGTGCTCTACCATTATGAGGTGATGCTTAGGTCTTAAATTTTAATAATAGAATTTCCAGGGAGTTCTGGCTTGGATTTTTAAGGAAAATCTGTTTGCTTGTTTGGCTTTTTAAATTTCTTTTTGTCTGATATCTCTGAGCTAACAGGTGGCATAAAGGTGTCTGTGTCTCAATCTCAGAACACCATTTATAGTCTCCCATCGATTTCATGGCAGAATGATAAAAATTGAAGCAGACTGCACACTGTAAATGGTTGTAGAGGTTTCACTTGCTGACAGAATTAGTTTGATGAGGTGATTTATGGCTCCTTTACCACCTCATGCAGTGTTCAGAGCCTGTGGAGTTTATGGAGTTGTCCTTCCCTCGTTCCCCTGGCAGGGTGGCTCTGCAGGTCGGGTTTTTTGGGAGGATTGAACAGCACCAAAGGGCCAAAGGCTCAGAGGTTGTGGCTCAGTGGTGCCTTGCAGGGCAGGCTGGGGCTCCCTGGTCCATAAATCCTGCATGGCTGAAGGATGGTCCGTAAACCCTGCATGGCTGAAGGATGGTCCGTAAACCCTGCATGGCTGAAGGATGGTCCATAAACCCTGCATGGCTGAAGGATGGTCCATAAACCCTGCATGGCCAGGAACTCAGGGGGAAAGAGCAGCTCTGAGCTGGGCTGAGAGGGGTCTGAGAATGGAGGTGGGATTGTCATCATCCACACAGTCCAACTCACTCAGTCAACCCTTTCCAAAGAGCACCTGTAAAACTGTCAGATGTAAAATTTGTCTTTCAGCTGAGAAAAGCAACATGTGCTCCCAGGAGTGGGGATGCCGGAGCCTCCCCCAAATTCTGCACACTCTCTCAACACACAGCGCTGACCTGAAGCTGGTTGCCAAAACTCCCCGTGAGTAAATGGCTGTAATTAAACGTAATTAAATGTAATTAAATGTATCCCCAGCCCTCCAAGCACTGTCTGTGCGCTGCTCAGGCTGTAGATAAGGCTGAGCTGGGCTGTGACACCTGGGCTGTATATAGGAGGTGACAGCTCCCTGCTCCTGGAAACATTTGGACTGTTGCACTCTGGTTTGTGCCTTTCATGAAAGAATTGGAGGAAGAGAATAATAACAAAGGGCACTGCCTCTTTGGCACTGCTTAACACTGCCTTTTGAAAAAAACAGATTTATCAACAGCAAAACACAATTTTTCTTTCTTTGTATAAGATACAGGGGTTCCTTGTTGGAGAGCATTTGAGAAAGAGACAAAGGTGAAATCACTCTTGAGGCTTGAGGAGGTTTGGACCTTTAGGAACAGTTTAATGGAAAGGAAGTGAGGAGTTGGTAAAATATAAGCAGAAAAGAAAGACACGGGGCTGAATCTGTGTGGGTCTGTAACCTGTGACCATAACAAATGAGAAAGCTGCCAAAGCAGGGAAGGTTGGAATTGCCCTGTGCTAGACAAAAAAATGGAAAAAAAGCATTTGAGGAGGACAGGGAAAAGTGATGTTCAGAGCTTTTGCAAAAGCAGCTGGAGCTGCAGAGGGGCTGTGTGCTGAGCTGCACTGTCAGGCCAACACAGAGCTCAGCTCTGGGGCAGCTGAGTCACATCAAAACTGTGTCCAGGCACTGGAGATTTTGGGTTCTTTGAAAACCAAACCCCAGATGAGCAACTGGGCTGCCTGAATCTCTTTGCTGATTTATTCAGAAAAATGTCTAAAATATCATTGTCCAAACAATGCTTAATATCCAACGCTCTCCGAGAACAAAAGCAGTGAGCACAAACCCTGTATAAATGATTTTCTTTTGTTCCAGGGGAAGCACGGGGGAAGTGGAGCCCTTCCTCTGAAGGTTTGTGTTTGGGGTGGTGCTGCTGGGATGCCATGGCTGCAGCACTGCAGGAACAATCCCCAGCACCAGCTGGGCTCTGCTCAGCCCCACCTCCCTGCCCATGGCTGGCATCCTGGCAGGACATGCAGCCAGGCCGAAGGCTCGTGTGCTTCAGCATTGGAAAGGACCGGAGCTCAGAATCTTTATTTTGGGCCAGAAAGCCAAATCTCCCCATTGCCCTGCCGGATTCTGCTGCATTTCTGGGGGATGCAGAGTGAGCAGCAGGTTTGGTTTGGTTTGGTTTGGTTTGGTTTGGTTTGGTTTGGTTTGGTTTGGTTTGGTTTGGTCTGGTCTGGTTTGGTTTGGTTTGGTCTGGTTTGGTTGGTTTGGTCTGGTTTGGCTGGGTTGGGTTTGGTTTGGATTGGTTGGTGTGGTTTGGTTGGTTTGGTTGGGTTTGGCTTGGTTTGGTGTGGTTTGGTTTGGCTTGGGTTGGGTTGGTGTGGTTTGGCTTGGTGTGGTTTGGTTTGGCTTGGTGTGGTTTGGTTTGGTTGGGTTTGGTTTGGTTTGGATTGGTTGGTTGGGTTTGGTTGGTGTGGTTTGGTTGGGTTGAGTTTGGCTTGGTTTGGTGTGGTGTGGTTTGGTTTGGTTTGGTTTAGTTGGTTTGGCTTGGGTTGGTTGGTTTGGTTTGGTTTGGTTTGGTCTGGTCTGGTTTGGTCTGGTTGGTTTGGTTTGGTTGGTTTGGTTTAGTTGGTTTGGTTTGGTGTGGTGTGGTTTGGTCTGGTTTGGTTGGGTTGAGTTTGGCTTGGTTTGGTGTGGTTTGGTTTGGTTGGTTTGGTTTGGTTTGGCTTGGTTTGGTGTGGTTTGGTTTGGTTTGGCTTGGGTTGGTTTGGTTTGGCTTGGTGTGGTGTGGTTTGGTTTGGTTGGTTTGGTGTGGTTTGGTTGGGTTGGGTTTGGTTTGGATTGGTTGGTTGGGTTTAGTTGGTGTGGTTTGGTTGGTTTGGTTGGGTTGAGTTTGGCTTGGTTTGGTGTGGTTTGGTTTGGTTGATTTGGTTTAGTTGGTTTGGCTTGGGTTGGTTGGTTTGGTTTAATTGGTTTGGTTTGGCTTGGCTTGGTTTAGCTTGGCTTGGTTTGGTCTGGTCTGGTTGGGTTTGGTTTGGTTTGGTTTGGTTTGGTTTGGTTTGGTTTGGTTTGGTTTGGTTTGGTTTGGTTTGGTTTGGTTTGGTTTGGTTTGGTTTGGTTTGGTTTCTCAGCCACAGGAAATGAAGGAAGCTGAAGGCAGCACACTCCGTGGGGATCCCTCACAGCCTGGTGTGCCCAGATGGGACAAACTGGGATCCACAGCAAAGCCCCTCCTGCCTGGGCAGGCCCTGCTGGGAGCTCGGGGCCAGGAGCTGGGTGTGACAGGTGTGTGTCACAGGTGTGTGTCACAGGTGTCACAGGTGTGTGTCACAGGTGTGTGTCACAGGTGTGTGTCACAGGTGTCACAGGTGTGTGTCACAGGTGTCCCAGGTGTCCCAGCTGTGCTCAGTGCCTGTGGGTGCTGCACTGCAATAGTGACAGAGGGCTGCCAGAGCAAGGAGTGCCCCTGTTCGTGTCCCCAAGGTCCAAAAGCACCTGGCAGGGGCTGCAGTTGTTCAGGAGGGCGGTGACACCTGGGAACCCCTGTCCCAGGGCAGGCAGGAGGGATGCAGCCATTCTGCTGGGAGGGGAAACACAACAAACAAAACACCCACAGCCAAGCCAGAGAATGCTTGAATACGTGGAACTGCTTTCTTTCCTGATCTACTTGTTTTGCATGACATGGATTATATTTGTTTGCATGTTTCATTTCCCACCTGGCTCATCTCATTTGCATTTATTAATTTTTAATGCATGCATGTGGCTGAGTTAGAGGGGTCATGGCTGGAGAGGAGAGCCTTCCCTGGAGTGCTCAGTGTTGGGTGGGATTAACAAATCTCTTTGGGTGACCAAAGGGGACAGGGAGGGTTTGTGCATCAAACATTCACCCATCAGCACTTGCCCTTTATGTGAGAGCACAGTGGTTCATCCAGCACTTTGGATCAAAGGAGACTTGGGAATGTAAAATTTGAGGAGGCTTTTTCAGCTGAACTGTTCAGTTAGGCAGTGACACTCCTGCCTTGAGAGACACATGAGCAGCACTCCCCTAATTAATTCTGGAGTCAAATTCATACTGCCTGAATGCAGAATGGAGGGAGGAGTGTCTGGCACCAGACTCCAGCCTGGGAAACTGAGAAGATTTTGCTTGTTTTGAATGTACTGACTTCAATTTTATCTATGATACAAATTAAAGTGCAAGAAAACATTGCCTTGAATCAACAGCAGTGGAGCCCAGATTTTAGGGAAAGTTTGAGAGGTCAGCAGATGCTCTGGCCTCACAGTTTTGTTCTTCCTCTGTGCAACCCCAGGGCACACAGGGAATGTTCCTGTGTCTGCTCTGGGGTGCCCTGACCCCCAGGGCAGCTCTGACTCTGACCCTCATCCATGCAGAAAGTTTCCCACACTTCGAGACAGACTGGAACCCACAAAAGTGTGAAATAGATTACAGAGAGCAGTGCAGGTGTGTCACTGGGTGAGAAATTGAGGGTTTGGGGTTTTTAGTGTGTTGTGGATGGCAGCAAGATGGAGGGCACAGGGTGCTGTCCTGGGTTTCTTCTTCAGCTTCTTCTTCCTCCTTCTCCATGGGTTTGGGTGGCATTTTGTAATTGGGCAGGACAGTCTGCACTGTGGGCTCTGTGGGATCAGTAATTGGGTTAAAAGGGAAAATAATCCAGGTGTCAGCTCTTAACTGGATAGTTTAGTCTTAGGAGACCTTGTACCAAGAGATTGTTGGCCATTTTGTGCCTTCTAAGGGAAAGTTCTCACTGCTGAACTCACAGCAGTGAGACTGTTTTACTGATAAGAAATAATGGATACCTGAGTCTGAACATGAAACTGCTGTCTGGAGTTCCTCCTTGCTTTCTACTAATATTTTAGCCAGAGACCAATGCAAAAACTGTAAAACCACAAATTGGGTTAATTTTACTCTTAAGAAATCCAAGGCCAGAAGGGATCAGTTAATATAATTACTTGTGTGTTGTTGTTTTACTCAGGAGTTTTCGTTTGTAACCAAAGCAACTTGTATTTGCTTCTGGAAATATATTCTGTCCCGCTTGAAATTAAAAGAAAGGAAAATCATTACTTCTTCTGGTGTCTAATTTCAATGCTTTTCCTTCTCATTTCAGACACCCTGGACCTACTATCTAGGTCTTGGCACTTTATTGGATTAAAAGACTTCCTGAAGCCATGACTTCCTCAGCTGGTAGGTGAGCTACAGAACATGTGTGTAATGCAACATAGGCAGTATAACTAACCAAATCACCCTCACTCATCAAACTAACCAAATCACCCTCACTCATCATCTTGTTTAACTAAATTAACTCAAGGCCTCATGCTCTGAGGTGTATTTTCATGTCTGAACGTTTTATGAACCAGCTTGAATTTTTTTTTAACCTCCTTAAAATGCAGTGCAATGAATTTCACTCACTGAAAACTATAATGAAATGCTAATGTTGTGTAGGGAGCTAAAATCTGGAAGGAGTGAGAGAGACTGTTTTTCCCCTTTGCTTTTTCTTTAGCTTTGCTCATGCAGAAGCCTGAGGGGCTTAAATGGACAATTTAGAGACACTGTCCATTTAGATAATTGTGGACTCAGGAATTTGCTAGAGGATGCATCTTGGAACCAGGCATCTCATGCAAAAAAAAAACCAATCTCTTAGGAGGAGGGGAAGGGGAGGCTGCTGGATTAGTGTGTGAATCCCTGCTTTTTCCATGTGCTGCCTGCACCACCTTGGAACCATTGTGCTCCTCTGTGGAGCAAGATGATCCCTCCTCTCCTGGATGGAAAGATAAGTGTGTGTTCTATCCCCACCTGTCAGAGCTGGGGCAGTTTTTTCTTTATTTCTCCCCCAGCCAACCCTCCCTGCAGGAGATCTCTGCTGTCCATCTTTGCCTGAGAGCCCCTTAATTTCAAAATGATAATAATTCCTAGGGAGAGGGTTTACATTTCCCATTTCAGGGGAGGCTCCTGCCTTCCTTAGCAGACACCTGTCTGTTCAAACCCAGACCCCTCCCAGTGCCACCCATCCTGCCAGGTGTGAATCAGGCTAAGCAGGGATGGCACAGACCAAGCCTGGTGTGCTCCGTGCAGCAGCCGGACACAGCTCTGTACAACCTGTGTGTGTGCAGGGTGGGCAGCTGCTGCTGTGAGAGTGTGCAGAGCTGTGCTTGGACATGGCAACAAAACCTGGGGAATCCTGAAATGGGGCTCCAGCAGCTGGAGCTACCTATGTGGATGGCCCCTGGGGATGTGGGGCTGTTACCTGTGCAGAGTTTACCATAATGGGGCGAGGCGAGCACCAGGATTCACCAGCATCCCCTCCAGCATTTCTCATAGGAATAAATCCTCCTTTTTTTGTGACATTTCAATAGTGTTCTGCCAACAGCAGCACCCTGGATGGTTAAAAATGTAAGCTGTGTTACAGATAGGAACCAAGTGCCTGCTTAGCAGAGATCTCCTGTGTGATGTCTGTGCACCCCCTGGACCTGCTGCTGAGGCCTGGGCTGGTTTTACTCTTCTGTGCCTTTAACTGGAACAGAGACTGAAACATTTATTTGGAGAGGGAGACTGCAGAGAGCTGCAGGATGCTCGCTGTGGGACGTGCAAGAAGGTGCACATTGATTGGTGTGATTTAAGAGCTTGATCTTGCCTCCTGGCCAGAGGCTCTGATAAAAGACCTGGGACGTGTTGCCAAGAGGTTGGGAAGAGGTTTGAACTCCAAGTCCTCCCAGCTGACCTGGTCTAACAAGGAGCGTTTTTCCCCTGTAACAGGTGTGAGTGACTGACACACAAAGAGAGGGGAAAATGAGCCCTTCTTTCCATTATTCTCCACCTGAATATCAAACCAGAGGAGTCCTGCTAGTGTGCTGCCTCTCTCTCCTGTTACAAGGCAGGGCACTGTCAGATCAGATGGTCTGTTTGTATTACTTTGGAATGGAAAAGTGTAAAGGCAGTTTCTATAAAGAAGGACTTGAAAAGGCTTCCCTGGTTTTTCATCAGAGCTGTTGGAAACCTTCCTTCCCCACACTGCCCCTTCCCCTTTTCCTCAAAATCCTCACCTCTTCCTGCCTTTGTCAGGCAGGTGTCAGATTTGACACCTTTGCAGTACGGCACAGAAATGCAAATGGACAAATCCAGCAGCACCTCATCACAGCATGTAAACTTTCTGTGAACCTAATTTGTGGATTAAAAAAAAAAAAAAAAAAAAAAGGCCGTATTGGTACCACATTTCTAAAGTGCTTTTTAGACTATTGCAAAGCTCCTCATAGCCCTACAGAGGCCTCACCTGCCCTGGCTCAGCTGGGCTCTGAGGGAATTGAACACAACAGAAGGACCAAACATTCTGATGGACACCTTTGAACAAGAACACACAGCCCAGGTAAAGAAAATTACAAAGGAAAGGCCTTGCCAGTGCTTCAGTTTCTATTTTTATTAATCTGCATGGTTATTAACAAAGGCACATGTCTACCCCTTGGTCGTTGGGTTGCTTCCTTTCTTGCTTGTTCTATGTTTGGGAACTTCCACGTATTAAGACACTTTACAATCCTTTTTTTCCTCTTTACAATGACAGCTCTCTGAAAGGTATTGTACCACAGCAAAAATAACCTGGCATCTCCCCAAAGCAGGGACCAGGACAAGAATGCTGAGAGTCCCCATCCACATTGAAGAACACTTTCCAAACCCACTGGACACTTCTTTCAATGAAGTCTTTTTTGCTTTTCCCCAACAAAAAAAACCCCAAAATGCAAACCAGGCTCCTGTGAAGTTATGCCCCAGGACAGGATTTGCCTAGCACTTCTGAAGCTGGGGCTGTGCATGTGTGAGCAAGGCCTTCAGATGGCAGATCAAGTAGAGCAGGCTTGGGGCTGGCATCCAGACCAACCAGCCCCAAACTCTGCGGCCCAGGACCAACCACAGCCAGTCTGACCTTGCTCGGTCAATAAACTTAAGTGTCAACTACAATTAAACAAAAGAAATATTTGAATTCCAATAGTTAAGTTAACAAAGCTTAGTACAAGAATTAAGTGCTTAATTGCCAGCATTGTTTCCATGATACAGACATGCTGGTGTTGAGAGCCAACAAGAGGGAGCTGTATTTTTAATGTTCTTAAACGGGTTAGAAACACACCACATTACACAATATAGGCCACGTTGTGAATTCAAGGGTTTTTTTATTAAAGATCAAAAATAAAAAAACATTTGACACCCTAATATACATAAAGTCACAATAAACTCAAACGTGCTAAAAGCAAAATGTGCATAAAGACACTCATTTCTAAAAGGCACCCTGCCACCAACATCTTTTAAAACGTTTGCCTAATTCCACCAGCTTTCTAGCTTTCTGTCCCTCCCCTAAAGGTGAGACTTTAGACTGCTATCAGGTACAGACACCTTTCAGGGGTCTGTGCTATCACTAGAACGCTTGAAACCGTGCATGCAACTTAGCTCCAGCTTCTCCTGCCATTCACTATCGTGATTTAAAACGCACAAGGACTTCTTAAAAGGCAGCGGCGTTTGGGCCGCTTCTAAGGGCCAAGAAGAGAGAGACAGGGTTATAAAATAACTGCTGCGTCTCCACCAGAGAGCTTTGCTACTACAAACCGCTTCCCTCCTCCCCCCTGCCGCATCCTTTTGTAAAAACAACCCCCGAAGTTACAAAACGCCACAAACGCACGGGGATGAAATGTTCACGCGTTCGCTTTAGGCTGTCAGGGGCTGACAGCGGCGGAGAGCCCGAGTCCGCAGGCACAGCGCTGCCAGCCGCACACAGACAGACACACGGACACTCAGACAGACACACGGACACGCTCGCTCAGCACACGCGTGTGCGGGGCACGCTGCCCTCCCACAGGCAGCGCTGCGCTGGCTCTCTCCGCTGTTACCAGGGTCTCCACATGGCTTTGGGCGAGCCGGCCGAGGGCAGGCCCAGCGTCTGGGACGCGTCCAGTCCGTCCGAGGGGGTCTGGCCCGGCCCGGCCTCCGCCTCGTCCGAGCCGGGCTCCTCGCTGGGGGCGGCCGGGGCCGGGCGGGCTGCGGCCGGCAGGGACAGCGCCTCGCCGGCGGGCCAGGGCCCGAGGGCCGGCTCCGCCACAACGTCCGTGATCGAGTCCGGGCAGCCGCCCTCGCTGAGGGGCATGGACTCCAGCAGGTGGTTGAGCAGCTCGGCGGCCGTGGTGGCGTCGATGCCGGGGCAGCTGGAGACGAAGGTGTGCACCTCGTGCATGCACTGGATGTAGCCGGCGGCGAAGCGCTCGCTGGCCTCCAGGAGCCGCCGCCCGCCGCCTGGGACAGAGAGGGGCGCGGGTGAGGCGCGGGCCGGGCCGGGCGCACCCCGCCGCCCCCCGAGCCCGCACTCACCGCGGCCGCGGCGCTCCAGCACGGCCCGCACCCGCCGCACCGTCCGCTCCAGCACCTCCGCGTTCTCCAGCTTCGCCTGAAACTGACCCGGGGCGCCGCGGCCGTCAGCGCGGCCCCGAGCCCCGCCGGCCCCCGCCCCGCCGTGCCGCCGCCTCACCTCGCTGTCGGCCAGCAGCAGCCGCAGCTCCCGCAGGCTCTCGTTGATGCGCGCCCGGCGCTTCTTCTCCACCAGCGGCTTCCTCGTCTGCGGGGACAACAGCGCCGTCAGCTCGTCAGCCCCCCTGCCCCTCCGGGCCCGGGCCCGGCCCCGCCCGCGCTGCCCCCGCCGCTCACCCTGCGGTCGCCGCGGGACCCCGCGCAGCCCTCGCCGTGCGGCGGGCGCTCCGTACCCGGCGCCATGGCCGCGCCGCTGCCCCGCTCCCTCCGCTCCCGCCCCGAGCCGCCCATTTTATACCCCGCGATTTGCATGTCAAAGAGCCCATTGGCCGCGCCGCGCGGGCCGCGCCGAGCGTTGGCCGAACGGGCCAATGGCGGCCGCGCGCTTTGTCTGCGCCGGGGCGGGGCGGGCGGAACGGCCCCGGCGCTGGGCCCGGGCCCGGAGCGGGAGCGGGAGCAGGAGCGGGCCGGGCCGGGCCGGGCCGGGCCGGCCGGGAGCGGGAGCAGGAGCAGGAGCGGGCCGGGCTGGGCTGGGCTGGGCTGGGCCGGAGCGGGAGGGGGAACAGGCCGTGCCGTGCCGTGCCCCCGCCGGCAGCGTGCGGCTCCACGGGGCGGCTGGGCCGTCACTGAGCCCCAGTGACCCCAAACCGCAGCGCCCGTTGCGGGCTCAGCGCCGCGGAACACGCGCGTGTGCGGCTGCGGTGTCGGTGGAACGGACGGCACGGCGGGGCCGCAGCACCGACCTGGGCGTGCCAGAGTCAGTCTGAGCCGTGACCGGGAGGGGCTAAGCACGCACAGCTGGCACGGAGCCGGTGTTGTTGTGCCCCGTGCCAGCGGACCTGGCGGCTCTCGGGCCGAGTGCGGGTCCAGCCCGGCAGGACGCGCCCGCTGTGGCCGTGGCTGTGCGGGCACGGCGGCCGCTCGGCGGGGCAGCGCATCCCTGGGCACGGGCAGCGCATCCCCATCCCTGGGCACGGGCAGCGCATCCCCAGCCCCGGGCAGCGCATCCCAGCTCCGGGCAGCGCATCCCCGGGCACAAGCAGCCGGGCCCGGAGAGCTCGGTGCCTCCCTGGCTGACGGAGCCGGGCAGCTTTGTGCGGGTAACTTGATGCTGATGACAGTTGGCAGCTGCAGTTCCCCCGGCAGAGCGAGGCAAATAAAAGCGTTAGGGCTCGTCCCCGAGGAGAGCGACAGGTGTTCGCTGCCGCTCCTTTGTTTCGCTGCTTTTATTCTCCTCGCTAATGCATGTCATATTTTTGCCGCCCGAGGAAACGGGAGACGCGCTCCCCGGCTTGAACCGGCGCGGAGCCGCTCGCTCGCCCCGCTCCGTGCCCGGCACAGCTCCCCTCCCTCCGAGGGTTCCTCCCGGTTCGTCTCGCCACCGAAAGCGCCTTGGCCTCGGTGGTGCTGAGAGTTTCCTTGCGGAAGGTCAGGCCGGAGCTGCAGCCACGCCGGGATCGGTGCGGGCGGGTCCCGAGCGGCCCCGCGGGTACCGGAACGAGCTCGGGAAAGGCCGGGCTGGCTCTCGCTGTTGGCAGTGCTGCTTTTCTCCTTCAAAGTGCCGTGTAAAGCTCCGTGCTAATCCATGTGCCACGGGAGAGCAGCTGGGATGGAGAGGCTCGGCGCTGCCTGCCCCAGCCCATCCCGGAGCACACACGGAGAAAGGCAGCCCTGCAGGGACACCTAAGCTCAGGCCACTATCGCACTGGGCAGGAGGTGTTATTCTCAGAAAGGTGTTTCTGGTGTGTTTTTTCCTTTTATATCAAACATCAGTGCTTGGGTTTTGTCAGAGAGGATGTTCAGGTGGTGACAAGCTTCCCTGCACCAGGGGGCTGGGTGTCTAAATCTGTCCTTCTGCCTCTGAAGAACCCAATTGTCTGTGTGACACAATGTGGAAAGCAGCTCATTCTTTTCGGTGATACAAGAAATGCTGTGGACCAGGCCAGGTACAGAACATTTTTGTATTGAAGTAGAGACACCTGTGACCATTCTGTGCCAGGCTGATGCATATTCAGCCTGCCTAAGTGGCAGGGGAAAATCATGATTGTGTGCATGCAAACTTCAGCAAAATAATGGGTGTCACAATTTTGAAGAACCGTCTTTGTTCTGAACCAAAACTAGGCACCTAAGGTGGTATAAAACACACAAATGCACACACACATTTGGGAAATGTGCGGTAACACACAATGTATGTCATAATTGGTAAAATATGAACTCCAAGCCTTTGTGAGCTCGTTTTCTCTTCAGAGAAAGCTCAACTTTTCCTAGAATGGGGGTGGGGGGAAGTGGGTGAGCCTGGTTGCTGGCGGGGGTGAAACCAAACCACACAAATATTCACGTGTTCACTGCTCAGACAGTGGGGTTAACACTGCTGTAAATGGGTGCAGTCCCCAGACCTGCCAGGCCTCTTCACTGCAGGTGTTTCAGAGCCCCCTTGGGTTCCAGGTGCTGCTTTGTTCATGCAGGGAAATGGGAAGTGAGGGAGCTCCTGAATTCACCCCAGCCGAGGTTCAGATGACCCAGGACCGGGTGCTGAAGCTCTGCTGAGCAGCAGTGATCTCTCACAAGCCTTGATCTGAGTTTTTGAGCAGTGAAGGTGAGCACTTCAGGATGCACAAGGAGACTCCAGCAGCAAATCTTGGCTGAGAACAGCCAGAGAGAGCTGGCCATGGCTGCAGCATCCTGCTTTATCCTGCTTCTGTCCTGACTGGGCGGGTGTTGTTGTCATTGTACACATTGCTGGCTCTTGTTCTGCAGCATGTCTTTTTGTATTTTCTTTGAAAAGCAGCAGGTCAAACGAGTTGACAAATGCTGGAGCTGTTTTTGCAGGGCATTAAAAATGTATGTGCCATAAATATCAGGGCATCACTAGAGCTGCCATGCTGCAGGAGGAAGTCACTGCAGGCTATCTCCTGCAGCCCACAGGGACAATGTGACATTTTTGTGCTACTTTAAACAAGTTCCATCACATCAGGTGAAGCGAATCATGGCAACCTCATGCATTTTAATGGAAATGTCAGCTGCAATCTAGTAAAAGAAAACATTCCTTAGGTACCTTGTCCAATACCTCAGTGCTTGTCCATGCGTGGTGGTTCCTGAAGATTTCACTAAACCCATCAAGTCATCTGTATTTTATCCAGGTGGAGCCCATCCTGCTCCCTGCTGAGGGGATGTGTGCAGGCCCTGCTTCCTCATGCATGGAGGGTGGGAGTTTAGCTTTGCTGGGCTAGGGAGCTCTGTCCTGCCAAGCTGCAAATGGCACTTTAGCCAAGGAGCAACATCATTTTAGCAGAGATAATGGCACCTGGGCCTTGCTGCATGTGTTCTGTGTGTAGAGCAGCATAACACAGCCTATAAAACAGGCTTTCATGCTTTCTAGATGATGCATGAGCACTAATGCAGCTGTGGTGACAGTGGCAAAGGCCATCCTGCAGCCTCAGGACGTGCCGTGTGTTTTGGAGGCCCAGCTAAGTGGCAAATCCTCATTTCTGTCCTCACACGCTTCTGTTTGAGTTGGCAGGTGCATTTGGAAGGTGTCTGGCTCCCAGAAGAGCATTCACAGAGACATAATGAAGCTCAAAAAACATTTCTGAGTGCTCTACAGGCAAGTGTGCTGCCATGCATGGCCTTGGACTGGAGTCAGGAGGTGACCCAGGCTCTGTGTGGATAATGCAATCAGGGCACGGGATAAAGACATGATGAGCATGCACAAGGTCCATTGGAAATGCTTGAGTAGTTTCTTTCATAGATGGCATAACATCTGTTGTCACTGGAGGCACAAGTTCCTGTCAAAAAGACACGTCACCCTTATAAATATTAATGGTGCATGTAAATGGTGGTGGGTGTGAACTGTGGATGAGGGGTTAATGGGCAAACTGCTCCTCAGGCTGCCATCAGACTCATTTCTGCACTAACAAATACAAACTGTTTAGCTGGCAGAGCAAGCAAAAAGCTTTCTTTCCCCCTCCTCCTGTCCCTGGGGTCCAGTCACAAATGAAATGTGTGCTGTAATTAGTCTCTTGCCTTGTCACTGATGAAGATTAGTCCTGCTCACAGAGCCAAGGAGTGAGGCTGGAGCTGCAAGAGCTGAGGCTGTAGGTGATAAATGGAGAGAAGGCTGTTGGGGGAAGGGTGCAGAATTCCCCATCACTGGACCCGAGCTGCCCTCAGTGCCATCGATTTCTCTGCTGTTAATAGCTGATGTTTAGGAGGAAAATAGGGTAGAAAATCAGCACTGAGCTGCTCTTGGACTCCAGTCTGTTTGTTACTGCAAATTGTGTTTGCAGCCTTGAGCACTGAGTTCCTGCTGCCCTTTTCAAAAACCATAAGGCTTTTCCTATCCTTATTTATTTATCAGCAGACTTGGCAGCAGTGCTAGTGTTCATCAGCTGGGGCACAGAGGAGCAGTTCATGCCAGCCAAAACACTAATGAGTACCATTCAAAAGGGTCTGATGTCCATTGACAGCAGAGCCCCATCACTGTTCCTGTGGGAGCTGGGGGTCCCCTTTCCCTGAGAGGATGGGCCCAGCCTTCTGTCAAAGGTGCTTTGACTTTCTGCCATTTCAGAGGCGGTGATTTCCAAACGGGAAAATGGTGAGGGGCTGTGCTGGGCAAGCAGAGAGAAGAGCAGAGCTTTTCCCCAGTGGTGAGGGATGGATGGGTGCTGTGCATGGGGGGCACTGCCCCTGCAAAACCCTCTGAGCCACATTTCTTACCTTGTCCCCCTGATGGACTTCTGCCCCAGCAAAACCCTCTGAGCCACGTTTCTTACCTTGTCCCCCTGTTGGGCTCCCACAAAGAGAAGCCTGAGCTCAGAAAGCTTCAGCTGCTGCCATTTAGCTGTGGTCTGTCTGGCAGCATCCCGTGCCCTTGAGGTTACAGAGAGCATCACCTGGGCACATTTGTGGAAGGTATTTCAGGGAGGTGAGAAGAATTGTCTGAAGCAAGTACAGAGGGTTTTTTTTCAGTTGGATAAAAAAAAACCCAGAGTCTGCCTGTGATGCTTCAGGGAGCAGAAATTGTGTTTCCTCATGTATTTGATTTCTCTAATATTTTTGGTAATTGAAAGTTATCTTTATCACGGGGCTGTCTTCATCACAGCCTTTATGCTATGTTTGTACCAGGGCTGCATGTATCACAGTCCTCCTCTGCAAGATATTTATATTAGTTCCTAAATGCCTTACAGGCATCCTCATTAAAGTGCATTTGCTTCAGAGAAGGCACTGAAGCCCTTAAACACAGTCCTGAGGAGGGCTGAAAGCTTTTAAAGATTTCCTCTGACGTGCAGTGTGTGCTCAGGGTAACTCCCAGCTGGGACACTCCAGGTTTGTTGACATGACACAGGTTTTATTTTGATCACATTAACCTGTACATAATCAGGCTCTGAACTTCGCTCCTGTGTGTTTTGTGAAGTGCTCTGGAAAATGCCCCCTTTCACTGTCCCTCAGAGGTTTGCATTCACTTCACAAATTGCAAATCTGTAGGTGGGGAAAAGTCCTGCTCCCTAGGGGAACACTGTGAGATCCTTTTTAGCCACGACAGAATATATTTTATGGTCAATTTTGAGAAACACTGGTCTTTTCTAAGTCAAAATATTTTAGAAGCAGAGACCAACTGAGAGTCTTGGCACCCCATTTTGTGTTTTGCACAAATGCTGTGTTTGAGCACAGGGAAACACAAACTCATGATGCAGGATTGCAGCTGCCAGAGGGGAACACAGTTCTCCTGGACTGCCATTTTTCTGCCTGGATCCTCATTTTTCTTCATGTCTATTTTGTAGTGGGACTCAGGAGTTTGCAGAAAAATGCCAAATGTCCTCCTGATGTTTTCCATGTGCTGGCTTTTGGTCGCTTGGGGCTGCTCAGTGCTTCTCCTCACCTTTCTGCTGTTGTGGAGGGGTGATGGAAGGGACCTTCTGAGGTGCTGTGCCTCCAAAATCTGTGAGAAATGAGGGCTGCTCCCATGGTCAGCAGGCACAGGGCTTTGCAGCCAGCTCACCTGGCTACTCACAAATCACTGGTGCAAAAAGGCTCAGGAAAGAACAGTGGAACCATGGAAAAGAGCAGTGGAACCATGGAAAAGGACAGTGGAACCATGGAAAAGGACAGTGGAACCATGGAAAAGAGCAGTGGAACCATGGAAAAGGACAGTGGAACCATGGAAAAGAGCAGTGGAACCATGGAAAAGAACAGTGGAACCATGGAAAGTCAGGAACATCATGTAGGCTCCTATTAATGCTTTGCAGGGTGACTTAAAAGAGAAAAACATGTTAGTTCATATTAAATCATGTTAATTTTTATAGAGAATTCAAAGTGTTTTATTTTTGTTTGGTTTTTTTTAAAGTCTGGAGAAAGGGCAGCAGTATCCCTGCAGCACACCTGGTTTAATGGGGCATGTTGGGAAGGGGTTCATTTACTCCATGAATGCAGGATCCAGTTGAACTGGACTCTGAAATGGCTACTTTAGGGGGTGAAGCCGTTTTATTGGCTTCTGGGGATTACTCAGTGTTCTACAAACTCCAGTAAAAATTTCTTAGCACAGCCATAGCTTCTGTGTCTTAGTAATTGATAGAAAAGCAAACACCAAGTTTGCACAAACAGGGGGTTCTGAGCGCAGTGGTAGGACTAGATCCACTCAAGCCTGGTGCACATTACTGGGACAAATCAAAATCCCAATAATCCACAGCCTAAAACTGTGATTGGAGGGCAGGCCTGAAAAACAAGATACAAACTGAGAATGTGGGCAGCTCTGCTGGGCTATCCTTTGCTTCCTCGCCTGCAGCCCTCTCAGAGGAGGGCTGTGTGGTGTGCAGGGCTGTGTGAGAGCTGGGGTGGCTCATCCGAGCTGCCTGCATCCCTCAGCAAGGTCAGATGGCAGCAAGAGCTCTGGGCTGTGACCTGCAGGCTCCTGAGTGTCACAAGAAGGGCAGAAGGTGGCCCTTGCTCCAGGTGGGCTATCAAATTCCCCTGGTCTATAGGGGTACACAGCGCAGACTTAGTTAGGAATATTGTCAGGCCCTAAAGGGAAATCACTGAAGCTTAAAGACTCCTCTGGCAGCTCCTGCCCTGCTGGTCATCTCCTCTGGCACCTCCATCTCCTGCCCTGCTGCCCATCTCTGGCACCTCCAGCTCCTGCCCTGCTGGCCATCTCTGGCACCTCCATCTCCTGCCCTGCTGCCCATCTCTGGCACCTCCCTGGGCTTTGCTCTTCAAGACTTTCTGGGCAGACTTCAGGAGCAGGGCAGAAATGCCCCTGTCAGTGCCACAGCTCCGTGCACCCAAGCCATGCCCTCCACAACCCCAGCTCCAGCAGCACCAAACCCACAGCAGCCTGCTGGGACCACAGCTCACTTCCTTCTCTAACCTGGAATTACAGGCAGGCCCAGGAGAAGCAGAGCTGGTCCTTGAAGGGCTCCTCTGGAGGATCAGGAAGGAGCCAGCAGATGGTTTCAGTACAAGCTCTGAGGCAGGCCTGGGCTGGGTGGAGGCGGCCCTGAGGCCTGGCCCCAGATGTCAGTGTAACCAGCTCCTCTGGGCACTCCTGGCATGGACAGCAAGGGCTGCACTGCACGGCCCCACCTGCCAGGGCCTGAGATTCAGCCAGAATGTGCAGGCAGGGCTGAGCTGCCTCCTGCAGCTCTCTGGCAGCACAGAACCACAGAACCACAGACTCACAGAAACACAGAATCACAGAATAATGAGGCTGCAAGAGACCTCTGAGATCACGAGTCCAACCTATGCCCTTACACCTCAACTAGACTAGAGCACCAAGTGCCATGGCCAGGCTTTTCTAAAACACATCCAGAGATGGTGACTCTGCCGCCTCCCTGGGAAGAGCATTCCAGTGCTTTATTATTCTTTCAGTGAAAAATTTCTTCCTAATATCCAACCTATCCTTCCCTGCCATAGCTGGAGACTGTGTCCTGGTTCTGTCAGAGACTGACCCCACCTGTCTGCAGCCTCCCTCAGGAAGGTGTAGAGAGCAATAAGGTCACCTCTGAGCCTCCTCTTCTCCAGGCTGAACAGCCCCAGCTCCTTCAAATGTTCCTCACAGGGTTTGTGTTTGTTCCCAGCCCCTCACCAGCCTCGTTGCCTCCTCTGGACACGCTCAAGCATCTCAACCTCCTTCCCAAAGAAACTCTCTGGGCTAAATTCTCTGATAAATGTAGTCTAAGGTGCAGGAAGAAGAAGCTGTCATGGGTTTCTCTTGGCTCTGATGTGAGTTGTGTTTAGCAGGTTCTGCAGTGCTGGATCGTGTGGTTTCCTTCAGCATCTCCCCACAGCTATGCTGAGCCAGTCATCTTTCCTAGAATCCTTCCTGTTTTCTAGGGTTTTCTCTTCTAGGTAAAGTTCCTGTATTATGATGACTCTCTGGTTTCTATGCATTCATTCATTTCTTATTGCTTTTTATAGAAGAGCTACAAAGAGAGAGAGTTGAGCTCTGAGAAGGAACCTAAACACCAACCATCCACACAGTGTGAGACAGCTAAGTCTCTTGAAAGGGAGACCGAGGAAATCCATATTCTTAGCAAGAAGCCATCTGGAAATTGTCAGAAGACCTTGTGTGGGTGTGTATGAAGCACTCCTAACCCCTGGAGATGTACTGGGGCTTCAGACAGGGCTCATCCATCCTGGATCTGGCCCTCCATGTCAGGGTGGGCACAGCCAGGGCTCATGGGCAGCTCTGCTTGCACCAGCACAGGGGCTGCCCTTGCTCTTGGGGTCTCTTGGCAAGCCCTGCCTGGCATCAAGCAGACTTGCTTTCAGTTTTTCCTTTTAAGCCAGACAAAAATTACCTCTTAGGGCTGTGAAAGCAAGAAGGGAAGGGGTGTCGCAGGCAACTTTTATGAAAATTCCTTTCCTTAGGATTTTTCCTCCTGAGAAGCTGGGAGGCCTCAGGAACAAAATGTAAACATTGATTATCTGCTGCTGTGGAATGCAGCAGGTGCATCTGGGATTGGTCTCATGTGGTTGTTTCTAATTAATGGCCAGTCACAGTCAGCTGGCTTGGACTCTGTGTCCCAGACACAAACCTTTGTTATTCATTCCTTTCTATTCTATTCTTAGCTAGCCTTCTGAGATGAAACCTTTTCTTCTTTTAGTATAGTTTTAATGTAATATATATCGTAAAATAATAAATCAGCCTTCTGAAACATGGAGTCAGATCCTCATCTCTTCCTTCAACATAAGACCCCTGTGAACACGGTCACAAAGGGGAGCTGTGGGTTAGGGGTTAAGAGAGGGGAGCTCTGGTTTCATGTTCTGGCTACAAGGCTGCTTTTATTCTGTTTGTGTTGGGTCCCAGAAAGAGACTTTATGATGTTTGTGTGGGGAGGGCACCTGGATGATTTACTCCTGAGCTGTGTCAATAATGGTGTTTGCACTGAATTCATCTGAAGGAGGAAACAATCTTGAAAGCTTCCAAATCAGAGTTTCCGGCTCCTCCTCCAGACAGTGGCACCACCTGAGACCCCCAAAGGCAGGGTGAGCCCCATGGGGGTGTGGGATGAGTCTCTGGGGGGGGGGGCGGGCAGGACAAACCCCATTCAATATTTGCAGCAGCCTGAGCAGGGCTGGCACCTGGGGCCAGCAGTTTTACACTAGCAGCTCACTGCTGTAAGCCATGGAAAGGTCTGATTTCACCCTGAGCTGCTCAGCAGGTCACTGCAGCACGTCTGCCATGCTCCTGCTGGGTGCAATTCATCCGTGTCAGCCTGCCTGGCACCAGGCTCTTCACAGCCCCTGAAATGCTGAGTGCTGGGCTGGGCAGACTCCGGATCTGTGCAATGACACCTCCAGTGACATCCAGCCCTGGGAGCCCAGGGTGAGGAGGGGAGGAGGAGGAGGGAGCTGCCAGCATGGTCAGGGCCTGGGGAAAGGGGCTGGCTCAGTCTGGCCAGGAGGAGCAGAGGGGAATTGCTGCTGGGAGTGCAGTCACAGAGCTGCTGGAGCCAGGCTCTTCCTCCCTTCCAGTGACAGCTCCAGGGGTCCCACAGGGCAGGGCAGGCATTGGGAACCCTCTCTGCACTGGGGCAGGCTGCCCAGAGGGGTCAGGGAATCTCCCTCTGTCACACACATCTTTTATGAAAAATCCTTTCCTTAGGATTTTCCTCCTGAGAAGCTGGGAGGCCTCAGGAACAAAATGCAAACAATGGTTATCTGCTGCTGTGGAATGCAACAGGTGCATCTGGGATTGGTCTCATGTGGTTGTTTCTAATTAATGGCCAGTCACAGTCAGCTGCTCAGACTCTCAGTCCAAGCCACACACCTTTGTTATCATTCCTTATTTTTCTATTCTTAGCCAGCCTTCTGATGAAACCTTTTCTTCTATTCTTTTAGTATAGTTTTAATATACTATATATCATAAAATAATAAATCAAGCCTTCTGAATACATGGAGTCAGATCCTCACCTCTTCCCTCATCCTCAGACCCCTGTGAACACCGTCACACAACCCAGATGCAGATGGAGGCTGTCTGCTCCAGTTTCCAGGGCAGGGTGATCTCCACATGGAGATTATTGGTCCAGGAAGGGGAATAGATGTGGAAAGGATTCACTTTTGCCCCCTGAGCAGGAGGTGGGTGTGAGGAGAGAGAGCTGTTCTAGCAGGCTAAGGTGGCTGGAATTTTCTTTGAACGCACTCAGGATTTTGGAATAGAAGCAAGGCAAGGTTTTCTTGCAGGAGCAGGTGCAGTGTGTGCACAAGACCCTGGGGCAGCAACAACACCGTCCTTGGAATTGTGTGACACAAGTGGCCACTGAAAGAGAGGAGAGGTGACATGAAACTATCTTTAATATATTAAATGTATATATTTAACATATATTTAATATATTGTTATGTACTGTGCGCCTCCAGGACAAAGTCCGCTCCTGCACTTGCCACCTAGGGAACTCCTCTGGGAGTGATGAAGCCTGATTCCCTGTGCTTTGTGCTGTCTGGCTGGATCCCCTCTACTTTGTGCCCATCCCTTGTGGCTCTGCATGGCAGCAACAGGAAAATCCCCCTTGCAGGACCTCTCACTGCAGCCCAGATGCCCGTGTGGACAGAACCTACGTGAGCTTCATTTCCTCATAGTTTCTTTCCTTCCTTGTTCCTTTGTTAAATTTATCTGGAGAAGTGGAACATTACTGGGAGAGGACTGACTGAGGCTCATGGCAGGATTTCTTCCTCAGGGGAGAGGAGGGGAAGAGGGTAAAAAAGGGAGTCCAAGGAACCCAGCAGTTGATCCTGTTACCTGCATACCTTGAAATTAATCATCACAAATATGTCATCATTGCTGAAGTCATCATTAAGTTCAGCATTTTACTGTCAGCCTAATTGTATGAACCATCTTTGTGTCTTGGTTAAGTCTCGAAATACAGTCTCTTCTGTGGGCTCTCTGCCAAGTGATTTAATTTTAATGCTGTTGGAGTCAGGTTTTTAAAGCACACCTCAAGCAGAGTAAACACACTGTGCTCCCAGGGCCTGCCTTGTTCCTGTACATGAGTGGGATCAGCTGAACAAGCCAAGCATGAAGATGTTGTGCAGCTGAGCCTTTCTGCCCTGAGCCACCTGGCTGTCGCCTGCCTCTGCTGCACACAGCTCATGACACTCCAGTTTTTATTACAGGAACACCTGTAAAATGTCCACATTTCTTTCCTAAAATCCAGGTTGCCACAAGAGGTTTGTCCTCCAGTGAGCTGCACTTCTCCAGCCTGTTTTCAGAGCATGGGAGGGTGAAGAACAAGGGCAGCTGGCTGCAGGGCGCTGTGGAGGGTGGGGGGCAGCACGAGGGGCACCCCAGGAGAGCCCCCAGCCCTCTGTGCTCGGAGCTGCCGTGGGATGGATTTGTCTGGACAGGCTGGCAGCTCCCCGTGCCAGCAGGAGCTGTAGCTCAGCAGGGAGCTCTGCTGGGCAAATGCTCCTCAGTGCTAATTAGCCCTGCTTGGCCTCCAGCCCTTGCTTGTTTGTTTGCTTGTTTGTTTTTCTTGTACTGGCTCATCTTACTCCTAAGATACAGCAAACATGTCATGAGCTGCCTGTTTCAGGCATCATCCATGCTGCTGCTGATATAACATCCCATGAAGAAAAGAGATACAATCGTCACCTTCCCCACTGATGCCTGCCTGCTTTCCAAATCCTTCAGGAGCTGGGTTTGTAATCCAGCTCACTCTGATTGCCCCTTTACCTCAGACAGCCAGCGTGGTGTGTGGGGCTTGCAGAGGAGCTGAGGTGCCAAAGAAACACCCTGGTGTGTATTCCTGGTGTGTATTCCATCCCTGGGTGCTGGGACAGTGAGCAGCAGGGGTGCGTGTGTATTGTGTGTATTCCATCCCTGGGTGCTGGGACGTGCTGCTCTCCTGCCTGCAGGACCTCAGGCACCTGAGGAGCAGTGGTGGGCAGCGTGAGTGACCTGGGTGTGATGCTGAGGGAGTGATGCTCCTCAGTTTCCTGAGGGAGGGATGCTCCACAGCTGTGCTGGCAGCAGCACGGGGCAGGGAGGTGAGGCTCAGAGGAGTGGCAGTGCCAGCTGCTGGCTGTCCTGTGTGCTGTCCCTGCTGTGGCACTGCAGCACAATGGCCTCTTTGTGTGACAGGCCCAGAGGAAGCTGCACTGTCAGCTCACAAGCTCAGAAACAGCATGTGTTGTTGCAGGAGATGACAAGAGGAAAAGGAAAGCAGAGGTAACCTGCACCTTCCAGAGACCCCAGAACTGCTCCTGAGCCATGTGTTTGCATTGGCCATGTCCTGCATCATGTGGGAATTCCTGGAGGTCACACCAAGCAGGTGAACTTTCAGAGATGTGGTGTGAATTCATTGCTGCCCTGATCATTTGACTGAGTGGCCTTCCGCTTGCCAGAGTGCCAATGGTACCTGTGACACCACATCCTCTGCCAGGGCTTCTGCACAGCTGGATTGCTCTGTTAGAGCAGAGAGATGGGATGGCCCCTCTTCTGTCTCACAGCAGCCTTCTCTTCCACTGGGAGACCTGGCAGCTGCTGTCTGTCCATCCTGTCACTCCTTCCCCTCTGGAGAGCCACTGCATTCTCGTGGCAGTCACACCTCTGTTTACACGATGCCCCTGATAAATTGCAGTGTGGCTGGAGCAGGAGCCATGGCCCTCGGCCAGCCTTTGGAAGGTGTTCCAGATCCCTGCCTGGCAGCTGGCTCAGGGATAGGTTCTGTATTAGCAGCCCTGGTTCTGACACCGCTGTGTCCTTGTGGAGGGCTCTGAGCAGATGCTGCATCTGGCTGGGGCTGCTCCAGGTGCATTCAGATCATATCTTGGGAAAAGCTGCTCACTCACTCACACATTCCACTCCTTTCAGCAGCTTTCTGTGTGCCCTGGCTCCATGGGGACCCTCCCATTTCAGTGCCCATTTGTCACAGACATCTTTTATGGAAAATCCTTTCCTTAGGATTTTTCCTCCTGAGAAGCTGGGAGGCCTCAGGAACAAAATGTAAACAATGGTTATCTGCTGCTGTGGAATGCAACAGGTGCATCTGGGATTGGTCTCATGTGGTTGTTTCTAATTAATGGCCAATCACAGTCAGCTGGCTTGGACAGAGAGTCTGAGACACAAGCCTTTGTTATTCATTCTTTGCTGTTCTATTCTTAGCTAGCCTTCTGATGAAATCCTTTCTTCTCTTATTTTAGTATAGTTTTATTGTAATATATATAATAAAATAATAAAGCAAGCCTTGTGAAACATGGAGTCAGATCCTCCTCTCTTCCCTCATGCTCAGACCCCTGTGAACATTGTCACACTCACTGACCAGTTTGGACTGAGCTGCTCCATGTGCTCTCACTGCTGGCTGCCTCAGTGCCCTGCTCTCCCTGCTGCTCCACCCAGCCTGGCTCCAGCAGAGCAGGGAACACCTGCTGGAGAACAACTCCTAGGGGTGTGTCAGTGCAGGTGGTGCTGGCCTGGGCGGATCAGAGAGACCCAGGCTGTGCAGTCTGTCTCAGGAAGGGCAGGGTCTGACTGTCCTCCCTGTGCTCCTTGCTGCAGATGTGAGCACCTGTCCCAGCTGCCATCTCAGCACAGGGCCAAACCTGAGCTGGTGACTGACCTGTTGTGCCAGGACCTGCCTCTGCTGCTGGAAAACCTCCAGGGATGCCTGTCCCTAAGGTCACTGCCTGATAGAGACACAACAGCAGGCCCAAATCGTGCAGCCAGGCTGTGTCACTGCTCCCTGCTCACCTGTGCAGGCAGTCTGTGTCACTGCCACCTGTGCAGCCAGGCTGTGTCACTGTCACTGCTCCCCTGTGCAGCCAGGCTGTGTCACTGTCACTGCTCCCCTGTGCAGCCAGGCTGTGTCACTGTCACTGCTCACCTGTGCAGCCAGGCTGTGTCACTGATCACCTGTGCAGCCAGCCTGTGTCACTGTCACTGCTCACCTGTGCAGCCAGCCTGTGTCACTGCCACCTGTGCAGCCAGGCTGTGTCACTGTCACAGCTCACCTGTGCAGCCAGGCTGTGTCACTGCTCACTGCTCCCCTGTGCAGCCAGGCTGTGTCACTGTCACTGCTCCCCTGTGCAGCCAGCCTGTGTCACTGTCACTGCTCACCTGT
The DNA here is from genome assembly GCF_035770615.1 of Melospiza melodia melodia. Taxonomy (NCBI): domain Eukaryota; kingdom Metazoa; phylum Chordata; class Aves; order Passeriformes; family Passerellidae; genus Melospiza; species Melospiza melodia. The sequence goes on along the minus strand of NC_086205.1, from coordinate 5,563,403 downwards.
GCAGCCAGGCTGTGTCACTGATCACCTGTGCAGCCAGGCTGTGTCACTGTCACTGCTCCCCTGTGCAGCCAGGCTGTGTCACTGTCACTGCTCACCTGTGCAGCCAGCCTGTGTCACTGATCACTGCTCACCTGTGCAGCCAGCCTGTGTCACTGATCACCTGTACAGCCAGGCTGTGTCACTGCTCCCCTGTGCAGCCAGGCTGTGTCACTGATCACTGCGCACCTGTGCAGCCAGGCTGTGTCACTGTCACTGCTCCCCTGTGCAGCCAGGCTGTGTCACTGTCACTGCTCACCTGTGCAGCCAGCCTGTGTCACTGCTCACCTGTGCAGCCAGGCTGTGTCACTGTCACTGCCACCTGTGCAGCCAGCCTGTGTCACTGCTCACCTGTGCAGCCAGGCTGTGTCACTGTCACCGATCCCCTGCTTGCTGGGGTAGTGTGGGGTACTTAGTTAAGTAAGTTTTGGGGTTTCCACCCTATTTGGGCGCTGTTCTCTGCTACACCTTACACTTCACCTTAGGGTTAGGGTTCTGTGGCTTAGGATTAGGTTTTAGGGTTAGGGTTAGAGTTAGGGTTAGGGTTAAGTAGTAAGTAGTAGTAGTAGTAAGTAAGGTGATCACCTTATTGATCACCTGCTTGTTGTGGAATTTTTGGCTCTCCCTCCTATTTGGGTGCTGTTCTCTGCTACACCTTATACTTCAGCTTAGGGCTAGGGTTCTGTGGCTTAGGGTTAGGGTTAAGTAGTGAGTGCTAGTAAGTAAGTAGTAGTAGTAGTAGTAGTAAGTAAGGTGATCACTTTACTGATCTCCTGCTTGCTGGGGACTTTTCATGTCAGGGAGTTTTTGGCTCTCCATCCTATTTGAGTGCTGTTCTCTGCTACACATTGCACTTCACTTTAGGGTTAGGGTTCAGTAGAGTTAGGGTTAGGGTTAAGTAGTAAGTAGTAGTAGTAGTAAGTAAGGTGATCACTTCACTGATCACCTGCTTGTTGAGGAGTTTTCGTGTCAGAAAGTTTTTGGCTCTCCCTCCTATTTGGGTGCTGTTCTCTGCTGCACTGTACACTGCAGTGGTGTAGCACTGCCAGGACTGACAGACCAATGCACACCTTTGGGCTTTACACGTGTGTGACAGCTGTGGCCAAAGAAAACTCTATTTTCTGAATACAGCACACAGCTTATTGGGCCTGAGTAGGCCTGCTAAGTACAGGACTTTTGTTCTTTAGTTTGCCAACACTGTGATCTGAATGCTTGTGCAGACTGGGAGGGTTAGCTGGAGAAATTCCCCTAAAGTCACAGGGCTGACAGCTGGCAGATGTAGGAACAGCCCAGCCCTGCTGCTGCCCTGCCCACCAAAGTACACTGCTCCTGTGCTGTTCCTTCCATCATCTTCCTCCATGTGCCTCCCCTCCCTTGTCCTTTCCTCCCTCCAGCCTCTGGGGCGAGGTGTGGCAGGGATGGGCAGGAAGAGTCTGGCTTGCTGAGCTCCATCTGTCAGGCAAAGCTGCACAACTCCCCCTCCTTGCAACCAACATTGAAGGAGTTCAGCAGCCAAGCCAGCTGGTAACAGCAATAAACTTGGCTGGATTTTAGTAAATTTTTACCATCTCCAGATCTGGGCTAAAAATCCATCTTCTCCCCAAAGGGGACAAATGCTGCCAGTTGTCTGCACCACCCAAACCCTGTGACTCAGCCGTGATGGAGCTCCACAGGGCTCCTCATTGTGGGTACACATTGCACTGAACTCCACCACCACTGAGGCGCTCTGGCCTGCCTGCTGTTGCATTCCCCACCTGGAATTCACCACACAAGTCACAGCAGCACAATAAAAGCCAACAGATGAGCTGAGTCAGAACATTGGGTGCTTTGCTGTGCTCAGGTCAGGGCTCTGCTACCAACATTGGGGTTCCAACAGCAGGGAACCCCACACCACTGGGGCTGCAGAGGGACTGCAGGCTGGCTCCCCTCTCCAACCCCAGTCTGGAAAGGGCTGCCTGTGCTCAGAACCTCTCTGATTTCTGGGGCTGGGATGTGGAGTCACTCAGAGCAGGTTGTTCCCAAGTGGAGCACACCCTGTACAGGGCAGTCTTTGTCGATGGCAGCTCACTGCTGTACCTGGTTTTCTCACAGGTGTGATGTACACGTGTTATTTTTGGCCCCTCAAAGCAGGTTTGGTGGTCACCCATGCCAAAGTTACACGTGACATGAGGTATTTCCAAGAGGCCAACATGGGGTTTCTCCTCCCCTGGCCTGCCTGTGCTGTGTCTCCTCCAGAGACACTTCACCTCCCTCTGTGCAGCTCTCTGTTCCTCTGCCATGGATTTGGGACCACTCGGAAAGGTGGGTTTCACCCACTGGCTGTGTTGTTGTAGGCAGTGGGGCAGTCATGGCTCTGGTAAAGGCGTTGGTTGTGCAGACTTTGGAACCAGATCAGAATCCAAAATTCCCCTCGACTGGGGAAGGGCTGGGGTGCCAAAAGCCCTGAAAACATCTTTTCTCCCAGTGAACAGCCGCTGCTGCTCACTGCACTGAGAAAAGCTGGCAATCCCTGGGCAGACAAGGTGAGATGTGCTCATGTCTGGGGTCAGGTTTGCAATGGAGGAAGGCACGGTGAGAGCACAAGGTGTGGTGAAATTCCTGGAGAAAACGGTCTGCAGTAATCCAAACGGGAGTTTCCGTGTGCTGCAGGCATCAAAGCAGCCCCCCTTGTGCAGGTGGGAGCCTGGGCTGCTCCCCGTGCCGTGGCCAGACTCCACATGCCTCTGGTTTTGTTACTCATGCCTGAATCTTTTCATTCCCCTGGGGAAACTCATAAAAGTAATTGTTAAATCTCTGGCAAGGCACTGGGAGGAGAGGGAGGCGCAGGGAGATCCCTGCCCTGGCTGCTCTGTGGGTGCTGCAGCCACCTCAGGCTGAGCTGGCCCTTGCCAGGGGCCCTGTCCCAGGGTGATGCTGTGATGCTCTATCCCCATTTGTGTGTTCTGTTTATGCTGGATATCATGTTCTGTGCCTTCAGGACTGGCTCTGAAGGGTGAAAGTTTTGTTTTGGTTTTGCCATCAGCCGCTCCCCCATGGCTGGTGGGACACACGGACAGGGCAGTGCATGGTGCTGCTTTTGCTTTTAGCTTTGCTTTTTGCTTTGCTCTTGCTCTTGCTCTTGCTTCTGCTCATTAGTTAGTTTAACTAAGCAGTCCAAATTTTCCCTGGACTGTTTCTCCTTCCCCTTTTTTGGACCTACTCAAACCTGCTCTGGACTGGGACCTGGGAACACGGAGAGTTTGCACCTTGTGGCTGCAGCAGCTGCCCCAGCACAGGAGGGACTGAGAACAGAGCTACCACTTCCCAGAGAGAATTTCTGAATTTGTCATCTCTTCAGAGCAGTGACAGAGTGGTGTCACCTGGTATTGTTCATTTTGTGTGCTGGGGGTGCTGTGACTGTTAAATAAACAGGTTCTTTCTACTTCTCTCCTAGGAATCCTTCCCAAGGGGAAGGGGACGTGTGGGTTTGCTTTCTGGAGGGGCCTCTTTGGAGGTTTTCTCCCAAATTTGCCTTAAACCAGGACAGGCACCCATGCAGGGCCTCACCCATCCCCTTCCCCTTTGGGCTGATCAAAAACCTCCCTGGAGAGCACAGAACTGTCAGAACTCAGCGCATCCCTCTGGGTGTCCAGAGTTGCTGGGACCCTGCCAGGGGGCTCAGAGACCCTGGCACACAGCCCAGAACACCTGTGGGTTTGATTGTGACCCATGGAGCAAATTACCAGCTTTGTATGAAGACCTGAAAGTCACAGAAGTTTAAATAATGTAATAAGAAAATTATCACCAGGTGAAAAGGTAGATTTTGGATTTTTAGAATGGGAGTTTTGGGGACAAGATGGCAGAACTTGGGCGTGTCCAGCCTTTCTCCTTCTTCTTCTCTACCTCCATCTTCTGCAGTGATGTTGGCACTTTGGGATTGGTTTAGAGTAGAAGTGCACTGTCTAACACAGGTGATGGGTATTGGAAAGTAATTGCAAACATGTTATCTGTACTTTGTAGTATAAAGAGATAACACACCCCTGGGGGCAGGCAGAGTGCCTCTGTCTGTCCTGCTGAGGGAACCTCAGCTGGACAGGAGGAAAATTTTATAGATAATATACAATAAACAACTTTAAGAATGAAAACTGAAGAACTCCAGCTCGTTCTTCAGACACATGGGCCAAAACAGAGACTTTTCACACATCTCAGGGCTGCAATTAACAACAAAACTCCCGAGATGGAACCAGCACCCAGCCCCCAGCACCTGCGGTGTCCTCACCCTGTGTTGGTTTCTCAGCTGTTTTAATGACCCAGGAAGGCCCGGGGTGGCCTTGGGCAGCCCGCCCTCCAAAGGACGAGAAGAGGATTCAGGTTTTTTCTCGGTCTTCAGTGTTTATTAGTTTTTTATCTAAAAGATTTTCTCTCGGCCCGACAGAGGTCTGCACAGCAGCCAGCCATGAGCGCACTGAGAGCCCCCGGGGCGGTCACCTATCTTTATACTCAAAACTACGTGTACAATATTTACCTATTTCCCCAATACCTTCTACCCTTATTGACCAGTACACCTTTAGTAATAACCAATCCCAAAGTGCCAACATCACCACAGAAGATGGAGGCCAAGAAGAAGCAGAAGAAGGACAGGACACGCCCCAATTCCTCCATCTTACTTCTTTAGACCCCCCTGTACAGAAATCTTAAACCCTGTGTCTCACTCTAATTAACTTATCCCTTCACCATTCACCCCAGTGAAATCCTCCCATCCTCATACAGGTGTTGTCTCCCGTGCAGGATCAAAGTCCAGCCACCAGACACTTCTGGCAACATTCCAGGACTCCCGAGCCCCCCAAGGGTGGTCTCGGTCACTCTGCACATCAGTCCTGAGGTGCTGAGATCCCACAACCCTGGGCTGCTGAGTGCAGGGACCAGCAAAGGACACCAGGGATGGGACCTCTGGAGAGCATCTCCTGCCCTGGGAGGCTGCACAGTCCCCTGGAAAAGGGGATTAGGGCAAATATTTTGTTGTGTGCCCCAGACAAGAGCACTGAGCACTGGGTATTTGATACCCCAGCAGGATCACTCTCTGCCTGCCCGCCACAGCTAAGCCCGGTGCTTAGCATCAGGAAATCCCTCACAGCCCTGCAGCCTTTGAAGGCAACTGTGACCCTTTGATTGGCAGCCCTAAATCTGACTGGACTTAAAATAGAACCTCAACATCAGCTCTCTGAAATTCAGCTCTCCTCAAGCCTCATTTTTTTTGGCCCTGCTTAATTCTGATTTCGACATACAGGCATTATAATTAGGCAATTTGCAAATGGAAACCATAAAAAGAAAGCAAAATAAGGCTGTGTTATGTAGTGACAGCCCTGTGCTCACCATGTTAACTCTTTCCCTGGGCCATCAGAGATGGGATGCTGTGTTGGGAGGGCTCCTACTCTCATCTACAGGGATTCTTATGCTCTGGTTTTGTAACAGGTATTTCAAGCAATGGAGCAAAGAGGGGAAATTCCAGTCTCTGAGCTGGCTGACAGACACCAAACACTCCTGCCCAGGTGTGTCCCACAGCTCAGAGGGTCTCCAGGCCAGAGGTTACTTACATCAGTAATGGTGGGTGAAGCTTCACACTAAGAGCTCTCTTCTGCTCTCCTGCCTCCATTTCCAGCTGCCTACAGTATTTCTGATTGCTTATCCCAGTCAAGGAACAGTGAAATCCACATATAATGCTCCCCAGAGTTGGGAGTTTTTCAGCAGTAATTAAACAGTCCTTTGTGCCTGCTTTACAGAGCACCTCAAATGAGACACCTCACACTGCCAACAGCTGCACAGCACAGCACATGGATGACAAAGATTTGTTTCCTTGTTTGATTTTAATTATTCTGCTTCACTGCAAAATCCCTTCCAGTTATCCCAGTATAAAAGCCCTGGGTAAACAAAGCTGATTTTGCTTGTCTGATGCGTTGATGGCACCGATGGATTTTGCTGTGCTGGGGAGTTTTGCCAGGATAGCTGCAGCAGCAGGACTGGGCAAGGGCAGGTGGCAGGATCTGGATGTGCATCAATTGATTGGCAGCCAATGCTCTGCATCTCCTGCTCAGTCAGTGATCAGGAAGGTAGGATTGATGGGGGTAGGATGGTGGGGATGGACGGAGAGCAGAGATCTCTGCAGCCAGGTCAGGAACTTGGGGTTCATTGCAAAGGGCCTGGGTGCAGGGCCCTGCTGGGATTTGGGGTTCATTGCCAAGGGCCTGGGTGCAGGGCCCTGCTGGGATTTGGGGTTTATTGCAAAGGGCCTGGGTGCAGGGCCCCGCTGGGATTTGGGGTTCATTGCAAAGGGCCTGGGTGCAGGGCCCTGCTGGGAGCTGCCAGGCACAGCTCAGAGTAGACCCCAGAGAGGGAGAGAGGGGTAGAGAGGATGAGAGGGTAAGAGAGAAAAAGGGTAAGAGAGCAAAAGGGGTAAGAGCTAAGAGGCAAGAGTAAGAGTATAGAAAGTAAGTGAGCAAAGTTCCTGTTACAATACAATAAATCCTCTTCTGTGTTGAATATTCTGATTCTCACTAACCAATCTAATACAAGATACAAATCCCATAGCATCTCCATACAGCCTATAAGAATCATTACATTACCACACTGTGTTACATTTTAAACCCTAAAAACTCCTCTTTGGGCCCCTTCTGCCAAGCTGTAGGGTCTGCTCTGACCCTTGGGCCTGTCTGCAAGCAGAGGGTGTTGTTCCATCAAAAGGGGATTACCTTCAGCCAGCCACACCATTGTTTTCCAGCTGTTCAGTAACTGAGGCATCTCAAAGCTTGCTTTCATTTCAATCTCGCTTATAGTTTCCATATTCTCAAAATCTTTTGCCAGACAATCGTATTTATAAGGCTTTCCTGCTTCATCTTCCCCAACAAGGAACATGATGTGTGAGGGTGCTGCTGCCTCAGCCGGTACCCAGTGTGCTGGGAGCAATGCAGGCTCTTGTACCAGGAATGTGTGGGGGCTTCCCAGCACTGGCAGCAGAATGTGCCAGGGAAGTGTGTGCATGTGCTGTGGACCCGTGCCCACATTCCCACACCCCATCACACCTTGAGGCTGGGGGTTTTTCCTCAGGGCACCCCAGAGTGAGATATGTCAGCACTCTGTGTAAAATCCAGATGCCCAGGCAGGCAGGAGCCTCAGCTGGGGCTGTGCCCTGCAGCTCTGAACAGGCTGCTTGCTGGAAAACATTTTTCCTGACCATTTCTGCCACCCTGACTTGCATTCAAACACTTCAGAGTCATCTGCTGGAGAGCTGCCAGTGGCCCACTGCTGCTCTGTGGCTCTGGGTCATGCACAGACATGCAGGGGAAAGAATTCTTCCCCTCACCTCCTTATCTGCCCAGGAGGAATGCAGAGCAGCCTTCATTCAGTGCACACACACCACGCTGTCTCCAGGAATAACCTTCTGAAATTACCTTTTTGGAGCTTGGGAGAGGGGGATGATAAAGAGGAGCTGATGGTTGTGAGGGAGCTGGAGAAAGAGGAGAGCATGGAAAAAATAAGCATTTCTATCCTTCTTTTTCCTGAAAATGGTGGTTCTCTTGCTCTCACAACTCTGAAATATCCCTTAAAAAAAGGAGGGATCATACAGCTTGTTGTTCTCCACAGCAAACCAGCTGTATGATCTTGGAAATCTTTTCATCCTGCTTGTGAGTGCAGGAACTCTTTGGAAGCTCGAGATGAAGTTTCCTGTCTCTGCCCTGTGTCCAAGGGGCACACCAGGAGCTGAGCTGTGATTCCCTCCCAACACCTGGAATCAGAGCTCCCCAAAACACCACAGCAGGACCCTGTAGGCAGTGTGTGCAAGCCAATCTGCTGCTTGCCTTCCACACTTTACTTCCCTGTCTGTGGTTGTTTGTCTCTGCTCTGCTGTTGCAGTTTCACTGCTGCTTTGGGCTGGTTCTTCTACCCTCTGTGGTGTTGACTTTATTGTGGAAAAATGTGGGGACTTGCTTGGAGAAGCAATTATTTTGTGTACTGGCTTTAGGCTCCTTATGTTTGCTGCCTCCTTATCTTTCTGTTTCCCAAGAAATCTTACAGATACTTCCTTCTGTGTGTGTTTAAATGCATGCACACCCATATATATGTATGTATATTTATGCATATACACATTTATGTATATATATTATGTATTTAGGAGCTTGATACCTGCTCCTATCTACCTAATTAAGGTGTCCAGGGCATCTGCACTGGAGTGTGGATACTTGCATGTATAAACCTAGCAAAAACTAACAGTAAGGTCAGGACTAAGTCTTTAGTCCCTGGGCGTGTGTGGCAGCCATCTTGACATCTTCAGTGTCACGCTTTTTGTAAGCTACAAGAATGTAAAATTTGGTGGGTGATTGGTTGATGATTTCTCATCATGGTTTGTATTTTTGTTTGGTTTTTTTGTGGGGGGGGGTTAGTTCTGGGGTTAATTCTATGTTTGTTTTGGGGTGGCTATGGAGTGATGATGACAGTTGGTTATTGGTTTTGATACTAGGAAATGTAGAGGAAGGTTAATTTAAAGTGTATTGACAAATTATTTGGATAATGTAGGGATATATGGTTTAATTATTTGACCAAAAAAAAAGTCAAGATAAAAAAATAATGCGTAAAATGGAATTTAAATACTAGCTCCTAGTAAATGATACAATAATTAATATGTGTAATTAAGATGATAAAATTATCATATTAATTGCACATGCACACATGTGGATGTATATATGGTGGGTCAAAGAAATCGTTGTTGAATTCCTGCAGTGTCCATGAAAATGAGTGTGTATTCCCTAAAATGAGTGTGTATTCCCTTCATGTATTCACTGAGAGGGGTTTTCACCCGTATCTGAAGGGATTTTACCAGATGTGGCAGTGTGGCAGTGGTAAGCACAGTCAGCAGGCACCACACAGCACTGCAGCTGCTGGAACTCAGTTCAGCCATGGACATTTCATGGCTCTGAGGCAGCCAGACTCCACTCCTCAGCCTTTTACCTCCCTGAAAAGGCTGAAAAGAGCGTTGTTGAAGCTATGGCAGACCTCTGGGACAAGGACATCTTGCCCTTGAGGAGAGGGTTATTGCCCACCTTGCTGTGGAAGGAGCCTTGCCTGGAATGGCAGAGATGCTGGTGCTGGAGTGGAGCTGCTCCTGCTGTCAAACACAGCTGCTGTCCTGGCTGGGCATTGTCTCTGATGGCAGCCACTCAAACCAGCATTTCCCCTGGGAATGGAGAGTGTTGTCCCCTGGAGCTGGCAGCTGTGGGTCTGTCTGAGGGGCAGCTCTGACCGTGTTCACAGGGGTCTGAGGATGAGGGAAGAGATGAGGATCTGACTCCATGTTTGAGAAGGCTTGATTTATTATTTTATTCTATATATATTGCATTAAAACTATACTAAAAGAATAGAAGAAAAGGTTTCATCAGAAGGCTAGGTAAGAATAGAATAAGAAAGAATGATAACAAAGGTTTGTGGCTTGGGCTCTGTGTCTGAGCCAGCAGACTGTGATTGACCATTAATTAGAAACAACTACATGAGGCCAATCCCAGATGCACCTGTTGCATTCCACAGCAGCAGATAACCATTGTTTACATTTTGTTCCTGAGGCCTCCCAGCTTCTCAGGAGGAAAAATCCTAAGGAAAGGATTTTTCATAAAAGTTGCCTGTGACACCCCTTCCCTTCTTGCTTTCACAGCCCTAAGGAAAGGATTTTTCATAAAAGATGTCTGTGACAGGGACCCACTCCTGGTGTTGTGCTGATGGCACCTGGAGCTGTCCCTGCTCTCTGGGGGTGCTCTATGGGCACAGCTCTGGAGATGGCCACGGGACCCATCCAGCTGCTTTGGCACTGCCCAAAGCCATCTGAGGGCTGTTTGCCAGTGGCCCTGCATGCAGGGTGTGCCCAGGGCAGGCAGATCCCTCCTGCCCCGACCTGCCCCGTGCAGGGAGTGCTGCCTGCCTGGGTTCAGGGCAGGAGAGCTGTCTGAGGCTGGGAGAGGCCCCTCTGATGTGCATGCCAGCAGCTGCACACAGACACAGACAGCAGGATGAAAGGCGAAAGGTGTGTAAAATCCCCCCTGGGGGCTAGGATTGAAGCTGTGAAACCCAAAGCTTATGGAAACACTTCAGGCTCCATCTGGGGTAGCCATGTTTCCCTCCAGAAGCAGTGGGAGCTGAGAGATCATGGGCTCTGACTCTACTGGCGTTTCATTTTGGAGCAGCCATGTGGTTTTGAAGCAAATTCCCTAACTGTCCTCACTCTCTGCACAATCCATGGGCTGGCAGTGCAGTTCTTTGCAGACAAACTGGGCTCATTCTGGTGGAAACCAGATTAGAAGTTCTGCCTGAGCTTGCACCAGATGTTCTCCAGCTGTGGAAGAAGAGGGTGTGGTGGATGAAAGCAGCAGCTGGTCCTGTGGGCAGCTGGGAAGGACATGCATGTTTAGGGGCTTGCTCCAGGAGATTCAGCCTAGCTGGAAGTGCCATCCTCCAGCAGCACACGTGGGGGGTGCAGGAGCCTCAGAACCAACAGCTTCAGCCAAGTGATCTCACACACAGTTCTCTGCTCTTGTAGGCACTGCCCTTGAGCTTCTGTGACCCTGAGCCCTTGGTGAGTGGTGGCCACAAGTGGGTGTTGAAGTTTAGCTGCACAGATCACCTTGCTTGTGTCCCACACCTGCAGTGTGGCCTGTGCTGGAGTGTCTGCAGGCTTTGCCCTGCCAGGGTGAGGGTCAAGTGTCCCCTGTTTGTGCTGGGTCAGCACAGCCCATCAGGAGAGCACTGGCTGCTGTTTGACACAGTAGGTGTTTGACAGAATGGCCAGAATGGTTTTCTTCCTCCTCTTCTCTTGCTGAGACCTCCGTCAGAACAGATGCTGGATATTCCCTGGGGTGATCTGGAAAGTGATGGCAGCCATCGTGGGACACCTCGGGAAGGTCCCTGCTGCCTTCTGCAGCTGTAAAACACCTCTGCTGGAGAGGATCAGAGTGTGGAGGCCCTGGGCTGGCAGCTGGGTGTGTTTTACTGTCAGGGCAGAGCAGCAGCTGCCTCACCTGTTCTGTGCCCTGGCTGTGCTGCACTGTCAGAACTCAGTGCATCCCTCTGGGTGTCCAGAGCTGCCAGGACCCTGCCAGGGGGCTCAGAGACCCTGGCACACAGCCCAGAACACCTGTGGGTTTGATTGTGACCCGTGGAGCAAACTACCAGCTTTGTATGAAGACCTGAAAGCCACAGAAGCAGTGTAATAATAAAATTATCAGTGGGTGAAAAGGGAGATTTTGGGGTGTTTAGAATAGGGGTTTTGGGGACAAGATGGAGGGACTTGGGCATGTCCAGACTTTCTTCTTCTTCTTCTCTACCTCCATCTTCTGCTGTGTTGTTGGCACTTTGGGATTGGGTTAGAGTAGAAGCTTGTAGGAGGACACGGTATGGGTAATGTAGAATGTAATCTTATCCCCCAATGAGTTGCAGCTGAACCCTATTACTAAAGATTAGGAGCAGGCTGGATGATAACAAGCAACACCTGTAAACAATAAGAACAAGTGGTATAAAAGAGTGGACTGATGGGAACTAGAGTTAGAGAAGTCAGATGGCTGCTGTAAGGACTAAGAACAGTCAGTGCTTAGAGGAGCTGGCTATGAGAAAATTTGAGGAGGTGTGAAACTCTGGTGCTATGGAATCCTTGCACAACAATGATAAAAGAACTCTTGATATACAAGACAACAAACTATAATGATAGTAGAACTCTTAATATATATTAAGGTAACAGAAGTGCACTGTCTAACACAGGTGATAGGTATAGGGAATTAGGTGTAAATATGTTACATGTAGTTTGTAGTATAAAGAGATAACACCGCCCCAGGGGCAGGCAGAGTGCCTCTGTCGGTCCTGCTGAGCAGACCTCGGCTGGACAGGAGAAAAATTTTTATAGATAAGATACAATAAACAACTCTGAGACTGAGAACTGAAGAAGCCTGACTCATTCTTTGAATGTGCAGCCCCAAACAGAGACTGTTCATGTGTCTCAGGGCTGCAATAAGCTGCAACCTCCTGAGGCTGCACTGGGCCAGGGAACAGCCCCAGGAGCTCTCCCAAGCTCACCACCTCCAGGCTCTGTCCCCCAGCAGCTGTCACTGGGCTGGGCAGGGCAGCAGAAGCTCCAGGCGAGGCTCAGAGCAGGGCCAGTTTCCTGCAGCTGTCAGGGAACAGCTGGAACACAAAGCAGCTCTTTCCAGGCTCGGTGCCAAAGTCTCCTGCTCCTCCTTGTCAAGCTGGGCACAATCCCAAGCACACTCTGCCTGCAGGAATCACTGCAGGAAGGGGCAGAGCCTGCTGCTCTGATAGGGACATCCCCTCCCAGCTGCTTGATAAGGGCCAGTATGGGACAAAACTTCTCACAAAAGCAGCAGAGGGTCACTGCTCAAAAGCAAAGCATCTCCCAGCAACACATTAACCTTCCCAAGCACAGTTTGGTGCTTCCATGAGCTCTGTAAGTGCTCTGTAAGTGAATAAAGTTCTTTCCTTTACTCCTCAGCTAGAGCCTGCTTTGCTCTATTTCTGGTCACATCTCACAGCAGACACCAGGGGAGAATATATTATATATATATGGGGGCACTGGCATTGTGCCAGCATCAGACCAGGACACCATGGAACCATGCCACCATGATTCCTTTGTGTTTGCTGTTGGAGGACGAGCAGTGCCTGGTTTGGGGGCACAGTGCTCATACGGGGTGAGCTCAGGGCTGGGGCTGTGCACAGGGTGAGCTGGGCTGGCAGCACCACTGCCCACACAGGGGCAGGGTGGCAGGAGAGCAGCTGGGTGTCCCACGCCTGCTGGGAATGAGCCTTGGAGAAGGCTGGGAGCAGTGGGAAGGCTGGGCCAGGCACTGCCTGCCCTGGGGAAGGGCTACAAGGGAATGTTTGCACAGAGGGACAGGGAAGAGGCCAGTGCTGGAGCTGCGGAGACAGTGGAGAAGTGATTCATATGGCAGCTGGTTGGAGAGGTGATTTTCGAGTCCTGCCTCATCTCTTTAATCTGAGCAATCCCTGGCATCTTGCTGGTGCTTTTCATCTCAAGATCTCTGAGGTGAATACAGTCATCAGCCCAAGCAGGAGGCTGGAAAAATTCAGGTGCAGAGTAGGTGGAGGTGAGAGCCAGGACTAAAACAAGAGCAGCTGCTGCTGAAACTGTCCTGCCCTGGAGAACCAGGGGGCTGCTGAGCAAGCTCAGGTCTGTGCTGAGCTCAGCTGTGCTCCTGAGCTCAGGGCTCTCCCTGGTGCCGTGGCTCTGTGGTGGAAAGGGCTCTCTGCTCCTTCTGTGGGTTCTGATGGCCAAAGCCCTGGTCCTGCAGGGGTTTTTAGCAGGTGTGTTTGTGAGGGCAGTGCCAAAGCACGGCTCTCAGGTTGGCTGTTTTGTTCTCTGCCCTGAGATGTGCAGGATGTCTCTGCTGCAGCACTTTTGAAGAACGAGTCTGGACTCTTCTACTTTTTGGTCTTGAGGCTGTTTATTAATTCTTATCTATAAAATTTTCTTTCTGCCCAGCTGAGATCTGCTCAGCAGGGCCGCCACAGGCACTCTGTGTTGTCCTTTTATACTACAAACTACATATAACATATTTACACTTAATTCCCAATACCTATCACCTGTGTTAGACAGTGAGCTTCTACTCTAAACCAACCCCAAAGTGCCAACATCACAGCAGAAAATGGAGAACAAGAAGAAAGGCTGGACACACCCTGATTCCTCCATCTTGTCCTCATAACCCCCATACCAAAAACCCTAAAATCTACATTTTGTGATCATTTTATTACACCATTCAAACCTGTGTGACTTTCACATCCTCATACCAAGCTGGCAACTTGCTCCAAGGGTCACAATCAAATCCCCAGCTGTTCTGGGCAGCATGCCAGGGTCTCTGAGCCCCCCAGCAACTCTGGGCATCCGAAGGGATGTGCTGAGTTCCTACACATGGCAGATGCCAGGAGCCACAAGTGTCCTTTAGCCCAGAGTGTTTTGAGAGCAGTGTGTGTGGTTTGCAGAACCTGTCTGTGCAGGTGCTGCTCTCCTTGTGTTCAGTGACCAGGCTGTTCTTCCATCACACCTATCAAAACAACATCTCAGCGCTTCTGAGGAGTACATGGGGTGCTGTGATTGCTATCCCAGGTGGATTGCTTGTTCTCACAGCCTCTCCAGTGGGGAGAGCACATATTTTAAAGTGCTTGCCTTTGTTCTTTAATACCCACGTAGGCTAAGGAGGGCAGGGCAGGGGACAGAGAGTTTTGAGGTTGTGTGGTTGCTCCTCGGTGGTTTCTTCCCACAGTCCAGGAAAGTCCCAGCTCCCACACAGGGATACTCTGCCCTTGTTTTGGGGCTGCTCTGTCCCAAGGAGCTCCCCTGCCTCACTTTCCCACCCTGCCTCTTCTCAATGTGTGGAAGAGAAACAGCCTGAGCAGCGAAGATGGTGCAGACATGGGCAGTGCTTCTGGGGCTGCAAACCAGCCACTTTCAGGTTATCCCAGCTGGAGTGAGAAATTGTCCTTCAGCACACTCCTTCTGCTGGGATGGAGGAAGAGGAGGCTGTGCAGGGAGAGAGGCAGAGAGGAGGGGGTTTGGAGAACTCCTGGTAAAGGAAGGGCCAACCTGGCAGTGGTTTCTCTTACCCCAGCAATCATTCCCTGCTGAGCAGCTTCCCAAGAGCCACCAGAGCTTCTGTGCTGCCATTTTCCCTTGCCTCCTTGGGAAGGTGTTGTCATTATATTGTAAGGGTTCCATATTGCCAGAGTTTCACACCTCCTTGATGTTTCTTGTAGGCAGCTCCTCTGGGCACTGACTCTTCCTTGTCCTCACAGCAGCCAACTGGCTCCAGTCCCCACCAATCCACTCTTTTATAACACTCTGCTGATTGGCTCCAGCTGTGGCCTGTTAACATCAGGCCTGCTCCAAATCCTTAATAATTAACCCAGCTGCAACTCTTTTAGGGGGTAATATTACTTTCTATACTACCTTTATTTACTTATGTTCTATTCCCCTACAGGAAGGGACCCTGGAGAGGAGGCATCATTCCTGTTCCTCCTCAGTGGCATTCTGCAGAGCAGGATGGACAGTCCTTCAGCCCTGAAGAAGAGCCCTTGGAGCTGCTTCCTGAGGACCCAATCTCTTCGTGGCAGCAGATGTGGAATTGATTGAAGAAGTCCATTTGCTGGGTGGCGTTAGCTGTGGAAAACTTGATGGAAATGCACTCTTCAATTGCAAATATGTGGTAGGAGTTATGCAATTTATGCTGCCTAATGCAGGAGCCATAGGAGGGCCTCAGAGCAGAGTGTTCCTAGGCTCTGGTAGGGCTGTGGTGATGCCTCCAGCCATGTTCTCACCAGGACTTGGACTTAGAGGTTAAATATCTCAGCAGTGCAGAACAGATCCAGGGCTGGCTTCAGCTTCTGCTGCATCATTCATGAGTATGGGAAAGCTCTGATGAATGTGACAGACTTTGGGTTAGGTCCTCAACACAATATTGGTTCTCATGAGATGAAATGTGAGCTTCATGTCCCTGTAGGACAGGAGTGCACAGGCTGGGAGCTCTGAGATAATGGCATAAATAAAGGGAAGGTGAAGTCTTTGCTGTTTGTTTTCACTTTCCTCCCAAGGAATCCCTTCTGCCAGTGACCTGCAAGCACTCCCAGTCATGGCAGCATGGCTCAGAGCAGTTTGAAGACATTTGAATTGCTTTTGCAGGTTTTGTTGGGGGTGCAGAGGATCAGGAGCCCCTGCAGGCCCTCTAGAGAGGCCACACTGGCAGCACAGGCTCCTTTTTGCCCAAGCGAGCACTCAACAATGAGATAAGTGAGGATACAGCTCACGTTCCCTTGTCCTGCCCTGTGCTCAGCCCGCTCAGGCAGTGATGTGCAGGGGCTCAGCACCACTCCTACATCTCCAAAGCAGTTTGGCCTTGTCACTGAGGGTGGTTGTGGGACCTCAGGCTGGGAGGAGGAGCCAGGAGAAGGCAGGGATGCTCAGGGGCCCCAGGGGTTGTGTGTGCCCCACAGAAGACAGCATGGCAGGGCCCCAGTTTCTCTTATATACTGATGGAGCTCTGCACTTTCCCAGTGGGAAAGGGTTTGCTCCTGTTTCTGAGAAATAAGTGAGAGTTTTCCTCTTGGTTTGCATGAGAGCTGGTCTGGGAGTGAAGTTTCCATGAAGGGGACTGTTGTGCATGTGGGTGTTCTGTCCACCTGTGTCACAGACATCTTTTCATGAAAAATCCTTTCCTTAGGATTTTTCCTCCTGAGAAGCTGGGAGACCTCAGGAACAAAATGTAAATAATGGTTATCTGCTGCTGTGGAATGCAATAGGTAGATCTTTGATTGGCCCATGTTGGATGTTTATAATTAATGGCCAGTCACAGTCAGCTGGCTCAGACAGAGTCCAAGACACAAACCTTTGTTATCATTCCTTCTTTTTCTATTCTTAGCCAGCCTTCTGATGAAACCTTTTCTTCTATTCTTTTAGTATAGTTTTAATGTAATATATATCATAAAATAATAAATCAAGCCTTCTGAAACATGGAGTCAGATCCTCGTCTCTTCCCTCAACAGAAGACCCCTGTGAACACTGTCACATACCTGGGCTTATGCTGCTATAAAAATCAGTAATTGCTTTGTAGTGAAGGCATGTGAGGGTCCTGAGGCTCATGTCCAGCCTTCCCCACATCCCTGTGATCTCTGCTTTTTAATTCTCCATTCACAAACACATGCCTGGAACAGCACTTTGGCAGGGGACAAAGCCCAGCTCTGCTGTGTCCCAGCCCTGCCTGTGCTGGGGAGATGTGCTGCATCCAAACAGGTCTGTCTGGCCACGCCTGAGCCCAGGAATCTGGTCTGGGAGCTGGTGCTGGCTCTTTCCAGCCTGCATATGAGGTGTCTGTGCCTTGGGAATGCAGTCCCTGTGATGGTGTTCACAGGGGTCTGAGGATGAGGGAAGAGATGAGGATCTGACTCCACGTTTCAGAAGGCTTGATTTATTATTTTATTATATATATTATATTATATTAAAACTATACTAAAAGAATAGAAGAAAGGATTTCATCAGAAGGCTAGCTAAGGATAGAAAAAGAAAGAATGATAACAAAGGTTTGTGGCTTGGGCTCTGTGTCCAAGCCAGCTGACTTTGATTGGCCATTAATTAGAAACAACCACATGAGACCAATCCCAGATGCACCTGTTGCATTCCACAGCAGCAGATAACCATTGTTTACATTTTGTTCCTGAGGCTTCTCAGCTTCTCAGGAGGAAAAAACCTAAGGAAAGGATTTTCCATGAAAAGATGTCTGTGACAAGTCCCAGCTGGGAATGGGATGCAGCCTGGAAGGTGCTGGGGATCCGTCCCTGGGCTGTGCCCTGGCAGGGCAGGGTCACAGCCACTGCTGCAGATGTGACAGCAGCATCTGCCTGGGCAGAGCCTGTAGGAGTGAGGGGCAGTTCCACCAGCAGCTGCTAAGGACAGAATTCACAGAATGACCAGGTTGGAAGAGACCTTCAAGATCATCGAGTCCCACCCATCCCCAGCAGCTCAACTCACCCAGTGCCCCATCCAGGCTGTGTTAAACACACCCAGGGATGGGGACTCCACTGCCTCCCTGGGCAGCCATTCCAGAACTTTATCACTCTTTCTATAAAAAACTTTCTCCTGCTATCCAACCTGTATTGGCACAGCCTGAGGCTGTGTGCTCTGGCTGTGTCAGTGCTGCTGCAGACAGAGCCCAGCCCCAGCTGAGCACAGGCACCTTTCAGGAGCTGTGAGAGTGATGGGGGCACCCCTGAGTCTCCTTTTCTGCAGGCTGAGCACCCCCAGCTCCCTCAGGGGTTCCTCTCAGGGTTTGTGCTCCCAGCCCCTTGGTGCTCTCCACTCTGCACTGCCCAGCTGGCAGCAGGAGCTGCTCCCTTTCTTCCCCAGGGGACAAGATGGGAGCAGCTGGCAAAGCATTTTTGGGTTGTCAGTGGAGAGGTGATCATAATGAAGAGCAAAGTGTTATTGCTCTTGTACAGTCCTGGCTCTGGTGAAACCAGATGGGTTTGAAGTAAGTATGGAGTTCCTTTGTCCAATGTAATTAGAAGCTGAAATTCGTGTGTTTGAAGTGGTGTGAGTAATCCTCTGCTTTCTTTCTGAAGAAACATTTTTTTATTTGTTTTTTTACTGGTGGCTTGCAATGGATTCCTGCAGTACTGGTTGGATAGAGGACAAGGAGGTCATATAAAAAGTCACCACTGGTTTGAAATGAAGGCAATGAAAAATGAGTGCCTTGTACTAAAAGTGTTGCTGGAGGTTGTTGGCCAAGTATTGCAGTCTCACTTTCCTATTTTTAAAACTCTTTCACCAGCTGTGATGTGACCCTTCCCTCCACACCCACAACAGAAAAATAGCCCTTACTGATTAGAAACAGGAAACAATAAAACTCACTAACCACAAAGTATTTCCAAAGACACAAAATAAACAAGCAGAGATAGTGGGAAATAGATATTTCCTGCTGATC
This sequence comes from Melospiza melodia melodia, assembly GCF_035770615.1. NCBI lineage: Eukaryota > Metazoa > Chordata > Aves > Passeriformes > Passerellidae > Melospiza > Melospiza melodia. The sequence goes on along the minus strand of NC_086205.1, from coordinate 5,544,861 downwards.
TCCTTTCAGCACAGTAACTATAGCTAATAATTATAGTCCCTGGGGATTTACAGCTTTTGGAGGGAATGTATGTTTTTATGATGACTGAAGTAAAATATTTTCATCAGAGTCTGTCCCAGCATAGCAAGGAGGTGGCCAGGAGTGCCATGAGATGCATTGGTGACACCTTCTAGAAGTACAGGAGTGTGACAGTGTTCACAGGGGTTCTTGGACGAGGGAAGAGATGAGAATGTTGACTCCGTATTTCAGAAGGCTTGATTTATTATTTTATGATATATATTACATTAAAACTAAAAGAATAGAAGAAAAGGTTTCATCAGAAGGCTGGCTAAGAATAGAAAGGAAAGAATGATAACAAAGGCTCTGTCTCAGACTCTCTGTCCAAGCCAGCTGACTGTGATTGGCCATTAATTAGAAACAACCACATGAGACCAATCCCAGATGCACCTGTTGCATTCCACAGCAGCAGATAACCATTGTTTGCATTTTGTTCCTGAGGCCTCCCAGCTTCTCAGGAGGAAAAATCCTAAGGAAAGGATTTTTCATGAAAAGATGTCTGTGACAGGCTCTCATGGCATGGGCTTTTACCTGAACCTCCCTTTATATGTGACAGTAAGCTGGGAAGATCTTTAATGCCTTTTCTCTGCCAGGATTCTGCAGTTTTCTTTGCCTGGTTGGTTTCTCTAGCCATGAGTATTCTGTGTGCTCGGGCTGGCCCCACCTCCCACTCTCCCCTGGACTTTGCAGTGGATCAGGATGAGGATGATGATGATGATGATGTGTATTTTTCACATTAGTGATCACCCCAAAAGGCCCCATCAGGAAAGGGGGAATCTTCATTTTCAGGCAGAGGGTGGAAGCTGAGGCTGATATTTGTGCAGTTCTGGATCTGTGCAATTCTGTCCTCACCTGATGTCTGACCTGCCTTACCTCCCTCCAGCCAGGGAGGTGGGCCAGTGGTTTCTGCTGCCACCCTCGTACCACTGCTCCTAATGGCTGGATAAAAGGGAAAGCTTCCCAGGAAAAGATGCTAAACCCGGAGGTGCCGCTTTCACTCCTTCAGCACCTCATCCAATACATCTCCTGCATAATGAGCCCCTGAACTGCGGGGCCGTTCATTAGTATGCTCCGTGTTTGTTTAGGAGCTCCCTGCTCCTTTATTTCTGCTGTGAGCAGCTTCTAACTGCCTCTGAGAAGAAAAACGGGCACCAAATGTTGCCAAAAAGTGAGTAGATTTGTCCCAATCTCCTCTGTCCAGTTTGCAGGGAATTTCACCTTCTGCTCTCTAGATGATCTTTGTGACTCAGTTATCAGTAAAAGCTGAAGCATCGATCCAGCCTGATAAACCCAACTCCTTATTTCCTTCATAACTTCTAAAGTGTCCCTGTGATGCAGGCAGGGCTGTCTGTGTGTGTGGTGAACGCTGCTTTCCTACAAAGTGTCGGGGGCAGCCCCCAGTCCAGCCCCTCCAACTGCATCCAGGAAAAACTGTTTGTGAAAGAAGCAAATCGAAGCAGATGCTCCTCAAACACTCTTTATTCAGAGCACACAGGACAAGGCTGGGAGAAATGTCAGTCGTTATCTTCAGAAGGTTTATTTAGAACTTTTAGTTATGGAAACAAAAAAAATCCCTAAATATAACTATATGTAACATATATATATATAACATATGTAAATATATATACACACATGTACTCACAAGCTCTAGAGCAGGCTGGGAACAGCAAAGCCTGAGTGAGCAACCCACAGAGCATCTCTAAAAAGTCCAGACCAAGTCTCTCCCTTTTTCCCTTTTTTTTTGTTTTTTTCCTCCTAATAATTGCAGCATTTTTACAGGACTCAACACTGGAATATCCTACACGGCACAGGGATGATATTAAAAATACAAAGCAGAAGACACCAGCACCAGTTGCTTACCCTTTTATCCAACAAAGGGATCTCAATGGCTTATGTGAGATCTGAAGGTAAACTTGATTCCAGAGAGGTTTGTTGCTTATTGCCTTGTAGTTTTATTAACACAAAGTTAATTATTTTAGAATGTAAGACAAGAAAACTATATCATTATTATACACTAAACAGCACGAGAGGATTCTAGACAATAATTTAGATGTATTAAATAAATAAGAAATAATAGCAGCCTTCTACAATGCAGGCTACACATAGGTTTACTTCGGTTTGAAGTACCCAGGTCTTTAGTACACCTACGGGAACAGATTTGCTCCACAAGTGTTTTAAAGCAACATATCTATAAGATACATACGTAAAGAGTGTCTAAGGTTAGGACAAAAATGGAAAGCACACTTTACCACGGTCTCCACATATCTAATGACCCCATTCTGGGGTTGTTATGGGAAAAATTTGGCTGCAGAACCTGTCTGGGAGGAGGCGCAGCATCAGCCTGGCTGCAGAGCGGCAGCGAGGGCAGCTGGAGGGGATTTTTGGCAGCCTGCTTGTTCTCCGCCGGGCTTGTGCCTCGGCCCTTGGGGCTCGGGGCATTTTTCTGTGTCGGGAGAGGCTGCAGAGCCGGGCTGCCGGAGCGGAGCGCTGCCTTGCCGGGCTCATCTCCCGAGCGGGGCAGCGATTTGAGCAGGTGGTTCAGCAGCCGCGCCCCCAGGCTCCTGTCCATCCACTCGCAGGTGAGCAGCAGGTTGTGCACCTCGTGCATGCACTGGATGTAGCCGGTGCTGTACCTCTGCTGCGCCTCCAGCCCCACCTTGGAGTCGGCTGTGCGGGACAGACACAAAGGGTGAGCGGGGCACGGTCACCTGGTGGTGTCTGAAGCATCTCTGGCTTTAGAGATGCTTTGTGTGCGGGGAAAAGGTGAGCCCTGAGCCCTAAAGGGTGAGCGGGGCAGGGTCACCTGGTGGTGTCTGAAGCATCTCTGGCTTTAGAGATGCTTTGTGTGCGGGGAAAAGGTGAGCCCTGAGCCCTGTGCCCCGCAGGGTGAGCGGGGCAGGGTCACCTGGAGACCTGCCCGAGCACCTCTGGCTTTAGAGATGCTTTGTGTGCGGGGAAAAGGGTGAGCCCTGTGCCCTGCTGCCCCGCGCCAAGGCAAAACCGCACCAAAAAGCAGAAATCGGCTCAGGGAGGGAAGGAAAAACGCTCCCCTGGGTTCAGCAGAGCCCGGCTCCATCTCCCCATCTAGTGGAGAAAGGCAAAGCCCGGCAGGCTGGGCCTGGGCGGTCTGAAAGGGGCTTGTGCCAGGCTGCCAGGGCATCACACCCCCTGGCACAGGGTGAGGGACCCAGCACTCACCCAGCATCTTGCTGCTCTGGATGTTCTGGAGGTGCTTCACTGTCATTTCCAGGATGTCTGCTTTTTCCAGTTTAGACTGCTGATAGGGAAAGAGCGCAGCACTTAGAGGCAGAGAAGGGTTTGCACCATGCCCAGTTTCTCTAAAGATTATCCATTTCCCTTCCTCCCCCCACAACCCAGTTTCCCACCAGCAGAAGGACAAAAAGCAGCATAAAATGAGCACTTACATCCAGGTGAAATGCACCCACAACAGTCTCCTTCAGCTGGTCCAAGCAGTTATTAATCCTTTCCCTTCGCTTCCGCTCAATGAGGGGTTTCCTTAACTGGCAAAGAAAAGGAGCAGGAAAGATCTCAGTTGATATTTTAATTTCCTCTCCCTGCTGCAGTCCAGCAAGGCCAGAGATCCCTTCCCTGTGTGAAGCCAGAGCAGGGTGACACTGCTCAGCAGGGACAAGGTGTGCATGGAGCCTGTGCCCATCCCTGAGGTGGCATCACCTCTCCCTTCTCCCACTTCCAATCGTTCCGAACACAGAAACTCAAAAACAGAGAGGAGGCATAGAAAGGAAGCAGAAAAACACCCACATGAGTTAAAATCAGAGAAAAAACCATCTTTCCAAGAGGAGAAAAAGCATTTGTGACAGCAAAAGCTGTTATCAGTAAAAGCTAAAGCATCGCTCTAAATCTAAAGCGCTTCCTGAGTGGCTGGCACCCCTCATTGACATGCCCAGCTCAGGGACACTCACCTTCCTCTCCTCCTTGGTGCTGGCCACCTTGTGCGTGCCCGTGGTGGCCGTGGCTGTCATCCTGGGGCAGGGAGCTTGGCAGGACGGGATGGGATGGGATGGAATGGGATGGGATGGGATGGGATGGGATGGGAAGGAGGCGCTGGGCCAGTGGCTCGCTCCCCTTCCAGCTGGGCTCTTTGCTGCTCCGCTGCTCCTCGGCTGTATTTATAACCCCAAATTAGCATCTGAAAGGCAACTTTCCTTGGCGGGACTTCTTTTCCCACACGAGGGGTCGAGCCCGGAGGTTTGTGGCCATCAATCAAAGCTGACAGGTCACTGCTTCTTTTCAATGACCACGGCGGCCCCCCCAAACGGCGACAGATGTCCGGCCTCCGACGCTGGGCTTTGGAGGGATTCCTTTGTTCGGGAAGAAGGGCAGGAAAATGGGCGCGCTCGGAGCAGCTTGCACGGCTCCTCGTTCAGTTCGCACAGATTCCCAGGGAGGCACACAATGGCCGGGAAGCGCTTGAATTACACCTGGGAAAATGCCTTCCACTCATCGTTTTCTCCTCCATCTCCTTGAAGCCATGCCTGTTTTTACCTGCTGAGCTGACCCCAGTTGTTTCACATCATTGTAACAGGCTCTTAATTTAAGAATAGAGTACTTCAGCTGGGAGATGCTGCTCCCAGGGATTATTGTTACAAGGAAATGATGATCGATTAAAAACTGTTGACAGCAGACACCTGAAGGAAGGTTGTTTCCATCACAGAAATCCTCTAGGGAAAACATGGGGACTTTATTTACCTCCTGGGAACCTGAATTATCTGTTGCACCTGGGTGGATGCAGGTAATATGTAACTCTTCTAGTTTTTGGCTGCTCTGCAGAATTTAATATTAAATGTACAGGGTATTGAAGGTACTAACAAACCTAGAGTTGAGTTAGTCCTGTGGAAGGTTTACTTCTTTGGGTTTTCCCCCCCATGCTGCGAGGCTTGGGTGGCTTTGCCTGTTTCCTGCTCTGGAATGCTAGGCCAGGGCATGAGGGGCCTTTTGAGGAGGCTTGGTGTGGGGTGAGAACACACTTTTATACTTCCTCACTTCTGCCTGGCTTGGGGGAGCGTATGAAGGTGTTTTCATGATGTTGCATTTGCTTTCTGAAACTTTTTGAAGTTGCTCTGCTGATGAGCAGGGTTTGGCAGTGTCCTGTTGGGTCCCACAGGTGAAGCCCTGTGGATTGGTGTTGAATGTGTCACCTTATTGAAGTGGAGAGGAAGCAGCTGCAGCGGTTCAGAAGCACTGCAGGCCCTCCCAACGCACTGGGGGGATTTCCCAGCTCCTGGGAAAAATAAATATTTTATTGAAATAAATAAAAAATGAGAGCAGCATTCTACAATGCAGGCTACACATAGGTTTACTTTGGCTGGAAGTAGCCAGGTGTTCAGTACAGCCACAGGAACAGAGCACTCCACAAGGGTTTTACAGAAACATGTCTGTGAGGTAGATGGTGCGTGGCTGCAGAGCCCTGTGTCCCTCCAGCCCTGGGTGGGGACATTGCCCAGTGACAGCAGCGAGGACATCACGCTGCTCCTTGCTCAAGCACCGTGTGGGTGTGAGAGTGTCAATGCAAACATACCTGCAGCACATCTGCACGCCCTGCTGCCTGGCCTCAGCACCAAAACACGTCCCCAGCCATGGGAGCTGGCAGGCAGAGGCTGTTTGGCAGTCACATGCAGAGCTGGGGTGCAGTTCCTTGGTTTTATAAGCGCCCTACTTTGGAATGGCCTGGGTCGAGCTGGGGTGGTGGTTGTGCTGGGAGAGGAGGGTTGGGAGGGGAAGGTTAACTTATCCTTTGTGCCAGGTAAAGGGGTGGGATCCTTATCTCTGGGGCGTTGTCTTCAGAGACAGCAAAGGAGATCCCACCACCCCATGCAGGAGGCCCCACATCAGCCAGCCCAGCCTCCTCACCTGTGAAGACTCCTTTGGTTTTCCACGCTTTTTCCATCCCAGGGAAATGGATTGTTGCTGCTATTTGTAAAAGGTGTAGCTGAGGCCACATGATTGCAGCAGCTCGGCCTGGAGCAGGCAGGGCTGGGCTGGGGGCACAGAGCCCACTCTGTGTTTTGTGCCCAGGCTGGCGGTGCCTGCCCATCTCCCTCCACCTTGTGCAGAGGGCAGCAGGGAGGAGGTGAGGTGATCTGGCCCAGCTGAGCACAACAGGGGTGTCAGCAAATCCACAATCACCCAAAGCTCTGAAAAGTGTGTCCCGAGCCTGCAGGGTGCAGCATGTGCCCCGTGTTGCTGGCCCGGAGGCTGGCCAGGACAGTGCCACCAGGACAGCTCTCTCAGTGTCTGTGATGGCAGCACCTCCTTCCTCAGCCTCTCTCCCTCCCCTGGCCCTGCCTCGCCCTCCCTCCTGCCCCCTTTGTGCGGCGAGCTGCTCCAGCTCCGGGGCTGCTCCCTGAGCTTTCCTCTCCCTCCCAGGCGAGCTGGTGGCCAGGGGACGCCGGGCTGGCAGGACAGGCCATGGGCAGTGGGGTGGCCCTCAGTGTCCTGCGAGCTGCCCCAGCTCCGGGGCTGTTCCCTGGGAGCCCAGGTGAGTTGGTGGCCAGGGGACACCGGGCACGGGCAGCAGGGTGGCCCCGGGTGCCAGCCCGTGCCCAGCCCAGCCTGGCACCGCAGCCCCTTGCTTGGCCCTTGCATCTGCTGCGGCTGCGCTCATTTCAAGGTTCATTTGTAAGACAGCGGCGCGGTGCAAAAGCAGAGCAGCTTTGGCTGTAAACAGTTATTTTACACCTCTCAGTCACGGCAAAAGCCTTTATTTGGGAGGCGGGGGTGCGGGCGGGAGAGCTGGCCTGGCTTTGGGCAAGGCTGACATCTGTGCCGGGGATTGCAGGCACCCAACAGCCCCATGCTAATGAGCATTAGGGGAGCTTTCTGCGAATTCCCGCCTTCCTTTGGCGGTGCCACTGCCAGGTTTCACTGAAAAGGGGATTCTCCTTTGTAAACAAAGCCTCTCTTTTTTCCTGGGCTTTCCAAAAAAAGAAAAAAAAAAAAAAAAAAAAGGAAAGAGAGAGGGGTGAGCGCTGCTTAGAGTTTTCTCTTTTTTTTCCCTATTTGTCTACACTTCACAGTGCGGAGAAAGAGAACAACTTTTAACATCTGTTCCTGCAGTATTTAAGAGGGAAAGAAAGGCTGTTGAAAAGGGGGAAAGTGTGGCAGATGTTGGCAGGTTCCCCCGGGCGCAGATGTCCCGCTCGGAGCGGGGCTTTGCTCGGGGAGCGGCCTCGGGACACGCGACTGCCGCCCGGGCGGGGGACGTGGGAAAGCGCCGCCCAACAAAGGCGCCCATTCAGACAAACCCCGGAGCCGTGAACAATCTAATCACCAGCAGAGAAATGGGCAGCAGCCCCCAGCGAGGGCGCGGGGGCAGCCGGTGGCCACGGGACGAGGGAATTTGACCGGGCTGCAAGAGCAGCGTCCCTTCCTTGCCCTCTGCGCTCCCTCGGGGCATCCGGCACGGAGCTGTGGGCAGGGATCCATCATTGCTGAGGTGCTCTGCAGCCCGGCTGTCCCACACAGCAGACAGGGATGGAGGGCTGGATGGATCCCTCTGGATAGAGAGCAGGCACCGCTGGGCTGGATGGAACCCTCGGGATGCAGGGCAGGCACCTCTGGGCTGGATGGAACCCTCGGGATGGAGAGCAGGCACCCCTGGGCTGGATGGATCCCTCTGGATAGAGAGCAGGCACCCCTGGGCTGGATGGAACCCTCGGGATGGAGGACAGGCACCTCTGGGCTGGATGGAATGCTCTGGATGGAGAGCAGGCACCCCTGGGCTGGATGGAACCCTCGGGATGGAGGACAGGCACCCCTGGGCTGGATGGAACTCTCAGGATGGAGAGCAGGGAGAGCAAGCACCTCTGGGCTGGATGGAACCTTCTGGATGGAGGGCAGGCACCCCTGGGCTGGATGGAACTCTCTGGATGGAGGGCAGGCACCTCTGGGCTGGATGGAACCTTCTGGATGGAGAGCAGGGAGAGCAAGCACCTCTGGGCTGGATGGAACCTTCTGGATGGAGGGCAGGCACCCCTGGGCTGGATGGAACTCTCTGGATGGAGGGCAGGCACCTCTGGGCTGGATGGACCCCTCGGGATGGAGGACAGGCACCTCTGGGCTGGATAGAACACTCTGGATAGAGAGCAGGCACCCCTGGGCTGGATGGAACCCTCGGGATGGAGGGCAGGCACCTCTGGGCTGGATGGAACCCTCGGGATGCAAGACAGGCACCTCTGGGCTGGATGGAAATCTCTGGATGGAGAGCAGGCACCTCTGGGCTGGATGGAACCTTTTGGATGGAGGACAGGCACCTCTGGGCTGGCCAGGGCTGTCCCACGCTCGGGACAAGGCAGCACCAGAGGAGGGACTGTGGGACAGCAGGGACATCTTCGATTAGGCTTTTAAGAAAGACCTTCTACCAATAAAATAATAATAATAATAATAGTAGTAGTATTACAGCAGGGACATCTTCGATTAGGCTTTTAAAAAAGAGCTTCTCCCAATAAAATAATAGTAATAATATAAATAATAATAATAATAGTACAGCAGGGTCATCTTCGATTAAGCTTTTAAGAAGCAGCTTCTACCAATATAATAATAATAATAATAATAATAATAATAATAATAATAATAATAATAATAATAATAATAATAATAATAATATAGTCTTGTTAATAATAATAAGCCTCCAATCCTATTGATTACATCTAGCTGAAACACCTTTGCAAAACTGACTTTGATAAGGAAAAAAAGTTTATTTTAACAGCTTCTACCAATATAACAACAACAACAACAACAATAATAATAATAATAAATAAATTGTTGTTAATAATAACAATAAGCCTCCAATCCTATTGATTACGTCTCGTTGAAATATCCTTGTAAAACTGACTTTGATATGGAAAAAAAGTTTATTTTAACAGCTTCTACCAATATAACAACAACAATAATAATAATAATAATAATAATAATAAATTGTTGTTAATAATAACAATAAGCCTCCAATCCTATTGATTACGTCTCGTTGAAATATCCTTGTAAAACTGACTTTGATATGGAAAAAAATGTTTATTTTAATGAAAGCAAAATTTTTGAGAGAACTTTTCATTCTCCTTCTTTCTGGCTGATAAAATAATTTCAAATAAGTTTTTTTTCCATGAAAGCTGGTAATAGTTCTGTTGAAGCACTTTGTAGGAAACAAGTGAGAAGCCCAGAGAAAGAGAAGCCGAGCCAAGAGAATTCACATAAGAGAGTAATTAATTCCAGTTTGATCTTAAGGCTGAGGAGCTCTGTGATTGTTCCTCTAATTCCTGCAATTTTCAGCCTGCTCCATCTCCGCCCCAGTCCATTTTCTCTGGGTTGTGGGCAGGGCAGAGCTGTTCCTGCCCATGTGCCAGGACAGCTCTTCCTCTTCCCTGCTCAGGGCCAGAGGGCACAGCCAGGTGAGTTGAGCTGAGCTGCTTCTTTGGAGGCCAAGGATGGGGACAAGGAGCCCAAAGCCCTGCTAGGCTGTGTTCCTCCTGCCAGCAGAGCCCTTTCTGCATGGCAGCTGGGTGAGGAGCTCCATGCTGCACAGCCCAGGCTGGTGCCCCTGCCTCTTGCAGCTGTGGGCACCAACTCAGACCCTGACAGGGCTCACAGGAGGCTTGTGCTGTGCTGAGGCAAGCCCAAGCCCAGCCTGGGCCCTGGCTGGTTAATGAACGGCCTGGTTAAGGCAGCTCAGCCTTTGGCAGGGATGGGTTTGCTGTGTGTGGGAGGAGAGCTGGGCAGGTTCCTGAGCACTGCTCAGTCTGCAGTGGGGGTCACAGAAGGACTGTTTGATCCCTCTTTGTTCCAGGCTGGAGATCATCCAGGCTGGGTTTGTCTGTGTGTCTGCTGGCTGGGTGTGGGGCTGGGGGTGCCTGGCCCCAGCAGTGCCAGGGAGGCTCTCAGAGGCAGGAAAAGGGGTTCTGCTCCAGGTCCTCCAGTCCATCCCTCCCAGGTGTCTGTGGGTTTGCTGGGCCTGGTTTCTACTCTACTTCAGCTCTACTTTCACCATCTGCTGTGTGCTCTGGGCAGCAAGGAGCAAAGTGCAGGGCTGGCAGTGAGCAGGCTGAGGTGGGGACTGTGACAGTGTTCACAGGGGTCTGAGGATGAGGGAAGAGACAAGGATCTGACTCCATGTTTCAGGAGGCTTGATTTATTATTTTATGATATATATTACATTAAAACTATACTATGAGAATAGAAGAAAAGGTTTCATCAGAAGGCTAGCTAAGCTAAGAATAGAATCCAAAAAAATTATACAAAGCTTCTGTCTTGGACAGAGAATCTGAGCCAGCTGACTGTGATTGGCCATTAATTATAAACAACCACATGAGACCAATCCCAGATGCACCTGTTGCATTCCACAGCAGCAGATAACCATTGTTTACATTTTGTTCCTGAGGCCTTTCAGCTTCTCAGGAGGAAAAATCCTAAGGAAAGGAATTTTCATGAAAAGATGTCTACGACAGGGGACAGTGGCTGCTGCCAGCACAGGCTGTGGGTTGGCCCTGATGTGTGACCACGGGGCATCCTCTGCACCCTGTGCCCCCTCCCTGGGCTTGGGCTCCAGCCCTGCCCTGCCCTGAACAAACACTCCCCAAGGAGAGGCTGCTTTACAAGGGCTTTACTCACTCTCAATAAAGAGGGTTTTGTCCAGTTGAGGTTTTAAAAGGAGTAAAGCTCTCCTTTAAAACGTTTAAACCTGGATGCTTCCCTGTAGCCACAACCCCCAGGCAGGCTGTGCTGAAGCCCTGCTTCACCAGGGCTGTTGTGCTGCTGAGGTATTCGGTCGGGAGGAATGTGAGGAGCAGCAGGACGTGCCAGTGCAGTGACTGGGGTGCAGGCGGGCTGGCTCCGGGCACCCAGGCACCCAGCTGGAGATTACTCACTGCTGCATGGCCCAGGGGCACCAGGGCTGCCTCTCCTGACTGGCCTCAGTTCAGCATGGTGGACCTGCCATGGCCCATCTCAGCCCTGTTTGCAGGAGGAACATGTGTCCTGCAGCCCATCCAGGACAGGATGGTGCTGGAAATGGCTTAGTCAGAAAAGCAAAGGATGATTTACCTGTTCTTGGGATGTGGGGAAGAGCATTGGGAGAGCACAGTCCCAATGAGCAGATGTGGAGAAGAGCATTGGTTGGTCAGAAAAGCAAAGGATGATTTATCTGTTCTTGGGATGTGGGGAAGGGCATTTGCTGTGTTGAGGGCACAGTCCCCATGAGCAGACACCACCCTCGATGGAAGGTGGGCCCAAGATCACCGTCAGAGCTGGCAGAGGGAAGCCATGGCTGTGCTGGGAAGGCTGCTCCTGACACCTCTGTGTTGGGATCCTTGGGGATGCAGTGACACTGTGTGTGCCAGGTCATGGTTTCTGGCACAGGGCTGGCAGGTGATGGGGTTGGTGGCTAGGTGAGCGTTGTGTGGTGGCTGGGGAAGAGGCACAGGGCATCTGGCAGATGAGGTTGGTGTGGTGAGATGTGGTGGCCTATCAAAGCCTGTGAGTTCACCGTGGTGTGGGCAGGGAGCTCACCTGCTCCTCCTGCTATAGCTGAGGAGAGAGAGGTCATACATGGCATTGGACAGTGCCACATGAAGTATCTGCATCACGGAGAAAGCCCAGCTCCAAAGGAGCACTGAACATCTGGAAATTCTGTTGACATCTCTAAATCCATCTCTAAATCCATCTCCTTTACCAAGTGCTCCAAACCCCTCTGGCCCCAGCTCAGCCTCCTGGGTACCAGCTGGCTCTGCCATCTTTGGGAGTGAACTCCTGGGACAGGAAATAATTACAAGGCTGGTACCAGCTGAGTAATTCCCAGCTTTTCTTTCACACACCCCCATGCAGCCTTGGTGTTAAGGATCAGCTGATGCTCTTGCCATTGCTCAAGCTGTCTCCTGCCTGGCAGGTTAGCAGCGCTCCAGGCCCCACAGGAAATCTTATCTGCTGCTTCTCAGCCAGAGTGCTTGAAACACAGCTGCTGGGCCAAAAGCACCTTATAGGAAGCAGAAAATCTGATAAGCTGTGTGGGTGGTGGCAGGCTGTAAGGGTTAGCCCCTTGCCTGTGCTGAATTTTACATAGAGAAGACAAAACAAGTGCAAACTCTGCTTTTCTTCTTCCCAGACCAGCTCATGCAGCAGCACCCACCTTCTTCACAGCTCCTGCTTGCTCTTCATATCTTCTCAGGGCCATGGTTCTCCTACTCCAAGGTGACCAAGAACTAGCAGGACTTCCTATACCTTTTGGTTCCTCCACAGCAATGAGAAATGCTCATCCCTGTAATAAAGGAGTGTCTCCTAGATACACCTGAAGAGGGGGGAAAAGTGAAGAAATTGAACAGGAGAGTTGGTTTTAGAAAGCAAACAATTCATAACAAAAAACAAAATAGTAGAAAACCTTTTGCGTTAATTGGTAAAAAATTAGTTAAAAACATAGAGATAAAAAAAAAAATCTTAGAGTACTCACAAGGTTTTATACACCATGCAGGATGGACTTGGCTCACACAGACCAGGACCAGGCTGCAGAGGTGGTACAAAGGAAAAGAGCCAAGCTTCATGAGGAGAGCACAGGGGACTTTGAGGGACCATTCAAGGAGAGCACTTGAACTTTCTTTATGCAGCATGCCTTGATTTATATCATTCAGGAGAGCAGTGCTGGGTGTTCTCACTCTGGTTGTGTTATATCATTCAGGAGAGCAGTGCTGGGTGTTCTCACACTCTGGTTGTGTTATATCATTCAGGAGAGCAGTGCTGGGTGTTCTCACACTCTGGGTGCGTTATTTCATTCAGGAGAGCAGTGCTGGGTGTTCTCACACTCTGGTTGTGTTATTTCATTCAGGAGAGCAGTGCTGGGTGTTCTCACACTCTGGGTGCGTTATTTCATTCGGGAGAGCAGTGCTGGGTGTTCTCACACTCTGGTTGTGTTATATCATTCGGGAGAGCAGTGCTGGGTGTTCTCACTCTGGTTGTGTTATATCATTCGGGAGAGCAGTGCTGGGTGTTCTCACACTCTGGTTGTGTTATTTCATTCAGGAGAGCAGTGCTGGGTGTTCTCACACTCTGGTTGTGTTATATCATTCAGGAGAGCGGTGCTGGGTGTTCTCACACTCTGGTTGTGTTATATCATTCAGGAGAGCAGTGCTGGGTGTTCTCACACTCTGGTTGTGTTATATCATTCAGGAGAGCAGTGCTGGATGTTCTCACACTCTGGGTGTGTTATTTCATTCAGGAGAGCAGTGCTGGGTGTTCTCACACTCTGGTTGTGTTATTTCATTCAGGAGAGCAGTGTTGGGTGTTCTCACACTCTGGTTGTGTTATATCATTCAGGAGAGCGGTGCTGGGTGTTCTCACACTCTGGGTGTGTTATTTCATTCAGGAGAGCAGTGCTGGGTGTTCTCACACTCTGGGTGTGTTATTTCATTCAGGAGAGCGGTGCTGGGTGTTCTCACACTCTGGGTGTGTTATTTCATTCAGGAGAGCAGTGCTGGGTGTTCTCACACTCTGGTTGTGTTATTTCATTCAGGAGAGCGGTGCTGGGTGTTCTCACACTCTGGTTGTGTTATTTCATTCAGGAGAGCAGTGCTGGGTGTTCTCACACTCTGGTTGTGTTATATCATTCGGGAGAGCAGTGCTGGGTGTTCTCACACTCTGGTTGTGTTATATCATTCAGGAGAGTGGTGCTGGGTGTTCTCACACTCTGGGTGCGTTATTTCATTCAGGAGAGCGGTGCTGGGTGTTCTCACTCTGTGTGTGAGATGTTACCAGATGTCACCTGATAACAATCTGTAATGGAATAAACCAAGTGCTTGGTTTATTCAGTAAGCTTTGACTTTGACAGCAGCACGGATGCCTGACTCCCCCTGGGCTCAGCACCCTGCACACCCCACACTGCAGCCTCTGCACTTCCCACACTGCCTGTTTCCTCTTAGCTTCTCAGTTCTTGAGGCTGCAGAGGGATGTGGGTTAAGATTCATCTTTGTGAGAAAAATATCTCTTCTGTGAGTAAATGTGGCTTTTGTGCCAGCCTGGCCACACGCCAACGCCTGCTTTTTATAGTCCGTGTGCTTACGTGTGCTGTCACCACATCCTGAGGCCTGGCACAGGACACCTTGTCAGCAGGAATGGGGCAGCCCCAGGCTGTGCTCTGCAGCAGGGTGACCTGTGTGCTGTCCTGGGCCCAGCTCGGGGGGTGCCAGGGGGGCACTGCCCTTATAGCAGAATTCCCAACCTGCTGCCCACTGCTGTTGCTGCAGGGCTGGGCTTGCAGCACCCCAGGAAGTGGGAAATGCTCACCTGGGTGTTTGGCACTTTGTGGTCCTGCCTTGGCACAGCCTGGCTGCTGCTGGGACAGTGGAGAATGGGAGGAGGGGTAGGCATGAGCTGCAGGGCTCTGCTCTGTGTGAGCCAAGTCCATCTTGCATGGTGTATAAAGCCTCGTGACGTTCTCTAAGATTTCTTTTTTCATCTCTATGTTTGTAACTACTTTTTTACCAATTAAAGCAAAAGGTTTTATACTATTTTGGTTTTGTTTATGAACGCTGTCTGCTTTAAACCAACTCTCCGGTTCAATTTCTTTACTTTTCCCACCTCTCTTCAGGTGTCTCTAGGAGACACTCCTTTATTACAGGGATGAGCATTTCTCATACTTGTGGAGGAACCAAAAGGTGTAGGAAGTCCTGCCAGTTCTTGGGGCACAGTCACCTTGGGGTAGGAGAACCATGGCCCTGAGAAGATGAAGGGCAAGCAGGAGCTGTGAGAAGGTGGGTGCTGCTGCATGGGCTGGTCTGGGAAGGAGAAAAGCAGAGTTTGCACTTGTTTTGTCTTCTCCATAATGAGGCCATTAATTCAAATAATAATAAAACCCCCACTGCCACAACCCTTTTTTTCTTGCTTGTTGATTTTTAACATTAGGAGCTGTGCCCTGGGTTTGCTCTGTCAAAAAGCAAAAGAGGCCACGAGACACATGAGTTCCCTAAGGGGTTTTCCAGAAGAATACCTGTGATCAGCTGGGTGTCTTGTGTTTCAAAGATGATGTTTCACCCCCTCTTGTTGTATTTCAAAGATGATGTTTCACCTTTCTTGTTGTGTTTCAAAGATGATGTTTCACCCCCTCTCCCCATTCCAGGTGTGTCTGTACACACATGTGCAGACAGTGATGCCCTCTCGCACCTGCACACAGACAATTTTCAGATGATACAATTTTGTAGCCCTTTTCCAAAGCAGTGCCTGCCTTGGAAGGTTGGGACAGCAGAGCTCTGGAGCTCTCTCCTCACTGGGAGCCAGGGGTCCCATCAGGAGCAGGAGGAGAGCTGCAGAAAAACTTTAGAGAGTCTCAGGACAGGCTGTGTGTGTGTATTTGCTGGTGTTGTCAAGTGATGTGGCCAGGGCTCCTGTGCCAGCTGAACCTGAATCCAGCTGAAGGGCAGCACTAAGCCCATGCCCCTCACAGGTTTCTGCTGTAAGAGCTAATTAATTCATTTCTGCAAAGCCATTTGAGGGGGTAAAGGGGTAAGCAAGTGCACAGCAGTGTTATCCAGAGGCTGTGTGCTTCAGAGTTTAACAGGCACTGCTTAAATATGAACCAAGTTAGTCACCTTGTAATTTCTTTAAAATGTAAAAGAAGAGGGAGAGCATCTAAAAAGAATAACCCAACAGTAATTTTCAGCAGTGTTCACACCTTTTTATCTTTCTGCTTGATTTGGGATTCTTACTGTATTTGCTTCCAGTTCTATTGAATTAATAGCTGTATTTCACTGTTTTTTTGTGTATGGTGTTTTGGTTTTAGCTCAGGAAATACATTTTACACTAGTGCTGTTTCAAACTCAGGAAGTACATTTTTCACTAGTGCTGTTTCTTGGGGTGACTTCTTTTACTTCCTTTCATGTTTACAATGCTGATGGAAACCTGGTTGTGGCTTTAGTAGTAGATCCTACCTGGAATGGATGCTGTGCTTTACAGATAACTTTCAATTGTTCCACAGTAATAAAAAGTTTATTAAAATGACTTGCTCTCCAGGTAAAGGGATTTGCAACAGATTTTTTTCTATGATTGTTCAGGTAATTGTTTGGGGTTTTTTTCTGACAATGTTTACATGCTAACCCTTAGTTCTTGTGGTTTGTTAAAATGTTTTTAAAATGTGTTCTAATTCTGAAATGGAACCTTGAATTAAAGATAAATCATGGAATGTCCACGAGGAAAGAACCTCCTAACTGATATGAAAGACAATTACATTTAATTGTGTTTTCTGCCATAAATAGGATTTTGGGGGTGAGTGTCTGCTCATTATGTATTAATTGAATGAACTGAAAAGTAAAACAATACCCACAGACGTTTCTTTGAGGAAAGCTTTAGGAGTCTGCAGTGAATGTCTCCAGGCAATAACTGGTGAAATGCAGTTTCAGGAACTGTCATGGGCACTTGTGAAAGCTGGTGATTAAATTCAGCCACTGCAGCTTGGTTTAAAGTCCATGGAAAGACTCAGGATTCTTCTTCTGCCGAACTTTAAACAGAAGAAATTCAGCATAACTGCAGTTGTCCCTACTTCTAATATTTCCTCCCTGAAGCACCTTGTCAGGAGCCAGGAACACGGGCTGTGCTCTGGGAATCACAGCACTCCATGCCCAGTTAAACATCACCTGGGGGTTGGTTCTGCTCTCCCCTCCTCGTGTGCCCCTCCAGACAGCTGGCAAGAGGCCCCAGTGTATATTTTGAGATGATCTGTGTCAGGAGGCCATGGAGGTCCAGAGCCCCTCCATCCCAT
The DNA here is from genome assembly GCF_035770615.1 of Melospiza melodia melodia. Taxonomy (NCBI): domain Eukaryota; kingdom Metazoa; phylum Chordata; class Aves; order Passeriformes; family Passerellidae; genus Melospiza; species Melospiza melodia. Next base: position 5,528,042 of record NC_086205.1, on the reverse strand, counting down.
GGCGTGGGTGACACACCCACAGCACAGGAGTTACCTCAGGGCTCCCAGCCCTGCTCCCAGCACAGCTGGACACCTGTGACACCTGTGTGACACCGCTCCAGCTGTGACTCTGTCAGTAAAACTGTGGACAGTGACACCCCAAAGTGCATGGCTGGCAGCAAGGGCTGGGGGCACGCCGTGAGGGACACGAGGGGCACCTGGGGCCTGTGTGGGACATGAGGGGCACTCGGGGCCTGTGTGTGACATGAGGGGCACTTGGGGTCTGCAGGGGGCATGAGGGGCACTTGGGGTCTGCAGGGGGCATGAGGGGCACTTGGGGGCACCTGGGGTCTGCAGGGGACATGAGGGGCACCCAGAGCCTGCAGGGGTTCACGAGGGGCACACGGGGCCTGTGTGGGACATGAGGGGCACCTGGGGCCTGTGTGGAATGTGAGGGGCACCCAGGGCCTGTGTGGGACGTGAGGGGCACTCAAGGCCTGTGTGGGATGTGAGGGGCACCCAGGGCCTGTGTGGGACGTGAGGGGCACTCGGGGCCTGCAGGGGACATGAGGGGCACTCAAGGCCTGTGTGGGACATGAGGGGCACTCAGGGCCTGTGTGGGACATGAGGGGCACCCAGGGCCTGTGTGGGATGTGAGGGGCACTCAAGGCCTGTGTGGGACGTGAGGGGCACTCGGGGCCTGCAGGGGACATGAGGGGCACCCAGGGCCTGTGTGGGACGTGAGGGGCACCCAGGGCCTGTGTGGGATGTGAGGGGCACTCAGGGCCTGTGTGGGACGTGAGGAGCACCCAGGGCCTGTGTGGAACATGAGGGGCACTCGGGGCCTGCTGCCAGCAGAGCAGTGGGGACAGGAGGGGAACCCACGTGGGGAAAGGGCATGTGTGTGCCATGGAAAAGAGAAGATAGAGCAGGAAATGGCTACAGGGCCTTGTGGAGAGCTAGGGTGGCCAACCTTGCAGAGCTGCCATGGCACCCCATGAGGGAATGGCTGCCCTGCATGAGATAAGGGCTGAAGGGAGACAACAGGACAGCAATATGGAGCTGCTTGAAGGAGGGGTAATTTCACAGGCTGACATATTGTTTTAACCTAGTTTTGCTATTTTTCTGTCTAGGATGGTGATGGGAGGAGCTAGAGCTGAGCTGTAGGGTTCCCTGAGCCTCCCACCCGCAGCACAAAGGCCAAGGATGCCATTCAGCTCTGTCCTTCCTAAGCAAAGCACCTGCATGCTTGTCCTTCTAAATACCTTTTCTTTTCCCCAGTTGAAGTAACTTGGATTTTTTTAATGTTTACTCACTTCCTAATTTGCAAGGATTAATTAATTCACAATGGCTCTCTCAGTCATGGCTGTGAATTAGTGAATCATTAGTGTGCCAAGAGCCCTCTCACATGCTGTATTTAATCCCTGCTTCTAAGAGCTTAGGAAAATCATGCTCTCTCTGCTCAGGGATTTCTCTGCAGTGTGCAGGGCTCGTGATTGCACTGAACCCATTTCTGGCCTGCTCTCTTTTCCAATGGTCATTTGTAGAGCAGTAGTGTCTATCCTCCAGGAGCTGATATTGAATCCCTTTAACAGTGCTTGCCTTTAACTCCTCCTCCTCTCTCCTCAGTACTCTGATTATTATGTTTAAACTCCAATGGTTTTAGCCTAAGTATGGGCTCACAATTTTTCACACCCTTTCCATGTTGGTTTTGAGATCAACCATTCCCAGCTCACAAGTGGGATATATGAACTGCCAAAATTTTGCTGACCACACGTTGTGAGTCGAGGTCCCATCACCTCACACAGGCACCACAACCCCTCCTGCTTCAGGTCTAGTGCTGCTGCATCTCTTCCATCTTCCTGCAACAGCAAGTAAATATATGAGGTAGATATAAATAATATTAGGAGGTAAATATAATAAATAGTAGGGATAAATGTAATAAAATTAGGAGTAAATATAATAAATAAATATAATAAACATTAGGAGGTAGATATAAATAAATGCTAGATATAAATAAATGTTAGATATAAATAAATGCTATGCATGCACACTTGTTTTTACCCCCATGTCCTGTTCCCTGGGGTGCTGAGCATGGCAGGATTGGCTGGGGCAGCCCCTCATGGCTCCAGCTTGGTGCCAGGCTGGACCTGGAGTCCCTGGTACCTGTCCAGAGAAGTGTCCCGTGACCCACCCTGTCCCACTGCCCAGTGCCAGCCCCTCTGCTCCCCTGCTGTCGGATGCTGGGGTGGCTGCAGGTGTGCTCAGATGCATTTTCCATGTCTGAGCTGTAGCACAGAGCTGGTGGAGACCCCCCCAAGAGGGCAGAGGCAGCTGTGCCCACCCACATCAGAGGTTCAGCAGCCAGGGAACTGTGATGTGTGGAGCCCAACCCAAACCTCCGCAGCAGAAGTGCAGCAGAGGGATGTGCAGCCAGGTAATCAAGAAGAAGCTGAAGATAGAAGCTGTTATGGACATTTTGGGAAGCAGGTCCCTCATGGCTGCATGCCGGTGCTGCATCAGACCTCCTGGGGCAAGGTTTGTAAGAAATTCATGACTTGTTCCATTAAAAATTTTTCTTCTGCTTTAAATGTATTATAATGGGCAATATCAACTTGATCTGTGCTGGGAGAGGTGTGGGCTTTTCTCCATGCAGGCTAATTTGCATTTGTCACAGCGCCAGTAATAGATGAGTATTACACACAGGGACAGGAAACCATCTGGAGGCCTTCCATGCCATGCTGGGGAGTGCAGAAAACCTGCAGGCTGTAAATCAGCAGCACCTGATGCATCAGGACAATCTGAGCACGTCCAAGGCACGAGTTCCAGCCCCACCCTGAGGCCCTGAGGGTCACCGCATGGAAAAGAAGTTTTGTGACACAACAGAGGGTGTAAAGGGTCTGCAAAAGGACAGGGCAGAGGGCGGTAAAAATGGTGAAAAAAAGAGTAAATGCAAATAAAAAATGAATAAATACCAATAAATAAAATTTAAATAGTAATCACAAAGACTGTTAACCATTAATAAAGAATAAAGGAATAGGTTGCACCTTGAGTTCTGCATGCTGTTTTGAGTCCCTCACTTTAAAAAGGACATTTAGGTGCGAGCATGTCCAGAGAAGGGCACCAAGGTTTAGAACCCTTGTGTGATGAGGAGTGGCTGAGGGAGCCGGGGCTGTTCAGTCTCCAGGGGCTCAGGAGGGACCTCCTTGCTCTGTACAACCCCCTGGCAGGAGGCTGTAGTGACACGGGGCCGGTCTCTTCTGCCATGTCTGCACTGGGAGGACCAGAGGAAATGACTTTAAGCTGAAGCACGAGAATCAAATTAAATATTAAAAGATATTTTTCCCTGTTCAGGGGGTCAGGCATCAGAACAGGTTGACAGGAAGGTGGTGGAGTCCCCATCCTGGAGGTGCTCAACAGGCACCTACACCTGGTGCTGGGTGATGTAGTTTAGTGGCTCAGGGGTACAGTGACATGTACCATGGTTGAACCGGGTGATCTGAAAGGTGTCTTCCAGCCCTGGTGGCTCTGTGACTCCAATAATAAGGAAAAGCGCCGTGAACAATGAAACGAGGAAATAGCGAGAGGCGCGGCTATTTCCCCCTTGGTCCTCCGCGGCGGCAGGGGGCGCTGTGGCGCTGCGGCGCGGGCGGAAGCGCGGGCGGGAGGGCCGGGCCGGTGCGACGCCGTGAGCGCGGGGCGGGGGGGACGGGCCGGGCGAGCCGGGGCCGCGCCGCCTCTGCCGCAGCCGCAGCGCCGGAGCCGAGAGCCGCCAGCGGGCGGGCGGGGCCCGCCGGACGCACAGGTACTGGGACGGCCGGGGCTGCGGGGGGCGAGGGCCGTGGGCATTGTCCGGCGCGGGGCCGGGCCGTGCCCTGCGGGCCGCGGGTAGCGCGGCCCGGCCGGTGCCCGCCGCGCTCCGGGCCCGTTTGTCCGCTGGGCGCTGGGAGGGACCGGCCGAGTCCCGCCGGCCTGGGCGGAGGGCAGCTCCGGGGACAGCAGCCGCTGCTCCGGGGGTGCCGCGCGGAGCGAAAGGGCACGGCCGGGGCTGCGCTTCCCGTGCGGCAGCGCCCCGGTCCCCGAGCCGCTCCAACGTCGAGCCGGGGAACGATCAACGTAAAGCCGCGCACGGCCCGGCCCGGAGCGAAGCGCAGCGCCCGCGCCGCTCCCGAGCAGGGCGGAGGGGCAGCGGCTGTCCCGTCCCAGCGGCGGCGGGCCGGGGGCGCTGCCCGCGACCACCGCTCTTTGTTCGGCCCCGGACACACGCTCGGGGCGGCCGGAGGTGCGGGGCCGGCACTGCCTTGCGCGGCCTCTCGCGGTCCGGCCCCGAGGCCTCTTCCTACAATTGTTGTTGCTGGGGTGGCCCCGCTAGGCCTCCGCGGCTGTGCGGGAGTGCTGCTCGCAGCCTGCTCTCCTGCGGACTGACCCGCGGACACCCAGCGCGGCCTCATCGCTGCTCCGTGCCATAAGGAAAGTTTTGCCATTGTTATTTTCCCTGTAAATCCCTAGTATGCTACCGGTACTGAAACTGGGATGTATCCGGTTTTGGTATTTAAATTTTTTTAAAAAAATATAATTTCTGGTGAGGGATCATGTAGGTGCCCAGGATTTATTTAAAACCCATATGCTGTCTTGTGGGAATGGTGTGATTTAATTTGCATGATGAGTCAAAGATTAAATTACATGACCTAGGCTCTTCAGTTTCAGTGAGGCAAATAATGCGTGGAAGAACAGTTTCAGTGTAGATCAGAAATGAAATTTGATTAACATCGAAATGTTGTAAAGTTTTGTCTGCGCGTGGGTTATTTTTAAAACTTACCTGTCAAAAACTCTTAATTTAAGATCCTTAGCGGTGTGGTTTATCAGGAAGTGTGCCTTCCTTTTTAACACCTAGAGCTCGTGCAAGCTGAGGAAATTTAACATCCTGAGCTTGCACCTTGGTATCACAGCTTTTAAATAATAGATTTTTACTATTTAAAACACTGTGTACCTTTAGTTAGTAGCTGTTACTTAATACCTGTTGATGTGGCACATGCCTTTAACTGCAGAAGGAAAAAAAGGCCACAAAATATTTTGTGAAGTAGGATAAGCATGGTACCCATTCTGGGCTCAGGAATTAGTTGATTTTTTTTATTTTTTTGTTGTTTTCAGTTGTCCTGTAGAAATTGGCAGCTAAGGTGACCTGATAGGTTTCTGCCTGCTGTAAGAATATTGTATTTCACAGTTTTAGCTTCATGGTTTTCATGTGGTGTGGGAAACTATTGGGTCAGCCAGCTGGGATGCTTTTGGCTTAAATTTATTTATATTTGATGTGGATCTCACCAGTAGTGTAACATTGCTGTTGTTGGGGCTTTCCTTGGTCGGGCAGAGGCACCTTGGGACAGGAGAGGTTGTGCCTGGTGGTGTTGGGAACAAGCAGGACAGTGTTAGAATGTGAGTTTGTACATATGAACCATGCTGCTGAGTTTTTCTGAATGCTGACAGCATTGATTTTTCTTTTTCTCTTAAGTTTAATGACATTCTCTTCTTTATGTGGATACAAAGTTGTGAAATTTTGATGTGTTCTGTGTGCATTGAGTGCACAGCTGTGTAAAACAGAATTTATATTTGTAAAAATACATGTGTTTACCAGTAAAAGCAGCAGTTGAGTAATACTTTGTGACAGTATGTCTTTGAGAGATAATTACACTCTTTGGGTATTATCAAGCCCAGACAAATGTATATTCCCAGTGGGGTGTGATAATATTAAAACTGCACCTCTTGGAATTCCTTGATTGGCTTATTCAGGAGGGAATGGTGTCTATTTTGCATTCTGTCATGTAGCTCTTATTAATTAATGGCTGATAGTTAAATGAGACTTGACTCTTGCCCTGTGTGTGCTGCACTTCCCAAGCTTTTTTTATGGCATTTTGGTGAATATGAGAATTACTGGCCAATGTCTTCCCTTCTGAATCATTTCTTTGTTCAGTGTTTGTAGATTTTTTTACATTAATTATTTGCAGCCCGTTTTTTTTTTTTTTTTGTGTAAAATATTTCTGAAAGCTGATAATCTCTGTATGTGCTTTAGAGGCTTTAGAAACTTGCTAAAATAATGATTTTTTTTGGTGGAGTTTCAGAAAGCTGTACTAGCTGGTGCTGCTTTGAAGCAGGGGGCAGGAAGAAGCCTGGTGGCCTTTTGAATTCCCTTCTGGCCCTGCTTTTCTGTACTTGTGACACTGTGTAATATGGTTTAATTACAAGAGCAGCTATTAAAGTATGATTATCTTAGTCTAATTGGAGGCATCTTGCAGTTACCTATCAAAAATAAGATTTGACTCATCTGCTCCTTCAAAATTAATAGTTCCACAACACCCTGCAGCTATTTATGTAAATAATGTGCCAAGCAAGAATGTGAGTTGAATATTTTTCCAATATTCCCATTTCTGCATCATACAGTTGATATTTTCTATGTTTAATTCTCTCTCTGGCCGTGTTTTCTGTCCATCCCATGCTTTTGGCACCACGAGGTGCAGAGGTGTGAGCCAAAGGGAAGGAAGCTGAATGTCTGCAGTGAGAAGGTGAAACTTTATGCTGAAATCCCTCCCCACCCCCAAGTGCAAACACAAAGGTTAAATTAGAAGATGAGGCTGTCTTGAATTATTTTAAAGGACTTGAGCTGGGCTGTTAAATGCATGATCAGGAGTACCTAAGGCTTCCACTGGTGTCATGTGAGTTTGGGCTTTCTTTAGCCTGAGCACAGTTATGTGCTTTCCTTATTGCACCTTGTGATAAAATAACACATTCATTTGCCCCTGTTTAAATACTCCTCATAAAGGCTTAAATTCAGGGTTGATCCAAACTGGAAGCAGCCAAAATTCTGTGTGTTTACAGGAATAACTGTGGTTGTTCCTCAACAGCCTTGTGGCCTCCTTTTTTCAGACAGTGTTAATTTAGGAAGTAAATGGCTTAGGTTTAAATAAACAACTGCAATTTGCTTTCTAACTCCCTTGGTCTGAGCATTCTAGCTATGCTTGATATAATCAAAAGACACTACAAAAAGTTCCTGACTGTTGTCCTCAAATTTGCTAAAAAGAAGCAAATATTAAGCCTATCCACAAGGGCAGAAAATTCTGGGGGATATTACTGAATGTTGTAGCTAATCTTTCTGTTTATTGAAATTCTGCTACTTGTAGTTAAATTCCTAGTTCTTTCTAAAGATGCATTTCCTCTGTAATCCTTCCCTCCCCTTCAAACACTCAGAGAATTCTTCACCAGAAAGTTAAATATAGCAAGACAGTTCAAAAACTGGCAAGTTATAATTAGTAGAGGACTGTAGTATTAGTGTAAGATGTTTTTCTAAGTTCACAAACATCTTTGGATGAAGATATTTAGGAGTTACTACATAGATATTTAAAACATTGGATATTTTAAAAATTCAGGTATACTGCCAAGTGTGGGAAATGGCTGCATCAGTGAAAAATTACTCTGTGCTGCTTTTGATCCTTGCCCTGTTGTGTATTTTTTTAGTCAGTCTTTATTGATAACAAATTGTTTTTTCTTACTAAGAGAATGTAACAAATTGTTTTAACTGCAAACCCTGCAAGATTTGAAACATGAGACTTAAAAATAGCTAAGATAGAACTTGGCTATAAATTAAAGAGAATTAATTTGTCAGCTTTTCAGGGAGCTGAATGTATGTGACTGTGAGAACAGTACTTATGTTCAGTCACTCATGTGTGAAATGCCTTATCTCCTTTGAAGTTTATCTGTGTTAAAACACAGAATGAAAAAATGGAGAAGCATTTCCAGAAATGTGCAATGTGAATGTGTGATCTTTTTCTGGCTGCTAAAGCTGCCCAGACAAACAGCTTGACATCTGAAGAAACACCTTTCTGAGAAGTTTTCATTGTTTTATTTACTGATTTTGGAGTGAGGAGAGGCAGCTGCACAGAGTTGGGGAAGGTCCCTCTCACACCCCAGCTGGCTCTTGCACCAGTGCTGCTTTGACTGTGCAACTTTCTGTCATTTTCTCTTTACTTTCCTGGCCAGGTGCATCTGGGAAGCTCCTCATGGATGGATTTATTTTTCCAAATATTCATTCAGAGCCACAGCAGCTTCTCAGCTCATCTGCTGAGGAGCTTGCTGTGAGAAAAAGTCTGTAGACACAGAGTTCTGAGTGACACCCTGTATGGAGTGGTGGATGTGTGTGCTGATCACACCCATGCAGAGCATCCTGCTGCCCTGGAGCTCTGAGATCTTCCCCTGCCTAAGCAGTTTCAGGAGGTTTTGCTACACTTATAAAAATGATGTAAAAGTTATTGGTCATTTTATTTTATTTTTGGCTGTTACATGTGAAGTTACTGCTCTGGCAGATGATCTCATTTTAATTTTTTTTATGTACTGCTATAATTTATAAAATTACCCACCAAATTAACAGCCACATAACATTATGACTTTATTGCACAGACAAAGAATAAGCACAAGTAAAGTCTGATCACAGAGGCACAAAATTTTAGCCAAGAAAATGTGGGGGGTTTTGTTGTAAAAGAGGCCTTAGGGATGCAGACATGCACTGAGTGTAACACAGGGATGCCTGAGAAGTCTCTCCCACATGGTTTATGAATGCCTGGCACTTCTAACCTGTCACACCTGCTCTTCAAGTCCCAAGTTTCTTCTGACTGGAGTTTGGTAGTGATGGAGAAACTTCTCAGGAGAATTTAAAGAGATAACCTTGGAGGAGGTCACTTGAGGCATGGTTCCTGATAAAGACTTTGTGTATGCTTGGTACTATATTAGAAAAATGTTTGGAAAGCAAAGTCAATCTCTGAAAAATCAGCAAATATCCCAAACCTTGCTTTGCTTACGCTGATTTGGTACAAAATCCTTCTGTGGTTGTTTGCAGGTTTTTTCAGCTCACTGCACATAACATCCTTTGAATGTACTCGTTTAGTGAATACACCAAATACACTGCAACTGAAGACAGGAGGTTCCAGATCCTTGAGGGTTTTTCTTTGGGTCACAGACACTCATGACAGTACATTTCACAGTGTTCTTCAGCAGCATGATGCTTTCCCCCCTTTTCCAGGGAATGATGCTTAAGCACAGAGATTTTCCTCCTCTCTTGGGGTGTGTGACGTTTGTTGTGCATATTGTCTGCTAGAGCACTTGAGGAACACACACTTAAACTTTTTTTTCCAGTGATGCCCATAAAGTTGCCTAAACATAGATATCCAGATATATTTTAGGTACTCCAAAGCACCTGCCCTAGAGGTTTGTGATTTTCTGAAAGGGCAGTTGGAGACCCAGCTGTTGATATTGGTTGTTAGCCTTGGAATCTCATCCAGAAGAGGATGAACACTCAGGCTGTGACCATGTTATGGGTACCTGGGTTATGTGTTACCTCAGGAGAAATGAAGATTTGGGATCAAATTCTGCTGCCTGAGTCTTGTCCAAGAGACCTGTTTTTGCTGCCCTCTGCCTTGTTGCCTCCTTTCCAGCTTTAAAAAAGGAAAAGTTCCTATGGAAATTTATATTTTATAGTCCAGTATAGTTTATCAGTGGAATGAGTGAAGGTTTCAATAATCCAGAGAATTGGAAAACCTTAAATCAAGTGTTGGCTGTTGGATTTCAGGGTTCAGATATGAACCTGAGAAGTTCAGCTTGTCTTAAAATATGTCTGAAAGCAAACACAAGCTGCAGTCACCAGGGTAAATAGTCTTTTTCCATGCATCACAGAGGTAATGATTGACAGCAAAGACAGCTTCTTGAGAGCAGAATATGTTGGCTAAACAAGTGCTGTTCTGGAGGTGATTATTTAGATTTGTAATCTCTAAGAAAAGCAGGAGATTGACTCATCAGAATTGACTAACATAGTTCTGTTTTATGTCTGTAATTGACATTGAGCAATATCCAAACTCTGCTGCCTCTGTAATAGGGTGGAGCTGGAGTAAACAGTTTTTCTCTGAGGAACTGCCTCCATTCATGGAGCATTTTGGGCAGAGTCCTGGCATAGCTGTGCTCTCTGACTGCTGTAACCTTTAACTCCTGTTATGGTGATGGGTTTGACATCATTGGATCCAAAAGAGCCTCTTCATTACAGGCTGATGGAATATTTTCCCAAAAAGTCACAAAAACTTCAGGGCATTTGTGCATGCTCACAAACTTATGAATGTATTTAAGTTTTAAATTCTCTGACAGAATTGCTGCCAGTTTTCTTCCTCTTTTAACCAGGAAAAACCAAACAAACTTCAAGTCCCCAGCTTCTTAATTTGTGCTGTAGTTATTACTTCCTGCCTGTTTATAGATAATTTTTTTTCTGTCACAAAGAGAAATAAACTCTGTTTAGTGAGTTTTCCTTCTTGCTTGGGGACTTATGTGTGTATGTGTAGATATGTAAAAATAAAAAAAAAATGTTTATAGGCATTTGGAGCTGGATTTATAGTTTACATCCAACGAAGATTATTTAGATTTTTGCTTTGAGGCTGACCATGCAAGGCTTTTTGCCTCCCTTAGGAATTGTACTGGGTAGGGTCTCAGAGTTGTTGGAGTCTGAATAGTTCTGCTCTCCCTTTAGCACTGGCAGTCATTCCTTGTGTTGATGCAGGTTGAGGATTTAACACTATCAAATCTAGGAAGAAATGTCAAATCTGTGTTTCAGAAGTAGCTTTAGTGAACAATGAGAATGATTGTTGGCCAGAAATAAAAAAAAACTTTTCTCTTGAAATCGGCTGTTTTTAACTTTCAGAATTACTAGCAAGCATTGAAAAATGTTAGTAAGCACAACAGAAGTTTCTAACCCTTGTCTTGTATTCATTATGGTACTCTGACTTTCAGTGCTGTGGATTGATGCCTCTGAGATTTAGACCAAAACTCAGAAAATCCAGACTTTGAGCAAGTCCCTAAATTAGATAACCAAGCTAAACTAATTTCAAAATGACTGTGAAGGGAAAATGAAAATCTATATTTTAGGAGCTAAAAGGGATAGTTTGAAAATCCATAAGTTACAGTGTCTCTCACATTGTTTATTTAAATCTTCTTTGACTTAGTAGCAAAGAGTTATTTTAATAGATTTCAGTACATCTGAATTCTGTGAAATCCCCTCATTTACTTCTGTTTCTAATGGATGGTTGGTCTGATTCCAAAATTGTCACTGCATGCCTTTTATTTTTGTAATTTCTGGGGAATGTGCAGGTTGTATTACAGTCTATGGGCTGCATCACAAGCAGTGAGGGCAGCAGGGTGAGGGAGGGAATTTTGATTTCTTGACCATTTCATCATTTGATTTAAGAGCTCTTGTTTGATTGAAGCCTCTTAGTGATAGAGAAAGTGATGATATTGTACTGTTGTACTCCCATTTAAGTAATTTTTGTAATTTTTAATTAAATAAAATTATGTTAAGTTGGTGCAGCAATTAATAATTTCAGGGGTTGGGGATTTTTGTTTTGTTTTTCCACATAGCCCTAAGGATACTGACATAGCTGGAATAAGTAAAATTGCACAGTGTTAGGAGTATAGGTATCAGCTGAAATGCAAGTTGTTCCACCCAAGCTTGGTGTCAGCCCTTTAGGAGAATTACTGTCCTGCAGAATGGGTTTTTTCAGTCATTTCAGGTACAATGTTTGATCATTCCTTGGGTATACTTGTAGAGATGAAAACTTTTTATGTAGTGTTCAAGTTTCTCTTGGTAGCATTGCACAGTAATTGCATTAGAGGAAAATTGGGAGTTCTTGTTTTAGTATTGTGAAACAATTTGGTAGTTCCCTTTTCCAGTCCAGCTCTTCTGAGCAGATAAATTAAGGGAAGTGTCCCTCAGAGGTGCTTCCCACCATGTTAGCTGATCTAATTTTAGTCCCATTGGTCACATCTTGTAGCAAACCTTGTTTTTCAGTGCTGTCTGCAGCCAGGTAGCTCTCGGCCAGGTTTCCACCTGTGGCCCTGTCCGTGTGTCAGGGAGTGCTGATTCCTGTATGGACAGACCAACAGTGTCTGTTTGTCACACCTGTGAGCCCTCAGGGCTCCTCTGCCTTGGAGACCCCCGTCTGCAGCAGCTATTGTGAACTGTTTGAAGTCCAGCCAGTTGGGAAGTCTCTCTTTTGGAAGGGTGTCTTTCCTTTCTGTTGTGTGATCCCCTCCAGGCTCCTTTTTCTTTAAATCCTTTTTGAAACTTTTGGTCAACAGCAAGCAGGAACTGTAAGGTACTACCTTGTGAATTTTGTTAAACTTTTTACCATTTTCTTGTAGTTGTTACACTCATGGAAGCAGAGCTTTGCTTAGCGTGATGTGGTCTACATGGAAAGAGAACTCAAGTGTCCCCAAAAAGAGAAAGACAGATGAAAACTGTGTATCAGCACAGACCTCTGACACATTGTTTATCTTGTGTTTTCATTGATATATAATAACTTTGAGTAGCTGACACTCTCAGGTGGTGTCAGGATTGAAAAGGATTTTGACCTGGGTTTCTCAGGAATGGCTGACTGAAGTATCCTGCTGTAACACAGATCTTTGGACTGGTGTCTTGTGAGTCATCAGAAGCACTCTTAATTAGGTTGTCATGGCAGGAGCTCAAGCACATTTTGGGAGCAATCTAGATCGTTCCCCCTTTTTGATTCCTGTGCTGCAGAGCATTTCATAACATGATGTGGAGTTCATGGGTTAGCCTGAAAATCTATAAAAGTGAAATCCAATGGCATGGTGTTGATGTTGTGACTCTCCCCTCATCTCTCCTGAAGGTTTGTGACTCTGATAACTCTCTTAATCCTGGGATGCATCACCTCTGCCATTGAACATGCCTTTCTGTGCTCTGTGTTGCCCCAGAGGAGCACACCTATCTTGGCACTTGAGATGTGGTGTGGTTCATATATCAGAAATGAATTCCATTAGTGACTTTAGAGATTTAGACTAAACATTTAAGCTGGCAGAAGAAAGAGAGGTCATTTAGGGGAACTGTGCAAAGTACACTTTCCTACAGCCTCTTAAGGTGTATTGTGATGTTGAAATTATTTATGTGAAATTTCTGTGTTGTAATGGCTGGTTCTTTTCTTGGGAGAACAAAGTGAATTCTACTTTAAGGTCTAGTTTTTTGTTTGCATGTTTATTATCTTGGCACAAAATCTGGTCACTTATTCAGTAATAGTTTGTTGTTTAGTTTTAAATGGAGATAATTTTATGATAGAATCATTGAATTATTTGGATTGGGAAAGGACTTTAAAGACTGTCTAGCATGGGCAGGGACAGCTTCCACCAGACCAGGTTGCTCAGAGCCCCGTCCATCCCAGCCTTGGACACTTCAGGGATGGAGCATCCACAGCTTCTCTGGGCAGCCTGTGCCAGGGCAGTGCACCCTCACAGGGAAGAATGAATTCCTGATATCTAATCCAACCATGTCTGCTCTCAGTTTGAAGCCATTCCCCCTTGTCAGAAGCCCCTTTGAGGTCTCCCCAGAGCCTTCTCTTCTCCAGGCTGAACAACCCCATGTCTCTCCTCCTGTGTCCATTGCAGAGGTGCTCCAGCCCCTCTGATCACCATTTCATCTCCTCTGACTCACTCACCGTGTTCCTCATGTGCTGGGGGCCCAGGGCTGGTGCAGCCCCGCAGCTGAGTCTCAGCAGAGTGGAACAGAGGGCAGAATCCCTTCCCTTGCCCTGCTGGCCATGCTGCTTGTGATGCAGCCCAGGACATGGGTGGCTTTCTGGGCTGCCATGTCGCTTTAAGCTTCTCAGCAGCACCACCCCTGGGTCGTTCTGGGCAGGGCTGCTCTCAGTCCATTCTGTGCCCACACTCTGTGCTCAGGGTTCCCTGTCCCTGCAGTTGCTGTGCTCATTGAGCTCTGTAAGGACTGCATGAGCCCACATGTCACCCTGTGCCACCCTGGGGATGCTGTCCCTTCCCTGCAGCCTGCTGTGACCACCACCCCTGCTCAGCCCCACACATCTGAACGGTGCCAGTCCAGCTGTGACCCCTGGGGAGCACCACTCCTTGTGGGGTGTAATACATTATCAAAGTCTTGTCTCTTTCCTGAGCCCTGGATATCAGGCTGCATTTTAGCCAGCTGCTTCTCATGAGTTCATTTCTCACTCTGATGTCTTGGTAGCAATGAAACAGATGTGTGCCTGGATGTCACAGATGTGGTGTGGCTTGTAATGCATTGATTTTTGTTTTTTCTTTTGTCTTCCAAGTGATGATCATGAAATTAATTCTTGAGTACTTTGGGGAAAAATATCTCCTGGCTATCCTCTAATTTTGCTGCTCTTTGTGATGTGCTCCCCTTTGCCACATTGTCCTTGGTACAGCACACCTGAGAGGAAGCAGGAATTCTGTCTGAGGATGAGTTCTGTACCGAAAGGCACCTCCACACAGCTAACTTGGGAAAATTGGACACTTGATTGATGGTGTACTGATTCTGGCTGGCAGTGTGAAGGAAGAAGCACTCTTTATACAAGTACTTAACCAGTGAAGCCCTGGCACAGTTGCAGTTATCATGGTCAGAGGCTGTGGTTTTTACTAATCTAAGCTGTATCTGCACTGGTAGGATTTGCTAGCAGAGCTGTGTCAGTAAACCCTTTGTACTGTCATCAAAACTGTCTTTTAAGTGCCAGGGACCATGGCAAAAAAAATAAAATAGTGTGGCAGAAAGCAGATTTGTCAGATGGATAATGATGTGTGGATCAGCACAGATACTGCTTGTGCTTCAGCTCCCAGTACTAGGTGAGAGATAATTGAAGGGAAAAAGCCCTGGACAACTCTTTTCCTTTACTGGATGAGGATGTAATGAACTAGAGGAAAAAGATTGCCAGTAATGGTGGTGTCATGATTCTCAGTTGTTTATTGATTGCCCTCTCCTGCTTTCTCTGTGTCTGTACATAACTCCCATAGGTTATTTGTCAGGAACTCCCTTTTGTAGAGGAGATATGGATCATTGGATCATGCACCAAATTGTCTTGGTTTTGTGTAGTGAGAATCAGCTCAGATTCATGAGAATTGATCTCCCAGTGATTTACATTTTAATCTTTGTGTCACTGTACTGAGTTGAGGTGACAGTGGCAGAGCTGAGGAGTCAGCTGTGGTCTCAGCCAGCCCTGTGGACTGTGAGCAGCTCTTTGCAGTGCAGCTTGCTGTGCTTGGGTTTCAGTTTCAGCCCTGCCTCTGCCCAGCTGAAGCACAGCAGTGAGCCCAGGTAGATAAGCTCTGTTTGATTGCCTGGCATCCCAGCTGGTTTGTTCTTGTGGAGCTGAGGTGGGCTCCACAGTTGTGTAACATAAAGATTCTTTCATTGTGAGCTCCCAAATGGATTCTTTTGAAAGGGAAACCTTCTCACACAGAGTTTGGTAAAGCTGGAGTTCATTCCATGCTGCCTGTGGCAGGGGTCAATAGCAATCACTGTGGGAAGAGGGATTTTCCTTGGTGTGTTTTCCCAGTTCCTATGTCAACATGTTTAGGATGTTCCTGAGCTCTGTCACAGCCACTACTTTACTGCTCATAATGTTAGTGCTTTAATATTGTTCTTTAAGTCATCTTGTTTTGTAGGTTATGTTTGTTAAAAATGTGTTCATCTTAAGGTACATTAGATGAAGAGCTATGTTGTGTTAAAGTTTAAAAAACTTGGATTGAGCATTAGAAGTTACTAGCAGGCCATAGAATATGGTCTCCAAAGAAAGTAAAGAAACTATGCGAAAAATATTGTGGAATTTCTTTAAAGTTAGTTTTAAAAGTGATGCATGTCTTATTGAAATTGTATTTGGGTAAATACTTTATTAATTATGATTTTTTTCTCCCTAGATTTGTTATTTCTACAGCTTTCTGGTAGGTGGCTGTAGTCAGGTGGGGTTGGTCTCTTTCTCCAGGCAGCGCTGACAGAACCAGTGGAGACAATCTGAAGCTGTGAGAGGGGAAATACAGGTTGGATATTAGCAAAAAGGTTTTCATGGACAGAGTGATACAGTTCTGGAATGGCTGCCTGGGAGGTGGTGCAGTCCCCATCCCTGGGTGTGTTTAACACAGCCTGGATGGGGCACTGGTGCCAGGGTTTAGGTGAGGTGTTGGGGCTGGGTTGGACTCAATGATCTTTAAGGTCTCTTCCAACCCAGTGAATTTGTGCTGGTAGAGGATGGCTTTACTGAGTGTAGGTTTTAGTTTGAGAGAATATCCTCTAAAGAAAACTGTGCCTTAGAGGATTGTGGCTGGAGCATCCCCAGACCTTGCAGTTTCTTTGTTCTCAGTTTCTGTTCAGAAGGCGCTGAAGTGCACAAGCACCTCCCTTGTGCTGGTGCTTGGGATTCTCACCCTCCTACCCTGTGTCACCAACTCGTGATTAAAGTGATGTTTTCCCCCAGCCTGTTGCCCCAGTGCTGATGCTGTGTGTGGTGCTGGTTTCCTGTCCTTCACCTGGGGGCTTTCTCACACTCAGCTCAGTTGAGTTCTTGGAACGTGTGGACTCCAGGCCGTATTTCACGATGTGAAATCAATCAGAAATGAAACTGCAGTGTCCTTCTGCCTCCACTTTTGCCACTGCTTCAGTCTCAGAATTGACCCTTAGATGTATATCAGAAAATCTGGTACAAAGAGAACCTCTGGAAAGGAATGGGAATAATAAAGCAAAGGACTAGAAATAGTTACAAAGGAGATTCTTGCTTTGCATTTTTGCTTCCAAGGGTGGGTAGAATGGCACGTACAGAGTTGCAGCATTTTTTGTCATGTAGCAAATATTCAGGGGTTTGTGATGATGCAGTATGGGCAACTGAGCCAACAGGGGATTGACTGGATACCAGGTTAGGAGAAAATTGTTTCAGCTTCTGCCTGGGCATAAGTGGGCAGAATATTGTCTGACAGCTTTCCTGAAGCTCCAGGTAAGTTCTTTGGGTTTTTTGCCCCCAGTGTGCTGGAGATAGTAGTTGTTTTTTGTGCTGAAGTGTAGGATTATTATTGTTTTTATTAATTTTTCAATATACTTCCCAAGGAATGGGTGAGGCATTCACATGCCTGTCTGTATACCATATTGCAATATAGGAGTGAGGTTTGTGGGGGAATGGATGGGTGGGGTAACTCCAAACAGCACACCAGGGAAAGAAGCTGAGTCATAGGATTTCCTTCTGCATGGAGACAGGCTGGGATCTCACATTCTGAGCTTTAGCATTAACAGGCTTTTCTGCTTAGGCAGAAGCCCCTTAGAAGGAGCAGTGCTATTTAAAATCAATTTATAATTAATGTTTCTGTAGCTGTGTGTTAAACTGCAATTTCTGTAACAATCTCCCAGTCACAGAATGTAATGTGACTTTAGGGGCTGCAGTGGCTGCCCTTTCCTTTTTCCTGCATGGTGCAGGTGTCTGCTGGAGAAGGAGGCTCTTGGAGAGGCAGAAGGATCAGTCAATTAATTGAATGGCAAGAGAGAAGCCTGCTTAATGAAAGGAATCAGGTGGCATTTGGTGCTAAAGAAACAAGCAGGGCTATGAACTGCCAGGGTTTTAATTGTTTGGAAATATTCAGAAAGTAAGAAGCTATGTTACATTATTAATTTCATGTTTATGTAGAGATTTATTTTCCAATATTACCCTTTCTTTTTAATCCATTGAATTATTTTTTTTTTGTTCACTTCGCTGTTCTTCTGTGTTACAGGAGGAAGTTTTTTCTTCATGATTTTAATTTTGCTATTTTTAAAGAGGGGAAGTTTTTTTCATTTTAATCTTTAAGTGGGTCACACTACAAATAATTCTGTGATGCAGAGTTGTGAAACTGCTTTTGAAGCACATTAAAGCTTTTGTGTGCTGCAGACTTGATAGAATATGGTAATAGTGAATTTTAAGAAAGATGCTAAGTTTCTGTGCTGGGTGGGACATGGCAAGTATGAGATGAACATGCCTGTCCTTCAAGAAAACTTGTATGTATGAATTATATTCCTCACAAAATTATCATTATCACAACAGATCCAGACAGGTAATTGCTGTAATTCTTTTATCCATATTTTAAAGTTATATTGAAAGAAACACTGAAAAGGTGTGTGGAAGTATTTAGAGGATAGCAATTATTAATTTTTTTTTAATTATCAGTAATTATAATTTACAAGCAGAGCCATGCTCTGCCATGGCTACACTGAGCAGTTCATTGTGGTGTGGCTCCTGCTCTTTATCAGTCTCATTTCCTTTGGGAAAGTTTTTACAGGTGAGCTTGTATTAATAAACTCTGCTAGACACATGTTTTGGTTGAGAGGCTGTTGAGTTTCAATTCATTTTACATATCCAAAAGAAAAGAACTGCTTTGCTACAATACTGAAGCTCTGGAAAACCTTTTAATTTAGTGGAAAACCAAATATCCAGAATGAGGATACTGAAAGATGTAGAACCCGGCACATGAAAAATGTGCAAGAATGTTTTAATGAGGAATGTGAGTACTCGAATAACCCAGTGAAGGAAATGATGGCTGCTGCCCTCAGTCACTGCATTTATGCACTCAGAAGTGCTGAGGCCTTTCAGGAATTGTGCTCTGGGCAGGAATTTGCAGTGATGAGCTGGCAGCAATATTCCAGCTGCTTCCCAGTGGCACCTGCCTGCTGTCCTGCACGTGTCTGGGACAAAGCACAGGCAGGAGCTTCAGCTGCCTAAATGCTGGTAGCTGTGACATTTCACCATCTTGTACAAGAGGGGGAATAGCTAATAAGGTGTCACTTCTGGCTTTGAAGTACTCAATTTTTTTTCCAAGGAGCATGGTAGCTTGCATAAAAAATGTTTCTTGGATCAAAGGCATGGCTGTCAGTCTTCCTCTGGGATGCTGGGCATGTCTGAGGGAGACAGTGCTTTTAAAAATGCATAATTTCTCGATCTGTTCCTGGTTTTATCATTCCAACCAGATTTCACAGTGGTGAATTCTAGCTGAGCTTACAGCCCCTTGTAGCAATTACACCTCAAGAAAACTGATTTGTGTTATTGTTTCCAATACTGGCTTAATGGTCCCTGTTAATCAAGAAGCATTCAGCAAAAGAGTGACTTGTGAGGGACATCAGGTGTATCAAGACAAACATGAGCTTGCTGCATTATATTTTTTAATAGCAGTGTGCCCCTTTTTAGCAAGATACAACATGCTGTGTCAGTAATAGGTTGATAAATTGTCAATTAAAACTCCACATGCAGTGCAACCCCAACTGTTTATTGTGAAACTTGGTATTTTGCCTTTGTAGACCGATTAGTTTATTGAAGTGTGTTTGCTTAAGCCATTCTCCTATGTGTTAGCAGCACTGTGGAAGGTAATTGGCACATGATATGACTTCAGGATAGGAGTTGGCAGCTCCCCTCTACCTGGAGGAGGAGGAGAAGCTGCTGTGCCCTTCCCTCCTGGCTGCCTCATCCCCCTCCTCATCCCCTCCTCGGGCTGTTGTGGCTCACAGCTCAGGTGCCTTGTGCTGCTTTGTCTTAAAAACCTTTCAGAATTTTTATTTATTGCCCCTCATTTTTATTGGCTTTGTCTTCTGCCATTTTGGTCGGTTCAGTCAGCACTCTGGGCACTGGGACAAATATCAGGCTTCTCAAAATAACTGATGGAAAGTGACCTTGCCCCTCCAGCCCTGCTGTTGGTTTGGCTCCAGCCTCACCACGAGGTGCTCTTCTGGAGGGATCAGGAGCTGAGGGAGCTGATTGACAGCTCCTTGCTGCTCAAAGGGATGATTTTCCTACATTCCCTACACTACTCATTGTTTATTTTCCTTTCTGGTAGCTTGAAGAGTGCCTCAGCCCCTGGATGGGTCAGCTGGCCATAAACAGGGGATGGGGAGCTGGGGGGAAATGGGATCTCCCCATCAGCTCTGGGCTTGCCTCATGTGCCCTGAGAAACCTTACTGGTAATTATTTGGCCTTACTGAAATTATGTTGGTTTTGTTTGATCTGCAGCAGTTTTCTTCTTATGTGCACATTAAATGGATGTTCCATGGGTGCTCTCACTAGGCTTGCATTTTCATTTCCCCTCAGGAAATAGCTGAAGGGTTTTTTCCTCCTCTTTTCCTCATCAGGAGCTTGCAAAAGCAGTCAGCTTAAACTCTTGGTGTGTATAAATAAGGCAGAAGGATGCAGTGAGGAGTTAATATAGTGCAATTAAATGGTGAGGGCCACAACAGAATAAGGATTGAGTTTATTGCACCTGTTTGTTTCACAGAATTGGAAATATGGGGCCTTTGTACATTAGTTAAAGAGTATTTTGCAAGGGGATAGATGGTGGTTTGCTCTCTGGAGCTGGAATAGATGTGGATATTTAAATAATGCTTTATTTGTGGATTATACTTCTGTGCAGAGAAAAAACAAAGTTTAAACTTTATTTTGTGGTAAATTCCTGGTATGTCTAAATTTAAAAGGCTTGATTTTGTGTCCTATGGTGCTGGTATGGTTTTCCATTCAATTGAATCCCTTTGCGTTTCAAAGTCTGTGCTGGTGAGACTTGGGTGCCACAAATTCATTTGTCTGTGGAGTAACTACACCTGTTAGTGCAGTCAGGAGTGTAATTGTACCATTTCTTGTACCTATATTGTTCTGAAAATAGTAATGCAGGCATCTCACAGTAACAAAAATATACTTCCTACAACAGAAAAAAGCCATTTATTCTAGTAAGTAATCAGGGTTTAAATGGTGGCACACACTTCTTATATAGAGGTAGCAAATTTTCTGACCCTTCAAACAAAAAAAGCTCAGCTACATGACAGACCATAGTCCAGACTAGTGCATTATTCTTAGAGAAAATAAATTAATTTAAAAAAGGAAATTGTTTATCATGCTTCTGTATTTGTTCCTGTGGCATTTTTTTTCTGCTGGAGGGTTGTCCTCACAGAAAATGCTGGTTTTTTTTTCTCTCAGCAGACACTTTTAAAATCTTATAGATTTAAATCAGACATTATTGATTGTGTGGTCAATCCAGTGAATCAAAAATCACAAAAAAGCAAACTGCATGGATTCCTGGTGCATTGACAGAGCTGGAAGTTATATACCATCTGCAACAGTGGGGCTTCTATCTCTGGGTATCACAAAAGCCCCAATGTCCCAGAGTCCTGAGTGTGTCACTGGAACTTCAATCTCTGCGTGTCTGGCCATGTGCCATGTTGTTGTGTGATGGTCCATTGGCACTGATAAATCAAATCACATTTCTGTTTGTGGCTGGGACCCCAATGCTTTGAGGACTTCAATTTTGTTACCTTTAACCTATTGAATATTGGTGAAATAAAGACATGCCTGAGAAACCTGAGGTTTGTGTAATATTGTGCATTAACAAATGGTGAAGGTGAGTTTCTGGGAAGGCAAGATAAAGCAAAGCGCCCAGCAGATCCATGGACTTGTAGCATTTTAACCCTTCAGGAATCCTTTGTTTAGCCACAATCAATGTTTTATCCTGAATTTGCAAGGCAGCCAGGTGCTAGTATTGTGAATCAGTTATCATTTGACATGATGTAAGGCCTATTCTTATTTACAGCAAATGTCATTTGGTGTTGTTCCCTTTTTGTGTGTGCTGCAGATGTGCTGGGGGCAGCTCTTTCCGATCCCTCACAGATGTTGCCATTGTCTATTGTGCCCAGGGTGCTGCTGGGGGTGCTTTGCTTGGCTGAAAAAGGAACAGCCTGTCTGTGTTCTCCTGCATGAAGTACAGCTTTGAGACAAAGCACTGCTCCTCCTTTTCCCCTTTTTTTTCCCTTTTTTTTCCCCTTTTTTCCTCTTTTTTCCTCTTTTTTCCTCCTTTTTTCCTCCTTTTTTCCTCCTTTTTTCCTCCTTTTTTCCTCCTTTTTTCCTCCTTTTTTCCTCCTTTTTTCCTCCTTTTTTCCTCTTTTTTCCTCCTTTTTTCCTCCTTTTTTTCCTCCTTTTTTCCTCCTTTTTCCTCATTTTTCCTCCTTTTTCCTCCTTTTCCTCCTTTTTCCTCCTTTTTCCTCCTTTTTTCCTCCTTTTTTCCTCCTTTTTTCCTCCTTTTTTCCTCCTTTTTTCCTCCTTTTTTCCTCCTTTTTCCTCCTTTTTTCCTCCTTTTTTCCTCCTTTTTTCCTCCTTTTTTCCTCCTTTTTTCCTCCTTTTTTTCCTCCTTTTTCCTCCTTTTTTCCTCCTTTTTTCCTCCTTTTTCCTCCTTTTTTCCTCCTTTTTCCTCCTTTTTTCCTCCTTTTTTCCTCCTTTTTTCCTCCTTTTTTCCCTCCTTTTTCCTCCTTTTTTCCTCTTTTTTCCTCCTTTTTTCCTCCTTTTTTCCCTCTTTTTTCCTCCTTTTTTCCCTCCTTTTTTTCTCCTTTTTCTCCTTTTTCCCTCCTTTTTTCTCTTTTTTCCTCCTTTTTTCTCCCTTTTTTCTCCCTTTTTTTTCCTCCCTTTTTTTTCCTACCTTTTTTTCTCCCTTTTTTTCTCCCTTTTTTTCTCCCTTTTTTTCTCCCTTTTTTTTCTCTCCTTTTTTTCTCTCCTTTTTTTCTCTCCCTTTTTTTTTCTCCCTTTTTTTTTCTCCCTTTTTTTTCTCCCTTTTTTCTCTCCCTTTTTTTTTCTTCCTTTTTTTCCCCCTTTTCCCCCCTTTTTTTCCTTTTTGGTTTTCAGGTTTTTTTTTCTTTTTGCTGTTTTTCTTTTTTCTTTGGCAGGATGTGGCCCAGGTTTTTCAGTAACAGAATTTTGCTTCAGGGTTTGTGGGATCTTCCATCTTGAGGCCCCAGATGATGTTCCCATCAGTACCATTGCATTCCTTCCTGTAATAAAACTGAAATGGCATAAACAGTGTATTTACTCCATTTTATATAATAAAAGAAATACCTTGAAGCAAAATGTCATCTTCAGTAATCAAGAATGTAGATTTTCCTTCTTAGTGGTGCTGGCAGTCATTCCTGATTTTTCTAAATTGCTTAGGAGAGGTTCATACAGGAACTTACCTGGATTGGGAGAAAATATTTAATCAGAATGTATGCTAGTGAGCTGTTATTGATTATTTTCTACTAGATATGCTGGTATATAGAGAGAAACTTGTTATGATTGAGTATGCATGTATGTATATCTGATTTACACAGAACCTGGAAGATTTTAGGAATAATCAAAGCTTCAGACTATTGTTAATTTGAAGAAAAAAACAGGCACTGTCTAGAGGCAAATCAAGTTTTGCAAACCTAGACCTTTGGCACACATGAGGACAGTTGTTTAATATCAGTATTCTGTATTTCCATAGGTTTTGTGTTATCCATGTAGTCTTTTAGACTTTGGAGTAGACATAGTTCTGATCCAGAAATTGAGTGTGCAGGGCTGTTTTCTTTGGTTTGATTTACCTTTGTTTGTATATTTGCTGTCATACCAGATTTTATGGTTCCATATATTTTTGTTCTCTCAGCTGTTTTGATTCCTAGTGGATCTGCTTCTGTTTTAATGCCTAATCCAAGGAATTAAGACTGGCAAATTTCTCTTTGTACTGGGAAATATTTTATATATTTGTACATATGTTGTCTGATTGTTAGTTGCACTTTTGATCATAGGTTTTTGGATGAGCCAGCCCTTCTCTGTTACATGGGTATTAGCCCTCATCCAGAATGAACAGGCAGAGTAGTTGTTAAATACTGTTACTATCAGTGCTGATGTACAAACATGAAAGAATCCAGATTTGTTTTCATGGCTCATCTTTATTTGCAGAGTAGTAAACAAAGGAGAAATAAAGAGAACATTTAAAATGTTGCTGTGATGCTTGAGGTGGGGAAATTGTGCTTATTTTCACTCTTTCTAGGAACAAAAAAATCCTGTGTGAAAATACCACAATTTTCCTTAAATATTGTTTTAAATGCCATTGTATTTTTATTGTATTAAATAACAGTCAGTAGTGGTGCTTTTCTTAGCTGTAGGTTTCTGTTCTGCTAGATGTGATGAAGTTTGAGGCATAGAATTCTCTTGTCAAAAGAAAGACCTGTGGGCACTTTTTGATCTCTTTTTATCTCCTGCCTTTGTAATTTCAGTGTTACAGACCCTTCTTTATGAAGGTTGTGAATGAGAGGTTACTACAATGACACACTCTAGAAAATAAATGCAACAGAAGTCCTTATGATGTGTTAAAGAATGGAAATGGCTGGTGGAAGGTCTTGTTTCAGTCTTCCTGCTGATACTTCTATCTGGAAGCAATCTAATTAAAAACTACCTACTTTATGCTTTAAGTTATTTGTAGGTATGGAATTGTGAATGTATGATCTCTGTAACTGCTTACCTGAAATTTCTATTTATGGAAATTTATTTGGATGAAGATCCAAGTTCTTTGGAACTTTAAAGTTTTGCCCATGGGCCAGCCAAATTTATTTGTTTAAATAACAGAAATAACTCAAAAACAGCATTGTATTGGGATTTTCATCACTGATCAAAACTGTTGAGTAAGATGAGGAATAAAGTTTTAGAGTTCCTGGTGGGTGAGCTGGTATTTTAATCAAGGAGCAAAGTGCATTGTGTCAGATAAGATCCTTTAACATGTTCTGGTTAGAGTTGGCTTGTTACTCACCACACAGACACTGCAGGGAGATGGAAATTCAATTTTCAGGGTAATCCCCCTTCTTTGGAATGACAGTGCAGGCTCTGCTCTGCCCTGCCAGCCTCAGCTGTCTTTTGTGTCTAGCAGAAGTAGCACTGTCAGCATTTTAATGGAGGATTTCCTGTTCTCTTCGGGCTAGATGAGAGTTGTAGAAGTATCCTCCATGTAATTCACTTGTAAGAAGGTTTTATTGTTGTTTAAATGTGGGTGTATGTGTTTAGTGACAAAAGCTCCAGTACACTCATTTATTCCAGTTGTACTTTTCCATTTTGTACACAGAAGAGAGTATGTATATGTGTGTGTGTGAAAGTAAATATGTGTCAATATACAGAAGAATAAATGTATTTGGATTCAAGAGCCAGATATTTTTAGGGAAGGAAACCTTCTCCTGTAAGACATGTTTTATCTTTTTGAGAAAGATACACAGGGTGTTGATTTTAATGTTTTCAAGTGCTTTATGTATCCCTGCCTGGTGTCAAATTTTATTTCCCATAAAATGTGTGAGGTTGAGAGTGTATTTGAGGCTGCTGTCTGTAGCCCTGCCTGCTCATGTTTGTGGGTCCTGCACTAAGGTGCACACCTTGGGGTCTGCTTTGCATTTGCAAATTGATAATGGAGTGAATCTGGGTAAAAGCATGTACCTGGGCAGTCCCTGCAGGCCCTGGGACACCAGGAGCTGTGTGTCAAACACCTCATGGGAGAAGGCATTTGGCTTAACAGCGCTAATTGGAATAATTGATCCTTGTAAGTCTTGCCCATATGGGGCATGTGTGCACTTTGTGGCTTTGGATATAATTCATGTACTCGTTAATTTGCTCCTGAAGCATAAGATGATTATTTTAATGTGAGTTCTTTGTTGTGTATCTTGTATTTCAAGAGAAATAGAAATACAAGAATCTAAGTTTGTCATGGCAAGCTCTGGTTCACCTGTCAGGAATCATTTGTTCCATGTATGAATACCTTTGCTGCTCTCTCTTTGCGTGTGTTATGCAGAGCTCAAGTTTCTATTTTTGATGTACTTTCTTTCTCCTCCTTTTCAGGTGAAGCAGGAGCCACAGAAGGAAGACCTTGTGGTTTGCAATCATGCCATTCCCCTTTGGCAAGTCCCACAAGTCTCCTGCAGACATAGTGAAAAACCTGAAGGAGAGCATGGCAGTTCTAGAAAAACAAGACATCTCTGACAAAAAGGCAGAAAAGGTACAGTTGTGATGTTCCACTTGCTAGATGTTCCAGTGGGGGAAAGGGGGAATTTACAGCTCTTGAAACTGAAACAATTAGGAATTATTTGGGTGGTTTATACTGTGATAAAGGGTAATTGATGTACCTTTGAACAGGTGTGTGTGCTGTTGGCTGGTTGGCTTACGCCACTGGCAGCTGATAATGACATTTCAAACGATTTGGCACTGTAGGACATTGCATTCTTTTAATGAACAGCTCACAGCTGTACAGTGTTCTGCTCTTGTGACCACCACAGTGCCTTCACTGCTGCACGAGTAGTTCTGTCTCTGCTTGTCCATGCAAATCTTTACAGAGCAGAGTGTCTCTTACTGAAGCTGAAGAACTTTGTGTCTTCATGGATAGAGGATCTATTTTGGCTTTCCTGCCTCTTCTTCAGGCCACAGTAAGATGTGAGAAGTTCTGTGCTGGTGCACTTTCCTTTACATGGGTGTCTTGTACCTGTCCCCAGTCATTTCCTTCTCAGCTGGCACTCTGGCTTTTACAGCTTTACAGGAACTGACCTCACAGTTCAGCCTGAGTGCAGCTTCATCCCACCTGGTGAATTGTGTGGCTGAGGTTGAGATGAGCACCCTCCTTGGAGCCTCTCCCAGCATTATTTAACTATTGTGTGCCATTCTTGGCATCCCCTGAGTCCCATATTGGAGTTAGTCACAATCTTTTCATGTTCACCTGTATTTTTAAGCAGAGTGTGGCCAGCTCTTCTACATTCAGTTTCACCTAGATTTGGCACTGTTACTTCTAAGGGTCTTGATTAAATTGCCATTTATTTCTGTTATTCTTAAATAATTAGCATCTTCTACCCCTTTGCCACCATGTGGTGTGTTCCAGGTGTCTTACAGGGTACCACAGTAGTTTCCTCTGATGCTTTTTCTCTCCTATTGTAGAGAAAAATGTTACATTTTGTTCTGCAGGCTTGTGTGAAGGCTGGAAGGTTTTCATTTGCTGCTGCTCTTCTTTTGTCTCTAAAAGAGCCTTCTGTCAGGAGAGGAAGGATAGGTGCATTCTGATGAGGCTTGGCACTGCCTCCTTTATCTTGGGCTCATTATTAGTTCCTGGAGATGTGGCCTGGTCTTAAAATCTGTGTTATTCTGTGTTCTCTTTCTGCTGGGACCCCTCATGGGGAGCAGAGCAGCTCATCCCATGGTGTGTGTCCTGCAGCACGTGCCTGTGCTCCTGATACTGCTGCTGGAGGTTGCTGTTACCTTTTCTTCTTGCTGGCCTTTGGTGCCACACCTCCATCTTTTTGAAAGCCCTCATTTCTGTGAGGCTGCTGCTCTGACAAGAAGTAATAAAGCCTGTGGAATGGTTTTTCCTGTGTCAGACAGAGGGTAATACGTTGTGCCTGCAGGAGAACAAAGGGCAGCCCACATTGACTGGGTTAAGTGTGAGGAGGGTTAAATCCTGACAGCCAGGGCAATGAGCCTGGGCATGGTGCTGCTGTTCCCCATCATCCTTGCTGTTCACAAAGGAGCTGGTGAGCCCCAGCACCCCCACCACCAGTGTCCACATCTCCATGCAGAGGTTCATCAGGAAGTGTTTGTTCCTTGGCAAGCCAAGACTTCAGCAAGGTGACTCTGGTTGTGACTCTTTCTCCATCAAACCAGCAAAACTCAGGAGGTTTGCTGGTTTGAAGGAGAAAGTTCTGCAATGTGTTATGGACCAGCATCAGATGTTTGAGGGCACAGCTCTGTGAGCAGACACCCTGAATTTGTGCCCTCTTCCTGTCCAGTCTGTAGAAATGACTGGAGTGAACTTGGAGTTAAAGGACAGTGGCCTTTATTAGAAAAGAACAAACATTTCTTTATGCCCATATCTCAGTATTTAGGCATCTTTTTCATTATCCCTTTTATTATGATGATCCTTTCTGCCATGTAACTTTTTGGCCTCCTTTGGAGAAGAATTCTGTGCTGGTGGCAGGGTAGTAGAACAGAAATAGAAAAACTCACTCTACATGAAGCACAAAAATTGCTGCCTGGTACTAAAAGAGGAGAGGGATGCAAAAGTTGTTCTTGTTTTTATGACTTCACTTTTTTAGTGATGGGATATGTATAAGATACAGTGTGTCTCAGTAATTTTGTCATTGTAGCTGTTTGATCCAGGGTTGTGCTTTTGCAGCCTGTCACATATCATTGGTGCAATTTCAGTGCTGGGTCAGCATGCTAAATACTCAGTATTGGTTATAAAAATACCCATTTGGGTTAAAGGATTAACTTCTTTTCTTACACACTTTCATTTCTTATAATACAGAGTTTGCTACTATGTGGAGAATGCTCTTTAACAATTTTGTTGCACAATTGGAAATACAGATTTGTAAGAAAATTAGACAAATAATTTTCCCTGGAATTATGTAATTATGCTTGAACAAAATTCCTCATTTTTTTCAGTGCTTAGGCTGAAATTTAAAACCATTAATGTTTTTTGAGTGGAAGCAAAAACATCAAAGGAGGTAATAAAGATGTTTAAATCTTGGACAGTGTGTGTTCCTGTCCATTCTTTATAATCAAAATAGAAGATATTCTTCAAAGTAAAAGAGGTAAAACAATAGTAATGTCTTGTTCAATTATGAAACATTTTGCCCTGTAACACTGGAAAATTTGTTTTCTAATCAAAAATCTGAAATTCAAGTGTATCCTAGTTACATGTTAATCTAGCTTTTGAGCTTAGTGAAGACTGGAGAAAAATTAACCAGGTAGTTCTCCAGGCCATTTGAAATGTCTTTTAATCATGTGGTGCTCGTTTAGGAGCTGGGCTGTGGCTCACTTGTCCCACCTCCCTCTGTGCCACAGCTCTGGTGCTTGCTGCTGCACTGCTGTGCTTAGCACAGAGGTCCTGGCTTGCTGTCTGTCAGTATTTGGGAAGGGGAATGAGATGTCAAGTGCTTTAGAACTGAAAAGTGTTCATCATTGATGCTCTTTGTTCTCCATTGCCTGTGCTCTCTCAGAAAGGGGCCTAAAGGGAAGGGAAACCTCCTTTCCCATCAGCAGGACTTACCCTTGATCTACTCCATTAGTCTTTATTCACATCTCTTCCTCCTCTTTGGCTGATGGCAGCATTTTTCTCATACTCCACTTCCCTTGGTGTGTGGCACACATTTACTGTGCTGCAGGTAAATATTTACTCATGCAATCAGGTTGTTCTTCACTACCCTGTGACCTTGGCTTGCCCTGGCCCACAGCTCCCTTTGCTGGAGCCTTGCTGTGATCTGCTGTGGTTGTTCTCTCTCCTGGATGTCACAGCTGTGTGGTGGCAGCACCATGAGCTGCTTGGCTCAGCTGTGCCAGGCTGATGCTGTGCCATGCTGCCAGAGGTCAGATTTCATTCAGGGAGTTCATGGTGTCATTCACAAAGCAGGAAAATCCTGGATTTGTTACGCATGTGTGTACAATTAATCTGTGCTTGAAAGAAGGCTAAAGGTTAAGTCATGTGCCTGGCCTCCAATGTGGGGCTGGGACTCAGGGGGTAAAGCTGAGCCTGCTTTAGGCAGGTGACACAACATGCTTCTCTTCTAATTGAACTTTTCTGTGCTGTCTCCAAGCTAAATGTTCACTGGAAAATCATACAATAATTTTTGGCCTTTAGATGTGCTACTGCACTGATGTAGTTAATAATACATTTATTGAAATAATGATTTTTAGTTGTGATAGATACTGCTTTCCACTCCTAAAATTATTCACCCAATACAGGTTCAAAGCTATATCTGGTTTATCTTTTTATGGATGTTTTCATTAATAGTGCAGTTTCTGTAACTGCATTATCCATGGGTAGGTAGAGAACCCCCAGGCACTGAGGTTCCGTGGGTCTGGAGACTGCCAAGCTCTCTGGAAATATTTCAGGACTGGCCATGTGTTCTTTATCTTTTTCTGCTGTTCACAAAGCCCCAATAATCCAGCTGTACAACTCTGACTAGAGTCTTTGGGGTTTGCACTGCTTACCATTTCAGGAAATGCTCAATTTTAGGGCATTTCACTGATCTTTCCAGAGACTGCAATAAACCATAGCTATAAAGACATGCAGCTATTCTGGTGTAACAGTCATATGTGTGACTTCATGGTGTCTGCTTTTATTTTTGAATAGTATCTTCCTGTCCTTCATAAACATAGAGAAGTAAATACTTTCTTTATTCTCCTTGCTTTACATTTCACTTTTATAGTTTGGCTAGTCCTCAGGTGGAACTCAGGAGGCCATCAGGGTGCTGGAGGCAGGGCCACCTCAGTCCTGCCAAGCATCACTCCAGCTTCATTTCTGGGAATCTTCTGGAAACTGAGGTTTTCTGGAAGTATTATAACAGTGACCAATGTCTGTCAATGCACTACACTTCATAAAATATAACGTCCATGTAGTGCCTCTACTCTAAAATTCAACATCAAAAGGACTAGAAATAAACTCAGACAAACTTGTAGAACCTCCTTACTCTTGTACATTCCATGAACTCTCAGACATATTCCAAATACAAGATGTGCAGACCTATTTTTGCCATTTCAGATGCAGAATGGAATTTAGATAGTTACACTGAAAAATAGAATGCTACATTAAATATTGGTGTGAAGAGCCAAGTAAAAAACCACTAAAAACAAACACAATCAAGAAACAGAAGAAAAGCTTGGCTAGCATTACTTGCAAGATTTTCTAAGATACTGAGATGTAAATTGCCTAATGCACTGATCTCTTTTAAGAGGAGAAAAAACTCTAGACAGAAAGATCAAGATACACAATGAGGTTCATCCAAAAACTCATGCTCAAAAGTGGAACTAACAATCAGACAACATATCTACAAATATATAAAATATACCCAGTACAATATATGACCAGGGTTATTTTATATATACAGAATACCCACACTCTCTATATATTTTATAGAGAGTATAAGTATATATTCTATATATGTATATATAAAACAGTTTATATTTTATATGTTAAAATTTTTATTTTTTAAGTATTAACATCTGTATTTATATGCTCTCAACATTGATTAGGAACAACGTGAATTTTAGAGAAAAATTTCATGGCAAGTCATATTTGAAATTTATTGGTGCCAGAAATTCAATACCATCTGAGGAGAAGCCACACTATACAAGTGAAATGTAAAGCAAGGAAAAGAAAGAAAGAATTTATTTCTCTATGTTTACGAAGGTTAGGAAGATGCTAATCAGATATAGCTCTGAACCTGTACTGGGTGAATAATTTCAGTAGTGTAAAGCAGTACCTGCCAGGCTGAGCTGTGCTGCTTCTGAGGGATGTGGTTTGGCAGCCTTGAGCTTTAGGGTCTTTCCCAGCCTCAGTGACTCAGTGGTTTGTGTCTCTAAGTGCTGCTTCCCACTAAAGCTCTGTGCCATGCCAGTTCCAGTGAAGCACGTGCAGGTGGTCCTGGCATGTCGGTTTCTCGGCTGTTTAGGTGACCTGGAAAGGCCCGGGGTGGCCTTGGGCAGCCCGCACTTCAAAGGACGAGGAGAGACTTCTGATCTTTTCTCGGTCTCCAGTGTTTATTAATTGTTTATCTAAAAGATTTTCTCTTGGCCCGACAGAGGTCTGCACAGCAGCCAGCCATGAGCACACTGAGAGCCCCCGGGGCAGTCACCTATCTTTATACTCAAAATTACATATACAATATTTATCATTTTTCCCCAATACCTTTTACCCTTATTAACCAGTGCACTTTTAGTAATAACCAATCCCAAGGTGCCAACATCACCACAGAAGATGGAGGCCAAGAAGAAGAAGAAGAAGGACAGGACACGCCCCAATTCCTCCATCTTACTTCTTTAGACCCCCCTGTACAGAAATCCTAAACCCTGTGTCTTACACTCTAATTAACTTATCCCTTCACCATTTACCCCAGTGAAATCCTCCCATCCCCATACAGGTGTTGTCTCCCGTGCAGGATCAAAGTCCAGCCACCAGACACTTCTGGCAACATTCCAGGACCTCCGAGCCCCCCAAGGGTGGTCTCGGTCACTCTGCACATCAGTCCTGAGGGGCTGAGATCCCACACTGGCAGCTGTGAGGAGCACTGGAGTCCTCCTGTCTCTACTGAAGTTCTCAAACTGCATGTTCATGTTGGGCTAGAGGCTTTTTGGTGTTATAAACCCTCAGTGTTTGGACACACTGCATTATTTTCTGCCTGGTTTGCTAGCATTTCCATTGCTGGTGTCTGTCTTGGGCTGGTGCTGAGGGAGAGCCCTCAAGTGCAGTTGTTGAAATTTGGGGTTGGGTTGTCCTCTTCCTTGGGGTTTTGGTTGGACGCATTCTCCATTCTCCTTGATGACAGGCATGCCCTCGATACTGCCATGGTTTCAGCTGAAATAGGAGTTCCTTGAGCTGCCTTTCTTCCTCTTTCATTTGCTTTCTACATTAGTGTGCAGGGACAGACTTGGCTTCCTCTTCCCTTAGTAGCCATCCATCAAAGATATCTCTTCATATCTTCATGTCTGACAGATGTTCCTGTTCTTCTACAAAAGAGCTGTTTCCTCTGAATTCCAGAGAACAATTGTGTGGTGTAATCCTGCTCCAGCCTGGGGAGCTGGTGTTCCCATTTCACCTCTTGAGGAGCTGCTGTGAATCAAAGTGCTCTTACTGAGCACCTGCTTCTTGCTGTCTGACCAGCAGTGCACAGAAAATCCCTTGGGATTTCAATTGAGGAGGAGACAACTGAGACTAGGAACTGAAGTAGCAGGGAGTGGAAAGTTGTGGAGGAGCTAAAAATGATACAGAGCCTCCTTAAAGGTCATGGAATCCTTGCTTGCATACCTAGCAAAGCTGGAATGGCTTTAGCTCGAATAGTGCATGGGTCATGCTGATCCTAAGCCTCTCTGGATAAAAAGCACAAATGAGAAATCTCTTTACACACTCTTTATAAGACTGGCAGTGTCCAGGAAGTGGTAATTTTTTCACTTTATTAATTTTCTGTAAGCTGTCAATCATGAATACTTTACATTCAAGTGTATGCATACTTTGTTGGCAGGTTCATCTAATTACTAAAAATCAGTGCACTTACAAACCATTCAGACTTTTTAGGCATGTGAAGAACCATTATAATTAAACCAGCTATTTATGATGATCATTTTCAGCATTGTGCCCCCAAGCTCAGTAAATAAATATATATTCAAAGGAGTAGTTCTTTTTTGGTGCAATACAACTGTGTTTTAAGATTTAGAAGTGGGTATTTAGAAGTATTCTTGTTGATTTATATATATATTTTTAAGTTTTACTTGTGAGATAACTGTGTTTCCACTGCTAAATGCTGCTCCAGCTCATCCTGGCAGCTTAGGAATTCCTCACAAGTGACAGGTCAGACCTGTCTGGCTTCTGTAAAGTGGGCTCCAAGCAGGGAAGGGTTTTAGACCTTTGATTGTGTCCTTTTGAGTGTATCACTTTCTGGGTCTGTTGGCCAAGTTGTTCTTGTGTGCTGAGATAACCTGAAAGTTAAAGTTGGTTCTCCTTGAGGTTTTGTTTGTTGGAAAACTTCACCCACAGTAACTGGAATGGGAACCTAGTATTTGACAAAACCTGATGTGTGCAAAATCCACAGGAGGAATCAGCTTGGTGTCTCTGAGCAGTTCCCTAGGCACAGGCAGGAGGCTCCAGGTCATGTTTTCCAGTCTGATCCTACACAACTGTTTTGCAGAATGGAAATTTTGTCAGGTTCTTTTCATCCTGTTGCTGTTCTTTAGGGGATTTTTGAATGGGAAGTTAAAAGGCAGTCACAAGGAAGAGATTTTTACCTTTGGTAACTAAATTGTGTATGTCTTGCCTCTGCTTTGTATTGTTTGGTTTTTTTTTTTTTTTTTTAATACCAGTCTCATAACAGTCTTATGTGCAGAAAGAATATCTATTGTTTTTTTACCAGATTGTCATTTCCTGATTATTCCTCCCCCCCAATGGAAGTTTGCAGATGTTAAGAATAAAGGAGTGTGCAGTCAGAAAGACAATTGGCATTGTTCTCTAACTGTATTGTTTTCCCATTTTCTTTAGGCGACAGAGGAGGTCTCAAAAAACCTTGTTGCCATGAAAGAAATCTTGTATGGCACAAATGAGAAGGAACCCCAAACAGAAGCTGTGGCACAGCTTGCTCAGGAGCTGTACAACAGTGGTCTTCTTAGTACCCTAGTAGCTGACTTGCAGCTCATTGATTTTGAGGTAAGAAAGGAGGGTTTGACATTTTTTACATTCTGTATGTTAAAATAAACACATCTGAATTCTTATCACTTTAATGATTTAGATGTTTCAGTCTTCAGCTTTTAGTTTGTGGTTATGACACATCCATTAGAAAGAGACTGACCAACTATGGAATGTAAAATGTGTGAATTTAGACATATAAACACAGATCTGAAGCAGATAAACCTCTAATGTGGTGGTACAGTTCTGTTAAAATCATGGAATAATTCTGAATTGTTGTTTACACAGAAGGGTTAATCTCTTAGTAGTAACCCTGTGGTGCTATGTTCATCTTGCTACATCAAATTAGTAGGAAAAGTAATAGAATTATTGTAACATTTATAACAAGCTTAAATACATAATTTAAAGCTGTTAGTTTTATTAATAGTCCTTTATTTCTCTCTTTTTTAGAAACAAGTGATGCAACCTTTTTGGTTTCCTTGTCTTTTTTTCTGCTTATTAAAAAAAAAACCTCAAGTTTTTGTTGATCAATTCAAAATAGCAATACTCATATTTAAAGGTATCTCTCCACAAGCCTCTGTGGCTTTTGTCACCACATCACATGGAATAATTTAGCACCATGGAGAAAAATCCTATTTAGGTATGAGATGTTGCAGTGCAATTGGATTTTTCTCTTTTCCCTGAGGTCTCACAAGAGGCGTGTGGTTGTCTAGGAAAGGAGCCAAATCCATGCATCTCACCCCACAGCCTCAACCATAAAGATCATCCCACTTCAGATTGCTTAAAAATGGGATTGTTCATAAACAAGTAGCTCACAATGCAAACAGAACAGTTTAAAGTCCTATTGTAATTTGACATTCCAAAAACAATGGCTTTCTTCCCTGTTCTTTCTTCTCTCCCCTCCACCCCACCCATAACTCCCTCTGATTTGTGTTTAATTATAATACAGTGGTATTTTTTTCCCTACCCACACAAATGTTTATACCATACATAAAACATTCAGGTTGTTAAATAAGCAAGGAAAGCTGAGAGGGAATGCTGAACTGGGCTGGCCTTTAATTGCTGAAGAAAGAAAATCCTGAAACGTCATCTGGATTCTGCTGACCTCTAGATTGGTATCAGCCTGGTGTTTACTCAGCCCAGTTATTAGCAAAGGAAACCTTCATTATCTGCTGCTAATGAAGAATGAGAACCATTTGCACAGGCTTGCTCTCATTAAGGAGAGCTGTGCTTTTCATTAAGGGGACATGGAAGGGTTGGGAGTTGTTTCCTGCCTGTTCTGCTGCTCTGTTTCAGGAGGATGTGATGGTTCCCCTCGGAGGCAGGAGGAGTCATTGATGCTTTCTAGGCTGGACCACATCTGCTTTTTATGGCTGGCAGCTGGCAGAGTGTCCAGCTATTGTTGGTACCTAGAATTCATGTCAACACACCTGTGCTCCAGATGTGCTCCAGCTTCCCAGCTGTTACAAAGCCAGCCAGATGTTGCCTTTGATATCCCACATGTCTGTGTGGGTTTACTGCATTTGAAACAATTTTTCCATTACTGATGGAAATACAGATTCGGTTTTCTGGTGGTTTTTAAACTTGAAGAGTGGGTCTGGAATTTTTTCTTTCTGGTTTCCCACCACAGCTGCATGTTATTCAGTGACAAACTAAGCTCTTTTCCCCTTTCAGTCTCACTTCTGAAGAAGGTTTCCTTGTAGAACAGCTTATTAATAGACAGGGACTGGTCATTGTGACTCTTTAACTGTCTCAGATGTACTATGGTGAGAACAACCCATAGAAAAGTAAGAAATAAAAGCTAGAAAAATAACAAAATTGGATGTTTTAATGAAGAGAACTGTAACTGTGCAGCTCTTGCCTTGTGCCCAGGCCTGTTTAAAGTGTTGCCCTTCCCTGGAAGCTTGCTTTCCAGTAAAGCAGTCAACACAACCAATCCTAACACTTACCAGGTATCTCCTTGCTGGTTTGCACTGAGAGAGATGGTATCCCTGGTGAAACTGGGTTTCTTGTCCTGTTGTTTTGGGATTTTTTAAATGAAGAATTAAAAAAACCCACCCAAAACAAAACTGCCTTTTGCCTCGGGGAGCTGAATCCTTCTGCTGGGAAGACAATACAAGCACAGTGTCCCTCTCACCTCTGGCTGTGGTGACTGTTGGCCTTGTTGGGCCACGAGGTCACTTGGCAAGGCACAAGAGAGTGACACAACCTGGCTGTGGGGTTGCAGTGTGCACAGGCAGCTCAGGGATGGTGAGAAGGAAATGCTGTTCTTGCTGGGGACTGCAGGCACACGCTGCGAGCAGCCGCGCTGCTGAATGGGAGTTGATGATTATATTATGTGGAGTTTGAGTAAAGCAATTCCTGCAAACACTGCTCTACTCATGTCAGAACAAAGAGTTCTGGTGTTGCTTTGGGCTGCCTTTCAATGGAATTGTAATTGAGAAAACAAGGGTTTACAAACAATCTCTTATATCCTGAAAACAACACTCCAGCAAAACTGTCCGTGGTAATTTGCAAACATGCCATTTGTAAAGCTCCACTCCTCCTACGTTTTCATAAACATTTCATTTTTTCCTGCAGTCTTTTTTGCACTGATTAGAAAACTGAAAGAATTTTAAATAATTGATGATGTTTTTAAATTTCTTGCTAGTTAAATAAACCCTGCATTTTACTCAAAAGCTTCCTGGTGTTACTCGGGAGATTTACAGCACCGATAGAGCTTCTCAAGAAACATTAAATACATCTAGGTTTGGTGTAGAGCATTCAGGGAACCTGTAGGTGGAGTTGCTTAACAGGCCTTTATTTGCAGGTCCAAGCTTAGTACAAGCTGGCCTGGTCTTTTTCTGGAATAGATCTGATAACATAATCCTGAAGGTGTCTTTGTGCAGTCCAGAATAAACAGTTAACTGCAGAAAGCTGGCTTTTAAACGGTGCATTTGAATGACAGTGGAAGCTGTTTATGTTTATAATCACCTTTTTGTTAGATGTCTGCCAGTTTGTCTCTTCAGCTGTGGTCCTACAGAAGAAATAAACAGGAGATGTGTATTTATTCAACAAAGAACATTTCCAGTTCCTTTTACACTGTCTGGTGCTGTGCTTGTGAATTTTTGTGTGTATCATTTGTACTGAATTCCAGCATCCTGGCCTTATTTATACTGCTTTTGTGCACTGAAAAATGTGAGACTTGCATTTTAGGTCAGTGGATGATTTCTGTGTATATTATTCATCCATTTCTTTATTCCACTTTCATAAGTTGCAGTTCTAAGCTGGATGTTGCAGTTGGAAATGCTCTGCACACTCTTAATGGTGGCATTGTGTGTCCCTAAACAAGGGGAGAGGATAATGGAATATTGAAGAAATACACTTCCAGGCAAGAGCACAGTTAAAAACTGTTCTGCTGTTAGCAAAATCAAATATCAAATAAGCCCAGGAGATTGATGCTCCATAGAAATACCTGCTGAGACATCAGCTCTGAATGTAAATTCCCCATGATCAGCCTGCAACGTGGTGTCATGTTTTGAGTGCTTTGGCATATTTGAAATGGGCATAAAGGAAGAGAATCTGGTCAGGATCAGAGTGTGGAGGCTGCCTGAACTGCAGAACCCCCCAGTACAGCTGCATGAGGTGATGATAATGTTTCATTGTTCACTTGCCTGTGGACTTCCATATTTTGTGTTTAACTGCTGATGTTTTTGACAGGGCAAGAAAGATGTTGCTCAAATTTTCAACAACATTCTCAGAAGACA
The DNA here is from genome assembly GCF_035770615.1 of Melospiza melodia melodia. Lineage (NCBI taxonomy): Eukaryota > Metazoa > Chordata > Aves > Passeriformes > Passerellidae > Melospiza > Melospiza melodia. Next base: position 5,490,525 of record NC_086205.1, on the reverse strand, counting down.
AATTGGTACAAGAACTCCCACAGTTGAATACATCTGCACTCAACAGAATATCTTATTCATGCTATTAAAAGGGTAAGTGCACTGTGAACCATAAATATGCTTTTACATGGAGTAAGGGCTTTGTAAATGCACAGAGAAGCAGTGAGTTCTGACATGTTTGCTCTTCCTTTGCAATATGCTTCATTTTATTTTCTTTTTCCTTGGTTTTGCGGTCTGTAATTCCCCTAAGTAAAGGAAAAGTTAAGAAGTAGAACCCCAGCCATCTACTTTTGCATGAAAAATACTCTTACTGGGCTAGTAAGATATTTTCCTTTCAGTATACTATTTGAGCCTTTTTAAATTTAAACTACTATTTAAGCCTTTTCTCTTGTGAACTTACTCATCAACAGTTGAAGGCTGTTCTTTTTCCTTTTACCCACAATAATTTCCAGTTTGCTGGCCTTAGACTTCTTATTCATAGTGATTTGTATTGCTGTATTGACACAAACAGACCACCACAAACCTGACCAAAAAAGAATGATTTGTGGTATATTGTGTCAGACAATTGTTTCTTCCTCTCTTCTTGTAATATCTGCAGTGCTGGATATTGGAGGGTCCTGCCATACTGAGTACCTGTAGAGCTGCAGCTCCCAAACATGAAAGCAGAAAATAAATTGCTTGCATTTCTAGTAACATTAATTAAGAAAGTTCCGAAAATTGCGATTTCACTGTGTTATTTTGGGACAGACGAGCTCATCAAACATTAATAAATTTAAAAATACTGCTATTTATAAATCTGGCTGCAGCTTCTGGGTAAGCTTGCTGTAGTTGAGGAGTACTTATTCCACTTACTGGGATAACTCAAGGGTGTATGAAAGGGCCACTCATCTCAGTGGGGTATGCCTGTTGCTAGCATTACTTGCCTGTAATGTCATTTAAATGTCAGAGGGACTAAAGAAAATATTAGTTGTGGCATAATGCAAGAGAAATTATTGATTCAGTGCATCTTCAAACTAATTTACAAAAGGGAAAGCTTGAGGTGCAGAGAGACAAAACTACTTTTTCAGCATGTTCTCATTGGTAAGTGGTTGAATGGGGGCTGCAACACATTGGTGCTCACTTTTAGTCTGTGTTGTCACACTTCAGAGAGCTTTACCCTCCCAGGGGTTATTGAAACTCATATTGATGAGTCAGGATGTTTGAAATGGGCATTTAGCAGCTTACATGTTACATCTGATATCCAACTGAGACAAATTTATGTGAATTTAAACTGTGGCATGAATTGCAAAAAGCTCAGTAGATTTCAAATCTCCATGACAGGTTGAATGGAGAGTATTGCAGGATTTAATGCAAATTATTTCAATTTTTTTTTTTGGTAGGGTAATATAGTTAATGCTTAGTATGCACAATGATACTTTTCTCCTGAAATTGTGGAGAATTTCAATTAGAATTTCAATCACTCTGGAGTATGAGGCAGGAAGGCCTGTGAGAGGCTGTGACTGCTCCAGAAGCTGGAACCCCATGATGTGCTGAAAAATGGTTTAATGGAAGAGGAGATCTGAATTTATGTCCAGTATTGCTAACCCCTCATGCTCATATGGAAGGTTTTATGTAAATTGCTGTCATGTTTAAGCAAGCAGCTTTCAAGGCAGAACATTTGCTGCTTTTCCAGATGTCTGCAATCCCACAGTATGGAACAAGAGAGCAAAGAAAGTATTTTTATTCAGTCTTGTTTCCCCATTTGTGAAAATCCTTTTAATTGGCTGTAATTGTAACTGGTAGCTATTTCATCAGTGTTTAGTAGAAATATTTAAAAATAGAGTTTAATGCAGAAATAAGAACCTCTAATTTTGATGGGTTTATTTATTGATGGTATTGAAGGCTGTAATTAGCAGTGCGGTGCTGCAGTGCTAACTTGTGCAAGTTTATAAACTCACAAAGAATCTCTTGGCTTTTGGGAACAGGTACGAATCTCCAGAAATTGCTCTCAACTGTGGGATAATGCTCAGAGAATGCATCAGGCATGAGCCACTAGCCAAAATCATCTTGTGGTCAGAGCAGTTCTACGACTTCTTCCGATACGTGGAGATGTCCACGTTCGACATCGCGTCCGACGCCTTCGCCACCTTCAAGGTAATTCCTCAAACCTGGGAGCTGCAGCTTCTCTGCTTCTCTGCCCTGGGCACCCTCTGCTGTGGGTGCTGCTCTTGGAAAACAAGCCTTGGCAGAGGAGAGGAGCCGTGGGTGTGATGGGGATGGGTGAGCTGGACACTGTTCTTCCTCATGTCTCAGAATGCAGTACAGTACATTTGCTCCCCAAAATCCTGTTCTGAGTAAGCTGTATCATGCATTACCTGAATGCAGGTGTGTAAATACACACAGTACATTTGCTCCCCAAAATCTTGTTCTGGAGAGTGAGCTGTATCATGCATTACCTCAGTGCAGGTGTGTAAATACATACAGTACATTTGCTCCCCAAAATCCTGTTCTGAATAAGCTGTATCATGCATTACCTGAATGCAGGTGTGTAAATACACACAGTACATTTGCTCCCCTAAATCCTGTTCTGGAGAGTAAGCTGTATCATGCATTACCTGAATGCAGGTGTGTAAATACATACAGTACATTTGCTCCCCAAAATCTTGTTCTGGAGAGTAAGCTGTATCATGCATTACCTGAATGCAAGTGTGTAAATACATACAGTACATTTGCTCCCCAAAATCCTGTTCTGAGTAAGCTGTATCATGCATTACCTGAATGCAGGTGTGCTCTTTAAATCTGTGTTTTCAGCTCCTCCTGAGGGTATCTGATGCTGTTGCTTTGTCTAGGGAAATTTTCTGTGGCCCAAATTTTGTGTCCCCTAAAGCAATCAGTTATGGGGACAATAAGCATCATATTAATCAGTATTAAATGGTAGATCTTAATCTCTGTTGTGTGTAGTTGTGTGCATAGTAAATACACACAGTACATTTGCTCCCCAAAATCCTGTTCTGGAGAGTGAGCTGTATCATGCATTACCTGAATGCAGGTGTGTAAATACACACAGTACATTTGCTCCCCAAAATCCTGTTCTGAGTAAGCTGTATCATGCATTACCTGAATGCAGGTGTGTGAATATACACAGTACATTTGCTCCCCTAAATCCTGTTCTGGAGAGTAAGCTGTATCATGCATTACCTGAATGCAGGTGTGCTCTTTAAATCTGTGTTTTCAGCTCCTCCTGAGGATATCTGATGCTGTTGCTTTGTCTGGGGAAATTTTCTGTAGTCCAATTTTTGTGTCCCTAAAACAATTAGTTATGGGGACAATAAGCATAATATTAATCAGTATTAAATGGTGGGTCTTAATCTCTATTGTGTGTAGTTGTGTGCATAGTAAATACATACAGTACATTTGCTCCCCAAAATCCTGTTCTGAGTAAGCTGTATCATGCATTACCTGAATGCAGGTGTGCTCTTTAAATCTGTGTTTTCAGCTCCTCCTGAGGGTATCTGATGCTGTTGCTTTGTCTAGGGAAATTTTCTGTGGCCCAAATTTTGTGTCCCCTAAAGCAATCAGTTATGGGGACAATAAGCATAATATTAATCAGTATTAAATGGTAGATCTTAATCTCTGTTGTGTGTAGTTGTGTGCATAGTAAATACACACAGTACATTTGCTCCCCAAAATCCTGTTCTGGAGAGTGAGCTGTATCATGCATTACCTGAATGCAGGTGTGTAAATACATACAGTACATTTGCTCCCGAAAATCCTGTTCTGAGTAAGCTGTATCATGCATTACCTGAATGCAGGTGTGTAAATATACACAGTACATTTGCTCCCCTAAATCCTGTTCTGGAGAGTAAGCTGTATCATGCATTACCTGAATGCAGGTGTGCTCTTTAAATCTGTGTTTTCAGCTCCTCTTGAGGTTATCTGATGCTGTTGTTTTGTCTGGGGAAATTTTCTGTAGTCCAATTTTTGTGTCCCCTAAAACAATTAGTTATGGGGACAATGAGCATGATATTTATCAAGATTAAATGGTGGGTCTTAACCTCAGTTGTGTGTAGTTGTGCACAGAGTGGAGCCTTGATCCACAAATAGCACCCTTCAGTGATAATTTCACAGTCTGTTTCTCTGTGAATTAAATTAACTCATCACAGATCTTTGCTAAGGGATGCCAAGATCCTGAGCAGTGCCCAGGTATTGGATTCATGTCCTAATACAGCGTGTTTAATGAAATAGCAGAGTTTTGGATTGAATGTCTTACATGTGTGAGAATGTTTTTGTACTGTTGAAATATTTTTAGTGACAGTGCTGGGTTTGTGCTTTCTTACAGGATTTGCTTACAAGACACAAGTTGTTAAGTGCAGAATTTTTGGAACAACATTACGATAGGGTGAGCAGACGCCTTCTCATATTTAGAGCTCTCTAGTTCTGTGTATCTTATTTGAAGAAATTGGTTTTTTCCCTTGTTTAGTTCTGGTTTTGGGGATTTTCACACAATATTAAATCAGCTGTACTTGGGGTTCAGTTTCCCTCCCCCAAAGCCAAAACAAGGAATGTTGGAGAGTTTCATTTATCCTGACATTTTCAGCTATATGACTTCCATCCTTTTGCCTTTCAACAGATTATTCAGAACCAGTTCCACAAAGATATTTAAGTGTTTAAATCGTATTCTGATTAAAACTCCCAGACTTACAAGCAATTAAAAAAAAAAAAAAAAAGTACCAAAACCAAGACCAACAAACTTGGGATCACATTGATTTTTAAAGGTTTGTCTCCAGGCATGTTCACTAATTCACAAAAATCTCCTCTGAGTGACTCAGCTTTAAACAGGAGACAAAAATTATTATTCCCTTTTTGACTACTTGCTTTAGCCCTGAAATATCTACTGAATAACGCTTCAGGCACTGTTTGGGAACCAATTAAGAGGCTTTGAGAAATTAGATGTGCAGAGTTGATACTTAGCTCACCTCTTCATCTACTTTGAAGCAAAGTTCTTCTTGCTATGTAATAATGTCTAAAACTTTAAGAGATTTTGATGAATGCATTTCTAAAACAAGTCACAGTGAAACTGTATTTTAGACTACTCATGAATAGTAAAACTTGACAATATTAAAAAAACTTAAAGAGTGTGCAAAGTAAATGTTTATTTCAGTCCTCCCTGACTCAGTGATGTCCTCACGTTTTGACACACTGAATGGCAACTCCAGTTGGTCCCTTGGGCATTTGTAAAAACCCTGCACAGATTGAAAAATCAGTTTGCTCTGGTGAGTGCAAGGCATCAGAGTCTTCCACTGAAGGTGGTTCTGTGGGAGCCAGCCTGGCTTCTCCTGCAGAGGGAGCCCGTGCTGTGCTTTCCAGGGAGTCCTGGGAGCTGGGAGCTTATGGAATTCACAGGGAACGCCGACCAGGGCAGGAGAATGATGCATCTGACTCCACTGATAGCAGGAGGCTAATTAATTATTTTATTACACTATGTTACATGACATCTAAACTGAATCTGCCAAGTGTGGTGGTGTTTGAGGGTCCCCAGGATGAGGGAAGAGATGAGAATCTTGACTCCATGTTCCATATTATTCTATTCTATTCTATTCTATTCTATTCTATTCTATTCTATTCTATTCTATTCTATTCTATTCTATTCTATTCTATTCTATTCTATTCTATTCTATTCTATTCTATTCTATTCTATTCTATTCTATTCTATTCTAAAACTATACTAAAGAAAGAGAAGAAAGGAGACATCAGAAGGCTGAAAAAGAATGAATCATAAAAACTTGTGACTGTTCAGAGCCTTGACACAGCTGGACCATGAGTGGTCATCAAGTAAAAACAATCCACATGAGACCAATCAAAGATGCACCTGCCACATTCCACAGCAGCAGATTATATTATATTATATTATATTATATTATATTATATTATATTATATTATATTATATTATATTATATTATATTATATTATATTATATTATATTATATTATATTATATTATATTATATTATATTATATTATATTATATTATATTATATTATATTATATTAATTTTATTTATATCTATTCTATTCTGTCTATTCTATAATATTTATATATAATATAATGTAATTATAATTATATTATAATTATATTATGATTATATTTTAATATAATACATAATAACGACATATTATCTATTTTAACTTTAAACCATATTCAATGTTTAACTTTGTATCTCCTTTAAAAGCCTAAGTAGTGACAGTGTAGTTACAGGAACCCACTGAAATTTCAGATTCTGTTTGGTTTTGTTAGGGATTTGCATCTTCTCCACTTTGTTGCAATAATTTGGAAGAAGATGCTTGTGACACTTGTAAAAGTGCTAATCCTTCTCTGTATTCTGTGTTTAGTTCTTCAGTGAATATGAGAAGTTACTTCATTCAGAAAATTACGTGACAAAGAGACAGTCACTTAAGGTAAGGCAATTTTATTTTCTTCTGAAATGCAAAGAGATTCCCTTTATTTTCAAGGTGAGTTAACTTTATTTGAAATGGCTTCTGTAACAGCCTTGAACAGTATTTATTTTAACTCTTCAGACATTTTAATTCTTGAGATCAGCTAATTTTTTTAGTCGAGTTGTTATATATCTCAGTGTCCAGCACAGGCCAAAGTAATTTCTCTCCCTATGAAAAAATGGCTCCTCAAATGTCTTTATTTTTATTGATTTTTTTTTCCTTCAACAAGTCTGGTTACATTTAAATAATTTAACAAAGATTCACATGATGTGCCTAAACCAATATTGATCGTGCATTCAAGTAGGTAAAAAATAGTGAATATAAATGTAATGCAGAGCTTGCAGCAAAGGTGATCCTTGTGGGCAAAATCCTTTTAAACCCTTTAGGTAGCAAAAGAACAGTCAATATTTCACTTGATATACTAACCTGTTTTATTGGGTTTGGGTTTTTTTTTTTTAAATGCATTCTTTCTATGCTGAATAGCTTCTGTATAAGTGGAAAAAATAATGAAGTCATGGGGGAAATAAATGAAAGACTTCTCTTTGCAATTCATAACAAGGGGGAACTGTGATTTTTCACTTTCTGAGGAAAAGGAGAAACTGTGTAGTTGAAATAAGGGGAAAATGTGCACCTGCACATGGAAATTTAGATCACTTAGTTGTGTTACTGCTTTATCTGCTGACCACTGGTGCTGCATTCCCAGAGCCCCACACCACTTGAGGGGCTCTGAAAGCATTTATACATCCAAATTAATTCTTCTGTTAGTAATTTTTTCATTTTTCATTCTTTTCTGCCTTCAGCTTCTCGGTGAATTGTTACTGGACAGACACAACTTCACAATTATGACAAAGTACATCAGTAAACCTGAAAATCTCAAACTAATGATGAACCTTCTACGAGACAAGAGTCGTAACATTCAGTTTGAGGCCTTCCATGTGTTCAAGGTATGTTACAAAAGCAGGAAACAGAAGCAATCTGACCAGAAGTTGTTTAATTGAGTAAACTGCTTAGCTGAGCCTAAATGGAGCTGACCTTAATGTCTGCTCAGTGATTAAATAAAGGGAGCACTGATGTTTGCTTGATTATGATCCATCTTTACAAATTGATACCTTGGATATCTTTTGAAAACCATTTAGGAACCACTTAGGGACTTCCATGGGGTTGTCAGAGTAACATCTCTCAGAAACTTCTGGAATTGAATGCATTGAGATAAGGAGGAATGCATGATTCCATATAAAATCATGGGGCTCAAAAGTGATTTTATCACACTGCATGATGTCTGAAAGAGAGCAGTATTTCAGTCAGGTCACCTGGATGGTAATTTGAACATTATGCCAGATGGCTTCTGACTTTGCTAAGAGTTATAGCTGGAGGTCTAAAACTTTGCAGTGAAGTGTGAGATTCCCATCAGATCATCCATGCACATGATATGAAACCATGCATTTGCCATAGAATTTAACCATAAAGTGCCTTCAGTGGTTTCTGCAGAGGCTGTTGAGGCTGGTCCCCTCACACAGACTAGATTTACTTTGGTACTGATGTTCAGCTTATGCTCTGATTTAAAAAAAAAAGTAATTTTATTAAAAAACTTGAAGTATTTTGGTGGGATACCGAAATAATTAAAACATAATTTTAATTTATCATCATCAGTATTTTGGTAGATAATTTCTTTTTTAACTTAACCTTTTGTTTCTCGCTGTTGTGCTCAATGCCTTTTATTTTCTTGCAGGTGTTTGTAGCCAATCCTAACAAGACACAGCCTATATTAGACATCCTTCTAAAGAACCAGACCAAACTTATTGAGTTCCTCAGCAAGTTTCAGAATGACAGGACCGAGGACGAACAATTTAATGATGAGAAGACCTATTTAGTTAAACAGATCAGGGATTTGAAGAGACCAGCACAGCAAGAAGCTTAAAACTCCAATAAACCTTTAAAATATTAAACCCAAATTCAGCATTTGCTGTTAGATATTCAGCATCAGGCACTCTTATCGATTCATGAGGAACATTACTGCTAATCTGCTGTTCAGTGAACGGTTTTTGTTTTTTCTCTTTTCATTTTTAGTCCAAGTTGAGAAACATAGCTGCTGCTTTCTTGCACAATGTGGACTTTCTTGATATTTGTGTCATTTCAGAATTCAAAGACACTGCTTGTTTTAGGAGTCCTGAAAAGAAAGATTCTAGGTTCGTGAAAGCAAACATATAGATACTAGTTTGGTCTAGGAGAGAAGGTATTCATGTAGTTAAGTAACAGGTTGCATGCTTGCAAATCTGAATAAATCTGTATGTTTGCACTTACCTTGTTTGAGATAATGAGCACAACGTGACCTGTGCATACCTGGCACCATAGTATAAGATTATATGCCTTGATTTAAAACAAAAAAAAATGTGCAGTGCTTTATTTGTAATCAAAGGGGAAATGTATCTAAGATGTGAGCTTATTGGGATAAACAGTTGTCTTGCAAATAAACTGATATTGAAACTTAGCAACTTTTAAAAGAGTGAAATCTCAAGGTTCATACGGAAAATGTATATATGCCTTTCACTGCTTTATAGAATTTTTTTTTGGACATGATTTGATTTTTCTGAGACTTGACTTGTAAACTTGGAAATATGTTCTAAGGGGTTTTGTTAATTTTACTTTAAAGGTATTTCAGACAGTAGACCTAGCAGTGACATTTTGCATTTCATTTCAACAATGCTTGCTGGTTTCTTTTGTATATAACTCCTAGGCTGCTCATTTCTTTAAAATATGATTTAATTTGTACAGCAGAGGAATGTTATTGTATTAGTCTGTAACTATTACCTAATATTGAGTTTTGCAAAATGAATGCTCATATGTAATTGAATACTTCAGATCACATGGAAATGCTGATTTAACAATCTTAAGTACTGCAGCATTTAAAAGGAAACAAACACCCAAACCCAAACAAATTCTTTGTATTCACATGTCTAATGGGGTGCCATCAACTAGGGTAGGCTGAACCAGAGAACTGGAACCCTTTCTGCTCTGTTCTTACCAGATAATATTGGCCTTATTTAATTACACTTGCATTGTGCTCACCAGCTCTGCAAATGGCAAGGATTATGCTAAATTAATATTGATTCCTCTGACTTCTGGGGAGCCTGCAGTGCGTCATTTCTGACAGTAAATAACTCAGTACAATAGTTGTGTGAGTGATTTCATTCCCTCCAACCTCAAGAAGCAATTCCATAGGTGTCCTAGGATAACAAAATGATCTCCTTTTTGTTGATTTTGTTCTTTGTTGCTGCAAACTATCAGTATTTATAAAAACAAAAAAACCCAACTGATTTTGCACCATGTTTTTGTTACTGTGACCATACAAAAGGAATCTACTAAATATAGCTAAATGATGTTATTAAAATTGTATCTATCCATCATATAGTAACGCTGAGATCACAACCAAGCAAAAACTCGTGGACTGGGGGCTGGAAGTTCCAATTCTGCATGACTGAATGATTGTGAATGCTACAGAAAATGTTTCTTGCTTCCTGTCCTCTTCCCATTTGAAATATTTCACAATCAGTGACGTTTGAGCTGATTTGAAAGCCTTCACAAGGAAAATCCCAGAGCTCCAGAAAATTGAGTGTTTTCACTCGGTTGGTTAAAACTGCTCTTAACATTAAAATTGGTCTTTTAAAGGTTCTGAACATGTCCTTTGCAAACAGAATCATTTTGCTTACAGGAAGGAAAATAGCTGACTCTTCCCAGAGATGCCAGGCAGAGCTGGCAGGAGGTGGTGTTGTAGCTCAGTACTAACTGTCTGTTATATTTTGGTTTATCATAGCTGAGTGGAGGAAACATTATTTGCCAAGTTACTCACCATAACATGTAAGGCTTCCTCTTTAGAAAGATGTAGATGTGCTAAAGATTTCTATGTGTAAAGAAGTGAAAACATTTGGACTGGGATAGAGGTTTCTCTATATTGGGCCTTGGAATCAATGGCTATGGTGACTTTTTTAATATGTGGAAACATTTGAATGTTGGCTTTCGAAAAGAAGTTGTATTTAAATTAAAGCTCCTTCGATGTGCTGTTCATATTAAAAAACTTGTTCTGGAAGTGGTTTCTTATCTGCTTGAAGGCTTAAGGGTATTACTAAAACATATTTAAATGCAAGCTTTTTTTTTTGGTTTTGTTTTGGTTTCTTTTTTTTTTTTTTTTTTTTATAATAATAAGAGATGTATACAATTGTAATTCTATTTCCGTGGTAGCATTTCATTTCTCCTGAGGAAAATGTTTCATACCCAAAAAATCTGGCTGGCCCCATAATTTAAATTAAAATAAAATTTTGAAGAAAAATGTGTGTTCTTTACTGTATTACTGAAGAGGATCAGTTTCTTGTGGATGTGTATCAGGTCTCCCTTATTGCCTTAGAGTGGCTCAGCTATCTTCCTTTCAAATACAAAATCATTTTAAGTCATGAGAAACTCTGGCTTGCACAAACATTTTTAAAGAATTAAGACAAAGTGCTATATTAAAGATGCAATCAATTTTGATTTATTGTTGGTAGCCTCCCTTGCCTTGTTGTGTTATTGCTGATTCTATTTCTTTTTGGCAAGGGCAAAGAGGAGATGCTGTTTCCTGTGTCCTGGCTGGAGACAGGCCCTGATAAGGTTGGTTGATAAATTTTTGGCCCTTCACTTTTCTCTGATTTTCAGGAGCTGAGTCTGTAATTGGTCACTGGGGTCTCCTCTGGAGCTGCTGTCACAGGTAATGTGTCTGCCCCAGCTAATGCAGTGAAGCAAACATCAGCAGTGTTGTGTTTTAAACAGCATTCAGGAGCTTTTGGTGCAGCTTCTGCAGGTGGTTTTGTTCAGCAACATTCCTGAACAAGAAGTTGCCCTTCAGGAACATAATTAACTTTGCAGACAGAAATAGTTGGTCTTTGGTAGCCCCCAAAGACCAAATTATGAGGGATGTTAAAATTAGGGCTCATTTGTGTCCTTTTTTGTCTAGGGGCATTATTAGTTGTTTTGTAACTAGGTTGATAAATCATAGTTGGAGGGTTGAGAGTCAGTAATTCATCGATTGTCTAGAGACCACACCTGTTTGAGCCTCTAGAAAATGTTGGCATTTCTCTCCTCACAGACAGGAAGATCCCGGATTGCAGGGGGTTGGGGTAATTAGTACAGGTAATCAGACAAATGGCAAATTTGAATTGAGTGGACAAGTCAGGCACTTGATGAGGTGTTTGAAACGGCCCTGGTGGGAGGAAGCACATGAAATGCAAGGAGGTGTTTTCCTGACTGGTTCAAATTTGCTTTCCCCACAGAGCTGATGAGGACCTGCCCTCTGAGCTGGCACCTCCAGGCCCCTGAGCAGGAGCTGTGGGATCACCCTGGGACAAAGCTGCTGTCAGTGAGTCTCTCTCTGTTATTCTGAGTCATTCCCTGCAGGCAACTTCATCAGCTTTCCTTCTGCTTCTTCCCCTTTTCCCCCTTGCCTGGCTGCTGTTGAATTATTTCCCTGTCTGTGCTGCTTTTCTCCCCATGGCTGTTCACTCTCTGGGTGCAGTGCCTTTATTTTCTGTCACCTTTGTGGTTATTTCTGATCCATCTGCATTCCCTTCCCCAAAGGTTTTGGCCATTGTCAGGCAGTTATAAGTGCTGTTTATTTTAGCTTTCCAGCACATTGCAATTCAAGGTGATGGTTAGTATCATAATGAGGAAAACATTACCTGTTACCTCCTTAAATCATTGCCTAGCTTAATCTGAGGACACTGAACTTGTGAAGAGTTGTTTCTGGCATATATCATCTACATTTATAAGTATATTTATAAGTTGTTTCTGGCATATATCATCTATATTTACAAGTGTACCAGGGCAGATCCAGTTCAAATCCCACAGAGGCAGGTCAAAACATCCCAAAAATCACAACCTGGAAAAAAGCTGAAAGGAGAGAGCAGTGGTGTGCATCAATGTATTGCATTCTTTGAAGGGAATTGGCTGTTTCAGGAGAGAATGATGGAAAGGGACACTACCTGCAGGAGCATGGAGAGACAGGACAAAGGGGAATAGCTTTAAACTGAAAGAGGGCAGGTTTGGATTAGATAGGAGGAATTTTTTTTATTGTAAGGGTGGTGAGGCAGTGGTACAGGTTGCCCAGAGAAGTTGTGGATGCCCCATCCCTGGATGGAGCCCTGAGCAACCTGAGCTAATGGAAGGAGTCCCTGCCCACGTGGGGGGCTGGAGTGAGAGGATTTTAAAGTCCCTTCCAGCCCAGACCATTCTATGGGCCTGTGTTCTGCTCCTGTTCCTGTTGATGCACCTCTCTTTAAAAAATGCCACCACAAAAGCCCAAGTTACACAGCCAGCTTAGAGTTTGGTGAGTGTATTGTATTCACAACAAAAAATAAAGGCAAGCTCTTTTTTAGAGGGCTCTTGTTGGAGATTCTGATTTACACAAGTAAGGATATTTTGTTTCCTTGCTCAGAAACGCCTTGGCCAGAGCTGACACCCTCATTTTCCATAAGAGACCCTTAAGGCTGAAGGTTTTCCATTGCAGGAGGGTTTTGCAGCTGTGCTGTGGTGGGATGTGTAATTCCAGAGTGCAGGAAAAGGAGGGTGTCCCATGGCTGGAGGTGACAGCACTGGGTGCCACTGGCCTCAGTGTTCCTAATGCTGGCAGCACTGCAGAATTTACCAGGAGGGCATGTTTGGAATGAGGGAAGATAAAAACAGTGTGCGGTAATAGAAAGATACAATTTAGATATGTTTCAGTGGCATATGTTTAGAAAAAAAGAAATTATTGCAGTCTATTCTCCTTGCCTGAAATTAAATCATCAGTAGGTGGTTTTCCACTTCTTCCCTTGCAAATTCCTTGTGCTGAGCTGTCATGGAGGATCCCATTAAGAGTTCTTCTTTCCTCTTTGGGAATGTCCCTCACATGCCACCAAGGAGAAACTCAGGGTGATAAAAATGTGAGTGTTGCTTAACATGGTTCTAAAATTCAAAGATGTTGAACTGATTTTAATATGCTTAGTGTTATTCAGAGACTAGGTTTGCATTTATTTGAGCATAAAACAAGCATAAAAGCTGTATAGGTTTTTTAGATCTGTTTTAAGAATGATTGTATATTGCAATATTAATAAATAAGCTTTTGTAACTATAATTCAGGGCATCTAAATAAGGCATGCAGTGTTGAACAGTTTAAACAACTGAGATATGAGCCAGCCAAGCTCTTGGCCTCAGGTCTTTAACAGCATCTCCAGATTGTATGGAATTATAAGAAAAAGTGACAGTTTGAGAATTCAGACTGTAATTCAGGTTTGTGGGCATCCAACAGATTGAGAAATACAGTCTGGAGAGAGTACAAGGAGCAGAGGTTCACCTGGCTGTAAAACTTCAGATTGCAGCTGCTGAATTTCCTCACCTTCCATCTCTGGAATTACAGAGTGCTGGGTTGTGCCAGCTAATACCCAAATGATGTGGAAACAGCATTTAAGGATTTACAATAATTCTCCTTTCCTAAAACACACTTTTCCCTAGCAATTGTGTCTTGAATTGGGAGAGCAGTCCCACAAACCCAGTATGGGCAGAGCAGAGTTTTCCTGTTTCTGCAGGGGGGAAATCCTTTTGGCTGAGGTTGGTGGTGCTGCACATGCTGCAGGTTGGAGGAACCCTTACAACACACAGAGCTGCAGGTGAGAGCTGATCTTGGCTGTAAATCATCCCAGAGGGATGTCCTAGAAGGACAAAAAGCAGAGATAAAGCAAACATAGCAGGGATAGTTACAGACCTATGGAAGAGTGTAAGATGAGTTCACTGGAACTTGTCAATAGCTTGAAAATATCTATTATTCAATAGATATAAATTTAAAAAGTGATTTTTGTTGCAATCCTAGGTTCAAGGCCATCAGAATGCAATATGTGGAATATGCTGCACACTGTACAGGCAGGCTTGGAATTTTGGCTTCAATTTATCTAATTTAAAAACCCAGGTGCTTGACAAGGACCGAAGTGTGAAAAAGCTTTGATGGGCAGATGCTGAAAGTGTTCTTGATTCTTGGTGTTACTTGGGAAGCAGGAACCCAGCTTGCACATTAAAAAATGAAAATGTTAAAATACTACACAAGTCATTCCTTACTGCTGCTTTGCAATTTTAAAAGGTTTTTCCATTTATGTCTTTGATACAAAAGTAACCTGAAAGCTAACATTGGGATAATTTAAATTTTTGCAGAAAAAAGAGAGCATTTAAGAGAGCATTAAGTTATGAGTTATTTCTTTTAGCTGAATGTTTCTTCTAATTAATGCTTCTTCTGACAGCCTTGATGGTGTAAATTATGTGACTTGACTGTGCATGGCAGCTTGGTAATTAGTAACACATAACTGTGCACATTTGGTGTCATGTTTGTGGGGTGCTCTGGTCTAAGGTTTATATGGGAAAATTCATGGCTACAGTGAGTTACTGTCAATTTTAGACATCCCAGTTTCCAAAACAAAGTCTTGTTTTACTAATAAAGGTGTGTAGAACCACGGAGTTGATAATGTTTGATGTTTTTTCACCATGAGCAGCAGACTCAAGTCTGGTTTTGACAAACACCTGTCAGGCAGGCAGGTGAGAGCCCAGGTGCCCCATTGCTGTGTTTGGCTGTGGGTTTGCTCATTGCCACCAGCTCTGGAGGCTCTGCAGCTCCCAGGAGGAGGAGGCTGAGCTCCAGCTGCAGTCTGACCTGATGGCTCATGCCACAGATCAGCTCAAACCTGCAGGACACAGAGCCTGGAGCAGGACAGGGCACTGAAGCACAGGCTGAGGAAAGATGCAGCAGCTTTGTGTTACCTGTGTGTGCTCATCCTTGTGGGATCTCAGCACCTCAGGATGAGGGTGCAGAGCAACCAAGACCACCCTTGGGGGGCTCGGGAGTCCTGGAATGTTGCCAGAAGTGTCTGGTGGCTGGACTTTGATCCTACACAGGAGATAACACCTGTATGAGGATGGGAGGATTTCACTGGGGTGAATAGTGAAGGGATAAGTTAGTTAGAGTATAATACACAGGGTTTAGGATTTCTGTACAGGGGGGTCTAGAGAAGTAAGATGGAGGAATTGGGGCGTGTCCTGTCCTTCTTCTTCTTCTTCTTGGCCTCCATCTTCTGTGGTGATGGTGGCACTTTGGGATTGGTCTTTACTAAAAGTGCACCGGTTAATAAGAGTAGAAGGTATTGGAGAAAAATCATAAATATTGTACACGTAACTTTAGGTATAAAGATAAGTGACCGCCCTGGAGGTTGGGGAGTGTGCCCATGGCTGACTTGCTGTGCAGACCTCTGTCGGGCTGAAAGAAAATCTTTTAGATAAACAATTAATAAACACTGAGACCGAAACAAGATCAGAAGTCTCTCCTCGTCCTTTGAAGCGCTGGGCTGTCCAAGGCCACTCTGGGCCTTTCCAAGTCTTTGAAACAGCCGAGAAACCGAGCAAGTGGCATCCCTGAGCTATCTCCGGACATAAATCAGCCGGGAAGAGAAACCGACAACCAGCAAACATAAATCAACCATAAAACAGAAGAGAAGGAGAAAAATGGGATCCGACACATCCTCATCAGCTGTTTCTGCTCTGGGGATGTAGGATGGTTTAAATCTTCTTTAGCTCTTTCGATGCTCCCACTCCTTGCTTCTCGACTTCCAAGTCCATAAAGAATATTTTATGCACTTCTGTTTTCTAATAGTTAATCTCTCTCTTACTGAGTCTGATTCTGCACTTAGAAAATCCCAATCCTCTTGGCAAATCACACCTTTCACTCTTGCCCTTCCCTTCTGATTTCTGCCAGTTGTCTTTTCAGCTCATTTTTCAAGGGGCTCTTTGTATTTTTGAGGAACTGTTCTGTAATTGCCTGTAAGAAGTGCAGTCATTTGTCTGACCATTTTTATTCTGGGTGCAAGGAGTTTATCATCCATTATCATTGCTGCAGGTAACATGATGTGCTATAGGAAATTCTGCTTGTATGTGATCAGGAAATAGAGTGAGAGGAGATCCCAGGTGCTGCCCCTGTGGGGCTCAGCCCTGTCTGGCCCATGGGGATGAGGAGAGGGCTGGGAGCAGCAGTTTGACCAAGGGACCCTTTACTTGGAGAGGTTTGGTGTGTGGTTGGTGCCCAGGCACTGCTGGTGCTGTCCACACCCCCACAGAGCTGTGTGGGGCACTCAGTGCCTGCAGCTGATAACAGATTGATAAGGCAGTGTTTCAGTGCTTTAGGAACTCTGCTTGCTGCCCTGTTTGTAGGAACACTCAGCCCTGGGTTTCTGGGGACAGGGATGGGCTCTGTCAGTGACATTCGCAGCCTGTCCTGTCCCTTCTGGGCTGTAGGGGGTGGCTGTGACAGTGTCCCTGATGCCAGGCCAGCTGGCAGGGTCACACAGTGGCAGTGCCACCCTGTGACAGAGATCACATCACCGATACTCTTCCTTCAGTCCATCAGTTCCAACCCTTTCTGTCACCAGCAGTGCCAGTGTCACAGTGACCTCTGTCCCCATGGCCCTGTTCAGACTGACCCCTGCAGCTCCTATGCAGCTCCAGTGCGTCAGCCAGGCCCTGCAGTGCTGCCTGCCTGATTGATCAGCACTCTCAGGGACAGAAAAGGCAAATCCAGCAGAGTTTGAGTTGCCACAACAGAGGACAAAGGAGCTCCAAGAGTTCCCCAAACTGTGGCTCCACAAGGGCTGTGCTCAGAACTGACCTGCTCCTCCCCTGGAGAGCTCTGGGGGTGACAGCTGTGTCACTGTCACCTGCTGCTTGCTAGGAGCTGGTTTTGTGCCACCTCTCAGCCTTTCCCTCTGGCACAGCTCAGAGCTGGCTGAAGGCTGCTGGAAATAAATGCTGCCCAAAAGCTCTGCTTCCTTCAGGTCCTTGCTGGAACTGCTGAACTGCTGGACCTGTGTGCTCTGCAGGGTCACATTCATGGTGCAGGAGGTTCTGCTTTATTTGAAGGGGAGTGAAGAAAGAAGTTCATAGACCAGGGAACAAAAGTCCAGTGACAGACAGAAGATATTAATTGGAATGTCCTTGTCTTGCTGTGTGGCCTTTCACTTGTGGAGAAGGTGAGTGAGAAGGTCCCTACCCAGACAGTACAGGTAGCTCTGATCTGAGGTTCTCCACACTTCAGAGAAGGCTCCAAAGGGGGCAGTTTTCCATCTCTTTTTGTCCCTAGAGCAGCAAAGTCACAGAGCCAGATCTGGATCATGCAGTGCTTGTCCATGGTGACTGCAGTTTCGGGTTTGGGATCTGTTTCCTTGGTGTTTATCTGCACATTGTGGCCTGAGCCAGAGCTCACTGAAATAGGAAAAGAAGATTACTGCTGGCTTGACAATCTGGGCAGTCCAGATCTCACAGCATTCCTGGTGGGCACTGGGAGGGCACAGGAGGGGCCTCCTTTTAGACAAGTGTGAGATGTTGTGTGGTTTTGTTTTTAAACAAAAAGAAACAAATGAAAACCAAGCTTTGGCAGCATTTTCAGCTGTAGGAGAAACTTCTGCTGAAGGGGCAAAGGACTGGAGGGCATCAATGGATCTGTCTCCCATCCAGGTTCCTGGTGGGAACAGCATGGAGTGCACAGGAGTGATGGGCACTGTCTGTGTCCCTGTGTGGGCTGAGGGAGCCAGGCAGGGAGGGCACAGCTCCAGTGATGCCAGTGTGGAGCTGCTAAGGGGCAGCAGCAGCAGCTTGGCACTGAGGAGTGTCACACATAACTTTTATGAAAAATCCTTTCCTTAGGAATTTTCCTCCTGAGAAGCTGGGAGGCCTCAGGAACAAAATGTAAACAATGGTTATCTGCTGCTGTGGAATGCAACAGGTGCATCTGGGATTGGTCTCATGTGGTTGTTTCTAATTAATGGCCAATCACAGACAGCTGGCTCACACTCTCTGTCTGAGGCACAAGCTTTTGTTATTCAATCTATTCATAGCTAACCTTCTGATGAAACCTTTTCTTCTATTCTTTTAGTATGGTTTTAATATAATATATACATAAAATAATAAATCAAGCCTTCTGAAACATGGAGTCAGATCCTGTTCTCTTCCCTCATCCTCAGACCCCTGTGAACACCGTCACAGAGGAGTGGCACCTGGGATATGAGGGGTGAGGAAGAGGATGGGAGCTGGGAGGGAACAGGGATGGAGGAGTGGAGGAAGTGGTTCCAGCAGAGAAGGAAGGGTGTGGGGGTGGAAATGCTCAGAAAGCACCTGGGGGTTACTGGAAGTGCCTCCTCCCTCACTGCAGAGCCTGTGTGGGTCTGTGTCTCACTGCTGGAGATGCTGCATGGGGCTCTGTAACCCTGCTGTGTCACTGGGGCATTGTCACCCCTGCCCTGCCCTGCCCTGCAGGCACCTGTGACACTCATGGTGTCAGAAATCAGCAGCCACTCGGGGCCATCTGAAAACTGCACTCACAGCCCCCTCTTTGTCTGAGGCTGGGCTCTGCCTGGACTTGTCTGCACCAGAAGATATCCAGAATTCACATGGATCACCTGGGGCATTGAGTGCTTCTGTTAGTCCAGGCCAATTCAAAATGAAATACTATCTTTTGATCCTCTTTGCAAACAAACCTTTTCAATTTTTTTTTTTTTTTTTTTTTTTTTTTTTTTTTTTTTTTTGGCAGAAACAACCTTTTTTTTTTTTTCCCTCATGGAAAATTCCTGTTTTCTCAGAAACAGAAAATCTCCCCTATGGAAAATTTCCAATGAGCTCCAATTCTAAACCTTGATGCCAGCAAACATCTAGCAGGCATTAGCAGAGGGTGACTCAGGGTGTAATGTATCATTTAATTCTGACTAGGGCAACATAGCCACAGGAATTGGAGAACACAAGCAGGCTCTCAGCATCCCTAACTCAATATTCACTAGGCAATCCACCAAAACCACATATGCAGAGCAGGGAAAAAGTGTTACAATAACACTTCAGTATTGAAAGCTCACATCTACCCTGAGAAAGAAACTGGGAAAATGTCATGAGATGCACCGTCTCTGTTTCCTCTTGCTGACTTCAAAATCCAACATGTTTGTGTTACAAGAAGATGCTTTTATTTTGTGTTTTTATGTTTTTAGCAGATAGTTTCACCACCCAAGGGTCTGAGAGGTTTCCTGCTCCTACAAGCAGTAAAGAAAATAATCTGTGGCATTTTGTAGGTACAACAGACTTGGAGTTTGTTCTGTTGTTGCACAAGAAATAATCTCCAGTCCTTGTCCAACAACTCTGCTGTTGCTTTCCTACCCAGAAAAGAGACCAGCTGGCTCAGAAAGTATTTTTCCCTTCAGCAGGAAAGGGGTGTGGGATACAAGTCTGTTTGAAAAGGTAACTTGGACCCTATTCACCATGACACAAAGGCAATGAAAAGGTGCTTTATTTATCACTATTTATCACTAATTTCAAGTTGAGTATGAAGGGCAGGTTTCTTTTGCTCAAACATAGCTGTGAATTTTTGGGGGCACATAATTTATATTTTTTAAAGTGAAACCATTAGTAACTTAATGATGTTCATTTTTTACTATTCTAAAAGTATTTGTTGCAGCTGAACTAAATTTCGTTTGGTTTTTGAATCTTCAAATTTGTTGACTTTTATCTGCAACCTTAAGAATTCTGTGCAAGATGGGCACAAACCAAATGTCCTTACCAATGTACTTGATCCTGACTTGTGCATGTCTTTGATGCTGTTTGCCTCAGAGCCTTCTATTCAAGGCAAGACTTGAATTTTTAATGTAAAAAAGAAGCAGGAACAAAAAAAATTCCTTTTAGAATAAGAGAGAACTACTGAAAAACCTCTTTCATGTCCTCTATGCATTATAAAAAGGGAAGACAGTAATCCAAAGGTTCTTTGCCCCCTGCCTTTGAAGGTCTCCTTTCATGATCTCTTCAAGCAGTTCTCTCCTGGTTTTTTGGGTTTTCTCTAGTGTGAGCCTTCCCCCCACAGAAACAGATGAATAACATTTCTGTTGTTTGTCATTATAGAAAAGATGAAGTTTTTCATTCCTGCCTCTCAGGTGCCATCTTGAGCTGCTCTTTGCACTTTGCAGCAACAGACAAAATCCTGCTGCCTTCTCCTGCCACACTCTTGGCTTTGGGAGTGATAAAAGTGAAAATCAAAATGGGATTACAGCATTTAGGACCCATTTAGTTTCTCAGGGGCATGGAGCTGGAAAGAACTGAGCCTTCCAGTGCTCCTGCAGGAAAGACCAGTGAGATGTTTCATGAGGAAGTTTTCTTTCTGCACAGCTGAGCATGCTTGCAACCTCATCATGGCAAGGGTTCCACCTGAGCAGCTGCTGGCAGTTCTGCAGAGTTCACCTAGCCTGTTATCTTTTCTAAATATATAAATGTAACTAGGATTTGAGAAAGAAAAAAGGTAAAAAGTAATGGGAAGTTAAGTCATGCAGGATGATACACAAGGTCGGAGTGTTCCTTGTTTATCTTGTATCTCTACACCGAGTGCACTATTGCACAATGTCACAAGGGCTGGATATTTTCTTCAGTGTAGTGATGCATTTTAATTAAATTCACTGCTTAAAGTGCAGTTATTCATTAAAGGTACCCAGTTGTCCTGAAAGGCATCCTGACCTTGGATACCCAGTCCTCTGAAGAGGACTGCTAAGGATATGAACTAAACAAACATTTTAAATATAATTCACAGACAAAAACCACAGAGAGCTTCTCGAGCAGTTGACTGCATCCATGTGTTCTGTTCACCTTGCTAGTCCCTGTGCAAGTTTCCAGGTCACACTGTTCCCCATCTGACATCAGCAAATCAAGGCAGGTGTGTCCCCCTCTGACAGAGCCTGGATTTGGCTCAAGTATTGAGGCTGAGCCCCAGCCTCTGCAGGGCACTCCTGGATCACCTCTGCAGGGAGTTTTCATGAGGGAAGCAAGCAGATACAAAAGCCCTGCAAAATTCAAGCTGCATCTGTCAACAACAAAGAATGTACAGTTCTCAGCTAACAATAAAACATTTATTCGTTTCCATTCTCCTACCTTTTTTTTTGTTTTCTACTGCTCAAGTAGAGCCTCTCTGTTGAGGTTGAATCTTTCAGGCCCCAGTAGATGTCTTCCCTGGAACACAGAGGCCCTGTTTTTCCCTAGAATCTTCTGCCCTTGTCTAGCCTCAGTGTAAAATATCCTTTGCTGCAGAAATGCATTTCTTACTTCTCTCATCTGCCCAATGTTCCTTTCTTTCTGAAATTTTTTTCTTTTATCTTCTCAGATCCAGCACTGTGACTTTGATCTTGTTTTCTTTTGCTGGTGTTATCCCATCATCAGTCAGTGAGAGACAGAGAAGAAGACTGGCTTTATCAGGAAGACAGTTATTCTTTTGTTCTCCAGGATTACAAAGGCCTTGGCTTCTAATGGTCTTTACTCAACCTGAGCATAGATCAGCAGGTAAAGGACACCACTGTCTTTGCTGAGCACAAGGAACAGGGGGCAGTGAAAGATGGGCAAAAGACAACAAGGAATTAGGTTTCAAACAAATAAATTTGATTGAAGAAGTTTCCCCACCTCCTGAATTGTCAATGAAGCTGTAACAGCTCCGTCTGCTTTGACAATTTAAACTGCAGCCCCAAATCTGAGTGGGTTTCAATGAGGGCGAAGGCTTGCAAAGGTAGGACATGTTTTTTGGCTCTGCCAAGATAATGTGATCTCCTGGTGCCTAGGAGGTGGTGATCAAAGAAAGGCTGTGTGGGGGGATTGCAAGTGTCTGCTGGCAAAAGGAAGTGAGGGATGTGTAAAGGTCAGAGTGCTCTGTTGATAAGGGGATGCACTGAAAGGGCACAGGAACCACAGAGGGCTTCCTGTGTCATTACAGCAGGTGCTGTATGAAGCTGAGAGAATAGCTGAACAAAGCAAACCACAAGGATGGCAGGATATTTAAAGCAAAATGGGAAATAATGAGTCATCCCTATTTATCAAAGTGCAGGAAAAGAGAT
Source organism: Melospiza melodia melodia (assembly GCF_035770615.1). Taxonomy (NCBI): domain Eukaryota; kingdom Metazoa; phylum Chordata; class Aves; order Passeriformes; family Passerellidae; genus Melospiza; species Melospiza melodia. Next base: position 5,468,147 of record NC_086205.1, on the reverse strand, counting down.
TTCTGTCTCGGGTAATTTCTCGATGGGATATAAAGGCAGCCTTTAACAAAAGGGGGGAAAAAAATCTTCATTCCATTTAATTTCCTTTAGCCCAAGCAACCAAAATCCCTTTAGACTACAGAAGCTACCTGTTATGTAACATTGTTAGGAAAAAAAGTCAGTATTTTCCAGGAGTCTGGAGTTGAATCTGTCCCTGTAATCAGTGATGTGTTGCTTGGTTGTAAACAAACACATCTCTACTCAGGAATGTTCCTCATCAGGTACCCAGAGTTAAACAGCACCAGTGCAACATTAGAGAAACATCTGGAACAGATAATTCCTATGGAATGGGTAAGGTATTGATTTGGGAATTTCTTGATGTGGGAATTTATTGAATCTGTCCCTGTAATCAGTGATGTGTTGCTTGGTTGTAAACAAACACATCTCTGCTCAGAAATGTTCCTCAGATACCCAGGGTTAAACAGCACCAGTGCAACATTAGAGAAACATCTTATTTGGAACAGATTATTCCCATGGAATAGGTAAGGTATTGATTTGGGAAATTGTTGGATTTGGTGTTCCTTGTTGAAAGTTTGGCTTCCCAGAAGTCCTGGTTCCTTGGGGGAAGACCTTGCCAATGCCTCCAGACATTCCCTCTGTTTTGTGTGGATTTATGCTTCAGCCCCTCTGCTACATTCAGTGGACTCTTTGGCCATCAGAAGCTTTTCCAAAGAGCTTTCAGGCAAGTTGCTACTCATTATTCTGGTAGTAAATCAGGTTACACATGTTGCTTGCCTCAAGTGCCCAGCACTTGCACAGGTGCTGCTGTCAGAAATAATCCTCCTTAGCAAGGCAGGCTGGTGCTGTGAGGAGAGTCACCCCTCCTGCAGACTGCCCATATGCTCTGCTGCTGTCCATCTGTTGGAATGAGGAGAACCTTGCAAGGAAGGGGAGGCTGCAGACGTGCACAGTGTGAGCTGTGAGTCGGGATAGGCTAATGCTGATATCACTGCTGCTTGGTCACCTAGGTGATGGATCTGGCTGCTATAGTAACCTGCAGCCTGCATTGCTCATCAAATACAAATTTTTACAAATAGCATTGTTTTAAGGTGCTCTTGCCCTGTCTGTTGCCCTTTTAAAATTTTTACGTGGGTTGTGAGATGAGACTTTGGAGTTTTATTGTCTGTTTTTTCCTTGAAATTGTGTCCTGGAAAACACATGATGTTTATGCTCAAATATTGAACTTAGGATAGAGATGTTTGAAAAATTAAAGACATGTTATTGCTCTTCACCTTCTGAAGTCTTGCCTCTTAGGCCCATCCTTCACTATGCAAGATGATGTTTCAGAGGAGCTAGAGCCAATTAAAAAAAATTAAATATATATATTCATGTATGCCAGGCATCTACAAGGGCTTCTCACATTCTTTTGCCATCATGCAATGCCGTGCCAGGGTCACGTCTGGGATGTGGATATTCTGTGTATGCCTTGTGGGGCACTGCAGCATCTCTCTTGAGCCAGAAAAGAAGGAATTTTAATCCATACAGTGCTCTCAGCTCATGGATAGTGCAGTATGTTCATCCAGGGATCCCCCAGATATGCTGCTGGGTGGGAGATGTTCATGGTTCATGTTGTGGGGTGTCTCACTGAGATCTGTGGGAGATGGGCCAGCAGTCAGGAGGGCACAGAGTGGGAGAGCAGCTCCTAATAGGAGTGTGGGTTTTTCTTTTTGATCACTGTGAAGGAGTTGGGTGTGTTTTCAGGAGTCCCACAGTGGGTTATCTTTTCCACTTGGACAATATTGGTAGTAGGAGATATTAAGATTCTTATATATTTGTAAGTATAGGAATTTAAAAAAGAAGCATTTATTATATTTATATTTATTTCCTATATATTTTTAATTCCTTAAATCAAGAGATTTTTAAGTTCCTCTTGGCAGAGAAGAATGGGACAAAGGAGAATATGTCATGGTGACTTGTGGAGGGACAAACTGGCATATCCTTCACAATGTGACCTGACTGAACAGATTTTCTGCTTTCTGGAAAATTGTACAAGGTATAAATAAAAATCTGGAAAAACACTGATGAAATCCAACCCAGAAGTGATTAAAAATGAGGCTGCCAACTTTCTGTCTCACACAGGGCACTGCAGGTTTACCGTGAAGGCAGAGCAGGGCCGACATGCACACCCCAGGACTACACCAATATAAATGGGAACCACAACATGCAGCCCATTTCTTAGAGGCAAATTTGTGGCAATACCCCAAAGAGTTACCCCAGTCATGTTTGAAACATTCAGGAGAGTGTTCTGGTGTCCCACCCTGCAGTACTGAAACTGCTTTGCCTGCCCTTGGCACAACCAGCTGTGCAGCTGTTGCTGCAGCTGTGTTGGGTATTTTGAAAAAGCACGACAGGAATATCTGTTCATGGCACTCCAGCTGTGATACCAACCTGAAAATACTGAATATTGCCTCTGGGCAGTGACAAGACTGCAACTGCTCTGCAGACCAGTGTCTGTGCTGGCAGAACAGGCACGAGCTGTGTCCATATGATCTGCCAGCTGATGGCTTCTCGTGTGTGGGATGGAAGTGGAATGCACATTCCCAGGAACAGGGGTGGTTGGTGGGCAGGGATACACTATGGGAGGCCTTGAAGATAAAAAACCCAGGGGAAAGGAAGCTGCCACTAAAAGATGCTCTGTGCATGAAGTCATCTGGATTTGCTGTGCCTGTGCTCCAAAGAGAGGTGGCTGCAGAAAGGTTGTGCTGCAGTTTGGGCATTTGCTGAGGATCTGGGGCATTCTGATTTGGGTTGCCCTCATTGCTGGGCAGAAAGGTGTCAAGCAGTGGAGGGGACACAAAGAGAGTGTGGGGAGCTTGCTCCAGCTGTGTGAACACTGGGCCCATGTAATCAGCTGCATTAGAACTAACCCAAGTGTATCTTCCCTTGCTTGTCCATTGGCACAATTGACTTCTAAATGTGCTGGAGTCTAAGTTCACCCCATGAGCCTCTTCTAATCAATGGGCAGCTCTCCTCCATGGCACATGCCAGTTTTCAAAGAAACAACATCACTGAACATCATCAGAGATGTTATCTTCATTCCCTTGTCCCTGGGGCCTTCTGAACAGGAGCATGGCAATTACTGGGTGTAATTTAATTTGCTTGCTTTGGCTTTTATTTCATTTGGGCTGTGAAGCAGAGCATTCTTACACAGCAAGGTTAGATCAGTTCAGCTGACTCCGGGCTTGCTTGAATTTGTAAAACATTTGCTGATGTTGTGAACAGGAGTGGTTCTGTCTCTCACTGCAAACTCCTTGTCAGCTGTGCAATGCTGAGATTTGTTTGGTATTAACTCAGTTATACCAAACTGTGATGGGATGTCTCATGCTGCTGAGGGGGTGGCAGGTTCCTTCCATGTCACCTGATCTGCAGCAGTTTGGGGTGTGACAAAGCAGGTTTGTTTGTTTGTTGAACAACAAAAGGGTTCTTCACTGAGTCACCCTCCCAAAGAAGAAGCTGAAACTGAGGATGTCCAAGCTTTTTTTTTTGCCTTGTGTCCCCAGTGGCACACTTCAGTCTGCACCTCTGTTTAACATGCTGGCGTTTGTTGTTCTTGGTTTTTTTTCATCTTCTGGTGTGCATTTTCAGGAGTGTATTCAGGCAAGGCACTGAAGTACCAAATCTAAGGAACCAGGGCAAGCAGGAGGGTGCCTGCTGTGCAAATATTTTGGGTAGTGATGGGGCACCAGACAGAAATTTCAACAGAGACAGAAGAAATGAAAGAGAGCAGAGGAGATTTAGGCTCTTCCTTTCACAGTCCTGCACCTGGTTAAAGGGAAAGTCTCCATCTCCTAGGAAGTATCAGTATGTTACACTGCCCTGTGACACCTCATCCCTCTTGGGTTCAAGGCAATGACAGTTCTCTAGGAGTGTAACATAAAATCCTGAGATGTTCGTGGAGAGTGCAAATTAAAAGAGACAGCAGACTCCTCAGAGGATGTGGCTGTCATGGAACACCACAGTCACTGTAGCTGAGCTTTCAAAGCAGCTCTTCAACACTCAAGCTGCTGGCAGGTGACACTTTCCTCCTTCCCAGCCTAAACTCTGCTGGAGAACTGCTGCTGGTTTTCAGTGCCATTTTCCTTTCCCTACAGTGAATTCTGCTCTTGCCATAAATCATTTTATTCAGGCTGAGTGTGGTCACTCACTCTTAGCAAATCCTGACTCATAGGGTGGTTTAAAGAAGGACCTTAAACATCATCTCATTCCAACCCCCTTGCCATGGCAGGGACACCTCCCACTGGACCAGAGCTCCATCCAACCCGGCCTTAAACACTGCCAGGCATGTGTTTCCAGAGTTCCTCTGAGCAATCTGTTCCAATGCCTTACCATCCTCACAGTAAAGAATTTCTTCCTAATACTGAGTCTAAACCTGCCCTCCATCTGTTTGAAGCCATTGCCCCATGTCCTGCCACTCCATACACCTGTAAATAGTCCCTGTTGAAGGAGAGGAACACTGAGAAATAACGAGGTGGGGCCTTTGCTCACAGTAGGTTACTTGCATGATGGATGGGGTTGAGCTGGTGAAAACTGGGGGCTGCTGGTGTAAGTTAGTACCTCCTCCAACTCCCTGGCTCTTGTGCAGCTGACTAAAACATGCATTGTGCTCAGAACTGAAATTGCAGGCACGTTTTCTGGGGCTGGGCACCTGGCACCACAGAAACCGGAGCCAGTGGTGCTTCACCCCCCACATGTGAGGCTGGTTCTGTGCTGCATCTGCACTAGGCAGCCCCCCACGATGGTTCTGCTCTGTCAGACTCTGCTCTGACAGTGAGGGAACACTTGCCTGCACCTGCCAGAGGATGGGTTTTGCCAGGCCTCATGACTTGGAGGTAACAGTCCTGGTGGTGGGGGGAACACAAGGCAGCCTCCCAAATCCCCTCCCCACTTGGGTCTGAAGCCCTGGCAGGCAGGAGGGGGGCTTTGGCTCAGGCTGTGCTTTTCCTTTGGCCTCTCAATGCCAGACAAGCAGAATGTTTCAGGGTTGGTGCAGGTACAGCAAAAAGCCCAGGTCTGGAGTACAGAACTAGAACTGAGGTGGCAGAAGGGAAGGGGCAGGGAGAGCTCAGGTGATCTCCTCCTGTACCTGGGGCTCTGGGGAATGGGGCAGGAATGAGCTGAACCCCTTGGGGCTGAGACCTCACACTCACTTTCCCCAGCAGCTCCTTAAATGTAGCCCCAGCCTTTCATCCTAAACCAGCATCTCCCCTTCTACAGTCCCTTTCTCTCCTGGTGCCTAAGCTGTGGTTTAACACTTGCATTCGTATGTAAAGGTGGCAAATAGGGCCTGTCCCACTTGCTGGGCTTTCTTGGCTCTTGGGTTTGTTTCCTGTTCTTTTCACTCGAGTTCCCTCCTGCTGGTGCCAGAGATTATATAAAGTTGAAGTAATTTGATTTGTGGAACACCTAACAAGTTTCCAGGTAAACTGTGGACATTTCAATGGAAAATCTCCCTCTAAATCATAAAAAGTATAAACTATACAACAGTCCTGGTAATTTTGCTGTCTTATCCCATGTCATAAAAATCCAGCTTGGCTATTTTGGGTGCTGTCTCCAAACCACACTTTCCCTTCCTGTTCTCACCATCTCTCCCCACTTTTTGGCACATTGTGTGAAGGGGTTTTGGTGGAAATCAAATGTTAACAAGCCCTTGGCTCTGGCTTTCAGCAGTCCTGCCAGCTGTGGTTAACTGAAAGTTGTGGAGGTCAAAGCCATTGTGCACCTGCTCTGTGCACACCTTTAGAAATGTGAATATTTTTTTGCAGCTACTGACTGAAGGATGCCAAGTGTTGGGCTTTTATACACCAGAGTTTGTAAAAGAGAGAAAGCCAAGATACCTGGAGCTTGCTAGTTTCCAGGAGGGAGACTAATCCAGGATAATTTCTACTATTAGGAGAAAATTACTCTCTTGTTATTTTTGAAGTACATAATGGTAATAGTTTTCCATTTACCCTCCTAGGCAGCCCAAGGCATCCTGCTGCTGCTGAACCACCAGGGTTTTTCCAAAGAAAAGAAGGAACAAAGGATGTGGTCCCTGATAGCTGTCCCAGGGATTGACACATTGCCCTGGCTGGTGGGGCAGGTACCCAGGAGTGACAAGAAATTCAGCTGCAGGTGAAAGCTGTAGCTTTCCATGGAAACCACTGGATTGATTCTCTACCTTTGGCTACAGGTAATTGCTATACCTCATGCAATTATGTGTGATAATTAGAAGTAGATTGTGTAAGGAATAACAAAAAACCTGAATACATCCTCTGCGTTTGTGGTCTGTTCCTTTGAGAGTGATTATGATTTTTTTAACAGTTTATTTTTTTTAGCCCAACCTAAACATTTCTGTTTAGTTGATCAAGCATAAGAAGGGAAAATAAAAGTGTATTTTCAGCACATTACAGAGTTCTGTTCATTTTTAGGCACGCTCTCTAGGACAAGAACTGCAGTGGGAAAGCAGAATGATTTAAGGACTCTAAAATTCTCATTTCCTTCCAGCCTGATACAGTGAGGGATGACAGCTAAGACACCAGGCAGACCTCAGAAATAGATGCAGCTCAAACATTTTGGTTGGCTTGGATATATTAAAGCAGTTATCTTGTGCCCTCTCTGTAATACTGGTTTGTTTGGGGTTTTTCTACATAGATGCTTTTTTGAAAAGTGAGAAGTGGCAAGGTAGAGGACAGTTTAATAAAGGCTAATAAAGGTACCAATTCTTCATTTCTTGAGAATTGCTACCATGCTGCTATTCTTTATGAAAGGTCAGGCAACTAAATTGTCCGTGGGATTCCAGCTAATTACATTCAGAGATGGAAACTTTGTTGTCACAGACTAATAAAGCAGCAGATGGCTTTAAGGAAGTCGGTAAGGAAGGTGGCAGTTTTAAATAGAAACCTGCTTGCTTAAAAATAGAAAAGACAGTAGATTTGAGGGAGATGTTCTGTAAGCAGCATGTCACTTCTCTGCTGCAGGGCAAGAAAGATGGTTTTTAGCAGCATTAGAAATGTTGAGTTCATTGTCAGTGTTCATCCTCTAAGCCCCCAGCTGAAGAGACTCTAGCTGGAGATTTCTTACTGAGAAATCTTTTAGTCTGAAACTCGGCCTGTGATAACTTGGGTGATTTTTCTTAATGCTTGCAAAGCCATTTATCCAGGGATGTAATTGAAATCCAGAGATGCCACAGAATACCGTGGCTGTACTGAGACCCAGGCTTGAAATGTTAAACAAGTAAAGATGCTTAACAGTGTACACCCTTAATGTTGACTCATTTTATAATTATTTAGACATTTTCCTTTGCTTGTTTTGGGTTCATTGTTATGCTGAGAATAATTTGCCTTCCTTGTCAACCCTGCAGGATTTTATGGTACAGCAGAAGTAATATTCCAGTATTCCAGCTATGTTCACACATACTGCAAACTCGAGTGTGATGGTGTTCACAGGGGTCCCAGGACAGGGAAGAGATGAGAATCTTGACTCCATGTTTCAGAAGGCTGATTTATTACATTATTATATATATTATATTAAAAGAAAATGATATATTAAAGCTATACTAAAAGAATAGAAGAAAATATTTCATCAGAAGGCTTGAAAGGAAAGGAATGGAATGATAATAAAATCTTGTGACTGACCAGAGAGTCTGAGCCAGCTGGACTGTGCTTGGCCATTAATTAAAAACAACCACATGAGACCAATCCCAGATGCACCTGTTGCATTCCACAGCAGCAGATAATCATTGTTTACATTTTGTTCATGAGGCCTCTCAGCTTCTCAGGAGAAAAAATCCTAGCAAAAGGATTTTTCACAAAATATGTCTGTGACACTTGAAGATTGTTTTGAGGCACTTGTGCATATTACTGTGTATAAAAGAAAGAACAATTTTAAAGAACACATGAACATGAACAGCATCCTGCAGGTTCTGTGCCTCCCCAGGAGCAGTTTTTGCTCTGGATGTCCTTCTGGAGCCAGTTCAGGCTGTGCAGGGCAGGGAGGGCAGTGGCTGCCAGGGGAGGTTTCCTGCAGGGGAACAGCCAGGCTGGGGACACCCCAACACCTGCACACTGATGTCAGTCTCACACATTGATCAATGCTGCTCCCCAGCTGTGCTCTGGAGAGGACCCAGGCTGATTCAGCAGCTGACAGGCCAGCCCCTGATCAAGGAAAGGCAGAGTCGCACTGTCACTGCTCCTGGTGCTGTGCTGCTGGCTTGGCTGGGGTGTGATGCTGCCTTCACATTTGCTTGCCTCTGGGAAAATCAATAGACTAGTTCTGCCAGGAGCCCTGGTGAACATCAAGAGCCTTGTGCCTCTTTCTCTCAGTGTCTGTCACAAATGACATAAATATTAGAAAAGGATCCTCTACTCTCCTGACTGCAGACTTGTTCCACCAGTCCCACAGACTGACTGACTGAGGGTTGGGGGCCAGAGTCACCTTAGACATAAATGGAAAGAACAAACCCTAACTTTATCTTCTGCCTTTAAACTGAAGGTTTTAGTGTCAAGCTTTCTCTGGTTTTACCACATGCACGACTTTGTAATCACTTTTCCTCAGCTGCATCCTGGCTTTAGGTTTCTCCTCTGAGACAAGAGCTGCCCAGTGGAGCACGGGGCTGGAGGAGAGGAGGTCAGGCAGCTTTGTCACACAGAGGGCTGTCCCTGAGGAAGAGTGGGCTAAACAACCCAAAAGAGGGACACAAGGGCGTTTCTGCCCTGTTCTGGCCATTTCCTTGCTCTAAGGTTATGTGTGATACAGCATAGATGTTTTAGCAGAGTTAGCATTTGCCTAACAGCTTTGGGCAGGGAACACCCTGCTGGGCTGTCTCCTGGTTTGCATGGTGATTCTGAGATGTTTGAATCTGGCTGTAAACAGTCCAATTTCCATAAACTCAGGACCACCTTGTCTCAGTTTGAGCTCCTGAAATTGGAGGCTGTTGTGGAAATGCAGTTCCTTATCTCTGTGTGAGATAAAACTTGTAATCCCCATGTAACTTTTTCCCACAGGGTGGGATGCTGGGAGGACTAAACAGCTCCAAATATTGAACAATGTAAGTCAGCACTGTGAGCAATTGTTGTTGTGAATCAATGTTGAATGCTTGCCAAAGATGCCTTTTGCAAATAAAATTTAGCACTAATTTATCAATGGGTTAGTTCAAAACATGATGTAAAGCACTCAGTACATAATGAACCCATCTGGATCGAAAGAAAATGCTCATAACAACTTTATTATAAATAAATACTATGTTTAAGTGGACCAAATCCATGTAAAGGTAGTGCTGTGTTTATCCACTGACAATTTCCTACCTTCCTTATTACCTGTAACTAGCAGACAGGGTATTGATAATGTTTTTTCCCCCCTTTTTTACTTAACAAAACTGTCAACATGTGTTTTTTACTTTCTTGCTGTGGAAGTTTACTTCTTCTTCCTGCTGCTCCCCAGCTATCATCTGCTGGCACAAAAGCAACCCAACCATCCCCCCCAGTTCTCCTCTGCATGCCACACTCTGCTTCTGGCGGATGGGGCATTTTGTGGATCACTGTGGATTTTATGGATTTCTCAATTTTGTGGATTACCCACGATGAAGGCAATCCATCTGCGGTGCTGCCCGAGCTGATCCTGGGGAAAGGCCACCCGAGTTCCTCCTCGGGTCCTGTTCTGTGGCCTCCAAGTGAGGAGCAGCAGGGTTTTCCAGCTTTCCCCAGAGTAACCCCAGCTCTCTGTGTCCTGCTGCAGGCTGATGCAGCTTCAGCCTCGGGGGTAGTTGGATTTTGTTTTGTTTTGGTTTGGTTTTTTTTCCCCTTTTGCTGACCCGATGGCAGCAGTGCCCGGGCAGTACTGACCGTGCCATACCCCAGATCCCGGGGGTGCCGCTGCACCCGCTCCGTGTCCCGCAGCCCGGCCGGTCACAGCGGGGCCCGACGGTGCTGCCGGGGTGCTGGGGCAGCGGGGCCCCGCGGGCAGGCAGGGCCCGGGCCGGCTCTGAGGGCTCGGTGCCCGCCCGGTGCCGCGGGCGGCTCTGAGGGCTCGGTGCCCGCCCGGTGCCCGTGGCGGGCTCGGCTCTGAGGGCTCGGTGCCCGCCCAGTGCCCGTGGCGGGCTCGGCTCTGAGGGCCCGGTGCCCGCCCAGTGCCCGTGGCAGGCTGGGCTCTGAGGGCCCGGTGCCCGTGGCGGGCTGGGCGCTGAGGGCGCGGTGCCCTCCCGGTGCCCACGGCGAGCTCGGCGCTGAGGGCTCAGTGCCCGCCCGGTGCCTGCGGACGGAGCTCAGGGCTCGATGCCCGTGGGCGGGCTCGGCTCTGAGGGCCCGGTGCCCGCCCGGTGCCCGCCCGGTGCCCGCCCGGTGCCCGCCCGGTGCCCGCCCGGTGCCCGCCCGGTGCCCGCCCGGTGCCCGTGGCGAGCTCGGCGCTGAGGGCGGGCGCGGCGCGGCCCCTCCCCGGGGCGGTGCCGGGGCCGGCGGTGGCGGCGGAGCGGGGCCATGGTGAAGATCGGCGTCCAGCAGCCGCCCGCGGCGCTCAAGCCGGACAAGGAGAAGGAGAAGGCGGCGGGGGGCGATGGGGTGGCGGGCGCCGTGCTGCTGCCCCCGGGCGCCGTGAGTGGGGCGGGGGCGAGGGGCGGCGGGGGTCGAGGGGTGCGGGTGCTGTGGTGCTGCTTCGGACAGGCACCGGCAGAGGTGTCCGGCTTTACCGGCGGCTTCGGGGCTTGGTGGGCGCCCAGAGTTCAGAGGAGCGGGGAGGGGATGGGGCAGGGTAGCGGTGCCGTGGCGCCAGCAGCCGTCCCTGGGCACGGCAGTGAATGTCCAGCGCACACAGGGGCAGCAGAACTCATCCCTTCGGGCGGGTTAGCCTGCGGGAATGTAATTTCGGGTTGGTCATGCACGGGTGGATGTCAGACCCGGCCATCTCTGAAGGCTTTGGGTTGGCACGGGGAAGAGGCAAGAGGAGGAAAGCAGATGGTGCTGGAGCAAGATGGGAAGCCAGGGGCTAAGGGCACAGAGCTCTACATGCTTTGCAGATGGGACTTGACACGGTGATGTGGAGCTGCCCTGCTGGCTCCGGGTGATGGGTAGGAGAGGGGAGCCAGTGCTCATGCCTGCAGGCATCCCTTCGGGCACAAGGGGAGCGAAGGCACTGGAACATCCATAGCAGAAGATGAAGAAGGTGCGCTGGGGCTGGGCACAGCCGTGTGGGTCACTCCCGGGCTGTGAGAGCCGTGGCCAGGCAGTGCTGGGCAGCGCGAGGATGGCACGGGCAGTGCCCCTCTCCAGCACAGACAGCGAACCAGGCACTGTTGTGTTTGGATGCCGGGCAGTGCGGGGCTGACACGGGCAGTGCCCCTCTCCAGCACAGACAGCGAACCAGGCACTGCTGTGTTTGGATGCCGGGCAGTGCGAGGGTGGCACGGGCAGTGCCCCTCTCCAGCACGGACACTGAACCAGGCACTGCTGTGTTTGGCAGGAGTTGGATGTTTGTGAAGTCTCTGATGCTGGAGAGCCCCACTTGCCAGCCCTGCTGTGAGGGTGGACCTGCTGGGTGAATTCCACTCTGTGTAGTGTGAGGGTGTCATCCTGAGCTGGGCCTGACCCACGGCACCCACTCTGCCCTGTTACAGCACTCCCATGTCACAGGAGGAGTCCTAAATGGCATTTCTGTATCCCTCATAAATGCCTAGGCTGTGCATGTGGTCTGATCATTTATTGAACCCTAGTCTCTCTCTGACTCAAAGAACGATGTGGGAGCTGTGGTTTTGCTCTGTTCCTGCAGCAGTGCAGAGTGTTCCTCCTCATGTGCCTCAGCAAACAAGTGGGAATGGCTCTGGAGAAGTGCTTTGCAGCAGGGGCTTCAGGAGACTGCCCTGTTCTGCAGAGTTCAGGCAGTCAGACCGTGATGATCTCTCCCATCACACATGACATGCTCAGCTCTCAGCTGTGCTGCCAGGGTCTGACTGTGCTCAGTCTGTCATGATTGCATCTGTTAATCTCACCAGGGAGCTCTGCAGAGACCTGGGGAAACGTGGTTGACAGTGACCTCTCAGTGATTTCCTGACTGTATTTCCTAATTACAAACTCAGGTGCTCGCTTGCTTCCTGCCTCTGATGTCCAGCCCTGGAAGCTGACTGTCACACTGGACTTCAGCTCACCCTGCCAATTAAACCAGCCTTCCACAGCCAGAAACTCAGTTCTTCTGTTGATCCTGACTGGGTTCAGGCAGGATCTGTCCATTTCTCAGGAGCACTGTGAGAAAAGCAGTTTAAAAAGTAATAACAGATGACAGAAGCTTGTTTCTATCATTAGTGCTGCCAGATCCCAGCAATCAAAATTACTCTGATTCAGGTCCTGCCAGATGTATGAAATTGGCTTAGGTAGCAAATAATAAATTTTGGGGTTTTTATGTTGCCTTGGGCCTTCCTCTGACTCCTGGGAGGCAGGGGGGTGTTTTTTTAAGCCCACCTCTGTGAGCTACAAAGGAACCTAAAAACATGAATTTATAACAAAGACTCCTCAACAATCTCCTGATTCCAGCAGACAGACATGTCAGAACATCAACATGAGTTCCATGCAATAAGGGCAGGAGTGGGTTACAGTGAGTCTGTGCCGTGTGAGGATGTCCAGGGAGCAGCACATCCCCTGACATCAGGTGGCCTCTTCCTGATGGTGTTTTTCAGACTATGAAAATGGATTTCAGACTATGACAGTGGATTCTTTGTTGTGCTTGGGCTTAGCTGGACCTTTACCTTTTCCAGACACCCAGCTTGTGGCGTTGGTCTTTCCATATCCAGGCTTTTTTTTGCCACATTCCCTCTCCTGCTGCCAATAATTTCTGTCTGTGTATGTCTTTCTCGAGCTGCCTCACAGCAAAATGGCATTGGTGACAAGCAAACAAGATGCTCTGCATTCCTCTCCTCTTTGATCTCATAACTTCAATCCCAGTGATAGGAGCCAGAGCTGGGAGATGATTCAGCGGCAGCTTCTGCAGCCTGGGGATTTTGGCAGGTGCTTGGTGAATGCAAAGATGCAGCAGGCAGGAAGATGTCTGTAATGCTAATGTGTCCTGAAAAGTAGTAGGTGAGCAGTCCTGACAGCAAGCTTGCATGTGCCTGAACCTTGTTTCTCCCTGCACAGCTTGGCTTGAATCAGGAAGAATATGCAGAATATTTAAACTCCTGTCAGAAAAATCCATGTAATTTTGAGACTGTTGCAAGACTTTAAGGGATTATAGAAGAAACAATCCTGTCATTTAGTAGGAACTGTAGGGATGTAGCAGCCTTGAGCAGAAGGCAGCTTGAGGTTATGCAGCCTTTGTGTTCATTGGGAAATATTTGTTCAGATGCAAAATAGTATTCAGAAAGTTTTAATTGAACCCCATATTTGCAGTCTAAAATGGAAATAAATAGACACATAGGCTGTGTCTGTAACTGGGCTGGGAAGTGTGCTCCTTGTGATTGTGGTGGATGTTGAAATCCACAGGAACCAAATAACACTGATGGCTGGAGCTCTCTGGTCAAAATGTGGGTTGGGTTTTTTGGGTTTTTTTTGATCCCTTGTGCATCCCTCTAATACCTGCTGATTATTTGGCAGAGACAGTGCAAGAGCCAGAGGAGAAGGGGTTTCATGAGCAGCTGCAGCCTGACCTAGTGTAGGTGGAAGTGGGCAGAGGAGGGCACCTGTCAGCCCTCTCTCTGTGCAGAGTGCCTGGGGCAGTTGGTGCCTGACAGCCAACACAGGCTGCTGGCTGGGGACAGGGGGTCTGCAGGAAACACATCTGGGTGACCCAGGGGCTGCTTTCACAGGAGCCTCCTGTCCTGCCTCTGGGAAAGGACTGCTCCTGCAGTGCTGTTTGTCTCTGGAAGGATGAGTGTCGAAGGCAGGGCAGCATTTGCTCAGGTCTGGCTGGTGGGACAGAAGGGTTTTACGGGCCAGGCAGGACTGGGAGAGCTCTCTCCATACCCACAGCCTGGTGAGCCTGCTGGAAACACCTTGGCAGTGCCTCACAGCCCCAGGGGCTGCAGGGGGCTTTCCAGGGTGCACAGAATGCTGCCTGCAGGCTGTGACTGATGTTTTGCTCTTGGTTGGCTTCAGTAATACCAGGCTTTGATTTGATGTCTTTCATCCCATCTGCATTCCCAAAGCCTTGACAAGACTCAGTGGCCTTTGGATCACGCCCTTCCTGCTTGAATGGAGTTTTCCACAAGGAGCTGCTTGCTGCCTGGCGCTGGATCCATCTGTGTCTGGGTGGTCTCTCTGTAGCTGCCCCTCTCCCTGCTGGGTGCCCCAGCTCCTGGCTGGCAGCTGAGCTGTCCCAGCCCCCTCCTTGTTGCCACAGCTCCCACACCCAGCGTGGTTGCCCTGCTTGGCAGAAACAGCAGGGCAAAGCCTGGAAACCCGTGGGGAGCACATTCCTGAGGACCCCTCTGTTCCCTGTGAGGAGCATCTCCCCAGTGAGGAGCAGCTCTGCTGTGGGTGTGGAGCTCCAAAGCAGGCAGACAGTGCCTCGGTGCTGGGGCTGCTGCCCTGTCCATACTCCCCTGCCTTTCCTGATGCTCAGCTGGGAATGCTTTGCATTTGCCTGAGCAAGCCCAAGAGGCTCAGCGCTTTGTGGTGACAGCAGGACAGCAGTGCCACTTCTGGCTGTCCCAGGGATTTGCTGCATGAGCAGTGATGCTGCAGAGCTGGGCTCCAGCTCAGGGACAGGTGCAGGAGCAGAGGCTCTCAGGGTGACACCAACCTGTGGGTGCTGCTGTGCTGGGTTTGGGGAGCGACTCCTTTGTGCATTGTGAGGTGGGATGTCGGTTTCTCAGCTGTTTTAATGACCTGGAAAGGCCCGGGGTGGCCTTGGACAGCCCGCGCTCCAAAGGACGAGAAGAGGCTTCAGGTCTTTTCTCGGTCTCCAGTGTTTATTAATTGTTTATCTAAAAGATTTTCTCTTGGCCCGACAGAGGTCTGCTCAGCAGCCAGCCATGAGCACACTGAGAGCCCCCGGGGTGGTCACCTATCTTTATACTCAAAATTACGTATACAATATTTATCATTTTTCCCCAATACCTTCTACCCTTATTGACCAGTGCACTTTTAGTAATAACCAATCCCAAAGTGCCAACATCACCACAGAAGATGGAGGCCAAGAAGAAGAAGAAGAAGGACAGGACACGCCCCAATTCCTCCATCTTACTTCTTTAGACCCCCCTGTACAGAAATCCTAAACCCTGTGTCTAACACTCTAATTAACTTATCCCTTCACCATTCACCCCAGTGAAATCCTCCCATCCTCATACAGGTGTCGTCTCCTGTGCAGGATCAAAGTCCAGCCACCAGACACTTCTGGCAACATTCCAGGACCTCCGAGCCCCCCAAGGGTGGTCTCGGTCACTCTGCACATCAGTCCTGAGGCGCTGAGATCCCACAGTGGGAGACAGATGGCGAGGGAAGGGGGTGTGAGGAAGAGTCTTTGAAAAAGAGGCTTTTTCACAAAGCAGGCTGGAAATTCAGAGAGAGGAAGGAAAAGCTTGCTGGCAGCAGTGTGGATTGATTGTGCTCATTGACATGTTTGCAGGCTTGAGTCCAGCCTTGAGGCTCTCGAGCTGTGGGGGTTCTCACCCTGCTCAGGCTTAGGGAGTTTAATGTGAATATCCTCATTTTAAGAAGCAGCCTCCTGTAACAGAAGGTTATTCCTGGTCTTTGCCCAACCCTCCTATAACCACCATGGTGATTTCTTTTTGTGGCCTATATGGAGTTGTCAGTTTAAAGAGAAGCACTGTCATTTGGTTTTGGTTCTCTGTGGTTTGGGGATGCCCTGGAAGCAGAGGAAAAGGTTTGAATTGGAATAAAAAAGATGCTCTGGACCCCTTGCAGGATCTGCTCTAGTGAAATACTGGACTTCAGTGTCTTACAGGACTCCAGACATGAATATTTGATATTCCAGCTGAGCATGACAAAGGATCTGACTAAAACTGGCAGAGGGAATAGGACAGAGAGTATCTGTTCCAAGCAGAAACATTATAAATGCAACTCAATTTTGAAACATGTAGCTGTCTTTCACCAAAGAGATGTAGACTGAAGAGCTGGAGCCAGAGGAGCTGGAAACAGCTGTGCAGAGGTTTGTGTTCTCCCAGAGCTGGGGCAGAGCTGGAACCAGCCCAGCTTTGCATGGAGGAGCTCTTCACTTGGGAAGAACCAGTTGAGTTTACCTGCTTTGGGCACAGCAGTTTTGGTGAGGTTTTTTTTTTTTTGGCTAAACACAGAAAACCAAGAAATATCTTTAAACAGAAGAGTTTCAAAGGGTACAAATGAACCAAAAGTAAGTATGAGACAGAAGCCCAGAAGAAGGGACCTGCATCCAGCAGAGCACTGCAGCCAGGTCTGGAGAGATGGAGGATGAGGTGTCCTTGTGCACTGCTCTGTAGTTCCTGATTTTGTGCTACCAATGTTTGCTCATTACCAGGTTTACAGGAGATGGAAACACCATCTTGACTTGTAGGTGTCTATTGTCTTCCCAAGTGATGTGTGAGAATCTAGGAATGTTTGGGTATTTTTTTTATGCCAGTGTTACCATTTGAAGGAGGACAGTGTGAGGGTGCTGGGTTTTTGCACTCATCTCTCTGCACTTGCTTTTCAGAGTTGTCTTCCTTGGTGCCATGCCCTACCTTTGAAGTCAGTTTGAACAACAAAGAGAAGGGTAAATTTGCCTCCTCTCTCATGCTGTTGTTAAACTAGACACCTTTTCTTTGTGGTGAATTTTCAAGTGTAAGATTGACTGTCACAGTTTTCTTATACTGTTGCTGGGAGAAAAGATAATAGCTGTCAGTGTTCCAGAAGGGAGCAGTGACTTCATTTTATGGTGTGACACTGTGCAAATCCTGATTTTCAGGGAAGAAGCAAATGCTCTAACCAAGTCTGGTTCCTTGAAGATGACAGGAGATGCTGGACTCTGCCCCTCTGCTTGCAGTGATCAGTGCAGGGTTCTGGCTGGGACTGTCCCTCTTGCCTGCAAAACCAGCAGAAGGCAGGATGTTCTTGGGCATCTTGGGCATGGCTGTGTTCCTTCTTCCAGTCACATCTAGAGGAAGAGTGAGGAGGGACAGTGCTGGCTTCATTGGCCATAGCCAGATCAGCAGTGCTTGGCTTGCTTTTGGTGAGATCCAGAACGCCTGCTCTGACCATCTCTGCCAGCTCCAAGGTGGGTGCTGTGGTTTTAAATTGCACACACCCAAAAGCTCTCCAGACATGGAGCTGGCTGGGGGAAGCAGGGAGAGCCCAGTGGCAGTGTCCAGGTGAGTCCTGTGCTTCCTCAGCCTCCCAAAGCATCACCAGAGGTGAGAAGGTTCAGGTGAAATCATGTGAAACCTCTGGATGTGTCTTTTCCCATCACATTTTCTGCTTTCAGATGTGTTGCCACAGCACCCAATCCTTCACATTTCTTGCAAAATCAGCCTGTGTCTCCCTTGGCTTGTGCCCAGGGCCACTTGCATGGGTTGCTGGTGGGTTTGTTTTACATGGCAGCAGTTGTACAATTGCTGGCTGGGAAAAGGGGAGTGAGTCTCATGGGACAGCTCAGCACTCTGGTGGGGACCCAGCTCATGCTTCTTCCAAGCCCTGCATGATGGTAGAGGCAAACAGACTGGCATTGGTAGCAGCTTCTCTTCCCTCCACCCAGGAGGAGAAGGAAGGCTCAGCTACACCAAGAGCAAGCTGAAAGCTGTTTGCATTTCCTTACCTCAGTTTCACAGTGTTCTTGGATATTTTTGGCATTTGTGAGAGGTCTTTTAAGGAGTCAGGTGTCTGCCCACCTGCATATGTCTTTATTTTGAGTCAAGGCTCTCTTTGAATTTGCCAACCTCTCAGTTTAAGAGCTTCCCCTATTCCCAGAGCAGCTGCTCTGCTTCACTCTTGCTTGAGCTGCTTTTGCCTATCATTGCTCTGGAGAGGTTTGAGACCCAGTGCCAAAGCTTAACCTCCATTCTTCTCCTGGGGAAGATTCCCATTCTTTTCATGCCACTTCCCACTTCAGTTTTTTTTTTTTTTTTTTTTGGTAAAAAACCCTAAACAACCCATGGCCTTCATTCACAGGGCTGTGCTGGCTCCTTCCCTCCCCAGGTGCTCCAGAGCCTTGTAGCTGTGGTGTTGCTCCATGGAGGGACTGATTTTCCCCATCATTGCAGTGAGTGGCCTGGAAATCAGGCTGTGTTTATCAGTATCAGTATTTTGGCAGTCAGGCTGTTAAATGCTCAGGTTGGGATATTTTATTTTTTTTGCCACTTTGTCACAGCTGTTTATTTTCTCTCTGCCTGCCTCTCTGTTCAACAGGATGCTCAGGGCTTCAGCTGTGAGCGTGGTAAGAACAGTCTTGTTTTTACCAGGGGCTTTGTTGGCTCTGCTAATGCTCTGAATGGTTTTACTCCTGGGAGAAGGAGAGGGAGGCTGGAATCATTCCAGCTGGAAGTTGTTGTGCCACTGCCAAAAAAACAAAACAAAACAAAAATATGGAAATTAATTCCTCACCCCTGTGCAAAGAGGGAGGAGAAACAGCCCTTTAGTTCCATAAAGGGATGAAAAAAGGAGAAAAGAGGGGGGTTTATATCTCTCTTGCCAATGAGGGAGAAGGAAAATATGATCACTGAGTGCTCAGGAGCTCCCACATGCTAGGCTGCATTTTTAACATCCTGCTGTCTTTGTCATATAGCGACAATGCTGGGGGTTTTAATTAGCCAGTGGTTGTTTTTGATATTCTAATTTCCAGCACTGTGAAGTGACTCCTGAGGCAGGTGGCTTTGTTGCTAGTCACATGCTGTGGTGTCACTCAAAGGTGTGAGTAGATTCATTTATTGCAACTTTTTTTGCCTTCAGCTGTGATAGTCCCTTAATTACTGGCTTGCTTTTGGGGTTTTTTTGCTTCCAGGCATCTTTGAGTGTGAAAGTCATCAGTTGTGTTCTCTGTGGAAATGCTGTGGCCAGTGCAAGCACTGCTCAAGGACTGTGAGCAGGGACTTTGGTTGCCTTGGAAACTGTGTGCCATATATATATATGTGTGTGTGTGTGTGTTTTCCTTTCTGTCTGTGCATGCAGACCTAGAGCATCAGAAATGCCCTTCAGCCTGGAAGGACTCCCCTTCCAAGTGTGGGTTCCTTGAGAGGCCTCTCATTGTCAGTGCAGAGCTCTGAGCCCTCTCAGCCAGGGCAGATCCTCAGGCAGGGTTCCCCCACGGGCTCACCCGGTATTCTCCTCATCTTGCTCTCTCTCCTCTCTCCAAGCATAACTGCTCTTGAGGGCAGGACTCATTTTTCATTCATCTGGCACAGGAACCTTCTTTAGAGTGTCGGGGCTGCTTTGATGGATGCCAGGATGCCTTTGCTGTGATATTTTATCTCTGTTCCTCTCCCTCTTCTTGTCTGCCTTTGCCTTTTCCCTGTGTGTAGTCTCTCACCTCCCTGCTGCAGAGCTTGGCAGCTGCTCCAGTCTGGGCCCTGCCTGCCCACCCAGCTGGCTCTGGCCATCCCCGGGGCTCTCCACCACAGAGTTCCACTGTGCTGGAATTCCTGAGTGCAAGTTAGATTGTTCTGATGAGGGTTTCTTAACTTTGGAGCCTGCATCCTTTGAGGAAGCCATGGCAGTGTCTGCAGTTATGTCAGTGCATCAAACCTTGAGAGCTCAGGCTGCTGCTCCCTTGAACAGTGTCCCACAGAGTGATGGCATATTTTAGATGGCACTGCTCTCCAAACTGCATCCCTTTGCATTGCATTTCTCTCCTCACTTGTCAGTCATCAAAATCACATCTACTATTTTTAGTCACCCCACGCTTCTTTTCCTGTCGGGGGTGTATATTTAGACACTTGCCAATCTCTGTCCCCAGTTTGTCAGGCCTTGCTACACCTAAAATGAAAGATTTCAAACCCATGTGTTTCAGAAATGCAGGGAGCAGGGTTTGTGGAGGGCTCCTGTGTTTCTGAAGCTGCAGGAGCAGAAAAAGGCCCAGAGCTGAGTCCATCTCTGCCGAGGCAGTGTGTGACTTGGGAAGGGATCGAGGCAGGACATGACACTTTTCATCTTCTCACTTCTGTCGTCTTCAGCAAGGCATGGGTGATGAAGGAGCAATAATGTCACATTTCTATTTTTATAACCTTCTCCTGTATTAATGAGAAATTCCAAAGGCAGCATCTCACCAGGTATGGTTCTTGTGAACAGCTCCTGCAGTGCTGTGTCCTAAGGCTCAGTGCTGTGAAGTTGGAGGGGTTTGCTCAGCCACAGGTGTCTGGGAGGTTTCCCTGCTCTGACTCACTGTGGCCTTTGAACTTGATACTTGATTTCTAAATCTTGAACCAGACATTGTGCCCAGCCAGGTTTCTGTCCCCCAAGCCCCTTGTAGGAGAACTGTTCCTTAACCATTCAGTACAAAACAGGGATAACAGGACACCAGCCATTTTCATCATGTCCTCAGCAAGACCTGAAATTCCAAAGAAAATCCACGAAGACTGAATCAGGGCTTTTCCCCACCCTTCAGGCTACTTTCCAGCCTCTTCTCCCCCATGGTCTGTATCATGCCTCCATCCTTTCCCATCTGGGTATTTGCTGCCTGCACTCTGTTGCTGTGCTGGCCCTGTGAGCTGGCAGGGCACTGAGTCATAGTGAAGAGTCTGTTTTATCTGAGGAAAGGAATTCCTTTTTATATTCCAATATCCTGTCTGGTGCTGGGCTGAATGCCTGACAGCAGTCAGAGTCAGCATGTCTGGGAGCTCAGGCTTCTGTGTGGAGCTGCCTCTGAGTGTCCCAGTGGAATGAAGGATTAGCAGGACAATGCCAAGATGTGCAGGTGCTTTTTGTGACAGGTGGGTGCTTTTCCCCCATTGTCCATGCAGGGGAAGAACAAGCTGTGGCTTTCCCTTGGCTTGCAGAGCATAAGGAGCTCTACCCACTGCCTCTTCTGAAATGATTCCCTGGAAAGGGAGCTGGCCCAGCCCTTTCTGTAGGGTCAGCAAAGTGGAACTGCCCAGGAAAATGGAGCAAAGAAGGGATCAGTGTGTGGAGAGGCAGCAGGTGCTCTGCAGAGCTGGGATGTGTCTGTGCATCCTCCCCACATGCACAGCTCTAGTGCCTGGACCATGGACATGCTGCCCTTCTGCCACTGCTGTTGCTTTTCCTTCTCTAACAAATAAATGTTTGTCCTCTGCTCAGCCCAGGGAGGGGAGGAAGGGCCTTATGTTCATTGTTGTGTAAAATACCTCCAGCTCTTGCAATATTGTGTTTAAAACAACAAAAAGAGGAAAGCCCATTTACTCAGCTGTCCCTACCTCTTCCCAGGGATGGTTTTAACCCCAACCTTTCCCATTCCTCTTGGCCAAAAATACCCAAGCTTGATCAAGGCAGAAAATTGATAGTATAGCTTGTTGCAAGCAGTGTGTCTGGTTAATGAATTCTCTGGAACATTGTTAAATATCTGGTGAATGTACAGCATTTTTGTGTGTTAATATTTTGATTTTTGTCCTTTGGAAATGCACACCTTGAGGACATGAAGAACTCTTCAGGAAAACCCTGCTGCCAAGTCTGATTCTCCCCTTGCTGAGGAGCCAGGCATTCCTAGGCAAGAAGAGATGGAAATCAGCTGTGATGGATTTTCTGGTTTTTAGAGCACCCTGTTTGTAAACAATTCTACTGCAAGGAGTGGGGGTCCTGTGAGAAGGGAGGTGTGTAGTGGTACAAGCAGGGCAGCAGCCTGTGCAATAAACTTGTTGGATTTTTGCAGGCTGGTGCAGATGGGGTGTCCTGCTGGGGATGCCTCCAGCCCCAAGCTGAGCTGCAGACTGAGGTAGCTGCTTTTAAATTGTCATTTATTCACAGTGATAAAGGCTGGTGGCCTTCCCATCTGCTGGGCTGGGGGATGGAGACACACTTTTTCAGTCAGGTTTTCCAGGTGATTTTTATGCAGTATTTTGCAGGACTGTATTAACTGTTCCCCTTGGCCTGGCTGGCTGCATTTTTAACCTCACTGCCTAAATTGCTGCTCTCTCAGAATGGTTGCTGTTGATTTTTTTCTTTCCTCCCTCAGAATTTGGGGGTTTGTTTAATAACTTCTTCCAGATAAAAGCTCTGCTTTGCTTCTCCCACAGGGCAAAGCTCTGGCAATTTTCCTGAAGCCAGGAATGTTTTGTAGGGAGCAAAACCCATCTTTGGCAATGAGAGGCCGGATGTTTTACGGTGTCTTTGGCCATGCAAAGAAGACAGAGCTGCCCTAGCAAGTAGCAAACCATTGTGGGCTGGTTTCCCCTCTCTACCATTCCTCAAACACAGCTTTTCTCTTAGTGGGAGTATTTTTTTTGCCCTTTGAGTTGCTGTGTCCTCATGAAGCCTCTCCAGGCCATCCCTGGAGCCAATGCTGGCAGCCCCCAGCAGGAGCAGTGCTGCATTAATGTCTTGGTTTGGAAAGACAGGTGCCTGCTAAGGAAGGCAGGAGTCTCCCCTGAAATGGAGAATGTAAACCCTCCCCACCCCTCCCAATCGCTATCAATTTTAAATTAAGGGGCTCTCAGGCAAAAAATATGGGAGCAGGAAATAACAGTTCTTTAAAAGGGAAGAAAAAAAAAATAAAAGGATAAAATAAACAATGCAGTACACTAGAACAACACTGACAGAGTCAGAACCCAACCTGACACCCTGTGGGTCAGGGTGTTGGTGGCAGTCCCATTGGAATTGTGGCTCAGCCCTCCTGCAGTGTCAGGGGTGGCTCTGCTGGAGCAGGGATCCTGTAGAGAAGGATGGATTCTTCCTCTGAAGATCCAGTGGAAGGAGAGGCAGCTGCTGTTCCTCTGGGGAATCCAGTGCAGAAGCCGTGCTGGTGTCTCAAAACCTCTGGATTATATCTGGGTAGCAATGCTTGGCTCCTCCCTCTGGGCTCACATCTCCCAATGGGATGCTGTAGTTCTTATCAGCCATGCAGTGACATTCAACAGCTGTTATCAGCAGATGTCCCCTCCCCAGGGAGGTGTGATTGTGGTCACTCAAAGGCAAACTGCCCACTTGACAAAGGTAATCTGCCATACAGATGGGAATGGAAAACATCTTGCATTGCAATTTTGAACAATTAACCAGCACAGCAACCTGGCACCCTTTGGATATGGTTCACTTGCAGAGCATTAAACATTTTCTCAGCCTTGCTTCAGTGTCAGGAGATCCTCTTCTTTCTCTTCACCCTCACTGTCTGCACTCTCTCTGTGATGACAAGTGTCTGGGGAAAGCTGCTTTTGTGAAACACTTGACATCCAGCATGACTTTCTTGTCCTAGTGGTTCATGTCAGAGAGCCTTGAAACTTCCTCTAGTAATGTGATTTCTTATTTTCTGTTCTTTGTGGCTTGTCAGAGTTGCTGCTCATTGTCTGCAGAAGGAGAGGAAAAATGTAATGTTTTTCAGCTTGCTCATCCCTTTATTTGCTGGAGGAGCAGCAGCAGCAAACTGATTGCAGTGATCCTTCAGTGCAGGAAGCTGGAGGTGAATCGAGGTGCTGTGGGTCTTTCAGCAGCTGGGATGAAGCAGAAATAAATGTAGATTAATTTCTCCTGGAGATGTGCTGGAATTGTAGCTCCCCAAAGCAATTTGGTCTTGGCAGTCATCAGGTTGAATGTGGTAGGAATAAAAAAGTATCTGGAGGAGTCCCTGTTGGCTGGGAGTAGAGCAGGTAGGAGAGGGGCTGCAGGCTCCTGGCTCTGCCCCTGTTCCTGCATCTCAGTGGAGCTCCTGGAGCAGGGAATCCCCACCTGGCAGGGTCCCCATGGGTGTCCCAGTCTGGGACAGGAGTGATGCCTCCAAGCCTGGCACTGAACTGCTGCTCTTGCAAGGGCTGCTCCGAGGTAGGGAAAGGGAAAAGAGGTGTTTGCTGCCAGCTGGGCTGGGCAGAGCTGGTCTGATGCCACCTGAGGGTGGTGGGGACACATGGGCCTGTCCTGTTGGGGCTTCAGCACTGGCAGCACCCTGTGGGTGTTGGCCACGCTATTCTGGAGAAACATCTCTTCCTTTGAGAAGTGAGGAACCTTAGGAATGAGAGGCTGATGTTTGCTTTTCAGTCATCCTCCCATCCGTGGCAGTCTCCAAGTAGCTGTGGAGAGTGTCTGTAGTCAAACACATCAGATCTCAAATGGCACAGAGGGGGTTAATCTGCAGGAGCCCTCCCTGGTGCCTCTCACATCAGATCTCAAACAGCACAGAGGGGGTTAATCTGCAGGAGCCCTCCCTGGTGCCTCTCTCCCCAGCCTGCCTGCTCAGCTGAGGGCAGCTTTCAGCTCTTCTGTGTGGAAACTGGGGCATCTCTGAACCAGCTCCTTTCATCTGCTTCTGAAAGGCCTTACATCATTCTGCTTAACATTTGAAGGGTTATTTTGGTAGAAAAACAAGAGCATCACAGGTTGGGATGAGCTGTCTGTGGGAGGTAACCCTGCCTTTGCACTGCCCTCTGTTGTCAGGGCTGTGACATGGTGAGCTGGCCACTGTCTGTAAAGATGGGGCAGCACTCTGAAGAGGACAGGTCTGTTTTCTTCTAATGCCCTGTCCATTTTCCTTTGGAGCTGTGCTGCAATGTGCTTGAAAATGAAGTTGAGATCATCACATCTGTTTGTGTCAGCTCACCCCAGCAGGGCCAGGAGGTACCAGTAATTGCCATCACAAAAATTCCCAGTGAGAAATTCTGCCATGAGTGGCAGCATTTCAACTAAAAAATTTTGACTACCAGTAATTCCCATCACAAAAATTTCCAATGAGAAATTCTGCCATGAGTGGCAGCACTTCAACTAAAAAATTTTGACTATAAATACATAAATGCTGTTATATTCAGTAACCAAGAACTAAGAGTTCCTGATCTTATTTTTTATTTTTGGTCAGTCTTTACCTCCCACTGAAACAAAGCTTGTCTTTGTTCTGAACAATTGGTGGGAAGCTGATGATACACGTGTCTGTGATGTTCACACAAACACACACACAGACACTTTTTTTTCAGTACATATAAATATATAGGTATTTAATGTATATAGTTTATGTATCTGGGGTAAGGGAGGAAAAATGCACAAGTGTTTTACTGTTGCCAGGTGTGAAGTAGCTTTGCAGGGCGGTGCTTGCCCTGTTCATTGCACAACACAACTACTTTGGATGGGACAGCAGGTTGCTGGTGCCCCAGAGCACCCTTGGATGGGTTCACAGGTGGCTGGTACCCCAGAGCACTCTTTGGATGGGTTCACAGGTTGCTGGTGCCCCGGAGCACCCCTAGAGGGTTCAGCAGGTTGCTGGTGGCCCAGAGCACCCTTTGGATGGGTTCACAGGTTGCTGGTGGCCCAGAGCACCCTTGGATGGGTTCTCAGGTGGGTGGTGGCCCAGAACACCCTTTGGATGGTTTCACAGGTGGCTGGTGGCCCAGAGCACCCCTTGGATGGGTTCTCAGGTGGGTGGTGGCCCAGAGCACCCCTTGGATGGGTTCACAGGTGGCTGGTGGCCCAGAGCACCCCTAGAGGGTTCACAGGTTGCTGGTGGCCCAGAGCACCCTTGGATGGGTTCACAGGTTACTGGTGGCCCAGAGCACCCTTTGGATGGGTTCACAGGTTGCTGGTGGCCCAGAGCACCCTTGGATGGTTTCACAGGTGGCTGGTGGCCCAGAGCACCCTTTGGATGGGTTCACAGGTGGCTGGTGGCCCAGAGCACCCTTGGATGGGCTCACAGGTGGCTGGTGGCCCGGAGCACCCTTGGATGGGCTCACAGGTGGCTGGTGGCCCAGAGCACCCTTGGATGGGTTCACAGGTTACTGGTGGCCCAGAGCACCCTTGGATGGGTTCACAGGTTACTGATGGCCCAGAGCACCCTTGGATGGGTTCACAGATGGCTGGTGGCCCAGAGCACCCTTTGGATGGGCTCACAGGTTGCTGGTGGCCCAGAGCACCCTTTGGATGGGTTCACAGGTGGCTGGTGGCCCAGAGCACCCCTTGGATGGGCTCACAGGTTGCTGGTGGCCCGGAGCACCCTTGGATGGGCTCACAGGTGGCTGGTGGCCCAGAGCACCCTTTGGATGGGTTCACAGGTGGCTCCAGAGCACCCTTGGATGGGCTCACAGGTGGCTGGTGGCCCAGAGCAGTCTCTGAGCTCCGTGTCTGTCCCCAGGAGGAGCCGGGCCCCGCGGCGCAGGGCCGCCGCTCGTCGCTCAGTGGGGTGTGCTACCTGACCATGGGGCTGCTCGTGCTGCTGCTGGGGCTGGTCTTTGCATCGATGTACGTCTACAGATACTTCTTCATCACCCAGGTAGGAGACACTTGGGAAGCACTTCTGGCTCCATCAACCCTAGCAGCCTTTGAGGGAGGTGCTGTTGGTTTTTGTTGCTGGGCACTGCAGATGAGGCATTTCTTAAGTGCTAGGCTCAGGCTGACCTCCGTTCCCAATGCCAGGAAGGGCCTTCCAGAAACCCTCCCCTTCCCTTATGGCTTTGTTTTGCTTTCTCATGAACTGCATAAAAATATCCTGCCAGTTGTACCTTCTAAACCCCATTGCCTGGGGTGCAGCAGTCTGAAAGCATGGCTTGTGAGGGGAGAGCAAGCCTGGAGGGAGCAGGGGGGTACGGGCAAGGGAACAGCTTTTTGCAGTAGGTTTTGTAGGCTCTAGCTCAGAAAAACTCTGTAGGTGGGACAAAAATAGGTGCTGCTATTAATAAAGCAAGCAGAGAAGTAAGAACAAAGTGGGAGATGATGTAGAAAGTGAGCCCTCAACCTCCATTAAATTCAGCACCTCTTCTTCCACATTGTCTTTGCAAAGCCTGGCCCAGCCTGGCCAAGGCACTGGGCTGGCAGCACTGGGGAGGGTCAGAACACAGGGAATGAGACAGGGCAGAGCTGCTTTTTGAGGAGGAAACTGCTGAGCTCTGGCTTGCTGAGTGTTTAGCCGAGAAACCCTGAGCACTGATTTGCACTGGAGCCCTCGTTGTGCTGTGGAGTGGCTATTAGCAAATGAGTTCTCCCAGGACTGCTGCTGCCTTCATCTCTGCAGCTAGCACTTATCCACTCAGCAGAAGAGTCTTTTTATATACTCCTTTTCTCCATACATTTCCTTGCTGTCAAATTAATTTGCAGTTTTGTTTCAAGAAATCATCAGTGCTTTATTCCCTGTTGTCATTCACACCTGATCTGGAAACGCTGTGGCAGCCCCAGGGCTGCTCCCCCCTCACACACAGCCGTGTCCCAGGTGAGGGCACCTGTCCCTGGGCTTTTGGTGGTGGCACTTCCCTAGGAGAAGCAGCCCTGGCCCCCAGGGAGGTCCTGGCAGGGACACCTCCCATCTGCTCAGAGAACAGCAGCTCCTGTTTTGCTGGGAGGTGAATCCACTTTGTTTTGCTGCATTTGCCACTCTGAGCTACAAGGGCCTCTAGAAATGATTCTCTGCTCAGCCCAAGCTTCTATGCCTCCTAAAAATTACACCATTTTTTCAATGCCTCCTGTAGAAAAATGCAGTTACTGGGAGCCATGGAGGGATGTGAACAGCCTGGTGAGGAAATACAAGAGCTTGCAGGCAGTCAGTTTGCCTTTCTGAATTACTCCTCATAAAAGCCAGCAGGAAATTCTTTATTCCTTTTGGGCCTGGCTTGTGACAGTGTTCACAGGGGTCCAAGGATGAGGGAAGAGACGAGGATCTGACTCCATGTTTCAGAAGGCTGATTTATTATTTTATGATATATATTACATTAAAGCTATACTAAAAGAATAGAAGAAAGGATTTCATCAGAAGACTAGCTAAGAATAGAAAAAGGAATGAATAACAAAAGCTTGTGTCTCAGACAGAGAGTCTGAGCCATCTGACTGTGATTGGCCATTAATTAGAAACAACCACATGAGACCAATCCCAGATGCACCTGTTGCATTCCACAGCAGCAGATAACCATTGTTTACATTTTGTTCCTGAGGCCTCCCAGCTTCTCAGGAGGAAAAATCCTCAGGAAAGGATTTTTCAGAAAATATCATGGCTACACCTGGCTAGCATGGAGTGACATGTGATCATTTCACAGGGGTAGCTTGCACTAAGTTCACCAAGAATGTTTTCTGCTAAAAACCTTGATCTTACAATACCCTCAAGCATCTGATGAGTGTTTTACCCAGCAGGGGTACACTCCTGTTTGCTGTAGCTGTTGGGGGGTGTTGTTGAGCCCTGCCTGGATTGTGCTGTACCCCACAGCTGCCCCGTGAGAGCGTGTTCCACTGCGGGGTCCTGTACGAAGACTCGCTGTACTCGCCCTTCAAAGGGCAGCTGGAGCTGCACGAGGATGTCAAGATCTACATTGAGGAGAACTACGAGCAAATCAACGTGCCAGTGCCCCAGTTTGGAGGGAGTGACCCTGCGGACATCATCCACGATTTCCAGCGGGTAAGGAGCTCCTGGGGCCTGTGGGGGCAGCCATAGGGCTGGGCTGGGTGCACAGCTCCGTGCTCATGGCCTAGCACTGTCTCTGTTGTCACAGGATCTATTCCTGAGCTGCCCTCTCTGGGGGCTTTTCCAACCTGCTCTGCTTGCAGGGTAGGGAGGTTTGTTTAACACAGTGTCCTGTCTTCCCTGAATTCCCTCTCCTCACCCATTTTCCCAGTCAGGGCTCATTGCAGAGGGTTCACTAGTGTCATTCCTGTGCTTGGCATGCAGGGTCTGACAGCATATCATGACATCACCCTGGACAAGTGCTACGTCATCGAGCTCAACACCACCATCGTGATGCCTCCTCGCAACCTGTGGGAGCTGCTGGTCAACGTGAAGGTACAGCTGCAGCCCTGCTGCTTTTCTGCATGCTTTCCTTGAGTTGGAAAGCTCCTGGCCAATCAGAACTGCTGTGTCTGGGGCAGTGAGCCTCGGCCCTGAGTCTCCACAGGCTTCAGCAGGTTTGGCTGAAGTACTGATAGTGCAGACAGCACAGTAATGCTGGGCACGATGAGCAGCCTGACCAGGGAGACACACAGAAGCAGCAGGTTCCTTCCCTCTGGTTTTCACTAGGAATCAAGGGAAAAAAGAAAAATTTCCTTCCTTTCCCCTTCTGAGTTTTGCACTGTGGTTTGCAGAGCTCTCAGTGTCCCTTGGGGAGGAACAGGCCTTCAGCACTCACCTTTCTGGGGGATATCTGTGCTGCCCTCCCTTCTGGGCTGCAGCACCAGGCTTGGGCTCATGCAGTTATGCTCACAGCCAGCATTAATTTGGTTTGGTACCAGCGATTTTGTTCAGTTCAGAAGCCTGTGCTGCTGAAAGCAGTCATCTTAAAATAGAATACTATTTAATCTTCACAGCAGGGAAAAAGCACAGGATTTTTCAGACTGAAAAAGGTACATATCTGTCTCAGTCTTCTGCAGGTAAATCAAGGCACTGAGCCTGGGTCTTTTATCACTCCTGTGAGGGTCTATTCAAAAAGAAGGTGGAAAAAAGACAATCTAATTCTTACTCTTTCTTGAATTCTCTTTGCTCACTTCCTGCTATGTGCAGTATGGTGAACTTTGCAGTGTGAGCTCAGAGACAAGCAGTAATGCCTGGAGAGAGCCTGATCTCCAGTCCCTGTCAGACTCCCAGTTTGTTTCCTTGCAGTCCTCACAATTTCATGCACTGTGACTGTCTGGCAAATGTGCTGGGAACCCACTGGGGTACAACACACATTTATTTACAACTCATCCAGACCTGTCACAGCTCCTGACCCTGGCAGGTGACCAGTCCCTGGGCAGAGGGAAATGGAAAAGGCAGGATTGCACAAGCTGAGAGAAAACAACTGAGAGATTGGGAGTGCTGGTCACATCCTCAAATAACAGATATAAACTCACAGTCAGTGAAAATGATGCATTGTCTTTGAATTTAAAAAGGGGATTTAAAAAGGGGGTGTGCTTATGCTTACATAAGCACATATGCGGTCATATGTGAAGAGCCCAAAGCAGGTGTGAATTTAAATGACCTCCTGATTATTGAGATGGTTCAGTAGTGTCCAATCTGTCTCTGGAGGCTTTGACCTGTGCCTCAGAGACATTGTTTTAAAATTACTAGTTTGGTTTTGGGCTCAGAAAAAGTTTTCCACCACGAGGACAGTGAAGCAGTGGAACAGGGTACCCAGGAAGGTTGTGCTGCCTCCTTGAAATACTTGAAGATTTCAAGACCAGGTAGGATAAAGTCCTGAGGTCCCTCCCCAGCTGAATTAGCTGTGATCCTATGGGCCTGTCATCTTCGTGGCCACATGTGGGAGGGGTGGCCTTGCTGATCAGGCAGAAAGCTCAAGTTTATTCCTGCTGCAGGGAGGATCTTTATGACCCTACGACTTCCCCTGCTGCTCAAAACTTGTGCCTTTTGGATGCTGGGTGAGCTTTGTTGGTCCTTGGACTTGGAGACTTTTTCTTCTCTGCATCTCTAAATGCAGTCAAGTCCCTAATGAATGAGAATTATTCCCAGCAGAAAGTTTTGTTTTGGATCTGTTCAGTGACTGCATCCCTGTTCCTAGAATCAAATCACAGCCCAGCAGTTAACACCAGTGGTTTGCTCCAGCAGACTGGGGCAGCGCAGGGAGTTGGAGAACCTCCTTTGCTCTTTCCTCCTGGCCAGCCTGGTGCCAGAATGCCCCTTTGCAGAGTGGCTGCCACATGCCCTGTGCCTGCTTCTTTCAGGCTTTGTTTTGCACAGGTGTGACAGTTCAGTGACCAGGGTTGCATCAGTGTCTGACATAAAAGGATGGAGGGATGCTCCCCCTGCAGCAGCAGGAGCCTGGAGGTGACCAAGTTACATGATGGACCATCCACATCTCTTGCAGAACACGAGATGGTCAGAGCTGTAGCTTGCTGAAGGTACTGTCCTTATTGCACAGTCCTGCCATGGAGGAGTGGTGATTCCCCCTTCACCTGCCACAGCTATTTCAGTCTGAGACAGTGAAGAAACTGGCTTGTGTGCTCATGTCTGTGTCACTGAGCCTCTCTCCAGGCCAAGGGTGTGGCACATCCTGAACCCCAGCCCTGGCTGTCACTGTGACAGCCCCTGCCAGGAGCTGCAAGTATCTCTCAGCCCCCCTGCCTTCTCTATTATTGAGAATCAATAATGGAATTTCTTACAGACCTGAAGTGTTAGTGCAGTACAAACTGGCACTAATTCTCTAATCCTGCAGTGTTAGAGGACACCCTTATTGATCTACCTGGCTGTGCCAGCTCAGCAGCACAGCACTGAGTTAAGGTAGTGTGTTTCCAGGTGTGTCTCTGTGGAGATAACCAGTCCTGGGAAACAGAAGAGGTGAATCCTGAAATGGTGCTGCTATTGCTTGGTTATTGCCTTGGTTTGAAAAGACAGGTGTCTGCTAAATGGAAAATGAAATGGAAAATGTAAACCCCCTGCCTCTGAATTATTATAATTTTGAAATTAAGGGGCTCTCGGGCAAAGATGTGGGAACAGGAATGACAGTTCTTTACTAGAAAAATTAAAAATACAAATACAGTAGTACAAAAAACCCAACAGTCCCAGAGTCAGAGCAGTCCCTGTCCCCTGTGTGCCAGGGGGTGTCCCAGCCCCATCCCAGGGGGGCTCAGCCCTCCTGCAGTGCCAGCTGTGGCTCTGCTGCAGCAGGGATCCTGCACAAGGGGGGAGTTTTCCTCTGCAGCTCCAGGGCTGCTGCAGATGGGCCTGGGCTCCCTCTGGCCATGCAGGGCAGCAGAAAGCTGCTCCTCTGGCAGTGCAGGGGGCAAAGGCTGCTGTGCTGTGCCAGGCTCAGATTGGATCCAGGCAGGAATGCTTGGCTCCTCCCCTGGGCGGAGCATCTCCCCATGGGATGCTGGGATTGGCTCAGCCCTGCAGGGACACTCAGTGGCCATGGACAGCAGAGATCTCCTGCAGGGAGGGTTGGCTGGGGGAGAGAGAAAGGAAAAACTGCCCCATGGACAGCAGAGAACTGCCCCAGCTCTGACAGGTGGGGATAGAATACACAACCACCTACACCTTTCAACTTGAGATCATTATGCTTACCTTGGCCCCAGGGTCTGACAGTTCTTTTATTTCTTTGACTCTTCTTAAGAAAAAAGGACCAGAGCTGATTCTTCGCTTCATGATCTAGTTAGCATCTGCTCACAAGTATCCCTGGCCCAGGCTGCCCTTGTTACACAGCTGTTTGTTGCTACAGTGATGTCCAAACATGAAAGATGCCCTGAGCACCTGGGAATGAGCTTGCAGAGAGTCTCCAGTGCTGAGCTGAACTCTTTCCTGTTGTGGAAGATGAGACCTCCATCTCTGGGGACACACTGAAACACTGTTTTTTCCATCTCCTGGTAGCTTTCTGCCATGACACCTCACTCATCACCCTGGCCTTCACAGTGGCCTCTACCCAACAGCAGGGATGTCACTGCCCCAGACATTCCTGGGGCAATGAAGGTGTGTCAGGAGCTCAGTTCTTCTCTGAATGTGCTGCCCATGGCCCATCTCTAGTCCCCATTCCTGTGGGCACTAAGGGCAGGACATCACTGTGGCTTGGCTCTGCTCAATGGACCAGAGAGGAGAGGAGAATGTTGAAATCTGAGCTGGGCTGGTGGTTTTGATTTTTTCCTTTTGAAGTAAATGTAGAGCACACATTTCAGTGGAGTTCCTGGAATTTTGGTTAAGCTTTTATTTCTCTCCAGATGGCTTTGTTGTACTCTCATAGTTACAGTTTGGGCATCCTGCTCTAAAATTTGGGTCAGTTTATAACAGGGTTGATCCTACACTGACTTCACCCTTATGTGAACATTCCATTTTTGGATCTCATCTATTTTGTGTGCACTGTGCTAGTAGCAAGGGACAGTTTCTTGCAAGGACAAGGTCACACATAACTGCCCTCAGCAAGTGGAGCTTGAGCCTCAGCAGCGAATGAGTTTTCCCCAGTTTGGTTGTTCATGGTGCTCTGCGTGAAACAGTTGCGTTCAGGGAGTGTTTGTGCCTTATTTCAGTGGGAGCTCTGTTCTTGCAGAAGGGGACATACCTGCCTCAGACGTACATCATCCAGGAGGAGATGATCGCCACGGAGCACGTCAGCGACATGGAGCAGCTGGGCTCCTTCATCTACCGCCTGTGCAGCGGCAAGGACACGTACCGGCTGCGGCGGCGCGGCGCCCGCCGGCGTGAGAGCCTGCCTGCCCCTCATCCCCTCACAGCCCCTGATCCTCATCCTCATCACAGCCTGCCTGCCCCTCATCCTCATCACAGCCCCTGCTCCTCATCCTCATCCTCATCACAGCCTGCCTGCCCCTCATCCCCCTCACAGCCCCTGCTCCTCATCCTCATCCTCATCACAGCCTGCCTGCCCCTCATCCTCATCACAGCCCCTGCTCCTCATCCCCCTCACAGCCTGCCTGCCCCTCATCCCCTCACAGCCCCTGATCCTCATCCTCATCCTCATCACAGCCTGCCTGCCCCTCATCCCCCTCACAGCCCCTGATCCTCATCCTCATCACAGCCTGCCTGCCCCTCATCCTCATCACAGCCTGCCTGCTCCTCATCCTCATCACAGCCTGCCTGCCCCTCATCCTCATCACAGCCTGCCTGCTCCTCATCCTCATCACAGCCTGCCTGCCCCTCATCCCCCTCACAGCCTGCCTGCCCCTCATCCTCATCACAGCCCCTGCCCCTCATCCTCATCCTCATCACAGCCTGCCTGCTCCTCATCCTCATCACAGCCTGCCTGCTCCTCATCCCCCTCACAGCCTGCCTGCCCCTCATCCTCATCACAGCCCCTGCTCCTCATCCTCATCCTCATCACAGCCCCTGCCCCTCATCCTCATCCTCATCACAGCCCCTGCCCCTCAACCCCTCACAGCCCCTGATCCTCATCCTCATCACAGCCTGCCTGCCCCTCATCCTCATCACAGCCTGCCTGCTCCTCATCCTCATCACAGCCTGCCTGCTCCTCATCCTCATCACAGCCTGCCTGCTCCTCAGCCCCTCACAGCCCCTGATCCTCATCCTCATCCTCATCACAGCCTGCCTGCCCCTCATCCTCATCACAGCCCCTGCTCCTCATCCTCATCACAGCCTGCCTGCTCCTCATCCTCATCACAGCCTGCCTGCCCCTCATCCTCATCACAGCCCCTGCTCCTCATCCTCATCACAGCCTGCCTGCTCCTCATCCTCATCACAGCCTGCCTGCTCCTCAGCCCCTCACAGCCCCTGATCCTCATCCTCATCACAGCCCCTGCCCCTCATCCTCATCACAGCCCCTGCCCCTCATCCTCATCACAGCCTGCCTGCTCCTCATCCTCATCACAGCCTGCCTGCTCCTCATCCTCATCACAGCCTGCCTGCTCCTCAGCCCCTCAGAGCCCCTGCCCCTCATCCTCATCACAGCCTGCCGGCTCCTCACCCCACATCACAGCACTGCCCCTGTTTCTCACCCCACATCACAGCCTTGGCCCTTGTTCCTCACCCCACATCACAGCCCTGTCCCTGTTGCTCACCCCACATCATAGCCCAGTCTCATCCTCCTCACCCCACATCACAGCCCTGGTCGTTGTTCCTCAGCCCACATCACAGCCCTGCACCTGCTCCTCACCCCACGTTACAGCCCTGTCCCTGTTGCTCACCCCACATCACAGCCCTGCCCCTTGTTCGTCACCCCACATCACAGCCCTGTCCCATCCTCCTCACCCCACATCACAGCCCTGCCCCCTGCTCCTCACCCCACATCACAGCCCTGCCCCCTGCCCCTCACCCCACATCACAGCCCTGCCCCCTGCCCCTCACCCCACATCACAGCCCCTCTCTGTCTGGTGCAGCCGTGCTGGGCTCTTCATGACCAGAGCTGGGTTTCCCTCGGGGGCTTTGCCTTTTCCCATGCAGTTAATCCAAGCCCAACTTCAGGATGCTGCAAACGGGTGCTGAGTGCTGTGTTTGTGTCATCCATCAGCCTGATACAAATCCTGCAGAAATGATTGCAGGAGCCAGCAATTCATTTCCACGTGGGCTCCTGGGGCTGAACTAATGGCAGAGCTGTTGGGAATTGTTTGGAAAATTTCCCTAATGAAGGCACCCGATTCAGTGGCAGCTATTCAGAGCAGATTAGATCTGCAAATTGCCTTTAATTAATTAAGTTCATAATAGTACGGAAAATGTTGTGAAGAGGGAACATTGGACTGTGTAAAAATGATTTCATGGAAATTAGCAATATGTATCTTATATTGCAGTGGTAACATTGCTGCAAAATACTCTTTAATACCAGTATTTGTATTAATTTGTTATACTTAAAGGCTCACCTGGAACATGTACCTACAGTCGGTGGGGTTGGGGTCTCTGGGGAAGCTGCAGGGTGCAGTCCCCATGGCTGTAGCTGATGGTGCTTTCCTAGTGGGAGCTGCACTGACTCCCATGGAGCCCTGGCAGTCATTGGGGCACCCCAGCTTTGCTGTAGTGGGGGAGGAGCTGCCAGCAGAGCTGCCCAGAGCTGGGGACTTGCATTTGGAGGGCATGGGGAAGTGTTACCCAGGGGGAAGCATTGCCCCAGGCTGGGGCCACAGCAGGATCAGGCACACAGGGATACAAACAGGTGCTTTAAACACTTCTTGGCTGTGACTTCTGCTGGTTTCTGGAGGCTTTCTGGTCCCTGAGATAACGCTGAGATGCTGTCAGCTGAAACCAGCTGTTGCCAGGTGACTCCTTCAGCCCGTGGCAGCTCTTACTGCAGGACTATATCCTAGAGAAGGTTGTTAGTTCTTCCAAAGACCAGATAATGCTGTTTTCCATATGGACTATGTTGTCCCCCCATTTCAGTGTTCAGAAATTGCATCTCATCTGCTTTCCTTCCCCTCCCTGCTTTGGTTCTTGCAGATTCTCATTTGTTGATTCACCTCTCTCCTCTGTTTAAATCACCTCTAGGTATCAGTCGACGTGAGGCTGGAAACTGTCATCGCATTCGTCACTTTGAAAACACTTTTGTGGTCGAAACTGTTATCTGCCAAAAGTCATGAAGCACTCTCCAGATGTAACCTCCCTTGGCTTTGCTTGCACACACATGCTCTCAGCCCTCTCTTTAGACATGGTAATCTGGCTACTTTTTATACTCCCCCCAGCTTGTGCAGCTCTAACCTCTGGGGTCCTTTGTGGCCCTTTCTTCCCTGCTACCTACCCAAGACATTGTCTGGGCTTAAATTTACACAGTGCTCAAAGATAACTGGGGGTAGATGCAGCTTCTTCCACATAACAGAATGGAAATCCCCTTTGGGAGCAGGTTTGGGTAGAGGAATAGAAATGCTGGAAATAGGTGCTCTTTTCCTGGCTGAGCAATTTCAGGCTGGGATATTGCTCTGGGACAGAGCGGGTATGCACAAGAGGAGGATTTCCATTTTGGGGCTGATACAATGACCTAAACCAGGTGCACTTAGGAAAGGAATAGCTGTGAGGCTACAGACAGGGCAGTTTGAGAGCTCAGCAGAGGGAAGGAAGTGCCAGCAGCAGAACTGGTGGTTACTGGCAAGTCAAGAAGAAGGTTTTTCAAATCTTTTGACAGTGTGTATTCTTGTGTAACTCCTCCAGTGAAAGCTGTTTTGATAGCAATCACTGTAATCCAGCTGTGTATCACATTATCTGCAGGCAGCAGTGGAGTACAGATACTGATAGAAGGCAAGATTCAGCTGATCAATATACTGCAGAGAAATTGTTTGAACAAAACTGCATTTCTATTGATCATCAGACAGAAGAATTGCAGAGTAATTAAATATTCTTCCCTCCATTCCATAAATGTAGTTAAAACTAATTAGGTTCTTGAAATGCAGGCAGTTTTTTGGCTTGAAAGAATGGGGTGAGTTTCAACTTGGCACATTCTTGTTAATTGGTTTCCAGCAAATCTGGACCTGTTCACCATCTGTTGAAATGAGCCTGTTGTTTTGGAAGAGGAAGGATAAAGTAAATGCAAGTACAATCATTAACTCAGCAGAACCAAAATGCAAAGTTAATATATTTGAAACTTCTGAGTGTTAATTTTATGAGTTAATTATGTGAAAACAAAACAGGATCTCAGGATGGTCGTGTAATGCAATAGGAATTAGTATATCGTTAGAGGCTGAGTATTTATTATTTCATATAAACATAGCTATAAATATTAATTTCTGTCAAGTAGAGGAGGACACTTTGGTTTCATTCTGCTTTAAGCTTGATGTAAAATGAAGAATTAGGTGCACTTCTTGCAGGTTGCTGTGGAAAGTTTCCCACTGCCAGATGGGTATTTACTTTTCTAGCATTGTGTTTTCCCAGCAATAACTTGCTGCTAGCCCCAGCCTTTAATTGCCAAGAGGATGACAAGAAGTGGGTCAGAGAATTGGCTCACTTCATGGAAGTAACTGGTAAATTTAAGCCCTTATTTCTCTTCATTTCTAGAAGCCTGAGGCTGCACTCAGGTGCACACAGGCCTCTTGCCCTCCCCTCTGGTTCTGCATGATGTCATTGGATGTGCTAACTGTGCAGTCCCGCAGCTGTAAGGGCAAACCTTGGTTCTTTGGGGTCAGCTCATGTGCTCACTGTTCCATAGGGTGAGAATGCAGTTGTAGAAAGAAAACATAAGATGCTTTGTATATTTTGTCTGGTGGGAATCTTACTTCTTAGGAAAAACCCATGGGATAATAAAGTCTTTTACCTCTGATGTGTGAAGTGCGTGTTGGTCTGCAATGGAAAGCACAAAGCTGTGGCTGATGGGAGGCAGCAGCTGGGGGGTCCAGCCCAGTGGGATGGATGCTGCAGTGGGGAGGCCCTCCCAAGGAGATGGGAGAGCTGTGGGGATGTGGCTGCCCTGCTGGGGAGCTGCCCAGCCCTGCAGGCTCTGAGGGCCTATTGGAAAAAGGCTCCCAGTATTACCAGTTAGATTGTGCCTGGGCCAGTCTGACCCTCGCTGCTGGGCCAAAGGCAGCAACTGCGGTGTGTCACCCCAGAGATACCTTGGCTTGCTGGAGATTGCAGCTGGGCACTGAACAAGGCCAGGCTTGTTAGGAACCCCGTTTACCTCAGGAGGATTAGCTTCAGGTGATGGTGAAGAGAAAAAGGAGAGGATTCTGCTGGAGGGTTTAATGTCCAGAGGTTTATTCCATGGTTACAGAGGTCTGAACGTGAGCAACTGCTCCAACAGAACCTGGCCGCATGCTCTGATCACCTTTTAAGCTCAGGGACAGAGGGAGGGGAGGTACAGGTGAGCCACCAACCAGGTGAGAGGGGCAGGGTCTCAGGGAAGATGACACCCAGACAGGCCAATGACCTCTGGGCATAGGGGCATCCTTTGAACTTGACCAACCACACGAGGCCTTGCTGGAATGTTCAGCCTGATTGACAGGACTCACTCAGCATGGGGGCAAGGGGGAAGGGAGAGAGAAATAGGCACACCTGGGGAAGTGACCTGGAAGGCCAAAATGGGACATTACAGCACACCACAACAAGGGCCCTTCCCTCTGCCATCCCTGGGACACCCAGGGCAGCCTGTGTGGGGAAGGTGCCCAGCTCAGGTCTCTGAAGCAGACAGACAGCTCTGCTGCTCGGGTGCCTCGTGGGCACTGGATGTTTGTGCTCAGCCCTGCTTCTCCAGCTGTTTGATTTCTACAGAAAATGTGTCCAACGTGACCTAAGCCTGCATTTGCCTCCTGGCTGGCTCTGTGGGGCCAGCCTTTGGGGTTTTCCTTTCCTCACTACACCCAGAAATTAAGGGGTCCCTTAGTACCCTCCCAGGCTTTCTCCCCCTGTTTCATCCTTCTGGTTGGAAAGTGTCAGAATATTTTCCTGACCTTGACTGTTCCTCTTTCCACAGTTAGTCTCTGGTCAGTCAGGGAGGAAGTTCATGTTTCGCTCCTTACAGTCATTTTTGCTGCATTTTGCATTTAACTCTTCACTGCATGGGTGCTTTTTCCTTCCTGGGGTTCTGAGGGGAGCTGCACCTTACAGTGACTGTGTTTGCCAAAGCCTCTTCTCCCAGGCTGGCCTCTTCTTCCACAGCTCTGGGCTGAGGAAACAACTCTGCACCACTCTGTAGGAAACCTGAACCTTTCAGACATGCCTCTGGAAGGCTGAAGTGCTGATACTGAGAATGTGATTGATGCATTCCAATAAATCCAGAGAGCAGTGAGTCAGCAACTGAGACTTGTCCACTACAAAAAAAAAAAAAAAACCAAAACCAGCTTGTTTTGTGAAACTGTGTTTTCCAAATTTCCCTCAGGGTTCAGATTTTCATTTTCTGAGGTTGCATTTGTTGCCCCTTGCTCTTAAGAGAACTTAAAACAAATCAGTTCTACTCCCTAATCTTGCTCACACTCTGGCAGAAGGCTGCTTTATTTGATTGGACAGTGGCACATATACAAGCTTGGCAATGAAACCTGCCTTAGGAAGACTGGCAGAGATGCAGCTGAAACCCTAAAATATGGGTCACTGTGATAATGGCTGGCATCTAATATAATTTGCTTTCTAATACTTGCATATTGCAGCAATATGCAGTTTACCTCTGCCAGACAGTGCACAGAAAGTCAAAGTTGGTCTAGCTCTAGGAGCATCCACCTCCAAGCTCTGTTTTGTTGGATTTTTTGGGTTTTTTTTTGTCTTTTTTTTTTTTTTAAAGAAGAAAGAAGCGCTATAAAATTATTAACTTAGCAGTTGAGGGGAGCTACCTCAGTGTCACTTATAAAACTTAAATGGATGTTTTATTATTTCTTTTTCTATTTATTTATTATTATATTTTTCTATTTATTTATTTATTTCATATATTATTTATTTATATTATTTATTTATTTTTATTTATTACAAGTTGCATTTACAGTCCAGTCCCATCCCGTGCTGTGCAGCCCTTTGGGATCTCTGCAGCCTTGGGACAAGGAGTGTCCAGGCCCTGGTGGAGAATGAAGGACCTGGCTTTGCACCAGCACCATGGAGAGCCCGTTTTGGTGGGTGCATCCTGCTCATGTGTCCCACCAGGATCTGACCAGCTCTCTGTGTGTTATGATGCCAAGCTAAGGAAAGCCTCTTCTCTCTCCTGTTCATGCTCATCCATGTGCCTTAGGATGTGCAGGTTGTTCCCAAAGCATTTTGCTGCTCTCCTTCTGAATCCCACCTGGAATGTTACAAGAACAAGTGCTGTGGGTGCTGTCACAGCTTCCCAGAGAGAAAAAGGCATTTTTGGACAGCTATGTGATAGACAAAAATAGCTTCCCAGGTCACAGGTAAATGCCTGCTTCTGGCTCTTTTGGCAAGTACAATTCCTGATGTCCCACTGAAATCATTGAGGCGCTGCAGCTCCATTCAGGGAGTGTTTTCTGGGTTAAATGAACAAAAAGCAGAGTGTGAAGGAACAGAGCCTCTAATATGGGTTGAGCTTTAATGAATATTTCCAGCTAAAAAAAACCAATAGTATAAAAAGGGGTGGAAGCAGCTAAACTTCCTGATGTTAAGCTGAAGCATTTGTTTTGACATTTTAAGAATTAAATTATTATTTCTTGTTTCAAAACAAATTTTATCCAAAAATGCTGAATCAAAATGGTGAAGTAGCATGTGAATAAACAAAACACTGTTCATTTTGTGTTAAAAGAAACATTTAAGTTGACCAAAATATCTACAAAACAATAAACATTTTGGTCAACTTGCCAGCAGGACCCTATGAGAGTGGGAAGAGAACTGGAGCTTGAAGAAACGTTTGGACCATCCAGCTTGTCATATTTAATTTAGGAGTCTTTGTTTCTGGAGAGTAAGGACATCTCCTAGAGGATGCCTGTGCTCAGTTGAGGAGTTCCTGCATATCTACAGGCTGGGGCACCTCTGGTGCTGGCAAGCTCACATCAGAGCAGGGGCTGGAGCTGCTGCAGGAAGAGCACAGGGGCTGCTCATCAATTAATTCCTTCTCTCTTATTAAAATCTTTGAAGAAGTGGGTGGGCTGAAGAATCAAGAATCAACTGTCTCCTCAAGTTTGCTGAGAAAATTTGCTCTGGGGATATTATTATTCATGCTGGATATGGAAGGTGTTTGTGCCAGCTCTAATTAACTGTTCTCACTAGCACAAAGATGTTCTCCAGTGAAAGCCAGTGTGTTACTCTACTGATTTGGATTAATTAATGTGAAAAGGCCAAGTATGTAATTTCGTACTTGAACTTTTAGATCTGTATTTGAACTGAAATCACATTATGCAATGATTGAATATTCCCCTGGTCTGACTGGGGAAGAAGTTTCCAAAAAGAAGGCAACTTTATGTTGAAGAAAACCTCTGAAATTAAAATTTGTTTTCTTTTCAAGAGATTTTCTGGAATGTCACTCTGTTCCCCCAGTTGTTATTCATGCAGTAACTTGTTCTCTCTGAAGTAAGAGGAAAGGCTTTGTATCAGGCCCCATCTCATTTCTGCCCCTTTTCAGATGGTCATTATGTGCTTGTCACTGCCAGAAGGACAGTCATTCTCCCTTCTCTGAAATTG
Organism: Melospiza melodia melodia; assembly: GCF_035770615.1. NCBI lineage: Eukaryota > Metazoa > Chordata > Aves > Passeriformes > Passerellidae > Melospiza > Melospiza melodia. The sequence goes on along the minus strand of NC_086205.1, from coordinate 5,426,771 downwards.
TTGCAAGTAAAACTCAGAGAAGCATCTGTAAGCTGACTTGCTCTGGTACTGTGATACCCAGAGCTGCCATCTGAAAATGTCCCAGTGTCAGCAGTGCCATCAGAGCAATACCTTGTGCAGAGGCTTTGGGGGCTGCAGCTGTCCCTTGGGTGCCTTCTCCTGCAGTGTGCCCGGGTCTGGTGGCACTGAGGAGGCCTGGCAAGCCCCTGTGGGCAAGTGGGCAGTGGCACTTCGTGCTTTGCAATGCACAAAGAAATTTTGCAAGCTGGATTTGAGAAATGGAGGATTTAAAGCTCAGTGGTTGTGAATGTACAGGAGCCTCTGTGGCAATCAAACCAGCAGCACCGTGTTAGTGGCCTCTGGGGGATGTGTAGGAAAATACAGGCCAATGCAGTTATCCTTTGGAGAAAGGCTTGAATCTGACACAGCTGGGGGTTTAGGTTTTAAGGACTGCAAGTAGTAACGTGAGGCAGCATTTTATGACTTCGCTGAGTTCAGCTTGGTCTCCAAATTAGACTGATCATTTTGTAGGTCAAATATTTGGGAGCAGTCTAGCAAACTGCTGCATTGTTGTTATACAAGCTAAGAATAGACACAGGAGGTCACTGCATAAACATCCAGGAAAAAAATAAAAGCCCAGGATGGAACAAACCATGCACATACACCCACATCTACAGGCTGGGTTTGCACGGCCATCTGCAGCCCCAGCTCCTGGGGAGGGGAGCAGGGGAGGCTGTGTGGGCTGGCAGCCTCACTTTCCAGGTTGTGCTGCTGATTGCTTTTGGGTTTGTAAAGACTTCAGCAAGACCTGGTGCGAGATAGGGCTGTCAGACTGTTATGAATAGAAAAGCTGCCCATTTTTTTAAAAGGTTGCAGATTCACAGGTTGGGCCAGTTGCTGCCAGGGTGGAGTTCTAACTGTTGATGGTTAAGAATTCCCCTTTTGTCAGTGGCACCCTGCTGCTTCCTAGAAGATGACACCCAGATGGTGAAGAGGAGGAGACCTCAGAGTTGGCATGCAAATGACATCGGATCCAGTATGCAATGGGAGGGACCCCTCACCAAACCTAGCCAAAACCCCCTAAAATCAATGAGCCAACACAAAATTGACAAATCAAAGCAATGTCTAGACATGAGGAACAGAATCCAGTATCCACCAAGACCCTTTTTACCCCTCACCCTAACCTTAAAAAATATGTCGGCTAGATAGAGGACCTTGAATGTCAAAGCAAAAATCAAAGTAATTTTCCAGTGCTCTCATGAGGGTGGAAGCCCAGTTCTGCCCATAGACCAGTAGACAAAGCTGCACTTTTCCTCCTCCTTCACGTCACTCTGGACCCATTGGTTCTTCCGTTCTTCCCACCCAAGCTGATCACTTTTAATAGGGGCGTTAAAAAGGAGAAAGGTCTCCTGCCCATGTTTATTTCAAGACCAGCTGTGGGGACAGGGAGCAGGAGGGGAGGGCTCAGTGTGTGGGCTGGATGATGACTCCAAATTTCTGAAAGCACTCCCCATCCGTGGCCTTCTCCAGTGCTCCTGAGGAGTCCCTGGGTTATAAGGAGCTTTACACATATCCCAGATGGCCCTTTGGCTGTGGCACAGTCTGCACACACTTGCCATGGGGCACGCAGCCAGAAGGGCTGCAGCAGCCCCTGCCTCTGAGGCTGCTCGCTGAGGCACGAGAGGAAAACACAACATCCTCCTTAAAAACCAACAGCACGCCCGGTTATTGAGCAATGCTGGAAAGATCCCGTGACACCACGTGCAGCCCCTGCGGTGTGAACGTGGCAGGCAATGCACGGCAGGCTGTGAATGGGGCTGGGAACAGCAAACAGATGATTTCCCACCCCACTGCTGGCAGGAACTGTTTACACGTGCTGTGTTTCCCTTTGTGGGCAGGGTGGTTGTGAAACTGTGCCTCAGGTCAGGGTCTGGGTCAGGGGAAATGAGGTTAGCCACAGCAGGGAGCTGCTTGGATGTCCAGGGGAATGGGAGCTGCTTGGATCTCCAGGGGAATGGGAGCTTCTTGGATGGCCAGGGGAACAGAAGCTGTTTGGATGGCCAGGGGAATGGGAGCTGCTTGGATGGCCAGGGGAATGGGAGCTGCTTGGATGGCCAGGGGAACAGAAACTGTTTGGATGGCCAGGGGAATGGGAGCTTCTTGGATGGCCAGGGGAACAGAAACTGTTTGGATGGCCAGGGGAATGGGAGCTTCTTGGATGTCCAGGCTGCTTGGATGGCCAGGGGAATGGGAGCTGTTTGGATGTCCAGGCTGTTTGGATGGCCAGGGGAATGGGAGCTGCTTGGATGGCCAGGAGATTGGGAGCTGTTTGAATTACCAGGGGAATGGAGTCTGTTTGGATGGCCAGGGGAATGGCAGCCTTTCTTGAGTACATTTGCCTTTGCCGTGTGGGATGGTGATTGTTGGGAATGAGCACTGAGTTCCATCCCAAGCCCCAGGCCTTGGCTGTCTCTGTGCTCCCTCCCTGGCCTGCCAGTCACAGACACTGCCCTAAGTAGGTCCTTATCAAGCTCTCAGTTGTATTTTGGGGACAGCTGCCTGTTTGAAGGGTCACAGCTGTCAGTCTTGCCTCGGCTTGAGCCCAGGACTTGGGAAGGAAATGAGGGCCATTTAAGCATATTCTGGTGGCTGCCCTATTTTGGTCTCAGTTCCCCATTCAGTTGAAGACATCCAGATCCCCAGCACTGTAAGGAGGGGCTCCTGTCTTGGCAGCAGCAGGCTGGGAAAAAGAATTGCCTGATCAAAGTGCTTTGAGAAGCATTTTGCTGTATTTGGAAAGGAGGTGCTTAGAACTGACACTCATCCCCCTCTCCAAGACAAATGAATGCTGCAGAAGTACAGACAGTTGCAATGTAGCTCGAGCCCCTCAGAAGCATGAAGCAGGTTTGCATTAATCCTTTTGGACCTTTTCTTTCTGTGCTTTATAACAGCTTTAAAAAAAGTTTAAATTAAGATGTCATGGATAGAAATGCTCGCTCTTTCTCCCTGACCCAGTATTTTAGTGTTAGCCCATGAAATGCATGAGCCAGCAATAAGCAAACTCAAACCCAGCTGCCTTCATAACAGCAGCTACCAAATATCAAATGGCTGGCTGAAATGTTAAGTGGGAAGAGGAAAGCATGTCAATTCTCTAAAAAGGTTTGCAAAGGAAATGCACTTTGCTTCCATTCAGTACTTTTGATGAAGTTGCTTAAGTGCCCTAAAAGGTAAATATCTGATATTAATCTCCTTGACAATTTGAGTTCATCTGCTGTAGCTGTTCCTGAAGCGCCACCTCTGCCAGAGCAGGGTGTTGTGTTCGTCCATACAGGGAGCTGGTGGGGCTTTACACCTTCAGTTTGCCTCTTCCCCTGTATTTTTCATTAACAGCCACAGTTCTTACACTCTGCTGGAAGGGCAGCACCATGCAGGGCTGTGTGCAGGAGCTGTAAAACTGATTAAGGCCTTCTAATATTTGTGTGCTTCAGCCCGTTCAGCTGTGTGCTGTGACACTTCTGGGCTGGGTAATCCTAGCCCCACACAGCTGTGGGGTATCCTGGCACTGCTTAAATCCCCCTGCATGGCCAAAAAGAGTGGTTTTCCAGGTGAGGAGAGGGTTCTGTGTCTGCTTGATGCCTTGAGGTGGCTGCCTAGAACAGAGGCTAGACGAGATTCAGAGAATAAAGTGGGGACTTATTGAAGGCCTTCAATAGATACCCTGGGCAGTGGAAAAGCCTCCCAGAGTCTACACCCAAGCTGGACAATGGGCACCAGTTTTTCAGACAATTATGTTTGGTCCATTTACATATCAGAGGTCAATCCTCCAATTACAGCTTCAGATAATGAAATCATTATCCCCCGTTTGCTCCTCCAATTCACTTTTGTTTGTACTTTTCAGGGCCTGAGACTGTAGGGTGTCCTTGGGTTCCAGGCCCAGAGGGATTGTTTGGTGTGACCAAAATGTGTAGAGAGTAGTTAACACTTTATATGAAGTTTAGAGTTATGCACTAATGCAGCACAGGATTTGAAAGATATAGAGGCTAAAATCTTAAGGAATCATGCTGCCTGCTCCTGAGGCCATGGTGAATGCCGCCATGGTGGCTCCAGGCCTCCTCAGCCAGCAGGGCCCAGGCCTGTCCAGCCCCTGTGCCAGAGAGGCTGCTGCTGGAATTGCCATGGTGTAATCTCATCAAGGGACCCCCTCATGGCAGGTTTTGTGGCCCTGCTGGCATTACCATGGTGCTATCTCTTCAAAGGACCCCTCATGGCAGGTTTTGTGGCCCTGCTGGAGTTACCATGGTGTTATTTTATCAAGAAACCCCCTCATGGCAGGTTTTGTGGCCCTGTTGGAATTATCACGTTGTTATCTCCTCAAGGAACCCCCTCATGGCGGGTCTTGTGGCCCTGCTGGAATTACCATGGTGTTATCTCATCAAGACACCCCCTCATGGCAGGTTTTGTGGCCCTGCTGGAATTGCCATGGTGTTATCCCATCAAAGGACCCCCTCATGGCGGGTTTTGTGGCCCTGCTGGAATTATCATGGGGTTATCTCATCAAGGCACCCCCTCATGGCGGGTTTTGTGGCCCTGCTGGAATTATCATGGGGTTATCTCCTCAAGGGACCCCCTCATGGCAGGTTTTGTGGCCCTGCTGGCATTACCATGGTGTTGTCCCATCAAGGCATCCCCTCATGGCGGGTTTTGTGGCCCTGCTGGAATTACCATGGTGCTATCTCTTCAAGGGACCCCTCATGGCAGGTTTTGTGGCCCCATGGGTGGTGGCTGAGGGTGACCTGCATGTCCTCCCTCCCTCACATGGGGACTTGACCTCACTTGTGGCCGTGTCCTGGCACTCACCCAAACACACAGGAAATGTCAAAAGCTTAAATTAATATTTTAATGTCCAAACCCGTGGTATTCCCTCACAGAGATGAGGCATCAGAGGCTGCAATTTGTCTCCAGAGCTGTGAGTGTTTCTGTGCAAAATCCTCCCTGGGCACAGAGGGTGTTTAAAAGTAACACTGCTTTTCTGACCAAAACTGTTCCTGAATTTGGCACATGGCTTTGAGGAGAAAGAAGTTAAATATCCTTTGCTGTCCATGTTTAAAATAGACTCTGGCGCTGCTGCATTGAGGCTCAGTCTGCCAGTAGCTGGGAGTGCCCTCACAGTTGCTTGGCTCATTGCAAAACAAGACCCTGGGACACCTTGTGGAGGCAGAATCCTGCATGTGGTGGTGCATTTAGGAAAGTATTTGAGGGTGGTTTCTTTTGTTTGGTTGGGTTTTGTTTCATTTTTAAAATGTTGTTTTCGTTTGTTTTTCAAACCAAACAAACAGCTGTTTGTGATGACCCACCCTTAAGGAAGGTGCACTTTTAGGATGGGGTGTCAGAGCAGGAGGAGAAAGGGCTGAGGCTGCAGATTGCACTCAGGGATGTGTGACACCATGAAGACTGGCCTTGTAATTGCTTTGTCACTTCAAAAAATGTGTTAAAAGTGACTGGCATGGTTGGAGTCAAATGCTGGGCAGCAGTGAGCTCTTCATGTGTTGGATGTGATGTGGTGTGCTCTGGTGTCAGTGGAGCAAGAAAACAACAACAAGCCAAACCAAAATGCAAACAAACAAACAAACAAAAAGAAGTCTTCTGTCACCAAGGATTAGCATGGAAAAATTTGCAAAGCAATACATGAATTATTGTGATTTATTCTAAGAACTATCACTGCATATACATTTTCCTAACACTTTCCCTCTGTGACAGTTGAGGACAGGAGTTTTCCCCAGGGATGAAGCAGTGCTGCAGGTGTCAGCCCTTGCTGTCCCACTGTTGCCAGCTCTCTGTGCCTGGGGGCTCCCTCAGCCCTCCCTTGTCTCCCACCACCCCTTTCCTGGCACTCACTCACCTTGGGCCCAGGGTGCTGCTGCCAAGATCTTCCAAAGGAGCCCCTTTCACAGCCAGAGCCTGTCAAGGAGAGCTGTTGGCATTGCCACCCTTCTGCTTTTTATGGCATTTTTCTTTCCTCCTTTTTTTTTTTTTTTTCCTTATTCTTTCTTCCTCCTCAGAAGTTGGGTAACAGATGTTGAAATGTGTTCCCATCTGAGGGTGTGAATAGGCTCTAGGTGACAAAAACAGAGTTAAAGCACATTGGACACTTGCTTTTGGTTGCATCTATGAACTCCCACCCGGGGATGCAAAAGGAAATACAAAACCCCTCTGAAATCTTGTTAATAGTTTAAGGAGCAGCTGATACCTCCTAAAAATCTTCAGACCGTAAGGATTCTGTTGCTTTGTCTGATTTTTCTTTACTTGTCCTTCATTGTTCTTCCTAGTGAATGCTATTTGCATGAAAACGGGACCTTTTGTTTCTGATCCATCCCTGCTACTTATTCCTCATTTGGACACTGACCATCAGAGCCTGAGTCTGCCCAGAGAGTGCAATTAACTCAGATTCTCTAGACTGTAATCCTCTGGGACACTGGGCTCACTTCCACAGCCTCTGGCTGTGCTAGAAAGGGTTTTTCACTTCAGGTGGATTAAGTATGCAGCAGAGGCTGAGTGAACGTGGCTGTAATGGAGAGTGGGGTGCAGCAATACCACAAGTGTAAGTTCCATCAGTGGAAGTTATACCCTTCTGGCAGGAAGTTCCCCAGAGTCCTTCAAGGGCCAAATGTAGCTGGTAAAGAAATGAAATTTTCATGTGTTGTTTCCAGGTGTGTTTGAAACCCCACTCTTTCCCTGGGGGCTGAGAATCCTAGAGCTGCAGGCCCTGATCTGCTGCCCCTTTGTTCCACTGGGCCACCTGCAATCCATGGCTGCCTTGTCACTTGCAATTGGCTTGTGCTGCTGCTTCATCTTGTTTGATTGGAGAAACTTGCCTGGTGGTTCTTTGTGCTGTCTTCATTAGCCCTCAAAACATCACCAGACTTCCAGCTGTCCTTGAGCTGGAAAGAAAAGTCCTTCCTTCTTCTTGGCTCCCTGACAGAAAGACATTCAAGCTTTGCTGTTTTGACATGCTGTATACAACCAAGAAAATAATATTTTGTATCCTGAGCAATTTTGCCAAAACTTTGATGAGAGAGATTGTTCCCTATGTGGTTCTCTTTGCATCTGTGTTTTATGGACGTGAGGTGGGAGCTGGATTGTAAACCTGTAATGTGACTAGGGAGAATGGTAGGAATAAAATTCTTGGGTACGTGCAGGAGAGTTCTAGAAAAACAAATGCTTCATCTAATGCAAGCAAAATAGTTTTCAGTACAGGAGTCTGGCTGCTGTGGTGTTCAAGTTAAACAATCTGATTGCCTGAGAGTTAGAATGGGTGTATTTATCCACAGGATTGGATTTTTGATTGGCAAAAAGTGGGAGAGAGATTTGGGACATCTTCTAAAGACGTTTTGTGACAGGTGTATGTGGGCACCCCAAGGCAAATGACACAGGCTAATTTGAGAGAGCAATAACCCATAATAGTGTAGAGCATAAAAAAATATCTGAATGGTGTGATTATGTGCAGAAATGAAAGCTGGGATAAGAGTCACTGGTACTGCTTGGCTTGTGCCCTGTTGCTCCAAACCAAGGTAACATATTATTCCAGCCTCAGTATTTTGTGTTCCAAAGGAGAGGGGCATTAAAGGTCTCACTGTGCTGCTGAGTGTGTTGGGCTTTTTCTTACTCATGGAGTGGGTTACAAATACAAATATGGCCATGGCATTGCTTTACCTCCTCCCTTTCCTGATAGCCTACATGTGGTTTTTCTGAGCAATCATCAGGCAATGTGTGTCAGGCTGTGGCTTTGTTAAGGGTAATCTGGCTCCTTTTGTGTGTTTTTTGCCGTGAGAGATGGGCAGAAGTGAGATGGAGCAGGAATACCCCATCCCTGCTGGATTGCACACTGGGGGCTGGGTGGGATACCACAGGGCAGCTCAGAAGGGAACAAACACCCCTCGTGACACAATCCCACCCCAAGGTCTCTGTGCAGTCACAGGCAGGAGCAGAAGCCAGAGCTGAGCTCAGAGCAAACCAGAGCGTTTTATACCTCAGTCACTGCTCTAACAAAAAGGTCTAAATACATGTTTATTATGAATACCAAGTTATTTTGCTCTGCATGAGGGAAACAAACCCACATGCAGGGCTTTTACTGCTGTGCCAAGCTGGGTCTGGCAAAAGTCACAGTCCTTTTTTTCTGCCCCCTTCCAGCTGCAACTTTTTCAAACCACACCACTTCCTATCAGTATGAATGAAGTCAGTCAGGTCTCTGCTGTCTGCAACTTCTTGTGTTTTCTTTCCTGAGCTCTTCTTTAAACTGATAAAATCTGTGTCAGACAGTCCTTCACTCTCAATAGTGATGGCAGGCCAAGTAGGCCCAGGTTTAGTGCTGGGCTCTGGGAGGTGGCTTTGCTTGGAGTCACAAAGTTAATACTTAGCCAGGAACAGTTGGGATTCTTGTGGGGTACTCCAAAGTGTAATCTAAACTGGCTTTCCTGGGTTTGTAATGCTTAGTTTTGGATTAACAATTGCCCAGCAGTGTTTATAGCTCTAAACTGCTCATGCTTGCTCTCAAACATAGTCCCAGTGTAATGCCCTTTTTGTCTTGGAATAGAGAGAAGGATTAATATGAATCTGTAGCATACAGCAGATGTGAGGTTTTACATAGTTTGATGTCTGCACATGGCACTGATTCAGCTCTTCTTCCAGGGACACATTTCTGATTCCTTGTAGATTTTTCATTTTAACACTGTCCCACAGCAACATTAGAAAACGTGATAAATGCCATTCTTACAAAGTGACAGTGCATAAAATCAGAATAATAAGAATAAACAAAATGAAGGAGGCTGTAGGCGTCCTTTGCATTTCCCAGCAGCTAAAGACACTGATTCCTTAGTTTGTTGCTATGGTAGACCTTTCTCAGTAGCAAGAAACCCAGTGGAGGGAGAAATCTCAGCTCTGCTAAAGGGTTCAGTGCCTCCAAAAGCTGAAGGCAGAGCCTTGTGAAAGAGAAGGAAGGATGAGGACAGGGATGAATAAGGCAAGCTGGAGCCTCTGACTGAATTGTGGCTTTGCACTGGCCAGCTGCAGATTGAGGAGCAAATTCTCCTCATGTGTGGGATCAGTGTCCCACGCCAAAACTGGAGACTTGTGGAGTGCCCCTGGCACTCCAGGGTCACCTGTGGGAATTGTCCACTGCTTTGTGGTCCCACTTAGGACATTTTGCTTCTTTGTGAGGCTTCCACCAGTAAATGCAGCAGATGGAAAGAGCATGCAAACAGCTTTGCTCTGTGGGGAAATAGCTGTGAAGGGAGCTGGGGTGTGATTTCTGCCTCTGCCTATCTGCAGCACTTCACTTTCACAGCAAAATTAACTATTTCACTTCTCAGACGGCTTCTGCCTAGCTCTAAAAATTAATCTTCAGATCATGTTGCTGTCCTTCTGCAGAGAGAACAAAGGGCAAGCAGCAGTAAAAATGCTAAAACATTTTTAGAGAAGTGAAGCATAAGAAAATCTCTATGAAACCCTTTTTATTTCTGTTGAGAATTAATTTTCTGAAGCTTTTTCTCATTACTGCTGATCACAGATGTGATATTGTTCATGGTAAATACTTTTCTCCATTCATTGTATGTGAACATCTTTGAAAAAATGTATAAAGTGAGTTCTTTTTTTACTTTTTCATTTTTTTAATTTCCAAAATAGTGAAAACTCTGTAGAATTTTCTGCATGCCTGGTACCTGTGTTGATTCTTTCCATTTTGGGAGATGAATGCTTTCTTTGGGATTTCCGTGATTATTTGTAAATATCATTGGTGATGTTTTTCTTTTAAACCTTTTATTCTTTCCCAAGCCAAACAGATACTTGCTGAGCCTGACACATAAGATAATAGTTTTCTAGAAGAGAAGAAATTTGGAAAGCAAAGGACAGATGTGCAGAGTTAATCTAAATCTGAGCCTCACTGCTTTCCCAGGTGAGTGAAGCTGCAGGGAATAGAGCACTTGCTGCTGAAGCACATGCCCAGTCTCTCAGTGAAACCTGCAAAGAAGTGAGTGAGAAAATTGCTTATGTGAACAGGATACAGGCTTGCACTTCTGCAACACTTGGCAAGAAATCTGGCAGCCTCAGGGCGCGTTTTTGAAAGGCCTCTCAATTGAAATGCCTTGCTTGGCCCAAAGGGTGAAGTTCCCCAGCAGAGCAGCTTCATCAGCTCCCATGACCTGCTGTGCTTTCAGTGCTGATTCAAATCCTTTGCCTTTCACTATCCAAATGCAAAGCCAAGTGCTAGTAGAAAACATGCTCTATGCCAGCTCTCTAGCCCCCACTGCCTTTTTTTTAGAAAAAAATGATGATTTTAAGGTAAGAATTGTATGTGTTAGGAATCAGTCCTTGGTTCTTGGGGGCAAATGGTTTCCAAACAAAATTCTTTCTTTTTTTTTTTTTTTTTTTATATGAATTTCAGGTTTTCAGATTTTTTTTTCTTCTTTTATTTCTTAGCACTCTGCATCTTTTAATATTCTCTTGGTGACACCCCATGTCATGTTTTAGATACAAATGCCTGCCAATGAGCAAGTTGCTGCAGTCACCCATCTGAGCAAAGAACAGATCAGACAACACCACATTTGACCTGGAGAGTCAATATTCAGAGGCCAAGAAACAGTAAGATCCAGCAGGGAACTTTTTAGTAGAAAGTGTTGCCTTTTCAAAATTCTAATTTCTCCCAGGAATGCAGAATGAGTCATTGCTGTGCCCTGATCAGTGGTGCTCTCATAGCAGGCAGAGGCACTGTGGGTCCTGTCACAGACAGCTACTTGCTTTTCCACAACTCAGCCTGCTTGTTTCTAGAAAATTCAGTGGCTAGGTTCACTGGAGAAACGCAGAGGAGATGCTCAGGTGAAGAAGAAATGCCTCGAGCATTTTTAACTTTCCTTTGTTCACTGTTAACAATGCTTGATCTGGTCAACATCCCAGCCCTTTCTAAGCAGTATGTTATTGCTGAGGAAGGTAGCCTAGAAGCCAAAAATTCCTAAATTTAATGTTCATCTCCCTGCTGTCTACCAGCACTCTAAATTAAATTACAGTGCAAGTTACTTTATGATCTGTGGGATCAAGGATAGCAGGGTAAAAAACCAAAGAACAGGCGTGCTCAGAAAAAAGCTGAGCAACAGAGGAAGCATAAAACTACAGGTGAGCTTCTAGTTACTCCCAGTTATTGAAGTGTAAGCCCAAAGTCATGTCAGTGAAACTAATGGAGCTGCCTCAGGCTACAGAAGAGCAATTGAGATCAGTTTTCTCATACACTTTGGCATTTTCTGCCTCCCCAGGTACTGATGCAATCTCTGTTCCCTCTGTTCAGGCATTGTCAGTTGAGCTGGAGGCCCTCTTGGCATGGCCCACTGTTTTGAGATGGAAAATAACTCTTTTGCTTCAGTACTATTTTCTTCTATGATTTGTTAACTCTTTTTCCAAAAGGAGCCTGAAGTCACAATGGTAAAATCTTTGTGTCTACTGAAGGGTAGTTAGTTAAAAGGTAAGTTATGAGCAAGGATGTGATGAGGATTCCTTGTCTGCTGGCAGGGATATTGAGTCAGATATTCTGAAGGTACTGAAGGAATCAATAGAAATGGCCATTGCTATGGGGAGGGAATTCTTGCTGGAATATCCTGGTGAATTTTATTTTCAGGCATTTTTTCATAACCAGGACATAAGGTAAACACACAGTCCATGTCTTCTCAGAAGCACAGTTCATCACCTGAGCACCAAAAGGACTCTGTCAACATCAGCACATGCTTAGGTCGGTGTTGGGTCAGTGTTCTCAACTGGAACTGGGCTTCTTTGGTACAATCTCATACATAGATTCACTTAAAAAACATTCCCTGTGACAGATTGGAGCCCCTACATGTAAATCTCCAACTCAGGGGAGAAATCAATACACACTTTGTGCATTAGTCTTGTCAAAAGTATGAGGAAAAGAGACAGTTCAAAGGCTGGGATTAGTGTCCCTGCCTCAGAGAGGTGCTGCAAGGATCCAGCTCAGCATGAATATGAGAACTCTTAGCTTTGATTGCTAAGTCAGCCTCATCCCTCAGGAAGGTGGCAGCTGATGGCTGGGACAGGGCTGCAGGCAGCAGTGGGGCTGGCCCAGCGCAGTGGGGTGCCCCTCTGCAGGCTGCATGCTCCTTGTCTTTGGGCTTATCTGTGCCTGTGAGTGCTGATAAGAACTGACTGGCATGTTAGGCTCTTGCTGCTTGATTATTTTTTATTGCCTTGTTTGCTTGGGGAATGGGAGTGCTCTGAGGTCCAAAAGGTTGCTTTCCCCCAGGGTTCTGTGTGCTTCTGGCTACTGCTTTAGGGATCAGGGCTGCTCTTATCTTATTTCCCCATAAGGTGGGGTTGGTTCTTTCAGGTTCATGTGTTTGCCATTGCATTGGACATGGGGAATTTATTTCATGCTCTTGTTTGGTTTGGCTCTGTTCGTGAAACTATGTTTGTAACCAAGGAGGAAGTAACAGACGTGAAAATCCTGCAAGTAGGACAGGAGCTGATGAGGAAACCTGGAACTGGGGGAGTCCATTACTGTGTGCTGTGTGGGGATTGGAGCCAGTGGCAGCATTAGTTAGACGTGTGATGAGCTGTCACAACAGCTGTCACTAAAACATGGGCTGCACCTTGAAGTCCAGCAGTGGAGGAATGATATGGAGATCTTGCTATACCCATGTGAACCTAAAGCTGCCTTTGCATTTAGAGTTACAATCATTAATTTCTTTTTTAAATAGCATGTGCAAGTCTAAACCTGACAGGCATGTGTGTGTGAGGGCAAGCGTAGGTGAGCAGGACAGGGGAGGCAACAGAATTTAGTCTGAAGCTTTTTACCATGAACTTCAATGCTTTGTTTCTCACCAGACCAAGTCTGTAGTGACTAAAGTTTTGCAGGTACATTGTGGACAGGGAAGCTGAAGTACGCTACCACATATAACTGAACATTTCTTTCTTTTCAAAGTGAAGAAGAGTCATATCCAAAGAGATATGCATCACTGTTCATGTGAATAATTAAATATATTTTTACACATAAATAATAACAGGAAACATTATGGAAAGAAATAAAAAAGTTAGGAAGAGCCTCTTGGAAATTGACTTAGTTCTGGTTTTTAAGAAATATTTTCAGCTGTGAATATTTAAAGCAAACTGCTTAGGCAAGAAGTTCAGAACCCTGTACTTTCCACAAAACCTCTCCACACATCATCCCAAGTAATGAACATTCAGTGCATAAATCAAGGTTTTTGCATGGCTCTTTTTTCACTGTTTTGCAACGGGTTTTCCAAGGACTCCTTTAAAACAAAATAATAACACACCCCATCAAGACAGCAGTTCAGGTTTGCCCAGCAAAGGGTGACCTGAACAAGGTCTCGTAGCACTTGTTGAAAACTGATGTGGATGACGTTGTTCTTCACCAAAAAGTACATCAAGTACGCCACGTGGTAAGGTGTGAAACACACCAGAAAGGCAGCCAGGTTTGTCACCACGATCCTCTCTGCTCTGGTGCTGTGTGTCTGGGGGTTGTCTGGCTTTCTGTGCCTCCTCAGGCACCGGACGGTTTGGGCAGTGCAGAAAGTCATGGCTGCCATGCTGCCGAAGAAGATGATCTCCAGGGTGCTGAGCAGCCCTGCGTTCTCCCACGTGCTCTTGGAGAAGTTGTGGAAGCAGGAAGAGATGTTGTGGCCCTTTCCATGCAGTTGGAAGGTAGAGAGTGTCCCTGCAGAGGTGCCCAGGCAGATGAGAGCACAGACCATGGCAGCTTTCCTGATGGACCTGAGGGTGAGGGCCACGAAGGGGTAGCAGATGGCGATGTAGCGATCCACGCAGATGCACAGGGAGATGAGGATGCTGCCGTACATGTTCACAAAGTACAGACTCTCCAAGGTGGAGCAAAACACAGACCCCAAGTTCCAGTGGTCCTGAAGGTGGTAGGAAATGATTTTGAAAGGAAGGGTAAACAACAGCAAAGTATCCAGGAATATAAGGGCTATCATGTAGACTGTAGATTCTGACAGCTTTTTAACCTTAAAAAACAGGAATGACAGAGCCATTATGTTGAACAGCAATCCCAGGATAAAAGTGGGGGTGTATATGATGAGCTGGAACAGTTCCACAGAAGCACTGATATTCCCTTTGCCATGGGTGTCATTCATATCTCCAGGTATGCTGGAAGAGAAGAAAATCACAAAGAAGGATGAAGATCACACAGAAAACATAGAACAAAGGCTGATGAGGTCTCTATATCTCCACAGCCTTGGAAACACTTTGTTCCCCTGCTGTGTGCTGAATTACAGCTCCTGGGACATGGAGCTGCTCAGTGCCGGTGATTTTGGGGCAAGGCTGTACCTCAAGGGGAGGATGGGGCTTTGTGGTGCCCACCCCACTCGCACTGTTAGCTGTAACCCCAGACTGTGCTGTCCTGTATTCTGGCTGGGCAGAGTATGGCTGAACCATCCCCTTGAACCCAGGTAGCAGACCCTGATTTTAGGGTTTCTTGGATCATGAGGGTGGAACAATTCTGTGGATCCTGTTTCCTGCATCAAGCTATCATATGAGATCTCGGGGAGCCAAGAACAGAAAGGTCCCCCACATTTATTAATGTGAAGATCCCCTACAATCACTGCCAGCCTGCACCCTCTCCCACCTCCCCTGGGCAAAGAGGGACTGTGAGTACCTCTGGCCCTTCTAAAGGCTGTATGAAAGCTGCAGGCAGGAATCTTCCAACAGGGTATTTCTGGCTAAAGAGGTTAATCTTTGGTAGGAGGATGGGATTTTGTCTAAATCAGCCAGACTTACCAGAGCAGAGACAGGGCTTACAGGAAACATGCAGCTGGATTCACCTCTGCAGGAAGGGACTGAAGCAGTCAGGCAGGCACTCTCTGAGCTGAGCTGGGGTCACAAAGTAATTGCCTTCTTTAGAGGAAGGGTTCTGCCTTGATCCTGCCCTCAGACTCTCCTGATAAGGACCAGGAAGGTGCTCATTGGTTTCTGCAGTGCTGTAATCACTTAAAAATGCAAATGGCCAGGAATACCAGATCTTTTCCTCCAGCCAGTTCCATGACAGCAAATGGAACCTGTAAATAAAGTATGCCAGAGATCTTTCTTTCAGCAGCCAGAAATTAATTTCTCCTGCTGTTCTCTAGTTTTTACTTCAAACCAGTGTCTTTCCTACATGAGTTGCTGATTTTGGTGCTGTTCCATTTTAGATTTGTCAGCTGAGCAGTCAAAATTTCTGTCCTGCAGATCAAGTCACCCCCGTGAGTATTTCACAGGTAAACTCTCCCTTGCGGTGGTTTGAGAGATTAAGATCTCTTTGAGTGAGATTCAGATCAGCAAAAAAGGAAATTTAGTTCTTTGCTCCTTAGAGACACAGTAATGGCAGGTAAGTGAGATTCTGTAAATTCCTGGCTTAGACAGGAGTAAGAAAAGCAGCATGAAGCACTGTGGGCTTGATGCTGGGTGGGAGCCCATTACTGAGAGCCAAAGGAAGGAAAAGTTAATTAAGGAATTTCTGAAAAGTAATAAATACTAACAGAGTTCTTTACTTCAATGCCTCTGTAGGAGATTTCATTACTACCTTCCTCTTTCTTCAGTCTTGTTTCTAATTTGTTTGATAGTGTGACTAAGAACTTCTGGGTCTAGGGAAACAGAATTTCAGCTTCTCACCAAGACGTTTAACTAAGAAAATTCTCAATATGATTAAAAGATGTTTCAGACTAGGACCTGTTGTGCAGATTTATTAAAAAATAAACGGAAAAAAATATTATATAAAGAATAAATCCAAAGGGAAGTTTTGTTCAGTCATTAAAAAAGTTAGCTATGCTGTAAGCAATGCAAGTTATGTAAAATATAATTAGTTTTTGGTTCTTGTGACAAGAGGAAAGCTTTTAAGGCAAGGTTTTTGCTATAGTGAAATATCTCTTGTCATCTTACCTTTGGGTTGCCTCGTGCTCTGCTCGTTTTTCTCCTTCTCAGCTTGCAGAATCCTGCAGCCTTGTGTTTTCTTTTAAGGCAGCAGAGTGAGCTGCATGCAGAGCAGCTGCTGCTCAGAATGTCAGGGAGCACCAAGTGCTGCTGCTTTTTGTTCCATCACAGATTTCCATGGCAGCGTGGGGCTCCCCAGCCGCGTCTGCATCATGCACAGGCAGTCACACAGCTCATTTGAGGATGTAAATCTGTGGGGCTCACACCTCTGTGAGTCACCCTTTAAAACGCGGAAAGAAATCTGGCTCTACAGACCTTTCTTTGTTTTTTTCTTTGTTTGTGTTTTTTTCCTCTTTTGTGTGGCTTTTTTTGATTTTTTTTTTTTTGTGGTATTTTTTTCTCGGTTAGTTAGTTGGTTTTTTTTGTTGGTATTTTTATTTGTTGGTATTTTTTAAAAATTTTTTCTCCTATACAGGATTTTATTGATTGTACATATCATCCATGGGTAGAGTGTTAGTTGTCAAAATGTGCTTTGAGCTAAATCCTATCATTGTTTCCTTCACTTTTCACGATATCAGAAAGGAAAAAGAGACTGCTGATTTTCAGTGGTGATCTCGTATGTTCAGCTTGGTGTTTCAAAAGAGTCAAGGGGTTACTCTTACATCTGTTTATACTCCTAGGGAGCAGGGAATATACCCATGGAGAGTGTCAGGTGATGATTTTGTTCAGGTAGAAAGGGGAAAAAAGTGAACATTTTTGGCTGTTGTATGCATGTTTGCAGTGCTCTTTTCAAAAAGGAAAATAAAGGCCACAGATGAAGTTTTGCTTGGTCTTCTGCATGCCCCTTACGTTTCAAAACTGAAGATTATATTGGCTAAATTAAATCTGTGAAAGAGATAAGGGGTAGGAGATGAGAGAAGAAACAGTCCCTTGGGGTTTCCCCAGGGTATTTTAGTTGAAATGACTCTATTTAAGGAAAAAAAAAGCAACACCACCAAAGGAAAAAACCCATAAAAGTTTGAATGAACAGAACCTTACCTCATTTCTCAGCTGGGTTGCACTTCTGTGTATCCTGTGGTGGTCTTGTGAGCGTGGGTGTGAACAAAACCCAGCCCAGGCAGGCACCAGCACCATGAAGGGAAGGCTGGGGCTGGGCCAGCATCCTCAGCTCAGATGGGCTCATTTGGCACCACAAGCACCAAAATCCAACACCTGGAGAATTCTGTTCCATAATCATAGGAAGAGCTGATATGGAAGGATTAAAAGGTGATATTGTTATAAGTTAGTTATTTTTGTGGAAATTTTTTTTGGTATTTCTTGTTAAAAATTAAAAAAATTTAGGATTGTGAGGTTTTCTTTTTATGGTTTGTATCTGCATTGAAAATTAAGTGAGTTTTTGGTTGTTTTTTTTTTGTTTTGTGGGAGGTTTTTGGGGGTTTTTTGTGTTTGTGGGAGGATATTTGTGTTATGTTTTGATAGGTGTATTGTGTTAGTTAAATTTTTTATTTGTTGTTATTTAGGGTTTTATTGGAAAGTGTTTTTTTGTGGGTGATTAGGTAGAGAGGGTTTATAATTTGGTTAAATTTGGGAATGTGTATTTTAAAAAAATTTATGATGTTTAGGAACGTTTGTGAGGGTTTTTTTTGTTGGTTGGTGGAGATATGGTTGTAATTTTGTTGGCGATGAGGGAATTTGATTTTTTTTTTTGTTATTTTATTTTTAGGAATTGAATTTATTGGGAAGGTTTTTTAATTTTGGTGGGGGTTTTTTGATGGTGAAATTGGTTTCTAGGAGAATTTGGATGATTTTTTTTAAATACTTCCATTGTTGTGGTTTTTCCCACAATGACGTTATTGATATATTGTAGATGTTGATATATTGTATGTAGATATATTGATATATTGTAGATGTTTTGGAGATTTGGGGGTTTTTTTTAGCGTAGTTTGGATGAGGTCTAATTAATCACCTAACTAATTTGAGTCTTTCAGCCTTTCTGATTAATTTTGTGGTGGAGTTTCTTCAGTACCTGTTGCTTCTTGTTCCTCGTCATCAGCGAGACCAAAGTGTTCATTTTTAGCCTGGTGCTGCCCTGGGCTGTGCAGATGCCACTTCTGAAAGTGCCACTGACGTTCACAGGGGGCTCTCTCCTCCCACTCGAGGTTTTCCCCTCCCTCACACGCAATCGGGGCTTTTCCCTCTGTCTCATTTCCTCTGTGACCCTCATGCTCTGAGCACTGCCCACCTTGCTGGAGGCTGTCCCCAGCCAGGTGTCCCCAGCCAGGTGTCCCCAGGCTGCACAGAGCTCTGTGAGACTCCACACCTGGAGACAGATGCTGTGGGAAAGGCAGGATCAGGAAGCAGCAGCGGCAGGGGTGGTTCAGCCACCTCCAGTGAGGGATCTGCTTTTGTCCCAGCAGAATCCTTGTGACGGTGTTCACAGGGGTTTGAGGGTGAGGGAAGAGAGGAGGATCTGACTCCATGTTTCAGAAGGCTTGATTTATTGTTTTATGATATATTTTCTATTAAAACTATACTAAAAGAGTCGAAGAAAGGATTTCATCAGAAGGCTAGCTAAGAATAGAAAGGAATGAATGATAACAAAGGTTTTGTGGCTTGGACAGAGAGCCTGAGCCAGCTGACTGTGATTGGCCATTAATTAGAAACAACCACATCAGACCAATCACAGATGCACCTGTTGCATTCCACAGCAGCAGATAACCATTGTTTGCATTTTGTTCCTGAGGCCTCCCAGCTTCTCAGGAGGAAAAATCCTAAGGAAAGGATTTTTCATAAAATGTGTCTGTGACATACCCTTGTGAGTTCTTCAGGGAAGAAAGGGCCAGGAAGGCACAGGCAGGGGTACAAATGCACCTGGGATAGGGTGTGAAGGCTCTTCTCCCTTCAAATGGAATGGATGAAAAGGTGTGATGCTGAGGACTGCTGGGGAGGTAACATGAATCCCAGTGAGCAGCACAGTGGAAAGGCTGGGACAGCCCCTGAAGAACTCCCACAGTGTTCATTACTTGGGCTGCAGGGGGAAAGCAGTGGGCAGCAAGGAACCTTTGTGATCTCAGCTCAGGCTCTGCTCTGTGCTAAGGGGATGTCTCTCTTCACAAAGTCCCCAAGTCCAAGTGTGGGTCCCTTTTCGTGGAGATGTGGGAGAAGAGGGCCATCTCTACACCTTCTCCTCTGTCCTTGACACATCTGTGTGTGTCATCAGTGCCACCAGTGTGTGAAGCACCTCCTGTTCTCCTGTTTCACATGATTCCTGATGCTGAATGCATCATCTTGTGCCTTTGTCCTCATGAAGGAGCTGCTTCACATGCACTTTTTTGTTGGTATTGAGGACTTTGCTGTATCACTGCTGCCACACAGACCTCATCTTCAGGACACACATATCTCACCTTCAGGACACACATACCTCACCTTCAGGACACACAGACCTCATCTTCAGGACACACAGACCTCATCTTCAGGACACACACATATCTCAGTTTCAGGACACACAGACCTCACCTTCAGAGCACACGTATATCTCATCTTCAGGACACACACATACCTCACCTTCAGGACACACAGACCTCACCTTCAGGACACACAGACCTCATCTTCAGGCCTCACATATTTCATCTTTAGGACACACACATATCTCACCTTCAGGACACACAGACCTCATCTTCAGGACACACAGACCTCACCTTCAGGACACACACAGACCTCACCTTCAGGACACACAGACCTCATCTTCAGGACACACACACGTCCCTCAGTGGCAGCCAGAGAAGTTCTGTTGCTTCCCTGTGCTTGCCCTTAATGCCAACCTTCTCCTTGCAGTGCTGGGCTGTGCCAGCCAAGCTCCTCCTGGCTCTCCTGCTGTCGGTCCTGGCTCTTGGGAAGTGGCAGCATGGGGCTGATGCTGCTGTCAGCCTTCCAGCTTATATGACAAGTCAGTAACCACACAGGGTTGCACAGTGAAGACACGGTGAGGTTTTATCTCGATTTAAATCATAGCCTAACCAGTGAGAAAAGCATTTGCCCTGCTTGAGAAGAGAGAGCATCCACTGCTGTGTTGCACAGCTGCCTGCAGCCTCTGGGTGAGCCAGAGGTGGGGTGAAATGTCCCATCACCTTCATCTGGTGGCTCTGCAGAGCTGTTTGCAACTGAGTTGCTCCATCTCGTGGCACAGGAGTGTAGCAGTTGGGGTTGGTTAATTTGAGATTTTTCAATGAGCGCAGTGAGTTCGGTATGGGCTCATCACCTGAGCACTCATTTCGTGCTGGGAGGCAGGAGCAGCAGAAAGGCAAAGCGGGCTCAAAGCTCGCTGTGAAAAACACCAATCACTTGGTTTTTTAAGTTTTAGAAGTTTAATGATAATAAAATTGTTATAAAATAGCAGTATAATTAGAATAATAGTAATTTGGACAATTTGGATTAGGACAATATGAGACAATAAAAACAAAGAGTTACAGACAGTCCAGGTACTTTTTCTGGGCAGCACAAGCTTGAAAAAGGACCCACTCTAACAGAGGATTAACTCTTAAAAACAACAGCCTGTTGCATATTCATACACCTCATACATGATGCATAGATTCCATTCAAACACAGGATTCTGTCTGGGCAGTGTCAGCTTCTTCCTCTGAATCCTGATGGTGTTTTCATGGCAGAGCAAGGCAGGAAGAAGTTCATTTCTTCTGATAAGAGAGCAATAAATTCTCTTTCTCTGAAAGATTCAGGTGTCCTGTGGCTGCTATCTCACGGTGAATCCTTTCTTTAAAAAAGAAATATCCTACATGACACAGTTTCTATTTTAACATTTTGTTACAACCTAAAGCTATATTTAACACACTACTTAAGAAAATTAACACAGCATAACTTTATAACATAACACATAAAATATTCATTTGAATATTTGCGAAAAGCCAATCATAAAATACAAGCATTTTTCACACTTGCCTTTCCCCAAGGCACGGTAGAATGCCATTCCGCATTCCTCCACAGGAATGAGGAGCTCGGCCTCAGCCCTGCCATGCCTGTCTGTCTGTCTGTCTGTCTGAGGTGTGCACACCATCGTGTGATGGCGTTCACAGGGATCTGAGGATGAGGGAAGAGACAAGGATCTGACTCCATGTTTCAGAAGGCTTGATTTATTATTTTATGATATATATTACATTAAACTATACTAAAAGAATAGAAGAAAGGATTTCATCAGAAGGCTGGCTAAGAATAGAAAAAGAAAGAATTATAACAAAGGCTTGCGTCTCAGACTCTCTGCCCAAGCCAGCTGACTGTGATTGGCCATTAATTACAAACAAACCAACATGAGACCAATCACAGATGCACCTGTTGCATTCCACAGCAGCAGATAATCAATGTTTACATTTTGTTCCTGAGGCCTCCCAGCTTCTCAGGAGGAAAAATCCTAAGGAAAGGATTTTCCATAAAAGATGTCTGTGGCACCATCATGTAGCTCAGACAGTTTATCCCAAGCTGTCCCCACCACCCGAGTGCTCTGCTTCTTGCCCTCGCTGGAATGATGAGCAAGGCAGAGCCGTCCTCTGATGGATCTGGGTGGGGAGGACCAAAGCACAGCAGGGCTGAGATGAAGCTGTTCTGTGGAGGAAGTGGCCACAGGGCTGCCTGTGTGTGGCTCGTGGGGCCGAGGGCCAGGAAGCTGCTGAGCCCAATCAGCGCTCTGACCACAGGCACCGATGTCTGTCACCCATGTTTGGTGTCCTCTGGGAAGGACCAGCCAACCTTGGCTGTGCAAGAACTCCCCAAGAGTCCTTCAGTGCTGGGGGAGCTAAATCTGCTGCTTGGGTGAGCAGGTGAGCTGCTCTGGCTCTTTGAGCCTTGACATGTTCAGTGTTGAACTGATCTGATATTTTTGGAGAGACATGTCTCGCTTTCCACAGAGAAATCAGCTGGGGATGCTCTTGTGGGACTTCTGAGTCCAGATCAGCAGGGTGGGTATTTTCCATCTCGGTGCCCTGAGAGTGGTGAAACTTGAAGTTGTGGAGATCTGTCTCTGGTGTTGCAGATTTTGCATTTTCAGTTGTTCTCTGGCTCCGCAGAGCAGGTGTTAGAGAGAGGCTCATGCACCCCAGCTGTGGGACCTGAATAACACATAACAGCTTCTGTGTCTCTTCTGCCTAATGGCTGAGTCATTTTGACACTTCTAAGGTATTTTTTTCCTGTTTAAACCATTAGCTACACTGGTCTTCAAATCATCATTACCCTTGAAAGACTTGCGACAGCATTTTCGCAAATCTAGTATTTCCTGAGAGATCATACAAACTCCCAAACCATATGACTGACCTGGCAAGATCAGAAAGGCACTTTGGAATTCTGCAAGGTAGAGGGGAAAAAAAAATCAATTACTGAAAATGGTCAAGATCTCATTTTATTTTTCACAGTTGTGAATTGCATGTAGAGCTCTAGGAAAACAACTGCAGGACCGGAGCTCCTTTCCAAAGGCACTTGCACTCAATTTTGAGCCAACTGTGCTCTTAGGTGGCTGAAGTACTGTGTGCATCCTGTGGTGACCAAAGAGTCTCAGTCAGACCCCACATCTCATGGTTCCATTTCTTCTTAATGAGAACAGTCAGTTTTCCTTGCCTTGTTTTTGGGTGTGTAATGTGTCTGTGAGAAACTGCCAGAGGTATGTACAGCAGGGAGGGAAGGTCTCTGAGTGTCATTTCACTACAAGAAAATAATGAATGCAAAAAGAACCCAAGAGTCATTTTAGGCAAGAGAAAAAGTGTGGCTCGAGTGGCCAGAGCCAGCAGAGGATGTTTAAGGGAAGAATTAAAAACTGTGTGAAGAGAAAAACTTGGGTTGGCAGCTGAATCATGATTTCCAGTGTTCGTATGGTAGCAGAAATTGAAAGACAGCAAACCTCCAAGTTTAGACAATTAGCATTAAGAGATTAATTAGTTAGGAATGCAGTGACAGCAGTGAGAAGCTGACAAATCTACATTTTCCTGAGTTTCTATAGATAAGCTGTTCCTCAAAGGAAATATTCTTACAAAATTGTATGTTTGCAAAAGACCTGCTTGTGGGGGAAAAAGGGAAAATTTAAAGAAATGTTTCTACTAGAATTCATTTTGCTTTCTCTGTTTTCTGTTCTATTACTTCATTATGTAAACTGTGTGTACCGTTGTTGTGCCAAACATCACCTCACAGTCTATTTTAATGTTAACAGACCAGCAGCAATGCATGTATTTATGATATCATTATGTGCTAAAATTTAACTTTTCAGCACACAGAGGATTTGGCTGCGAATGAAAATCTCTTTCCTCCTGCTTCTGCATAGTTGGACACATCAGTTTGGTGCTTTGTTAATGTTACAACCCATTTATCAAATACTATTCCTGCTGAGCACTGTGCTGATCAGGTGTGGTGTTTGTGCCTGGACAAACCACTTTTAGGGTGATTTAGGTTTCTGCACAGGACATCTCAAAGCACCATTACAGGCTTTGCCCACAGGGCACAGCCAAGGTTGGGGTTTTTGTCCTCTTGCCAATGTACCTGTTCTGGTTCTGTCCTGCTGGCATACATAGGGGCTGGGGTTTTCTCATTTTATGTGTGGGAAATCAAAGCAGGGATAATAAGAAGGATTTTCCAAAGATTACACAAGACACCTGCAATGGAGTGCAGTTTCCCAGATCCAGATATCCAAGACCAAACAATTTTTCACCTGTTCCTTCCTGG
Organism: Melospiza melodia melodia; assembly: GCF_035770615.1. NCBI lineage: Eukaryota > Metazoa > Chordata > Aves > Passeriformes > Passerellidae > Melospiza > Melospiza melodia. Next base: position 5,403,128 of record NC_086205.1, on the reverse strand, counting down.
GGCCCCCCAGCTCTGTCTGCAGCTCAGGAGCGCATCAATTATGGCTGGATGTTCACGCCCTTCTAGAAGTCCTACATTCTTCTAAAAACCTTTTCTGTATCCCCTTTCCTATTCAGAATTAACTACTCTTGGGTGGTAATTGTTGAAACTGTGTTGATAGTATGTAGTAACAAAAATAAAGGAGTATTAAATGATGTTGGTTTATTTCCTTTCAGGTTTCATATGTATGTGATCACCTAATTATTTTGAATCTTTCAGACTTTCTGATTAATTTCAATAACATTTCAGTTGGGGTGAGTCTGTGTGAAGGAGGGCAGGGAAAGCTTTGTGCCAACCTCTGTATCTAGAGGATGCTATCTGTGTATGTGTCTTGGTTTTGGAAAGCCGGGGGTCTGCTAAGGAAGGCAGGAGTCTCCCCTGAAATGGAAAATGTAAACCCTCCCCACCCCTCCCAATCGCTATCAATTTAAATTAAGGGGCTCTCAGGCAAAATATGGGAGCAGGAAATAACAGTTCTTTAATGGGGAAAAGAAAAATAAAAGGATAAAATAAACAATGCAGAACACTAGAACAACAGTGACAGAGTCAGAACCCAACCTGACACCCTGTGGGTCAGGGTGTTGGTGGCAGTCCCATTGGAATTGTGGCTGCAGCCCTCCTGCAGTGTCAGGGGTGGTTCTGCTGGAGCAGGGGGATCTGTAGAGAAGGATGGATTCTTCCTCTGAAGATCCAGTGGAAGGAGAGGCAGCTGCTGTTCCTCTGGGGAATCCAGTGCAGAAGCCGTGCTGGTGTCTCAAAACCTCTGGATTATATCCGGGTAGGAATGCTTGGCTCCTCCCTCTGGGCTCACATCTCCCAATGGGATGCTGTAGTTCTTATCAGCCATGCAGGGACATTCAATAGCTGTTATCAGCAGATGTCCCCTCCCAGGGAGGTGTGAATGTGAGCACTCAAAGAGAGAGATAAGGCAAACTGCCCATTTCACAAAGGTAATCTGCCATACAGATGGGAATGGAAAACATCTTGCATTGCAATTTTCAACAGTATGCAAAGTTAGAGATGTGTCCCCAGAGAAAGGGGGCCAGTGTCTCCACAAGAAAAAACAAACCTGGGTTTCAACCAAAAGAAATGAGAGCTGCTGCTCCTGCCCTGTCCCTGCTGCTCCTGCCTGGTCCCTGCTGCCATCTCCTCTCTCCTCTTCCCACTTCTTGGCTTCCCTCAGACCTGGCGTGCACAGACTGAGCCTTCACCATTCTCTTCCTTTTTAAAATCCCCCTTCAGTGAAAAGCTTAAAGGGTTTTTAGTGGACAGCATCCACTGTGAGTTTAAAAATGTCCATCTTCCTTCCTGAAAGTGGAGCTTGAGAGCTGCTCGTTTGGTACCAGGACACGCCTGCACTTCAGACTTCTCACTCTTATTAATTTCAGTGAAATCAAATTCAATGAATAAATATATGACACTGATGAAGATGTAACATGCATTTATCAGGCCACATCCTTTTCCTGTTGTTTTCCTGGTAAGTGTTTCTGAAGTCAAGTATTAAAATATTTTAGCATAAAAATTTCTCTGGTCTTGAGCATGTTTTTTGTAAACAACCTCAACCACTGAAGCAATACTAAATAGGGCTATACATGCTGATTTAGCAGTCTGGCTTGTGATCTGAATTGAGTGGGGAGCTGGAGAAAGTGGTTAGAGTAAATTTTTCTTTAACTACAAAATCTATTTTTTTTTACCGTAATATGATTTTTGCAGAGATGATGCTTGGCTCATGTTTTTCAGTGTTGGCACCTTCTTCTTGGTAGGAAATTGTTCCAGCATCCAGAACATTGTTTCTTCCATTGTTTTTGATCTCATAAACTTGTGAAAAGTCACGTCAAATTTGAGATGAAGATGAGTCCAAGCTTCTAGAACTGCAGTTTAATGACATCTACACACCCTGCCACATTTCAGCCAAGTCTTTACCTGAAACTGTAACTCATGGCTTAAAACTTGTTCCTCTCGGGTTGTTAAAAAGAGTAACTATTTTTTGTGCTTGTTTTCTTTTTCTTTCAACCTGACCTGGTTTATCAAACTGAGAAATACTGACCATTTCAGCAGGAGAGCTCTTATGATTCTGGATTGAGGAGAAGGTATATGTTTGGAGGTTAATTTAAATTTAAATTAAAATTTAAATGTTAATTTAATTGGAATTCTCCCCCAGACAAATGGATGCACTGTATAATTATGTCTGATTCCTCTTCTACTCAACAGCACCTCCCACACCAACATCCAAGGGACTCCTGGTAAGGGGCAGCTACCATTCAGCAGGACAGAGATTTTCAGCCAGGTCTTAACAGCATGTAAGCCACAAGGTAGGGGGGAAGAAAGGGTTTTTGATGCTGTTCTATTTGTTAACTCGATGCTAGTTACACCAAGACAATTTTTACTGTACACACTGGAGCCACAAAGCGAGAGCTGGGTTTTGTTTGCACCCAGCTGAGTTTCCACAGCTCGAGCAGTGTTGGGGTGCACTGAGGGAGCCCAGCTTGCCTTCAGCCTCATCCCAGCTGCCAGGGGGTCCAGAGCTGCCTGCTGCCCACCAGAAAAGGGGCTCTGGCTCTCTGGGAGCCCCATTGCCACCCTGTGTCCTCCTCCTGGTGAGCCTTGCTCAGAGATGGGTGATCTCCACGTGAGGAACCCCTCTGCCCGTGCTGAAGGGCTGTGCTTTAAGGTGCTCTCAAGATTTAAAGGTGTTTTTTTCCATGCAGGTCTGCCTTCTCTAAGGTTCAGGAGGCAGACTGCTGCTGAAGGCAAACCAGAGGGTCTGGGTGCTGTGAGTGAAGCTGTCAGCCAGAAGCAAACCCAGGCAGAGCTTTCATGTTCGCGTTCTCCTCGTGCTGCACGTCAGTCATTTCTGTACCCCCAGTTCTTCCCCTTTAGCTTTGATTTCACTGTGCTCCAGCTCCACATGCACATGAGACCTTCGGGTCTCTCAGCTCTCTGACATGAGAAGAAAGGTGACTCAATCCCACAGCTTTCAGTGTACAGGAAAAAGCAGCCTTTTCTCACTGCTGAGGGAAATCTGGGGCACATTCTCAGAAGAGTCCCAGCTGTGGCCTGCTGGCAAGCATCAAACCTGGGAAAGGAGCTCTGTGGACAGGTAACTGCCAGGGAGGGTGAGAACACCAAGTGAAAGAGGACAGAGGATGCTGCAGGGCAGGAGGGGGGATGGCTGCTCAGGGTGGCCCCTGTGGGTGCACAGGGATGCCTCTCCTTTCCCTTCCCAACTTCCTACTTTAGGTGCAGGTAAGAGGACAAGCAAAGTGGAAAGTTTTGTAAGGAACCTTATTCAGTTCAAGCAAGTGAGTCACAAACCAGTTTTGAGAACTGAAAGGTAAGGTTGAGGAGCCAAAATTTAGGTGCAAAGTTCAGGAGCGGAAGAGGGTTTGAATTTCAGCTGAGGCCATGGTCAGGGACAAAAAGACATTGCCCAGAATGTTAAAATTTAGAGTAATTGCTATTATTGTAGGACCTGGAGATGTATAGGGTACTTTAGATGGTACGGCCACTTGGAAAATTAAAGATTTTGTTGAAAAGCAGGACTAGCCCAAAATTTGGACTTGCTGAGAGACTGAAAATTCTCTGGATCATTCCCAGTGTGTATTGGTCCTGTGGTGATGGGGAACAGAAAGTGGTTTCTTTATTGCTTTCCAATATGTGTATTTTTCTGACTTTCCTTTCCAATATGTGTATTTTTCTGACTTTCCAACCTTTGCAGAGGGATTAGTGTGAAGCCATGTGCCAGGTCTTCTCTATGCAGTGTGTGCGGTTATATTAGAGAAATATGCAACCATAGGGCAGAGTGGAGTTAAAAACTTTAAAAATTTGAAGAAATGTCATCACCTGATGATTCCTAACAGGCTGCTGTTAGGTTTGAACTGGCAGGCATGTTTAAAAGGAGCACGGCTCAGCTGTGAGTGTTACTGTCGTGGCCCAAGGGGCTCTGCAACATCTTCCTCATCTGCAACATCTTCCTCATCTGCAACATCTTCCTCATCTGCAACCTCCCTGCAGACCTGCCCAGGCTTAGGCAGAGCAGGGTGCACCCTGTGGAAGGGGATGGACACTGAGGCTCCCAGCTGCAGCCCCACAGCCTGCCCCAAAGGACCTGTCCTTTTAATGGCAGTGCCTAAAATTTGGCTGGGACTTCATGTCTGGGTGGTTAAAAAAGCTGAGTGACACCTCTGATCTTGGTAGATCTTTGTGGATCTTTGGGCTAGACTTTTGGTTTCCGAGTTCTAGTTACAGTAAGAAAAAGCAAAAAGCTCAACTCTGCAGATAATACCCACTCTTTAAAAAAAATCAATTATTTTAGAAATACTTTGCAAATTACAATCATCTGAAATGGTTTTAAAACCCAGGTGCTCTTGGTAATGTAACTCTGAGCTTTTGGCACTTACAGATCTTACTGAAGCCCATGGGTGGCCTCTTCTCCTTCCAGTCAGAGGAATTGAGAAAACATCTGACTGCTCCTTTTACAGTGATAACTGAAAAATCAAGGTCTCCTAGACCAGGCTGATGATGGTGAGAGCCTGGTGTGGGTGTACCACTGACATTGGCAGAGTTTGGTGATGGAATCAGCCACACAGAGCTCTAATTCATTTTTAAAGCATTTGGTGTTGGCATTGAAAGAAGTTTCCATCAGTGGGTAAACTGGGCACAAACAGGATGAAAGGTTTATTTGGTGATATTTCCGGATTTTTGCAAGGGTCAAACTGAAGAATGCAGCAGAAAGTAAGAGACAGCAGCTTAAATGTGGGTGGCAGGAAAACCAAACCATGGCAGAATGCTGGAGGCAAGCAGCAAGACAGTGCATGGTGCATGTTCTTTGCTGAAAAATTCAATGTTCAACCTTGTCAGCTTTCCATGGAGGACAGCTCTCACTGGTTGATTTGCTGGAGTGAGGCTTTTTTTTTATCTCTTCTGTCCTAAAAATCACCATGGACACATTTTTATGTAATGGACCTGGTACTTGGTGCAGCTAGGAGACAGCAGAATATTTTTATTTATTTATTTATTTTTGCTTCTCTTTGTCCTGCCTGCAGTATTGAGCCAACACAGAGGCAATTCCTGCTGAGCTGGACTGAAATCTGCCAGTGATGACACTTGAGGCATTGGGCTGAGCTGGGGATGAATAATGGTCCAAGAGAGAGCAGCATTTTTATTGCAGCATCAGCATGGAAAGGGATCCTGTGCTTGTTTTCACACTCAGCTCTGGCTGTGCCTCTGGTCCCTCTTCTGTCTGTGGGTTGCCAGAAAACACCTGAGAAACTCAGATTTAGCTGGCACAGACTTTGCTTGGCAGAGATACATAAATGAGAGGTGATCCAGCTGAATTCCCCAAGCTGAATTTCTAGTGCTGGAAGTCAAAAGAGAAGAAAGAAAAGAAGGTTTTGCTGTGTAAATTTAGCAAATGTGGTTTGGAGTAATTTAGAGAAGCTTGTGACTCAAATCATGTCTACTTTCAAGAGAAAGATTTAGTTCTCAGGATATCTTTGTGTTTCTACTACTAAAGCCTGGAGAGAATTGGGTTTTAAAGGTGATAATTTTCTAACAATTTTACTGTCTTTATTACACTTGGGGCTTGTTGTTACACTGAAAAAGAAACAACAAAAAACCCCTAAAGGAATCACACCAGAGTCCAGATTTCAGTATTTTATGCTGCCAAGGGATCTATGGTGTCAAGGCAATTATGTCACAGAGCCTGGCTCTGCAGTGTGATCTCAGTACATGAGAAGGAGTGAGCTGGAAAATGCAGAAATCTCTGATTTTATTGGAGCTGCTGCATGCTGGGCACACCTAGGACAATTCAGTGCAGTGGGAAAAGAAGGACAAAGATTTGCAAGGATTCAGTGCAGTTGTTTTGTTCGCTTTGCAGTGTTTCAGCAACTTTTTCAACTGCTGTAGGAACGGAGAGCAAGCCTTGCTTTCCCTGGGTTGGAATTGCCTTTGGGTAAGACTTGGTGTAGTAGCAGAGAAAAGGCACTGTCTGAAAAAGGTTCAAAGTGGAGGTATTAGGCTCTTTTAAAAGACATGGCATATTCTTTTTAAATTTTTTTTTTGTATGATGAAATATTGAGAAAAATTACCCAGCCAGTGTCAACTTGAGTGAAGGGGAAATGAACCATAGTAACACAGCAAATAAACAGATCAAAGTCATCAGAAAAACACCAAAAACTGCCTTTTTTTTTTTCTTTCCCCCAGTAACACAAATTAGTAGATTAATACAGATACTGATGGTTGTTTGAACTGTCATTAACCCACAAGGGCAGTCATGTGTGGTCTCCTTCCCAGAGCTCAGCCAGCATCTGGCATAATTATTGGCTGCATCTTCTTCAGTAATGACTTGATTGGGGTGGCAGAGATGCTTAATAAGCATCTGTATGGTTTCATCTGCAGGATGCAGATATCCAAATCCACAGAGAGCTGATCTGAGAGCCTAGATGTCCAAACACCCTGCTGTCCTTGGGGAGGGCAGAAGTTAAAATGTTGAGTTTCTAGCTAGAGATGCCAGAAGCTGTTCGGGGGCTGCTGAGGGACCCTCACTGTTTTCTGTGTTTGGCACTGCAGGAGGGGGCATTGCTTGAGGTGGAGCAGCTGTTTCCATCTTCAGAGTGTGGCAAAATGCAGCTGAGAGCACCTCTGGAAAACTGGAGAGGAGCACTGAGCACTGGCACTGCTGTGCCAAAATGAAACTTGACCTTCATTTCAGCACATTGCACAAAAGATAAAACACACATTTTTAATATATAGCTCGTGGGACCAGACAACCTGCAGAGTTTCTCTGTTGGCTTTCACATGAATGTCTCGTGGGTTGACTTGAAGTCACATTTTTAAAAAGGGAAAACAGTGGGTTTGGACTGGAGCCTTGATGTGGTGACCGTGGGCATCCGTGGTGTTTGCAGTTCCCAGAACTACAACTGGACTTCACCCATGTGCTAAACTGGGTAAATTCCATCTTGGCTGGAATGAAGATTAACTGTGGAACAACATCTCTCACTCACCAGTGTCATTTTCCAGGTGTCAGAAATACGAAAATGGAATGAGTAGGCTACAGCTTTAATGTGAACAAAAAAAAGGTGTTTTCCCCTAATTTTTTTTAACATGAAAATCCAGCTGTCCTTGAAGCTGCTGTGCTTCAGCAAGTGGGGGAAAACCAAGTGCTTTTTCAAATCTCCCGCTGAGGTAATGGCTCACGATCTGGGTGCCGTGGAGCAGACTGCAGGGTGGCTGTGGGGATGGGATTTCTCATGGGAAATCTCATTCCCATGCCTCTGGGACATCCTTTGCCCCATAGGGAGCTGGCCACTGCGTGTATCTCCAGAAATGGGGCTTGAAACCCCAATGGCTAATGGAAGCCTTGCAGAAGCACCAGGCTGGGGTGAGAAGATACTGCAGGATGTGTTTGTTTCAACCCACCTGCACCATGGGCAAGCTGTGAGACTTGTCATGACGTCTGCCTCCCCCCAGCTCTGCCTTTCGTGCTTTAAATGAGTGAGCACTGTGACCCTCAGTGCAGGCAGCGTGGGCAAGGGCAGTGGGCATGGTGAGGAAGGCTGCCAGGGGCTGGCTGAGGGGTTTTTGCAGTGCAGTGTCTCAGGTGCTGTAAATGAGACCGTGTGGATGCCGTCCTGGTGCCCTTTACAGATGTACAGCAGGTGTGACTCAGTTACTGAGCTCTTTCTTGGCAGGGTGAGTCCTCACCTTGGAGCAGTGGGTGCTGGAGAAAGCAGTGCTGCTCCCAGGACCTCTAGGTGAGGCAGAAATGACAGTGATTAAAAAAAGAAGGAATTAAAAATCCCCAGGTCCAGCATGAACTTGGCTCTGGTGAGCCCTCTGTCATGCCATATGCTGCAGTGAGTACTGCCAGTGTTTGGCTTTTTATTTGATAAATATATATGTTTAAATGAAATAAACGAAAGCAAAACCTTTGGCAGGGCCAAAGGCAATACCTTGTGCCACTCCAGGAGCACAGAATCACCCTGCAGGGCCTGAAGCACAGCAGCTGCTTGGCTGCTGCCCACCTGCTTCACCTTCTTCATCCTCTGTTTGCTGGAGAGCCGCCTGTGCCACGGGGATCGTGTCTCACTTTCAGTCATTCTGACTTCCTCACATGAGAGGCACTCTAGAAATACAACTATTCTTAGTCTGCTCAGGTGTGTTTCAGTGCTAACACTTGCTTTAAGTCTTTGTGTTGGCCTGATGTTCAATAGATAGAAGATTGCTTGAGTGAAGCTGTCGTATCCATGTGGAAGGGGCGAGCTTGATTTCTCTGGAGTTTTCAGCTAACACTGAGGCTACAGAGCTGTGAAAGCTCATTGCACAGTGCCATTTTGTGGCAATCAGTTCCTAGGAGTGATTTTCCAATGCAAATAGCTTTCCTGCAGACAGAAGATCATTTAATTATGTGTTCAGAAGCAGCACGAGAGCCTTCATCTAATGTTCTCCATAGTCTGATGTTAAATAACTTTAAAGAAATAGATGGGTTTTGGTTTTGGTTTCTTCTGTTTCCCACACAACTGTACACGAGAAATAGTTTTAGCTGCTTACAAAAGGAGTTCACAAAAGCAGCTGAAGAAAGGCACAATGTGAGATACAGTGGCAAAAGGCACAACTTTTAAGAGTGCTGGGAAGGCACAGCCACAGAGCAGCTCAGGGACACCTCTGGGGAGATGCCCAAAATCTTGCCTTGAGCAAGAAGAGGGGTCAAACAGGGGTTTTCTGTGCCTTGTGTGACTTTTATGCTGGGAGCAGGTTTGTGTCTTTGGACTGCAGCCACCTCAGACTGCCCAGGCCGATGCTTTCCCTGACAGCAGGCTCAGCTCACCCTCCGTGCTCTGCTGTGGCATCCTCTGCTCCTCTTCCTCTGCCTTCCTCCCCCCTGCCCACACAGCAGCTGAACTGACACAGACATCTTTTATGAAGAGTCCTTTCCTTAGAATTTTTCCTCCTGAGAAGCTGACAGGCCTCAGGAACAAAATGTAAACAATGGTTATCTGCTGCTGTGGAATGCAACAGGTGCATCTGGGATTGGTCTCATGTGGTTGTTTCTAATTAATGGCCAATCACAGTCAGCTGGCTCAGACTCTCTGTCCAAGACAGAAGCTTTTGTTATCATTCTTTCTGATTCTATTCTTAGCTGGCCTTCTGATGAAACCTTTTCTTCAATTCTTTTAGTATAGTTTTAATGTAGTATATATTATAAAATAATAAATCAGCCCTCTGAAACATGGAGTCAGATCTACGTCTCTTCCTTCATCCAAGAACCCCTGTGAACATGGTCACAGCTGAACAGCAAGAGAAGCTGCTGCACCTTTTGGTAACTGAGCCTTTGGCAGTGCCAGGAGAGCAGCCAGAGCCGCGTGTGAGGAGTTTGTGCTTCTCTACATGTCTAGCAAGCACACTAATTTGAAAGCCAGCCAAGCCAGCTTTCCCATTTGCACTGTTGTGTCACCAACAGACAGGTTTGTTTTCAGTTTGCCCAGGACAAGCACATTTGCTCTGGGCTCACATTTCTGCCCCTTTTCCCTGTGGGAAGTCCTTGGGAACCTTTGGGTGTGTGGCAGCCCAAGTCTCTCGGTCGCCCTGGCTGCACAGAGGGGTTGTTCAGCTGCTGTCCTTGTGGTGCTGAGCAGGTCCCTGCAGGCTCCCAGGGCAGGTGACAGTCCCCTCAGCAGCTGGCTGGGCTCTGCTTTCCCCTGCTGCACTTGCCAGCTCCTCAGAGGACACTGCCCCTGCTCCTCTCCTCGGGTTTGGGTGGAAGGATGGAGAACGTGCCCAAGGCTCAGAGAAAGCAGCTAGTCTGAAGTGGAAAATTAATGTGAGGAGGAAAACCTCAGCAAAACCACTTTGGTGAGACAGTCACAAGTCTGTACCTTAGAGTGGCCTGGGTCTGTCTCTTGTTTGCCTGTGTTTGAGGCAGGCTAAGTTGTGGTGCTGCAGAACAGCCCCTGAGTGACATATCCTGGGAGGTTTGGGTCTCTCTGAAGATCAGTTTCAATCTTCCAGCCCATTTCAGCCTTTTGTCACGACCTGGAGGCTGCCTCAGGCAGTGAGATGGCTGCTCTTCTCACTTTGGAGTGTCCTGAAAACTTGAAATTACTTGATATGACAAACTACTAGAGTGACATTTATTAGGCTTTCTTTGTGGTTGTTCATCCTCACATGGAAAAGTGTCTGTTTTTTAATTTTAACTAATGTATTTAATCATAGGGAAAAGATGTTGGGCTGGCTCTCCAGGGCCCATGCCCATCTGTGGCCCCTTGTGAGAGGGCAGGACACCAACAGTGCTTGGATCCAGGCTTGGACCCTCCCTCAGGTGCCTCTGAGCTCATAAATCATGCATCATAAAAGCAGCATGTGAAGGCTAGAAAAGTTCATATATTAGACCCTCTACTTGCTATTAAACCAGTTGAATTTCCTTTTTTTTGATATCATTGTTGTTGAAAATATTTCAGAAGGGACTTCCTGGCCAATAGAACTTTTCAAAACTTCTGGCATTGTTTTGATGCTACTTTCATAACATTAGAAATTAGTGGAGTGTCACTGAGTTCTGTGTTGAAGTAGGGAAATGAAGATGATATAACCCAGACAGGAAATGAATTTGGGGAACAAATCCTGTGTGGTTTTGTGTGCTGGGAGTTTTTGTTTGGTTGTTTAAATTGGGGGTTGGGTTTTTTTGTCCAAAATGCTTTTGTGCTCTTCTGTCTTTCAGTTGAGTGAGTCTATAAAATACAGCTTGGGGAATCACACGGATGGTTGAACAAATGCTAATTGTAGAATGTTGGAGTGATCTGCCATTGATAAAAATGCCCTCAAGAAAAATCAGCTGTCTTGTATGTTGTGGAGACCTGTGGGGTTTAGCCCAGTTGGAGAAGTTTAATGGGAGGAAAACAAAATTTTGTGTGGTGAATATTCTCACCTGTGGCCTGAAATGGCGTGTCCAGAAGAAGAAATGTTCAATACAGCTCCTCTGTAAGGTCTGTGGTTAATTGTGGAATCTTGATTTTGTCCAATTCACAGAAGAGGGCAGAACTGAAAATGCAATTTGTAAAGGCATTGTTTTTGGTGTTTATGGTTAGCACTTGATTTTTATTTTTTTCCACTAAGACAGTGCTTCTTTGACTTTATAGTACAGCTGAGGCAGTGAGGAGACCTGAGAGTGTGAGGGGTTCACAATCAGGTTTCCATCACTTTTCCGTGTATTAAAAATAACACCAGGAGAGAAGAAACCGCTTCTGTTGCACTGAACCTGTGTATCAGCTCAGGAAAATTTGGGTTTTTAAAATGTCAAATGCTTTTCAGTTTTATTCATCATCAAAATTGCTTTGTAACCTTCCCAAGGTGCAGAAGGATTTTTATTGCTTTGTCCTGGTATAAAAATACAACCACAACTGGAGATGCTTCAGAGTTAACAGTGGATTCCCCATAGGAGCCTGTGTGTAAAATCCTGATTTAGAAAGAACTGTAGCTGCAGGGCAAGGGCAGGACTTGAGTGTATTATTTGAATGTAAGTTCATCTTGAAAAGCAGTGAATTGAAAGTGACACCTTCTTGCTCAAAAGACCTGTGCTCTTTTGTGCTAAAAAACAGGACTACTGCAACAGCCTGTAAAATCAACACAGCTGTGCGCTCTTCCTTCTTTCTCTTAATTTCATTTTCATTTCATTTCTAAAATTTCAAGCACGCTTAGTGAGGCTGCTCTCATTTATTTATACAACAGGCAAAATTCAGACCAATGAAATTACGCACAAAAACATTTTAGGCTAACAAAGAAGTGACACTAAATGGGAAGAAAACAGTCCAGTTTAACTTCCAGATTTTGCAGTCTGGGTTTGCAGCCAGGAGCACACAGAGCCTTGAGAGCAGTAGCTCACAGTGGCTCCACCACTGCCCATTATTGCAGCTTAATTAGCCCTGATTTAATAATCCCAGCCTTTCTGAGGGGTCACAGGTGCTGCTGCTGCTGCTGCTGAGTAATTTTTTAGGCAGCTAGTGCAGGTAGAGGAGAATTACACACTGCTGTCAAATTGGGAAGTTAAAATGTATTTTCAAATCATACACTTCACATGTACAGTTTATTTAGTAAAACTACTTCTTTCTCACACACATATTTTGTATGCAAAGTAATGTGAAAAGTGCAAAGAAGAAAGGTTAACCCATATTAAAAATCTGTAAGTTTCTGAGTGATGGACTCAGTGCACTCAATAATGTTTAGAAAATCTATTCTTTTGGAAAGCTCTTCCTCTTGCTCTTTTACAGAAAGCAGCGAAGATGATGATAAAAATATTTTTTCACTTCAGCTGTGGTCATAGTTTTAGTGCTAACAAGTTTTAAAATGTTCATATATTAGGTCCACTATAACATATGTGCAGCTGCCTACTTGCATAGTCAATAATTTCTATGGAAATTGATGGACAGCAAATTGTATTTTCAAAACTGGACCCTTTTCTTTTTAATTTCCTACTGAGAGAAGGTAATTTCTTTTCACATTTTGAATAAATGGAAGAAACTTGACTACCAGCAGTCTTAGACTATTTTCACAGCTCTTTTTAGAAAGGCAAAGAAAATGATTTCTTTTTGTGGAAGTGTTTCTGGCTACGAGCACCAACCATGCCCAGATGAGGGTGCAAGAAATGCTTGGCTTAAATTGCAACAGAGAAACTTTTAGATCAGAGCCAGAGCCAAACTAGCAAATGGTATTTGGGTGGTGACAAGCCAGAAGGGCTGACCTGAAGAGTTCAGGCAAGCCCAGAAATGTTTGGAGAAGTGCACAGTACAGGCTGGAAGGACTTCCCTGAGGAATGAGCTGGGTAGGGCTGGTCCAGGCTTCTGGCTGGGAGAGAGGAGATTGCCAACCACTCCCTCACCTCCTGTCATGCAGGGCTTGCTCCCCTAATTCCCCTGGACAAGAAAGAATGAGAAGACAGGCAGAAGAATACATGTGTTTTCATACATGTTGTATCTTAGACAGAAAGGCACTGATGTAGAAACACAGTTTCAGCATATTCAGTCTTTCTCTAAATCTCATATTTGAAGGGGTTGTTTGGATTTACGTGGGCAAAACCTGATTTAAAATTGCAGCAGAAAGGCACGATGACTCCTCAGCACAGGTGGTCAGGAAAGGCTGGTACCTGAGGTAGTCCCTTGGGTTTCTATTCTGGGCAGCATGTCCTACATGAAAGAGCAAAAACTGCTGTCCCTCCTAGCAGCCCTGAGCAGTCTGTGATGCTTCCATGGAAGGAGGGTTCCCTGCTGTCCCAGGCTGGCCAAGCTGCCCAAAGCAGAGGAGCCCCAGCAGTGACTTCTGGCTGGATATTACTTTTTAACTACCAAGACACATTCTAAATTAGAAAGGTTATGAACAGTTATTTCTAGTTTTGCTTTCACCAACACCTTTGTGACCACATATGTAAAGGGAAAACTGGTGCAGCTATGACCAAAGCTGATGTTAAAAGGCATTCCCATGATCTGGTTAGTTTTCCTCTGGCAAGCTTTTCACATCTGGTAGGTACTGTCAAGGCTCATGCTTCTTTTGGGATCAGTCTGTCACTTTGCTAATGCTGGTTCCTTACTCTAACTTTTTTTCTCCTTTATCTTTAAAGGCGAGAAAAATACGGAACAGGTTTGCAGTTACTGGGAAATTCACTGTCCTTGTCCCTGTGGCACAGTCCCTGCCAGGTCAGGCACAGCACTGTCAGTGTCCTGGGAAGGGGCATTGTCCCACTGCAGGCGGTGCCGTCGCATGTCACACAGCTCAATGACCCTCCCCAGCTGGGCTCTCCTGTAGAATTCCTTTGCAGCAAAATAGTAGAAGATGGCATCGAGGCAGCAGTTCAGGTTGGCAAATGTCATGGACACCTGGAGGAAGAGGCTGATGGTCTGCCTGACCCTGCAGCCCACGATCACGTGCTGCCTCACCAGGCACTGCAGCAGGATCCCGAGGTGCACGGGTGTGAAGCACACCAGGAACACCACCAGGTTGATGACAATTACTCTCACCTCCCTTCTGTCATGAGTGCCGTGATTCAGGAGAATCCAGATGGTTTGAGCGGAGCAGAAAACCATCACAGCAAGCGGGATCAGAAACCCAAATATTTCCACAAAAACAATGTAGGGGGCACTCCATGTCTGGCTTGACATGTTGTGAAAGCATCTCATAGGTTCCTCCTTCTGGAACACAAAAATTGGGATGCTGCAGATCCAAGCTACTGCCCAGATGATGCAGCAAATGACCACGGCCCACCTGGGGGATTGCTGAGCTCGGCCTTCAAAGGGGTGCTTAATGCAGATGTACCTGTCCACGGTGATGCAGACGATGGTGAAGATACTGATGTAGGTGTTGACGAAGTAAGGAGCCTGGAGGAAGGAGCAGAGCAGGCCAGACACCTCTGTGGCAGAGGAGTAGAGCTTTAGTGGCAGCGAGAGGACCAGCAGGATGTCTGCCAGCACCAGGCTGATCATGTACACCGAGGTCCTGCTCTGAGTCCTCCAAAAGCAGCAGAACACACGCAGGGCCAGGATGTTGAGCACCAGCCCCACAATGAAGGTGGGGATGGAGAGCCCCAGCTGCACCCTTCGTGCCAGGTTGTCAATGGCTGTGAAATTGCAATTCTCACTGCTGTTGGTAATTTCTGCCCTGAAACGACAAAGAGAGCGGGTTGGAAATGTGTGAGATTCACAGCTAATGCCATGATAAAGCCAAACCAAGATCCTTCCAAACGTAGTTCTAGAATTTTTTGGTTTTGAGCTGGACAGTTGGTCAGCCTGTGCCTATTACAGAAAGTGAAACCTTTCAAGCACAGAGCTTTCTGTTTCCAGTTTGACTGGCTTGGTATGTACAAGGGAGTCTGATTCTCAGGGGAAAATAGTCAGCATCCTCTGATTACTTACCCATGTCAGAGAACCCCTTTCAGATATCAGAGACTGACTCCTTCAAACACGTATTTTCAAAAACTCTAAAGACTACTGTCTATCTTTAATAATTTGTACACCTGTTGAAGTTTCCCTAAGATCATGCTTAGTTTTGTTGCTACACAGAAATTAATGAGATTACTGTTCCATATTAAGGCATGTTGATCTGATAGCTGGGATTTTACTCTTACATCTAAATCCCCATGCACCAGTAGCTTTTGCTGATGTGCTTTTACTGCACCCACATTTATATGATATTTTAGTTTCATACAGTGCTTATATCCAATGCAGTATTTTAAAAGGTCAACTTAAGAAGACTGATCTTTTATCTAGGTGCAAAATGAGTAAGCATGTTTTTTTTTTTCACTTGTGCTTAACTTTCAGCATTGTTTCAATTTGGGGTATGCAGTTTAAATTTTAACTGATTATCTTTGACAATCCAGCAAAGATTAGCAAGTGGAAGTCATGACATCATCATAATGCAATTCTTAAAAAAAATTATTTTGTCTTGAATGTTATCACTGTTTTTAAAAACGTACATATGCTTTAACAAACTATGCCTTAAAAGTGCTTTTTATAAGTGGTCTTTGAATCAAAACCACAAAAAGTCCCAATAAAGCAGAGGAAATTGGTAGTTGAAGTTCCCAGTCCAGTTCAGCCAACCAAATAGCTCAAAAGAAATTTTAGGAGTAAGTGAGGATGTTTTAAGAAGAGTTTGGTCAAGAGGAGAATCGTTGCTTTGGAGGATGAACAGTGACAGCTCTTAAGCACTGCCAAAAAGAGCTAAGCTGTGCTAAAGAAACCAAAACCAACTAGTGAAAGAATTTTTGTGTGTGTGCGTGACTAAAATAAAATATTTAAAAATGTATAGAGAAACAGAGAACAGCTGAGGAGACAGCCTTGCATTTTGCCAACTCTTATACCACTAATTTCTTCTTACTATTTCTTAATATTATTTCTAATACCACAGGAATGCTGACATTGTGCTGGAGGTCAGATGTGGGATGGCTGGTGGGAATCAGTGAGTGATAATGGAAATAACTGTATCTGAACACAGAATGCACTCAGAGCTTAACATGCTCCTATTAAACATGAATTTCCAGCTCAGACCACAGAAAGGACAGGCACATAAAGCTGAAGGTCCAGACCAGTGGTTGTTATGAAGTCTGGATGTTATCATTGTGGCTGGAAAATGTTCAATCTATTCTATCTGTTGTAGGAAAGAGTGTCAAGTGTGATTAAAGCAGCTCTGTAACTGATGAGCCTAAACTTCACACTGATTTATAAAGAAAAATGCTAAATAAGTCTTTGAGAGCTCTTACCAGACCCTTATCTTTGATGAAGGATCTGCTTTTTCATACAGGAGAAAGGCTGAGGATTTTAGGCCACTTGCATTTCAGCAAAGTGTACTAGAAACGAGTGGAGAGCACCAGAAAAAGCAGGGTTTAGAGCGAGGGCTGTTCAGTAATGAAAATGGTTGCCTGGAGCTGGTGAGGATTGCAAACAGACTGGATGGGGGTTACCAAGGGGGTGCACAACACTGAGGCTGTCCTTGGCTGTGTGACCCCGCTGTGGCAGTGAGGGTGAGCTCTGGAGAGGCAATTTGGGAACTGCAAAAGCTGGATGTTGTCACCAAGGTTTATGGGCCGGATTTACCTGCCAGAAACGAGAGCAAAAGGGAAGACCTTGGCTTGGTCATCAGGGTGAGGTTCAATCAGCCCATTTGAGCCAGCAGTGTGTGGCAGCCACTTGGAGAATCACGTGTTTGTGGTGTGTGAGAAGTGAGAAAGTCACACAGAACGCGGAGCTGAGCTGGTGCTGTGTGTGCAAGGGCTCACTCTGGGAGATGCTGCTGTCACTGAGGGGCAGGGAAAGGGACACGGGAACACAGCTTTAGTGTGAGCAGGGTGTTCTGTGCCCAAGGGCACCCATCTGCCTGGGGAGAAAACCAGGCAACATGAAACATTTTGGGGCAGTGACAACACCTGACAACCCAGCACTCGGTGTGCTTTGTAAATGTATCAGAAAACCAGGCCTGATGACTCTTCAAAGTCTGAGGTTTGGTGTAGGTGTAGAAGGAGGGATCACAAGTGACCTCACCCCTGATAAATCACAGTTGTACTAATTACCAAAGCACAATAACAGCCTTGCCCTTCATGGGTCCCAGCTGTGACTGATCCAGATCAGTGTGATAAAAGGGGTGGGTTGGCTGGCAGGGGGAGCCTGGAGGAAGAAGGATGGAGCTAGAGAGAGACAAAGAAGAACAGGACAAAGCAGAGAGTTCCTGCTGCTGCAGATGTGCTGTGGGCTCAGTGTGGCTCTGATGGGGCTGGAGCTGCAGTGGTGTTTGAGCTGGGTGTGACTGCAGTCGTGCTCCAGCAGGAACAGGCAGCAGCAGGAGCCGGCTGCAGTCATCAGGAGGGCTGAGCTGTGCAGAAGAACAAGCCAGGACCCTTTGCACTTTGTTAAATGAGAGTCTGTGTCTTGGCTCGTGTCTGCTGAAACACTTTGGTGCCACTTTTATTGCATCACTAGCTCACTGAATGCCTTTTCTTTAGAATTCATTAGTACCAAATTATGTGTGGCATTACCCCAGAAAATTATTAATTTCAAGAAAAGAGACTTTAAATTGATAGTTGTCTGACTGTCAAAAACATGGCGGTTTATTATAATTTTAGTGTCTCAAATTTAAAATTCACATCTTGAGTAATCCATGGGAATTGCTTGCAACTGTTCCGGACTAAGTAATGTTTGCTTAGGGCTCACTTGAAGAATCATTTTCATTGACAAATAACTTTGCAGTCATTTCACAAGCATCATCTTTACTGCATTGTCCAAATTATTAGTAAAAATACTGCTAATACTCATCCTGAAAGAAACTGAACTGTAGCAGAGGCATCTTTCCTATAGAGCAGACAGTGATTAGAATCTCAGTGGGTACCACGAATCATACAGAGGTTTCATACTGCTCAAGTTTCCTTTGCTTAGAAGAAGTTCTTTAGAGGTAGTGTGTGAGCCTGTTTCCCCCTCCTACAGCCCCATCTCCCTTTGCTGAAGGGTTCACAGAGGAAGTCAAATAACTTCTATTTCAGTCATTTTCAGATTAATCTCTGCAGGTTTTTACTTACCACTGACTCGAGTTCTGCATGCTTACAAACAGTTTCTTTGGTGAGTGATTCCAGTATTTCTTTCAAATACTAAAGCCAGGATTACAGATTTAGTTTTTCCAACTCTTTCCTAGCCACCTTCTCAAGAGAGGTACCACGTTTGCTCTTTTCCAGTCTTCTGAGGAAAATTTCTGTCCTCAACAGGTTTTTTGAAGGAATCTCCTGTGGCTTTAGGATTGTTTCAGACAACTCCTAGAAACCAAAAGATAATACAAGAACCTGTAATTAACAGTACTGAAGAGAGTGTGCCTTAGCTGGCACAGCCTCTGTGTCATCACTGCTCCATTTGTTCTGTTTCTCCTGCTGAGGATTCTCCACTTCCTTTGAACTCATTAAACATTAATTGGATTTTGCCATATCAGGAGCTTGTGGTTTCATGAGCAGCAAAGGTGTTCTGACCTAGAAATGAACAGCAGGGTTTTACAGTAATCCCCTCACTAGGTCCATGAATAGTTTCCTCTTTGCAGCTCGGCCCCGAGTTCATCTGGGATTCACACAAATCTGGGTGACAGCACAAGTTAGAGATGTTACACCAAGGGTGTTCTTGTCCATGAAAGCTTCATTAGCAGAAACATGCTGTGTTTATATCTATTTCCAAGAACATTATTGATGTTAGATGTAAGTTATTCTCTTGTGGATGTACTGCAGAAGAGTAAGATGGCTCAGTGCAATGAGCAGCAGGTCCCACTCCTGCCATGAATTTCACCTATAGCTGGATAATTTCTTACAATTTTTTTTTCCTAAGTATTTTGATTATAACAGAATAGATTTATATTTATCACTAAAGCAGAAGTCTTCCTGCTCTAAGCTAAACAACACTACGTTTGATCTTATTGTTTGAACTTTATCAATAACAATCACCTTACCAGCTTAAAAAGTGTCTGCAATCAATGCTGCTACGAAATTGTGGGAAAAATAAAAGCCAACAACTAAAACAGGAATTACTTTACCTGAGCCCTGGCAAGCAGACCAGCAGCATTGCTTCAGTCCAGGCTGTTCTAGAGAGCATGAGAGCGTTTTCTTACAGCCCGTCCCTTACAGTTTTCTAAGCGGCAAACACAACCACATCCTTCTCTTTTTTTTTTTTTTTTTTTTTCCTCCGTCTCTAAATATGCTCTGTGCCTACTTACATAGGCAAGTGAAGGTGGAAAAAGTGTAGATGTTTGAATCCTCAGCTGTTTGCAGCCAGCTGTCAAACCAGGGTGGGGAGCAACAACTCCTCTCCAAGTCAGGGGGTGCAGCCTGCCTGGCCTTTACCTGCAGCTTTTGTGAGCTCCTGGTGGCCACCTCCAAATTTCCAATCATTCCTTGAGCTGGGGAGGAGCTGGAAGGTGGAAAGTTGTAGGAGAGCTTGTAATAAAAATAGGGTTTCTTCCCCCCAGTTTCTGCTCCATTTGCATACTGGGGATCAGCAGTGAAGCACTCAGAGGCTTCTGAGAGGGGCAGCTCTCACACATGCGGCTGTTGAACTATTTCAGGGGTGTGTGCCACTTTCAGCCAGCTCAGGTGTGTGATTCACAACTGCAGCCTGGCAAACAAGTGTTTATCTGAGAGAGAACTGGTGTGCACAGAGCAGCAAACGAGTGCCTCACACGTGAGAGTCACACGTGAGCCAAAACTCACTTGGCTTGAGAGGAGCTTCCAGAACTTTCTGGAACCTCTCTGCTCAAGTGTGAAACTCACTGGCTGGTGCTCACAGCCCCTCTCCTGACCTGTGGACATGCTGCAACCCTCTGCAGAAAAATACAGGAAGAAATGCAGCTCTAAGTGACAGTTTTCAAATTGCAATCTGGTTTTGGAGGTAATTTCATCTTTCTGGAGAAAAAGTAGCATCAGCATTTGTATCACAGGAGTAGGAGAAGAAAAAAAAACCTGTCATTTTCTTCCTGTCTCATTTAAAAATGGGATTTGGGAAAAAAAAAAAAAAAAGCAGAACCCCAAACAAAGTTTATGTAAACCTCCTCAGAAAATGGTGTGGCAGAGGAAATGAAGGCAATATGATTCATAACATTTGGGAAACACATTCTGGAATTGGGAGGTTTCAAGGGCTTTGCAACTTCTGTCTTCTCAGAACTGTGGTCTGCCTCCAGCTCAGCAACAGACTGAAATGAATCTGGAGTCACAGGAAGAAACATAAGAGTGCAACTAAATATTAGCAAAAAGCAACATCCTACAATCCTGAGTACCTTTTGAACAAGTTATTCTGTGCCATGTTGCAGCTGAAATGGGGTTGCTTCTTTAATCTTCTCGCCATAGGAATCCTCCAGACTTAGCTTAAGAATGAATTTTAATACTCTGTGCTGCCTTTACTCCCAGCACGAGCTTCATTCCTTGTGGCTCTGTGAACTTCCCACTCGGTATCACTTGATGCATCAGACCTAGACAAAAAAAAATCAGCATTTCTGCACGCAACAAACATTTCTGCATGTTTGCTGAGCCGGCAGTTTTTCTGTGATACGTGTGGGCTCACCACTCATAGGTGAGCACATAAATCATCCTTTTGCATGTTGGCCTTTTTGGCTTAAACGAGGACAACTTCCACCTAGAGCACGTTTAATGAGGGCAAGTTCTGAATGCATTATTGGCTGAGAAATTAGGGCTTGTTCCCCCCATCCCTGGAGAATGGTTTTGGAGTTTCTCAGGTGCTGTACGTGAATATGCTCAGCAGGAATTATTTCAGTGAGTCCTTTGTGCTCCAGTGCCTTTTCACCCAGCACTGCTGCTTGATAAATGCTGGATTTTGGGGATCCAGCACGGCTGCATGGCTCTGAGGTTTTCAATGGGAAAGAGAAGAGCTTCGGGTTTATTTTAATTAAACAATAAAATGCACTGGGTGTGTATTTTTTGTGCTACATAGAGACAGGGAATCTTCACAACTTTATCTGTTTGCCAGCATCGTGTTCCAGTTAACAAATGAATAGTGGCTGGAGGAACCATAATCCAACTGAAAGGAAGGGTACGACCAAAAAATTCACAATGCTCGTGGCAAAGGTGAGTAGGGTGTTTTGGTTGGTTGGTTTGTTGTTTTTTGAAGTTTTCTGAACTTTTTCTACTTTTTTATCCTCTTGATGCCGTAAGTGCTGCTCTTGCTAAGTCAGGCACCAGCATTTGCTGTTTTCAAGGAATCAAAATCTCTTTCAGAGGAAACATGTTCATACAGTGCTAAACCACATTCATTTGCATTAGACCAACATGAATTCTTCTGCTCTTCTTAAGTGGAAAATATATGGTAGCAGCTTTGAGGTCCAGCTTTCACAAGTGTCTGAATTATGTGTTTGCTTGTATTTAATGGCCAGAACGGAATGAGTTGGGTCTCAGATCTAGAATTAGAATTAGATGCTCAAATGCAAATTAATCAAAATTCAAAGGAAGGGTCCATGTGTTTCTGGGCCATTCTGAATGAATGTGTGACTTGTTCTCCCAGACAGATGTAAAATATCATCTCAGATTACAAGACTTAAATACCCAGAGTAAAACGAGCCAGGAAAAGTCATTGCTCTGCAGAGAGCCAGGAGGTGAGTGACAAACTGTCCTTGGGATGAGTGCTTCAGGCACTGGGGAATTGGGAAACTGATAAACTTGGACATCTGACTCTAAATTGTCTTTTCTGCTGTGTGAATGGTTTCTGATATTTTGGTGTGTTTTTAAAGGTTTCAAAGACTGGATAGCCATGGTGAGCTAAGCCAACAAGTCTTGTTCTGAGCAGGCTACCACAGCTTGCTAACCCAAAAGGGATTTGCTGCCTTCTTTTAAGAGGGGACATCCTGGAGGCTTCATCCAACTCCAGCTGAGCAGCAACAAAACCTGGAAAGGAAAATGCCAGGAGCTCGTGGTGCTCTCACCTAGCTGAAAGTGTGATGCTCTTTCTGTCCAAGGAACAAATAAATAAAAGAACAAGCTTAATTTTCATTGGTGGCTTAAAAATTGTTGCTTGCACTTGGCTTGGAGTACAGAGTTTTGTTTGTCTGGAAACCTTCCACTCCACAACAGTGCTCAGTACCCTCTTCATCCTCACCTTCCTAAACAGCCACAGCCTAACAAACAGTGAGCTACCTTCACTGGGAGCTCTGAATGGCTCAGGGGTTTGGGTTTTTCTCATGGAGACAGGTTTGTTTTGTTTTTTTTTTTGTTTTTTTTTTTTTTTTTTTTTTTTGGTTTTTTTTTGGTTTTTTTTTTTTGGTTTTTTTTTTTTTTAATTCAGGAGACTGCAAAACTTGAAACCAGAAAACCTGGGAGCTGCTGTATTTTATAGCGAACAACCACACTCAGCCTCTTCAAGATGAAGCAAGGAATTATAGGCAGCCCAGATGGAGCAAAAAAATATAGTTTTGGTCTTTGGAGCTGTCCAGCTATGAGGGTAGGCTTATTTCTACATTTGAGAACCCTTACAAAGGCTTGTCAGGGTTGGGTGATGACAGGAAAGGAACTGGGCAGTCTGGTGAGCAGCCAGACTCACACTAATATGGTTGAGTGAGCAAAAATGGTTGAGTGAGCAAAATCATGGTCCAGAATATCTTCAGCTGTGTCTGACTCAAAAGTTCACCATCAGAAAACCAAACTTGCATGGTGCCATCACTTCAGATACCCACAGTCCCCATCTTCCAGTTCAGTTTTGTCTTCCAGATGATGTTCACAGCTTCAGTTTTGTCCACAGCTGATGATCCCATTTTCCAGTTCAGTTTTTGTCTTCCAGAGGCCAAAAGCTGGGCATGGCCAGTGCCATGGCTAGAAGTTTTTCTTGGGTGTTTGTAGGAAGAAGCAGCCAGTAAAGTTCAGTAAAGCTTTAGTGAAACTGTGTAAGAATAGACACAGAGCTTCCTGCACCCTGAGCTCTGCACTGTGCCCCCGAGGCTCCCCAGCACAGCCACCTGTGCCAGCTGCAGGGCCCTGGGGCTGCTCAGCAGAGCTGGGCTGCTGCAGGTGAAGGTGCCATGGCTAAGAGCCTAAATGAGGGATGCGGGACTCCAGGCAGCTCCCCAAAATGCAGTTTATTGCATACAAAATGCAGTTTATTGCGTACAAAATGCAGTTTATTGCGTACAAAATGCAGTTTATTCCATCCAAAATTCAGTTTATTGTATTCAAAATGCAGTTTATTCCATCCTAGAGGTTACAGCAGCCCAGGGTGGTGGGTGACAGAGCTGTGCCCACAGCTGTCAGCTCCAGCTGCAGGCAGGCCTGGAGACCCTTAGTTTAGGTTACAATGCATTATATGCTTTTCTTTTGGTTACAATGCATTCTATACTTTCTATACCTTAACTATTACCTATAGCCTGTCATAACTACTATAATTACCATATTCATGCTACTGTTCTCCAATCACTAAAAGTCAGTACATTACAGTTTAAGCTATAAGTTGTTTTTAAGTTTTCTTGCAGTGGAAAATTCTGAGACCTTTTTTTCTACTTGCCACATTTGCTGCCTGTTTGCCTGTGCTATCTTTGTGCTTGGTAAAAACATCTTGTTTGAGGTGGGTTTATCTTTTGTTCTAAGCCATAAAACCCCTTCTAACTAACACACCCTTTGTCTCCTTGGTTATCCAGTAAGATTGGCCCCGCAATTCTTTTCCTCTCTATCAAAACTTGCTTCCATCTCTATTCCTTCATCAGACTCCACATTTAAAAATCTTTCTGCCAAGCACACATATCTGTGAGACTTTCCTGTCAAACTTTCATCCTTCCCAACAGCCATGCTCTCTGAGCGTGGCACTGCCGGGGGAAATGGGAGCTGTGCACCAGCCCAAGGCTTTGGGTGAAACTGCCAGGGAATCTCAATCAGCCTGCAGAGGGAACTGAGGGTTAGGGTGGGATGGATACAACCCCAGCACCTGTGCAGAAGCCCACACAGCTCCCAGCAGGCCTCCCAAGCACTCAGGCTTCAGAGGGAGCAGTTAAACAGGACATTTATCTGCTCTGCCTCACCACTCCAGTGCCAGTGTGGGGGTTATTGCATGCTATTATTTTTCCTGACACAGGCAGTGATCAGATCAGAGTTGTGTAATGCTCACCCATCTTCACCATGTAAACTCTGATAAGCGATGTTATCTAGATTTTTCCCCATAGAAAACATTTTCGTCTCAGCCTTTGCAGTGAGCTAGGGAAACACAAAATGAAAATTATTTCCTGCGCATTTTCCTTCCACCAAGCATTCATTACCAGAGGGGTGCCAGTGCAGCTGCAGGGCACCTTTTCCTGTACAGTCATTCCTGTACCTTCCACAGCCAGCCTGGCTCCAGGGCTGGGAGCTGCTCCTCTGCAGGGTTTGTGCACTCTCAGTGCCAGAACTTTCTGAGAGACTCAGTCCTGCTGAATGGCTTGCTTTGAAAGGGAGCTGACTTGGCACAGACGTGTTTTATGAAAAAGCCTTTCCTTAGGATTTTTCCTCCTGAGAAGCTGGGAGGCCTCAGGAACAAAATGTAAACATTGATTATCTGCTGCTGTGGAATGCAACAGGTGCATCTGGGATTGGTCTCATGTGGTTCTTTCTAATTAATGGCCAACCACAGTCAGCTGGCTTGGACACAGAGCCCAAGCCACAAAGCCTTTGTTATCATTCCTTCTTTTTCTATTCCTAGCCAGCCTGCTGATGAAATCCTTTCTTCTATTCTTTTAGTACAGTTTTAATGTAATATATATCACAAAATAATAAATCAAGCCTTCTGAAATATAGAGTCAGATCCTCGTCTCTTCCCTCTTCCTGTGAACACCACCACACTGACTCATGTGGAAAGCACATTTTTTCCATTTCCTTCAGCTTTTCCTCATCCATCCCTCCTCAGTGGAGGGACTTTCTTTCCAGAAAAGCCCTACCCACTCAAGCCACTCAAGTGTCAAATGAAGATCCTGGACTGGCTTAAAAGGAACATTTCCAGAGCTGAGCTGTGCCCTGTTTCATTAATGCATGTCCTCTTTGCACTCAGGTGTTGGTTTCGTAGAGCTCTTTTGGCAAAAGCGTGGGTTTTGTTATGTTATAGATCCTCTCTCTTGGATTTTCAACAAAAATCCCCTTTTATTGAAGGTCAAAGAGCAAAGTTTTAAAATTGATATATGTGGGAAGATCATTCGCCAAAAATTAGCTCATGAAAAGGATGGAGAGAAATTGAATGTTACGCTGGTGTTGGTTGGTTTTAATTGTTTCTTGTAGTGCAGGTTTGCCTGTGGAACAACCAAAAACAAATGTTTGGGTGACCTTAGCCAAGGCAGCAGGCTCAGATACCAAATATTTGTCTAATTTGGAACCTGAAAAGCCTTTCTCAACCTGGTCTGGTCAGTGTGCCAGTAAAGGATTTGCCCTTGATCAGAAAAAAATTCAATAGTAAGCCTGGTGAAATTGAAAGAAGGAGCAATCCTGCATTGAACTGGAGCATTTTGTGAGAACCCAGAACATCCCTGTGGCTGTCCAGGACGGCCAGGACCCTGCCAGGGGGCTCAGAGACCCTGGCACAGAGCCCAAAACACCTGTGGGTTTGATTATGACCCGTGGAGCAAATTACCAACCTTAGATGAAGGTCAGCAAGCCACAACAGTTTACGTAGAATAATAGTGAAGTTATCACGGGGTGGAAAAGTAGATTTTGGGGTTTTGGTATGGGGGTTCAGGAGGCAAAATGGAGGGATCTGGGTGTGTCCAGCCTTTCTCCTTCTTCTTCTTGGCCTCCATCTTCTGCTGTGATGGTGGCACTGACAGATTGGTTTAGAGTAGAAGCTCACTGTCTAACACAGGTGATAGGTATTGGGAAGTAATTGCAAACATTGTACACATAGATTTTAGTATAAAGCCATAACACTGCCCTGGGGGCAGGCAGAGTGCCTGGAACTGTCCTCCTGGATGGACCTCGGCAGGACAGGAGAAAGAATTTTATACATAAGGAACAATAAACAACCTTGAGACCGAGAAATGAAGAGCCCTGACTCCTTCTTCAAGCGCCAGGCTGGGAAAAGAGACTTTGGAACTTTTCTTGGGGTCACAGTGACAAGCTAGAGATCCTGACAGCATTTGGGCCAAAGAACTTCCCAAAGCAGCGTCTGAACCCCAGGAATTAGAAATCCTTGGTTCTTTGACAATGCCTTTCCCATTTTAGCTCATGTGATGCCAAGCACATTCAGTTGTTTTAAGAGCAGTGCCCCAGTCGGGCACCTCTCAAAGAGGTCTCAAAGGGCTGCAGAGAAGTGGGGCCAGTTCTGGTCCCTCACAGCGTGGCCAGGGTGGTTCCTGTGCCAGGGCTGGGGCTGCTGGAGCTGCTGTGGGGGCTGTGTCTCACCTGGCCACGGCAGCCACACACCCTCAGCGCTGCTGTTTGCCTGGCCTGGTTCCCTTGTGGCTCCTGCAGGCAGTGGCATTGCTCCATCACACCCCAGTGTGCTGTGCCAGCCCATGTCCCCAGCCTGTCCCCTGCCCTGGCACTGGGGTCTGAGGGTGTGAGAGCTGCTGCCAGCAGTGCTGCTGTCCCCAGTGTGCAGACAGGCCCCGGGGGAATCCATAAAATCAGAGGGTTTTGGGAAAGCTGCAAAAGACAGAGAGACAGCAGAACTGTGATTAGAGCGAAGCAGTAGCCATGAGATAGGTTAGCAGAAAAAATATGTAAAATGTAGAAAAGCAAGGACAAATAGAACAATGGTCTGTGTATTAACACTTGTCTAGAATAACTCCCTAAGCTACAGAAAAGTTTATCTAGCAAGATATTAGGAAGGTTAAAGCTTAATAATGGAGCTCTGAGCATTGTGTTTTAAGGCTCACAAGCAGATATTGTATTCAAAATAAACAAGCATTGTTTAACCAAAGGGACCTGTGCTTATTGTGGTTGGATGGAACTACTGTCAATGTGCTTTTGCTTTGTGTGATTGGGCAAAAAACTTTTAAAGTAAGTTGTAACATTAAGTTGTCACAGATATCTTTTGTGAAAAATCCTTTCCTTAGGATTTTTCCTCCTGAGAAGCTGGGAGGCCTCAAGAACAAAATGTAAACAGTGGTTATCTGCTGCTGTGGAATGCAACAGGTGCATCTGGGATTGGTCTCATGTGGTTGTTTCTAATTAATGGCCAATCACAGTCTGCTGGCTCAGACTCTGTCTGAGACACAAGTCTTTGTTATTCATTCCTTCTTTTTCTATTCCTAGCCAGCCTTCTGATGAAATCCTTTCTTCTATTCTTTTAGTATAGTTTTAATATAATATATATCACAAAATAATAAATCAGCCTTCTGAAACATGGAGTCAGATCCTTGTCTCTTCCTTCATCCTCAGACCCCTGTCAACAATGTCACGTTAGGTTCTGTGTCTGCTGCCTGGGATGTGAGCTGCTGGCATCTTCCCATTGCCATAACCATGCAATGAGGCTGATGCTGGAAAATCAAACAGCTCAAGGCACGTTCCCAGCAGTCCTGTCCTGTTGGTGATTTGTACACACACCCCAACCGGTGATAAAATCCCACCAAATCCCCAGTTTGAACCACACAGTGACCTATCATGGAGATGCAGTGAGTGTGGCTGAGAAAGAGGGAAAAACAGCTGAAGAAAGCGCTGAGAGGGATCCCCATCTCTGATCGCAGCTGAATTCAGTGTCTCGGTCCTGGGCGGGGCCGGTGCTGCGGGAACTGCTGCTCCACAGTGCCATCTTTGGGTACCTCATCTCCGTGAGATGCCAGCACGAGCTTGTGCCTTGTCTTTTGTGTCCCTTCTGTGCATTCTCAGTGCTCTACAGCAAGCATACTTGAAATTTCTTAAGTCTGATAATTTAGCATAATCCTGGTATTCTGTTAGGCCAGGAGACCAAACATCCTAAAGGCACCAGGAGGCTGGAAAACCCTTGAGAAACAAAGGTTCTCCCTAAAATCCATCCTGTAAACTAGGATTAGCCCATCCAGGGAAGAATATATTGTGATGGAGGAATATCATGCTATTCACCAAGCCTCTCATTAAGGTATCTTTGTTAGATATACTAATTTGTAGAGTTTATAAAACTGTATACACGATCTACCGAGTGTGTGCATTTCAGTGCGCTCCACCTTGGCAAAGTGGTGCACCATAAGGATCCTCATTAAATACCAAGATAAAAACCCTTTATCCCTTAACCATTCCTGACTCTTAAGGCCAAAGGCATCCCATGAGTTGGTCAATAGGCATCAGAGTGGAACTTGACTTCTCCTTGGTGTGGTGCCCTCTCTCCTCTCCATATATATGACAAAATACATGTGTGTGTATTTGTGGAAGCATTGATACCATCACGACTTAGCAACAGTTGTTACAATACCCATGTGGGTTACTTTATGAGCTTCATTTCATTCTCATCTCTCCTAATCTGTCCTGGCTTATAAATAAATAAACACTCTTTATTTCAGTAAGATTGCCAGCCTTTGAGACCTGTGAGAACTTGAGAACTTTGTTATATGCTGCTGAAGGAAATGTCCCTTTGGAAGACATGGCTTTGTCTGTCCTCTGGAAAAAGCAACTGTGCAAATTTCCTAATTTATTCCGCTGCAGAAGTGGTGTTTGCCCCAAAGAGAATTAATTTGCCATCCTTGAATCTGGCTTTAGAAGAGAATGGTAATGGGGCTAAGTTCAATCAGCTTGTTTCCCCTTGGCATGTGGGTTATCTGCCCTTGCTGTCAGCATATGATTGTGACCGTGTTCACAGGGGTCTGAGCATTGGGGAAGAGATGAGGATCTGACTCTATGTTTCAGAAGGCTGATTTATTATTTTATTATATATATTACATTAAAACCATACTAAAAGAATAGAAGAAAATGTTTCATCAGAAGGCTAGCTAAGAATAGCAAAGAATGATAACAAAGGTTTGTGGCTCAAACTCTCTGTCCGAGCCAGCTGACTGTGATTGGCCATTAATTAGAAACAACCACATGAGACCAATCCCAGATGCACCTGTTGCATCCCACAGCAGCAGATAACCATTGTTTACATTTTGTTCCTGAGGCCTCCCAGCTTCTCAGGAGGACAAATCCTAAGGAAAGGATTTTTCATAAAAGATGTCTGCGACATATGATTAATATTTAAAATATAGCCAATTTATCCTGGTCTCAGGGCCTTGGATGCTGCAATGTGCTGCCAGCCCAGCTCACTTCCCAGGGAGAAAAACACTCTGGCTTGTTCCCCTGAGAGGGGAATTGAACCTCCTTTGTGTGCAGAGAGGTTGTGGTGTTGGACCCTAATGGGGGTGAGATATTTAACTCCTTTTGCTGTGTAATGTTCGTCCAGCTGAGTGGATGTGGCTGGCTGTGTCCTGGCTGCCTGGCACAGCCCAGTGCCTCCACACACCTGTCTGACAAGAGAGGCTTTGGAAATAAAAACTGCACTTCATTTGCATATAATCATAACACTTACATTGATAATCCTCTAGCTTTGCACTTCAAAGCGAGTGCTAGACATTCATCTGAAATGCTGGAAAGTTCTCTTCCCTTTAGCACAGGTGTATTCCTATAAATAGCCTGCAGAGAAAAGCCACAGAACATAAAAGGGCTCAAAAAAGCAATTTGCAGGAAAGTGAAAAACCTCAAACAGATGAAAACCTCTTGAATGAACTACAGCTAGAGTGGTAAAAACTATCACATAATCAGCGCAAACTTTTTTTTTTAACAGAACAAAGCTAAGATTTAAAAAAAAAATTCTGAAGGACAGAAGTTTTGGTTACTGAGTGTCTTGGTTTGAACAGACAGGTGTCTGCTAAGGAAGGTAGGAGACTCCCTTGAAATGGAAAATGTAAACCCCCTCCCTCTAAATTATTATAATTTTGAAACTAAGGGGCTCTCAGGCAAAGATATGGGGGCAGGAATAACAGTTCTTTACTAGGAAAATTAAAAATACGAATGCAATAGTCAAAATAAGACAAGAAACCCCTGCCAGAGTCAGAGCAGTCCCTGCCCCCTGTGTGCCAGGGCGGTGTCCCAGCCCCATGCCAGGGGGGCTCAGCCCTCCTGCAGTGCCAGCTGTGGCTCTGCTGCAGCAGGGATCCTGCACAAGGGGGGAGTTTTCCTCTGCAGCTCCAGGGCTGCTGCAGATGGGCCTGGGCTCCCTCTGGCCATGCAGGGCAGCAGAAAGCTGCTCCTCTGGCAATGCAGGGGGCAAAGGCTGCTGTGCTGTGCCAGGCCCAGATTGCATCCAGGCAGGAATGCTTGGCTCCTCCCCTGGGCGGAGCATCTCCCCATGGGATGCTGGGATTGGCTCAGCCCTGCAGGGACACTCAGTGGCCATGGACAGCAGAGATCTCCTGCAGGGAGGGTTGGCTGGGGGAGAGAGAAAGGAAACTGCCCCAGGGACAGCAGAGAACTGCCCCAGCTCTGACAGGTGGTGATGGAATACACACCCAGCTACACCTTGTAACCTAAGGCACTGAAATATCAGCCTGAGATAGCAACTTTTGAATTTCAGTGGACACCCTGAATGTGTGCTGGCCAGCCAGCCCTCCCCAGGATGGATTCCCTTCATCTCTTGTGCCACAAATCAGGGCTGTCCCAGGAGGCTGAATGCCTCACCTGTCTGGGGTAGGATAAAGATGTGTGAGCAGACCCTAAACCCCACTGTGCTGTTCTGTCAGGCTGCCCTGAATAACCCCATTTCTGCCTGTGCTGGTGGGAAGGGTGATTGCTGAGACCAGGGTGGTTGTACAGGGATTGTGGGATCTGTGGAGGTAGGTTGTGCTCTAGGAATCAAATGGTAACATTGCCTTGAAGTCTTGTGCTTTTGGAGTCCTGCCTGCCCCCAGGAAACACCTGACACCAAGAGGTTTTGTTCCTTGCAAACAGGCTTTGGCTGTGCTGCTGGCCTTAAATTTCCTGGGCCAGAGGAAAATTGTTTCCCTGAGCCTAAATCTCCACTCGGGGTTGTTCTGGAGCACCCAGGTGAGCAATGGCAACTGGGTCCCCACGGGCTGCCGGTGGATCTCTGGCTCCTCCATGGGCTGTGGATGGATCTCCACGGATCTCTGGCTCCTCCATGGGCTGTGGGTGGATCCCCACGGATCTCTGGCTCCTCCATGGGTTCAGGGCACAGCTGCCTCCCCTCGGGCTGCAGAGGGATCCCAGCTCTGGTGCCTGGAGCACTCCTGCCCCCCTTCCTCCCTGCCCTTGCTGAGCTGCTCCTCTCCCATATTCCCACCCCACTCTGGCCACAGCTGTGCAGTTCCCTTTTCTCCCTTCTCAGATCTGTTCCCACCATTTCTGAGAGAGCAGCCCTGACCAGCAGCATGCCCTCCTCTGGAGCTGCCAGGGCTGGCTCTGCTGGACACAGAGGAACCTCCCAGCAGCTGCTCACAGGAGCCACCCCTGGAGCTCCACCCTGCCAAAGCTTGGCCATGCAAACCCAATACTTCACCTGCTGAGAAACTCAACCTGCCTGAGTCTCTTTATCCAGGCAACAACTGACAGGAGAGGACACAGTCTTAAGCTGTGCCATGGGAAATTTGGGTTAGAAAAAGGATTTTTACTGAAAAAGTGATTAAGTTCTGGAATGGCTGCCTGGGGAGGTGGTGGAGCCACCATCCCTGCGTGTGTTTAAAACAAGACTGGAGTGGCACTGAGTGCCAGGGTTTAGTTGAGGTGTTGGGGTGTGACAATGTTCACAGGGGCCTGAGGATGAGGGAAGAGATGAGGATCTGACTCCATGTTTCAGAAGTTTCATTTTCATTTTATAATATATATTATATTAAAACTATATTAAAGAATTGAAGAAAGGATTTCATCAGAAGGCTAGCTAAGAATAGAAAAAGAAGGAATGATAACAAAGGTTTGTGGCTCAGACAGAGAGACTGTGATTGACCATTAATTAGAAACAACCACATGAGACCAATCACAGATGCACCTGTTGCATTCCACAACAGACATAAAAGACATCTTTTAGGAAAAATCCTTTCCTTAGGATTTTTCCTCCTGAGAAGCTGGGAGGCCTCAGGAACAAAATGTAAACAATGGTTATCTGCTGCTGTGGAATGCAACAGGTGCATCTGGGATTGGTCTCATGTGGTTGTTTCTAATTAATGGCCAAGCACAGTCAGCTGGCTCAGACTCTCTGTCCAAGCCACAAACCTTAGTTATCATTCTTTCAGATTCTATTCTTAGCTTCTGATGAAATCCTTTCTTCTGTTCTTTTAGTATAGTTTTAATGTAATATATATCATAAAATAATAAATCAAGCCTTCTGAAACATGGAGTCAGATCCTCGTCTCTTCCCTCATCCTGAGACCCCTGTGAACACTGTCACAGATAACCATTGTTTGCATTTTGTTCCTGAGGCCTCTCAGCTTCTCAGGAGTAAAAAACCCTAAGGAAGGAATTTTCCATAAAAGATGTCTGCGACATTGGGGCTGGGTTGGATTTGATGATTTGAAGGTCTCTTCCAGCCTGGTTATTCTGTGTGATTCAGAGTCCAGCCCCAGCTGAGGGCTCCAGAATGGGAGTGGGAATTGGAGAGCTCCTGGAGCAGCCCCAGGGCTCCCAGGGATGGAGCTGCAGCTGCAGAGCCAGGGATGGATGGATGGATGGATGGATGGATGGATGGATGGATGGATGGATGGATGGATGGAGCTCAGGGCTCCTCCGGGGCTGAGCAGCAGAGGGCAGCTGCAGCCTGGGCAATGTCTCAGTCAGGCCCTGAGGCACGGTGGGGTCACCTCAGCCCTGTCAGAGCCAGCCTGTCCTGTCCCTCTCATCTCACACAGGGGTGCTGACAGCACCAGCTCTGCCTTCGTGCATCTCTGACAACCTACAGTCAAGGAATTGGTGAAAAAAAAGAATTTTTTTTGCACGGAAAACAGTAGTGTTTCCAGACATTTGTCTATGTACTAGAGTAATTCATAAGGGTACAAAGAAAATGGCTGTAGTTTATGACTGTATGAGCAGACTCTTTTAGAATTATATCTCCCTCTATTATTATAAATGTTAAGAAAAGTGCCTCTCTGGTTGTGGTCACCTAACTTAAGACTTACCTCTATACACAATGGGATTAGTTATTTCATGAATGAGAGTCTACAAGACAGTAAAAGCAAAATTAGTATTTCAAACGGTGTTGACAAGTTTGGTACATGATTTAGAAAAAGAGGAATTCAACGAGGCAGAAAGACACATGCAGAGTTTTACACACATCTGGGAATAGTTGTGAGCACAAATATGAGACATGGGCGAGCCTGATATGCTGCAGATCTGAAAAGGGGGATCTGCAGCTTAGATTGTAAATGGAGCGTGACTAGAAATGAAATAGAAAATTACACTGTTGTAGGAAAAATGTCAATGTGATTATGGGATATTGATTTTTTGAGATTGTAGGAAGAACCTCATTCAGTCTTGAGTGTCAAAAAAGGAGAAGAGAAAGGAGAGGAAAAAGGAAAGGTAAGGAGAGGAAAAAGGAAAACCCAGCTCAATCCAAGAGAGGGTCTAAAAAACAGAGGCAAGCAACATTTGAAGCACAGCAGTAGCTGAGAATATTTAGAGCATGGGTATTGGGGTGAGGAGGACACAAATAGATCTGCAAATACATAAATGGTAGCTGTGAAGGGGAAGGAAATAAACAGTCTGCTATATCCACTGCAAATGGGAAAAGAAATCACGGAGTTACACTGCAGTTGGAAATACTCTGCCTGGAAATTCAAACAAACCTCTGTAATGCTGAAGAGATGAAAGCAGCAATGCCCCTCCCTGGGAGGTGTTATCCAGAGCAGGTGAGACAAAATTCTGCAGCTGAGGGAGTGCTTGGGCCGCCCTTTGTTAGATGGGCTCCTCAGGCCTTTTGCACAGTCTGTGCTCTCCCATGCAGAGACTGAGGGAATTATAAACAACATTATTTCCTTGGATAACGTGTCACTGCTGGGTGGCTGCCCCACCTGGAGTAAAAAATCACCACAATTCCACAAACTCTTACCTGCATGAGTCCTCCTTGTTTTCTGCACGTGGCAGGAGCCCCTCAGCAGTGGTGGAACCCCAGATTTTGTCACTCCCTGCCCACTTTGGCACAGCTTGTTCCCTATCTCACCAGTGGCTGTGGCTGACTGAAGTCAGGAGTTTCCCCGCACACCACTGCACTCTATAAAGAGAAATCCAGCAAGAGAGAGCAACAAAAAATGGGGAAAAGAAAAAAGAGATGTGAAAAGAATTAATACAGCTTTCTGCAGTTGCTTTGTCATCTGGAGGCCAGAGCAGGCTGTGCTGACGGAGTTCTTCCTGGGTTATTGGCTTACCACCAGGGCTGCAGCAATGTCCATGAGAATTGTCCTTTTTTTAGATTAGCCCTCTGAAGCAGAGTGGGAGTTTGACATTTCTTGGCTAAGGTTAGACCCTGCTTTGTTGTCTTCTATATCAAGAGCTCTCTTATCGTTATGGGGCAATAGTGCAAGGATTCCATATCACCAGAGTTTCATAACTCCTTGATGTTTCCTGTAGGCATCTCCTCTAAGCACTGACTGTTCCTGGTCCTTGCAGTGACCATCAGTGACTCCAGTTCCCCCCAGTGCACTCTTTTATGCCACTTTTCTTATTGGCTACAGGTGTGGCCTGTTGACATCAGGCCTGCTCCTAATCTTTAGCAATTGGTCCAGCTGCAACTCATTGGGGGATAAGATTACATTCTGTACCACCTTCCTTTACCCATACTGTGTCCCCCTACACTGCTTCCCATCCCTTGTGCCATGGAAGGGAGCAGAGTGAGAGCAGAAGCATAAAGGCATTTCAGAGGAGCTGAATGCATTTCAAATGTATCCAACCTGACACTAAGGCATAATTTTCTTCACACCTGTGCTTCCTTTCCACCTCCCTCTCATTTAATCCCAACTTTGATTCCCACCTTCCCCCAAATCCTTTTTGCTTTGCTTTGAGCTGAGCTGAGGTCTGCCAGGCTACCGCACAAATGACTTTGGGAGGAAAAGGAGCAAGCTAAAGGAAGATGAGGAAAAAACATTTAAGAAATCATTTTTAGGTTATTTTTCTCTTCCAAATGTGTTAGACATAGTGCGAATGAGTCCTTTTAAATGTCTTTGTGGACATCCAAGCAGAGGTGTAAGTTCCCAGGCACTCTCCTTTGGGCAGGCCAGCACAAATCTGCCCCAAACATCTTCTCCTGCTTTCTAAGGCCTCTTCTTCCCTCCCCTCCGAGGCATGCTGGAGTCAGTGTCAGACAGAGGTGAGGTTCCCCTTTGGTGTTTGACACTCTGTTCAACCCTGCAGTGCAGCAGCACTGTTGGGCCTTTTGGGGAGCAATCTCGGCCTTTGGCAGCTCGGGGGTGTGCAGAGTTTTCCACCCAGAGCAGGATCCAGCTCAGTGCTTCCCTGGGGGGCTCTGGCTGCAGGTTGTGCCTGCTCTGATGCTGCACCAGGGGACGTGCTGAGGAACCCCGTGGGGACAGAGGGGTTAATCTGATGTGTTTCTGTGTGCTCATGGAAAGCAGAAATGTCCCTGCTGGGCCATTTGACATCAAGGAGGAGTCTCTGGTTTGGGAGGTTCCTCAGCTCCAGGCTTGTGGTTGTTGTGAGGTCCCCAGGATGAGGTGGGAGATGAGAATTTGACTCCAAGTTCTCAGAAGGCTGAGACTTATTATTATATATAATATAATATAATATAATATAATATAATATAATATAATATAATATAATATAATATAATATAATATAATATAATATAATATAATATAATATTTCTATTATATTACACTTTATATATTATATAATTAATTTATTATTATATTATATTATATTATATTATATTATATTATATTATATTATATTATATTATATTATATTATAATACACTAAAACTATGCTAAAGAAAGAGAAAGGAGACATCAGAAGGCTTCACAAGAATGATCGTGAAAGCTCATGATTGACTCCTCAGAGTCTGACACAGCTGATGGTGATTGGTCATTACTTAAAAACAATTCACATGGAACCAATCAAACATTCACCTGTTGGTAAATGATCTCCAAACCACATCCCAAGCAATCAGATAATTATTGTTTTCATTCTTTTCTGAGGCCTCTCAGCTTCCCAGGAGAAGAAATCCTGGCGAAGGGATTTTTCAGAAAATATCATGGTGACACAGGCTGCAGCAGCCTGGGCAAGCATGGGCTGGTTTTGCAGCCTGCCAAGGCAAGGATGGTGTTCCAGCCTTGCAGGGCGGGTTCCTTGCAGACCCTGCAGGGCTCCCTGGGCTCAGGTGCTGTGGAGAGCCAGTGTGAAAAATGCGTATTTTACGACTGGCTTTTTGCAAATATTAAAATGAATATTGTGTGTGTTGTGTTAGAAAGTTCTGCTGTATTAATTCTCTTAAGTAGTGTGTTAAATATAGTCTTAAGTTTATAACAAAATGTTAAAATAGGAACTGTGCTGTGTAAGATCCTTTTTTTAAAGAAAGGACTCGCAGTGAGATAGCAGCCACAGGACACCTGAATCTTTCATAGAAAGAGAATTTATTGCTCCATTATCAGAAGAAACGAACTTCTTCCTGCCTTGTTCAGCCATGAAGATGCTGTCAGGGTTCAGAGGAAGAAGCTGACATTGACCAGACAGAATCCTGTGTTTGAATGGAATTTATGCATCATGTATGTGGTGTATGAATATGCAACAGGCTGTTGTTTTTAATCCTCTGTTAACGTGGGTCCTTTTTCAGGCTTATTTTGCCCAGAAAAGGTACCCAGATGTCCATAACTCCCTGTATTTATTGTCTCATATTGTCCTAATCCAAACTGTCCAAATTGTTATTACTCTAATTATATTACTATTTTTATAACCATTTTATATTATATATGAGTTATAAAACATTTATAATATAAATATAATATAAATAAACAACCATTTATAATACAAATATATTGTTATTTATATTATATATAAACCATATATAATATAAATATAAATCATTTATATTATATATTATCATCTCCTAGATGTGTTCATGCTTTCTGTTCCTCTTATGTCACACCACTACTTTTCGTCCTCAGCACAGGAGAACAGGCAGAAAAAGGAGTTATTTTCTCTTTATTCTGACTGATGCATTACTTACTTGTCCACTGGAGACTGAGGTTTGTGTCCACAATATTTCTCCTCAAATCAAGATTTTAGAAATTACGGATGAGCACTCATGGAGGTTGTTCTTTAACCGTTGTCTTAAAATGAAACCTCAAATATTTTTTTCTCTGTTTTTTTGTGACAACTTTCTGGTTGATTGAACTTCCTGAATTTACTGACATCTATGCTTATTTGCTCTAACATGTGTATTTATTGAGCCAGATGTGCTGGAAACAAACCATTTGGTGGCTTAGGCTTTGTTGATCGGAGGCAGGCTACTCTGGAACAAGGGAGAGAAGCAAAAGATGAAGAAGATTGAGAGGTGGCTCCTCCTGCATTTTGCAGGTTGGTGCTTGGTAATTTGTCTAAAAAATAATTTAGTGGGGGATGCTGGTGCAGAAGGAGGGACCTGGGACTTTGCTGAGTGTTTCCCTCCCACAGGATGGGTTGGAGGGACAGACTGAATAATTCACTGCCCTGTGTGAGGAGCAGGATTGCTGGCTGGGGTTTATCACCTTCCTCTCTCCCTGCCCTTCTTCTCTTCAGCTGAGGGCTGTTCTGCCAAGCTGTGACAGTGAAGGGACCTGAGTGAGCACCAGGACACTCTGAATTCCCAGTTCTGGGCAGAGGGGCATTTATGGTCTTGCGAGACCCCACTGGCCCTGCACTGGGAGAGCTCAGGCTGCTCTCTGGTGTCCCTGGAAGGTGGGTGAGGCTGCACCACAATTAGCTGTGAATGCTTTAGAGAAAACAGTGGGTTTTCGTGAAAGCAAAGCCCCAGCCCCCTGTATCAGCATTGCTTAGGAACATCTTTGATGACAAGAGGGAGAGCACAGGCCTGAGGAAGAGCTCTGGCACCTCCTGCCCTTATCTGTGTGTCGTGGTTTGAGAAGAAGTGAGTTTTTGGGACGCTGTGGTCAAACCAATGGGTGCTCAGATTTGAATATTGGCACCTGGTGTGGCCACTGGGGACATGGGTACGCCTCTGAGAACACAGGGGGTAAAAGCAGAGAAACACACGAGGTCTCAACTCTGTTTCCTGTGGAAGCCTATGGCACAAGGGGGACTCCTCACCCCTTGATGAACTGAGAATTGATTATCTAAAGGGTAGTGATGGACTGGGAGTTGGTGATTTGGGGGATAGATGTATTGGAAATTTGGTGGGGGGGGGAGGAGGAAATGTTTTTGGAAGGTTTTCATTTTCCCTGTGTATTTCTTTTTACATATAGTTGTAGGTTAGTTAATAAAGCTTTCTCTTTATTTTTAAGTGGGAGTCTGCTTTGCTTATTCCTGGTCATACATCTCACAGCAGACACCAGGGAGAATGCATTTCCATGGGGGCACTGGCATTGCACCAGCACCAAACCATGACACTGTGACTTCACCCTGTTGGGAAGAGAGAGCCTGTTTTTACCCTGCAGGCCAAAATGCTGCTGTTTGCCAGGTGTTCATGCTGCTCATCCCTCCCCATGTCCCTGCCCCACAGCAGTGCCACAATCTGCAGCATCTGGGGCAGGGCAGCACAAGCTGCTGCAGGAGGAAAGGGGCTTGCACAGCTCAGTTTCACTGGGGAAAGGAAATGTCCTCCTGTTGTGGTTTTCACCTCTGCCATGGCAGAGTCAGGCTGTCAGCATGCTCACACCTCCAGTGTGACAGCTGGGGCTGTAGGTACACAGGGCAGCCTGGAAAGATCCCTGAATTTGTTGGTCCTGTTTGTAATAAACACATTCTGACCATTCTGACCATCTCATCTTGTCCTTAGGTCAGGAATGACCTTTTTTATACTCTTAATAAAGGAAAGGGAAAGGAGTGTGGGTCAGTGCCAAAGGGACAGATAAAAGTTGTGTCCTTCTTGCAGAAGAGTTTTTTTTAGGTTTTATTTGTTTGCTTGCTTGCTTTTAGTGTTTTTTTTTTTTTTTTTCTTGCTTTCTATCAGATCAATTTTGCTGCAGTTGATAACACACCAAAAATGCCCTGGGCTGGGTGACTGATCCATGCTAGGGCAGGATGCTCAGCACTGCTCAGGATAACTCAGTGGCAGCAACCATATCTGACCACCAAAATCTGCCTCTGGTGCTGCAAAGGCTGAGCTGCTTCTGGGATCATTCAAAGAGGATGATGATGGTGATAATAATAAAAGGGAAAAAAGATCCCCCAGACTTGGCATGCAAAGTCCAAATGGCTGATGGAAATAGCAGTAGTTTTCCAATGAACTCTCATTTCCTTGTTCTGTGATCATATCTCTGCACACTCAAGAAGTGGTCATGAGTCACCTTTTCTAGAACCAGTAGATAGATCAGTTTTCTTATTGCTGGGATTGTTTTGGTTTTGTGTGCTGTTTTGGCTCTTGTTTTTTAGGTGAGGGGTTTTTTTGGGTTATTTTTTGTTTTCTTTCGCTTTTTTTCACCTGCATTGATGGAAATTCTTGTGGTGCCACACTGGGAGCTGCACTGGGCACCTTGGGGCTGGGTTGGGAATATCCCAGGGTGTTGGAATGCTGGGGACACAAGACTGTTATAGATGGATAATGAGATGATTGGCTCTCACAATTAAAAGAAAACTATTGTGTGAAGATTAAGAAAAGCTTTAGTGATGTACAGTTATGTTATTGTAGTTCAGATGCCCTCTGCTCTCCCCACAGTTCCCTTTCCCCCTGCATTGTTGCCATCACACAGCCTGGGCTGTCTGGGACAGGTACAAAGAAGCTGCACAGGTGTCCCTTGCATGGGGCAGTGGGAATGGAAAAGCTTGGGGGTGCTCAGGGGGTGGGCATGGCAACACCTGAGCTCCAATGCAGTGACAGGAAAGCAGTTTGCACTGATAAATGGCAAAGGAGAGCTGCCTGACAGACTCTGGGAGGGGCCAGGGCTGGCTGATGCAACCCCAGGGGTGTAAAACACTGAGCATCCATCTTGAAGGGAACTGGCCATTGGTGTGCATGAGGGGCAGTTCCCAGGTGTCGGGTCTGTAGGTGCTCAGAGTGACCCCAAGAAAAGTTCTAAAGTC
This sequence comes from Melospiza melodia melodia, assembly GCF_035770615.1. NCBI lineage: Eukaryota > Metazoa > Chordata > Aves > Passeriformes > Passerellidae > Melospiza > Melospiza melodia. The sequence continues at coordinate 5,363,011 of NC_086205.1, read as the reverse complement.
TCTTTTCCCAGCCCAGCGCTTGAAGAAGGAGTCAGAACTCTTCAATTTTTGGTCTTGAAGTTGTTTATTAATTCTTATCTATAAAATTTTCTTTCTTGCCCTGCTGAGATCTGCTCAGCAGGGCAGCCACAGGCACTCTGTGTTGTCTTTTTATACTACAAACTACATATAACATGTTTACACTTAATTCCCAATACCTATCACCTGTGTTAGACAGTGCACTGCTGCTCCAAACCAATCCCAAAGTGGCAACATCACTGCAGAAGATGGAGACAAAGAAGAAGAAGAAGGCAGGCTGGACATGCCCAGGTCTCTCCATCTTGTCCCCAAAACCTCCATTCCAAAAATCCTAAAATCTACCTTTTCACCCGGTGATAATTATATTATTATACTTTTTAAACTTCTGTGGCTTTCATGCCCTCATACAAAGCTGGTAATTTGCTCCACGGGTCACAATCAAACCCACAGGTGTTCTGGGCTGTGTGCCAGGGTCTCTGAGCCCCCTGGCAGGGTCCCGGCAGCTCTGGACACCCAGAGGGATGCGCTGAGTTCTGACACCCAGTGCTGCAGACTTTTCCTTATGGAGTCCTTTGTTGTATTTTTGTTAAGGTTTAATAAACCTTTTTAAATTTTCAAAGTGAGCAGTTGTCTCTCACAAGACGGATGATGGACTTTGGACCTGGTTAACATAAGAGATTTGATAACGGGATGCCTTGGCAAAAACAAAGCGAACTTTGAAAATTAGACTTGGATTGCAAGAATTTGATTAAATCAGATGGGTTTACTGGAAAAAGAAAATCCCAATAAACTCTGCAAGCAAGAGATGTTATGTGCATAAATTTGTGTGTGTGATTTTAACATTGCAGTACACATTACTGGTCTCCCTGAAATAGTATATAAGTGTTTGCATCCCACAGTAAAATGGGATTCTGATCAGCAAGTCAGTCTCCCTGTCCCTCTCCATTACCAGGGCTACTGAACTCAGTGCTCATGCCCAGCTCATGCCCAGCTGCTCCCAGGGCAGGGGAGCAAGGGGGGCTCTGCTGAGCAGCTGGACCCTTGGGGACAGTTTGTTTGCTGGCAGTGCTCTGGTGACTTGGGTGACCATGGCAAGCACTGGCTTCGGGTGAAACAGAACACCCTGAGGAAGGAAAGGCTCCGAAAAATAAAACTGCTGCACAGTTTGCTCTCCAGGAAGTGTCATCACTGAAACTTTTTAAGGAAAGACTGGCACTTGGTGCCATGGTCTAATGGACACGGTGGTGTTTGGTCATAGGTTGGACTTGATGATCTCAGAGGTCTTTTCCAACCTAATTGATTCTGTGAAACAGCAATTTCTAAAGCTTGCTTTTTCTCTGGACGTCGTACCCCCATTTCTCTCCTCTGTCACAGCACAAAAGGCAAAAAGAGTTTCCAGTTGCAGCAGGAGCCTGGCACTGGCTGGGCATGGAAAGTGGCACTGGTTGGGTGGTTCCCATGACACAGTCTGGAGGAGGAAGGGCAGGTAAAGGCACACCTGGAGCCCAAGGAGGGCATTTACTGCATCAGGGATGAGCCTGGTGCTGTTTAGCAGAGCTTCCCCATGCATCCCCCCACAGAGGGGAGGTTTGTGGGGCGGCTCCAGTGCAGATCTGTCGCAGACATCTTTTATGGAAAATCCTTTCCTTAGGATTTTGTCTCCTGAGTAGATGAGAGGCCTCAGGAACAAAATGTAAACATTGATTATCTGCTGCTGTGGAATGCAACAGGTGCATCTGGGATTGGTCTCATGTGGTTGTTTCTAATTAATGGCCAATCACAGTCAGCTGGCTCAGACTGTGTTTGAGACACAAGCCTTTGTTATTCATTCCATTCTATTCTTAGCTTAGCCAGCCTTCTGAGATGAAACCTTTTCTTCAATTCTTTTAGTATAGTTTTAATGTAATATATATCATAAAATAATAAATCAAGCCTTCTGAAACATGGAGTCAGATCTCTGTCTCTTCCTTCACAACCCTGTGAACACGGTCACACAGACCAAGGGATGAGCCATGCAGGGGGAGAGGCCAGGCCAGTGCCTGTGCTGGGGACAGCCCCTGCAGAGCCATCACAGCCAAAAGCAAGGGACAGGATGTGTGCTGCGCTGGGAGCTGTGTGTCCCCTGTGGTGTCCCTCCTCTGACACCCGCTGAGAGCTCTGCACTGGCAGCGCCTTTGCCAGCACTGGGGGGAAGTTTGAACTACACAAAAATCGGCTTTTGTGATTTCTTCCTTCTGTCTGTGCCATCTGACTGTTGGTTTCTTGGCTGTTTAGGTGATCTGGAAAGGCTCGGGGTGGCCTTGGGCAGCCCGTGCTTCAAAGGACGAGAAGAGGCTTCAGATCTTTTCTTGGTCTCGGTGTTTATTAATTGTTTATCTAAAAGATTTTCTCTCGGCCCGACAGAGGTCTGCCCAGCAGCCAGCCATGAGCACACTGAGAGCCCCCGGGGCGGTCACCTATCTTTATACTCAAAGTTACGTGTACAATATTTACCTATTTCCCCCAATACCTTTTACCCTTATTGACCAGTGCACTTTTAGTAATAACCAATCCCAAAGTGCCAACATCACCACAGAAGATGGAGGCCAAGAAGAAGAAGAAGAAGAAGGACAGGACACGCCCCAATTCCTCCATCTTACTTCTTTAGACCCCCCTGTACAGAAATCCTAATCCCTGTGTTTCACACTCTAATTAACTTATCCCTTCACCATTTACCCAGTGAAATCCTCCCATCCTCATACAGGTGTCGTCTCCCGTGCAGGATCAAAGCCCAGCCACCAGACACTTCTGGCAACATTCCAGGACTCCCGAGCCCCCCAAGGGTGGTCTCGGTCACTCTGCACATCAGTCCTGAGGTGCTGAGATCCCACATCTGACGTGCTGTGCCTCTGTGCAGCTGGAAACTTTGGTCCAGAAGTGACTCATACTCTTCAACCTCTGCCTAACACAGCCCCAGGTGAACGCAGAAGGTCAAGCCCTCCCTGCATCACTTCTACCAGGAAAATAAAGATGTTAAAATGCTAAATAGGGAAATGTTTCAAGGGAAGGTAAAGGGAGAAGTGAGGATCTGTGTTTATGAGGATGTGTGTTTATGAGGAAGAGGAAAGTGTTGAAATTCACCAGTGAAAATAAGTCAGCCTGGCATTTATTGGTGAACAAAAGCTCACGTGAATTGATTAAAAAAAAACCAAAGCAACCAGAAATGGGTTGGATATCCTAACTGGTTTCACTGTTTTCACTTGGAATCTGCTTCACAATGATCATGTAGATAAATTGCCACCAGCAGCACAGTCCAAACCTGGGGTGAGTCTTCAAATGTAAACTCTGGGAAACCTTTACCTTTTTGAAACAGAGTGCTTTTTCTGCTGTGCCCACGTCTTTGTGGGAGGTCTTTTCTCTCTCTATTTTTAAATTTTTTTAAAATCTTTATTTTTTTTTTTTTTTTGAAAGCCAGTGGGGAATGCTGACAGGTTAGGATCCCTGTCCCAGGCAGGCAGGTGGCACCCACTTCCCTTTCCCTGGGGAAGGCAGATTGGGTGTCCAGGGAGCCTTTCCTTGGGCAGGCCAGCAGGAGCTGAGCATCTCAAACCAGGGGAGCTCACTGCAGGGCTCCCATTTCCTACACTGGGCTCTGCCTAGCAAGGGAGGTGGAAAAGGCTCTGCCTCTACTGAAAACTCCCTGCTGTGACTGAAACAGATGTCTCTGATGTGAGCGGTGAGAACAGAAGAATCTTTAAAAACAAAAGAAAGTGCCCACCAGACTCCAAACGTGTGTATCTGGAGCAGTTTTGTTGTATTTGTTGTTGTATTTGAGCTGGGAGTGCTGCAGACCATCCCTCCCCCCAGGACTCAGGAGGTGAAATCATCCCTTGCTGCTCTGTGCCTACCAAAAATATCATCTGCTCTTCCCAAAGGGGCAGAACTCACCATTTGAGTCCAGCCAAGTGGCAAAAGAGAGAATTCCAGTCCTGTTATTTAAAGGCACTTTGATTATCACCCAGTTTATTTCAGCCTTTAACATGTTTCAAAGTTCTGTTTCTTTCAAAACAAAACAGAAGCCAAAGCCCCTCCCTGTGACCGTGTTCACAGGGGTCTGAGGATGAGGGAAGAGACGAGGATCTGACTCCATGTTTCAGAAGGCTTGATTTATTATTTTATGATATATATTACATTAAAACTATACTAAAAGAATAGAAGAAAGGATTTCCTCAGAAGGCTGGCTAAGAATAGAATGGGAAAGAATGATAACAAAGGTTTGTGGCTTGGACAGTGAGTCTGAGCCATCTGACTGTGATTGGCCATTAATTAGAAACAACCACATGAGACCAATCCCAGATGCACCTGTTGCATTCCACAGCAGCAGATAACCATTGTTTACATTTTGTTCCTGAGGCCTCCCAGCTTCTCAGGAGGAAAAATCCTAAAGAAAGGATTTTTCCTAAAAGGTGTCTGCCACACCTCCCTCTCTAAAATCACGAAAGGCCTGTGAATGAAGCCATGAATTGAGATGGAACCTCAAGTGCAGGGGCAGAGAGCAGAGATGCCCTGGTGGGTGTGCAGCTCCCAGACACAGAGCCTGCTCTGGCCCCTGGGCACCCCAGCCTGGCATGGTCAGTGTCCAGAATGTGCCAGCAAGCAGCCTGGGAGTATAAAATAAAGGATTTAATTATCCCTGATTGCTCAGTTGTCAGTGGGGAGTATAAATGTGTTGGGGTATCAGCTGCATTCTTCCATTCAGCAGAATAATCAGCAAGGAAAGGAAGTGAGCAGCAATAAAAGATGTAACTGTTAAATGACAGCGTAAACAAGAATCTCTTCCTGCCCCAAGATCACTCCTGGCTTTCTGCCCACACTGGCTGCTGAGAAAATGCCTGTGGCTGCCACAGAGCCAGATCAGCTCAGGCAGCTCCTTTCCTTCTGCCACAAGGGCTCTTCTCAGGAAAAACAGGTAATAAGTGACCTTTGTGGCAGGCAGAAGTGTAAATGCAGGGACGTCATGCAGCAGGTGCAGCAATGCAGAGCTGGTGGTGTGCTGGGAACATGGCACAGAGCCTCTGCTGTGGCACTGGGAACAGCTGCTCCTTTGGTCCCCAGGCACTGCAAGGTGACTTTTGGGGAAATGTGGTGCTTCTGGAGCTGTTTTTATTCAGCAACACAGAGCAAGGGTTTAACAGTGGGCTGTGGTACCCACCAAGGGCTAAAGACTTGGAGAATTGCTCTTGCAATTTTGAGGCTGATGGAAGTCAGGCCTGAAATATCTGTGCCAGATTTTTACTGAGCCAAAGCAGGGAGCCTGGCTGGAAAGCCAAGGGCCAGAAAGGTAGAATTAGAGAGTGCTTGCCTTGGTAGGAAAATGTTAGCAGGCAGAAGTGGGATTTAGAAGTTAGCAATGCAAAGCTGCTGGCGGCCTGTGCTGTGTTTCTGATGGACAGGGCTGCAGATGCTGCAGCCTTTCAGCACATTGAGGAATGAGGAACATCCATGTCAGCCTGGTGCCAGACTGTCGCTGGGGCACAAGGGACAGCTCATCCCCTTGGAGTGACACAGTGATGGCTCTGAGCTTCATTCAGAAACTGAGAGATTGCTTCTGCTTCAAGCTAACGATAATGAGCCACCCCAGTTTTCACTTCCCCAGCAGTGCCCTCTTTTTCTGTCTTAGATGAAAATGTTTTTGGAGTATGTCAGAGCTTTTTGGTAGCAGCTTTCACACTTTCCCCCCACACCTGACATTCAGCTGAACTCTCATTTTTCAGTCAGACGCCCCGGCTGACACAGGGTTCGTTGTTGAAATGTAACAACAAAAGCAAATGGAAAGCCCCAAGCAAGAGATCTGCTGTGAGGTGTTAGCAGAGCTTTGTGAGCACCAACGTGAAAGTCAGAGGGAGGTTTGGATGTGTACCTGCACCCTGTGTGTGTGTCCTCCCTGTCCTCCAGTGCTGCAGCTGCTCTGGTTCCTCCTGGTTGTGTAACAAATCCATTCGGGGTTTTTGGCAGGTGTGACACTGGCTGCACCCAGCTTTGTCATAGAATCACAGAATTATTGTAATGTAGGAGCTGCCAGTGCAAGATGTTTGTGCTGCCTGTGTCCTGCAGCTGCTGGGGGGTGGCATGGCCTGACCAGGGCAGGGTGAAGCCATGCAGGTTGGGAGTCTGAGAGGTGGAGTCTGAGAGATGGAGATTCCAGCCCTCCTCACACCTGTGCCCTCCTCACCTGGCAAGCCCATGTTGGTGTTGTCCAGCCTTGGCTGCAGAGCAATGAAAGGCAGAGTGCATCTGTGCTATGAAGGTTCAATTGCACATACTCGAAAGCTGGCAGATGTGGTGAGAGGTTTCTGCAGCAAGATAAAGCAAGCCAGGCATGGCCTGCACTGCCTGGATGGTCATGGTCTGCCTTCCAGGCAGTGGTGGAACAATCAGCACCCTCTTGGCAAGTGCTTGGATCCCCCTGGTCTCCCAGAGGTTGCTGAGCCCACCAGAAATACCTGTATGCACTGAAACACCTGTATACACTGAAATACCTGTATATCAATCACTGAAATACCTGTATAGACTGAAATATCTGTATATCAATCACTGAAATACCTGTATATCACTGAAATACCGTGTATCACTGAAATATCTGTGTATCACTAAAATAGTTGTATATCATTGAAATACCTGTATATGAATAATTGACATACCTATATATCACTGAAATACCTGTATACATTGAAATAAACACCTGTATATCAGTCACTGAAATACCTGTATATCACTGAAATACCTGTATATCAATCACGGAAATACCTGTATATCACTAAAACACCTGTACATCACTGAAATACCTGTATATCACAGAAATACCTGTATATCAATCACTGAAATACCTGTATGTCACTAAAATACCTGTATATCAATCACTGAAATACCTGTATGTCACTGAAATACTTGTATATCAATCACTGAAATACCTGTATATCACTGAAATACCTGTATATCAATCACTGAAATACTTGTACATCACTGAAATACCTGTGTATCACTGAAATACCTGTATATCAATCACTGAAATACCTGTATATCACTAAAATACCTGTATATCAATCACTGAAATACCTGTACATCACTGAAATACCTGTATATCAATCACTGAAATACCTGTATACACTGAAATACCTGTATATCACTGAAATACCTGTATACACTGAAACACCTGTATATCACTGAAATACCTGTATATCAATCACTGAAATACCTGTATATCACTGAAATACCTGAATACACTGAAATACCTGTATATCACTGAAAGACATGTACATCAATCACTGAAATACTTGTACATCACTGAAATACCTGTATACACTGAAATACCTGTATATCACTGAAATACCTGTATATCAATCACTGAAATACCTGTATAGACTGAAATATCTGTATATCAATCACTGAAATACCTGTATATCACTGAAACACATGTATATCAATCACTGAAATACCTGTATATCACTGAAATACCGTGTATCCTTGAAATATCTGTGTATCACTGAAATACTTGTATATCATTGAAATACCTGTATATCAATCACTGAAATACCTGTATAGACTGAAATACCTGTATACACTGAAATACCTGTATACACTGAAACACCTGTATATCACTGAAATACCTGTATATCAATCACTGAAATACCTGTATGTCACTGAAATACCTGTATATGAATAATTGAAATACCTGTATGTCACTGAAATACTTGTATATCAATCACTGAAATACCTGTATATCACTGAAATACCTGTATATCAATCACTGAAATACCTGTATACACTGAAATACCTGTATATCACTGAAATACCTGTATATCAGTCACTGAAATACCTGTATATCACTAAAACACCTGTACATCACTGAAATACCTGTATATCACTGAAATACCTGTATATAAATCACTAAAATACCTCTATACACTGAAATACCTGTATATCACTGAAACACCTGTATATCACTGAAATACCTGTATATCACTGAAATGCCTGTATACCACTGCTGCCTTCTCACTGCTAAAATCTTCTCGTACTTCTTCTCTGCATGGGCGGGAGAGCTTGGCCAAGTGGGTCATGAATTTGGAGGACACTCTTTCTACTAAATCAGCCCGAAAGCTGCAGATGGGAAAAGCAAAAGAGTGAATAAATAGAACGGTAGAAACCAGTTTTCTAGCTGGGGAACTTGAGGGACTTTCTGGGTCCTTGTGAAAAATGCGTATTTTATGATTGGCTTTTCGCAAATATTAAAATTAATATTATATGTATTGTGTTAGAAAGCAATGCTGTATTAATTTTCTTAAGTACTGTGTTAAATATAGTTTTAGGTTATAAAAATTGTTTAAATAGAAACTGTGCTATGAAAGATGCTTTGTTTAACGGAAAGGACTTGCAGTGAGATAGCAGCCACAGGACACCTAGATCTTTCAGAGAAAGAGAATTTATTGCCCTCTTATCAGAAGAAACGAACTTCTTCCCGCCTCGAAGGTGCTATTAGGATTAGAGGGAAGAAGTTGATAAAGACCAGATGGAATCCTGTGTTTGAATGGAATTTATGCATCATGTATGAGGTGTATGAATATGCAATGGGCTGTTGTTCTTAAGGGTTAATCCTTTGCTAGCAGGGGTCCTTTTTCGAGCTAGTGATGCCCAGAAAAAGGCACCCAGACGTCGGTAACTCTTTGCTTTTATTGTCTCACATTGTCCTAACCATTTTATTACTATTAAACTTTTAAAAAACTTACAAACAAGTGATTGGCGTTTTTCACAGTCCTTGTGCCACGTATTTCAGCCCCAGCACTCCTGAATCCCTGCCTGATGGTGAAGCGCAGAGGTTTTGGAGGCTCTGCAGGGAGGAAGCCTGGCTGCCCCAGGCCAGGCACTCACGGTGAGTATCTCAGGGCTGCCAGAGGAAGGGGTGGCACTGCAAGTTATGTGGCTGAGCAGAGCGTGCTCGGAAGTGCTTTGTTTACAGCCTGCTTTGCATCTCCCCCACCCTTTGTGTCAGCGGTTGGTGGAGTAGAAGTGGTTTTTTCTTGCCCATTTTAAACAGCAGTTTGGTTTGTGCAGAGCTTTTGCCTCTGAGGAGCTCTCACGCGTGCTGGTGAGACCAGAGGTGCAGAATAAACACGCTGGCAGTCAGGTGATCTCTCAAATCACCCCGCAGGTCCTGTACTGCGGGGAGAATGTTAACGCTCTGTTAGCTTTCCTGGGGAACAACCCATCAGGTCACAGAGTGCAGATGTCATTCAGCAAATGCAGGGGAGCCCGCAGCAGCAGCAGGGCTGGGGACGTAGGGTGTGACCCTGGGCTGAGCCTGCAGCGCTAAATCCATCTCTGCACCCCTCGTCGCTGTTTTGATCTGTTCAAAGAAAATGCGAGTGTAGAAAAGGGGAGATGAACCAGCCTCCTTAGGAGGTCTTTGCAGCCAGAGCCTCTCCTCCTTTCCCTTTCTCCTCCTTTCACTTCCCATCGTGTAGTGAGCAAAGGAAAGATTCTGCTTTCACATTTTGGTGTTACAGAGCAGATATCCCCATTTCTGTCTGACTCTCTGGCAGCATGCTGAGAATCCTGCATCCCCTGGGAGGCTGGCAGGGTTTTGCTGCTGTCCTGTGCACTGAGCAGCCACTGCCCAGGTGGATGGAGGGCTCTGCTCAACCACTGTCTGCAGCAGGGGGTTCTTCCTTTTGCCATTGCCTTGAACAGGAGGAGACACAAAGGCAGGGCTGGCTGTAGGAGCTGTAGGGATGTTTCTGTGGCAGCAGCACATGGACAAGCAGCTGTCCTAGGGTGACTTTATGACACTTGTATCCCCAGTCATCTGTCCTGATTAGGCTGGATATCAAGTTATGCACCTCTAAGACTGGTTCTGAAAGTGAAGGGGAATAAAAAAAGCGTGCCGTGTGTTTGCAGAAACTGCACTTGCTGCTCTGCATTTTCTCTCACAGGCTGTTCTCTGCAGCACAGACAGAAAGAAAGAACTCTCCTTTGCTTTTTAGTTAGTTTTTTTTAGCTAACTGAAGCAGAGAAATTCCCCAGACTGTGATTTTTCTTTTTCTTGAAACTGATCAGCCTGCTCTGGACTGCAAACCCAGAACACCAGGAACTCACACCTGTGGCCCATCGGGGCTGGGACGCTGCATTTCCAGCACAGAAGGGACTGATAGGAGACTGAGTGAGCCAAGTTACACCCCACCAAAAAAGCTTTCTGAATTTGCCATCCCTTCAGAACAACAAGAAATTTTATTGTGTAGTATTATTATTTTTAATATACTTGTGAATGCTTTCCTTGTTAAATAAACAGGTTTTTTTTTACTTTTCTCCAAAGAAATCTTTTCCTGAACCAGCTGGAAAAAGGGTCACTTAAATCTGCTTTCTAGAAAAACCCTGTTGGAAGTTTCGTCCCAAATTTGCCCTAAACCGAACCAAATCCATCAGCCCAGCCTGGGGTTAGGAGGTGTGAGTGGAGGTGTGTGCATGGTGCAGCCCAGCTCAGGGTGTGTGGTCTGAAGCTGCTGAGTGGTTTCATCTACTTTTTAGGTGTTTGTGGTAAAATTACCACAGGGTGGGACACTCTGCTCTGCCTTAAAATAATCCCAGTCCCAGTTAGAGCTCGTACCCACTGCCCCTGGCTTGAACAACAGGGAGCTGTCCCTCCTGGACAGGCAGCACAGCAGGTCCTCTACCACCCCATCTCCCCCCTTTTCCATTTAAATCATTAAAAAACCTGAATTCCATGCTAGAGACACAACTTTATTTAGATTGATTTCTTTGGAACAGCTTTGCTACCACTTTGCACTATAAGATTGAATAGAGTCCTAATACAGAGTCCTTGTTCCCACTGCCCTGCACCAACTCTTTGATTTTAATGCCATTTGACTCAAACATCTTGACTTACACAAGTTTTCCCTCAGTACAAGCAATTGCAATTTCTTCTGACATGGTCTTGTAATGATGGTCATTTTGTAGCTGTTACATTGCTGTAAAGTTCTTTAAAGCAAGCTAAATATGCCTTTTATGGGATTGTGCATTATTGGCAACTAAAAACCAGTAAGATTGTGACTTACAGAAACACCATCCCTTCTTTTTCTGCACGCTTTCACTCTGATTTTTTAAGAAGTTTGTTGACACTTGGAATAGCCTGTTTCTTTGTCACAGCTGCACAAGCACTGATCCAAGGTGGGGATGAGAGACAAAACCCAATCCTTTACCAGTGCCTGCGCTTCTTTTGGGTTTCATGGGAAAATGAAAGATGGGGATTTTTGGCAGGGGAAATCTACGCTACCCTTTTACGCAAATTTGCATTAAGGCAGAGATTTGTCAACGGCAATCTAGATCCTTAGATCAGAACCTGGACTGCTGTGGTTATCTGATTCAGAGCTGAATCATGTATCTGAATGTTTCCCATTAGTACAATGTCCCTCCACCCCACTCTTATAAAAAGCAAGTGTGAAACCCTGCTAGTGAGTCCCAGTTGAACACGGCAAATATAAAATGTGTGCTGTATGTGTTTTGTGTTAACGTGTTACAAGTGAGAGCTGAATTTCAGCTCCTTCACCGGCCTCAGATTTGGACTTTGCTAGCTTGGGAGATGCTTCCTTAAATTCCTGGTTGACAAAGTAGTAACAAATGGCATCCAGGCAGCAGTTTGTGTTGGCCAGGATGGAGGCGAAGTGCACGAAGTTGTTGACGCTCTGTATTGCCGAGCAGTCGGAGCTGACGGAGTCCAGGACGAAGCGGAGCAGATGCCCGAGATAAAGAGGTAAAAAGCAGATGATGAACACAGCCATGTTTGCAGACACAATGTAGACAGCTTTCCTGGTCAGCATTTCATTGCAACAGTTGTCAGTCTTCTTCCTCCTGAGCTCTGCAATGATTTTTATGGAGCAGTAACTCAAGATGAGCAGTGGTATGAAAAACCCCGCAATAATGGTACACAGTGTGATCACCGAGGGCGTCACAGAAGATTTTTCAAAGCAAAAATCATCTTCTCTTCGGTCCTCAAAGCTTTTAATGAGAGAAGTCTCACAGATGATGACTGTCCAGAGGACTCCAGAGGCAAAAGCTGCCATCAGTGGAGACCTGAGTGCCTTGGATCTCAAAGGGTACTTGATTGCAAGGTACCTGTCAGCAGCAATGAGGGTGATGATGCCGATGCTCATGAAGCGGTTTGTGAAATAGCCACCTTCCAGAACCAGGCACCAGCCACCCACCTTCAGGCGCTGGAACTGGGACAGAGTTTTGAACGGCAAGGTGAAGAGCAGCAAGCAGTCAGCCACAGCCAAGTTGACCATGTACACTCTGGTTTCTGTCCATTTGCCAAGTTTGTAACAGAACACCCACAGCGCCAACACGTTCAGCACAATGCCCAAAACCAGAACTGGGATGTAAACACACAGCTGGAAAACTGAGAATATTTCATAGGCTGTGATATTGCAGCTGCTGTGGTTCATTTTGGGAGTATCAAAACGTACAGTTCCTGCAAAAGCAAATGAAGCCTTTTACAAGGGAGGTTCTGGACTGAATCAGTGATTAATTCTAATTGAGAGAGTTCAGGGTTTTGCCACCTTTTGCCTGATGCAGGGTACCTAGTGGGAAGAAGAAGGACAGGGACACAAGCCTGATCAGTTGTGAAGGAGAGAAAAACTTAAGATTCTCCCTGGGCCCTGTGTGGGGAAGACTGCTCCTGGAGGGTGGGAGGGAGAAGGGCTTGGACCCCTGTTTTGGGGAAGACTTGGATCAGGCAGCAGCAGATATCCTGCAGCAAGGAGTTATGTGAGCCATTGCAAACATTTGAGAATGGGAAGGGGATCCCTAAACCCAGCTCTCATCCCTTCCCTTATAGCAGGGCTCAGTGGAAGCCAGCCAGTGACCTCACAGCTTAAAATGTCCCAGATGTGCAGCAGAAGGACAGCTGTCCTTTCCCTCAGTCCTGGGATGTCTCTGCATCCCTTCTCATTAGTGACACAAGCAATTATTGGTGTATCTCTTATTAGTGTATCTCTCACTGGTTTCAGCTGCCTTCAAATTCTGTACTCAGAGGGCTGCACTGAGAATCGGAGTGCTGGGTCTGCTCGCTGCCTTTCCAGGATTGTCAAAGCTGCTCTTTATCTCAAAAGCATTGCAGCCACTGTTCCAAGACAAAACAAACTCACCTATGCCATGTCAGGAATGTGATGTGGAAGAGGTGAGCTATGTTTGGTCTAGCAGATGGTTTTATCACCTTGGATCTAAGGGTAATATTGCTGTTTGCCCCCCAGCTTTGGAGGAGTTAATGCAGAAGCACGTTCCACGTGCAACTGTTCATGGACAGAAAAAGCCCAAGATGTCTGACATGTTTTTGGGTTTTCCCTGCAGGGGGAACGTGGCTCCGTGGGGGAAGGTCCATGGGTCTCAAAAGCATCTCCAGCGAGCAAACCATAAGGGAGTGCTGCAGCATTTATGTGCATCTGTGGGTCTTGGTTAGCTTTGAAAATCTAGAGGAATCACAGAATCACACCAGGACACCTCTGAAGAGGTGAGGGAATGTGGTACAGCAGACACCTGCAGCAGCTCTGTCCTCTGGACATGAGAAATGCGTTACGAGCCCATAAGATAAAAGGGAAGATCGTAACAGGGAGACCTAGAAAAGATCTAGCAAAGGCTGAGACAGCCCTCAAGCACCCCAAAATGTGTCAGATGTGGTCAGTATCAATATGAACATTTGAAAATATATTGGCTCCAGCCCTCTCTTTCTCCATCTCTATTCTGGTGTCCCACCACTGCTGGGAAAAGTGAAGCCTTGCAGAATTCAAATAACCGTGTGAGTAAATAGCCAGGAGAAATTACCTGTTCTCTTGCTGTCCTCGGAGAGAGTGAGTTCCTCCAGCCCAGCTGTGGAGTGCTGTGCAGGCAGGACGAGCAGTGCTCCTTGCACATGACCAGTCAGGTGTCCTCTGATCACAATTTCTGGTGGCTGTGAGAGCAGCAACGCGGGCCGAGAAAGCACCCGCGGTGCTCCTGAACAAAGGGCAGAGCTTCCTCTGTCATCACCATTGGTGTGGCTTGTACCACCTCCTGCTGACTGAGGAGCCTGCAATAGCCCTGCAGGGAGGTGAGAGGCTTGTCTGCCCTGCATCCCTGCAGCAGCTCCTCTGGAGGTGGAATAGCTTTGGCTTTTTCCTTTGCTTTACCTTCCATTGCTTGATGTCTCACTGGGCAATGCCTGTTGACCCCCCTCGCCCAACAGACTGCTTGGAGGGGACCCATGGCCCTGGAATGTCCTGAGGTCTTCTCTCTGCCTTCCTGAGTGCCACCCCTGCTGGGATTGGAGCAGGAGTGGCTTCTGTTGTCACACTGCCTGAGCCCTGAGACAGAACAGGCCCAAAAGCCCTGCAGCTGTTGGAGAGGTGAGGGCAGTGGTTTCCAGGCAGTTTTGTGATTATTATAAAGCGTTTCACTCTGAATCACAGTAGTTCTCTTGTCTTCCATAGCTCCTCTCAGCCAGCAATTCTGAGAAAACGTGGCACCGTGACCCTGTGACCTGCTGGCTCTGTGACTGCTCAGTGGTTGCAGATGTCTGTGTCCCAGGGGTGCTCTTGGGCTCCCCACGAGAGCCTATTTACCAGAAAAGCTCAGACAAGTTGATCAATGAGCTTAAAGATGCTGATATTAGCACCTTGGATTGCTGTCTTGGGCAAACGTATTTCCCCTTTCCACTTTGCTCTAAGGTCACATTAGAGCAGCTTCTGGAGTATTTCTGCATTATCTGTCTGCACATCACAAGCCAGCTCTTGAAAATAATTCCATGCCAGTGTGCAATCACAATATATTACAAACTTCTAAACTTTCAGGGACTGCTTTTGCCTTTCTTGGGGCTGCTCCTTGGTGGATGCTTACAAGTCGTTACTGACATACTAGTGTGCCCAGCTCATTGATCTCCAACCAACAACATTTTTATGTCATGGTCCTCGTTGGTACTTTAATCTTCAAAGTCATCCAGCTTCTGGACTGTGATAGTTTCATCAGTGTATAGAAAACTTTGCATCCTCCTCAAGCGTTGTTCACAGCCTCCTCTTGTCTGTTTCTAGGAAATCTCTAGTGTTATAAACCATGAGCAGTCAAAGTCATGCCTGGAGGGGCTCAGCTCGTAGAACCTCTCCAGTGTGATGCTTCCATCCACAGCTTGGTGCTGTGGTTGCCAGATGAGGGTCTCATCAGCCCAGCGAGGTCTCAAGACAGGGAGCAGCCATGTCACTAGGCACAAAGCACCTGGCTGTGAGCAGCATGTTCACCAGCATGTCAAAGCAAACTCAACACCAGCTACCAGCAGGCAAAGCTAGGATAAAGTGCTGTCTGCAGAGAACTTACATGGCTCCTGCTGAGGCTCTTGGCTCTGTGCCTGATTCCTGGCCATGGCAGCATCAGGATCCCCATCCTTCTCTGCACCCTGTTCCTCTGCCAGCCACCATCCTCTGCAGCTGCTCAGGGTCCCCTCCTTCCAGGCAGTCACAGGTTTTATCTCCCTGCCATGGGCCACTGACGCTCACTTGGTATTTCCCCTGCCTCTGCAGCTCCCGGCCTGTCTCAGTGCTGTGAGTGCTGTCCCCGTGTGGCGCACAGGAGGTGACACTTGTGCTGTGTCCCTGCTGGCAGCTCTCAGGCAGGGTATTCCAGGGCCCAGCAGCACTGCAGAGCACTGGTGCCTGTCCCCAGAGAACCTTGCACTGACACCAGCATCCACCACATTGTGCCTGGAAAAGCGATTTCTGAATGAAAGTAGCCAGTGGGACAAAATATTCACTGGTATTGCCTGCTGTCAGACAGACTGATGAGCTTCTGCCTCCTCTCCCTGCTGGGGAATATCTCCATCTCCATCTCCATCTCCCCTGCATTGCTGCATCCTGCTGGCTGCAGCTGCAGGGGCAGAGCCTCTGGCAGGACCGGAGGGGTGCTGGTACCATCTCCACACACACAGAGAGGGACACAGGGCTCTGGCTGCCCTGCAGTGCCTCTGCCCCACAGGGTTGCTTTCCTGCCTTTCTCATGGCCAGAGGGGATGGTGCAACAGCAGATCTTGACCAAAAGAGAACTGTGGGGTTGAGAGCAAAACATGTCAGTCTTATTTTTAGCACATCAAATGGTGGTTGAGGCTAGGTGCAGCAATCCCACACAATGACCAGCCCTGGCTGTTGGGGCTGTTTCCCCTTTCCCCTTCCCCAGCACTTCACGGAATTGCCTATGGCAGGAAATGCTGTTGGGGCTCTTGTGTTGCAATCCTGCCCATGCTCCTGCACTGGTGCCTTGTGGGGCTACCTAAAAACAGAGGCCAGACAAAATTAAGAGAATAAAAAGCAGCTGTATTTATTGTAGGGCCTTCAGGTACATTTAGGGCAGATGAAGACCCACAAGGGCTACACCCAAAAATGGATGATGGGTCACAGGTTTTCACACTTTTATAAATTTGTCCATTTGATATTGGGGGTCAATCTTCCAAGTACAGCTTCAGGTAATGAAGCCATGTACCCCAAGTTTGCTCCCCCCAACTCACTTTTATTTTACATCTCTCAGGGCCTGAGGCAGTGAGGTGTCCTTGACTGGAGAGGAATTGTTGTGTCTGCCCAAAATGGGAAAGCAGCAGCTCACACTGTGTGTGGAGTTTAGAGTTACACTAAAGAACGGCAGGATTACAAATACATGAAAAACACAAAAGCTGAAGTTGTAAAGGCATCAGCAGCACCAGGGACCAGCTGAGTATCTGTGCCCACGCACTGGGCAGGGCATGGAAAAGCCCGTGCTTCCCAAGAACCTGATGCTGCTCCAGGGCTTGTGGAGTTCCCTGGAGGCTGCTGGGCAGCGCTCACCCCTGGAACAGCTGTGCTGTGCCAAGGAAACAAAATCAGAGATGCCTCCAGCACCTGGAAGCAGCACCCAGCCCACAGCTCCCCAGTATTGTCCTTCAGCCCCTGGAGATCAAACCTCTGATAAGAACTCAGCTCTCAGGCCTGCCCAAATGCCACCAAACAGCAAAATAGTGTCTAATGCCAGCCCCCGCCTTCCATGCATAGGAGGACCAAAAATGTCATATTGGTGGCTACTCACTCACTCACCCACCCACCCGCCCACATAAAAGCAGATTATTTTTGCAGATTCATAAAAGCAAGATGCTGAATTATTTTGTAGGCTTTTCCTTTCCTTCCTTCTTTTTTTTCTTTTTTTTTTTTTTTTTCCCCTCACAAGCCTGAAATGGAAACCATTATTAGCATTTTTTTCTTTTAAGGGACAGGAAAGTTACATCTTGCAGAAATGTTGGTAAAATGCAGTGGTTCAACCTTGCTGTTTGGGGCAGCTGATGGACTCTGCCATTTCCCAGACTCTTGTGCTAGGAAATGGAAAAGATTTGGGGTTAAGGATGTCGCCATCCTCCTGGATTGCTATTGCAGTGCTGGATGGAGGCCAGCAGTTTGTTGTGGCCCAGGGTCTGATAACTCATCTGTTCTATTTACTGGGAGCACTCAGGGAGCTGAGGCTTTGTTCAGATTGAAGCAGGATGCCAGAAACCCATCCTAAACTTGACATTTAAACCAGGTAATAACTTTTGTCCAAGGTAGAACATATATCTTCAGATAATCAGGAAGTTCCTTGCTCATCTTTGGGTTTCACTGTTAAATACCCTGCTGGAAGGCAGATCTTATATCTCTGTGGCAAAGGCTTTTCTCCCAATCCCCAGTATCGGTTTAGCATTAAGAGTAGAGGACTCTGCTGTATAATGGTAATAAATGAATATTTATTTATAGATATGTTACTATGACACATCTTTATTTTCACTTGCAAAATATGGATTTTTTTTTTTGGTTTGTTTTCATACATTCAGTGGAAACAGCAAAAAAAATCTTAATGATGACAGAGATTGTGAAATCAACTAATTTCTCCTTTACAATGAGAAAAAGGAACATTTATGAGACCTGTATGTGAGGCCACATGTATAAAAAGCATTGCTGTTCTGTATTTCAGAGTAGATAGCCTATTTGGAGCCCATTGTAAATTGAACAAGTTCTCCATGTTAACTGGGAGAAACCATGAGCATGACTGAATCTGCAAAAATAAGCAAGTTGTTTGCTTTTGGGATTAACAGTAGGTTGATATGAATCTTTATCTCTTTTTTTCAAAATAATAAAAAAAATCATAATAATCTTTTTGGAACAGGCATACATTATAAGCAATGAGATGCAAGGTCTCAGAATGGAATCCTAGGTCCAGAAATGTTTCTGAAGGCCCTCTGTGCTGTTCCTGAAGTAGCAGTGTTTTTCCTTGCTGAACACCACTTGCCTGGCTTGTAAGAGATGGCTGTCAAGAAGCCTCTTGCTTTCTGGGGGTAGTTAATTGCAGCATATCTGTTGATGGGTGACAACACTCACACATCTCCTTAAGCAATAGATGGTTGATAAGATCAGGCACTATTTGTCTCCCATATCTTTTCCTGTCTTTGAAAAGATCATTTTGAAGGCAGAACGAGGACTAAACAGTGTGCAATGGTTAAACTGGTCACATGCACACACAGGCTACTTGCTCTGCTTGCAGTGAAATACCAGTAATGCCAGAGCATTAGAAAATACACCAGTGAAGAAAACCGGGACTGGAGTTATCAGCTGAACGGCCTGAGTAGTTTCATCTGTTCTTACGGCACCGTTGCTCACTGCAGCTTGTGCTGTGTTGTCTGCCCAAGCATTGACACAAAGCAGGTGGATCTAATGTCTGGATATGGGACACTTTCCGTGCTGGGAACAGTCCTTTGTTTATTTCAGCAAGGTCTAGTCAGTGGTTTCAGACTGTGGTCTGCACCTGTGTCACTACCGCGTGGTGACACACTCGTAGGGGAACTGGATGTCACTTGTCACTAAGGAAGTTTACATCAGCAGAATGTGAGCTTGCAGTCTCAGGAGGAAATATCTTGGAGTTTTTACAAGTCACTCAAAGTGAAGGACCATGAAGCCAACCAAGACAAGCTGTCACCAGGAGGCGCCTGGAGCTGCGATGCAACGATACAAGACAGTAGTCAGGGCTGGAGTCAAGTCACTGAGGACAGCAGGACAAAATTCAAGTTAACATCAGACCCTTTGGAGGGGTTTGCCCCTTTTTGTCCATATGCCTGTGCCTACAATGATTGCAAACACTGCATGTGGCTCCATTGCCTGTGCCTCAAAACTTGAGCAGCTTTGTGGCACTCAACACCTGCCATGCACTACACCTTGTTCATATCATCACTTGATCCGTGGGTGGCTGTGACTCTTTGCTTTGGTTCATCTTGGACCTGATAAATATACACTTGGGGAACATAGAAGAAAACTCTGGAAATTCTTTGGCTGCAAAATAATAGCAAAATGTATCCAGACAGCAGTTACAATTTGCTAAGCATGCAGAGACCTTAATGTAGGTTATAACTCCTGGCATCAGAGAACAAGCTCCAGCAGTTTCCACCGCAAACCGCAAGAGCAGTGAGATGTGGAAAGGTGAGAAACAGACAGCAAACACACACAAATTCACAGAAACTATCTGCACAGCCTTCTGGAATAATTTTGTCTCATGAGGGCCTGTGGCCATCTTCTTTTTTAGACATCTGATGATTTGTACGGAGCAAAACATCACAATCCCTAAGGGAATAAAGTACCCACAGATGCTGTAGAATAAGGAGGAATATTTAGGTAGAAGAGATTGTTTCTGAAAGCAAAAACCGTCCTGGTTACCGCGATGTGTGCGATACAAAAGGGAATAAGTTATTGTTGCTATCCAGAAAAAGCCACAGACAGAAGCTGACTTCAGTGGGGATCGAAGGATCTTTGCTTTTAGAGGGAACTTGATTGCAAGGTATCGATCAATCGCAATCAGGGTGATCATGAAGACGCTCATAGGCATGTTTGTAAAATAGATGTTTTGTATGGTTAAACACAGCCGGTCTATAGGATGTCTGTAGCTGGTAAAATACAGAAGGAAAGGCAGGGTGAAGAGCAGGGAAGAGTCTGCCATGATGAGGTTGATCATGTACACCTTGGTCTCGGTCCACCTCTTGATTTTGCAGCAGAAGACCCATAAGGCAATTGCGTTCAGTGGGATCCCCAGAACGAGCACTGGGATGTACACAACCAGCTGAAGCACCACAATGTTGCCATGTGCACCTCTGTGAGTGCAGTTCTCCATGTTGGGCTGTCTCTGCAAGGAAAGAGTGCAGGCATGAGACTGAGCTCACTGGCAGTGTCCTGCGGCTGTGCCCTCCTCTCATGGCCCTGCAGCTCCTCGTGTCCGTGCGCTGCTCATGTGGGCAGCCTCAAAAACCTGAACTGGTTTTTGTTCAGTCCACAAAACTACCGAGACTGCCCTCTCTTGCTGCTGGTGCAGGGTTAAGCCTGCCTCACCATCCCTCCTGTCCTGGTATGAACAGTTGGGTCACAGCAAAGCAGAATACTATTTTTTGTTGTTACCTTTGCTCTGCTGTGGTTGTCAGAGATACTGGCTTTAGGACAGCCCACACCAGAGCTGAGCATTCCCCATTTGCCCTGGGCAGTATTTCCTGTTTGCCCTGGGCACCATTCTCCACTTTTCCTGGGCAGCATTCCCCATTTGCGCTGAGCAGCATTCCCCATTTGCGCTGAGCAGCATTCCCCATTTTTCCTGGGCAGCATTCCCCATTTGCGCTGAGCAGCATTTCCCATTTTTCCTGGGCAGCATTCCCTGTTTGCCCTGGGCAGCATTTCCCATTTTTCCTGGGTAGCATTCCCCGTTTGCCCTGGGCAGCATTCCCCAATTTTCCTGGGCACCATTCCCCATTTTTCTTGGGCAGCATTCCCCATTCTCCCTCCACAGCCCTTGGTTTGCTGCTGAAGCCACCCCATGGGTTTACTCTGAGTCTTGCCAGACCTGAGAAAATCCTCAGGGCTTGAGCCCTTCCAGCCCAGTGGCTTTGCTCCCAGGGGCAGTGGGAATGCTGCTGCAGGCTGCTGGGTGGGTGGGTGCCTGCTGTGAGCAGGATTTGTGCCCTCAAACACAAATCCATTCCTCTGGTGGGATGGAACAGCTCAGCAGGAGTATCAGCAGTCCTAGCAGATTACAGGCCTCCAGAGAAAGAAGGGAAAGTGAGCAAATGAGCACATGTGTCTGATCTCAGCCTTCAAAGGTAGAAAGCAAAAATTTTAGTCAGAAAACATGAATCTGAGAACATATCTCCTGCTCTTCCTTTAAATATCTCAGGGCATTTGCCACCAGCAAAGAGGATGAATCAGATTTTGTCTGCAGCTCATATAGGAAAGGTTTGCAATGAGCCAGGCACAGAAAGTGCCCAGATTCCTACAATCTCTTACCAATACCTTGCCTTATAAGTCAGCAGCTTCTAAACATCAATAAGCAAATTGTAGTGAAAATAGATGATTGCATTAAGTAAGTGAACTGTTTCTAGTGTCCAAGACTGGGAGACAGATCTGGCAGAGGAAAGCACAACGCCTGCCCTAGCACCAGAACTGGTACGGCAGCGCTGAACCCCAGGCGTACAGTCATTTTTAGGGTGGAATTCATGGAAGAACTAACATACAGCCCGTGTCCTGGTGCTCTTGGGCTTTCAGCTTCATAGGTTTTGGCCACTCTGTGGTTTCAGCCTATGCTGCAGCTGTTGCCTGGCAGCCTGTTGTGGTCACCTTGCAGTGAAAAAGCCACTCTGCCATATCAGTGGCCTGAGGAACAGCAGAGCCCTCTGGACTGGCGTGCCAGCCCCAGGGAGCCCCACACAAGCGCGGAGCTGGGGGCAGCTCCAAGGCCGTGCCAGCTGTCCCCACTGCTGAGGGAGCACTAATGGGACCTTCAGCGAGGGGCAGAGAGCCCCTGAGCGGGATGTGGCTGCCATCAGAGGCAGAGCAGCTGTGGGAGCAGCAGGGAAGCGGGGCAGCGGGAAGCAGGGGATGAGGCGCTCCCTGAGGGGCCGGGCAGGGCACGGTCGCTGCTGAGGGACAGGGAAGGGAGGGCTGGCTTTACCTGCTCCGCGGGCGGGCTGCTCCTCACACAGGCCGCGGCTGTCTCGGCAGGGAAGGGATCCGTGCTGTCACTGCTGTCCCGGGGCTGTCACAGCCCGGCAGGGCTGAGCCCAGCGCTGAACTCGTGCGAACACCAGCGCTTCATTTATGCCCTGACTTCCTCGGGCTGGAGCCTTTGGTGCCCTCTGTTGTCCCGCTGCCGGCAGCTCAGAGCTCCGCCGTCGATCCCCCCGCCCATCCCCGCCTCGCCTCACACAGCCCGGCTATTAAAATGTCATCTTTCCAATCGGGGGAAAACAGTTTCTGAGATAAAGCCCGTAATGGTTGCAAATTACCCGTCTGGCAGCAGAAGGTTCCTCAGGGAGGCTGGGCAGCGGTGCTGCGGTGGCAGAGGGGGCCCGGTGGGACAGGGACAATTCCGAGGGGACAGTGGTGCCTGTGCCCCCGGGGACAGCGAGCCTGGGGACACACAGTGCTGCTGTCACCTGCACCTGACAGATCTATGGGCTGGCTCTCCGTCTACACAGCAGCCAGGAGTGTAACTCTGCCCATCAGCATGGCTGGGACGCCAGATCACGGCAGTCACTGCCACCAGTGTGGCACTGAGGGGCTGGGACCTTTGGGAGCACGGTTAGGAGCTGCCCAGTGCTGTGTCACAGACTTTTGGATGGGTTTTGCTGCCCACTGGCTAGAGCAGTTGCAATCCCATCTCTGTGAGCCAGCTGACAGGAGACAAACTGACTCCCTCAGGATTTGTCCCATTAATTCTTGTCTTTGGAGCTGTTATGGTTTGACAGTGGCCAAATGCCAGGCACCCATGAGAGCTGCTCACTCATGGTGTGACACTGGCCAAATGCCTGGCACCCACGAAAGCTGCCCACTTACCCTCTCCTGCCGCAGCTGGGCAGAGGAGAGAAACATTTAACTAAGGGTTCCTAAGCTGAAATAAGGACTGGGAGAAAACACTCCAAGGGCAAAACAAGCTCATCTTAGAGACACAAAGTGATTGTATTACTTTCAAAATTAGAGGAGGATAATAAGAAGTAAAGTAAGCCCTTAAAACACCTTTTCTTCTCCCAACCCCTCCCTCCTTCCCACTGACAGCACAGGGAGACAGGGCATGGGGGTTTGGGTCAGTTCATCATCGAGGTTTCCTTGTGCTGCTGTGGGAGAGCAGTCCCTGTGAGACCATGGGAGAGACAGTTCTCTGTGAACTTCTCCAAAGCTGGGTCCATTCTCACAAGCAGCAGTTCTCCCAAAATTGCTGCTATGTGAGTCCCTCCCACAGGAGACAGTCTTCCCAAAACTGCTGCAGTGTGGGTCACTCATCCACGGCGTGCAATCCTCCAAAGACAGGCTGCTCCAGCCTGGGAGCAGGGCCCCTCTCCACTGGAGCTCCCACTGGATCACAGCCTCCTCCAGGCATCCACCTGCTCTGGCATGGGCACCTTCCCCATGGGCTGGGGGGGAATCTCTGCATCCCCATGGATCCCTAGGGCTGTAGAGGCACAGCTCCTTCACCATGCTCTCACCATGGCTGCAGAGGAATCTCGGCTCTGGCCCCTGGAGCACCTCCTGTCCATCCTTCTCCACTGATCTTGGTGTCTCCACGTTGTTTCCCTCACATGTTCTCACCTTCCTCTCTGGCTAGAAAAAGCTGTCCCCCTATATTTTGATTTTCGTCTTAAATCTGTTACCACAGAGGTGTTTCCAACCTCTCTCACTGGCCCAGCCTTGGCCAGCAGCACGTCCATCCTCAGAGCCATCAGGGACCGGCTCTGCTGGACATGGTGGAAGCTTCCAGCAGCTTCTCGCAGGAGCCACCTCTGTGGACCCCCTGCTACCAAAAACCAGGCCCTGCAAACCCAGCAGAGGAGCTCATGCTCTTAAAGGTGACAGCAGCAGATAGTGGATCAACTGTGGGCTGACTGAGGGCAGGTGTAGGTCACAGGGGAAGATGTGTTCGTGGGCAGGAAAGACTCCCCCACACTGTCTGGTGGAACACTCTGAGTATTGCTGGGCAGAGCTCAGGGCTGTTTTGGGGGTTTTTTAGCATTTAGAAAGAAAAAAAGCCCAGTTCTAGGCAGCATTTATCCACTTCCTCTGTCCCCTGACTTTTCTGGGCTGCTGACTCGTGGAAAAACACAAATCCGTGATGGAAATGTTAGGGGTGTCAGTGTGGGCAGGCTGTGGAAACCCAGCAAGGTGGGGCTGCTCTGAGCTCGAGCTGTGGTGGCCCTGGGGGTCAGCCTGGTGGCACAGCACGAACCAGGGCAGGGCAAGTGCCAGGGTGGCAAGTGCCAGGGCAGCAGTGAAAGGCCTTCAGCGTGTGGGAGGAACAGCCCTGCAGGGATGGCTGCTCTGAGGAGCTGTCTGGGGGCCAGGGCTCAGCAGGGCAGCTGGAGGCACCTGGCAGGAGGACAGCTCTGAAATCTGGACTTTGTGCCTTTATGGCATTGGAAAAGTGTTGCTTTCATCCTAGAAGTGTTCCTTCACACCTGTCTGACCTGTTGAGGTGAAGGAGAAGGAGGTCAGGACAGCCTAGGTTGTTTTGTAGGGACATGGGCTTAATAATAAGCCAGAACCATCTGAAAGCCACCCAGCCCAGGCTGCCAAAGGAATGGGATAAATATAAACTGCTGTCTTGGTTTGGAAAGACAGGTGCCTGCTAAGGAAGGCAGGAGCCTCCCCTGAAATGGAGAATGTAAACCCTCCCCACCCCTCCCAATTGCTATAAATTTTAAATTAAGGGGCTCTCAGGCAAAAAATATGGGAGCAGGAAATAACAGTTCTTTAATAGGGAAGAAAAATAAAAGGATAAAATAAACAATGCAGTACACCAGAACAACACTGACAGAGTCAGAACCCAACCTGACACCCTGTGGGTCAGGGTGTTGGTGGCAGTCCCATTGGAATTGTGGCTCAGCCCTCCTGCAGTGTCAGGGGTGGTTCTGCTGGAGCAGGGATCCTGTAGAGAAGGATGGATTCTTCCTCTGAAGATCCAGTGGAAGGAGAGGCAGCTGCTGTTCCTCTGGGGAATCCCGTGGAGAAAGCCGTGCTGGTGTTCCAGAATCTCCAGATTATATCTGGGTAGCAATGCTTGGCTCCTCCCTCTGGGCTCACATCTCCCAGTGGGATGCTGTAGTTCTTATCAGCCATGCAGTGACATTCAATGGCCTCTTATCAGCAGATGTTCTGCTGATAAGAGGCTATTGAATGTCACTGCATAAGGGAGGAGTGGGTGTGGAAGAGATAAAACAAACTGCCCACTGAACAGAAGACAACTGCCATACAGATGGCAGACAGAATACATCTTGCCTTGCAGTCTGGGACAACTGGATTAGTTTAATACTGGAAACAACCTGAAATACACAATGAGGTATGATATGATAGATACATTTGTACATGTTGGCAAGAAGGATCAGTGGATTTTATCTACAGAAGGAACTAAAAGAGGTACGTGGCTCACCTGTCTTGCTGTACCAGTAACAAGTAGGTGCTGGAGGGTGGAATGGAGGCACATTAACAACAATTGATTACATACACACTTTTACATATCTCTGTGACCGTTTTGTTTAATGGAAACATAGAGTATAACTTTCTAAACCTAACAAAGAACTTGCTAGAGAAAAAGAGCAACTTATCCCAATAGCCCTGAAGCTGTATTTTCTCTTTATGTTGCAGATACTGGGGTTTGTTCCCCTTTTTCCTTTAGCATGTCTGTATCTGCAAGGGGTGGGTTGCCTCTGCTTGTTGAGTGCTGGCTTTGGGCTGTAGAAAGGCTTCCTGGAACTCCCTGGTGACAAAGTAGTAGAAGACACTATCGAGACAGCAGTTGGACGTGGCAATGCACCTCAACACGGAGGAGAAGTTCTTCATGACACAGAGCAGAAAACAGGTAGCTCCAAAGCTCTCCATGATGAACCTGGCGAGCAGCCCGAGGAAGGCTGGCAGGAAACATATCATAAATACAATCAGATTTGCATAAATTATGTGTACAGCTTTATGGATCGATTTCTCCTCCGGTGAAGTCGTGTTCAGATGTTTCTTGAGGTCCCTGATGACTTCTGTGGAGCAGAAGATCAAGATGGCAAATGGGAGAGTGAAAACAAAGAAAATGGCCAGCAGGCTGAGAGCAGCAGGCAGGGTGTTGGTCTGGAAGCAGAGATCTGCATGTCTGTGGTGCATCCGCTGGATGGTGGCACTGACTATCACCACGACCCACAGGAGCCCACAGAGGAGGGCAGCCTTTGACGGGGACCTGAAGGCCCTGGCTTTCAGAGGGTGCTTTATGGCAATGTATCGATCAATGGAGATGAATGAAACGGTGTAGATGCTCACTAACATGTTGATAAAATACATTGTCTCTGCAAACTGGCAGAGCTCCCCTCGGGCTGACTTATTCCAGAGCAAATAAACCATGGAAGGCAAGGTGCAGATGACAGAGAAATCTGCAAAGACTAAATTCATCACATACACCCTGGTTTCTGTCCACTTCTTCATCTTGCAGGAGAACACCCAGAAGGCAAGGACATTAAATAGTGCTCCAAAAAAGAAAATGAAGCTATACAGAGCAAACTCAATGAGGCGAACATGGGGGTGAGGTTCTAGATTTGTGGTGCTGCAGTTGTTGGACACATTCATTGTCCTGAGTTACAGATGTTCTGAGACCTGAAATAGGAAAAGACATGGTAAGACCTCTTAGTAGCTGTAAAAAAAAAAAAAAAAAAAAAAAAAAACCAAAACAAACCACATGTAAGTACTTATGTCCTTTGTTAAAAATGTGAATTTGAGCTTTCCAGAGCTGTCTTTCTCAGTCAGCCTGTGTCATTCTTTGGCATCCTTTGTCAAGTATTGTTTATGTCAAGTCTATGAGTGTGTCAGGGTACATTTCCAAGAGGACATGGCAGACAGCCTTTTTTAAATAAGGAGATCTTGAAGTTTGGGAGGGCAGGAGGCAACATGGCACTCAGAAGAGCCTCCATAGGTAGTGGGCACATCCTGTGACAATGTGAACACAAATTCCTTAAGCCAGGCTGTGCAGATGATGTAAAATTACCCTTAGCTTGGTGTTGAGCTAGGGAGGGTTTGCAGCGACCAAAACTAAAGCCCAGCACAACCCATGAGTGAAAGTTCCTCTGTCAGATCTACTGGGTTTGGATTCAGACTGGGGGTGAAGGGGTGGGAGTGCATAGCAAATGTCACTTGATAGAAATTCTCATTCTCTGGTTCTGTCTGGGAAGGTTTCTGAGCCTTTGCACCACCTTGTGAACCTGGAGCTCCTCCTCCAAGCTGAGGAAAACAGCTGAATCTGTATTCCTGCTCTCCCAAGGGAGAGAGTGAGGTATGCTGCTCTCCACCTCACCAGGAGGGGAATGTGGAAGGATTTACCTGATTTTAAGTCCCTTTGTTCCAGGAGAGAGTAGGAGTCTGCAGATGCAAAGCAGAAGGTCACATATGGAAGAGGGAGCACCAGTGCAGAACAAGGAGCTTGCTGTTAAAGGCTGAATTAGATGGCTCCTGCTCCAGGCAGGCAGGCAGCCACCCTCAGAAATCCATGTTGTGGGTAGTACCTGTTGGGCATCTGTCACACTAGCTGCAAGATGCTTTGCAGGAGTATTAGTTGTGTGAAGAGTGTGAGTTCATGGGCTGATAAAAATCGTCTTTCAGCAGAGCCCTTCCTGTGCACCGTGGTTTCATGTGACAAGTACATGGAAAAATTCTCTGAACCAGTGATTCTCAGTATCTGTCACTTCTGCTTGCATCTAAATTCACTTCAGAAAAAACAAACAAACAACCAAAAACTGCTTTCAATGTAAAATAAGTTTTTTACAGAGTGAAGTGGGCAGGGATCTGGTGAAATCTCACAGCTTTTAGAGACCTGGGAAGGACATCACCTCTGCCTAGTTAAGCAGTTATGTGCCTCCACCAGCAATGCATACCTTGTGGCCAGCGGGTGAGGGCACTGCCTTCAAATGAGAATTCAGTCCTGAAGTGACTGAAAAATACACACATAACTCAGTTTTTGGAGGGATGTGTGAGTGTCTTGCAATAGCAGACACTAATGGGACTGCTGCACAGTTGTTGTATGCTCAGGCCTGGCTTTCCCAACAGAGGCTTGCTGTTCACTGCCTGTACCCTGCAGGGAAGGGGACGCTTGTGCCCTGAGGAAAACATCTCTGCACTATGGACAGTAGCAGCAGGGAACTGTCACTGTTTATGGTCACTGGTTATGGCACGAGGCAGAAGCCTGACAGCTGCACTGGTGCCCAGGCTTCTTTTCACTGCCTTGGTCTGCAGTGCCTGCAGCAGTGCTGGTGTGCAGTGCCTGCAGCAGTGCAGGTCTGCAGTGCCTGCAGCAGCCTCTGCAGAGGTGCAGCACAGGCAAACCTCACTGCTGGGCTCTGCAGCATCAAAGGGCTCTGGCCAGCTCTGCCTTTGGAGCTGGAGACCTGGCCCAGTGCAGTTCCCAGCAGCAGGGCTCACAAGTGCTCCAGCCCACAGGGCAGTCCAGAGACTGGCAGGAAGATGGAGGAAATGAGTAGAGGGTTTAAAGCAGTCCAAAAAGCACTGAGAGGGGATGAATGAGCAAAAAAAGAAACCCCAAACCTTTAAAGAGGTTCAGCTTGACCAGCTAGCATATCCTGTGGCTGAGTGGAAATGCTTCATGTGGGGTAGATGAAATGCCTGCAGCATCAGAGGGGCCAGGCAGCAACTTACAGCTGTGAAAAAGGATGGAGACAGCTGTGAAACAGCATCTTGCTGCTGCTGGAAGACCAGCAATAGGCTGGGGCTCAACAGACAAGGTCACCAGTGCTGTGCAGGGTGTCCTGCTGTCCTCACCAAGGCTGGGCAGAGCTGCTCAGCAGCTGTCCCCCAGCCCAGAAGCTGGTGACCATCTGGGGAGGAAGGCCCAGGCTGGGCTTGTTTCCTACAGCAGCTCAAGAAACAGGAGGCTTCTGCCAGACCCTGAACAGAGAGGCTGGAGGAAGAGATGCAAGGCAGAGGCTGAAGGCACAGGGGATGTGGCAGCAGCACTGTGGTGGCTGCATCCAATGTTTTTCCAGCAGGAAAGCAGCTGCACTGAAGGGGGAGTTTTGCATGGAAGATTCTTCTCCTTCCTTCTGGGAGAGCTCAAAAGTGGGCAGGCACCAAGAGCTGAAGGGTGAATATGGTGGGTGAAATAAAGGGTGAACATGGTGGGTGAAATAAAGGGTGAATTTGGTGGGTGAAATAAAGGGTGAACGTGGTGGGTGAAATAAAGGGTGGACATGGTGGGTGAAATAAAGGGTGAATATGGTGGGTGAGGTGGCTAAGGACAGCATGGGGGCCCTGGTGGGGGAGGGAAGAAACCTTGAGCTGAGCAGAGGGAGAGCAAGGAGGAAAATGGGGGTGAAGTCAGGTACAGCACAGCATCTTGTGCATGAGCTGCCCTCTGACCTGCCACCTCCATGGCAACAGCCCTGACTGTCACCAGCAGTCCCACAAATGGAATGGGTGGCTCCCAGTAAATACTCAGTGAAGATGCAGCACAGGTGTGAGAACAGGCCTGGGCAGGGCAGCACCTCCCAGAGGTTTTAATGTACCCACAGCACTGCTGGCCTGCCCCGGACAGGAGCTGGGCTGGGGGGAAGCATGGCCAGAAAGAGTGAGCAGCAAAGTGTCCCCATGGCAGAGGAGACCCAGGTGAGTGCCCTGCCGTGGTACTGAAGTGAGGAGCTTTTCCTCTCTGTTTCCAAACAGCATAAAGAAATCTGCAAACTGCCTGCTCCAGCCTTGCTGCTGGTGTTCACACCTCTCTCAAGTGCAAGGATCTAAGGCACAGCAGTTTGTTCTCTTCTTTTTGAAACTTGTGTTCTTTCTGGCCCATCTATCACTGCATCCCTTGAAAACTGTAATGTGGTCACCCTAACCATGATCTGCTTTGATAGATGCTGAAAGGAGTTCTCCTAGACCAAAAAAAAATTCTTAGAATCACTCATTTCCCATATTGGGATGAATTAACTTCCAGTTCTCAGTGCTGTGATATTCCAGGTAAAGTACCCAGGGAATACCTTGGAGTAAGAATAGAACCTGGAAGGCTCAGAGATCACAGCCCACCCCAGGGACTCCTGCCCAGCAGCAACCACGCTCAAAGCCTCCTCTGCCTCCCCCAGGCACAGCAGGACCCTGTTCAGCAGTGTTCAGGCAGCAAGAGAGGAGAAACAAAGTGATGTTACCTGCAGATTTAAGGTGCCAGAGTCAGCAGCAGGTGCCACCCGAGGCAGGGCACGCGGGCTCTGTGCAGCCAGGCAGGGCAGGCTGGGCACAGGCTGCCAGTGCAGGGCAGGGGCCTGGCACCAGCAGCTGCCTGCTGCTTGAGGCTTTCCACAGCACCTCCTCCTCCTGCATAAGAGCAGATTTCACATCAGTTAGCTTTTGAATGCCAGCCTCCTGGCCAAATCAATGCTGGCACTACTTTACAGTGAGCTCTGGTGCCTCACCACTGTGGAGACCTTTGGGGGGACATTCCCTGGTCTAGGGAGACACAAGAAGCTTCCCTCAAAAAGCTGTTAGACCCCATGGGCTCCTTCCCCTGTTCCTGTCTGTTCCTATGTCCCTGAGCCATTCCTTCCCTATTCCCTGATTGCCCTCATCTTTGTACTGCCCAAGAACAGGGTCAGCCCCCAGGCTCCTGTAGGGAAAAAGCTTGACCCGTTGTGTGTGGCTGCTGGGACCTGCACATCTCACCACACAGCTGAATAAAACATCTATTACAGCATCTTGTGTGGGTCCCTCCTGGTGAGAGAGAGACGGTGAATCTTGTTTCTAGATCAGAAAGTTGAATTTATTGATATATATCTAATACATTATAACTATACTAAAAAGAAATATGAGAGAAAGTTGTAAAGCTGCTGCTAGGCTAAGAATAGAAAGAAAGAATTTAAAATAAAGTTGTGTCTAAAGACTTTAGCTTGCACTTTGTGATTGGCCCTTAATTATAAACAAGAAGCATGAGTTAATTAAGGTGTATCTTATTGCATTCTACAGCAGCTGATAACAATTGTTTACCTTCTCTTCTGAGGCTTCTGCCTTCCAGAAGACGCAGAAATTTGAAAGAAAAGATTTCTGTGAAAAAATGTCTGCGACAAACATCTGTGGATATTATGCAAAGGTCCTTTGTGCTTCCTTACCCTGGACTGTGCTAGCAGCAATTCAGACT
Organism: Melospiza melodia melodia; assembly: GCF_035770615.1. NCBI lineage: Eukaryota > Metazoa > Chordata > Aves > Passeriformes > Passerellidae > Melospiza > Melospiza melodia. Next base: position 5,331,781 of record NC_086205.1, on the reverse strand, counting down.
GCTCCACACCACTCTGCAGTTTCTGAAAGGGGGTGTTCTATGGCCAACAGAGATGTTCAGCAAGTGGCATTTGAAATGCTCACTAGTGCTGAAGTTCTAAGCTAAGTAAAGCCAGGAAGGTTCAATACCTGGTCTGGATGGCCCCATGCAGCTCATGGCACACCTGAGCATTGAGTTGTGTTTGCACAGCTCTGGATGTGAAGGTTGGCACAGGGAGCAGCTTGGCATGTAGTGTAGGAAAGCCTCCCCAGCCCTCCTCAAATGCTGCACTGAGATGGTGTCTGGGGCATGGATGGAGCAGGAGAGGGTCACGATGGGGCAGCATTAGGGCTCTGGCCTGCAGCCCTGTGTGAGCATAGCTACAGCCAAACCATGGGCAGCTTCAGCTGGCACCTAAATCAAGGCCTCAGCATCTCACATGGGTGGCAAAGAGCCTCACTTGTCAAACTCTGCATTAACAGAAGTGCAGGGAGCAGGCAGAGCTGTAAGCCCCAAAGGGCTCAGTAATGGGTTGTTAATTGGTGTCAGTAATCAGCTGCTAGTGGGGACTGCCTCGCTGCACACTCAGCCTTGGCCCTGGCCAGCTGCTGCACTGCTGCGTGTCAGGGATGCCCTGGTGCTTGGTGCCCTTCAATCAGCACCGTGGGTGCTGTCCTGGCTGGGGGAGCTGTGAGAAAGGAAGAAGCTGGCTGGAGCCCGGCTGAGTGAAGGGTGGCAGGATGCCCACAGGTGCCTGCCTCAGGAGCACTGGGTGGCACCAGGCAAAGGAAGCTCTGCAGCACAGCTGTGAAACAGCGCAGAGCTTCAGGCACAGGATCCTGAAGATAAGCCCCACTCGCTGTGCCCCACCACAAGGCTTCTGCAGCTCGCAGCCATCCCATAACCACAGAGATGTGCGTGCTGATCACAGCCCTCAGGGGGCAAACAGGCATCCAAAGTCCTGGGTGTGCCTGTCGCAGGAGGAGCAGCCCGTGTGAAAGGCAGGAGCCAAGTCAGATAGCTCAGAACCACAGGCTGATAAGACCCTTGGATAGCATCTGGCATTTGTAAGGTGCTGTGCAGGAGAGGGGCAGGGGAGCAGGGTGACACGAAATGCTGCAGTGGCTCTGTGGGTCACAGTGTGAAAAAGGGACAGGAGGGTCACTGCAGGTGTCCAGGGATGGGAAAGACCTGTGTGAAGAGAGCCACAAAGCAAAGGTGGTGGGAGCTGTTTGCCTGTGGTAGCTGCAGCTGCATTCCCCAGAGAGGCTGGTGATGTGAGTTGTTTTTGAGTTAGAGCCCATGGTGATGGTTTTGTTCACAACTGGGGCTGGAAGGAGCCTCCTTCCACCAAAAGGAGGTTTCCACCAACCCTTTGCTCAGAGCCATTGTCTGAGGCCATGTCCAGTTTGGTTTTGAATAGCTTGAAGGATATTTCCACACATTCTCTGGGCAATCTGTTCTAGTGCTTGATCATTCTGAGACTAAACTTTTTTTTATGTTTTAACAGATCTTCCTATATTTCAGTCTGTGCCTTTTGCCTCTTGCCCTTTCAGCTGTGTCAAGGAGAGGGCAGGAGGCAAAAGGCACAAACTGAAATATATTAAAGTCTGTTTAAACCTAAAAAAAAAGTTTACTCCCTGCCACTGGGTGTTTATACACATGGATCAGATCCTTGAGAGACTCCTCCAGGCTGAATAGTCCCAGCTGTTTCAAGAGATATTCCAGTCCCTTAATCATCTTTGTGGCCTTTCCCTAGACCTGCTCTGGTAAGTCCAGGTCTTTCTTGTACTGGGTACAGTCTCAGCAGTGCTGGGCAGAGGGGCAGGGCTCACCTCCCCTGAGCTGCTGGCACTGCTCCTTCCCCAGCAGCCCCAGCTGCTGTTCCCTCTCCCTGCCACGGCACACTGCTGCCTCTCCATCAGCTGCATTCCCTCCTGGAGCCAGGCTCTCCTCTGCCAGGCTGCTTTCCAGGGGTCAGCCCCAGCCTGCCCAGGGGCATGGAGTCATTCCTCCTCAGCTAAAGGAATTGCAAGCCCTGACTGTCCTGCAGCTCTCTGGATGCTCTTTCCTGGAGGGTGACATTTGAGGGACACAGCAGTGTTGAAGGGAAGAGCACACCGTGAGTGTCAGCTCACTGCAGGCCTGGCTGCAAAAGGTGAGGAGATGAGCAGCACTGGAAAATTACTTTGTGCCACCACGATCTGCAGGGGCTGCAGTTGATGGTGAGGACTAAAAGCTGCCAGTGTCAGAAGGAGATGGAACTCAGCCTGTGGAGTTCCAGCTGATTTGGAGGTGGTGATCTAAGGAAAGAACCCCAAAGAGGGGTGTAAAGCAGGAGGGTGAGGTGGCTGGGGAGAGAAGACCATGGATAGGAGACAGGGTTGGATACAGGCTGGCCAAACTGTCTGGACTGATGAGCTCCACCACTGGAAGGGGCCAGGGAACACAGAGACATGGAGCAGAGGAGCTCTGGGATGGTGGCAGCCAAGCAGCTCTGGGGAAGGTCAGGCTGTGACAGTGGCACTGCCTGCAGCAGTGTCTAGCCTGGACAGAAGGATTCAGTCCCCCATGAGAGACAGGAGAAGGCTGCTCATGCTGGGTCTGCCTGAGCACCTGGCATTTTTTACCTCTCTTCTACCAAATCTCAGTGCTGGAAGATGCTGACCTGGTACAGATTACATCTGTTTGTGTTTGCTAAAATACAGTATAGTAAGCAGAACTAAACAAAGTGGGTTTGGTTGTGCTGTGAAACAGGGGCAACACCTACATAGGATGCTGCAAACCTTCACAAGCCAGCCTGGGCAACCTTTGAAGGTACCACCTTTGCCATGACAGCAAGGCAAAAACACTCTTAAACCTGGTTTGGGTTTTCTCCCCTTCCCCTCCCTCAGTCACGAACATCTCTTTCCTGTATAATCAGTTTGAAAGGTCACTTTGTTATGCAGTCCTTTGGGTTTGGAAGGTCTTCACCTTCATTAATATTCCAAATTCAAAGCTTAATTTATTTACAGTTTACATTCATATGTCCAAGAAGGAGGAAAACAACGATGGGCTAAGGATGGCAGTGTTTGCACAGCCAGCCATGCTTTATTCAGGATGGGCTGCAGCAATACCCACCTGTACAGTGCTGTACAAATACATCTCACAGGTTTGGAATTATTTTATACATGGAGCAAATCCTCAGTGCTCTTCAGGCTGCACTCCAGCCTATCCAGACTGGTTATGTTGATGCTAAAGACTCACATCATTGATTTCCTGAGATTAAAAACTGCCTTTTGCTCTCTCTCTCCCTCTCTAAGAATCATTTTGTTTCTGAGTGCCCTGTGTTTGAGTGGAGACCTCTAATGCTTCAAGAGCTCCACCAGATTTTTTTCATCACTCTCCCTCAACCACAAAACACTCAAAAAAATAAAGAATAAAAAGAAAAAAAAATGGGTTTTGCTAATGGGAAGCAACAGAGGAGAGTGGAAGTAGGTCTGGTAATTGTAACCCATGCTCTGACCTTGTCTAGTCCCAGGAGAACAAATCAATTTATCCTTGGCTTTCACTAGAAGTCTGTAATTTGCCTGTAGTTATCCTCCCATTTCTGCATTTGCACAGAGGCACTTTCAGCCTGGAGAAGCATCTCTCCTGCAACATAGTACTTATGAGTGTTAGAGGCTTTTGCTTATACTTTTGAACTTTGCCTATAGAAGTGCTTTGCTCTCAGTATTCTAGCACAGGCTAGGCTGAAATGTGTGTATGCTGGTTTCCTGAAATAAAAGGGTTCCTAAAACTCAATGGATGCATCACCCTTCTTCCTCCTGCTTATTTTTCCACTTGCCTTCTAAACTCCATTCCATTTGGTTTTTCATAAATTTGGATGAGAATGAGCAGTTTAGCTCAGAGGTTTTTAAACTGGGAAACTTTTGCTGCAGGAGGCAGGACAGCCATCAGAGGGTATAGGGAGGGAGAGTGCTCCATAAACATCCACTTTTCAGAAGGAAAATTACCCCAGCAGTCAAGAGCTAGAAATAACCTGGCAAAGGAGAGGTGGTAAATTAGATTCAAGTTAGTCTCACCTCATTTGGAAAGGTGATGATGAGTCTGTACCAAAAATTCCCTGTTACGTCAGACTGCTTCCACTTCTTGAAACTGAATGCAATTTTAGAAATACAGTTTAATAATAACTTTAATAAATGGAAATTCAGGAATAGTGATTTTGACAAGATCTGTCAATAGCACCAAAGCACTCGGGACAGGGGGCAACCAGCTGATGATGACAAATGGGTTTTGCCTTCCTGTGCAAGCTACAGAGCATCAGCATAACAACATTGTGCCATTGCAGTGACAGTTTGGTGTTTTTGGGGTCCCCCGTGGCAGGAAGGAAATGATGGATCTAACTCCATGTTCTTAGAAGGCTAATTTATTATTTAATGTTATTATATTATATTAAAGAATGCTATACTAAAACTATACTAAAGAATAGAGAAAGGATACTTACAGAAGGCTATAAAGAAATATAATGAATCTTGTGACTCTCTCCAGAGTCTGACACAGCTGGACAGTGATTGGTCATTGAGTCAAAACAATTCACATGAAACCAATCAAACAACCACCTGTTGGATAAACAATCTCCAAACCACATTCCGAAGTAACAAAACACAGGAGAAGCAAATGAGGTAAGAATTGTTTTCCTTTTTCTCTGAGGCTTCTCAGCTTCCCAGGAGAAGAATCCTGGGCAAGGGGATTTTTCGGAAAATATCATGGTGACATGACAGGGCTGAAAGCAATGACACCACCCTGATCCTGCTGGGTGCTGCGAGCCACAGATCTGCCTGTGAAGTTGTAGAAAATGTAAAGTGTCAGTGATGGGATGGAGTGGTAACCTTTGCAGGGCTGCCTTGTGGAGTAAAACAGTAAGCTGGTTATATTTGCTTTGCTTTTCAGGCCAGGAAGGCATATAAGCATATCTATAAATATCTATTAAAAATATATATATCTTAACCTTTCCCCTTTGCAGGGCTGTGCTGATACACTGTGCTCAGAGAATAAAACAGAAGAGCAAGGGACATGAACTTGGCTGAAGAACACGTTTGTGAGATGTGCATATTTCTCACTTGCACAGACAGGAAGCAGGGAAAATGTGGTTTGGTAAGGTCAGCTCCAGCCTCTAACACTGGAATTTAATTTTGAGCTTGGAAATCTTGGCTTTCAGCATCTCACAGTTAAAACACATGTGAATTTGTGCACTCTGGAGAGCCACTGATTTACACCAAGGCGTTTTCGCTGTTACTTAATCACTCTGTTATCCAACCACTCATCAAGGGTAAGAAATCAACATAGCACGACACTTTCACCCCCCTGGCCTCGTGTCAGACACATCCTTTTGCCCAGAACTTGACAACACTGACAGCTCTGCCAACAAACACAGGCTTCCCATAGGCCTCCCACTTCCAGACCTCCCTGCTGTCTAGGAAAATAAAAACCCAACATTTGGGTGGGAAAATTGGCCCAAAAAGACCCCATGTGGTGGCAGTGGCTGCTCCCCTTCCCAGCAGTGAGTGAGCAGGGGCTGTGCAGAACACTGAGCTCATCAGGGAGCACTTGAGGAAGGGAAAACAAGAACCCCATAAAGCTGTGCTGCATCCCATTTCACTGGCAGGTTCACTTGGTGGCTGCTCTGCTCCAGTACTTTTCTCCTTTGTGATAGCCTTTATCACCACAGGCTGTGACTCAGCAAGGCAGCAGATTTCCCCAGAGCCCCTTCGTGCAAATATCTGACCACAGTGCAGATTCCAGGTGTCTGAGGATGCACATAAACAACCCTGCACCTTCTCATGCCTCTTTAGGGCAGGGCTTCCCTTGGTGCTGGTCAGGGACACCCAAACCTGCCCCAGCTTTGTGGCTGCAATAGTGACAGCAGCCCCCTTACCCTTATCTGGGTCCCTGCCCTTTACCTCTCCCTAGCTTCAATGGCTGAAATACTTTCAGTGCTTTAAAATATTCCTTTTTCGCAGTATTGGTTGTTTTGGAGAAGAAAAGGCCTCCTGTGGGAGGTTGGTCCTTAAGAAGCAGCACAGATATCTCCTGGCCTGCTTGTCCAGCAGAACACTGGAGCACAGTGATGGAACCAACTTGTGCAGCTGCTTCCAGAGCCCTGGGATGGGTTAGAGCACTGACCTCTATCATTGTGGCTGCTTTTTAATGAAGGGGTGGGACTATTTTGGGGCTAAGAATGATTTATTGCTCAGATAAACATCAGCCTCAGAGGCTGTGAGATTTTAGAGGAGCAAGCAGCCAGCCACAGCTCAAGGCAGTCACAAGGCAATATAAACCTTCTGATCCAATGGACAGTTGCCACAGGGTTTATTTTGCTTTCCTAACCTATCACCTTTACTCACTTCTACTGCACTGCAGATACATTTATCAATGGGCTATTATCACACATACACACAAATGCTTCTATTATAACCTCTAAACTCTTAACTTGCTCTATATAACTGCATTAATACACTATAAAGCCTTCACCATCTTATCCATGCAGTTTCTCACTTAAGGCATATTCTTACAACTATAGAAACATAAATTTATGATTTTTCTGCTTAATGTTTGTGTTTTGTATTTTTACATCAATCCAGGCTTCTCCCAAGGTTGCAGATCAAACCCTCCTGTGTGTGTGGAAGTTTCTGCCTTTCCATTTCCCACAAGCCCCTCTCCCAGCACACCAGTGCTCCCCACCTGAGAGAAAACGTTTTGGGGTTACTTGCTGGGAGTCTCCATCTGCTGTGCATGGCACCACTGCTGCACACAGAGCAGGGCCTGAGAAAGCCCCACCTGCACCCTGAGGCTCCTGAGCCAATCTGCTGCTGCTGCTGCTGCCTGAAATGCACTGCCCAAAGTCACCTCCAGTGCAGTTTGAGCAGGCTGTGACTCCTTGGGCCACGCTGGGCAGGAGCTTCTGGGGACATGTGTGCTGCTCTAAGTTGCTTATGTGACTTCAGGCTATTGCTTCATGCCAGCAGCCCCTAAAATGTGCATTATTTCTCTCACTGCATCAGTATCTTTTTGGCATTTCAACTGACATGTCAGTGACTACTCACCATGGCCTTGAGCACAGTGCACTGTGAACCACACACAGAGGAAACCTCTCACCTGGTGGTTCTCCTTTCCTCCCTGAAGTAAAAGGTCAGGGGAAAATCAGCCTCTACTGCTGGTATTACCAGAAGGCATAGGACACAAATGAGATGTGATGTTGATTTTTTGTTTCCTAGATCCTTATATAGTCCGCAGGGAAATGCCCCAATGAGGGAACGAATGATGCATCTGACTCCACTGATATCAGAGGTCTAATTAATCACTTTATTATTCTATATTATATTACACAATGTTACATTACATCTAAACTGAATCTGCCAAGCACTCAACCCTGCACAGAACTGCCCAGAATCTGTGACTGTCACCAACAGTCCTGACACAAACACACACACTTGGCCCTGACAGGCCAAGGAACCAAAACCCCATCACTGTGGGTAAACAATCTCCACATTGCATTCTGCTTTGGCACAAACACAGGCACAGCAAATGATAAGAATTGTGTTTTCTTTCTCTGACGTTCAGAGAATGTGAATCTCAGAAATATTCTTGGGAAGAATTGTGCCTTGCTTTTCTCTGTGAAGAGAAATGTGGTGACACCCCTAGGTTTAATAAGCTTGCAGGCACAGGAAGTAACCTTCCGTGACTTACTTCCATTACATTTGAAAACAATTTCCCAGTTTGCTACAAGGTGACAGAGTTCTCTATTGCTTTGTGGAAGTCCAGGGGTGCCTAAACCCTGTTCCCATTAACCCTTTAGTGCCACAGGAAGGAGGATGCTGATCCTGCATGCTGTGAGCACACAGCTGCCCACCTCAGCCCTGTGTGTGTGCAGGGACATCCCCTCCAGCACACAGGGGGAATTTCCTTTCTGCTCCCTGTTCTGAGGGGCTGGAGCAGTGAATAAACCAGAGTGAGGATAGAGAGGGGCTGTGGTATTTTCTGGGGTCCCCCGTGGCAGGAAGGAATGAATCTGACTCCATGTTCTTAGAAGGCTAATTTATTACTTTATGATATTATATTATAGTAAAGAATGCTATACTAAACTATACTAAAGAATAGAGAAAGGATACTTAGAGAAAGGATACTTACAGAAGACTTAACAAGATACTAATGAAAAACTCGTGACTCTCTCCAGAGCCCTGACAGTTGGGCTGTAATTGGCCAATAAGTAAAAACAATTCACCTGTTGGATAAACAATCTCCAACCACTTTCAAAAGCAGCAAAACACAGGAGAAGCACATGAGATAACATTGTTTTCCTTTTTCTCTGAGGCTTCTCAGCTTCCCAGGAGAGAAATCCTGGGCAAGGGGATTTTTCCAGAAAATGTGACCATGTCAGGGGGCTCTGGAACAGCAGGATGGGGAGCTGGACCAGGTACCTCCAGCACCCACCCTGCCCCAGCCTTCCTGTCCTCACACCTCCAGCTCTGTGAGCTGCTGCCCCACGGCTGTGTTCTGGTTCCTCTCACACCAACATAAACCCTCAGTGACAATTTATCAGCCATTTTATTTATTATTTATTTTTAAGGTCTAGATCCTTATTTATTAGATCCAATTTATTATTTATTTTTAAGGAAAATTTATGATTCTCAGGAAATTTGCTGACACCACTGTTAAATTTGGCTGGGAAAACTGAGGATCAGTTTTTTTCAACCAATTTTTTAACACCAAGCTGTGGCGGAATTCAGGCTTCTATTTTGACCATTGGAGCTGGTTGCTTAGAGAGCAGCGAGGGTGATGTCTCAAATTCAGGCTGCTCTGGTGACAGCAGGGACCTGGGACTGGGACATCACTTACCCAGAGCTGCTGAGGACATTTTAATTACGTGCAGTTGGACAAAACAAGGTGTAGATCCTTAAAAAGAAGTACCCAGGACTGGTAAATCCAAGCAAAACCACATCCTTTTAGGGAAAGAAACAGGCAGCAAGGAAGAAATGATTTGCTCACCTTGCTTACGTGTTTAATGAAACCAGTCATGGTTCCTCCTTTCTCTTCATTCAGTCACATCAATCTCACTGCAAACCTTTTATCTCAGGAAATCTCTGCTTGATTTGCTTTCCTGATTGCAGGTCACTGTGTTGCTTTTCCTCTAAACAGAGATCAATCTCCATTTTGCCCACAGCCAATTTGCAGTGGCTCTGCCAGGCTTTAATACTATTTTTCTTATCACCCTGCTGGATGCTATAACATCCGAGGTGATCAGAAGGTTATAATGGTGTCTGAACTAGGTGTCTAAAGGTAATTTTTTAACTTTGTAGCATCATTTCCAGATAAGACAGTTCAGAAATGCAAGGGTTTACACTCCAAAGTTCAGATTAGCCCCACACTGCGTGGGCAGATCGTTGTGACAGTGATATTTCCTCTTGACATTTGAGCACTTGCAGCTCTCACAGCCTCAAGGCTCCATCCAGGGAAAGACCCCATCCCCGGGAGGGAGGCAGGCCCCTGTTCCAGTGCAGGAGCACCTCAGGTCCTAAACATGGTCCAGGCTGCTTTTAGGTGCTCCATCTTCATAGTAAAAGTAATTCCTGCCTGAAACAACTTCTGAAGACACTGGCACCACCAAGGTAAGTCAAAACACACCCAAGCAGCCCCTGTGAGCACAGCTGTGTCTGCTGGGCTGGGTCCCTGCTGAACCTCAGCTTTGGTACCTTCAGTTAAAGTGCTTTGCTGACACCACTGTTCAATTTGGCTGGGAAAACTGATGATCAATTTTTTTTTTTAACGCAGCCAAAGAGAGGAAATGGGTTCATTTGTGGTGTTAAGGTCTCTCTAGCAGATGGCCCCATAATGCCACAAGAACCAGGTGTGAATAACACCAAGCTGTGGTGTAATTCAGGCTTCTATTTTGACCACTGGAGCTGGTTATTTAGAGAGCAGTGAGGGTGATGTCTCAAATTCAGGCTGCTCTGGTGACAGCAGGACGTGGGACTGGGACATCACTTACCCAGAGCTGCTGAGGACATTTTAAGTACTTGCAGCTGGCCAAAACAAAGCTGAATAATTCAGGAGGTCCACAATTATCCAGGGGGTCTGGCTGTGTGCAGCTGAGTGCCCCAGGACACCCTGGCTGTTCATCCCCTCCCTCATGGCCTTTGCTGTGGCACTTGTGCACCCTTCAAGGGGACAGGGGCAGCTGACACCAGGCTCAGCTTGATCACCTGGGTTTTGCAGCCAGGTTTTGCAGCAGAGAGGTGAGTGATGGGTCTGGTAACCTATTAAAGTTTGTGTAGCTGGCTGCCACTCCAAAGGCAGTGGCCAGGAGCCAGCTGTGCTGCTCTCAGGGTGTTTTGCAGAGATAATCAAAACTCCACAACTTTTGGGAAAGTTTTAAAGCCGGTATGTTTATTATTACACTGCTGGATGCATGTGGGAATCGTTCCCCTGAAATGACATGCGTGCCTCTGGGAACTTCAGGTCTCCTTTTATCCCACTCCCAAATACATATCCATACAATTTCACAATAGGTTCATACATATTCATTTTTATGAATTTCGCGTGACATTTGCCGCTAGTTCTTCTTTATCAGAAAGAATTCCTAGGTCAGGTTGAGCTGCTCTCACAGCAGTCTCTGTCTCTCACTATCACCCTCTTTCTTCCCCCCCCTTTATCTCTGTCCTTCACTGAAGCAGTTTCTCTGAGCCTAGGTTCTGCAGCCAGGCTAAATAGCTATGTTTTCTAAACACAGACTCAACTCAGAAATGTACATTTCACCTAAATCAAAATGGATTTCTACCCTGGAAAATTTGCTGTGGCAGCAGGGCAGCTTCTGATGGCTGAGAGACTCCCCCTGTGTTTGCTCTTGCCCAGTTCTGAAAAAAGAAATAAATAAATAAAAGAAAATTCTGGGAATGTCTGTACACGTGCAGAGCACAGGGACCTCTCTGGCTTTTAGCACATCCCAGGAGCCTTAATAGGCCTTGAAAAGAGAGATGAGAAAATGCCATTAAGATTTTTCCTTGTTTCCAGAGCTTATTATCTACCTTCTTCTTTGACAGCCTCTTTTGTGATCCAGCATAGGGCAAGTAGTGCTTGAATGTTTATGCCTCATAGCTCCTGCTGTGAGAAATGTATCCTAAGAAATTGGTCACTGACACATCTGCTCAGAATTGTGGCTGTTTCAAGGTTAAAAAGAGTTAATTCTTATTTTCTCCTGTGTTACAAACATATTTTATGAGAAATTTTTTGCTAGGATTTTTTCTCCTGAGAAGCTGAAAAGCCTCAGGAACAAAATGTAAACAATGATTACCTGCTGCTGTGGAATGCAACAGGTGCATCTGGGATTGGTCTCATGTGGTTGTTTCTAATTAATGGCCAATCACAGTCAGCTGGCTCAGACTCTGGCCAGTCACAAAATTTCATTCCATTCCTTTCTATTCCTTTCAAGCCTTCTGATGAAATCCTTTCTTCTATTCTTTTAGTATAGTTTTAATATATCATTTTCTTTTAATATAATACATATAATGAAATAATAAATCAACCTTCTTAAACATGGAGTCAAGATTGTCCTCTCTTCCCCGGTTCTGGGACCCCTGTGAACACCACCGCATTTGGTGAGCCCTGAGTGAAGAACATTGCCACACTCCTGGGTTATTTATTTGTTTGTTTGTTTGTTTTTCTTGTTTTTCTTCTCTGCTCTGCTTCATAACCCCTCTGCAGCCTTTGAGCTCTGCTCCAGGAGCTTTACCTGCCATGCACCCTGTGGTAGATGAGTAATGCAATGATCGACTCTCACAATTAACAGACAGATATCATGTATATAGGCTAGGAAAAGTTTTATAGATTTATAGTGATGTTTTACCCCTCATGCGGTTATCAAGGGACAGCTGGGAGGGCTGGCTTGTCACTGTGGAACACCTGAGCTCCAGTCAGGGTTTGAGGAGGAGATCTCCACCACTGGACAGCAAAGAAGGGGCTGATGGACAGAACTTTGGGAGAGGGTAAAGGGTTAAAAAGGGAAAACTTCCATTGTGAGGGGGCTGAGCACATGGCAGGGAAAATCTTTTGCTCCCAGCGCTGTAACATTTTTTCTTTATTCAGTCTTCTGTTGTATTTTTGACAAAGTTTAACAAACCTTTCTAAACTATGAAAAGTGAGTAGCTATTTCTCACACACCCACCTGCCTGGGCCAAGGAGAGGGAAGAGGCCAGTGACAGCTCCAACGAGCCAAAGCCCTTCTCTTATTGCTCTGGAGATTCTCACACAGGGAATGCCCTGTTTCTGTCTCAGGCTGTCTTTCACACAGACATTACTGACTTCAGCAGCCCAAGCAATACATTTATTTTGCTTTTTCTTTGCCTTTTTGGTGTCTATTTGCCCCAAGTGCTAAATTAAAATATTTTTTTACAGTTTGATGCCCATTTTATTTAATTTTGAGGTTCTCTGAGACAATCAGACCTCTCCCCTGCCATGGAGGACCATGTTACCTTCTCCACAAGGGCCATAGTGCTGTGCTCACCTGTTCCATCACACCCCATCCTTTGGGGAAGCTGAAAGGCTGGAGAGGAGCACAGACTACAGATCTGCACTAATAAACACCACAAGAACAACAGAGAGATCTGAATCCCTGTGTCAGCAGCGTGATCCAGGCTGGGAGACCCCAAGCCTGCATCTCTGAGACACTCTGGGGTTACAGCCCTACAAGGATGTGATGGTTTATAAAGATCTCTATTTTTTGTTTTTTAAGAATCTTTAAGAAATAAAGAAACACAACCCCAACATTTGAAACAAGAATTACACTGATTTCTGAGAGCAGCAAGAGGAGCTGGCAGTGGGAAGCAGTGTGTCACATCCTTTGGGACAGGTAAGCCAAGCTTATTTTGAGTCAAAACCAACCAAAGTTTTGTTTTTACTGAATTTTCCAGTATTTCTCCTTCAACATTTAATTCTCTGTGATTAATTACACCCTGATTTACTGATATCAGAATAGACAGGACCACAGAGAGCCATGTACAAAATAATAATCATTATTTACATAAGCCTCTTAGTTCATGTAAATTGTAACTTTTCGAATGCTAGCAGAGGGACTTCTTTTCATTACCACAATTTCTGTGGCTGTAATTAGTCCTGTAGGAGGATTATTACTTCTCTTATCATTAGCAAGAGAGAAAAGATAATTTGCTACAACGGTGTTGACTTCAGTGCCATTGGAGGCTGTGGCTGGTGGGATTTCCACATGGGGACAAGGGATTTACAGGACAGCACAACCCACAGAGTGCTGCCAGAGGAAATTACCCGTGTCTCCTTCCTGCCCCTTTCCAGCCATTATGGAAATATTGGTGTGGGAAATGGGTTCGGATGCTGGCTGGACGCAGACACTCGATGGCCAGCAGGGAGGCACAGCAGGGTGAAAGACGCCAATCACTTGTTTTTAAAATTTTAAAAAGTTTAATAGTAAGAAAATGGTTATAAAAATAGTAATACAATTAGAGTAATAACAATTTGGACAATCTGAATTAGGACAATGTGAGACAATAGAAACAAAGAGTTACGGACATCCGGGTACCTTTTTCTGGGCAGCACAAGCCCGAAAAAGGAAAAAGAACACCCGTTAACAAAGGATTAACCCTTAAAAACAATAACCTGTTGCATATTCATACACCCCATACATGATGCATAAATTCCATTCAAACACAGGATTCTGTCTGGTCATCATCAACTTCTTCCTCTGAATCCTGACAGTGCCTTCGAGGCAGGAAGAAGTTCGTTTCTTCTGATAAGGGAGCAATAAATTCTCTTTCTCTGAAAGATTCAGGTGTCCTGTGGCTGCTATCTCGCTGCAAGTCCTTTCTTTAAAAAAAGTCTCCTACATAGCATAGTTTCTATTTTAACATTTTTTATAACTTAAAACTATATTTAACACACTACTTAAGAGAATTAATGCAGCATTACTTTCTAACACAACACATATCATATTCATTTTAATATTTGCAAAAAGCCAATCATAAAATACATGCACTTTTCACAGCAGCAGAGCTGCAGACACCATGTTTAGCGCTGCAACCACTGGGAACACTGCCTCCTGTGGGGCCAGCATCCTGCCCTATTGGTATCACCAATATTGTGGATGGGATGTGCCTGGGCTTGTTTGGCCCTGCTGTTGAACAAAATTAGGGGCAACTCCGGTGTTTTATCCCAGAGACACCTTTGGCTGGCTGGGTGTGTGGTGTTTCACCCCACAGACACTTTTGGCTGAGGGTGTGTGGTGTTTCACCCCACAGACACTTTTGGCTGGCTGGGTGTGTGGTGTTTCACCCCACAGACACTTTTGCCTGGCTGGGTGTGTGGTGTTTCACCCCACAGACACTTTTGGCTGAGGGTGTGTGGTGTTTCACCCCAGAGACACCTTTGGCTGGCTGGGTGTGTGGTGTTTCACTCCACAGACAATTTTTGGCTGGCTGGGTGTGTGGTGTTTCACCCCACAGACACTTTTGCCTGGCTGGGTGTGTGGTGTTTCACCCCACAGACACCTTTTGCCTGGCTGGGTGTGTGGTGTTTCACCCCACAGACACTTTGGCCTGGCTGGGTATGTGGTATTTCACCCCACAGACACTTTGGGCTGGCTGGGTGCTGCAGCTGGGCCCATGGGGACAAGTCCAGGCCTGCAGGAGCTCTGGTGGTGCTGGGATGGAGCTTCCCCCCATAACAGAGGCTGCTCCTCAGTTTTCCCTCTGGCAGAGAAGCTTTAAGGCAATGGTGAAGGAAAGGAGCTAGTTCTGATGGAGGGTTTGGACCCAGAGCTTTATTCTGGCCCTCAGGCCTCTGAATCCAGCACAGCTCCAACAGAACTCCCTGAGCCCGTGGTTGCTGCTCCTTTCAACCCCGGGGAGAGGGCAGGGAAGGGGCAGGTTGCCACCAAACAGGTACAGGAGGGGAGGTCTCAAGGGACACAGGACACCTGGATGGCCCAATGCCCCCCAGGGCTAGAGGGCATCCTGTGAATCTGCCAATCACTCGAGGCCCTTCTGGAATGCCAGGACTGACAGCCAGTGCTGGGAGGGGAAAGGAAGGGGAAAGGAGGGATGACTGACACACCTGGGAGGGAATCTTCAGGGGAGGGACCCGGGGCTCTGAGGTAAACCATGAAATCACAACGCAACAAAGCCTGGGCATCGCCCATGCTGCTGCCAGCCCTGCCCTGGTCCCCGCCTGTCTGGTCCCTGAGCTGCGGTCACCCCAGGACAGCCCAGGCCAGCACAGGCAGCTCCCAGCCCGGCAGGGAATTCACCCAGGCCGGCAGGGAATTCACCCAGGCTGGCAGGGAATTGACCCAGGCCAGCGGGGAATTGACCCAGCTCGGCAGGGAATTCACCCAGCTTGGAAGGGAATTCACTCATCCCGGCAGGGAATTCACTCATCCCGGCAGGGAATTGACCCGGCCTGGCATTGAATTCCCCCAGCCCGGTGGGGAATTCACCCAGCCCCGCAGGGAACTGACCCAGCCAGGCAGGGAATTCACCCAGGCCGGTGGGGAATTCACCCAGGCTGAAAGGGAATTCACCCAGCCCAGCATTGAATCCAACCAGCCTGGCAGGGAATTGACCCAGGCCGGTGGGGAATTCACCCAGTCCAGCAAGAAATTCACCCAGGCCATGAGGGAATTGACCCAGCCCAGTGGGAAATTGACCCAGCTCAGCAGGGAATTCATCCAGCCTGGAAGGAAATTCATCCAGCCTGGGAGGGAATTCATCCAGGCTGGCAGGGAATCCAACCACCCCGGCAGAAAATTCACCCAGGCCGGCAGGGAATTCACCCATCCCAACAGGGAATTGACCCAGGCCAGCAGGGAATTCACCCAGGCTGGAAGGGAATTGACCCAGCGCGGCAGGGAATCCAACCAGCCTGGAAGGGAATTGATCCAGGCCGGCAGGGAATTCACCCAGCCTGGCATTGAATCCACCCAGCCCAGCAAGGAATTCACCCATGCCATGAGGGAATTCATCCATCCTGGCAGAGAATTGACCCAGCCTGGCAGGGAATTGACCCAGGCCGGCACTGAATCCAGCCAGCCCGGCAGGGAATTCACCCAGCCCGGTGGGAGCAGGGCCAAAGCAGGGCCCTTGGACAAGGCGTTTCTTTATCTGGAGATCACCTTCTCCCGGAGCCCCGAGCTGCTCTGGCAGTGCCAAGGCCACCGTGTGCAGGTCACCCTCGCTCCGGCTGTCACGCACATGGCTTGAGAGAGGTCACCGTGTGCCCGCGGATCATTTCCAGCCATGCCCAGCCAAGCCATGGCTCCGGGCACCTCGGAAATCCCTTTTCGCCAGGGATCCAATTCCTATCCTACTCGGAGCTGCCCTGTGCCATCTTGTGGCCGTTGCTAAAATCGAGGGGAACGTCACTAAATCGCTTCGGATTCCACATTTAGGTTTAGTAATTCCTATCCTTTTTTTTTTTTTTTTTTTTTTTTTCCAGAGGAAAAACCAGTTTCACCAGCAGCTGTGCAATTCCAGCCAAGTTCCCAGATGATCAAGGAGACAGACGTGCTGCACCACAGCACCTTTCCCCCAAATGAGTTGGCAAGTTCTTTTGCCTCAACAAATAGTAAGTGATACAATTTTCCAGGTGATCAAACCCATTTTGCATTATCAAAAGGACTTCTTGACATATTTTCAGGGTCTGACACATCCCACAGCATTCTCCTGGGAAAACTGGCAGCCCACAGCTTGGACAGGCACGTCCTTTGCTGCATTAAAAACTACATGGATGGATGCACCTCAAATCCTGTGCCCAGTTCTGGGCCCCTCACTCCATGAAAGACATTGAAGGGCATGTCCAGAGGAGGGCAACAAAGTTGGTGAAGGGTCTGTTTCTCCATCCTTATTTTTTAGCTACAGTGCAGAGTTTCAGGTGACTGACCTCTTGAGCTACCCTGCCCAGTTATATTCTTAGCCTTCAGAAATGCTAATAAATGATAGAGCATCATGCTGGACCCTGTCCATCCCCTTAGCAGCCCAGAGGGAAGGCAAGAAGCAGCCAGCTTTCCCAAAGTGCAGGGGTTTCGTTTAAAAAAAAAAAACCTCGAAGGTCATTACAAGCAGAAATACTCTAAAGTGCCTCTTCCCCATAATGAACAACTAAAAAAATAGAGGAAAAAAAAGAAGGAGGACATCAGGCTTCACACTCTCCTTTTCAGTACTAATTGCTCATAGCAACCAAGCTGCAGGAAATTGGACACATTCACTTTTTATTTGCAAACACAAAGAAAAATTCCCTTATGAGTAGAACAGTGGGGGTGTTTTTTCCCTCTTGGGTCAGCACATCAATACATTAAAATGTCTGAGAGTGCTCTCCTCACTGAAGGGTGGGATATGACCAGAACTTAGATTTTAAGGAACTTCAACTGATAAATACTTTTTCTGTAGCTGGTTGGTGTAGCCATGATATTTTCTGAAAAATCCTTTCCTGAGGATTTTTCCTCCTGAGAAGCTGACAGCCCTCAGGAACAAAATGCAAACAATGGTTATCTGCTGCTGTGGAATGCAACAGGTGCATCTGGGATTGGTCTCAAGTGGTTGTTTCTAATTAATGGCCAATCACAGTCAGCTGGCTTGGACTCTGTCTGAGACACAAGCCTTTGTTATTCATTCTTTCTTTTCCTATTCTTAGTGTGAAAAATGCCAATCACTTGTTTTTAAAATTTTAAAAAGTTTAATAGGAATAAAATGGTTATTAAAATAGTAATACAATTAGAGTAATAATAATTTGGACAAATTGAATTAG
This sequence comes from Melospiza melodia melodia, assembly GCF_035770615.1. Taxonomy (NCBI): domain Eukaryota; kingdom Metazoa; phylum Chordata; class Aves; order Passeriformes; family Passerellidae; genus Melospiza; species Melospiza melodia. The sequence goes on along the minus strand of NC_086205.1, from coordinate 5,314,000 downwards.
GACAATGAGACAAAAAATACAAAGAGTTACAGACAGTCTGGGTACCTTTTTCTGGGCAGCACAAGCCCGAAAAAGGACCCACGTTAACAAAGGGTTAACCCTTAAAAGCAACAGCCTGTTGCATATTCATACACCTCATACATGCTGCATAAATTCCATTCAAATACAGGATTCTGTCTGGTCATCGTCAACTTCTTCCTTCTAATCCTGACAGTGCCTTTGAGGTAGGAAGAAGTTTGTTTCTTCTGATAAGGGAGCAATAAATTCTCTTTCTCTGAAAGATTCAGGTGTCCTGTGGCTGCTATCTCGCTGCGAGTCCTTTCTTTAAAAAAAGTATCCTACACAGCATAGTTTCTATTTTAACATTTTGTTATAACCTAAAACTATATTTAACACACTACTTAAGAGAATTAATACAGCACTACTTTCTAACAGAACACATATCATATTCATTTTAATATTTGCAAAAAGCCAATCATACAATACATGCATTTTTCACACATAGCTGATGAAATCTTTTCTTCTATTCTTTTAGTATAGTTTTAATATAATATATATCATAAAATAATAAATCAAGCCTTCTGAAACATGGAGTCAGATCCTCATCTCTTCCCTCACCCTCACACCCCTGTGACCACTGTCACAGGTTGGCAGCTCAAGCTTCACCTTTGCAGCGCTCCAGGACAGCCTGGGTGAGCTCTTTACTCTGAGAGCGCTGCGTGCCGAGCTGAGGCTCGCACACGGTCTGAAGCACATCCCGCTCGGTCCTGGAGGGATTTAGCGCTCCGCTGGCTGCACAGCGAGCTCCGAGCCCGTGGGTGTCCGGGGCGCTCCGGGGGCAGCCCGGGCAGGGCGCGGAGCAGCGCGGGCATGCGGGAGGCCGGAGCCGGCTGCGGGGATGGCCGGGCCGAGGCCGAGCCCTGCCTGGGCCCCGGGGGCAGGCTGGCTGCCGCCGTGTGCCTGGGCGCCGTGGGCAGCCTGGGCTTCTGCAGCAACCTGCTGGTGCTGCTGCTCTTCTGGCGCTTCCCGGCGCTGCGCTCCCCCATCAACCTGCTGCTGCTCAACGTGGCCCTCAGCGACCTGCTGGGCTGCGCGCTGGGCACCCCGCTCGGGCTGGCCGCGGGCACCAGCGACGGCGACAACAGCAACAGCAGCGCCGCCGGGGCCGCCTGCGCCTGGCACGGCTTCGCCACCGCCCTCTGCGGTGAGTGCCACCGGGCTGCGGGGCCGCACCGCCGGGAGGGACGGGACGGGACAGCTCCGGGAGGGGACGGGACAGCCCCGGTGAGAGAATGGGATAGCCTCGGCAGCTCCGGGGAGAGAATGGGATAGCCTGGGCAGCTCATGGGATAACCTGGGCAGCTCCGGGGAGAGAATGGGATAGCCTGGGCAGCTCCGGGGAGCGGATGGCATGGGACGGGACGGGACAGTGCCAGCAGCTCCGGGGAGGGATGGGACAGGATAGGATGGGACGGGATGGGACGGGATGGGACAGGATAGGATGGGACGGGATGGGACGGGATGGGACGGGACGGGACGGGACGGGATGGGATGGGATGGGATGGGATGGGACGGGATGGGACAGGACGGGACGGGATGGGATGGGACGGGATGGATGGGATGGGACGGGATGGGACAGTGCTGGCAGCTCCGGGGATGGGATGGGATGGGATGGGATGGGATGGGATGGGATGGGATGGGATGGGATGGCATGGCATGGGATGGGATGGGATGGCATGGGATGGGATGGCATGGGATGGCATGGGATGGCATGGGATGGGATGGGATGGGATGGGATGGGATGGGATGGGATGGGATGGGATGGGATGGGATGGGATGGCAGCTCCGGAGAGGGAACGGGAGAGCTCCAGGGAGGGGACGGGACAGCCCCGGCAACTCCGGTGAGAGAATGGGATAGCCTGGGCAGCTCTGGGGAGAGAATGGGATAGCCTGGGCAGCTCCGGGGAGAGAACCTGGGATAGACCCGGCAGCTCCGGGGAGAGAATGGGATAGCCTGGGCAGCTCCGGTGAGAGAATGGGATAGCCTGGGCAGCTCCGGGGAGAGAACCTGGGATAGACCCGGCAGCTCCGGGGAGAGAATGGGATAGCCTGGGCAGCTCCGGTGAGAGAATGGGACATCCTGGGCAGCTCCGGGGAGGGAACGGGATGGGATAGCCAGGGGAGGGGACAGGACAGCCCCGGCAGGGACGGGACGGCTCCGGGGAGGGAATGGGACAGCCTGGGCAGCACCGGGGGAGAGAATGGAATCGCCTCGCAGTTCTGGGGAGGGGATGCGATAGCCTTGGCAGCTCCGGGGAGAGAACGGGACAGCCCCGGCAGCTCTGGGGAGAGGATGGAATAGTCTCGCAGTACTGGGGAGGGGACGGGACAGCCTCGGCAGCTCGGGGGGCCAGGGAGGGCAGAGCCAGCCCGCAGCGGTGCAGCCGCTGGGTTCGTGTCCGGGGCCGCGATGGAGCTCGGGCTGTGCCTGGGGCACGCCAGGAGCACAGGGCTGGGGGAATCCTTCCCAGCTTGGGTGGTTGTTTCGCTGGGAAAAGCCCAGGCAGCGTTAGGTGTGAGTCCTCATTCAGGCTCCACAGCGTGTTTCCAGCGGCCGAGGAAGAGCTCTACAAACTTTAAAGGATGAAAGCGGGGATGGAATCAGCCTCGTTTAGGTTATAAAAGACCTTTAAGCTCTGCCGACTCTGGCACACATCGGCGGGGCTCTCCCCCAGCCAGCATTCCCATGGAGCAGAGGCTTTACCAGCAGAGCATCCCTCTGCTGTCAGAACAGACCTGAACCACCCCGGGAACACAGCTCAGCCGGCATCCAGGCTGCCCACAGCCACTTAGGAGACACTGACACTGCTGATGCACGCTCTAAAGAGATATTTGCAGCAGCTGTTTGCTGCCATCTCTTTCCCTCATGAAGTTACACAGGGTAAAAAGCCAAATTTGTGCATGTAAAACCTTTACTCGGCGAGGAAAGTTTAGCAGGAGTGTGCCAGCATCCAGCAACATCCCCTTGTACCTGCCAGCACCGATCCACAGCGCAGCCCGGGAGGTGTGCGTGGAGGGAAACTGCAAACTCATATCAGCTTTAGAAATGACCTCCCCTCCAGCATTTCTGCATGCTAAAGAAGCCTTTGATTTGCTGCTGGTGGTTTTACTGCCCCCTTGGTGTCTGCTGGCAGTACCCCAACTGCAGGAGATCCATCACTGCCTCTGCAAAGGCTCACGAGCTGCCTGCCCTCCTGAGAGGGGCTCTTGCTGGCACAGGGAGCTTCAGGACACGGCTTTGACCTACAGCTCTGCATTACGCACAGCATGAAATCCTCATGGGGCTGCACTGCCCCAAGAAGGGCTCAGAAGGCTGCACTTCAGAGCTGGCAGAGGAGCGCCAGATCAGCTCCACACTTTGGGCAAATCTAGATATTAATCTCGATTTCTACAGGTGCAGCAAGAACCAGATCTGATGGAGAAGGCAGGGTTTTGCTGCAGCTCATACTCACACACACACACACACACACAAGTATCCATTCAGACAGGTGTGGTTAATTACTGATGAGCATTTATAACTGACTGCTTTGGCTGGATGTGTTTGCACACCCCCAGCTCCTGTGAGTGGGGCCAGGCTCTCAGCACCTCTCACCCTTAGGGGACACCTCAGTCCCACTCCTTGCCTGCCTTGTTTCCAAAGCCAGTGCCTTCAGGCTCATCCAAAGCTTGAAATACTGTTTTGGGAGGCACAGCAAAGCCTTCACTCATTGATTTTTTGCTGATACCAGGCTCTGGTTTGGCACAGGCATCATCTCCCTCGTCTCCCTGGCCGTGCTCTCGTACGAGCGCTGCTGCACCATGACCAGGACAGCAGAGCCTGACACCACCAACTACAGGAAAGCCTGGGCAGCCATCATCCTGTCCTGGACATACTCCCTGCTCTGGACTGTGCCCCCACTGCTTGGCTGGAGCAGCTATGGGCCAGAGGGAGCAGGGATAACCTGCTCTGTGAACTGGCATTCCAGGGACGCCAACAATGCCTCCTACATCATCTGTCTTTTCATCTTTTGCCTCGTGATCCCGTTTGCCATCATTGTCTATTCCTATGGGAAGCTGCTCTGTGCTGTCAGACAGGTGAGTTGGTTCCTCAGCTGCCTTTTGAGTGCCACCCCAAGCCCATGATGTCCATTTTCCACCTCTGGAACTCCTCTGCTGCCAGATGTGCTGCCAGCCCTGGAAATGCCTCTCCTGGGGCTGTCCTGGGGACAGGCTCCAGCCTGCCAGGGCTCTGAAAGTCATACTCAGGTGTTAGCAGCACCAAGTGTGGCATGGCAAATGTGCTGCCACTGGGCTGGAACAGGAGCCTCCTGTGAGCTTGGTAAAGTCTTTGGATTCGTTTTCATCTCTGATTTTAGCTGTGGCTCAGAGTGCTACAGGCATGCAGGGTGCTCTGTCAGTGGTGGTGCTGATGCCTTGGATGGGCTGCCTAGAGCAGAGGCCAGACAAGGTTCAGAGAATAAAGTGGGGATTTATTAAAGCCCTTCAACAGCCACACCTTGGGCAGTCACAGCCTCCCAGAGGCTGCACCCAAGCTGGACAATGGGCACCAGTTTTTCAGACAATTATAAGTTTGGTCCATTTATGTATCAGGGGTTAATCCCTGAATTACAGCTTCACTAATGAAGTCATTTACCCCCAGTTTGCTGCCCCCAATTCACTTTTGTTTGTGCTTTTTGGGGCCTGAGGCTGTGGGGTGTCCTTGGATCCCAGGCCCAGAGGGATTGTGTTGTCTGACCAAAATGTGAGGACAGTAACTCAAACTCTGTGTGGAGTTTGGAGTGATGCACTGATGCAGTACTGGATCTGAAAAATATAAAAACTAAAATCCTAAGGCATCAGAGGCCCCTTTGTCAGCATCACAGATGAGGAAATTTGCCAGAGCACTCTAGATACTTCAAATTACCCCTAATTAAAACCAGGAAAGATTTACCCACCTTGATGGGATTGATGCTAAGATTGAAATCTGCAGGAATGCAGTGGAGAGAAGTGAGCATCAGCAGCAGCTCCAGCAGCTGCAGGGTCAGTGCAGAGTGTGGGAGCAGGGATTTCTGGAGATCAGTGCTTCTCTTCTGAGAGCAGGAAAGTGAACCCTGCAGAAAAGGCTGCTAGGAAAAGAGTCACACATGACTAAGCTGCTGGTGGGATCAGGCAGAGCAGGAGGATGGAACTGAACAATTCTGAACTGTAAGACAGAGCCATGGCATGAGGCAGATAACCCTGGGCACAAAGCAAAGCCAGTCCATAAATGACCATTGCTGAGTCTTAACTTCTTTCTGCCAGGATCAGGATTAAATGCATGAGATGGAATTTCTTGTTGGGACTCAGATGTCTGTTAGTTCTTATCTATGCTACAGTTTCACAAACCCTGAGTTCTGCAGCACTTGACTCTAATAAATTAAAATGGAGTCCTATGTCTCTCCCTCTACAAGGCCTTTTAAGGATAAACTGTCTAATTAAGAAATGACACTGAAATTATTTCTACTTTTAACCCAATAACCAACCACCTGTGCCCACAATGTGGATTTTTTTATCCAATTACACAAAACCACCCAAACACATGGAGAAGGTGAAGAAGAAGGATCACCCTTGGCCCTAAATCCTAGTGTTCCCTAAAACCAAGGACTACCCTTGGCCCTAAAACCCAGTGTTCCCTAAAACCTCCATCTTGCTTTATATATATTACTATATTCTAAACCCTTAAACTCTAAGTTTCCCACCCTGTGATATCACACACTTCTATTCAAACTCCACAGCCACAATCCCAGTTCTGCCATTCCATTTTGGAAGTTTTCTCCACAGCCTCAGGTCAATGCAGTGTTCTCCTGGGGGTCAGTGCCTGGCAGCACAGAAAGTCTGAAATTCTCAGTAACCAGGGTTCCAACAGCTTTTTGCCAAGATAAGGAATAGCAGCTCTAAATTTTGCTACCCCAGTGGAACATTTGGTACCAAACACCATCAGGGCAGCACTGTCAGGCAGCTGGAAGTGCCAGTGCAGAGGTTTTCCCTCCTGTGTGAAGAAATCTGCATTTAGCCATGAGTGATGGACAAGCACTGGCTGCTCATGGCATGGAGAGGCTGGGAGAGATTGGAGAGCCCCCTTGGGGAGCCAGGACAGGCAAGGACTGTCCCAGCACAAAGGATTATTCACCCCCAAACACCTCCACGCTGCACCCTGAGAGCCACCCCAGGCTGGCCCCAGCTCCATCAGTGCTCCCAGAGCTGGATTGGGCTCACCTTGTGCAGTAAGCAAAGAGAAAATTAGATAAAGATCACTCTGTGAGCCACATTTGCAGATGTAAACTTTAATTTTAGCTTACTATTGCTCAGGGACTTTGGGCAGAAGCAAATTAAATCAGTGGAGATGTTTAAATTAATCCTCAATTAACCCCCAGCCCGTTGATTTGTTACAAATCCTTCACTCCCCACAAAAGCCAGCTCAGTCCCCTCTGGTCACCCTGTGCTGGGGGCAGCTGCTGCTCCTGCACCACCATGGGGCACAGGCAAGGGCTGGGTTTCACAGCATTTCAGTGATTTTCCATCTTTTAAAGCTAAAAATCCTGTTTTAGAGGTGCTGCTTGTTACAAGCAGCTGGGGCTGGAGCAGGTCTTTTCCACTCCAGAGTTCCTCCAAGGGCAAGAAACAGCAAGCAAACCTGCTTTGCTGTGAAGGCTGTGCTGTCTGATGTGTCAGAGTGACCCCGGAGCTGGGACTGCCCTCTCCAGGGTCAACAGAACATTTATTTATGCTGCAGCAGCACTGCAGGGGGAAGGTTTTACACTAAATATTCTTCCCACTGATGCAGCCATCACATGAAATGTTGTATTTGGGCTCAGGAGAGTGGACAGCTGTGGACATGGGTGGGGCAGGGGAGATGCAGCAGCAGTTCAGGCAACAGCAGAGCCCTGGTGCCTGCAGGGAGCAGTGGGATCTCTGCAGTGAAGGGACCACAGTGGCTTGGAAAAGGGACAGGGTGGTGGCAGGGGCTGTCACCCTCCCTGTCACACGGGTGACAGCTCTAAAGGTCAGGAGCTGTCTTCCCTGTGCTCCCTGGTGTCACAGGCATCTTTTCATTAAAAATCCTTTTCTTAGGATTTTTCTTCCTGAGAGGCTGAGAGGCCTCAGGAACAAAATGTAAACAATGGTTATCTGCTGCTGTGGAATGCAACAGGTGCATCTGGGATTGGCCCATCTCAGATGTTTACAATTAAAGGCCAACCACAGCTCAGTTAGCTTGGACTCTCTGTTCGAGGCACAAACCTTTATTATTCATTCCTTTCTATTCTATTCTATAAATAATAAATCAAGCCTTCTGAAACATGGAGTCAACATTCTCATCTCTTCCTTCTCCTGAAAACCCCTGTGAACCCTGTCACACCCTGGTCCTGCAGAAACCCCCCAAACAAGGGAAAATAAAATGAAAATTGTTCAGTCTGGATGGAAATGATCCTTTCAGGAAGGGGGATTTTTACAAAGAGGGACAGTCAGAACGGGATGGTGCTGTGGGTGCACCTGGGCTCCTTTGGGAAGGCAGGAGGGAGGGGTGGGCAGGGGCAGAGCCTCCCTGCTGCCTGCCATGCCCTGTGCCATCCCTGGAATTCCTGACCCAGGCTGCTGCCCAGCATCCCCAGGGCAGCAAGGTGCAGAAACAGCAAAATCCCTCATGTGTGAGAGAGAGAGAAAAAAAAAAAAAAAAAAAAAACCAACCAAAAATAAGCTTCACATGCCAGCTTAATATTTAAAGAATTGAACAACAGACATTTGTGCTTTTAGTGGATTTAAATTACAGGCAGCACTGTGTAAGCCTTTAATGGTGCCTTCGGCTCCTGCCGTGGATATCTGCTGTAAGTGAGATTATCTGCACCACTTACAGGAGTAAAACTGTGCTGGGAGATCAGGGTGCTTGGTTTCAGCCAGGCATGAAAAATTGTATCCTTTCGCTTGACATTTGTGTTTGCATGCTCTGATTTCTGACCTGATTGTCACCACGGGAGATTTGCAGGGAGGCTTAAACTCTGGGAGATCAGTCCAGGCTCCCTCTCCCACTGTATTGCTTCAAGGTCACACAGATTCCTTAAATTTGAAGAGAATTTCCACCTCTAAGGCCAGCTCTGTTTTTCCTCCCATGCCCTGTTTGAGGCTGGCAGGGAATGGCCAGAGGGAAGGGATTGCTCTGAGCAGTTTAAAATGAACAGCACAGGAGCTGGGATGATCACAGCACACTGCCAACAATGAATCTGAATTCTGAAAACAGCCATTAGAAAATGGTTATCTAGGTTTATCTAGATAACCATTAGAGGGTTATCTAGGTCTCCAATCACATTGAGCTTTAGCATTAATGATGTAATTTCTGAGAAGTGTTTCTGCTTTGATTGAGGTTTCACAGCTCTCCTGAAGGCCTGTGCAGGGCCCAGGCAGAAGCCCAGAGAAGGCTGCAGCTTTCCTGGGGGTGCAGGGGCACCATGCAGGTGTGCCCGGGCACACAGCTGGGTCAGGGGGTCCATCTCAGCTTCCCTGGCTTCAGCACAGTGCCCCAGGGATGCCAGGGAGTGCCTGTAGGATTGGCAGGGGTAGCACAGTGGGGACAGATGGAGAGCAGAGATCTCTGAAGCCAGAGGTCGTGGAACTTGGGGTTCATTGCAAAGGGCCTGGGTGCAGGGCCCTGCTGGGATTTGGGGTTTATTGCAAAGGGCCTGGGTGCAGGGCCCTGCTGGGATTTGGGGTTTATTGCCAAGGGCCTGGGTGCAGGGCCCTGCTGGGATTTGGGGTTTATTGCCAAGGGCCTGGGTGCAGGGCCCTGCTGGGATTTGGGGTTCATTGCAAAGGGCCTGGGTGCAGGGCCCTGCTGGGAGCTGCAGCCACAGCTCAGAGCAGACCCCAGAGAGGGAGAGAGGGGTAGAGAGGATGAGAGGGTAAGAGAGTAAAAGGGGTAAGAGCATAGAAAAGTGAGAGCTAAGAGTAAGATCTAAGAGTAAGAGCTAAGAGAGCAAAGCTCCCATTACAATACCATAAATCTTCTGTGTTGAATATTCTGATTCTCACTAACCAATCTAGTACAAGATACAAATCCTATAGCATTTACATACAGCCTATAAGAATCACTACATTACCATACCGTGCTACATTTTAAACCCTAAAAACTCCTCTTTGGGCCCCTTCTGCCGAGCTGGCAGGGTCTGCTCTGACCCTTGGGCCTGTCTGCAAGCAGAGGGTATTGTTCCATCAAAAGGGGATTACCTTCAGCTGGCCACACCATTGTTTTCCAGTTGTTCAGTAACTGAGGCATCTCAAAGCTTGCTTTCATTTCAATCTCGCTTATAGTTTCCATATTCTCAAAATCTTTTGCCAGACAATCATATTTATAAGGCTTTCCTGCTTCATCTTCCCCAAAAGGTGCCTGTGCCCCCATGTCCAGTCCCATTCCCAAAAGGCAGAAATCTGCCAGCTGGGTTTGCTGCAGGGAGCAATCTGCAGAGAGCAGGGCTGCTTTAGGATGGCCTTGGCTCTGTTATCAGGGCATGGAGAGTGTGTTGGTGCTCCAGAGCTGAGTGTGCAGCTCCAGAGCAGCTCACAGCACCCGTGGCCCAGCAGAGGAGCTGTGATCCCCCAGCTCAGGTCACTGCAGGACAATGACAGAGTCCATCAAGGTTTGGAAATGACAGAAGTGAGGCAGAGCCTGGGAGGCTGAGCCAGCTGAGGAGGAGAACAGCAAATCTGCCCCTTGCTCTGCAGAGCCCTTAGAGGGCAGGGGCAGAGGCTGTGGGGTGACCTGTTCCAGGGCAAACCTGCCACAGACAGCTTTTATGAAAAATCCTTTTCTTAGGATTTTTCCTCCTGAGAAGCTGAAAAGCCTCAGGAACAAAATATAAACAATGGTTTTCTGCTGCTGTGGAATGCAACAGGTGCATCTGGGATTGCTCTCATGTGGTTGTTTCTAATTAATGGCCAATCACAGTCAGCTGGCTCAGACTCTCTGTCCCAGACACAAGCCTTTGTTATTCATTCCTTCTTTTTCTATTCTTAGCTAGCCTTCTGATGAAATCCTTTCTTTATTATTTTAGTATAGTTTTAATATAATATATATCATAAAATAATAAATCAAGCCTTCTGAAACATGGAGTCAGATCCTCATCTCTTCCCTCATCCTCAGACCCCTGTGAACACGGTCACACAAACCCTGTGGGACAGGCAGCTGGCAGTGCAGGGAGGCTGGATTCATCCTCACCCAAAGCCTCCTGGCTGCTTGGAGAAGCTTGGTAGTGTCTGTAACTTCTGCAAGCCCCCCCAGTGCACATGGACCCCCAAAGGCACCTCCTGATATCAAATCTCTTATGCTAACCAGGTCCAAAGTCCATCATCTGTCTTGTGAATGTCTTAATATCTGTTTGTGCAAAGCACCTGGTCAGGATCAGCATCCCAGATTCATCTGGGAGCAGCCAGCTCACTGCAAGCAGCACACAGGCACAATCCATGAATCCTGCAGCAGGCAACCATCCTGCTCCCAGCTCTTGGAACACCAAGTGCAACCTTAAAAATGCTTGCTGGAAACAGATAAATTATTTTGTGAGCTCAGGGGTTAGACAGTCACTAGTCAGAGTCATTGACAAGTCCTCTCACATGACTTGTCACAATGCAAATCCAATCCAACCCAGCCTTTGTGTCACTGTGTTACACTGTGCATTGGGATTTGTCACAGACATCTTTTATGAAAAATCTTTTTTAAAGATTTTTCCTCTTGAGAAGCTGAGAGGCTTCAAGAACAAAATGTAAACAATGGTTATCTGCTGCTGTGGAATGCAACAGGTAGATCTTTGATTAGCCCATGTTAGTTGTGTCTAATTATTGGCTAATCAAAGTGAGCTGGCTCAGACAGAGAGTCTGAGCCACAAGCCTTTGTTATCATTCTTTCTTTTTCTATTCTTAGCCAGCCTTCTGATGAAACCTTATCTTCTATTCTTTTAGTATAGTTTTAACATGGTCACCGGGATTTTCCCTTTAATTCACAGACAGCCTACTCTTCTATTGTCTCCTTGACAAATGAATCTGAGGGCCTGCCTTCAAATTATCCATCCAAGCACACCAGTGCAAGGCTCAATATTCTGCATTTCTGCACAGGCTCCTGCCCTGAGTCACATCAGGGTAAATCTGCCTGGAGCAGCAGTCACAGGCAGGGCAGGAAATGCCAACACCTTGGCGTGGTTCCCGCCAGCCCTCTGCCCCATTGGTTCCTCATGTGTTATGGAAAAGACAAAAAAGTGCAGCAAGGAGGCCTTTGATGTGTTCCATGTTCATTTCCTTGTGTCAATTAGCAAGTGCAGCAGTTTCCAATGCAGGAAACAGCTTGGTCCAGCACGGGCAGGAGAAACTGGGGGAGAGCAGCTCCGTGTTCAGCAATTCCCTTCCTGGCAGGAAGGGGAAAGGGTGATCACACTGTTCCTCCAGCATCCCTCAGCAAAGCCTGAAACAAACAGGGCAGGAGACCTTTCTCCTTTGTAATGCCTTTATTACAAGTGATCAGCTCTGGGGGCAGAACTGACAGGTCGTGCTCACACTGCTGCTGCTCCCAGGAGTAACTTGGAGAAGGAGGAAGAGGAGGAAGAGGAGTGCAGCAGTGTCCATTGGTCGGTGGGCAGAGCTGGGAGGTCCTGTCCTCATGAGAGCATCAGGAAATTCTCTCCCTTTTTAGGTTAACATTTGAGGTGCTCTATCTAGCCGACATCTTTGATTTAGGGTGAGAGGTAAAAAGGATCTTGGTGGATACTGGATTCTGTTCTTCATGTCTAGACATTACTTTGATTCATCAGTTTTGTGTTGGCTCTTTGTTTTAGGGGTTTTGGGCTAGGTTTGGTGAGGGGTCCCTCCCGTTGCATGCTGGTTCCGATGTCATTTCCATGCCAAATCAATGTCCCTTCCCCTTCACTGTCTGGGTGCCATCCTCCAGGAAGCACTGGACAAAAGGGGAATTCTTAACCATCAACGACAGGTAATTAATGAAAACAACAGGTGATTACAACAACAAACAGTTAGAACTCCACCCTGGCAGCAACTGGCTCAACCTGTGAACTCTGCAACCTTTAAAAAAAATGGGCAGCTTTTCTACTCATAACAGCCTGAATAGCCACTGAACTGGGCTGAACTGGGCCTCATGTGAGACAGGCACATTCCCAAAGCCAGGAATCATGACAGCTGCAACACCTCAGCCACCAGGGAAGGGAAAATCAGTCTTGAGCTGAGCCCAGAGAGCTGCAGAGGCCATGCAGATCACTGATGGAAGAGGGAAATCACCTCGGGTCAATCCACCCACGCTCAGGAAAACCAAGAATTGGCTTTCCTGGCTGCAGCTGAGTTCAGTCCCAGGGAAAATGAGGCGGGGATGTTTCTGTATTTCCCCTCTTGGACGGCAGCAGGAGCTCTGCCCATGCAGGATGCTCGTGGTTATCTCTGCTCAGAGCTGCAGGAAGGGCTCTTCCTTCTGTGGGCAGTGGAGGATCTGATCCCTTCCTGTGGCGCCTTGTGGGGCTACCTAAAACGGAGACCAGACAGAATTCAGGCAATTAAAAGCAGTTCTGTTTATGGAAGGGCCTTCAGGTACATTCAGGGCAGACAAAGCCCCCCAGGGGTTACACCCAAAATGGACCATGGCTCACAGGTTTGCACACTTTATAAGTTTGGGCCATTTGCATATTGGGGGTGCATCTTCCAATTCCAGCTTCAGGTAATGAAGCCATGTACCCCAAGTTTGCTCCCCCCAACTCACTTTTGCTTCCATCTCTCAGGCCTGAGGCAGTGAGGTGTCCTTGACTGCCAGGCCTGGAGAGGAATTGTTGTGTCTGCCCAAAATGGGAAAGCAGCAGCTCACACTGTGTGTGGAGTTTAGAGTTATACACTAAAGAATTGCAGCATTACAAATACATGGAATATATACAAATCCTAAAATCCCAAGGCATCAGGTGGATACAAAGCACAGGTACAAGGAGGGCCAGAGCCCAGTGCTGCTCTGGAACAACAGGAGACCCTTCCCTCCTTTGGGATACTGGGATTCCCTGGGGGATTTGCTCAGAGGGGCTCTGCCTGTCCAGAGAGCTGCAGGGGAGATAACCTCTGCTGGGTGTGCCACAGCATGACCTTCCAACAGCACCCACCCACCTATGAGCACACTGAGGGTTTTCCTGATTGAAAACAAGCCAGCTGTGGTATTTTTTTCCTCCTGTAGCACCAATATTTTCCCTCAGGTGCTTCCAAACCTTGAAAGTGTCCAAGCACAGGCAGTGAGGGAGGCAGAGCCTGCAGGGACAGCAGGAGCAGCCCTGCCCTGCAGGCTGAGCTCCACTGCCCTGGCTCTCCCTGGTGCTCTTCTGTGCGTCCCAGACAACAACAACTGGGAACAGCTCCACCCTCAGTGAGAGGAACGGACTCCACCAGTCATTACTAATTAAAGAATCAGTGCAAGGTGCAGGAGGAGGGGAACCAGACCAGTGAGAGCATCAGTGGTGCTGAGATGTTGTAGCAGCCATTCTCCCTGACAGATGGGCTGTGCAGATCCAGAACACCAGAGGACATCCCTGCAAAGGGAGCCCCCAGCCTGGAAGCTCCCTGGCTGCCTTACAGGGAGCTCAGGGTGCTTGGATTTGGACAGGAATCTGCTAAGGAAAGCAGGAGCCTCCCCTGTAATGGAGAATGTAAACCCTCCCCACCCCTCTGAAGTGCTATAAGTTTTAAATTAAGGGGCTCTCAGACAAAAACATGGGAGCAGGCAGTAACAGTTCTTTAATAGGGAAAGGAAAAAAATAAAAGGATAAAATAAACAATGCAGTACACCAGAACAACACTGACAGAGTCAGAACCCAACCTGACACCCTGTGGGTCAGGGTGCTGGTGCAGTCCCATTGGAATTGTGGCTCAGCCCTCCTGCAGTGTCAGGGGTGGTTCTGCTGGAGCAGGGATCCTGTAGAGAAGGATGGATTCTTCCTCTGAAGATCCAGTGGAAGGAGAGGCAGCTGTTGTTCCTCTGGGGAATCCCGTGGAGAAGCCATGCTGGTGTCTCAAAACCTCTGGATTATATCTGGGTAGCAATGCTTGGCTCCTCCCTCTGGGCTCACATCTCCCAATGGGATGCTGTAGTTCTTATCAGCCATGCAGGGACATTCAATAGCTGTTATCAGCAATGTCCCCTCCCAAGGGAGGTGTGACTGTGAGCACTCAAAGAGAGAGATAAGGCAAACTGCCCACTTGACAAAAGATAATTTGCCATACAGAAGGGAATGGAAAACATCTTGCCTTGCAATCTGCAACAAGCAAGAGGCTGCCCTGAAATGGAAAATGTAAACCCCCTCCCTCTGAATTGTTGTAATTTTGAAATTAAAGGGCTCTCAGGCAAAGATACGGGAGCAGGAATAACAGTTCTTTATGAGGGAAGAAAATAAAAATAAAATAAAAATGCAGTGATGCAAACCAACCCTGCCAGAGTGATCACAGTCCCTGCCCCCTGTATGTCAGGGCAGTGTCCCAGCCCCATGCCAGGGGGGGCTCAGCCCTCCTGCAGTGCCAGCTGTGGCTCTGCTGCAGCAGGGATCCTGCACAAGGGGGGAGTTTTCCTCTGCAGCTCCAGGGCTGCTGCAGATGGGCCTGGGCTCCCTCTGGCCATGCAGGGCAGCAGAAAGCTGCTCCTCTGGCAGTGCAGGGGGCAAAGGCTGCTGTGCTGTGCCAGGCTCAGATTGGATCCAGGCAGGAATGCTTGGCTCCTCCCCTGGGCGGAGCATCTCCCCATGGGATGCTGGGATTGGCTCAGCCCTGCAGGGACACTCAGTGGCCATGGACAGCAGAGATCTCCTGCAGGGAGGGTTGGCTGGGGGAGAGAGAAAGGAAAAACTGCCCAGGGACAGCAGAGAACTGCCCCAGCTCTGACAGGTGGTGATGGAATACACACCCCAGCCACATCTTGCATTTTCCAGCCTCAGACACAGGGACTGGGAAGAATGAGGCCACACCTGGAACCCAGCAGTGCTGCTTGGTGCCCACACTTGGTGCTCCAGACTTTGAAAACAACAGCCAGGATGAATTATTCTAATATTCTGGCATTTGAAATTAAACATTAACCCCTTTTAGTGACTACAAGACCTCTCCTTACAACCCTCCATGTCTATAACAGCAACTGAGAGACTGAATTGAAATTTAAATTTTGATCTTATATCATGAGGTGCACACTTGAGAGGACAGAGGTGGGTGTGAGAGGATGCTGTGAGCACTTCGAAGGGTACCTGAGCCAGAGAGCTCCTCCCTTGCAGCCCACAGGGCACTCAATGACTCCTCCAGCACTTCCCAAGCCCTCTCAAAAATGAGAAAAATTACTGCTGCAGAGGTGAAAGGCATCAGCCCAGCAGATGGAAATTGATTTCTTCTCTCTCTCCTCACGTCCCCAGCAGCTTTGGCAGAGCTCTGAAACAGCAGAGAGCCATCAGGAGTGGCTGGTCCCTGCATGGGCTCTGTGATCCCCTGCCAGCCTGAGACCACCTGCCTTTCTCAGAGCCAGCTTTAAGAGCTTTTGGCCAAATTTCCACAGCACCAATCTCATTAACTCACTTACCACGGGAGATTTTCCACAGCCTTCATTTCCAGGAAAAGAAAAGATGATTTTCAGAGGCAAATCCTCCCCCAGCTCTTGGTGCTGGGCAGCACCAGGAGCACAGCCCAGGGTCAGAGGTTTTGTTTGGAGCCACCAGACTGGGGGTGCCCTCTTTGTATGAGCAGGCAAACTTGGGGTGTTCTGGTGCACTAAGGCACATGAACAGAGCCTGTATTTAGGTTTGAAGCTGAGGCAGAAGCATCAGTGGCATTTGGAGCATGTTTTGTACACCAGGAATGGTCACATTTGTCATCTGGTTCCCCTTCACAGCACAGCCAAGTGAGGTGGAGTTCTCCACAGCTTTCCAAAAGCAGGGAAATGCTCAGGGCAACCCAAACTGTGCCTCAGTAACTGAGGGAGACAAAGATAAAACAGCACAGGAAAAAGGCAGGGGGAAAGAAACGTGTGACTGGAAAAAGCAGTAATTTATGTGGACTTGTCAAGCCTGGGTGATACAAATGTCCTGATGTGGCTGAGGATTCCTCTGCCTTTCCACAGCCCTCAGAAGAGAGGGGGGCACCTCTCAGCTGTGCAGGTCACACATGCAAGAGCCTAAATGAGGGATGTGGGACTCCAGGGGCACTTCAAAATGCAGTTTATTAGATCCAAGATGTTACAGCAGCCCAGGGTTGTGGGTGACAGAGCCTGTGCCTACAGCTGCCAGCTCCAGCTGCAGGCAGGCCTGGAGTCCTGCATCCCTAAATCAGGCTCTTACTGATGGTGCCCCACGTTGGGTGCCACTGTAAGAGCTGAAATGAGGGATGTGGGACTCCAAGGGCTCTCCAAAATGCAGTTTATTGTATCCAAAATGCAGTTTATTGTATCCAAAATGCAGTTTATTCCATCCAAGAGATTACAGCACTCACAGCTCTGTGGGTGACAGAGCTGTGCCCACAGCTGTCAGCTCCAGCTGCAGGCAGCCCTGGAGACCCTTTGGTTTTGGTTACAAATGCATTATATACTTTTCTTTTGGTTATAATGCATTAGATTATAACTTTTCTTTGCAGAGCATCTTAACACAGTAGAACCAATCTATACCTTAACTATTATCTATAGCCTGTCATAACTACTATAATTACCATATTCATGCTACTGTTCTCCAATCACTAAAAGTTAGTACATTACACTTTAAGCTAGAAGTTGCTTTTTCAGTTTTCTTGCAGTGGAAAATTCTGAGACCTTTTTTCTACTTGCAACATCAGCAGGCTTGTTTGTTTGCCTGTGCCATCTTCCTGCTTGGTAAAAACATCGTCTTGTTTAGGGTGGGTTTATCCTTTGTTCTAAGCCATAAAACCCCTTCTAACTAACACACCCTTTGCCTCCTTGGTTATCCAGTAAGACTCAGCAATTCTTTTCTTCCATATCAAAACTTGCTTCCATCTCTATTCCTTCATCAGACTCCACATTTAAAAGTCTTTCTGCCAAGCACACCTATCTGTGAGACTTTCTTGCCAAACTTTCATCCTTCCAAACACACAGACACCTGCTGCAATCTCTGCTTGGCCACAGGGCAGGGTGACCAGACACCTCCAGCAGGGAGAGCAGAGCAAAAGGGGAAGCAAAGCAAAAGGGAAAGGAGAGCAAGAGGGAGAGCAGAGCAAGAGGGAGAGCAGAGCAAAATGGAAAGGAGAGCAAAATGGAAAGGAGAGCAAAAGGGATAGGAGAGTGACTTCCTGAGTGCAGCCAAACTCCAGGCTCAGCTCCCCCAGCCCAACACCTCTTCTGCAAAAGAAGGATGGAACTCTGGTTGAAAATATTCAGCAGCTGGAGGCAAAAGGAATTTCTTACAGATGTTTTATTCCTTCCTGTGCATAAGGTGTTCCATTATCCATTAAAATCCCTTTAGTGCCAGGTGAGGAGCCCAGAGTCAGGAATGCTGTGGTTGTGGTTGGAAGGAAGGCTCTGCACAGCCCACAGACAGCCTTGCTTCTCTTTCTGAGCAAGGATTTCAGCCCTGACAGTAATTGTGGGGGGTTGCCCTTGGCACTAACAGCCACTGCTTTCAATCAGTTTCCATATCCATCTTCTGCCAGCTCAGCTTTGCTGGGGGAGCAGCTGGGGCTGGCAGAGCCCCCCAGCTCCAGCCAGGGCAGGGCAGGGCAGGGCAGGGAGCTCCTCTGCCCCTGCAGGAAAAGCTGCTGCATCTTCTGTGACTCTCAGAGGAATGATAAACCCTTTCCATTCCACTTCTTTCACTTCACATTCCCCTATTTCCCCCAAAATATTTAAATATATTATAAATTATATGTTTTGTAATACATAAAATTATAGAAATTATAAAATATATATTATTTATAAAATTTATTTATTTATTTATTTATTTATTTATTTATTTATTTATTTATTTATTTATTTATATTTATTTATATATATATATATATATATATTTATTTATTTATATGCAGAAATATTTATATATAAAGATAAATCAGAGGGGCTTCTAACTGTCCCCTTTCCTACAGGAAAGGCCTGGGCCTTTCCAGCCAGGAGGGACAAGGCTTGGCTGGTGTTACACGAAGGACACCCCAAAAGGTTTCTCTTTCACTCAGACACAGGAATTTGGGTTTTGCCATCAGTGACGAAGCTTAGCCCGATGATATTTCAGTTTACCAGACCCAGTGCAGGAGTGCAGCACTCTGGGGATCTGGGAGCAGAAGCTCCCAGTGACAAACCAGCAGTGCAGCTGCTTTTGGCCTCGTGTCACTTTGGGTCCCCAGCTCTGCTGTGGCCCATCTGTGCTGTGCTGCAGGCTGCTCTGCTGGCTCAGGGCTGTTCCATCTCTGTTTTGGGGTACAGCCCCAGGTCTGTCAGTGACGCTGGCTGGGGTCTGTGTACAAATCACCAACAGGACAGGACTGCTGGGAACGTGCCTTGAGCTGTTTGATTTTCCAGCATCAGCCTCATTCCATGGTTATGGCAATGGGAAGATGCCAGCAGCTCACATCCCAGGCTGCAGAACAAGAACTCAATGTTACAACTTACTTTATAAGCTTCTTGACCAATCACACAAAGCAAAAGCACATTGACAGTAGTTCCATCCAACCACTGTAAGCACAGGTACCTTTGGTTAAACAATGCTTGCTTATTTCAAATACAATACCTGCTTGTAAGCCTTGAAACACAATGCTCAGAGCTCCATTATTAAGCTTAAAACTTCCTAATATCTTGCTAGATAAACTTTCTGTATCTTAGAGAGTTATTCAGACATGCGTTAATCCACACACCATTGTTCTATTTGTCCTTGCTTTTCTACAGTTTAAATAATTTTTCTGCTGACCAATCTCATGGTTGCTGCTGACCTCCAATCACAGTTCTGCTGTCTCTGCTGCCTTTTGCAGCTTTCCCAAAACCCTCTGATTTTCTGGATTCCCACATGTCAGGAGCAGAGCTCCCCTCTCACACACAGCATTAAAAGAGAGAGGGAGCAGAGCTGGCACCTGTTCCACTCTCATCCTCACGGCAAGGCAATGAGTGGATGGGGCTGTGAGAAAGGCAGTGCTCCACTGTGAGTGCAGATAAGGAGTTTCTAGCTTTTTTATCGCTGTACTTAGAGGTTTTAATATAATTCAAAGGTTTGAATGTTAGCAGGGATAGAAGAAAAGCTTCCTTAGAAATATAACAAAATAAAATAAAATAAAATGAAATAAAATAAAATAAAATAAAATAAAATAAAATAAAATAAAATAAAATATTTTTATATAAAATAAAATAAAATAAAATAAAATAAAATAAAATAAAATAAAATAAAATAAAATAAAACAAACAAACAAAAAAAACCAAAACCAAAACAAACCAAAAAAACCCCACCAAAACAAAAAAACCCTCGTTCTTGCAACATTTCTTCATGGGAGTGCCAGCCATTTATTTCTTCTCCAAGCAAAACTTTTTTTCATTTTTAATTAGTTAAAATAAGTATTTTAACTAATTAAAGTCTTAGTTTAATTAGTTAAAATGCTAATTAGTATTTTAATAATTAATATTAGCACGGATAACGAAATATTGTTAAACCAGCGCTGTTAAACCAGAACTTCAAGGAAATTCTCAATAATCATTGAATGGGTTGCGTTGGATTTGAAGGGACTTCAAGGAAATTCTCAATAATCATTGAATGGGTTGTGTTGGGTTTGAAGGGACCTTAAAGATCCTCTAATCCCAGCCCCAAATAGCGGAGGCAGCCAATTCAGCTCCCTACATTTATCAATTATTAGAAGCCCCTGATGGGCAGGGGCACCAGGAGCTCTCACATCCTCCTCAGAAGGAACCAGGCTGACCTGCAATGCCCAGGCTGTGGGGTTTAATCCCATCTCCACTGGGTTACAGCCTGGTTCCTCAGTCCATGCTCAAACAGCCCCAGCCAGGAGCTCTCTGTGTCTGGTTTCAGAGCTCTTGGGCTCCCTTTGAGCAGGCAGTGATGCCTGAGATGCTCAGGGCTGCCTGTGCTGCCCCTTCTGTCCCTGCTTTGCCCACAGGGCTCAGCTGGCACCTGTAGCAATGTGCCTCATGTTCATGGAGTGAAAAAATTATCCTTTGTCTCCGAAAAAGGAAAAAAGCCCAGAAGTTTCTCTCCTCAATTAGGTAAAAAGACATCTCTTAGGACCCTGGGGACTTCACCTCAAACTTAAGGATAGCCAATCGGACAGGAGCCAAAAAGTCCCACCTGAGCAATTTACTAGAAAAAGAAGATAACAAAATGAAATAATCACTTTTGTGAGGTGTTTTACCAGGAGCAGGAGGGGCTCTTGCACCTGGATTGGTTTTTTCTCTGTAAAGAGTTTGTTATTTTGTCTTTTAATAAAACTTTTATTGTTTCCAACACTACCACAGAAGCCATCCTGCTGATTTTATGCCATCTGAGGTGGCTGAGATGCCTCAGGTGTGCTATAGATCTGTTGCAGACATCTTTTCATTAAAAATCCTTTCCTTAGGATTTTTCCTTCTGAGAAGCTGAAAGGCCTCAGGAACAAAATGTAAACAATGGTTATCTGCTGCTGTGGAATGCAACAGGTGCATCTGGGATTGGTCTCATGTGGATGTTTGGAATTAATGGCCAATCACAGTCAGCTGGCTCTCTCTCTGTCCGAGCCACAAACCTTTGTTTATTCATTCTTTTCTGTTCTTAGCCAGCCTTCTGATGAGAACTTTTTATTCTATTCTTTTAGTATAGTTTTAATGTAATATATATCATAAAATAATAAATCAAGCCTTCTGAAACATGGAGTCACATCCTCGTCTCTTCCCTCATCCACAGTCACATAGATCTCCAAGAGCTTATCAGACCCGGCTCAAGGAGACCCCAATATCAGGCACCTTCAGGCCAGCACACGCACACTTTGGTTGAGGTTTTTTTCCCCTTTATCTCCTTATTCTGACATTTCTCATCCTCTCAGTCCCACGAGTGCTGCAGTCAATTCTCCAGGCTCTATAGAGTGTGGTGGTCTCACAGAAAGGCAGAGAGAGCACAGTCAGGCCCTCAGCTGAGGTTCTCAGGCAACCCTGTGGATCCAGGAGTTCCTCACAGGGGATTTTGTGCCTGAGCCCCCCAGGTGCCTCAGCTGTGCTCTCCAGGCCTGGATGTGGCTGAGCAATTTCCACCCCCAGTGCTGAAACCACGGATTTTGCTTTCCTGGTGAAGTGCTGACTGTGTTCTTCCTGCACAGAGTCAGCAGCCCCAGCCAGGGATGTGCTGTGTCCACAGTGACCTCTGTTTAAACCTGTCCTCATTGTTTGCTGCATTATTCCCTCACCCACAGCTCCTGTCTGTGCCACCCCACACAAACACCATTGGTGAGCATTTCTGCTCCTGCACTGGGAGGATGACTGTGTACAATCCCAATTATGGTCAGTGAGATTTTTTAAAGGGCAAATTAATCACTTCTGCAGGCTGAATCACCACCTTGAGGTGCTTCTCTGCGGGAGAAAACACAAACAAACTCAGCCAGTAAAAAACCAACAGCCGTGGGAAGCAAAAGGAAAAAAACTGTAAGAGCAAGATGGGGCCAGGGCTTGCAGCTCCCCAGTCCTGCTAACATGGATTTCTCCCTTTCGATCCCAAAATCTTTCCCTTCTCTTTGCTAAAATAAGCAAAGTGGAATGCAGAATTTCTCCTGGGCTCCTCAACACCATCCCTGAAGCAGCAGAGTTCATCCTGCCCTGGCAGGAACTGGGGAACCTGGGAAGAAACCCAAGATCAGGAATCATCCCAAGTCCTGCCTGACCTGGCAGAGCTCCCAGGAATGCCTTGAAAAGGCTGGCCTGGAACAGAGGATGGATGGGGCTAAAGAATAAAGTAGGGATTTATTAAAAGGATCTCCTCAATGGATCCACCTTGGGCAGCTCACACTGGGACACACATTCAACACTGAAGCTGTGATACAGAGGCAAAATGAATTTTAGGAAACTGAAAAGATAATTTTAGAAGAAAGAGAGACTCAATTTCCACTGAAGAAAATACGAAGGCAGTTAAAGCACATTTTTCACAGCTGTTTTCTCTACCAAACCCTACAGAAACAGTGAGATTTTAAAAACACATTTCTTGCAGAGCAGATTGAAGTTGAGATTTTTGGTCAAGCCAGAAGCAGAGGACAATGCACAGCCAGGGTTCCCCTGTGCTGAACTCCTGCTGCTGCTGAGCCAGGAGCAGCCTGGGCTGAATTCCACCCTCCATGGGCCAGACCTGTGCTCTTGGCTCTCCTGGAAGTTATTGGGACTGTGGGAAATGGAAAGGCAGAAACTTCCACACACAGAGGAGGGTTTGGTCTGCAGCCTTGGGAGAAGCCTGGATTGATGTAAAAATACAATACACAGACATTAAGAAGAAAAATCATAAACTTATGTTTCTATTGTAAGGAAGAATATGCCTTAAGTAAGTAAAAAATTGGACTGATAAAATGTGAAGGGTTCATAATGTAAGGATGGGGTTGTATGGAATAAGCTGAGAGTTCAGAGGTTATGATAGAAGCATTTGTGTGCATGTGACACCATGGGGTAAAAGTATCCACAGTACAGTAGAAGTGAGTAAAGGTAAAAGGTTAGAAAAGCAAAATTAATCCTGTGGCAACTGTCCATTGGATCACAAGGTTTATATTGCCTTGTGACTGCTTTGAGCTATGGCTGGCTGCTTGCTCCTCTAAAATCTCACAGCCTCTGAGATTGATGGTTATCTGAGCAGTAAATCATAGCCCCAAAATAGTCCCACCCCTTTAATTAATGCAGTGATAATAATTACGACAAAATTAAGCTAAAAGCCCACAGCACCATTCACCAGCATCACTTTAGCAGAGCTCTTTGCTTTGCCCACCTCCAGAGGGTGATCTGGTGCCAGGCACAGCCCACAGCCACAGGGTGAAGCCAAGTCTCCATCTGCTTACAGGGGGCAGCAACATTTCAAAGTTGATGGGTTTGATTTGGTTTTGAAGAAATTTTCTGCATGTGTGCCAAATATTAATATCTCAGGTTTCCTTGGCTGACCAGGGGAGCCTTGTAGCCAAAAGCAAAGAATGCTTCAAGGAGAGTTACAGAAGTGACAGGATATTCAAAATTTCTCATGGAAACCCAGGGCACTGGGAATATTTCTCTGCATGCTCTGGTGTGCCCTGACCCCCAGGGCAGCACTGACTCTGACCCTCATCATCCATGGAGAAAGTTTCCCACACTTCAAGACAGACTGGAACCCACAAAAGTGTGCAATAGATTACAGAGAGCAGTGCAGGTGTGTCACTGGGTGAGAAATTGAGGGTTTGGGGTTTTTAGTGTGTTGTGGATGGCAGCAAGATGGAGGGCACAGGGTGCTGTCCTGGGTTTCTTCTTCAGCTTCTTCTTCCTCCTTCTCCATGGGTTTGGGTGGCATTTTGTAATTGGGCAGGAAAGTCTGCACTGTGGGCTCTGTGGGATCAGTTATTGGGTTAAAAGGGAAAATAATCCAGGTGTCAGCTCTTAACTGGATAGTTTAGTCTTAGGAGACCTTGTACCAAGAGATTGTTGGGCATTTTGTGCCTTCTAATGCAAAGCTGCTGAACTCACAGCAGTGAGGCTGTTTTACTGATAAGAGATAATAAACACCTGAGTGCCAACATGAAACTGCTGTCCAGCTAGAACACACCAGTAAAACATTTGTCCTCTCTGGCCTTATTTGAAGGAAGAGGTGGTTGGGTTTCTTTTTCTAGAATTGATGGAAATCAATAGAACCAAAGAGAGCTTTTGGCTTTCCTTGAGGTGCTCCACAGGCAAGGCCTCACCCACCTCCTCCTCAGGTGTTCCTGGCATGGGGGGGACAGGAGGGCTCAGGGGGGCTCAGAGGAGCTGGGATTGATGTGGGGATGCAGAGCTGGGATTGGTGTGGGGATGCAGAGCTGGGATTTGTGTGGGGATGGAGAACTGGGATTGGTGTGGGGATGGAGAGGTGGGATTGCAGAGCTGGGATTGGTGTGGGGATGGAGAACTGGGATTTGTGTGGGGATGCAGAGCTGGAATTTGTGTGGGGATGCAGAGCTGGGATTTGTGTGGGGATGCAGAGCTGGGATTGGTGTGGGGATGGAGAACTAGGATTTGTGTGGGGACGCAGAGATGAGATTGGTGTGGGGATGCAGAGCTGGGATTGGTGTGGGGATGCAGGGCTGGGATTTGTGGTGGATGCAGGGCTGGGATTGGTGTGGGGATGCAGAGCTGGGGTTTGTGTGGGGATGGAGAACTAGGATTTGTGTGGGGACGCAGAGATGAGATTGATGTGGGGGATGGAGAGCTGGGATTTGTGTCGGATGGAGAGCTGGGATTTGTGTGGGGATGGAGAGCTGGGATTTGTGTGGGGATGCAGAACTGGGATTGGTGTGGGGATGGAGAGCTGGGATTGCAGAGCTGGGATTGCAGAGCTGGGATTTGTGGTGGATGCAGGGCTGGGATTGGTGTGGAGATGGAGAACTGGGATTTGTGTGGGGATGCAGGGCTGGAATTTGTGTGGGGATGCAGAGATGGGATTGGTGTGGGGATGGAGAGCTGGGATTGCAGAGCTGGGATTGCAGAGCTGGGATTGGTGTGGGGATGCAGGGCTGGGGTTTGTGCGGGGATGCAAAGCTGGGGTTTGTGTGGGGATGGAGAACTAGGATTTGTGTGGGGACGCAGAGATGAGATTGGTGTGGGGATGGAGAGCTGGGAATGGTGTGGGGATGCAGAGCTGGGATTTGTGGCAGATGCAGGGCTGGGATTGGTGTGGGGATGGAGAACTGGGATTTGTGTGGGGATGCAGGGCTGGAATTTGTGTGGGGATGCAGAGATGGGATTGGTGTGGGGATGCAGAGCCCTGGCAGCTGGTGCTGATGCCTTCCAGTGCCTCTCCTCAGGACCCTCACAAACCAAACCAAGCACACAATATGGAAATTCAGCCCCTCTCTGGTCTCCAGCCCTGCTCCCACACCAGTCCAGCTGTCTGGACTTCATCACACAGCCTGGGTGAAGTTTTATACCAAGGCATGGCAGACTTTCAAGAAATCCACAAGAAATGTGGAGTGCAAAATTCTTATCAGCTCCACGAGATACAATGGAAGAAAATAAATGTGAGATTTGTCTGAGATGGCTGTGAATAAATCTGAGCTACTGATGCCTGTGGGTGGCTCTGAGTGAAATACTCACTTCTTGCTAATGGAAATATTTTGATTAACAACTTTATTTGCCTAGCAGCAAATGCCACTTTTTTTCCTTTTAAATTACAGACAAGTGTCATAAAAGATTTCATTTGCACATTAACAAGATATTTATAAAGTACTTGATATTTGAGTTCCCTCAGCAGGCAATTACAGATATGTTCTACTTTTTGAACAGTTTTGGTTAGGCTTTTTAATTAGTCTCAAGGTGCCTTCCAACACTCAAATACATCCTGAGGGACTCCCCATAAAACTGCTTGTAATAATGAGTTCCTTGTGCTTACTGCAGCACTTCTGAGTGCAGGCAGGACACAGCAGCCACTGAAAAGTCTGGTTTTCCAAGCACACAGACAACAGCAAAGCAGGCCAGCACAGTTTCTTGCAGTGGGATTTACTCTCAGGTTTGTGAGCCCCGAGCCCAGAGGAGGAGCCTGCTGTAAATCACTTTAATTCAGGTGCTGCCTTTTGCCATGGATCCAGGGAAGGGATTCCCTCAGCCCCAGAGCTGTGGGTACAGGCACATCCATCCTGCTGGGGATCTCCTGCAGGACTGGGCACGGGCTCTGGGGCTCTGGGAGCTGCTGCCTCTGCTCACACCAGGCTCATTCCCCTCCTTCCCTCCTGCCCAGGGCACTCCTGCTAAAATCTGGGGTTTGCAGGGAGCTGGAGGGGGCTGTTGCAGATGCAGAGCACTTGTGCTGGTCCTGCTGATGCCTTGGGATTTCAGCTTGTATATTTTTCATGTATTTGTAATCCTGCAGTTCTTTAGTGTATAACTCTTTATGCTCTTCCCAGGGAGGTGGTGGAATCACCATCTCTGGATGTGTTTTAAAAAAGGCTGGACATGGCACTTGGTGCTATAGTCTGGTTGAGGTGTTAGGGCAGAGATTGAACTGGATGATCTTAGAGGTCTCTTCCAACCTCATTATTCTGTGATTCTGTTAATCTGTGATTCTGTGATTCTAAACTCCACACACAGTGTGAGCTGCTGCTTTCCCATTTTGGGCAGACACAACAATTCCTCTCCAATCAAGGACACCTCACTGCCTCAGGCCCCAGAGATGGAAACAAAAGTGAGTTGGGGGTAGCAAACTTGGGGTACATGGCTTCATTACCTGAAGCTGGAATTGGAAGATAAACCCCCAATTGGAAGATAAACCCCCAATATGCAAATGGCCCAAATTTATAAAAGTGTGCAAACCTGTGAGCCATGGTCCATTTTGAGTGTAGCCCCTGGGGGGCTTTGTCTGCCCTAAATGTACCTGAAGGCCCTTCCATAAATATAACTGCTTTTATTCCCTTAATTCTGTCTGGCCTCTGGTTTTCAGATAGCCCCAAAAGGCATCACAGCCCAGCTGTCAGGGACACACCCCAGCCCTGCCCTTAGTGCAGCCACCCCAGGAGCTCCCAGGTGTGGGAAATAGTAAAGGTAAGAAGATTTTCAGAAAAAAAAAAAAAAAAAAAAAAAAAAAAAAGGAAAGAAAACCTTAGAAACAGCAGAGGAACTTTGAGGAACTTAGAATCAGCTGTAGCTGCAAAGTCTGGAGGTAGAAAAAGTTGCAATGGTACAGCAAGCAAGGATATAAAACAGTAGCTTGTGTCTTAGGCTTTGCTAAGATATACCTTAAGACTGCAGGAAAATGTGCTTAGCAAGATGGTAGAAGGTTTTAAGCTTAATAATGTTGTATTGTGTATTGTTAATAGAAAGAAGACAAGCAAACATTGTGTGAAGCTACATGTGCTTTTAGTAATTAGCTAGAAGAGCTGTCTGTAAGCTTTAGCAACGTGCCATTGGCCAGAAAGCTTTTCAGATGCTCTGTATCAAAGCCACCTTTGGCTGCTGCTGGCTGTACCCGAGCTTTGCCATCCTCCCCCTGCCTCAGCCATGTCCCGAGGCTGATGCTGCAGTAGAGCTCGAGGCAGGCTCCCCAGCAGTGCTGCCCAGTTTGTGCAGTACCCAATGGGCGCAGCAGCACCCTCCCTGTGGCTGTGCTCTGTCCCCAGGTGAGCAGCCTGCCCCGGGGGCCGGGCCGGGGCCGCGAGCAGCGCCTCCTGCTCATGGTGATGGTGATGGTGCTGTGCTTCCTCCTCTGCTGGCTGCCCTACGCGGCTGTGGCACTGCTGGCCACCTTCGGGCAGCCTGGCCTCGTCAGCCCTGCAGCCAGCATCGTCCCAGCCATCCTTGCCAAGAGCAGCACTGTCTACAACCCCATCATCTACGTGTTTCTGAACAAACAGGTCAGTGAAACGCTTCCCTTCCCTTCCCTTCCCTTCCCTTCCCTTCCCTTCCCTTCCCTTCCCTTCCCTTCCCTTCCCTTCCCTTCCCTTCCCTTCCCTTCCCTTCCCTTCCCTTCCCTTCCCTCCAGATTCCATCTGTGCAAGGAGGGACAAAATAGCGAGGGGAGATTGGCACTGTCATATTTTATAAAAAAATCCCTTTGCCAGGGTTTTTCTCCTGAGAAGCTGAAAATCCTCAGAAAAGAAAAGTAAACAATAATTATCTGGTTGCTTGGGATGTGGTATGGAAGTTGCTCACCAACAGGTGCATCTTTGATTGGTTCCATGTGAATTGCTTTTAATTAATTACCAATCACAGTCCAGCTGTGTCAGACTGGTCAGTCAGGGGTTTTTGTTATTCATTCCTTTCTAGCCTTCTGATGTCTCCTTTCTCTTTGTTTAGTATAGTTTTAGTATATAGTTTTTACATAGTTTTAGTATATTTAAATATAATATAATATAATATAATATAATATAATATAATATAATATAATATAATATAATATAATATAATATAATATAATATAATAATGTAAAGTAATATAATATATCAGCCTTCTAAGAACTTGGAGTCAATTCTCATCTCTCACTTCATCCTGGGACCCACAACAACACAACAACTAATAGCCACAGGAGATAAAGAGAGCATCAGTGACATCACCCAGATCCATGAGAGGGAAGCTCTGAAAAACAGCTCCAAGGAGCAAATCTATTCAACAAATCTGCATTTTTTGGCAGTTGGACAAGCAGCTCCCCACATGTGCAAATAGCAAATGATTTTTTGGTCCTTCCTTTCCATTGCCCAATTCACCAAAAAGAGAAGAAATCCATGTTCTGGCAAGAGTGGAAGCACCACCAGGCATTGTCTGAGGTGTCTCAGATGTGTGAAGTGTTGTGAGGATGTGAGCCCTTGCTGCCCCACACCCAGCCCAGCACATTGCCCGCAGCAACTCCTCCTCCTCACAACCCCAGCTCTCTGATTTACTCCTGATTTACTCTTTTATCCCCCCTGAAATCCTTCAGCCACTCTTTGTCCTGCTCTCCCCTCCAGGAGCTGGTGAGGATCTGCAGTGCCAGAGGAGCTGGGCTGGCCCCCGGCACAGGGACTGACAATAAAAGTGAGGATGAGCAGAGATCTACAGAGAAAACCAGAGAGCATCAGAGCTCCTCCAATCCCTCAGGCAGCTCCAGCTCCACCAGCCCATCGCACTGATCTCTGCATTGCTGGGATTACAGCAGGTGGATCATTTGTTTCCCTGGGTCCAGCAAATTGTCCACTTGAAATGGTTTTTGGAAGCTGTTAGGAAGCACAGACAGTAAATTGCTCACTCTCTCTCGGAAACAAATGATGATGGTAAAAGGTTGATTTAAGTCTGGCTTGAATTAGCTGTGGGTGTTTTTCCTGGGACATGAGAAATTGCCAGGGAGTGAAAGTTTCCATGACAGCATCCATCATCTCCTCAGCATCCATCAGCTCCACTCAGTGCCACAAACAGCCCGGGGGTGCAGAATTCCCTGACACCTTCCCTGGGATAGGAGCCCTTCTTTCCCTTCTCCTCCACAATTTAGCTCTTGAATAAGGTCTCTGATGAAACCCCTGCAGTGTTGGGCAGCTGCTGCCATCCCCTGCCAGGGAAAGCCCAGCACATAAAGGGTAATTCTGCCTCACTGCCAACACCCCCAGCCCTGCTCACCCCCAGAGAGGCAGCTCAGAGCCCCCAGGCTGATCTGAACTTGTTCACGTGCAAAGAGCTCTCCAAAACAACACAGACTGCGCACAGGAGTCTTCTACAGACAATTCTAAATTAAACTTTTTACTGAATAGCTTGCTGACACAAACAGCAGCTAGACACAAATTAAACTGGGTTTGTCCATGCCAGACTCCTGAAGTTCACCATGAACTTTTACTCCAGGTGCTCCACACACGCTTCATTTTGTTTGTGGAGGGGGTTTTGAGGTTGGGTTTTTTAAATTTTTCTTCAGTTCCACTTGGTTTGCATTGCTCAGTTGGTATTTCAGCAGCAATCAGTGCTCAGGGTTCCATACTCAGTGCAGAATGAGAAGTCAACAGTTTGGGTTTCCCTGCACTCAGGAGAGAACCTCAGGCCAGAAGATGCTGCAGCCACCCAGGAGTGCCAGGCATGGGAGAGCAGGAGCTGTTGTTGTGGTGTTAATGAATTGTTGTGGTGTTTCAGGTGTTAATGAATTGTTGTGGTGTTTCAGGTCACCCAGAAAACCACTTTCAACACCAACAGCATTCCTGAGGCTGTGGGAACCTGGAGGAGATGCCTTGAGAGCTCCTACAGTGACACTGCCCTCTAATTCTGGGCTATTCCTCAAACAATTCTGTGTCCAGGCTTCCCCCATGCTCTGGTCAATGCTCAGAAATCTCTAATGAGGCTGGATAAAATCTGAGAACAGGCCAGATAAAATAACATTCACGTTCAGGAAATGCATCCAGGCAAGGACCAGGTGAAGGTTAAGCAGATTGAGGAGACTCTCCAGTGAAACAGGAATTCGCTGGGGATTAAACAGCTGCAGAAAGGTACCTGGGAAGAACCATGTGAGCTTGACTATGAGGGCAAAGAAAAAATATAAAATAGACAGTACTGCCCATGAGTTTTGAAGCTGCTTAATATTTCAATGCTGATGAAAAAATTCTGATTATTAAAAAGTAAGTTTTTAGTCCTGACAAAATGCAGTTTCTCATTGAAAAAAAAAAAGGAACCTCAGCTGATACAAAAATTGTGTAAAACTTTAAAAAAGCCACTTTGCCCAGCAAGCAAGGCTGCTGATGAAAAACCAGCATGATTTTCCACTTGGCTGTTGATAACAAGAGTTGTCAGAGCTCGTTGCCAGCAGCTGCATTGTACAAAGAATTACCAGTAATGTTGTTTTGGACTCTTGAGTGTAGAGATCAGTTACCAGCCCTTGACCCTGCAGCCTTGGGGAGGCCATGCACACAATCCACACCACCTGAAATCCCCATTTTTTCAGCTACAGGCAGTTTCCTTGTCCTCATGCTTTGCACATTCCCTCTGCTCTCAGATCCACAGAATGTTCTGCTGTGCAACTGAAAAAATCCCTCCAGTTATGGGTATTGAACCAGCCCCTCCTGAGAGCTTAAACATCTCATCTTTTCCCTGGTCAGACCCAAACCAAAGCAGCCAGCAGTTTGATTGGTAACTCAATTAATTCAATCCATTCCCCACTCTGAGCAAGGGGATGTATCCACACCCTGATGGAGGCAGCAGGAGTGACTCTCAGCTCCCCAAAATCCCTGTGCACAGCAGGGTTTGCAGCAGGTGACAGATCCTATGAGAAGTTTTAGTCCCTTCTATTCTCTGCCTTGCACAAACTCAGTAGTATCTGTGATCAATAAAACACAGGACAGCTGCTGGAGGCCTGTGACCTGTCCCAGAACTTTGCTCAAGGCTCTCTCCCCTCTGTGCTGCTCTGCTGAGCACAAGGACATGTGTGACATTCACAGTCTCTGGGGAGAGAGACACACAATTCTCCCTCCCAGGATTTTCCTGGTGAAGCACAGAGAGAAGAGGAGAAAACAATTCCTATCTCTATTCTCTGCTCCTGTTGCTTTTGCACATGTGGAGTGTGTTATGGAGATTGTTCACCTGAAGGGATTTGTCAGTTGGATTCTGCTGAGGATTGTTTTGTTTCCTTGGCCAGTTGGCTCAATGTGACAGTGTTCACAGGGGCTCTTGGATTGGGGAAGAGACGAGGATCTGACTCCATGTTTCAGAAGGCTTGATTTATTATTTTATGATATATATTATATTAAAACTATACTAAAAGAATAGAAGAAAGGATTTCATCAGAAGGCTGGCTAAGAATAGAAAAGAAGGAAATGATAACAAAGGTTTGTGGCTTGGGCTCTGTGTCCAAGCCAGCTGACTGTGACTGGCCATTAATTAGAAACAACCACATGAGACCAATCCCAGATGCACCTGTTGCATTCCACAGCAGCAGATAACCATTGTTTACATTTTGTTCCTGAGGCCTCCCAGCTTCTCAGGAGGAAAAATCCCAAGGAAAGGATTTTCCATAAAAGATGTCTGCGACAGCTCAAAGCTGTGTCCAGGCTGTCTCAGTCACAGTTTTTTCTTTAGTCTCTTTTGTATAATATAGCATCTCTTTAGTATAGTTAAAATATAGCATTAATGTAATGTAGTATAGCTTAATAAACAATTGTTCAACATTCTGAATAATGGACTCAGATGCCAATCATCCCCTGCATTCAATAGATATATTTTATTTGAGAAAACATTTCAACCTCCAATACAAAATATTGTCACACCCATGCTGTTCCAGAGCTATCCCAGGAACTTAATTAACACCAAATCATGAGATAAAGCCCGGCTTATAAAACCTGAGCTGAATTAAACTCCTGCTGACTTGCTGTTCTCTTTGTGTGCCAGTTTCACAGGTGCTTTGTGGAGCTCCTGAGGTGCAACAAATCCCCCCAGAGCTCCTTGCCCAGGCCGAAACAGCAAGAACAAACCCCAGGTTCTGAAGAGCTTCTGCCAAAGCCCAGCCAAGCCCAAAGGAGAGATCCAGAGCTTGGTGCTGTGGGAGGGCTCCAAGAAACAAGCTGCATGTGAGGAGAGGGGCACCAGGCTCTCCAGGAGGGAATGGCCAGCCTGCAGATGGTCCCTCTCTCCCTGGCTTGGGTTATCTCCTCCAAAAAGTCTCATGTTGCTTTTCAAACAAACACAAACAGATAATGATGAACTATGCAGTTACAGGGTAAAGCTCTGCTAAAATTTAAAGTGCATGTATTGGTTATGCTTCAAACTTTAGAAATTGCAGCTGAAGCTTAGGAAAATATGTATTTTAGGGACCTTTTAATTGACAGCTTACGAAGTTAGTGCAGCAAAAGATAACTTCCCCCAGCACTCAGTGAAGGAGCAGCTCTAAATGCACAGCCCCTGTCTCTGGAATCTCTGGAAATGCCACTTGGTGAGCTTTAGGAACAAAGCACGGGGATCCTTTGGGCAGGGGGGGCTCTGGGGGCACCTATGGGGGCACGGGGAGCCAGGGAGGCTGAGAGTGCAGGGCAGCCCTGGGCAGCAGTGGGAACAGAGCTGGGAAACAATTCTGGGGAAACAATTCTGCTGAAACAATGTCAGGAGCCAAGACATCCCTCTGTCTGTCCTGAGCAGCCAAGACCCCTGCCAGGGGGCTCAGAGACCCTGGCACAGAGCCCAAAACACCTGTGGGTTTGATTATGACCCATGGAGCAAATTACCAACCTTGGATGAAGATCTGCAAGCCATGGCAAATTAAGTAGAATAATAGTGAAGTTATCACAGGGTGGAAAAGTAGATTTTGGGGTTTTTGGTATGGGGGTTCAGGGGGCAAAATGGAGGGAACTGGGTGTGTCCAGCCTTTCTCCTTCTTCTTCTTGGCCTCCATCTTCTGCTGTGATGGTGGCACTGACAGATTGGTTTAGAGTAGAAGCTCACTGTCTAACATAGGTGATAGGTATTGGAAAGTAATTATAAACATTGTACAGGTAGTTTTTAGTATAAAGACATAAAGGGGGTAGGCAGAGTGCCTGGAACTGTCCTGCTGGATGGACCTCGGCAGGGCAGGAGAAAGAATTTTATAGATAAGATACAATAAACAACCTTGAGACCGAGAAATGAAGAGCCCTGACTCCTTCTTCAAGCACCGGGCTGGGAAAAGAGACTTTGGAACTTTTCTCGGGGTGACTTTGACCAGATAGAGATCCCAACAAAACAATTCTGCTGAAACAACAATTCTCCTTCCACCCAGAGCTGTCCCTGCTTCCCCCCAGGGATCCCTCTGCAGGATCCTCCTCCTGGGCATTTTTGGGGAGGGAGGGACAGTGGTGCCTCCTACGAACAGAAAAGCATTGGGAAGCCCCAGAAGGGCAGCTGGAGGAAAAATGATAAACAAACAAAGAGGGAACAACCTTCTCCCTCATCAACTCTGAGCACAATCTCAATATTTTGACATATTTGAAAATATTTGACAATATTTTCATCCCAGATTGGAAGGAAAACATGAAATGGCACTATTCTGTGGAAAATTACTTTTCTAGCCCCAAACTACATGGGAACGCCTTCTTTCAGAGGAGTTTCACACAGAAGCAAATCCACAGCCCTGCCAACACAGCTGTCAAAAACTTGTACCACAGTGCTGTAATTACCATAATTAGCCAGCACAGGGGTTTGGGGAGTGAACACTGTGCATATCATTACCAGGGTACCTGTTCCAAAAGGACATTTTTTGATTTTTCAGATGATCAAAGCTGTCTTTTTCTTCTAGGGATGTGGGTCTGTTTTTCTTTGCAATATTAACAAAATCTTCATTGTAGTCACAACATTATTTCACAACCTATTTCTTTTTTTATCCCTAAACCACAACTGTGCTAATAACCTAAATAACACCAAATGTTTTAAAATACAGAAGCAGAAGCCGTGAATTGAGGTTTTTACTGAGGTGATATTAGTGGATGAAATATAAGCAATAGATGCACTTACTGCTAAGCAATACTAATCAATTATTTATTCCCAAGCACATATTTTTAAAGAGTAGTTTGTTATTTTCTGATTAGAAAGCATGCCAGGAATTTTCCAGTTCATCTTTTCCCTTGATATTGTCTCTAGGTGGATTGTTAAATTCCAGTATGAATTTGTGCATTAATAGCAGTATTGCAGCTCTGTGACTAGTGGGTTTTGTACACATAAGGATTTGTTCTTAGAGCATACAAATCTGGCGTTGGTAGGTGTCTTGGAGACTTTAAATAATTCATGGTTTGTGATAAAAATGTGTGTTTTCAGCACAAATTGTTGGTTTCTGTTGCATTAACCCTGTAACCTGCTGCAAACCCCACCTGAGAGCAGCTTGTACCTGCCCTGCTTGGAAACATGCAGGATGTTGTAGCTGTAAATAAAAATATTCTCCAGTGGTACCTCCCCAGCCTCCTCTCCTGGTCAGCTCAGCACCACAGCCCTCACGCATCCCCACATCTGGCACCAGGGACAGCAGCTCCTCTGGCCAAACTGCTGGATAACACCATCCAGGTGACACCAGTTTCATGAAAAACACACAGAAAAGGCCAAACACACACACCAGCACAAGCAGAACAACACCAGAATCCCCATATTTCAATTTACACTTCCAAAGTGACAGCAAAATTCTCCTCCTTGAAAAGAAGGTACAGCTCCCATTTGTTTCAATGACTGTACAGCTCTCTAATTTCTGAGGTTTATGAGCAGCTTGTAATTTCATTTCAGCAGGCAGGTTTGCTGCCATTAAAAGAGATTATAATTTCATAACCATTTACCTGGATTTTTTTTTTAAACCAAGCACTGTGTAACCAGCAGTATCACATGGTGTTCAGCAAGCAGTCAAACTTCCTTTACCTATTTTTCAGCACCTTCAATACATGAAAAATGAGCTAAATGACTGAAATTCACCCCTTGCACTACTTTGCATCCTTTTCTTTTCTGATAAGGAAAATCTGTTTGGCTTTGAATGAATCATCTCACTGCATGCAGACCCAGAGGACACCCCAAGGGAGACTTTGCTGAATTTTCAGATACAAACACAAGACCTGGGTTTAGAGTCAAGCAGAACTGACAGCAGCAAGGAAATGAACATTAAACAGTTCAAACAGCTCCGTGTCCTTCAGAGCACAAAAGGAACAAAGGATGATCAGGGCACAGGCACCACGCTCAGGGAGGAGGGAACCTTGCACATCCCTTGGGACTCATCAGATGTGAGATGTCACCAGATGTCACCTCCCAGAGGCACAGACCCCCTTGTACCCATCACAGGAAAAGCTTCCAAGAACTCTTTCACTCTTTCCTTTTCTGCCTGGATTGTGGTGGCCCCGTTGCAGGAAGGGATGAGGAAAAGTCCCTCCGGGCAATGGGAGCTTTCTCACCACTGTAAGAGCGCTTCAGGCCCACAGGCTGAAACTTCATTTAAAGCAAATCAGTTCTCAGTGCCCCTGTGCCTCGCCTTGAATTGAACAGAAATACCAGCTCAGCTGTAAAAGGCCAAGGCCCCAGGTTAGAAGAGATTAGAAGAGAAGATTAGAAGAGAACAAGCCCAAGTCCTGCAGGAGAAGGAGCAGCACCCTCTGGAGCTGCAGAGAGCTCAATCCCAAGGAATTTGGGGTTCCTGCCATGTGGGAGCAGGAATGAGCCAGCACTCATTCTGGAGTTACCCTGCAGAGTTTCTGTCAGCTCTGGGGCCAGGACAGCCCCAGCCAGGTAGGAAGCTGACACACATGTTATTTTTACACAGCACAGGAGAACTAAACTTAGTGTGATGAACAATGACTGCAGTTGCTGTAGTGACTGATTTTATTTGCCTTCCACATGGGCTAGGTGGCTTTTTCTCCCCTAATCCCTAGAGAATATTGCCCAAGAAAGTGGGCAATGCCAGTCACACCACTGACAACTGAATGACATCCAGCACCCAGAAAGTGCTTTTGTGTTTATTGGGTTTCCCATCAAACTCTGAGCAAGTTCAATAACAGATTAATTAATTACACCAGAATGACACCAGTACTGTTGCAGACATCTTCTGTGAAAAATCCTTTATTCAGGAATTTTCCTCCTGAGAAGCTGGGAGGCCTCAGGAACAAAATGTAAACAATGGTTATCTGCTGCTGTGGAATGCAACAGGTGCATCTGGGATTGGTCTCATGTGGTTGTTTCTAATTAATGGCCAATCACAGTCAGCTGGCTTGGATCGAGAGCCAAGCCACAAAGCCTTTGTTATCATTCCTTTTCTACTGTTAGCTAGCCTTCTGATGAAATCCTTTCTTCTATTCTTTTAGTATAGTTTCAATGTAATATATATCATAAAATAATAAATCAAGCCTTCTGAAACATGGAGTCAGATCCTCATCTCTTCCCTCATCCTCAGACCCCTGTGAACACCGTCACACTCCAGTGATGAGGATTCATGCAAGTGTCACCCTTCTGATCTAAATGCAGTAAAAATGCACCAAGTGCCAGCCACAAACACTTCAGCAGAAGTTGCTGTGATCCAAGAATAAAAACATCCTTAGAAAGGAGACCTGGGAGAATGAACAGAGAGGCTCCTGCTCCCCTGGCTCTCAGTCAGCAGCTGACACAGTTACACAGCCCAAAGCGATGAACAATGGAGAAGGAATTTCTGCATCTATTTAAAGAAAGATTGAAAATAAAAGAAGATTATTAAAGTCACAGTGCACACCATCCTGTTCCATCACAAGAACTGGAAATATTTACACAAGCATTAGAAGACCAATTACCTGCCTTTGCTTTGTTGAACTGCCCGAGTTTAACAATTCATTCCCACCAAATTGGAATTTGAGGAAACACAGGGAAAAGATCCTATCTTGTCCCTCTACATAACCCAAATACAGACAATAATTTGAGGTATTATTGCACGGTGCCTTCTATAACAACCTCAGAGAGGACTCTTTGTTTCTTTGCCTTTATTCCTGCACATGGATGCTCAATCCTGACTGCAGAGGGGTTTGCTCTCAGGAAGAAACCTCTCCATGTGCACTACTGAGCAGAAGAGGGATTTAACTCTCCCCTTAAGCCCCAAAGCAATGAATCCAGTCAGGCTGCAAGTTTTCCAGCAGAGCAGAAACCAAGTAGGAAACCAGTGTACACTGAGTCGGTCAGGTGTGACACTGCCTTCTCCAGAACAAGCTGGTCCCTGGTGAGATGTCTGTGCTCTTCTCCAGCTTTTCAGGAGCACAGCAGCTGGAGGTCTGCAGCAGCCTGGCTTTCAAAAGGGGCAGGTTTGGGGTACTGGAGTCTCTGTGACCCCAGCCCCTCACACCTCCATACAAGCCTTTATTTGAAATCTTTTGAGCAGTTCCCTCAGCATCAGTGTGGTCAGTCTGAGCTGAGAAGCTGCATTAAGTCTGCAGGATTCACCCTCTTCAGTGAGCTGTGCCTCTGAGGGTAATAAATAAATAACTTGGTTTCCTGGCTGGTCTCCCTGAGTGAAGTTCTCAGGCTCGCTCTACTGAAAAACTCCCTCTGGGCCTTGGAAGAGCCAACCAGTCTATAAACAGCCCATGAGAAACATCTTACAAGTTTAAAATTAGCATGAAAACCACTGAGATCTCAAGTATGCTGCAGAAATAACAAAATCCCTTTGTGTGGGAGCCCAAGGGTGACCTCAGTACTCCATGGAGAGCCCTTTCCCCAGCAGGGTTCTGCTCTCCCCCAGCTGTGTCAAAGACACCTTTTATGAAAAACCCTTTCCTGAGGATTTTTCCTCCTGAGAAGCTGGGAGGCCTCAGGAACAAAATGTAAACAATGGTTATCTGCTGCTGTGGAATGCAACAGGTGCATCTGTGATTGGTCTCATGTGGTTGTTTCTAATTAATGGCCAATCACAGTCAGCTGGCTCAGGCTCTGTCTGAGACACAAGTCTTTGTTATCATTCCTTCTTTTTCTATTCTTAGCCAGCCTTCTGATGAAATCCTTTCTTCTATGCTTTTAGTTTAGTTTTAATATCATATATATCATAATAAATCAAGCCTTCTGTAACATGGAGTCAGATCTGTGTCTCTTCCCTCATCCTCAGACCCCTGTGAACACGGTCACACAGCAGGGCTCAGCTCTCCCCCAGCAGACCCTACCAGGGCACCTCCATCACCATCACCCCGTGCCCAGCCCAGGTTGTTACAGGACATGCCAAGGACCAGGGGAGCCCTCAGATCCCGTGGGCACCCTCCAGTCACAGCAGGGCTTTCCACGTCTAAAGCCCAACGTCAGCTGTGGTTTTCAACCTGAAAGACGAAACCAGATCTTACAACTGAGATACAAATAAGGGAGAGGAAAACAAAAGAAAAATATCAAGATATACTCCACAAGTAAAGAAGGAGCAGCCTCTGCCCTAAAACCTCCATCTTGCTTTACAGATATTACTATATTGTTATACCTTAATCTCTAAGTTTTCCACCATGTAATATTACACACTTCTATTCAAACTCCACAGCCACAATCCCAGTTCCATCAATCAATTTGGAACCTTCTCCATGGCCTCAGGTCAATGCAGTGTTCTCCTGGGGGTCAGTGCCTGTCAGCACAGAAACTCTAAAATTCTCAGCAAGCAGGGTTTCAACAGTGTATAAATATGGTAAATAACAAAAATGTTCCCTTCAATCCAAAATGATGATGATTGCATAAAAATAGATTCATGGCATAAAGGAAGATTGGTTAGCAACAGAAAGAGCTTCATTCAATCTTAATTCTACATGTTGAGGTTTTTAATATAATTTGCCTAAAACCCAGACCACTTTGCATTAAAAACCAGACAACGACACAGTGGTAAATCAATGAGAATGAGATTAATCAGACAGGCTTTCCAGTGCTAAAACATCCTCAGCTGAGTCTGAAAGTCCTGATTTGGTCTGAGCTGTCAGGATCCAGTGGGAGAAGTGGCAGCTGCTGTTCCTCTGGGGAATCCAGTGGAGAAGCCGTGCTGGTGTCTCAATACCTCTGGATTATATCTGGGTAGCAATGCTTGGCTCCTCCCCCTGGGCTCACATCTCCCAGTGGGATGCTGTAGCTCTTATCAGCCATGCAGTGACATTCAATAGCTGTTATCAGCAATGTCCCCTCCCAAGGGAGGAGTGATTGTGGTCACTCAGAGAGAGAGATAAGGCAAACTGCCCACTTGACAAAGGTGATCTGCCATACAGATGGGAATGGAAAACATCCTGCCTTGCAATTTTCAACCCACTGTCACCCTCCAATCTACCGTCACTCTTACAAAACTATAAGTGTTAGAGTCAGAAA
Source organism: Melospiza melodia melodia (assembly GCF_035770615.1). Lineage (NCBI taxonomy): Eukaryota > Metazoa > Chordata > Aves > Passeriformes > Passerellidae > Melospiza > Melospiza melodia. Next base: position 5,274,599 of record NC_086205.1, on the reverse strand, counting down.
ATAAACTTTTTTTTTCCTCACTCTGAGAACAGCGGTGTGCGCTTGTGTTCTTTCATGTCCTACAGTGACAAGAGGGGGAAAGCCACGTGCACACACCGAAATGGTTGAGATAGAAAGGTAGACATTTTTCCCAATGTATTGAAAACAGAGACACGAGTGCCCTGACCCTGTACAAGAGAGAATCTCCCATGGAGGAGGGAGTTCTCCCACCCTGAGAGCCTGCTGCCCCAGCAGGTCCCTGCCCAGAGGCAGCACATTCCCTGTTCTCCCTTCTCCTCTGCACAGCCCCAGGAGAAGATGGCCAAATCCATCACGTGTGGTTTCTCCCCACCATCCATGGTCCAGCTCACCCAGCAGTGCTGTCCCACCCCTGGGCTGGCTCCACTCACCCCAAGGAATTCAGGGACAGGAGCACTTCAGAGATTGAACACAAACCAATGAACTGGGGATAGGAAACTCCCTAGACATGGACAAGTGCTGTTCTGAGGTGACAATAAATTGTTTTACATGAGAAAACCACAAGGTATTTCCGTAATCCTGGTATTTTTCCTCAAACAATTCAATTTTAAATACTCAGTTCCTTAGCTTTGTCATGAGACAGTTGCAATTGTGCAAGTTTTTATATCTTGTACCAAAGGCTGTTTTAATTTAAGTCTGTACTTTACTGTGGGAAGTATCTACTGCAGCTGGAGGGAGGAGGTTGTGATTTTATCCCATCTGATATATTCAAGCCTTTTTTTTTTCCTGAGTTCTTTTCTTCCAGACAGATATCTAAAAGAATCAGATTACAATAATAATAATCTAAAAGATATAATAATAATAATAATAATCTAAAAGAATCAGTCTTGAGAGAGAAACTGAGGAACAGCTGTGGCAGCAGACATCCCAAAGCTGGGTTTAGACTACACCAGTGGCTTTAACAACCTCAAATATCACAAAACTAAACAGGCAAAGAGCGGCAGGAAAGGCACTGACAACCTGAATGGACTGGAAACATCGACCTTGAGAGCTCAATTAAGGCAGGCAAAGTTCATTAAACAGCAGCTGAATGAAAGAAACTCATTTTCATTTACACACAGCCTCCCGCCGAAGTGTGAGGATCCCTGCTGGTTACACCTGCTCACATTTTGAAGCACATGCAAATGTCTCCACCTCCCAAATTCCAATCTGTGCCCCATCCTCAAAACTGTTAGGTTAAAACAAATCCTAAATTTAAAATAAAATAGCCTTTAGCTAAACTTTTATTATACAAGCATAAACAAAACCATTTTTCCTGTAACACAAAAACTGCATTTAAAAAACCCCAATAACTTAAAACCAAGAAGTACAGCAATGTTCTATAAAAAAGTGCATAAACAAAAACAAATTAAAAAATAATAGTATCCTCTGTCTTCAGTAAAAAAAAAAAAAAAATATCTCTGTTCTCAAAACCCCTCAGTTCCAAAAAATAAATTAATGTCCTGGAAATAAAAAACTGTTACTTTTTTAAAACCAGACAAAACATCCTTAAAAAAAAACCCTAAAAACAACTCTAATCCATGCACAATAATAAAAATACTATACATTAAGAAAAATCACAATAACAAATGTTCTCCAAAAGTACCACATAGCATAAGACCACATAAAATTTCAATTGTATTTCCTAAAAGAACCTATAATAAAAATAAAACCTCCTCTCTTCTTAATAAACTGAATTCAATTATCTAAAAAGTAACAGCTAAATTAAAAACCTAAATTCTATTTCGTGTAATAGTAGAAATTTAAAAAAAAGTTTTAAGATTTTTTTAATTTTAAGTTCTGTATATTCCTTTTTTCATATTATAAGTTAATAAAGTTCCTTCCTTTATTCCGAAACTAAAACCTACTTTATTCTATTTCTAATCACATAACAAACATTTAAAAAAATATATTTTCATAAAAACACTAACATTACACCAACATCAAACCATAACATTTTTGGTTATTAATTTTCTGGTATTTTTTCCAATACTGGAAAAGCCAGGAATACTTCTATTTTGTGTAATAGTAAAAAATTTAAAAAAATATTTTAAAAATTTCATTCTAAGTTGTGTATATTCCTTTTTTCATATTATAAGTTAGTAAAGTTCTTTCCTTTAGTCCTAAACTAAAACCTACTTTTCTCTATTTTTAATCACATCTCACAACAAACATTTAAAAAAATATATTTTCATAAAAACACTAACATTCCACCAACATCAAACCATAACATTTTTGGTTATTAATTTTCCAGTATTAATTTTCCAGTATTTTTTCCAGTACTGGAAAGTATTCCTGGAAAAGCCAGGAATACTTCTATTTTGTGTAATAGTAAAACAATTTTAAAAATATTTTTAAAATTTCATTCTAAGTTGTGTATATTCCTTTTTTCATATTATAAGTTATTAGAGTTTTTTTCCTTTATTCCTAAACTAAAACCTACTTTATTTCTAATCACTCAACAAACATTTAAAAAATATATTTTCATAAAAACACTAACATTACACTAACATCAAACCATAACATTTTTGGTTATTAATTTTCCGGTATTTAATTTTTATTAATTTTTTCCAATACTGGAAAAGCCAGGAATGCCCTCTTGCTGCCATTCTTGCTCAAACACCCCTGCTTCACTCTGCAGTTTTGGGCTTCACTCTGCAGTTTTGTGCTTCTTCCCCTGATGTTCAACATCCCAAGGAAAGGCAGCAGGGTCCCAGGAGTGCACAAAGAGCTCAAATCCCATGGAATTTTGCAGAGCTCTGGCAAAGGGGGAAGGATTCCAGCACTGCAGCACCAAGGCTCCTCAAAAACCCAAAAACCCCAGGGAGATGCTCCAGTTCTGCACCAGGCCAGGACCTGGTCACATCTGCAGATGCAAAGTTGGACCTGGTCACATCTGCAGGTGCAAAGTTGCTGGGGCTCTGCAGGATTTCTTACAGCCTGTGAGTTGGTTCAGTAAAGGAGCTTAAAATATTTATAATGCAGCAAAATCCCACTGACTCAGGCCACTCGTGACTGCCAAGTGGGAAGGTGCCTGTCAAGTGCTTTGCCATATTTACCATATGCTGCTGGTAAGGTCACTCTGGGGCTTTTGTTTTGTTTATTAAATAGAATTTCCTGAAACTGATTGCACAACTTTTCCCATTCTCACCCAACATGCCATTTCCTAGTTACTTTCCCTGATGATTAGTAAGTTTTGTTATTGTTTGGCCATGAACAAATGTCAAGTGCTGCTCTTGGTAGAATAATCACCTTCTGACTTGAAAGGAAGAGCTGTTTTTAAGAGCTGTGTTCCTGGAAATACTGCACTCAGATCACTATTTTTATGAATCAAAGCAAAAGGTACATTAGCAAACAAACAGAGAGGAAATTTTTAACTTGACCAGGTCAGACAGATGTCACCAACTCTGAGTGTTTTCACAAGCACTGCAATTCTCAGGCTTGCACTGAGCAGTCACTGGAGGCTCATTCCTGCTTGAAAGGAAAATGGAAAGTGTTTCTGGCATTTGCTGATCCATGGAAGAGCTTTGAAGTGCAATTTCATCACAACCAAAAACCTCAAGCAAGATACCCAGGTGTTCCCAAGGGCTTTGGGGAGTTGGGAGGGATTAAGCTAAGCTTTGCAGCCCAGGGATTTTGTAACAAAACACTTGGCACAAAACCAGCTGTATCCACCTCCGTTTGTACCAGAGATGCAGAAACTCTGCCCTTGGGGTGTCCTTGTGCTGAAAGCAGCATGGTGCTCAGCTCCCACACACACTTGGTACAATGCTGGTGTCTCCTGCTCAGCACTGTAAAATTCCTTCATGGCTGCATCCCTCTCCTCACCCTCAATGAACTTCTTCCTGCATTGCACCCTCAGCTGCAGCAAAGCACAGGGCTGAACTTTGCTGTGTTTGTTGTTTTTTCTCCAAGCAGCTCCCCTGTAAGAATCTCCCCCTCACACACAGTGACAGCTGGGCACAGAGGGAATTTAAGCCTGCTGACAAATCTCACTTTGCAGAAAAACAAAGCATGACTTCAGGTGGTGGGATAGCTCAGCTGCTTTTAATCTGTGTATCAGCTTTTCCAAAGATGCCTTACTGCTTACACTGGCAGATTAATGAATAAAAGCACCCCTGTCATGCTGAGGCTATGGAAATATCAAGCACAGTCTACAGAAACCATCTGCTCCCAGGAAAGGATGGATAGAGAAGGGGATGGGATCAGACCACAGGTACACAAGGCTTGGAGAAAGAAGCACAGAGGTTTCATGAAGGAGAAATCCACAGCCATCACTGTTCCTTTCCAGCCCTTGGAGACTTTCTGGGGCAGGGGAAGGGGCAGTGGGGGGACACAGCTGCTCCATGGAGCAGGAATCTGGGTGCCAGCGTGACCATTGCAACACAAGCTTTGTTTTAATATTAATAGTTATTCAGGAGAACTGAAAATTAACCAAGCTTAAAACTATTTCCTGCACTGTTCATTTTATGGCAAACAGTGGTAAAAATAGCTGATTTCTTGACACACCACTTCCTTGTTCACACATACCACCAGGGCTACTCATTTGCTATTTTTTCCATTCCATGCCATGTATGACAGTGCTGCATTATAGCACCATCATTATATTTCTTTATTAACTAAAAGTGTAACGTTTAGCTGGGATAAATCAGAATCACTTCAGGGCACAGGTTTGGGTGCCTAGAGGCAGGCAGGAAGGCATCAGACCAGGGACAGGGATGAAATTCCCACCATGTCTGGAGCAGCACAGCCTCACCAAGGCCCAGCTTCCAGCCAGGTGTCCCCCCAGAGCCACTGACACTCACTTATTCTGCCTTGGTTTGCTTTACACATGTCAAGAGCTGAGATGTGCAGAGACCTCCCTCCTTCCTTGGAGGTCACAGGCAGGAGGAGATGGTTCCATTGCTCTGTCACCCAGGGCAAGTTTCTGAGTTCCATGCCAGTGACAAACACAGAGGCTGGCATTGCTGCAGGGCAGGTCTGCCCAGAGCTCCCCACCTCACCCCAGTGTCCCAGCAGGGACAAATCCATCCAGCAATGACTGTGTGGGCTCAGTTTATAGAAATATACCCATTTTATGGCTCTTCTTTTGCATCCCTCAGCAGCAGGGCAGTCAGATGGCGGAGTGCAAAGCACCACTGCCAGCTACAGCTGTGTCACCTCCATCTGGGGGCAGAATGAGCAGGAGGCCCTGTGCCCATCCTGGCACACCTCAGACCTCCACACCTCCATCTGGGGGTGGAATAACCCAGAGCAGGAGGCCCTGTGCCCATCCTGGCACACCTCAGACCTCCACACCTCCATCTGGGGGTGGAATAACCCAGAGCAGGAGGCCCTGTGACCACCCTGGGACACCTCAGAGCTCCACACCTCCATCTGGGGATAGAATGACCCAGAGCAGGAGGCCCTGTGCCCACCCTGGAACACCTCAGAGCTCCACACCTCCATCTGGGGGTGGAATGACCCAGAGCAGGAGGCCCTGTGACCACCCTGGAACACCTCAGAGCTCCACACCTCCATGTGGGGATAGAATGACCCAGAGCAGGAGGCCCCGTGACCATCCTGGGACACCTCAGAGCTCCACACCTCCATCTGGGGATAGAATGACCCAGAGCAGGAGGCCCTGTGCCCACCCTGGAACACCTCAGAGCTCCACACCTCCATCTGGGGGTGGAATGACCCAGAGCAGGAGGCCCTGTGACCACCCTGGAACACCTCAGAGCTCCACACCTCCATGTGGGGATAGAATGACCCAGAGCAGGAGGCCCTGTGCCCACCCTGGAACACCTCAGAGCTCCACACCTCCATCTGGGGGTGGAATGACCCAGAGCAGGAGGCCCTGTGACCACCCTGGAACACCTCAGAGCTCCACACCTCCATCTGGGGGTGGAATGACCCAGAGCAGGAGGCCCCGTGACCACCCTGGCACACCTCAGAGCTCCACACCTCCATGTGGGGATAGAATGACCCAGAGCAGGAGGCCCCGTGACCATCCTGGGACACCTCAGAGATCCACACCTCCATGTGGGGATAGAATGACCCAGAGCAGGAGGCCCTGTGCCCACCCTGGCACACCTCAGACCTCCATGTGGGGATAGAATGACCCAGAGCAGGAGGACCTGTGCCCACTCTGGCACACCTCAGACCTCCATCTGGGGGTGGAATGACCCAGAGCAGGAGGCCCTGTGCCCACCCTGGCACACCTCAGACCTCCATCTGGGGGTGGAATAACCCAGAGCAGGAGGCCCTGTGCCCACCCTGGCACACCTCAGAGCTCCACACGAGATCAGCAGAGAAGCTCAGAGGCAGCTCAGCTGTGAAGTGAGCTCAAAGACAGCTCAGGCTCTCTCAGAGAGCTCAGCCCTCAAAGCCAACTGAGCAAGGCTGGTTTTGACATGATGGGACATCCACAGCACCTCCAGAACCCAGCTGGACACAGGAGCTCAGGCTGCTGCCAGGATACACAACTTACCCACACAATTACCTCGTACCAAAGCCAAATCTGCATCTCCTTGTCCCAGTCACTCACCAATCTCCCTACACAAACAAGGTCTAGAACTGGAAGCAGGAAAGAAAAACAAAGAAGAGACTGCATATCTTATTTATGCAAATTATGACTCTTATTAAAAATAAGAAAAGAGTTTATCTAACCTATGGGTCACAACTAGCCTGGTCAGACTCAAGTTATCTGCCATGACAGTTCAACAAGATTAATTTGCTCCTTGTCAAAACTGCTTTGAGCATCTCAGTTCTAACAAAACAATTTTTTTTGTTGTTTCTCTTAAATTCTTTGGCTTCAGTCCTGGTTCACACATCCCATACAAACAGCCCTAAATTGGCACCTGGGACAAGACAGCATCTTCCAAATTCCCTATAAAACCCTGTTCCCCTAGCAAGAAACTGCTCTGCACTTTGTCCCAGGCACTGGAGGTGCAGCCTTAACATTTGCTCAGCCTTTTTGCTAAATTCCAGTGCAAATGCCCCCTCCCACATACTTACTTAAGGAATGTGTGCCTTTAATGTATCTTTGGTAAACCCAGAAAGAATCAAGTAGGATAATGTCTGTGAAGATACCCATGGATAAAACAGGCAGCTGGGAGGGGAGACAGATTCTCAGTGAATGAAAATTATTTATAGCTTCCTTGATGGGAGGACACTTCAGTGCCTTATGGCAGTTAAAGATCCGTTTCCATTTTTTGGGAGTATTTAATGTAGTAGTGCAGCCATTTGGCTTTTCTGAATGGGTGTGGAACACTCAGCTGAGCAGGAGAAAACTAAGGAAGTTCCCCCTCTGTATACTTGTTAAAATTAGTGTTTATATAATACTTCAGGCACCATAAATAACAGTGATTTTGTAATACACAAACTACACACTGAGCCTGCAATTCTGTTTTCCTATTTTTATGCTGCTGGATATACCTGAAACTGGCTTTTAATGAAATACAGCCTACTTTCACACATATTGGTCATTTTTATTTTCTTTTGGGAAATGAAATGAGTGCTACAAATGCTGGTACCACTTCCACCAAAATTCCACTTGCATTTCATTTGTCTTTAACTCCCAGAGAAAGACTCAGCTATTCCCCATTTTGACAAGTCACATTTATAGACCTGAGACAACCCAGGGCAATTCAGCGTGGCATTCACATTCTCTGATAAAATTTCTTCATCCAGGATTTCTCCTGGGAAGCTGAGAAGCCTCAGAGAAAAGGAAAACAATTCTGATCTCATTTGCTTCTCCTGTGTTGTGCTCATGTGGAATGTGTTTGGAGATTGTTCACCCACAGGTGATTGTTCCATTGGATTCTGCTGGGAGTTGTTTTCACTCTTTGGCCAATCAGGGCCAAGCTGTGTCAGGGCTCTGGAGAGAGTCAGGAGTTTTCATTATTATCTTTTTAGCCTTCTGTAAGTATCCTTCCTGTATTCTTTAGTATAGTTTAGTAATCTTGAATATAATAAAGTATAATAAAGTAATAAATTAGCCTTCTGAGCACATGGAGTCAGCTGCATCATTCCTGCCTTCACTGGACATTCCCAGCAAATACAGTATTTCAGCAACACCAGAGTGGTACAAGGTAAGCACCCATGGAGGGCTCTGTGTGAACTGCTGGGGGTTGGAACAGGAGATAACACCCAGCAGAGCTGTCCTGGAGCAGGATTAGCAAAGTTTGGCTGCTTTAATCCCCTTGTTACAAGGACCCTTTTGTTTGTCACAGTTTAGAGCCAGTGCTGGCCATGGAAGCACCTCACTGTTGTTTTTGTAAAGGATGCCAGGGCCAGGCAGGAAAAACACTGCAAGGTGATTTGCAGGAATGGAAATAAAGACATTCCAAGTTGGTTTTGTTCCCATAGGCACAGCTTTCTGTGCACACTGACATCCAAAACCAGCAGCACACTCAGACATGGATGGAAACAGCAAGCCAAGCTCACTGGGGTTTGGGAAGTGTCTGTTTCTGCTCCAAGAGATCTAGCTTCTGCCAGAAGTCACTCACTCCAAACCACTTTCTGTCCACTCCCTCTGCTCCTGCCCTTCTCTGGCTTTAAGAGACTTATTTGGGACAAATTGCACTAAACAAACACTTTTTCAAGCTATCTCTCATGCCTGATTTTCCCTGCTCATCTTCCATTCTGCTTTTGCAAACACCCATGTACCTTCCTAAAACATGTCTTGAACTGAGGAGTTTTTATTTTTTCAAATAATCATTGCTTAATTTTTCTCCCTAAATTAATCTTCTTCCTTGTATACTGAACACGAGTTAGGGGTAGAGAATTTCACATCCACCTGGCTGTCAAAAGATGAAATTCAAATGAACTGCTGCCTTTATCACACATGAAGCTACAAGCTAACTGTAACCAAATGAACACAGGGATGCAAACCCTTGCAAAACTAGGAGACACAGACCCCTGCAGAGGTGACAACCTGGAGGATGAGGAGCAGAGGAGCCACCTACTTACAGAGGGAAGGATTTCCCTACAGAGGAAATCTGTGTTTCACAGGACTTTGGTGGAAGATGAGAGGTGCCAAGGCTGGCCCCTGGAAGGGCTCCTTCCCCTCTCAGTGCAGGCACTGCTATGTTTGCAACCCTCTAGAACAATCCCAGCACCTTCATCTGCACTTCCAAAACCAAGCTAGAAATAAGCACATCCTCTTCCTTTCAAGTTCTGTCGTCAAAAAGGATCTGTAGCTCCTTCTGGAGTGGGGCACAGTAATAGGAGCCTCCTCAAGTTAGGGCTCATAAGCTCTTGGAGGTCTATTAACTCACCCAAGATAGCTCAGCTACCTTTGGAGGCATAAAATCAGCAGGATGGCTTCTGTCGCAGTGTTGGAAACAAAAAAGTTTTATAAAAGGCAAAATAACAAATTCTTTGCAGGGAAAAACCAATCCAGGTGCAGGAGGTTCTTGCTCCTAGTAATACACTTCATAAAAGCCATTAGTTTCTTGGTTCTCTTCTTTTTCTAGTAAATTGCTTAAGCAGGACTTTTTGGCTCCTGTCCAATTGGCTATCCTTAAGTTTGAGGTGAAGTCCCCCAGGTCCTATGAGGTGGCTTTTTACCATTGAGGAGAGAAACTTCTGGGCTTTTTTCTTTTCTAAGAGGACAAAGGATAGTTTTGTCACTCCCTCAACAGGGGGACACATTCCTACAGGGCACAAACTCAGCTGGGTCTCAGGTTGCTGCCAGCATTTCCCAGGAGCTCAGGAGCTGTAAGTGATGCCCTGCTGAACCAGGTAACCCCACAAACTCCAACTTCCACCTCTCCTATCAGTGGACATGGAGAGGAACTAAGGTGTGGATAGCCATGCACACCAATTATCTGCTCCAAAGTGAAGCCTGATGCTTCCATACCGTGCTTTGTGTCATCACCTGCTGGGAGTGCTGCAGTTTCCCTGCCAGGCTGGTACAATTCACAAGTGAAATCAGACACCCACAGCTCTGGGCAAGAGCGTCAGACTTCACAGAGAGGAGGAGGATGAGCCATCGTGCCTGTGCCCACACCTTCAGCTGCCTGCAGGCAAGGAAACAAAGGCTGGGGCAGCTCCTGTTTCTTTTCAGGGAGTGCCACCGTGTATCTCTTTAACCATCACTGCTGATTTACTGTGGGCTGTCAGATCGAATTGTCACTCACCCACTCCATTCTTCTCAGGGCACCCAGGATGGGTGTGTTGACTCAGGTGCATACAGTTTGAATTTCTGGGACTTTTCTGCTCTTTTCTTCAGTGAAAGCAAACCACAAAAAGCCACAGGCGGCTTTGTCAGCCCAGCCAATGAAAAATCTTTAATGACAACAAAGTCCAGTGTCCCCCTGCCAGTAACATCCTGTCATTCCTTCCACATCACCCAAACACTTCCTTGTCCAGCCATGAACTGCTGACAGTGGCACTCACCTCCTCTGGCCAGATAATCTCTTCCCACCCATGTCCCTGGCTCTCTAAAAAAGCAAAGCCAAAGAGGAGTAAAAGCAGGTTCCAGCTGGAAATTTTCCATCTTTTCCATGTAATTACAGAGCATCCTTCCCAGTCCTTAGTCCTTCAGTGGCTCACTAGAAAGGGCAGTGTTGCCCTTTCCCCCTTTCTACATGGACAGAAAGCTGTTCACTCTGGAATGGTGAAGACTGCAGGAGAACAAGACTTTTGTTGCAATCTAGCTGTTACTGCCCACTAACCTACAACTGGCTCTTCTAAATACCAGATTTGTCATCACTTGAACTTTATACTAGATTTCACTCTAGACAAACAAAAAAAGGAAAAATAAAGAGGGTTATCACCGGCTTATTTTAAGCTCTGTCATTATTCCCGTAAAACTCTGTTTAGACTGTAAATGAATCACATGTTGGATGTAGCTAAAACTGTTAGCATAACAGTTGAAATTCCATGCTCAGTGCAAGACTATTGCTCCTGTGTAACCGAGGGTTCTGAGAGATGTGGGGAATCTGTTGGGCATGTTGTGTCCTTGTAGGAGCCCTGAGGGGAGCAGGGGGGTTTGGGAGCCCAGGTGAGCAGCAGGCAGACTGTGCTTCCATCCATCCATTACACAGCCCGAGCCAGGGAGGGTGCCTGGGCTGGTTGCACAGTGGGGGAGCTGGGGGAAAATACTGTGAGAATTAACAGATTAAACAGGCCAGGAAAAAAAGTCAGCAGCTATTTGAATCTCAACTAAACACACAGTAAGAAGGCAAATTGCTGTGGCAGATACCTCCTTGATCCAAGGAACAGAGGGCAGGGCTGTCAAAACCCAAGAGTGGAGATGGGAGAGGATTACTGTGGCTCTCCAAAGCAACCCATCATGGCTTTTCCTCTGTAAGCTCCCTCCTCCCCTGGTAGTGAGAAGGAATGGTTTCCAAGCTGCCTTCCTTGCACTCCATAGTGGAACGTGGTGCTCCTGAGCAGTGCTGCAAGGACCTGGACCTTTCTATCTGTATGAAGCTTGTGAACACTGACAGATCCAATCCATGCCAAGAGATGGCTGTGCAGAAAGGCAGCCCTGAGCTGGAGGAGCAGCAGGGCTGAATGGGCAGGGAGCAGCTGTGCCTGCGGTGACACAAGGCTGCTACAAATCCCCAGGGCCATGGGACACGACATTTAACACTCACCAAAAGCAGGCCAATGACTTCACAGGATTTATTCAAAACAGGAGAAAGCTTTCTTTACAGACCTGATGAAACACATGAGTACAGAAGACAGGGAAGGTGTTCTCACCAACACCTGAGATTGCAGAGCTGCCCCTTCCACCCTGCTCCACAGGAGTCCCTGGAGCAGAAGCAGCTGCCCTTCTCAGCTCTGCCTGTGTTTGAGCATGAGAAGCAGAGCATGCTCTCCCTCCCCACCACTCCTGAAGCATGGAAGTGGCAAACCCGCTCCCCACCTATGCAGAAAAGCACACAGCAGTCAAGAGATCCCCTCTGCTGGCCTGCAGAGGGCTGGAACTCATCTAGCAGCAGCTCTGTGGTGTTTGTGGTAATGGGTACACCAAGTAATTCAACAATTGCAAAGGTAGAGCAGCAGAGAGCTGGAAAAAGGCAACAACTTCCAGTGCATTCTTGGAGCATCTTCCCAAAACCTTTCTGATCATAAGGGTTCTTCTGTACCAAGCCCAGCACTGCACTGGAAAAGTAAATGATTACTAGAATTTATTTTAAATTATTAAAAAAAAAAAAAAAGTAAGAAGATTAAAAAGTCTTGCAAGATTCACTAATTATGAATTACTTTCCCCTTCCTTTGCCAAAAATGTCACCTGAGTGGTTTCAGAAGTCTTACAGTTTGGAAGGAAGTTCACAGATTGTTTATAAAATCAAATATTTTGGATTAGAAGTGTCACTTATCATTACACAGCTTGACAGCATTTCCATAAATCATCCCTAATCTGAAGAGCCCCTGACTATGGGAACAAATATGAAACAATTTTTTTATGTTTCCCAATGGCCCAGGATTTTGGCTGTCACAGCCCCTTTGAAGCAAATCGACCCATGTTCATTGCATGATCCTGACTTGTGCAATCTCTGCTTAGAAAGCCTCTCCTGTGCCTCCCCTACCCTGTCATCAGCTGAGATGAAGCCAGAGGTGTCCACGTGCTGCAAGAGCCTGGCTCCACTGGGAGTCCATTTATTGCAGTGACTCCTGCAGCTCAGTGGCTGTACCACAGAGAGCCTTACAGCTCAGAGTCGCTCAACAAAGTCCTAAGAGCAAGCCTTGCTACGTGGAAGAGCTGTCAAAACACACCAGTGCTTAGACCTAACAAATCTGACAACCCTGATTTAAAAAGTGCTTCGAAAGTCAAGGAAAACTAAACCCAGTAAAACCAATCTGTCAGCACTGCACTTTGCGGAAGCCAGGCAGGGTGACTTTGCCATGAGTGTAGATGTCCTCATCCGTGCCCTGGTTCATGTGCTTCACCAGGTTCTTCTCAAACAGGAGGGGGTGGTAGGCTCCCATGGTGCAGGCGTGGTCGTGGAACTTCTGGTAGTAGTGGCAGATGTCTGTCTGCCTCTTGGAAGGGAGGAACTCGTACACATCCACCTGGTCACACAGCGTCATCATGAGCACAATGCCTGGGGGGACAGAGAGCAGCACCCAGTCACACCTGAGACAGCATGAAACACCCCACAGGGACAGGCAGCTCGAGGGGAAGGGTTTCTGTTATTAACCCCAGTCACACCTGAGAGCATTAAACACCCCACAGGGACAGGCAGCTCGAGGGGAAGGGTATCTGATATTAACCCCAGTCACACCTGAGAGCATTAAACACCCCACAGGGACAGGCAGCTCGAGGGGAAGGGTATCTGGTATTAACCTCAGTCACACCTGAGAGCATTAAACACCCCACAGGGACAGGCAGCTCCAAGGGAAAGGGTTTCTGTTATTAACCCCAGTCACACCTGAGACAGCATGAAACACCCCACAGGGACAGGCAGCTCGAGGGGAAGGGTTTCTGGTATTAACCCCAGTCACACCTGAGAGCATGAAACACCCCACAGGGACAGGCAGCTCGAGGGGAAGGGTTTCTGTTATTAACGCCAGTCACACCACAGACAGCATGAAACACCCCACAGGGACAGGCAGCCAGCAGGGAGCTCCAAGGGGAAGGGTTTCTGGTATTAACCCCAGTCACACCAGAGACAGTGTTCAACACTCCAGGCAGCCAACAGGGAGCAGGCAGATCCCAGAGTGTCCTGGGTTGACTAAATGATGCTTTTATCCCCAATTCTCTGTTCTGTTTATGCTGAATAGTAAGTTTTGCACCTTTAGGACTTGTTCTAGAGAGTGAAGGGGGGACAGAAGAAGCTCAGTTTGTTTTCAGACACTGCACTCACTCCTCCACATTCCTGCTCCTGCACTGTGCTGTCTGCGGATGGACAGACAGCGGGACAGAGCTCTCCTTTGCTTTTAGTTAGTTTAGCTAGCTGAGGCAGAGAAGTTCCCTGACTGTGGGGTTTTTTCCCTTTTCTTTGGCCCTGTTTACCCTGCTCTGGATGAACACCCAGGGCAGCACCGGCAGCTGCACCTGTGGCCACCGGGCCGGGCCTGGCCTGGACACTTCCAGCACTGAGGGACTGACCAGAGCCTGAGTGAGCTGAGCTGCAACCCAGGGAGGGACTGTCTCAGTTTGTCATCTCTTTTGGAGCAGCAAGGGGTTTTAATATTGTTTAGGTTTTATTGTTTAATAAACAGGGTTTTTCCACTTTTCTCCAAGGAGGTATTTTCTCCTGGACTGGTTGGTGGCAGGGGCTGATTGAATCTGCTTTCCTAGAGGAGCCCTTCGGGGGTTCTCTCCAAAATCTGCTCTGACCCAGGACACAGGGGAAGGGTTTCCATTATTAACATTCAGAGCACAGGGGCAGAGAACAAGTCTGGCCAGACAGGGCTCTTTTCTGAAGCCCTCCCTTGCCAAGTGTACGATCAACGTGATTTCAGCTGACTGTTTACACTGACAGCCATGCCAAAAGGACAATTTTTAAGAGTGCTACCATTATCTGTGACCTTCATGGAAACTTGGGTGTCTGCCAAGCATGCACTGCAATTAGCTGATGTGAACAGCCCATCTCAAACCTGCCTGGATAAGCAGAGATGAGACCTTCACATTTGCCCCAGCTGCCTCTTGTGAGTGCAGGGAAATGGAAGGGCCTGTGCTGGGAGATGCTCAGGGACTGAGCAGCCTCTGCTCCTCAGGCTCCTGGAGCAGAGCAGTGCTGCCCTCCTGTGTCTTGTCACCCAAGGACATCACACCAGGCAGTGCTGGGCACAGCCAGATCAGATGGAAGCCACAGTTAGCAGCTACTTTTCTTCTAAGTGCAAGAATATAGCAGAGAAACTGAATCAGTGTGTAACATCACAGAAAATTCATGCAGTATCTGAGACAGCAAGGACCATGAAGAACTGTAAGACATTAAAAGAACCTAAAGTATATTTTAAACATGTCTTCATTCACCTTTTCAAATGAAAAATTTCCATCACACTCAGGACTTCCAGGGAACACAGAGGTGGAAACTGGAACTCATCTGTGCCCTTGAAGTTGGCAAGGTCATTTGCTTTACAAAGCAAAAAGCAAGAGGATTTGGCCCAAAGTTAAGCCCTGGAGGAGCTGCTGTTTGACGTGTGTGTCTTCAAGCCCATAACTCCAGTTAACAATTCTGCTGCTGAAGTCATTGACTGTGCTGTTGCACAGCTGCTCTACACATATCCAAGCAATGATGCAATGATTTAATAGGTGCTGGGCTTGGCAAAATCATGAAGCAGCTCTGTTTACACAGAGACAGAAAGTGCCTCTGCCCCAGCAGTGATGAACAGAGGTGGGAGCAGACAAAGAGAGGAAGCACAGCAGTTGGACAGCCCATGGGAAACAAGACTTTACATCTCTGCTGTGATTTCAAATACATGGCAGCTTCCCCAGAGCTTCACTCCTTTTCATTCAGCTGGTCATGAGAGCTGCTCTGCACTAGGCAGGAAAATGTTTGCAACAGCAGAATGTAAAAAGGAGTTGCTTTGCTGAGGAGAGCATATCACTGACCTTTTCAGGGCAACTATTCAGCCTGACCTTCCACAGACCCCCAGTAAGTCTTTATGCACATACACACATATATTTATATATAAATAATATATGGAAAAGAAACAGGCACACCCTTAGAATTCATTTCCAGTAATCAGATTTATTTGCCTGACCAGATCTGAGCCTGCAGGAGACACATCCTTCCTTTTGCACCCTGTGGGAAGTGCTCTGGCACTAGAAGCTACAAATCCTAGAGGCCATCCCAGTGTTGCAGCCTGCTCTCCTGTTTCCACCTGGAACTGGGCCATGTTTGTGACTGCTGTTTCAGAGGGGTGCTGCAAACCACTTACTTTAATACAACTAAACTGCTGCTCTGAAGACAGGAAGCTTAAATTTTGGCACAGGACAAATACTGTAAAAACACTCTGATAAGCCCCATAAATTTGTAGTTGTCTTTGAAAGAAGGCATCTTGGAGAGTTCCTGCCTGCAAACTGAACCAGAAGTTTAGAGGGCAATATCTTACCAAGCATTCCTGATGATGGTGGATTAGGCTGAATATGCTCCAGGGAATTCTCCTGCAGAATGTCCCAGAGCTGCCACTGCATTTTGGGATTCAGGATATAGAAGGGTTGCTCTGGGTGTGCTCTGCGATACGCCTTATAGCTTTCAAAAAAGTTGTAATCTGGTTTTCTGTACCACTGCAAGACAGAATCAGGAGGTCAGATTATTTCTGGCCCACTCTACTGTAACCAGCAGGAAACAAAGATGAGTCAACCTGCTGCTGCTGGGGAAGAAGATCCTGCTGCACACCCTCACTCACTGTCCCCTTGGGTCACTGTGGTGAGCTGACTCAGTACACAGAGCAGGGAAACCCCAAATCTCAATTTTGTAATTTCATTTTGCACTCCCCAACAGCAGACAATGTTGAGAACTCTGCCTTAAATGTTCCAGACCCAGATCCTTCTCCACAAGCAGCATATTCTGCAGGAAAGTCTTCCCAGCTCAGCCTCCTGAACCAGGCTGAGCTGATTTGCACCCTTAAATTTCCCCTTTCAGTAAAAACTAGGAATGGTTTACATTTTCCTAAAGTCATTTTGAGATTTTTTTCTCAATGTCAGAAATAGCTCATCCTGGTGTTACTGACTCTTAAACAGGCTGTCTATAGCCCTTTATGCCTCCTGGAGCTGTGGGACAAGGCACAGAAATAAATAGCAGTGAGAAAATAGGAAATGCAGGCCAAAGAAAGAATGCAAAGACCTCTCAGTTACAGCCAGAATTTAAAATAAAAGTAAAGAATGGACTATTCACTCCTACCTGCTTTCACTGTGAGCCTCCAGAGCTCATCATCACATATCAAACAATGTCTTTTTGTACTCAAAATCAAAAGTGAATATCCACAGGTGAAAGCTGACACAGACCTTCAGAGGGTTTCCCAATCCATTCATAATGCATCAAGTATATGCCATGGCTGACTGCTGCTTGAAATATCCAAGCATCAACCACCAGCAAATCTTAGATTAACCATCAGAGAGAGGGAATCATCCTACACTGAGACACCTGCTGCAGCCAGCAGTGACCTCCTCCCTGTGCCATCAGCCCATGGGAAAGTAAAGGTGGTGACCCATCATCCTTGGCCTGAGGCCCTTCACAGGGATCAGAAGCAGGCAAGAGTTTTCTTAGGAGCACTCATGCATGGAATACTCACAGAAGTACACACAGATATATCCATAAAACAAAAAGGCAAACAAGAAAGGCCTTGGAATGAGTGATTGCACATTAGGAGGAAGTGGTTTAACAGAAGCCCTTCAAAGCATGTGAATCTGATTTTATTTACTAAAAACTCAGCCTTACCTCATGAATTTCTGCACGATATGGTGCTGGATCCCAGACAATTAAGATTCCAGTGTTATATAATGGTTCCTTCAGGAACTGCTGCTCTTCAACAGTTACAAGCTTGGAAAACAACAACAGATAGATTGATATGCAGTATACTATCAGAATTAGCAGGCAGCCAAGCAATAAAACACCTGAAAATGGCCTGAGCCACCCTACTGCTGGTTAGTGAGCATGGCATGTGTACAGCAAGGACACAGCCCCAGCAATGCCCTTCCAACTCCCAAGCCAGTCCTGCCAGGCAGCAAAGGACTTGGTGGAGAGTCCCAAGAGAAGCTGCCATGATGCTTCCCAAGGTTTCCCATCCATCCATCCATCCATCCATCCATCCATCCATCCATCCATCCATCCATCCATCCATCCATCCATCCATCCATCCATCCATCCATCCATCCATCCATCCATCCATCCATCCATCCATCCATCCATCTCCAGGAACACACCAAGGACAGGAGCTGCAGAGTGACCCAGCCTGTGTGAGGATGCCAGCACTACAACACCAGCTGCTGCCAGTCCAGGCAGAGCCTAGTGCAAATACACTGCTGGATCTACCAAGAGGGGATCTACCATTTTACCCAAAGAAAGGCCTGCAGGTGGGTGGTTTCCCCCCAGCAACAGGAACCCTGGCAGCCTGCTGAGACCATCAGTGCAAGAGATGAGAGACTACAGCATCTCCAGCCAATCCTGCCTCATGCCAAGCCCCTCATATCCTCTGTAGAGCAGGGAGGGGATGGCTCAGGCAGGGGAGGCTGGAATCTGAGAGCAGCAATGAGAAGAAAAGCTTCAAATAAAGTTCTCTTTATACACAGAGAGAGATAACCACCACTGCTTGGGACACCCAAGGGCAACCCAGGTTTGCAGCAGAAAGAAAACAATTTTAATCAAACTATTCATTTCCTGTCCTCCCCACCCACCCACAGCCATAACCTGTACAGGCACAGCTCGTGAACACTGAAATCATAAATCATACAAATCAGCTTCCATTTGTCCTGATTATCTCCACAGATCTAATTACGAGCTAGCCAATTAGTCCTTGAGCATCCTGGCTGCCTCAGCAGCTGGCTGCCTGCATGGCTGTCCCCAAAACCAGAGTACAAGGATGCTGCAGCCAGCCCAGATGGGAATTATTCCAAAAGTTTCCTCACATCTGTTCTTAACTCTATGGGATTAGGCCTTGGCCTTGACCATGCACTGCCTGGTTTCATTTCCTTACAGTAGCTAAACTATCTAGGTCACTGACAGCTGGAGTGTGCAGTGCTGCAGGTGTGGACACCAGGGGCAAAAGGGGCCCAGCAGCTGGCACCAGCCATCCCCTCAGCTGGCACAGGTGGCATGGAGCACTGCACAGGGGCAGGGATATGGAGAGGAGCACGTGCACTTTATTTCCATCTCCCTGTTTCCATAGCCATGCGTGTTGGCAGAGGCACACGAACCCTGAGAGAGCTGTGACAGGCACAAAAGCAAAGGGACAAGAAGCCAGGTGGGCAGCACCTCCACAGCCACTGCTGCCTGTGTCCTCCCACACACTGGAGCTGGCTCTGGGCACTGCCTGCTGGCCATCAGTCATTGAACCTGGCTGCTGAAGGAATCTCGCTCCCCATTTACCCTCAGCGTCCATTTGTTGTTTAATAGCAACAAATTCATTTAAATTACTACATGAATGACTTGTCTTGCCCAGATTTTTGATCCTAATTAGTCAAGTGATCTATTGGTCTTCTGGCTTCTTCTTTAGCCAGTTCCCTGTGTAACAGTATCTTGTTCATACAGTCCCTATCCTCTTAGTACATTTATTGGCCACATCACAATGATTTCCTTCCTTCCTGCTACCAGCAGTCAGTGTCCTGCAATCCAAACATGCTCTCCTTTCCCACCACAGCCTTCCTCCATTCCACTGATGTGCTATCTCCTTTCTCTTCCTCCCTGCAGACTGTGAGTGCCAATATCAGCAGAGGCAGCCAAAGCAGAGTGTGCTCTCTGTGACAGCAAGAAGCCAGCCCAGTAGAACTGGAAACAAGGGCTGGGAAGAACAAGGTGCTGTGGCCCTTGGTCAGCTCTGCAGAAAGGAGCTGTGTCCTCCAGCATGACACTGGCACCCCCTCACATGTACCTCTGCCCTTGTTTTTGCAAGATGTGACTGTTTCCCAGGGCAAATCAATGCCTTGTGTCAGACTGCAGGAAAACATGCCACTCAAAAAGTAGCACTACTGATGAACCAGTCAAGGCCTGAGAAAATAAATGAGGCAACATTAAATAAATTCTTTATTTAGAACGACTATGAAGCTTGTGGGCTTACAAGCATATTCTCAGATCTGGAGCTCCCAAATTTCTTGCCTTCTTGTCAGTACCAATCCATTATTCTTTCCCTATGCACACAGATGTACAAGATACTCCACTCTACTCTTAAAAACTTCTGCCCCCATGTATGTCCTAGAGACTGGCTAGAAAATTATAGAAAATTATCTTAAAATAATTATTAAGAAACTCAGGGCCACTGGCCATGTGTGCCAAAGGGATATTACTCAATACTGACCAGCTTTGACAGATCAGATTTAGGAGATCCCATTTCTTTCACTTTGGCAGCAGACTGAGGTTGATCAGCAGTGAGAGCCAAAATAAAAGCAGCCAAGGCCCAAACCCATTCCTTTTCCCAGTTATAACACAAGAAAAGCCAGCCCAGAACAAGAACAAATTACAGCTTGTCCAGTACCTGATGTCTGTAAGAGCTCTGGGCAAGGCAAGATAAGGCACAGCTCCTGCAGAAAGCTAAAAGGATAATGTGATCAGGCCACCCCACTAACAAGAAGGTTTAAATGATGTCACCGAGACTGAAAACAGCACTGAACCATTCGAAGTGCAAATAAAAACATGTAAGAAAATCAGGCTTCCAATCCAATGGTCTCTGAAGTTAACAAACTGCAGTCAGAGCTGCTCAGTTTAGAAACCCCAGATGAGAGACTCCTGCACTACACACATGGAAAACATATTTTCCCTGGTCAGCAGCCAGATCAATGCTGCCTTTTGAGTCAACTTCAGCCTCTACAAACTGCAGCAATATTGTTCTCCCTGCAAGTGAAGTTTCCTGAGGGTTCTCCATTCAGAGGGAACATCACCCATGGCTGCAGGCTGATCTCATGGAGAACAGAAGCACTGGAATGACATGGCTGTAACTCCACTTGGTCCAAAGTAGGAGGATCCACATGGAGAGTCCTATCACAGCTGTACAAGCACACAGTTACCCTCCTCCCTGAGCAGATAACACTGACAGCACAGAGGTCATGCACATATTTTCATATCACTGTAAGCTTGGCCATGAGCACATCCTCCAGAGAAAGTTTGCTTAAGTGATAACACCTATCTGACATTAGAAAAATACACAGAGATAGGAAAGATAAAAAAAAAAAAAAAAAAAAAAAAAAGAAAAATGTCAAACAGGGCACAGAAGTCAGCAGCCAGATCTGTCTGCTCAAACCAGACTGGTTCAGAAAGGACAAACTGTCACCCTTCTGACTGGAGGTTTACTGCAGAGGAAGCAAGCAACAGCAAAGAGCATGGCAGCAAGTGAAGAGTGGCCCAAGAGCTGAAAGAGGTAGCAAAAACAGTCACACAAGAAACAAGAATATTTTAAAAGACACACAAAATGAAGGAGGCAAGCTGGTTACACATTAGCTCTGTCTTGCCTTTGAAGAGGATGGTCAACCTCCTGCTGCTGTTTTGAGAAACTTCAAACCTTGTTACACAGCAGCATCCATGCTCTCCTCACACAGAGGCAGGTGAGAAAACTGCAATCCTAAAAATCTTAGCTTTGGGGTAAGGAAAAGAAACTGCCTTTTTGGTTCAGGCTTACAAAAGCTACACTTCAGCCACTCATCTCTCCCTCACTCAGTTCCCTCAGCCTTCATGTGCCTACAACCTCCTCCTCCTCCTCTTGTGGGGTGAGGAGATGCTTGTACTCAGTGCTGCACCAGGTCCTTTCACCAAATGTCTCCTGGCCTGTTCAGTCCTGCTCCATTCTCTCACCAGCACATCCTACTGTGATTTCCTCTTTTGTCTTGCATATCTACACTTGAAGATTCCTCCCCCCAGAAAGGACAACCATGAAGGGTAAGAGGTCTGTGGAGGAGAGGTGCAAGCACTCTGAGGTGTGCCTACAAGAGCAAGGGTCTCACTCAGCTCCTGGACAAGGGGCAGACTGACTCTGCTAATGCACTGTGGCACAGGGTGCTAACCCTGGACAGTCTGGCCAAAGGCAATCAGCAAAGGGACACCTTGGTGCCAACATGGAGCTCTCAGAGGCAGGGAAGATGTAACTCTGTGAGCAAGGCCTCGCATTAAAAGCACTTTTTGCCATGCTCTGCAATGAGGTCCTGGACCCACCAGAGCCCATCTCTCTCCTGGCTGTGCACAGGCTACAGATTTACAGGTGGGTCTTTTGTCAAGAGTCTTCAGCCATGTAGCAGCCTGGTTAATGTGTTACCTACAGAGTCTGCAGCCTTGTTGGCAGTAAAGAAACACTGTTCTTTTATTCAAACCACATAAATGTTCTTCATACCCATCTGTGGGCAGGTACAACTCATCCCTTGGCACACCTCTCCTTGCTGACCTGCACTGGCTGAACTGTTCCTGCCTCTCACTCCAAGGACACAGCAGCAGCATGGAGCTGGCCTTCACAGAGCCTTTGAGCAAAGACAAACACAGATTACCTTGGGCCTGCTGTAAATCACAAGCAGGCCACTGCAAGTTTGCAAGTGCATGCCAGTGCCACTGCAGCCACCTCAGATTTACCAACTGTCCCCAATCCAAGGAGAACAGCCATGTGCTAGGGACTGGAGAAATCAGATGGACAGCCCTGTTGTTCCCAGCTCCCAGACAGTGCAGCCACACAGCTGTGCCATGCTTGGCCTGCTTGGTGCCCCCTGCTCAGACCTACCTGGGAATTGACAAGACGAATTGTTGTCTTCTGGCCCACGTCATCCTGGAAGCCCCTGACAGGAGCCCCGTTGAAGCGCAGGACGGCGTCGTGGCTGTCTGAAAGCCAAGAGAGGGAAAAGCTGTGAGCCAGCAGCTGGATTTGAGTGACACCACCACCAAGTGACATTATTCACCTGCACTTCTAATGCAGACTGCTAAATCCCTGGCTTTCAACCCAACATCCAGAAGTAGCAAGTCAGATTCTTTAGAGGAAGATGTGGCTCAAAGTTTATGACCAATACTCTTTTAAAAATCTACTCTCTAGAACTACAACCAGCTGCCAGGTTGAGAGCACAGCCCCAGCATTTGCTCTCCCTCTGCCTCCTTCCAAACACTTTACCATGAGATAGACCAACACACAATTCATTTCCCACATGGCTGACTGCAAACCAAGAAACTAGGAAGTAGTGGCAAGCCAGCATCCTCCCTTCCAGCCTGGAGGCTGACCAGCTCCAGAAACATGCACACCAAGCACAGTGCAAAGCCAAGCTGTCCTCAGCCTGCCAGCATGCCTCCCACAGACCCAGCTTCTTACATGCCTAGGGGTTCACTGCATTTTCCTCTGCTGGCATCATCTCTTAAGATAGCACAGCACTCCTCCAGCCCCCTCCTCTGCCTTGGCACAGCCAGCCAGGCCACTTTAACACCCTGGAGTCAGGCTGCTGCTGTGACTCCAAGGGAGGCTGTGCTTGTCAGCCTGGCTCCTCCCTGCCCTGTGGCTGCATCTGGGTAGGAAACACTCCCTGTGATCAGAGGGGCTGAGTTAGGGAAGCAGGGTGATCTTTCCTGCATTCACACTGAGCCCACATGACTGCAACACACAGCACCTGCAGCAGGGTCTGTGGGAACTGCCAAGCTCCAGGGCAGAAGGACCCACCTGGTCTAGAACTGGCTCTTTTTGAGATCATTTTCTTGAAAATGGGAGTGTTCTAACCGGCAGCGCTGGAGGATCAGTAATCCATGACAGCAAAGAACTGATTTCTCAATTCTATTCTCCTGGACAAGTGGGACTTCTTAAGAGCCCTTCCAAAGCACCATCCAAAACCAAGGAAGGTGATGTTTCTGGAAAAAAGTATCTCCATGCTGAGCAGTGGCTCTGCAGTTTCCACTACAGACCCTTAGCTCCACATCCTGCCTTGCACTAACACAATCCAGGGTTATGATTTCCCCATCTGTAACTTCAGCCAGACACCAAGCATTCCTATGCCCCAGGTTTGTACATTAAAAGGGTGTTTAGTGGCTGCTCAGGCAGAGTAGCTGGCTCTTGTACATTAAAAGGGTGTTCAGTGGCTGCTCAGGCAGAGTAGCTGGCTCTGTGTACATTAAAAGGGTGTTTAGTGACTGCTCAGGCAGAGTAGCTGGCTCTGTGTACATTAAAAGGGTGTTCAGTGGCTGCTCAGGCAGAGTAGCTGGCTCTGTGTACATTAAAAGGGTGTTTAGTGGCTGCTCAGGCACAGTATCTGGCTCTCTGTCCCCAGGTGCTTGTGCTATCCTTGGTATCTCTCACATCAGATTTTTCAGTGGCAATTTATAACCTTCAGTAATACCAAGAGTCCAGTAAAAGGTGGTTGTTTACAACCCTGTGCTGCTCTGCCAGCTTCCCTTGCTTCACCTAATTGCTCATTTGGTATCTTAACATGATTGGATAGAACAAATATTTCATGGAGTTATTACTCAGCAATCCATTGTGCTCATTTACACAAATACTTCATTTTAAGCTTCATTTAGTACCTTTTAAATAACTTCCTTTAACACCACCATAACATTTCCTACATGGAAAAAGTGGGGAAAACTGTACAGAAATACACTGAATGCTCCTGAATTCTTAATAGTCCCCCTGCCTAGCTCAAGGCTGCAAGTGCTCAAACTCTGCAGAAGCACTGCTTGAGCAGAAGGGTGAAAGTTTGTGACCCAGGCACAAGAAACACAGGGCAGGGACAGCAGCAGGGGTTAATGGCATTTGCCAGTGACCTCCCCAGCATCCATCCCTTGTGATCTGCAACAAACCAATGCTTCAGTGTGGGGAGGGCTCAGAGAGTGGCTGTGGGAACAAGGACAGGGCTTTGCCTGTCTGACATCTGTGCCAAAGCACAGCCTGTCCCACTTGGCTGCTCCCATACCCCTGCAGAGGGGCAGGGACTGCATTCCATCAGCTCCCACTCCTGTCAGGGTCTCCTTGCAGAGGAACAAGCACTGGCAGCAGTGCTGGAGCCTAACACAGCCAGCCCTGGGCACAAGGCAGCTGAGCTGGGGAGGCTGCTCAACAGGAGGGCACTTCTGGGCAAACCTTCAGCTCTGAGCTCCAAGAGGCACCCAAACAACCCGAGACAGGTGCTTGAAGGAAAAGGAAGAACTGCTTTCCCAAGTCTTGACTCATCTCACTTCAAACACTCCTAAGAGGCAGAAACAATTACACCAACCAACTCTCACCTGCAATTTGTACCAGGAGGCAATGCTGGTCTTCACTGCATATTTCACACCAACTGCTCAACCTCACTCTAGCTCCTGCTCACCTGCCTGTGGACACAGAGGAGTCTGGGGGAGAACTTCTGAGCAAGTACTCAACACTGTCTCCCACGAGGGATGTGATTCTGAAGGCTTTGCCAAAGTTGTTCATGAATGATGCATTAAAATCTATCCATCTAGCTGTTTCAGAAGATGAAGGCTACTTCATCTTAGTGCAGGCCAAAGGGATCTGAGCCAACAGACAACTTATGAATACACCAAAGCCTGCAAACAATTTCCACTTGAGAGAAAACTCCCAGACCTTAAGAGTTCTCCTTCAGTGAAGCTACAGTTCAGCAAAGCATGAACCTTAACTGAGCTCCAAACACCAAAAAATGAAGCAAGCTGAGGGAGCTGCAGGCTCTGGAGAATTTTCTGCCTGGTACAAAATCCTGAGTTAACTGAAGAGTTGGTTTCCCAAGCAGGCTGCTTTTGTAAAGACACAAAACACTTTGGCATGAAAACATGCTTCTTTATAATTCACAGTAAATGACCAAAGCTTTGGCAGTTATTAATTAATACATTAACTTCAGGTACATATGGTCAGATGAGACTGCAAACGGTCTTCTGGGCCACTCAAATTCAGCCAGCTGCCTGATGGCTCAGAATGAAGCAGAAGCACTTTTGGAAAGCCCGGAGCAAGAATTACAGAATAACTGAGGCTGGAAGGGACCTCTGAAGATTGTCTGTGCCCAGCCCTCAGCTCAACACACTCAGCTCAGGGCTGTGTCCAAAGGGTTTTTCCCCTTTACCATTTTCTTCAATTTCTTCCCTGAAAATATCTTGCAGTATGAATTTCTTTTGACTGTGCCATAAGCATTACACAACCCACCCCAAGCCCTCTCAAGAAACAAACACCTGAGAAACCAAGACTGCTCTCTGGTATCCAATATTCATGTGACCTTCCAGTGATGCCTGTCACCCTGGTTTTTTAAGATTTTCTAAGCCTTCTGATGTTGACATTCTTGCAGTGAACTTTCTCACACACTTTCTGTAAATAACTCATTGTTTTGCATTCCTTTATGGAGGAGGAGAGAGTTGATGGACTGCTGGTTTGACCAGTGTCATTGGAGAGGTGTCACTGTCACCTTTCAATCCGCTGTCACTTTTGTAAAACTATAAATATTGGAGTCAGAGAATAAACTTCCCTTTTTTTCCTTCACCTTGAGAACGGTGGTGAGCTTGTGTTCTTTCGTGTCCTATAGAGACAGGTGCCAACAGGATCACAACAAATCAAAAGGACCTGCTAAAATAGAGCTCCCCATTACTCCCATCTCCAGCTAGGCTGAAATATTTACTGACTTTAGAAGTTTAACATTTCCACTTGTTTTAAACACCTTTTGACCACAAGAGATTTACCAGTAAGAGCATGACAGCAGGTCACTTCTACCCAACCCAAGTTATAAACAACAATATTTGACTTCATGCAAACTGAAAGATACCAACCTATCTCTTGTCCCAGGCGAGATGATTTCAGAGAGCCTGCTGAGGACACGACAGCACAGCGACCCAGCTGTCCCACTGCCTCACTGAAGCTCTTCCCTGGCAGGTACTGCTGCCACTCAGGGGTTCCAAAGGGCCCATCTGACCTCTGGATCATGGTCACATTGACTCTGTCCCGCAGCTGGCACAGCAGCTTCTCCGGGCTGAGCTTAGCATTCATCTTCCCATTGTAAGTCACATTGTACTTGTTCATGGCCAGGTAGTTTTTCCTGACCTTCTGCAGCCTGGGTATGAGATTTCTGGATGAGCTGTCCTTATCCCATACCTTCCCAATGGCTGCTTTCTTGGACTTTTCAGCTGTTTCAGAGGTGCTGCCTTTTACTTTGTTTTGGGTACCAAGCCATATTTTGGATACCTGCCCCAGTTCACTGGCTGCTTCATGGAAAAGGCCTTGTGATTTAACAGTGTTCCATTTCTCCAAGCTCCTGTGCCCCTGCAAATCATCATTCCTGGTCTTCAAAGGATCATAGTAGCTTCTTCTGGTTTCTCTCCACAGGCAAACTGTCAGTGCCACCAGGACCACCAGAAGGACACACGTGAACTTTTTCAACACATTGATGTGAACCATAGTGCACGGTGCATCCCCAGCTGGGACACTGGAAGCTGGCCCTGGGAAAAGGAAACAGCTCAGGTAAAATCATGGAGATCTGTGTGCAGTGGGAGGGGAGAGACAACATCAGGGTAATGCTAAAATTTCAGGCTGTTCAAAGATCTCATTTCAAAGTCTACCACATAAAACAGCAAAACAAATACCTGAGCTGGCTATCAGCCATCACGTGCTATGTAATGGTGACCTCAGGCCACTGCCACTCAAACCTTTTTTCTACTCCCTTCCACAAGTGACAGGCAAATTTAACACTGCCAGTATCATACCAGCAAGCAGGGCAAGTCTCCTCATTGCTTTGCTTCATCTCCCATCCCTAACACCCAAATGCCAACAAATGCACTTCCAGAAGTGAATTTTTACTTGATCACAGGCTTTGAAGAACTAATGAAGAACATGATAAAGCACAGAACTGGAAAGAAAAAAAAAAGCTCTGAGTTCATGAGCAGCAGGAGCTTCACCAGCCTCATACTTTGGTGACTTTGCAGGGAACTGCTGCAAGTCTGCAGTGGGCTGAGTGCACAGTCAACATCAAACCTCACTGACCACCTGCTGGAAGCCAATTAAACCCCAGTATTTTTGGGACATGTTTGGGCTCATAAATGCACTGGGATGAACATTACTCCAGGTAAGTTACCTCTGGAGAAAGCAAAGCCAGATGCTGTTGTACAGCACTGCCTCACACTAGCAGATACCTCCAGCTCCCAACATGTCAGAAAAGTGGGAATCCAACAGGATGACTGCCCAAAAAGCACCTCAGATTAGACTGATTTATGGGGGTTGGTGCATAAAATATACACTGATGCATAAAACCCTCCCAAGCAGCACACAGGACCACAGAAGCCAGGACAGGAGCTGCTCACTTCCCTACATGGCTGCTCCAGATGTGTCCAAAAGCATGGAGCAGTATGGAGGCTCCAGGTGTCCTCAGGAGACAAACACATTCAGGTCACAGCTGCTCCCAGAGAGGCACAAGCAGCAACTTCCTCCCTGAGTAACCTGCTGAAAGCAAACCCTGCAATGCTGAGAGGTTACTGAGCTGCAAACACTACCTGGGGATAAAGCAGCAGCTCTCCAACTCAAGTCATTTTTGGCTGTTGGCAGATTTTCCTCCAAGGGCTTAAGCAGGATATCCCAAAACAGCAGTTCTGTGATGTGCTGAAGAGTTCAAGAAATACCTGCAAAAAAAGAAGAGGAAAAAAGAAAAACATATTAAGGAAAAGCTCAAAGTTCTAGAGATGAGCAAGTATTGCCTCAGATAAACCCTGTGGAGCTGTTACCAAGGGCTGGAAGGACAGCAGCAAACACATTAAACACCACATAAGCATTTTAAATGTCTAAATGCCCACTCAAAATGGACATCTTTCTCATCTTTCTTCTTTGTCTGAAATCTGCTCCCAGCTAGGGCAGACTCCCAGGCTGCCTGCTCTCTGGTCCCACCAGAGCAACCAGATCCACCCTGAGCACTGGATACACCCAAAATACAGGGAGAGAAATAACCTGATGGTGGTGGTTCACACAGTGAATAGGGGAAAAGAAAAAGCTGCTTTTCCCAGGGAACTACCTTACTGCCTATCCTTGAGTAATTCAGGCACTCCTGCAGAAAAGACTCCTTGCTCTTTTGGAGCATGGAAAGCTGATTTAAAAAACATATCTTAATCCATAAGTCTTCACAAAACAGATAAATGGGGTTTAGACTTTACAGTTTCACTCTGCCAAGGAAATGCAGCAAGAGAAAGGGAGATCTGACAGCATTGGCTGAGAAATCAAGAAAGTAGCTTGCTTTTACAGGAAGTCTGAGTCAATACGATGACACATGAGCTAAATTACAAATGCTATTCTTTACGAGACTAAATACTAAATTATTAAAGCATCCTCATGCTGAAAACTTGTATTTTAACTTTATTAAGGAACAAAATTATTTTTCATAGAGCACTCCACAATGAAAAAGCAAATACTGCTGCGTTCCAGTTCTTAAACAACAGCAACAAAAAGATCTAAGAAACACAAGTAGTTCCAGCTTTTATTGAAGTCACTTACTCTGCCTTGACAGAGTGTATAAACTTTCATTATTTTCATTTCCTTAAGTACAAATGCACTAGAAGGGCACACTGAAGTGTGAACCAGGGGAGGCACAGCAGTCTGGAGAGGTGGGGCAGCAGCAGGGGATGCAGGGCACCCCATGCTCTGTTCTGTCAGGAGTGAGGTTCCCCGTGCTGTTCGTGGCTCCTGTCCTGCTGTGGGCTCTCAGCCTCCCCCTCTGCAGCTGGGACCCACAGGGACAACGCACCCGGGGCCTGTCACAGACAGCAAAAGGCACCATGTGGAGGCAGCTGCCTGCAGAGCCATGTGCTGTGGGGAAAGCAGTGCTGAGCGCCCCCACAGCGCCAGGCTCTGCTGGCAAAGCACACACCAAGGCCGGGTTTGGGTGTCCCCGGCTGGCTGCCTTCAGCCCGGATCGCAGAGTCCTGTTGGGCACAGCCTGCCCGCCTCCCAGCCGCAGGCACCCCTAGCAAGCTCAGCTCTTCAGAGATTTCAGCTCTTAGTGATTAGCAGCTCATTAAAGCACACACCACGGCAGCCTCGGCCGGGTTTGGGGTATCCCCGGCTGGCTGCCTTCAGCCCGGATCGCAGAGTCCTGTTGGGCACAGCCTGCCCTCCTCCCAGCCGCAGGCACCCTTAGCAAGCTCAGCTCTGAGAGATTTCAGCTCTTAGTGATTAGCAGCTCATTAGGTGATTTCAGCTCTTGGCTTGCTAAGTGCCTTTGGCAGACGCAGGGAGAGAGAGGAGAAGGCCCTGTGAGGTTCCACAGAGGTGTCCTTTATTGGTCTTCTGCAAAGGTCTCAGGGACAGCATCTTCTAAACTGGGCAAAAGTAGCTCTTTGTATAGGGCACAGGGGTTTTAGGGATTGTCCTACAGTAAGGGTCAAAAGGAAAGTGATCTATAGTCTTACAGGGAGATAAGCAAGGGTCCAAAGGCAGGGAGAGGGGCTTCTAGGGTCCAGTCATCATGGCCTGGCATTTCCTGTCTTAGGATACACACAGCAAAGCTGTCCAAACCCAGAGAACACCAAAGCAGAGCTCTCCAGTGTCAGCTTTGTGCCAAACTGAGTCACCTCCCTGTGAGCTTCACACAGCCCCAGCTGACTTTATCCACGCTGGATCCCTTTCCAAGAGGCAAGGATCTGGCTTCCAGAGCACCCAACTGAGAACTTCTGTGCAGGGGGGACAGAGCCCCAGCAGCTTTCCACCCTGCAGAGCAGAGCTCCTTGCTCCAGGCCCTGAAGGACTCTGCCTTCCAAAACGTTTCCTGAGGGGTTTCCAGGTGGAGGTGGCAGCAGGCACATCTCAGTAACCATCAGCTTTTGCTTCTCACACTTGAATCATCTAGAAGGGGGGCAACAGGCTCATTACAGTGAAACAACTTCACAGCTCTCTGCAAGTTCCGGCTGAGACACTCCTTGTGGTGGTGCACAGCTCAGGATGCCCAGCAAGTCACAACAACTCCTCTCCTTTCCAGGCCACTCAAGGGCACCTGGAGGACTCATCTTCTGCACAAATTATCCCCACCTCTGACTGTACACGCCACTGCAATGTGAACAGTTAGCTTGCTTTGATTTTACAGCTGGCAAAGTAGGCTCTGCAAACATGTTTTAGCAGAGCCACATTTCAAGATACTTTCTGTTCCCCATGGATACTTTGCAATTCAGCTTAATTATTACTATAACTTCACATAATTTTATTTTATTTGCACAAGCAGTGCCCTAAGAAGGGGTCCCCCTCAAGCATTCTGATACCAAACCTCTGTTGTGGAGAACAGAAGAATCTGCTTTTCCTGGCAAAGTAGGATAGCCCACAAGTGGCTGCTTGCATGCACTTCTGTCTGGCAGTGGTCAGTACAAAGGTACTTTTCTGAAGGTGTTGGAAGCTTGCCACATATACAAAACACAAGGTGTCAGCTATGAGTATGAGGAAAGAAAGGACAAAAAAAAAATCTCCCAAACCCGGAAAAATACAAATAAAAAAATTAAACAAATAGCTGTGACCCTGAAACAGAGAACCTTACACAGCTGAGACTTAAACAAATAGATGTGGCCCTGAAACACAGAACCTTATAGAGCTGAGACTTAAACAAATAGCTGTCACCCTGAAATCAAGAACCAGACACAGCTGTAGGGTACAGCACTGGCTGGCATGTTAAGCCCACACAGCAAGTCCTCTAAGGATAAATTAATCCTGTGCAGAGAACAAGTGAGGGATATGACATCTTCAAGGCAGTCACATTCTGTCCACACACTTACTCTTAACCTTTATTGTCCAATTATCTCACTGGTCTCAGGTCTTAAACCAGCCAAGTACACAAGAGTGTGAAAATCCTGCTTCTCTGGTGTCCCAGGAGCTGCAGCCAGCAATGCCACAGCAGAGAACATCCAGCAATTCTCATTTCCACATCCCACGGCAGATTTACACTAAAAATGCTAACAAGTATCCTCACCTCAAACAGCCCGTGCCTGTTTCCTATTGCGCCCAACAGCCGGTACACAGAGAAACCACGCGAGTATGGACAAAGGTACGAATACATTTCTTCCAGGAAATGCACACAGCTTCCCCAAAGTTGTGTCATCAGCTGTACCGATGCCCATCCTCTGCACATTTGTTAAATTGGCTCTTGGAACCGCTCACATTTCCCTAGCAGCCCGAGGCACTGAACTCTGCGCGCAGCTGCACACAGGCACACAGCACCCCGCCTCTCTGCCTGTCCAGCCTCTGTCCCAGCTCCCCCTGCACAGCACCTTTCCCACCCTGCCGGTGCCTCGCTCAGCCTCCCAGCACCCAGCTCCCCCAGCACAGCCCCTTTCCCACCCTGCCGATACCTGGCTCAGCCTCCCAGCACCCAGCTCCCCCAGCACAGCCCCTTTCCCACCCTGCCGGTGCCTGGCTCAGCCTCCCAGCACCCAGCTCCCCCTGCACAGCACCTTTCCCACCCTGCCGATCCTCCCCGGCTCAGCCTCCCAGCACCCAGCTCCCCCAGCACAGCACCTTTCCCACCCTGCCGGTGCCTGGCTCAGCCTCCCAGCACCCAGCTCCCCCTGCACAGCACCTTTCCCACCCTGCCCATCCCTGGCTCAGCCTCCCAGCACCCAGCTCCCCCTGCACAGCCCCTTTCCCACCCTGCCGATCCCTGGCTCGGCCTCCCAGCACCCAGCTCGCCCAGCACAGCACCTTTCCCACCCTGCCGATGCCTGGCTCAGCCTCCCAGCACCATCCGCAGGGCGTGACCGTCCTTGGGGGCAGCAGCCCCGCTGAACACGCTCCGGCCACATGGTGCGGCAGCAGCACAACAACGGGGCTGATCTGTTCTCCTTGTGAAACTTCCTTCCTTTATTTCCCCTCCTGACCACTTCTGAGCCCCGATCTCTACGCAATCTGCAATGACCTCAGGTTATTTTGCGAGCTGCCCCTGGTGCAGGACTAAACCCACCTGAAAGCATTCTCTTCCCCTGCTAGCAGAAGCTTCCCTTGCCCCTGTGCTGCCCCAGGGTCACCAGAGCCCCCGCTTCCAGCAGCCCCTCTGGTGACAGAGACAGCCAAGCTCACAACTCAGCCCTTCCTCTCTCCTCTGCAGATCCCTTATCTGTATTCACCAGTGGGGACCCCAGAAAATCCCTGAGGGCCTTCTGATGTTATGAAACCTGACCTCTTGCTTTCCTACCTGCTAGGCAGCCACTAATCCAGGACAGGAACCCTCTCGTCCCACCACAGCTTAGGGTGGCCTTTTCTGAGGTTTGGTGAGCATTCTCACCAAAACCTTGGAAATTCAAGGTTTCTCTCTCTCCATGTTGACAACCTTCTGAAAATGAGAGAAGAGTGTAACCATGTTCACAGGGGTCCGAGGATGAGGGAAGAGATGAGGATCTGACTCCATTTCTCAGAAGGCTGATTTATTATTTTATGATATATATTACATTAAAACTATACTAAAAGAATAAAGAAAGGATTTCATCAGAAGGCTAACTAAGCTAAGAATAGCAAAAGAAGGAATGATAACAAAGGTTTTGTGGCTTAGACAGAGAGTCTGAGCCATCTGACTGTGATTGGCCATTAATTAGAAACAACCATATGAGACCAATCCCAGATGCACCTGTTGCATTCCACAGCAGCAGATAACCATTGTTTACATTTTGTTCCTGAGGCCTCCCAGCTTCTCAGGAGGAGAAATCCTAAGGAAAGGATTTTCCATAAAAGATGTCTGTGACAGAAGAGGAAATACAAAGATGGATTTGAAATGTGACCCTTCTGCAAACACATGATGAGACTTCTTCATTAGGTCTTACATATTCTACAGGTGTCATTTTAATTACATTTACTGGTCTGAAACAATGGATCCTACCACAGCCCCTCAAACATAACCATGGCAAGTAACACCTTTAATTTAATTTAATTCCCTTGGAGATTACAGGATATGCAGGACTCACATCCACCTGGTCTACCACGCTTCTCCTTGATCCTGCCATTCATACATCACCATAATTCAGCTGCAGTTTTCCTCTCTCTGATGGATGCACAAAAGCTTTTTACTTTGGCAAGTTGTTCCTCAACCTTTTTTTTTTTTTTAGATAATGTGATAAGTATTTCAAATTTAAACCCAGAGCATTTACATTTCTTTCCACATTTCCTTCATTTATGCATATCCATCTGCACCTACAATTATGCTGTGCCTGCCCACAAAGTAGGAAATCTTTGTTACCAACTTTTGCTGATGTATTCTTGAATGTTTTTATGCTGCCCTATATGAAGATTTTATATTTAACTACACCTTCCTATTCTTTTTTTGATAGATTCTCAGTGTTAACCCTTTCCTCCACCCAACAGCCACTGTAAAGCATCTCTGAAAAGAGCAGGCTGGTACCAGAGGGTGAATGAGTTCCCACGTGTGTAGAAAAGAAGTAAGATATTGAAATGTATGGCTTGAATTCTTCTGCTCAAAATAGCATCCTCAAGGAAACCTAAGATGAGAAAAAATGTGGATTCAGAAAGTAACCTCAAAACTGTATCTGCTCTTAAAATCCCCTATTTCTGTCCTGAGGAAAATAATATTTATCAAGACCCTAAATAGTAATAAACTATGCTCATGTCATTTGGCAAATGAAGAAGCTGCAGTTTCCACATGCAGGATACAGCAGGTGAAAGGTGATAAAACACTTTCCAAGCTCAAGGTCTGTCCCTCTGGAGCCAAGTTCAGCCCAGCCTGCTAATTCAACTGTGTGTATCATGATTTTGTAAATACATAAGCAGGGAAGGTTTGCTTCTAGCAATTCTTGGTTTCTTTCCAAAATATCACTGTGCTGTGAAAATAAAACATCTGTTGAGCCATACATTTAGGCATTTCCAATGCCACCAAACAGAACAAAACAGAAAGGAGAAAATGAGGAAACTTTACAAAGAGATTTAAAGGGGAAAAAAAGCATTTTACACGAGAAACATGGTTAAATTTCAGGTGACACATTGAGGAGCTATACAGGTCAGTTGTAATGAAATAAATCATTCAGTTAGCCCTGCCTGCATTAAAAACCTCTGCATGTGCCACTGAAAATATGCTGCTGTCACAGCTGAAAAAGATCTTCCCAAGACAACAGGAGAGGCAGATTCTGGGGGGAGGCATGGGGGTAAGTTTAAGCATGTGTTTCATTTCAGTTCTACATGTCAACAAACACTGGGATTTAATAAAAGTCAGAAGCCTTCATTTCTGACTGTGTCAGCCCTTTATTCTTGCTCTTTTCTACATGCCATGTTGGTTTTGGAGGGAGGCTGTACCTAGAACTCTGCCTCCCCTTCAGCCCTCATTAAAAGGCAGCAGCTTTTTAATATATAATAATTATATACCAAGTATTTTATATGGATCTAGTACCTTAACCATGGTATACATATATTCAAGTTTTACCATGAAAGTAAATAATAATGATAATAATGATAATAATGATAATAATGATAATAATGATAATAATGATAATAATGATAATAATGATAATAATGATAATAATGATAATAATGATAATAATGATAATAATGATAACAACAACAAGTTAAAATTGCTTTCTGAGCCACAGGACACCACATAAATCCAGGCTATCAGACTTATCAGCACTTCATCTAATTAAAGGTTTATGTTTTACTCCTGCTACAGAGGGTGCTTTTAGTGGCTGATCATATGGATTCCAGTTATGAAATATACTGATCCAAATAAAGAGTGAATGCAGTGGACCATGCTTAGCATCCTCTTTGCTGGGTTACTCACCCATGCCCATGGGGGTCTCACTCAGCAAGATACCTGGAGACCCCTCTTAGCAACAAACATTTTCCATTTCTAAAATTGCCAATTTCACCTTCAGTTGGAGAGAAAAGTACATGCATGAACAGCACCAACTCCTGAAAATACTGCTTTTTCTTCTGCACCCAGAGTCCCAGTGTCAGGGCTTTACAAGTGAGGATTTCATCATTAGTCAGCTTTATCACAGCCACTCCCACACTGAAGGCAGCAAAAATCCCCCTACCCTGCCCAGCTTTAAAGAGCAGGATGCAATTGCTCATTTGTGGCTATTTACTTTACATGGAACATTACACCTTCAAACCTTCCCCCCCAAGCATGTGTTCCTCTGTGATGTTCATCCTTCAGAATGAACGGGGGATGCTCCTTTATCTGAAATTAACAGTGTGTGGCAGGTCAACACTAACACCTCTGCAAAGATCAGGGCATGGCAAGCCATGAAACTGCTGTTCTGTGGCCCCAGGACAATGAATCCCCTGTGTGCCAGCTGCAGGCACCACCCCTGAGGATAACACATCTGACACCAGCCCTTTGCAGAGTCTTTTATTAGTAAATTTGCTGATGACACTAAATTGGGAACGTGTGTAGATCTGCAAGAGGGATGTAGGGCTCTGCAGAGAGATTTGGAACAGTTGGATGCATGGGCAGAATCAAACGGGATGAACTTCAATAAGTCCAAGTGCTGAGTCCTGCACTTTGGCCACAATAACCCCCTGTACTGATATAAGCTGGGGACGATGTGGCTGGACAGTGCCCAGGTGGAAAGGGACCTGGGGGTGCTGGCTGACAGTCAATTGAATATGAGCCAGCAGTGTGCCCAGGTAGCCAAGAGGGCCAATGCCATCCTGGCCAGTATCAGGAACGGTGTGGCCAGCAGGAGCAGGGAGGTCATTCTGCCCCTGTACTCGGCACTGGTGAGGCCTCACCTGGAGTATTGTATCCAGTTCTGGGCCCCTCACTTTAGGAGGGACATCGAGTTACTTGAGCGTGTCCAGAGGAGGGCAACGAGGCTGGTGAGGGGCTTGGAACACAAGCCGTATGAAGAACGACTGAGGGAGCTGGGGTTGTTCAGCCTGGAGAAAAGGAGACTCAGGGGTGACCTCATCACTCTCTACAACTTCCTGAAGGGTGCCTGTGGTGAGCTGGGGGTCGGTCTCTCCTGAAGGGTGGCTGTGGTGAGCTGGGGTCGGCCTCTCCTGAAGGGTGGCTGTGGTGAGCTGGGGGTCGGCCTCTCCTGAAGGGTGGCTGTGGTGAGCTGGGGTCGGGCTCTTTCTCCGGGCAACAACAGATAAAGAACAAGAGGACACAGTCTCAAGCTGCGTCAAGCGAGATGTAAGTTAGAATTAAGAAGGAAATATTTCACAGAAAGAGTGGTCAGAAACTGGAATCATCTACCCAGTGAGGTGGTAGAGGCATCATCCCTTGAAGAATTCAAAAAAAGACTGGATGTGGCACTTGCTGCCATGATCTAGTTGAACAGTTAGAACATCGGCTGGACTAGATGATCTTATAGGTCTCTTCCAGCCTTGAACTTCTGTGATTCTGTGACATCGTTATGGCTCAAGGACAATGCAGGAACTCTTTAGGACTTGCTCAAAGAAGACTAATTCAATTTAACTTCAGATCTAGTCTTTCACTAAGTGAAATAAACTTGCTCAAGTCTGGCTCTACCAATGCTGGTTTTCAGTCCAGTAGCACTGCCAAGATTTATTCTTCTCTACACAGCCAGAGTTCATCCCTGCTGGGGAAGGCAGGGCTGGAACTTGACAAACAGCAGTGTTCTACCACACCAACTTCACTGCAAGAAAGCAGCAGTGGCAGTTCTCACCACTGACTTCAGAAAGCCCTAGTCAAACTACTCTATGTTAAGCAAAATACTTTCTGTGTTACGTTTAAAATAAATTGGTTTTCACTAAGAAATCTGCATTTTATAATGCAAAGACATCCAAAGCTGTGAAGACTGTTTATCAAAAAGTATCAGGTGGTAAAAAAAAGGCAGGACCTGAGAGACAGACAACTAAAGGAGATTAAAAGAGCATTAGAAAGGAAACCTACTGGAACGTAGTAAAGGAAATAACTACCAGAGAAATTGTAAAAACAAACATCTAATAAACAGTTCAATTATTTATCCAGCAAAAATCAAAGAAGTTCCTTTCCATGCAAGGAACTTGAGGCATGGGGGACAAATGGAAGCTTCAAAATTAGAGTTAATTATTTTGTCTCTGACAAGAAAGGAGGCAGAAAAAACCCCCATGTTTTTCTACAAATCAAAACCAATTGGTTTTAGTCTCCATAACCACAGCAATTGGAAAGCTTAATTGATAGCACTTCTGCCTCACATCAGCATTTCCACTGGGTAAAGTGGGACTGAAACAAGCAGAGGAGAGCCAGGTATAACTCAATTGTTGCCAAAGCCAGGTCCAAGCTCAGTGTCAGGCTGCAGCAGACACAGAATCAGGGTACCCCATGATCCTGGGGGCCATTTGTTATTGAAGCAGCAGCCAGGCTCTCAAAAGTCAGAGTACCTGCAGTAGAGATGTCAAATATCTCCTGCCAAAGCACATCAAGTCACCTCCTCACACAGGGAGCTCTTGGTGTGGCTGAACTTCAGCAACAGCAGCAGACATTTGTCTGGGAACACTGTGCCCCTGTATCAGCATTTCAAATATATCTACTGTCATTAAGCCCACAAAAATATTGCCAGGGAAGCAACCTTGCCTAAATACAATGCAATTTTATAAACTATAGGCAATACAAATGCATAGCACTAAACTAGGTGCCTAGACATATTCAAAGACATTTAAAGAGTTTAAGACACTCCTCCACCCTCAAAGTTTCATGTACCTATTTAGAAGAACAGGAAACTTTAATGCAACCTTCCTGAGAAAGGCTGCATTAAACCTTCCTGCATTTGAAACCTCCTTGCTCTTTTCTTTCCTCAGCATCCTCCCAGATGCTCAGGAAAGAAAAGCAGGCTCAGCAGCACCTCCTACCCAAACCCAAGACTGTGGCCTCCATGGATGACCCAGCATGGAGAACACTTAGCAGGAACAAGCAGGTGCCTCTCTGATGTGCAATCCCCACTCTTTGGTGGGATGGAGGACTGGCAAAGCCTAGCACCACCTCCAGCTGTGAGCACCCAAAAAGAGCATGCCACCCATCTGGCAGCTCCATGGTGCACATACATCACAGCCAGAGAATTCCCTTTTTTCTTCCCTACTTACACACCCTGCCAGCATCCCAGTGATAGATCAGAGTTGCTATGGGCATGGCATGAATTGGTCTGACACATAACAAGTCTACATAGTTGCTGGAGGGAGGGAAACACCATGCTTGAAACACATGTAAAGCTACTGGGGTTCTGAGAGGCCAGGAAGGCAATAAAGGCCACTTCAATGTCTTTTATCACCTCCTCCCAGTGTTTTTAGCCTGCTTTCTTCACCACCAGAAAACCAGGCGTGAAGCCTGGAAAGCACTACCCAGCTCCCAAACACATCACTCACTCCCTACAGTCAGCACTCCAGAACCAAGTCTGGCAGCAGAGCTTGCAGATGACAAGTGGATGGATCATCATGGATCTGAACCACACCCCCACTCCCTGAGGCAGGCAGCTTTCTGCCCTCTGGTATTTAGGACATTTTATGTATGTGAGACTTTGAGATAGACAGATAACTCCAACAAAAACAGAAGTTACTCCCTAAAGCAGTAAAGGAGGCACCAGACTTTTTTTTATCTACTCCATTCAATATTGGCTCTCATACTGCCTTTAGTACAACACATTTCTGCAGCCTCAAAAATAGGCTGCAAGACTTAAAAAAGCTCTCTGAGCAATGAAAGGTCCTCATCTTCTCCTACAACCAGGCAGCCCTTTGCTGGAAGGATGGATGGGATATGTGAGGAAGGATGGATGCAATATTTGAGGATGATACATGGAGGAATGGCAGGAGGATGTTACTGCCAAGGGCTGGACTCCTGCCCACAAGCCAGTTCCTTCTGGCCACCCAGAGCCACCTGGCCACAGAGACACCAGACTTCCTCCTTCAGAAAGGGAACTCTCCCCAGACACAGAAAGCAGGCATGTGTCATGCCTGCAATGGATGCACCCCAGTGCAGAGCAGGAGGCTGCAGAAACCCAGCAGAGATCTTGCACAGGCTGGGGTGACTCCCAGGACACCCTGGGGGGACAGCATGCCCAACAGCTGCTGGGTGTTTCCAACAGCAGTGATGTCACTCAGTGCCACAGCATCCCACAGAGTTCCGGACCAGGAGAGGATCTGATGCCATCTCTTGCACAAGGACATTTCTCATTGCTGCTGAACATCCAATCCAAGCAAAAACTGGAAAAGTACTGGGCTTAAAGTTCACTGAACATTAAACAATTTGATCTGACTCAACCAAGTTTCAGGTTAAAAGTTACTCATTAATTTTATTTAAACAAATCTATGTACCTGCTAAGAGACAAGTTTTTAGGCACTTCAGATGGGAAGTTCACATGGGAGCTGATCTCAGGTGACCCTTCACCTTCCTTTTCCTGCCAAAAGGATCCTCAACAGCAAAGTACCTCACTCTCCTCTCCACAACCTCCCCTCCAGGTTAACAGGATGGGAACTTGCCTGCTACCATACTGTGGTTTAAGCTTGCACAGGTATCTGCAGTCTTGGATGAAAAAGTCCTGGATATCTCCTGACAAGTGGCACACAGTTTTTTTCCCCTCCTCATGCTGTATCCGAGGCTAAACTGACAGAGAATCCTCAAGCCCTGGATATGCTGGTTAGAATAACTCCTCATATAAGAAGAACCACAGCACTTTAATATTAAAGCAAAGAAAAACAGCAGAGCAGCCTAGCAAAGTTGTCATAAACTATTTTAGGATTTTTAATTTGCATTCACTGGTCTATTTGTGTGGAGTTTTTTTTAGTTTGGGGCTTTTTTCTAATTATTTTTGAAGAACCTGGCCAATTCAGCTGAAGTGGTTCTGTTCCACTGAAACATATACTCTCTCTTGGATTTGTAATGAACACATGTACTTACATATTTACATACATACCCTCCTCTATTTCTGAGTTAAAGAATATTGCATTCATAATACAGTGACATTTCAGAAATAAAAGCTTTTTCATAAGCTGTCCAACACACATACAGGCCAGAGTTGTGTGTTGTCAAGGGAAATTACTTTCACATGGCATTAGCTCTGAATTTTTCTTCCTCACTCCAAAGTAGTAAATATAGAAATCACTAGTTAAAATGCATCAGCCTGATTAATATTTTCTGAAGTCTGCTAGAACAGCAATTTAAGGGTATCTTCCCCAAAGTACAAGGCTGAAAATAGTAAGCCAGCCCTAGTTCATAGGTTCTTTATCTCGTCTGGATCTCTGTACAACATTATCTGGAGGCATCTCAAACAGGGGAAGCACCAGTTCTCGCAGCAAACCACCCATGCCATTTTTGGGAGGTCTTTAAAAGCTGACTGAACACCAGAGCACTTTCAGAGATCTCCGCAGATTACGGCCCTAAGAGGTGAGAAATCATTTGCGTGAGAGCGGGGGAGCAGGGCAGAAATTCCCCACACACTCATCTGGAGGCGCCGGCTCCTCCCGAACCTTGGCCGTGGCCACGGCGCTGCTGCTGCTGCTGTCAGGGCAGACGAAAGCGCCGGGCTCTGCTCTGCCCGGCCCCGGGCTCTGCTCCCGGCCTGGCCCCTCCGAGCAGCGGCCCCGGGCTCTGCTCCCTGCCCTGCCACACCGAGCAGCGGCCCCGGGCTCTGCTCTGCCCGGCCCCGGGCTCTGCTCCCATCCCGGCCCCACCGAGCCGTGCCGAACACCCGCGGCCAAGCACGACGTTCGTGAAGAGCAGCGTTCAGAGTCCAGGGATGCACAGGGAGCAGGGAAGGGAGGCAAAAGGTGCTAGCCACGAGAAATTGAGTGTTTTCCTCCTGTCTGCATCTCCAGGACTGCATCTTGTTCCTCCTGGGAAATCTTCCCCTAAGACTCTCACGTCCCTTCCAGCATCCACACAGCACAAGGGGATGCCCTGATTTCTGTGGCCTTTCCCCACAGTGCAGCCAGAAGCTGCCTTCCTGCCTTGGAGAGATCCTACCTCCACCCTCCACTAACCTTCCTTCTTGGAAGTCCTTCCCTTTTCTTGAGTTTTGGTCAGCTTTTCCCCCACCTCTCCCAGATCCACTGCATGCAGTGCCTCTTCTGGGCTCATGGCCTCTGCTCACCAATGCATTTCAGAGCTCGTGCACAAGTCCCACAAAAGCCTTCAAGTGCAAAGCAGGGTCTGAGATGAGTGTCACCTGCCACAGCACTGACCTCAGAGAGAGGACAGGCCATGGGTACACAGAAAGAGGGTGGGCACCAGCGTGGAGAGAGGTCACAGAGCCACATAGACCAACACCCAGCTCCTGACAGAGCTGCCCAACACTGACAGCACTGCTGGGACTGCTCTAAAACACACATGAAACTGCAGTCAAGCCAAGCAGACGGGCTCACACTGCACTTCAGCACAAGTGGAATTAACTGTGCTGTTAATCCTACACAATACCATTCCATGTGCATCATCCCCTTATCCTGGAGGGAAACTATTTCAGTGCATGGTCAAAGGCTTTGTTGCTGGTGTCCACTTGCCTGGACACCCACCTTGGAAAGCCACTCCTAAAGCTGGACACAACACACCAAAGCACATCCCATCCTCTCCTCTGCCCACCTGTGTCCAACACACCACAAACCCTCTGCTCCAACAGGCAGGCTCTGCCCCTTTCTAAAGCAGGAGGGGGTAGAGGCTCCCACACAGCCCCAGGAGCACTGGGGCATGAAGGGGGCTGTGTGCCTATTTTTGGTTTTACTTCTCTATTTCAAAGGAAAGTCCCTCTTCCACTTCAGATATTAACATATAGAACAATGTAACTGCTGGGAAGGGGCTGGTCAGAGATACAGATATTACAGACCAAATATATCCCTTTGCTGGTTTTCAAACAGCCATCTCCTCCATCTTGTATGCCAGACCTAACCAGGCCTCCCTAGTCTGAAACCAGACTTAGTAACAGAGGGCTGGGTTTGACTGTTTGACAAGGAAGCCTTCTGAGCATTTCAAATGGGGCTCAGGATTTAGTTCTGGCCCAAACAGAAGGTGACTCTTGAGTGCTACCAGTGCTTATTAAGAGAAGGAATATCTCCACACAAAAACTGTATCTGAGCTTGAAAAGTCAGCTTGGCCTTGGGTTTCAGCTGTCCCAACAGCAGGCACTCAATCAAGGCCAGCAGTCCCAGTCCCTATCTGTGCTTGCACACCCACGTGGACGTGCCCTGTGCTGCCACAGGCTCAGAGAGGATTGCTGCCATGGCCCCATGAGACCCAACCACCTCACAGCTCACCTGGCACCACATCTCAAGTCGTATCTTTCCAGCGAGCAGACTTCCACAGAGGAACAAGGAACAAAACCAGAACTAAAGAACTCTTTGTTTCTGTACAACAACCAAAACAAGAAGTTTTGCAGTGGAGGATTGGCTGACCTGCTTCCTTAATCCTGTATTGTCCACCCAAATCTCACCTAACCAGAAAGAAATCAAGCTGTCTCCAGCTTAGTTTTCTTCTTTCCCCATGAAAAAACACAGCTGCCAGAGATACCCAAGGCAATGGGCTATGCTTTTTCTTTTCTACTCACCTACCTCCAGCAGAGCATTCCCACTCCTGCCAATGCTCCCTAGGCTCCACACTGCTCTGTCTTAACCTCTGTGCAGATTTTGGCTGCTCTCTGCCCTCTTTGGGATGAGAAGTCCAGCAGGCCCTAGGCAAGCAGCCTGCTGGAACTCCACCACCCTTGCCCAAGTGTTACAGTTTGCAATGCTAAAGGTAACACAACACTGGCACAGGGCAATGTTGCTCAGCCAGAAAGTAAGAAAGGGTGGTGCAGTTTCCATATTGAAGATCAGGTTTTAAGTGGAGAAGAGGACATTAGCATGTTTCCAGCAGAAGAGGAGGTAAGGAGCAACACTGGGCACTCTTGATACCAGCAAGTTAAATATTTAGAGAAGCAGCTATACAATGAGGTCCTCCCAAAGCTTCTTCACACATGAAACAAGCCATAAACCCAAAACTTACATTTGCAGTTATTCTAAAAGTGTTTCCTATCAAATTAGCTTTTCCATGCACGAGAGAAAGAGGGATCAGCATCAGCAACAGTCACTGCAGTGGCTCACATGATGCTCATCCTCCTCCAGGGCACAGCCCAAGGACTGCAGTGCTGTGATAAGGGGCAGGCCAGTGGGGAAGAGTGATAAAAGTATTGGCACCACCAGCAGCAGCACTTCAGGCATGATCAGCAGAGGTCAGCTGTGTAAGCAGGCAGCTAATCACTCCAACCTAGAGCCAAAGGCAATGTCCCCAAAGGGCTTCTAGGGAAAGCTTTACCAAAATGAGCCCCAGGACACATCCCATTCATGTTATGCAAGTCAGAATAAACACTGGGTATCAGACTCTTATCTCTCTGGTGCACAACCAATACATGGCAGCTTCTACAAGGGCTCCCACAAGAAGCAGAATAAATGTCTTATTTTGCTTTAAAAGAGAAATATAGGATATTTGCTAAGGGAGTATCAGGGAACCCTCCCTGTTTTCTTTATCTATCTTTTACTACCCCTCCAGATGGTAACACAAGATAGCCCCAGTGCAAATAGCCATGCCCTCAATGTATGTGGCATTGTCACGCTGACAGCAGCCCTGGGGAAGTGATAAAAGGGACAGGGAACAAAAAAAGATTAAGAGCCATGGTCATCACCTTCATCTCCAGGTTCCTGTCAGTCCCTTCCAGGCAGCAGCAGATTGCCAGGTGAGAGCTGTAGGAGATGCCACCACAGGCAGCACATCTGTGCTCTCCATGCAATTCTTCATGCTCCCATGTCCCTTTTCATTGAGCTCTCCAGCCTAGGAAAGAAATTAGGGTGAAGATGTTAGACAGCCACATCAGACTGATCAGAAACCAGTGGACAGGAGGCTACAACTACCAACCAAGACCATACAGCAAATCAGCAGTGGCACAGAAACACCCAGAGCATGCAGATAGTGCTGTGTCCACGCTCTGTGTCCTGGATAAGGCCAGCAGTCGAGCTGCTGACACCTTGAAACATTACTTGAGTAAAACACCCCACAGAGCCTTGTTCTGAAGGCAAAATCTGCTGGTGAACACCTGCTGGCTGCAGAACTCACCAGAATCTAATGGTAGAAGCCAGGGTGAGCTGGTAATGCTGACATCAGGGCAGAAGAACTCACCCTTAGTGCTGGAGCTACAGGTCCCTAAGGAGGATCTCAAGAATGCAGCCTGTACAAAAACATGTGCAAAGCTCTCCAAAGATCCCACTGAACCACTCATAATAAAAGCTACTGCCCACTCTGACACAGCAGAGCAGGGATGCACTGCAATCACCTGGTGACCCTTGCTGAAAACACAAAAGAGCCTTTACAGAGTTTATATTCCTAACCTCTCCCCTACTTCT
This sequence comes from Melospiza melodia melodia, assembly GCF_035770615.1. Classification (NCBI taxonomy): domain Eukaryota; kingdom Metazoa; phylum Chordata; class Aves; order Passeriformes; family Passerellidae; genus Melospiza; species Melospiza melodia. Next base: position 5,229,827 of record NC_086205.1, on the reverse strand, counting down.
GAAAGAAACTCTGTGTAACTGCAGCACATGTCCTAAAATCCTCTTAACTGAGATATTAATCACAAGACTGTTTAGCAAGCAAGAGCACACGGTCCACTTGATGAAACACTGCCTCCCACAATTATCCTGCCCTGGGCATGTTTCCAGGGCATGGGCATGGCCTGGCATATGCTCCACCTCGAGTCCAGCAGCTCAGCTCTCTGCTCTCAGCAGGGACCCCAAGCACTCACAGCTTTGTGAGAGGTCCCAATGTGTCCATAGCCCAAATTCCTGCCAGCTGGAAGCATCCAAGGGACCCTAACCCACAGCAGCACACCATGGCAGGGCAAGCAAAGCAGTGGGGAAAAGGGAAGCTTAGGCTTGACACGTTTTGTGTGGTGAAGAAAAGGAGGAAGATAGGGGAAAAGAGAGGTAAAAAGCAAGAAAGGAGGAATATATTAAAAAGAGGAGTGGTGCCCATGCAAAGAGACATTGGCACACAATGCCCCACCTCAAGCACTAAGGTTGGTGAAGTTTCCTGCCAGGTGAGAGAGAGTGAAGCTGGAATGATACTTGAGGGTCAGGTCAAAAGGGAAAAAACCAGAAACAGCTACCTGCTAGACTGAAAAATAACATTCTTGGTGTCTGCCAGCCTGCAGCAGTACCTCAGCATGGCTGCATCTTGGAGAAGCACTTTACTGAGCAAGAAGTGAGGGAATGAGCACAGGCAGACCCCCAGGAGAGCTGTAAGGCAGCCCAGGAAGGCTGGTGAGTAATGGTGAGCCCCAGCCCCAGCACTTTCACATGGCAGACTAGGAAGTCCCCAGCCTGCAAGCTCAGCAGGATCCCCTTGCTGCAGGCTGTGCTCACACCAGCCTTTGTGGCCTGCAGAAAGGGTGCATTTAAGTGAGAAAAATGATGCAAAGGGGAGATAAAAGGGATGGAGAGAAGCACAGACAACTGAACAAGGCCAGCACACTGGTTATCCAGCCAGGCAGCAGCTCTTCAGGGGCAGCAGCTTTCAAAACATACAACAATCCAGCCCTGGCTACCTGCTCCCTGCTGAAGCTTTGCCTTTATAGATGAATGCAAAGTGAGCCCAGAGATGCCACCAGAGGCAATGCAATCTCTGCTGTGGCAGAGCCTGGGCAGCCACAGAGCTGTAAGAGGAAGCACAGCAGCCAGGCTGGGGCCACGGGAGCTTCCCAGCCATCCACCCACTCCTTCCTGCTAACAGGGCTCAAAAATATTCACCAGCACCTCTGGGACATGTGTCCCTGAACAAAGCAGGACGGCAGGAGTGCCAGCTCAGAGCACCCCTGAGAGCCCAGCACCTGCCAGATGTGCACAGAGCCTGTGCTGGCTGCTGAGAGCCACAGCTGCAGGGTGGGCAGTGCCCTTAGCAGAGCTTGAGCTCTCAGCACCAGTTCTGAAAGCCGTGAGCACGAGAGGGATCAGATCTCCTTGTCTTCTGGTCAAATCAGAATCTGAGGAATTCAACAACACAACATTTCTATGTGGCAAGTTTAACCATCAGGAATACAAGCAGATAATTACTAAAAGAGGCAAAAGCTTGAAAGATGGACAAGGTAAAGCAAGGGCCTAAAATTACCCCCAGATTCACAACAATGTAAAAGACTTCATTAATTAATCATTAATTCTTCTTCCCTCCTAAGACAGAGGATCTATATGGAACGATCCTGGAGAGTGCTGTAAATTAAGTACCAGCCCAGAGTTTGTCTGCCTGAAGGCATTTAATACACTCTAGTAACATCCAGGCTCCAATGTGACAGGGCTGTGCACTACCAGCCAGTAATCACCAGACTGTGGGACCATGAGGAGGAGGAGGAGGCACCAGCTCCCTCAGTCATTCAGCATCCCTCCCACTGGCACTCAGAGACTTATGACTTATCTTTTTTCTATGAGTGAGGAATTATTTCTCCTTCCCACCTTCCCAGCTACGGCTTAACCAACAGCCTGATGGATGCTTTGGCAGAGGAAAACATCCTGCTGTCTGTCGTCTTGTAAAATAAATTGTATTTGTTTACTGCTTCCTCGTTAATGCTGATTCATCCTAAAGCTAGAGAAAAAAAAGAGTTGCCACCACAACTCTTCCTGAATGCAATAAGCAAAGCCCTGCCTGTCAGGTTAATCACAGCCAAATGGAAAATCATTAAAGCTCTGCAGAGCAGAGCACCAGCCAGGAATGCCCCAGGCCCCAGAGCAGAGAGGCTCAGATGGGGACCAGCATGGCTGGGGGCAGGGACACGAACAATGCCACCCACCCCTGGCAGGGACAGCAGTAACCCCTGGTCACATCGGCCAGAGGAGAAAATGTGAGGAACAAGGAAGCCAGGAGAGAGCAGGTCTGTCAGACACAGGGGAGCAGGATGGGAAACCCAGACAACATCACAGAGCAGAGGTGGGATGGGATGCTGAGGAGCTTCACACCAGGATGGTCCATGAAGACCACCAAGGCAAGGACTGGAAGGCAGGCTGGGAACAAGCCTGTGTTTTGGTGTGCTGTAATGTCCCATTTTGGCCTTCCAGGTCATTCCCCCAGGTGTGCCTGTACCTCTCTCCCTTCCCCCTTGCCCCCATGCTGAGTGAGTCCTGTCAATCAGGCTGAACATTCCAGCAAGGCCTCGTGTGGTTGGTCAAGTTCAAAGGATGCCTGTGCCCAGAGGTCATTGGCCTGTCTGGGTGTCATCTTCCCCTGAGACCCTGCCCCTCTCACCTGGTTGGTGGCTCACCTGTACCTCCCCTCCCCCTGTCCCTGAGCTTATAAAGGTGATCAGACCATGCGGCCGAGGTTCTGTTGGAGCAGTTCCTCACATTCAGAGCTCTGTAACCATGGAATAAACCTCTGGACATTAAACCCTCCAGCAGAATCCTCTCCTTTTTCTCTTCACCATCGCCTGAAGCCATTCCTCCTGAGGTAAATGGGGTTCCTAACAAGCCTGGACTTGTTCAGTGCCCAGCTGCAATCTCCAGCAAGCCAAGGTATCTCTGGGGTGACACACCACAGGTGCTGCCTTTGGCCCAGCAGCGAGGGTCAGACTGGCCCAGGCACAATCTACCTGGGAATATTGGGAGCCTTTTTCCAATAGCCTGAAGAGAAGCAGTGACTGGAGCAAATAAATACCTGCTCTCAGGTCACTACCAGAGCCCATGGCTCCTTCCCCTGGTTGCTGGTGTCACCCAGCCAACAAATCCTGTCTGCAATCCCTCCACAGGGAGGACAATGCTTCATTGTCCATGTTTCATCCCCATGCCTGGGGATGATTCAGGCAGGATAAGCCTGTGTGGTGGACAGCCCAGCTCCCTCCTCTCTCCATAAAATACACAAAAAAAACCTAATCCTGCCTCTCATTTTGTCACAGCATACTCCTCTCACTCAGCAGAAGCACTCAATGCACGACAGCACTGAAATAATGTTTTACCTGGGTGGGGTTTTTCCAGCAGATTTTTTTTTTTAATTTGTAGTAAATAAGGTACAAAAGCCAGATAAAGTCTCAGGAAAGGCAAACCAAAGCTGACAAAAAGTGATTCCTGCTTTGATTCTTTTAGAGCTGCTATGAAACCAAACAAACCTTAAAATAAACTTCTCACATCCTTAGTTGCCAGGGGCAGAAGGACAGACCCACGATCAGCTCTGCACATGGGCTGAGCTCTCAGCCACAGAACTGCACTGCATGGACATCAGAAACGGAGAGAATTCCTGGCAGCTTCCCCAAGGAGCACCCAGGACTGGCTGAGTGCCCTGTGGGAGCCTCAGCTGCCCATCTGCAGAGCTGCTTTCCCACAGCTCACCATGAACTGCAGCTGCTCACACATTTGAGCAGCACCACGGAGGAGCCATTGGACAGCTCGGGTTTCTGCTCTCGGGGCAGGGCTGAAGCACACGAGCAAAGCACAACTCACAGCTGCAAAAAGGAAAATGAAACCCCACCTAATAAGTGCAAATAGAGATCAATGATGCACACTGAGCAAGGCAGCATCAAGCCAAGCAGCAGCTGTGGAACCAAGCAATCAGAACCTGCAGTGCACAGAGGTCAGATTTGGGCTCCATAACTTAAAAACTCTCCTGTCTTCTGAGAGCCTGGCTTTGCAGCCCCTTCAGTATTTCCAGAGAAAACACAGAAGTCCTTCCACTTGCATTAAAAACCTATTCTCTTTTATTAAAGCAAGTTCTAGGGCAAGTCAAGGGCTACTGCAGACCACTGGCAGTTAATTCTGTAAATTGGCAGCTTGTGCTTAAACAGAAGAATTATTATCATGTCAGAGGAATTAGCTCTGTGCAAATACTGGAACTTCAGCAGCACCACAGATGAGCAAGAAACCCCAAACCATCCCTTCTGCAGAGGAGAGGCTTGGGAAGCAAGAGCACAGAGAGCAGCAAAGGACCCTGGCAGTGCCTCGGTCAGGGATCCAAGATGTGATCTCAGATGTGAGACTGATGGGATCACTGCAGCCAGACCTCAGCCTCTGCTACCCAGAGCAGGGTAGGAACTGAAAATGCAGTTCCTGATTGCTGGGCTGGCCACAGGCCTGGGGAAACACAGGCCCAGTTACCAGGACATTGCTGGGATACCCTAGGGAGGAAATCCCTCACTGCTGTTCTTTGCTCCCAGGAACAGAGAACCTCACCTGCTGCAAGGCAAGCTGAAGCAGGACTTGGTGTCCCCTGTGTCTCAGGACAAATGCAGCACAAGGGACACTGCCAAGCCCCACAGCCCCAGCAGGAGCCATGGCCATGGAGAAAGGTGACCTGAGCCAGTTATGGCTGAGCCAGCCTCTCACCCAGCACAGCCTTGCCCAGCAATGCCCCAGCAGGATCCTGTTCCCACACCTATCAGCTCTCTCACTGCTTTCCCCAAGCACTGCAAATACCAATATTTCCATTTCAAACCCATCTTGCTCAAGATGAACTGAACTTCCTTGAGCCTCCACCCCAAACCAGAGACAGAGAATCTTTCTCCAGTAGGCAACACCAACTTGGCTTCTCCACAGGCCTTTTTTAAGGGGGTAGTTATTGCAGCTCATCTGCTCTGGACCATTACACCTACTTTTTGACACAAACACACAGCTAGTAGTCTCCTGGTAACTGGCTATAAAAAAAAAATTCATTAGAGCTACTGGTAACACCAACAGCTAAATTCAGTTTTGTGAAAAATAATACATGCAACTACAGGGAAAAGAGGCAGAATGTATTTGGACATTTGGAGAGTGGGTAGGGGTTTTCACTGGTATTTTTGGGTTTGGTTTGGGATTTTTTTTAACAAGAGTTTGTTTTCATGAAACCTAAGAGAAAAAGCCAAGGATGTGGGAGGGATAAAAGATGCTCAAGAACCAGAGAGACTGAAAGCTGTCTAAGAGATGGCTGCTTAGGAATCTGGCAGGAGCTGAAGGAGGCTCCAAGGAGCAATACCAGAAGGATGAGAAGGCTTCTAGGAGCATGTGCTTAGCCAGGAATTTGGCCACAGGAAATGCTCCAAAACAACTTCAAGACTGTAAGACACTGCATTAAAACACTCCTCTGGGGCAATCTCAGAGGAGGGGAAGCAGGATACGATCACTGTCTCACACAGCCTGAGTTCTTCACTTCAGAAAAAACAGTGCTGGAAAAAGCCAGCCACAAACAGCCTGTGGTTACTGAAACCCTGGCAGGTGGGCTTAGGGCAGCCACGGTGGCCCAAACTCTCCAGAAGTCACCAGCACCATCCTGCAGCCTCCAGCAGCAGCTGGCCAAGGACAGCACAAGCACTCAGGGGAATGTGGGAGGCTGGCAACACACACAGCTGCTCCCTCCACTTATGGGGAGTCCTTGTAAAATATGTGTATTGTGTAAGTGGCTGTGCCCCAATCCTAGTTGTTCTAAGTGAGCTCCAGCTGTGATGGTCTTAATTGGGCTGCAGCTGTAGCTAATGAAGATAACTGGGATAAAAGGGGCTGGGCTTTCTGGTCAGGGAGAGCCTGGAAGGAGCCCTGATGAAGCAGCAGGAACAACACTGCTGAGAAGAACTGCTCGTGAGGTACGGGACTCTAGAAATAATATAACAGCAATAGGAATGCAACAGAGCCCTGCCTGGCGTTTAACCACGCCCCACGTTTGGGAGGGAGCTGCAGCAACCAGGGGAAATCCACGTGGGCAGAATGTGGGAAGGAAGAGCAGAGCTGTCCTGACAGCAGCGAGGTTGGGTGAGCTCAGCCCCGACCCAGGCACTGACGCTGGGACAAGCCGGGACACAGAGCGGGGACAGAGCCACCCCTTCGTGCCCCCAGGAGGCACACACCCCACCCAGGAGGGCGTTTCTGCCCTTGGTTCCACCCCACGGGCGGCAGGACGCGACCTTCACGCCTGAGAGCACCTCGCAGATGTTGACGTGCACAATTAAGCATCTGCAGCATCACCTGCAGGGTTTGACTCGCCGTCCTCACCCAGCATGAAACCTCAGCTCAGAGGTCACAAAGGAACAGCGGGGGGGAAAGGCATTTCTGCAATACCTCAGTAAGCGACGCTTCCACAGTGTTGTCTGCATGAAGACAGATGGGAAAAATCAAGCCAAATTAGTGCCAGAAATTAATTTTAAAAGTATGAGTTAATATGCATTGCTGACCTTGGTACGCTCCCACATCTGTAGGCATGGTAAGGTTAAATTTCCTTCATTTCCATTCACTTCCAGCATGAATTTAACTCATTTTAATTAAGAGGGCCCAGGCTGAAACTTAGCACCATTTCTGACATGAAATTTTCTAACCATTCCTTAATTAACCTCTCTGATTTTTTTCTCCTTAGATTGCAAGCATATGATTACCTGTCTAATTAAACAATTCATCCATGACTAGCTAATAAATAGTTACCCAACTGCACTCCCCTAATAACAAGGCAAACTTCTTAACCACGGAACATGTAGTTCATTTGAAAGAGATGGGTCTTTTGCAAAGTGATTTACAGAGTGGTAAGAAGTTTTCAAAATTGAGAGCGGAAGGGGAGAGGGGAGTGATATCACACTTGAAAATTAATTTGACTGTTACCCCAGGTGCAGACTTTAAGGAGTTCACCTCAATGTTTAAAAACGCACCTCTAACCACATTTAAAATTGCTGAGCCACATCCACAGAACCTAAAATAATTGCCACTCCACCCCCACACCATGTTATAAAAATAATAAAACAGAAGATACAAGTAACAACTGCTCTGAAAATGGGCAGGTAAATGTGCAGAAAGTTCCACGGCATCCGCAGGGCTCCCCCAGGGCTGCGCTGTGCGGCAGAGCAGCAGCCAGGCTGCGGTCCCTGCTCTCAGCTCCGAGGCTCCATCACCTTTTCATACACTCAGGCTGCAGCAGTCAGGACAGCTGCTCTCTAAACAACTATTTAATTAAATCTGAAGAGCCAAAAACTGCCAGTGATCCCTCACTTTGTCCCATCAGCAGACTGAGCCATCACACAAGGCATTCCAGCCACTGCTCTTCCTTCCTGTCTGCCTGGGGACTCCCATGGCTCTAAAAATACCCTTTCATGTCACAGGCACAAGCAACGCTTCTTTCTACCAATTCCATTTTGGCCTTTGGGAATCCCCCTGTCCAACTGAAACCTGCCCCTGCAGCATCTGTTGGAAGGAAGTCATAACACATCCCTTCCTGGGGAGGAGGTTTCCCTGTTCAGAAAGGTGCAAGGCAGCTCCCCAGGCAGCCATGGACTTCACAAAATAAACATTATCAGCACTGAAACAAATCTGTTAATCAGTCTTGCTGATGATCTTCCCAAGAAAGCAACACTCTCATGGACAGAAGCATTTGTGAAAAGTGGATTGCAAGAATGGCTGTCAATAAGAAGCAAGCTCCATATTCACAGACACCATCATCTGGATGACAGCTAAACCCATCCAGCACCTTCCAGACTCTCATAAAACATATAAAGTGTTCATCAGACCTGCCTGTGAAATACCAGCACAGAGGAGCCAGAACACAACTTTTCCATCTTTGCAACATTTCTGCTAATGGACCTCACTCACAAAGTGTCCAATCCCCTGACAATTAATTACACTGAAGCTCTGCTGGAGAAGGGCAAATATAAATGTATATAAAAATGTAAGCAACCCAAATATATAAAGTAACTCAGAATCATCATAGAAGGTTTTGGTTGGAAGAGACATTAAAGATCATCTTTTTCCAGCCCCCTGCCATGGCAGGGACACCCTGCACTATCCCAGATTGCTCCAAGCCCCATCCAGCCTGGCCTGGGACACTTCCAGGGATGGGGCAGCCGCAGCTTCTCTGGGCACCCTGTGCCAGGGCTCACCACCCTCACAGGGAGGAAATTTTCCTAATACCCAATCTGAAGTTACTCTCTGCCAGTCTGAAGCCATTCCTCCCTGTCCTGTCCCTCCAGGCTCTTGTAAAAAGTCCCTGTCCCCCTTTCCTGCAGGAAGGGCACAATGAGCTCACCCTGATCCCTTCTCCAGGCTCAACAATCCCAGTTCTCTCAGCCTTCCCTCACAGGAGAGGTGTCCATCCCTCTAACAACCCTGGTGGCCTCTCCTGGACTTGCTCCAAGAGGCCAATGTCCTTCCTGTGCTGGGGACCCCACACCAGCTGGGTGCAGCCCTCCAGATGGGGTCTCATGACACCAACAGGGAGATTTTATCCAAACAATTACAATCTTGTACATCGAAATTTTTAATTTCTTTAAGACCCCTTGCAGGCACAGAGAATAGCAGGAACACAGGTCACAAAGATAACCAAGATGTAACACAGTGGTAATCTGTCCCTGGACAAAAGTAAAATCTTGTGTTTAGGCAGAACTAAACTGTGAACAAAGGAGATAAGAACAAAAACCAACCAAATAAATAAACTTTAACCCAACTTAGTTAACAAAGGATCACACCCAAATTTTCAGTCTTGCAAGGCAATGCAGCTCACAACGTGAAGACATTTTCTCTGAGAAGTTTTTTATTAATTTATTCATTCAAGATATAAACTAATTGCTTCTGGAATGCTCTGTGCCTCCAGAAGAGAGCAGCTCAGACAACAGAGCTCTGCTTGCAGCCTTTCCTAAAGATTCTGCCTTACAAACAAATTTAGAACAAAAAAGTCATTACTCTGATGCTGTACATCAAACGTTACTTCGAGGTAAAAGCAGGTCCTTGAGATAACCAGGGGTAAACCAGGACCAGATGTCTTTTAGCCCACAGGAGATCCATTTGAGAAAGCTGTCATTGCTGCACAACTGCCACAGCATTTTCTATTGCCATTCCATCCCAGTGAGGGTTATCACACTGTCCCCACACATTTGGGACTCTGCTGGCACACACAGGGTATTTGCAGAAAATCCAGTGAACACAGTCAGGTTGACTGGAACCCCTCTGATTTCCTAATCAGCAAACACTGTACCACAAAGACACAAAGGGCAAGCTGCAATGCATATTAAAAAATTCATCACTGCTGTCAACAACTCTTCTTTTTCTGCAAAACATTACAGCTGAAAATCCAAACTGCTGCAGCCACTGGAAGCAGAGTGGATGCAATATGAAACAAGGGAGCATTAGCTTGTTCCCAGGCACAAGCTGGGCTGTGTGACAGACATGCACACCAGTGCCCAGGGATCAGTGTGGGATGGACAGACAGACAGACAGGCATCCTGTGCTGGGGCTTTCCTCAGCAGCACTGGGGTACAGGAGCAGCTTTGCTCAGCTCATTCTCAGGAGGTGCCAGCTCCCAGAGCTAACACACATCAGGAGCACACAGAAACAGCACAGAGCTCCCTTCTGCCTGCACAGACAGACCATCCCCAGGCACAGGCAGAAAAGCAGAGGCCCCCCTGATCGTCAGCACACTGCTGTTAGAAGGTGAGCTACTATGTGCAATGTTTCCAATCTCACAAACAGAGCTTTTTATTTTAGCTATTTATAGAAAAAGAAACCGCAAGATGCTGTGCTGCAGCTTTCCACACCAACCTCTGCTTGAGAACAGAGGCTGTGGGAACCTGTGAGCAACACACCACAAGCAAACCCTGCAGACCACCAGATGACTTGGTGGCAGAGCTCTTCATTTCAGAGACACTCCAAGCCAAGCACCCCAGGGAAATGCATCACCTTGCAAATGCTGCAGAGGGACCAGCAAACCCCAGCTGAGCAAAGGCACCTCTTGCAACCTGCTGAGACAAAAAACTACAAGGCAGGCTTCCTCTGTTCTGGTTTCACCCAGAGAGCCAAATATGCTCCATACCCAAGATGTGCATGTGAAAATGCTGCTGTACACACACTCACCCAGAAGGACCTTCACACCATGGTCCTGGTACATGCTGGGAAGCACACACACACACACCAGTACATGGATTTCTCATTGCTTCCCAGCATCCTTCAAACCAAAGACTCTACCAGAGTCTGGAGATGAGCTGGAATCATAGTGACAGAAATGGGCTTAAGTGCTGCCTTAAATCAGCCAAGTCGCTGCTCTGGACTCTCCTTTTCATCATCCTTCACCTCGCTGCTCTGGGAATCCGCAGGAAAACTCATCTGCAAGTGGAGCCAGCAGATGTGCATTCATATTCAGTGCCATCAGGGACCCACAGGGAGGGACTTTACAGAAGCTTTGGGTTCACAGCTCACCAAAGGCTGAGCCACAGCACACATTCAGAAAGGTAATAAACCTTCATTTTTACTTATAACATGTAAGTTTTTCCAAGGTTTTAATCACACAAGTGATTAGAGGATCTGATAACAATGATCCCTGCTGGCTCAACATCTAAGAGTGCTTTACACAGAAAGCATCTCATTTCATCTTCCAGCTTTTTTAATCAGCACAATTATAATTAAAAGAACATTCAAAGGAACCACTTGTATTTCATACTTCATTGACAAGTTATCCAGTCAAGCAGCACAGACATCAAGCAGATCTGAAGCCACCAGGAATGTCCCTCAAACACAGACATGTCCAGCCACTGGGCCACCTCACACTGGGAAGGAAGCAAAGCCTGTCCTTGGTGAAGCAGTCACAGTGAAAGCTGTAATATGTAGGTCAGCGTTCTAAGAAGGGCTGTGACTAAGACAAAGTATCAGATTGATTCATAATGCTCTGTGATTGCTAATCCTGTGCAGGATTGTGATTTACATCCCTCTTCCAAAATCTGAGGGCTACAGAAAGGTCTGGATACTTTGAACAAGATCATCAAAACAATTCTGTCAGACCTATTACAGTGATCCTTACAAATGTTGAGTAGAGCACATTGGAAATGGAAATGGAAAATGCCATTTTCACTGGTGGCTGTGCACAGCACTGAAGCTCTCCTGTGGAGAGGGCTGAGCATCACAACTGCAGCAGCACTTCTGCCCCTCCACACACTGCCAGCGCAGCAGGGTGAGGGTGTGAGGAGAAGCCCTGGTGGGCAAAGAACTTGAGTTCAATCATGTTCTCCACACCAGCCAGCCTGAAAGGGCAACACAGCCTGGCCCGGAGCAGGACAGGAGCTGGGTGAGATGCGCTGTGCCTGAGGTGCCTGTGGGGGTGTGGGGACACACCCCTGGGGGCAGGGCACGACAGAGGACAGGAACTCTGAACGCACAGCAATCAGCGCCTCTGCAGCACCGGCTCAGGGAGAGCCGAGACACAGAACATCACTGGCTGCATCTGCTCTGCCCTTTGTTAGGCCACCCCTGCACCTCTAACTCCTCTCATGCATCCCCAGCCCTGCAGGAGAGCACTCTGCCAGCAGTCACTGCAAAACAAGCTGTAAGTACTCACCTATTTTGTGCCTAGGAAACTAGGTCTCCATGAACAACAATGCACTGCATTTCCACTCTCTGGTTTTAACCAAGTTACAGAGCACACAAAGAGCACAAAACCACATCAACCAATATTTTTGTGTCCAGGAATTCAGTAGATATAATCAGATATCCCTCTTTTCTGAAACCTAACCACACATTTGCTGCCAGCAGGAGACACATGCACACCCAGCTGAGGCTGCAGCTCCGGTGACAATGGGGCAGCTCACTGAAGTGAGCACCTCCATTTCCAGGCCATGCACCACTTTGGCCAGAGGACTCCACAGTGTTCCCACTACACCCACAAAACACAGCTCCTTCCATTGTATTTAGCTTACCTAAGAGAAGCTCCCATTCAATGAGAGCAGAAAAGCAGAGGACAGATTTCTCTGGAGCCAAGCTGCAGCCTTGCATGGCTGTCCTGTCCCCAGCACCGACAGGGCACAACCTTGGCACTACAGAGCTGCTCATCCCTGCTGCACCATCACCCAACCAATTTATCTGCTGAAGCAGAAGAAAACATGATTTGTTTGACTCAGCAGCTGTATCACCTCCAGAGCAGTGGGTGATGAGGTGCCCAGAGCAGAGGATGGGCTGCCTGCCCCCTGACATCCATCCCCACATGGGCTCACTCCAAGCCCCAGGCCCTCACCCTCCCACAAGAACTAACAGGAAAAGTCTGCCTCATTAGACACTCTTGGCCTCAGTCCCAGGGGCCTTTTGGGGAAGATTTTTCCTGCTAATATTCTTCCTCCTGGGGAAGATTTAGCATCGCTCATATCTATAATGAGTGCCTCAGGCATTTGGAGCTCCACCTAAACCTTCCCTGATGCAGTGACCCAGGGCACTGTGATGAAACAGGAGGGATGAGCGTTTGAATATTTATATTTTGGACACCAGGAGATGAGGGGGACGTTCCAAGATGCACTACCAAGGTCAGTGCAATACTCAGTTTTTGCAGCAAAAGCTGAGGACAGAAAGCTGTCCCTCTCCCCCTCAGTAACCCACCTTATGCACACTTACCCCATTCTGCTGGGGTCTCCTTCCACTCTCCCCTCTGATAGCAGGAGGATGCAAGGAGCAGCCTTGCACCACAGCATTCCCATTTATTTAAAGTTATCCCAGCTCAGAAAAAGTATTCCAGGTTAGCTACCAGTGTTTAGGCAAGTGCAGTCCTGCGAGTGTGCCACTAAAGGAGGAGTCACACAGAGAGAGTTAGACTCATTCTTCACACATTAATAGGCAGCTCTGGTTTCTCACTCCCTCACAGCCAAGAAAATCTCCTGCTACATCCAGCTGCTCTGCCATGGCACCTTTCCCCTTGCAGATATTTCTGTTTTGACACTGTCAGTGATTAGATCCAGTTGCAGCAAGCAGATATGGAAACGGCATAAAGCAGCAGCAGCAGCTCCCACTCCTTCAGCCCCTGGTCCCCATTCACTGCCCTGATTTACCAGGGGCTCATAAATGCAGGAACAGAGATTTGCCCTGAAAAGACTAGTACACGGCAGCACAAAAAACACGCTACACATTATTTATTCTCTCTGCAGCCTGACCTGCTGTGCGCTAGTAGAGACGAATGCAGCTACTTCTAAAATTACTCACAGATTAAATCCCTTGCTAGGACTGGCGGGTCCCTGCGGGCTGACCCAGGCCAGCAGGGATCTGTCAAATTCGGGCAAGGGCGAGCACAAGCCGGAGGCAGGCAGGGGCCGGGGTCTGTCCGCCTCATCCCCGGCCCACCCTCTCTGCTCGGAGCCGCCGCCGGGCGGGCTCCGCAGCCACCGGGGATTTCTGTGCTGCCAAAGCGCCGGCGAGCAGGGGGGACAGGCAGCCCGGGCAGCTGCCGCCATACACATCTGCCGTTCTTTCAAAGTTTATACTGATGGGTTATAAACATAAATTATAAGAAATAACAAAAGTTACTCCTCAGCGGAGCTGGCGCTCGTCCGCCCCACGCTGCACGCCGGAGCCCACCTCACGGCACAGCCGAGACCCGCCAGGGCGGCGGGACCGGGCACGGCGGGGCACGGCCCTTGCCGCCCTCCGCGGCACCTGCGACCCCGCGGCGCCTCAGCCTCGCCCACCGCCGACCCTCAGTGGCTCCTTCACCGCCAGCCCGGTCCCGCTGCCCCTCAGGCACTCACCGCTAGCCCAGCCCGGTCCCGCTGCCCCCTCAGGCACTCACCGCTAGCCCAGCCCGGTCCCGCTGCCCCCTCAGGCACTCACCGCTAGCCCAACCCGGTCCCGCTGCCCCTCAGGCACTCACTCACCGCTACCCCAGCCCGGTCCCGCTGCCTCTCAGTCGCTCACCGCTAGCCCAACCTGGTCCCGCTGCCCCGCAGTCGCTCACCGCCAGCCCAGCCCAGTCTCAGTCGCTCACCGCTACCCCAGCCCCGTCCCGCTGCCCCTCAGTCGCTCACCGCTAGCCCAGTCCGGCCCTCTAGGCACCATGGACCCTCAGTCACTCACCGCCAGCCCCGCCTCGCCGACCCTCGGCCGGCCCCTCACTCACGGCCGCCGCCCGCCTTTGTTGCCGCCGCGACAGAGGCATTTAAGGCGCTGAGGCGAGGGGAGGCGGGGGCCGCCGCGCGGGGGAGGCGCCGCCGCCAGCCCGGCGGGCACGGGGCATCCTCCTCGCCCTCCTCATCCTCCGCCCCTCACGGCACAGCTGCGGGGAGGAGGAGGAGCGGCTGCCCGGGAGCGACAGCCCCGAGCCCAGCCCCGGCCCGGGGAATAGCGGATGGCAGCCCCAGCTCCATCCGCGGGGCTGGCTCGGTGGCGCACACCCTGCAGCACCCTCGGTGTGAGCCCCGGCCCTGCCCTGCCCGACTGTCCCGGGGAGCTGTGTGGGGAAAGAAAACGATCGTGCCCCGTCACGGACACGGCATGGCCCCGCGCTGGCAGAGCTGCCATCTAACTCCATTGTGGGCTCGTTTCGAGTTTGCACTGCAGATACATCAATAGTTCATTAGCGAGCCGCAGGCAGCTGCCCCAGCACCCATTTCAGTGCTGCCCAGGAGAGCCCTCGGGGCCATGGCACCTTCAGCGCACTCCTGCACACCCAGGGATGCCCAAAGCGTGGAAAATGGGGCGCATGGCTACTGCCTGCCTGCCTGCAGCTGGCTACTGCCTGAAACTGCTTCTGGCCGCTTCTCTGCCAAGCAAAAGCACAAGCAGGGAACAGTGCGTGCAATAGGTTTTGCCAAGCTATGAACTAATCAGGGTGCAGGCAAGGCAACCTGATTATTGTGATCATAAAAGCTCAGACTTTGAACCATGCAAGCCAGAACAAATGCCCTGCTTAAATGAGTGCCAGTCCCCACTGGGGCTGCAGGACATGGTACCACTGTGCCTATCCTGGCTGCTGTGCTTCCAATGCTAACTGGAAAGAGCAAGTAAACTGTTTCTGGGGTTCATCCATGTTTTTCCAATTTGAAAGGAGTCAGCATCTGGTGTGGGGTTATATCCTAAAAGTTTGTGTCCAAAATCAGCATCTCATTGCGCATTACTCCCACCTTGGCTGCAGATGATGTTCCCTCTCACAGTGTACCTCTCTCTGCTCCGACGGGACAGAGCAAGGTCTTCACAGGGGCTTTCCAACATCGGAGAACATGAAACACCTGCAAGGATACATAAAGAATTACAAAATAAACCCTCCGAAAATAAACAGCCCCCAGAGCTGTTGCAGCATTGAGGTTCACATTGCAACCCCATGCACTCCCCAGGCACTCCCCTTACGGCTGGTACCTGTCTGAGCCAGGTGCTGGAGGGAGAGCTGTGCCTTGAGAATTGTGGCTTTCATGCCTCCTGGTGCCTCTCCCTGGCTGCAGAGGGGCTGGATGAGATGTTCCCTGCAAGCTGTTTGATGCACTGCCCGGGAGAATCAGGGAGGTAGAGCCTGTTTGCCTGGACAAGGAGCAGGACTGGGTCTTGGGTGGGTTTACACACCCTGTGCCCTTCAGAGCCCTTGGCTGAGAGTGCTGCTCTTGGAGCGTGAGCACTGAGGCTGGGGGTTCACAGCAGGCAGACACTTTCCTGGACAGGCAAAGTGGTTTAGGGCATTTCCTGGCCTTTAAAAGCTAGTTAAGCCTTACATATGTGCTGAACCCGAAGGCAGATGAGTTCCTGTGGCTCTCTTGAGTAGGGACGTAAGTGAGATGGGCAGCTGGCCAGCCCACACTTACCACTAATTGGGGTATGTTTATGTGGATGTTTACTCAGAAAGGTCTTAGCCTGGGCTGAGATCCTTCACTCAGCATCTTCTCAGTTCTTTTGTACTTGAACAGTGTGGAGGTAGGTACCTGCAGCAGGGGGCTGCACAAAAGCCCCCTGCTCTCCCCTTCAGGTCAGGAACACACAGGGCCTGCTTTCTGTCTCTTCCCTCTACCCACTCTTCTCTCACAGAAGTCCCCTTCTCACAGCTCCTTGACTCCATCTCAGATTCCCCTTGTGCTGTGCTGCTTGCAGGAAGAAGCACAATTTAACAATTTCACCTGCCTGGATGGTACAGAAATCCCCAAACCACCGTAACACTTCCCCAACACACACACACACACACTGCTCACCCCCTCCCTTCTTGCTGTAATGGGGTTTCAGACCATGAGGGTACCTGAACAGGGACCACCCATGGTGCAGACAGCCCTTCCTCTACCTTTGGAAACTCTTGGAAAATCTGCAGATAACCAAAAGCAACGTGCTGGAGCCCAGGAGCCTCTGGGGGTGAACCTCGCCCACTCACCTTGCCATGCCCCCAGGCAAGCAGCAGCAGGGGACCACAGGGGGAGCGAGGGAGAGCATCCAAATTCCAGAGGGCTGTGCTGAGCTGTGCTGGCTTTTTCAGGCTTATGACTCCTACCTTCCAGCAGAGCTTCTTTCTGGAGAACAAAGCTGGCATCAGCATCTTCGTCCAAGTCATTTTTTCCTATGCTGCAGAACGAGCAGTTCAGGGAAAAGTGCTGGGAGTCATAGTCACCCCTGTGGATTTGTCACCCTAAAGAGATGGGCAGAGTGAGAAGAACAGCATATAAAGGTGGCCCTTGTCCTGTCCCAGCCACATCCCAGGCCAGCTCAGGGATTCCTGTACCACCCCCAGCATTGGCAGCTGCTGCTGTGTGCCAGCACTACTGATTTTCTGGGCTATATTTGTGTGACTTCCAGTCATGACTGAATCATTGGGGAAGGAGCACACTTACCTGTGCAGTGCTGGAAACATCACAGCTCAATGAAGTGATTAATATTTATGCTCTGGGCCTGCTAATATTAGAAGCTCGAGAACAATAGATAATGTTTTTATGGGGTTTTTAAATGAAATCTTCCTCAAAGACTCCTTCTTTTACTGAGAGGCCCCTGAAGGTGGGTTTGAGTGGCTTTTACATGAAAAAATATTTTGCTGCATCTTCAATTTCTTAGCTCTTTGCTTAAAGCTCTAATAGCTTTATGATAAAAAGGTGCCACATCCCTGACTGCCTGACCTGACTGTCCTTGAACTTCAGGGAAAGCACACATGCTGGGCAGAGCAGTTCCAGGGAAGACCCACCCTGTTCAGGATATGCACGAATACCTTCACCCTGTGCCATGGCAGAAATTTTCTCCAGAAGCTTGTGGCTTCTGCACAGTGAAATCAGCGAACAAAAATTACTGAGATTAATCTTAACACCCCACATTGTCCTTCCTTGCTGCCAAAACCTGCATCCTTGACAGAGGTTTGTCTAACCTGGTCTTAAAAACATCTGTTGGTGGAGATATGCCAACCTGTATCTTTTCCAGTCCTTATTTATACTGCAGCTGGAAAGTCTCTCTCAATGTCTTTTCCAAAATATTATTGTAATTTTCCCTTATCCCCAGTGGGAGGCCGATTTATTGCCTTACTCTGTGGTAGTCTTTGATACACTTAAAGGCTTAACTCATCTCCCCCATCCTTCTTCCTCAGGATTAACCAATGCCACTTCATTCCCCCTGCCCTCACAGATCATGTTTCCAAGTCCTCCACTCGTCCTTGCTGCCCGTCTCTGGTCCTTCCCCAGTCAGGCTTTATCTTTTGACATCTGTCCTGAAGCCTGCCCTGCCCTGAGCAGAGTTTGGAAAGTCTTGCATGTTGTGCACTGTAGCATTCACATTCTCTGATAAAATCCCTTCAGCCAGGATTTTCTCCTGGGAAGCTGAGAAAAGGAAAGAGAAAGCAATCCTGATCTCATTTGCTTCTCCTGTGTTGTGCTCCTGTGGAATGTCTTTGGAGATTGTTCACCCACAGGTGATTGTTCCATTGGATTCTGCTGGGAGTTGTTTTCACTTTTTGGCCAATCAGGGTAGGAAAGAGTCAGGAGTTCTCATTATTATCTTTTTAGCCTTCTGTTACTATCCTTTCTGTATTCTTTAATATAATATAGTATTATTTAATATCATATAGTATAATAAAATAATAAATTACCCTTCTGAGAACATGGAGTCAGATGTATCATTCCTGCCTTTGTCAGGGCATTCCCAGCAAATACAACTCTGCACAAGTGCACTTCTGTTTGAATTCTTCATTTAATTTACTCTTCTCTGAGTGGGAGTGTCGTTAGAGGCTCATGTTCAGCCTGACCAAGGATTTTTGGTAAGATCAGTGCCCTCCAGCCGTGGCCAGGCTCCTCAGGCAGCAGCAGCAGCCAGACCCCTCCTTGAAGAGGGATGTTGTGCAGAGAGGAGCACTGTGCCACTTGGCCCTCTTGCCTCCTGCACATGCTTTTCCTCCTGGCCCGTTTAGGATCCTTGGATTCTTGTACAAGCAGGATGAATATTGTTTTGTGAATTCCCTGGGGTGCACTTTGCAGGCAAAAGTGAAGAAAACAAGAGCTGGCCCACGGTGTTTCATCCCTTGGCCTGCTCCAGCCTCCTGGGGCTGAGTGAGGCCACAGAGCCCATGATTCATTATGCCTGTGTTGTATTTCTCTCTTTGGTTGGGACGTTGCTATTCAATAAAAATATGACACATTTCAGTGTGGCAGAAACAGCACAACCCAGGCAGCAGGAGGAAGGGGAAGGGAGGCTGGATAATCCATGCTGGCACACACACACTGCAACAATTAGGCAGGTTCAATTGTCTCAGATCTCACTTGTAGACGTTACACATGCAAGTCTACACACAGCCCAAGCTAAAACAGGCAGATCCCATCTTTTGGGCTGGAAAATTCTGTGTCACCGAGTTGCCTCCCATGGAAGAAAGCAATATCTCCCTCTGAGCTAGGATCCTGCCTGGAAATGAACGGGTCACCACAACTCCCAGCAGCCTGTGGGCCACGGGTTCTTCTCCAGTTCTACCAGCACAAGCACAGAGGTTGGATGGCACAGCAGCTCATCCTCCCTTCATCAGGCAGAGGAGGGAGAGGGGGCCAGACCCCGAGCTGGGATGTGGCTCAGCAGGGATGCCCTTGTGCTCAGCTCCCTGTCAGCACAGCCCAGGTTTGCCTCTGTGCACAGCAGCAGGGCAGGGCAGGGGGCAAGGTGTGAGGCTGGGTACACAGCACACATCAAACACAGCAGTCACTCTTTGCCCTGCCCAGGCACTGCACTCACCAGGCCCTGCCAGGGGGCTGGGTTCTTTGCACAGTCCAAGGCCTGGCAGGATGTGGGAATCTTTGCAGAATGAGTGAAACCCGCTGTGGCAAGTCATGGCAGCTGGGGCTTTCTCAGGTGTGGTTTTTGGTCACAGGGACTGACCACACTGCTCCTCTGCCTCTGGGGCCCCACGCCCTGCTCTGGGCACAGCACAGCCCCATGTCTGCTGCTTTATAACCTCCCAGGGCTGTGATTGTTATGTTACAGCAGTGAGGCAGAACAGCAAATGCAGACACAGGTAACCCAGCCCCACTCACCTCCCACCTCCTCCCACGCTGGCACTGGAGGAGGTTGCTCTGAAGCCAGATGATGATGCACAGCAACATGCCAATGAGAAAAATCACACCACTCCCTCTACTGTTATATTCCAGTCAAGCTAAAAATAAACTGCAGGTAGAATTTTCTTTGTTTTCTTCACACGGTAGAGATGATTGAAGTCTCAACAATGAAGACCTAGAATGATTCCTGTAACCAACACTCATGATTATGTACATTGCTGATGTCTTCAGCCCTTTGAGACTGTGAAGTGGGGAAGAAAATGGCGCTGGGAGTTACTTAGGCAAGAAAGGAACTCATATACTTTTAAGCTTAGCAGAATCAGATTACAAGTGACATTTTTTTCCTCAGCCCTGCACATTATCTTGATCACGGTCAGGAAAAAAAAGGGAGGCAGCATGTTAGCCTTCCTACAAAGAAAATAAGGAAATCCTTTTCTGCAGATCATGGAGGTTACACAACATCAGCAGCTGAACTTGAGGCTCTTGTTATTATGTGGTGGTTTTTCTTGGGAATCATTTACAGAAGTGATACAAAGCTTCCAGCCACTGGAAAGCTGTACACACTTCTGTGAAAAACACATGTTAAAGACATAAGAAACCCAGGAACTTCCCTTTGGGGCAGTGACAGGTGACCATCTGCAGGCCCCAGGTGAGATATTAACTCCTTCAGTGCTTCCATCCTCCCTTGACTGAGAGAAGGAACAAGAATGCAAACAATGTAGAGGAGCAACATGAAGACACTGAGGACAGTGAAGGAGAAGTCAAGTCCCAGATGGGAGGGATGAGGAGATGTCTTGATCTTGGGGCTGAAATCCTCTTGTAAATCTATGGAGAAAGATGTAATTAATACATCAGACTCTGTTTCTCTGTAACACATGAAACCCCGGAGATGAAGGAGTCAAACTGACATCAAGTAAATGCCTCTATGCCAAAATAAACAGATATTAAAGTAGCTGTGATGCTATGGAAAGTTTGAACAGAGAAGGAAAGAAGAGTGATGAAAATCCTGTGCCCCCAGGAAGAAGATGATTTCAGAAACAGATAATGAGAACCTTTGCCTTTGAACAGCTCATCTTTAAAACACTACCCCATAAGTTGACATGGCCCATAAACACACATGTTGGAAAAGCTTGTGGAAAATGGAAGGGATTTCACAATTGCAGATTTCCCTAAGTGGCTGCTATTCATGAAGAGAGCCATGAGACAACTGTTTTCTTGTGGAGAAGTCTCCATAGCATTTACAAGAGGGACTTCTCTCCCTAAGTGAACTGAAGAAATACTATTCTAGAGGTGATAAACTGACTGAAAGTTTAGATTTTTTTTTTTTTACATCATCTTTGGGAAAGAAAAGATTGTAAGGAGAGGAGTAGTGTCCTGAAGGTTTTGTTCTGATGCTTATTACTTTTTCTTTTAGTTACTGTTAATAAACTTTTCTTTTTACCCTTTTAAAGTTTTGAGCATGCTTTGCCTTTTTCCTGGTCCTGCCTCACAGCAGGAAATGGGTGAGTGCATCCTGGTCAGTGCACTGGTGATTGGCCAGCACTGAACCCACCACATATTGCCACAGAACCCTCCAAAGACCAGTCTGCAGACTGGTTAAGTTCAGAATGTGTCACCATGATATTTTCTGAAAAATCCTCTTTGCCCAGGATTTTCTCCTGGGAAGCTGAGAAACCTCAGAGAGGAATGAAAACAAAAATTATCCAATTGCTGCTGCTGTGTTTGCTGCTTTGGAATATGGCTTGGACATTCACCAACAGGTGAATGTTTGATTGGTTCCATGTGAATTGTTTTTAATTAATGGCCAATCACAGTCAGGTTGTGTCAGACTCTGAGTCTGTCATGGGTTTTTATTATTCATCCTTGTTAAGCCTCCTTTCTCTTTCTTAGTATAGTTTTAGTATAGCATTCATAATATAATAATGTAATGTAATGTAATGTAATGTAATATAATAATAAATCAACCTTCTGAGAATATGGAGTCAGATTCTCATCTCTCACTTCGTCCTGGGGACCCTCACAAACACCACAAGAATGTAACTGAGACGTCTTTAAATTCCTGCCTGCACATCTAAGGCAATGTGGAAGTCCAGTGTCACCTGCCCTGTGAGCCATAACCTGCTGAGGCAGCAGCAGGAGGCAGCTGGCATTCCCCAGGGGAAGCTGGTACAGGCAGAAGGGGATGGGGACCACTGGGAATTTTGCACTAACACATTTCCTGGAAGTCAGGCTGCTGCAGCCCCAGCAGTGCTCTGGAAGAGGAGGAGGAGGATGTCATCCTTGGAGCACAGCCAACATTCTGGGAGGTCAAGAGATGAGCAAGGGAAATTTCCTTGCACAAGAACAGAGTTCCCCAGCCCAGGCTCTTGGGCAAGAGGAGCCCTTGTGCAGAGTCTCGTTTCTTTCTCTGGATGTTTGTGTTTTTGGGCTGGCAGGAAGAGTGCAGTTGACTGCAGCCAGTCCATGGTCAGTTTTACATTCCTGGGGGTCAGCAGAGGCCAGTGCCCATCCTTGAAAGATTTCCTGCCTGCAGAAGAGCTGCCCTTCCCCCTGCAGATGCAGGGTGCAGCTGTCACAGCCAAGACACCACCATCAGCTACCCCCAGTCAGAATTTGGTTGAAGGCAGTCCCAAAATTTTGCTGTCTTCGTGGCAGTCCAGACTCTGAGTAGCTCTGGATTATCCCCCTTGCCCAGCTCTGAGAGTGGCAGTTTGCTTCTCTGCAAAGCCAACCCAAATCTGCCTGACTTTGCATTTAAGTGAAGAGCTTCCACAGGCTCTGGTCTCTCACTCTCTGGGGTCTCTGAAGTGTTTGGGTTTGTGTTTTGGCACTTCTGTTTTAATTTTTTTGGGGGTTGTACGGGTGGGGAAAGGAGTGAGTGGGGAGGCAACTGCCTTCCCCATGAAGGTGAACTGCACAGTCCTGAAATAGTAACACACCAAACCCCTCTCCCTCTCCCTCTCCCTCTCCCTCTCCCTCTCCCTCTCCCTCTCCCTCTCCCTCTCCCTCTCCCTCTCCCTCTCCTCTCTTGCTGTAATCCATCACAGGTCACAGAGCCCTGAAGTTGGGCAGGCTCTTTCTTTTGTTGTCCAGAGGAATATTCTGAGCCAGAAGTTGCTTTTACAGGAATATTATAATTTTGTCCCCTGCGACATGCAGACAATCCACATGGCTCAGAAATCCAATGAGCTTGGTCTGGGGCTGGCTGAGTCATCCTGTTTGATTGTCAGCCTATAGTAATTAGGCAAAAAACAAACATTTCATTACAAGGCAGTCCAGAGTCAGACCCTGAAAAAAAATTCAGCCACTCTGGTCAGCACCTGCCATTAGTGGTAACAGAACATTTTAATGAAAACCAGAAACTCCAACATGAAAACCACTCAATTCAAAGTGCTTTTGTTGATGGAATTTAATAAAAAATATTTTTCTTACATTTGTTAGGAAAAAAAACTCCACCCTAAACAACCAGCAAAAGGTTAGTTAATTGGAAAAATAAATTCAAGAAAACATTTTAAAGTCGTTCTCATCAGGACATTCAACTCCTCAGAATCCTGGACAGATAAAACATCTCCTACAGAGGTGTTCCAGTCCAGGCCAGAATTAAGAAACAGCATGTCCAGACTCCCTGTTTCATACCCTATCTGTTGTATGTTTGTGTGGAGCTGCAGAATTAGGATTATCTGAGCTGAACTCAGCCCAGTAATTCAAATAAACCTTTAAAGATGCACCAAAACTCAGCACACACGGAACAGAGAAAGGTGGCCTCAGCAGAAACTGCCATTTTCAGTGTCCTCTGGTCCATGGAGTGTTTTTGTACCCACTCTGTGACCCCAGCTTGTGCAGGGAGTGCTTTGGGCCGGGCCAGAGGTTTTGGGCTGTGCTGACCAGAGGGTGACACTTGTGGCAGCTCCTGCCTGGCCCTGGCAAACACACAGAGGTGGGGGCCTTGCACAGGCTGCATGCTCACTTCTGCAGGGTGCTCCCATCCGGCTGGCTCACCACAGCAGGGCTGAAATTACAGCTTCTCTTAGGCAAAACCTGAGAAATTATTGCTTACCTTCCCTTTTAGTGAACTCTTGATAAACCAGCTCATGTCCAAGTACACACATCCCCACCTGCTTCTACAAACACTTCACTATCCCTTCCTCCTGTAAATCAGAACTGTGCTTTGAACTGATGCAAGGGTGGCATTTCTTCCTGCAGTCATCAGCTACCTGATGTTGAGCAACCCTGTGCAGGGTAAGAGTAAGAGTAAGGGTAAGGTTAAGGGTAAAGGCTTTCCACCACCCCTAGCAGGGAGGCAGCAGGATATTTTTGCCATGTGCCACTCACATTAAAAGTCTGCAATTTCCCCTTGGTTCCCCTGGGTACAGTTTTATTCTCATATATGTACCTGCTCCTTAATACACTCTACACCTTCGGATGCTGAATTCCTCGTCCTGAGGTATGCAAAATAAATAACTGCACTTTCAAGTCACAAATGTGCAAGTTCAGGGACACATTTTAAAGCCCTTACCCTGTTGGTCCACGCTCCTGTGGGCAAGAAGCTCCACCCCACAGTCCCAGCAAGATGTTGCTTAACAAAACAAAGTGCAAATTCTGCACTTTTAAGATTTCCAGAGAATTGTCTGGGGTGGTGAGAGGTATTTGGTTTCTCATTTTATGGCATTTCTTAGGAAATTCAAGTGTACTTCCTCCAAATTCTGGAGCCTCCCATTCAGGGAATTTTAAGATCAACAAATAAAATTATTTCATGTTCAGTCTTGATGTTGGTTTCCTCCAGAAGTGCAGGAGGAAGTTATTGTAAGGGTGCTGTAAATACTGATTACAGCATGTCCTGTGCCCATGCTTTGAATTCTTGTTTGAGAAAAGACAATAGGGGAGGTATCCAACAGGATGCAGCTCTCTGCTGTGCTGACTTTTTCAACTGTGTCCAAAATAGGCCCAAAAAGCGCTCACACAGCACCCACTCCAGCAGTGCCTGAAAAAGCACTTTCCAGGAATGACAATGCTTGTCAAGCTTGCTTGCATTGGCAGGACCACAGCAAAATTTACTCCACACGAGCCCTGATGTGACAAACTGGGGACTGGGACCATGCTCACCCTGAGCCCCACAGCTTCATGATTTAATAAAATATCTAGAATTTCTTCTGCTAGAGGCATACCATGGAGGTTGGTAGTCAGGAAAGCTTGTCAGTCTATTACTATAATTTAATATCAAGATGCACTTTTTGGGGGATGATTTCCAAAATACTTTCAGGGGAAAAGTCTGTCACTGCTGTCTGTCACTGCACAGTCTGTCACTGTTTTCTGTCTTTAAAATTCACAGCATGATGCTTGTTTTAGAGAAATTGCTATATTGCTTCACTATGCTTCTGGTGGACTCACCCAGCAGCACCAGTACAGGTGACTTCTGATTTCTCATTTCAAAAACAGGAAAGAAAAGGTTGTTAAAAATGACCAGATAATATTGGCTTTAGCATTTATGTATTGTCATTCACCATAAGTATTTAGATATGGTAAAATTATAACTTTTTTTAGCTGCTTAATAATAATATGATATGATATATGATATGATAAATATAATATAATATAATATAATATAATATAATATAATATAATATAATATAATATAATATAATATAATATAATATAATATAATATAATATAATATAATATAATATAATATAATATAATATAATATAATATAATATAATATAATATAATATAATAATCCATCAGCTTAAGTATGCCCTGTATTGCTCATAGAAATAGTAGTGTAATGAATATGATATCTATGTATCACTTATAGAAATAGTGGTGTGATGAACAAACTGTACTATAGACCTTAGCAAAATATTAGTGTCACCATGATATTTCTGAAGAATCCCTTCACCAGGATTTTTCTCCTGAGAAGCCTCAGAAAAGAAATGTAAACAATAATTATCTGATTGCTTGGAATGTGGTCTGGAGGTTGCTCACCAACAGGTGCATCTTTAATTGGTTCCATGTGAATTGTTTTTAATTAATGACCAACTCCAGTCCAGCTGTGTTGGGACTATGGTCTGTCACAGGTTTTTATTTAAAATTTTTAAATTTTATTAAAATTCTTGTTAAGCCTTCTGGTGTATCCTTTCTCTTTCTTTCATATAGTTTTAGTATATAATTTATTATAATATAATATAATATAATATAATATAATATAATATAATATAATATAATATAATATAATATAATATAATATAATATAATATAATATAATATAATATAATATAATATAATATAATATAATATAATATAATATAATATAATATAATATAATATAATATAATATAATATAATATAATATAATATAATATAATATAATAATACATCAGCCTTCTGAGAACATGCAGTCAAATTCTCATCTCTCACCTCGTTCTGGGGACCCAACACCACCACAATACATAAGGTGTGAAAAGGATTTTGTGTAATTAAGAGAAGAGTGTAAATCCAGCCATGGACTGACCTCTCCAAGTGATAACAGTGACCTGAGACCAGAGAAGACTCAGAGAAGAGCTCATTAACTCCTCTTTATCAGAAAAGTGTGAAACAATGGGGATGAAACCACGGGAAGGAATAAAATTTATTGACTTGATCTCAGGATGTCATGCAGATGAGTCACATGGGAAACCTAAACACAAGGAGTCCTAGTAACATCAAAAGCTCTCAGGAATGTTTAAATAATGTATAAGCTAATGAATATGCATGTAACCCCAGCAATGTAACTGTATATAGAGAACATGATTTAAAGTTTTTTGCTGTGCTCTTTGGCCATTCATCAAAAGCACCCCAGGGCTGGAAATATTGTCCTTTTTTCATTCTATTATTAAACTTTTAGAAATTCTAAGGAGTGAACTGTTTTTCACAAAGTGCATTAACAGAATGAAAAGCAGCACACCCAGATAGATTTTTAGCCCTGCTGTTGGAAGTGTGGCTCCCCTCATGCTGTGCGCATGGTGCAGGACAGAGCCAGCACTTCCTTGTGAAACTTCAGCAGTGTGACTTGTCAGAATTGATGCCTTGAGTTTGAGCTTTCATATTTTCCACATTCTGTACTGCATTGGTGTGTGACTCTGAACTTCATATGAAGTGTCAGCAGTTCTCCTCACAGCTCAGTCACACAGAACAATCCTTTTCCAGCCCAGAACCAAGGACACCATTGCAGCTCCAGGCCCAAAAAGTGTAAAAAACCAGCAAATTGAGGAGAGCAAATTGGGAGGATGGGACTGTGTGATGATGGTCACAGGGGCTTTCGGATTGGGGAAGAGATGAGGATCTGACTCCATGTTTCAGAAGGCTTGATTTATTATTTTATGATATATATTACATTAAAACTATACAAAAAGAATAGGAGAAAGTGTTTCATCTGAAGGCTAGCTGAGAATAGAATAGCAAAGAATGATAACAGAGGTTTGTGGCTTGGCTTTCTGTCTGAGCCAGCTGACTGTGATTGGCCATTAATTACAAACATCTAAGATAGCCTAATCAAAGATCTACCTGTTGCATTCCACAGCAGCAGATAATCATTGTTTACATTTTGCTCCTGAGGCTTCTCAGCTTCTCAGGAGGAAAAATCCTAAAGAAAGGATTTTTCATAAAAGATGTCTGCGACAGGACTGCATAACCTGCAGCTGTAATTGGACCATTAACCCCAACAAGGAAATGGACCAAAACTTATTAAAAGTGTGAAAACTCTTGACCCTGGATCCACCTTGGGTGGAGCCCTGGCCAGGCTCTTGTGCTGCCCAAGGTGTGTCCTTTGAAGGCCTTTAAATAAACCCCTACTTTATTCCTTTAACACCGTCTAACCTCTGTTCCAGGCAGCCTCTCCAGGCATCAAAGTAACCAAAATAAAACATTTGAACTCTAGGTTCTACAGGTTACACCTGTGGGCCAGGATCCACAGAACCCTTCCCTCTTCCCGCTGTCCTGCACAGTGCAGGCTCTGCTGGTCAGATTGTACCTGTGCCCTGGTGCTGCCACATCCTCTGTGCTTCTGGGCACCAGGAGGGACTGCTCCCTGTGCTGGACAGGATTCAAGGGGCACAGCAGAGCTCTGGCTGCAGGGGGGTGCTGTGGAAAGCTGCTGGTGGCAAACCCTGCCCTGCAGGATGCCCACGAGCACCAGGGCATTTTCTAGTACCCCAGAAAGCACCAGAATTACCCTGGGGACCACTGGGAAGCATGTAGCTGAGGGAGGAGAGAAAGGGTTTTATACTGCTGAAGGAAAACATGCAGGATTCTTCTCTGACCTTGGGATTTCTGATAAATAAGGAGTCAGGGTAAATAAAGATGTCACCGGTTGATAAGGCATATACAGGAATTTCAGACAGTGATTTACACTGACTGCTACACTGAACTGCAAGACTACAGTCACAAGCTGAGCCTTTGGGAGGCAGCACTCCTTCCTCCTAAGGCCACCCTGCCCATGCCATTTACTCTGGTTTGCTTTAGACGTGGTTAAGTGAGGATGTGGGGGTGCCTCCCAAGCATCCTCACAGAACCACTTTAACACCACTCAGAATACTCAAGGAGCTCAGTTGTGACCGTGTTCACAGGGGTACAAGGATGAGGGAAGACACGAGGATCTGACTCCATGTTTCAGAAGGCTTGATGTATTATTTTATGATATATATTACATTAAAGCTATACTAAAAGAATAGAAGGAAAGGTTTCATCTCAGAAGGCTGGCTAAGAATAGAAAGGACTGAATAACAAAGGCAGCTGTCCCAGACTCTCTGTCTGAGCCAGCTGACTGTGACTGGCCATTAATTAGAAACAACCACATGAGACCAATCCCAGATGCACCTGTTGCATTCCACAGCAGCAGATAACCATTGTTTACATTTTGTTCCTGAGGCCTCCCAGCTTCTCAGGAGGAAAAATCCTAAGGAAAGGATTTTCATGAAAAGATGTCTGCAACAATCTTCCTGTGGGTACCTGTTCAAAGTGCCTGATCCAAAGAGGGGTCCAGTCCCCAGCCTTGACTGTCCCTGGGCACAGAGGGTTGTGCTCAGAGCACACCCTGGGTCCCCCCAGCTGCCCTGCCTTGGAAAGCATCACCCCTCTGCTCCTGTGCCCTCACTGTGCCAGCTCAGCTCTGCCAGATGTGCTCTGTGTGCCCCTCAGCAGCTGTCACACCTCTTCAGACAGAGCAGCCATGGCCTGGTGCACGAGGTTTAAAGGCAGTGTGGAAAATAAAAAAAAAAAAAAAAAACAAAAACCAAACAGTCTCCTCTTGGCACTGACTTAAAACTGTCACCTCCTTCCCAGACTGATGAGGAATACAGAAATCTCCCACCCTGCACACGTCTGGGAGATTGCTGCTGCTTTCACTGTGATTTCACTGCTTTCCTTCCTCACAAAACTAAGAGGGAACTTCCTAAAGTTGAGCTAACTGGCAAACATTTTCCATTCCCCGCTCACTTCCTACCCTGTTTCATTTTCCAGCTGCTGAAGCACAAATACCAGAGGAACTTCAGCCTGTTCCTAAAACAGTCTCTGTCTCACTCACTGCTTTCTGCAAGACTGACCCCAGTTACTTTGATTTTTTTATAGTGCCAACAATAACCCCAATCCTCTACCATCATTTGGGTGTGTAGGATCATATTTTTTCACAGCTGTTATAACTATTTTCTTTCACAATTTTTAAGTGCTGCCTGCTTGGCCTGTGCTTTCCTGATATATTTTATTTTTAATGCCATTACAATTTTGTTTTTCATGCATTTAGCACCTTGTTCCTACAGGTATTACAGCAGCCTTCTCCTCTTTCTCTTCCCATATTCTCACTTCTAACAAGAAACACTTTAGCCCCCATGCCCACACTGTCTTGCAAGGTGCCTTTCACATATCTCCAACACTTGGGCTCTTTTGCTCCCATTAGATTCTGAACTCTTGTGACTTGATCCTGTCTCCATGCCACATAACCTTTCCACATGTTATTTTTATACCTGCCTGGCTGGGATCATGGCTTTCTGAAGCATTTCTGGAGCTGCATGCTCCTCAGCAATGCCTCCCCTGCCCCATGCAGCCTCTTGCCCACGCTTTCCCTGCCAGACAGGCCAAGAGGAAGCAGGGAAGCCAATCCTGGCCTCAGGCAGTCCCAATTCCATATTTTCCAGGCATGGGCAGAATCCCTGGCACGGTTTCTGTCAATGGCACAGCCAAGCCCCTCTCTGTGGGAAGCAGTGACTCTCCAGGCTCAAGCACATGGCCAGCTCTTCATGGCCAGCTCAGGAGCTTGCCATCCTCTGAGCTCCTGCTCTGTGGCATTCACATTCGCTGAAAAAATTCCTTCAGCCAGGATTTTTCTCTTGGGAAGCCGAGAAGCCTCAGAGAACAGAAAAACAATTCTGATCTCATTTGCTTCTCCTGTGTTGTGCTCATGTGGAATGTGTTTGGAGATTGTTTACCCACAGGTGATTGTTCCATTGGATTCTGCTGGGAGTTGTTTTCACTCTTTGGCCAATCAGGCCTGGAAAGAGTCAGGAGTTTTCATTATTATCTTTTTAGCCTTCTGTAAGTATCCTTCCTGTATTCTTTAGTATAGTACAGTATTCTCTAATATAATATAGTATCATAAAATAATAAATTAGCCTTCTGAGAACATGGAGTCAGACCCATCATTCCTGCCTTCATCGAGGCATTTCCCAGCAAATACAATAGTGCTCTCCTTCATTTCCACAGCTGTACAGCACATGAGGAGGTGCACAAGCTTGAGGCCAAGTCCTCTCCTCCTGCTTGAGAGGGCAAAGGCAGCACAGCCTTCCCTAGGGACTTGTGTGGAGACAGTCCCAAGGCAAGGGAAGGGATGGCAGGATTCCATGCCAGCCCTCACCCCCAGGGCTGTGGTGCCTTCAAGATCTGCTCAGCAAAACACCCTGATCTGGGGGCTGCCATTCCAAGGATGATTTATCTCCTGCCAGGGAAGTGGCTGCTGACTCCACAAGGTGGAGGGAGGTGAGCAGTGATGTGGATCCATGGGCTGCAGGAAATGTCACAGAACACTCGCAGTGCTCAGTGAACAAAGGCTCCCCCCAGTCCTCCCAGGATGTCTGCAGGAGCACAGGGCCCCCAGGGGCAAGGCCTGCCCTCCAAAGGTAGTGCTGTGATTAACTGTCTAATTAAAGAAGGGTGCAGAGCATCAGCCCTTGCAGCCTGGCCAGCTCAGAACACAGGGAACACAGCCCTCCCCTCTCCTGCACCCTTTATACTTTTTCTAAGAATTCTAAGTGTCACCAAATCTATTTGCTTAGAATTTCCCCATGCCAGAGAAGATGATCAAATAGATGTTTCTTTAAACTGAATGGAAGAAAAGCTCAGACCAAGCCTGCTTACTCCAGTCTCCAAGGGTGTCCTTCAGGGTGCACAGCAGCCCCTCCCTGGATGCCAGCACCCTGAGATGTGCTGCCCAGCCCAGGCTCTGCCCCTCCACATGCCCATCGGTGCCCATGAGACTGTTCACTGTGCTCTCTGCCTCTTCTGGAGCTTTATCTCCCATCTGTTTGTGCTCAGACGAGACATCAACTGCAAATCCCAAACCTCACAGCCCGAAATGGGGTTTATCCTTGCTCCCCCCAGCCCACCTCTCTGGCATCTCTTCTTTTCAAATACAACTTCACAGTCAGATGTGGCTGGAAAACCTTTTACACACTGCAGTGGGAAGGGGAAGCTGTGAACTGAGAAAAGATCTTGCAGAAATGAGCTTCACAAAGGAAGATGACTTCTGCAATACCTACAATAACACAGGAAGGAAAGCCTCACTAAGATAAGAACAACAAATAACTCTTCACTTTCTCAATGGCCTAAAACTGAGCTCTAAAAATAACTTTTGACTCTTACCATTTCCAGTTTCCACGGCTGCAGGGTGCATCCCCCACTGACCTCTGGCAGCAGATTTGGCCCTGATTTACTGCAGGGCTGGTGAAGCCAAATGTCCCCAAGGGGAGGATGTGTGGCCACCAGCCTTTGCCATGCAGCAGGAGGATGAGCACCAGAGCCCCCACTATTGAATTTGCAGGCAGCCCCCGATGAGGGGAGAGAGAATGATGCATCTAACTCCACTGATATCAGAAGGCTAATTAATTACTTTATTATAATATATTATTCTATACTATATTACATTATATTACATTACATCTAAACTGGATCTGCCAAGCACTCAACCCTGCACAGAACTGTCACAGACATATTTAATGAAAAATCCTTTTGTTAGGATCTTTTTCTCCTGAGAAGCTGAGAGGCCTCAGAAGAAAAGGAAAATAATAATTATCTGCAATAATTATTGTTGGAATGTGGAATGCAAATGGTGCATCTTTGATTGGTCTCATGTGGTTGTTTTTCACTAATGGCCAGTCACAGTCAGCTGGCTCAGACTCTCTGGTTAATCACAAGATTTAATTATCATTCCATTCCATTCCTTTCAAGCCTTCTGATGAAATCCTTTCTTCTATTCTTTTAGTATAGTTTTAATATATCATTTTTTTAATATAATATATATCATAAAATAATAAATCAGCCTTCTGAATCATGGAGTAAAGATTCTCATCTCTTCTCTCATCCTGAGACCCCTGTGAACACCACCACACAGAATCTCATGATTGTCACCCAACAGTCCACACACACACACACACCTGGCCCTGACAGGCCAAGGGAACAAAACCCCATCACTGTGGGTAAACAATCTCCACATTGCATTCTGCTTTGGCACAAACACAGGCACAGCAAATGATAAGAATTGTTTTGGGGAATATTTGTGCCTTGATTTTCCCTGTGAAGGGAAGCGTGGGGTTACACCCTGCGTGTGTCTGGCTGGGCAGAGGGAGCTGGCCTGGGCAGCACCTTCCTTGGAGGAGCAGTGGAGCTTTCCCCAGGCTGCTGTGAGTGTGCTGGCAAGGAGCCACCTGCAGCCCTGGCCCCATTCTGTCACATGTGAATATTCACCCCCAGGGGCAGGGCCAGGCTCAGCACACATCCCTGGGCACAGAGCTGCAGGAGGAGCTGAGGGCTGCAACCCATCTGAAAAGGGCTGGGACTGCAAATGGCAGAAGGCTGCAGCTGAAAGGTGCTCTGGGTTTAGAGCAGTTGTTATTTCAGCAGCTGCAAACGAAGAGAAACCTTTCCCTACAACTTTCCCTTTCAAACGGAGAGAAATCTTTCCCTACATTATATGGGTGACTGGTCCAAATCACATTGCAAAGTGCTTCCTAGAGATCACAATGCTGCAGGGGACAAAAGGTGAGGTTCTAATCACACAACATGGCAACAGGTGGGAAAAGCAGGTATGGAATGTGGAAGAGAGTAGCTATAAAATCTAAAATACCTCAGCCTCCTCAAAATACTTGTGACAATTGAAAAAAATTCAAGCAGAAACTTCAGCTTTTCAAGGAGACAAAGGGAGCCTGAAATGGGAGATGAATGAAAGCCGCATTTTTATTGAATATGTCTAAATCAGAGGCAGGAGCTCTGCTCAAAAGTTAAATGGAGAAGAATAAGCAGGTTATTGTAGTGTGCCACAGAGATTTTAAAGATACTGCATTCATTGATCAAACTTTGAAAAATGTTGGATTTAAGAGAAACATTGGGAGCAGGAAACTTGTAAGCTTTTATATACAGCGCAAAAGCAACCAAATGATATGTTCTCCTCTCGAGGACAGGGGAATTCTTCACTCAGGGTGCAGTGGGCTCAGAAATTTAAAAGTGGAGATTGCCAGAATATTCCTTCTCAAATACAGAAATCCCCAGCTGGAACAGGGCAGCGTGCACAGCACAAGAAGGAGGGGGGGCTGCACGGCTGGCTGGGGAAGAAGAGAAATATCACAGCAGACCACAGGAAAGGAGAGAAATATCACAGCATGGAAACCACAGGAACCTGCCAAAGGAGGCAGAAACAGGAGCTCTGAGGAAATGCTTCCTGCAAAACCCACGCCAAGCAAAAAGGCAGTCAGAAGAAGCATGGAGATGGTGGGAATAAAGAGAGGCCAGAGCAGGGCCAACCTGTGAGCAGAGCTGCCACGTGTGCATGGTGCAGGTGTAAACCGAGGAAATGGTTACAATAATCACCTCAAAGAAAAGCGAGAGAGACAACAGAGTTGGCTCCTGCTCTATGAAAACTCAAAGGACGACAATGCTTGCCTGTGCTGAGAGCTAAACCAGTGTGCAGAGCAGACATTTCCCTGAGCTTACTGTGAGAGGGTATATTTGGTGGTGAGGCAGGCAGCAGGTGCTTTTCCACACTGGAGGCCTCAGCTGATTTCCTCCAGGGGTAAAAACAACCGACCTCATCCCACCCTAAGATCTCTCTGTGTTCTTAGGAAGGCACTGCTTTAGGAAACAGCGCTTTGGGCTACACCTTGTGCCCCAGCCCTTCCGCAGGCAGGAGGGACACCATAAACCTTAGAGTAATATAAGCAATACACTGATGTGCTGATAAGCAATAGAAAAACACAACCAGAAGCTTCTGCAAGACTGCTTCTGGTTTAAAAGGCAACAGCAGCATCTTAACAGCCCTCTTAGAGAACAGAGTAACTGAGTGAGGACCTTCTCAGCATGCAGAAGGTCCCCACCATAGCCCTGTCACTGGCCGTGCAGGTTGGTGGATGCTGCCATCTGACACTAGCAGTGGAATGTCACCATGATATTTTCTGAAAAATCCCCTTTGCCCAGGATTTTCTCCTGGGAAGCTGAGAAGCCTCAGAGAAGAATGAAAACAATAATTATCTGATTGCTGCTCCTGTGTTTGCTGCTTTGGAATGTGGTTTGGACGTTGATTACCAACAGGTGAATGTTGGATTGGTTCCATGTGAATTGTTTTTAATTAATGACCAATCATAGTCCAGCTGTGTCAGACTGAGTCAGCTGAGTTTTTATTATTCATTTTTGTTAAGCCTCCTGATGTATCCTTTCTCTTTCTATAGCATAATAATATGATATGATATAATGTAATGTAATGTAATGTAATGTAATATAATATAATATAATATAATATAATATAATATAATATAATATAATATAATATAATATAATATAATATAATATAATATAATATAATATAATATAATATAATATAATATAATATAATATAATATAATATAATATAATATAATATAATATAATATATCAGCCTTCTAAGAACAAGGAGTCAGATTCTCATCTCTCACCTCGTCCTGGGGACCCTCACAAACACCACAGTGGAAAATAATATTCCAGTGCTGTCATGCTCAGGACTGGTTGCAAGTAACAAACTGAATGTGCAGAAGGTGAGGAAAAAGCAAACACTGCCCAAAGAGTGTCAGAAACAACAGTAACAAAGCTGGGTAAAGTTATCAGGACAGGGACAGAAGAATATTTCTTTTGGGCAATGCAGCATGGCCAATGCTTCTCTTTGATAGGCATGTATGAAAGCTTCCTGCAGGTGACAAAGCTGCTCTGGGAAGCAGGAGAGCCAAAGCTTTGGACATAAATGGCCAAGGAGAACACTGTGTCCCAGGTGAGGTGGTGGAAGTGTTTTGGGAGAAGAAGAGAACTTTGTGGTTAATTTAATTGTATTTATTCCTCTTCAAAAATCAGGTAATGTCATTATTGGAGAAATGCTTTGGCAACATCCTTGGGGCTACATTTGTCTCTATTTCAAAGAGACTCTGCATTCTGGAGTCCATGTGTCAGAAAATCTGTATTTTGGAGTCAATGCAGTGCAGCCACAACATTTTGCAGTCATTCCCTGTCCCAGAGGGAAGGGCTGGTATAATACCTTGCACTCCCAAACTGGAAAATGCTATCAAGGTAGCAAATGCTTTGCCAGGATGGTGGCAGGGTGTGCTGGGAAATGTGATGACATTTTTAATTGAACCATAAAGACATGCTGTGTGAGCAGCAGTCACCAGGGGACACATGCAGAGATGCTGCTTTTCTGCTTTCCAGACACAAATACAGAAAATGACCAAGGTGTGAAGTCAGGTATTTTCTGAGGTATCAGGAAAGGCACCATGCACTGAGGAGAGAGTGGGAGACAAAAGAACCCAGAAACAAAAGCGATGCAGTGGGAGATGCCAGAGCCACTGAGCACAAAAGCACCCAGATTATCTGTGGCACACATGCTCATCACAAACCCCCATGGCAGAGCTGGGAGCAATTATTTTTGGTTCATCTGCGTACAAATATTTGCAGAGAGAAAGCCAAGACACAACAAACAAACAAACAAACAAACAAACAAACAGTGGGGTTCAGGGGCTGGATTTTGCCCTGTGCTGCTGCACATGCCCCCAGAAGCCCAGCATGGACAGGGATGGCGCTGGCACATCTGGGCACAAGTGACAGCTGCATTTTGGGAAGGCAGAGCAGAGCTGCACAGCCACACAGGGCAGGTGAGGTCTCAGTGCCCACCAGCAGTGCCCTCCAAGGACACTGGTGGAAGTTTGCCAAGGGTTTCCCTGCTGAGAGAGCCAGTGGGATGCAAAGGGCCTGGGGTCAGTGGGCACTGGTGCCCTGCCCTGCTGGGGGAAAATGAGGCAGTGCCATTTCTGCCTCCAGTTTGCAGCTTTGATCAAGCACAGGAATGGCTTGTGCCATTATAGGAATTAAATTACTTTTGAGCTGAGCCACTTGGCCCTGGGGTGTTTCTCATGAAGAATACCTATATCATACCTCATTTGGATTCTCTGCATTTCCTTACTCTTTCCTCTTTGGCTGTGGGGAAAAAAGGCCCTTTCTCACTCCTCTCCTCCTGCCAGACACTCTCTCTGATGTCCCCACCTCCACCATGAGCCAGCAGTGTGCTTCACGGGCAGAGCCTTGTGGATGCAGGCACATGAAAAGGAAAAATCTAAAGCACTGGGGGGAATTTTCCATGAGGTGGATATGGGTATCATGAGGTGGATATGTGCAGCTGCCTGGAAAAAGAAAGCATTTAAGCTGTTTCTTTTTTGTTTTCTCTCTTTGCTGTTCAGAGAACCTCTGTGTCATCTGAGCAGAGACACAGCAGGGAGCTGCTGCTTGCTTTGCCAAAGCAATGAGAAGGAATAGCCTTTGTTAAAGACACCACCCTCACAGGGATTATAAATACAAAGGAGATGAAATTATCCAGTTGAACCCAATCCACAGAAAACACTGCAGTGAGGAGCAGGAGGGAGGGGAGAGCCTGGCTGTGGGCGATGGGCCAGGCAGGGACATACGAATCACATTAAAAACCCCTAAAGGAGTACCAGGAAATGTGTTTTAGATAGGAGCACTTGCACTCCCACCCGCCTGTCCAGCCCTACAGCTTTTGCAGGAGAGACTCCAGTGGTGCCAAGGTGGCAGGATCAGAGCCCAGCACACCAGGGCACCCATCCTGCCAGGGGGACAGCCAGGGCACGGCAGGAGCAGGAGGCTGGGTACAGTGGCAGCAGGGCTCAGGACATCTGGTTTGCCCGTGGCTTTGGTGTCCAGGTCTCTCAGGGTCTTTCAGGTCACTGTGACCCCAAGATTGTTAAAAGTCTCTTTTCCCTGCCCGAGCACTTGGAGAAGGAGTCAGGGCTCTTCATTTCTTGGTCTCAAGGTTGTTTATTGTATCTTATCTATAAAAAATTTCCTCCTGCCCTGCCCAGGTCCATCCAGCAGGACAGTTCCAGGCACTCTGCCTGCTCCCAGGGCAGTGTTATGTCTTTATACTAAAAACTGCATCTACAATGTTTACAATTACTTTCCAATGCCTATCACCTGTGTTAGACAGTGAGCTGCTACTCTAAACCAATCTGTCAGTGCCACCATCACAGCAGAAGATGGAGGCCAAGAAGAAGAAGGAGAAAGGCTGAACACACCCAGATCCCTCCATCTTGCCTCCTGAACCCCCATACCAAAACCCCCAAAATCTACTTTTCCACCCCGTGATAACTTCACTATTATTCTATCTAAACTGCTGTGGCTTGCTGGTCTTCATCTAAGGTTGGTAATCTGCTCCACGGGTCATAATCAAACCCACAGGTGTTTTGGGCTCTGTGCCAGGGTCTCTGAGCCCCCTGGCAGGGTCCTGGCCATCCTGGACAGCCAGAGGGGTGTCCTGGGTTCCCACACAGGTCCCCCAGAACTGCCATGTGAGCATGGAAGCTGCCTCCAGCCCAGGGGAACAGCACAAAGGGTGCTGTGTGCCCAGAACCCATGTTCTGCCAGGTCCCTGGCATCCAGCCACGACTGAGCTCCTGCTCAGGGGCACTGGCACAAACCAGCACGAGTTTTGTGTGTGTGTTTGTACAGGATTTTCCAACATCAGGTCATATCTCTGCCCAGGCCAAGCTGCAAGCATGAAGCTCTCACCAGGCTGCTGACCATAGCCTGAGTGTGTCCTGTCAGTCCTCCAGAGCTCCTGCAGCTCCTCACATCTGCTGGGACAGGGTGTTGAGGCCCCCAGTCTGCTCCCAGCCCCCAGATCTGCTTGTCCAGCTCACTCCTGGCAGCCACAAGGCAAGGTGCTGCAGCCACAAGGCTGCTGGGTCAGCCAGCTGCCACCTGAGCTGCCAGACTGCCTTCCAAAGGTGCCTTCCAAAGGTGCTTTCCAAAGCCAGGATCACATAAAATGGGATGGCTGAGTGAATCACCATTGTTTTTCATGTGGAAGAGAGGCAAAGTCATTTGACTGCAGAAAAAGCCCCACAATTTACTGCTAAAACCAGTGACAGTGTGGCTTTGACTGCTCAAGTCAGGAGAACAAGTGCTCATAAAAATGAATAATTGAAGACACTTTATTAGTCCTACAGTAAACACAAACACCTCCTGGAAAGCACAAAGAAATGCCCTATCAAAAGTGCTACAGATGTGTCATTCTCTGTGACTTCCCAAAGACCACTTTGGGATGATTTATGCCCAAACTAAAAACACAGGGAAATAATTTTTTAATAGAGGTATAGTTTCTTTCTATAGAAACATGCATCACTGAGATTAAGCAATGATATTCCACTTTATAGACAACGCAATATTCCTAATGCCTTTAATTGATCACATCCTCATTTCTAAGTGAATAGATTTTGTAGATGAGAGAAACAAGCAAACTGTTATCCCTTAGCACCTCAGTGGTGTTTTCAAAGGTTATTGAATTTGAGCACAGACTCTCAGGAAGGCAGGCAGGGACTGATGTGAGACCACAGTGCCTCAGTCTCACTGGCAGCTGGATGAGAATCCAGGAGAGTCCAGCATTGGGAAAAGGGCCCCAGGCCCCACAGGCCAGTGCCAAAGCCACCCCGTGGCACATGGCACATGGCACATCCCTCATCTGCAAAAGGCAGGGGGTCAGCTAATGCAGATACAACCTGAGGAAATGGTTAAAATAATCATCTCAAAGAAAAGTGAGAGAGACAACAGGGTTGGCTCCTAAAGCCCAGCAGATCCACAGCTGGGGCTGGGGATCCATAACTGAGTGAATGGAAAATCCCTTGTGGCCAAAAACTCCTTGCACAATGCACAGCAAAGTGTGACAGGAAGGAGTGATGACCCCTGTGGGCTCCTGACTTCCACCCCTGTGCTGGGGTGACCACGGGCATGGAGGGCACAGGGCTGGCACCAGGCAGGGCCTCCAAACACTGCAGGTGAGGGCTGTGGTTTGTGGAGCCATGAGGAGCCCTGCCTGCTCCCTGGCTGAGCCCTGTGCCATGTCTGGGGGAAAGGAACAGAGAGAGGAAAGGAAAATCCCCTTGTGAGGAGTCCTGATCCCAGCTGGCTGCTGTGTGTAGGGCTGGGGACACCCTGACACCCCCGTACCAGGAGTTCCAGCACGCCAGGGCTCCTTGCTGCCTGCACTGGGACACCAGGCACATGGGGTTTTGGGGATCCACATGCTCCCTCTGCCATCAGACCCAGAGCAAATACACTCTTCTGGTTTGTGCAGTTCTCTGGACACCCCAAAAACACTGAGACAGCCCAGGCTGAGAGCAGCAGGTGTGGAGCCTGAAAGAAGAGACATGTTCAGTGATGGGAAGTGGAGACAAGGGGAGATGATGCAATTTCTGTCCCTCAGCAGCCAAACGTGAAGAAAAATAGGGGACTGGGAGCCCCTCTCTTTAAGAGCCCTCACCTCTTTAGAAAGGACAGAAGTGTGATGCAGGCTGGGAAGACCATGGAAATTGTGCTGGGATTGTCTCCACCAAAATGCACAAATGTTGCAAAGCTCCAGAAAACTCCAATTCTCCTCTTCCATTTTGTTTCCAGCTGGCTGGGGTCACGTCTCCCTCACCCCCTACTGCCCACCCACCTGCAGAGAAAAGGGTCTGGCTGTCCCCGAGGGTCCCGGGGCTGTCCCCGAGCCCGGGGGCTCCTTGGGGCATCCCCGCTCGGGCATCCCCGGCCGGGCGTGCGGGGACAGGGCAGGGAGCTCCATCTATTGTCCGAGCAGCGGAGGGGCTGCCTCGGATCGCTCCTCCGGGCGAAGGAAATGCGCTTCTCCTTGCCTCAGTGACTCAGAAACGCTCTCATAATGAACAATTCCTGGGCTCTGTAAGAATGCGGTGCCGCTGAGGCTGCGGGGGGAGCTGCTGGCCCTGCCTGCGCTGAGCTGCTCTCAGGTTGCTGTTGATATTTGCTGCCCCGAGATGTGCAGGATGTCTCTGCTTTGGCCCACACAACTGAAGAACGAGTCTGGACTCTTCACTTTTCGGTCTTGAGGTTGTTTATTAATTCTTATCTATAAAATTTTCTTTCTGCCCACCCGAGATCTGCTCAGCAGGGCAGCCACAGGCACTCTGTGTTGTCCTTTTATACTACAAACTACATATAACATATTTACACTTAATTCGCAATACTTATAACCTGTGTTAGACAGTGAGCTTCTACTCTAAACCAATCCCAAAGTGCCAACATCACTGCAGAAAATGGAGGAGGAGGAGAAGGAGAAGGAGAAGGAGGAGGAGGAGGAGGAGGAGGAGGAGGAGAAGGAGAAGGAGAAGGAGAAGGAGAAGGAGAAGGAGAAGGAGAAGGAGAAGGAGAAGGAGAAGGAGAAGGAGAAGGAGAAGGAGAAGAAGAAAGGCTGGACACGCCCAAGTTCCTCCATTTTGTCCCCATAGCCCCCATACCAAAAATCCTAAAATCTACATTTTCACCCTGCGATCATTTTGTTATTACACCATTCAAAGCTGTGTGACTTTCATGCCCTAATACAAAGCTGGCAACTTGCTCCAAGGTCATAATCAAATCCCCAGGTGTTCTGGACAGCATGCCAGGGTCTCCAAGCCCCCCAGCGGGGTCCTCAGCAACTCTGAACACCCAGAGGGATGCACTGAGTTCTGACAAGCTGCTCATTTGAACGGGCAAGTGGCAGCCTCATTAAGTCGCTCATTAACAGCTCAGCCAGGCTGAGGTGCGCTCTCAGGTGCCTGGTGGAAGATGCCATCCCTGCAGGGGTGAAAGCTGGGGGGGTTTGGAGGGGAGGCACTCACAGGGGTGACCCACACACAGAGGACTGAGCTCATTTGCTCCCTGCACAGCTCCTTCCAGCCCAGAGGGAGACCCGGACGAGCCCGGGCTGTGCTGGAAGTAATAAAGCACTGGAATGCTCTTCCCAGGGAGGTGGTAGAATCACCATCTCAGGATGTGTTTAACAAAAGCTGGACATGGCACTTGGTGCTCTAGTCTAGTTGAGGTGTTAGAGCATAGGTTGGACTGGATAATCTTAGAGGTCTCTTCCAACCTCATTATTCTGTGGTACTGGGATTCTGTGGTTCTGTGATTCTGTGGTTCTGTGATTCTGTGAAAGCAGCCAGTGCCTGGCCCAGTGGAGCAGAGGGGAGCTGGATGCCATCATGCAGAACCCCCTGGTTGCCCTGGCCAGCCCGGGGAGGCCAAAGCAGCACCCTGAGCTCAGAGAGCACAAAAGAGCCCTGGGAACAGCTGTGACTCAATAACAGGAGCTCTGGGCAGTATTTACAGGGCTCTGCTTCCTGGACAAAACGTCTCAATGTCCCTTTGGCATGAGAACTCTTGCTGTGCCAAGATCCCTCGCCTCGTTAGGAGGCAAGCAGGGCTCCCCTGAGGCTAGGGAAGTCTGTTTGCAATGGCCAAGAAGAGAAATGCACTGTTGCTCAAGCCTGGCAGGGAGCTGCTCTGTCCGAGCTGCCCATCAGAGGGAGGAAAAGAGCCCGTTTGTCTGTGTGAAATGAGCTGGGAAAGCAGGAGCCCCAGCACTGGGCAGGCTGGCCCCGAGCAAAGGCAGAGCGTGGCAGTGGGTGCCATGTCCTCAGCCAGGGCCAGGGCCCCCCAGCCCACCCAGTGTGGTGTGTGCCCTTGTCCCAAGAACCAAGGGCAGGCTCAGCATCCCTGGATGACACTACAGGAGAATCCAGCACTGGGAGAAGAGCCCCAGGCCCCACAGACCAGTGCCAAAGCCACCCCATGGCACATGGCACATCCCTCACCCGCAACAGGCAGGGAGTCAGCTAATGCCCAGCAGAGGTTGGGCTGGGGTTGGGGATCCATCCCTCAGTGAATGGAAAATCCCTTGTGGCCAAATAAAACTGTTCTGCTGGCCTTGCACAATGCACAGCAAAATGTGATGGGAAGAAGTCATGGCTCCTGTGGGCTCCTGACTTCCAGAGGCCTCCTGTCCCCCACCCCTCATCACTGCCATGGGCTCGGGTGAGCAGCCACCTTGGGCCTGTGTCACAGACATCTTGTGTGAAAAATCCTTTCCTTAGGATTTTCCTCCTGAGAAGCTGGGAGGCCTCAGGAGCAAAATGTAAACAATGGTTATCTGCTGCTGTGGAATGCAACAGGTGCATCTGGGATTGGTCTCATGTGGTTGTTTCTAATTAATGGCCAATCACAGTCATCTGACTCGGACTCTCTGTCCGAGATTGAAGTTTTGTTATCATTCATTCCTTTCTATTCTTAGCTAACCTTCTGATGAAACCTTTTCTTCTATTCTTTTAGCATAGTTTTAATGTAATATATATCATAAAATAATAAATCAAGCCTTCTGAAACGCAGAGTCAACATTCTCATCTCTTCCCTCATCCAAGAACCCCTGTGAACACCGTCACAGACCTGTGCCACCTCCTCACGCTCATGGAGAAAAACCCAGGGGGAGCATCAGGGCCATGAGTTTGTAATTAATGGGAATTACAAACAAACCCGTGAGGTGTGACAGGAAAGGCTGTGCCACACGGCATGGCCGTGGCCCTTCTGCCTCCCCGCTGGCACTGATGGGGAAGGGCTGAGCAGGCCCTGAGGGCGCACAGGAGCGGGCTGCCAGCCTCGGGCCGGGCACGGGGAGAGCTCCATTAACAATTAGCCGCTAGAGGGAAGTGCAAGGCTGTTCAGGGCCGGGGAAGTGCCTGGGACCGCGGGCAGTCGCGGTCTGGGGATGGCAGCTCCGGCCATTTCACTGCTTTCTGTGCGGAGCTGCCCCCTCAGCCCTCACTGCTGTCCTGCTCCGGTGCCCATGAGGCGGTAGCAGTGTGAAAAATGCGTATTTTATGATTGGCTTTTCGCAAATATTCAAATGAATATTATATGTGTTATGTTAGAAAGCTATGCTGTATTAATTTTCTTCAGTAGTGTGTTAAATATAGTTTAAGGGTATAACAAAATGTTAAAATAGAAACTATGCTATGTAGGATACTTTCTTTGAAGAAAGGACTCGCAGTGAGATAGCAGCCACAGGACACCTGAATCTTTCAGAGAAAGAGAATTTATTGCCCTCTTATGAGAAGAAATGAACTTCTTCCCACCTTGCGCTGCCCTGAAGACACTGTCAGGATTCAGAGGAAGAAGTTGACACTGACCAGAGAGAATACTATGTTTGAATGGAATTTTTGCATCATATATGAGGTTATGAGTATGCAGCAGGCTGTTGTTTTTAAGGGTTAATCCTCTGTTAATGTGGGTCCCCTCTCAGGCTTATGTTGCCCAGAAGAAGGTACCCGGACGTCCATAACTCTTTGTTTCTGTTGTCTCATATTGTCCTAATCCAAATTGTCCAAATTATTATTGCTCTAATTATATTACTATTTTTATAACCATTTTATTAGTATTAAACTTTAAAACTTTTAAAAACCAAGTGATTGGTGTTTTGCACAGCAGGAAGGGTTGGCCACAGCAGGGTCTGGCTGGCCACAGCAATGGGCCTGGTCCAGGCTGCTCGTGGTGCCCTGGGCTGGAGCCAGCATTGCCCCTGGCATGGAGATGTGCACCCTGGCACAGAGGCCATGGTCTCTCCAGACAGCACCAGAATAGCAGGAGCAGCCTGCCAGGCTGTCTGCCAGACAGCATCAACAGTTTGGGCCATTTTTAGCAAAGTGGGGAATGTGTTGTTTCTGGGACATGCGGTATCCAGGGCCAGAGGGAAGATGAGGGGATGACCTGGCACCCCTGGGGACAGTGAGTGGGAGCACAGGGCTCACACAGATCCCAGCGGAGGAGCCCAGCTCTGGACAGGAAGAGCAGCCTCAGGGAGGGACAGCCAGAGGGATGAGGGTTCCCATGGAACTGGGCTCCACCGTGGTGCTGGATTGATCCTGCTGGGACAGGACGGTGTGGGCAGCTGAGGGCTCCTGGCCCAGCCCCATGGCACAGACCCTGCCAACAGGGCCTGCACTGTCACCAGCCTCCCTCTGAGGCAGCTGTCCCAGCCTCCCTGAGACCAAGGCAGCTACAGGGGTCTGACAGAGCACAGCTGATAATGAGCCTCTGCTCTATTTTATTCCTGTTTATAGATGGCTAAATATAACCTTGTGGTTATATTTAATTCTTACTGAAAGCTGCGAGCCACAATCCATCAAGTCAGTTGTGGGTTTTTCATATTGGCTGGCTTGCATCAGGTCCAAGAGAGGAAACATCCAGGCATGTTGGGAAGGATGAAAGTTTGACAAGAAAGTCTCACAGATATGTATACTTGGCAGAAAGATTTTTAAATGTAGAGTGTGATGAAGGAATAGAGATGGAAGCAAGTTTTGATAGAGAAGAAAAGAATTGCTGAGCCAGTTTTCCTGGCTAACCAAGGAGGCAAAGGGTGTGTTAGTTAGAAGGGTTTTTATGACTTAGAGCCAAAGATAAACCCACCCAAAACAAGATGTTTTTACCAAGCAGAAAGATAGCACAGACAAACAAGTCACCAAATGTTGCAAGTAGAAAAAAGGTCTCAGAATTTTCCATTGCAAGAAAACTGAAGAACAACTTCTAACTTAAACTGTAATGTACTAACTTTTAGTGACTGGAGAACAGTAACATGAATATGGTAATTACAGTAGTT
This sequence comes from Melospiza melodia melodia, assembly GCF_035770615.1. NCBI lineage: Eukaryota > Metazoa > Chordata > Aves > Passeriformes > Passerellidae > Melospiza > Melospiza melodia. Next base: position 5,184,959 of record NC_086205.1, on the reverse strand, counting down.
ATGATAGGCTATAGATAACAGTTAAGGTATAGATTGGTTCTGCTGTATTAAGGTGCTCAGCAAAGAAAATTCTATAATGCATTGTAACCAAAACCAAAGGGTCTCCAGGGCTGCCTGCAGCTGGAGCTGACAGCTGTGGGCACAGCTCTGTCACCCACCACCTGGGCTGCTGTAACTCTTGGATACAATAAACTGCATTTTGTATGCAATGAACTGATTTTGGAAAGTTGCCTGGAGTCCCACATCCCTCATTTAGGCTCTTACACAGGCTCAGCACAAGGCCTGTAGCCAAGGTAGGTACTGGCAGTGGGTCCCACACAGGAGGGCTGGTGACCACAGAGCAAAGCAGAGAATGCATTGCAGGACTTGTGAGCAGCAGCTTCCTCTGTGCCAAAACACCCCCCAGTCCATCCAGAGTGCTGTCCCTGAGCACTGCAGCTGTGGGCACTGCCAGGACAGCCCACATTTGGTGCCAGGCTTTGCTTGTCCCCAGGCAGAGCCAAAGGCATTTGATTTGTTCTCCTATCACAAAGCCAGAAGCAGCTTTCTGCATTGTACAAGATCTCCCTCTGCAGCAGGAACAGGAGCCAGCACCAACCTGCAAACCAAGTGTGCAACACAACAAAACTGCAAGCAGGTGTGCCAGGGGTTGTATCAGCTCATTGTACCCCCAGAGATAAACTTCCACCTCTCTTCTGGGAGGCAGGGATAATGTTTGGGAAGGTATTTGATAAACCAATGAAAAATTTATCACTGTGGTACTTCCCTGACAACTGAATTGAAAGACCACGAGGTAATTGCAGCATTACCTGTAAAACACCTCAGGTCCAATCCTCAGCTCCTGGCAGCCTAACAAATATCCCAGTGATACATTTTGGGGTTCAAGCCAAAAGCTGACAGGAGAAGCGGCCTTGTCTTGCTTCCACCTGGGGCAGAGGCAGCTGAAAACCTCTCACTCCACAGCCAAAGCAGGTCCAATTTCAGTTCCAAGGTCCTGCTCCTCTATTCATTGCTCAGGAGACTTTGACAGAAACATTGGCATTGCGTGCACACAAATGCACATGGCCCTAGATAATCACATTCATAACAAAACACATCCAGCTAGACTACTGTGGTATTTTACTGGAGTTGCATGAGAGGTTGTTTTAAGTCTCAACATTGCATGCAATACCCATATTCCAACAAAAACTACAAATATTCTTCAAATGCTGGACTAAGAGCTTGACGAGAACAAGGCAGGCAGTTGTCCTGTGGCTCCTCCCTTCTGCACCTTCTCCTCAGGCTTTAACATTCACTCATGCTGACTTCCAGCTCTCCATATAAAAAGTTATTTATGTGCTCATTTATACATCTTTTTAGTCCCTCCCAATAGCCACGTCTTGAAAACAACTCAGCAATTCAGAATGCTGCCATGCCAGAACTGGCATTCACTCGGATGAGTTTCCCCTCTCACAATCACACCAGCTGTCCATGCCTACTTCCAACACCACACAATCTTTTCCTGGTATGATTTTGGGAACTCAGTTTTGCCAAGGTGCCACCTAGCTAACTTTGAACTGTCCCAGAGCAGCTCTGCTAGCTAAGGTTCCACCTCTGCTTTGGGAAGGAGAAAGATACAGGGAGAAAGAGATTTGGTTTTGATCTAAAGCCAAAAAGCTTGATAGGTGCAAAGCCATCCTAGGGCTGGAATGACTCCAGCCATTTACAATAGTGCTGGCACAAGCTTAGGTGCCTTAAAAAGGAACTTTCCCCCCGGGCTGCCCTCCCCCTGGGGCAGCTTTGCCCTTCTTTGGTGTGGCAGCAGCCTCCAGCCTCCAGGAATGGCTCTTGCAGCTTAAAAGGAGAAGCCCAAACTTATTCCACAATAATTCATTTCCTAGCACACTGAAAGCCCCACGTGTGTGCATTGCTGTGAGCTGGACACACTTTCTCCAGCAGCCACTAAAGCATTTCCCAATTTGCAGAGAGCAGCAGGCACAGCCCTGGCTGAGCAGGCTCTCCCACAGGCTCTCCAGCAAACCACTGCTCCTCCAGTTCCTGTCCAATTCCCAAAGCCATCTTTTCCCTGTAAGGCCATCTTCCCAAGCTATCCCAGTGGATTATATATCTGTTCCAAAACTTCAGTTATGTGCAGGAAAAATTAATGGGAAAACCCAAGTTTTAGGTCAGCATGCGCAATAGCAAAGGGAGCTGCAGTGTCTGAGCTGACAGCTCCCTGTGCCCTCAGTTTAGCAATGCAATAGCCTGACTTCACTCTCTAAACAGACTGCAGCAAGCCAACCAGGACTCAAAGCAGCTGGTAAGCATGATTTTTTTTTCCTCCCTCCTTACTAAGTTCAGGAGTTTCTCTTCTTTTGTGCTGAATTGGACAGACTTTTCTGTTTGCAAAAGGTTTTCTTTCTCAGAGTTATTCTCGTAATAGGCAAACAGTATTTTAAACCAAGAATAGCTGATCTCCATTAGATTCACACTCCCCTTTTTGGAAACACTATTTAGAGAACAGAACTCCTAAATCAAAAAGTAGTCAGGAAGAACAGTGAGAAACTGCATGGCTGTAACAGTAAATATTGCACTGGCACCTTTCGATTCACCTCTTTCCTCAAAGACTCCAGGGAAGATTGGGTTTGTCCAAATCTCCCTGAGTGGCACCAGTTCCTCACCAGAAACCTGCACCACCCACATTTAAGGTGTGAGCCCTCTGGAACATCAGCAAAAACTGCACTATGAGAATTACAAAAAGAAAAACTTTTGACATAAGCCAAAGCCCTGGTTAATACCCTTTGGTAAATACCCTTTCCCTCAAGGGAAATTCTCCAGTGGGGAAACAGATGGACTTTTAAGTCTGTTTTGTGCAGAAAGATGTGGGGACTTAGAGTATATAATTTTTGATATAGTGCAATCTGAAATTTAAATTCTGAATTATTATGTAGCCCTTAGGAATGGCATTGTTCTCACAGATGCTACAGTGGTTTCTGCTGATAAATGAATAAGCTTCATATAACAGATATGTGCCTTTGATACAGCAGCTGCCAAGGCAATCCCTGAAAGGCAACAGCAGCACAGAGCTCATCTATTTCTTGTTGATCTATTTCTTGTCCAAAAGGTACGACTGACATTCAAATATAGCAGATTATTTCATGTTAAACTGATGCTAAGCATCAGATAGAAAACCAAAAGAAAATGCGACAGACCAAGTAAAGAGATGTCACTTCTAAACCAGAGCTTAAGCTCAGATCTGGTAGACACAGCTTAAAACTTCCCCTTTGTCAGACACACTTATGCCAGAGAAATGCTTGGCTTCTCAAGCACAGAAATGCTTGGCTTCTCAAGCACAGAAATCACCTGGGCTCGAGTTAAACTGTGGGGATAGAAGATGTTCTTTCCTTGCAATCACAGCCTTTTCTCCTGAGCAAGGAGAGCACTGAGTGTGTTTTGTGTGCTCTGATGCTGGGGAGGGCATGGCTCTGAGCAGGCTGGCCAGGCAGCCCCCAGAAAAGCTTCTGCAGCCCTGCTTTGGCTCCTCACACCTGCACTGCTGGTGGCCTTACAGGAGGGGTTATTTTGCACCAGGAGAAGACCTGGATGTGGGGCACACCACTAAAATTGAGTTCTAGGCAGGGCACCAGAAAGCAGAACTAACCTCAACAGAATCACCAAAACACAGCTCAAGAAACACGATTTTGAGCCACATTTCTATGGGTCACCACCATGCTTTAACACAGTTAGGTGTCCCCAGACAGCCTGTGCTGGGTTTGGAGGGGTAGTGCATGAGCTGGAGGGGACCCAGGCAGGGGGGACAAGGGTCCCACTGGGGCATGGCAGGGTGTGGTCACTGTGCACACCTTTCTTAGCAAACCAAGCCACTTTCAGGATTTACAGACATCACTTTCACTGCTCCATGCTGGTCCCTGGACAATCACTACATCCCTTGCTGCAAGGGGATGTTTCTCTTCCCAAGTGCAGGGCCACAGGAGCACTGCCTAATACTCAGGCTGTGCCCACTGGACCTCACAGCACCCTCAGCCCCAAAACTGCCCCCAAGGCAGGGCACTGCCATCTCAGAGTGCTGGGTGGCTGCTGGAGCCTGGCTGGCTGGGCACAGATTTGGGAGTTTCCTGATTTTAGGTGTTAGGCACTGCCCACCAAAGCTATCAAAGAGAGCTTTTAATTTTATTTTTTCAAAACCCTTCAATACCCTCAATATAAATACTTTTTTTTTGCAAGAATAACTGAAATAATGGCAACCTGTTTGTTACTGTTGTGGTTTAACCCCAGCTTGCAACTGAGCCCCACAGAGCCACTCACTCACCCCTGCTACAGCAGAATGGGAGAGAGAGAGAATTGCACTGATAAAAGTGAGAACACTCATGGGGAGAGATGAGAACAAATTGAAATAAAATAGTCACAATAACAATAAGAAATTGTAATGGAAAGGAGAATAACAAAGAGAGAAAGACAAGTGATGCAAATGACACAGATGCTCAGCACCAACTCACTGATAACTGGCCAGCCCCCGAGGAGCAGCCTGGGGCCAGCCTTACCCCTGGTTTGGATCTGAGCATCATGCCATGGTTTGGAATATCCCTCAGGTCAGCTGGGCTCAGTTGTCCTGGCTGTGTCCCCTCCCAACTCCTGGTGCACCCCAGGCTCCTCACTGGTGGCATGAGGAGCAGAAAAAGCCTTGATGCTATGCAAGCACTGCTCAGCAACAACAACCACCCCTGTGGCATCAGCTCTGTGTTCAGCACAAATCCAAAACACAACACATGGACAAAGAAAATTAACTCTGCCCCAGATAAAACCAGCACATTTCTCCAGCCTCCTTTGAAGCAATTATGCCAGAGCTAATAAGACATTATTTAAAATACGACATTTGAATAGCTTGCCTAGGAAAAGCAACCCTGCAAAGAAATTGCTCCAAAATACTATTTTTCTTGAAAATTACAGAGCTAAGGGACTCTAATTGCCATGCTGTTGCTTACTTTTTATTGCCTATTATGCCACTTACAATGCTCCTAACAGGATACCTTTACTGTTCCAGAGTATAAACCCTGCCCGGGGAGCAGTATCACACAACAATGGTCATTTAAAAATTATTTTGTGTTCTAAAAGCGTGACTCAAAGCCCACCAGGGTCTGGGACCATAGGACAAAGCCAGGCTGGCTGCAGGGTGTCACCACCAACCTGGTTTTGGGCAGCTGCATTAATTGCTCTGACCAGCAAAGCAGCCAGATTAAAGAGAAATGCAATCCTACAGTGCCTAAACACTGCACAATTTGTCTTCCCATAATCAAAAAACAATTCAGATGGAAAAAAACCTCCAGTATCATAATTTCAAATTGTGGCTCAGGGAAGCTGGGAAGCCTGGCTGTGGTTTCTGTTCGTGTTAGATAGATCCAGGTGAGCAGGGTGTACGTGCAGTGAGAACCCACCCCTGCCTGGGAGGCTGTGGATGGTTTGAGACAACTCTGCCAGCCCCGTGCCTCCCATCAGCTGCTCACTCACCCAGGCACGAGGCAGGGCTTTTTGTGGCTAATTGAGCAGAGCTTTGCAAGGAGATCTGCCACAGATAGCCTGGCATCTGCTGTGCTGGGTGCTGAAACATCTGTGCCTTGCACAGAACCCAGGAGGGCTGGGGGGGGAGCTGGTCGTGTCTCCTCTCTGCTCTGGGTGTGCCCCAGGGGCCCAGCTTAGCTCATGGAGCTCACACCAGCAGCACAAACTGCTTTCCTTCAGATGGACTGACTGAAATTTAGTCTTCTGTGCCTCTCTGTTATTTGGGGGAGGGTGGGAAGAGTGTTCACTTTTTTTTCTCTATTAACCTTTAAAGTTAACAAAGCAATTGTCCACATCAGGAACCAGCAATGAGGGGCCTGGCAGGGTTCCTGCTGTGCTCGTGGCTGCTGCTGGCCCCCAACTCCATAGGGGTGGCTGCCCAGGAGACCCCCCAGCCTGACCCCAAAATGCCATGTGCCAACTGGATGGGAGGAGCACCCGGCTACCCTGGCCACAACGGTGCCCCCGGCCGGGATGGGAAGGATGGAAGAGATGGACTCAAGGGAGATAAAGGAGATGAAGGTTGGTGAGGAGCAGGTCATTGCTCCAGTCCCAGTCCCTGTCCCAACAGGTTCCATGTCTGGTGGGTCCATGCCTGATCTTTATCCAGATGGGTTTTCATTAGTGCCTGGGGTGGAGATTCCATAACCCAAGTCAAAGAGTTTGGTGTGGGTTTTTCTCCAGTTAATGATGTTTTTTTCTGATGTGCTGCTCTCAGCAGCTCAGCACACAGCCAGGGTGGTGGGTGAGCAGGGTTTCCACTCGCTGCCTCAGCCCCTGGGGGCTCTTGGGAGCGCTGAGCCCTTCCTCAGCTCTGTGCTGAGCAGGGCTCACACCACAGCCCCCTCTGCACTTCAGCAGCAGCTTCCAACACAGTGCAAGCACAGCTCCCAATTTCCACTCTGTCCCGCAGGTCCTGCAGGTCCCAAAGGTGAACCAGGCCCAGTAGGGAGCCGAGGCTTTCCCGGACCCCCTGGATCTCCTGGAATTCCTGGAATCCCAGGGCAGAAGGGCAAAGATGCTTTTGTGCAGCGCTCTGCCTTCAGCGTGGGGCTGACGGAGCACAGCCCGGCCCCCAACGTCCCCATCCGCTTCAGCAAGATCTTCTACAACGAGCAGGGCCACTATGACCCCAGCACGGGCAAGTTCCTCTGCAACGTGCCTGGCACCTACTTCTTCTCCTACCACCTCACTGTGTACCTGTCAGACGTCAAGGTCAGCCTCTACAGGAAGGACAAGGCCGTCATCTTCACCTACGACCAGTTCCAGAACAACAACGTGGACCAAGCCAGCGGCTCCGTCCTGCTGCACCTCAGCTCTGGGGACGAGGTCTGGCTCCAGGTGTATGGGAACGGGGACAAGAATGGGGTCTATGCTGACAACCTCAATGATTCCACCTTCATGGGCTTCCTCCTGTACCCTGACCCAGATACCTACTAAAGTAGGGGGTGCTGTGTGGAAAAGGAGGAGGTGGCTTAACCCTGGGTGCGTCCTGGGGCACTGGCGCTATAGCTGTAATGTATTTACCAAAAAATTGCCTTTTGCCAAGAGGGGACCCTATCTCCTGTGAAATCACTGAGGTCATACCAGTACTTGCATGGAAGCAAGAGTTCACTCCTACCTCTGCTCTTGCTTTCCTGCGGAAACATCAGCCCAAAGTCAGACACCACTCCTGTCATGTCATGAAAAGCTCTCAACATGGCTTAACCTTCCTTTAAATTTAGAAGTGAGAAGAGAAAAATTGGTTGCATTTAAATGTGACATTCTAAATTTCCCTTTTTTAGCCACCTAAATCCATTTAAACCAATTGTAGGAATTTTACTCAGCATTTTAAAGTTTGAGTAGAAGAAGAGTGCTCTTGTATTCAGCTGAAACAGATGGCTCAGTTTTTTGTAACTCCCACTTATTAGGGCCTTTGACTTCCACTCCTGGTTTGTTGTCTCCCTTTATTCTGCCCAGATCTTTGAAAATATTCAGGTTATTAACATCCACTGATTTTAATCCTTTGATTTTCTTTTTATGTTTATCCCCTGTTGTTATCTCTAATGCAGACAGCAGGCTGGTTTAGGGCAGGGATCTTCTCTTGGGGTTTATCTGAGAAGCCTTGTGAGCACCGGTGAGGCCACACAATGAAAGCAGCCCATTGACTGTGTGGTTTTGGGGGTTCTGAGCTGACCACAAAGATCCTGTCCCATTTCCCCTCTACACAGCTCCCAGGAGCAGGCAGAAGTTGAGATCTATCAGCTGTGTTTGTCCTTTTCCAGGCTCTAAGTGTGCCACAAGCCATGGTTTGCCCACCAGCTGGGCACAGCTTTGGGTGGTGTTGAAGCCTCCCATGTGGAATGGGCTCCCAGGATGAGCACCCCCATCCCTGCCCCAGCTTTGGGCAAAGTTACCTGCATGCAGAAGAGTGTTAAGGCTGGAATTAGTGTCAATCCCATCAAACTGCTCCCCAAGGAGCTTGCTTGACTTTTAGCTAAAAGAGGATTTGATGGTTTCTCAGATACATTCTAAGAAGACTCCTGGTACTGAGCTTCAGAGCCAGCTAACACAGAGCAGAGCTAATGCAGTATCACAAGCACAAAACAGCTTCAAGAGCTTCAGCTGAAATTACTTGCAACATCATTTTCCACACTCCAGTGAATTACCACACTGCAAATAAAAAACAATAAAAAGCTCTCTCAATGAGAATGTCTCCACTTTTTTGTGTGTGTCTGTTGTTGGGAAGGACTTGAAGAAAGGGATATACTCCTAGCCTCACCAGACAGCCCAGGAAATCCTTTTTAATTTTTTTTTTCCAGCAAGGTGAGGGCAACATAGGCTGGCAAACACAGGGTTATCCCCCTTTTGCTTTCTCAAGAAACTCCACACTCTGAATTTCATCAAGGCTTCAGCATCTCACCACCTTACACTGTATTGCATTATTCTGGGGTAAGATGAGTCTGGTTTTCACCCTTTTTCCCAACCAAATTCCCTGAATCCAGCCTAAATGGCCATCCAGAGCCAGGGCCTCTGCTGGCCCTGAAGGCTCCAAGCACTCGATTTAGCAAGGGTGAAACTGGTGCTCAATCTGGTCATGCTAAATTCAGTGAGCTGGGAAAAACCCTGCTCTTAGTGTGGGAATTTACTGGGAGGGAACAGGGCAAAGGTTTAAAAACCCAGAAATCCATTAAAAAAGAGATTAAAAAATGCAGCATTTGCTGGATCAAATGGTGTAAGAGGCTTAAATTGAAAAGAGCAAGTCAGAGCTCTTGCACTGTTTTTTCTCAAATGTTTTCAGATGGATCTTCAGAAGGCAGGGAAAATTGAATCAGCCAGAGTACTAAGAGGCATTTGGGATAAACATTAGGAGGCTATACAAGTTTAAAGACCAGTTCCCAAGAGGGAGCCAAAACAAATTATTGCTTTCTTTGCTGCCATGCAGCAGGAGCAAACATGCTTACAGCTTTATCCAGAGCACCAGCACTCAGGCTCAGACCTTGGGAAAAATGTTAAAGAAAGTCATTAGGGCACTGCAGTTCCATGTAGTGACTCTTCTCACAGACACAAACACTGAACTGCAGCTTCACCAATGCCAGGAGAGTGCCTGTACTGCCCCTGTATGTCCCAGCCTGGCACCTCAAAGCCCAGCAAACAGCAGCCCAAGGCAAACACCCACCATGGAAACAGGGCTCAAAGCCCTCCCTTCAGGGATTGGGACTCTTTTAAGAAGCCTTTCACCTCCAATCTCTGTAAGATTCTTGCTCAGCTCAGACCAGCACTTTCCCAGCAGGCACCAGATTCCAGTTTAAGCCACCTCCCATCTCTCCTAGAAGGCAACTGCTCCCAATGGAGTCTCAGTCCACCAAGGAAGCAAGGACAGGCACAGGGCAGGCAGAGAAGCACCCCTGCCCCCCTGCAGCCCCACAGCTCCATTTGCCCTCTGTCCCTGCCTCCTGAGGGGTCTGCATGGGGGTCTCAGCCAGCCCAAACATGCTGAGAAGCTGTGGGAGCAGCAGCTGAGCATGGTCACCCATCACCCTGGGGATCCTGATGGACCAGCAGCTCCAAGTTCCTGCATGTGGGGTGGAGATCAGACCTGTCCCTCGCCAGCTCTGCCACCTCAGGGGCACGTGGCCAGGCTGAGCATGGGCAGGGAGCTGCAGGGCACCGTGCTGGCCTTGGGCTGCCTTCAAGGAAGAGCTGCAGATGGGGTTTGGGGGATAATGAGGTGTTGGAACTCAGCACATCCCTCTGGGTGTCCAGAGTTGCCAGGACCCTGCCAGAGGGCTCAGAGACCCTGGCACACAGCCCAGAACACCTGTGGGTTTGATTGTGACCCATGGAGCAAATTACCAGCTTTGTATGAGGACATGAAAGCCACAGAAGTTTAAGCAGTGTAATAATAAAATTATCACTGGGTGAAGAGGTAGATTTTGGGGTTTTTAGAATAGGGGTTCTGGGAACAAGATGGAGGGACTTGTCCAGACTTTCTTCTTCTCTACCTCCATCTTCTGCAGTCATGTTGGCACTTTTGGATTGGTTTAGAGTAGAAGTGCACTGTCTAACACAGGTGATAGGTATTGGAAAGTAATTGCAAACATGTTATCTGTAGTTTGTAGTATAAAGAGATAACACCACCCCAGGGGCAGGCAGAGTGCCTCTGTCTGTCCTGCTGAGCGAACCTCGGCTGGACAGGAGAAAAATTTCTCTAGATAAGATACAATAAACAACTCTGAGAGCGAGAACTGAAGAGCTGTGAGTCATTCTCCGAACGTGCGGGCTGGAGCAGAGACTGTTCACGTGTCTCGGGGCTGCAATAAACTGCAACCTCCTGAGAATGAGGTCCTGGGGGATGAGCTCAGGGGAGTTCCTAAGGAATCCAGCCTTTTTCCATTATGGAGTTGTGGTTTTACTATCCCTCTATGCTTCATAAACCCATGGGAGGGGAAAACCTGGCCAACACAGGCACACCTCCAAGGCCTGGGCTGGCTCCTGAGGATCACCCTGCATTGAACACACAATTATCTTGTAACAAAAGAGCAAACACGACACTGGCATGCTGAGAGGGCACTGAATCACCTGCTCTCCAACAAATTTAAATGGTTTAGTTTGTGGTTTTTAATCAATCCTGACAGCAGATGCCTTGTACAAAGTTATGTCTTACTATTTACTGCCTCTCTGGCAGGTTTAAAAGGATGCTTTTCCCTTTAGAAGCTTATGTACTCTAAGAGGCAGAAAGCAAGAACATTCCCCAATGAAAAATTGAAGTCACTGCACTAACAATTAGGGAGAAATAACACGAAAAGCTGAAGACAGCTGGAGACAGCTGGAGAGACTGACCAGTCTCATGCAGCAGGGAAACCATCTGTGAAACCATCCACAGCCCTTTCAAACACAATTATAGGCTGGTCCTAATTGTACTTCAAGCCCATGTAATCACTTGTGCCAGTAATTAATTGGAATACAAATAGCAGATGCACTAAACCATGAAGAGCTACAAGAAAAAGATAAATTGCTTGCAAGACTTGCATTGCTGAAGTATAAACTCACTAGAGGGTTTTTATCATGGAAGCAGGCAGAGGGATTAGGATCAAGTCTGACATTTGGCTAATCAGCCACTGCCATCAGATTTAGAGTCTCTGAAATACTGTGCAGGAAACCAGAGTGTGCCCAGGCTGCCACATGTTTCTCTGACTGTGTTTGTGCTGGGTGTAGGTACCTGATGGAAAGACTCAGTCTCCATGGCACTGCAAATCAGCAAACCCACCCTTAGGTCATCCTGGGATGATCAGCCCAGCTCTTTGAGAACACTGGGAAACTTCCTTCCATGGAGGTGCACTTCATTACCCTCCAGACAATCCAGGGGAAAGGAAAGGTTTATTCCCAATGAAATGGAGGCATTCTATGTCAGTATCTATAGTAGGAGTCCTAGTAAAATATCTGTATTTTATTTGAATATCTGTATACAGGCCTTGCCCTGATAAGCCCTGGTTGTTTTTGATGGGCTGCAGCTGTAGCTAATGAAGATAACTGTGATAAAAGGGGGTGGGCTTGGCCAGTCAGGGAGAGCCTGGAAGGAGCCCTGATTAAGCAGCAGCAGCAGCAGCAGCAGCAGCAGCAGCAGCAGCAGCAGCAGCAGCAGCAGCAGCAGCAGCAGCAGCAGCAGCAGCAGCAGCAGCAGCAGCAGCAGCAGCAAGCAGCAAGCAGAAGGCTGTGCTGTGAAGTACTGCCTCCAAGAAGTATCACTGAGAAGGTATGGGATGCTAGAAATATAATAACAACAATATGATGACAACAAGTATCTATTTCTTCCTGCAGATATTCCCACCCTCGAGGCAATCTGTGGAATCCCTCCCATAAAAGCAGGACAGATTTATGGAGAGACATCAGGGAGGGTGGCAGAGAGATGACACTTGAAGACAATTTCTAATTCCCTTCTGGAGTCAGGCAGGGAAGGACAGGGGGTATGAACCAACCCACCCAGCTCCCTCTGAAAGCCTGGGCATCTGTGAAAGTGGAGCTCTGCCTGTAGAGTCAGGGCAGCACAGCCTCTCTGCTCCTTGACAGGGATTTCCAGAGAAGCCATTCTAGTTCTGCACTGTGTTTTGGCAAGTGTTGAAGGCCAAGGTGGATCTGCCATCCTGGATGAGGCACAGCACAGGGAAGGTGATTCCCACAGCACAGCACCTGCACCCCAGCCATGCAGAGGCAGCTCCAGAGCAGCAGGAGACCAGGAGGGCACAGCTCAGGGAGCTGAGAATGCCCTGCATAGGAAGCTCTGCTCTGTGACAGAACAGAGCCACTTGTGACAGTGCTCACAGGGTTTTTCAGGATGAGGGAAGAGACGAGGATCTGACTCCATATTTCAGAAGGCTTGATTTATCATTTTATGATATATATATTACATTATAACTATAGTAAAAAGAATAGAAGGAAAAGTTTCATCTCAGAAGGCTAGCTAGGCTAAGAATAGAAAGGAATGAATGATAACAAAAGCAGCTGGCTTGCACAGAGAGAGTGAGCCAGATCTGCTGTGACTGGTCACTAAATCCAAACATCCACATGAGACCAATCCCAGATGCACCTGTTGCATTCCACAGCAGCAGATAACCATTGTTTACATTTTGTTCCTGAGGCCTCTCAGCTTCTCAGGAGGAAAAATCCTAAGAAAGGATTTTTCATAAAAAGATGTCTGTGACAGCCACTGTCCTGTGGCAGGAGTCCCCTCTGAAGTGTCCTCACCAAAGCATCCCCAACTGGGACTCCCTTGGTGGGGCAGCTCCTGTCAGCACCAGGGATGCTTTGGGTCCCTTGCCCTGTCACCCACCTCATACACAGCATTCTCAGCTGTGCATCTGTTTATTCACAATATTCCAGAGTCCTTTCTTCCAGGAGACTATAGGTTTAAATGAGTTCATACAAGGATTACCTAAACCTTTTTTCATAAAAATAGTCATATTTGTGAATTTTAAAATGTTTAAAAGACACTGTTCCTGTCTCCCTCTGCTCTGAACTCCTTATAGAAGCTTGAATAAAAGGTTTGTAACATGAGTCAGGATTCTTACCCTGCTGCTTGGCAAAGGCCAACTGAAACAAATATAAAAGGCAAACTCAAAAAATAAATAAACTTGAAAGCAAAACCATAGAAGCAAATATTTGTGCTCAAAGCCATCGCTGCTGCCAAGGACTGACTTGCATTGTGTTTTTCCAAAATATCCCTGATGTGACACTGGCATTCCAGTCCCTCACCAACAGAGACTTCAGGGAACAGGGCTGCATTGTCTGTCATCTGCCCAGCACGTTCTCATGTGCTCAACAACTGCACATTGAGACCAGGAAGGTGCCTGCCAGCTTCTCAACACCCCAGGGAAGCAGGAAGAACTCCACTTATTCATCTAAATGAATTCCTTCTTTATCAAGAAAAATACCTTCCACTTCAATTACTGAAATAAAATATTAAAAGGAAAACTTTTTATTCCCTGGAAGTTAACTCAGCAAAAAGCCACCAAGGAAATCCACTATTGCCACACTAGGTCTGAGCTTGCCTGTTCCTGCTCATGTGAAGGGCAGTGGAACCCTGGATACTGAACTGGAAACCAGCTCAGAAGCAGCACTGCAGCAGAAATATTATGCACAGATGACAGCCAGCTTCCTTTAGCATGGCAACTTTCCCTCACAATGAGTGGATTCTTTTCAGCTCAAAATAGATTGTACATTTTATTTCCAAAGAATGTACTGGGACAGTTTGCAGCTCCCTGAAGACAGAGCTGGGGTCTGTTGAGGGTAGGGAAGGGAACAGGCTGACATTTAAGTGTTTTGAAGGGATTGCTTTTCATGTGGCTACACCCTTGTAAGGCATTTCAGCACTTAGGGCCTCATCTTGCCAAGCCTCAGCTTTATGGATTTATGGATTGCCAGCTGTCCCACTGCAATCACTGGGACAATTCACAAAACTGTCCAGACTAGAGCCTTTAATTGGACATTGAAACACTCAGCAGTACCCAGCAGCTTGTAAATGAATACACACCAGCCTGAATGTGTGCATATTGCTGTTCAAATAGCCTTTTCCCCAAGAAACACTTCCTATGAGAGGTGTCAATCTCCACAACAGGGACAGGAATCAAAGCTCAAGAAATGAATTGGCCAAGGCAGTCAAATGCTGTTTACATCAATTTTTATTATAGATTATTAGAAATAAACACAAGATTTTGACATCTTATGATTATTTCCCGACAAAAGGCTGATTGCCCCAGACTAATTGGACCAAAATCCTTGACAAATGTGAACACAGCAGCAATGTGAAGCTGAAGGGCAATTTGTTCTTCATCTCCCACTGTTCCAGCAGGGACCCAAACAAACCACAGCTCCTGCTGGAAGTTTAACACACTGACAGCCCTCTTTGGAGAGATGATGTGATGCACACCCTCAGTCTCGCTGTGCAGGAGGGATCTGCACCCTGCAGACAGCTCCAGGATGCATTTTTGGTAATATCCCAGGTCTGTTCCTTTCATTTCATCCCAGCCCAGGAGACCCACACAGGTACCAGACTGAAGGACTGGGAATGCCCAGAACCCCCAGGAGCTACAGCCAGAGCAGCACCACCTGCACACCCAGGCAGTTCATGGCATTCCACAGTTTTCCACAGCTTGAGGACTTTGATGAACTCAAACACTTTTAAACACTGCACAGATGAAGTTCCCTCCCCACAGACACACACACACCACAACTCCCAGCTGCCAGCAGTACTGTTAATGCTGCTTTTCTGTGTGAAGCCCTGAGTTTCTGGAAATCTTCACAGAAAGGGGTGTTAGCTCAACCTACCTTGAGTAGATAGTTACATCCTAGCAGGATGAAAACTGCTGGATCCAGTTCCACAGAAAGAATTCCTTGTTTTGATCAGGTGAGATGTTACAAAACCAGAATCACTCACCATTGGCACCTTCAAACCAATGTTCACTGAGGTTTCAGACATCTTTCAAGGAGAGAACACCATCTCTACTGAAGAGCAGCTGTTCAAGGTGGGTTTCTATCACAGAATATACTCCTGCTGCTGTGATCAAATTAAAGCTCAAGTTTCTTACAACTTAAGGAAGCAAATGAAAAACAAAGAAGTATCTACAAAATATTGACAAGGATGTATTCCAAAACCAACCACACTGAGGAATCAGCAAAAGTAGATAAAAGAGCAGAGGAGGAGAGATGCTTCTTGAGTTTTATTTCATCTTTTGCACCTGCCCAAAATGCTCCATTTCCTGGTAGCAACTCATTTCTCAAAACATAGTTTGGAGAAAGCACAGCACTGTCATCACATTTCTCTTCACACAGAAAAGCAAGCACAATTCTTCCAAATAATATTTCTGGGTTTCACATTCTCTGAACCTCAGAGAAAGGAAAAACAATTCTTGTCATTTGCTGTGCCTGTGTTTGTGCCAAAGCAGAATGCAATGTGGAGATTGTTTACCCACAATGGGGTGATGGGGTTTTGTTCCCTTGGCCTGTCAGGGCCAGGTGTGTGTGTGTGGACTGTCAGCTCATGGTCACGAGATTCTGTGTGTCCAGGGTTGAGTGCTTGGCAGGCTCAGTTTTAGTTGTATAGAATGATATAGTATAATAAACTAATTAATTAGCCTTCTGATATCAATGGAGTCAGATGCATCATTCCTCCTCCGTCAGGGCCCTCAGAGCATTGCTGTACTCCTGCAGGCACAGTGCCTCAGACAAAGCAGAATTTCCCAAGATCCATCAAGGTGTTTAAAAAAGAAGAAAAAAAAACCCAGTAAAAAATCCCATGTCTGCTTCCCTGTCTACCTATGATGAACAATGTGGAGATCGTTTACCCACAGTGATGGGGTTTTGTTTCCTTGGCCTGTCAGGGCCAGGTGTGTGGGTGTGTCAGGACTGTTGGTGACAGTCACAGATTCTGGGCAGTTCTGTGCAGGGTTGAGTGCTTGGCAGATTCAGTTTAGATGTAATGTAATATAATGTAATAAAGTCTAGAATAATATAGCATAATAAAGTAATTAATTAGCCCTCTGCTATCAGTGGAGTCAGATGCATCATTCTCTCCCCTTGTGGGGGCTGCCTGCAAATGCCATACAGCAGAGAGCCCCAGACAGCCCAAGCCCATTTGCCACCACTGAAATTGTTTTACCCCAGTCTCAATGAGCAAAACTGGAAAGCCCAGGCTGTCAGCAAGCACTGAAAGGGAAAGGCCAGTGCCTGAGCAAGGCTGCTCCTCCAGGGACACAGCACAAGTCAGGCACCAAGCAGAGAGGATGTCAGAGTGCTGATTTACAGCACACTGCATGATGAAACACAGGCTCTGCAGAAATCCACGGCAGCACAACCAAAAGACACCTAAATCCCACTGGGTTTATTGTGCTTCCTTTTTTAAACTCACTGGCTGCAAGAGTTACTGCTGGATTTAAGATTTCCTTTTTGAAGGCAAACTAAAGAAATAAAAATGTGACAGAGGGATGAAAGGGTTTCACTGCAGGCAACATTTAAGTAGTGTGAAGTGTTTAAAGAAAGATCAGTCACAGTATTTAGTCTGTGATCAATTTATAGAATACAGATTGCATTCGAGATTGGACAGGATTACACTTTTGACTCTGAAAAAAACACTAAAAACTCACCTGTTCCTTTCATTCTGGGATTCAGTTTGGTCACTGAAGGGTAAGAATGAAACATTTTTATGTTCTGAAAAGCTTGTGTCAAAATCTGAACAGTATTTCAACAGCCTGGTTCATACACAGTGTACCTCTAAGCACAAATAAGTGCATTAGCTTCTGCAGGAAAAGAAAATTTTACTGTTTCTTTTTCCATCAAGTACAATTTCAAGAATGAAATTATATTTTTAAATCCAAGCATTCTCCTAATCTGGGGTCAGAACATTACTTTGCTTAACATGTCAAGATGAAGTTACTTTTTCTTTTTTTCTGTGTTCCTTAAATTTAAAGTGAAGTACTGATGGCAGCTCTCTGATTGAAACAAAAGACAACCCATGCCCTTCTCAGTGTGAACTGGACTATTCAGAACAAGCAATCATCTGATCCCAAAACAATCCTTTACTGTGGGATGAACAAAACTTTCCTGGGCAGCATGTGCCCTACTGCATACCTTTCATGTAATATCCAAAAGCAACAATGAATTATTTAATTCCAAAATAATCACTCTAAGGGAGCTCAGAAGACAGCAATTTCTACTTTTATAAGTCAGAGAGATGTGTGTTTCTTCAGTATTTTATTCAATAAGCACATCAGCAAATGAAATTTCCAGGAAAATCTACACACAGCTCCCTAGAAATAACAGTGCACACTTCCCTCCTCAGTTATCTTTACCCATCTGGTTTTCATATTCCCCCAAGCAGCTTATCCAGGCTTTCTTCCCCTCTGTGAGTTTCCCATTTTGGTTTATTTAATAAATAATGGACTGCAAGGGTGATCTTAGAGAAAACTCCACATCTCAGCTCTGCTGCACACCCAAGTTCACTGGATGTCATCGTCATCAAAGAGATCTTCAAAATCTAGTCAGGAAAACAAGACAAAAATGAACCTCAGAACTTTCAGTGTTACAAATGCACATGCAAGTACAGTACTTTGTTCCTTGGATTCAGGACAGAAATAAAGGTGAATTCAGAGAATGAGAGTTACTGCACCATCGGTTATTAGAAATAAAATGATTTTGCAGACTAATGAACTGGGAGTTGTGTTAAAAAGCCCCTCCTCAGAAACATTTAATTGCTCAAAAACACTTAATTGTTTTGTGTTAAAAAGCCCTTCCTCAAAGCCATTTAATTGCTTTAAAGGTGCCAATAACATTTTTGTCTCAGAACAAAAATGTCCCAGTAGTGAAATGGCTCCATTCACATTTGGAATTACTCCTAACTACTCGGCCTTGCATCCTCTTTGTGTGCTGAACATAAACTAATCACCCGAGTGAACACAGTCTTTATTCTTACAGAAGCCAATTTACAAGAACCTACAATGAACTGAGGATGAATCCTCATTTAGAAGAACCCTAAATGCCAGTGGAAGGAACACAATTCCACAGTGTGATGGCAGAAATAGATGGAAACAGCTACTCCTGAATATGCTGGATCCATCAGAGCAGAACTGCCTTCCACTCCTCTACCCTAAGCCTTGAGCAAAATGAAAAATGTACTTTATTTTGGAATCAACACCAGGTTGTAATACTAACACCGCCACTGCAAAATTAAATACCATATAAAGCATTTAATAACATATAAAACTCACTGTTGCAATGTCTGAATGCACTTCTTCAGAAGCATAAAAACCCCTTTAGCCACCAGGTGCAGCACAGTGCTGTGTATTCCACCCCTACGTGGAATATATGCAGCTGCTCTCCCTCAAAGCAGGTGTAAATACTTACACAGAGGCTGAGAGAGCTGGGATTGTTCAGCCTGGCAAAGAGAAGCTTCGGGGTGGCCTTTTAGCACCTCAGGAGCCTCCAAGGAATGACAGACTATTGACACGGGCTGGAGTAGGGAGGGGCTTTAAACTGACAGCATGGAGGTTCAGGGATTTGATAAAAAAATCTTCCCTGTGAGGGGCGGTGAGGCACGAATTGTCCAGAGAACCCCACATTTTTACTCGGATTTACACTGTTTAACATAAGCTACTTGTTACACGAACGGACCAAGGTATTTTTCCTCGTAGCCTAACACACCAAACTCCCCGGAGAGGAACACCCCGCTCCCAGAGATGCGGGCAGGCCCAGCTGTAGCGAGCACAGGCGGCAGAGGCCGGGCAGAGAAGCCGGGCGAGGCTCGCCGAGGCAGCCCGGGGTCAGGGCGCTCCTTACCGTTGAAGAAGTCGGCGTGCACCGCTTTCTCGTTGGCGGCCAGGTCCATCAGCAGCCCCGTGCTTCCCCCTGCCTGCGAAAGCGGCCACTGAGCACCCCCGGCCCGCGGCACCACGGCCGCGGCACCGGAGCGCCCGCCTCACCTCATCCAGATCCACGTACGGGCCGGCGCCCTCAGGGAACATCTCGTCCACCGCCGGCTTCATGGCGGCCCCTCCGCGCCGTCACTTCCGCCGCGGCACGGCGCCGTGCAGCGATGGCCGCCCCCGAGCGGGGCCGCGCCGTCTCCATGGCGACCAGCAATGGAGGCAGCCATCTTGCTCCCCCACGCCCTGTGGCCATGGCGACCAGCAGCGATGGCCGCCATTTTGCTCACCCCACCCTGTCGCCATGGCGACCAGCAATGGAAGTCATTATTTTGCTCCCCCATGTCTCCGTCGCCACAGCGACCAGCAATGGAGGCCGCCATCTTGCTCCCTCACACCCCCTGTCGCCATGGCGACCAGTTATTGAGGCCACCATCTTGCTCCCCCATGCCTCTATCGCCACAGTGACCAGCAGTGGAGGCCGCCATCTTGCTCCCCCCACGCCCTATGGCCATGGCGACCAGCAATGGAGGCCACCGTATTGCTCCCTCACACCCCCTGTCGCCATGGGGACCAGCAAGGGAGGCCGCCATCTTGCTCCTTCACACCCTATCACCATGGTGAACAGCAATGGAGGCCACCATGTTGCTCGCCGCGCCCTGCGGCCATGGTGACCAGCACTGGAAGCCGCTATCTTGCTCCCCATGCCTCCGTCGCCACAGCGACCAGCAATGGAGGCTGCCATCTTGCTCCCTCACACCCCGTCACCATGGGGACCAGCAAGGGAGGCTGTCATCTTGCTCCTTCGCACCCTGTTGCCATGGTGACCAGCAATAGAGGCCACCATCTTGCTCCCCCACGCCCTGTGGCCATTGCTCACCCCACACCCTCTGGCCATGGCGGCCAGCAATGGAGGCCGCCATCTTGCTCCCTCACACCCTGTCACCATGGTGACCAGCAATAGAGGCCACCATTGTGCTCCTTCACACCCTGTGGCCATGGCGACCAGTTATTGAGGCCACCATCTTGCTCCCCCATGCCTCCATCGCCACGGTGACCAGCAATGGAGGCCGCCATCTTGCTCCCCCATGCCTCCGTCACCATGGCGACCAGTGATTGAGGCCTCCATCTTGCTCCCTCATGCCCTGTGGCCATGGTGACCAGCAATGGAGGCCGCCATCTTGCTCTCCCATGCCTTGTTGCTGTGGCGACGGCGGGCCCTGCCCCCTTTCAGGCCTCAGTGAGGCATCAGCTTGCAAATGAGGTGGGTGTAACTGATACTGGCAGCCCCTCCAGCCCCCAAACTGGGTGCACTGGTTGAATAACTCCTGTACTCATGTACTCTGCACAGAGAGCAGTCTCCTGAGATGAAGCTGAGAGCATCACCTGTTAAAAAAAACCTCCCAAAGCCATGCAGCAGAATGAACAAGTTTATTGTGTCACACAGAAGCATAAATTGTAAAAAAGGGATTAATTTAAAGCCTGAAATGCTGCACATGGCTGCAGTGTCACTTAGTGGCTGAGGCACAATGCAGATGTGTTTGCTGGCAGTCAGGTGTTCATGCAAACACCTTTACAAGAAATGGTAAAAAAGAGACTCACTGAAGCCATAAAATGCTGCACATGACTGTGGTGTCAGAAAGCAGGTGAGGGCAGCCCAGGTGTGTTCAGTGGCAGGCAGGTGCTCACCCAAACACCTGGGCAGCAGCTCTGGCAAAGCTGAGCGAGGCTCTCAGTGCTCGTGGTCACGCACGTGGTATCCAAGGTGGCTCCCAAAAGGGAACTGGGCAAAGAAGGCTCTGGCCATGTCATTGATCCTGTTGTAGGCTCCCAAGGTCCGGAAATATTCCACATAGGACCAGAAATCATTGGATGAGAAGGGCCAGTAGGGCAAGGCTGCGGCATCCTGGTAGGGATCTAAAAAACCCAACCAAAATAAAATATTGCATATTACTATAATACGAAGCACTTTTGTTGAGAGGTTGGGCTTGGAGCCACCATGGTTTGGGGTTGTGAGTCCCCTTTGGGGGCTGGTGTGCTCCTCTGGCAGGAGAGAGGCAAGGAGAGCCATTGACCCCTCTCTGTGACCCACTGTGCAGAAAATGGAGCCAGTACTCCCTGCTCCAGATGCACCCGGAGTGACAGACTGGGACAAGATGGGGAGCAGGAAAGAAGGGACACATCCACACTTACACCAATTCAAGAATTCATTAGGCTGGTTTCATTTCTAGAACACTGCTGGTTATTTCAAAGCAAGGAGCGATTGCAATCGAAAGCCATTTTTCCTCATTCCACACAATTTGCTTTGCCCCATAGAAAAATATAAGGAATAAGGCACCACCCTCTATGTTGTGCCCCTGCAGCTGGGCACACTGCCCACAGAACTCCCAGGGATTGGGGCCATACTGCCCTGACACTGCCTGGAACTGCAGAGCTGTGCCTCTCCTCAGGGCACTGTAGGAAATGAGCCACAGGGATGGAGAGGAAAGGCCACTTGGGGGACAGCTGCTGCATTTGGGCCTGCTCTAGCAGTACCAGAATGTGATACAGGCATTGAAACAAGATTAACAATTCAGCAGCAAAACAAAATCAGTTCTGAAAACACAAGAACCAACCACCCCAGGCCCAAATGTCGGCAAACAGAGAAGCATATATAAAATGTAAACAGCAGCTGAGAGCACAGTCACAAATGTCTTTCAGTGCAGTGAAGCTAAACACAGTATTTTATTTTGATTTGAAGCCCATTTAAATGAATGAAAGTCTTTGCACTCAGCTTGGGGCCAGGGTCTTCAGTAGGAATTAAGAGCTTTCAACAATCCTGTTGTCAGACTTTAATTTTACTGAGTAAAGTTTGCAGCGTGCAGGCACAGATGGCACATAACAAACCAAATGAACCAGCCAAATGCTGTCTGCAGAGAAGAACCCACTGTTTATACCAGCTGACCTCAGATTCACTTTGCAGGCTGCTGCTTGGCCCAGTGTGAAAGAAAACAATAATTGCTGGTAATGAGAGCAACAGGACACTGCCTGAACAGGGTTCTAATTCTAGATTGATGCAGCCTCTCCTGAACGTTGCAAAGCTTGCCTCAAAAATATTTGCTGTACACAAACACAGATGATATATTAAAATATTTTAGAGATTATATATTAAAAAGATTTATTCCTAAAGAAATAGAATGGAGCATAGGGATAAAAAAGGTTTGAATGATAAGTAATCATATTAGACTTTATTATCTATTTGTTCTCTTCATATCTGTTATGATGCTTTCTGTATATTTGTGAACTGGAGATGCTGCTGGCAGTGCTTGGTTATTGCAGATACTTCTCTGCAACTCTGTTTTCAGACAGAATTCTGTCTGAAAAGCCAAAAAAAGGTTAAATGATAGAATCATCAGTAAGCCAGTGCAAACATCATTAGGTTGTTGAGGGTTTTTTAATCAAAGGCAAACACTAATCCAATGGACTAATCACACAAAGTGACATGAACCACAGGGTAGCTGTGCTAAGGGATTTATTCCAACATTTCTCTAATTGGATTTGTGGCAATTTGTAAATTTTAAGCTTTTTGTCATGAAAGCTGGTATCTCTTGCCAAAAAGCAGATACGCATACAGCATTATGGTTCAGGACAGACAAAATTTTCAGATGTCCTATACATATCTAAGTCTGGTGCATTCCAGTTAGGATTTTGTACAACATAATTAGTGACTTGACTGTAATCCCTTTTCATTTTAAGACTGGATATTAGCTCTGTTATTATACATTAATATGTTACCACCTTTTAATAAATTTTACAGGATTTTTTTAAACTCACTATTCTTTTTTTCACCAGAACTAATTGAAAGCTTTTCCTCAGTCCACCGAGGTTACTAAGCATTCCTGCCAAAGTCATTGCTGGGCATCAAGTCTGGGAGTTACAAATTACTCTCCTAAATATTAGTGACACAAAGGAAATAAAAAAACATTAGGAATTACCATCTCCATCCTGGATGGATCGGGCATCTGTAAGTAAAGAGCAAACACATCAGTACCAGCTCCTGCACAGAAAGACTTTCTGTTAACCAAACATTTTCCATGTATAACTAGAAGATCACAAGTCTTTTAGTGCCCACATTGGCCCCTCTGTGTAGCCAGAAGATTTTTGTTTCTTGAACAGCAGAGCAAGGAATTCCCTGTTTGCAATGAGTGCTACAAACCACCTCAGTCTGGCTGTCAGAACTCACAGCCTGAACAATTGGGATTAAAATGTCAGCAACACTAAATAGAAGATACTGTATTTGTAATAAAATATTTCTGAGGGCTTGAAAAAAATAAACAAGAATAAATTTGGTAGTAATCTTACCTGTTAGCATGTTTATCAGCATACAGATGATAAAGAAGCCAGTAAATGTCATCTTGTCTGCAAGAAACTGCTTGTGTTTCTGAAAAGTAATTTGTACAATTGAGGATTATTACAAGAGGTTAATAATTATGCAAACTCAATTATTTCTTGTTTTAATAGAAGAATACATTCCAAAATAGATTCTAGTTACTAATTTAGGCATGAAAAAAACCAATCATATTTTTTATAGCTTCTGAAGTGCAACACAGAGCATTGAAAAACCATCAGTCCTGAAATGTGTATTGATATTTTGGTTTTAGATGGCATAAATCCAAAAGGTGCCTCTGAATCGACATGAAATCAACTGTCTTTGGAAATGTTTGATTTTGTGGTTAATTTAATTTCACTTTGGAAATTACCTTTCTGTTTTTTTCTTTTCTTCTTCTTCTTTTTGCAGCTCTGAGTCAGCCACAAAACTCCAAAAGAGTTTTTATTGCAGTAAAATAGCAGTGCTTTGTAAGGAAGGGTGGAGGGAAACGTCACTGAGTTACTACACCAATCTGATTTTGTTTTCTTCAGGTATTTTAACTGCTCACATTTGCATTTTATTTCAGCACTGCCCATGGAAGAGACAGTGGTCAGTTTCTGAGAGGAAATCAGAATTAACTTGGGCAATAACATTTGGTTTTGGAAGACAGAGGGAAAAAATACAGAAGCAAATTCAGTGAGTATTACAGTTTCTGCCCTCATGATTTCTTTCTGCCCCTTCAGCCAAATAGATTTTTTAAAATGTTAGCTGAGTAAATTGCTAAAAGGATATTGAGTTCCCTCTCCAACTCAGTCATAAATCCCAGAAATTCTTGACAGTGCTTTATATTCTTATTAAGGATCCTTAAAATCTAGACCTTAAAATGTACCAGGCAGTGAGTGGCCACTGAAATCAATTGGGTTACAGAGAGTAAAGAAGGAGGTCCCTGAGGAGCATGCTGATGGTGCTGGTGCCTTCAGAGGGTCAATAGTGTGCACTGAAATTCATTTTCACATCATACCCATTTCCTGGAAGGATTCCTCTCCCACACCCAGCAGGTGCTTTGGGCTCCAGCCTGTGCAGGTTGCTGTATGGATCCAGCACTTTGAGAAGCCTGAAAGGGAGAGAAGATTTGGAGAATATTCAGTTGTCACGTACACCTGATTCATTTTCATCTAGCACACAAGCCCTGATGGCAGCAGGTGTGGTCAGGGACTAAGGTGCAGCAGAAAGTGTTCTGTGGCTCACAGGCAGATTGGGCATCTCCATGCTTCTCAACAATGTGGCAGTTCAGGTCATCTGGCCAAACCTCCAGCTTGTGGGATTCACATTCTCTGAACCTGAGAGAAGCAGTGAAAGAAGCAGAAAAAAGAATGATCAAAACAGTTCTTAGCTCATTTGCTGTGCCTGTGTTTGTGCCAAAGTAGAATGCAATATAGAAATTTTGAAATATCATAGATATATATATGTGTGTGTATATATATATATATATACACACACTATATATATATACACACTATATATATATATACACACACTATATATATATATATATATTTTGTTTACCCAAAGTGATGGTGTTTTGTTTCCTTGGCCTATCAGGGCCAGGGGTGTGCAGACTGTGGGTCAGCAGACAGTCACAAGATTCTGAGCAGTTAAGTGCTGAGCAGATTCAATTAAGATGTAATATAATATAAAATAATATAGTATAATAAAGTAATTAATTAGCCTTCTGATAAGACAGAGTCCTCCTCCTCATTCCTCCCGGACATTGAACAAAATATCACTGATACCATCAATTTCCAGATATTGCTTCTCTTGAGAGGTGCTCCTGAGAAGCCAGTGCAGAGCTCACTGTGCACCTTCATGCTGTGAGATCTGACTGTACACATGCTGATCTGAGCTGCACTCTCTTGCTGGGCATTTTCAGTGTCTTCATGGTCTACAAAAGCATTTCTCTGTGTCACTTCCAGGTACCTGCATTTCCCAACTCTGTGCATGGCTCCTGACATCGGTGCCTTGGCTGTACCACATCACCCATCTGCCACAGGAGCACAGGGGAAATCTGTGCACTCTCAAAGTCCTGGAGCACAGAGAGCCAGGTGAGTGGCCTTGCAGGAGGACCCAGCTTGGCTGGAGTTTGTTCCTATCTACACACAGAGTTAGATAGTTTTGCCAAGAATTAATTCAAGATGTTCTGAGTAAGGGGGAAAATGGGTGCTTTGTGCACAGTAGGCTGTGCCAAGTCTTGTGGAGGGTGAAAAGAAAAATATTATGAAAGCAGAAGCAATTCAATCTTTGAAAGGCTTTAATCCTCCTGCTTAGTATGTATTTCCTAGGCCTGTAGGAGGGCTGTTCTTGCACCTCACCCCCTCACCTGGGCTGCAGCAGCTGTGGTGGGAAAAGGCACTTCCTTGGAGTTCTGTGCATCCATGTACCTGTGTGCACCCAGCAGTGCTCCCTGCAGAGCCAGGCTTTCTCTTTCACTGCCTAGACTGCATATCTTGCTCCAATATAAACCAGAAGCACTGAGGTGTGCTGATACACACACAAAGCAGTCATCAGCTGTAATTGAATAATTGCCATAAAGCTGCTACTGTGCACATCCATCAGTAGCTCTTTGTTTTGGCTGGTGACAAACCAGGTGTAGTTCCAAGTGGGAGGTGAGATAACGTGTTTTGGATGATGACAAAGGAGAATAATGATGCTCCTGATGCAGTCACATCCTGCTGCTCTCCTCTTGAGATATTAACAGCATTGTAGGAGGATGACAAAGTCACAGAGATTATCAGATTCAGGGTCTATCTGATCACAAAATGATCTGCCACAACACTGGATGATCTTGGGAAGATTTCCATAGCTATTGGGCTGACACACACCTTTACACCTAACTCCTTTACACCTTCTTATTCTGTCTTTTGAAGCTTGGAGTTACTTCCAGAGCCAGGAGGATTGCTGATCTGACATTGTGTGTCAGTCTTCTAACAATTACACACTTGCAGCTTAATTCAAATCAAAATTTTCTCCTTGCTAGTGCACATATGAATAAATTCTCAGGGTTTCCATGCTAAAGCAGACCTAGGAAATGATAAAAAGAGGATATGACTTAGCATTGAAAGCAGCTTGCATCACAGGTTACAACCTCTTCTATCAACACTTCTGTTGCTGTACATGACTGCTTGTCCCAGCTGAGTCTGTTTTAAACACAGTGTTGGACTAGAGAAAAACTGATGAGTTCTCATCAGCTGATTGAAGGACTGTGTCTGCTGGGTTCAGTGTGTGCCAAACAGTGCAGTGTGCTCCTGGCTGGTCCCAGAACACATGGTGCTCTGACTTGCAGGTTTTCTAGCCTGCAAGCACATTCATTTAATCATATTTCCCCCCCTTTTCTTTCTCTAGGAGCAATTTTCCTTTTTCAAACTCAACCCAGAGGGCAATTAAAGTAACAGCACTGAGTGTCCAGCACAAGTGCTGGCATGGATCAGTTAGCAGAGCCCTCTGCTAATAGCTGCTGCCCTGCAGGCTTCTTCACTGCTGAGCAGTAATTGGAGATGCCACGGTGCCCACAAATGCAAATCCTGCTCAGCAGCAGCCACATTTCAGCAGACACCACAGCACTTAACAGGGCAGCTGCTTAATGAGTTCAGTGTCTTAATTTCTACTTATTTTGGAAAGAAATTTCCTGTTCTCCTTTTTCAGAACAGCCTATTAGCTCTAAAAGCTGCTGTTCCTGCTGACAAGAAGTTCTTCAGGTTCTGTACTCTAAAGTTTGCATACAGTTTTTAGCTAAGGCCATTCACTCAGAAAAGCTTTGCTGCACGATAGAAAGGGCTGTTGTTTTTCCCTACCCCAATCAATATGTACTTTCTGTAGATGGCTCTCAAAGCCAGAAAATCCCACACAGAGCCGTGCCAGAGACAGAAATCAATGGGAGCACAGAGGACATTCCCCTGGGGATAGGGGAGTGCAGTTTGGGCAGCACAGGTGTTTGTGTGGCTCGGTGGGGAGCAGTGCTGGAGTGCCAGCCTGCCTTCAGAGGGGCTGCTGCTACCAGGGCTGTTTCACCAGAGCCAGCCCCTGTGGAGCAATCCAGCTCCCCTTGTCGATTCACTTGAAACAAAGAGAAAGGAATACATAAAAGCAAGTTTATGGATGCCTTTCTTTTCTCAATAGCTATGTTAGGCTGCTGTCACACACACACAAATCTATAATGCTCCAGGCACTGAAAAAAAAAAACCCTGTTTAAATCTTTCTTATTTAATCAATAGACAAAAGCAAGTGCATGCAGAGCTCCATAGGAACTTATCTAAAAACTAAATAGGACTAAAAATGCATCTGAAGTGCTCTGCCCTTGAGCTGAGCAGACAAAATGTTCTCCATAGGGCTACAACATTTCTGTACATCAGAAACAACTAATGACAGTGATATATTGACCACCCCTAAAAACAACGAACAACAAATGTTTGATTATTTCCTCCAGCAATTTGTCCAAATAATACAGGTCAAGAGGAGATTCCTGTGACTAGAATATGCTTTGCTCAGACAGGTGTAAGGAAGTACTAAGAAGCCAAGTAACAAAGTGACCAGTAAATGTAAAATGAGGTAACTCTAATTTTCTCCCACTTTCAAGGAATGGGGTTTCTGACCATTTCCACTCAAACTAGATTTGGAGCTACCAAAGAGAGGTGTGGTATAGTGTTCTTTAATGCTCAGTCATAGACAAAAAGACAAATAAGAGGACAGGAAACAAAACCCATAAGGCATCACTTTGCCATTGTGCCAGTTAGTCCCATTTTGAATATTGCCTGCATTTTTGGTCTCACACCACAGAAGGTCATGACTGAACAAGATAGGATACAAAGAGTGTGAGGGGAAATTAACAGACATGGACCAACTAAAGCAGACTGAGATTCTTCAGGCCAGCAAAAGGATGACAAGACCTTGATTTCTACCAAGAGATACCAAATTAGTCTGACAACAGCTTATTCAAAACAAAAGGTAGTGGTGTTTGATACAGCTGAGGAATGTCTTGTCACGGTGTATTATCAATTACACAGTGTCCTGGCTGCAGAGTCTGAGCCTGGCCTGGCAGCAGAGCTGCTCTGCACTTCTGCTCTGTGTCTCACTGCTCTGACACCCTCTGCTGCTGGGCCAGGTGAGCTCCCAGGCTGAGCCTGGGCTTGATCTTACAGTCAGTTTTACTGAAACATGACATATTTCCAGTTCTTGTGAACAGACAGCTTTCCTGCCAGAAAGGGGTTTGATCATCCTGATACTCATAGCCCCTGGAAACAATTGAGGGGAGACATAGCAGATGGATTTAGATAGTTACAAAGCCATTAACAGAATAATGCAGTGTGATTAGATAGCCCAGTGAAAATGAACCACTTGCAGAGGTACTAGAGCTAATTGGGAAGGTCAGAGTTACAAACCCAAGTTAAGGAGTAGCTCTACACTTAAATCAATCACACTTAAGGGCCAACAAGTAAATGCATCAGACATTTATTTCAACTTATCATTTTAAGCTCTATCTGAAGGAAAGTTATATTTGTACACACAAATGAGCTGCCAGGGGTTCACAGGCAGCAGGCAGTGCTGCATGCAGCAGCAGGTACTGAAACAAAGGAGGTGAGCAATCCTGCAGGCATCAGGGCTAGTGCAGCTTGGCTCCCAAGGAGCTCATCCTGATCAGTGCCACTCCCCAGGAGGATCCTCAGTTCTCCCCCATTGCTCCTTGGCTCTCTCAGGGCAGCTCTAAGCACCAGCTTTGGCTTTCTCCAGGGTCCATGCAGCCTTTCTGGCACAATCCAGCAGTCTGGTGCTCCTGCTCACGAGTCAAGCAGATGTTCCTGAGCCAGCAAAGAACAGCTGCAGGCTGACTGCTCCCCTCCTATCATCACTGACACCAACAATCTTTTTCTACCATCCATCTACAAATTTTCATGTGTGTGACAGTGTTCACAGGGGTCTTAGGATGAGGGAAGAGATGAGGATCTGATTCCATGTTTCAGAAGGCTGATTTATTATGATATATATTACATTAAAACTATACTAAAAGAATAGAAGGAAAGGTTTCATCTCAAAAGGCCAGCTGAGCTAAGAATAGAAAGGAAAAGAATGATAACAAAGGCAGTTGCCTCAGACTCTCTGTCTGAGCCAGCTGACTGTGATTGGCCATTAATTAGCAACAACCACATGAGACCAATCCCAGATGCACCTGTTGCATTCCACAGCAGCAGATAACCATTGTTTGCATTTTGTTCCTGAGGCCTCCCAGCTTCTCAGGAGGAAAAAATTTTAAGGAAAGATTTTTAATGAAAAGATGTCTGCAACACATGTGAATGACAGGAACCTCACACCCCACCTGCCACCAGACTGGGCTAGCATTTGGTAACATTTCAAGCTGTTTTTGCTATAGGCAAAATGGAGTATCAGAGCCAACAAGGCCACTTGGTTTCCTGCATGCTGTTTGCTCAGGAGACACAGCTGGCAGTGCCCATCAGCACCACAGAAGGTTCATGCAGTGAGGAGCACTGGCTGCCAAGCAATCCTGCTGCAGGGAGAGTGAGAGGGAGAAGCAGCAGCTGTATTCCAGCAGCAAGGGAACCAGGACACCCTTCCTGCACCCACCTTAGGCCTAAGCTCATCCAAGGCACCTTTTTGGGTAAATTGGTCAGTTTTGTGCTTTAGCCTTGCTCAGCTATTCAGCACAGCCACAGATGACTGAACTCAGGAGAGAATGTGATAAACTGGTCACAAACTGACAGGTTTATTCAAGAACTCTCAAGAGAGGATATATTTTTCCCATTGCCATTAAGGTTAGATGTATCATAGCAATAACCTCCACCATTTTGAAATATACTCACAATTTTTTCAGATTGATTGAATGCTCCAGCTACACTTAAGCTATTAAGCCAACAGCAGATGTTTATTGTTTTCATTTCATAGAGATGTTTCTTTAAAGAAAAGTGCATTAAATATTTCATTACCAAAGTTAAGATTTCAGTAGGATAAATAGAAGCTTCTTTACACTCAGGGTCTTTTCTTCCCTTTGATTCATATGCCAAGGCTGCTTCAATATCACCAGTTATACCTGTCCACAAGCAGCTCTGCCCTAGGGACCATAAAATTGATTAACCAGATTGATGAAGAGATGAGCTTGATTACAAAAAATCCATCACAAACGTGAGCAAGCTGCCAGTATATTTGATACCAGCAATCAATGAGACCTGTTAGTGGCTGTAGCATTGCAGACCAAAAACCACACAGGCTTTGCTACAAGCAGAGCAGGTTGGCAAACCCAAGGAACATCACATGTGGGTCTGGAAAGAATTGTTCTGTTTATCCATCTTATAAAGTTTTGCTGTTTTAAAGACTGACAGGGTGAAGATAATCAGTCACCATCCCAAAATAAAACAGCACCTGTTGTGGTGTTGTGAGGGTCCCCAGGATGAGGTGAGAGATGAGAATTGACTCCAAGTTCTCAAAAGGCTGATTTATTATATTATGATATATATTATATTAAAAGAGAATGATATACTAAAACTATACTAAAGAAAGAGAAAGGATACATCAGGTTAGACAAGAATGAATAATAAAAACCTGTGACACAGGTTAGACAAGAATGAATAATAAAAACCTGTGACAAAGCAGAGTCCGACACAGTGGCTGTGATTGGTCATTAATTAAAAACAATTGACATGGAACCAATCAAAGATGCACCTGTTAATAAACAACCTGCAAACCACCTTCCAAGCAATCAGATTATTATTGTTTACATTTTTTTTCAGAGGCTTCTCAGGAGAAAAACCCTGGCAAAGGGATTTTTCATAAAATATCATGGTGACAAGCACCTACCTTCTGCCCTAGGTTTTCTGGGTAACAGTGGTCAGTACTGACACTGCAGCTGGAGAGCAAACCCTGCACAGCTCTAGGAGCTTGTAAACTATGGTTATTCAGATTATTGCCTTATATACTGAAGGCAGAGATTACCCTTATAAATTAGTGGCCTTACCAAGCAACGTTGCAGAGATTATGTTTGATGTTCTAGTTTGGACTGATGTGCTAAACTCCAGTGCAGTTGAACAAGACTGAACCTGTTATAACAGGACCAAATAAATTAAACGTTAAAACAGCATTATTGACTCTCAAATTCCTCGATGCATACAGTTAAACACAGGGGAAAAGGGAAAAACATTCAGTGGGGCACAGAGCCCGCACAAAGCGGGGACAGACCCAGGTGCTGCGGGATCAGCCCGGGGAAAGCGAGCCCGGCCCGGGGCTCAGCGCGGGGCTGCGGCTCCCTCTGCTGTCCCGGGAATCGGCTCGCACACCGGGATGCTCACACACCGAGAGAGATGCTGCACACACACCCAGAGCGGGATGTTCGCACACACCGAGATGCTCGCACAGCGGGACGGCAGAGCCTGCTCGGGTTTAGCACGCTTGCAATTTGAGGTCAAACTTCAGCTGCTGTCGCAGACATCTTTTCATGAAAAATTCTTTCCTTAGGGTTTTTCCTCCTGAGAAGCTGGGAGGCCTCAGGAACAAAATGTAAACAATGGTTATCTGCTGCTGTGGAATGTAACAGGTGCATCTGGGATTGGTCTCATGTGGTTGTTTCTAATTAATGCCCAATCAGACAGCTGGCTCAGACTCTCTGTCCGAGCCAGAAGCCTTTGTTATCATTCTTTCTTTTTCTATTCTTAGCTTAGCCAGCCTTCTGATTAAATCCTTTCTTCTATTCTTTTAGTATAGTTTTAGTATAATATATGTCATAAAATAATAAATCAAGCCTTCTGAAACATGGAGCCAGATCCTCATCTCTTCCCTCATCCAAAAACCCCTGTGAACACGGTCACAAGCTGCAGCAGGAGATGTCACTATAGGACACAAAACAACACGAGTGCACACACTGCTGTTCTCAAGGTGAAAAAAAGCAAGGTTATTTTCTAACATTTATAGATTTCTAAAAGCGATAGTGGATTGGAGGGTGAAAGTGACACTGGACAAACCAACAGTCTATCAAATTTCTCTTCTTCCCTAAAAGAATCCAAGCCCCCTAAAAGAATCCAAGCCAATAAGTTATTTACAGAAAGTGTGTGAGAAAGGTCGTTACAAGAATGTAAACATCACAAGGTTTAGAAAATCTTAAAAAATCAGGGTGACAGGAGAGAAACAAAAAGCAGGACCAAAGGCACAAAGGTGAAAAGCACATTCCAGCAGACTTGAAGGATATATCAGTTTCTTCTTTACAACACCAGGAACCAGGAGCACCTTACCTCCTCTATGCAGACAGCACTCACCTTTACAGCATCAAGGGGGAGGGAAACAACCCCTGCCACATTCCCAACCCTCTGCTCCCCCCAGTCAGGCTCCATCAGCCCTTACAGGAAAGCAGCACTCACACCATCCTGCTATAGATTAAGGCCTTGAACATACAAGCAGGAGCCATAAAACAGAACCACTCATCACTGTAGCAGAGCCAAAGACTGCCATCCCCACAAAAGAGAGTTGAGGATCTGTGACCCTGGGCTGAGCTTAAATGATTCCTGGGACCATGGGCAGGGCATGGCAGGAGGCTGCAGGGGAAGCTGCTGGAGGCCTTTGGGGTATATTGGTGCCCTCAGACCCCAGGAACATGTTTAGTTAAAGGGAAAACTGCTGACATTTTTGTAAAGAAGATAACAGATGAGTTAGGAGAAGAATGGTGAGGGCAATGTTGCTGACAAAGCTCTAAAGCATTCCTTGGTGTGATGATAGAGCTCTTTCCTGCACCTCTGTTTTCTGGATGGATGACCTGCCGGTCCTGATTCCTGGGAATAGCCAATTTGTCTGAAATGATTACTTTTATTTTTAGTTTTACTGGCTAAATCACTCCATCCTCTCTCTTGACTGTAATTTATGATGCCACTCATTAGTGTTGCCCAGGTGAGGATTTCTCTGTGTTCTAAAATTGCAGCAACACTCCCAGCCAATTCTGCATTAAAGGCCGTGTCTCTTTTAATTTCACCCCATTTAGAAGCCAGGTAGGGTTTGAGTATGGCAGGGGCTGCCTTAATTAACATGTCATAGTTTACAGGGGCAGTAATGTGAATGTTAATGGGGCCAGGCTCGGGCATGGCTTGGACAGAGGCAGCTCTGGTAACAGCAAAGAAGAGTTTGCTCCAAGATTTAAAGGGCAGGAGCAGAGGCTCTCCTCTCTCCCTCACACCTACACCACCCTGCTTGTGATTGAATGGGGACAATTGGATTGAATGGGGACAATTGTCTGTTAAAAAGACAGCAGGACCCCAAAACCTGTCTTAGCTTCTTCACCACTTCCTAAGACTCTGTTTCCTCCAGATAAACAAACTCACCATAAATATTCAGTTTCAATTTACCTGGCTTATGGCTGTAGTGTTCTTTCAAATTTGCTGAGTCTGATCAAACAGAGTTGGGCTTTGGTTGTGATTTCTCTGTCCACCCCGAGGTCCAGTAGTTACCTCTGGACTTTGAAGGAGATAAAAGATCATTTTCCCCTGTTACTGCAGGGATCACCCCATATATTTCCATCCCAATCTTCAGGGGATGTAATTAGTTTTCTAATCTGCACAATGTCAAGAGGATTTGGAGCCTGCGTAAGCATCAGCTCAACTTTTTCCTTCAGCTTTGGTTTTCCTTTCTTTTCTTCTTGTAACTGTCTCTGCAGCTGTTCTATTTCCAAGGACAGTAATAGTTCAGTTGTTTTCCTGCCTTCTATCTCAGTTTTTAGCTCTTGTTCCTCTTCAATTTGATCTTTCCTATACTAGCAGGCAGCTTCTAGGCAGGTGCCTAACATTTTACAAATAATTCCTTTGTTTTTTCCAGCCTTCATGTGGCCCCTAGCTGCTTCTAGACATTCCTCCACAACTTCCCAATCATGCCAATTATTCTGAGCCCATTCATCTGAGAACTCAGGACTTGGACTTCTTCCATGCTTTCCTAAGTAGTCAGTGATTTCACTTCCCATCCTGCTGACTGCAACAATTTGTCACAAATGAGTGTTTTAGGTTGCTCAAAGAATTGCTGGCAAAGGCACCAGCAAAAGCAGGTTTAATGTTAAGGTGAAAATGTGACAAACTTGTTGGCAAGATTCACCCTACTGCTTATCAGATGGTTAAAGCACACAGAGAAAAACTAGACTAAAACCTAAAATCAATCAATCTGAAGTTAAAATCAACAAAAAAAAATTATCTATCTGGGGAATGGGGAAAGGGTAAGGATGGAAAATGGGTGAGGATGAAAGAGAATAAGGGAGATTCTTCTGTTGAGCCACAATGTTCAGAGTGATCCCCCTTGCCAAACTCAGCCCTGGACTTCACCAACCATTGAGGCCTAAAGGTTTTAAAAGCACTTAGACTTAGCAGCACTTAATTGAGACTTTAATTTAAACAATTTAACAAAATAGTCTCATCGAATTTACAGTAGCAGAACAATAACCCACTTAGAGGCCTAACTTATTTATGACTCTGAAGCACTCAGCAATCCAGCAAAGCAACTTCCATTGTGCACTGGCTCTGGCACACACTGGCCCTCACACACACCTACAGAAGCATGGTAAATAAATAACTGTGAAATAAAGGCAACCTTTATAACCTTTATTTCACAGGTAAATAAATACCTGTGAAAACTCCCTGGAGTTCAGCAGGGACTCACATGGGATGTCTTTGCACCTCCTCAGGGCAGAGCCCCCATATGGCCTCCCACACAATATACATCCATCTCATCTCAGGAATGTTGGTTTGGCTTGGGTAACACCACCAGGCTGGCTCTGAATTGCACCTTTGGAATGTCTAATGAAGATAATGTGTGATGATAGAGTTCTTTCCTGCACCTCTGTTTTCTGCAGGTCCTGGTTCCTGGGAATAGCCAATTTGTCTGAGATTATGACTTTTATTTTTAGTTTTACTGGCTAAATCACTCCATCCTCTCTCTTGACTGTAATTTATGATGTCACTCATTAATGTTGCCCAGGTGGGGATTTCTCTGTGTTCTAAAATTGCAGCAACACGCCCAGCCAATTCTGCATTAAAGGCCGTGTCTCTTTTAATTTCATCTCATTTTGAAGACAGGTGGGGTTTGAGTATGGCAGGGGCTGCCTGAACTGGAGTGGGGCTGTCAGCCCAGGCTCTGTTGCTGTGGTTTAGTGATGGTGCTCCAGGAACAGCACTGTTGAGAGCTCTTTTGCCCTGAGAGGCCCCACTCAGAGAGGTGCTGGACTCAGGTGTGGGAGCCCAGCACATCCCTCTGTCTGTCCAGGATGGCCAGGACCCTGCCAGGGGGCTCAGAGACCCTGGCACAGAGCCCAAAACACCTGTGGGTTTGATTGTGACCCATGGAGCAAATTACCAACCTTATCTGAAGATCAGCAAGCCACAACAGTTTAGGTAGAATAATAGTGAAGTTATCATGGAGTGGAAAAGTAGATTTTGGGGTTTTGGTATGGGGGTTCAGGGGCCAAAATGGAGGGATCTGGGCATGTCCAGCCTTTCTCCTTCTTCTTCTTGGCCTCCATCTTCTGCAGTGATGTTGGCAGTCACAGATTGGTTTAGAGTAGAAGCTCACTGTCTAACAGAGGTGATAGGTATTGGAAAGTAATTGCAAACATTGTATATGCAGTTTTTAGTATAAAGACATAACACTGCCCTGGGGGCAGGCAGAGTGCCTGGAACTGTCCTGCTGGATGGACCTGGGCAGGGCGGGAGAAAGAATTTTATAGATAAGGAACAATAAACAACCTTGAGACCGAGAAATGAAGAGCTCTGACTCCTTCCTCAAGTGCCAGGCTGAGAAAAGAGACTTTGGAACTTTTCTTGGGTGTCCCTCTGACAAGCTAAAGATCCCCAGATCAGCCTGCTGCAGTCCAGGAGAGCCCAAATTCTCACTGTGCACCTCTGTTTATATGGCCACCAGACACTGGGCTTTAGCCACAGCAGTTTTCCATCCTGGCTGCTATTTAGGCCAGCATGTTTCTCTGACAGCTTGATAACAAAAATATTGTTCCACTGGGGGTGCTATTCAGCAAGAAAAGTAAAGTTTTCAAGGCTGTTCCAGGAGCCAGAAGCTCATTAGACAGCACAAGTCTCTGGGAGTTGACAGTGTTTCAGACAGGCTCAGGAAGAGCTGAGCCCAAAAGTTCTTTGTCAGGGCCAAGGCCTAACAAGCATTTCTGAGATGGCTGTGCAGCCCAGGGAGGGGGGATGTGGTATTTGCTGGGGTCCCCAATGGCAGGAAGGAAATAATGAATCTGTCTCCATGTTCTCAGAAGGTTATATTATATCATATATATTATATTATATTATATTATATTATATTATATTATATTATATTATATTATATTATATTATATTATATTATATTATATTATATTATATTATATTATATTATATTATATTATATTATATTATATTATATTATATTATGCAATTCTGAAACTATACTAAAGAATAAAGATACCTACAGAAGGCTTAACAAGATACTAATGAAAAGTTATGACCCGTTCCAGAGTCCTGACACAGCCTGACCATGATTGGTCATTAACTAAAAACAATTAACATGAAACAAACCAAACAACCACCTATTGGATAAACAATTTCCAAACACATTCCAAAGCAGCAAAACACAGGAGAAGCAATCAGATAATTATTGTTTTCATTTTTCTCTGAGGCTTCTCAGCTTCCCAGGAGACGAAATCCTGGCAAAGGGATTTTTCCAGAAAATATGACAGTGACAGAGGTGGGATGCTGCAGCACTCCAGTACTCTGACAGCTGGGACATTTCACAGCTTAGGACAGGAGTGTGTGCAAAGCCAGAGACCCCCAGGGCAGCTCTGACCCTGACCCCCATCCATGGAGAAAGTTTCCCACACTTCAAGACAGACTGGAACCCACAAAAGTGTGCAGTAGATTACAGAGAGCAGTGCAGGTGTGTCACTGGGTGAGAAATTGAGGGTTTGGGGTTTTTAGTGTGTTGTGGATGGCAGCAAGATGGAGGGCACAGGGTGCTGTCCTGGGTTTCTTCTTCAGCTTCTTCTTCCTCCTTCTCCATGGGTTTGGGTGGCATTTTGTAATTGGGCAGAACTGTCTGCACTGTGGGCTCTGTGGGATCAGTAATTGGGTTAAAAGGGAAAATAATCCAGGTGTCAGCTCTTAACTGGATAGTTTAGTCTTAGGAGACCTTGTACCAAGAGATTGTTGGCCATGTTGTGCCTTCTAATGGAAAGCTGCTGAACTCACAGCAGTGAGACTGTTTTACTGATAAGAGATAATAAACACCTGAGTCCCAGCATGGAACTGCTGTCTGGAGTGCCTGCAATGCAGACCCAGAGAAACCCACAGCTGGTACTGCCACACTCAGCAGCACCCCAAAACGGGGACTGCTAACAAGTGGTGATTACTGCTTTTGGAGACTGTCCATGCTCAAGTTCAAGCAGAATGAGGGTCTTTAGGGAAAACAAAAAAGGGATATTGGGAACCCATTTCCAACCATACTTAATAAATGGAGACATCTGTCACATATGCATGGGTTAGGTTTGTTTCCCGATTGCTAGTCCAGGGCCTGGGCTTCTCTGTAAACTCTGTGCTCCCCAGTGTTTGTACATCCCTGCTGGTATCCCTGCTCCTTTCACCACTTCCATCCTGTCTATTAGGTGAGGAAACAATTACCCTACACCACAAACTTCTCTATTTTAGCATAACCAGCCTGCTATATTACTTTCTGACTCCTGCTGAACAAGGTGCCAGAATACCCCTCACCCTTTGTATAAAATGTCCCTGCTCATTATGCAGCTTTCCTTTTGCTTAGCCTAAGGGCAGAGACTTTTCATTTTCTTCTGCAGTCCCCAGTGTCCTTCCTCCCGTCATTATCAAAAATTCCTGTATGGGAGATAGCAAAGCCTCATCACCTTCTCCCTGCCTGAGCCAGCACAATTCCTAATCCCTCTCAAACTGCAAGGGAAGCCAGAGCCTGACACACATAATCCACTGCTGACCTTGCCCAAACCCTGCAGATATGATTAACCATGATTAACTATCCCCACCACATACCCCTCCCTCAGTCCCACAGCCAAAACTGCTCCACAGGCTGCTCCCACCCCTGTCCCTTTGCCAGCAGCTCAGAAATTTCAGCCCACTCTCACATCAGGGCTTTTGCTTTGAGTCAGGCTCACCTCCCCTCCTTTTTCTTGTTCTCACATGCTTTTTAATGCTTTTAGCATCATGCTGATGATTAGGTGCCCATTTTCATCCTCATGACACAGGAGAACCAGCAATACAGGCTGTAAATCCTTCAGCATTAAATATTTTTCACTCTGTGTGTGAACTTGTTTGCATGGGGTTTTTTTTCTTCTCATCTGGAAGAGGCACAGCTGTTATTTTTGCATCAACTCTGAGGCAGATAATATTTTACATATTGCTTATTAAAAAAGAAAAAAAGGCAAATGTGAGTACATCACATTCTGGAGGGTTACATGTTAAAGTTTACACACAGCTCCATGTCACATTCATATTTTCTGGAAAAATTCCTTCACCCAGGATTTCTCTCCTGGGAAGCTGAGAAGCCTCAGAGAAAAAAAGGAAAACAATAATTATCTGATTTGCTTCTCCTGTGTTTTGCTCATGTGGAATGTGTTTGGGAATTGTTTGCCTCTTGGGTTTGTTGTTGCTGAAATGGCTCCCAAGGTATTTTTCCCAGCCCTGTGACCAAAGAAGAAATCGAGATTTTTTCAGCTCTGGTTTTCAAGGTTGTTTGTTCTCTCTTATCTGTTCCATTCCTTCTCTGACCTGCTGAGATCTGTCCAGCAGGTCAGGTTGAGGCACAGCCACTGCCCTAGGGATAGTGTTGGCTTTTTATACTAAAAACTACATGTACTTTATTGACAGTAATTTTCCAATACCTATAACCTATGTTAGACAGTCTGTCTCTACCCTAAACCAATCCACCATCACAGCAGAAGATGGAGGACAAGAAGAAGGAGAAGAAGGACAGGACACGCCCAGATTCCTCCATCTTGCCTCTTGAACCCCCATTCTAAAAACCCCAAAATTCTACTTTTTCACCCTGTGACAAATTCACTATCATTCTACTCAAAGCCCTGTGGCTTGTAAATCTTCACACAAGCTTGGTAATTGTTTCCATGGGCTAAGATAGAAGTCACAGGCGTTTGTGCCTCTGTGCCAAGGTCTCTGAGCCCCTGCCAGGGTCTCAAGCCATCCAGGGCAGTCAGAGGAATGTCCTGGGTTCTGACATTTACCCACAGGTGATTGTTCCATTGGATTTTTCTGTGAATTGTTTTGTCTCGTTGGCCAATCAGGGCCAAGCTGTGTCAGGACTCTGGAGACAGTCAGGAGTTTTCATTATCTTTTTAGCATTCTGTAAGTATCCTTCCTGTATTCTTTAGTATAGTTTAGTTTAGTATTCTTAATTATAATATAGTATAATAAAGCAATAAATGAGCCTTCTGAGAGCATGGAGTCAATCCTCTCTGCCATGGGGCACCACACAAATACAACAGCTCCATGTATAAACTTTGGTTTCATTGACACAGTAGTGCCTTTCCTCTGAAGCCCCAGAGATGTTGTAGAGATACAGGGGACTCAGTGTCCCTGGGCTGCCTCTGACCGTGCTCCAGCACAGCCCTCAGCACGTGCTTATCTCTGAACAAAGGCAGGGGGACTGGCTGAGACTGGTGGGCAAGAACACAGCTCAGAGTGCTCTGCTGGACTGGGGCCAGAGCCCAGAGTGTGTGAGCATGGAGCCAGAATTAACTCAGGCTCATTGCTCTGAGAGCTGCCTGAAACAGGGAAATTCCCTTCTCTGGGAGATTCTGTTGTTTGAAATTTTTTTGGCAAAGGGTAATGCTAATACGTGAGTGTGGTTTTTAAATAAGATAACAGCCTTTTAAAAGCTTTAAAATAGAAATTAAATGTGCTCTCCCTCCTTCCCATTACCTGCCGCCTTCTTGTCATCCTTAACAAAAGATTAAAAAGAAATAACAGGAGCTGTTACAATGGAAATAACAGGTTTAATGTGAAACCCTTGACTATCCTTATCTGTTCTGAAGCTGTAAAAGTCAGCCAAGATTTTGTCAACATATCATCCCTTTCAGGCCCTGTGTTTACATCACAAGGAACTCAGAAGATGATTTATGGAGGATAAAGAGGACTAAAAGGCAGCCTTGCTGAGAGCAGGGGTGTGGTGTTGATGGGTCCCCAGGATGAGGTGAGAGATGAGAATTCGACTCCAAATTCTCAGAAGGATTATTATATTATATTATATTATATTATATTATATTATATTATATTATATTATATTATATTATATTATATTATATTATATTATATTATATTATATTATATTATATTATATTATATTATATTATATTATATTTCTAATGAAAGAGAAAGGAGACATCAGAAGGCTGGACAAGAATGAATAATAAAAACCTGTGACTGACCAGAGTCCTGACACAGCTGGACTGGGATTTGTCATTAATTAGAAACAATTCACATGAAACCAATCAAAGATGCACCTGTTGGTAAACAATCTCCAGACCACATCCCAAGCAATCAGATAATATTGTTTGCATTTCTTTTCTGAGACTTCTCAGCTTCTCAGGAGAAAAATCCTGGTGAAGGGATTTTTCATAAAATATCATGGTGACACATGGGAGACATTTCTGAGGGTACAGGAGTGTGTGATGACAGCAAGGGGGAAATGCCCTCACAGACACAGCAGTGAGGAGGGCACAGCTGCCAGAACCAGCACAGGGGGGACCCAGGGGTCTCCCCATTGCAGTGTGGCCATAAATCTCCATTAATTCTGCAAACAGCCCCACAGTAGTGAAAAGCCAGGCAAAAAAGGTGTGGAGTATTTAACTCTGGGTAGCAAGGCAGGTAACAGCTAATCCTGGCAAGCCCTAAACACATTCACATGCCTGATTGCCCAGGGATTGGGCACTGGGAGGTTTTAATTAAGTACATGCTGTAATGTCTACTGAATCATGGCGTCTGCCAGGATTTAAGCCAGAAATTCAGATCTCCAATGTCTTCACCCTGTGTGACATCAGGTAACTTATCCAGATGATTGGTTTTAAGCCTTGCAACAACTCCATTCCTTTCAGCTGGGTTGCTCCTGCCTGCCAACCCCTTGCAGGCAGCTGTGCCAAGGTGCTAGGGAGGCTGGTAAAGATGGCACTAGGAAGGAAAAAAAACAAAATTCAAATGAGACCCAAGACAGCCAGGCTCTCTTTTGAGTTCTATCCCAGCTTTCCTGGGTAACCACAGGCAGTTCATGCTATTGCTCCTAGCACTCAATTTGCATCAGTGTATGTGCTGCAAGATGAGGAACATGGCCAAAGAGTCATAAATTGTTATTAATAATGCAAGGCAAGGGCAGAGCTGTGGCATTCACATTCTCTGGAAAAATCCCTACACCCAGGATTTTCTCCTGGGAAGCTGAGAAGCCTCAGAGAAAAGGAAAACAATTCTGATCTCATTTGCTTCTCCTGTGTTGTGCTCATGTGGAATGTGTTTGGAGATTGTTCACCCACAGGTGATTGTTCCATTGGATTCTGCTGGGAGTTGTTTTCACTCTTTGGCCAATCAGGGCCAAGCTGTGTCGGGGCTCTGGAAAGAGTCAGGAGTTTTCATTATTATCTTTTTAGCATTCAGTAAGTATCCTTCCTGTATTCTTTAGTATAGTTTAGTATAGCATTCTTCAATATAATATAGTATCATAAAATAATAAATTAGCCTTCTGAGAACATGGAGTCAGATTCATCATTCCTGCCATGGGGGTCCCTGCAAATACAGAGCCAGCAGGAACTCAGAATGTGTGGGATTACTCTAGACCTCATTCTGATGTGGATGGAGCTCTGTGCTAGCCTGCAGCAAGCACACAAGATTATTTTTAAGGTACTTTTGTTTTGCTTTGGGTCAAGGGTTGATGGTGTACTGAGAGGAGTTTCTCTCAAGTTCTGCAAGGGCAAGGGAAAGCAACCATGAACGTGATAAAAGGCCAGACAAGGACTAAGCCCCTTGCTGGCTTCAAACATAAACACATCCTTATAAAAATAAGGCCATTTCCTTGTAACTGGAGCGTGCAGGAAGTTTGTTTTTATAAGTAGAAAACAGAACCTGTTCTTAATGAGGAACACTTGTCCATGACCAAACATCTTGTCAACAATGGTAATTCTTTCAAGTTCCTCTTTGCTTGTGACATCCCAAAAGAATTATCTTCTAAGAAATATGATCAAAAAGTCCATAAAACCCAAACAAGGAGTTTACTGGACAAGATTCTAAGAGCAGGAAATAGGGAAAAAATGAAAGCATAGTTAAAAAAGAAACCTACCATAAATGCTACTGAGCCATAGCAGCAAAAAGGGCTGTATTGCTGCTGACATCAATTACTTAGGGAAGGCTGGGAAACCCTTCCCAACAGGAACACAGATGTCTTTCATTGTCTGGCTCAGCCATTGAGGAAGGCTGAACAGCCCAGTGACTGCTGGTGTCCTCCTGATGGTGATGTGACCAAATTTGGGAAATGTGCAAACCCAGTCTGAACTGTGTCCATGCCAAATGCAGAGAGAACAGTCACAGCTTCAGGGCAGGCTTGGGAGCTGTAGCTTTTCATCCTGGAAAGGTGCTCACTGAAAATTCAAAGCACAAGCAGGAATTCAAGGCAGGGAAGGGTGCAGGGCAGAGTCTGTGCTGCCATCCCTTCAGTCTTCATCCCCTTGAGGAATGGTGCAGCTGGTTTGCTGTGCCACATCTGTGGAGCACAGAGCACCCACAGCTCACTGTGTTAGTGAGGTGAACCTCAGGGCTTTTTCTGAAATCTGTGACTTATGGGTGAAAGCTATAGAGCAAAAGAAAAATCATCACATGGGTGAGTGAAATTGGTAAAGGGCAGGGTACTATCAGAAATAATTTATATGATTGATTCTCAAGATTCAACACATTGCTCTGATATTCTCTTAGAAATCCTTTTCAGACCTGCAGAAAAAGGGTAATCACTAATGCCAAACTCCTTTTCAGACCTGCAGAAAAAGGGTAATATCCAATGCCAAACTCCTTTTCAGACCTGCAGAAAAAGGGCAATCTCTAATGCCAAACCAGCGGCTGTGTAGAGAGAGGTCTCTAGTTTGCTGCCACTGTGTAACCAGTTACATTTGGTGATGTGCCCTCAGGATTTATCACCTCCTTATTTTTGCTACTCCCTCCTCTCTCATTTCCTGCAAGGAAGGACAGACAGAAGCCTGTTTATTCTGTAGCCAAAACATTTACCATTCACTTTGCCAAGGCCAGGATTTTGCCCACTGTATGTCTCCAGTGCTTAATTCCATGTGTGTGTGACCTGGCCAGTGCCCCAAGGCACACTTTTACCAACAGGAGCACCACCAGTGCCACACTTGTTTGCTGAAGTAATTTAAATTTACTCCATAATGCAGTTCAGGGAGAGAAAGATAATACAGGTTGAAGGTTGCAGCAACTTGATTCAGTTCAGCTCCAAAAATGACAGATAGCCCCATCTGACTTGGAACTCCATGGAAAGTGCAGTTCTTTGTGTATTACACTCATTATTATTTCATGAGCTAGCTGGCCACAGTGTCACTGTGGATAAACAAACATGAAATCACTCTGACCACTTCTCAGA
The DNA here is from genome assembly GCF_035770615.1 of Melospiza melodia melodia. Classification (NCBI taxonomy): domain Eukaryota; kingdom Metazoa; phylum Chordata; class Aves; order Passeriformes; family Passerellidae; genus Melospiza; species Melospiza melodia. The sequence continues at coordinate 5,140,991 of NC_086205.1, read as the reverse complement.
ATCTTCTGTTGCAAACCATTTGTGAATGTAAATATTAAGGGTGGGAAAATCTCAAAGTCTCTGACCTCCATTTCCAAGATCTGGCATCTTGTGAGAATTGGTTACATAGTGAGAAATTTGAAACCTTGACAACTTGGCTTCAGAAGTATATTTTTTTAATATACATCATTGTCCTGTCACTGATTAGGAGAGAGAGAAGCCTCGTCTCAAAGCACAGTTCAGGACAAAAAAGAACCTCTGCAACCATGGGGAATTGTGGACCAAAATGCTTCTTTGATTTAAATAGTAGTAAGTGTAATATTAAAATATAGAATAGGCATTTCTATCTTTAGACATCTCCCTGGATCTAGGATATGACTCATTCCTGTCCATGTGTTTATGCAGAACTTACACTTATTTCCCTGGTTTCACCTAAATTGCTGTGTTCTGCTCCTCTTTTTTTAAAACTTTATGCTTCACTTCATTATTGAGCTGCTTTGGGGTGTAAAACGTGTATATAGCTGAATAAAAATAAAATATTTTATAGCTTTGGTTCTGCTTAAAAAAAAATTGAGAACGACAGAGAGTTCTACATTTCATCAGCACCTGGCAATCTGCTCCAGACCTCACCAATCTGGAGCACAGGTCTCTGTGGTGAGGCCCTTCTGGAGAGGAGCAGTGACACCCTCTGTGTGTCACCTTCTTGGGAAAGGCACTTTGTTATCCTGGTCTGTCACCAGAGCAGGTAACACGTGCCACAGCCACTGATCCAGCACTGAAGGACATTTTGAAAGCTGCCAAACTTTGTGTGCTTTTCACTGATGGTCCTGGCTGTGCCTTGCCCATGTGGGACACTCACAGGTCCTGCCTGGAGGAAAAAATTTTCTATCATCAGGTGTGGTGTGATGGATGGATGGATGGATGGATGGATGGAAGGAAGGAAGGAAGGAAGGAAGGAAGGAAGGAAGGAAGGAAGGAAGGAAGGAAGGAAGGAAGGAAGGAAGGAAGGAAGGAAGGAAGGAAGGAAGGAAGGAAGGAAGGAAGGAAGGAAGGAAGGAAGGAAGGAAGGAAGGAAGGAAGGAAGGAAGGGAGGAAGGAAGGACAAAAAAAAGAGAAATTACATCAAAAACTGATGCACAGAACCATTCATGATTAATAAGTCTTTGCAGAATTGGGAGTACTGGGGGATGCCAGCTACCATGTAATTTTAGCTATTTTCCTCTCCAGCCTCTGGATCTACTGTGCTTGTATGGGATGGGCTGGGGAGAAAAGGAGCAAAATGCTGAACAGCTGGGACCAGACCACACTGAGAAAATGTCACCTGTCTCCTGTTCCCTGCACAGGAATGTTTTGTAGACGACAATATTCAGGAGTAAACTGAGCCATAGAGGAGCACAGCTGTGACCATGTTCACAGGGGTCTGAGGGTGAGGGAAGAGACGAGGATCTGACTCCATGTTTCAGAAGGTTTGATTTATTATTTTATGATATATATTATATTGAAACTATACTAAAAGAATAGAAGAAAGGATTTCATCAGAAAGCTGGCTAAGAATAGAAAAAGAAAGAATGATAATAAAGGTTTGTGTCTGGTACAGAGAGTCCGAGCCAGCTGACTGTGATTTGCCATTAATTAGAAACAACCACATGAGACCAATCACAGATGCACCTGTTGCATTCCACAGCAGCAGATAACCATTGTTTGCATTTTGTTCCTGAGGCCTGTCAGCTTCTCAGGAGGAAAAATCCTAAGGAAAGGATTTTTCAGAAAATGTCATGGCTACACACGGCCATGCACAGGCTTTTGTTTTTCAGTCTATCTGGTTTCAGTCTGTACCAGTGGGAACAAAGGAGTGTCCAACAGCACAGAGGAGGGCAGGCAGGGCAGATGCTGTTTCCTCTGGCTCCATCACTGTGCAATGAGTTATGTGTGTCATACACAGCAGTCCAGGAAGGCAGCATGGTTTGAATACAAGCTGGAGGCACAAAGTTTGAGGTTCCTCTCACATACATGGGCTCCATGCTAGCATTGATCATCATTTTCAGTGCAAATTCACACTGGTTTAGAGCAGCAGTAATGAGATCAAAGAACAATTACGTTCACCAGATGCACACAGTCCCCTTTCTCCTGGGTGGATGCCAGGCAGCCTCTGAAAATTGCTGTTTCCCAAGATGGAACATGGTGGGCAAGGCAGGTGCAGAGCAGAGAACCAAACCAGACACTTGGAGGGGTCCATTCCATTCAGGGAGGCAGACATGGGACAAATCTGTAGCCATGACATTTTATGAAAAATCCCTTCCTTAGGATTTTTCCTCCTGAGAAGCTGGGAGGCCTCAGGAACAAAATGTAAACAATGGTTATCTGCTGCTGTGGAATGCAGCAGGTGCATCTGGGATTGGCCTCATGTGGTTGTTTCTAATTAATGGCCAATCACAGTCAGCTGGCTCAGGGTCTCTGTTCAGTCACAAACCTTTGTTATCATTCTTTCTTTTTCTATTCTTAGCCAGCCTTCTGATGAAATCCTTTCTTCTATTCTTTTAGTATAGCTTTAATATAATATATATTTTAAAATAAGAAATCAAGCCTTCTGAAACATGGAGTCAGATCCTCGTCTCTTCCCTCATCCTCAGACACCTGTGAACACTGTCACACAAATGGGATTAAACCTGCTGCTCCATGATGGTACAGAAGGAGTCCTGCACAACAAAGCCCCTTGTGAGCTGCTGTCTGGGACCATCAGCCCCAGGAAAATGCTGCATTTTTACCCTCTGCAAGATCTCACCCTGTGGCTGCCAGGTACCCCCTGCTCTGAGGGCACTTTGGAAAGATCACTGCCAGAACCTTCTCTTCACCTGCCTTTCCAGAATGGGGTGGGTGTCCAGAGCATCCTCACTGGATGTTCTGGAACATACCACAACATCCTCACCATGCCCAGCATTTGCTCCTGCTGAACTCAAGGTGCTCGTGAAATATTTTCCCCTTCTACTTTCAGGCAAAAGGCTGCTGAGACCCAGTTCACCACCTGGGAAATGGGAAGTAGCAAGCACTCTGTTTCTGGGGATGGAGAGAAAACTGCCTTTGAAGCAGGAGCTATGTCTGAAAGTCTCTCTGGCTCTAATTGACACAACAGGGTCCAGGCCTTGCTTGTAATATTTCTCCCCAATCAAATTCAGAGGCAGGATAAATGCAATTAAATAATTAAGCTGTGATTTTGGCTCCTCTGACACAGCAAGAAAATTGAGATGCCCAACAGTTTGTTTGAAAGCTGTTAATTTTGCATAATCTCAAAGTGGCACATTTTTCTGTACAAGTATCTCAGGAATACATGTTTTTGCAAGAATGTGGCTCAGCATTTCTGTTCCCTGCTATGTTAATCACATCCTACTGGTATCTGAATAATAAAGCAAATCCCCCACAGGATAAAGCTGATGTATGAGAATTTGGATTTGGCTGACCTGGAAATATCTCAGTCATGGATTTCACAAGCTGCATTGTCAGAACAGGGCAGGGATAATTGTGCCTCAGACTAAAGAGCAAGGAGGACAAGCACCCATGAGATGGTGAGGATGAAAATAAAGATCCCTCTGTCACCAGAACAGCCCCACTGAGGGATGCTGATTTTGAACAGGAGGAGGAAATCAGCCTGGTTGTGTACCAGTTCTCCTCATGACCACAGAGCTGCTCTCTGGGAAGCCCCCTGCTCCCTGGCCCCCAGCCTCCCCCAGCTGGGGCTGGAGAAGCCCCAAGGGCAGCTCAGAATATTCACAGAATCACAGAATGACCGGGCTGGGAGAGACCTTCAAGATCATTGAGTCCAGCCCCAACAGCTCAACTCAGCCCTGGCACCCAGTGCCACATCCAGGCTGTGTTAAACACACCCAGGGATGGGCACTCCACCACCTCCCTGGGCAGAACATTCCAGAACTTTATCAGCTCTTTGGTGCCCCGAGCAAACACCCCTGCCCATCCCTGCAGTGTGCCTGTGTCCCTGGAGGGGTCCTGGAGCACACAGGGCTGGGAGCACAGAGCTGTGAGATCTGTCCAGCCCCACTGCACAGGGTGCCACTGACACCCCCTGCCCCTCCACAGCGCCGTGCAAGTGACAATTGTGTTTATTTTGGTGATCCTGCCTTGCCTGCTTCCCCCAGAGCAGGCTGAGACTGAGGCTGGCACCCCTGAATTAGGCTGAGCCACGAAGCTGCTCAAATTATAGACCCCACCTCTCTAATCCTTGCTTTGGGGCTGTTAGAGCTTTGTTTTTTCCAGTTCAATCCTCATCAAGACACTGACTAGGAGCAGTGTGGCTGCAGGTGCAGCTGCTCAGGTGTCTCTATTGCCACTGATGCCTCCCCAAGCCCTCAGACCAGGGGCAGGAGCACAAGAATCCTCTCTGCTGCTGCTCTCTGCTCCTGTGAGGAGCTTTCACTGTGCTGGGTTCTGCTGAGGAGGGGTTCCCTCAAAGGGAAAGCCCTTGATCCCTCCAGGGCCAGAAGCTTCAACTCCTGTCCTGGGGCTTTGATCTGTGTCTATCTGGGATACAAACAGGTATTTTCCACATGCTGATTTTAGTGGAAAGAGCAGAATGAAAGGAGGAATCCATTTGTTATGTGGGAGTGCTTTAAGGAAGGAATGTTTCTGGGTGTTTCACAATTTTCTGTTGACTCTTTTGTTTTAAAAACCTAACAAACAAACAAAAAAAAAAGAAGATAAATGAATGTCACTGCTATTTGTGGTAACTTCAGCCTCCACTTTGCAGGAGGGATATACTGAGAAACTAGTGGGACAATTAATCACTGTATGATTAACCTAAAGAGGTGGTTCCTTCAATACTTCCAGGGCAGCTGGCTTCAGTTCTTGCTGGAAAAAGCTGCCTGGGAGGAGCTGGAGGCAGGGGGGTTAAAAGGAGAGGCTGCAGTGGGCACTGAGCACAGGTGAAGATGTGAGCCTGCACTCCTGGGGAAGCAGGGGGTTGGTTTTACCCAGGTGATCATGGCAGGCTGTTCCCCAGAGTGAACTGACTGACATTTTCAATTTAAAATTCTGTGGTTGAATAAATGAAGTTAAGCTTTTGATTGTGGAGATTTATTTCTTCTACAAGGTGGGCACTCTAGTCATTTTAAGGTTATTTGCCTTCAATTAGAGGCAAAATAAAAATATAAAGGAGAATTTTCAGCTGGAGAAGGGAAGATGAGAATGCAGAGACTTAAACTGGGCACTGGACATTTCTGGAGAAAAACACTTCTGTGGAGAAGTTGTGTTCACTGGGAACTGTGTCCTCAAGGAATTTCAGTGTATTTTGTAGGTCTCTGTAGTGCATGTTTCTGCTCCTTGCAGAGCTCAGCCCTGCAGGCCCAGTGGACACTGGAATACAAAGGGAGACATTGGGTGTGAAACCACCCAAGAGCTACACCATGAGAGCACTCAGAGCTGCTTTTGGGAGGATCAGCAACTCTCTAAAGGACCCATCTGGGTCTGGGCAAAGGCACTATTGATTTAATAATCTCTAATGAAACACAAGGGGTATGTTTGCCATTAAATTGTGAGACTTTGTGCAGTTGATGACTTTCAACGCTTGACACCTTTTTGTTTGGACATATGAGAGTTAATGCAAACCTCATGTACCACCTACCTGCATTCCAGCCTGGCTTGGTTTCCAGGGTGTGAAAGGGCTCCCTTAGAAGTTGTTAAGCTCAGGGACATAAGTATGGAAACAAACATTTTTTTGGTGGGGACTAATGGAGTGGCTCCTATTGCAGAAGCCTGCAATAAAAATATGGGAGGTCTGGCATTCTGTGTTCCTAGAATTTGGCAGGCACTCTCCTTGCAATATTTTAACCCTTCACTGAGGTGTGGCCCCTGCAGCTTTGCCCTGGTTAATGGATATTCTCTAATAAATATCTCTGGCTGTGCTGACCCAGGTGGGTGCTCCTGAAGCGCACAGTGAGGGTCTCAGAAGGAGCAAATCTCCTCTGCTGGGTCTCTGAGATGCCAGCCCCTGCCCTGCTCCCACCCCTCAGCAAGGGGGTCCATTTCCCCTTTCATCACAAAGTGTGAATTTCCTATTTTTTAAATTTTCCTTTGATTTCTCTTCCAGAGTGGCATGGTGTGCTGAGGGGAGGGAAGGCCAGCTGAATTCAGCTGGATGTCACCTGAAGACAGTCCAAATGTTGAAGTTTTCTCGTTCTCCCTTGACAATAACTCCTCCTTGAGGAGCACCAGGCTGTGCTGGCAGGAACATGAGGGCTGCCACGTTCCCCTCAGTCCCTTGGACCTTCCCAGACCTCAGGCTTGGAGAGAACTCCCCGGGGTGGGAGAGAGGTACAGGCAGCCCTAGAAATGCCCATCTCAGGGCAGGGAGCCTGGTGAATCATGGAATGGTTTGGGTTGGAAGGGACCTTCATGACCATCATGTTCCAACTCCCCATTATGGGCAGGGACACCTTCCTCTAGACCAGGTTGATCAGAGCCACATCCAGCCTGGTCTTGCACACTTCCAGGGATCCAGGGGCAGCCACACCTTCAGGAAACCTGTGCCAGATCCTCACCACCCTCGCAGTAAAGAACTTCTTCCTAATATGTATTGAACACATTTTCAATATGTATGAGCCCAATACTGGGCCCTTGTTGATTTTTTGGTGTTGTTACCTATATTCTGATCCAGAGGGGTGGACTTTGAGGATGCTTTTTCGGACTCTGTATTCCAAGTGTGTGCAAGCCAAGCTTTCACAAGGGGAGTGAGGCTCCTGCTCCCACAGAGCCCTTTGCTGCTGCTCTGTAGCTCATGGTGTTCCCAAACTGGCATTTCCCAGGGAAACTGGGCAATGAGGAAAGTGCAGGAGTGATGAGCATGACTGGGGCACCAAGGGCTGAGGACTGACTGTGTTTGCGCTGTTCATTCAAGCCTGTTCAGCTGGAGAGCTGATAAAGCACATTGGCCTCAGGAAAGAAAAATGTCACAGACATCTTTTAGGAAATATCCTTTCCTTAGGATTTTTCCTCTTGAGAAGCTGACAGGCCTCAGGAACAAAATGCAAACAATGATTATCTGCTGCTGTGGAATGCAACAGGTGCATCTGGGATTGGTCTCATGTGGTTGTTTTTAATTAATGGCCAATCACAGTCAGCTGGCTCGGACTCTCTGTCTGAGACACAAGCCTTTGTTGTCATTCCTTATTTTTCTATTCTTAGCTAGCCTTCTGATGAAATCCTTTCTTCTATTCTTTTAGTATAGCTTTAATGTAATATATATCATAAAATAATAAATCAGCTGTCTGAAACATGGAGTCAGATCCTCATCTCTTCCCTCATCCTCAGACCCCTGTGAACATGGTCACAGAAAAAAAGGACCTGGCAAGGGGCTAGTTAATGCAAAAAGCACCAAGGACTGAGCCTGTAATATAAAACACAAGTTAGAAATGGAAAACCCCCCAAAGCTTGTCCTGTGTACAGCTCTCCAGTGCATCATTCCCTCTCTTGTCTCTGGCTCCTGGGGAGCGGGGCTGCTTTCCCTGGAGCACACTGGCAGGGCAAGGTGCTCCTGGAGGCCAGGGCTGCCATGGCCGGGCCTGACAGTGAGGTGGGTTTGGGAAGAGAAATGCTGCTAAAGCTGTTGAGTGAGCTCATGAGGAGGTGGCTGGAATGTTTTAAGCTCCTGGGTTTACTGCCTGCCACCTCCTGTGTGCACAGCACTTCCCAGGGGAAGGGAATGCTCCAGGCTGAGCCCTGGAGGTGGTGGTGATGCCTGGAACCCCAGTCTGGGGTATTTGCTGGGTGCCCAGGATGAAGGAAGAATTGATGAATCTGACTCCATGTTCTTAGAAGGCTAATTTATTATTTTATGATATTACTATGTTATATTAAAGAATGCTATACTAAACTATACTAAAGAATATAGAAAGGATACAGACAGAAGGCTACAAAGAATTATAATGACAACCTGTGTCTCCTTCCAGAGTCCCAACACAGCCTGGCTCTGATTGTTCATTAAGTAAAAGCAATTCACATGAAGCTAATCAAGCATTCACCTGTTGGATAAACAATCTCCAAACCACATTCCAAAGCAGCAAAACACATGAAAAGCAAATGAGATAACACTGTTTCCATTTTTCTCTGAAGCTTCTCAGCTTCCCAGGAGAAGAAATCCTGGCAAAGGGATTTTTCCAGAAAATATGACAGTGACACCAGTCCAGCAGGGAAAGCAGGACAGCAGCCTTGAGCACAGAGGGTCCTGTGTGCTCACTCAGGCTTTGGAGGAGCTACAGATGAACCCTGGCCATAAACACGTGTTGGAGTGTTTTTCCCTAAGCTGCACTGGAAGCTGATTAAGTTATGGAACAAGAATTTCTCTTTCAAAACTTGCTTTGCAGCTTCAAAATAGCTCTGTGTGACCTGGGGCTTCAGTGGCCTTCTGTGACCATTATTGTCACCAATAATTATTATCATTATTATCCTATTATTGTGAGCACCTTTGATTGTGACAGCAAGTTCAATTATTTAATTATAGGTTCCTGATAACCTTGAATTCTGTATGTGTCCTCATGACTTTTTATTCATGAGCACATTTGAAGACTATTTTGTGCTAGTGATCTGGAATAAGAGTCCTTTTATTCAACTACTACATGAGAGCTCTCTTGAAAATTCTCACTTGAAGTTTTGTTTGTGATTGCTTGTGTTAGTTGTGAATGTAAGACAGAAAATATGCAGTTTGGGAGCTAATGTGTAATTAATGTTCATATAATTAATACTGAAGGGACTAGTAAGTAGGCCAGTTCTAAAATTCTGCTAGTTTAAAAGTAAAGAGTTGGAGATACACGTTTGTGTGGAGATGCAATGTTTGTGTGTTAAATTGATTTGTATTTATAGACAGGAGGCAATGCACTTTTGGTTTAAATACCAAAGTTCTGTGTCTGTGAGCTGCTCCTGGGCTGTCTTGACCAGGATTTTACCAATCCTGCGCAAATATTCAGTGACACTGCAATGCTCTTCACTGTAACCAGTAAATTGTTATTAAACCAGAGAAATAAGTGTAAGTTCTGCATAAATACATGGACAGGAATAAGCACTGTCTTGGATCCAGGGAGATGACTAAAGATAGAAATGCCAATTCTATATTTTAATATTACACTTATTATTATTTAATTCAAAGCAGCATTTTGGTCCACAATTCCCCATGGTTACAGAGGTTATTTTTTTTTCCACCAGAGAATGATTCTGTCTGGGGGAACATGTACATCATCTCTTTAAATCTATCACTTGCACCTACATGTCCTACAAATGGTTAGCTAGTTCAGGGAGTTAACTCCCAATTCCAGGATAAATTACCCAGGTCTCTTTAAGATAAATTCAGAGGAAAAAAAATATAGATATTTGTGGTATTTGTTGAGGAGAAGTTCTAAAACAATTGAAGGGCTTTTTACTAATCAGAAGTGCTTCACAAAAGTGTTTCAATTTCCTTTTTATAGGGTTAGGAAATTTGTAATCCAAATGAAACTGTCTGTTCCTGTGGGAAGCCGGAAGCTTGTTTCCCCAAGCGTGTTTATCTAAGGAAATCCATAGTTACTCTGTCAGTACCTGGTGCTCATCTGCTACAAAATTCCACATTCACGTGTACCATTTATTTACCTCATTTCCACACAGCGCTGACAGTGCACTGAGGTGTCCCCACTGTCGGGATGTGGGCAGGATTTACCAGGTGCCAGGAGAGGGCACCAGACGGCAGTGACAGCGCCCGTGTCCCGCCGTGTGCGGCCGCCCCTGTTGGGCACCGCGGCAGGGCATGGCGGGGCTGGGGTGCCCCTTCCCCGGGTGGCAGGGCGGGGGTGCCCTGTAGGGTTGACGGGGGTTGCACGGTCGGGACGGACGGAGAAGAGAGATCTCTGGAGCCAGGGCTGGGAACTTGGGGTTTATTGCCAAGGGCCTGGGTGCAGGGCCCTGCTGGGATTTGGGGTTTATTGCCAAGGGCCTGGGTGCAGGGCCCTGCTGGGATTTGGGGTTTATTGCCAAGGGCCTGGGTGCAGGGCCCTGCTGGGATTTGGGGTTTATTGCCAAGGGCCTGGGTGCAGGGCCCTTCTGGGATTTGGGGTTTATTGCAAAGGGCCTGGGTGCAGGGCCCTGCTGGGATTTGGGGTTTATTGCCAAGGGCCTGGGTGCAGGGCCCTGCTGGGATTTGGGGTTTATTGCCAAGGGCCTGGGTGCAGGGCCCTGCTGGGAGCTGCCAGGCACAGCTCAGAGTAGACCCCAGAGAGGGGTAGAGAGGATAAGAGGGGAAGAGTGTAAAAGGCAAGAGGTAAGAGCTAAGACAGCGAAGTTCCCGTTACAATACCTTAAATCATCTTCTGTGTTGAATATTCTGATTCTCATTAATCAATCTAGTACAATATACAAATCCTATAGCATTTCCATACAACCTATAAGAATTACCACATTACCATACTGTGTTACATTTTAAACCCTAAAAACTCCTCTTTGGGCCCCTTCTGCCGAGCTGTAGGGTCTGCTCTGAGCCTTGGAGCTGTCTGCAAGCAGAGGGTGTTGTTCCATCAAAAGGGGATTACCTTCAGCCAGCCACACCATTGTTTTCCCGTTGTTCAGTAACTAAGGGATCTCAAAGCTTGCTTTCATTTCAGTCTTGCTTATAGTTTCCATATTCTCAAAATCTTTTGCCAGGCAATCATATTTATAAGGCTTTCCTGTTTCATCTTCCCCAACAATGCCCCTTTCCTGGGATGACAGGGTAGGCAGGGCTGACCCTCCTGGGGTGGCAGCTCTTGGTGCCCAGTGCTTGTGCGTTCTGTTAGAGCTGCCACACCTGGGCCTTTGGGCATGGAGGTTCGTTTGTGTGGGGTTTTGGGAATGGGGGCTTGTTTATGTGGCTTTTGGGAATGGGGTTTGTTTATGTGGGATTTTGGGCATGGGAGTTTATGTGGGGAACTTTTGGGAATGGGGGTTTGTCTGTGGGGGTTTTGGGAATGGGGATTGTTTATATGGATTTTGGGCATGGGGGTTTGTTTGTGTGCGGGGGTTTGGGCATGAGGGTTCATCTGTGTGGGCTTTTGGGAATGGGATTTGTTTGTATGGGTTTTGGGCATGGCAGTTTGGGATTTGTTTCTGTGTGGGGTTTTGGGCATGGATTTTGTTAATGTGGGATTTTGGGCATGGGATTTGTCTGTGTGGGGTTTGTCTTTGTAGGGTTTAGGGCATAGGGGTTTATGTGGGGAACTTTTGGAAATGGAGTTTTGGGCACGGGGTTTGTGTGTGTGGCTTTTGGGCACGGGGTTCATCTGTGTGGGCTTTTGGGCACGAGTGTTTGTCTGTGTGGGCTTTTGGGCATGGGTGTTTGTTAATGTGGGATTTTGGGCATAGGGGTTTGTCTGTGTGGGGTTTGTCTGTGAGGGCTTTTGAGAATAGGGTTCGTTTGTGTGGGGTTTGTTTCTGTGGGGATTTGGGTGTGGGGATTTGTCTGTGTGGGGATTTGGTCATGGGGTTTGTTTGTGGGGGCTTTTGGGAATGGGGTTTTTTCGAGTGGAGCTTTTGGGTGTGGGGGTTTGGGAATGGGGGTTTGTGTGTGGGATTTTGGGCCTGGGGGTTTGTGTGGGGATTTGTTTGTGTGGGGTTTGGGGTGCGAGGGTTTGTCTTTGTGGGGTTTTGGACATGAGGGTTTATGTGGGGAACTGTTTGAAATGGAGTTTTGGGCACGGGGTTTTGTCTGTGTGGGCTTTGGGGCATGGGGGTTTGTCTGTGTGGGGTTTGTGGGGTTTTGGGCATGGGGAGTTTATGTGGGGAACTTTTGGAAATGGAGTTTTGGACATGGGGGTTTGTTTATGTGTGGGCTTTTGGGCATGGAGTTTGTCTGTGGAGGTTTTGTGTGGGATTTTGGGAATGGGGATTTGTGTGGGGTTTTGGGCATGGGGGTAGCTCGTATGGGGTTTTCGGCATGGGGTTTCTTTGTGTGGGGTTTTGGGAATGGGGGTTTATGTGGGGAACTTTTGGGAATGGGGTTTTGGGCATGGGGGTTGCTCTGTATGGGGTTTTGGGAACGGGGTTTATTCATGTGGGGGTTTTGGGAATGGGGTTTGTTAGTGTGGAAGGATTTGGGGCATGGGGGTTTGTCCATGAAGGAATGATCCAAGTCTGAGCTTTCACAGGAAGCTGAGGCAATCTGGAGCTGAGCTCTTGCAGCCATGGGCCCTGCGTCCCTGTGTCCTGTTCAGCCCCACTCAGTGCCAGGCTGGGGCACAGCTGAGCATGGGAGATGCTGGCAGGTGAAATCTCCTGCCCAGGGAGTGCAGGAGTGCCCAGAACCAGGGAAGGGTGACCCAGGATGTGTCCCCAGGGCCTGGCCTAGGTGCCATCCCTGCCTGTGCTCTCCCATCTTCCCCTACCTGCTCTCTCCTGAGGCTGCTCTTTGCTGCTTTGCCTTAATTAAGTGGATGGGAGCTTGGTGGACTTTTCCTGTAATCCAGTCAATGGCTTTTTGAATAAAATAGAGTATCTCTTTAGAACCCTATGAATAATTAAACTGTAATTCTGATCCTCTGTTAATGGAAAATAAATGTCTACAGAGACATGTCACAGTGGAACCTTAATTATTGTACCTAGAGAATACTTACAGCTGACTTTTTTCCACACCTATATAGAAACACATTAATAATATTTAGGCTGAAATACAGAATTTGACTGCCCCTAGTTTCCTCTAATTCTTTAGAATGAACTATTAGCTTCTATTATTGGCTACACTTTCACTCTTCAGAAGCTTTAACTAACTGAATGTATCAGGATTTCATAACATGGTTATCATCCCTTTCTTAATTTACTCTGATCCTGTGCCTTCATGGATTCTTTGACTCTCTTGACTTCACTGGGAATTGAGGAGAGCCAGCTCTTCAAAGAGTTGGCCTCACAGCTAATTTGCATCCTGAAATTGGCATTTCTATTAAATTACAAAAAAGGCTGTCTTGGTGAGACGTGTAAAAGTTCCTGCACCCTGAGCAGAGCTCTGATTCTGCTGCAGGGCTGAGATCTGACTTCAGGACCTGATATAAAGACACTTCTATGTAGACACTCTTACTCAGAGCTTTCAAATTCTGACACTGATTGCCAGCTGCCAAAATTTCCTATTGGACATGGTTTTCTTTTTCTAAATACTTAGTTTGAAATTCTCTTTTATCCAATATATTACCTTCCTCGTGACTTTGGGTGTGACCTGTGTCTAAGCTGCCTGCTTTGCTTCCTGGAATAGGCCCCTTTCAGGTGTCACTGAGGGGTCTGAGTATTCCAGAAGCTTCCAGAAACGAGTTACTCATTCACTTGGGGATGGACAAGGTCATCACTGCCTGAATCAAACTCCCACCCTGTTAAACCAAGTCTGGGGAGCAGCCCAGTGGAGGCTGGTGAAGGCTGGCTGTTGTAGACATCTTTTATGAAAAATCCTTTCCTTAGGATTCTTCCTCCTGAGAAGCTGGGAGGCCTCAGGAGCAAAATGTAAACAATGGTTATCTGCTGCTGTGGAATGCAACAGGTGCATCTGTGATTGGCCCATGTTGGATGTTTGTAATTAATGGCCAATCAAGGCCCAGATGGTTTGGACAGAGAGCCCAAGCCACAAACTTTTGTTATCATTCTCTCCTATTCTATTCTTAGCTAGCCTTCTGATGAGATCCTTTCTTCTATTATTTTAGTATAGTTTTAATGTAATATATATCACAAAATAATGAATCAAGCCTTCTGAAACATGGAGTCAGATCCTCATCTCTTCCCTCAAACAAAAACCCCTGTGAACATGGTCACAGCTGCCTTGGGTGGCATTCTCTTGCTCTCTCTGTTCTGGAGCAGGTCTGGAAATGGGAGCTGGCAGAAACCCTTGGCTGAGCTGGAGTTTTCTGTGCCTGCAGAGCTCCACTCTCCTGTCCTCAGAGTCTTTTGTTGGGTGTTTTTGCTGCTTCAAGTAGTGGCACAACATTTATTAACATGTTTCTGTAAAGATTTTTGTACCAGCAGGATTATTTTGATGGTCTTTGCTTTTATCCAAAATAGGTGAAGAAGTTTCAAGCTGTTGGATAATTATTCCCAAAATTAAGAATGTGTATCAGGCTTAATTGTTATTCTTGAAAGCACCAAGCAGCTGAAAGGAAAACTTCAGCCCACAAACTCTATTTTTGCCAGCTTGGGAGCCAAAAGCAATGGTACCATTGCCCAGCCTTTGCTGTGGGCATCCTTTTCAGTCTAAAACAGGGTTGTGCACTCACAACTTCAATATATCAGGATGGAAGGGTCTCTGTTTTCTGTCCTTAAACTAACAGGTGTTCACCCACAACTTCCCTGTCCTGTCCCTCCTGGATTTTGTGCAGCAGCTTCAGCCAGCAAAGGCTGAGAGCAACCCTTGCCTTGATTTTTTCTTGCATGGAGCTGATAAAGTATTCCTGGCCACAAGTTGTGTGAAATACTGCAGAGCACCTGCAGGAGGGAATTAAGTTACCCCTCCTGAATTGTGGTTCTTCAATTAATCTTTACACTGGGCACATACATCAATAGCACACAGTTCATACAGGGTGACAACAATGCTAAGAAATGATAAGAAAATTAGGACTGAGGCTGGACTGAATTTTTATAAGGAGGCATAAAGGCAGGCATGAATATTTACTTGTTTTCTTTTGTATTGTGCCTGACCTTGGCCCAAGTTCTGAAAGTCTCCATGAGAGCTGAGATGGTCTTGTCAAACCCAAAGCTCAGCTTTTGCCAAAGACTCTGAGAAGGATTTTTGTTCCCTGTCACCTGTCTCAATTTTCTGAAACAGCTCCTGGTTTCTTTCATAATATTTTCCTGACTTTTATTGGCACAGGGTCCTCAAGGCACCAGATGCTAATCCTGCCTCTGGTCCCAGTTCTCATCTGCAGGGCTGAAGCAGTGCAGGAGGTGCAGATGTGGGGGGCTGCAGGCTCTGGGGGTCTCTGAGTGTGAGGGAAGAGCTGTGGCATTTAATCTTGATAGATCCAACACTGGAAAGGATGTCTGTGTTCAGCAAAGGCTCTGCACTCCCTGCTCAGAGTGACAAATTAACACTCATTAATTAACCTGGCTGTTCTCCTTACTGCAGATATCAGGCAAGAGCCCTTTCTATCCACTAAGGGTAGGGGTGACAATGCTCCTGCTGCTGCAAGGGGACAGTCAGCCCTGGTGGCACCCTGGGGTGTCCTGGAGGATGATGCAGCCTCTCTCAGAACTGTGAGGGCTCTCCTGGATTTTGCTGCCCAGCCCCTGAGCTGCTGAAGGGCTGGGGCACAGCTGTAGCTGGCTCTGCTCTGCTCAGTCGTCGCAGACAGCTTTTATGAAAAATCCTTTCCTGAGGATTTTTCCTCCTGAGAAGCTGGGAGGCCTCAGGAACAAAATGTAAACAATGGTTATCTGCTGCTGTGGAATGCAACAGGTGCATCTGGGATTGGTCTCATGTGGTTGTTTCTAATTAATGGCCAATCAAAGTCAGCTGGCTCAGACAGAGAATCCGAGCCACAAACCTTTGTTATCATTCCTTCTTTTTCTATTCTTAGCTAGCTTTCTGATGGAATCCTTTCTTCTATTCTTTTAGTATAGTTTTAATGTAATACATATAATAAAATAATAAATCAAGCCTTCTGAAACATGGAGTCAGATCTCCATCTCTTCCCTCATCCAAAAACCCCAAAACCCCTGTGAACACCATCACACTCAGTAAAGCTTACTGAGTCTTACTGTCTTGATTTTTGGGCAGGTTTTAACCTGGAGCACTCCAAGTGATTGCCTTATGCCACCTCAGGGTGAGGATGGGATTATGCTGAGCAGTTGGGAGGAAGGTCAATAGGCAGGAGTGTCTTCCCTGTTTGTGGTTCCAGATTATCCAGGATCACTCACGTGCTCAGTTCTGGTGCTGCTTCAGAGGGCACAGGTTTAGGAGGAGTTCATTACCTATCCCTCAACCTTCTTGCACCAGCAGAGCCTGGTGTGGTGAGGGGAGAGCTTGGCAGGTGAACAGCAGAGCACATAGGCAGCAAATCAGAATAGCAGTGACCTGAGCTGCAGGGGCTCTTGCTCCAGTCCCAGTCACACTGTGCCTTCTGCATGTTGGCTTTTGAGGAATATGTGTAACTCACTGGCGTTTGTCTGTCCTTTCCAATAAACTTTCTGTGCTTTCAGGCTCTGTGGCAGCATTCATTCCTCACTGACTCCACAGAAGCCTCCCTGTAAAATGGCCATATGCTGTCTGATTATCCAGACTACCTATGGAACTCCCACATGTTTTCTTCCAGCCTGGTTGCTTATTGCTCTTCCTTCTGCTGGGCTAATAATGCCACTTTAATGCCCATATTAATCTTCTTTTTTTCCTCTGCAAGTGTCACTGTTCCCTATTCTCACTTTTTTTTTTTCATGTGAAATGCTCCATTAACTGTGATGGTGTTCACAGGGGTCTGAGGATGAGGGAAGAGATGAGGATCTGACTCCACGTTTCTGAAGGCTTGATTTATTATTTTACGATATATATTACATTAAAACTATACTAAAAGAATAGAAGAAAAGGATTTCATCAGAAGGCTAGCTAAGAATAGAAAAAGAAGGAATGATAACAAATGTGGCTTGGACAGAGAGTCTGAGCCAGCTGACTGTGACTGGCCATTAATTAGAAACAACCACATGAGACCAATCCCAGATGCACCTGTTTAGCAGATAACCATTGTTTCCATTTTGTTCCTGAGGCCTCCCAGCTTCTCAGGAGGAAAAATCCTAAGGAAAAGATTTTTCATAAAAGATGTCTGTGACAATTAAATCCTTCCTTTCACCATCAAAATCCTTTCTCAAACACTTTTTTTTTTTGCCACTAATGCTGAATCCATGCTCCCCCTTTATGCACAGGGATGGCCCTTGCGTCAAACCATGCCAGTGTCATTGAGAAGCACCAGAACTGCCTCTCCTGCTCTGGGCTGTGCCTGGGGCTGCATTCCCACTGGAGGCTTCCCCCAGTGTGCCCATTCCATGCAGGACAGGAGCTCTGTGTCCCTTGTGTGATGTGCTGTGGCACTGCTGCTCTGCTCCCTGGGAGGAGAGAGAGCCACTGTCTTCAGTGGATTGTGTCACTGCAGAGCAGGAGCACTTCTGCTGCATGCTTTGGTATCCACATCTCTTGTTCTGACACCAGAAACTTGTTGGAAACTGGAGGTTTTGAGAGAGTGAGGAAAAGGTGGGGAATGGCTGGAGAAAAGAGAAGGTTGGAAAGCTGGTGATTGAATTATCTCATGATGCTTCATGGGCACTTGAGGATTTTATCTTTACTGCAAGCTCCGAGGGGAAGCTGTGACTGAATTGTGCTAAATCAGCATCCCTGAACATTGTCCTGCTGAGCCAGAGCCAGGTTTGCCTTGGCTGCCTGTGATTGACCCAGGGCTGCTCTGTTCCTGGAGAGCTCTTCCCTGGGGGAATCCATAAAATCAGAGGTTTTGGGAAAGCTGCAAAAGGCAGCAGAGACAGCAGAACTGTGATTAGAGCGAAGCAGTAGCCATGAGATTGGTCAGCAGAAAAATTATGTAAAATGTAGAAAAGGAAAGACAAATAGAACAATGGTCTGTGTATTAATGCTTGTCTAGAATAACTCCCTAAGCTACAGAAAAGTTTATCTAGTGAGATGTTAGGAAGGTTAAAGCTTAATAATGGAGCTCTGAGCATTGTGTTTTAAGGCTCACAAGCAGGTATTGTATTTGAAATAAGCAAGCACTGTTTAACCAAAGGGACCTGTGCTTATAGTGGTTGGATGGAACTACTGTCAATGTGCTTTTGCTTTGTGTGATTGGTCAAAAAACTTTTAAAGTAAGTTGTAACATTAAGTTCTGTGTCTGCTGCCTGGGATGTGAGCTGCTGGCATCTTCCCATTGCCATAACCATGGAATGAGGCTGATGCTGGAAAATCAAACAGCTCAAGGCACATTCCCAGCAGTCCTGTCCTGTTGGTGATTTGTACAGAGACCCCAGCCAGTGATATTCCCCTGTGTTAGTGCAGGGTGAGTTACTGGGCAGCCACCACCCAGGGACAGCTGCTGAAGGCTGAGGGGTATCTGGGGCTATTTTCAGATAAATATTGTCTGCACTGTGACTTTTGTCCTTGAGAGCCCGACTGAGAAACCAATTTTTCTGCAGTTGGTTGAAAATCACATTGCATCAAACAAATAAATGTTCTGGCTGTGCTTATTGCTGTCCTGGGGGAGGGAAGTCAATTAGGCAGCACTAAAATAAGTGTGGGCTACTCTGACCAAGCTGGCATGAAACAAGAGCTGCCCAGGTCTGGGTGTGTCACACAGAGCACTGCAGGCACTGGAGCTGGGGATGGACAGGCTAAAGCTGAGCTCTGAGCTCATCCAAAGGCACATTCCATGTCCTGCCCAGGGCAGGCAGCTCTGCCAGCCTGCAGCGTGCATGCAGGCTGTCTGCAGCCTTGCTGGAAGAGTATTTTAAGTATGTTGCCCTTGGTTTTAGTTTCATGGATAATTTTAGAAAGCATATGCCTGGGTCTCTAATTTCCAAATTACTGCTGCTGTTCCACGTGTCAGATGGTTCTGCTCTTTCGTGATAAAATTTTCTCATCATCACCAGTGACACTCAATCTTTTTGCTCCAATGTTGCTACTTTTAGTTCCTTGGGGGCTGCAGAGCTGGCTGTGATGCCTGATGTGCCCGTGGTGGGGGAGGCAGAGGGACCAAAGGCACTTTTGGGGTACTTTTGTGTCTTTTGTTATGGCATGGCAATATCCATACCTCAGGATCCTGAAGGAGTGGAGTGTGATATTTGCTGGGTCCCCAGGAGGAAGGAGGAATTGAGAGTCTGACTCCATATTCTCAGAAGGCATTATATTATATTACAGTGCATTACATTACATTATATCACATTTATTATATATTATATCACATTTATTATATATTATCTATACTAAAACTATGCTAAAGAACAGAGAAAGGATACTTACAGAAGGCTTAACAAGAGACCAATGAAAAACTCCTGACTCTCTCCAGAGTCTGACACAGCTGGACATTGATTGGTCATTGAGTCAAAGCAATTCACATGAAACCAATCAAACAACCACATGTTGGATAAACAATCTCCAACCACATTCCAAAGCAGCAAAACACAGGAGAAGCACATGAGATAATTATTGTTTCCATTTTTCTCTGAGGCTTCTCAGCTTCCCAGAAGAATCCTGGCAAAGGGATTTTTCAGAATATATGACAGTGATAGGGAAGAGCCATCCAAACACAACCAAGTGAGAGGTCCTAAGATGCTTTCCAGTGTTGCAGAGTGAAATTATTTGGTTTGGTAGCTGCTTCCCAGTTCATCCTGACAATGCCTGGGCTTGGCTCCTAGGGTTTGTAGCCATTTCCCCAGAAATGTGATTTTCCACACCCTTTTCTGTGGCTGTGTGACACCCTGCAACTAAAGCACAACTGTGGCTGGTCTGCAGAAAGGATAAAAGCTAAATGGAGAGATGGGGAAAGAAAACCAGGAGTGAAAAATCTCCAGAGCTGGACATGGAAGAGCAGCTGACTTTAGGCCAGGCAGGCCTGTGGAACCACAGAAAAGCAGGTGTAATGGTGAGGTCTCAGAGCAGAAGGGGCTGTGCTGAGGTGGATGAAGGTTACCTGGAGAGCTTCTGTTGCCCCTGGAGTGCAGGATTGGGGGATGCCATCTCCTGAGTGCTCACCCTGTGCCTGGCTGCACCTTCTGGCCCAGAGCACTTCACCCTGAGCCCGAGCTAAGGTGGTGCAGGGGCAGCTGGAAACTGCAGGGAGAAGGGGTGAGAGCATGGAAGGGGAGTTTGAGCCTTGCCTCCTACCTGTGCCCACCCTGGGTTGTGTGGAAGGCAGTCAGCACCATCTGCTATTTGCACATCCTTTATTTCCATCAGTTCTGCTCAGTGCCCACAGTCCTGGGCTCCCATTAAGGAATTTTGACTGCAAATTGTTCTGTGCCAAGAACCAAATATCACTTCAAGAGTTCTGAAAGTTGCTGCTAGCTGCCTGAGATGGAGGTCTGGAGTGCATTATCTTAGGTGCAGAGTCTGTTTTATATAGCCAGTAAAAGCACCTCATCTCCCTGTTTTATTGTGAGAATAATTTGTTTGAAGTGCTTGGATGCAAGAGCTGAGCACTGGAAGAAGCCATAAAGAAATATTTTTATTTTTTTAGTGCCTGCTTTGAGCAGTGTGCAGTGAAGAGGAGCAGAAGGGGAAGTTCCGGTCAGAGCAGATGAAATGTAATATTGTGATTTTTTTGTGTCTTGAATGAGATGGGGAACTTCTGGAGAAAAATAAGTTGTGATCATGTAATTAGGCTGTATCACCATACAGGCTTTTCAGGAAACAACATAAAAGCTCAGCAGATCTCTGAACTACTGAACACCTGGCTTTGCAACCTTGCTGAAATGTTTTTAATATAGATAGGTGTGGTATAATACCTCAGACTGAAATAGCTCTCGTTGCTAGGATTGACCTTCTCATTACTTGTTCAGCATCCCAGCACCAGTTTCATGTGTTACTTCTATAAAAAGATTAAAATAGAGTGAAGAAGCAATTTCCAGAAGGATTTTAAGTACTCGTTGATAGGGACTTCAGTGCTTCTGAAAAATACTTTTCTCCTTTTTGCAAATGCCATGGTGGGATGTTCTGGCATTATAGAATGATTAGGGCAGTTAATTGCAGTAACCACACTGCACTCATTTAAGAACCTGTTGTAAGCCCACACTGATACCAAAGTTTGCTGGAAATTTTAATGCTTTGTGGTCAGATATGTAAAGAAAGCTGTGGAATGAGGGGTGTCCCAGCATGGCTGTGCCGTTCAGCTGGGCTTTAGAAGAGGTTTGTGGGTTTCTGGGTATCAGCACAGAGGTGGCCTGTGCTGAAAAAGAAGATGACATCTCTTTCCCATGGGGAATGGCCTCTGTTTGCGACCACTCACCCTGGCTGACTGTGTGGTGCCAAGCGAGAAATTGGGAAACTTTGCTGGATTTCTCCAAAACTAAAACTGCCAGCAACCAAGGGAGAGGTGTCCCAGCATGGCTGTGCTGTTCAGCTGTGCTTTAGAAGAGGGTTTGTGTGGGAACACAGTATGGGTAAATGAAGGTGGTACACAATGTTAATCTTATCCCCCAACAAGTTGCAGCTGAACCAATTGCTAAAGATTAGGAGCAGGCCTGATGTTAACAGGCCACACCTGTAGCCAATAAGAAATGTGGCAAAAAAGAGTGGATTGGTGGGACCTGGAGTCAGATGGCTGCTGCAAGGACCAGAACAGTCAGTGCTTAGAGGAGTTGACCATGAGAAACATCGATGAGGTGTGAAACTCTGGTGATATGGAATCCTTGCACTGTAATGGTAATAGAACTCTTGATATATAAGACAACAAATGGTGACCCTGACATGATTCGGGACTAAACTATATTGCCCTTTGGAATTGGGACTAAACCATATAACCCTGTGGAGTTGGGGAAACAGGATTTGAATACTAAACTATTGGCAAAATATATCAATTACAGCTACTGGTGTTTGTTAAATATGAATATAAAAGACTTTGAAGATAAGTACTCTGTAAACTAAGAAAAGCTATAAAACTGAACTAACATTTAGAAATAAATATCTGTACTATAATATGCTGTTTTAACACCTGTATAACTCTTAGTTCTAAATGAAATGTACAAATATGTCATAATGTTAATTTATTTGAATATGTACTTCTGGAAATGCTGCAACTCTGGTTAAAAGAAAAAGAGGGAATTGTAGGGGGACACAGTATGGGTAAAGGAAGGTGGTACACAATGTAATCTTATCCCCCAATGAGTTGCAGCTGGACCAATTACTAAAGATTAGGAGCAGGCCTGATGTCAACAGGCCACAGCTGTAGCCAATAAGAACAGTGGCATAACAGAGTGGATTGGTGGGACCTGGAGTCAAGTGGCTGCTACAAGGACCAGGAACAGTCAGTGCTTAGAGGAGATTCCCATGAGAAACATCAAGGAGGTGTGAAACTCTGGTGATATGGAATCCTTGCACTGTAATGATAATAGAACTCTTGATATGTAAGACAACAAGGGTTTATGGATGTTCTGTTGCTGAGCGCTCTGCCTGTGTACCAGCCATGGGTGCTGCAGGAATTTCCTGAGCTGGAGCAGAAGGAAGGGGTGGCCTGAGTGCAGAACACAGGGTCACAGCAAGGTCTGATACTCAATTCACAGCAATGGGTCCCTTCCTGGGGAAATAAAACCTGGCAGCTGGTGACTGCATCTCTAAGACCAGTCCTTAGAGAAGGAAATGTTGGATTCATTGGGTCCTTCCTTGAATACTCACTGTGGTCTGGGGTTGTGAAAACCCTAAAGCTTGAAAGAAGATTGTTGCAAGATGAAGTTTCCATTTTTGTTTTTTAAAGTATATTGAAAGTAGGTTTTAAAAATGTCTGGTGCCTTCATATGTGTAATATGATCTTTCTCATCATTACAGGGAAAGCTCACAGTTTTTTTCAAAGAAACATTGTGAGATGATAATATTTTAATTGCAGGGAGCTCATTGTTCTCATTGTTTTCGCTTGTTCCCTTAGAAATTCTGTGTTGCAGTCTGATGCAGGTCTCATTCTCATGACGAGCCCACCATTTCCAGAGTCCCACTCTTCCCATACCTTGATATGTCACAGCTGTTCTTGAGTCTCACAGTGCATTTATACCTGCAAAAGGTGTACTGGGTTTATCTGTGGCTTAGGCTTGGCACTACTTGGTTAACTGTTGGATTTGATAACCTTAAAGGGCTTTTCCAAACTTAAATAATTCCATGATTCTGCCTGAGGGAGGACAACAGAACCCAGCCAATGAACTTCTCTGTTGTTGTGCAGGCTTGCAGTTCTCTAGGTCCTCTAGGATTTGTGATAACAGATTTACTACACAAAGAAGTTGTTCTGTTTGCAATTCCTGCTTAATTTGGGTTTGCTCAGACACTCTTGTATAAGCTCATCCTGGCTTTTTGTGGCTATAAATAAAGCTTGGCATTGTAGCTGGCATAGGAAGGACATTGCAGCAGGGAAGATGTCACATTGGCTTTTCTGCCAAGACGTGATTTTTAGGAAAAACAGCAGGAACAGAACATTCAGTGGCCCTTAATTGTGACTTGAGAAAGTGCAGATGTTGGGAAGAGCTTTTGGAGAATGCTTTTGTAATAGTTCTGCACAGCATGAGCTGCATCTGAACTACTGAAAACTCATTTTTGTAAACTAGACTCAGTTCTTCATGTTTTACTGTCCCAGTTAGATTTTTATGCCAGTCTGGCACATCTGAAAGCCTTTCACACCTCCAAACCTGAGTGCTCTTTGCACAGATAAGCCCCAAACACCTCACAGAGCTGGCTTGTCCTCTTCTGTCCACTAGCTGTGAAACATGGCAATGGAGAAGGTCTTTTCCCAGGGTGAAAATGCTGCCAAGAGCTTCCTTTGCAGGAATGTGTGATACAACTGTTGGGAGCTGGGCCTTACAGGCTTCAGCATTTGCATGGCTGTGTTGAGGGAAATTATGTGGGTCACTGAAAACACCATTTTTTGTGCTCATTTGCTACTAATATTTGAAGTTCTGGAATTCAAAACAAAATTTTTCCCAGTTTTGGAATGGTCTGTGTGGTGTGCAGCTGACCACCTGGAGAGCAGGAGTTCAGTGCATCCACAGAAAGAGGGGTTTCTTCTTTTCAGAGTGATGAATATTTACCAGTCAGCACATCTGACCGGCTTTTTGTAGTAAATATCACTTGAAACCAACTGCTGGGATCCCTGACTGTAATAACAGAAGGGAATGAATGGAAAAGGGAATTCACATTCCAAATCCTTCCAGAGTAAGTTATTAAAAATAACAAATTTGGGGTAGAACTAGGAACAGGCTTATCAGCACCTGGAGAATGATGAATTTCATGATTGCTAGAAGCTGTTTGTGCTGTTTTAAGTCATGTTAGTGTCTGGCACATGCTGACCTTGGAAGTGGCCAGTAATCCCAATAAATACTGGGAGGAAGCTGACTCAGTTCCTTGGGTGTAAAAACCTGGGAATGTCAGCCCTGCACAGTTTTGACAGCTATCACATGCTGCCTTCTCTGACTTCACTCCCCACTGCCCTATTTTTCTTCCTTCTGTCAACCTCATGTGCAGAAATGGTAACAGATAATTTCTATGGTTTACCAATGGAATAACTGCAGATCCTGTTGGAGACAAGAGAATCCTGTCTGAAGGAGTGGCTGGGAGACAATTCCTGAGCTCAGCCCTGGTTCAGCTCAGACTTTGTGAGCAATCTGGAGGCAAAGTGTTTAATCTGTCTGTTCCCCACCTATAAGCTCAGGCTAATAATGCCTCCTCTAGACACTCAGGGTGAGGGATCTGGGGGCCTTGGTTTGAGCTGGGAAACCCCTGAGCTGCAGGAAAAGCAGCAAAACAAGATTAACAGGGGAGCACATTGTTTCTGCCACAGACTTTGACAGGGCAAAGCTTTAGCCCGTTTTGGAGGACAGGAGTAGTGAAGGCAAGAGCAAGTGCACTCACAAAATCTCCTTTTTTTAGCTCTAGTCAGTTTGGCATCAGCTGTCTGCTTCACCTTTGCAGCTGGGGGCTCCTGCTTGAGCTGGTTCATCACAGAGGAGCTCTTTGGAGCTGCTCCTGTGTCAGGGTGACTGCACTGCAGAGCATGCAGCTGGGACAGGCTCCAGGGACCAAAACCAGTGTGAGAATAACCACATTAATGCCTGCATCTGGTCTGGACCAGGACATGTTCTGGTTACTGTTCAGCATCCTGCAGCTCCAGCACTTCATCAAGCTGGAGCCAAGCTGGCCCATGCATCAGAATGTGCAATTTCAGGTTTGGGAATTATGTACCTAAAAATCTCAATTTTAGGCTGTGGCTTCCTGCACAGCAGAGTGGAAGGAGTTCTGCCCCAGGTCTCTTGTATGCTATACTAGCTCTGTTTGCTGTAGGATAGAGATGCAGAATATGATTATGCATTTATATTTTGATCATGCTAAATACCCACATGTTTAATGCTGTATAAATGTACTGAAAACAATGATCTCAAAGTCAAAATGAGAATAAAATAGGCAACAAAACAAAAATTAAGTGGTAGGGGAAAAAATTAAGGAAATATTCTTACTTTGATGAGATCAGTGACTGCAGTACATTTTGCACTGCTGCCAACTGAGGGTTTCTGACTGGTGCTTGCTTGTGGAATTTAATAGCAAGAGTACTCCTAGTTAAGATAAAAGTGGCAGTGAGAATCACTTGAATCCTCACACCCCTTGGTTCTCAGATTGTCTGTGCTTCCTTTCTAGCAATTGCCACTCATTGTGTCCCAAGTGCAAATTGCCACAGCATGTTTTCTGCAGTTTGATGTAATGAGGAAAGAATTCAGATAGCATGGATACCTCATCATTTTGCACTGTTAGTGGGAACCAACAAAATCAGACACAGCTTTTCTGTATTAAGTGTACAAACAATCCATGGGATCAAACCCACTGACTTCAGGCGTGTCAGATTTCATGATTGAGTCCGTGTTTCTGGGACAAACAGCGAACAGGGTTGAGCATTTTTGGAGATCCCTGTGTTCTAAAGGGGCATTGAAAGGGGGACTGAGCCTTTGTGGGAATCCTTTCTGTGCTGCTCTCTGCTCTCCTGGGGAAAAGGTGCTGGAAAGGGAAAGTTTCACAGAAATCTTTTATGAAAAATCCTTTCCTTAGAATTTTCCCTCCTGACAAGCTGACAGGCCTCAGGAACAAAATGCAAACAATGGTTATCTGCTGCTGTGGAATGCAACAGGTGCATCTGGGATTGGTCTCATGTGGTTGTTTCTAATTAATGGCCAATCACAGTCAGCTGGCTCAGACAGAGCCCGAGCCACAAACCTTTATCATTACTTCCTATTCTATTCTTAGCCAGCCTTCTGATGAAACATTTTCTTCTATTCTTTTAGTATAGTTTTAATGTAATATATATCATAAAATAATAAATCAAGCCTTCTGAAACATGGAGTCAGATCCTCGTCTCTTCCCTCATCCTCAGACCCCTATGAACACTGTCACAGGGAAACTTCTCCCAGCACAAGAAACTGCGGAGCTCCAAAGAGCTAACATAGAAACAAAGCTTTTATTCGGGTGATAGGCTGTGTAATACTGACAGGAGGCACGAGATGGGGCTCTTTTAGCCCAATCGGCCCCGATTCCGCATCCCTGGACGGGGCAGCGCTGTGCCCGGAGGATGCTCTCGGCTGGGTGTGCCGTGTCCCGGCTCCCAGCGCTGCTTTGGGCAGGCACAGCTCTGACTGAGCCCTTCTGTGCAACCCCAGGGCACACAGGGAATATTCCTGTGTCTGCTCTGGGTGCCAGTGACCCCCAGGGCAGCTCTGACCCTGACCCCCATCCATGGAGAAAGTTTCCCACACTTCAAGACAGACTGGAACCCACAAAAGTGTGCAATAGATTACAGAGAGCAGTGCAGGTGCATCACTGGGTGAGAAATTGAGGGTTTGGGGTTTTTAGTGTGTTGTGGATGGCAGCAAGATGGAGGGCACAGGGTGCTGTCCTGGGTTTCTTCTTCAGCTTCTTCTTCCTCCTTCTCCATGGGTTTGGGTGGCATTTTGTAATTGGGCAGGACAGTCTGCACTGGGGGCTCTGTGGGATCAGTTCTTGGGTTAAAAGGGAAAATAATCCAGGTGTCAGCTCTTAACTGGATAGTTTAGTCTTAGGAGACCTTGTACCAAGAGGTTGTTGGCCATTTTGTGCCTTCTAATGGAAAGTTCTCAGTGCTGAACTCACAGCAGTGAGACTGTTTTACTGATAAGAGATAATAAACACCTGAGTGCCAACATGAAACTGCTGTCTGGAGTGCCTTCAGTGCAGAGCCAGAGAAACCCACAGCTGGGACCCCCACACCTTTCCCCTGGGCAGGAGCCCAGAACAGACTGTGGAAGCTGCAGAAAGGGCTTTTCTTGTCTCCCACTGCCCCTCTGCACAGGGAGCCTCAGGGCACAGATTTCACTCTCAGCACCATGTCTGGAATTCCCCAATCCTGCAATTCCCAAAATTCCCAAATCACAGAATTCCCCAGCCCAAATATTCCCAAATCCTGAAACTCCCCAAATTGACCAATCACAAAATTCCCAAATCCTGGAATTCCCATATCCCAAAAATCAGGATCCCAAAGATTCCCGGGAATTTCCAAATCCCAAAATTCCCCAATCCCAAAATTCCCAATTATTTCCAGAATTCCCCACCCCCAAATATCCCTTAAATTCCCAAATCCTGGAATTCCTGATTCCAAATATTCCCAAATCCCAGAATTTCCCAGCCCAAATATTCCCAAAATTTCCAAAACTAGGAATTCTCAAATTCTGGAATTCCTGATCCCAAATATTCCCAAATCCCAAAAATTCCTGAATCCCAAAATGCCCGAATCCAGGACCTGGAATTCTTGAGTCCCAAAATTCCCCAATCCCAGAATTCCCCAGCCCAATTATCCTCTAAATTCCTGAATCCAGGAATTCCCAAATTCTGGAATTCCAGACCCCAAATATTCCCCAAATCCTCAATTCCCAGAATTCCTGAATCCCAAAATTCCCCAATTCCAGAAATTCCCCAGCCCAAATACTACCAAAATTCCTGAATCCAGGAATTCCCAAATCCAAGAAATCAGGATCCCAAATATTCCTGGAAATCCTCAAATCCTGGGATTCCCCATCCCACAGTTCCCAAATGCTAAAATTCCTCAATCCCAAAATTTACAAAATTCCCAAATCCCAGAATTCCTGATCCCAAATACTCCCAGGAATTCGTAGGGCAGGTGAGTTCTCCAAGGGAAATCTTCTTGTTCTTTTGGCAGATTTGTGTCCACACAGGCAGGAAAAGGTTAAAAGCACGTTCAGCTGGTGTTCAGCATCTTTAAACTGTCATTTCTTCTTTTTGCAATGCACAAAATGCAGCTTTAAATAAATCCTCATTCTTCCACACCGTGTGTTCTTAGATGCAAACAAGCTGAACTTTCTCCCCAGGTATTGTGTGCCTCTAAAAAAAGGCTGAAATGAGAGATTCCTGTGACCTGAAACACCTAATTTAGGCTCTGTGGGACTCTGCCATCCAATAATCTCCTTGCTCCAGAGCTCAGAAATAATTTTTTTTTTTAAATTGCATTAAAATAGCAGATGTTAAAAATATGCAGTTAGTGAGAGGAAAAGCTGCCCTCCCCCTTCCCAGAGGCACAGAATAATAGATAACATTAACACAGCATCTGAGTCTGCCTTTGTGCAGCTGAACATCTCATGGTATCTGGACTAAGTGATGATAAAGAAACCAAATTGAATGTGGCTTGGAAGATTTTGTCTGCATCTGTAATTCATCTCCTGATTCCTTTTTTTGCTGTGAGGGAGAGGCACAGTGAGTGCTGTAACAAGCACCAGGCACTGCAGGTCGGATTTAGCCCTAGCATGGATCCTCTGCGGGCACAGGAGTTGCACACTGAGAATGTCCCAGGTCCCTGTTAGATGTAGATTAACAGCTAATTATGCTAATTGCATTCCCAGTTGAAGTTCAGAATGGGTCAGTGCTGTTTGTTACTAAATATCACTCATTGAGACAAAGAAGTGTGAGGTCTGAGAGGCACCTGCAGAGATTTTTAGAGGATACTCTGAAATTGCTTCCACTTGATGGATCCTGTTCTTTGCCTTGCTCAAGGAGTGAGCTAACACAGAGTTTACTGCAGGAACTGCAGATGTGCAGATATTCCTTCCTTTCTTTTCTGCTGGGTAGTTTATGTGTGTGTGTAAAAAAACTCCTCCAAACTATAGTGCCTCCAAAATAAATTGGGGTGGCCTTGTAGCTTTGGGTGTTTTGAAGTGTGGTTATTAACCCACATAAGCTGGGCAGCCACAACTTGTCCTCTGTGTATAAAAAACAGAAGAGGAGGGCAAGGCTTTCTCTAAAACTCTTGGAATGTAAATGTTGTAAAGAAAGGAGGTTTGGGTGAGAGGAAATGGTGGATTGAAAACAGGAGGAGACTCTGGAAACTGGAGAATTTGCTGTCTTGGCTTATGGCTTGGGACATGGGAATTCCAGGCTTCTGTCATGGGCATGAGTCATGCTCAAGTATGTGTGGTTACAGCAGAGAAAAGATGCAGACGGCTGCAGAAAATAATGTTTATACAATGCTCACTTAAAAATGTGTTCTTTCCAGTTGTTACATTGCACAGTGCATTAGGGCTGAGAAACCTGAACATGCTTTAGGGTTTCCTCACAAATATGAACTGATGGCTCCAGATGAACCCAGGTCTGTGGGGTTTTGCAGTTGGCTGCTCTTACAAGAAGCTGGAGCACTGCAGTTCTGGAGAGCCCAAGATTCCTGTTCTGCCACTCCAGCCGTGCAATGGAAATGAAGGGAAAATCCATCCTGTGCTTCTTTGTAGTGCACTTTGGGATGTGGCAAAAATATGGATGTGCTGCCAGTTGTATGCCAGCACACAGAGCACTTCTGTCTCTGTCCTGTAGAACCCAGAAGCTTCCTGAAACTGGTTACTGAGTGTGTTTGGGATAGTGGGTAGAATTACCCCAATAACCCAGAAGTGCAGCATTTTCATTGCACTAATCTGCTTTCCCTCTTAAAATATTAATAAATAAAATGTTGTTATAAAAGTTTTTATAACTTGAAGCACTAGATATTTTCTGGAGCTCCTCTCTGACTTGGTTGCACTGTCAGGGGTAAAATTTCTATCTGTAGAAGAAATCTTCCTAAGAAGCCTATTTTAATCATTCTTTGCCAAGTACAAGCACATTTATCCACAGCTGCTGTGATGACTCCTAAATGAAAGTAAAACTGACACATTTGTGCTGGAAATCTGGGCTGCTCTTGCTGGATGCATGCTAGGGATCAGATGTGGAACAGCTGCCTGGTTTATGGCTTTTTCTAAAGGTGGATTTTCAGTGAAGTAATGCACAGTTCATCTTTCAGTGTAACTCTGTCACTACAGAGCTGCAGGACCTCCAGTGCAGGAGGAGATTCCATCTCTGAGCTGAGGGAGGGCCAAGGCAGTGCAGCCAATGCAGGTTGTTCCTAGAAGCTGTATTCAGGTTAGGTTAGTGATTAATTTTCAAATTTGATTGATTTTCCCTCTCTAGAGAAGAGGAGGGTATTGTTTGTGGGGTTTGGCTGTGGTCACTGAAGAGCCTGAAGAGCACAAAGCCTTGAGCAAAAACTGCTTGGGCAGGGGATTTGGTGCAAAGGATGTGAAATGAAAATGAGGTGCTTTATAGATTTCCCCTTTGTGGTGGGGTACAGTCCTGATGGACTGGCACTGGTGAAATCACAGGACAGCTCATTCTGAGCTTAGCCAAACCTGTCTTTTAGTATGCCATGAAGAGTGGTAGTGATCTCCAAATTCCCTCTTGGGATGGTGATGTAGATCTACTCTGATCTCAGAATCACATAAACCTGAGAAGGTTAAATATTGTGTTGCATTATCCTTTAAAATGAGGATGAAGACAATTCATGTTCATGTGTTCAAAAATGGTTGTCAAACAATGCTCACTAGAACATGAACTTTGTTACCAGTTGCTGTCTTTTGGTCTGGTAACCACTGGAATTATTCCCAGACACCTAACTCAACCTGGCACAAAGTACTGCTTCTTTTCACAGAGAAAAGTTCTCCTACTTGTTCCTGCAGAGTGTAAAAGATTTAAAATTGCATTTCCTCCTAGTGTTATATTTAGACTGTAGGGCGAGAAATTATTTCAGTCCTTTAGGATTCTGGTTGTACAGAAAGCTATAGTTATAAAGTGAATTACATGCAAAAAAGATCTTGTGAATGTGACAGGTAAATGACAGTTCTTGGGTCAAGAAATGAGAATATTCTGGTGTTCCTAGTGGCAGTGCTCTGCATGGTGGTTTATAGATCAAGGCTGCCCTGAGATGGGTCTGCTGGGCTGTAATTAGGACTGGAACAGAAGGGCTGCTCAATAAAGAAGGTAATGTAGGTAGCTCATACAAAAGGTGGGAGGAAAGAAGCAAAATAATCTTGTTTTGCAAATAAGCTCTGAAATTGAGCAAGGACTCCCAAGCATAACGAGAAGGATCAGAGCCACTGAGTTCCCTCCTCAGTGAGCCGTGCTGCAGCCACGTTTCCAGTCTCATCTCTGAGGGATGTTTTCAGATGAGTTCTCTGTGACTTTAGCCTGAAATAAGAATAAATTTAGTGAATGATATGAAGTTGACTTTTTTTTTTTTTACCTGCATGAAGCAACTTGGTTTTTGCTTCTATAAGCTCTTCCCTGATAAACTGTAGGGAAAGATTTAGAAACTTGACCACCATTTATTGCAATGGCAATAAATCTCATATGTAGCTTCCGAAATACACCTTCAAGGGCAATAAACCCACCCTGCTGCTAAAGCCTGTTCCCCAGTGTACCCAGGACAGGTTCCAGGCCATTCTTTAAAGTCACTGACAATTTGTCCAGGCTGAAGTCCCTTTATGAAGCTCCTGCTGAGTGGTGAGGGCATAGAGCACATGTTCCCTCACCTGTTTAGGGGACTTGGAAATCACCAGAGGGGTTTGTACAGACAGGTCAGGCTTGATACCTGTGAGATTTACTGGGACTGAGCATTTCCTTTGTTTTTTTTTCTAATCCCAAAGTGTGTCTTAATGCTGGTCAGTGAGACTGAAGTGCCTCAATCTGCTGAGTCTTAGGCTCCATGTGTGTAACACAAAATACAGCCCTGGGTGAGCCCTAAGGAGACTCCAATTGCTGTTTGTGATGCCACATGTAAAGAATTAGTAACAACAGTTAATCAGGAAAAATAATCTTAACAAATAAGGAGGTTTCAGTCTTGCATCTGTTACCTATAAATGTTTCATTCTTCTGGTTTATTGTGTGTTTGCTATCAGGCAATGGAATGAGAAAGGGAGGATATCAGACATTGGCTGTGTGATGGTTCCAGAAATAATAAGATTACTAAAGTAAACATTTTTGCACTCAAGTGTTATCAAAAGATCTTCTAATTATCATTGTGTGCAGGCTACGTTTTCTGAAGTTTTTATTGCCAATTATTTATGAAGTAAGTAGGACAGAATGTTCTTAGGAGCTCTCATCTTCTCTATCCACTCTGTAGGCTTGCATTCTTGCCTCTTTGCATTTTTATCTTCTTGCTCCTAGAAACTGGAGGCATTTTCTGAGGTATCCAGCACAAGATTTAAAAACTGAAGCCAGGCTCCCCTAAGGAAAACTCCCACCCAGAGCTGGTCCAGCTGCACTTGCTTTAGAACCCATCAGGACACTTTTTCTCAGGAAGGCAGGACAACATTGCCAAGGACATTTGCAATCCTTAAAAAAAGATTAACTGTGGTTCCAGCAAGCAAACACATGGTTACAGCATGGTTGCATTTGTCTCAAGGCAAATTGAAGCAAAGGGGACACTGCAAGCATAAAACCAAGAACTATAAAACCTGTTGCTGAAAATAAGGCGAGAAGGGAGTAAGTTACAAATTACCAGACAAAGAATAGCTTACAAATTCCAAAGAATCTGAAATGAAGTGAAAGCTCAATAAATATAAATGCAGAAGCTATTGTGTTTTACCCCAGGTGAGGAATTTGTCTTGATATAAAATTATTGTGTACTTCATATGAAAGCAGCCAAATGACATTAACCTTTAGGATGTTAATAATTTCCTTGGCTCTATGAGAGTTTTAAGCTATCAGGAAGGTACTCCCTAAGAGAAGTTTACCATTTTCAGGTAGATTGGCATCCCCAGAGGAATAGTAAGGTACAATTTTGGAAACAATTCCATTTTTGTTGTGTTATCAGTGCTGTCAGAGCACCAAAAGAGTTTGCAGCACAACTGTTATGGTTTGATGTTGGTGTAATGCTAGTGCTCCTATAAAATATATTTTGTCTAGTATTTGCTGTGGGATGGGACCAGAAATAGAGCAAAGCAGGCTCAAGCTTAGAAATAAATAAAAAAAAACTTTATTAACCTACAACTATATGTTAAAAGGAAGACACACATAACTTAGAATGAAAACTCTCCAAAAGATTTCTCTTCCCTCCACTCAATTTGTAATACAGCACAGTGAGACAAAAGCTTGGATTTTCAATCAAGTTACTATCTCTCAAATAATCATTTGGCAGTTCATCAAGGAGAGAGGAGGTCCCTCTTATACCATAGGTTTCCCCTGGAAATACAGTTGAACCTTTTGTAGTTTTATGTCACACATTAGAGAACATCTGCCATTGTGACATGTTCCTTCCTTCCATGTGTCTTCCTCACTGAAGACAGAGGGCACCACCACCCTCCTCATCCATCTCCTCTCCTTCACATCACATCACTGCACTCTCTTGGCTCCAAGCCATTGCTTCCCCCCAAATGCAGTCTTTGTGTTACAGAAAAAAATTGGTTCTGTCTAAGGCTATACAAGAAAAGTCCAGCCAAAGGCCACTCCATCACCTCCTCCTACCTAGGATTCTTCCTTATGAAATTCCTTCTTCTTCCAACTATCAAATTACCATGAATGTCCCAGTTCAGAGCTGCTTCCAGTTGCAAGGCTGCCTGCAGTGCCTGCTCTGCTCCAGCCCCTGAGCACCTGCTGCAGCCTGGTGGGGAGCAAATGCACCTGAGCTGGAGCTGAAAGTAGGATGGTGCTGGGAGCCCTGGGCTCCCTTTGGCTCCAAATCCTCAAAAGCCAGGGCAGCTCTCTGCAGAGACATCTACAGCCATGCACCAGGGCACACATCCACTGAGAAATGGAAATTTAAAGTGAGTAGACTTGTTTTGGTGTGGTTTGATAAATTCCACATCAGCTCCTGCATTACTCTGGAGTCTTTAACACAACCTGGAATGGTTGTGAGGCTCTCTCTGAGATGAAGCTCCTAAATTGTTGACCCAGCAGGTAAAGCCCAAACTGCTCTGAAGCGGAGAGCTTTAGAGATAACAGGTTTATCAAGGAAAGCTGAAGGCACTGCAAGTGTCTCCACTTTTGACTCTGAGCTCTCCACTCTTGTTTTTATCTTTGTTCTGATGGAATCTTTGTGCTTCCTTGGTGTGCTGCCTTTCTCCCACCCTTACCCTAACATCTATTCCCCTGCCACTGTTGATATTTATGTTGAAGTCCTGATGTACCACCAGGAGACTCCAAGGGCTTGGATATGTCAGAGAACAATATTTTCTGTCCTGAAATGACAGGTGTGTTGTAGTTTCTTGGCTGAAAGATCTGACTCACAGGCTTGGCTCTCTCCCAGGATTACAGCATCCTAAATTGGGATCCCACTGGGTCAGGTGCTCTCTGTTTCAGCTCTTCTGATTCCTTTCATACAGCAACAAGCTCTCAGCATCTGAGAGGGCTTTCAAGATGGGACTTAAACATGCTCCTTTGGGTTTTTTAATAGTGTGGCTTTTACTGGCCAACCTCCTGAGAAGAAAATACTGAAGGGTTTTCTCTTTGGTTTGTAGGGAAAAAAATATGTGTGCAAAAGTTAGTGAGTGATTTGCTCTTGATACACCTTTAAACATGATGTTATCTCTCAGTAGTAGTGTTAAGCATTTATCTGATGCTGACAGTATCTACTTGAATGTATGGAAAGTGTCTTAGACCTGTTACAGGACCAAGCTTAGGTCTTAATTTTAAAGTAAATTATCACCATTAAAACACCTAGAAGGGCAGGAAGGTGTGAGGTGGAACCCTGTTCTTCATAAACTTTGTGTAAGCTCAATTATGTATCAGAATGAATTGAAAATTACTGTGAGGTGTTTCTTGTGGGAAACATGAGTGTCCCAAAGAGAACATCATTTGCCTCCAGTAGGAAAGCTTTAAGCTAAACCCACCAGGTGATACCAGGAAACAGAACTTGTAGGTGTGCACACCTTAAGAGCTGGGTCTGAGCCTTGTGGAGATGGGGTAGAAATGAGGTGGTTTGGGCACGGGCTGGGAAGTGAGACCATAGCAAAGCCCAGCCCTTGGTCCCAGCTCCAGCAGCGAGCCCAGGCTCTGATCTCAGCACTGGGGCTGCTCTGTGCCACATCCAGTGCCCTCCTGCCAGGGCTCTCCTTTTCCCGTGCTCACCTGGCTCTGGCCATGCCCCT
This sequence comes from Melospiza melodia melodia, assembly GCF_035770615.1. NCBI lineage: Eukaryota > Metazoa > Chordata > Aves > Passeriformes > Passerellidae > Melospiza > Melospiza melodia. The sequence goes on along the minus strand of NC_086205.1, from coordinate 5,105,894 downwards.
TGGAACAAATGTCACTGACATATTGTCTGAAAAATCCCTTCACCAGGATTTCTTCTCCTGGGAAGCTTCAGCTTCTCCATGTTTTGCTCCTCTGCAACGTGATTTGGAGAATTGTTTACCCAGCATGTGAATTGTTTTTAATTAAAGACCAATCACAGCCAGCTGTGTTGGCACTCTGGTCAGTCATGGGTTTTTTATTGTCATATCTTTGCCAGCCTCCTGATGTCTCCTTTCTCTTTCTTTAGTGTAATTATATTATATTATATTATATTATATTATATTATATTATATTATATTATATTATATTATATTATATTATATTATATTATACATATAATATTATATATAGCATATAATAGATAATATACAATTTAAAGATATAATATATAATATTTAATATATACATTAATATATTAATATTCTTATGTTAAGTATATTGATAATATTTATATATTAATAGTATCAATGCATAATATATTTTAATGATATTATATTAAAATACTATAATTATAATATATATTCATATATATTATATTATAATATTAATATAATATATTAATATATTATATATCAATATAATGTATTATATATTATATAATACATTAAAAGAAAATTATAGATTAATATATTATACAATATAATAAATCAGCCTTCTGAGAACTTGAAGTCAATTCTCATCTCTCACCTCGTTCTGGGACCCACAACACCACCACAACAATTAATAACCACAGAAGAAGCCCTGCTGTTCCTCTGGGCAATCCCAATGTTGATCATGCTCAGCAAAATGCATTCCCAGAAGTTGCTCTGGTGAAATTTGAAAGGGGAGTTGTGGCTAAAAATAAGCTTTGTTTTTAAAGAGATGAGGGGTTTTGTAATTAAGTTGTATGGTTCCTGGTCTATAAGAACTAGGTATAGACCTCCAGGATTTTGGGTTTTTCTTCAGGATTGGGATTTAAGTGTTTGGACCCAGCTGCCCAATGTACACAGAAATCTCTTGCTGCAATTGCTGTGAGTGAATAATTGTGTGAGGGAGAATCTGAGACAAAATTCTGCTGCAAGCTGAGGTATTGCTTAATGCATCTGCTCTGGTTTGGGGTTATTACTGGGCTTTCTCTGTCTGCTCCCAAACCAAACAAATTCTGCTGCAAAGCACAGTTGTTCCCCGTACAACATCACAGGAGAAGCTGCCAAATAAACCTTGTGCCAACCTCTTTGATGCAACCAGTTGGGGAGTCATATTTATTGAGCAAAAGTCATAAGCAAAATTGGGATCTCCATATTTTTTCCTTCTATTTAATTTCCAAGTTTAGCAGATGCATTTCCTTTAAACATGGAAGGTACCAGATGATAAAATCCTAGTTAAATTCTGAGGAGGTTTTTTATTTTTAGAATTAGCTTCCTCTAGAGCAGAGGAACAGCACAAATGAGAGTGGATGAATAACATTTTCCAGCATGTTCATCATCCTTTTTCTCCCTCAATGGGAGTTGCTTTCTGTCACTTTATAGAACAGCTCATCACATAATTCCTTTTAATAATGAGTAGCCAAATTGTTGCAGGCAGCAGGCATATTGCACTTTCACTCACTGAGTATTCCCCATGCCACTTGGACCTTTTAGATTTTTTCATTAATCAGCTAAATCAAAATGTCATTGGCTGTTGTGGTGGATTTGCTTGTTAGGTCAGACTCTAGAACTAAATATTTGCCTTTCAACTTGTTGTTGGCAGTGGGCAGAGGGGTTTTAGTAAAGATCCAGGGGTCTGAGTGCCTGATTGCCCACCTATAGTCACATATTTTGTTTCTACCTGATGACATGCCCATCATGAGCACAAAGCTGGGTTGTAGTGTATTGTAGTGATTTTCTGTATGGTTTAAAACTGTATTGCAGTGATTTTCTGTATGCCTTATAACTGTTACTTCATCTGCAAAGGCAATTATTTGGGGTTTCCCTTTTTTTAATGTCTCCTTTTTTAGTAAGGAAGCACATACAAAGTAGAGAAGCCAAAATAATACAAATCCTCAGAAGCCCTAAGCATGATTTAGTTTTCTTGTTACCTCTAACCTTTCCTTGACAGGCTTCTGTCTTATTTGGTCACTGACATGGAGATCTGAAAATGCAGTTTTTAAGGTAGAGCTGTATTCTGGTGATGCCTCAAGGAGCTGGAGCAGAGGCTGGAAGGAGTTCAGAGCAATAAAGTGCAGGTTTATTGATATTTACTGAGGTGCCTTCAGAGGCCTCACCCTGGCAGTACCAGAGGCACAGTCCTGGCTCTGCCCTGGGCGCTCCAAGGTGGGAGCACAGGAGGGATTGGTCATGAGATCTCACATTTTCATAGGTTTTAGTCCATTTGCATGCAGGAGTTAACTGCCCAATTAACAGCTTCAAATGATGAAATTTCACCCTCCTTGCCTGCTTGCCCACCCTCCTCTTCTCACATTGCTCATGCTTTGGGCCTGAAGTTTGAGGAGATTGTCCTTGAGTCCCCAGCTGGAATAGGATTGTTTTGTCTCCACCACCCTGTGCAAAGATCCCAGTGACACTTTATGTAAAGCCAAGAGCTGGGCACCAACACAGAACAGAAAAATTTAAATCCCAAGGTGTCACTGATCTCTTACCTGCTTGCCTTAGGATGGATCTGGATTCCTGACAGAGGAACTGAGTGTCTGCAGGTGGGAATCCCAGGAGATCAGTCAGGGCTGGCATTTTGCTGATACCTCACCTGAAAAGTGAGTGCATGATGAAAACTTGAAGCTGTTTGTAGAGCAGATCAGCAGCCTAGAAGCATGAGTGAGCTCTGCCATGTCATGATGTTAGAGGGAAATTTCATTAAAGCAGGTTTGGGGGGGAAGGTTGTTGCAGAAAATGGGTGGGAAACAGTGATAAGTTTAAAATCAGCATTATGAAGAGGATGGAGCAGGCAGAATGTGAGCAGGTTCTTCATCATTCCATGGTATGGATGTGTGAAGAGGCCATGTGACACATGCTTTGCCAATTTGAGATCTTGCCTTTTTCTGTAATAAAATGGTTTCCTGCTCCCCTGTCCTTGTGCTCATGGTGTTTCTAACCATTTGTTCATTATGTGCTTATTCAATCTGCACTAATCATTTGGGTTTCCTTCAAATAATCTCCTCCTTTACCCATTAGCAAGTTGTTCTCCCTATTTATATTTTGAGTGGTGTTTTACTCAGATTTGTTCCATTAGTTAACTGATGGCTTTGAGCCAACACAGGTAATGGGGGGAAGATAAGGAAACAGATTCATAAAGCCATTGGAGCAGCTAAATATGGGTAAATTCCTACCAGGGATTTACACAGCTTAACAAAGGAGGCTGTTTTTCAGTGAGGCAAATATTAGCATGTTCAGGTGGCTTTTATAAAATCCATTCAGCATTTACCTGGATATTTAAGTCCTTTAAATACCTCTGCAAATCTGGGCTTCATCCTTCTAGGTCCTAGAGATGTGTTTACTTCCAGGTCAGGAGGGAATCTATCCAGTCTTTATGGAAAACCTATATATACAGAATATATACATACATACATACAGACAAAGATATATAAATATATATATATATATATAAATATATATTTGTGTGTATTTTGAATCCAGACCTTAGTCATTTCTACCCATACACAGAGTTCATGGCTGTAACCTATTTATTATTTATCCTTCTTGTGTCCATACATGCAGATTGCAGATCTGTTTTTACACATAAAAACCCCAGTGTCTAAATTCAATTACCTTTGATTTATATCTGTGACAAGCTGAGTTTGACCATGACTTGGTGCAAGAAAGAGATTCTGGAAGTTTTATTGATAGCACATAAACATTACTGTTTCCTTGATCTATGTGAGAGATGTTGACACATCCATTTTAAATGGTGGCATTTGCACTGGATTGTGTGGTTTTGTTCTGTGTCAAATGTGGAGTTTTATTTTTGACTTCTAAGAAACAGGCAGTTTTTCTCTCTGTGGCCCATGTAACCTTAGTCTTGTTTGAGATAAAAGAATTTCCCTTTTTTTTCAACTTGTGGCTCATTGATTGCACTGGAATTGCACCCAAGATTAATGCCTAAAGTTTGGGATAGTTGTTTTCTTAAATTGGACTGCTGAACTTGTGGGAAATTTAAACTGCCGTGATCTCATCCTGCATGTACCTTTGGGTGTTTGGGTGTCAGCAAGAGGGCTGAAGGGAAGAAGAATAGCTTTGGCATCAGAACAGGAGTTTGTTTTCCTCTTGCTGAGGGTTCTGCAGTGTGGAGAACCCTCCAGCTCCTCCCTCTCCCAGTACCAGTGGTGTCACAAAAGGCAGGTGTGAGTGACACCAAGCCTCTTCAGAAGCCATCAGCTCATCCTGATCTCAGCTGGCACAAATTGATAATCTGCCTGCCTCACCAGCTGTGGCATCCTGCTCCAGGAGTGCTTGTTCTGGCTGATTTGTCACATGGAAGGGAATTTGTGAGGGCAGGACAAGGAGCAATAGGAGCACACTGCTCTTCTGGTTATTCTCAGCCTTACAGGTTGTCTTGGTTTGGAAAGACAGGAGTCTGCTAAGGAAGGCAGGAGTCTCCCCTGAAATGGAGAATGTAAACTCTCCCCACCCCTCCCAATTGCTATAAATTTTAAATTAAGGCAAAAGTATGGGAGCAGGAAATAACAGCTCTTTAATAGGGAAAGGAAAAAAATAAAAGGATAAAATAAACAATGCAGTACACCAGAACAACACTGACAGAGTCAGAACCCAACCTGACACCCTGTGGGTCAGGGTGTTGGTGGCAGTCCCATTGGAATTGTGGCTCAGCCCTCCTGCAGTGTCAGGGGTGGTTCTGTTGGAGCAGGGATCCTGTAGAGAAGGATGGATTCTTCCTCTGAAGATCCAGTGGAAGGAGAGGCAGCTGCTGTTCCTCTGGGGAATCCAGTGGAGAAGCCGTGCTGGTGTCTCAAAACCTCTGGATTCTATCTGGGTAGGAATGCTTGGCTCCTCCCTCTGGGCTCACATCTCCCAATGGGATGCTGTAGTTCTTATCAGCCATGCAGTGACATTCAATAGCTGTTATCAGCAGATGTCCCCTCCCAGGGAGGTGTGACTGTGGTCACTCAGAGAGAGATAAGGCAAACTGCCCACTTGACAAAGGTAATCTGCCATACAGATGGGAATGGAAAACATCTTGCATTGCAGTCTGGAACACAGGTCTGACCATGGCTACTTCTAAAAGCCCACTCTGAAATTCTCAGCTTGGTGGTGTGCTGGGCATCCAGGGGTGAGTCTGGTTTCTTGGAAGTCATAAATAAGACAGGATTAGCAGACAAGCAGAACAATTCTTGCCAACTGAATGGCATTTTAGTGCTTCCCATATCCTCCTTCCCTGATCTCAGACCTCTATTGCTGCTTCTCAGCCTCTTCTCTCATTCTTCAGCCACTTTTCTCAGCTGTTCTTGTGGTTGTGGTAGTCCCCAGTGGCTTTTCCTGTTAGAAACTTTGTGCATTTATGTCCTGGTTCCTGCCCAAAGCATTTGTAGGTACCTCAGGGTTTGGTTTGTCTATTGGATATTCACTGCTGCAGTTGCAGTCTGAGCAGGCATCTGTGCTGCCTGTTTGTTTTTAATTGTAGTTTTTGTTTCATGGACCTCAGAAACAAGGAGGAGGTGGTGTTTGTATCTGGCCATCCAGGCTGACTTGTTAGAGGCACAGGACATTTCCTTGTGCAGGAGGGAGCCAGGCTTGAGGCTGTGCATGTGCCAGCCCCCTGTGCCACCCTGTGCTCAGAGCTGTTTAGTGACTTTAGGGCACTGTGTCTCCTCATTTTTCCTGAGTGTGTGGCATCCATCAGCAGTGAAGGATGCAGTGCCAGGTCCTTTCCTCACCTGGGATCCTGCCAGAGCTCTGCTGCTGCTGCTGGGTCACATCCATGTTGTGAGCTTGGAGATCCTCACCTCCAAGTCCTCATGCTGAGGACCTAACCCTTGCTTTTATCATCTGCCAAAGTGCTGGAGCATAGCTGGGAGCTCTTACAGCTGAATCCCTTTCACTTTTCTCTTTGGTTGTTAAATTTTATTTACCTTAGTCCTACAGAACAGTGATGAGACCAAGGTCAGGGCACACCAACATCTGTTACCTTTCTATCTTGTCCCCTGAAGATCAGATTCATTTGATGTCTCCCCCACCCTCCTCCAGTTGAACAGTTTAAAGCTGGTTTGTGCTGTCAGCAGCTAATTAATAGAATATTTCACTGAGAATAGCAGCAACCCATCTGGGTTGCAGACCCTGTAGCTGAAGTATTGGAAAACTTTACAGATAGCTTTACAAAGCTGTTTTCTCTCTGTTTGGTGAAGAAATGGATAGTATTGGGGCTGCCAGGGAGAGGGTCCGTTGCCATGTATTTTAACTTCAGCAGGTGGCAAAATAAATGTGTTGAGCAATCAGTCCTTGCCTTTTCACATGGCCACAGAATTTGTGAGCAGCTTTTGAAGTTCAGGCTCTTCACACTGTGCTCAGGTCAGCACAAGGTGCTCTCAGTCTGGCTCATTCATGCTTGTGAACACCAGGGAATTCTTGTTTAGTGATTCCTGTCCCTGCTGCCAGCCCTGAAACCCAGAGCCATTCCATGTCCCTGTGTTCAGTGGGGTGCAGCCAAGGGAGCATTTAAACATTAAACATCATAGCAGAGAGGGTCTCAGAATGACTGTAGCAATCACAGTGGCATTTCAGAAAAAAAGACAAACTTTAAACAATCTTGGCTTCATGTGAAAAATTAAAAAAAAAAAATCTTGTATCTCCTTATATCTTAAAAAAATCTTGTATCTACTTATCTCTGCTGCAGCCAAGGGAGCACTTAAACTTTAAACATCATAGCAAAGAGGGTCTCAGAATGAATGCAGCAACCACAGTGGCATTTCAGAAAAAAGATTTTAACAATCTTTGTTTCATGTGAAAAATTGAAAAAAAATTATATCTACTTATGTCTTATCTTACATCTTATCTTATATCTTGTCTTACATCTTATCCTATATCTGCTTATATCTGCTGCAGCCAAGGGAGCACTTAAACATTAAACATCACAGCACAGAGCGTCTCAGAATGAGTGCAGCAATCACAGTGGCATTTCAGAAAAAAAGACAGACTTTAAACAGTCTTTGCTTCATGTGAAAATTAAAAAAAAAAATCTTATTGCTACTTATTTTGCACTCTCTTTTTACCTGAAAGTAGCCTGTGCAAGGTATGATGTGGAACTGTGAAGTTAGGACCTGTGGAAAGTTCACTCTCTTCATCAAGGGGGCAAGGGATAAGTGCTGCATTACATGGAGAAGCAATTCATGTTTGTCTCAGCTCTTCAGAGAACCTCAAGAAAACTCAGTTATTGTATTTGGGTTCCCTCCAGATGAAGGAAGGAAGGAATGATGAATCTGACTCCATGTTCTCAGAAGGCTAATTTATTATTTTATGATAGTATATTATATTAAAGAATACTATACTATACTAAAGAATACAGAAGGGATACTTACAGAATGCTAAAAAGATAATAATGAAAACTCCTGACTCTTTCCAGAGTCCTGACACAGCTTGGCCCTGATTGGCCAAAGAGTGAAAACAACTCCCAGCAGAATCCAATGGAACAATCACCTGTGGGTGAACAATCTCCAAACACATTCCACAGGAGCACAACACAGGAGAAGCAAATGAGATCAGAATTGTTTTCCTTTTCTCTGAGGCTTCTCAGCTTCCCAGGAGAAAAATCCTGGCTGAAGGCATTTTTCAGAAAATGTGAATATGACATTCAATACCTTCTTGCTAGAAAAATTGACTCTCTTCTTCCCTTTGATCTGTTTTGATGCATTCTAATATAAAGGATTAATTTGAAAAGACATTCAAAGCTCACCAGGATGTGTTCCTGTGCTCCAGGTGACCCTGCCTTGGCAGGGAGCTGGGCTGGATAATCTCCAGAGGTCCCTTCCAACCCTAATGATTCTGTGACTGTGAAATAGCCCGATATTTCTGGAAACTCTCTTCAGACAAACTTTGAAAATGATGGATGTGTCAGAAAGTGTTATTTCACCCTTCAATTTGCAGGGCTGAGCATCTTCCTCACACTGGACAGTAACACAGAGGTTTGATGGCCTAAAAATATTTATGGCTGGAGGCATTTTATTCCTATTTTTAAATGACCACCAAGGCCCAGAGAGACCTTCAGTGTGGTGATCTGTAGCAGAACTAAAACACAAGATGAACTCCAACCTGTTCCTGCTCCTTAAAGTTTCAAGTACTTTACACTTAACATTAGATATCCTTAGGAAGTGTTTAGGTATGAGGGGCAGTCTGCCAGTTTTTGGCTTCTTTTTTCTACCTCTCTTGAGGTCAGGATTGAAGGCACACAAAGTGATAGTTTGCATTCAGACTCAGGTGTTTATTATTTCTTATCAATATTTCAGCCTCACAGCAGTGAGTTCTGCAGTTCTTCACTAACAAGGCACAAAATGGCCAACAATCTCTTGTTACAAGGCCTTTTAAGGTTAAACCATCCAATTAAGAAATGACACCTAAATTAGTTTCACTTTTAGCCCAATAACCAATCACTCAAAGTTTGCAATGTGAACTTTTCTGTCCAATTACACAAAACCACCCAAACCCACGGAGAAGAAGGTGAAGAAGGAGGAGCAGTCTCCACCCTGAAACCTCCATCTGGGTTTATTGATATTACTGTATTCTAAACCTTTAGACTCTAAGTTTTCCGGCCTGTGATATCACACACTTCTATCCAAACTCCACAGCCACAATCCCAGTGCTGTCATCACATTTTGGAAGCTTCCCCACGGCCTCATGTGAAATGGGAGCTCTGCCTGTGCCTTTCCCCAAGCACATGGGATGGCAGCAGCCCAGCCCTGAGGACACTTTGCAGCCAGGCTGCTCACAGAACATCCTTTCCTTACAACAGAAAAGGAGAACACCAATTCCTCAGCATTATTTATATAATAGCATTAATTCTCCTATTTAAATATGGGTTAGGCTGTTAATGGGGAGGAAGTCATAAAGTTCTTATCTTTTTGTAGGGTAGACCTATAACTCTTTGTTGATGGCTGCTTGAGGGCCCACCGTATAATTGGGAAATCAATATTTATCCACTTGTAGAGATTGCATTCTTTTTTAAAGGATGGCATGGCACCCAACATACTTCATGTATGAACCAATTATGGATCCTAAAACAATTTTTTTTGTTTAAATTAATCATTAGGACCAGCAGTCCCATTAGTGACTGAACAGTTCTCTGTGTTTTGGCAGAAGGGGGGTTGTTTTTAGGCTTTCTTGTACAGCTACAGGCTTCCTAGAAGCTGGATTCGTGGGTTATCTTCCTGATGCTGATCATGTGGGCGCTATTGATTATCTGAGATGAGTTCAGAGCCCTTTGTCCCAGGCACTGAACTCTGAGAGCCAGGAACAGAACTTGTGCTGCAAAGTTTGGTGAGAAAGGAGCAGAATCAAATCTGTTATCTGTCAGTCTCAGTTCACAAACAGGCAAAAAGTCCCACAGAACTGAAGGCAGTGCTGCTTTGTGATGTTACCTGGTTTCTCTAACCACTAAAATTCTCATTGAGGTCTGTACAGATGGGATTTAAAAGGGTTAAACTAAAACAACGCTTGAATGTGTGTCACAGCAGAAGATACTGTCAATCCCTATAATTTGTTCCTTGATTCTCTCTTTGAAATGGGCCCTCAGCTCTGCTGCTGTGCCACAGAGTGCAGATCTCTGATATTCCAGCCTCGGATGTTAGTTTTGGTGCTTCAGTTTTGTGTCTTGGCACATGGGACTGATAATCTTCAGCTGAAATAGTTGGCAGTGAGTGCTAATGGTGATTAACTTCTACTGATTAATGTCCTACCAAATAACAAACAAAAGGGATTGTTTTTCCAGATTATTCTAAGGCTCCTGTTTAGGCCATATTGTGTAAGCTCTGTTCATTTAGGATCTTTCTAGGATGAATTTCCAGGTCAGTCTTATCTGTTCTGAGCCACATTGGGCCATGTTAACACTGCCTCCCCAGAGACTCCTCACTCACACAAATGCATTTCTTTGTTTTGCTCTTGCTACTGATTCTTTGCTGCTGAAATGAGTTGCAGCTGCTTTGCTCCTTTCTGAAACTATGATCTGCCTTCCCTTGTGCCTTCATTCTAGTGGAAGAAATATTCAAACCACTCTGACTAGGATTGCTATGAATCTGCAGCATTTTTACACTTTACCACCTCTTCCTATGGCTCAGCATGAGAGGAATTTGGGATCTTCGACTCCTGTTTGCTGGGACAAGCTGGGTTCTCCCCTTTTGCCTTCAGGCCCTTGCCCTGCACTTTGCTTTTGGAGCACATCAACTCAGCAGCCATTTGAAGAACCTTCCAGCTGCCACACATTGAAACCATTTCCTTGCTTTCCCTTCTGTTTCTTCCTATACTTTTACCTGTGTTCATCCTAATTTTTCTGGTGGAAGTAACACAGATATGCTGAAAGTTATATTTTTCTTTCTGATACCTCCCCTTTGCTCTGCCCGCTCCTCTGTCCTTTGACAAAAGAAGTTCTTAAAAGATCGGTCTCCAATAGTAAATAAAGACCAGGGTATCTTGGTAATTCTTCACTATCTGTATGTATTGAGGTGATGGTGGGAGATTTTATGTGATTTTTTTTTTTTGAGTTTTGGATCATGGGTGACTTTCAGCCCACAAAAACACAGCATGGTGAGCACAATGTACCCTGCTTGACTTTCAGCTCATATTTTTGCCCTCCCCACTGTGACACACACATCTTATTCTTTGCCAAACAAAGAACATTTTGCACTTAAGATGAAAATAAGTGAAATGGCAATGGCAGGATGCCCAAACTTGCTGTTTCTGCTTTTTGTGCAATAACAGTGCACAGTGGCATTTTGGAGTCTGATGGGAACAATAGCAAAGCTCTGTGCAGGAGAATTGCATGTGGATAAATGATCAAAGAGGAAACAAACTGATTATGCAAACCTGGAACAAATATAAAGGGGATGTTTTTTATTACAAGGTCAAAGTAATTAAATGCTCAGTTAGAAGAGCCTTTGTCATTCACTTAAGTAATAGCTCCTCACTCAGATTCATCCTCAGTGTCCTCTCTGCCTGCTGCTCTAAGGTGACTTATGAGCAATGAGGCATCTCTTTATTTAAAGCATTTCTGGAGAAGTGCTTGTGGCCAAGTGTTCTGCCTGCAGCTCTTCCAGCTGTCCTTGGAGCACCTCGGTGCCTCCAGTGCTGGAGTGAGAAAGCTCTGGGGTGACAGCCCTGATGTGGCCCCAGGCACAGATGGGGACACCCAGGAGTGCCCTTGGGTCAGTCTGGGAGCCTTGCCTTGGGAAAATGGGGAAGCAGCAGCTGGATGGGAAATGCTGGGCAGGGCTGGGCAGGGCCGTGGTGTGGTTGTGTGCCACCCTGTGTGTGTGTGCCCCCCTGTATGTGTGCCACCCTGTGTGTGTGTGTGTGTGTGTGCCACCCTGTGTGTGTGTGTGCCACCCTGTGTGTGTGTGTGCCACCGTGTGTGTGTGCCACCCTGTGTGTATGTGCCACCCTGTGTGGTTGTGTGCCACCCTGTGTGTGTGTCACCGTGTGTGTGTGCCACCCTGTGTGTGTGCCACCCTGTGTGTGTGTGCCACCCTCTCTGTGTGTGTGTGCCACCCTGTGTGTGTGTGTGTGTGTCACCCTGTGTGTGTGCCCCCCTGTGTGTGTGTGCCACCCTGTGTGTGTGCCACCCTGTGTGTGTGTGTGTGTGCCACCCTGTGTGTGTGCCACCCTCTGTGTGTGTGTGCCACCCTCTGTGTGTGTGCCACCCTGTTCTGGTTCCTGGGGGACTGGCACGAGCCTGGCAAGAAGTGGAATGAAAGGATTTGTATGGGAACCCAGGGCACTGGGAATATTCCTCTCCCCAGGGCAGCTCTGACCCTGACACTCATCCATGGAGAAAGTTTCCCACACTTCAAGACAGACTGGAACCCACAAAAGTGTGCAATAGATTACAGAGAGCAGTGCAGGTGCATCACTGGGTGAGAAATTGAGGGTTTGGGGTTTTTAGTGAGTTGTGGATGGCAGCAAGATGGAGAGCACAGGGTGCTGTCCTGGGTTTCTTCTTCAGCTTCTTCTTCCTCCTTCTCCATGGGTTTGGGTGGCATTTTGTAATTGGGCAGGAAAGTCTGCACTGGGGGCTCTGTGGGATCAGTTCTTGGGTTAAAAGGGAAAATAATCCAGGTGTCAGCTCTTATTGGATAGTTTAGTCTTAGGAGACCTTGTACCAAGAGGTTGTTGGGCATTTTGTGCCTTCTAATGAAAAGCTGCTGAACTCACAGCAGTGAGACTGTTTTACTGATAAGAGATAATAAACACCTGAGTCCCAACATGAAACTGCTGTCTGGAGTGCCTGCAATGCAGACCCAGAGAAACCCACAGCTGGTGCCCCAGCATATTTGGGGTTTGTCAGGGACTGGTCTTTAAATAAGCTTAGAGACTGAGCTGTACAGAGGTGGGCACTATCTCAGAGCCCTGAGTATCAGAAGTGACTTCACAAATAATTTACACAAAGGGGCTTGGGGAGACACTGCTCCAAACTCAGGTGTACAAGCAGTCCCAACATGCTAATCCAGGTTATTCAGGGCCACCCATGCAGTCTCTCTGGGATATGGGATGATCACACCTTTGGTTTAGTTTATTTCCATCAATGCTTCTTATGATTCAAAAATCAGTGAATTTTAACTAAAGACTTCTATGAAGTCTGATTTTCAAAGCTGAAAATTAAAAAAAACAAAACAAAACAAAACAACAACTTGAAAAGAACCTCTGTTAAATACTTCAATTTTCATGTGAAACTTTAGGATATAATACAGAAAACAAGTGGGTTTGAACTGAAGAAACCTCAGGTTCTGGTTTCTTCTGCAAGCAAAATAATTTCCTAAGATTAGCAAAAAGGCTTTCACCAAACCACTATAACATTTTTTAGGAGAAGTTTAATCATTCAAAAGTAAAAACCCTCTTACCCACTGCAGTTCTCTTCAGTGTTTATCTTGAATTTAATGAGAATTTTGCTATGTGAAGCAGCAGTAAATCTGAGTTGCTTTTATCTTACATGACAAAACTAAACCCCTATCTTATAGTCCAATGCAATGATGATCTTCCAATCTACCTTTCAACAGCTTTCTGTTCAAAAGGAAATGCTCAGGAAAATGCTTATTTGGGGCCTTTAGCAATTCCATGTGTTGATTCATTTGAGTTTGGCTTCTAGCCTATTTTCCTTTTGAAATTATACCTTTGATTCTTTAACTTATTTTTTTTTTTTACTCTTAAGTGTGATCACATTCCTGTCACTTAGAACTTCAGGCACTTTCATGAGGTTTTCTACTCCTGATGACAAAGGGGAAGCTGTCAAAACTGCAGAAACATGACTCTGGGAAATTTGGGTTTAATGGAGTTCTTTAGTTTGCCTGATACCCTACTGCTTTTTGACAGGACACCTCTGGCTTTGCACATTAAGGAGCTTTGGTGCTAATAGTGATAAAGAACAGTTTGATCCCTTTTGTGGAGATGAACAGGGCTGGGTTTTCCTGGCATGCTCCAATTCTCCCGAGGGCATTACAGTAATCCTCAGTTTGTCACTTGTCCGTGCTGCAGTCCCTCCCTGGGGGACCCTGGCTGCATTGTGCATCTGGGTTTCCTGCAGAGGAGATGAATGCACAGCCACTCAGCTGGGGGAACACAGCTCAGGTGGCCCAGAGTTTGACAGGAGTGTGAGCAGCATTCCCAGCCCACCTTCAGAGCATGCCTTAAGCTTTGGCTTTTCCATTTTCCACATTCTGCGCTGCATTGGTGTATAATTCTGGACTTCATATGCAGTGTCAGCAAGTTCTCCCCACAGCTCAGTCACACAGAACAATCCTTTTCCAGCCTCAGAACCAAGGGCACCATTGCAGCTCCAGGCCCAAAAAGTGCAAACAACAGCAAATTGAGGAGAGCAAACTGAGAGGATGGGACTGCATAACCTGGAGCAGGAACTGGAAAATTAACCAACCCCAGCATGGAAATGGACCAAAACTTATAAAAGTGTGAAAACTTGTGACCCTGGATCCATCTTGGGTGTGCCCTTGGCTGGGCTTATGGTACTGCCCATGGTGTGTCCTTTGAAGGCCTTTAAATAAATAAATCCCTACTTTATTCCTTTAACACTGTCTAGCTTCTGTTCCAGGCAGCCTCTCAAGGCATCAATGGAAACTACCTTGATATCATGCAATAAATATTAATTTTTGGCTGCATTGTGCATCTGGGTTTCCTGCAGAGGAGATGAACGCACAGCCACAGCTGTTGAGCAGCACAGGCAGGACACATCTCAGGTGGCCCAGAGTTTGATAGGAGTGTGAGCAGCATTTCCAGCCCACCTTCAGAGCAGCCAGTGGAAACTACCTTGATGTCATGCAAAAAAATATTGCTGTTGATTTTTTTCACTTAGGCCTTGTTCAAGGAGGAATTTTTTCTGATTCTGTTGGGTTGCAGGTGTGTTAGTCTATAAAAGCAGGACAAGGACCATGTTCAGTGCTGCTGTCCTTTGGATGAGAACAGAGAAGGGAACAGGTATCAGCTGCCTGTGCTGTCTTGCTGGTTGGCAACCCTGTCCCTGGTTGGACACAGGCTGCATCTCTGCTGATCATCCTCCTGGGAGGGCTGTGGGTCCCAAGTGTGTGAGCTGAGCTCCAAGTTTGAGCTCCCAAGTGTGTGATCTGAGCTGGCAGGGAGGGAGGTGCTTTGTGTGCTCCCATCCTTGTGCCTTCACCATGGAGCTGTTGTGGCAGCAACACCATGGCAGGGGGATCTCCCTACTGAAGGATCTCTGAGGGCTGTAAGAGTCTGACAAAAAAAAAAAAAAACAACCTAGAAAAGCATAAATGAGCCCGTGGGTAGGTGACTGCAGCTCACTTTATCACAGCCTGAAAGTGAACTCTGCTCAGATCACAGGTGGATTCCTCGACCTGGCTGCCTTGTGTTGGTGGCCTCATTGCTGGCTCCCCGAGGAGCTGCAGGAGCTTGGAAAGGCTCCTCCTCAGTGTGAGGAGATGTGTGTCCTTCCACCCAGTGCCTCTGGGCTGGAGCCTCTCTGGTGCCAAGCCCTGCTAAAGGCTGCCCAGCCCCTGGCAGTGGGCAGGCAGGGGGGGCTCCCATGGGAGGGGGTGCTCAGGGATTAGATGGAGACATGGGATATTTCCACAGCTCCTGCACCCACTGCTCTCTGTAGTGCCATGTCCCAACCCTCCCTACACAGGATTATAACAATTCTGGTGTTAAAAACAAATTCCTGGAGCACGTATGCCAAATTTTAGCCTGAAGCTCATTTTTACAGCCAAGTTATAAATCTTGAAAGTAAGGATTTGTAATAAAAACACTGGTACTGTCTTGAAGCCCAGCAGTGCTGCTGCTGCTGCTGTGGTGTAGTTTGAAAAAATAATAGTGTGTGGACTAGCTTGTGTTAATTACTCTTAAACCTGTTAGTGTGTTATGCCTGGCAAACCCTGAGGAGCTTAGCTCTCTGTGACAGCAATGGTGTTCAGTTTGGGGTTTACTTTTTTATCAAATGCAAACAAAGAAAAGATTAGACACTTTAATGATTTCATGGTTTAAAATCTCTGTGCTAGAAACAACCTAATTAAATTCCTGACATCATCAGTTTTGTTAGTAAATAGTAACCATGGATGCAGAAGAGTCTTGCATGTCATTACATTCAGCAGAGGGTTTCAATACAAGAGCCATTGGATGTGGTGTGGAAGTGGAAAAACAAAGGAAAAGTATGGGACACATTTTTTTTCCTCTCATTGATCCAGAACACAGTCCTGGAAGAATATCTGTCATTAATTAGCAGGGCTTTAATGTAGGACAGTAGGCCATAGGTTTCCTCTAGTGAATTTTGTAAATGGCAGCACATTGCCCAAGACAGAGGAGACAGAATATATAAAAACTATTAGAACTGCAGGGAATCACTAATTGAGCAGTGTAGCTAAAGCAAGTGCATATTTTACACTGACTTATGATGGTGTTTGTGGATGTCTCTGTCTCAGGAACAATCCAGTCCAGACGAATAAATCATTTACTGCACCTGTCTTAACGTGGTTTAATAATAATAATAAAAAAAATCTAGATTTACTTGGGTAAGTGGTGACAATGCATGTTTAAGCAGGGGTGAATTAGCATGCAGACAGCAAACGTGGGCAGAAGGGAAACAGACTTTCTCATAAAGGAGCTGATTAGAATTACTCAATGCCAGTCTTTCTTTAGCAGGAGATGTACTAGTTAGCACTTCATTTCAATACCAACAACAAACAAATGATGTTCAGTTACCAGGGTTTGGCATAACACTGGTGTCTTCAAAGGGACTGAGGCTGATTCAATGAAGTTAGAACAGAGTTTGGTTTGGACTGGTGAGTAACTTGGTGCGCTGTGTCTGAAAGCTGCTGGGAGGGCATTTGCCCACTCTGCAGGCCTGGGGGTTTATGCTCAGCCTTGCAAGCAGCAGAAATGGTCCCACAGCCACTAACAGGCTCCTCAATGACATACACACAGCTGTCAGACAGACTGTCATTTTTATGTTAGTAAACAAGCTCATCTTATCAACAAAGGTGCCCTGCAGATTGATTTGACAATCACATGGAAAAATAACACAAAACCCAGAGCACAACCCTGTTCAGATCTGGCTTATTTTTCATCAGCTTCAAAAGGGGGGTTTTCTTTAAAAACAGTGCCCCAGGGCTGATCATCTCTTCCTTGATGGAAGTGTCAGGTGAGCTCCTTCTTCCCTAGGACAAGATGCACACTGTGCAGCTCCTGCTAAATGGCAGTGCCTCTTTTCTCCTGAGGAAAACTGGCTGATCTGCAGTGGACTGTGTGACTTGGGAAGGAAATTCCCATGGCTTTTAGTGGGAAGGGTCAGAGGCTGCTCTGGGATTCCTTGCACACAAGGCAGTTTTCAAAAGGCTGTTCATGTCTCTCCCTTTACTGGTGGGTGGAGTCAAAGAACACTTCATGAGCAAGGATGGCTTAGAAATTCAGCCTTTTTCATATGAGAAAGGGTTTACAGAAACTTTGTCATTGTTTAGGAGTGTTTTAACTGTCAGTGAATGGGAGAAAAAAGACAAAGAGGAAAAAAAAATAGTTTGTGGCTTTGACAGGGAGATATGGTAGGGGATAAAGAGGCCTGCACTGGAAGCTGCTATCAATCAGAGCTTACCTAGCACATAACACAGCTCAGGAGACCTCTTAAATGTGGAACTTTGTGCAATAAATCTATTCCTGCAACATGTTTATTCCTTTATTACATTTGTGGGAAGAGGAGATTTCACTGCATATTCTGTATAGTGATGCATAAAATCCATATTTATAATCCTGCTGTATATATTCCACATGTTTCATCACCAGTATATTAATTTGTTATATGGATTTGTTCTTTGCAGCCAGGCCCTCTTTTAATGAGAAATTTCAGTGTCCTCTGAGAAATTATGAAAAAAACCCCAAACCAATAGTTCTTTTTTTTTCTGATTTATTTGTATATCATGTGCTTTACATCATCTTGGTGCCCACAAAACGACTTACTAAATCTAATGGGGAAATTACATAGCTGTATTGCTACCTTAGAACATTGTTAGGCTGATTTAATTTGAAATTAATGGTTAACACTTGAGAACTGTCTTTTTATAAGCAGAAATTCTGGTCTTTTTCTAACATGTGTTTACTATATCAGAATGCCTTTCATCAGCCAATTGGAATAACTCTTATGAATGGAGGTTTCTTTTCTTATACATCATTTTCTTTTCATTAGTTATAGTGTTTTGTCATCTGGAGAGAAGGTTTGGCTTCAGAAAGGAAAAAAATTGCTTTGTTTTAACTACCAAAAAAGTGAAAAGAAGCAAATAGAAACCAGAGACATTCTCTAAAAATGGGAAATGCTCAAGAATTCATGCATAGCATCTAGCCAGAGATACTGATGCTTAATTTTTTTAACTGGGCAAAAATCTGCTTTCTTGTAAAAATACTAAATAGCAGTAAAATACCATGTTTAAAATGTGAAGTTTGTAGTACCAAGATCTTTGGCTCTAGTCCAGTTCTGCTTTTGTTGGTACAGACCCTGGCATTCAGCTGGCAGCGCAGGGGATTGAGGGCTGAGGTTCCAGCACAGAGGAATTACCCTCCCAAAAATGATCTGATCCAAATGATTCCTTAGTCAGGAAGTGCTGAGGGGTAAATGCATCCTCCAGGTGCTGCCATAGCGGATGGAGGACTGTGCTCCTCAGAAGATACAAGGTTTTACAGCTTGATTTTTTCCTTTCTCCATATGAAATACTCAGAGCTGGCTTTGCCTTTAACAGCAAGTTTTATGTCTCTACTTGAAGTTTTACCTCCTCTGGAGATTTGCCCCAACTTGCTGAAACCTTACAACTTACGAAATTCACATTTTCCGCCAGATTCCTGCCCTTTTTCAGGTGGAATTCTAAATTAGTGTCAGTGCCTTTTCCAGCAGGTGTCTCCTCACAGAGAGAGGCTCCCTCTGGAGAGGGCAGCACCCTGAGCACCAGGGGCAGCCCTTGGTGCCCATTTCTGTCAGCTAATTGCAATTGCCCGGCCCTTGCTCACACCTGTGCTCTGCCAAAGCAGAAATTATGAAAAAGACCTCCAGGTTTTATTTTCCTAGCAGTCAGACAGAGAGGGTCAGAGCTTGTTCTGGCAGGCTCGGTGAGCTGCCCTGTCCTTGCAGCAGGGGAATGCAGATTTATCCTGGTGTAACAAGGGGCACAGGAGGGAGTTGTTTGTTTGATTTCTCTGTTCCAGCTGTGGAAATCCTGATTGCAAATTTCTGTACATATTGATCTTCCCTTTGGTAGGAAACAAGGATTGGGAAAAAGGTGTCTTTCCCGGAAGGAAATAAAATGAGGAAAAAAATTATTCAGTGCAGGCAGCTTGACATAAAGAATGCTTTTTGTACTTTTCTTTTTGTACTTTTCCTATGAAGGAATGTAGCACCTAAAAAATGCTTCATGCCTTTTTTCTCATGGGTGAACTGAGGTGTCAATAGAGTGGAATTTTCCTAATAAAAGAAATTCTTCAATCAGAAGAATTTGGAGATGGCATGATTGTTGCTCCCTGAATTTTTAGCCTGGGGATTAAAAAGTACATTTAGGTTTTTCATGAGTTTCTGGGAAGGGGCTTGAAAGCCTGGACTGATCAGAACCAGGAGAACCTTAAATGCCTAGAAGGAGCATGTCTGCCATGAACATCAGTTAGCAGGGTGGATTATCTCCCATTCCTCTTTCCAGCACGATGTTTCCCTGGAGAACATTTTCAGGATATTTTTGGCTGTTCTCCTTTCTTCAAAAGCACTGGTGCTAAGGAGAAAAAAAGGAAAAAATAAAAGGCAAGAGCCCTACTGATGAGGTACAGAAAGGAGGATCCCTTCTGGCCACAAGCTTGGCGTGGTATTGAAAATAGTGGGAAAAATAGAACAAAAAGGAATTTGTCAAGTTCCTGTTGCCAGTTGTGGGAAGGGTTTGCTGTTGCATTAGGAACAGTCTCTCTGAGTCAAATAGCAACCTCTGATGTGTTATTGCAACCAGATGCTCCTAGATGCTGCCAAGTTGGGCAGGTTTCCCTCTTGTATCACCTCTATGTAAGCATCTGCTCTCAGCTCCTCTGAATGAATTTACTGAATGAAGAAAAGTCCAGAGGAAGATTCCTGGTGGTGGAGTGCCATGTAACTTGAAATAACTCTGACCCTGGCAACAATAGGTCAACAAAAATATGAAAAAAACCCTTGTGTTCCTGTCTCCTGTAGTTCAGAGCTCGTTCCTGTAAAGTAGATTGGATATCTCAGAGGTGGGGCTGTCTCCCCTCCTGTGCTGAGCCATGACAGATCATAGCAGGCTTGCCAAAAAGATGTTTTGCTGTCACAGCTCACCTGTGGATCCCTGTGTGCACAGTGGTAGCGATTCAGAACAGCTAATTAGACAATTAATTACTGCCTTGCTGAGGCAGCCACCTCAGGCTTTTGAGGAATTGCATCAGCTTTTTGCATTTGTTCTGTTTGGAAGAGGCACTGGGAATTGGCCCAGAGAGAAATCCCAACTGGCTTAGGGCTGTAAGTGTCAAAGGTGCATTACCCAAAATGTTGGCCCTGAGACAAAGACAAGAGCAGTTGTCTTTCCTCAGGAGGAAATGAAATCTAAATCTAAACCTAACAGCCTGCATGAGTCATGCATTTTTAGCACATCAGCTTTCACTGCATTGCCAGAAAATGCACTAAATACATGGGATTGTGTGTGTCTGAAGTGAAGGCATATTTCAAAGCTCTGGCAGTGGCAGTGCTAACACGCTGGGCTGTCAATGCCATTGCTCTCCAGCACCTCCCAATTATTCCTGCTTGGCTCTTCCTTGAGCATTGTCCTGTTTCTCACATGTTAGTAAGAAACATCCCCTGACCGTCAGCAGAGAGATGTTCAGTTCTGCCTTGAATGGGGTCAAAAGAGCCAGGCGTCCATTTCCAGCAGTTTGGATTTGCTGTCTCCCTGTCACCACCTTTACCAAGAGCTCCCTCCTGTGCTCTCCTGGGCTGAATGCTGCTGTGTATGAGGTTTCTGGATACTTGCAACTCACAGGAGCATTTTCCCCTTTGGCTTTGGTGACCAACCATTTTTTTGTATGATTTCTGTACCAACATATTCACCAGTCCTGTCCAGATTCACAGGGAGCCAATACCTCCTTCTGTCATCACCATTTCCTGGTGAAAGTTTGAGTGCTGATGTTGAGTTGGTGAGCAAGGCATGGATAACGGAGAAAGGAGAGAACTGATTGTATCAGGCAGCTTGGAAAATTCATCTAACCACGTAAAACCAAAATTTTACCAAAATTCAAATTTACCAAAATTCATTTTGGGTAGCGAAACATTCCTGGTTAAAACTTGGGTCAAACTTTTGCTCTCAACTAGCATCTTTGTTGGAGTCATTAATTTGCTGTCTTTTAAATCCAAGCTGCCCTCCCCCATTAGATGACACAAAGGAAATTACAAAAGATCGATTTCACACTGTAAGCTTGACCTTTTTTAAACACAAACCATGCAGACTCATAGCAGGATCATCATATTGTTTCAAACAACATTGCAAAAAAAAAATCTTGCTGAATCATTGTAAATAATTCTAATATTAAGGATTCTGTACACAGAAAATAGAGTTCTGCATAAAACAAAAAAAAAACCAAAAACAAACAACCCAGCCACCAGAAGGAATATTGAGGAAGATTGTCTATTAGTCAATTAAGGCAACTCTCTTTTTTATTCTCACTCTGTGCCCTTGAAAAATATCCCCACAGTGCGAGATGATTGCCCTGTTTTGTTAATTATTGTATTGTTAATTATGGCCTTGCAAGAGGCAGATTCAGGTGGGCATTGGTGCAGACGAGCTGCTTGTGAGCTCCTCAGCCTGATGTATTTGGTGAGCCTGGAGCAGGGAAGCTGTATCCATGCATCACACACTTACCTACAGAACAACACATGAGGAATAGCTTTAATACATGAGAAATTGGTTTAAGCTTGGAATATTCTTTGTCTGTGCTGGCACAAACAGTGTATAAAGGCTGATTAATAGAGATTCTACAGAGCCTTATGCCTCTTGCCTGGAGTGCAGATATCAGAGTGTAAAATCTGGCAGAGAGGGCCATGGAATGGATTTGTAATGGTCTCTGAAGGGTCTGGGGCTCCATAAGCCAGTTAATGGATTGCACACAGCCATATGCAGCACTCCCATTTCTTATGGCTATAATGGAATAATAGTTTTCATTTAATAACCAACCCAAGTATAATTCAATACAAAGACATATTATATTCCATTTCAGCAAATGAAGCATGCCACAGCTTAAGTGGTATATCAGAGCTAAAAAAACCCACCCTGCTCATACTCTGTGTTTTCCTTCACAAAGAAGCTTGCCACATATCAACATCTTTAAGTGCAAATTCTGGTTGTGAGTATATACCTGGTCCTGGTATTCAGTTTATTGATGACTTTTAAGGCTTTGTTTTGGATAGATCAATGCCCCTAAGTCACAGTTTAAAGGGCTAAATTCTTGCACGCTGACTTCAGCCATTGAGCAGAGCTGTGGTTAATACATTGATGGAAGGTTTAGAAACCCTATTAAGAAAACATTGACACCCTCAGCTCCAGGCTGAGGTCCTCCCAGTGAGCTGGAAGTGCTGACTTGGAGGGCAAAGATTCTGCAGAAGGTGGATGCCATCCTCAGGAGTCCCAGCATGGCCCCAGCCCTTTTCTTTGCGTGCTCAGAAATGGAATTGTACAGCAGCACCAGGCCACAGCAGACCTGCCCCAAGGCTCACTGGGGCCACAGGAGCTCTGCACTGGTTTTGAGGAGTCTTGGATCACATACACACAGTTTTTCACAGGTAGAAAATCCTGATTCATTCAACTCTCCAACTGTGTGAAGAACTTGGGATAACGCGCCTTGGGGTCCACATTTGTCCCAGACTGACTGTGCAGGGCAGAAACCCACTTATAACCAGCCCTGGATTTGGTTTAGAAGAAAGAAAATGAGCAGTGTGGAATAGGTAGTGCTATCAGCACTGAGTAATCTGTACTTCAAAGTCAAACAAAGCTTGCCTGTTACTTTGTGAAATACGGGTGGGATTTATCCTCAGTTCTGTCACTAAAAATTGCCTGTAAGGAATCTCAGCAGTCAGTGAGAATAGATGGCTCAGAACCCAGCTATGGCTCTAGGGACCATCACAAATCTCAGGATGTCTCCCAAGTGCTTGATTTGTGCAGATGATGCTCTGATTTAGCAGAAAGTTGCATATAAACTCGTGTCGCCAGCAGCCTCCATTTGCGTCATAGATGCAGAGGCTCGGGAGAGTACATTATTCCAGCAAATGTCAGCATTAATTTATCCTTGCTCAGGGCTCATCTGCCTTTTCCTGCAGTCTCTTGGAGAGGAGAGATTACATCCATGTGCATGAAGAATTTGGTGTCCAGCAGACGAGGCCAGGAGCTGCTCAGGAGAGCAGTGAGTGCTGAGGGAGGGGTGCCAGCAGCCTGGCCCCAAACAGAGCAGCTCTGTCACTGCTTTTTCCACCCTCTATTTGAGAAAGCACCACGAAACTCGTGGCATTAAGAAGCTGCAGTGATGTGTCCCCAGAGGAGCTGCAACAGGAATTGCTGATCTGCTGGCATGAACCATGAGTACAGGGAAAAAACTTGAACTGGAATTGGTGAACATTAAGGGTTGTTCCCACAGCAGGACTGGGGCTAAAGGGGTTGAATGTCCCTTGTTTTACTCAGGTGAAGAATTGCAGCAATTGCTCTGCTACTCATGAGCAAAACCAACTAGGAAAAGTTGGCATTCACACCCGGGGTTTAACTGAGCCGTTGCATTCAGGTTCTGTCCCTTTGAAAAGCACTTTTCAGCTCCAGGATTACTTGTTGCATTATATCTACAAGTCACTGTATGGTGTGATGGGAAAGCAGCAAAAGGTGATTTTCAATATTTAAACAAAGGAAACCAGTGGTTAAATATAGTTTTTAAAATACACAGTGGTATGTGTAGCAGATATCATAGACTAAAATGTAACCCAGTGTGCTTACTCTTTATTTTTCTGATTCTGTATCACACTTGCTCAGTTTGCAAAGGTGCTGAGTGTTCGCACTTACAAGGATCCCACAGAAGAAGTTATGCCAGAGATTTCCCCAAATCCACCATTTCCAGCTCCTGCTCTGAGGGACACCTCTACAAGTCCATTTGTAGTGAATGCACTGGGCAGTTGCTGAACCAAAAAGAAACAGTGGGACTTGCTGCCAGCACTGTGACACCAGGAAGTTTTCACAGTTTTCCTGAAGTGTGGACTTCCACTCCTGAATCCTCCTGTTGGAAATGTTTACCACAAAGTCTTCTGCAGTGAGATCTTTAGCAAGAGTGTCTGTCTAAAACTGACAACAGTGAGTGCCAATTAGAAAAAGCTCTTCACAACGTGTATTTTTTATGAATAGCATATTTTAACCAAATGTGCTTCAGACAGCACAGGCAAACTTCCCAGGCATATTTCAGCAGTGACTTGTGCCTGTTCTGCTCTTGCTGATCCAGTCTCTAGGCTATCAAGCTGCTGTTGCCCTCCATAATGAAATGGACTAGGAATATTGGATGAATTTAACATCTGGAAGTTGGACTTGGTGAAATGTGGTGCTTCTTTCATGTCTCTCACTTTGTACATCTCTCCACTGCAGATTGCACTGATAAATGATGGTCTGTCTCCATGCCAGCATTTTTTAACACAGTCCTGCCCTCCAGCCCATCATACACCCAGTGTGTCTCTATGCACACTGTGGATGACTTGTGCTGAGTGACTTTGCAGGGGCTCCTGTCCAAAAGTGCCAGGCAAGCTGAAGGCTGTCTGCAGAGCCCACTGTCTGTCTCCTTTGAGCACCACCTGACCTCTGAAATGGGCCTGAGCAGGAGTCTTGGCACTTGGGATGGGTTTGGGCAGGATTTGACTTCAGGGAATGAGGCGAGTTTGCGGCTGTTAAATTTAATTCTGAAGGCATGTTCTTAGGCTGGAAAATATAATTACACAGCATCTGGTCCTCTAGAGTACATTTTCTATAGCAACAAAAGTTATCTTCAGGACCTACTCCAGCTCCCTACTGGTTGCTGGTGCCAGTGATGCTGACTGGAGCACGCTGTGGTTAAGGGCAGGTGCTGTGTGCTGGCTGTGTGCTGAACTTCACCAGGGTTCCTCTTGGATCTCCTGGGGTAATTCCCACAACCAAACCACAGGGAAAGGAGTGATTGTTGTGCCAGGGCAGCAGGAGGGAATGCCAAAGGCTGACTCTGCCCTAGACACTGGTCCTAGCACCCTTTGCAGATGAGCTGCAGGTGAGTTGAGGTGCTGCAGGTGATGTCCCAGTGCCATGCTGTGCATCATGGTGCCGACCAGGCTGCTTTTGTCACACTGCATGAAGGGCTGTGCTTTTTCACTAGGCTCAACCTGTGCCATGAGAAATCCAGAGCACTCTCCTCCTCCCCTGTTTGCTGTTCTCCTGACAGACATAATCCCCCTGTGCTGCTGCAGTCCTGCAGCCCCTCGTGAACTTGTGCCTGGCCCTGTTTGCCCTATTTTACCCTGGCTTTTTACCCTTCACAGCCTCCCATGAAGGAGGAGGTGCTGCCACTCTGTAATCCAGCACACAGAGACCTTCACTATGCACACACAAGGCTGAACAGGTCTGTGTGCACACCAGTGGCAGTGGAGCAGCAGAAAAGCTCTCGGTGTGCACAAATTCTCATTAAAGAGGTTTAATTTACCCCCGAGTGGGAAAGAGAACAATGCTGCTGTACAGTACAGTGGTTCTGAGCCGTGAAGTTTTGCTGCAAAGCTGAGCACATACACAAACATTCTGAGGACAGAAAGCTGGTGGGAATGGTAATGTGAGATGTCAAAGGAGTTTGTTTATTTTGATAAACTAGTTGATATTCTAGGATGCTTTTTCTCCTGTTGAAAAAGTGTCAGTCTTAGCGAGGAACTTTGCTATTGATGACCTTTCATGTAAAGTTGCAAGGCAGAAAGCAAAGATAAACAACTTGAACAATACAATTAAGGCAAACCCAGAACTCAGTCTCTCAATGAGAGACATCAGTTTTAAGTAAATCATCCCATGGAAACAGAGCTGTTTGAAAATGCAGTGGCATCGCTTACAGTACAGTGGGCAATTAGTTTTAATTAACTTCAAATTCTGACACATAGTTAAAAATCAGCTCTTCTGAGTGCCCAGCTAGAAAAGTGGAAGTTGGGGCATTTTGTTCTGCTCGAAAAAGCTATTACAAATATTATCATGATGCTATTCACACTTCTATTATAAATTTTATGTGATCTTTTAAATTTTTTATGAAATAGCACTTTTGGAAGATGATCTTGTTCCATACCATAAGCTTTTGAATAAGGGCACTATTTCCTAAGAAGAATAAATTGAAGTTTTAGAAGCAGTTTTGAATTCAATGACAATGTCTGTTAACAAAGTCCAACACGTTGTGGTCTTTACCTGTCAGGGAGGAACCAGGCAGGAGTTCTTGTAAAGCTATCAGAAATTATAGGCAGCAAACATGTTGTGATCTTCACCTGTCAGGGAGGAAAAAGCCAGGAGTTGTTGTAAGGTTATCAGAAATTATAGGCAGCTTTTGATGCGTATTTTAAAGTTAAATTCAGCACTTTAAATGTGATGTGTTCTCACTATGGAAGCCCCAAGTACAGATTTTGTGGGAGGTGAACTGCTCAGAGAAGCACGAATGCCCTGTCACAGCCAGTCCACACATCCCTCTTCCCTGGGTATCCAGTCTGACTTTTCCAATATGAAACTTATTTCCCTCATTAGTATTTTGAAGTAAGCAAAACCAGAGCTAGATGCTTCTGCTGGTGTTATGCAGCTTTTACTCCTTGAGTAATCTTCTTGATTTCCCTTGGGCTGTGAGGCAGCTTCTCACTTGAGAAAGTTCAGAACACTCTAGCTTGTCCCAGTTAAATTAATTTGTATGCTGAGCCATGCAGGTGAGGGCAAAGAGTATATTCATTTTCTCAGCTGCTCAGTGACCAGGATGCTTGGGGAAGAATTCAGACAGAAAGAGCTGGTATTGCTGAGATGGGAAGGCTGACACCACACAGACACCTTCCCATGGTGTTCCTCTTGGGTTGTATCACTCATCAGCCCTTGGAGGTGCTGTTTTTCTGAGTCATTAAAATCTGTGCCTTTTCCTCCTTCACATTTCCAGTGAGATTTTGAGATAACAATTTCTCAGGGCAGGTTTTTATAACCAAAAAGCTGCTGTTAAGGCTGATGTTCTCAGCTCACAGCAGTCTCTGGGGGCCAGGATGGGACTGGGAACAGATCTAGAGAGGGAGAACTCTGAAATGCTGTACACGGTGTAATCTCTAAATAAGCACAGCAGGTCTGATCTCTGCCACAGGAGATAAGTCAAGGGGCTGAAGGATTTTTGGTCTGATACAAAATAATTGTTCTCACACTGTTGAAGCACTGGAAAAAAGATTAAAAAGTGGAAGTATCTTCAGAATTGTCTATAGGATGTTTTCTCTCAACTAGTGGCTGTCCTGACTTGCTGAGTTGTCACATCAATTTTATTTCTTCCATAGATCTTTGATTAGTTGGTGGTCTAATAATTTTTGTCAAAACTAGTGTTATGGTACAGTTAATGGCTGTGCTTTTCAGGCATGATGGGGTTTTTTCAGGGGAAAAAAACATAGCACAGGCACTTCTAAGGTGTGCATTTCAATAGGTCTGGTAAAGTGAAAAATATCCCTGAAATAATGAGGCAGCACAGGAATATTGCATTCTGACCATCAAAAAGGGCTTCACACATTTTTTCTGTGTGGAGTACATGCAGCATGGGAAACAATTCATGGTGTGGCAGCATGATCATTCTCTTTGTGCTCAGTACTGAGAGGGAAGGAGAAGAGAAGAAAATGGGATCTCTAAGCAAAAAAAAAAAAAAAAAAAAGGTAGGCATAGACTGGTAATTTTTCTAATAGGTTCATATGTTCATCATTTAACAGGATGAGAAAATTTTGAGTAAAATCACCAGAAATAATTTTCTAGCAGTGATTTTTAGTCCTGGCATATTTATGAATATTTCATGCATGACTTTTTTACTATTAAGATCTATATTTAAAATTTCATACTCAGCTTTAAAGTTTGCTCTGACTTGAAATAGTCTTCAGAAAATAAATTTAACTTTCTTGAAAGGAGAAACACCAGAAAATTATAAAAACCTGAGAAAGGAAACTAGTCTTAATTACAGATGGAGGGTTTTACACTTCTTTTGAGGATGATTAAAATTAAAAATGAAAATCAGCATGTCATTTGACATAAATAGGTTCCTTAATTTTACTTCTGCCCACTGAGCTCTTCAGGTGCTTCAGTGAAACGTGTACCTTGAAGAATTGGAGCTCCAGAGATAAACTAAGGCTGTACAGACTGGATTGCTGTCTTTCCTGGCATGGCTGAGACACAAACAGCAAGGCTTTCCTTGGGAAGCCAAATTGGCAAGAGCAGCCCTCGTGCCCATTAAGTCCCATTGGTGGCAAGTCCAGTTGGAGATTGAGCTTATCTGCACCATAAGGGAATTAGTCCAGCTTCCATTTAAATCACTGGCACAGCTCCAGCTACATTCAACCAGTGAAGGGCTGAGGCAGCAGGCACACAAAACCCCGTTTCTGAGCCTGATCCCAGCTTTTCTTACACATCCAAAGCTCATGCTGAGTGCTGTGGTCACTTTAGCAGGATTAGGCTGAGCAGATTGTTTGGGCAGATTTATGTGGCCATTCATTGTAAGAAGTACTGATACAGTTCTCAGTGGTGTACAGTTGATAAATATTCATTTGTTAAAATACAAGGCACCTGTTGACAAGGTAAACTGTGATTGTTCCAAGCAAATTGCTCAAGTGTGGTAGAACGTCATGTACAATAATTGGCTAAACAGCTCTGGTGTTATCTGCAGCCTGCTCCAGCACAGCCCTCACTCAGGCTGTGTTTGCCATTAAGCACCTGCCCACCTCCACTCCAGCCACTCTGACTGCACTGCTGTGTGTGTTTTGGAGAAACGGGGGCTGAATTCCATGGAGCCCACTGCATCCTGCCTGAGGTGAGTGTTCCCAGCCCTCTGGGAAGCCAAACACCATGCTGGGTTTGAGGATCACTTTGTAGGGACAGAGCCCTGGCGCCCCTGTCGCTTTTCACTGGCTGGGTTTAAGCAGCAATCTTGGGTGCTCAGTGGTGCCAGAAGGTTCTCATTTGTCACCTAGGCAGTGTCAGGAGGTGTGACAGGTTAGTGTCACCGCCAGGATGCAAGGGGTGCAATTACCTGAGCACTGTGTGCATGCACATCGCCTGGGGCGGCTCAGGTGATAACAGCTATCTCATTGTTACACCTCATTGTCATGGACAGAATCAGTGGCAAAAACACACACCTGAGCACCGTGTGGAAAGGTCTACTTTTATTCTTTTGGAAGAGGGGGAAAAAATTAAATTCCAGCCTGAAACACACCATCTTTATTTAATGCTTCTCAGTATACATATCACAAAATCACGAGAAATGTAAATGTTTCCTTATGTAATGAAGTAACCGGTATTACATGTATGGACATTCCACTTCACTGAGTTTTCTGCTGGGCACAGGAATAATTCTGGCTCCTTAGCAGGATTTTGAGGCAGGGAGGGGAGCTGGAGATGATGTAATGGGCTGTCCTCTGCTAACAATATGAGGACCAATTACAAATAAGTGACATAACTTAAAAAGACAGGTGATGAAAAGAACACCCATCATACAAAGATGAGGCCCTAAAATCATGTTAGGAAAGAACTAGGGATTTGAATTTGCCACCCACTGAAAACAATAGCAAAACCCCCACTGAATTCAATGCCTCAAACCCTTGCACAGGACTGATTCGATGCTATTCATAGAATAATGTATGTGCCAAATAATGCTGTTATTTGTCAAGTAAATTATTTGTCAGATCCATCATCCTGCCGTTTCTTTTCTGGCAGAACTCCCACTGAAGTCAAATGGGGGTATTGTCTGAATAAAGTCTTTTAGGATTGGGCCTGAGGTTAAACAATATGCAACTGGGGGCAACTTGTTATAACATCTTCCTTGGGTTCACAAACCCACATGATGGACAATAGTTTGGCAATAGCTGGGGTACTGTGCCTTATGATGCTGATTTGTTCTGTCACTGATGCTGATTATTCCCTCATCTCTCTTCAACCTACCTGTTGGCACCTTGATTGTTCATGTGTGTGTGTGTGTGTAACTTGAGCTTTTCTGGCTGTATAACCTGCCTCTGTGTCCATGGGCTCTGCACTTTTGGCGTGCTGGCTTGCTCCATCATGTCCTGGGCTCTTGTGTGACCTTGGAAAGCTGCAGGATGAGCCAGGGACTGCAGCTCCAAACTGGGTGAGCAGAGGGCTTTCAAGGTGACTTGTTCTCTACTTTTGAATTAAGAAGCCTGATTATACAGCTGGTCTGTTCTTCCAGTTTGTTTTTTCTTTTAGTTCATGAGTTAAATGGTCTACATCAAATTGCTCGTGGTTTTTATTCTCAAAAAAAAGGGCAAATTAATCTCTTGTTGTCTTGATAGGAACAAAGTTAATACAAGTAAATTGCCTAAAGGATTTGTGCTTCTAGCTATTAAAATACAACTTAGGCAACTTCAGCACTTGAGTTCAGCCTCTCATTACGACCTATGGGAATGTATAATGGTTAAATTAGCTGCAGGTGGGCTCCCCTGCTGCTCCAGAAGCACATTAGAAGCATCTTGAGGGTTGCAAGTAACCTTCAAGAAATCAGACATAACGGCCCCAAACAATAGTCATTCTTGTAGCTGGTAACGTGCTCCATATGCCTGAGAGGTACTGTGCAAATGGGACTCTTTGTGGGAGACTGCTTGGGTCTGGCTTCTCTGGAAATTGAATGTTTTTTGTGAAATGGAAAATGTTCATAGGTGTTGAGCATAGCTCTCAAACGTGTGGTAAAGCAGCTGACACGGGAGCTAGCTGAGGGCAGTGGAAAGATCGCAGACCACCTCTCTGAAGGTGGTGTGATCCCCAGGAGGGGGCTATGCCCCCCGAACCACACAGGATGGAACTGCTGCCGGCTTCGGTACAAATGAGCAATTTATACCTGCATTTGGTGTATAAAGATGCGTTTCCTGGGGTAAAGTTTCTATTCTCTGCAGGGACTGTTGGTTGGAGTTAACACTTGTCTCACGAAGACCGTTCCGTGTCATCTGCTAGGAATTTCAGGATCGAAGCACACCGTGAACGAGTGTGCAACCTGCGGTGCTTGGGGCTTTATTCCCTTTATTCCTCGTGCTCGGTTTGCTCCCGTACCTGTTCTGAGCAGCCCAACGCCGAGAGCGCGCAGATCCCTTCTCCGGGCACCGCCGGTCCCTCGCCCTGCCCTGGCCGGCTCTGCAGGGACCGCAGCGATGCTCAGCGCAAACTTCAGCGCGGCCGTCCCGCGGGGCCGGTCCCTGCCGGCACTGCCCGGGCTGCCTGAGCTCCCGGCCCCGCGCCCCACACCCGGCCGGGGCTCCCGGCCCGCTGCCGGCCCTGCCCCCGCCGCGCTCGGGGGGCGGTGGCGCCCCTCGGGCCCCGCTGGGAGGGGCGGGGAGGGGCGGCGGCCGCTCCCGCCGAGGAGGAGCGCGGGCGGCGGGCGGGGGCAGCGCTGCCGCCGCCGGGACCGGCTGAGGGCCCGCGCCCCGCAGCGCTCGGGCCGCCCGCAGCCGTGGCCGGGGTGCGAGATGGCCGCCGGCGGGAGCCGCGCCGTCCTGGGGCTGTGGCTGCTGGCGGCGGGGCTGTGCGGCGCGGCGGTGGCGGCGGGCAGGTCCCCCAGCTGCCACGAAGTGCGGACGGCGTTCCAGCTGCGGCAGATCGGGCCCCTCAAGCTGGTCCCCGACGTGCCCACGGCCGGTCAGTACCGGGGTACCCGCGGGTGGCCGCTCCGCCGCGGGAGGGTTGCGGGGCGGGGGCCGGGCTCGCCTCAGCCGCGCTCGCCTCAGCCGGGGTCCCGCGGTGCCGCTGCTGCCCCGGCTCCCTCCGGCCGGCACCGCTTCCCTCCCTGCGGGCTGGGGAGCGGCAGCGAACTCAGCATTTCCCGGGAAGGAAGAGCGGCAGGACTGCTGCTCCTGCACCGTGCAGGTGGTGCTGCACACCGGTGCCCACCGCCAGGAGCGGGGCTCCATCCCGCGATCGCACCGCTGCCATCCCTGTGCTGAGTGCCGGGGCAGAGCGCTCCCCGCGGCAAGGCTCCCTTGGCAGGAGGCAGGCAGTGCCGGGCAGATTTTGGCAGGTTTGTTTTGCCCGGTAGTTTTTGGCAGGTTTGTTTTGCCGGGCAGTTTTTGGCAGGTTTGTTTTGCCGGGCAGTTTTTGGCAGGTTTGTTTTGCCGGGCAGTTTTTGGCAGGTTTGTTTTGCCGGACAGTTTTTGGCAGGTTTGTTTTGCCGGGCAGTTTTTGGTAGGTTTGTTTTGCCGGCCAAGTGTGGGGTCATCAGACGGGGGGTGAATTCACTGTAATTCTGACACGGGAACTCAGGATTCACTGTAAGTTCTGCCCCGGGAAGAGTTATCTCGTGGATGAATTCGGGAGCGCTGTCATAGGGAAAGGCAGAGGTGACACCTTGGAGGGATACAGCCAGCAGAACTTGGCTTTTGCTTAGTTAAGCAGTAAGTCTGCAGCACTTGGGAAAGTTGATGAGCAGAGTGTTGCTCCGTTTTGCCTTTTCAGAGTTCGGCAACAATGCCTGGCAGCACTGAAAGGGGAAAGTAACGCATAGATAATAAGAATAGACTTTTTTTATTGCGTATTCTACAACTAACCTGGTAAGGGGATGAAGCACTTCGTAATTAAACTCTTGTGAATGTATCATATATCTAGATAATGAAGTCACATTCCTCACTTTTACATGTTTTCCAGTCTAAATACTTCAGTGAATCTGTTTAAAGGCAATGTTTGCAGGCATTGAAATAAAAAAGAGAATATCAATCTCCTAACACAATTTCTAGCTACGTCATGGCACTGCAATTGCCTAGAGGTGTGTGGTGGTACAAGTTTCAATTTGGGTTGTTGTTTTATTATTTTTACTTTTTTTTTGAGAGCACTTCTATTCAAACCCTGTGGAGTTTGATGGAAAGACTCCTTGTCTTAGATGAGTTTTTTTGGATATGTTTTCTGGCACGGGTTTCTGCCTTGGGGATTACATTTGATAGGCCATTGGGCTGATCTCTTGCGGCTGTAATCGATTGCAGAGTGCTAGTGATCTTCACTTTGCATGAGGTAGTTGAGATGACACTGGGGTGTAGAGTTACCTGTGGAGGAGGAATCATTTGTCATTTTCTGGCAAGAAGAGATTTGCAGGAATGGCATTTTGAAGCCTGGTTTTACTGTTCTGTGCTGATAGAAGCATCAGATGGTGGTTGTTCTGGAGAGGCAAAACAAGGCTTTTCATCCATTCTGCTGGATGCTTAACCCTCTCCCCTGAGTTCTTCTTGGAAGAAGTTCCTCCAACTTTAAATTGAGGGATTTACATTATCTATAAAACTCTAGTGCTGTAGAGGAAACTTTCTCAAAAAGTTGTGTGCTTTCAGAAGGAAGATATAGGTCCTGTCATGCTGAAGAGAGTCACAGAATCATGGAATGGTTTGGGGTGGGAGGGACTTAAACGCTCATTTAGTTCCAACCCTACTGCTGTGGACAAGCCTTCATTGTCTTCTTGTGTCCTATCCAACTTCCCTGTTGAACAGCAAGCTCCCAGAAAAGAAATGGCAAGAGACAAGGTGATGGGAGGGTAATAATGCTTTTAAATTCTAGCTCATAAAGATTTCCTTTGAAGAGGTTTGGAGCAGAGCTGAGAACAAGTGGTGCATATTGATCTTCCCTGTTGCTTGAGTATCACTCTGCTGCACCAAAGCTGGCGTGCTTTGATGATCCCTGCTGGGCACTAATGCCTCCTGTCTTGTGCCCTCTTTTAATTAAACCCTGAAGTGTTCTCCAGCATCTTCCTGGGCAGCTGTTATCAGCGACTATATCTTAATAGACACACATTTCTCCTGACATTGGGGCTGATTTTATGATGCATTTTAATGCCACACAAATGTTGAAGCACATCCCCTGGAGATGCTGGGTGTCAGCTACAGTGGGAGAGTGGTGGGCAGCTGGGGAGCAGCGTGCTGGGCTGAACTGAGCCCTGGGTGCAGTGCCAGGAGCTTTTATTACTGCTCACTTCTGCTCACATGGGCCAGACCTGCCCTGCTCTGGGTGCTCCTCAGTCACCTGCATGTTGGTTTGGGCTTTTCTCTAAAAAAAATGAAACTTCTGCAGTCCTGTTCTCTGTATATTAGATACTTTTAGTCACCAAAGTGTTGAAAGCCCTTGGCTAATCTCAAGCCAGTATTTATAGGCTAATACAACAAATCTGGCAGAGGTTAAAGTCTTAATGAATATTGGATTCCTTTCCTTCAGGAAAACGAGTAGCCCAGTGCTACTGAGAGAGGGACTGACAGACAGACAGACAGGTGTACATTTTCTGTCTTCTCTTATGGGTGGTGCCCATTTCACCTGGAATCAAATGAAATGCTTGGGAGAATCAGTAGCCTGCCCTCTCCTGTGGCATTAGCTGTGCTGGAGCTGTCAGCTGGTGGATCTGGAATATAACCTCATAGGGACTGGTGGGCTGGGAGCTGCTGCCCTGTGCTCTCCTGGTCTGCAGCCAGGTTCCTGGGATTGCTGAGTGCTGGCAGCACGGCCTGGAGTGAGGTGGGGAGTTTGGGCAGGACCTGCCAGCCTCCTGGGTAAAATGGGGTGGCAAGGGAAGGAGGAAGACTCCTAAGGAAAGGAAAAAAAAAAGGGCTTTTGCTCTTAAGGTGTGATGTGAATCTGGCAGCAACCTGCCTGAAAAGTGTCACCTGAATGAGCTCTTAGAGATGAGTAGGAGTTTTCTTCTAAATTTCTCTTCCACAACTTGCCCCAAAAGACTTGAGATATTTTTCCACTGTGAAATCTAGTCCATGGATGAGTGCAGGGCTAAAGACATGTTTGGGTATGGGATGGGTAAGAGACTGGTCTGTCTGAGACTCCCTTCTCCTCTGGTGGAATCTGTGCTTCTCTCTGGTACCTTTTTTGGTACAAATGGAATGTTTCAAGGGTAATTTGCTGCCAATAGCAAAGATTACCCAAAGAATCACAAGAGGACTTTTATTGTATTTGCAGGGAATCCCATGGCAGGAAGGAATGATGAATCTGACTCCATGTTCCCAGAAGACTAATTCATTGTTTTATGATACTATATTATACAGTATCTTAAAATAATGAAAAGGTAAAGGTACCTTTTCATTATTTTAAGATACTATAGGTATCTTAAAAAGGTGAAGTCAGGTAAAGGTACTCCTGCCTTGGCTGTGATCCACAGGAAAGGCTTTTCGTGCCTTCCCCAGACTGAGCAATGAGGTAATGTGTCCCTGATCACGTACTTTGATGATCGCAGACTGAGCTGGGATGTTTCTGAGGGAGCTCCTTGGTTGACATTTTGATGAGGGAGGATTCTAAGCAGCCTGCAGGGGCGCAGGGCTGTGTTAATCCTGCCAGGGCACTGTGGTTCCAGGCAGTCTGGATGGCTCCAACCTGACGCGTGCTGCCCCGTCTGGAATGGCTCCCGGGCGGGGGCTGCAGCGTGCCCGTGCTGCCCTGCCAGCCCTGGCTTGTGTTACAGCCCCCAGTGAGCCCTGGCACGCGCTGGGGAGGAGTTCTGGACACTCCCAGGTTTTTCTGGGACATGGTGAGTGGTGGTGCCTGCCTGTCACTGCTCTCCAAGCTCTCAGGGGACAACTGGATGGACCCAAGTGGAGTCTGTGATGTGACGTGACCACAGTCAGGCAGTGAATGGTAGCAGAACCAGAATAAAAGTCTGTCACATTCACGTTTTCTGAAAAATCCCTTCACCTAGGATTTTTCTACTGGGAAGCTGGGAAGCCTCAGAGAAAAAGGAAAACAATAATTATCTGATTTGCTTCTCCTGTGTTGTGCTCATGTGGAATGTGTTTGGAGATTGTTCACCCACAGGTGATTCTTCCATTGGATTCTGCTGGGAGTTGCTTTCACTCTTTGGCCAATCAGGGCCAAGCTGTGTCTGGAAAGAGTCACAAGCTTTCATTATTATCTTTTTAGCCTTCTGTAAGTATATTTTCTGTATTCTTTAGTATAGTTTAGTATAGCATTCTTTAATACAATATAGTATCATAAAATAATGAATTAGCCTTCTGAGAACGTGGAGTCAGATTCATCATGCCTCCCTGCCATGGGGCTCCCTGCAAGTATAATAAAAGTCCTCTTGTGATTCCTTGGGTAATCATGTAAGTAACCACAAGAACATCCTGCATTCCCATATGCTCAGTTCTCCTTCTGGCTGGTTGACCAGTGTCTGAGCATGCAAAAACCCCAGTCTGTAAACATATGGTAAGTAAGAGAGAAGAGCTGGGCTGGTTTCTAGTGAGCATGGAAAATATGTCATTTGTGAAAGAATTTTGGAACTCTTTACCTTATAAATAATCATCTTGTAGAAAACTACCAAAGGGATGATTAGCTTTTTCTTGTTGTACTACTGGTGTATAAAGAGTGAAGAAGATGCCCAGGTTGTGCTGTGGAACTTGCTTCTGAAGGGCAGGTTTTGTTCTAGTAAAAGCTGCTTTATTTTCTGGTGTCATCCTGCACTTAAATCAGCAGGAGTGTTCATTTCTGTGTATATATTGAATGTCCCATTGTAGAGCCGGACATGCATTAACAATTTATGCATTAAAACTGTTTCACTTTCTGAATAATGACAGACAAGTCCTAGATTCCCAGCAGAAGCCCCTTGCTGTGTGTGGTGCCTGCATTAGCCTGGATCTTTTCCCACCTCAGTCTGTGGCACAGCTCCCATGTGTGTTGAGAAAGGAGCCTGAGCTGGATCCCTATATTGTACATGTCCAAGAATATCTATTAAATTGCCCATTTTCTTATGAAGTGGGTCATGCCACGCTTTATTCTCCTGTTTTTCTTTCATTCCTGCTCAGCTGTTGTGCCTCCCTAATGAGAGCAGCGAGGTTCCCGTGGTGCAGGTGTAGTGCAGGAAGGCATTTTGCTCACAGTAACATTCTGTCAGTGTCTGCTCTGTGTCAGGGGAGATGTGGACTTGCTGTATTGGCTCTGGGCTTTTACCACCATCAGAATGAGAGACTGAAATCCTCTTGGATGTTCTGTCCACCTGCACGTGTGGTTGTGTGGGACTGCCTTCAGCACGGTGGGTGAAGGATCCATCTGGGAGGAAACATTGCTGGTTGAACACAGCTCTGTTTATGCAGAGAAACTTTATAGGATGGTTACAATTGTGAAAAAAGGCACAAAAATTAGTCCTGTTTCCATGGGGTTCCTGTTTCTTTTTGGCAAACCTGGTTGTTGCCCAAGTTTGAAATGTCCTTGGCATTACCTTGCAGCTTGTTGAGTGGAGGTGTTTTTCCTGTTACACTTGGGATTCGCTTATTTATGAACACACAGAGTCTTCTTGGTGATTTATATCACAGAGGGGGTGGGCTGGTGCAGTGTGAGAGGCATTCTGTGCCCATCTTTGTTTCTTTCTGAGAACAGCTGTGCCTCAGTTTCCCTGTCTACTGGCTACATAATGATTATATATTGCTGTGAGTAACTTTATTGCTGAATACCCCCCATGAAAAGGTGATAGATTGCAGCTAGAAAAATTATCACTGAGCCACACCTTCTCTTCAGGCTGACTTTCACTTAATTCTTTCCTTAGGTGAGGAAAAAGGCTAGAAGTTACATTGGTTTCTGAGCTGGAAGCTGAACCTGAAAGCTGTCTTTCCTTCACTTCTCTCTCCCAGCCAGGGGCTGTGGTCTGTGCCTGCTGAAATAGCTGTTCTGAGTAGAAGGCAAGCTTTGCTTTTGCAGCCTGCAGCTCCTCTGGAGAAAGGATCCTTCCTTCATTAATCTTTCAGGGTTTTGTAGCACTCTTCAGGCTCAGGCTGTCACCAGAAGTGTTAACCTGAAGCTGGTCATGCCTGTGGGTACAGGCAAGGTCTCACCAGCAGTAACATCTTTTTCCCCCTTCTTTTCCCATGTCTTAAATTTCTGTTTGACACAGGACCAGCTGCCCCCTCTGTAATGCCCTCTTGGGAGTAATCTATAGGCAGAAAAAATGTGTTTAAACTTCCTTAATGCCTCATAAAGATGGAATTGCTGTTCCACTGCCAGATGGAAACCTGTAGTTTTCATATCCACGAGCCCCAGGATCATTGTCCTTGGTGGCTTGCTTGAGCATTTGGTCCAGGTGAGAAGAAAAATGACTTAGTTACTCAGATCAGCCTTTCCTGTAAATGTCTTGGGAAGGTATCCAAGAGGCAGCAGAGAACCTGCTCTCCCCCAGCACACAATCTTCTTGTCAGACTGAGTCAAGTATTGCCCCAATTCACACGGTCTATTCATTCTCTGAGAAATCTCTGCTGAAAAGAGTGTGTAATTATTTTTATTTTTAATGGTCTGCTCAAGATCTGGTGATTCTGGAGTTGAACTGGACCTTGGGATGGGGTAAAAGCTTAGTAGGAAATGACTCATGCTGAAATACTGGTGGCTCCCAAAAGCTGCCTCTGGAATATCTTATGTGCCACTGAAGTTTTGCTACCAAGTTGTTATGAGAAAATAATAGAAAAATAATATTCCCACACCCCTATGGTAGTGTGGCAGGTCTGAGCAGACAGATCTTAACCAAAGGGCAGTGCTGATGAAAAGGCACTAATGTGGTGAGTGGAAACAAAGTTGGCACGATAATTGCTATATAAATCAATAAAATAAATACATCAAAATAAAGGTTTCATAAGGATTAATAATGAAAAATGTCATAGCCTGAGGATCTGTAAAAAGCAAGGATATGCGTAAAATGCACCCGGGGTGGTGAAACGGTTTTGCTTTTAAATGGTATAAAACCAGTTCCAAATACTGTAAAGTCTTTGTAATTGAATCTTTGTCCCATGAAAGCATAAAATGACATGATAAAGTGGCATATGTTTAATAATAGTTCAGATGCATACTCATCACATACCAGTTTAGAGCATAGCTTTTGCTTCTAGGGGAAAATAAAAATTTTGATGGATCAGAGTCAATTCTCAGACAGCAGCCAGGCCTGTGACAAAATTTATATGGAGTGTATCAATCTATTGATTAGGTATCAGCATTTAAGCTGAAAGCTTCATCCTCATACCCATGAAGATATTTAAAGGTGTTTGCTTTGTTCACATACAAGGAACTTCTGAGCAGCACAAGCGGGTGAAAGAAAGCATCCAGCTAATATTTAATGATTTATCCTAAGGATAGAATTAGACAGGGAGGCAAGCCTGTTTAAATCTTCCACCGAGCAGTGAGATTTAGTGTTTTGAGGCAGTATATTATTTGATGGCAAAACACAAAATATTTCTGTTTGGATGCACAAAAGTAACCAGAGCTTCAAGCTAAGAGCTGGGTGCACAGGATTCCGTAGCACAGATGGATGAGGATAAGGTTTTGTGTGTTTTCCCCAAGGTTTTTTCCCTGTTAAAAATCTAAATATAAATCTATCTATTTTAGTCTTTTCAGTACATCAGTTTTAAAGGAGAGTTATTAATTGCCTTCTTAGTGTATTCATACATGCATGAATAATGAGTAAATTTTCTATTTGTGGAATTTCACAGCACAAGCTGGAAGAATACAGAAAGAAATGAAGACAATGGAGGAATTTTGAGTATCACAGATGATACCGTTACATTTATTTTGTGGACTCGGAAGTCTCAGGAGGGTATCATTGATACATATCCTCTGGTTCTGGCTTGCATTTTGATGGCTAAAATACAGAAATAAAGAACAAGTATAGCCAGGTAATTGCACAGGAATTTCAGACCTGCAGAGGACAAAATTATTCCCCTAGAAGTTGTCTTTCCACTCTTTTCTTTTGAAATGTAATTCTCAGCCTACTTTATGTGATTCTGTGCCACGTTCTGCCTTTCTCTGCTCTTTCTGAGTGTCTATTAATACTGATGGCCAGCATATATATGTACTTAAATTATATATAGAGATTTTTTTGGTCTTCTGATGCCACTCCTTGCTTTCTGGGGTCACGGTCTGTGCCTCTGCAGAGTTCTCCCATCCCATGGTGGATGTGCCAGGGCTCTGGAGCCCATCCCTGTGACAAAGAGCTGTCACCTCCTGCAGAAACAAATGTGAGACAAATTTCAGAGAGCTGCAGTGGCAAACCTGACAATATCAGATAGGTCATGGTGGCTTTGTTTGGCTGCTAGTTAAATTGGATAGTTGGGCACATCCCTAGATGTTAATGGTTAAATGTATTCATTGTCCCAACAAGGCCCCTATTCATAAGGGGAGCATTCTGTGCTCGTTATGCATGCATAATTCCCATTAATGCTCCTAGGGGTTAAGGGTGTGGAGTGAGGGGGGAAATGAAGCTGATGTTTACACATCCATGTTTGCACTCAGAGAAGAAGTTTTGTAACACAGGAGAAACTGATTGTGTGTCCCCAGATCCCTCAACTTCAAGGAAAACTTGAAATCTTTGCTTTAAAGAGGGAGTGAGAATGGGGGAGAAAGTGACACTTGCATAAGCACCTCCTTCTTTGCCCACCATACTTTGTCAATGATCAGAAATATCACACCACTGCCATTATTGTAGAAGCTTTTGAAAGTACCAAAGTGCTTGGAAATTCAGGGTATCAAAACAATGAATCTTTAATTTTTGTCAAAAAAAACATTTTCAGACTTTTGACTCAACATTAATCAATCAGGGTGATGAGATTTTCTGATTTATTATACAAAATGGGTGTTTCCATAGAAAACTTTCAGATTAAGATTCCTCACTCTTAGGTGCACATCAAAGTCGTGTAAAAGCCATAAAGAAGCTGAGCCCTGCCTAAGAAAGCCTTTCAAGTTCCAGCAAGTGCTTGAACTGCTGAAGGTTTTGAAGTGCTCTAATCTCTGACATGGGTGACGTGCTAGGCTAGCACTTTTTTGTTTTGTCACAAATCATCCATGCACGTAGTGCAAAGGGACCCTGACAAAGTCATTTCACTTTTGAAAAGGGCTGCTTTTTTTCCCCCCTACCATTATGTCTCCCATTCACATCTACATGTTTGCTTCCACTTTGTTCAGGTCTAAGTAGCAGGGCATTTGCATAGTCTTCCCTTTGTTCTCGGTAAATATGGAGTAAAATGAGCAAGATCCGTGCTGTGAAATTAAAGCTCTACTCTTGAGAGATCTTAAGGGCCAAATCCTCACAAAAGGTGCAGCAGCACAGTGCCAAAGGAGCTGGTGTCCAGGAACAGCTTGCTCTGGGTGTTTGTGCTAGGAAATGGGAATAAAGGGAGACTAATCTGTTGAAAACTGGATGTAATTAGAAAAATACACTGCTGAGAGCTGCTGAAAGATTATAATAACAGAAAATAGTACTGAAAGAGAGCTGAAGTGATCATCTGGTCCATTCCCTCTGCTTGTGGCCAGAATAAACTGTTTAAATCAGTGAGAGAAGATCACAGCCTT
The DNA here is from genome assembly GCF_035770615.1 of Melospiza melodia melodia. Classification (NCBI taxonomy): domain Eukaryota; kingdom Metazoa; phylum Chordata; class Aves; order Passeriformes; family Passerellidae; genus Melospiza; species Melospiza melodia. Next base: position 5,064,708 of record NC_086205.1, on the reverse strand, counting down.
TTTTGTCTGTTTGTTCCAGTGCTTAATTACCCTGCTGCAGAGGTTTTTTCCTAATGGAAAACCTGGCTCTTCCTTGCTAAAATACAGCATTATCCTGTTCTCAGGGCCTTCCTCTTTGCAGTAACACTCACATGACAACTGCTGTGGTTTGTTCTTCTCTGAAACGATGCTCTGTGCTTTTGCACCGGTCCCAGAGCAATAAGCTTGTTGGTGTAAATGAATCTAAACTAAATTTGGGTCCCGTGCACCTGGAATGAATGAAGTGAATTCCAGATGTGGTGACTCATTAAGGATTATAACTTGCTATTTGAGCCCTAAGAATAGGTTTCTTCCTCCTTTATAGGTTTGAGTATTGTGAAGAAGGAGCAAACAGAGTGTGGGGATGTAAAATTCCATGGTCAGGAAGGCAAAATAATAAATTCACAGATTTGCAATGCAGCGGAAGATGAGAGTATGCAGAAAAATCAGTTTTCAAGTGATCAAACTCAGAGCAGCAGTCAAGTTGCAGGACTGCTAGTGGGAAACTGCATTGTTGTGGAAAGGCAGCATGGAAGAGCAACCTGAAGCCACGTGGAGCATTTGCTCCTAGCTTAAATAAAATATTCACCCTAGATTTTGCTGGTGGTAGGCAGTTCACTGCACTGCAGGTGTGTAGGTGAGGTGGCAATTGGGCTGCTGAAATCAGAAGACATTGATCAAAATTTTAAGTCTTGCAAATAGACATGGCATTTCCAGAGCAAGTCTGAGTATATCTTAATTTTTCAGGTGGAGGGGAGCTCTGGTCCTTAACCCTCTGTTTATCAGTGTTCCCCTGTTTTGGGGTGTTAGTTCTTGAGCAGTGTTTTGTTGTTACTGATGTGGGGAAGTTATTCTTTGTGGCTGAGAAAGGCTCAAAGATGAGGGTTGTGATGGTGCTCACAGGGGTCTGAGGATGAGGGAAGAGATGAGGATCTGACTCCATGTTTCAGAAGGCTTGATTTATTATTTTATGATCTATATTACATTAAAACTACACTAAAAGAATAGAAGAAAGGATTTCATCAGAAGGCTGGCTAAAATAGAAAAAGAAAGAATGAATAACAAAGGCTTGTGTCTCGGACAGAGAGTCCGAGCCAGCTGCCTGTGATTGGCCATTAATTAGAAACAACCACATGAGACCAATCCCAGATGCACCTGTTGCATTCCACAGCAGCAGATAATCAATGTTTACATTTTGTACCTGAGGCCTCTCAGCTTCTCAGGAGGAAAAAATCCTAAGGAAAGGATTTTTCATAAAAGTTGTCTGTGACAGAGGGTAAAGTTTGCATCCCCAGGTGGATTTGGTCTTGCTCCAAAGGGAGGGATTAGATCCCTCTGTTCCAGAACTGTGTAGCCATCCCTGGCATGCTGCCCAAATTCAGATCATTCTCTAGTGCTCCAGCTCAGAGCTTGTGTCTGTCCTCCCCAAAGCATGTCTGTCTGTCTGTCTGTCTGTCTACAGAATGCTGCATGGCTGAGCTCCACATGGCTTGTCCTGGAGTCTCTCAGAGGGTGAAATCATGGAATGGTTTGGGTTGGAAGGGACCCTAAAGATCATCTTGTTCCAACCCAGGACACCTTCCACTAGACCAGGTTGCTCCAAGCCCTGTCCAGCCTGGCTTTGAACGCTTCCAAGGATGGAACATCCATAACTTCTCTGGGTAACCTGTGCCAGGGCCTCACCACCCTCACAGCAGAGAATTTCTAATATCAAATCTAAGCCTACTCTGAGTTTGAATCTGCTCTCCTTGTGCTGTCACTCCATGCTCTTGGCAATAATTCCATTTGTTTTGGTGGGTTCCTCTCAGTTACTGGAAGGCTGTAATAAGATCACCCTGAACCCTTCCCTTCTGCAGGGACAACTGCAGTTCACTCAGGCTGTCATTGTAGGAGAGGTGCCCCGTCCCTCTAATCCAATCTCAAACATGAATATCCTGTGCTCCTGCTCCATTGGCCTTCCATGAGGAAACACAAAAAAGTGGGAACTGGAAGGCTGGGGTGATGTTTTTAGAAGCAGGGGCTTGTTGGGTGATATTTGGGGAGCAGTATCCAGGTGTTGCAGACATGAAAAATCCTTTTCTTAAGATTTTTTCTCCTGAGAAGCTGGGAGGCCTCAGGAACAAAATGTAAACAATGGTTATCTGCTGCTGTGGAATGCAACAGGTGCATCTGGGATTGGTCTGGTGTGGTTGTTTCTAATTAATGGCCAATCACAGTCAGCTGGCTCAGAGAGTCTGGGACAGCTGCCTTTGTTATCATTCTTTCCTTTCTATTCTTAGCTTAGCCAGCCTTCTGATGAGAACTTTTTCTGCTATTCTTTTAGTATAGTTTTAATGTAATATATATAATAAAATAATAAATCAGCCTTCTGAAACATGGAGTCAGATCCTTGTCTCTTCCCTCATCCTCAGACCCCTGTGAACACGGTCACACCCAGGGGGTTACATGGTTGCCCTGTGATGGTGGTGAAAATGTTCCCTCCCTGCAGCTCCCAACAAGATCCAGCCTTGAGAACTGCAGTCCTCCTTCTCTTTTTACATGGGTGGTTAAAAGGGGTGGTGTAATGAGGGTGAAGGCAAGAGAACAAAGTATATGTAGAAAAACCACTGGCTTCCCAAAACAGACTAGGGCTTTAAAAAAAAGGAATTGAAAGCACAGCTCTCAGAGAAAGGCTTTCAGTTTTCTGCTCAGAGAAGACTTGGTTTTAATGTACTAATCTGAGTTTTGAAGTTTGGGAAAAAATATATCTGTTACCATTTGGAGCAGCCCAAAGTTGTATTTGGCTAAAGCACTGGATTTTCATTTTCAAGCTGCAATAATCAAATTTACTCTTTCTGATCTGGTTTGCCTTAGATATGTCAGGAAATCTAAACATTTGCATTCCCCAAGAAGCAGCTGTGGTTTGGCTGTACCTGCTCGGGATCTGAAGCTGACCGGGAGCTTCCCCCTTGTTGTAACAGACCTGCTGTGCCTTCCCTGACAGAAACAAACCCCAGCTGGGATGAAAAGTGTCAGTGTCATTTGTTGGCAGGGCTCTTGGCTTCCATTTGGAAAGTTTGTTCTAAATCACCATCCCAGGTGCCAAAACATGAGCTGAGCAGCAAGGGCTGTGCCAGCCTGGCTGCTGTGTCTCTGCCATCCCCTGCCCACCCCTGGCTTGTCCAAATGTGGATTGAGCAGAGCCAGCACTGCCTGTCCCCTGTCCTGCTGTGCCACCAGGGCTGTGCTGGCCACCCCAGAGCTCCGGGAGTGCTGGTGGTTCTGGGTGGAGCAGCACAAGGGAGAAGGGAGGGATAATCAGTTCAATGTGCTGTGGAGGTGCCTTGCTGGAGTGATGTCAGGGAGAAACATGATTTCTTAATTTAAATAACAGGTGCACAGGGTCCAAATCAAAAGCAGGTCTCGGGAAAGCACTGAACATGCACATAGCAGAGGGCACTCTCCACTAAGGACTGCTTACTGCTCTGAGAAAACTAATGGAAGAGATTTTCCTTTTTTCCATGTCTGAAACAAAGTGTTGAGCCTGAGGTCAAATGTGCATTTTAGAATTCCTCTTTCCCATGTCTGAAACAAAGTGTGGAGCCTGAGGTCAAACGTGCATTTTAGTGTTGCCACATGGAGGAGCCCACCAGGGGTTTCTACACTTGGTTGTTTGTGGCCTCAGCTTGAAGGCTTTCAGAACATCTTCCTGCCTCCCCTCAGCCTTTGGGAAGCAGCATCTGTTTCAGAATCATTATCCTGGCTCAAGGAGTCCCAGAAAGATCCAGGTTTTCCTGCTGAACATGCTGCTGGGGTCCTGGAGAGGCTGGTGGAATGTCTGTGCACTGAGCTTGGCTGCTTTCCTGCTTAGGGGTGTGACTGGCACCCAGAAATCAGGGCATGGCTCCTTCAGGCGAGATTTCACTGTGGACTGACTGTGATTCTCCAATTCTTCATTCCTTACCTGCTCCTACCACAATCAGAACATCCTCCAAGAACCAGGCAGACAGAACAAAGCAGTGCCAAAGCAAATGAGAAAGGGCAGAAGAGCAGTCCCATCCTAAGGACTGCCATGTGCTTAAGGGCTAATACTGGTGTGGCAATCATTTCTGGGGGTTGGATGAACTTTACTCATGGACCCTCACTGCTTTGGACCCATGAATGCTGTCACCAACTCCCTGATGTGCTTGGGGCTTTGGCTGCTTGACCTTCCGCTGGTTTTCATTGAATGCATGCAGCTAAAAATCACTTGTCTGAAATGAAGTGCAAGTTACTCTGAGGTAATTAAAGCATTTCTAAATCACAATTCTTGGTAGGTTCATTTCTCTATTTTAATTTTTATTTTTTCTTACTAAGAGAAGAAAAAATTACTAAGAGCAGATTTTCTTGGGTGAGGGGTGTCTTGTCTAGTAAGCAGTTGCTTAGTTATGGTTCAGTTCTTCCTGTTGTGTAAATGGAATCAAGAGAGCAGGATGCTTTCCTTAAAATTCTTGGGTATTTCATCTGGGTTTTTATAGTTTTCCTCTTTCTTCTCCCTAAAAATAAATAATGAAAGTGAGAATGGGATCCTAAAGAAATATGTTCAGATGGTGGTAAAAACTGATGTAAATCAGCCATTTCTCATTCTGAAGTCATACACAAAAATGAAGTTACAGGCTTACAGGAAAAGCTCATTGAAAGCATTAGGATTTAGTTGTTAAATTAATACTTAGGCAAGACTAGTATGTATTTTTAAGGAAGAGAAAATAGTTGTCTGAGCACTTGGCTTCAGGTATGGCTTTCAAGAGATGGCAAAACCAGAAATACTCAAATTTTGGGAGGAAAGGGAGTATTGAGGAGTTGCTATTTCTCTCCTTTTAAATACTGTTCTTGCAATTTCCCTTTCTGAGGCTCAGATGTCCAATAGTCCCTTGGCTCCTTTATATTTATCTTTGCTTTTCTTTCTTCTTCCAGTCTAACCTTCTTACAGGTTTTTATGTTGACAGATAAAATGAAGAAGAATAGGAAATACATTTTATTGTGACCCTATCAATATCTTTGAAATTTTTTGTTCTTTGCCACCTTATATGGATCTTACCACAGCAGGTAAAGCATATTAGGAAGTAGTTCCTATGAAAAAGTTGGGAAAACAGTTGCTAACATTTGAATTGTTGTTAGGGTTTGAAGTTGAGATGAATGAGGTGATTCACAACTCTCATAAATAATTTTATGTCCTCCCTGTAGGACTAGATAGGCAGCCTGTGTGATTGCATTCAGAAGGTGTTTTTTCTCGAAGTGTACAGGGCTACAAACCTACTCCTTTCACTTAAACACATTTTAGTTTTTTGTTGTAAGCTGTGTTCCACTGGAGGCTTCCCAGCTCTTGTGGTTTCAGTGTCTCATTCTTCAGGTAAGGCAGGGTTCTGTGGCAGTGAAATGCTGTCCCCTCTGGAGAGCAGGAATGCAGCTGGTGGTTCAGTGTTGTCCTTGCATGACATGGAGTAGGAAGATTTACTACACATGGAGTAGGAAGAGTTACCAGACTCCTCTAGAAAATGTTTTGTATGCATTTAAGACTTTTTTATTTTGTTGTTGGTGGAGAAAATGTATAGGATTTACTGCTTGGGATGTGATGAGACATAATGAAAGATGATTCGTAATAGACTCTAAATTAATGAAAGCTCTTGTAATTTTTCTCTCACCTCTGCATTCAGTTCCATGTGTTGTCCCAGGAGAATGGAGGAAGGAGTTGGCATTGCAGTAAATGTAGAAACCTCCTTGCTGAAATCCACTGGTCTCTACCAACCTGAGTTGTTTTATAATGTACTTTTTGTACATCAGTCTTCATGCTTCTGTGTCAATTCTAGGAGAAAGAAGGATGTGTGGGAGCCCAGAACATCCCTGAGGATGGCCAGGACCCTGCCAGGGGGCTCAGAGACCCTGGCACAGAGCCCAAAACACCTGTGGGTTTGATTATGGCCCGTGGAGCAAATTACCAACCTTGTATGAAGATCAGCAAGCCACAACAGTTTAGGTAGAATAATAGTGAAGTTATCACGAGGTGGAAAAGTAGATTTTGGGGTTTTGGTATGGGGGTTCAGGAGGCAAGATGGAGGGAACTGGGTGTGCCCAGCCTTTCTCCTTCTTCTTCTTGGCCTCCATCTTCTGCTGTGATGGTGGCACTGACAGATTGGTTTAGAGTAGCAGCTCACTGTCTAACACAGGTGATGGGTATTGGAAAGTGATTGTAAACATTGTACAGGTAGTTTTCAGTATAAAGACATAACACTGCCCTGGGGGCAGGCAGAGTGCCTGGAACTGTCCTGCTGGATGGACCTGGGCAGGGCAGGAGAAAGAATTTTATAGATAAGGAACAATAAACAACCTTGAGACCGAGAAATGAAGAGCCCTGACTCCCTCTTCAAGCACTGGGCTGGGAAAAGAAACTTTGGAACTTTTCTCGGGGTCACTCTGACAAGCTAAAGATCCCGACAAGGATGGATCCTTGAGAGTGTAAATCTTTTGAATTTGCATGTAGTGTGTAGTTAGCAAGCTCTTTAGCAGTCAGTGTCCTGCTGCCTGCCCCCCAGATAGATCCACATTCAGAGAATATCTCACTTAGCACTGGGCTCATGGGAAGTTATTAAATGTAGTCAGCATTAAAGAATTTCTCACCCACCTAAACAAGTGCCAGGCATGGAGGGATGGCCAAGGGCAGTCCCTGGCATGGCAGGCAGTGCTTGCCTGCTGCTCCTGCATGCACCAAGCTGAGCCTCTGCTCAGCTGCTCAATTAACAGTTTGCAGTGAAATTCTATGAGTTTTGTGCCTTCCTACTGAAATTTTGCTGGTTCTGAGGTTAGGGCTGGTGTGGGGAAGACCAGAGGGAGGGGGCAGTGAACTGTGGAAGTTAATCACACTTTGTTCCTTCAGGACTCTGATTACCATAGATATATCTTCCAACACCCTTCTGACAACCAGGCTGTTCTGGGAAACTGTAAAATCTCCAATTGTAGGTGCTTTGTAGATGTGTTACAGGACATGTGTTTTATTCCTGTGTGTGAGTTCCATCCCCTGTTCCTCCTGCCAGAGGTCTGGTAGCAGGCACAAGGCAAGGAGCAGTGACCACAGCTCAGCCTCCTGGGTGCAGCCAGACTCTCTGAGGAACAGCCTGGAAAACTGAGCATGAGGGACATGAGGGGAGGTCTGTGCCTGCACAGCTGCTCCTCCCTGCAGGAAAACTGTGGCCCATGGGCTGGAAATGTGTCCAGCTGCTCCAGGTGTCCCACAGGTGTGCAAAGGATTGGAGAAGGCAGGGAGAAGGGAGCTGAGGGGCCAGGGAGGATCAATAGATTGTGACCGTGTTCACAGGGGTCCAGGATGAGGAAGAGATCACGATCTGACTCCATGTTTCAGAAGGCTTGATTTATTATTTTATAATATATATTATATTAAAACTATACTAAAAGAATAGAAGAAAGGATTTCACCAGAAGGCTGGCTAAGAATAGAAAAAGAAGGAGCAATAACAAAGGTTTGTGGCTCAGATTCTCTGTCCGAGCCAGCTGACTGTGATTGGCCATTAATTAGAAACAACCACATGAGACCAATCCCAGATGCACCTGTTGCATTCCACAGCAGCAGATAACCATTGTTTACATTTTGTTCCTGAGGCCTCCCAGCTTCTCAGGAAGAAAAATCCTAAGGAAAGGATTTTTCAGAAAATATCATGGCTACAAATAAATGGGAATCTTGTCTGAGGAGATGGACTTGGAGGAGTGAAGGGAGTGCCTGGTTTGTGCCTGTGTAGGTTCCAGTGAGTGCAGGGCCATTCAGTTGAGGGAACTCAGGTGCTTTTTTTTGCTCACTGGGTCCAGGCACAAGGCAGGTTCTGTGGGGAACAAGCCATGGTGAAAATCCTGCCAGGCAGTGACCCATAGGGTAAGGCAGAAGGTGCCACAGAAATGACACCAAAAATCAGAGTACAAGAGCAGTGAGAACCAGGCAAACAGCAGAGGGAAAAAGAAAAAAACAAAATGCACCTAGCACCAGGCCTAACAGCATTTCAGTGTGCAGATGCTGCCCTGTGAGCTGTGTGGTTGGAAGCTGCTCAGGGCTGGTGCCTGATGGTCTCTGGCTGTCCTGCAGGCTGTGGCACTTGCTGATGCTGCAGCTCTCTGGAGTCTGGGGTGCTTCTTGCTGTCCCACACCAGGTTCCCACCACCCTCAGATGTCCACGTTTAATTCCAGTGCCCTCAATAAGGGGTTCTTCCTTTTTGTGATTTTATACTTTTTTTTTTTTCACATCTTCTCAAGAACTCTTGAGCAAATGGATGCTGTTTGACTTGACAAAGTTGGAAGTAGCTACACTTGCTGGTAGTTATGTTGTAAGTTATCTAAGCTGTGCTTGATGAAACTTGGGGTGTTTGCCTTTGAGCCTTGATTGTTTCAGCTGGAATAGCACATCTGGTCATAGCCTTAGTCATGTTCCAGTGTATTTCAAAGGAACACTGAGAATGCAAAGTCTACTTATCAAATTAAATAGTATCTCTGTTAATGTACATTATGAAAGGAGGGATGGGGAAAAGGAAATTTTTATAACTTGTGTTTTCCAAACTGCACTTGTAAGCTTTCCTGCTGGATGTGTGCATGTTGCCAAGTTGCATGTAGGTGGATGGGACAAATTTGGGCTCTGCTTTAGTATTTCATGAGCTTTTTGCTTTCAAGGGACATTTGAATGTGCTGTTTGTCTGTGTGATCTTTATATTAAAGCTGATAGTAGGATTATTTTAACAAAACAGAGGAAAGACTTAGACTGGAAAGTTCTTTCTGCCTAGTCAGAAAATGAGTGTGGGAGGGCCTGGCTCCAGTGTACCTTTAGCAGGAAGAAAAGACACCTCAGTTTGACTTAGACTCTGCTCCCTGGAGCTGACCTGGCTTTTACTGCTAGCCCAGAGAGCAGGTTTATTGAGTTAGCTGCTATTTTATGTCCCAGAGCACAGATGCCTTGGCTTGTTGATTTTTGTGCTAATTCCTGGCACCCCTTCAAGCGTAATAACTACCATATCTGACACACTGACAGATAAAATAGCAGCTGTTTGGCAGTGCACATGGTGAGTTGATGAGTTGAAGATCCTTTGCTTGTCTTTGTGTCATCATGATACTTTCTGAAAAATCCTCTTTGCCCAGGATTTTCTCCTGGGAAGCTGAGACACCTCAGAGAGGAATGAAAACAATAATGATCTGATTGCTGCTCCTGTGTTTGCTGCTTTGGAATGTGGCTTGGACATTGTTCACCAACAGGCAAATGTTTGATTGGTTCAATGTGAATTGTTTTTTATTAATGATCAATCACAGTCCAGCTGTGTCAGACTCTCTGAGTCAGTCAGGAGTTTTTATTATTCATTCTAGTTAAGCCTCCTGGTATATCCTTTCTCTTTCTTTAATATAGTTTTAGTATTATAGAGTGTAATAGAGTATAGTATAATAGAGTGTAATAGAGTATAGTATAATATAATGTAATATAATGTAATAAAATGTAATGTAATGTAATACAATATAATATAATATAATATAATATAATATAATATAATATAATATAATATAATATAATATAATATAATATAATATAATATAATATAATATAATATAATATCAGCTCCTGAAAACATGGAGTCAAATTCTCATCTCTCACCTCATCCTGGGGACCCTCACAAACACCACATCTTTTTATTTGCAAACATTTTATGGCCTGTGGTGGGCCTGAGCTGTGGTGTAGGGCTGTGCACAGGGAGCTGGGCTCCCTGCTAGGTGAGCATGGCCACTGGGTGAGTTTCTTGGCAGCAGCCTTGCAGGTGAAGGTGGAGATGGTTTTAGCACTGCTGGGGCACAGGAGCTGCATGGAAAAACAACCTCACAAACTTGGGGCAACCCACAGTGGCTGGATTCCCTTTCCTCAATGCGGTTTTGCTGGCGTGGGCTCTGCTCATGCCCCAAGTCCTTGCAGGGAGAGCCCTTGTTGGAAATTGCTCCTTTTCCTTTCGACTTGGCCTCCTCCCCAGATTAGTTTGTGTTTAATTGCTGAATTTTCCCCAAGCTGAGGCAGCAGCTATAGCAGACAGATGAGTCTCAAGGAGGATGAAGTGTTGGCTTCTGTTCAGCTGGGCCAGACACAATGCAGCGTACTTCTGGCACCTTTCTCTGTTACTGAGGCATAATCAGTCTTGGAGCCTTTGAAGATATTTGTACAACATTAAAATTTTGGGCTTTGGACTAAAGCTTTGTTTGGAAATACTGTTGAAATGTTTGTCAAGATACAAAGGCAAAAGCTGTCAGAAGAAAGATTGCACTGAGCTCACCCTCTGACCGTGCTTGCTCGGGACTCTTCTCTGCAGTGGAAATTAGAGGCTCAGCTTGTTTGAAAAACATAAATCAGCCTGTCTTTGAAAAAATTGGTGCAGCTAGATCAGTTAGTGTGTGTTAAATTTGGCTTTCTGGTTTCAGAGTATGGCTTTTACAGTGTGTGCAGCATTTTAAGGACACAACTGTTAAACTACATGGTCAGCTAACAAAATGAATATATATTCAGCTTTTGGAAGAAGTTAATTTTTTTTTTCTAAACAGGCCTCTCTGCTTTTGGGAAATAATACTGATCCAGCTAGTTTTAATGGCCAGAGTCTTAGATTTTATTTGTACCAAAGCTGAAAATGAAATCCCAAACTTTTTTGATTCAAACCAGAAAGTTCTCCAAGCAACACACAAAATACTGCACAGCTGATTGTGATAGAGCTGGCCAGATGGATGTCAGGTAGGATACACAGTTTTCTGTGCATTCAGCACCTAAAGTAATTTATAATTGTGACAGGGAAGTGTCTGAAGGTGATGCCTTTGGCATGTATTAATTGCTTTGGGGTTGCACACTAGTTTTCATCAGGGATCACTGATGCATTCCAAAACACACATGCTTTACACTCAGGTACTTTTTCCCCTACACTTCTGAATGAGACTGTTTTTCAAAGTGGAGCAAGATACTTTATCCTGTTTTTTATAATAATAGTTAGGGTTTAAAGTCTGTAGTTTTTTCTCACTTTAAAAAATAAGCCAGGCCACATTTTTAACCAGTACTCAAGGGAAAAAGACTTGGATGGAAAAATAATGTACATAATCAGCAGAGTAATCCTTACATCTGATCTGAAGCAGAAAATTAATTTGTTTTAGGAAAGCTATAATAAACCCTTTGAATTGAAGCCCAGGCATGTAGAGTTGAAAGTGTTCTGCCCTGTCAGTAAGTTAATGCATAAGAAAATGAAATAGAGAGGTGCCTTGCATGCAGGTGCTTTGCATCTGTGGCACAAAGTTAGTCTAGCAGGGGGCTCCTATCATGGAACACGTGGGAATAGAGAGCTGGGTTTGTTCAGTTGGAGGAAAATTAAGGTTAAAGGAGGCTGTGCTGCCTTTTGGGAGAAAACAGAGAAAGTGGAGTCAGCTTCTTGGAGGTACAGGGCTGTGTGCTGAAAAAAAACAGGTGTGAGTTGGAACACGGAAAATTATCTTCAGATAGACATTTTAAATTTACTTATTTTATCATGAGTGTAGTCAAATACTGAAACAGGTTCTGAGTGGTTGTGGTATTGTTCATCTTCGTAGGTGCTTGAAACTTGACTGGATGAAGCTCTTCTGTGGTTAGATCTGCTTTAAGGGGGAGGCTGAGGTGGAGGCTCCTCCCAAATTAGCTAGGAAATGAGGGGCAGCTTGGGAAAAGCTGATAACACAAGTCCTCGATGGAAATTAGCAGGATGAAATCCTGAAATGATGCTGTTGGTAACTTTCAGGAACGGTGTATTGAAGGCTTTGTTCCCTAAAGAAGGGAGGAGTTTGCACTTGGGGCTGGTGGGCAGCTCCCTCTGGGGTGCTCAGCCTCTCCTGTGTCCCTGCTCCTCCCCTCTTCCCACTGGAGAGGGTATTCTTCATCAAGATGAAAGAGATGAGATAAACTAAAATTAGTATCTGAGTTATTAGAGACATTAAGACATTACTAATGAGTTCTAATTTAATCTCGGCACCCAGGCACGTATAGCAGTGAAACCTTTTATTAGGTTTCTATAATTGTGTTAGAAGTGATACCCTGAGGCTAATGCTGGAGCAAATGGAATTGCCAGGCTGTGTGTGCATGGCAGCTCTGACCTGACAGTGCTGTGAGGGAGTGGGGCTTGCTCTTTGCTGGGCCTTCCGTGCTCTGTGTTTTACATCAGGCTCCTGAACCGTCAGGGGCTTAGAGCTGTTTCTATTTAGGAGTGCCTTCTGTGTCGTTTTGGCTCTGGACCAACAAATCCCAGTGCTCAGGCTCCTGGAGCATTCATGGGGGAATATCTGGGTGGGGAAGCTCAGGAGTGCAGTTCAGCTGAGATATCAGTATCCTTAAAGCTTTCTGGAGGAGAAGCAGGTTCCTGTGTGCCTCAGTTCAGAGGGCAGCTCTGGTAGCCATGGGTTGCCTCCTAGCCAGGGCCAGCACAGAGCTCCTGCCATTTCAAACCTTTCCTGATACAGCTCTGAGCTTTGCAGAGACCTGTTAAACAAAACTGCAGAGGGCTGATGTGGGAAACAACTGCTCACTTTTAAACATTTTAATAAACTACAACAGAGGACTAAATAAGGAAAAATTAGAGCGCTGGGAGCCCCCTGTGACTACTGGCCACGTGGCTCATCCACAAAATGGATGTTCTGCCTTTTATATCTTTAGTCCCTCTTAAGGTTTTGTCAGTCAGCTCTTTCTGTGCCACCCATTGGTGGAGATTCTTGACTGGAGGTCAGGAGTTGTTCTGCTGCCCCTCCTGGGAACAAGCCAGCCTCCTCTGAATGTCTTGACTTCTGAGGCAAGGGGGGAAAGAGGGCTATGGAATGACATCTTACAATAACATTACTAAGCATCTACATAATATTTATCTCTTAATTGTGAGAGCCAGATATTACATTGCTTATCTATAAGCAGAAATGCTCTGGGTGTCTGTTGTCGTTATAGTGTAAGAGTTCTATTGTTATTACATTACAACGGTTCCATATTGCTAGAGTTTCTCCTTGATGTTTCTTGTAGGCAGCTCCTCTGGGCACTGACTCTTTCCTCTCACTGCAGCCAACTGAGTCCAGTCCCTTCATCCACCCAATCCACTCTTTTATAACACTCTTCTTATTGGCTACAGCTGTGGCCTGTTAACATCAGGCCCGCTCCTAATCTTTAATAATTAACCCAGCTGCAACTCTTTAGGGGGTAAGATTACTTTCTATACTACCTTTATTTACTTGTATTCTATCCTTCTACAGGTGTCAGCATCCCAGTTCTGCAGATGCTGAGTGACATTTCCAGCCCCTGTGCTCGGACACTCTTTGTGTCTGAGCGAGTTGCTCTGCAGTTTCTCTGTATCTCCATTTCACTGGTGCTTTGCTGGTGCCAGCTCTGAGTTTTGGTCCTTCCCTGTCCCCCAGTTCCTGTGACAGGACAAACGTGTTCAGGGGGTGAACTGGATCAGGGAGCCCATCCAAGTTAAAATTAGCCCATCCAAGGAGCTCATTCCAGCCTGGGACCAGCGTGCCCAGCCGGTGATGAGCGCAGCCCTCCTGCTGCTGCTCCTGGCAGGGCCTCAGTGGGGCTTGGGGCTTCACACTGTGCTTGTTTCCCATTTTTGAGATTAGATTGAAATGTGAAACAAATCCACCTCCAAAATGGTACCTGACTCAGCTCAGTCTGTGACAACTTTGATCCTTGTTTGCAAACTTGTATAAAAATGTAGTGAATTGAAATATTTTACTTTGGTTTTGACCTTCTTGTCATAAATTAGCTGCACTTTCAAATGAGTGCGCAGCTGGAAGCAATGTTTTTGAGTTAAATGAGATGTGTGAGCTAACTTTTTATTTTTTTTTTATTGAAGCTCCTCCCTGTGGGTTGCTCTCAGTGAGTGCTGACTGGAGCTGGCTCTGAGCAGAGCCTGGTCCTTTGGGGGTGCCTGCTGATTTCTGAGTGCATCCTTGTGTTTTTGATCCCTGTCAGTTATGCCTTGCTGTGCATTAACCTGCAAGGTGTGCATTAACCCCAGGTGTGAGGGGCAGTGCTGGTGATGGTTCATTGATATTTCCATCCCAGGGCCTGCTCTGGGTTCTCTGCAGTGGCCTGGATGTTTCTAGAAACCCTCAGGAGGAGTTGTGGCTCTCTGGAGCATTGGGGTGGTTTTCATGCACGTGTGCCCTCCAGCCCTGTTGGGGCTGTGTGGGGAGGGGGTGCCAGTGGTGTTTGGGAACAAAGACCCCCCTTGGGCACAGGGAGGGGCAGTGTGGGACACACCAGCTCCAGCAGAATGGCCCACACAGCCAGTGCTGGGGTGGCACTGGGGAGCTTGGCCACCTGTGTGCCACTGGTGTTCCTGGGAAAGGTGTCTCCATCCCAGAGCCTGAGGGATGGGATGGAGGTGGACACTGAGACCCCTTTCCCTCAGGGCCTCTGTTTCTGCCTCGAGGTGGAGGGAAGGAAGGGAAGGAAGCCCCTGACACACTGTCACACTTAATACTGTGTGACTCTTTGGGCTCTGGTATTTATGTGTGCCCCTGCTTTGGGGTGTGCTTGATTAACAGTCTCCTGCTTTTCCCCCCCCCCCTTCTAAAAATGTGTATTTGTGGAGTTTCAGAAAATACTCACCTGCAGTGTGTACCAGATCCTTTCGGGCATCTGCAAGTCCCGTGGTGTAGAACAAACAGACCCTGAGTGTGTCCATCACAACTCTTTGATGTAGGTTCCTTTACCAAGGATACTAAACTTACTGAAACACATACAAAGATGGAATGATTAAAAAAAACAACAAAAAAAAATTCTCCAAGAATGAAGTTTTAATCAGTCTTCAACTTTCTCTGTAGTTGCAAGGTGAGAGTGTTTGCAGTGCCTTTATGTTTTTTTCTTTTTGGTCAGCTGCCTAGGAGCTCACAGATTTTTTAAGGAGGTTCTCCTAGTGTAAAAGGTGAATAGGTGATCCCTTGAGGCACACCAGGGCTGAGTATTGGATCCTCATTTGAGGCAAGGTTATCACTCACATGTTCAGGTTTTGATACCTTTAGTACAAGGTGTACGGTGGAAATATTACCCCTTTGATGGTGCATTTTGTAGCTATGATATTTTCTGAAAAATCCTTTCCAGGATTTTTCCTCCTGAGAAGCTGGGAGGCCTCAGGAACAAAATGTAAACAGTGGTTATCTGCTGCTGTGGAATGCAACAGGTGCATCTGGGATTGGTCTCATGTGGTTGTTTCTAATTAATGGCCAATCACAGTCAGCTGGCTCGGACTCTGTCTGAGACACAAGCCTTTGTTATTCATTCTTCCTTTTTCCTATTCTTAGCTAGCCTTCTGATGAAATCCTTTCTTCTGTTCTTTTAGTATAGTTTTAATATAATATATATCATAAAATAATAAATCAAGCCTTCTGAAACACGGAGTCAGATCCTCATCTCTTCCCTCATCCTCAGACCCCTGTGAACGCGGTCACACATCTTCATGACCATGATTCTGTTTTGGCCCTGACTGTGTCCAGGTGACTTTTGTGCCCAGTGTTCTTAACAGTGTAAAATAACTTATCAGCTGATAATTCCTCAAATGAAATCATCACAACTTTGTGTCCTACTGACAACAGCTGAGTTTCACATTGTTACTCCTTGTGGGTTTTGTCTCGTTTCAAAATTTAAAATGTGGTGGTTCTGGTATTAAGATGCATTTCTTTTATGATGTAAGCTCAGAGGTTTTCTAATTTTTGTGTTTTTCTTGTTTGCTTTAAGAGTCAGATTTACAGATCTGCCAACACAGGGCACCAACATGTTGCACCAAAAAGATGGAAGAAAGTTACCAGGCAGCTGTTCGGAGGGAGAGGGCTCAGAGCATCCAGGCCCTGAACTTTGAGCTGAAGTACATGATTGTTGGTCACATCACAGCTTTTCAAGGTAGGAAATTTGGAATAGTTTATACCAGTATTCTCTGCAAGCCAAAGGAAAGCTCTTATTTTTATTTTTCATTCCTTTTGCTTTGCATGCTCTTGTCACTGCCTTATGGTTTACTTCCCAGTTCTTTGATGGTTGTGCTTTTGGATAAAGGTGATGGCACTTAATCTTGACTGGTATGTTAAGCATCTTCCTAAATCTAATTAGGAACAGATTTAAGGGGTTTCTGGGGTTAGTGTGGATTTTTAAGGCATTTTTAAGTGTCTTTTCAGTGCGTGCTGGTCATGCTTTTTGATATTCTCTTGTGTTGCTAAACCATTTACAGGTGTAGAACATTAAATGAAGATGCATTTGTTTGTGGATGCTGAAAAATGAGTGCTCTAACTGATATGTCAATGAGAATACAGCTCTTGCTTCATGACAAAATGCAAGATTCTTTGCTCTAACAGACACATATCAGACTATTTAGCTCCTTCATGCAGGTGGTTATTGCACTGTTACAGGGAGGAAAATGCTTGGGGAGAACTCTGCGCTGTAGTGTTGGGTACTGCAGGCTTTTCTCTAGAAGGACATTTAAACATAGGCTGTGAACTTTAAACTTATGGGAGCTGAGTGATTAAATCAGTCACTGAGTGGTGAATGCAGCTTACTGACCTCTGTGGGCCTAATTATGTGCTTAATTTTAACTCTGCTTTGCTGTGTTTAGTGCTGAGCACCCTCATGGAATGGGCTCTGAAATGAAGCCTGTAGTTGTTAAAATACCAAGTGCTGAGGCCTGGGTGATTAAGAGCTATTGTTAGAAGGCAGGTTTTATCAGTAGTATCTTTTTTTGTCTGGTTTCTCCCATTTGAGTGAAAATACTATAAATAAAAGATGTGACTGACAGTTAATAAGAGACAGCATATTATCAAAAATTGACAATAAGTGATGGTGGAAGTCTGAAATAGACATGAAGGGGCGAGAGAAAAATTTTCTTCTTTTGTTTTTTTAATATCATTCCTTTTTCATCCACAAATGAGAAATGGCATTTTTTGGTTTATTTTACAATTAATTTTTGAAATTTTTGATATCCCCTGTCACTAAAGAATTGGCTTGGAGGGCACTTCAGAGGAGCACTGTAGTGAAAGAGTGCCTGTTGGCATTGTTAAATGCTGGTTATTCATTCAAGCAATCTTTCAGTATTATGACTGAATAAAGGTAAGGTCAGAATAGATTAACCTAGCAGCCCCTTTGGGTCAAGCCAAAGGCTTTATTGTCCCTTGCAGATGAAGCCTTTTGATGGAATGAAAGCAGTGGTTAGACATTTCACACAGTTTAAATTTACAAGCATTTTCTGGAAGTGGGTAAATAGGTTGTTTGTTGTGGCTTGCTGTGGCTGGCCTTCTGTCTGCATGAGGTGGGAACACTTGAAAAATGTAACTTTGCTGGCTTGCACTGGGAGCTGCTTTTGTTCTTTGGTTTTGTCCCAGGTGTCAGGGAAAAGCCTCTCTCTCTATCTTGTGCTGGATAAACATTTTGTTGCTAAGAGTGGTGCTGTGCAGACATTTACTGAGAGAGGAGATCTTTGCATTGAATTAACTCTGTCCTTTTGGTCTGTTTTCACTTGTTGCTGTTTTGAATGATAAAGTGAGTGTGCCAACAGCACATTTTACAGCCTGAGAAAAGGAAACCCTGATTTTTAGAAGCTTTCAGATGCTTTTAAGATTGCATGTTTTTTTGCAGCAGGGAGAACTGACTCAGACTTACTGAAAAATAGCACTTTATTCATTTGTGTGCAGTGGTGTTTACTTGTACAATTTTCATGCACAATTTACTTTTATATATACACATTTTTAGTACTGTTAGTTTAGTCAAAGCAAAGCAGTAGTTAGCCTTGCTGCCTGCTTCTGAGGAAATCTCAGCTGCTTTTTATGCACTTTAAGCAGACAGTACTGTTCATATTACACCAATGCTGATGAAATAATTTTCAAAATTACTGTGGTGTAAGAGATGGATTTTCAGTAGTCCATCACTGAGAACACAGTGGTGGCAGTTAAATTTCATTGGGAAAAAGAGACAACTTTTTTGGAAGGGGAGACACCCAAAGAGAATGTTGGTTTCTTTTTTTTAAGTTATCATCTCCTTATATTCTTTCAAAGAAGTCACAAGACAGTTCTGGGGACATGTAGGTGCCACAAGTATTAATAATAAGGATTTTTCTCAGGTGAGCAGGAGTTTTGTTATGATTTTGGTTAAATATTCTCTCTACACTGCCTTGGCACTGCAGTTGGCTGTGGGTATTTTGGACTTGAAGAGATACTGTTTGGGGTTTTCTTCTTGAAAGTGAAAATGTTATTCAAGTAGCTTTGCCCACGGTTGAAATAAGGCAATTTTCACAGGTGGATTTAGTTGTGCAGGATAATTAGTCTGTAAGACCTGATTAAATATATCACAGCTGTGGGCAGGCTTGTTGTATTTGGGCTAGTGCCCAATCCATTTACATGGACAACTTCAGCACTAAGATTGTCCTACTGCTTTTCCTCTTTAAAGTTTCCAATGTTAGCAAGTGTTTTTGCTCAAACACTTGATTAAATAAAGCTCCTGCATGGATGTGTTCTGCTTGAATTCCTGTCTCAGGTGCTCATAGCACTGATCTGAGTGGGAAGAGCCCCACTGGCACCAAGTGCAGTGAAAAATGCCCTCCCCATGAGAAGCAGGACAGGGCAATGGAAGGGCCAGCTGGCTGCTTGGGAGGCACAGCATCACAATCAGCTCCTGCTAAACCACACAGGACACAAAATCTGGGGCTCCAGCAGCTTGAATGCAAGCAGGGCCCCTGGGAGGGTTTCATGGAAAGCTGATGCATTTCCTTTCTCGTCATGTTCTGGTGCATGGTATAGCCTCGAGGTCACAGCCATGGTTTAGTCCCTCCACAGATGTGTGACTGCTCCAAATGGAGTCACAGGCAAGGAGGAGGAGGGGCATGGGATGAGTGAGTGATCCAGGCTGTTACAGGAGCTGTGTAACAGAGGGCAATGTGCCTGTTGTGATGATCTCCCTGTCAGCCTTTGGCTCTCCACAGCTGGCTTTGTTGTAGGTGCATTTTGGAGCAGGTCACTTTGTCCCACCCAGAAATGTGCCTGCCTCTCTGTGCTCCTGTGGCTGCAGTCTGAAATGCCCAGCAGAACTATTTAAATGAATGATGAAACAGGACACTTCCATTTTGTATCTCATTTCCCTGTGATAACCAGAAGATTCTCTTCTGAACTTACTGTTTTCTTTGTCACAGTGATTATTTTAGGCTTGCCTGTAAAGAAATGCATTGTTTTAGATGGATGTCTTTGTGGGGATGGTACCTGTTATTTGGCAGACTCATCCATCCCTGCCCCAATTTCCTCATGCACTCCCTGCACCCCTTGGGGACACTTCCAAGTGTGGCAAGTGCTTTATTGTTAATGGCTTAGGGGCAGTGTGGGTGTGCAGGCTGAAAGTTGCTGTCAGAAGAGGTATGGACAGTCTGTCAGGAAAGCTTTGTTGTGCTCAGACAGCAGAGAGAACCTGGCCTCCCTTTTCTGTGTCCTTTATGGAGTGCTAACAGGTGCCACATAAGGGCCCACAGACAGCTTGGCTCTGCTCCTGTCATCCTGTGCTGAGGCTGATTTGAGGTAATGAGAATCCAAACACTGATAATTTATTTGTTCTGCTGATGGTCCCTGCACAGAGGCAGAACAAGATACTTTTAAACCTACATCACTTTTCAGTCACCAAATTAGCAGCTGTCAGAGATAGGGTGAAAAACATTGAGCTCAACAGTTTAAAAGAATTACTGTTCTCTGCACTTGTAGGCAATATTGTTCACTTAATCTCTGAAGAGAAAGCTTCCATGAACAAAGCTTGTTGGTCATAAATCACTAATTTGTCTTGCTTTTCTGAAATAACATTTATCTGACCTTGGGGGTCAGGTGCTGGGACCAATTCCAGTGTTCTCCCAGCTATAGGAGGGAGGATGAGCTTTGGAGCTCTGTTCTTCTTACTGCTAACCCACAGGGTTTGGCAAAGCTGTGCTCACCTTCTGCTTTCTACAGAATGGGAAGGTGCTGGTTGGGAAAGCACCTTGCTGCAGTTTCTAATAGTGCAGGTGCCCTGACCTTGCAGTGCATGCACGTTGGTTTGCCCTGTTGCCATCTGATCCTGGCAGGAAGCTTGGGAAGGACATGAATGACAGAAAGGGAAGCTGCTTGTAGCAGTCCAGGACTTCTGGTTGTCAGTAAAATGTCTGAAAGTTAATGCCTTGTTTATCCACAAAGTCCTAAAGCACAAAGATTTTCCTCTGAAAGCCTCCATGGGGAGTGGGGATGACTGGATGGTTTCAGGGCATCTTGGGATGGATAACACCAGTGGGCCCATTAATCAACTGATCCAAACTCTCCCAGAAGGGAATGATACACTACAGAGCACTCAGGGCTGTGTGGAGTCAAAAACATTTTCTGTTTTCATTTGGCTCTGTTGCAGTGTTCCTGATGCTTATTTTTACTGAATTTAGGAATATCAGCTTGAAATAGGGGTGTCTGGTTAGTGGTGTTGAAGTGCAGTGACATTTACAAAACAAAGACTTGGCTGTAGAAGCGCACTCTGGTTTGAAGTAAATTACTGCATCAAGTGTAGCCACAATGCTGACATGGATGCAGTCCAGAATCGATGAGCTGTTTAAAAAAAGGCCAACCATCACCAGCAGAAACCTGCCAGAGCTCACCACCAGTGCTTCTGGTTCCTGTTATTTACTGCTGGATTACAGAAATGCAGAAGTGTTGTTTTCTAAGTAGGTTTTTGTAGTCCTGCACTGCTCGGTTATTCACTCAGCCAAGTTGTTCCCCACCCCTTCCCACGTGTGTTGTGCTCTGCTGACATTTGGGCTGGAAGTTACAATCTCACAGCAGGGAGTTCTGCAGTCTTTCATTAACAAGGCACAAAATGTCCAGTGACAAAATAAATCCCACCCAAACCCATGGAGAAGAAGGTGAAGAACAAGGACCAGTCTCTGCCCTAAAAGCTCCATCTTGCTTTTTAAATATTACTATATTCTAAACCCTTAAACTCTAAGTTTCCCACCCTGTGATATCACACACTTCTATTCAACCTCCACAGCCACAATCCCAGTTCTGCCATTCCATTTTGGAAGCTTCTCCACGGCCCCAGGCCAATGCAGTGTTCTCCTGGGGGTCAGTGCCTGGCAGCACAGAAAGTCTGAAATTCTCAGCATCCAGGACTCCAGCAGGCCAGGATGCAGAGTTTGGTTTTGGTTCTAGGCAAAAATGATTTCCACCAGAGGAAGAGCATTCCTGTCCCCCTCCTGCTCCAGGGTCCCAGTGGATCTGTGTCCTCCAGTAGCAGTGAGAGTTGTGCATGCATCCAAGGCTGGAAAATCCTTTCCCAGCTGTGAGCTGCCTGCTGTGCAGCACTGCTGCCTGCCTTTGGGGCTGCAGAACCCCCAGTTCATCCCAGTGACCAAACCAGGCTCAGCTCAGCTGCTGCTGGCTCTTGTTGAAATGCAGACACAGCACAGCACTGGGTGCTCTTTACAGACCTCAGGCACTTGTGGATACCTCAGTGAGGGTGTATTGGTGCTGCAGACAGGTAAGGGGAGGAGCAGAGAGGGGAAGATGTGTTTCCTGAGGTGGAACATCATATACTATAGGATATCTCTAAAAAAGTATTTTCTAGAGACCTTGGAGAGGAAGGAATTTTATCTTACTGTAGTCTCCTGAGGTGTTTGCTGCAGGAGTGAGAGATGCTCCTCTTGTCCTTGATCTTGGAATGGTTGGGCTGCTTTGCCCTAACTGAGGGCATGGGCAGTAAATGAGCAGGGAAATCTATCAGAAATATGGACATGCTTCCCTCTTTCCCTGGAAATTGATAATGCCAGAGCTTGCCAAGTCAAGGCCAAGATGTACCAATTATCCATTGTTGAGCTCACTGTCCCTTAATTACCTTCTTTCCAGGTTATCTCTTGGTTGCCACAGCAGAATTGGCAGTGTTGACTGTGTGCTGATGCTGTTTAATTGTGCTTCAGGTCTCCTGCTCTTAACACACTGCTTACTTGTTCCACGGTGTCCATGGATCCTGAAATTTTACCATTACAAATCTATTATTGCCTATAAGATTTTACCTTCTATTCTTCTTTTGCCTATAAGATTTTACCTTGAAAGCCCAGGGCTTTGCTAAGATTTCAGTCTTTGCATGTGGAGTGGTGGAAGGAGGTGTTAAATTCTTTCCTGTAATTGTCCTTCTCTCAGCAAAATAAAAGGTTTGCAATGTGCTGCTCCCTGATGCTCTCACCTTTTATCTTCTGAACCTGCAAAATTAAAAGAAAATCTTGGTGGGGGCCAGGGACTGTGAGTAAATATTAACATTACATTGTGAATGGAGATTATTGAACTCTCTGTGCAGCTTATGTGTTCTGTCTCTAAATTTTCTGAATGGTGTGAGGTGGTATTTTCTTTTTGGCTAAAAGACTACCTGTGGTGCTTTGGAGTAATACCTTTTCAGAAGTTGTGTGTACATTTTTGTCAGGATTCTAGATTCAGATTGATGCTTTCATGCTGTACATTACTGAAAGAATTAATATGTTTCTTACTTGGTGTCAACAATACAATATTGTTCCATTTTTCATAGAAATTTAAATCACTGGGATCTACTATCCATGAATAGTTAAGAAATTTACTTTATTTCTACGTACAGGTTGAAAATTAAATAGGGAAAATTCCCAAATAAAACGTTTAAATAAAACATAGCTTTAAAATTTTCCTGTAGTGCCTATTAAACATAAAATGAGCTTGTGCAGAAGTTAATTCCAGCCTCTCATGTCCTCTAAGACTGTGTGCCTCTAGATTCTTCCCATACTGTTTGATTTCCCATAGGGTACATTACAAAAAAACAAGTATCTGATGGTTTTGTATGGCTTTCACTGTTTTTTCAAAGTTATTGAAAGATAATTACTGAAAAGATAATTTCCCTAATCAAACTACTGTGTTTCCTTGATAGTGCTCCCCTCCTGCATCCAAAGTACACCTTTCATCCTGTATTGTCCACTGTAACCCGTGCTGCTGGTTACCTGGGATCTGAATGTCAGGTACTGTCACTGGCCAGTAATTCCAGCCTTTTCTCCCAGTATAAAAATTCAAATGGGAACAGTTTTGGCTTTTCCTGTGCTCCCTTTCATGTTAGAGATGTGTGAGCTGTAAAGATTCTCTGTGCCTTCAGTGCCAGGATTTATCCACCTGTGATTCTGGTGTTCAGTCAGCATCTCTGACTCCTCTGGAATGTAAATACCTGTTGGTCTTGGTAATTTCTGTGTGTTTCTGATTGCATTAATGTATCCCTTGGCTGCTGCTTGTCATTTGGGCAGCTTGTTAGGAAGAAAATCACAAGTCTTTAAAAGAACACAGGAAAAATCAGAAGAATAGTGGAGGAAATAAAAAAATCCTGATGACTTTATGCTTTCAAATCAAGTGGAAAAATAAATGAAAACCGAGGAAGGATGCTTAATTCTAGCTGTGGAATGGAAATCACTGTCCTGCAAACCAAATTCAGTAATGATCACTTCCACATAAGTCTTTATAGGGTAACTACAGCTGGTGACTGTATTTTTAATAGTGGATTTCTCCTTAAACATGGGAGAACCCTCCATTAAGTCTTACTTATTAGACTGAAATCACTTTTTATCCAGTGTAGGAACGATGGGTGGTGGCACAGTGGGGATGGACGGAGAGCAGAGATCTCTGCAGCCAGGCCAGGAACTTGGGGTTCATTGCCAAGGGCCTGGGTGCAGGGCCCTGCTGGGATTGGGGTTTATTGCCAAGGGTGCAGGGCCCTGCTGGGATTTGGGGTTTATTGCCAAGGGCCTGGGTGCAGGGCCCTGCTGGGATTTGGGGTTTATTGCCAAGGGCCTGGGTGCAGGGCCCTGCTGGGATTTGGGGTTCATTGCCAAGGGCCTGGGTGCAGGGCCCTGCTGGGATTGGGGTTTATTGCCAAGGGTGCAGGGCCCTGCTGGGATTTGGGGTTTATTGCCAAGGGCCTGGGTGCAGGGCCCTGCTGGGATTTGGGGTTCATTGCCAAGGGCCTGGGTGCAGGGCCCTGCTGGGATTTGGGGTTTATTGCCAAGGGCCTGGGTGCAGGGCCCTGCTGGGATTTGGGGTTCATTGCAAAGGGCCTGGGTGCAGGGCCCTGCTGGGATTTGGGGTTCATTGCCAAGGGCCTGGGTGCAGGGCCCTGCTGGGATTTGGGGTTTATTGCAAAGGGCCTGGGTGCAGGGCCCTGCTGGGAGCTGCCAGCCACAGCTCAGAGCAGGCCCGAGAGAAGGAGATGGGTAGAGAGGATGAGAGGGTGAGAGAGAAAAAGGGGTAAGAGCGCAAAGTTCCCATTACAATACCATAAATCATCTTCTGTGTTGAATATTCTGATTCTCACTAACCAATCTAGTACAATATACAAATCCTATACCATTTCCATACAGCCTATAAGAATCCTTACATTACTATAGCATGTTACATTTTAAACCCTAAAAACTCCTCTTTGGGCCCTTTCTGCCAAGCTGTAGGGTCTGCTCTGACCCTTGGAGCTGTCTGCAAGCAGAGGGTGTTGTTCCATCCAAAGGGGATCACCTTCAGCTGGCCACACCATTGTTTTCCCGTTGTTCAGTAACTAAGGGATCTCAAAGCTTGCTTTCATTTCAATCTCACTTATAGTTTCCATATTCTCAAAATCTTTTGCCAGGCAATCATATTTATGAGGCTTTCCTGCTTCATCTTCCCCAACATCCCAGTGGCAATGAGCAGTCACCCTTGGCAGTGCCCAGCCCTGTGAGCAGCTCACTGCTACAGCAGTTCCTGAGTGCAACTTTGCTTTGTGAAATGCTGCAATTCTTCCTGAGGAGTGCACCTGCAGAGCTGAGCTTGTGGATAGCTGGAGAATATTGCCAGAAGCTGACACTGGAAATCATTATACACTTATCAGTATTGAGGTTTTTGGCTGGTTACTGGGATTGCAGTGCTTTGACTGCTAAGCAGAAGTGCTGGATTGTTTAGATATCTTTGTAACATTCAATTTATTAAACATAGATTTTATGGAACTCTTTGGCCTGAGGCTTTGAAAGGACAGGATGATTCCATGTGAAGTGGTGAGAGAAATAAACATTAAATACATTTAAAAGGAAACAGCAGATCATCCAGATAAGATATCATCCATTTAGCCTTGATAACCATTGTGTTAACTTTCTTCCTGAGCTTGTCTGCCTGCGGCTGCCATTTGATGCCTGGAATGTCAGCAATTTGGGGCAGGGAACAGTCTCTTCATCATCTATTTATAGCTGCTTTTCAGGCAATGTGGGTAGGGCATCTTGGTGCTACAACAAGAAATCTAATGAACATACACACACACATATCTATCATGTGATCATGTATTTGGTTATCTTCCAACCCTGTCCATATTTCACCTGTTGGTGCTTGTATTTGTCTTTTTCTTCCTCTTTGTTCTCTCCAGTGCCTTGTCAGGCTGTTGATTGTATTTTCAGAGTACAAAAACGTGGTGGAACTGTAGCCCAACAAACTAATGAGATGTTAGATGAGATAGAAACCACAAAGATACAAAGTTGGCTGGAGACAAAGTGCTCATTCATTAAAAAAAAACCAAAAAAAAAACCAAAAAAAAAACCCAAAAAGATTGCAAAAGCAAAGTGAACAAATGAATCCGAGGGCTTGGCTACCTGGTATATCTCCTTTATTGTCCTTTCTTCTGGAGTTGCACACCTAGTTCACAACCTGGTTGTGAAATTTCTGTTGTCCCCTTCCTGTGCTCTAGAAGGTGGCTGGTTTTCTCCCTTTGTTTCCCTTTTGTTCTCACGGGGTGTTTCCATCAGGAAATTCCCATCATGACTGCCCAGTGTGGTTTCACCCAGTCCCTCAGCCCAGGGCTCTGCTGCTGGCTCTGGGAGTGCTTCAGGAAATCTTCTGACATCCAGTTGTTCCCCCTGTAATCGAGGCTCAGGTTCTTGCTTGCCAAAGTCAGGCTGAATTTTGAAAAATAAGTGGGTAAAGACCTGAGAAAGAATGTGTTCTGACAGATTTCTGAATAGGAGTGTGAGTGTGTGAACATCCTGCACAAAGGATTTTATTTTTTTTTTAAACTTTTATTCCAAAGTGATTTTTGAAATGAAAAGACCACTGACTGCCAGTTTGGGGGTACTTCAATGAAAATTCAGCTTTTTATTACACATCCTTCTCTCCAAAGATGATCAGTTGTTAAAAATTCCTTTTGTCATTTTATTAGCCATTTTCTTGTGTATCTGAAAACAGGAGAGGCACTTTTTAGGCCATTTCTGGATCCAAAATTGTAGATGTTTTTTGAGCAATAGTATTGATCCTGCAATATTGTAAATGCTGGGCAGTTCAACAAAAATATGAGTAAAACCCTTATAGATAACTGGGTGTAAATGGATGGAAATTATTAATTTTCACCATTGCATTTTCAGACTTAAAAAGAAAATTACTGGGACTTCAGGGTTAAGAGAACAGAATCACAAAGCAAGTATGTTCAGGGGAGCACAGGAAATAGAAATGGATTCCAGTCTCAGCTCTGTGCCCCAGTGATGGTGGCATTTCAGTTTGCAGTGTGCCAGCTGTAGACTCAGTGGATGAATATTGTACTCAAAAAATTAAATTTTTTTTTTAGGTTTACATGTACACTGCCATTGGGGTTTTTTTTTGGCCTTGGTTTAGAGGGCAGAGGTGGAATGACTTAGATTACTTTGACGTTTTTAGCCAAATTAATGAATCTGTTTCTGCTTTTAGAGTAATTTGAATGTGTGCCTTTTAGTAATGCTGAGTAACACAATGCATTACTGATCTAAACTGTTAGGTGTGTCTAGTTGTGAAAAAAAGAGAATAAAGTTTTCTTTTCACACAGTTATTGGCAGAAAGTGACTCATTGCTGTTGTGGGGTATTTTATTGATGGGCTGGGGCTGCACATAGAGCCCTAAGTCAGTGTGACAGTGCTGGGAACATCACAGTCCCTGTAACACAACAGGCAGGAGCACAGACAGATGCAGGGTGTGCAAAACCAACAGGGTCGTGTTTTTCAGTGCAAGAGAAAGTGTTCTGAGCTATGTTGGGACTTCTAGATCAGATTTCAGAACTCATGCTGGATCTTAGCTCACAATTTCGTTGATGCTCTGCAGTGTCATGGCTTGCCTGGTCACCCACCAGCTGAGAGCTTTGGGGTTGGCAGGCTTGGAGGAGACTCCAGTTTAAAGAGAGATGTGCTTGATTTTAAATTACTTCAGACAAAACATGTTCAGAAGTTTTCGGAATTGTAGCAGTCTTTGAAGGTAAGGAAATCAACCCTGCTGGTGTGGTTTTTTTGTGATTGTGTCCTTTTTTTGTGACTTTTTTTTTTGTGATTGCCCGGTGGCAAGGGTGTCAGAGGTGCTTTGGAACAGCCCTGTGTACGCCAGTGTGGGGAGAGTGGCATTTCTAAGGAAATACCAGTTATCCCATTGACTGCTGTGCTATAACCATGTAGAGGTGTCTGCTCAAATCCATGGCATGTCAACACAATTCTCACTAAAACTGACTTTTCCATATGATTTTTAATGGACACGGCTTTCCATCTGTCCTCAGAAATATCAGTGAAATGACATGTGCAGCATATCAGATTTGAAGTTAATTGAAGTAATTAAGTGGATTCCTGGTCCTGTGCCTTTTTCATGGACATCTGTTTGGATTGCATTTCTCCACTTCAGACCTTGCAGATGGAGTGTAAATATTCTGGAAGCTGCTATTGGATTGTGCCTTTTGTTTGCTGTTTTCCTGAGAGTTGGGGTTTCCTTAATGAAGTACTGAATCTTTTAATTGTCACCACCCTGACAATTTTCTCTACATTCAGATTTGGGGATTAGGAAAATTTGTGTTATAAATAAAATGTGCTCCATTATTTCCTATCCATTTCAGTGGGGAAAGGATTGATGCTGCTTCCTAGAGGCTTTGAGGCTTCTCATTGAAATTGAAACTTAAAATTTTAAGTTTTATTTCTTTATATTATCAGCTTTTTTTTCTTTTAAATACTATTAATAAAACTTTCCTTATACCCTTTTAAAATTTTAAACCTACTTTACCTTTCTCCTAATCCTATCTCACAACAATAAATAAAATAAATACATTAATAGTTAACCAACACTAAATCCCACCGTGCTGCTCATCAACACATCCATTAAAAAATCTCAAAATAAAAAAATCTTAAATTACAAACCAAAACCACTCACCCTCCCCCTGTTCTTCAGACATGTTGTGGAGGAGCTCTGGGCTTTGGAGTGAATCTGAGTGAAAGCAGTGTAAGAATAGGACATGGAATTAAGGAATTCATGGGTCCTGTCTTCCATGCATACTCCCAGATCCTTCCCTCAGCCCTACAGGCCTGTTCATAACAATTAAAGGGTGTTTTTTCTCAGATGTGAGAGGATCCAACAGCTTTTTCCTGCTGAAAATAATTTCATCTGCTCTGAATCTTTTCAGTGGAAAGAGAAAGGCTTGAGATTGGCTCTCTTCATTTTGCTGTATTGAGACTTGTGTCTTTGTACCATCCTAAAATTAGATGTTTTACATTTGGAAGGTAAGTATTGATGCAAACCTTCATGGATTCTTAACAGAAAGAAGAGCTTTAATAGTTCTTACTCTTTTTGCTATGACTGTTTTGCAGCTGTGTAACTTTTTTTCTGATTTGTTCTCTCAAATGCTTGTGAGAGCTTCCTTCAGCCTCTTTTAGATTGCTGTGGGAAAGAGGTGTGTCTGTAGGGGATATAATAATTATTTCACCCTTTCTGTTATTGCCTTTGTAGGGTTTCACAGCATTTATTGTAAACAGAAGGCTGTGGACAGGAGTAGATGCTTTTCATAACAATCCTCTGTATGTCTCTGCTACCAGGATTTTAGAGATGCACATGTGGAAACACGGAACTTGTAGATCTCTTTTTGCCCCTTTTAGCTGTGTTCTGAGAAGGCTTCTTGGTAGTATCTGAATTTTCCATGCATGACCAGGGATTGCTGGAATGTTTGAAGCCCTGTGCCCCATGGCACCTTGTGCAGAACTCACTGCTCTGGGAACCTCTCCTCATTCCTCCTCTCCATGACCAGGCTGTTCCACCCAACAACAGTGCTCATACAGCTGGCTGGGCAGGAATTTTGGGTGGATAAATAGCATTCTGAGAAATAACAGCTGACCAGCAGACAGAAAGCAGTTATCCAAGCTAGAATGTCTTTTCTACATGCATTTAATCACTTCCTCGTGTGTGATATCCTCCTTTTCTCTCTCAGCAGTTTTGGGCCAGGTGGTTGTGTGAAAGTCCTAACAGAAAACATGACCCAATCTCTCTGGAATACCTTCCTTCTGTTCCTGCCTGAGCAGATTGCTCTAAGGAGAACTTCTGACATGTGGCAAAGAGCTGATTTTTATGTTTTCCTGTGGACTAGAAGTCAAAAATCAGGGCTATTTCTGCATCTCACTCAGCAGGAAATGATCCAGATGCCAGTCATATAGGTGTGCAATTAACATTAAATATGAGAAATTTTTATATTTTAAAAGCACAGAGATGTGTGGGTCTCTGAAATGCTCTTACAGACTTCTAAATCTGAGGCACTTTTTTTTTTTAAATAATGGGGTGAAAAGAGGCTGTTGGGGTTTGGCAGGACTCACCTCCTGTAGCACATTTCATCCTTCCTTCTTCACTAAACTTGGCAGAAAAGGAGCACATGGTAGTTGTAAACATGAGGTATAAAATGCTGGAACACTGCAGACAAAATAATGCCTCACAGAATGGGGAGTAGGTCTAAAGGTACAAATATAAATATCTAAGTTTAAGGAATAGTTTTAATTTTTTTAATGCTTTAAACTTAACACTCCAGAGATACTAACTTCTTCAAGTATAGTCAGCTGGAACAAAATGGTCAGAAAATGTGAAATCCACCAAATTTATTGCAAAAAAATATTAATGTTTGGGGGCCCTAGCAAATGAATGTGAAATTAAAGTAACAGCAGACCATCTGCAGGAGGGAGAATCCTTTTAACCCAGACTGCTGTTCTGTTGATTGTTTGGGATTAGTGATGAATATGTCAGTCTTCATGTATGTAACTCATTTCAGTACCCTTGGGCATAATGGAAGAGTGCATCTGTGCACTGGGAGTAAAGGGAATTTCGGTGATTCAGAAGTGTTTCCTTGAGAAGTTCCTGCTGCAGCCACTGCTGTCCTGGAGTCACTGTCAGGATTGATGTGGCAGTGGCTGATATTTATAACTCTCATGAAGGTGAGAGCTCTCAGGCATGCAGGTTCTGTCCCTGAGCATGAAGCTGCTGAGCAGAGCTGGCAGATATTAGGAGGATATAGCACCAGTGAGTGATGAAACAGCTCTTACCAAGATGAATATTGTTTTTTACCTGCAAACACAGGAATGAGAAAGGCTTCTCTGATTTAAATGTATGTAGTCTTTACAAAACAGAATGTAGCATTCACCTTGGCTGTGGTCCAGAAGGAGCTAAAAACCCTGATAATCTTTGCACTGATTTAATTGAGCTTGGGCTCTGGCTCCAAGGACAGAATGAATCTGAAACTTTTCAATTATGATGCCAAAGAAAAGGGAAGGGTTCTGTTTTCCCCAGTGAAGATTGCTTTATTGGGATGTGCCATGGAATATGTGGCAAATGAGTGAACTGCAATGGGTATGAGCCAGCTTGAACTCATTACTGAAATCTTCCTCCTGGCAACCTGCAAAAATGGATTCCTGAGAGAAGGATCATTCATTGGGTCCTGCTGGGGGACAGGAGAAAGTCAGCAAGTGCCAAAAGAACCTATGAGATACAAAAAATGTAAAGTACTGATATATACACATGCAAAGAGAGACAGGCACTTCTCTTTTTTATTTAGATTTAATAATACAATGTATGGAGATTAGTCCTGCAGAGAACGTAAATGTATAAAGAACCAAAGCCCACTGTAGTTAATTTTTGTTGAAAACAAAATTACTCTTATAACCTCCTAATGTTTTAGCTTACATGCTAAATGTAGCAGCAAAAATACTCTTTTGCCACCACCTCCCTTCAGATTTTGAGACTGTTTATCACATCTACCTCACTCTTGCTGCTTCTGTATGTGGTGGCAAAATTTGGAATAGATGGAGGAAAAACACCAGTGCTTTGATATTCAAATGTGCAGAGTAACTTCTGCAAGGGTATGAGAGAAGGTTGAGGTTCAAACAAAACAGATATTTTGTTTCACTAGCCAATACAGCGGGGGAAGGAAAATGGACTGGTTTTCAGTCTGAGACCTTCAGAGTTCTGTGGCTGAAGAATTCTGTGTCCAGAGTACCAAATCATGTCATAACAAATGCCATCCTTCCCTATTAACCTTTCATTTTCCAATATCCTCAGCCAGCCTTCCTTCCAGCAAAGCTGGTGCAGCTCCACACCAGTTCTGTGTTGGGTATTTGTGGCTGTTGTGCACACTCCTGACATTCCTCTCACCCTGCTGAGCAGTTTGCTTCTGCAGCAGGTGGGTCTGGAGCTGGGGGCTTGGTTTAAAGGGGAGAAAAGTCCCCTCATGTCAGTGTGTCCTTCTGGCAGTGTGTGTGGATGCTGTGGGTCAGTCACTCACTTTCCTGCACGCCTTAACCACGTGCATGTGGCACTTGATAGCATGAGCTGTCATTTCTTCTGAGTGCATAATTCAGAGTGGAGGGGAGCTTTTTAATGAGTCAGGTATGCTTTATTGTGTAATTTCAGTGGTCTGAATCAGAATTTGTTGTAATTTTTTGCCTTGTAATCTAGGCATTTTTCTACTGGGCTATGAGATTTGTCATCTCTTTTTTTTTTAAGTATTCACCAAACCTCCTCCCTCCCTTTTTTTTTTGCTAAGTGTTTTCATTAGGTCTGAGCAGCAAGACTAGCCTCAACAATGATTTTACTTTTGCAGAAAGGAATACCCAACAATTCAAGGACAAATAAGACAAGTAGAAAAAGCTGTATAAAAAAAAATACATACCTGCACATCTACCCACTGCAGGCTTAGAAATAACGTGCTGATGAATAACAAAGATAAAATAAGGCTGGGGATGGCACAGCTTCAAGGAAAATGCAAAGAACTAATGAAGGTTTCAAAGATCTTTAAGTTATCTCTCTGTATCAGAAGACTGATTCTCCTCATGGCTCCTTGCAGGTGGAGTAAGTTGAGTGAAGGCTTTCGAGTTGCACCAGGTGTAGCTGGTGTAAATCACAGCAGCATGAGACCCACGGTGATTTATCTTGTGATGGCAGAGACAAATCTTATCTGAAGATCCCTGGTTCTGTAGAGGATGAAGCGTTCATTTTCCTGTCATCACTCAAGGCAATAGATAGTTTTATCTAATTTTATAATCTGTCTGAACAGAGCAGTTTTGAGGCTATAAACATTATTTAAGGATGTGCTTTCTTGTATTTCTGAAACCGTCATCAAGGTCTTTTCCTCAAGCAGACATCTTTTCTATAGGTCTGCTTTTGATCTTGTTTTATGACTGATGGGCTTTATAGCAAGTTTTAGTGAGTTTTTATTTCAAGATCAATAAAACTGAAATACTAAAAGCAAAGTGCAGGCTTCCAGCCCACCCACTCTTCCCCTCACACACTGTGACACACCTTTTGGGACTGCTGTCATATCAAGTGCCACCAGGCCATGTGCTGAGTTTGGTGACACAGCACAAGGCCCTGTTAAGGCAGGAATCAGAATGGAGCTGTTCTGGCACTGAATGTTGCTTAAAAATTTGTGTGGTGAGATTACACCCACACCAGACAGGTGTGTCTGCTAGAGAAGGCAGGAGCCTCCCCTGATATGGAAATGCAAACCCCCTCCCTATGAATTATTATAATTTTGAAATTAAGGGGCTCTCAGGCAAAGATATGGGAATGGGAATAACAGTTCTGTACTAGGGAAGAAAATAAAAAATAAACAATGCAGTGATACAAAACAACCCTGACAAAGTAGGGAAAAAGCTGCTCCTCTGGCAATGCAGGGGGCAAAGGCTGCTGTGCTGTGCCAGGCTCAGATTGCATCCAGGCAGGAATGCTTGGCTCCTCCCCTGGGCGGAGCATCTCCCCATGGGATGCTGGGATTGGCTCAGCCCTGCAGGGACACTCAGTGGCCATGGACAGCAGAGATCTCCTGCAGGGAGGGTTGGCTGGGGGAGAGAGAAAGGAAAAACTGCCCCAGGGACAGCAGAGAACTGCCCCAGCTCTGACAGGTGGGGATAGAATACACACCCACAGATAAATCTTTCAACCTAAGGCAGGCACTCAGGGTCTGCAGCACATCACCTGAAGATGCTTGGGGTCTTCCAGCCTAGGAGGGCTGTGCTGCACAGTCCAGTCTGTCTGAAAAAGAATCTGAACACTCAATATATTGTTGTTCTGTCAAATAAGTTTCTGGAAGCCTCAGGACAACTCCTCATTCTCATCTTCCTTCCACAGCCATTTGCTGTGGCTCACTGGCTGCTCAAGTCGGGGTCAGCCCTCGATTCATGTGCTTTAAAGACAGACAGACACATGGTTAGGTTCTTTATTGGCTTGGGACCAAAGAACTCAGCATTCTGGAGATCAAACATTTTGATTTCATACAAGTTTTATTGGTCTGCCAGGATATGAGTTTCGACAGCCTGAGGGCTCGTGAGTGAAGGAACTCAAGTCTGTTTACACGCTAACCTTTGAATTTCTCAGATTCGCATGCATGACAATTTGTTTAAATAAAAAATTGGATATAAAAATGGAATTAAGCCTTTATGATGACCTTTGGAGTAATTTGGACACATTCTCATCTTGGCTTGCTATTTAAAGCTGATGCAGTTATTGATCCGTGATTTGGGAAATGAAATTTTAACTGAAACGGTTTTAATATTTGTGTTGAGCTGTAAGTGAAAAAAAGCTTTTTCTTGTTAGTATTTGGATGCTATTTGTGGTTGGTTGTTTTTGTTTCCAGTGTATTTTATAAGCATAGAGAACTGTGGATGTGTTCATTCTTTTATTTTCAAATTTGGACTCTGTTTAGATTCTGCCTTTGGTTTTATCTCAGGTTGTAGCTCATTGCATGAGAGAGGAGGACCTGGGCATTTTAGTTATTAAAGAATCTTACTCTTGAATTTAAACAAAAAAAGTAATTACTCTTTTAAATATATATATAGTATAAAACAAAGTTCCAAATATTTTTCATCCCACTTTATTTTGAGAACATTTTAATGTTGTCAGGTTAAAATGTATTAATTAAAGCATGGATCTATATGTGATGGTTTAGTAGTTAGCAATTATAGAGAAGTAACATGCATATCCTTTACAGTGGAAAACCATGTGAAAACTTCAGCTGTATGGTCTTTTTTCTTTTGTTTTCTAAAAACTTGTAACCCAGAACAATTCCCAGAATTTATTTCAGAATTATTCTGAGTTAGGACAGTGAGCAGTCAACATAAAATTATAGATCAAGTTGAAATGTATGCGAGGGTTGGTCACACCAAACCATTCCTAAAAAAATAATAGCAAAAGAAAAAGTGGGAGAACCACTTACATTCTGCTTAAAATCTGTTTTGAAAATGTAAGTAATAATTCTGACACCAGCAAATCTGAACCCATATAATCTGCTGACCCAAAAGATTGTGCCTTGTGGTTTCCTCTCATTTACTCCAGAAGGTTTCCACATGCAACATCTTTACTTTTAAGGTCTGAGCCACGACCTTGTGTGATCTGTTAAATAGCTGGAAAAGCACACTGAGATAAGGCACCTGAACATTGTGTAGTGTGGACACTGTTGCTTATAAACTGAGGAACAGAGTTCATCAAAACTCTGTGTGCGTATCTTTGGCTGGTGCCAGGGAGAATTTTAAAAAAAGAAATTGCCCTCCTCCTATTTTTTAATGGAAAAAGATTTTTTTTTTTTTTTCAATCAGCATTCTTGAAGTGTGGCCTTCCTTTCTAAAAGAACCCATTCAGCACATCAGAGGGGCTCTGGGAGTTCCCTGCTGTCCCTGTGTGGGATTAGAGTGTTTCTATTTACAATTCATCAACTTGATTCAAATCAGAGCCTGACTGAATCTTAACTCTGTGGATGTTCCTCAGCATCTCTGACTAAACAGATCTGTGTTTCCCTGGAACCCGTGTGCTTTGCAGTTAAACCTGCAGTCAAAAGACTCCTGTTGATAATGTTGGAATTCCAGAAAAATAGAGCTAAAAATCCCACCGAGATCAGCATTAACAGCACTTGGCACTCGTTGCATTTTCAAATCAAAATGCTCTGGTGGGACATCAAAAGTCGTGTGCCTGATGCCTTGTTAATAAGAAAACCCAGCCCAAAACATCAACATGCAGGCACATGTCAGTGTCTCAAACTAACCTTGGATAGCTTCTCACTGTAGGCAGCAGAATCTCCTGGTGAAAAATAATATTTATTAACTACTTTCCCAGTCATATTATTTATTAAATCCACATTGAACGTGTTTGCCAGCAGAATAAAATGGTTTTGGCTACACGGCATAACAATGAGCTATTCCAGAAAAAATTTAAAGAAAAAGGCAAAAAAATGCTACTTTTAATAAAAGAAGCCAGATGCTGACTTCATGTATTCTGGGTAGAGAAACCCCATGTAAATTCCATGCTCTTCAATGATTCCCTTTAGTGAAATTATATCTAGTGTTTTGATCCAGTGCAATTTTTAATGCACTAACAACTCGTGGCTCGAGAGGCTCTTTATTCTTTCCAGACCAATAAATCTGGGACTGTTGCACTAGGTTGGGTTTAGAGTTTTTTGGCAGAACAGTAACTCATGTTGCCTGTTGATGATTTCTTTGAGTTTTTTAGTACTCTCTGACATATTCTCTTCCATCAGTACATCTTCTAATAAAAAAAAACCTGATGTCTTTTTTTTTTTTTTATAAATTTTGAAGTGTATTTTCAAATCAAACTATTTTAACTGTTTAGGTTCCAGTGAAAAAGAAAAGATAAGCAATAATTATCAATATAATTATATAATACTGTATATATAAAATACTATATATAGTGTATATAGTATGTTATATGTTATATACAGTGTATATATATATATATATACTGTATATAGCATAGTATACTATATAGGTATTATATTATATTATATTATATTATATTATATTATATTATATTATATTATATTATATTATATTATATTATATTATATTATATTATATTATATTATATTATATTATATTATATTATATTATATTATATTAATTTTTTACTATATTATATTATTACTATTAACTTCCAGGGCTTTAAATACAGGTAGGACAAATGTGTTATGGCCATGATTTAAATCTGTCAGCTGAGACCTTGTAGGCTCTGATTCTGCACATACACAAACTCTTGAAGGCAGAATTAGAAGCACACAGGTAAGACCTCAGGAGCAGGATTTAGTGCCATGTCTGCTCTTATTGGTGTCTACTCCAGTCCCAATTTCCAGTTTTTCCTCTAAACTGGATAAAGTTATTGGATGGCAGTGGACAGAGTTGGGTTTCACACTTTTTCCTCTGGGATATCTTGAAATAAAGGTGTCAAGGAATCATCTAAGGAATACTCAGACAGAAATCTGCTGAGAAATGCTCAGAGGATTGTTGAAGAGCTTCACCTCTCCCAGGTTTTCCACATGCCATGTCGGTGATGTGCATCTTTAGTGTCAGTCTTCCAGGTCAAATTCCATGGCAGTGAAAAACTGAGCTTTCCAGCAGTAGAGGAGATTTTAGCTGTGTGTTTTCAGCTGTGTGTGCTGAGGATAGAATGCCAGGAGTGCAGTTAGAATGGCATGGAGCGCTCAGGATTTATTTCATCTGCAAGTGGCTGCTCACAGAGGAAAGATTGCATGCCACTTTGAGTCTGCAGGGAAAGAGGAGGAAATCCCAGGTCTCCCTAGTGAAGTTTTGGAGGAAAAAGGTGAAATCATGTTTCTGAAGGTGAACAGTCAGTGGTAGGTGAGGTCTTTTAGAAAAAGTTGCTGAGCAAAGAGGAGCTTGGGCTCTGTGGGGATTGAGGGCATTGCAGTTTGTAGGAAAGGGAAGGATTTTTCTACTGCAGGTGAAGAGGATGTGGAGCAGAAAAAGACAGGCTGGAAAGATTCAGTGTGAGTGTTAATGATGTCCCTGAAGAGGAACCCAGCAGGAATCCCATTCTCCTCATTCAGAAACTCCTTATTCAAGAGTCAGAGCTACTGGCAAGGAGATTTTGGAGGAAAGGTGCTGACTTCTAAAGCTTGGGATTTTGATAGAAGTCTAAAGGATTTAGGCTCTTTTCTTTTAATAGGAACAGCTTCGCAAGTAGCCTGGTGAGTACTCCACCTTGATTTCAAGTGACATAATTCAATTTCATCCTCAAAAGGTATTTCTGTGCATATGGAGGAGAGAATATTGTCAGGAGCTTGTTTGGGACAAGCACTGCAGTGCAGCCCAGAGGGACCAGGCAAGCAAATCCATCAAGGCCAAGGTGCCCCAAACCAAACCAGGATTTTCTTATGAATCTTTGTCATGAGAAAATTTTTGTTTGACTTTGATTTTCATAATGATAATATCATAAAGTCTGGACTGCAGTGTTGGTTTTTGTGGATCTTGTTTTTCACCTTCCTTTTAAGAGCGCTCAGAAGTTTTGATACAGAAAAAGGAAATCAAGTGCTCCTATTGTTATGATCTCATGACTCTAAAAC
The DNA here is from genome assembly GCF_035770615.1 of Melospiza melodia melodia. Classification (NCBI taxonomy): domain Eukaryota; kingdom Metazoa; phylum Chordata; class Aves; order Passeriformes; family Passerellidae; genus Melospiza; species Melospiza melodia. The sequence continues at coordinate 5,027,015 of NC_086205.1, read as the reverse complement.
CAGGGGCCATCCAGATTGGAAAAAGGGAATTTTCAAAATTCTTTTGTGTAGTAAAAGTTATATTGTGGCAGTTAATGCTCAAGCTGTCAGTGTGGCCAAATGCATGTGATGATTCAAGGATTATTCTGTATGCTGTGTGTCTAGCAGAGCATGATTTATAATGGGCAATACTTTTTCTAAAAAAAGAGTTCATTTTTCAGTATAATTTTTCTTGTTTCTGTAAAACCCAGATGTGTGCAGTGGTTCTAAATGGACCAGCACTCCCCTGCAGCATCACTGTTTTCCCTGCTCCCAGCCTCCCATATTTCTGTTTTAATAGCCTATAGAAATTGAACTGTTCTCCACTTTACACATCATTTACTTTATGCAGTGAATCACTCAAAGCAGCAAAACTGAAAAGTAATGAGCCATTCACATGATTTTTACTGAAATTAAGACTTCAATACTGTGCTGTTAGTTTCTTGTGATAGGAAGTTGAATGCTTTCCTGATCAGAACAATAACCTTAAGAACAAAGTGTCCAGAGAAGGGAAGGGAGCTGGGGAAGGGTCTGGAGCACCAGGGGCAGCTGAGGGAGCTGGGAGGGCTCAGCCTGAAGAAAAGGAGGCTTGGGGGGGACATTCTTGCTCTCCACAACTCCCTGAGAGGAGACTGGTGGTGATGGAGTGAGATGGGGTCGGTCTCTTCTCCCGGGTAAAAAGGGACAAGAAGAAATGGCCTCAAGTTGTGTCAGAGGAGGCTTGAATTGGATATTGGGGAACATTTAATTAATTGTCAAGCATTGGAACGGGCAGGGCAGAGGAGTCCCCACCCGTGGAGGGATTTAGAAGCCATGGATGTGGCACTTGGGGACCCTTGGGGACATGGTTCACTGGTGGAGCTGGCAGTGCTGGGTTAATGGTTGGACTTGATGGCCTTAAAGGTCATTTCCAGCCTAAATAATTGCATGATTATAGGGAGTTCCAAGCCCCAGGTACACGTGTAGATGCTAAAGCAATGCGCTGCCCTTCTTCCCAGCAGGAAAGTGTGGCTGGCTTGCTGAAGGACAGGTGTCACAGACATCTTTTATGGAAAATCCTTTCCTTAGGGTTTTTCCTCCTGAGAAGCTGAGAGACCTCAGGAACAAAATGTAAACATTGATTATCTGCTGCTGTGGAATGCAACAGGTGCATCTGTGATTGGTCTCATGTGGTTGTTTCTAATTAATGGCCAATCACAGTCAGCTGGCTCGGACAGAGAGTGCAGCCACAAACCTTTGTTACTCATTCTTTCCTATTCTATTCTTAGCCAGCCTTCTGATGAACTCCTTTCTTCTATTATTTTAGCATAGTTTTAATGTAATATATATCATAAAACAATAAATCAAGCCTTCTGCAACATGGAGTCAGATCCTCATCTCCTCCCTCATCCTAAGATCCCTGTGAACACCATCACAGACAGGAGAGAGCTCCCTCAGCAGCCTCTTGCTGATAAACTTTGAACGTTTTGGAAGAGCAAGCTTCTGTGAGACTTTCAGCCTCACAGAATTACAGGTTAGAAAATATATTTTAAGAAATTCATGAAGGCTCTAATGGAAATAACTTCTGGTTCTTGCCTCTTCACATGAAAGCAGGGCCAGAGTGAGATATGCATGTAATGGCCAGCAGCCAGTCCTTTCATAATCTGAGCTATGCTGAGTGAGTTCTTAGAAATAATCTGCAGAGGGTTGATGGCTGAACCCCTTTTACATGTAGGAAGTATTGGTGTCTTTGGTACTGTTCAGTTATCAAAGGAATCATTCATACAGTATCAGATTTCATGATCTTCCACATATTCACATGGGTTCCAGCTTTGTCATAGAAATGTGTTGTAAATGTAATGCCCTGGATCTGGGTTGTTTAGCAGAATGGATTGCAAACCCCATGGCCAGTTCAGGTTAAGTTAAGGTTGAGGGTGAATAGTTTGGTCTTGATATTTATTAAAAATGAGACTGAAATTCATTTTAAATAAATGCATTCCTGTGTTTCTATTGCTGAGGTAATACAAGTACAGACTTACATCACAGAAAGCCAAATTCCCTCTGTCTCCTTGTGGAGACGATGCAGTGATTGATTCATTAGTGGCAAGGTGTTGCTGTTGGTACCTTTTTGAGATGGCTTTACACATTTCTCCTTCTGGATCCACGTACAGAGGATGTGCAGGAATTCCATGGGCTGAGCAGTGTCAGACCTGCCACTGGCACCTTTGAAAATGTTAGGCTGAGAGATTTGGGGTTTTTTTGTTCTTTTGGTTTTGTTTGTTTGGTTTGGTTTTCCTGTACAGACACAGACTCAGCAATTGAGGAAGGGGGGAAAAATAAAAAAAAAGGAGCAGCTGTACTTTAGCATCAGTGTTTAGAGACAGGGAGTGCTCCATGGGAATGCATCTTCAGCTGGAGGCTCCTGTGATTCACCAGCAGCTTGTCCTTGGTCCCTCAGCCCTGCTGTCACTGTCACACAGCCTGCTGTCACCTCAAGTGGGGGCCACAGACCCCAGCCCCACTCCCTCCTTCAAATAACTGACTTAAAATTGTAAAGGGATATTTTCATGGCAAGTATTTGAAGAACTAGGAGAGCCAAAAGACACTGTCAGTGAGACTAAAGAATTGCTTCAGGCAGGAAGCCATGGTGGGTGCTTTTTTAAAGAAAAAGATGTAAGAAAAAGGAAGTTATCTCAGTCAAAATCACCTTTGCTAAATACTGGAGGGCTTAGTGACAGGTATAAATTATTATTAAAGTAGATATTATTGAAATTAACTCCAGCTTTTGTGATACAGAGGTAATTTCAGAGGAAGCTTGTCTCTGTAAAGCCTTGAATTTAATCTCTACTCATTATTTGAAGACCTGTGATTTATGTAGAGTAATGCACTCAGGTAAGGTATCTTAAACAATACAGTGTGGTGTAAGTTTTTACTTATTTTGAATTGTGTTTGGTTTTAAAAAAAATGTATGCCCCAAACATCTCTCATGTATCTAGAGACGGCATAGGCTAAAAGGAGAGACAGAATATTCCCAGGGTCCTAAAAGACCAGAATGTGCCTAATTTAAAGAGTATTTCCATCAGGTCCCAAGAGATCATTTGCCTTCTCAACATTAAATGCAAGCTTTTATTTATAGAATAAAATTAAATACAAACTTACATATAATTTGACACAAGCTAAACCAAAAATGAAGATAAATCAGTCTGTCCTGGTACAGTGAACTCTTTTTCCTTTAAATGATTCACTGCAAGTTGTGCATGCAGCTTACTTGAGGGAGCCTTAAGTACTTACAGTAGCTCAGTAGGAGATGGTTGTGTACATATGGGTTTGATAAATGGGCAAGAATTAACAAACATTCATCCCACAGTATCTGTTCTTCATAATTCCTATCCGTGAGACTGAGGCCATGGTGGGACTGGGGTTCAAACATTCAAGGGGTTCCCAGGAAAACAAACACTGCTTCCTCCTCCAAGTACTCTCATCACAGCATTGTTTTCCAGCACTCCGTTGTGTTCCAGCACAGCAGATGTTTAACAAAAGGACTCAGAGTGTTATTTTTCACCAGTGATACTCTGCAAACAGCAAGGTCCTTTTGGAAGATCTTGTCTTAAACCATTTAAGCTGCTACAAATCCACGTGTGAATGTGTCTGATATCCATGATTTTTGATGAAAATTCAGCCTTTCAAAAAGACTTTTGTTGAGTCTTGATTGAATCAAGTCAATTACTGTTCTAGCATCTAGCTGTGTTTCACATTTGACCTACGTGAGTTTTTCTAAGAGGGTTTGCACTCATAAAATCTTCATGTTTCTAATAAAAGACGAGCCAGGAGCCTCATTAATGTTATTGCCATGACCACAAGGCAGATTCTCAGGCAAAGCTCCCATCCTACAGGCCCTGCTTACTTTGGAGCCAGCATTCTTTTCTGAAATGCTCAGTATGGTCATGAAAGGCAGGCTGGTAGGATCTGCACTCTGTGGTCTTGAGGAATTTCCTGAGTCAATATAGTAGTTATGAAAATTTATTTTAGATGTCAAAACTTGTCTTAAAAATGCATTTTCATTTCAATTGTGACAGTTTAATCTAAAAATATGTCCAATGACATTTTCCCCAGTGTTTAGAAACTCCACTTTTTTTACATGTTGAACTGAAGTAGTAATTTTTAAAAGCAGAAGATTTAATGCAATTTTAATGCCTGTAATTTTATCCCAGTTACTGCTTTATAATGCAACATGCTTTTGTGTGTGGAGGTGAGTGAAATACTTGCTTTTTAACACTTGTAGGATAAGGGCCTCTGAATTCTGAATATGGTCAGCTTTTGATTATTCCAGGTGGTAAAAGGGTAAGTTTATAACCCAGACAGGACAGATTATTCAAAACACATGTAGCTGGGGTTGTGAGAACATCCATGGAGGGTGCAATGGGGAGAGGAGAGGTCAGTGACACTTGCCTGCAGTTCAGAGATCCCTCAGCTTGGCCTGACCTGATCAAGTCAGTCTGGCAGCACAGTGACAAAATAAATGCAGCTGTATTGCTTCCAGACACGAACTGTCTCGTGCTGGGTGAATTTGGGTGTCATTCTGCTGCTGGCACCAGGGAGCTGCAGCCTTGAGGAGCCACCAAAGGATGACTGAACACCAATTTTTTTTTTTTGTAGAAGCTTAAAAGCTTTATGGAGGTAGCTCATCATGAGGTGCAGGGATGAAATAGAAATTAGTTCTTTGCAACAGCTGAACGTGATTTGCCAGCCCACCAGTTTCCTAACGAGTCTTTTGCAAAACTTCAAAATAATTTAAAGTTCTGCAAGTATCAGTTGATTGGAATCACCATTTTAAGTCATTTGTGTTGAGTATCTGTTCCAGCTATGGCATGAAGGCATTTGAGCTGCAGCATTTGGCTTGCACAGTTCCCTGATTCCCAGAGAGGGGGTTAAATTCTCCTTTCCAGGCAGCCTGCAGAGCTGGGGTGCTGCACACGGGCAGGGGGAATGGGAATGGGCATTCCCTTGTGAAATGGGAATGGGCATTCCCTTGTGAAATGGGAATGGGCATTCCCTTGGGGAATGGGAATGGGCATTCTCTTATGGAATGGGAATGGGCATTCCCTTGTGGAATGGGAATGAGCATTCCCTTGGAGAATGGGGATGGGCATTTCCTTGGGGAATGGGAATGGGTATTCCCTTGTGGAATGGGAATGGATATTCCCTTGGAGAATGGGAATGGGCATTCCCTTGTGGAATGGGAATGGGCATTCCCTTGGAGAATGGGAAAAGGCATTTCCTTGTGGAATGGGAATGTGCATTCCCTTGTGGAATGGGAATGGGTATTCCCTTGTGGAATGGGAATGGGCATTCCCTTGTGGAATGGGAATGGGCATTCTCTTGTGGAATGGGAATGGGCATTCCCTTGTGGAATGGGAATGGGCATTCCCTTGGTGGAGGAACTGTGGAGCTGTAGCTTCCAGCATGTTCTCCCAGCTGGAGTCAGCAGCACTGAGGGCTGTGCAGGGCCATTCCTGCTTCTTTCATCAAGAAGGTTTTTAAGTTGTGAGTTTTAGATACTGTTTTGGGAGAAATACCTGAATCTTTCAACTTTATGACTGTGCTGACAGGAGTTTAGTTTCTTTTAGGTCTTTGCTTTTTGCAGTAGAGTTTTGCCAAAGTTCAGTTCTGCATGCATGGATTAAATTTAGTGCTGTCTTCTCTGTTTTACCCCCTATAAGAAAATCTGCTCTGGTTTGGCAGTTATTACTCTCCTGTGTTTCTGTGCTGTTCTCTTCCTCTCTGCTTCCACATCTCTGTGAATCTCCTGCACTGTTTTTCCTATTATTTCTGTCCTGTACCAGCTCCAGCTCAGCCCACAGTCCTGTGTTAAGGACAGAGGGTTCTTTTCATGCTGCTGGTACCCAGACACTGTCACAGGCTCCAGCTTTACCACTGCAGACCTTGTAGAGGAGCAGAAACTCAATGTCTCAAAGCCTTTGTGTCAGGCTGTGTGTAGATGTGGTAATTGTGCTCTTCAGTGCTGGCAAGGTTCTCCTTCATTGCCTTGGAGCCTGGGAATGATGGAGAAATGGTTAGAGACTGGAAAATAAGGATGATGGCACAAAACACATATATTCACAGCAATTCTTCTGAAACTTTTGATGGGGTTTGATGAATGTTCAAAATCAGCTGAAGTAACTGTGGAGTTAGTGTTTTCAGTTGATGCATGTCCCATTATTTCTGTTTAAGGTGTGATTTGGTGCAGAGTCTTTGCCATATCCTGGGAACTTGGTCCAGGCTTTCAGTCTCCTTTCAAACACCTGCCAGCAGAGCCATGTTCTGGTGACATTCCTGCTCCCAGAGTGAGCAGCAGTTCATTGCATTGGTTCTCCAGTAAAGGCTGGGTATCAGCAGTGCCACTGCAGCGTCCTGTGCCTGGTGTCACGTTGTCCATGGGATAATGTGACAGTGTTCAGTGAGGAGCCCCAGATGAGCAGCGTGTCACAAGGGGAGGGATCACGTAGCTGCTCATGGCATGAGCTCACTGTGTGACGCGGGCTTGGGGCCACAAAGGCATTCTTTCACACAGACCATCTGCTCTATTTCCTCAACTCTGCATGCTCACAGTGCCCTGAACCCGCCAAAAACCCAATGTGGAAGCCAAGTTCCAGTGCACAGAGGTGGAAACAATGCAGAGCTCAGGAGCTGTGGGTTTCTGGGTTCAGCTGATGCTTCAGGTTTAGCTTTTATATTTTTCAGGTTCTGTGCTGCTTTAGCGTGTATTTCTGAGCTTCATATGAGGGGATGGTGAGAGAGTAGGGAGACAAAACAATTCCTGCTCCAGCTGGGCACCAAGGACAAATGATCCAAATCTCAGCCCAGGAGCACAAACACCGTGGGCTGGAGAGAGAAAAACAAGCAGGGTGGGACTGCAGGGCTAAAGCTGGAATGGGACAATGAACTGCAAGGTGCAAACGGAGCAGAACTGATCCCAGGGACAGACCCCGTGCCCTCGTGTGCATTTTGTGCCCATTTTGGTTCATCTTGGGTGCAGCCCTGGCTGGGCTCTTGTGCTGCCCAAGGTGGAGCCATTTTAATAAATCCCTGCTTTATTCTTTAGCTCTGTCTGGTCTCTGTTCTAGGCCACCCTTCCCAAGGCATCGGAGCACTGGTGTGTGCAGCTGGGCCGTGGGGGTCACAGCCAGAGCGGCGGAGTTTGAAGGAGGGGCTGCTGCACTGGGTGTCCCCAGGTTTCCCCTCAAAACCCTCCTTGTTTCACAGCAGCCCCTGGTGTGGGTGCCCAGAGCCAGCCCCTCAGATCTGCCCTGCACCCCAGAAATCGCTGCTGCCACTGAGATCTGCACCCAGGCTCTGAATGTTCGCATTTTGTCTTGTAATTAGGCAGAAAAAAGACTTTTCTATGAATCCTTATCTTATCATCTTTGCCAAGGCTGCAGCAGAATTAATTGTGTATTACTGATGTAATTAGCTTAATTAGATGATTGGTTTTGTTTATGTTGTACTTCAGAAACAGTACAGATGAAAAATGTTTTTAAACTTGGCATGCTTCCAGTATGTTTTATTTAACTTTCTCAGCTTTCAAAATCTCCCCCTGTTCCATCTAAGAAGTACTATTTTTCTGTCTTTAAACCTTTTATTTACAACCTGCATTAAGTGTGTGTTAAATTGGGGTCTTTATTACTACTAATGTTGATCTTCCATTGTAAGCCCTTAGGAAATCCAAGTTGCATTTTTAACCCTTTTTCAAGTTATCAACATGCAACTCTCCAGACACTTGTGAATGAAAGAGTTTTATTAAGTAACCTATAAGAACCGTTGTAGAAGCCTCTAGGTCATTTGTTAAAGATTTGCTGTGCTTGTTGTTGGTGATGGGCAGGAGTGATATGATGCTGAGAAGTGCTGGAGGAGGAAATTAAAAGTTTATTGTTATGTGGTTCTGTTAGAAATGGGTCATGTGGGGGTCTAAGATCTGTTTGAAATGAAGCACTCTGACCAAGGTGATTTTTTTTTACATAATGCCTCAGTTTTTCTCCCTGTTAAGGAGGAAAATTATATAACTATATTAAAAAACTATATAAAAAAGTACATAAACTATATTATTCTCTGTTATCTATAGAAGAGACAGACTGTATTTACACAATACTGAGATTGCCCAGGTAAAACCCAGTAAACACAAGAAATACAAAGAGTAATGGGTTCCCAGAACATTAATTTGGCAGTATTTCATAGCATATGAAATGTGTTTTATCAGCTTTATGATGTGAGCAGGAATATACGGTGCTCTGCTTCAGATATTCAACATTCCTGTTGCTTACCTGGAGCTGGGTGGAGCTGCACAGCCCTGATCTCAGTGCTATTTAAATGTTCTTCTCTGGCATAATCAGACTGGGATTAATTATTAAATGTGAAGTTTTTTAAAATGGCCCTAAGGGAGTTAAGTGCTCATTTCATTGGTCAACTTTTAAATAATCCCAGCAGAAAAGCCTAGCTAATTCTCTTTTCCTAAATTCTCCCAAAAACTATGGATTCAGTTGCAGACTAGCATCTCTTTAAAGGGTTTGCAGCTCCTTTTGCTCGACACTCACTTTACACACAAGGTTCTAATCAAAACATTCTGTTTGATAGCAGGAAATAAAACACCTTTTCTATTGTATGCATTTGTACAACTGAAAACGAGAGAAAAATGTCCCTGGGAATGAAGAAATGGTGGCAGGGAGAGTGGAATGATAGGGTCAGGATGAAATGGGTCATGACTCTCATTGCCACACTGATAATGCAAGAGAAATTAAGGAAAAATCTAATTCCTGGACTAGAAATGAGTGAAGTTAGAGAAGGGTTGGAATTTCTGTGCTTCATTAAGCGAGGGGAAGAAAGCAAGGTGCAAGTGTAAGTGATGCAGTTAAAATGAACATTTATCAAATGCATTAGGAAGTTCCTGTATCCCCCATCCAGTTTCCAGGTAGCTTTTGTTCCCAGTTTGCAAAGCCCTGTCAGTTATTGCACAATCTGTGTCAGAGCAGGGCTGTCAGTCCCTGATGTGCTCCTTGGCCTGGCTCTGGTACCTCAGTGGGCACCACAGAGCAGAGAGGGAGCAAGGAATTCCCTTTTCCACTCAGTCAGCCTCCCCTGGCTCAGCTACTGCCATTTACCCCCCCAGCCTCTTTTCCTGAGGAGAGCAGTTCCATTTTCCTCTCACCAAACCCATCACAGGTGGTTCTGGGACTCCACCACTGTTCTGAGGACGCGACAATCCAGTTTGGGACTGGTTGATAGAATTCCCCCCAGGAGTTCCTTCTGGTGGATGTGGATTTGTTTTATTGTTGGGTTCTTCCTCCCAGTACTCATAAACAGGTCAGCCACAGATGGGAGGGAGGTCCTTTTCTTCTCCATGGGTTTTTTGGGGTTAAAGACCCCCTGGAATTGGAGGAACCATCTGGTCTGAGGAGTTTCCCAGCAAGTGTCAGCAGATTATGTGAGGATGCCCACTGGGCAGTTCTAAAAATATAGAACTATATATTAATTAGTGGGATATAACTATATATTAGTTACATAGCTGGGAGAGATGATTAATTGCAGTTGCCCCCTGTTTCTCAGATAAGTATTGATGCAAAATTAAAGCCAGTAAACCGTTGCCAGGGCCGTTACACCAGAATGATTATTGTTGTCCAAAATGATGGTTTACCATTTTTCGTGGAGGACCAAGGAGGGAATGAATGTTCTTTCCCAAAAAAACCAAAACAAAACAGAACTAAACAAACAAAAAAACACCCAAACAAAAACCAAAAATCATTGCAAAGCCCTAAAGTAATTTAGTATAGCTTGTAAAGGGGAAGGAAAAGGGTGGGATACTTGAAATAAATATGGTAAACATTATATACATCCAAATGGATTCATCCAGCTAATCCAGTGGTGATTAGAAAAGATTATATATTTGTTTGGACCCATTCATGGATTAACCTGGCCAGTTGAGGTTGATCAAATTAGACATTGTTCTTCTAATTAGTCCTTCCTAGATCCATAACAGATGGACACTATTCTCCTTAATTAGAACACAACCTTTTAGTTACCATTTCAAAGTATCAGCTGAGCTTCCTCTAACAAGAAACCATGAAAATGATACAAGATGTGCTTTTGAAAAGGGTTAGTGAAATCTTTATGTACTTCATGAGAATTAAAGTTCTTTTGGGAAATGATTCTCCCAGAATGATGATTCTTTCTCTGAGATGATTCCTTTTCTGTTGAGGGTGTTTAGAAGTTATGCTGGCTCCCTAATTTAGTCTGGTTCTCTAGTGTGAAAAACACACCAGTTAATGCAATTTCAGTATTTCAGTGGGGAATGCTTGTAAATCTCAATACTTTAGAGCCTCTTCTCTAGTCTTTGGGTAGTAAAATTGTGTTTTTGGACTGGTTAACCCCTTTCCTCAGGGGCTGTGCCCAGAAGAGTGCCCTTTTCTCTCCCTGGATCATGTGGGCTTCCTCTCTAGGTTCTTGGCTTGGGGTGGCCCTGAGTTTCCCTGACTTCTTTTTGTCTTTCCCGTGGTGTTCAGGCCCCTGTTGTTGTTCCTGCTTTCCTCATTGCTGCAGACCTTGGCCCCCGAGGTTCTGAAGTCAGCGGGTGAAATTCCTGGGAATGTCCGTCATGTTGTGTCAGGAGGTGGGGAAGGGAACGGAGCAGTGTGTCCAAGTATCCTTGTTTCTTTGCAAAGTTTTGTCACCCTCAATGTGGGAACATCAGGTAGCTGCTCTGAGGTACTGTCTGCTTTAGTTTTGGAAAGGTAATTTCCCTAATGAGATTTTTATCATAGCCTAAAAATAAACTTTTAAAAAAATCCTTAATTTCTGTGCCTGTTCAACAGTGAGTAACTCCCAGTAGTACCAGTAAGCATTGTATGCACACAGGGCACAGTTTTCATTTTCATGACAGTGAATTGACATCCTGGGACCAGTTCTTTAAGTCATAACTCTGTTTTTACTCAATCATCATTCACAAGAGCTTGACTAATTTCAGTTGGGAATGAATGACTGGCTGTGCATTAAGTAAAAACTGGCTGAGCACTGCTGGGATGAAGCCTCTGGGATTAGCAGAAGCTTGTAAATGGCAGTTGTGTCTCATTAACTTGGTAATTTTTAAGCTTTTCTCACTCCTGAGAATTCTCTAGTGCAGGTGTAGGTTTTTGAATAGTGACTATGAAGGCATCTGGTAATAGAATTTTTCTTATTTAAACTTCTGGACTCCCGAAATGGATTCATCAATTCTCCTCTCTTGCCCTCTTTCCGGTGTTCTGTGGATCTATAGAAACTCCTCCTGTAGACAGATATGTCTGGAGATTTCCACTTGTGCTGTTCTAAGGGGTAGAAGTCGCATCACATTCCTGGAGCAGATTTTCTGTGCAGGACAGAGCTTTACCTGCCTCCTGTGGCAGAATTTCTACAACAGCATGGGAGCAACAGTTTAATACAGTATCTGTTGTGGTATAATCCATCACCTGCATCATCAGGGGCATTCAGAGATCCTGGACCATTTCTGGGCAGGATTTATCATTCTGGGGCTGTGCTGTGGCTCTCCTGTGTCGTGTGGAGTTTGTGTGTGCTTTACCCCTTCTCCATGGGTGCAGCCCCTGTGTCGCTCTGCCTGCAATAAACTGATTGTGTTCAGCCTCAAGAAGCCAGGTTTGTTTCACTCAAGCAGGTGTGTATTTCTTGTATTCAGGAGAGATAGCCTGGAGTTCCAACTTCAGATTCCCTAATTTGTCATTTGGGTGGTCAGTGCTTTGTACCTCTCAGGTGGCACAATGGAAGCCAGCTATTTCCACAAAGGAATTTCAACTTGCATATACATATAAATATGTATTTTTCTGCCATCAGACTGGCTTAGTGACTTTTAGCCCATCATTTAACAGTTTTTAAATGTTGGTTGCTTTTTTTTTTTTTTTTTTTTTAATTTTTCCAGAGAGATGCTTATTGAGAATGTCTTAAATGAAAGGAGCTGAACTTTTAGCTGCTCCTGGTTTATCAGCTGAAGCAAAGTACAAGATCTGTGTAGTGGCTTTGATTTCAATTTTTCATTCTCTGCTTTCCTTCCTACTTGCATCTCAAGTGCTGAGGAGGAAATTAAATCCTGAGATTGAAGTAATAACTGAACAACAGTGGATTTGTACGGGAGAAACTATATGACCATAGGGAAAAGAACCTTAATTGAAGCGATGCTGTTTCTAGATTTTTCTGTGATACCTATGATGAATTTTTCATTTTCCACATTTTGTTTTACTCTGTTATTCTTTTGTGGCAGCAGGTTAATTGCTAGCCTGTCAGTAGAAAAATATCTCACCTGTCAGGAAGCTGGTGGTAGGGGAATAAGGCTGCAGAAAAAATAAGGGAAAGCTCAGAGTACAGTTTCAAATCCATACAGTAGCAAATTCCAGTTAAATGACAGAATTTTTGGAAGCATTTTGGGAGAAATTGATCTCAGGTTTTATATCTTAAGTCTGTGCTGTTCAGTCCAAACCATGGTGGTACTCACAAACACATTCAGTTGTGTGCACGTGGGTGCTCCTCTGGGCTCAATAAGACTAAGTATAAATAAATTAGGATTGTTTAATTTCTTAAGCAATTCTTAATGGCTTAATTTCTTAATTGCTTGATTAAGATTGTTTTTTTTATGGTACAGTTTGGGACTGTATAATGTAGGTGTTTATAGCAGGCAAATATTGGGAACTCAAAAGTTGTTTATTAACTTTGTGCACCAGACAAACAATCAGCATTGTGTGAGGAATGTGTGAGGAATTTTGTGTGAGGAATTTTGCTCTAAAGCGGAGAGAGACCTGAGCTGAGAGATGAAAAATATATTTTACTCCAGCTTTACTCCAGTTTTAAAGAAATGCAAACCCCATTGACCTCAAGGTATGGCTTGTGTATCAAAGGAAATGCAGAGAGATAAAGGAAATGTGGAGGTAAATCAGAGGTGTGGGAAGAGCTCTGCAGGCTTTGCTTTGTGCCAGCACAGATAACAGACACCTCATAAAACACTCACTCCTATTCACTGTGGCCAGAGCAGAATTTCACACTTGCCCTCAAAAAAACATCTTTCCTTCTGTGGGGTTGGAGTCAGGTTTCCAGTGAATCAAGTGCAGATGTGGCCATGCTGCTGGAGTCTCTGGGAATGCTCCCTGAGTGGGATCTGCTGCTTTTGGTGGGGTTGGATAATGGGAAAGCATCTGTGACCTTATTCCTGTATCAGATTCTGCTCTTTGAACAGACAAACAGTTCTCTTCAGTTGATTTTAGGTGATAGCTTATTCCATGCTGATGCTTGCTCCTCTTTTCTTTTTAGAATGTTTTCTATATAATGCTTCATATTTTCCTACCATTAAAAAAAAACAAACCCTTTTTCAGCTAAGCAGTGCTACTTTATTTATTTGGTGTATTAGTTTATTTATCAGAAAATTAATATAGACTAAAATTAAATTCGTTTATTTATCAGAAAATTAATTTAGTTTTGTGGGTTTTGAATGAAGATTTTAAGGAATGCCTCAAAAAGGAAAATAAAATATTTTTAAAGGCATTTCCATTTTTTCCCCCCAAAGCCATTTATGCTTTTTTATCAGTTTCTGAGAATTATAATAATGCTTGAACTCTGGGGCTCCAAGTGAATACTATTCCTATCTTTGCAAACAAATGTCCTCTTGCTGGAATCCTGAATATTTTGGGAAATGTCATTTATTACGAATGTCTAGGCCAGTTGCACAGCATGACTTCAGAAAAGTCTGGTGGTTTTTGGTAGGGTGAGCCCTTGTGCTCAGCAGAGCAGCTCTAATGCAGAGTTCCCTGGGTTGTTGCACACAGCACAGGGACCCAGCTCCAGGCACGTGTGTGCAGCTCAGAGCTGCAATTCATCAGTGCTTCTCAGCAGCTCAAGCCCAGGGGTGTGGGGGAGAAATCTGGACAAATCTGTAACTCTTACATTCAAACTTAAAAGAGGAGGAGGAAATGTCTGGAGGAATGATACTCCAGCCTCTGATTTCAGTGATCTCTGAACTGGACGCTTCAAAGAAGTTGAAGCTTGGTTATTTTTACTGCTGTGGTGGGTTTTCTGTTGGTGGTGGTTTTTGTTCCTTTTTTTAATTTTTCCTTTTTCTTTTTAAATATAGAAATCTGTGGACAGACCATCTTTTCTGAGGACAGACCATCTTCAGCAGCTGGTCTGTCCTCAGAAAAAGGGGAGACTATTACCCACAGGAAATGTGGCTGTCATACTCCAGGAATGTTTAGGTTCAGGCTGATACTCCAGGAATGCCTCTCAGCCAAGTGGCTCCTGACAGAAGGGAGACAATGCCATGGTGGGCAGCAGCTAAAAGACACGCAGGAGGAGAGGCTGGGTGGGACACCCACAGTTAAATGTCCTTGATCTTCCTGACAGCAGTTATAATTGGTCAGTAGTTATGATTGTACTGTGCAGTGTGTACAGTATGTAGGCTCATGGCTGGATAAAGCCAGAGAAGTAACTGGAATTGCTGAATAAGATGTTTCTCATGTAGTATTAATAATCTAATAATTCATGAAAAACTGCAGAATGACCTGCAGTGGTTTTCCCTAAGCCACCTAAACAAATGCAGTTTTCAGGGACCTTTGCTGGCAGGTTCGTTCCAGAATTTGTGAGCAGTGTCTCCCCGGTGTTGGGGGTGTCAGGCAGAAATGCAGCTGTGAGCTGCTCGGGTGCTGGGGAGTGCAGGTGCTGCTGCTGCTCCCTGCTCGCAGAAGCGTCCCCGAGCAGCAGCAATGGCAGCTCTCCCTGGGAAAGCCATTTCAGCTTTTCTCCTGGCCCACCAAGGGCTGGCCTGGCTCCGTTCCACTGCTGCAGGCTGCACAGGCATTTTGTGTTTGCTGATAGGTGTGACAGTCCTTCAATAGGAGCTCCTTCCTCTCTCTGGTACAACGTGGGAAGCCTTTATTCCTCACTGTAGAGCTTTGTCATGCTTGTGTTTAGCAGGCAGCTGTATTTGTTTTTTATGTGCAACGTTAAGTTGTTGGAAAATATTTTTTTTTCAGAGGTAGCTGTAAAATGGACAGGATTTCATGCTTTTATGACTTTGTATTCACTGTAAATGTGCTACCCTTCCCTCCTACTTTTTACTACATAAGTGAGACTGAAATAGGCTGTACATCTTCAAGATTTTTAGAAAGAGCCAGTACTTTTGTCTTTGTTCAGTAAAATTGTAGATCTATTAAATATTTCTCATTGATGGTAAAAAAAAATAATGTTGATATAAATGAAAATTTACTATTTGCTTGTGTCTTCAAGATCTTTATTTCAATCTTTTTGCATGATATAAAAGTGTGGTGTTTGTGAGGGTCCCCAGGACGAGGTGAGAGATAAGAATCTGACTCCAAGTTCTCAGAAGGCTGATATATTATACTATATTACATTACATTACATTACATTACATCATATCATATTATGTTGCTATACTAAAACTATACTAAACTATAGAGAAAGGAGACATCAGAAGGCTAGAAAAGAAAGAATAATAAAAACCCGTGACAGACTCAGAGTCTGACACAGCTGGCTGTGATTGGCCATTAATTAAAAACAATTCACATGGAACCAATCAAACATTCACCTGTTGGTGAACAATGTCCAAGCCACATCCCAAAGCAGCAAACACAGCAGCAGCAATCAGATAATTATTGTTTTCATTCCTCTCTGAGGCTTCTCAGCTTACCAGGAAAAAATCCTGGGCAAAGAGGATTTTTCAGAAAATACCATGGTGACATAAAAGTTATTTTATTTGCTGATCAATGAATTCCAAAGTGCTTTCTGAAGCAAATGCATGCTTGAAAGATAGCATGGTAAATTGCATTTATATTTATTTACAAGTTTCATATAAAAGCTTTAATCCCCAATAAGTGCATTTCAGCCTACTTGCAGCTATTTACAGCTCAGTTGGGTAAGCACTATGAACTTACTGCTTTTTATTGTATGTATAACTTCTGTGCTGTTCAGTAGCTGAACACAAAGGAATGTGAAATGACAAAATTCTGGTAGGAAAAGACTTGTGGAGCTCATCTGGCTGTAGGAAGAATTGTCTGGAGGGAGGGATTAGCAGAGTTGAGAAAACTGTTCCAAAGTTTGCAGCAGAGATGAAAGAAGTCTGTGGTATAAGGAGATAGGGAATCAGAGTGGGAAGGAGCCTGATGGATGGTCTGCAAAAGTGGAGGGGATTAATTCCTAGAGGCTGGAGGAGCCACATCCATGGGGGATACTGAAGATGTGAGAGGGATGATTTATTGCAGTTTAATTTTGGCATTAATCTGTGGAGGAAGTGATTGATTGAGGGAGACCCCTGAAACCAACCATGCAGGGCTGGGGGACAAATTTCAATGCTCTTTGTTGGAGGAGGATTTTCCTCTCAGAGCTGCCCTGCTGAAGGGAATGGGATGGTTTCTGCGGCAAGGAAATCAGTCTCTAATTAATTTTTAACTTTGTGCTGGCAGGTTAGTTGAAATGGAAAGCAAGTCCAGATGCCTGAGAACTTTGGGCTGAGATGTCTGCTAGCATCTCAGGAAATGAAGTTTTTCCAAGTTGTATTTGTCACTTAGATGCAGACTTCTAAGATCTTGATGGCAAGCCTTGCCCAGAAGTTTTAATAAGCAGTATTTCCAGAGACGCTGTGCTTTTCAGAGCCTAGGGCACTTGGAGAGCTTTGCTATTTGAACTTTTGCACAAATAGCTGTAGCTAAAACAACCCACTGCTTATCCGTGTGATATGGACAGATTTTGGAGATGCCACTGCTGTATTTGATTGAGGTACCACTCTTACCTGCTACCTTTATTGCTTCAGCTGAAGACTAGGTCTGGTTTATGGAGACTTGCATTTAAACCTGCAGGAAATTCATGCTCACAGAGGAGTTTTACAGTTGAAGTCCAATGTAGGTTATAGAGAGACAGGAAAACATAATGACTGACATTCTTGGGGTCCCCTCTTGATTACTAGAACAATGTGAGCATTGTTTAAATGTATGGCTGTGATTAAGTATAGAAATTAAAATCTTAGTTTAGGCACGGTAGCTACTTAAGCACCCCAGAGCCTGTCAGTGCAAATAGGAGCAGCACCCTTTGAGAAAAGGAGCAGAAAGGCAAATGAATCCATATGCTTAAACACAGAGTTCAGGAGGTTATTTGAGCAAAAGGAATGGCTGTCAGAAACTGGAAATCCAACACTAGTGAATCCTAAAGACAGGGGCACAGACCAAAGTGGGCACTGTGAGAAGGAAACTGAAGAGCCTGAAAGGGAATTTGAAGAGCAAAGAGTCAAAGACATGAAAACAAACAACAAGAAATTCTTGTGGTATGTTAAAGACAGGAAGGGCTGTGAGAGATGGGGCAGGTCCCCTGGGCACACTGCCCTGTACCCTGGAGCTGTCAGTGCAGGCCTTCATCATCTCTGTGTGAGGCAGCTGAGGGAGGGCAGCCTGCAGAGCTGGGGCTGCATCCCACTCTGCTTTGTGTCCCCAAAGTCCCTGCCATCCCAGCCCAGCCAACCACCAGATCCAGAAATCATTTCTGAGTACTCTCTGGATATTTCTGTGATATTTAAGCAGTGTTCAGTGACATCAAATGTCAGATTTGGAGGAGCAGTGGGTGTACATTTTTGCATCCCTCAAGGGCCTGCTGTAATACCAGGCATAAGAAGATGTAGATGGATGTTTGTCTTGGCCAGTGGGACGGACTGCTAGGCTTTTGTTCTCTGTCGCTGTGGTCAGGATTGGGAAGCAAATGCTCAGGTATTGTAGAGAAATTTATAATGTTCCTGAGCCTGCTTGAAGAACCAGCATTGCCCAAAGTATATTAAACAACTTCAAATTTCATAAGGCTTGTAAATACTGATTAGTTCTGTCCTGCTCAGAGTCAGGTCAAGGGCTCCTATGAATTTCACCTTTGCTGAGTGCTCTGCTCCTTTCATTATGTTGAAACTCCCCAAGTGACAAATCTCCAACACCTTGTCTTTGAAGAAAAGCAGTCCTCAAGGTCATATCCTCTAAATCTGGAAACCCCTTCACCTGGTGCCACTTTTACTGTAATGGTTTGTGTCTCTTGCTCAGTGTGTGTTTGCTAAATTATTGTTTGGTGTGCTGTCTCTAGCTGTGCCTCACTAAATTACAGTGCAGGCTTGTTAGCATCAGTGGGTTTTCAAGGGAAGCTTTGACAGTGTGAAATTGGGAAGCTCTTGGTTCTTACAGAGCTTCCCTCCATCAGGATGGGGTAAAAAATGTGTTAGGGATGGTATTTCCACAAGATGGGAGAATATTTGGTCAAAAAGTTGGTTCAGAGCTGTTCCAGGCGAGGTCTAGGCTGGGCATTTTGCATTTCTGTAGCAAAGGGGGTGGCCTGGAATGGGTTCTGGAGGGTGCTCAGTGCCCCCAGCCTGTCAGTGATTGAAGAGGTGTTTGGACAGTGCCCTGTCAAGATGATATAACCTGATCAGCCCTAAATGGGTCAGGCAGCTGGACTAGATGTAGTCATTGTAGGTCCTTTCTCACTGAAATATTTTATTCTATTGCAGAGAGCTGGTTCCTAACATTTCCCAGAATAAATTAATTGAGTCAACATCTTTTTTCATAATCTTGTGAAGAGTATCATTATACAAGATTGATCTGAAAGACCAAAGAAAACTCTTCCATGAGCTGACCTTTGTGGAACAAGAAGGCAGGAGATTTGTCAGAGGAACAGAAATGGCCTTACAGAATTCAAATTATTCTGCAAAGTTTAAGGCCCCTTTTTGCAAATCCACTTTCTTGGCAGCAAACTAAAGTGAGCACTGAAGTTCTGTGGGGATTTTGTGGATCAAGACCAGCACTGCACAACTAAGATAAACCTTGCCTATATAAAAATGCTCTTTTGAGCAGGGTCTGAAATGCAGAAATGTGCTTTTCTTCAGGCCCCAGAATTTCTTAGGAGTTATCTGTTACCCTCTTGTTTTCAGCCTTCCAGTAATTTCCTTTTTGGTTGGGTGGTTGTTCCTCTCTCGGCTTCTTTCAGTGCTTCTGAAGGGCTTGATCCCATTTCCAGGGTTACACAGATAAAGTTTCATGCCAAAGGGTCTCTTTTAAAATAAGCAGTCAGTTCTAGGGCTTCAGAGAGTAGAATTCAAACAGTGGGAGGTGTCTATTAAATTTAAAAAGACAGAAAAAATGGGAGAATTTACTTGTTCATGAAAATAGCTGAATCTTGACATTTTTCCTGAAACAAACCCAACAAAATTGCTGTCAGAATATTTAATAGTTACTCTCCCACCACAACCAGCTTTTAAAAACTTCAGATTTACTTTTTAAATCTGACTAGGTTAGAAATGTGATACCTAAATGAGCAAGGTACAAAAAATTATTTATTTTTATTGATTCCATGTGACCTTGAAATGAAGATAAGCATTTTAAGAAGATAAATCCTTCTTAAACTTTGCCGTCTAGTTAAGCATCTCTTTGCTCCCTGTATTAAGTATTCTTAATACAGTGTAAATTATGCAAATTAAGGACAGCACTCAGTGATTAAAATTAATGGAGTTTATAGGATGGAAAGCAAGAGTGACCATACTGTGAAACTCTCTGTCTAGAATTAACTTTTTCATCTTAATGAGAGAGTAAAAGTAATGGATTTGCTTTGGTGTGTTGAAAACTCCTGGTATTGAAAAGGCAGGACTGTAATGAGAATTAAGAGAGGCTGGGGCTTGTCAAAGCTTATGGCACCTTTATGTAGATCATAGTTTTGGTGCTTTGGTGCTGAAAACTTGTTTGCTGAACTTCCTCTGAAGCTCCTGGAGAGGGAAGCTCTGAATTGGAATTCAGGAGAGCATTCCATTTTATTGCTGCAGTCAATCTCAGCGTACTCATTCGTGCTGGAATTCTGCTGGAGCAGAATGCCTAATTTGCTTTCATTACCCGATTGATTTATCTGCAGCCTTTATTTTTTCATTAAGCTGTTGAGTCAAAGATTGCAAAACTTTAAGCAGAACTATAAAAGCTGCAGGTATTTGAGAGGTTTTTACAATTGCATATTAAAACTTCAGCGTGACAGATGTGATGGATGCTTTGGCCCTCAATTTCAAGTATAATATTTCTGCACTTGAGTTCCCATCACTAATGACCCATGTTTAACCAGAAACCCTCAGTAATTCACAAAATAACCCTAAGCAACAGAGGAAGCAATGCAGTGATTACTTTGATAACACAATGTGAGAAAGTAGGAGGAGGAAACAAATGCATTCCCACAAAAATCTGCCCTTAAACTCTTCTGGGATGCCAATCCTGAGAGAACTGGCACATGCAGTGGCTAAGCCACTATCCATCATACTAGAGAAATATTGGCAGTCTGGTAAAGTTCCCAGTGACTGGAAAAGGAGAAACTTTTTTAGAAAGGAAAACCAGAAGACCTGAGGAGCTGCAGGCCAATCATCTCACCTCAAAGTTAGGGCATAAATAGGCAAACATGAGGTTGCAATGTGCAACTTGTTGAATATAAGGTAATTCTGTGATCTGGTGAACCCTGCTCATCTGAAAAGGTGTCTAGGTACGTGTGGCAGTGTTGAAATACAGTGTCACAGTGGTTTTATTTTGATCAAGGACTGTGTAGTTTTCTGCACATAAATTTCATGTCTTTGGTGTGGTGGTGACTTGCCCTGTAAAATGTCTGTGATTAGAATAAACTTACCTTCGTGTATTTTCTAAGGAGGGAATTTCAGGAGAAGAATAGGTTTTCTGATTGATTAGTGCTAAGGGGTCTCGTGTGCCTTCCCTCAGGAGTAGCTGGAGCTCGTTCTCCACACACATCTGCTCAGCTATCAAATCACCAGCACATGTACTGCTGCCAGCTCTGACCCATGTGTTGAACACATGCCAGTCACTTTACTTGAAGGAATTTGGCAGATAAATTGAGGGGAAACTATTCACCATAAAGAAATATGTGTTCTGTTTTTATAGGATTATTTTAGCTATTGATCCACCTTTAATTTTTTCCATCGAGTGAGCTTTTGTCAGCATGGGAAATTTTAAAAAGCAACACCCTGCATATTTTCCTAAATTGACAGTGATTTGGATTCAGTCTCCATTACATCAGTCATGGAAGTCTTGTCCAGTGGTTTTTTTCTATAGTCTAGAGAAATTCTTTGTTCAGAGTGGAACTAAAGTCCATGGACAAGGTCAGATTCCCCAAGCAAACACGTCCTTTCAATTACCTTACAGTGTTGTGGTATCAAATGTGTCTTCAGAGTAATCTACAAGAGGACACAGCCAAAAATAGATGCTGCAGGAGTGGTTTCTGTTTTTCAAGCATTGCATGCCTGTGTCTTTTCTCCAAGGGCAATACCTCTGCCTTTAATCTTAGATGAGTTCAGTGGTTTAGGGGGTGCTGCTGAGGAGCTCAGTGGCCCTCACCCAGCTGGTCTGTGCCACCATGCCAAAGGGTGTTCCCACCTCAGATCTGGGTGAGGATACTTGTGCTGGTCTGTCGCTGGTTTTTGTGGGTAGGAGTTGTCCAAGGGCCTGAAAAACACAAGAACCAACTAATTAAAGTGTTTGCAGAAGATGACTTGTACAGAAGAGCCTCTGCACCAATCTTAGCTGTGGTACTCCCATGTTTTCCTTAGTTTGCTTTGCCAAGGCTCCTCTGGAAGCTGGAGAGGACGGCTGGATGAAGTGAAAATGAAGTCAGTGTTGGTCAATCCAGAATGAGGAGAAGCAGCAGCAAGGTTCTGTGGGTCCCTGTACATGGGAAGTGCACCGTGGTTGTGCAGGGCTGGGGGAGCTGAGGCTGCTCAGCCTGGAGAAAAGGAGACTCAGAGGTGACCTCATCACTGTCTGCAGCTCCTGAAAGGTGCTTGTAGTCAGATGGGGTTGGGCTCTTTTTCCGGGCAACAGCTGACAGAAATTTAGGGAAATTTGGGTTGGCTGTTAGGAAAAATTTTTTTGCTGGTTCTTGGCTTCTTTGTCGGCCTCTGTCAAGGTTGGGATTGAAGGCATTTGAGACCATAGCTCGTGTTTAGGCTTAGATGTTTATTTTTTCCCATCTATGTTACAGTCTTTCACTAACAAGGCACAAAATGGCTAACTGTTTTTCTTTACAAGGTCTTTTAAGGCTAAACCATCCCACTAAAAAATGACACCTATATTTTTAACCCAATAACCCATCTCTCAAAGTCTGCAGTGTGGACTTTTCTGTCCAATTACAAAACACCACCCAAACCCATGGAGAAGAAGGTGAAGAAGAACAACCAGCCACCGCTCTAAAACCTCCATCTTGCCCCACATATTGCTATATTCTAAAACTCTTAAGTTTTCCACCCTGTGATATTACACACTCCTATTCAAACTGCGCACCTACAATCTCAGTGCTATGAATCGATTTTGGAAGCTTCTCCATGGCCTGAGGTCAAATGCAGTGTTCTCTTGTGAGTCTGTGCCCTCCAGCACGGAAAGTTTAAAATTCTCAGCGCCCAGGATTCCAACAGTTTTTCACAGAGAGAGTGATAAAGTTGTGGAATGGCTGCCCAGGGAGGTGGTGCAGTCCCCATCCCTGGGTGTGTTTAACAAAGCCTGGATGTGGCACTGGGTGCCAGGGCTGAGTTGAGCTGTTGGGGCTGGGTTGGACTCGATGATCTTGAAAGTCTCATTCAGCCTGGTGGCTCTGTGAGATCCCTGCTGCTGTTCCTGGGCAGCTGAAGGATGTGCCCACACACACAGGGAGCAGTGCCCGGGCCAGCTGGCACGGCTGCGCTGCACAGGCTGCCTCACTGCTCTCCACACAGACACCTTTAGAGTTGTTAATAAATACAATTTAATCTAGATATTTAAAACTTCTAGTCTTATTTATGACCTTACTCCTTAACGGAACTTGGACATAATTTCTTGTATTTCTATGTTAGTGCCTAAACAAAAACATGAGAAATAAGCCATGTCCCCCCATATTTCATTTTTGTTAAACTAACCTGTCTCCTGTATCTGTTTTTTGCTTAGATTTTTAGAAATAGATCTTAATGGACCACCTAACTAATTCAGCTGGAAATCATGAAATAGTTCATGACCTTATGAAACAAACATATTAGTTTTCCTACTGCCAGTTGAACTCCTTAATCAAAGGGTCGAGAAAATTCTCTCTAGAGACCCCTGTCTTGTTGCTCTTCTGTTAATGAAAAGATTCCCAGAAGAATGAAAAGTCTTCTGCATCTTTCTGCTTTCTCCTGATTAACTCATAAGATGGATTTTTGGTTCTTTCTTCTCAACTACTGCAAGTCTTATACTATTTTGTACTCTCCTTTCTCAACAGTATTTAATACATCAGATATATATAAATAAATACCTCAATTTCTTGGTATGCCAGAGTTACTGGTGACTCTGAAGTGTATTTCTGTAGGAAACATGAACCTGCAGTGCAGCAGTGTTCCAGAGACAAGTTTTAGTGTGTCCTGGGTACCCTGGTTGCATCTGGATTCTAAAGATAGTTTTGTATTTTATATTTCACAGGTAAGTCCCAGTGCTCGGTGCCTCAGGAATCATTGGTGCCACTGTGCAAGTCAAGCAGCTGGTACCTTTTGGGACTACCTAAAAACACAGGCCAGATGGAGTTTAGAGTTATACACTGAGGAACTGCAGGATTACAAAAATATGAAAAATAGCAAAGCTAAAATGCTGAGGCATCCCAACAGAGAGCAGAGTGTGTGCAGTGCTGTGGCAGGGCTGGCTGGGCCCTGGCCAAGCCCCATTGTGTCCCTGGGCAGTGTCTGGGCTCCCAGGGACCACCAGCGTTAAATGCCCTCCCTTTCTCCAGCCATGGCATCTGCTCTCCCTGGTATTAGTGCCTGGCACGGGGCACTCTTGGCACAGCTTTTACTTTCTCCATGGTTTTCAGTTGCAGGAAGGCTGCAGAAGCAATTTTTGGCCTTTTTTTTTCTTGTCTAGTATTCATCTGAATAGTCCCTCTCCTCAAGCAGTGTAAACCAGCCATATCAACCAGCAGTATCTCTACACAGCCACATTTTACTTGTACATGAGCTGTGTCCACAGTTGCATTTTGGATTTTCTGGCCACAGTCCTCTTGCTTGTTTGCTCCTGAATATTTGTCTGTGTGTATGCCTGGCACATGTTGTCATTTAAATGTTGTTCTCACCCTTACCTAGGCACAGGTTCCAGTTAAGGGGATTTTTTGCTCCACAAAGGCCCAGAGTATTTGGAGTGCCACGATAAAGGATGTGCTGCCTCAGGCACTCCAGCCAGCCCATACAGCAGGCATGAATGTACAGAGATTTCTGGAAACTACACTAAATAGTTCATTCCAAAGGTCCTTTTGATAAGAGTAGTTTGGGAAGTCCAAGGAGAAGTGATTCCCTTTTGTTCTGTCCAGCAGTCTGTGGGAAGAGATTACCTGAAGGTTGTAATCCTAGAGATTGCAATATGGGCATTATTTTCATTTATCAGCTACCCCTGTGCTGTCATGTGTAGTGCAGTGATTCTCAGCTCTGGAAAACCGCTTAACATGTGGAAAAATAAACACTCTGGAACCCCAGGAAGAACAAGGTAAGGGTTTTGCACCATCTCCCAATGGCAGTGGCATTTTTGGGTGCCAGAGTGTGACACGTGTCATCCCCAGGAGCAGTGTCACCCCAGAATCAGACATCAGATGGTACCTGAGCTCCACCCTTCACTGTGTGCTTGGGTACCAACCCTGTCAGCTTGAGAAGTGTGCAGTTATAGCTGAATAAACCACTGTGTGTTGAAAATAGGAACACAGAGTGTGCAGGCCTTTGGTACTGGAGGTTCTGCTCACTCCAAGGAGCCACAGGCATCTACTCCAAAGAGTCCAAACTGAGGCCAGTCCAGTTTTTAGAGCCAGCATTCATCCTGTCTAGGACCATGCAAATCTTGGATTGCTAGGCCAACATACTTTTAAAGGCTGTGTTTTTATAACAGTGCTAAAATTTGTAAAAAATCCAACCCCACCCCACAGCAAGACACTCACTTGCAAAGCCACCAGGGGTTTACCTCATCCCCTGAGCCATGGTTCAGTGCTAAGAAAATACTGCTCAAACTGTTTCTTTTTACCAGAAAACTTTATTTTATAAGGAAATATGTTGTTTTCTGAGCTGATGGTGCATCTTTGCAACAGTACATAAAACAAAACTGGATGCTTTTTTTGTGTGGCAGAAACTTGGTTGGTTAAACTAATTAGATCAGTCCTAATGTAAGCAAGGTAGACTGTTCCCATGGGTCTGCCTTGAAAGAAAGTGATGGTTCCAGAGTTGTCATTCAGAGCTGCTTTGCAAGAGCTTTGTGCTGGAATCCATCCTGGGAGTTCTGTGCTGTGACTTCTGTAGCTGTGACTTCTGTCATCTCTGTCCCTGTAGGTGGCTGATCAGATAAATCAGATAGCTCTGGCTGTTGAACCTCCAGATAACTTCACGTGTTGTGTGACCAGCTGACTGCCTAGAGATACATAACTGCTTGTGGCTTTCCCCTCATGGATTGTGAGAAGTGTTTTTATTAATCACTTGTCCTTGGAAAGCCAGTGAAGGGCACAGATGATGGTGTTGAAGCACAGCTGTGGCTCTTTCCTCACTTATCTTGGTGCAAATCCTGTTAAAACTGTGGATTGATATTATTAAGTAACAGCTGACAGGTTTGAACTTGGCAGATAAGGATTTTATGAATCATCCTTAGGAGTTGTGTTTGATGAGAGGCAAATTAGAGCGATAGCCGCGGCTCTGTGCCACATCCAGCCATTCTCCTCAGGGCTTTCCCTGCTCTTATGGATCATCTCACCATGCTGCTGCTGGGTGTCCATCAGCCTCCTACTGCACAAACACTCCCAGAGAACTCCTTGCTTTATTTATCTGTCAGCAGAAGCCCAGCAGTGTCACAAAAGGTTAATTCCACATCTGGGCTCCAGCTTTCTGCCAGCCAACTGACTCGGCTTTGCTTGAGACTGCTCACTTGGAAAAAAAGTCATTTTACCCCATCATTACAGTGTATAAAATAATGTACAACTGTACTGAAATCAAGTATACAGAAGTAATAAACAGTTAAATTTAATTACCAGCTCATTCATTGTGTTCACAAAAAAAGTCTGAAGGTGAAACATGAAGTGAACAGTCGAAGTCAAGCCAGCAAATTGTAACTGATTCTGTGAAGTGTAACAACTTAATTATTTTCTAGAATCTCCTCCATGTAGTGTTTTCTTTAAAAAGGGCAGTATTGCTTTGGGGCAGCAGAGTGTAAAGCTCACTCTGGTCTGTTTTTGGCCAATAGTTTTGCAGGTAGTTGTAACTTGTTAAGCATTGCTGATTTGGAAATGATGAAGAAATTATGAAGCCAAGGCCATTAAGTGTGAAGAATATGTGCATTCCTCTTCCAGCAGTTTGGATACATTCCCCAGCACAGCCTACAGGAACCATTATTTGTGATTTCATGGCAAACTGACCAGAGCAGAACAAATGATTGTGGTTATTGCTGGCCCATTCTGCTGTTATTAAGGCATCTCCTGGGCTTGTGCATCCACTGCCTGTTTTTCCTTTGCCTCACCAGCCTCTAAAGCAGTCAGCCTCCTTTAAACCTGGTGTTATTTCTGTTTTTGAACCCAAAGTTGGTGTACATCAGTGGCACAAAAAGGAGCTGCATTTTCACCCCTCTTCTCCCTGTATAAGAATGTATAATAAACTGCTTAAATTTACAAAAAAAAAGTAGAAGAAGAAATAGTAAAAGAAAGAAATGTTCTGTAGGACTGTGTCATGGAGCCAAGGGTGTGGGTTTGCTGGCTGGGGCAGCAGTCTGAGGGGGGTGGTTATTTCATTTATATTGCAAAGCTGTGCCAAGGCTGCCAGAATAGATTTGTGCATATAAAAGAAGCAAGACTAATCTTCATCCCAAGACAGATGGTCCTTCAACAGTGTGTTTCCTGTAGCTGCTCTTGGAAGTCAATCTTCCAGCAGAACATTTGGAAATGGCTTTTCCCAAGTGCCATGGCTTTGCCCACATTCCCAAATTCCAGTGGGGATCAGCTGCTCTGACACTCACAATGCATGAGGCAAACCCCTGTCCCAGCTCACAGCACTGGAGGAAAGGCCAGGAAAGGAATTGTTCTTATGCTCCCAAAGTTTCACTTCTAGAACTTTTTAAAGCCCTTACAACTTCTCATAAGTTTTTAAAAGTTAAAACCAGTATTGAATTACAATTGGGATCAAGCAGTAGCTTAAAGGAGGTAATAATGGCCTGTAAATAATTCTGCTCATTAATTCCTGGTTAATGAGCAGTGTCCATAGCTCTTGGGTGTGAACAGAGGAGGCACAGACTTCTTTCCAGCTTGGGCAGAAGTTTCTATCAGCAGCTACACAGCAGGGCATTTATCTGATGTTCTCAATGTAGACAAGAGGAGGCTGTTAAATAAAGACCTCACCCCAATGCACAGTAATGAAAAGCTGCTTTTTTTCCCATCTGGTCTATATTGTGAAGGACTGATGAACTCTAAAGACTGTCAAGGTGAGTAAATTCAAACTTCTTTTCCCCCCTCTTGCCAAAACTGACG
The DNA here is from genome assembly GCF_035770615.1 of Melospiza melodia melodia. NCBI lineage: Eukaryota > Metazoa > Chordata > Aves > Passeriformes > Passerellidae > Melospiza > Melospiza melodia. The sequence continues at coordinate 4,999,457 of NC_086205.1, read as the reverse complement.
TTGCTTGCTTACTTCTGAAACTGTTTTGGCCCTGCCTTGTTAAAAGCAGCTTCAGGAGGTGAGTTGGCAGCAATTGATGCTTCTGAGCACTTCCAGGGTTTTCTCTGGCCCAAAATGGTTCTGGAGCAAGGTTGCTGTGTTTCCTGCAAGTGCTCGTGATGTGGCAGCCAGGATGTGGTAGACATCATTCTCTCACTACACATGTTTATTAACATGTGTTTATTAACATGCGTTTATTAACATGCAATTTCTCATCAGCTTCATCAGGAGCAATTGTGTTTATGTATAGGAAGGTTGCCATTCTAAAACTAGCAAGGCACATGGGAAAGGAGGGTATCAATAAAGAGCTTTGGTCCTGTGTTCTGCAGGAGGATAAATAAGGAAATAAGTAGGAAACTTTGAAGGCTTGGAAATTTTGCCCCTAGCAAAATGTCACAGAATTGAAATTAAGCTGAAAGTTACACAAAGTTGTTTACAAAAGCAGTTGAATGAATGAATGAATGGATTTTGAGTTCTGTCTTTGCAAACATGACACAATTTTCTTTGCACTTACGTCCTTTTATAAAGTAATCTGAAAAAAAAAACCCCAAACCCAACCTTTCCTGTTCATCTCATTTAATGATGGTTTTTAAGCACTCTTTGTTCATATTCTTTTAAACTTGTTTAGAAATCATCACACACCCAAATTTTATTATTTGTGTGCCATGCAGATGCGTGTCTGGGTGTGATTTTTCTGCTTTGTACATTGTTCTCCCCATAGCACATTGCAAACAGTTTGTAAATTCTACTGCTGCAAAATATTAATATGTTGTTCTTTATTTTGGCAAGCTGTAAAGATGCAGAAATCTTAATGGAAAGATTGGAAAAGGAAAGCATGAAAAGGAAGCCATTGTTCAACCAAGTGTAGCTTTCATTCATTCTGGAACTGCGTAATAAATGCAAGATGTTGAAAGGAAAGGAGCCAAATATTAGTGTGGTCCTAAGAGACCAAACAAATAATGGAGCTACTTAAATTTGTCATTCTTCTTTCGTCATTACAGTCAAAATCTAGAATGTACACAGATGTTATTTCTGTATAGAGTCTGTATAGATAGTTCTGGGCTTTGAGCATTGTTAAATCTTTTCGTGATGTTTATAATGTAAAAGTTTCCTTTTTTTCTTTTGGAGTGGCGCACAGAGGTCTGGTGGCAGTGACTTGCCTTTCACACAGGCATGTTGTGGTTTGCAGTGAGTGTTAGGACTCTGGGTTCAGGCATTATTATCTTAGCCTCAGCTACTCTGAAATAATCCTCTGTGGGCAGAGGTATCTGGTGTTTAGGTTGCCTTTGTTTTGGTGAGATTGTTTCCATGCTAATATTTCTGTGTTGGATCTCTGGAGAGAAAAGAATGTAGGTTTGGGGGTAAATCATAATCCAGCAAGGTGGATGTTGCTTCACCTTGCCTAATGCTCTCCATCTGAACCTCACAGCTGCTTGCAGAATAAGGCTCCCAATAGTTTGTGAAAGTTTAATCTCAATAGTTTGTGGAAATCTTGTAGGAGTGAGGAATGCAAATGAGCCTGCTCTAAGCATGGCTATCATATGTCAGTTCAGATTTTCTTGGAAAGCTCCTATCTGTGTGTGTTCCTGAGACCACATCTGCTGCCTCCCATGCTCTGCAAGGAATCCAGGGCTCATGAGATGAGGGCAGCCCTGAATGCAGGCTCTGACACCAGCTCTGTGCACTGCACTGAATCCTCTGCTCACACCTCTCCTTGAGCTTGTGTTGCTGTTTGTCTCAGGGCCTGACAACAATAAACACACCCAGGAAGATTTCTGTGGCAGAAAGAGTGGCAAATGGATCTGTGACACTTCTGCATCTTTTGTTCTTGTCTGGAGGATAAGGGTGCAGGAGGAGAAACGGCACAGACTAAGATAGAGGTGACAGCAGTTAAAAAACTCAAGCAGCTATTCCTGCTGAAAGGAAATCATGCAAGTTGGTGAATGTGGTGTTTATGTGACATGAGAAACTTAATATCTACCTGGTTTTCCACAAATAGACCCCCAGGTGGTGGGAAAATAGAGGAGATATTTGGAGAATGCTGGTACCCCAGCACTGAGCAGATTGACACATTCCTCCTGTATTTGTTTCTCCCTGTAGCACTATTCTTCAGCAGAAGCATTTCCATCCTTGCAGCATTTTGTGACGTGCAGCGGATTTAAACCAGCATTAAATCCCACTGAAGAACTTAGCAGTGTTACAGTGCAGAAGCTGGTGTGAGATAAGTCAGGAATTTTTGTGATTCTCATTGCAGGAGGAATTTGAGGTGTAGCTGCTGGCTGAGGAGAAGGGAAGTGTGCTCGGTATCTTGTGTTTTCTGTCTTGCTCCAAACCACGCTTTGCCATGCTTGGGATCAACAAGCACTAATGCTGTACCTGCAAAGCAATGTTTGTCACAATCTGTGTGTGAATCAAGGCTTTAAACAAACTGAAAGAGTTTAAAAGTTTAGCTAGATTAAGTAGGGGGGATAGAAACAATTCAGAGTATAGCAAGAAGAGTAGAAATAATAAGGGATAGTTAATTATTAGCAGATAAAGTAGTTAAAGCTAGGGTTATATATCACCTGCCTGTCTTTATGTGCTTAAAAAAGCAGGATGGGATGAAGATTTAATTGTGGAAAAGAAGAGGACCGTGGCTGCACCTGGGCCCCGAAACTTGGGCTATAGCCAAGGGGCCCAAAGCCTGCCAACAAGGCAAAAGCAAAGGGTCACTTTGACCTCAGCAGACCCCCATTCCAGAACCCACCAACCCATTCCAGAACCCACCGACCCATTCCAGAACCCACTGACCCATTTCAGAACCCACTGTCCCATTTCAGAACCCGCTGTCCCAGTTCAGAATCCAGTGTCCTGTTTCAGAACCGACCACCCCATTTCAAACCCACTGTCCCATTTCAGAACCCACTGCCCCATTTCAGAACCCGCTGACCCATTTCAGAACCCGCTGACCCATTCCAGAACCCACCATACCATTTCAAACCCACTGTCCCATTTCAGAACCCACTCATTTCAAATCCACCTCCCCAATTCAATCAGGATACTGCGCAGGCGTAAAAAGAACTTTGGACCCATTTAAATACATTTAATACAAAGCAGGGATAGGTGGGGTTAGGTAATGAATATGTGTTAGGCATTTTGGGTGATTATATGGGTCATTATACTTTTTAGATAAATAGAGAGCCCGGTGCCTATGATGTTTTGCACATGCCTTTGGGAAATTACTCCCCTTGTGCCCAGTGCTTTCAATAAACATATCCCTTTCTGACTTTGCCTAGCTGGAGAGTTTTGTTCTACACTTCATGTGTGTGTTTCCCTGGTTCAGGGCAAATTTTGGAGAGAACCCCCAAAGGGTCTTCTCCAGAAAAGCAGATTCAATTGGCCTCTCCTCCCACTGGTTCGGGAGAAAATACCTCCTTGGAGAAAAGTGGAAAAACCTTGTTTATTAAACAATAAAACACAAACAATATTAAAACCCCTTGCTGCTCCAAAAGAGATGACAAAGTGAGACAGTCCCTCCCTGGGTTGCAGCTCAGCTCACTCAGGCTCTGGTCAGTCCCTCAGTGCTGGAAGTGTCCAGGCCAGGCCCGGCCCGGTGGCCTCAGGTGCAGCTGCCGGTGCTGCCCTGGGTGTTCATCCAGAGCAGGGTAAACAGGGCCAAAGAAAAGGGAAAAACCCCACAGTCAGGGAACTTCTCTGCCTCAGCTAGCTAAACTAACTAAAAGCAAAGGAGAGCTCTGTCCTGCTGTCTGTCCATCCGCAGACAGCACAGTGCAGGAGCAGGAATGTGGAGGAGTGAGTGCAGTGTCTGAAAACAAACTGAGCTTCTTCTCTCCCCTCTTCACTCTCTAGAACAAGTCCTTGTGAAAAACGCCAGTCACTTGATTTTAAAATTTTTAAAGTTCAATAGTAATAAAATGGTTATAAAAAGAGTAATGCAATTAGAGTAATAATAATTTGGACAATATGAATTACGACAATGGAAACAAAGAGTTATGGATGTCTGGGTACCTTTTTATGGGCAGCACTAGCCCGAAAAAGGACACCCATTAACAGAGGATTAACCCTTAAAAACAACAGCCTGTTGCATATTCATACACCTCATGCATGATGCATAAATTCCATTCAAACACAGGATTCTGTCTGGGCAGTGTCAGCTTCTTCCTCTGAATCCTGATGGTGCCCTTGAGGCAGGAAGAAGTTCATTTCTTCTGATAATGGGGCAATAAATTCTTTCTCTGAAAGATTCAGGTGTCCTGTGGCTGCTATGTTGCTGTGAGTCCTTTCTTTAAAAAAGTATCCTATATAGCATAGTTTCTATTTTAACATTTTTTATAACCTAAAACTATATTTAACACAGTACTTAAGAGAATTAATACAACATTACTTTCTAACACAACACATATAATATTCATTTTAATATTTGCGAAAAGCCAGTCATAAAATACATGCATTTTTCACATCCTGAAGGTGCAAAACTTCTTATTCAGCATAAAAAGAATGGACAATTGGGGTTAAAAGCATGATAAAGTCAAGCCAGGACAGCGTGTCAGAGTGAGCATCATGCAGTTTGGGTGCATTGAGGGATGGCAGCAGCTGGAGCCCAGCACAGGGGATGCTTGTGGATGCTGCCACGGGAGCAGCAGACCCAGCATGGATTCTGAGCTGGGCTTGTGCCCACAGCTCATTCCATGACCCCAGCAGGACAGATGGGCACTTCCAGGGGTGAGCTGGGTTTGAGCGGCTGCGCTGGAGTCAAGTGACTTTTGACAAGGCCTGTGCCACAAACCATTGACAAATTGGGGGATTTTTCATGCCTTGGGGGAATACCCTCCATTGATATCTTTCATTGGGTTCAGCCTGATTTGTGAAAGGCACAGTAAAAGCAAATTTTTCTTTGTCTTGCTCAGCCAATGGAATAGTGAAGAAACAATCATTCAAAGCAATGAAAACTATTTGCTATTCCTGTGGAATCACTGTAGGTGTAGGAAGGCCTGGTTGTAAAGCTCCCATTGTTGCCATTACAGCATTTATCTGCCGTAAATCTTGTAAAAGTCTCCATTTTCCCGATTTCTTTTTCATTACAAAAACAGGGATATTCCAGGGGCTGAATGATTCCTCAATCTGTCCCACTTGCAATTGTTCTGTGACTAATTCTTGCAGGGCTGTAAGGTGCAAGCATATCTGCATTAATTACACGTATTAACTGCATTACCTCTGAGGAATTAATACCAAACTGAGCCCCTTTCCATTGGAAATCTTGCACAGCCTTCCAGGCAGAGAGGTGATGACTATCATCCGTGAGCACATGGTTTGAACAAAATTCTCCCCATGGAAGGTGATGCAGCCTTTCATTAAGTAGTCACGAGTGTGGGCGTTCAAAATTCAGAACTAATTGTCATTTCACTTTTCCTGTAGTCTTAAATCAAAAAGGGATTTTTCAGCAGCATGGGAACAAACCTTGCTCTCCACCTTCATATTTGTTTTAATACAAGTGGAAGACAAAAAACTTCTAAATTTGATATTTTCATCAAGTGTTGGATTATTTCAGTTAAGGCTTATTTCTGTTCAAAATTGATATATTTGCAATATATTCCATGCTGCTGGGTAGGGTTGTGTTGAAGCCAAAGGCAGTGAAAGATGATCAAATAATTCTCCCAGTGTATCTTTAGGCACAGAATTCAGCTTTTTGTGAGTTCATAATTGCCTGAAGTTTGCTGTATTTGACAGCATAGATGAGAAGCTGGTCTTGCAGATATGATAAACCTTCCTTGGAGTTTAGAAACTTTGTACAAAGTACCACACAAAGAGCACTAAAAAGAAGATAATTCATCACCTCAGCAGCTCCTGCTCTATACAGCCACAACTCAAGCTGTCCATTGTTGCCAAATTTGACTGCATGAAGTCCCTTTAAACAATTTCTGATTTAAAGGCCTAAGAACAGTAATTTGATTATCTCAAACACCTCTTAATGCCTTCAAAATGGAAAAAGACCTGCATATTTCCTTCTGAAATGTAATTACTCTCAGGCACAAGTCACGTTTCGTGTCTGACCAGTGGTTATAAGGAAGCAATGATGCCTTACAGGGGTTTGCAGCATATCTGTAATCCCAGACAGTATTTTTGTGCCATGTTTTTGGTGTGAGGGCTCTTCTTGTAGGAGGAATGAAGCTATTTGTTATCACAATTTTTCCCTTACACCATGAAAAATAAATGTCATTATTATATATCATGATTTCACGCTTGTCTCAGAATAATGCAGAGTTTTATTTAATAGAATGCAGAATTTTCACAGTTAAGAGGTTTGAAAATAAAATGCTACATGGTTTCTAGCCTGCAACTTAGTATCCCAGGAATCTGCTGAAATCTCTTTTTTTGGGATGTATGTGCCAATGGATGGTTTGGTTGTATGTTTCACTGAGGCTTTTATTTTCTTGGGAAAATAATGACACTAGCACATTGATAAATGAATTTCATTTAGTTTTCAGGTAAGGAGAGTGATGCCTGCAGTTGTGCCTTTATGGATATGGCAGATAAAGGAAGAGTGTGAGATTGCTGGCATTGCAGACAGCAGTCCCTGCTCCCATAATTTAATGATAAGCTGAATATCTGTAAGGGACCATGCATAGGGAGGAAACTTAAACAACTGTTTTTATGTTTTGTAATATTTCTATTGATTTTTTAGTACTATAAAAACAATGTTTTGGTTTCCTTTAGAAATAAACATACAGAGGTGATGTGGCAAACAAAAACCTCTTTTAACAGTGTGCAGTTGTGACAGTGTTCACAGGGGTCTGAGGATGAGGGAAGAGATGAGGATCTGACTCCATGTTTCAGAAGGCTGATTTATTATTTTATGATATATATTATATTAAAACTATACTAAAAGAATAGAAGAAAGGATTTCATCAGAAGGCTAGCTAAGAATAGAAAAAGAAAGAATGAATAACAAAGGCTTGTGTCTGGGACAGAGAGTCCAAGCCAACTGACTGATTGGCCATTAATTAGAAGCAACCCTATGAGACCAATCCCAGATGCACCTCTTGCATTCCACAGCAGCAGATAACCATTGTTTGCATTTTGTTCCTGAGGCCTCCCAGCTTCTCAGGAGGAAAAATCCTAAAGAAAGAATTTTTCATAAAAGATGTCTGTGACATGCAGTAGCACACAACAAACCACAGTTTAGGTTGTGTCAAGATTCCTACCCTGGATCCAATTTTCAGAATTGTTGTCAGCTCTGCTTCAGTCTGAAACTTGGCAAGGTGTTTCCTTGCCAAGAATATACTGTGGTCTTTTTTAACTGGAGTGTATCTGCTTCATTAATTTCTAGGATTTTATAAGCCCTTCCAAGCTATTAGCTGCTGTAATCCCAGTGTGAGTGCTGAAGGGATTTTTTGCAGCGTGTGTGTGCAAAATGCTGCTGATGGCTGTCGGGTGAGCTGTGCTGTGTTGTCAGTGTAGTTGAAGCACGCTTTGTGCTAAAAGGGATTGTAATGCAATCCTAGCAGGACTCAGCTGCCCAGGGAGCTGTCCCAGGGATGGCACAGTGCAGGCTTTGCTGCAGAACCTTGCCAGGCTGTGCTCATCCGCAGCTGTGTGTTGTGGGGCTGATCTCTGGGTGATCTGGGGCTGTGCTGCAGAGCAGGGAATCACACAGCCACGTTGCCATGAATGGAGAGGAGCATTAGACCAAACCCCATTAGCTGGCCAGGCCTCAGGAGGAATGGAGTGACACATCTGCCTCGCCTGGAGCTGCTTGCCACCCAGAGGAGTGCAAGGATGATTTATGTCAGAGGCTTTTTGTTGGAGAGCTTCCAAAGAAAGCACTGGGAATGGTGTGGATTACTGTCTTCTGTGTCATTAAAAATAATCTGGAAAAATGATCCTTTCCTTGCCCTGGCCATGAATTCTAGCACCCCAGTCTGTGGTTTGGGTGTATAATACTTGCCATGTGCCATTTGAAATGTGTTAACTGTGGAACTCCTTAAATATTATTTTTTTCTTAGGCCACTCAGAAATGGTGTAATGTTTTCCTGATTTGTTTATTTCACTTTGGCTTTGGGTCATAGTGGACATGATGTCAAGTCCTCCCCAACCACTGGCTGGTGTCCAGACATGGCCAGTGTTAATGGGGAGAGAATTTGTTCACACAGCAATATGCTTTTCCTTCCTTTTGGAGTTGTACTTTGCAAGAAGTGCCTCTCAGCCATCTACTCAAGAATTGTGAAACAAAACCTTCAGCTTCTGTGTGTATCCAGTTGCCTCACAATTGAGCTGAGGGATGCTTTGCAAGTGTACCCAGCTGAACTGCCCAAATGCAGTGTGAGTTCTAAAAACCACCTTGCATGCCCTGGACTGTGCTCCAGGCCTGGCCTGGAATCTGTGTGAGTCCTTGGTGGATCAGGGTCTGGCTAGTGAGAACAGAGTCATCTTTTTTTTAAGAAAAACAATTGTTAAGTGTTGCCTTCATTACACACAGGGTCCCTTTAATCACATTACTGCTGAAAGCTGTATTACCACCTATTGCATTGATATTGCAGATTCCATGTAACTACTGATGCTCCTGTTCAGGACAGTGTTAGTCCTGTGACTGAGATTTCAGGTGCCTGCCATTAACCTTTGGTTCTTTCTCTCCCCTGCCCCCTTTTAGAGGCCTTTGAGTCTTTGCTTCGCTTTGCTGAGAACCGCACGAGTTCCCTGTTTGAGACAGCTTACAGACCTATGGCAAAAGAAGCAGCAGAGCCTGTTAAGGAGCTTTTTACAGACATCTCTCTCTACATTCTGGGTGCAGAGACCACGGTGGAAAGCGCAGTTCTGCGGTTCTTTGACAGCCTCTTTCCTCTGGTGTACAGCCGGCTCATAAACCCGGGAATTACAGATCTGTCAGAGGACTACACCGAGTGTCTGCGGCTTACAAGGCAAGACATCAATCCTTTTGGACACTACTCTAAAAACATGGTTACAGAGCTGTCCAGATCTCTGTGGGCCAGCAGGATGCTGAGCCAGGCGCTGAGCCTGGGCATCGAGGTGATCAACAGCACGGAGCACGCGGCGCTGAGCAAGGAGTGCAGCCGGGCCCTGGTGAGGATGCAGTACTGCCCGCACTGCCAGGGGCTCACCCTCATCAGGCCCTGCGTGGGGTACTGCCTCAACGTCATGAGGGGCTGCCTGGCCAGCGTGGCAGAGCTGGATGCCCAGTGGAGGGAGTTCATCTCCACGCTGGAATATCTCACCAGTGAAATGGCTGCCTCGCACGAGCTGGAAACGGCCCTGGCGGGCATCTGGAGCTCCATCAACGAGGCCGTGCTGCACGCACAGCTCAATGGACCGCAGCTCTCTGCCACAGTAAGTGCTCCCTCATTACTGGTCATTCACATTTATCAGTTCCCTCCTTCTGTGGATAAACATTTAAACAAGTTGGTGTTGTCTTTGCAGCAGTTTCTAGTGTTTAGCTAGATCTGTGTCTAGTAATCCATGCAGACTTTACACAGAATTATGGTGGAGTTCAGTAGAGTCTGCTTTGAAATGAAGGGGTTGGGGGGATTTGTTTCTTTGGGAGGAACCCAGTAAAGCAGAGAGCTCTGCTGTTGCAGAGAATTTTATGAAAAATCCTTTCCTTAGGATTTTTTCTCCTGAGAAGCTGGGAGGCCTCAGGAACAAAATGTAAACAATGGTTATCTGCTGCTGTGGAATGCAACAGGTGCATCTGGGATTGGTCTCATGTGGTTGTTTCTAATTAATGGACAATCACAGTCAGCTGGCTTGGACACAGAGCCCAAGCCACAAACCTTTGTTACCATTCCTTTATTTTCTATTCTTAGCCAGCCTTCTGATGAAACCTTTTCTTCTATTCTTTTAGTATAGTTTTAATGTAATATATATCATAAAATAATAAATCAGCCTTTTGAAACATGGAGTCTGATCTACGTCTCTTCCCAATCCAAGAAACCCTGTGAACACCATCACACTCTGCCTTGTCTGCACAGTTTTTTAAACAAAAATTGATACTGGATATCAATCAGGTGTTATCCTGGCATGTAATTGTAGCATGTGAGGACTTCCCACTGGATTTTGTGTAAGGGCCTACAAAAGCGAGCTTTAAAATAAAGACAGAAGTATTGATTTTCACAATTTTGTTTTCTAAACAAAAACTGATACTGGATATCAATCAGGTGTAATCTTGGCATGTAATTGTAGCATGTGGGGACATCCCATAGGATTTGCTATAAAGGCTTGAAAAGTGAGCTTTTAAATAAAGGCAAAATAATTGACTTTGACAATTTTACAGTCCCTTTACTTTTGTGTTGACTGAGACATCAGGAAGGGAGTACAGGTCTGTAATAAGCACACCTATCATACAGAAGTTGGGAAAAGAGCGTGAAAACATTCAGACTTATTTGGCAGCACTTGCATAAGTAAAGGATAAAAATGCACTTGAATTGGAAACAGCTTTGCGAGTGGTGTAGATTAAGTGGAAAGAACTAGGATGGTAGAACTGTCACATAAATAATAGCAGCATATGACTGGCAGGTGTTCTCTCAAGGTGTTGGAGATTAGGATAGGAATTACTGAAATGACTGATGATGCGGCTGCCTATGACTGTAGGAAGTTAACACAACTGTCAGAGGTTAAAAAATGTATCAGTGTGGCCTTAAGTAGGGTAGAAAGACTAATCTAAAAAATGCAGGTACATCTGCCTGTCTTTAAAGTAAAGGAATTCTTGGAGAGAGCAGAGATAAAAATGCACAAATTTAAATACGTAATTTCTGTGTAGAACTTTGGTCACCACATCATGTAAGAGAGAAGGTAGTCTAGAGATTCCACAGAAAGAAGCTGTGGCCGAGTTTATTCTAAACAATGGAAGGTTTTTTTTAATAGGAGAAAAATGCTTCTATGTTTGCAGCCTTCCAAAATCTCTAATATTGTAGCTCCCTTCACTGGGAGTCACACCTAGAGTCAGTATAACACATAAATTATAAAAACCCCAACTACTAGCTGTAATCTGATAGAATTTCACTTTGTATTTTAGTTAAAACTCAGTTCATATTGCCTCAGCTTCCCTTTCCTTTTCATGAATGGCAAACTTGCTAGTTTATCTGACATTCAGAGATGAACGTGGAAAACCTTTATGAAATTTTTCCAGGTTCTTGGGTAGGATAGTGGGCACTGGAGCCTGCAGGTGCTGCAGGTCTGCATTGTGCTAAAGTCTGTTGGTGGTGTCACAATGTTCCCCATGGAGGAGTGTTAAACTTAGAACATGTTGTGTGCAATGTTCCTGCCTCTGCCCCTATTTTCACTCAGAAGTTGTTTTTAAATGAGTCTAAAAGGGAACCAGAAATCAAAATACACCATTACTGTTTTTATCTGACTATAGATGAATACCTCTAAAATCATTGTAGAGCTTCATTGCTGATTTCATGGACAGAATGCTAAAACACAACTCTGCATTGCCTTTATCAGCCTCATAATTAATGTGCTTTTGCTTAGCTTACTGGGGTACAATTCATGGTCCAGGTGAATATTGGATAATCATGGGTGAACTCAATGAGTGTGTTGCTTTTAGGTGATTTGGAAGTAGCATTCTCTCTCAAGTGTCTTTCAGGCTCCAGACTCTCTTTAAAGATTATTCAAATAATTTTATTTGTGGCCTTCTTAGTTCCCTAGCAATACCTTTAAACATTTGCCTTCTTCCATTTGGAATAAGTTCAGAATAGGCTGTTATGTTTGAAATTCCATTAATTCTTTTTTCCCTGAAGTTATCTTTGCTTTCTGTCACTGGCAGAACCTCCATGTGCAGAAGAAGGTGCAGTTGTGTGCTGTTCTAGGGGCTGCTCAGTAGGATGGCAAAGGATGTTTGAAAATAAAAGCTATGCCTCAGTGTGTGTGTTACCCTCAATCCTTTCAGGTGCCTGCAGAGTAAGATGATATTTAGAAGACAGAGCCTGTTTCACTATTTGAACAAGCAGTCATCTGATACTGGTTTAAAATTTTCCTGATTAGTTGCAGAGGATAGCCATTATTTAGAAAATTGAGCCTAATTAGGCTTTATTTTCTCCTGGGAAGCAGCGGAAAGGAGTTCAGTGCTCAGGTCCAGGATTTCCTGCTGGAGATGGCTTCTGGGAATCCAGGCTGTGATTCTCAATTACACTGGGGCCATTTGATTTGTACCCAGTGTTTTACTTATGGTTTTACTTTCAGGATTCTTTGTTTTCCCCAGAAAAGTTTTATTCTCTTTTCCTTTCCTAAGTGTTTGGGGACCTTTTTTTGTTTGGGCACTGTACTCCCCAGCTTCTGCAAAAGTGGAAATGTTCAGCTTAGGTAGTTTCCATTACAAATGCAGTAATTGGTTTCATTTGATTATAATGGAAAACTCATCCAGGAAAGCAGAGCAGTCCTAGTAATCTTCATTTATCCTGAGGCAGCCTTAATTAATGTGCCTGCCCTTTTAGGAAACATTTAACATTTTTAATAGACAATATGGCTAAAAATTAGGGTTCTTTTTTTCTCTTGTTGCCTGCGTGGATGGTAATGAATAATGGAAAGTTAGATTATGTTTTCTTTAATATGGGGAAGGGCTGAAATAAACCAATAAAGCACTTAGGATACTTTGCTCAAATGAGGTGCAGTCAATTGATATTAAATCTAAAACTAAAAATCCTATTTGTATGAGGCGTGCACAACTTCAGGAGAGTGGCCTCTGCTGATCTTGTCCATTACAGCCAAGAGAATTGCCTGATTTGCTGGGATAGCAAGTGTGAGAGGTCACCTTTAAGATATTGGTAATCTCTGCTCAGATTCCTGGGGATGTGCCATGCCATTTGTTCAATGATGCTGGCTTGCATCCAGCTTACTTAGCCTAATGCAGGCCAGCCCGGGTCTGCAGCACCAGCAATCAGCATCCTTGCTTTCATCTGCTCAATCTAATTGTCCTTCCTCCTGCTAGGAGCCCTGGCTGCCCCGTGGTGCCAGCCACACACACCAACTTGCCTTACCCTTCCTTAGCATCTTCCTCTTTGTTTATTTCTTTTTCTGCCTTTGTGTTTTAAAGCTGGTCTCCTTTTTCATGTGTTCAGTTTCTGTATTGCTGTACAAGCTCTGTACTTACACATGGTTGCTGATGTTAATTTTGTTTTTTATTCAGAGTGAAAGTAAACTGCTCTCAACTGAAATAAAGAGGTGAGGAGGAGGAGAGGCAGTTCTGAAGGGCTTGTGGTGCAGGTGTATCAGCAGGTGGGGTAACCAACAGTGCCCACACCCCCGGAGCCACATCCCACTGAGCTGTTCCATGGTCCCGTAGGGCCAGCAGGGACCTGCATCCTACTCCAGCAGGAGTGTCTGGGGTGGGATCAGAGTGAGGATTTCTGTTGGATCACAAATGGCTGGAATCTGGCCAGTCCCTCCAGCTCCAGGTCTGAGTGCTTCACTTTGGGCCTCCAGTGAGGCTTGGCCATCCTGTCCCCACAGTGGCACTGCTGCTTCTGCCAGGCACCCTCATCTGTGGCATGGCTTTCCTGCTGCACCAGGGGCTCTCAGGAGTTGCTGCCCTGCCCAGGCACAGATTTCCTTTGGCTTTCCTTTGATTTCCTTTGATTTCTGTTGATTTCCGTTGATTTCCTTTCCTTTGATTTCCGTTGATTTCCTTTCCTTTGATTTCCTTTGATGGCCTTTCCTTTGATTTTCCTTTTCCCTTTTTCCTTCCCTTCCCTTCCCTTCCCTTCCCTTCCCTTCCCTTCCCTTCCCTTCCCTTCCCTTCCCTTCCCTTCCCTTCCCTTCCCTTCCCTTCCCTTCCCTTCCCTTCCCTTCCCTTCCCTTCCCTTCCCTTCCCTTCCCTTCCCTTCCCTTCCCTTCCCTTCCCTTCCCTTCCCTTCCCTTCCCTTCCCTTCCCTTCCCTTCCCTTCTCTTTCTTTTCCTTTCCCCTTTTCCTTTCCTTTCCATTCCATTCTCCTTCCCTTCAGATTTCCTTTGCCATTTCATGGCTCCAGAGGTTCTCTCCTGTCTCTGGATCAGAATCCCTTTGCCTGTGGTGGGAATGCAAAGGGATGGGAAATGCAAAGTGGGGTGTGCTAGCAGAATATTTGGAATGTGGGAAGGCACATCTGGTAATTCTCTGTGTTCTAACTGCAAGGAGTTCATACACATAAAGTATGGAGTTCATACACATAAAGTATTTATCTTGTTGCTAATGTTCTAATGGCTGAGAAAGCATTAAATGAGGAGAATGTAAAAAGGCACAGACCTGCTGTTTTTAGGATGGATGACTGTTAGGCAAGAGCAAAGTCCAGCATATTGTGTTTTGTGATTTTAGGGGTAATAAAAGCAAAAGCTAATAAAAGGCTTGATAGGGATTATAAAACCAAGATATGATCTGAGATTAAGCACTAGGAGAAAGCAGAACGATGTGCCTCAAGGCAGTTAATTTCTTGGAGACAAGCTCAGCAATTAATGTGATAACAGTGATATAAAAAGTGATAGAAGAAGAAACTTTGGGAGGAGGAGCAGCTAGAGGCAGGAAAAATACAGAAAAGGATGTTTAAGATGCAAGATGCATGGAATTGCAAGAGTGTCAGGAAGCACAGAAATTATGATTGTGATCAAAATTGGAGCAAAATCAATGACAACCTTTCTATGACATCAAGGAGAAAGATGGATAGTATTGAGAAAATATCCACTAAATACCATTTGTATTTTAAAGGGTCTGATTTCAGGTTGTAATGAAAGAGACTTTCTGATGCCTATTTTTGGCAGATCATTTGAGTGTTGTTTCTTAAAAGTTCATGTGGCTCAGAAGAAATGCAAGAAAGGCACGAGAAGGTGAAAACTTCCAGCAAGGTCTGCTGTCCTTGCTGACAGAGAAAATGCAGACAAAGGATTTGGGCTTTCCATGCCTGTGCAGCTCGGAGTGTCACTGGGACCTGGGAGGCAAATGACACAGAATTAACAGCAAATTAGAGCTTAGGGCAGTGAAAAAAAGACCAAACAGAAAATACACGTAGATAGATGGTTGTTCTTGGTGGCTGGCTGATCAATCTCTTCCCATCAGTGGGTTTAAATGTTGCATTTAAGCAGAACAGATGATCCCTGCTGAGAAGCAGCATATGGGACCTTTGCACTGAACAAGCAAATATATAGATTTCTTCTAGATTCAGTTTAAGGACAGAAGGGGGCATCTGCCAGTGGAAAAACACACTTGGGGTATCCTGGAATGCCTGTGTTACTGCAGTGGCCTTGAGCCAGAACTTACAGGGGAGGGACCTTTGGGGAAAACAAATATAAAATCTTACTATAAATTTTCTGGTAAAAATTCATTAGTCTCTGGAAGGCTTACAGAAAATAACTCAGGTGTCTTAAATTATGAGGAATGCAGAAATAAAAAAGAAAAGACCCAAGATCTTTTAAATGGTCACCTTTAGAGAAAGAAAAGCTCAGAGAAAAGAGTGCCAAATTTGCAGCAGCAGGAGGCTGATGCACAGTAACCTTACAAATTTGAAAAGGAAGTGGCAGTACTATGAACAAAATAACTTTGTGCTGAGTGAGTTCACAGCAACAAAGAGTTTCTGCCAGCTTGTAATGAACCACTTGATTAATGACATTGAATGGTATCATAAAACACTCCTGGAGACTTTGGAGAACACTCAGGGCTGAACTCAGGTGCTTCCTTCCTGCAAGTTTTCCAATTCAAATGATCATTACCAGCTGTCAATAAGTACAAAAACTGTACTTAGCAGAGGTTAAAGCAGTATATTTAATTCCTTGTGGTTAGATTGCAGAAAACAACTGTAAAAAAGGACAGGGAAAGTTGTTATTTTAAATGACATTTTGCTTTTTCTAAGCACTTAGCTGGAAACCTCCTCTGAAAACAGAATCTGGAGGAGCCCTCAGCTGTGATGAGGTTTCTGTTCAAGATCTCCAAACAGCCCTGTCTGATTTAGCAGCACTTCTTGCAGTCCTTTCATATGTGGTTCTCATGAACCCAGGTTATGTGAATGTACATCAGTTCAAGTCCTTTGTGAATCCTGGGGCAGGAGGAGATTTGTACAAAGCAGGGGAATTGCCCTGAGGGCACACCTTGCAATGACCTTTTTCTGTGGGAAAGGGAAGGGGATGGCTTTCACCGTGCTGTA
The DNA here is from genome assembly GCF_035770615.1 of Melospiza melodia melodia. Taxonomy (NCBI): domain Eukaryota; kingdom Metazoa; phylum Chordata; class Aves; order Passeriformes; family Passerellidae; genus Melospiza; species Melospiza melodia. The sequence goes on along the minus strand of NC_086205.1, from coordinate 4,983,300 downwards.
AACGTGCAAAAATAAGTCTGCATTAAATTTCTGTTTTATTTCTCTTGGGCTTTATACTCATTAAGGTACTGCTCTCATGTTATGGTCAGTCATGGGTGAATTTTTAAAAAGCAGCAGTGGAGCTATATCTCTGGAATCAACTGAATTTCATGGAGTGTAAGCATCTAATTCTTGCAGTCAGCTTTGTAAGTCTTGCCACGTGCAATTTGCTTGATTTAAAAGCATTTTGACACGTGAGTACTGTAGAAGTATTTCTGGAAATAATAATCTAAATTGTTTAATGCCTTTGCCTTATTTCCATCTGTTCCAGAAGTCCTCTGCAGAATTAGAGCTCATGTAGCCTTGAACAGCTCCCTGGGGGGATCCAAGGAGCTTTCTGGCCCCTGTTGGGTAATGACAGTTCTCTTCATGCAGGTGTTTGATGCCACAGAGTAGCCTGATTTCCTGGTGCTAAGGATCCTCTCATCTGTAGCAGTGGAACTGCTTAAAATTAAGTATTTATGTCAAAATGGAGTAGGTTAAATTGAAATACACATTTCCAAAAGTCTGTTATCAAGTGGAGCAGGAATAAAGAAACACCGTGTAATTACAATTGTGTTAGTTCTGAGAATATTTGCTGGGTGTTATCCAGCTGTCATGTTGTTTGACTAAACATGTAGCTAAGAATTGGATTTGACATAAATTGTGCAGCCTTCAGTTGCTTTTGCAGGAGTGATGATGCATTTGCAGGGATGTGTCTCTCCCTTCACAAGAAAGCCCAGCTTGCCTCCTCACTGGCTGCTGACTTGCTGATAGTGCTTAACCCCACACTATTAATGACTCATTAGTCTGTAGGAAGATAAAAAGCTCTTTTCTGCCTGCTGGAGCAGCACTCAAGTTCTACTTTTCATTCCCTAAATCTTGGATTTTGTGTAAGTATGTAACCTAAAAGGCTCATGTTAAACATTGATATCAATGCAACTGATGGATGTAGCTTTTTACCTGCTTTTGGTCTGGGACCAGCTTTATCTGTGAATCATCATTTGTGGTTAAGGTTTTGGGACAATCTGTGTTTTTGTGGCCATTTTTCCTGTTTACAGTCAAGGTACACTTGTTTGACACTTGTGCCGGTGTTTGTTGAAAATGTGTCAGGTATTTGTGTGTGTTTGTGGGGTCCCAGAAATGCTCTTAGCTGAGTGTTTTCTGGAGATGTGCATGCATGCTGCTTCAAACCAGATGAAGTTGTGCATAATTTGGGTGTTTCTTCTTCAGTGCACGTGCTAATGAATGCTGTGGGGCCAGATGTAGAGAGTAAGGACAGCAGGTTGATGATGAGTAGAAAGAAATAGTACCTTGCTTTCAGAGCAAGAGGCCTAAATAGTACTGTAAAAATGAATTTTAAAAAAATTCAGTTTTTATTAAGGATACTACCTGTATTTAGGTAAAATAACTCAGTGGTGGTAAATCCCTGAACTTTACATTTTATTACTTCATTGTTGTTTTCTTTAGGCTTAAAAACAATGATACCTCATTGATGTTACTTCTGAATACATCCTTCAAAGTGCGTGGCTGATGGAGCAATGTCCCTGAGCATTGCAGGGCTGCCCAGCCTGTCCCTCTGGGATGTTCAACACCAGCACAAGCCCCCACAAGCACTCGTGCACACACTGACACTCACAGCCCCCTGCTTTTCTTCACTCCATCAAAGCTGTGTCTTTTTAATGTGGGTGATCAGCTCAGCCCTGAAAGTGCAGCAGCAATTTTTATTCAATAAGAATGAGCTCATGAGTTCTGCTGTGGACTCGAGTTTAGTTTTTCTCAGGGCTGTTTGCATGATGTGGCCACTTTTTCTCAAAACAGCTGCTTTGCTTCACTTTGTTTTACAAACCCAGGCTCTGGGATTTTTCAGCACCACCTTATGGTTCCTAGAGAATTAGATGCTGGGAACTCTAGCAGCAAGTATAATTAAAAGTAAACCCCAGAGTCATCAGGTGTTTGAAACATGGTGAGAACGGTGCTGGTTTTCCCGTGCAAAGCTGAAAATGCTCCAGGATACCTCCATGGAAATGTGTGTGTCCTGTTTGACTTTAGCTGAGTGCTGCAGCAGAGGAGGATGTGCCCAGGGCAGGAGATGAGCTCCAGAACACAGGGCCTGTCAGAGCCGTAATCATAAAGCTGCCAGGAGAGCAGAGCTGTAATTTCCCAGAGCCAGGGCTGTCACTGAGCACTCTCTGTCTTCTCTGCAATGAGAGGCTGGTGTCAGCACTTCAGCATTATTAGAGCTGAAAGATGAAGGATGTAAATATGGTCAGAGTCCAGGATTCTGCTTGAAGCACGGCACTGAGCAAGGCAATCAATGGGTGGGATAATATTTATGGAAATGATGATACTCAGGATGACAGATGATGTGCTTAGTGTTTCAACGAGAGTTGTGTACACTTTATTCATTGTTTCTACTTCTTTCTTTTTTATTCTGTGCACTTACTGTGAGCCTCCCAAGATTATGGAAGTCATCTGCTGAAATTGAGTGTTATTTTCTATTATGAAATCAATTTAAACTACAAAAGAGAAATTAGATGTGCAGGTTCTTTTTACGAACCTGACTTTCTGTATTGTGGTTTGTTAAATATGATGGATTTTGTAGCTGCAACGCTTTAGAATTCTGGCACTTCTGTTTGTTGTGGTTGATTTTTGGTCTTATAAATTAACAAGGCACGGAACAATGAAGTTGGAGTGTTGCTGGGTTGGGGTCCAGTCCCTGGTAAAAAATGCAGCTCGAGCATATTGGCAGCGAGGCTGCTTGTTATTCATTGTGAGGCGTCTGGCTATGGGAGTGTTAGATGTTTGACAGCATTGAATAGATTCCAGTCAGCCATACAAACTACCTCCACTGGAGTGGAAAGGACCATAAAATTGTTTTAGCAACAGCTAATTCTCCTGAGTCTTTTAAGGCTTTTTTCCCCCTTATTTTTTCTTTAACCGTTTGGTTGCCAGCAGAGGATTTGCCAATTCAAACAATAAATTTTCCCAGATTAATTTCATTTTTAAGATAGTTCAGAAAGGTTTTCATTGATTTTGCATTTAGCATAGTTTAGGTTTTGGGAGAAAAATGACCAAAACCCCCAAACACATACCAACCATCTAAATTGTACCTGGAACAGTGTTACATTTTGTTGAATATAAAAACTGAACTATAAAGTAACTTTTAGCACTGTATTTTCTATCAATAACTTGCAGTCCTGTTTTTATCAATGAGGCATTTGGGGGCTAATCTGTTTACAAAACTTGTAGGTCTTCATTTTGTTCCCTCCTCACCTTTTAGGGGCTGCAGTGCCAAACAATCTCAGTGCTTCAAGTTCTTTTACAAACAGCTCAGGGCATTGTCTGTTCAATCTCCAGCTGAAGTTGTGTGATAATTCTTCTGCCTTTACTTTGAATTCCTTTCATTTTTTTTTTTTGATCCTAAGTAGATTTTGGTAGAGCCTTAGAAAGGCCACATGTCTCTCTAGGCTTCAAGTTTTTAAAAGGTCTTCTCTAAATGCAGGTACAAGAAGTCCAATAACTACCATTTATAATTCCATTTTCCCTTGTATAAGCTGTGCCCACTTCTCTGGTTTATGTAGACATAGATGGACTGGAGAAAAACTCAGTGAAGGCTTTGTATAGATGGACTAGAAGACTGAAAAATAAGTGGAGCTGTGGACATTAGTGTGTGAAAGAGAATAAAAACGTGTTCTTACCTATCAATATTTCATATTACCAGTGCTGGCTGCCTCCCAGTGTGCCACAGCTCAGTTAGATTAACAGTAATTGGAAAAAATTGAGGAAAAATGACCAATACCAGTATTTGGTGTTTCAGGAGAAATGCTGTAATGCTTCCTAGCTGTGCTAATGAACCTGGGGCACAGCTTGGAAACAGGAGCCTGGTGTGTGCCCTTCTGTGCCAGATAAGCTCAAAGGCCCTGGTGATTTTATTGTGTTTCTCTAGGCTTTTATTAATTGTAGTGAAGCTTTACTGTTTTTTTTTTATTCTTCTAGTCCATCTATGCAAAACCTTCACTGAATTTTCCTCCAGTCCACCCATGTCTATATAAACCAGAGAAGTGGGCAATGGAACTATAAATGGTAGTTACTGGACTTGTAGAGCATTTATAGAAAACCTGCATTTCCTTTTAGAAACTTGAAGCCTAGAGAGAGATGTGGCTGTTCTAAGGCTGCACAAATGTTTTCTGCAGCAGACAGATGTTTTCTGCTGCCACTGGGCCAAGTGGAGCCAGTGTCTGCCCTGACCAGCTCAGAGGGACTCTGCTCAGAGCAACATTTGCCATTTATATAGAAAGATATACACATTTGGTTGTCTGTGACATCAAACATGTGTTGGCTTCTATGTCACTAACTGGAGAGAGTATAAAATTATATATATATATATATCAGGATATATTATATATATCCTGATTTTTCAGTGTTCAGGCTCTGATTTTTCAGAGCCTGAACATTCTGACAGCTGTGTTACACCTGAGTTACTGGCAGTCACTGACACAACTTCCAGAGCTGATTTTTACAATGCTGAGAGCCTCTGTTTCCTTACCTGAAGTGGATATTGGTGCCTCTGATCTCTGTTTCTGTGCAAACTTGCTCTGCACTATCTCCTGTAGTTGTTTTCTGGGAGATCAAACAGTTTTAATCCTCTCTAATGAAATTTTGTTGCTTTTATTATAGCCCCATAGCTCCTGAGCTTGTGAGCCATGGCAACACATGAATCCTCATTTTCCCAGAGGTGAGCCTCCTTGTTGCAGAGCTCCCTAGAGGGCATTTACTACTGGAAATATTAATAAGGACTGGAGGATAGGGGAAAGAGAAAAAAATACAGTAATTTCTAGACTGTTTCAAGCGTTCAGGTCTGTGCTCCGTTCTCTGGAGATGGGGTGGATCAGGAGTGCAGTCTGAAGGATGAGCCCTGGTGTGCTGGACTGGCAGGAGCAGCAGGAAATTGGATGTACAGAATGAGGATTGAGGGGCAGGTGGAAAAGGAGATTGGGGCATTTCTGCCCATCACCGGGCCCTTACAGAAGGATCTTTGTTTGCTCCCGTGGGATCACCGTGCAAGTACTCAGAGATGTGCACAAATATATATATCTGTACCTATATAGTTATGTCTATCTATATATATATTTATATATCTATATAAATACTTTTTAATATATATATAGAGAGAGAGAGTTTGAAAGGTCTGTTGGCTCTTTTTAGGGAGATGTCCATGCTTTCTCCCATTTTCTTTTTTTGTCCATACTTTCTGTTAAAAACTTCACCTAGTAAGACTGTTTTGACTCACTGCTGTACTTGGTGCATGGAGTTTACCCTTGGTTCTCATTCCTAATATGCTCTCTATAGTATAATTACATTATTTCCCCTCGTTTTTTTCTAGTGAGTGAGTGTGACACAGATGAGAATTTGGGGAGAAAGCTCAAACTCAAGGAACAGATCTTTTATGGAACAGAAGATTGCAGGAAGAAGTTAAACTAGGCAAATTCTCAGGAATTGTACATTATACCTTTATTTATGACAGGAATTTGTCATTTGTGTTCTGAACTGCTGGACACTGGCAGAGGGGAAGAGAGGCACACAGGAAGAACTGAAACAGGGGTTTGAGGTAACAGAAAAGTTACACTATTCACAGTTAGAATGAGACAGGCAGTGGTTTTGAGAGAATCTTGTTTGTGTGGAAAGAAAAAAGAGCTAACCCAGGAGAAAGAGCTGTAGAAGAATATGGAGGCAAAGCAGTGGGAAAGGAATGTAAGAAATTGAGACAAAAGACATGGAAAAGAGCTGGAAAAAAAAATTTATGGACACCCCCACCTCCCAGTATTTGAAGACTCTGGAGTGCTGGTGAGAACCTATCAACATCAATAATGTCTGTCTTCCCCTCACACTGTCCTGCTTGGCTAATCCTACCATTTCAAGCTGCTTTTAGCCATGTTTTGCCTGTGCTGGAGGGGGCTTGGCTGGACTAAGTAGTGTGTGAGTTCTGCAGAGCACCCAGCCTGACCTTCTCAGGTGTTTGCTTCCCTGCTGCTGATAGCTGGGGAGGGACAGGAGTGTGTGAGTGATACAAACTCCCTTCCACACCCACACTGCAGCACATCTTCAGGGCTTTTGCTCAGTTTCTCTTGCTCCTCTCCCTTTAATTGGTCCTGTTTTACAAAAAAAGGCACTTTGTGTTTTGCTGGGATTTTTGTGAGGTATGTGATGTATTACTCTGCAAGCTTTAATTATTAAGTATGTATAATCTGTACTTCTCCTTGTCTGAGCTTGCCCAGGATATGCCCTCAGCTGTGGGGCTTCATCCCTGATGGAATGATGAATCCTTCTTGCAGGATTTGAGCTGCTCCATTGGTAGACTCTGAATTTTGATATGAGCTTAATTCTTCATGAGGATTAGTTGAAGTGACATTTATGATTATCTGACAGTAAAAAAGAATGGCTTGTTCATTATATTTGACTGTGAAAATGTATAACCAGTCCATGGTTCTGTTTTGAGACTACATGTAGTGACCCAGGGTTTCCAATTCATAAGACATGATACACTTAAAAATGTCTTTTCATGTTCCTCCCCAGTGCATCTGAACCCATGAAAATGTTTCATCACTTCTTTACAGTATTCTGTAGTATACATACCATTTTTTGACATCAAAGCCTAAAGAAGTTGTTTTTGTCCCATCATTACTTTGTGGACTAATGGGTGAGACTTAAAATATTATCTTGTCATGGCAAGGTCTGAGTGGTTCCAGTTTTCCTTGTGCACACTGTTTGTAAAATGCTTTGTGAAAGAGAACAAGTCTGTGCCTCACTGGTTTGCTGCCAAAGACCTCATGATCACTTTTGCTTTGGAGCATCTAAATTTTCTTGAGCCAAGCCATAAAACCATAAATTCTTTTCCACTTTTGCTCTATTTTTTCATTTTTTTTTTGTTTAGTAATTTATTTCTTAAATTTTTGATGAGAATTTCTCCAAGGAAGTGCTCAAACAGCAGAAGGGAAACAAAGATTTTAAAATCTGCTTGTATTTCATAGCCTTCAAAGCTGTGTGGCCTTGCAGGGTTTGTGGGACTGAGCTCGGTCCTGCTCTGTTCCCCACCTGAGCCTCTTCAGCCATTGCTGCCACCTGGGGAAGGTGTTACAGACATGAATTTCCCACAAAGTTCCTGAACCCAAACTATCTCTTGCTTTAGTTTTGGAAGCTGATTATCTTTGGGTATAAAAGTTTAGGGTTATTTTAGGGTCATTTCTCACCAACACGTTGGTCATGATTAGGAAAATAATCTCTCTTTTTGAGTGATTTGAGTGGTTTTGCTCAAGTGTTTTCTTCTGAAATCTTTTTCCAAGTACTCCCTTGTTTCCCTTTCCCTTTCATCTTAGAGTTTTAGATTTTTAAAATACACAGAGAAAAATTAGGTTCTGAAAGCATAAACAATCCAATGCTGTGTTACTTGGACTTGGCATTATTTAATTTACTTTTTCATCTGCATGCTGTCTGTTCTGTCACAGATTGCATGGGGGAGCCCCACTTTCACTTATCCCTGTGCTGCTTTGCTTGTCCCTTGCAGAGTTAGGGACTAATAAACTGAGCATACTTCATAGAGTTCCCTTTTCAGTAGAAAGTGTCTTCAGCATATATGGCAATCAGGCCACTGTACTTGAGGTTAACCCCCAGCCCTCTCTGAGCTCAATCCTGAAAAACAAACAAAACTCTGGGAAAAGAGGTTTCCTTGGCAGAAGGCTTGAGCTAACATTATGGATATAAAAACACAGTTCTGCAAGAAACTGAGCAGCCTGGCCCCAGTCCCATAAAGCACTTAAGCCCAGGCTTCATTTTCAAGTGAGCAGGAGATGGAGTGGCAGCTGGAAATGCTGAACTGCCACTCCCTGAGCCTGCATGTGCAGCAGGAATTGGGTTCCTCACTCTGCTGTGCCCCAGCCAGGGCTGATCCTCCATGCCCAGCTGGGATGGCAGCTCCAGGTGGGATAGGTGGGCTGGCAGCTGCAGATGAGATGGTGGCTCCAGGTGGGATGGCAGCTCCCAGATGGGATGGAAGTTCCAGGTGTGATAGGTGGGATGGCAGCTCTCAGGGGGGATGGCAGCTCCCAGGCAGGATATCAGCTCCAGGTGGGGTGGCAGTTCCGTGTGGGGTGGCATCTCTCGGGTACGATGACAGCTCCATGTAGGATGGCAGCTGCAGGTGGGATGTCAGCTCCCAGGTGAGATGGTGGCTCCAGGTGGGATGGCAGCTCCAGGAGAGATGATGGTTCCAGGTGGCAGCACTGGGATTCCTGGGAATGGGCTCCTGGGCAGTGTCAGGTGGTGCTGCCAGAGCCTGGTGCTTGCACGGGCTGGGCAGAGCTGCAGAGCTCCCTGATCGCCCTTGGGGGAGAGGAAGGAAAAGGGGTGAAAAGGGAGATCCCAGCCTGCAGTGAATCCCTGTGAGGGGTGTGTGCCCAGCCTGTCCCTGTGAGTGCCCTGTGAGGGCTCTGTGCCCAGCCTGTCCCTGTGAATCCCTGTGAGGGCTCTGTGCCCAGCCTGTCCCTGTGAGTGCCCTGTGAGGGCTCTGTGCCCAGCCTGTCCCTGTGAATCCCTGTGAGGGCTCTGTGCCCAGCCTGTCCCTGTGAGGGCTGTGTGCCCAGCCTGTCCCTGTGAATCCCTGTGAGGGCTCTGTGCCCAGCCTGTCCCTGTGAGGGCTCTGTGCCCAGCCTGTCCCTGTGAATCCCTGTGAGGGCTCTGTGCCCAGCCTGTCCCTGTGAGGGCTCTGTGCCCAGCCTGTCCCTGTGAGGGCCCTGTGAGGGCTCTGTGCCCAGCCTGTCCCTGTGAGGGCCCTGTGAGGGCTCTGTGCCCAGCCTGTCGCTGTGAGTGCCCTGTGAGGGCTCTGTGCCCAGCCTGTCGCTGTGAGTGCCCTGTGAGGGCTCTGTGCCCAGCCTGCAGTGAATCCTCTGTGAAGACCTTGTCCCCGTCCTGTCCCTGTGAAGACCTTGTCCCCAGCCTGTCCCTGTGAGGACCTTGTCCCCATCCTGTCCCCTTTCCTGAGGCAGGCTGCTCTTTCAGCCCAGGAGCTGTGCTGCCCAGGAGGAGCAGACATGCAATCAAAGGGGCTCCTCTGCAAGGGGAAGGCAGCATCCCAGGGCTGCTCTGTCATTCAGCTGTCAGCCCTCCTGGCATTTTCATGATCAATTAGCCTCTGTAGATGCTTTGTGGCTTGGCTAACAAAGAATTTTTTCTTTTTTACCAGGTTCCCCAGTGCTGCTCGTACAGTTCGTGATTTTACCAAGATGATTTTTTGATACTTTGGAAATGTAATACACAGCATTGAATGAAAAGAGAAACCATAAACACAATTTTATCATGTGCTTTTTTTTCAGTTTAAGATTGTGATAAAGCTGCATTCTTGATGCATCCCCAGTGTCTGCTCAATAAGGTTTTCTAATTTTATATGCTGGTTTTGTGTGCTTTTCCTTCAGAGACTGTGGGTTGGTTTTTTTGGATTGCAGGGTACTTGTGCATATGTTTTATGATTTTATAGGCATTTATGATGTTTAGTGAGCAAGCACTAATATTTTTTGTGTGTGTAGTGTAAGTTACAGGTACTTATTCCTTAAGAATATTGCTTTTCTGTAAAGTGAAGTGAGTACTGTAGTCATCAGTCTTTCTTTGCTCTTCTTGGTGTGTTTCTGTGTATCACCAGTGCTGACTTATTAGGATCTTTCTTCTTTCTGAAACTGATTTGCTGTCAGAATCTTGCTATTCTGATGGCATTGATAACTAATGAAAATCAGTCTTCTGGTCTTTATTTTTGGACCCTGGTATCAGTTGGTGTTACACTTTGAGATGACATTCCCTTTATTTTTGCATTGATGAGTATTCACAAAGTGGAGGTGACAAAGTTAAGGCCACACATTCCTGTGTTCTGCAAAAACTCCTGATTGGCTGTCCACAAAACCACCAAACTTCCTTATTTTGAACCATCTTAGAAGTGAATTACCTAAAAGGCACCAAGGCTTCAACAGTGTGGTTTTTTTTTATTTTTTTTTTTTTTGAGGTGGCTGCTGGTGGCAGAAAGTCGCAGAGAAAATGAGTGGAACAAAAGGTTAGTTCTGATTCGATAGACATGGCTGGCATTGCAAGCAGCCTCACCTCCCACCCAGCATAGCAATGAGCAGGCAGCTTGGTGAGAAAGTTCAAACTGCACAAGATTATCCTCTCACAAATAAATTCTTTTAACAGGCCCCTGTTGAAAAGGGTAAGATTATACCTCTGAGGAGAAGTACCTCTCTGAAGAAGTGCTTATGCCACTTGCAGCTTTTGGAAACTCTCAAATCTTTCTGAGTAAAAGTAACAAACTTTTCTTCCTTTAATGAGATACACATTTTCTGTCAAGAACAGACCTATTAATTGTGAATTACTTAGGGACCTAATACTCTTTGGAGGAAAAAAATACTGAGATTTGCATAGCAAAATATTCCCTTTTTATTGCTGTGCTTTTTTAGTGCCTGAAAGTTTCTTCAGCTTCCAAGCCATAGCACATTTTTATATTTCAGCTCATTTGCTTGTTATGAGGGTGCACTTTGCATTCTTTTGACACAAAGCATTGAGTTGCAGTGCCATGCACACTCAAAATTATGGATTGGGAATATCTAAATACAGGCTGTCCCAGTAACTTCTTCACTACTCCAGTGTAAATACAGAAGCTCTCTAAATGTACTGAACATGGGCAAGGTCATACTCATAGGGTTTATGGGAAGTGGATACATAAAAAATTTGGTTAAATGAAAGTATTTTGATCTGTTTCAAACATATCACCTAAAGAAAGCAGTAAGGGTTAAATGTGACAGTGATGATGATATGCCCAAAGTGTGTGTATTGAATTTAAGTGCAAATTTGAAAATTGATGTGATGTTATTTACAACTATTAAACTGCAATAAGGTCCCACTTCTGCTCCAGGTAATGAATCAAAAATGAAGTGTGGTGAACCCCAGTGGTAGGAGCCATGGTGGATGTGTTTTCTGGGACATTTTGGTGATGTGACATCAAACATACATATTTTTATGTAACTGAGCAGTTTGATGTTTGTGACTTTTCTAAATTCACTTTTGCAAAACGGATGTTATGTCCATTTACTTGAGGCAATTGAAATTTTTTGAACATGAAGATATTTCAAGATATTTCAAGCCCCTCTTATATTTTAAAATAATAACGAATAATTTTAATTTTCTGCAATTTTTCATCTTTTTTTTGTCCAGACAAACATAAAATGTTTCCAATAAAACATGCTGACATGGTTGGTATTGTGCTCTTGCATTTTTTTTTCCTGGAAATTGTCTTGCTTGCTGCTTTAATAAAATTTGCACTCTTTTGATTCCAAGGTCAGTTTCTTGACAATTTTGAGATTATTTAGGTTTTATTTAGTAAATAGATTCTGATACTGAAATGTGGGTAAAATGTCCATAATAAGCTATGGGAAAAGATGGAAAAATGACAAAGAAAGTGGGATTTTCTGTGCCATTTCACCTGAGCTGTGTGGTCTCCATGTGTTTACCAGGGTTGGAGGGGGAGCTCGTGTCTGTCAGATGTCACTGCCGTCATTGGGACTGAGCTCTGGTGCTTTGCTGTGTGAAGATTTTGCTGGATGTGGTAAAAGCAGCGCTGTCCTGAACTTCTGGAAAATTTTATCTTCTTGTGAGTTGAAAGGAGAGAATATTTTGACCACCATATAAAAGCCTGGGTGCTGCTAAATATTCCCTAGCAAGGCCCATTTCCTTCTAAAAACATCACTGCAGCCTTCCAGTTGCCTCTTTTTTGTGTTTCCTTGTGGAAGGAAAGTGGAGCAGGAACACAGGACTTTAGGGTTTGGTGTCACCATGATATTTTCTGAAAAATCCTCTTTGCCCAGGATTTTCTCCTGGGAAGCTGAGAGGCCTCAGAAAAGAATTAAAACAATAATTATCTGATTGCTTGGGAAAGGGGTATGGAGGTTGCTCTCCAACAGGTACGTCTTTGATTGGTTCCATGTGAATTGTTTTTAATTAATGACCAATCACCATCAGCTGTGTTGAGATTCTGAGAAGTCAGTCACAAGCTTTCATTATCATTCGTGTGAAGCCTTCTGATGTCTCCTTTCTCTATAGTTTAGTATATTTTAGTATAGCATTTCTTTTAATATAATATCATAAAATAATAAATCAGCCTTCTGAGAACATGAAGTCAAATTCTCATCTCTCACCTCGTCCTGGGGACCTCACATCACCACAGTTTGGGGTTTTATTAGAGGGATGGAGACCTTAAAGCTCATCTTGTTCCAACCCCCTGCCGTGGGCAGGGACACCCTGCACTATCCCAGGTTGCTCCAAGCCCCGTTCATCCCAGGTGTCTGCACCTGATCTGGCCACAGGAGTTGGGATTGATAAAATTCCAGAATTTCAGATTTCTCTTTTCCACCCATTAAGCATGAATTTCACTGCTCAGCCTTCCCTGACACCCTGCCTTGCTGAAGGACCTGCTGGCCTCTGACTGCCACAAGGCCCAGCTCTCAAGGGTCACAAAATATGAATGCTTTGGGTTGGAAGAGACCTTAAAGATTATCTTGTTCCAAACCCTGCCATGGGCAGGGACACCCTGCACTATCCCAGGTTGTTCCAAGCCCCGTCCAGCCTGGCCTGGGACACTTCCAGGGATGGGGCAGCCGCAGCTTCTCTGGGCACCTTGTGCCAGGGCCTCATCTGAAGAATTTCTTCTAATATCCATTCTGAACTTATTCTCTGCCAGTTTGAAAGCCTTCCTGTGAGGGAAGGCTGAGAGAACTGGGATTGTTGAGCCTGGAGAAGGGATCAGGGTGAGCTCATTGTGCCCTTCCTGCAGGAAAGGGGGACAGGGACGTTTTACAAGAGCCTGGAGGGACAGGACAGGGAGGAATGGCTTCAAACTGGCAGAGAGTAACTTCAGATTGGGTATTAGGAAAACTTCCTCCCTGTGAGGGTGGTGAGCCCTGGCACAGGGTGCCCAGAGAAGCTGTGGCTGCCCCATCCCTGGAAGTGTCCCAGGCCAGGCTGGATGGGGCTTGGGGCAGTCTGGGATAGTGCAGGGTGTCCCTGCCATGGCAGGGGGCTCAAACAAGATGAGCTTTAAGGTCTCTTCCAACTCAAAGCATTCATGGTTTTGTGAGGCCAGCAGGTCCTTCAGCAAGGCAGGGTGTCAGGGAAGGCTGAGGAGTGAAACTCATGCTAATGGGTGGAAAAGAGAAATCTGGAATTCTGGAGTTGTATCAATCCCAACTGCGGCCAGATCAGGTGCAGACACTTGGGATGAACAGGACTTAGAGCAACCTGGGATAGTACAGGGTGTCCCTGCCATGGCAGGGGTGGAACAAGATGATCTTTAAGGTCCCTTCCAACCCAAAGCATTCATATTTTGTGACCCTTGAGAGCTGGGCCTTGTGGGAGTCAGAGGCCAGCAGGTCCTTCAGCAGGTCAGGGTGTCAGGGAAGGCTGAGGAGTGAAACTCATGCTAATGGGTGGAAAAGAGAAATCTGAAATTGTGGAGTGTTATCAGTTCCAACTGCTGTGGCCAGATCAGGTGCAGACATTTGGGATTGTGAGGGGGTAGGCAGCTGTTGGAGCTGCAGGATTCATTCCCGAGGTTTACACACAAATAAAACTCCATTTCTTCTCTTGTCCCCTGTGTGCCATGCCTGTCATGGAACAACTTTATGAGTAACTTGGTTACCCAAAACCCTTGAGAATTACTCCTGCAGAAAGCAATGAAAGCTTATCTTTGTGCTGGGAGGCATTTTCAGGAGTGGAGCATGTGGACTCTATTGGGTTTTGATTTTTTTCCCCAGGGTACATGGAATTCTTTTCCTGCTGTCTCCATTTGATGGCATTTCAGATTTATGGATAGATTCTAAAAATTATCTTCTACTCTTTAGGTATGGTTAATATTGCCTTATTTTGGCAGTGATTATGGGCTGATTTTAGGCTAAAGAAAACATCTGGCTTTTCACTCTAAAGTGTTTTCTGAGACATACACATGCTACAAGGAGATTAAAACAAAGTGAGAAAGGTTTTTATAGGAATGGCTTTTTTAGGATGTGGGTTATTTTTTAAGATATTCAGGTTTTAAAGGTAAATGAATATGGGATAGAAAACTGCTTTTTGACTACTGTGAAATTAATTTTTCAAGTTTTTGCTGTCATCCTGCCAAGTGCAAAGGAAACAATACCTACACATGGTTTATAGTTTTATCAACAAACTGGCAAGTCTGAAAGTTATTCAGTTCACAGTGCTGCAGAACACTGTTTTTTGTGTCTCTTGAATTTCCATAGAACCTTGTAGATTTGGGGATAGAGGGGTCAGATTTCCAAATAGATGGTATTTCAAAGTTTATTTGATTAGGGCATTTCCACTGTGACATGGATATCTTTTGTTGGGTAATTCAGTCACAAGTGGAAGTGAATTCTATACATCTTGTTAATTTTGCCCTCTGGCTTGCTGTGCTGGAATAAGTCTTTTTCATATGTTTATTAATAGAAGTGATTTCTTCTCCTGTGTCTCTCTTTCATCTGTATTATATTTTTTAAATGGAACAAATCTTTTTCATATAGGAAAATTCCACTTAGGAATCCATCTTGTTTTGCTCTTCAGATTAACTCCTAGAAAAATTAATTAGCTGTCTTTTTTCCATATGATTATTTGACTTTGAGGGCTGCCATCAGAGCAGCAGGAGGAATTTCATGAACCTTAATGCCTGTATTTCTCTTGGGCCCTGTTACACACAGAATTGCAGCTACCAGAGTGAATAAATTTATTTGGTGGTGTAATCCTTCACCAATGGAAATAGCAGTGGTTCTGAGTCGTCAGGCAAACATTTATAAAATTAGATTGGCTTAACTGGATGCCAGCAGTAGCTACTGTACTGTGCTTCACAGTGGAGTTGAATATACAGAATGCCAGTGAAGTTTGAAAATCTAAAAGAAAATAGCCAAAAGCAGCACGTGTTCGTATGAGGAATTTGGTCATGCATGTTTTCCAGCAGCTGTTTTTATTTTAGGTTTAATTTAAAATACATTCAGCTTAATTCCATGTTCAGAATCATCAAAGCCTACCAAAAATCCTCAGATTTTCTTTCACAGAGATCATTATCAAGTTCTGAGCAATTGTATGTTTATTACTTTCATATTTTGCATTTCTGGGGTTTCGTGTACTACCCAAGGGCATGGTCTAGCTCAAAGAATAACAGGAATCAGCATGCTTTTCATTTACCCTTTTTCATTATTACAGGCATTCTATATTAAGGCCTGTTTTAGTAAGAAGCCAGTTTTACTTTTTAACCTCCCATGTGTTTTATTAGGTTGCTGAGATTTTAATTTTTTATTTTTAATGGTTATGAAAAGAAAATTAGTTCAGTCTTCATTCCCATTCATGCTATTGCAGACAAGACAATTTTATATAAAGGTAGCAAAAAATGTCTGCTACAAGCACTGCCCAAATTACATTTCTTATATTAAGTAATCTCAACCCAAGACATCTGAGATTTGGGCTCCAGGAGACACTGAAACATCTGGAATTCAGGAGAGTTTTCTCTCTCTGTCTCATTCTGGTGACAGGTTTTGTCATGTCTGGTTTTGCCAATCAGAAAAAAGTGGGACTGGCATCTTTTTACAGTTTTTGCTTAGGGAAACAAATATCAGCCTGCTGTTTGCTGGTGTTTGTTAAACTGTGGCTGAAGGGTTTGAATCAGCTGCTTGCCGTAGACAAGTTATTATTCCATTTATCCTGGATGTATATTGAGTAGTGAAAGTGGTTGTATTTACAGGACTCTCAAGATGCTTTCAGCAGATTTTAATAACCAGTTCCAATTAGCACAAAACCAGGCCAAACTGGCCCCCAAGTGTACAAGATTGTACAAGCAAGTGTTTTGTCTGGATCTAATCACGTTGTCTTGCAGAAGTCAAAAATTGAAAGTAAAATTGTAACTATGGTAGATTATGTGGTAATTAACTGACCCCAGGTATGTATCTATTCCCCAGCTTTAATTTTGTTTCTCCAACCAAATGATGACTTTTGTTCTCACTGCTCTAACACGTTCTTGCTTCAAGAACTTGCTCCTAAACAAGACCTTCAGTTCTATCCCAGTAGAGGCTGAAAATTTAGCATTTGAAAATTTAACATATCGGAGAATATACCCCAGGCAAGATCAAATATCCTTGATGGATATTTTAAGGGATTTTTGTTGTCATCCCACTTAAATGAGGAGGCCTCATGAGAGGATGAAAGCTGAGTGAGCTGTGGGCACCAGGCTGTGAGGATGTATTAAAAGGACCAGTTGTCACTGTCACATTTTCTGGGAAAATCCCTTTGCCAGGATTTCTTCTCCTGGGAAGCTGAGAAGCCTCAGAGAAAAATGAAAACAATAATTATCTGGTTGCTTCCCCTGTGTTTTGCTGCTTTGGAATGTGGTTGGAGATTGTTTATCCAACAGGTGAATGTTTGATTGGTTTCATGTGAATTGTTTTGACTTAATGACCAATCACAGCCAGCTGTGTCAGACTCTGGAGAGAGTAATGAATTTTAATTAGTATCTTGTTAAGCCTTCTGTCTGCATCCTTTCTCTATTATTTAGTACAGTTTTAGTATAACATTCTTTTCTTTAATATAAGTACATAAAATAATAAATTAGCCTTCTAAGAACATGGAGTCAGATTCTCAATTCCTCCTTCGTCCATGGGACCCTGAAAATACCACAACCAGTGGCTTCATTTAGCTTCAGTTTGAGCCAGTAGCGCCCGAGAGGCTGGAGA
Organism: Melospiza melodia melodia; assembly: GCF_035770615.1. Taxonomy (NCBI): domain Eukaryota; kingdom Metazoa; phylum Chordata; class Aves; order Passeriformes; family Passerellidae; genus Melospiza; species Melospiza melodia. The sequence continues at coordinate 4,966,483 of NC_086205.1, read as the reverse complement.
AAAAGGGAAATTAAACTCTTTTCTGTTGCACTGAAGGAAGTAAAGAAATAGAGGTTATTAATGAAAACTCCAGTGCATGTTTTGAAAAGCAGATGAGCACAGACAACATAGCTGAAATCCACAGCTTCCAGTTCCTGTTTTGGGCAAGTGAAGCAGTGAATGAAACGAGTTTGCATATTCAGGGCAGTTTAATTACAGCCCTGGACAATAAGCTGGGTTGCAGTGGTGGCTGCCAAGTGCTGTTGCTGTGCTGGGCTGCTGGGTGGTCTGGGCCATGAGCTGGGAGCATCATGCCTGGATTGTCTGCACGTTCACTCTGCAGGGCAGCCCTGGGCCCAGTGTGTGTGTGTGAGACCAGCTCTGCAGATCTGTGGCCCAAATCCACAAGTTAGAGACAGGCAAGTGTCTAAGCATGCAGGCAGCTTGCCAAAGCTGTGCCGCTCACAATCTGATTTAATTGTCAAAGAAGGAAATTGGTTGTCAGGAGTTGGTCAGTTCCAGGCCTGCCTATGTGGTTTCCTCTCAGAGGTTTTGTTAATCTCACTGCTTTAGCGTCCTTGTCTGAGAAATGGGGATAAAAATACAAAGTCACTGCCTGCCTTGAGGTGAGGGCTGTAAGGTGGGAAGGGTGCAGTGCTGATAAATGCCATTAAAGCCTGGAAGTGAACAGAGTATTCCCAGAAGTGTAGTGGTCTCATGGAGCATGGCATTGTGCTGGGAATGTTGCACTGTGGTGTTTGCTAGGCAGACAAGTCTTGGCAGGGAACTTTCACTGTGCTTTTAGATGTCAGGGCCCAGAGCATCCCTCTGGCTCTCCTGAGCAGCCCAGACCCCTGCCAGGGGGCTCAGAGACCCTGGCACACAGCCCAAAATGCCCCTGTGGGTTTGATTATGACCCGTGGAGCAAGTTACCAACCTTAGATGAAGATCTGCAAGCCACGACAAATTAAATAGAATAATAATGAAGTTGCCATGGGGTAGAAAAGTAGATTTTGGGGTTTTTGGTATGGGGGTTCAGGAGGCAAGATGGAGGGATCTGGGCATGTCCAGCCTTTCTCCTTCTTCTTGGCCTCCATCTTCTGCTGTGATGGTGGCACTGACAGACTGGTTTAGAGTAGAAGCTCACTGTCTAACACAGGTGATAGGTATTGGAAAGTAATTGTAAACATTGTACAGGTAGTTTTTAGTATAAAGACATAACACTGCCCTGGGGGCAGGCAGAGTGCCTGGAACTGTCCTGCTGGATGGACCTCAGCTGGGCAGGAGAAAGAATTTTATAGATGACATACAATAAACAACCTTGAGACCGAGAAATGAAGAGCCCTGACTCCTTCTTCAAGCACCGGGCTGGGAAAAGACACTTTGGAACTCTTCTCAGGGTCACTCTGACAAGCTAAAGATCCTGACATATAGATAGTGTTTTGTTTAATTTTTTTTTTATTATTGTTCATGAGCTTTCTGAATTTAGCTAACTTATTTTCCCCTCTGCAGTTCAGATTGCTTTTTCTTCTCTTTGGAAGTGCTTAGCACTGGCGCTGAACAACAGCAATTTGACTGCACCAAATTCCCATTGGTCTGGGGAGTTCTCTTGCCTCCAGCTTTTATCTGGTATTTTATCCTGATGCAAACACTCAGTGTGCTGTAAGGAAGGGCAGCCCTGTGTGCCTTCCAGAGGTAGGAAACAAAAGCACTGAATCCTAATATTCCACTGTTGATTTCAATAGGGGTAAGGGGAATCTTTAGAAAATTATTCATGGGAGAAAATGTAGAGGTTTGTGGATACTTCTGTACCTTTTGTTGTCTTCTGCTTTGGGTGCTTGCTTGGTTTGCGTCCCTTCCTGAGATTTCTTGTGCTGCAATTAAGGACCCACACATTCAGCAGGAACATCCAGATTTAAAATTCCCTGCTCTTAAATGTCTTTTGGAATGTCATCTAGTCGAACCTCCATGCTCCATGCTGTATGTGAATGCTCAGGACTGGACACAGTTCTGGGGTGGCACTGCCAGTGCTGGAGAGAACGGAAGATCATCACTTATAAAATACTCTGGCTACCTTTAGCCTTCACCTGTAGGGCTGGCTCAGTTAAGGTTTTCTGATCCCCAATCCAGTGCCCTTTTGGGACATCTTTTCCATGCAAATTCAGGTTCTGTGCTGAGGACCCAGATTTTCTGTCAGTTTTCTGTGTGCTTTCAGTGGGCTGAATGTCCCACACACGTTCACTGTGCTGCTTTTGATGTGATCTGATGCCTGATGTGCAGCTTTACTGCATGGTTGATAAAGCATGATTTATTCTTGACAATGTTGCTGGCATTAATTCTGCCTGTAGTCAGAGCTGGTAACTCTTTTCCAGCCAGTCACTGGTGAAAGGTTTTTATGAAGTGAATGCAATTACTGATATTAGAGTGACTGTAACTCACTGTTGACTCCACTCTATGTCCCTTTTTGAATTTGTCTCTCTTTCAGAAAGACATAACATCGTAAAAGGAGACTTTTTTTGGATTATGATGTGTTTTTAATAGTAATAATGTGAATTTTTCACTACCTTCCAGCTCAAAAACATCCAGTCTGACTTCTGTCATGTTCTTTGAGATTGTATAGAAAGTCTGAGGAATCTCAAGTTAAAAGAAAGGCTATTTTTTGTTTGCTCTTGTTGCAGAACTTCATCAGAAATGGCCCAGAGAGGTACATGAATGCATCTCACAAATGTCAATGTGACATCAGTGAGGAAATAATTCCTAAGCTTGTGAATAATGACAAAATTCCTTGTCTATTTATAAAAATACATAAAATGGTTTAAAGTAAATCCTTCTGTTGATTTTGTTTTAAGAAAGCATGAATCACAAATAAGCTTCAGAATTAAAAAGGCCTGACAACCATAAATTAGGAGCTGTGGTCTTGGATGCTGCTCTAAGCACCTTTATTACTTGTTTTCAGGCTGGTCTGTGCTCCAGCACAGATCTGGCACAGTGGGGCCATTCCTGCACCTGAGCACAGCCAGGATGAATCCTGCAGAGCAGGCAGGCTCAGAATTTTCTTGGGAGTATGTTTCCTTTATTTAACAAGTGGTTTATAAGTTCAAAACAAGATGCCCTCACTAGTAATTTTGTTGTTGTCTTGCTGGAAAGATCTCTGTTCTGATATCCAAAGATACAGTCTGAAAGGTCTGATCTGAGCTTTGGACTTAAACGTGCAGATTTGGTATCTTCAGAGGTTTTAGCTGCAGAAATGCTCAGCCAGTGAAGTGACATGACTGGTTTAATAGTCCAAACAGACCCATATTCTTATTAATCACTGTAGTTGTCCTGGTTTAGGGCAAATTTGGGAGAAAACCTCCAAAGGGGGCCCCTCCAGAAAGCAAACTCACCAACCGTGTTGGGAAGGATTCCCTGGAGAGAAGTGGAAAGAACCTGTTTATTTAACAGGCACAGCACCCCCAGCACACAAAATGAACAATACCAGGTGCCACCACTCTGTCACCGCTCTGAAAAAGATGACAAATTCGGAAAGTCTCTCTGGGGGTGGTTGCTCTGTTCTCAGTCCCTCCTGTGCTGGGGCAGCTGCTGCAGCCACAAGGTGCAAACTCTCCGTGTTCCCAGGTCCCAGTCCAGAGCAGGTTTGTGTAGGTCTAAAAAAGGGAAAGGAGAAGCAGTCCAGGGAAAAATCAGACTGCTTAGCTAAGCTAACTAATGAGCAGAAGCAAAAAGCACGAGCAAAGCAAAAAGCCAAGCAAAAAGCAAAAGCAGCACCATGGACTGCCCTGTCCGTGTGTCCCACCAGTGGTGGGGGAGCAGCTGACAGCAAAACCAAAACAAAACTTTCACTCTTCAGAGCCAGTCCTGAAGGCACAGAACATGATATCCAGCATAAACAGAACACACAAATGGGGATACAAACATCATAAAGTCACCCTAGGACTTTAATGAATGCTCAGAGCATCCATCTTTTCCCCACGTGTACAAGGGCAATCTGCCTGCCACACACATTTAGAAATCAGAAGCCTGGTGGTGCAGGTGAGGCTCAGGTGTCACAGACATCTTTTATGGAAAATCCTTTCCTTAGGATCTTTTCTCCTGAGAAGCTGGGAGGCCTCAGGAACAAAATGTAAACAATGGTTATCTGCTGCTGTGGAATGCAACAGGTGCATCTGGGATTGGTCTCGTGCTTGTTTCTAATTAATGGCCAGTCAGAGTCAGCTGGCTCAGATTCTCAGACATAAGCTTTTGTTATCATTCTTCTTCTTGCTTGCTAGCCTTCTGATGAAATCCTTTCTTCTATTCTTTTAGTATAGTTTTAATATATCATTTACTTTTAATATAATATATATAATAAAACAATAAATCAAGCCTTCTGAAACATGGAGTCAGATCCTCATCTCTTCCCTCTTCCTGTGACCCCTGTGAACACCATCACACCAAGATGTGATGATTCAGGCCTCCAGGGGTGGCTGCAGTTTTTCCCTTGTGCAGGGTCCTGCTCCTCTTTGCTGGTGAACCTCCTGAGGCCCTAAGGCAAAGGAGCACAAAAGTGGCTGTTTTGATACCCACTGTAAGGAAAACACCTCTGTGGTATTTTTGGGTCTCCAGGAGGAAGAAGGAAAAGTTTGACTCCATGTTTTTAGAAGGTTAATTTATTATTATATTATATCATATAGTATCATTAAAACTATACTAAAATATAGAGAAAAAATACTTACAGAAAGCTTAACAAGATACTAATGAAAAGCTCATAACCTTTCAGAACCTCAACACAGCTGGCTGTGATTAGTCATTAAGTTAAAACAATTCACATGTTAAATAAACAATCTCCAACTACATTCCAAAGCAGTAAAACACCAAAAAAGCAAACAAAATAATAATGTTTTCATTTTTCTCTGAAACTTCTCAGCTTCCTAGGAGAAGAAATCCTGGCAAAAGGATTTTTCAGAAAATATGACAGTAACACACCTTTCTGCATGAGGAGTGATTTCCTTGGGAGACAGGAGAGAAGTCTGAGAATGTGCTTATAAATTTATGTACTTGTCTCAATGTGAAAAATGTCTTCTAAGTATTTTTATAAAAGAGTGGCTGCTACTGCCCTGATAATTGTGCTGCCTAAATTGCTACAGGTCTTGGATAGTTACTGAATTCTTCAGAGTCATCTAAAGTCACTTATTTGTGCTCAGGAAAAAAGGCCTGGGAGAATATGTTTATTTTGACAGCAACTGTCAGCAAATAGGGGTGTAAATTGTAATTGAAATTATATATCTAATGTAAAAAGAATTGAATGTGTTTATCAGTCTTTTCTAATTGTTAAATTAGTTAAATGCAAAATGGAAGGTTATTCGTTCTCTGTAGATGTTGACATTATTTTTGACATGTTGATTTAATGATTGCATAAACTTACAGTATTATTTTGTCTAAGAGGACAATGTGAAAGTATATAATGACCTTCTGACTTCCTACATATTTTTGTTAGGCAGCTTCCATAATGTTGTTTGGAGAAAGTCCAGGCATTTTGCCTGTCCAATGAAATGCTTACAGTAATGATGAACAGAAAATAATAATCACAGAAGGATTTCAAATTTCTGCTGGAAATTGATGCTTTTTTCTGCTCTTGATAGCTATTTTGGCAAATGTTTTCAGGGTGGATTTATAAGTGCTCTTATAAATACATGGGAGAGGCATGACTTCATGTATCTTAAATGCTGGTTTACATTTGCACCATCCACCATTCCTAAGAGGAATGCTCTTATCCCTCTTTCATGCATATGTATATATGTTATATATTTGTTATATGTATTATAACATATTTAATTATCCCCTGAACATACTCAGATGTCAGTTTAAAATAGCAGAAGCAGTTTATCACAAGGGATTTGGAGTAAACTCTTTCACTTAGAGAATGTTTCCCCCATTTCTTTTCCTGAAACTTGGTTCTTAGGATGTCTCTACCTGCAGAGAAAGGGGAGATTTTGATCAGGAGCTGTCAGACCTGTAAGTCTGACATCTATTTTTGCAATGTGTTGCTGTTTCTTGCCTTCTTTTGGATATCCTCTATAATGGCAGCCACTAATGAAAACTGCTAAGAAGCAATTCTGCTTGCATTCTGTAAAGCCTGGAGACAAAACACTTCCCTGAGAGCTGTCTGTTGTACCAAAGAACCTGTTAGGATGTTTGTTTTGTATGTCTGGGCTTGTGCCTGAATGCCTGAGTGGTGATGGCCACCTTCAAAAGTGTGTTAACTTGGAAATGAAGCTGAATTGCAGGTTCAGAGAGCTGTGTGACTGAGTTTCCCACAGATCAAATCTGGCTCAGGTTCCTGGTAATTCACTGCAAATTGTTATTTGTTCATAGATGAGAAATGGGTGTCAGTCACCTCAGCCAGTTATTTGAAATCATCATTGCTGCAATTCTGGTGTAATTACAACTGCAATAAGTATGGCTGCAGGAACATGAGACTCCAGGTGCCTCAGACTAAGGGTCTGTCCTACCCAGTTGTCTTTGGCAATGCCAAAAAAAGGTGCCAGAATAGGGAGAAACACTCTCTCTCTCAGTGACCTCCTCTGCATGTTGATCCTTGATATCCTGGGCCATCCTGTGAATTCTGCTGAACAAAGGGGACTGACTGTGCTGGGGTGGGGATTAAACTGGCTGCATTAGGGAAAAGGGGGCTGGAAAGGGATCTTGTCATGGGGAGCTCTTGGGCATCATCAGCAGGCCAGGTATTCCTCAACATGGCCAAAATTAATTTGAGAAAATCATGGCTCCTCTATAGGTACTAGAAGGATGGAACACTCATTTTTGACTAGAGATGTGTAGAGAGGTACGTGAGCCTAAGGAATGATGGGAATTTTTGGAATTGTCTGAACCCTGGGTATGATCCCTGCTGCCTGTCAGCCCTGCCCTGCAGCTCTCACTGACTGGGCTGGGCTCAAACTGAGCCTCAGTAATCCAGGGTCTGGGTTTGAACAGACAGGGGTCTGCTAGGGAAGGCAGGAGCCTCCCCTGATTTGGAAAGTGTAAAACCCCTCACTCTGAATTATTATAATTTTGAAATTAAAAGCCTCTCAGGCAAAGATATGGGAGCAGGAACAGTTTTTTATTAGGGAAAAAATAAAAACAAACCAAAAATGCAGTAATGCAAACCAACCCTGCCAGAGTGAGAGCAGTCCCTGCCCCCTGTGTGTCAGGGCGGTGTCCCAGCCCCATCCCGTGGGGGCTCAGCCCTCCTGCAGTGCCAGCTGTGGCTCTGCTGCAGCAGGGATCCTGCACAAGGGGGGAGTTTTCCTCTGCAGCTCCAGGGCTGCTGCAGATGGGCCTGGGCTCCCTCTGGCCATGCAGGGCAGCAGAAAGCTGCTCCTCTGGCAGTGCAGGGGGCAGAGGCTGCTGTGCTGTGCCAGGCTCAGATTGGATCCAGGCAGGAATGCTTGGCTCCTCCCCTGGGCGGAGCATCTCCCCATGGGATGCTGGGATTGGCTCAGCCCTGCAGGGACACTCAGTGGCCATGGACAGCAGAGATCTCCTGCAGGGAGGGTTGGCTGGGGGAGAGAGAAAGGAAAAACTGCCCCAGGGACAGCAGAGAACTGCCCCAGCTCTGACAGGTGGGAACAGAACACACACACCCCCAGCTGTACCTTTCAGCCTTGTACTTGGTTATTGAACCTTTGAAAAACAAACTGGGAAGAGTTTTTCTTTCTTACATTTTAAGCATGCAGTGATAAAAGAAATTCCAGGAATATTTGGATAATTGCTTTCCCTTAAGAATGGGTATAAATAGTAAACACAATACAAGGCAATATCATTTCGATATACTGTAATTAATTTGAAAAGTGATTAAAAGAAAATTTGAATAAAATATTTTAATTGATTTTGTCACACTGTCTTCAAAGTCACCTAATTTTTCTGAGAGCTCCTAAAGTGGCTCACTTGGATTGGCTCCCAATGGAATTTTCTTTTCATGCTAGATTATTGTAATTAATTATAAAATAGAGCTTAACCTTTGTAGGTTGTCAATATCTAAAGACAAATGTCACAAGTAACAAAGGCCAGGGAAGATTAGTTCTGAGTCTAGGGGGGATTGTGGAGGAAAAGGGGAGATATCATTTGACCTCTCAGGTGCTGCTGGTATTTTGTTTTGGCTTTATAAATAATAACCACTTCTCTTTTCAGCTGGGTAAATATATATCCAGTTAGACTTTTGAAAAAATCCTGACAAAATTACTGACTTGTGTGTGCTTAAAAGATTCTACCTTTTGAGATGCACTGTGGATAGTTTGACACGCTGAGCAGAAATGTGCAATTTTAAAAGCCAGTGAGAACAGAAAATACCAGCACTGTAATTTATGGTAAGAGTTGGTCAGATACAAACTGGGTAGAATTCTTGAAATGGTGGTCATGTAAAGTATTTATTTTACATTTTTGCAGGAATTCTTGCCTGTTCTCCCTGTGAACAAAGGCTATGTGTGCATTCAGATGCAGCTTTGTGGCATGCCCAGCACAGGATATCTCACCACTCTTTGTTAATGGTGTTACAGAACAACACTCCACATCCTCACCATTTGTACTTTTAGCTGGGGTAGAATTTGATTCATTTGAAAAACTGCTGCAGAATTTGTCCGCTCTTTGTGCTCAGTGTTCGTACCTTATAGGATCTCTTCTGCCACAGACAGAACACACAGAACTTTATTTTTAATTTTTTTAATATATTTTTTTAGGATTTAAGTTCTGTGGCTGAATTCTTTGGTGTCCAAGTGTGAAGTCTGACAGAAGGTTTTTCTACCCCTGAGGAATTCATAACACAATTCTCATTGGAGAAATCTCTACCATCGAAGGGTCTGCTTCTCTAACTGACAGATTTCAGAAGATTTGTAGGAAATTAATTTAAATTGAACTATGCAGTAGATTCAAGATGAGAGAGAAGAGAATGCTTCCCTCATGAGTGAAAGCCAACATATTCCTGTAGGAAAATGAATGAATAATCCCTTAGTTTGCTTATGTACTGCTGAACTCTGCTACCAGCAAAATGCTCCTAATAGGAAACATATTCCAAAAGGGAGAGAATATTTTAAAAAAGACAAAATCAGAGGTTATTTGCTCTCTTGTCTGATTTTGTTCAGTAAGATAGAGGCAGTGGCAATGAGCCATGAGCCCTGACTTGCATTTTATCATATGGGCGCCCACTTGGTTTTGGAGCACTGGAAATCAATGTTTTACAGCAATACTCTGGTAGCAGGTGACAGCCACCCCAAGGAGAGGATTCTGTGTTTCCAGAGTAAACTCTGGTTGATGCTTGGACAGCATAAAACCACAAGTGATATGGGTTGGTTTCTTTTCCTCTGGGTGATGGAGTGGTGCAAGGACATCTCTGACCCTAAGCAATGAGAGCTCCTGGTGAACATGCAGGTCTGAAATCTCAGGATTTCCCCATAATTCAGCGTTTCTCACTCCCTCACTTCACTTTGTGCAACCCCAGGGCACACAGGGAATATTCCTGTGTCTGCTCTGGGGTTCCCTGACCCCCAGGGCAGCTCTGACTCTGACCCTCATCCATGGAGAAAGTTTCCCACACTTCAAGACAGACTGGAACCCACAAAAGTGTGCAATAGATTACAGAGAGCAGTGCAGGTGCATCACTGGGTGAGAAATTGAGGGTTTGGGGTTTTTAGTGTGTTGTGGATGGCAGCAAGATGGAGGGCACAGGGTGCTGTCCTGGGTTTCTTCTTCAGCTTCTTCTTCCTCCTTCTCCATGGGTTTGGGTGGCATTTTGTAATTGGGCAGAACAGTCTGCACTGTGGGCTCTGTGGGATCAGTTATTGGGTTAAAAGGGAAAATAATCCAGGTGTCAGCTCTTAACTGGATAGTTTAGTCTTAGGAGACCTTGTACCAAGAGATTGTTGGGCATTTTGTGCCTTCTAATGCAAAGCTGCTGAACTCACAGCAGTGAGGCTGTTTTACTGATAAGGAACAATAAACACCTGAGTGTGAACATGAAACTGCTGTCTGGAGTGCCTGCAATGCAGAGCCAGAGAAACCCACAGCTGGGACCCCCACATCAGTTCAAACCTGGCATCTGGAACCTGGATTAGACCAAACTCCAGTCCTGCTTTGGAGGGTGTTTGTGCCACTTGTGGGGCACAGCAGGGCTGGGGATGTCATTTGGCAGAGGGGATCTACAGAGCTGGGCTGGGGACAAATCCAGGCACAGAAACCTGCAGGCAAATGCATTGTGGTGTTGGGTCCCCAGGATGAGGTGAGAGATGAGAATTTGACTCCAGATTCTCAGAATGCTGATTTATTATGATATGATATTAGAAATGCTATACTAAAACTATACTAAAGAAAGAGAAAGGAGACATCAGAAGGCTTAACAAGAATGAATTATAAAAACCTCTGACTCACTCAGAGAGTCTGACACAGCTGGCTGTGATTGGTCATTAATTAAAAACAATTCACATGGAACCAATCAAAGACTCACCTGTTGGTGAGCAACCTTCAAACCACATCCCAAGCAATCAGATAATTATTGTTTACATTTCTTTTCTGAGGCTTCTCAGCTTCTCGGGAGGAAAATCGTGGTGAAGGGATTTTTCAGAAAATATCACGGTGACACAAACGTGTCAGCATTTTAATAATAACAACTCAAAGCCCATCACTGAGAAAATCTTGCACTTTAAAACACTAATCTTCCCATTACAAACTCAAAGAAAATTACTGTTCTGGACTAGTGAAAAGGTCTCCTGCTTTAGAGAGATAAGATTCTCTTGGTATCCAGAAGGGCATGACATTTTTTCCCATGTTTGATTATATCAAATATATTAAATATGACCTCAGTGTTTAAGGTTACTCAAGCTGTAAGAGTTCAAGAGGATTCTGGATGAGAATTTTTCCATTTATTTTGTTAAGCCTCTGTAATAATTGTAAATAGTCATTCTTTTAAATAACAAATAGTAAGAGGTCAAAAAATGTGTATATATGATTCTGCTTTTCATTACAAAGAAGAATTCACAGCAGAAAAAAATGTAGCTAGGGCTGGAAAAACAGATATTTAAGAGGAATCATTGCTGTGTAAGAAAAAAGCTTTAATTTGAATAAAAATGTTAGAATTGTGAAACATGATTGATAATTCAGAAATTAATGAGGCAGGGGGAATACCAGTTTTCAGCTGTAGATGTTCACTGTTAGAAGATAGTGCTTAAATATCATGGCAGAGAGAAGAGGAATGACATGAGGGTCCTGCCATTGATGAGGGATGATTTTCTGTCAGTTTGTAATTTAAGACTGGCAGACTTATTTAAAGTTTAAAAATCCAAGACATGGGCTCAGTCATTCTTTATGTTGATTCCTGATTATTCCTAGTCCTACACCTTGAAATTAGGATAAGAAAAAATAACTAATTTAAAATAAAATTTAAATAAATTTAATTTTTAAATTAATTAGTTTTAAATTAGTTAATTTAAAAATTAATTAGTAATTTGACATTCCTGTCCCCATTTCCAGCTGCACTGAATTTCCTGTGGATGGTGGTTGATTCAGGAGTTCAACTTAGAATGGGAGGAAAACTCTTTGGCCCTCACTGTTAACACACAGGGAACTTGTGGCAGGAGAATTTAGATGTTGCAGTTCCAGAAAACACCTTTTTGGGTTTTTTATGGTGTGCCTCAATGCCTTTCAATTTACACAACACTACCATATTTTTTATAAATGACCCATCTGGAAGTTGAGATGGTTTTTCATACATGCGTGTTCTCATTTGTGCCATCAGCTTTGTGACTGCTCAGATCAGCTGGTAAAATCCAGGCTTTTCTGTTGGTTTATTTTGCAGAGAAATACACATGTTGGAGAGATGTGAAAATTATCCCACATTAAAAAAAAATAAAAAAATTAAAAGTCAGATTTCTGTTTAACTCATTCAGAATCTGGAACAAATATGGGAACAGGGATAACCCCCAAGAGGGGCTGCTGGGACTGCCTGGCTGAGATTGGCACTGAGTGACAAAAGAAGTGTGGTTTGCCCTTTTATTTAACAACTTTATTCTCAATGGATTAGAACTAGTTAAAATTTTGCACTGAGAATTTTATTTTTCCCATCAAACGTGTGGTTTTGTTTGATATGCTGGAAACTGTTACTACTGCTTAAAAAGCAAGCCCTGAAGCAGAGGTTTGGTGTAGGAAATACTGAAACCTGGGCAATCTAAAGAGTCATTTCTGTAGTATCAAAAATTCCAATCAAAAAAAAGTTGGTGTTTTCAGTTGGATGCTTAAACTGCTGATTCACAACAGAAATGATGACTTCAGTATCTTTGAATCTTCTATTAGGAAAAACAAGAAACTTGGGAGTTCTCCATTGGTCACGTATATGAGAGCCACATTGCTTGTGCAAGCCACTCTGATTTGAGTTGGTAAAAACTGTCTCAAATGCATAGTGACAAGATTTGAGGTGTATGTAATTTGAAGACATGAACTTTTAGTGCCATGATGAAATGTGAGATGGATTTTGCAGAGAGCTTTGCTGGGAATTGGGGTCTGTGTGCTGTGGGGAACCTGGGCAGCCTGGGGTGCAGGGCAGAAAGCATCCTGTGCAGGAATGTGCTCCAGCTGTGTTATACCCTCTGTCCACTCTAAAGGGTTCAAAAGGCTTTTTTGTTTGGTATTTTCATTTGCATAGAGTGGGTTTTTTTCCTTTTCATAAGTTTGGAAGGGACTGAAATGTACTGTTTGATTTCCCAAAGTTGTGTTTTAAACCAGTACTGTGCTAATCCCTGGTGAGACCAGAGCAGTGTACACAGTGCCTGGTGTTGAGTGAGGCAGCTGCTCCCACCCTGTGCTGGACACGTGTCAGGATTAATCCAGTACTTCCATCCAACTGCTGCAGTTTTAGCTTATTCACAGCATATTATACTGGGCTGGGTTGGAAATCAAACAGCTAAAGCTGGCTGTCACTGTCATGCCTACAGAACTTCCAGTTCTGCACATTGTTTTCTCAGAGGAGGATGTCTTAGCTTCACATAGTTGTGGTTCTCCTGGAATAAATGGGCTAAGGCAGAGAAAAAGTCCTGTGCTGGTGCTGACATCTGTGTGATAGTGGTGCAAAGGGACAGAAAAGTTACCTGGAGCCACCTGTGTGTTGTGGGTCCCTAGGACAAGGTGAGAGATGAGAATTGACTCCCAAGTTCTCAGAAGGCTGATTTACTATTCTATTCTATTCTATTCTATTCTATTCTATTCTATTCTATTCTATTCTATTCTATTCTATTCTATTCTATTCTATTCTATTCTATTCTATTCTATTCTATTCTAAACTATACTAAAGAAAGAGAAAGGAGACATCAGAAGGCTTATCAAGAATGAATAATAAAAACCCGCGACTGACTCAGAGAGTCCGACACAGCTAGAGTGGGATTGGTCATTAATTAAAAACAATTCACATGCTGGGTAAACAATTCTCCAAATCACATTCCAGAGCAGCAACACATGGAGAAGCTGAGGCTTCTGATCTTGCCAGGAGAAGAAATCCTGGCAAAGGGATTTTTCATAAAATACCATGGTGACACCTGTGGGTGAAACACTCAGCAGACTTGTGAGGGTTCTAGGGCTGCAGGAAAGGACACAAAGCAGTCAGAGTCCATCTCACCCTGGCTGGTTGCTGTGGGACCTTGAGGAAGGGGCACCAAGCCCAGGGCTGTGTGGGATGGTGGATTCTGTGATGCAGGTCATTGGTGGTACCATGCCCAGAGCAGGATTCCCTCTGTGGTCTCTTTGTGTTTGCTCGGGGATTTAAGTGTGGGTAAAACATCACAGGATAAATCACATCTGTGGATTAGAAAGGGAAGGGACTTGTCTTCCTCCTGTCACTTAGAGCTGTTACAGCAAATAAATGTGTCAGGATACATGAGCAATGTCAGATCCACAGTGCAGAAAGGATAAACACCAGCTTGTTTTCTCCTGGGCTGATACTGAATCCCTGGAGGAGCCTTCAGGAGGGGCAGTGAGGACTGAGAGATGTTACATGGTCTGGTTACAGGCTGGAAGAATTGGTTATCTGCTGATTACAAGCCCTTCAAACTCTGGATAGACTCTGCTTTTCATGCATGAGGCAGATATTCCACCAAAATCCCTGTACCTTTGAGCTCCAGGTATGTTTCTAAATCAAAGTTTAGTTTGCCAATACTTCACCAGTCACCACTTCAGCCCTTCCAAGTGTGCTGCAGTGCAAGTAGCCACTGGGAAATACATGACTGCCGACTTTCTGCTGTTCTTTGCCCTGCCATGGAATTTGCTCCTTCTTTTGCAAGGCACTTGTTCCCAGCTGCTTGAAGGAAGAATCCTTTCACAATATCTTGTGCAGTGAACACAGACTGCAGGGAACAGACTTTTGTGGGGTTGGAAATCTTTTTTTTTCACTCACACCCTGTTTCACTTTGCCTCCCTTTCTCACAGGTTGATAAAGTGTGTGGACAGCCCAAGCAGCAAGAAGGGAACCTGTCATCAGCCAGTATTGTGCCAGTGAAGGAGGTGACTGGAACCCAGACCTTTGTGATGGCCCACACCAGCCTGAACAACAGGAGAAGGTAACCCTGGGCTGCAATTGCTTTGAAACAAACCCTCAGCTCATCATTTGGGCTATTTGTGGCACTGCTCAAGGCAAAGCCCCAGCTCTGTCACCTCCTCTGTGTGTTCTCCAGCCACAGTCACACAGGGGACACTGTGGGTCACATTGTGGGTCTGTCCAAGAAAGGCCAGGCTTGGTATCCTTGCTTAACACCAAAGCGTTTGTTATTTCCAGAATCTTTCAGTGAAAATGGTGAAAGCTTTTCCTCAACAAAGTCTGGGGAAACTGATTTCCACAGCTGAGTCCAAAGTGCTTCAAATGTACCTGCCCAGGTCTGTAAGGACATGAGCTTATTCAGGGGCAGAAGGGGGAAGGAGGAAAGGGTTGGAAAGGAAAAATTCATTGCCCTGACACCAAGTCAGTGCCTCATTGCCCTGGACTGGGCAGGAGTGATAAAATCCTTTGGGATCTCCTTGATTTGTTGTATAACAAAGATCTGAAAGAGTTTTTTAGGCTTCTTGTGACCTTCTTGGCTCCTGTTCTTCATGTGAGACACCCACAGCTGAGCACTGCCACTGGCCTGGACAGGAGTGTGCCTGCTCCCACATCTCCTGAGTTCTTCTCTCACTTCACCTTGTGTAGCTCCTTCTGTACATTCTAGGGGAGGTTTTTTCCACAATCCCACTCACAATACATGAGTAGATGTCAGAGCAAGCTGCCCATAAACTCCCAGTGCCTGTTTGTGGCTGGTCCCTTGTCCTCTGTAAGAGCGGAGTTAATCTGGAACAAACCCCATCAGGGGAGTTGTGCTGGGTTTACCTCTGTCCAAAAGCAGCATTAAACTGCCCAGGCAGCCTGTGTGTATCTCTGTTGGGTAAGTGGATGACTTGAGCAATGTTAAAATTGTAAAATGTTAACATTTCCACAGTCTGCGTTCTGGTGTTTCAGTTGTGAACACGAGATTTTTATCCATTTCTGGCTTAATTCTTAGCTTGCAGGAATGGAACAAAGATTATTTTAAAAGATAAAAGTAATAACAGCAAGCAAAGTGTTTTGAGTGATAGTGATAATTTTTTATTCTTTTGTAATTGAAAGGCAAGCCATGACAGTTTGTGCTAGTGCTTGGAGTTAATCAATTTTTACCATGCAGATCAGAAAAAGGGAGCATTACAGATACTAAATTAATAACTTCAGCAACAAAAATCCAAAGAACAGTTGTAGTACAGTTATTGGAATAGGCTTTTAACAGCACAGAGCCCTGGGCCATCTTCTGTGTAGCTCACTGACTTGGCTGGGGCTTTACACTGGCAGCCCAAAAGCCAGAACTGCCAACCTTTCAACAGGTGATCTCTTAAAAAGTTGCAGATTTGTGTCTTCAATGGCATGAAAGCTGCTCTTTCTCAGCTGATGATCTGCTTGCTCCCCTTCCCCACCATCCAGAATTATTGGGATATTGACCTTTTAAAATGGAAGGCTTGTAGATGGAAAAGAAAATATTGTGCTCTGAATTAGAAAGTTTGCTAGAATTGGTCTGAAAATTAATTTATCCAAAACATCTAAACTAAGTCCCTGATTATATAATTAGCATGAAAAATTACTGAATTACAGTGTTGATAGGTATTGTGGAGAGCCTGTGCACCAAAAATGAATGATGGAAATATGCCATAAATAGCAAGAAGTGGAAAATCTGAAGCTATTCTCCACAACTTCCTATAAAACACATTGCCTGAAGCTTGTACTTCTGCTTCTTGGAAACAATTGTGAAACCATAGAGTGAAAGACACAGTGGTTGGCAGCATCACTGTGTTGTTCATTCTCCATCATTTAATCACATATGACATCAATAAAAAGTCAATTTAAGGTAATAAAAATCTGTAATACATGGGTTAAATAATTTCTGCAGTGGGTTGTGTAAAATGCACTTGGAGTGACAGAAAATTGCTACAGGGGAACCAGATGAAGAGTAATTACATGCATCTCTTGTGAGGCCCCTCCTTCTGGTGGTGATGAGAAAGGGAGAGCAGTAATGTCAGCTGCAAGGTCACCCTGGCCCTGCTGAGTCTGTCTGTAGGTCTGGCTGAGGGACATCCTTCCAAATGATCCTGTAATCCCAGGGGAGGCTGGCGCTGACTGCAGCCTTTTAGGGTAAGGAGGAAAAAGAGAAAGGATGAGCCGACACTCCCCAAGTGAACAGAAAAGCTGTGGCTCCTTCCCTCGTGTGTCAGAGCGTTCCTGAGCTCAGAAAGAACCTCTGTGGAGGAGAAACCACAACCAAGTGGCCTCTCCTGTGTAGTGCAGAACCTGTTCAAGGTGCCCTCAGAACCCCAGTGCCAGACAGCTGCAGATGGGTGTTTGCTCCAGGGGTGCTGGGTCTCTGCCAGGCCATGGGAACATCAGGATCCTTTTCCTGGAGCTGGAGAACCTCTGGTTTCAGCTGTGGAGCAGAGCCAGGGCTGCTGCTGCAGGACAAGTGAGGTTCTTCCATGGTGTCCCTTGGCCTGAGCTGTTCTTCGTTGGGATCTGTTTGGGGTCTGGCTGCAGCCAGCCCTCCTCACCCTTCACTCTGCTGCAGGGTCTGCACACAGCAACTGGATCCTCTTTTGCAGCAGTTGAAGCCTTTTCTTCTCCTCTGACTCTTGAGTTCCTGGGAGATTTCCCATCTCTCTTGATTTTACTCTGCATTCCATTCCTGCATATTTTTTGTTATGCATCACTTAAGTGTCAGGGACAATAATGAAAGAAGCTGAAACTTGAATAAATGTTGCATGATCTTGCAAGAAACCATTTCCTATGATTAAACTGGCAAGCATAAAATTGATTATTATTTTTTTTACCATTACGCAATCGTAGTCAGGGATTAACTGAAACTGGCAGCGTTGCTGCTGGAGTCATTTTTTTAATGTGGAGGTTACTATAACATGTAATAGAGATGACAAGAAAATTGAAACCATATGATGGTGCAGGGAATGGAAATGGCATGTAGAGAATCTCAGTAAATTGGAATGTTATTGCTGAGTTCAGCACAAAGAGCTGTTCTGGTCAGGGTCTGGTCTCCCAGCAAAGCTGAATACCTGCCTTTAGCATCTCTGCTCCATGGGACATTTCAAACCACTAAACACTGCTTACAGAGCTGTATATCAAACATCTTCAACAAAGAACTACAACATTTTAGGTCCTTGACTAGAGAAAGAAGGCTTTGAAATTTTATTTTGTTGGGATTTCTATATGCCATGAATTTGCAGATCTTTTAAATCAACAGTTTAGGAATTCCTTTGGGAATGTTTAGAGTCAATGATATCTATTTCATTTAAAATAAACTGTCTGTTGGGTCAGACATCACATGATTTTATTAACATTTGAGTAATAAAGTGCTAGTACAAACCAGATTATTAATGTCAGATGCACATGAACCACTGGCCAGGGCTGAAGTTTCAGTTGATACAGATTTTCCCTGTTACAAATTTTCATTTGTTTTTTTGGGTGGCTGTGTTGGAATTCCTGCAGGCAGGTGCCACTCCCCTGGTGGCCAGGGCAGGTCCCTGCTGTCCTGTGGCCACTCCTGCCATCAGTGCCAGGGCTGTGATGGCAGAGCTGCATCCTTGCCGGATTTCTACCGGCTGATTTATGGCCTGGAAAGGCCCGGGGTGGCCTTGGACAGCCCGCGCTCCAAAGGATGAAAAGAGTCTTCAGGGTTTTTCTCGGTCTTCAGTGTTTATTAGTTTTTTATCTAAAAGATTTTCTCTTGGCCCGACAGAGGTCTGCACAGCAGCCAGCCATGAGCGCACTGAGAGCCCCCGGGGCGGTCACCTATCTTTATACTCAAAATTACGTATACAATATTTATCATTTTTCCCCAATACCTTTTACCCTTATTGACCAGTGCACTTTTAGTAATAACCAATCCCAAAGTGCCAGCATCACCACAGAAGATGGAGGCCAAGAAGAAGAAGTAGAAGAAGGACAGGACACGCCCCAATTCCTCCATCTTACTTCTTTAGACCCCCCTGTACAGAAATCCTAAACCCTGTGTTTCACACTCTAATTAACTTATCCCTTCACCATTCACCCAGTGAAATCCTCCCATCCTCATACAGGTGTCGTCTCCCGTGCAGGATCAAAGCCCAGCCACCAGACACTTCTGGCAACATTCCAGGACCTCCGAGCCCCCCAAGGGTGGTCTCGGTCACTCTGCACATCAGTCCTGAGGTGCTGAGATCCCACACATCCTCTGTGTGTCCTCAGGCTGCTCTCTCCACTAAAAGCACAAAATAATCACCAGGGTTATTGCCACAGTTCTTCCTCCACCGTAGCCTGAAAGTCTGTGTCTCCAGTTTTGCAGAGTTGGGTGGTTTTTTCAGTGGTGCAATCCCAGAACAGCAGAAAATACCTGTATTTATATTATTTATTAACAGGCAGTAAATTGCTCATTGTACCAGAACATGAATGCTACTGGTTTGTATCCCCCTCCCCATGGTTCCCATCCTAAACTGTTTGCCATTGTTTTCTTGTACAGCTTCATGTATTTACAGCCCTTCCATCTGGTATCAGTTACACTTAATTTAAGTACCACTGAATTTATTTTCAGCTCTCTGCTGTGTGCACTGCATTTGTAATTCTGCTCTTACTTGGAAATGATTGTGACAAATAGTCTCTGTTGTACTTTTTTTCCAGTATTGAATTGACATTTTTGATTGCATGTATACTTGGCAAAAGTCTCATGATAATTTTCCTCCTTATTTATTTTCTTATAATGTCCTGTGCATGTGCTTGATGACCTTTCCTTCAAATAATTTTTGCTTTTCTCTTTTGTTTTTCATTTCTTTTCCTCATTTGCCTGAATTCCTGCTTCTCCCCTACTCCCCAACCTCTCCTGATTGATGCCTATTGTCCCTGGCCTATTCCAGTTCTCTGCCTCTGAAAGCTTCAAAGAATGACAAATCAAGAAGTTTGAAAAAAATCTCTCGGTAAGAATGGAAACAAGGTGACATCCTTTGTTGTTGTCTCTACACCTAGCTCACCTCCAGCTGTAATCTGGGAGCTGGAACCCTTTTGATCTTTTACATTGTGGGGCACTGGGAAACTCTACATTTTCCCCCCTAGTGTGTTCAGTTTTATAATGATGAAAAGTAAATATTTTCACTCAGTAAGACCAGGAGAATTCTGCATTTGCTAAGACACTGCTTTGAAATATCAGAGCCCCACTCTGCTGAGGAGGCAAAGGAGTTTAAACCTCTAGGGGTGAGCTGAGTAAGGCAAGCTTCAGGCTCCTAAAAGGGTGCTGGTTTCCTCTTTCAAAGAAGACTGATTTAGAACCTTAAAATCTTTGGCATCTGTGCTTCCTTTTGGAACTGATCCTCTTAGGTTGTTCTGGCTGGGCCTGGCTTTACTCTAGGAATACTCACAGCTCACATTTGTAAGTATGGTACTCAAGAGGTAGAAATGTTGATTACCTCTTTGTAAGCCCCTAAATTCCTGCTTTTTTCTTTGCTTTAAATCCCAGCTTTCCTGCTCTATTAGGCTCAGTTAGTTTCTTAGGAGCATGAGACGACTGATTTATCTAGAGCAGGATTTCATCACAGAAGGTAAATGGGATGGTTAAACACTTTTGAGATGGTATAAAGAAGGTATAAAGATAGCTGTGGGGAGAGATTGCAGGAATAGATATTTCCCAGTGGGGCTGGATGTTGTTTGAAGCACCTGCTGCTGCTGAGGAGAGATAAATCCTGGTTGGAGACTCAGCCTGCTTTGTGCTGAGCTCCATCCAGCTGTACCCAGGCTCCTCTCCAGTGTTTGAAACCCTGCAAACCAGGAGAGATAAATCCTGCCTGCTTTGTGCTGAGCTCCATCCAGCTGTACCCAGGCTCCTCTCCAGTGTTTGAAACCCTGCAAACCAGGAGAGATAAATCCTGCCTGCTCTGTGCTGAGCTCCATCCAGCTGTACCCAGGCTCCTCTCCAGTGTTTGAAACCGTGCAAACCAGGAGGAATCCTTTGGGCTCCCCAGGGCAGCTCTGAGACAGGCACAGAGCTCAGAGGTGGCTCCAGCTCAGTCTGGGTCCTCAACCTTGTAACACACCAAACAGGAGCTTCTAAAGCAGTGCAGCAGGTAATTCCTCATGGGGCTGAATTAACATTTGTTATTTTAGTTTGTTTTTATGGCTGCCTCAGCCAGGTATATGTTATGGGTATAATCAGGTTATAAAAGAGGCAGCAGTTTGCCCTCAAGGCATTTTTCCATACACACTGTCTGTACTGGCCATGCCTTTTATGATGATGTTTTCTCAGTGTTTTTTAATCTGTTTACAAAGAGTAGGTGTAGCCTTTTTTCAGATTTAGTGAGAGACACGTTAACACCATGTGTTAAAAGCACCCTTTCGGTGAGTAATTATCTGTATTGACACCAGACTAAGTGAAACTGGATGATCTATAAGGAGTAAAAATACACTAGAAGTAGAAATTAATTCAGATTAGATATTTTCTAAAGCCTTGATGTGATTGAGGGTTGGGCTGGCAGGGGGTTTAATGGAGTGCTGAGTTTGCTGTTGTGTTGTTAAATGTGCTCTTCCTGCCTTGCAGAGAGTTCATCAGTTACATGAAGAGGTCCAGAACCTTTTATGCCTCCATAGCAGAAAGGCTTTGTGATGGAGACCTGGTGATGAGAGACAGCTCAACCTGCTGGAATGGAGAGGATGTTGTGGAAAGGTAAAGTTCTCAGTAAAAATTTGCTGGCATGCTGTAGTGGTTTTGGTTCACCAATGAGAGATTTCACCAATTTTGACATTTCCCAGCCAATGCACCAATGACTGTGGTGGCTTCAGTGCTGGCCAATCACTTCCTGCTGGAGACAGGATTAGGAGAAAGGCAAAGAAGGCTCAAAACTTTAAAAGGGTGTAAAGAAAATTTTATTAACAGCTGTTGGGACCCAGGACATTCCTCTGGCTGCCCTGGGTGATTCAAAACCCTGCCAGGGGCTCAGAGACCTTAGCACAAAGTCAGAAACACCTGTGCCTTTGATTTTAGCCCATGGAAACAATTACCAACCTTGTGTGAAGATCTACAAGTCACAAAAGTTTGAGTAGAACGATAGTTAATTTGTCACAGGGTGAAAAAGTAGAATTTTGGGGTTTTAGAAGGGGGGTTCAAGAGGCAAGATGGAGGAATCTGGGTGTGTCCTGTCCTTCTTCTCCTTCTTCTTGTCCTGCATCTTCTGCTGTGATGGTGAGAAATAGCAACAACAACAACAAAAAAAAAGTAGTAAGAATCAAAACTTCAGAACACTTCTCCCCCCTCCACAACTTCCCTAAATTCCTCCTATGCAAAACCAGGACAAATGGTGAAAAAAGGTCTCTTCACATCCTTCTGATGGTTCAGCGGCATTCTAAGGCATTGTTGGAGGTGTTCTGCAGAATGAAAAGACCTTTCCAGTTTCCCAGCTAATTTTTTTCCCCTCTGTATTTTACCAGTGTCTTTCCCATCACCCTTCAGACTCTGAACTGGAATACACACTTGCATTTCCACGAGCTAAACTTGTTGCTGTCATTTCTTTTATTCTGTATAACATGAGGCTACATCACCCTGAGGAGAAAAGAGATGTTTAGAACAAAATTCCATCTTTGCTATCACTGTCAAAGTATAGATCAGTTTTTGCAGTGAGAGCTGCTTGGAAGTGTGCCAGTGAATGTTCTCCAAAAATTTCTTTTTTTCAAACCAGAGAAGTTCCATGGGATTGTGTTGGCTTTCATTGATGTTTCTTTTTGAAATGGATTTTGTGGTCTGTAGCAATTGCAAAAGATAAAGTTCCAGTGTTTCTGTTTTCTTGCTTTAAAACAGTTTTCATGGTCACAATTGGTTTGTAGGAACTTCCTGAATAATTCCAACATGGAGCAAAGATGTGACACTCACTGTCAGTGCCATTCATGGGGGTTCTGACTCCCACACAGTTCTGCTGAGTTCTCTCATGTCTAAAAAACTTCAGCTTAATTATGTCTGAGCTCTTTGGAGTGAAATGCATATCTAACACATCAAAAAAAATTTCAATATATTAAAATGAATTCTAGTGCATATGTTTTAATATTTTGGCAACAAAGCAATCTTCCAAATATTGATGGGTAGTGGTTGCAATACAGGTTGAAGTTTTTACTGTAAAAGTAATGGAGAGGAAACAGGAAGGATATTAGTATTTCTAATCAATGTTTCCTTATCAGAATCTCTTTTGCTTGTGGCATGTTGCTGGGTGCACAGATAACTTTTAGAACAAACAGCTTTCTCGCCAAAAAAAAAAAAAAAAAAACCAAAAAAAAAACAAGAAATGCCAAACAAACCCAAATATTTTCTATATCAGTTTCCTGGGGGAGAAAAAAAACCTAAGTTACTCTAATTTTTATCTTACTTTGTTTTAAAAAAGCCCAAACCACTCAAATTGCTGATACACAGGTTTTAGAAAGGCATGAAGGGGAAAGCTGTTGGTACTTTGCCAGTCTGTAACTTTCCCAGAGCTGGAGACACATGAAAAAAAATCAAGTTTGAAAGGAATTGGAAGCCGGGAAAAGACTAACAAGATCCCTCATATGTTGAATTACAAAGGAGAAATAAAGGAAAAAAGAAAACTAAACAGCCTACCCCCAAAGATGACAGCAGCAAAAACCCCAGCCCCACCACCAAACCTGGATATGTGTCTGTAGTTGACATTAAATGGGCAAAATGTAAAGCTAAAAGGTTAAATTCATGTGTTTAATCAGACAGCTATAGATAGCTAGCTAAATATTATAATTTATATAAAATAAAACTTTTATAATTTTATTATATTATAAATTATTTATAATTTTAATATGATTTCTATATAATATAATTTTAATATTAAAATTTTAAATATACATTTAAATTTTTAAAATTTTAATATTAAGTTCTAGATATATTTATATAATTTTAATATAATATTTATAGTATATATAATTATATTATATAATATTATATACAATATATGATTAATATAATATAACATAATATAATACTTAATACATATCATATATTATATACTATATATTATATATTATATTATTATATAAGAATAATATATGTATTTATATAATAATAATAATAATTTATAATAATTAATAATAGGTAATTATATATTATTTCTATATAATATATATTATAATATATATAATGTAATAAGTATTTTATATATATGTATTTATATGTATATATATGTATATACATGTGTGTATATATATGTATATATATGTATTTATATGTATACATATATGTATATATGTGTATATATATCCTGGCACATTCTGCTCCTTTCATCACCTGTTTTATAGGCTGGGCTTGGCACAGCTGGGCTTGGCACAGCCCTCCCCACGTGGCACATGATCCTGTCCTGCTGATTCCTGAGGATGAATTCCTCGCTGCTCTTCCTCCCCTCCCAGGGCATTAAATACCAGCAGTAGTAACCAGCTCTGAACTCCACACTGAGCCTTTTTATTGGCCTGGAACAATATGAAATCATTACTCAGAAATGAGTAATAATTCATTCAGTTGGTAGAGAGGGCACTTGATGTCCGATTAACAGGGTTAGAGTTGTATCTTTTAATTTTAGGTCAGTTCTTTGGATTTGATTTCTCTTTTGGATTTTAGTTCTTTGGGTTTTGTTTTTGTTTTTCTTTGTGTTTAAATCATTGTGTTTGCAGGACAAAGGACTTTGAGCTGCCAGTTAAATAGACCATAAAAAGAGATTCCCACTGGTTTGAGACTCTGCCTCTGGCCTGCTTTTCAGAGAACAGGAAGAGATGGCTTTGCTAGGAATCCTCCAGTGTCAGTTCAGGACAAAATTAGAAATACTTGCACTGGGAGTACTTTCTTTCTCTTAATTGCTCTTTTGAGCATCCTGTTCCTGAAGCAAGACTTTATGTAAGAAATCATCCATGCACTAATGAGTGGTCTCAGCTTAATGATTGTTGGGCTACAGCCATTTCTAACTTGGATCCTGCACAGATTTGTTGGATCAGAAGATCAAAGTTTGATTTATTTGGAGTGAAGAAAGAAAAACTGTTCTGAAAATCACTCTGGGCAGTTCTGTGTTTGTTGCCTCTCCATTTCTAGAGGAAATTTTCTGGTTTCCAAACGAAATGATCTTTTTCTTAATGCCGGTTAGCTTGATCTGAAATATCATTGTTGATGGTAGAAGCAGAAATATTCTGCTGGTCAGACACAGCTTCCCATTGCACAGGAGTCTCCTCAGGTGTGCATGGGTGGATTTTAGCTTTAACAATGGGTTGTTCTGAATGTGGCACACTTCAGGTTGGTATTGCAGAAATATTTGAGACATGGTGAAGTGTTCAACCTCCTTTCTCCATATCTGCTGTGGTTTTGTAGTGCTTGAGGAGTTCAAGGGTATAAATACACACTGCTGTCATTGCAGAGTGCAGGTTTGATGTGTAGTACCCTAAAGATGTCGCAGACATCTTTTATGGAAAATCCTTTCCTTAGGATTTTTTCTCCTGAGAAGCTGGGAGGCCTCAGGAACAAAATGTAAACAATGGTTATCTGCTGCTGTGGAATGCAACAGGTGCATCTGGGATTGGTCTCATGTGGTTGTTTCTAATTAATGGCCAATCACAGTCAGCTGGCTTGGACAGAGAGTCTGAAACACAAACCTTTGTTATCATTCTTTCTTTTTCTATCCTTAGCCAGCCTTCTGATGAAATCCTTTCTTCTATTCTTTTAGTATAGTTTTAATGTAATATATATCACAAAATAATAAGTCAAGCCTTCTGAAACATGGAGTCAGATCCTCGTCTCTTCCCTTGTCCAAGAACCCCTGTAAACACCGTCACAGTACCCTGATTTTCTGGGGGACAAGGGAGGAGATATTTTATAGCAACTATTTTTGCACTTGGAGTCCCTTTTCCAGCAAACTTGGACATGTAAATGGTTCTTAAACCAGGTTACCAGGAACAGAAAATCAGGATGTTTTGTAACAGCTGGTGGGGACCCACACTTCTTTTCCTTCCTTTTCTCCTTCATTCCTCACCTTGGTTTTTTTGGATTTTTGCACTGAGAGTGGGGATTACGGGACACATGTCCATGAGCTTGAACAGATCTTGTCATGGGTTGTTAGGCTCTCAGGGCCTGTGAGAGCTGGCTGAGGAAGGAAGTGGCGAATCACAGTGACTTTTTCTCAAAATGTGTTCCTTTAGAGACTCTCAGTTTTTATGAGTTTAGCACTTTCATTGTCCCTTTTCTCATTTCCTTAGGCTCTAGCAAGCAGCCATCTGGATATGGAAAACAGAGACAGTCATTTAGCCTCAGCTTACTTAAAGCATATTTAACTTCTGTTGTTCTCATGCCATCAGTGTAAACAATTTCTGGAGATCTCCTTGTGACTGTAAACTGCAAAATGCTATCTCTGTTTTTGCAGCATTTTTAAGGTTTTAGGGTGTTTTCCAGGACTTGGGATGTTTTGTTGGTTTTTGTTCTTTTGTCTTCCTCACCACAAATTTCAAAAAGGTCAAGGCAGGTCCTCACCATGACCCATGTTGGAAAAAAGATGTGAAGAAAAGTGACAGAAGTCAGTGATGTTTGTACATGGTATCTAACCCACAGATACTTGTGTCAGACCATTTGCCTGGATTTCATCTTTGTAAGATAAACTGATAAATCTGTACTTTGTTTATGTTGGTGGGGATGTGAGGCTTGTTTGTTTTGTGGTTTTTTAAAATGCACCTATCAAGGAAAGACAATTTTAAGGATTCCAGTCCTGGAAACTATCAAGAGATTGATCTCAGTGTAGATATTTCATTAAATGTAATTATGTGCCAGCTATTGGGAGAAAATGTAACCCCAGAAGGAGCAATGTCTTGGATTCTCCAGCCCCGGCTCCAGATGAGCAGTGAATGTGAGTCAGGAGGGAACTTTTGTGTGAAGGTACAGAGAGAGCCAGGAGAGCTGTGGTACCACCGAAAAGAGCCCAGGAAGCCTGTGGAAGGCATGAGGAGCTCATCTTGGCAAGGTTTGATGGAATGATTTGTGTCCTCCTGGCCTGGAGTGCTGAGGAGTTTGGGTGACAGATGCTGGTGGGCAGCAGATCCTGTGTCACTGTGATGTTTTCAGAAAAATCCCATTGTCAGGATTTCTTCTCCTGGCAAGATGAGAAGCCTCAGCTTCTCCATGTTTTGGCCCTCTTGAATGTGGTCCTGGAGATTGTTTATCCAAACATGGGAATTGTTTTTAATTAATGACCAATCGCAGCCAGCTGTGTCAGGACTCTAGTCTGTCACGGGTTTTTATTATCATCCTTGTTAAGCCTTCTGATGTATGCTTTCTTTAGTATAGTTTTAGTATAGCATTTCTCTTAATCTAATATCATAAAATAATATATCAGCCTTCTGAGAACTTGGAGTCAAATTCTCATTTCTCACCTTGTCCTGGGGACCTCACAGCCCCACGGTCCTGGAGCTCAGGCTGTCTTTGGGTCACTGAGGAGCTCTGCTGGCAGCTTCAGCCAAGCTTCTGCAGCACAGAATTAACTTCCAATACTTGGGTGCTTCTCTCTAAAGGTGGATTTTTTCCCACTTTCTGTTTTCAAATTGCATTTTAGGTTGTGTTCGTTGCATGCTAGAGTTACAAATTTCACTGAGATGTAGTGAAATTCTCTGGATTGACTCATGGAGACCCCACTGCTGGTTAGCAATGACCTGATTGTTGGGAACAGTCCTCCTGCTGTGAAATGACTCTCTCATCTTCCTTGCAGTGACAGACTTTCTTCTTTTTAGTTAAGACTTTAGTTACTGTGATACATCCAGGCAATTGGAATGGATGGGTTGGGTCGGTAGTTGAAAAGCATTTCTGTAAATGCAAATGGACATTTACCTTGCAAAGGCATTTTTTTGACACTTCAGCGCTCAACAGTTTTTTTTCAGGTTGAGGAACTTGAACACAAATAATTAATTCTTGACTTCAGTGTTTCTTCAGATTTGGTACCTACTCAGTGTCTACTCCTTTGAGCAGAATTCATGAAAGAATAAATCTTGTCATCCAGCCACCAGCTTGCTCCAGTGGGACAGTATTTTGCAGATGCAAAATACTGCAATAGGGACTAATTTGATACTATCATAGTAAGAAAGGAAAGTTTGGAATATTTTTTATTGCATAAAATAATGGACATATATTTTATTGCATAAAATAATACTCTTTCTTTTGTATGCTTTTTTTTTATTATTGAGAAGGAAAGAACAGCCCTTATTTAGTCAGAAAACTGAACCTTTCCAATTAAAATACTACAGTATTAAAATAGTAGTGCTCCAATCATTTAAGCTCTTCTAACATGAACAGTCTAGACATGGTTAAAGTCTAAGGAAAATCTCCAAGATAAAGTTTATTTTATTGAGCAGAGTCCAGCAGAGTGACTTTGTACCTGTTTCACTTAGGAAAGGTCACACTCAAAGCCCTGTTGAAAAGATAGAAAGTGAAATTCTTATCTGATCCTTCAGTCTGTCTTAGCCAATGATTCTTCCTGGAGGGAAGCAAAATTCATTTTCTTTCAATTGCTATGGCTATGCAATACAGCAATACAAACATGAAGGATAAATCCTATGAAGGCCTGGAGATAATGGGCTGGAAATGTATTCTGCAGAATCCCAGTTAAATGAGATATCAGTGAGAGTGTTTTTAATGCTGATACACTTAATCCTTTCTCCTAAAACTATAGGGCAGGGTTGGAAGTGTGGTGCCTTTGTCTGTTGGATAAAAAGGATTCCCATATGATGTTTGGATTTTGGTATTTTTCAGGACATTGAATTTTCGATTCTATTTCAAGTTGAAATTGGAGACTTAAAAGTAGAGGTGTATTTTTAAAAAGTAAAGTGAATTGGAAGTGAATTTTCTCATTTTCCTTTCTTCATCCTGTGTCCCAGCAGTGATGAAAACAGCATTTGTAGACTCTGTGGAATGAGCAGGTCAGTGGAAAAAAAAAATCCATTAAATTCTGTGGACCTCGAAGCAGGAATCCATGGGTGTTGTAACACAGCATATCAAATAATAAATTTTACATTTTTCAAACAGAAGGGAATTCTGTGAGGAAGGTATTGCTGAGATAAAACCTGTTGCTTAAATGCAAATCTTTTAGTGGGAATGTAAAAAAAAAAAAAATCTGCATAGTTCTCCAGCCTTCCTCCCGCCTTGGAATCTTTTTCTGTGTGAAATAATTTAGATATATGTTGAAATATATATCTGCATCTACATACATACATACATACAAATAAATAAATATATATATATATATATATATATATATATATATATATGGTGGTGCAAGCTTCTCTGTAACAGTTCTTGCCTTCCTGACAGATGATTTTTTGAGACAGAGAAGTAGGAATGAGTGTATAGATATATTTATATATAAATACAAATATATTATACATACACCTTGCAGTTTGATGCAGGTTTTCCTGTGCTAGCAGGGTGATCTTGCTGTAAACTGTCATGAAGTCAAATTAGGCCTTGGGGTTGGTTTTATTTGTCTTACAGGTACTTTATATCCAAAGGGTGGAGGAGCAATCTGTTTCTGCTGCTCTCCAAGCCTTAAGTGCCAAAAGACACAAAATAATCTCCTTTTTGCTGGTTTGTATTCCTTGCTGGCAAAATATCTTTGGTGCAGTGTGATGTGTGTGTGATTTAACACATCCAGCTGGACACAACTTAGAGAAACTGCTGTGGCAAGGTGGAGTTGATTCCAGAGCTGGAGCTGGAATCAGGGAGAGGCGTTTTTATTTTTTTTTAGCTGGTTTTCACTGGAAACATGTTGATTCATCAAAATGAGGGGAAAAAAATAACCTGGATTCTGGCTTGCAAGGCTGAAGAGTGTCCCAGGTTGCCAGCAAAGCTGTTGTGTTGTGCTGTGGGGAGATTGTCACTCTGTGCTGCTGGAGCTGCTCTGGCTGTGAGGGATAAAATAAGGGATAACATAAACCATTTCCCACCCTATTGTATTTGTGGGGTTCCCCAGATGAAGGAAGGATTGATGCATCTGACTCCATGTTCTCAGAAGGCTAATTTATTATTTTATAATACTATATTATATTAAAGAATACTATACTATACTGTACTAAAGAATACAGAAGGGATACTTACAGAAGGCTAAAAAGATAATAATGAAAACTCCTGACTCTCTCCAGAGCCCTGACACAGCTTGGCCCTGGTTGGCCAAAGAGTGAAACAACTCCCAGCAGAATCCAATGGAACAATCACCTGTGGGTGAACAATCTCCAAACACATTCCACATGAGCACAACACAGGAGAAGCAAATGAGATCAGAATTGTTTTCCTTTTCTCTGAGGCTTCTCAGCTTCCCAGGAGAAAATCCTGGGCAAAGGAGTTTTTCAGAAAATGTGACAGTGACACCAGCCCAGTGGAGGGTGCTCAGTGTGGAGCTCTGCACTTGGGGCTGGCTGGGCTGTAAATCTCACTTTTGGTAAGGAAGGATGTGGGGTGGGCTGATCTTGTTCTCCAGTGTGAAATGTATTGTGTTTTCCCAACACAGACCAGGTAAACCTCTGAAATGTGCTGATGTTTGTGGCAGAAGAAACCCCACCAATGTGACTTCCCAGTGGCACAGGTTTATCTCAGAGTATTTGCTGGCTCCAGGAAGGTTCACAGCCATGCCTGTGCTTAGAGGCCTCCATCAGATGAGTAGACACAAAGCTTGACAAACGTTAAGTGTCATTTACAAGTAGTTTAATTTATACATTGTTTATCCCACAGCCTCACCATATTATTGATACCAACCCCTCTGGCTGGCTGTGTCCCTGCCTGGTGTGTACTTTCACTGACCTCCCCAAAAATGCTTTTTAAAATGAGCTTTTCTGTGCTGGGAGTTGGTGGTTTGCCCACAGCCACAGAAACAGCCCAGTGGATTGATGTGAATAAAGAACATTAAGAGTTTTGGTGGAAGTTTTGCCTTGCTCAGCTGGTGAGTCAAACCTGAACCTCCCCTGTGTGGGAAATGAATTTGTGAAGAATTCTTAAAGTTTGGTAGAAAGTTTAGATACAAATACATTTACATACATACATTTACATAGAAATACATAAACAAAAGTTTACATACATACATTTACATAGAAATACATAAACAAAAGTTTGCATACATACATTTACATACAAATACAGGGGTAATTTTAGATGATTGGTTTTAAGGTATTTATAGCGTGGTGTGGCAAAAGTTGATAGGCCAAGAAGTGTTTATAATGCATTGTAATTAGGAAATGATTGGGTTTTGATTGTGATGGTGTGAATTACATCATCTGTATTGTCTCTCTCTTTACATGAGCCTGAAAATGGAATAAAAGTGTTTAAAACACCTCTCAGTTGCCCCATCTCTGGGTCAGAAACGGGCTTAATCCAACACCCTGCTCTGTCCAGACAGCCTCTTGCCAGCTCAGTTGAGTGCTGTGATCATATTTTCAAAGTATTTTCTCACCCACAGTGCAACCAGAGATCTTGGCCCAATAAGATCCATTAATAACCCAGCAGCTCTTTACATTGATCAGTTAACAAACAGAAATGGCACCCAACCTGTCAAAGTGATTGCTACAAATATTTCACAACTTAGGAATTGTCTGGCTCATCTCTGTGTTATTCAGAATAAAAAAAAAATACAAATATCTGAAATTACCAGCACCATTTTTTTCCCATGTGCTAAATTAATTTCTTACAATGCTTAAGTAGGGAATGTTACATCTTTTTCAGTTCTCTGCTGCATTTATTTCCTTCTTGACCTGGATTTTGTTTCTTTGAGTCTTTGCTTTACTTGGTGTGGAAATAATTCTGTTTGTAGAGGTGTTCTGGCAGCCCTGCTCACTTGGGCTTTGATTTGATAAGAGGGGGGAGTTGGGGTCTGCAAACATCTCAGTGTCTTTATTGGCAGCAGTCACTGGAGAAACATCTGAAATGCTCCTGAAAGCTGCTGCTGGAAAAGCAAATTTGAGCAGGATGAAAACTTTTCACAGCTGGCTTTTAAAACCAACAAAACCCCCCAACTGTCTTATTTTCTAGGCCAAAAGGAGGCACCACACGCGCTTTCCTGAATATGAAAGAATTCTCAAGACTGTTGGTAAATTTACTTCATTCTTTGAGCAGAATGTTGTCAAGTAGAAGAGTTTATTGCTTTGTAAACTCTTTTGACATTAATGTTGTCCTTTAATTACAGTAAATAAAAGTAAACATTGAAGTGCATGTTTGATAGATGTGAAAAATCAGAAGTCTTTTTTAAGGAAAAATAGTCCAACATTGCAGATAGTTTAGAAGGCTCTGATGAACTTCATGACCTGAAGAGACAGAGTTGGTGATCAAGGCCCATCTCTGAATCACCTGTGATTTTTTACTTATTGAAATATTGCCATTTCAAAGCATATTTTAAATAAACAGTGAACAGTTTAGAGTGAATTGTTAAAACTCTTGACTGAACCAAGGAGTTAAATTTGCCTTTCAGCTCATGGATTCACCTTTGGACAAATTAATTTTACAGTGAATAATATAATGTGGCTGTGGTCTGGATTGTGACCTCATCATTTTCCCAGGGTCATTTTTCAGATAATAATTAAGTTATTTATAAACACATTTATTTATTTACATATAATATTTATCTATAAATACTCAGTTATTATTTCTGTTCATACCCAGCACTTGGCAGTTTACTTCCACTGAAGAATTTGGGGCATGATTTGAACAATATGTTTGTGGAAACTTAATGTAAAAAAGGCAAATCATCATTTCTGTTTTTAATAAGTGCACTATTTCCACACACAGAAATTTAAAGCAAGTTATGTATTCCTTGCCCAGCTGTGGGAGTCCTTTCAAATTCCTTGTATTAAACTACTTGGGACAAACACTGTAAATTAACTTGAAAAATACAATGTTCAGTGTTAACCTCTAACCTTGGCAGGCTCTTTGTCTAAAATCAGAATTTCACCTGGTTTACTTCAGGAATATAGAAACAGACTTGAGTTTTGAGACTCAGGATCAGCAGGCTTATTCTAAGGTAATGCATTTAAAATGTAATCCTTGAAGCACTGAAGAAATTCAGTGTATGTGTGGGATTTTGATTGCACATCAGGAGGTTGAGTTTCACTAGGGAGAACCAGCAGACCTTCCAGTATCTTAAATATCTGTGGTGGATTCGTGATGGGGAGTCTTCATCAGCTAATTGGAAAATGCTTTGGCTAAAGCAAGACAAAAAGGGATAAACTGCTGCAAAAGCACCTGGGGCCAAAGCAAAAGCAACTGCAGTTTTATTTTCTGGTTTTGCAGAGGCAGGACAGGCAAGCACAGTTAGTGGGATGTAGCACACTGCCATGGTTGCTGCAGGATTTTTCACATCTCCTCAACCTCCTTCCAACGTGTGCAGGAGAAGAAATGCCACCAAAACCTTTACAGGCTGAAAAGTTAAAGGAACAACTGGATCTACTGGTGCTCCAGTGGCAGCTTCTCTTTGGGTGTATTTGCAATAGCTGGAATACAGAACTGACATCCTTAAAGTTGTTTTATTTTGAATAGAGCTGTGCCATTTTAAACCAGAGACAGATTTGATCAATGATAATTGATTCAATCTCGTGGTCACATCCCTTGGGGACAGGCTGCTCTGTGGGACAGCTCAGGTGGCTGCACTCCCTGGGAACCTAGAAAAGGCTTTCCAACAGATTTCAAAATACCACAGCATGCTCTAAAATTCCAGGTGAGGTGCCACAGACTAAATGTCTTCTACAAAACCCTCTGCTGATGCCTTGTCTGTTGCCTTGGCTTAGCTCAGTGTTATTCCCTGGTAAGGCAGCAAAAACCTGAGTATCATCTAGCATTCAGTACTTTTAATTTTAAAGCACATTTGGGCAGCTGCCTGTGAGAGTTTCCATCAGAATGTAAGGTGAGCTAGAGCTAAACTGAGAAGAATGGAGACTTCTGTGTAGGGTTACCCTGGCAGGGATAGATTTACAGAAATTCAGCTAAATTCAAGCCCATCTGTTTCCCTGGCATGGCTGGCTCCCCGTGGGGATATTCTGACACCTTTTATTGAAGGTTGGGGCTGGGTGAGTTTATTTGCAGCTGGACTGGAAGGAGAGAGGATTGAGGTCTCTGCTGGGTGGTGTCAGACAGCTCCCCAAAGATGTTTGAGTGTGTTTTGCAGAGACAAAACTACAACTTTGTGGAAGTTGTAAAGCTGGTATGTTTATTACAGTGTTGGACACATGTGGAGATTACTTTTTTTAAAAGACATGCACTTTTGGGAACTTTAGATTTTTTTTTTTGTTTTCTTTTTAAATACATATGTATGCAATTTCACAATAGGTTCATACATATTTATTTTTATAACTTTTGTGTGACATTTATTGCTAATTCTTCCTTATCAGAAAGAATTTTTAGGTCAGGTAACTTGTTCTTACAGCAGTCTCTCTGTTTCTCTTTCCTTATCTTTGTCTTTAGGCTGCAGCACAGCTTTTATTTTTGAGCTTAGGCTTTTTATGAGAACAGGCAATCAGACTAAACAGCTATGTTTCAAACTACAGACTTAACTCAAAGATGAACATTTCACTTAAATAAAAATGGATTTCTACTCTGGAAAATTTCTACTCCATCTCAAGTGGGTGGTACAAACCTTGCTCTTTAAGGAGAACTTCACAACAGGGAAAAGACAGTAAAAGGCAAGTTGTAGTTCAGAGGTTTCTGTGGCAAATTAAGAGTGGAGATCGTGGTAAACAGCAGATCCTGTGCTGTGCTGAAGTGTGACTCTGCCCAGCAGCCTGTCAGAACATCTCCAAGGTTTGGGTGTGAGGACCCAGCTCCAGCAATCCCTCCAAGAGTTTGCTAGGCTGCCTTGCACCTCTGTGATGTTCTTGGGAACGTGGCTCAAATGTGCAAAACAGAGCTGGAGCTGCCCCACACCTGCAGGAAGGACAGGGCAGGTGTCAGAGCTGTGCTGCTGTGACAGCCCTGAGCTCAGAGCTGGCAGCCAGGAGCTGGGGAGCCTCAGGCAGGGTTTGATAGCCTGAATGTTGCTGTGAAGGGGCGCTGATGTCCTGTCATTGATGTGTTGGGGTTAAAAAGTTGAATTCTGTCTTATTGCAGAGTAGGTGACGCCTGCTGGGGCTCTGCAGAGGTGTAGCTGCTGTCCTTGGTGTCAGGCAGGCAGAGCTGGAGAAGACCAGCATTTCTGAGGGGACAGAGTGCCCTGATGCTCAGGGATATTTGCTCCCCAACGTGGTAATTCCAGAAGCACAGCCCTCCTGAAAGGCTGAGGGGCTCAGGAACAGCCAAGGGCTCTCTTACCTGGAGAAATGAGTTTTTTTGTCACTAAAAGTCTTTGCAAAGATTGATCTTTCTAAGCCTGATTTCTAAGTTGTGTTTCAGTTTTGTGTGACTCCTTGTCACAGACATCTTTTATGAAAAATCCTTTCCTGAGGATTTTTCTTCCTGAGAAGCTGGGAGGCCTCAGGAACAAAATGCAAACAATGGTTATCTGCTGCTGTGGAATGCAACAGGTGCATCTGGGATTGGTCTCATGTGGTTGTTTCTAATTAATGGCCAATCAGAGTCAGCTGGCTCAGACTCTCTGTCCCAGACACAAGCCTTTGTTATCATTCTTTCCTATTCTATTAGCCAGCCTTCTGATGAAATCCTTTCTTCTATTCTTTTAGTATAGTTTTAATATAATATATATCATAAAATAATAAATCAGCCTTCTGAAACATGCAGTCTGATCCTCATCTCTTCCCTCATCCTCAGACCCCTGTGAGCACCATCACAACCTCTGACAATCTCTGGTTGATTTGGGGAAGGGAATTATCTCCCATCCTGAACATCTGTTGGGAGCAGGCCAGGGTGCATGGCAAGGGAAAACTCTGCAAGCTCTGCATTCCTGAGAGAAATCACCATGTTCCTGTTGCTCCTCCTGCAGCCTTTCCAGCTGAGCCCTCCTGACAAAAAGGGTCCACGGAACAATGTCTGTGCTGAGTGCAGAATGCGCTGGGGGTGCCCCAGGTGTCCCTGCCCGGCACCCCCTGGCTGCTGCTGCCTCCTCAGCACCAGCACAGGAGTTGGGGATATAAAAAAGCAGAGTTCTCTGATGGAAGTGAATGTTCAAAAAATTTC
This sequence comes from Melospiza melodia melodia, assembly GCF_035770615.1. NCBI lineage: Eukaryota > Metazoa > Chordata > Aves > Passeriformes > Passerellidae > Melospiza > Melospiza melodia. The sequence continues at coordinate 4,930,820 of NC_086205.1, read as the reverse complement.
CTGCTGCACTAATTTCAGCTATGTGGAACTAATGTAGTTTTTGCTGATCAAAACCACAGGAAAAATGCTTTCTGGTTGATTCTGTAGGGCTGGTCTGGCTCATAGTTTTCATCCTGAAGATAAAGAACTACTCAAGTGATTTTTAATTTTATTTTATTGTATTTTATTTTTTCCATTTGATAACTAGAGTCCTACAGTTGAGAATTCAGGTTTAATTACAAACTGTGTTGGGCCGTTAGCTGTGCTTTAATCCCTTCCATTTTAATTCTTGCAAATCCATCTAATAATGTATTCTCTTGAGTTTCTTTGCTATGCCCTTATTAGCAATGAGTTCTGTCTAGAAAGCCTTTTCATGAGATGTCAAAATAGCACAGCATGCTCTAAAATTCCAGGTGAGGTGCCACAGACTAAATGTCTTCTACAAAACCCTCTGCTGATTCCTTGTCTGTTCCTTGGCTTAGCTCAGTGTTATTCCCTGGTAGTGCAGCAGAAAAGTGAGTATCATCTAACATTCAGTACTTCTAATTTTGAAGCATATTTGGGTAACTGCCCATGGGAGTTTCCATCAGAATGTATGGTGAGAAACAGACTGGATGCAGAACTGCTGTGGGTTTTTTTCCATGGGCTCTGACCCAAAGTTCAGAGAAAATGCTGCTGAGCTTCTGTCAGCCCCAGTGGGTTGTGCTGCTTGCTGTGGAAGCCACATCACAGGTGATGTCCAGCAACTCGTGGGTCCAGAATGCGTCAGCTGCCATGGGATCACCTGCACAGGGCACAAAAGGAAATTTAAAACAAAAGGAAATTTAAACCAAACCATAAAACCATGAAGAAGGTAGTAGCCTTGTTGAAGAAAGGTAGGAAACAAAGTGAGGATGGATATGTTTGTACCTGAATTTTCTTCCTAGGGCTCTTCCTCTGCAAGTGGAGGGCTGCTAAATCAGATCCTCTTCTGCTGCCACCAGAGGGCTTGGGTTATGAAATTTTAATTCCTGGTTCTTTGCTGATAGACAAAACACTTGGAAAACTTTGCCAGCCCCTCCTAAGTGGCCTCCCTTGCAGCATTCCCTGTCAGCATCCCGTTTGTTCCCCTGGGGCAGATGGTGGCTCTGCTGTCACTTCCATGGGTCAGCCCAGCCAGGAGTGACAGGAGGAAAACTGCAGCTGCTGGAATGGTGATAAACTCTGGGAACTGCTGCTGGAGCTGCCCATGGGGCAGCCTGGGAGAAGTTGCCTTTGACAAGAAATGGAGTGCAGGAACAGGCAAAGGTGTGTGCAGACATCTGGGTTTCTCCAGTGCCATTGCACTGTGAAGAGCATCTGCAGCTGTAAGATTGCCTGGGTTTGAACAGACAGGTGTCTGCTAAGGAAGGCAGGAGCCTCCCTTGAGATGGAAAATGCAAACCCTCTGAATTGTTATAATTTTTTAAATTAAGAGGCTCACAGGCAAAGATACGGGAATAGGAATAACAGTTCTTTCTAACTAGGAAAATTAAAAATACAAAACCAATGGTACAAACAAAACCAACCCACTGCCAGAGTCAGAGCAGTCCCTGTCCCCTGTGTGTCAGGGGGTGTCCCAGCCCCATCCCATGGGGGCTCAGCCCTCCTGCAGTGCCAGCTGTGGCTCTGCTGCAGCAGGGATCCTGCACAAGGGGGGAGTTTTCCTCTGCAGCTCCAGGGCTGCTGCAGATGGGCCTGGGCTCCCTCTGGCCATGCAGGGCAGCAGAAAGCTGCTCCTCTGGCAGTGCAGGGGGCAAAGGCTGCTGTGCTGTGCCAGGCCCAGATTGGATCCAGGCAGGAATGCTTGGCTCCTCCCCTGGGCGGAGCATCTCCCATGGGATGCTGGGATTGGCTCAGCCCTGCAGGGACACTCAGTGGCCATGGACAGCAGAGATCTGCTGCAGGGAGGGTTGGCTGGGGCAGAGAGAAAGGAAAAACTGCCCCAGGGACAGCAGAGAACTGCCCCAGCTCTGACAGGTGGGGATAGGACACACACCCAGCCACATCCTGCATGCCAGGACAAATCTGATGGTGAAGAATGAAAGGTGAGCATTAAAGCTCTCCTCACACCTTTGGGTGCAGCTGTTGCTGGGTGTTGCAGCCATGGAAGCAGTGGGTTTAATGTTTTACAGCCTTTCATAAGTCATGCTGGAATCAGCACTGAGCACAGCTGATGCTGACACACCTAAAAGTGAAATGGGAACTGAATTAAGTTGAATAGATGTAAAAAGTAAAAGAGTAGAAACTGATGTAATGTGCATTTTTCTACATATATATTAAGTACATCTGAATCAGGCAAGTTCTTTGGAAAATTAATGTCTGGAGAATTCCAAGTGCATTGATTTAGTAAATTTTATAGAATGACCACACACTGAGATTTGGCAAAGGACCTAAACCGCCTTATTGCCTGCAAAGAACGGCTGATTGCAAGCAGACTTGGAACATAATGAAGTTCCTTTTTAATAGGAAGGGGGTTTTTTGAGTTGCATCCTCACAGGCTGATGAGAATTATTTACAGAGTTAGTAGAAGTTCTCTATATAAGGGTCTGTGTTAGGTAATATAACTTGATCCAGCTTAAAAATAAAACTGCATTCAGTTTGTATGACAACTTGTGTGTCTGTGGTTTCTAAGCATTTGCAGAAAATTCTGTGTGTAAACCAGAGCTTTTTAATTAATCAGGATGCTCACATTGTGTTAATAATGCTTTTCTGAGCTTTTCTGTGTGGCAGGGTTAATAGCTATGAAGTGTGAGTGTTCCCAAAGTAGCAGTGTGTGTGTCAGCAGTGCTGGATGTTGTTAGCTGTCCATTCATAAAACACGTCAAGTGGTTCAGGTCACTGCTTGTCAGAAGAGTGAGAAAAGGCTTTATTGAAATAATTTAGGTGAACCTTTCTAGATTGTTAAAGTGTTTAAGTGATCAAACACTGAACATGTCTTAATTTATCAACAATGCCATGGAAAAACAAAGATTGGTTATTGGACACCTTCTCATTATAAATCTTCTGTTTGTTAAAAACACCATTAGCATTTACTTCCATTACCTTTTTTGCAATAAGATCTGTTAAGCAGCAGTGAGGTTTCAACCCAAGCTTGTTCTGGGGTAACTTATACAGATTTTGGGGAAGGCTGTTCCAATGTTCCTTAAGCAGAGTTTTTTGGGAGCACTGTCCATTGTAGTCTCTGTCCCTTCAGCTGCTGCAGCTTCTGTCTCAGTGGAGCTGCACCATCTCATACCAGCAGAAAATTGAATTGTTTCAGTACATGATTGCTGTTATGTAGTAGCTGTTTGTTTTGACAGATGTTGTTTTAGTTTCCTGTCCACCAAGTATTCAAAAATTTGTACTTCACTACAAACTAATGCCATAGGCTGCTTCATTTTATTATCTAGGCATGGAGAGGTTCAGAAATTAAACTGAGACTCTACATTTTTATTTTCGGTTATTTTCCAGTATCTAATTAAAAAAATGGAATAATCAAATATTTTTTCTTTGCAACTCATTCTTCATAAACCTTGGAGTCAGAGTTCTGAATCTTTGCAGAATTCTGCTTTGACTCTGTGTCATCTCATAATGGCAGTTTCTGAATATCCTGCCTCTGTTCATGAAGAGAGAAACTCAGAAAAAAGCAGCATGGCTGCTTTTTAGAACAAATTATACCTCTGGAATGATAGCTGAAGAGAATAATGAGTCTTCACTTTCTCAGCCCTCCTAGCCTGCACACAGGACAGAACAAAGTTGCTAGGGAAGTTTTGAGTCTGCTATAATTAACTGAACAATTCAGAGTGTACTTGTGAGTGCCTGCTGTTTGACAGTTCTTGTCTGGAGCTCTGCTTACTCCACCTGTGAGCTTTGGGGCAGGTTAAATTTATTCTCAACAGCAGCAACTTTGTGTTTCCTGCAGTTTATGGCAGTGGAGTTGCATCTCTCAGAAGCTTTTCCCAGTCTGGGGCCAGGATTGTGCAGGTTGGTAGCAGAGCTCCAGATGAAATTCCATTCTGCATTTGGGTTTGAAACAACAGGTGAAGGCAGAGGTTGTGTTCTCACTGGGGCTGGAATGATCCTCCCTGGGTGGAAGGACAGGTCTGACAGGGCCAGGATTTACTGGGCTCATTTCTGAGGCTCTGATCCTCAAAGGCTGTATCCACAACAGTGTTTGCTGTTGTTTTTTAACCAGCACTGGGTTTCAGAGCCACCTCAGTCTGTGCTTTCTTGCTGCTGCCTTTCTTTTGTGAAATATGATGAAAATGCTGTGTGATCTCTCTCTGGAGATAACTCAGTGCATAAAACCAAAAGAAAACAAAAAGCCCCTGAGCTGTCTTGATGGGTCAATAATGTGTCATTACTGCTGGTTTCTTCTTTCTAAAAATCACTCTGTTTTGTCTGATGGGACAAACTGGAAGTGTCAGGGCTCATGAGGTAAGAATCTACCTTAGTAACAGAATTCAAACACCATTCTTGATCATCTGTAGTAAAAATAGCCTGAGTCTAATTTATTAGCTGCTGTCAACACATAGGCATGAGCATGTGTGAATGCACAGCCTGGTCCTGAGGCTGCTGAGGGCAGTAATTACAGAAATGCTGTCATTAATGGGGGGACAGTGCTGAACCCAGCTAGGACATGGTGTGGTCAAGCAAAGGACATATAGTGAGAAGCAAAAAAGCTGGGACCATGGACTGGAAACAAGGCAGGGAGAGCCCTGAAGGCTCCCTGTGTTCCATGGAGGTGGAGAGAACAGAGCAGGAAGGTGCAGAGCAGCAGGGATGGCTCAGGGCAGTGGGGATGGCAGAGCTGGGAGGAAGGCACTGCACAGCACAGCTCCAGGCAGATGTAAGGTCTGGCATTCACATTCTCTGGAAAAATCCCTTCAGCCAGGATTGTTCTCCTGGGAAGCCTCAGAGAAAAGGAAAACAATTCTGATCTCATTTGCTTCTCCTGTGTTGTGCTCATGTGGAATGTGTTTGGAGATTGTTCACCCACAGGTGATTGTTCCATTGGATTCTGCTGGGAGTTGTTTTCACTCTTTGGCCAATCAGGGCCAAGCTGTGTCAGGGCTCTGGAAAGAGTCAGGAGTTTTCATTATTATCTTTTTAGCCTTCTGTAAGTATTCTTTCTGTACTCTTTAGTATAGTTTAATATAGCATTCTATAATATATCATAAAATAATAAATTAGCCTTCTGAGAACATGGAGTCAGATATTCATCATTCCTGCCTTCATTGGGGCATTCCCAGCAAATACAAGAGTAAGCAGCTTGGGGATGTGTGGATAGAGCTGGTGATGCTGCTCTGTGTGAGAGGAAATAGTGCAGAGAGGCATGAATGGGCCCAGGGCAAAGGCAGTGACTGGGACAGGCAGGGTCAGCTCTGGCTGCATTCAGGCTGAGGGCACAGGGACATGGCTTGGGCAGCTGCACACAGTGGGGGCACTGAGGGCTCTGGCTGCTCTCTCAAAGGCCTCACCATAGAGAGAGGAAAGTTATTTAAGTGTAAAAGGTTTTTGGCAAAGGCCTGTAAGAGGGTGTAGACTGCAGAGTGTGAAATCTAGTCTGGGACTCAGATGTCAGTCCACTGGAGAGCCAAACTGCTGGAGCAGTTTATTGAGAGGAGTAGGGAGGGTCAGCTAAGCCATATTGTTTTAATAGGAGCCATTTTAAGCATGACTAAAGCCTGGAGCTTGGGGCTCAGGAGCTCAGTTTCCATCCTGTGTGCTGGAAGGAGTGCTGCCATCTGACAGAGCCCCCATTATACAACTGGATGGAGGAGAGCAGGGATTCCTGAGTTACACTGGTGTGGTGTTGTGAGGTCCCCAGGATGAGGTGAGAGATGAGAATTTGGCTCCATGTGCTCAGAAGGCTGATATTATATTATATTATATTATATTATATTATATTATATTATATTATATTATATTATATTATATTATATTATATTATATTATATTATATTATATTATATTATATTATATTATATTATATTATATTATATTATATTATATTATACCATATCATATCATATATCATATCATATATCATATCATATATCATATCATATATCATATCATATATCATATTCACTACTATATATTATATATACTAAAGAAAGAGAGAAGATACATCAAAAGGCTTAACAAGAATGATAATGAAAACTGGTGACTGATGCAGAGTCCGACACAGCTGGCTGTGATTGGTCATTAATTAAAAATTCACATGGAACCAATCCAACATTCACCTGGTGGTAAGCAACCTCCAGACCACATTCCAAAACAATCAGATAATTATTGTTTGCATTCTTTTCTGAGGCCTCTCAGCTTCCCAGGAGAAGAAATTCAGAAAATATCATGGTGACACGCTCGTGGGACAGAAACCCTCACCTCATCCACTCTCCTTGTTTCATGTGCACATCATGGAAAGGAAGGAAGAATGTGAGGCAAAACCCCCCAGGATGCCACTGGCCATTGCTGTAGGAAGTGTGATAACCAGGAAATTTTCCCTGCAAGCCTTTTCTCCCCAGCTCTGCTGTACTCAGGTTTATTCTCTGTTCATGACTCCTTCAGCAGCTCTGTGTGGTTGATCGGCCCTCATGGTCTTTTATTTTTCCGTTGCTCAAAGGACAGTAAAGCTGAACATTTTTGTGGATTCTTGTGCTGCAAGGCACCTCAGGCTGCTCCTACTGAGTGTTCCCTGTCCCAGCCAGGGCTCCTAAATCCTTTGCTGCCCTGGGCTGATGGAAGAGAAACTATTGGAAGAAATACTCTTCCCCTCTTTCCCTTAGCACAGATTTACTTCCTGTGGGAGCTGCTGACTGTAGATCACAAATAGCTTGTTAAAATGATCAATGGTTTCCCTTATTGAAATGAAAATCTGGTTATAGGATGAAGTGTGGGTTTGTCAGATTTACTATGGTGATAACCCACAGAAGTGTTTAAGAGATGGTTGCACCAATTCATTTTCTTTTATAGCATAACCTTGTGCAAGTTGACAGTTCCCATGGTTTCACATTGCTCAACATTAGTTCCCCTGGGAAAAAAAAAACCCAAAACCAACTTGTCTTGTTTTTTTCATAGTGAACGAGGTATTGTTGTGTGAATTGAAATCCAAACAGATAAAGAACTTTGAATTTAAAAGGAATTTCAACAAAATACTGACAAAAGGGAAGGAGGAAACAGGATAGTTGGCAGAAACAAGCTAACCTGGATATCTGCACTTGCGTGAATTCCTTGGAGCAGCCCAGGTGTGCCTGCAGTGCCAGGGAAAAACATTTTTTGAATGGAAAACTTGCTATGGGCACTGTGTGGTATATATTTTAGATATAAAAGTATCTGAGAAATTGGTTTAATGTTTCAGTAACACTGGGTGGACTAATTATGAGAGGATACTTAAAATCCTTTAGAAAGTCAGCCTTGTAACCTATTTATAGATTTATCCTCTTGGGTTTCATGGTACATCATCTTAATATACTAGCTACTAATTCAGATTCAAGAGTTGCCTAAAGCACAATAGAAATTCCAACACTCTGCTTGTCCTTTTCTTTCTCTAGTCTTTCTAAGGAGATAAAGTACAGGGAGTTATGTTGGTAGATGTAGCAAGTACATAGACAGCATTGGGGTACAGATCTATTAGTGTTTGGTGTTAATAACTAATAAATTTAGAATTTACTAATTATAACATGATATCATATTAGAATATGATATCATATTTTAAAAATTTATTTATAATTTATAATTTATATTAATTATTATATTATAAATATATTAATTGTTATAGTTTATATTAATTTATAATTATTAATAAAGTAACAATGTATTAATGATAATATTTATTATAATAGTATTTATTATCATATTTATGATAGTAATAATATAATTATTGTAAAATTATAATAATTATAATAATGTTATAATAACTATAATAATTATTATAATAATATTTATTATAATAAGAATAATAATGGCTATGGCTATGGTTGTAGGTAGCAGAAATCACCCTGTTATTAGCAGACACAAACACTAATTGTGTGTTTTAGTGTCTGGCTGTGTGTGTAGGAGATGCTGAGTGTTTGGTGGCACTGCACAGGAGGGGCTGGAAAGAACAGTTCCTGGGGTGTTTGACTTGCACTAACCCTCCCTGTCCTGGGGCTCTGCCCTTAGGAAGAAGCTTTTGAGCCTGAAATCAGACTTTTAGTAGAAAAGTAGGAATACTACTGAAAAACCCAGGTGTGACTTTGCTGTAGCTGCTGGAGTTGCTGTTGGAGGTTCAGAGTGCTGTAAAAATCACAAACCCAATGCAGGGATGGGTGGAACACTTTCTGTGGGCAGGTTGAAGTGCTGCTGCTCAGAGGAGGGTGTTTTGTTGTTCAGAAGATGTTGCTCACCTCCCCTTCAGTGGCTGCAGAGCCTGCAGCTCTCTGTGGAGAGCAGTGCCTGTGTATGCATTGGGAATGACTCCCTTGGTCTCTGCAGGGTGCCAGTATATGTGATATAACCAAGGATATTCCTGTTTTAACCCTGCTATCTGATAGCTTAATTCAATGTCCTGTTCCTCCACAATCACCCTGAGACTGTCTAAAAACCAAATTTCCTCCTTTTACTGGCCGTTCATGGATTTTATTGACTTTAATCATGCCACTCACAGCTATCTATTTCCCACAGTGAAGAACCTTAATATGTTTAGCCTGTCCTAGGATTCCAGCTACCCCACATCTTTAAACTATTGCCATTTTTATATCTCTCTGTTCTCTAGCAGTGTCCTCTTTGAGGTGGGAAAAATGGAATTCCATGGAGTGTCCAAGACACAGCCTTACTGTGCCTTTGAAGTGGTAAAAAAAAATTATATAGGGGGGAAAAAAAGGAGGAAAGAAATCTAAGAAAGAAAATGTAAGAATAAATCATGTTTGTCCTTTCTGATAGTGGCTGAACAGTGAGCTGATGTTCCCAAACTGACCATAACAATCCTGTGCTCTGTCCTGAGCAATGTGGCTGATTGTGTGCCCCCACAATGTGCTGGTATTTAGGGCAGCTTTTCTCTGGCTCCATCTGGTGATGTCCAACTTCATCCCTCAGTTCTTCTGTCCAGTCACTCAATGTCATGAAATGCTGTGATTTTCCACACACTGAAGAAATTTGTGTTATTGGTAAATTCTGCTCCTTCAGTGGAGTTTAACTCTGAACATGTTCTTGAGCTGGTTCTGAAGAGGAGGGCAGAGCCTGCCTCAGTGTAATTTTTCTGCCATGTTCTTTTGCAAGAATAATGAACTGTGAAATTGGTAAATTTGAAGATGGTGTCACTTCAGGGAGTTCTGCTGGGTTTTTGTGGTTACAAAATGGTGTCAGTGTCCCCAGATTGAACTGATGCCTCTCCTCAGTGGGGATAGGTAACTCAAGATTTTGCTGCCTCACTCAAACACTTACATGTGCATAGTTTTCACAGCTGACTTAACAAAAAGCCAGAGGAACACAAACAAGTTGCTTCTAATGCTTTCACTTCTCTGAGCAGCTCTGTTCCCTTCCATTCTGCAAGGAATTCTGTGCTGACAGCTTGGCTGAATTCCTCTTTGTAGTTTACCTGCCTGTATATAGATTTAGATTTCCTCTCTCTTTGTCTGCAGGCACATAAACACAGGTGCACCTCCCTTGGTCAGTAGTTGCTTTGTTGGTAAAATCAGCAAGTTCTGCCCTTAAAATGCTGGTTCTTACTCAGCTGGTGGGACCAGCTCAGCCCCTTCAGTGCCCTGTGCAGCTCCACCAGCTCAGGCTGGACCCAGCTGTGGCAGAGCTTTGGGGCTCTGTGTGGCACAGCACCTTCAGTACAGTCCCCCACCCTCCTTTTGAGCTGTTGGGTGGGGCTGTGACATGAAAAATTGTCTGTCTTAGCCAGAAAAGGGAAGAATATTTCCTTTCTACAGCTCTCAAAGGTGGATTTAATCTGTCTTGTAGTGCAGTAGTTGTGAGGGTATCATAACAGCACTGGCCATTTGGAATGTATTACAGACCTCAGCACACTTACCCACAGGCATTTAAGCAGACATGAACAACCAACTTGAAAATTACTGAATTTCAAGTAATGCTTTGTTAACTCTGGACTTTGAAAATAGGCATACATCCTCTCACCTCACTTTTTTTTCCCCCCTCAGAGAACTGTAAAATACAGCATTCAATGTTTCCAAAGCTGAATTCTCTTAAAATTTAATTGAGGAAACTGTGATCCCATAAAAAAAAAAAAAATCCTGCCCTACTTGGTCATTAAAACCCAATTTTATACATCTGGAAAGTGCTGTTCATTTCTTGTGTTCCACAAAATTAGCATGTCAGCTGAATGGAAAGGAAAACATGGGATGACACATTCTGCTAGTTCCATTTATCCTGAGCTGCTTGTGTCAAATACAAAGAAAAACCCAACACAAAACATGTAGGAGCACAAGAAACACAGAAATCACAGACCACTGAGTTTATCCAAACTGCATTTGTTCCTGCAGTCTGCTCTGGTGAAGATCAGGTTTCCCAGCAAAGGGGGGTCCTCTCTCCATCCCACTCCCTGGAATTGTGGTTATTTGCACATAAATCCCTTCCCATGGGACAGGTGGGTGATGAATTGGAGGCATTACCATAAATGCATCACCACTGGGCACAGACCTTTGGTGATGTTTTGTGGCACCTTTTTGCTTGCAGGATTTGTTCATAATACAAATGGAATGAGCACCAAGCAGTGTCTGCACCGTGGTGATTGGGTGGTGTTCCAAAGAGTGATGCTTGTTCTGTTCTGCTAACAGAGATCCTGGTGAAAACATCAGGGAGCTTCCTAAAAGGAAAGCCACTGGGAGGATGAAGTGTTGGGGAAAAAGGAGGATCAGAGAGGGCTGTGTTTAGTGCCTGTGTGCTGGGGCTGGGTGGGACTCACAGCCCATGAGCTTTTGGCACCTTTCAGGGTGTAGCAGCAGTGGGAGATCCTCAAGCAGAAGTTTAATGCTGTTAGAGATAAGCTCCCAGTGTTCATCAGCCTCTGAGGCACAGAGCATCCTCTGCTTGTACCAGGCAGGTCCCAAACCAGACCCAGAGCCCAGAAAATGGCACTGAAATATTAGAATTGCAGGCAAGATGTGAAGCTAAAGCAGCTTCTCCACAGAAAAGGAGCAAGCAGCAAGAAGAAGATGATGGGGTGGCTGGTTCGCCTGTCTGTGGTTCCAGATTTAGGGCACTTGAAGCAGTAAGGCAATCAGAGTTAAGGAATTCCAGTCTGGTGTCATTAATGGTGTGTTTTCTACTGAATGTGGCCTTTATGCTTCTGTCCTGTCACTGGTGGGCATTTGGGAGTGAAAAGATTTTTTTTGTGTTCCTGATGCTGCCACAACCTAACTACCACCTCCATCAGATAACTCTCATCTCTGTCTCTCATCCCCAGAACTTGACCTGCAGGTTTTTTTTCCCCACACATGTTTATCCTGTGCTTTATCAGGACAGCCATGATCTCCTCATTGCAGAAGGGATACATTGCTGCTCTTAGAATTGGCAATAACACTTACAGGGGAGAATTATCTAAAAATCCCCACTTCCACACTGGAACACTCACTCAGCTGCTCAGAACACTGCTGTTTGCTCTGCTTGCTGTTTCTAGTTTCAAACTTGATTCATATGGCTTTAGTATAAATCTTTTCAGATGCCTTTGCTGTTATATTATTGCATCCTTGTGAAATTCACAAATTTGGTGTGTATAAAACCATTTAGCTTTCTATTAAGGGTATGGAATTTATTAAACATACAGATTAAAACTCAGTTCTGAAAATGGAAGAAATTTATGAGAGAAAATATTTGAAGCAGTATTTTATTACATTTGTTAGGAGAAAAAAACTTCCCCAGAAGAAACAACAGTATTTAGAAGTGCACACATTCTCCTTTTCCTGATTTTCCTTGTTGTCTCTGTTGGTGTATTTAGAAGTGCACACATTCTCCTTTTCAGGATTTTCCTTGTTGTCTCTGTTGGTGTATTTAGAAGTGCACGCATTCTCCTTTTCAGGATTTTCCTTGTTGTCTCTGTTGGTGTATTGGTTTTTTTTTTTTCTGTAGTGCAGCTGACAGAAAAGAAATCAAAGGGTTTTTTTTCTGTCATTTCAGTATGAGTGAGCAGAAATTATTGCCTATGCAATTTTCTGCAAGCTTGATCAAATTGGGGTTGTGGCTACCAAGAAGCCAGAGAGAACTAAGAGTGAAGGGTCTCACACCAACCCCAATGAGTCTGTCCATTTGGGAATCTTTCAGCAGAGGAAAACAGCTCCTTTTTTTGCTGAGTTGGACACACATCCATGGCTAAAGCATGTTTTTAGTCTAAAAGAGCAGGCAAAATACTGCAAATGCATCAAATGTCCCAGAATGTGTAATCTGACAGTGTTGGCCAGCAGTTGGTGTGTGAGGTGAAATGGCATTCATCTGAAAGCAAATGTTGAAAAATGTCTGCACACTTCTGCATCTGTCAAAAGTTAGGGGAAATGAAACAGTTTTGTAAAATAATCCGAACTTTCCCTTCCAGAAAATATCCTTCTACTGTTACATGCTTCTGAAGGCAGGCAGCTGGCAGCATCCCTGCCCACAAAGCTGGTGTTGTACACAGCTGGCATTGCACATTTTGCCTGCTCTTTGAGACTAAAAACATGCTTTACCCATAAAACTGTGTCCAGCTAACACAGCAGAATAAAAGGAGCTCCTTTTCCACTGCTGCTTTTCCTCTGCCACCCCTGGCAAGGCTTGCTCTGACTTAGCAGTGCAGAAATGTTATTTATAGACCGCAGGAGTCCTCGGAGATAAGTAATTCTATTTCATCCCCTTTTTATGAAGAATGAACGTGGAGCTTGCAGAGCAATCCAAGGCTGAGCATTTTCTCTGGCACAGGGCTGGTGCTGACCCTGGGTTTGGCAGCCAGGGCTTGTAGCCTTGGGCAGCTTGTGGGAATATCAGTTTCTCAGGAAAATGGGAGGGTGTTCTGTTTGCCTTAGAGATGCACTTTGAAGTACAACCAAATAATCTTCAATTCTCATTAAGTGCAGGGCGACACTCAGAGCAGGGAGGGGGCTGGCCTAAGGTAGAACATGCAGAAATTCCTGCTCCACCATATGCTTTTAATCCATACTGACACTTTTCTTAGATTGAGGCTGCACTAAAAGAAGGCTGCTGTCATTAAACAGCTCACACTGGATTTCTAATAAGATGAAAAATCTGCTTTGGGGGGAAAAAAATCAAAAGAAATGGTAATTTCTGTGGCAGAAAAAAAAATTTCCTGATATGAATTGTCAAAATGAGCTACAGATCTTTTTGTGAGATTGTTTCCATTAGATTTGAGCTGATAGCATTTATTGGACACCCTGTCTGGAAAGGGATCAAATGAACTCCAGCTCCCATCTTCCCTCCAGACCAGAAGCCAAGATTTCCCAGAGCAGAGGTGTTCCAAACTATCCTCAGACAAAGCAATACTTGGCATTTCCTTCACTCAGGAGTTGACAAATAGAAACTTTGTTCATTTTATTTTTCCAGTTAATAACTTCAGCTCAGGCAAGATATATATATATATATATATATATATATATATATATATGCTAAAGTTAACTGTCACGATGAGAAGGCAGTGCTGGGAAACATTTTGGTTTTGACCAACTTTATTTGTTTAAAAGCAACTAACCCAACAAACAAAATCCCCAACAAATCAAACCAAAGAAAAACAACAAAAGTGTGTGGGAGTTTTAAGGACATTGCAGAAACTTGGATATTTTCTTTTTAATTATAATCTGGTGTTTTATTAATGCTTGTGCATATAGTAGAGTTAAGCTTTTTAATAAAAGTATGCTTCAGGCCAAATGATATTTTATCAAAAATCTTTTATGCATTATATTAGACACTAATGATATGCCAGATCCAAAAGGGAAATAACTGTTCCTGTACTTCAGGAGGGGAGTGAGAGCTGATGGGAAAGGCTGACACATTTCTTTGCTCCTGGTGGGAATTTCTGTGGAATGTGCCAACCAAAAGGGAAACTGGAGAGGGAATGTGGTGTGTGTGGGGTCTGCCACGCACTGACCCTGCCGTGTGGGGCTGCCCAGGCTCCCTGGGAGCCAGAGGAGCTGAAATCTTGGCATTGCAGCCCCCTCCTTGCTGTGGGCAGGAGCAGCACCATGGCCTCTTCTCGGGCTGGCTGTCCTCAGAGCCTCTCCAGCCATCCCAGTCACACCTTGGATGCCTTCAGCTTCAGCTTTTGTATTTTCAGATCCTGTACTGCATCAGTGCATCACTCCAAACTCCACACAGAGTGTGAGTTACTGTCCTCACATTTTGGTCAGACAACACAATCCCTCTGGGCCTGGGATCCAAGGACACCCCACAGCCTCAGGCCCCAAAAAGTACAAACAAAAGTGAATTGGGGGCAGCAAACTGGGGGTAAATGACTTCATTAGTGAAGCTGTAATTGGATGATTAACCCCTGATATGTAAACGGACTAAACTTGTAATTGTCTGTAAAACTGGTGCCCATTGTGCAGCTTGGGTGTGGCCTCTGGGAGGCTGTGGCTGCCCAGGGTGTGTCTGTCAAAGGCCTTCAATAAATACCTGCTTTTATTCTCTTAACTTTATGTAGCCTCTGTTCTTGGTGGCCACTCCAAGGCATCCCCTGCTCCTGCTGAGCCCCACACTGGGAAGAGCTGCAGTGCTTCTGGAGCAGCTCAGTCTGGGCTCATCCTCCTTTGTCTCCATGTAGGGCTCCTGCTCCCTGTCCCATTGCTCATGGGCAGGACATGATCCCTTGGCAGGGCAGAGTTTGGCACACTGGAGATGTCAATGCTTGATTTGTGAGCCCGTCCCCTTGGCTCCTCCAGCACAGGTTTGTTCCAGGAGCCACTGAGGGAATGGATGGAACCAAATGTGTTTGTCCAGGAGCTCATGCTGCTCCCTTCCTGTGAAGGGATTTAGGACTCCATTGCCAGGAAAGCACGCTAGAAACCTGTAGTGACCCACAGGACCTGTCTGCCATCATTTTGTGCCATGCAAGGCCAGCTTTCCTGTCTCAAGCACTGTAGCATCGTTCTGCTGTCCTCAGTTGGATGTTGCCTCAATTCCCCTTTCCTAATTTTAGCAGCTTATCTGAGGGCAGTGATTTAGGAGCCTGTTGGCCACGGTCTCTGTTTGCTGTCAGCACAGAGCATCAGGCACTTGGAGGGGGTGATTCAGCTCTGCAGTTGGGCTCTGCTGCCTGCCAAAATTGCCTCCTCCCCTGAATGAGGGGCCAGGCTCAGTCCTCTGCTGGCTCCATCCCACCCTGCCATATGCCTGCTCCTGCAGGGGAAGAGGAGTCCCCTGTTCTGGCTAACTGGAGCATTGCCTTCCTCTGAGATGTCTGCCTTTACTTTTGCCTTTTTTAGCCGTGTGTGAAAATGGATATTTAAATACAAGGTACCATGAGGAAAACACTCCATTCCTTTTTTGCTTGTAGCTGCTTTCGGTTCTGTTAGAAACAAGAAATAGTTAAGAAGAGAATAGTTAATAAGCGTGTGTATATATATATTTTTTTTTCTTATATATTTTCTTATATATATTCTTATATATATATTCTTATATATAAAAATATATATTATATATATGTATATTCTTATGTATATATATATATTTTCTTATATATTTTCTTATATATATTCTTATATATATATTCTTATATATAAAAATACATATATTATATATATGTATATTCTTATGTATATATATTTTATATATATATATATATATAAGAATAGTTAATGAGTAACAAGAAATAGTTAAAAGTAAATGAAACAAGAAAACCTCCCTCCAAAGCCCCCCAAAATAATCATAAAACCCCCTCAACAACACGCAAAACCAATTCCTCATTTTCCCCGTCTGTACTGGATATTTTCCTTTTAAAGTTGGATTATTCTTTGCCTTCCGTATATTGGCTCCCTGACTGCCAGGTGAGCAAGGCATGTTTTATGTTGTTACCTTTGTAAGCAAAGACAGAAATGGATATTCCTCAGCAGTTCCAGAAGGATTTTCAGAACATGGAACCTGCCTGAATGTGGCACTTAATCCTGACACTTTCAGGCATCTTTTTCATGTGCCATACAGTCAGACTATGCCTTAATATAATTTACAAATCTGTTGTGTGTTTAAGAAAAAAAAGCTTTTTTTTTAAAGTTAGTTATTTGATAAAACATTTATCCACACCACTTTTGTATTTTCTTTGTTTCCTTTTTCCTCTTTTTCTAATTTCCTTTCTTTCATCAGGGTCCAATGTGCTCTTTGCTTCCAGTCTGTAAAAGTTGTGTCATCTGGAGGAGAACACATGCTTTCAACATGTACTGTCAATATTGGGTAATACTGTTATTGTTGTCAGCAACATCTTAGGGCCACTTGCACCAGAATCAAGTACCCTTTCAGTAAACTTTGGCATCAATTTACATTTTCCAGCTTGCTTCTGCTGGAAAAGGCAAAATAAGGAGGGGAAGTTAGAAAAATACTGCTAGAAATGTTTGGCCTCTGCAATTACTTCATGATTTTTCCTTTTACATTGTTTGCCTTTCCTCCCCCCAAAGTCTGGGCTGTTTATAAACCCCAATTTTAGAGTCTCTATTTCCACTCAGGGAAACGGCCTCACATTAGCAGGCCCACTCAAGAGTGACCTGAAGAGAAAGACCTACACCAAATTACCATTTATGTTTAATTACCATTTATGTTTGATTGACATTATGTTTAATCTGTGATGTTTTGCAAATCTCATGGAGTAGTGCTTTCAAAGAGTCAGTACCATTGAGAGGATGGTGATGTTTTCACAGATATTCCCTAACTTAAATGATCAGAAATGAGTGAATTGATGGAGTTGAATGAGAACAGTTTTTCATTGCAGCCCATTTCATCTGAAGTCTCACATGCAGAGAGTTCTGCACTCTTGGGTTGCAAACCACATTCTGGCGCTCAATTCCAAACCAAAAACTGTTTCCAGGCACTCTTTAATTAAAATCCTTGGCATTCTCTGTTGATAGTGTTGCAGGTTCCAGAGACAAAGCAGAAATGTTTTACACTCAAGGGGTGTTTGGGAATTTCTCTTGCTGTGAAAGAGGATCTGAGCTCTCCACCCCAGCAGAACCAGCCAAGCTGGAGCCCGTTGGGCTGCCAGGAGCAGCAGAATCTTCTCAGTCTCACAAGCTGGGCACAAATTCAGAAAGCATTGCTGTCTGCTGGGTTTGGAAGTTTTGGTGTTTTGTTTCCAGCGTTGGGTTCAGCTGTTATGAGAGAGGAAAGCAGGAAATAGGTGATTCTCTACAGTATCAAACCACAACTTTCAGGAGAAAATGTTCCAAATAATGAGGGATTTAGGCTTTATTGGGTGTGTTTTAAGAAGCCGCAAATGTTATGACCTAAATAATTCCACTTTGCTGATTCTTATGTTGGAAATGTGTTTCATTTGTGAATGTGAAGGAGAGAAACAAAACCTTTAAGAAACAAGAAACTAAAACGATTTCTGTTTTAGGTTATTTAGCATTCACTAATTTTCTGAAAGATGTCAAAGCATTGCTTTGTCCATCCATCTGCTGGTAGAATACTCTCACCTGGTTTACATATATTTCAGCAGAGTTTGAAAAGATTCTGTTATTTGTGAACTGGAAAGCAGAGAGGACTCTTACTCTGCAACTGAAATGTTAAAAATAAATCTTTGTAACATAATGTTAGAACTGCTTTCTAGATCTCACAAGTAAGAATTGCTTAGCCCTCACAGCCTGAAGATTATTTTCCATGGCCCAAAAGAAGAGCTGTAAATCAATGGTGCCCCGCTCACTTCAGAGCAGAGATGGTGATTTATTTGCTTGGCAAGGTGACCTCATTAGCCCAGCTGAGCAGAGGTCAGGTGCCAGAAAGATTGGAATCAAGAGCAGGTTTTTTCAGTAGGAACTTTGTGACTTTTCTTCAGGAACCATCAGAACTTTAAAGCCTGATTGTATGGACTTTTCTGGGGCAGGCAGGGTGTTCTGGGACATGTTTGGGAAGCCAGAAAAATCTCTCCAGTCATATCAATCTCCTGTTTTTTATACTGTTCACTTTAGGGTGAAAGGTTGTGGAGTTTGGGTTTGGTTTTTTTCTCATAGAAAATTTGCCAAGGAGACTGTATAAATGCTTGTGTACTTCTGGGCCATAGTCAAGGATGACCTGAAGTTCACTGTTAATCTACTTTTCCTAAAATTCAGCCGTTAGAGGCTTGTAATGGGAGGGGGGTTGGAGCTGGATGTTCTTTAAGGTTCCTTTTGACCCCATGCTGTGATTCTATGTAAGAATGAATGGTTGTGAGGTAAATTGGTCAGGACGTAGTGCTTTTCTAGTTTATTCTGTTTATCATCATCCAGTGCAGTGTCTGTGGCATCCTAGGGCTCAGCTGTGCTGAGGGGAGAGGCCCAATGGGATTTCTTGGCAAATAGTCCCTGGTGCTGTGCTGTTCAGATTATTTTTTTGTGGATCCTCCCTGATGGATAAAAACTCCTGTAAAAAGTGTGGACGTGTGTCACAGACATGTTTTATGAAAAATCCTTTCCTTAGGATTTTTCCTCCTGAGAAGCTGGGAGGCCTCAGGAACAAAATGTAAACAATGGTTATCTGCTGCTGTGGAATGCAACAGGTGCATCTGGGATTGGCTCATGTGGTTGTTTCTAATTAATGGCCAATCACAGTCAGCTGGCTCGGACTCTGTCTGAGACACAGACCTTTGTTATCATTTTCTTCTATTCTTTTAGTATAGTTTTGATGTAATACACATATAATAAAATAATAAATCAAGCCTTCTGAAACATGGAGCCAGATCCTCATCTCTTCCCTCATCCTCAGATCCCTGTGAACACTATCACAGACATGCTTCAGTGGGGGACTTGTTTTAAATTAATGGTTTGATTGATTATTTTCAGGGCCTTTTCCCTTCTAAGTATTTCCCTGATTCTCTGGAGTTTTTGGGTGGAATATCTGATGCCCAGCTGTGGATTATGAGTTTTTGCTGGGGTATCAGAGGAGCCAGGGCAGGCACAGTGCACTGACCTCACCCTTTCCATCTCCTGGTTTCCATTTCCTCAGTTTCCATTCCCAGTTCCTTGTGAGCTCAGGAAATGTGGAAATGGGGAATTTCAGTAAGGGAGCCAAGCAGTACAAAATAAAACAAACTGCACCACCAGAGCCTTTGCCCACCCCTATGACAGTGTTCACGGGGGTTTTCAGATGAGGGAAGAGACGAGAATGTTGACTCCATGATTCAGAAGACTTGATTTATTATTTTATAATAAATATTACATTAAAACTACACTAAAAGAATAGAAGAAAGGATTTCATCAGAAGGCTAGCTAAGAATAGAATAGGAATGAATGATAACAAAGGTTTGTGTCTGGGACAGAGAGTCTGAGCCAGCTGACTGTGATTGGCCATTAATTAGCAACAACCACATGAGACCAATCCCAGATGCACCTGATGCATTCCACAGCAGCAGATAACCATTGTTTACATTCTGTTCCTGAGGCCTCCCAGCTTCTCAGGAGGAAAAAATCTTAAGGAAAGGATTTTCCATAAAAAGATGTCTGCGACACACCCCACCCTAAAGTCCACAAAGGACTGAATCCCTTCTCCATCAGAGCTCCCAAAATGCACACCTGGGATGGGAGCAGCACGAGTTGCAGACGCTCTTTGTGCTGTTCCTCAGACCTTCCACCCTTGTGCAAGCCCTTCCACAGGCTCTGAGCATGGCTGTGACCCTTCCACCAGGCTCCCCTGGAGGAATCCTCCCTCCCTGTTACCTAACAGTTCATAAGGAATTGTTGGTTAACCAGGAATTTTACCCCACGCTTCACATCCAGGAACAGATTGGAAACCGCTATGTCCATAATAGGAGGGAGAGGCTTGGAATTTGATGGAATGCATGGTAATAAAAAGCAAAGCAATTGTCACATGAGTTTTGGCTTGAATCATGACAAGAAGCAGATGTGTGGCATGCCTTTTCCTTCACTTGTATGCAGGCCAAATGGTGCAAAATTCCTAAATGTTCTCTGCTTTTTGTTGCAATTTAATCTTCTCCTGAATAAACTGAACATGACAGTGAGCCCATCCAGAGCAGTTGCACAGTTTGACATTTCTGTGACTTTTCAGAAAGTGCTTGATTTACATTTATTTTGAAGGACAGTAGGGGAAGGATTATATCCATCCTGTGTTGAAAAGATAAGTATGTTTTCAGGTTAGAAACCATAAAAAGCACACTCGCTGTTTACAATAATGACTATATTTTAGCAGCTCAGAGACTCTGAGCTCTCTTGTACAACTCTCAGCTTGATTTTTTTGGTGTGTTTCAAGGCATGAAGTCTGCTGGAAAATCTAGGTTTCGTAAAGCTGGATTTTGCAGTGTAAATCTGGGTTTTGCAGTGAGTGCAGTGTGAAGGTGGTGGATGTGCACACACAGCTGTGGATGCTGTCTGGAGGATGGGATCCTGAGGGTTTTCAGACAAATCCCAGCGAGTGCAGATTCCCACTGCTGCATTAATGTGTCATCCTGGTCTGAGCCTTCCCAAACTCCTGTACCCTGTGCCAGGGAGTTCTGCAGGCTGTTTGTGTGTGGTGAGGTTCATTTCCAGTCCAATCCTGTGATAAACAGGGTGTGGGGCTTGTTCTCCTGCCAAAACCTGCCTGTCCTTTCTGCACGGAGTCAAGTGATGGTGAGGCCAGCCCTCAGTCCTTAACAAACTTTGTAGATAGCCCACAATTTAGACAACTGAGCCCATTAACTGGAGGAACTTCTTTAACCAAATAAAGCTGGGCAATAAACTTGGAAGCATTTTCAAGATGTCTCTTTTGAGATAGTTGTGTAAAAGATGCTCTGTTTTAAATGTCCAAAACAGACTTGTAAAATGGCTCTAATGCTGCAAAGTGTTTCTGAGATTAAATTGCACTTCAAAAGAGAGCAGCCTTTCTGCAAACACAGTGTGTGGAATTGCCACTGCTTTCAATGCATTTCTGACTTTCCTAGGCAATAAAAGTAAACTGTGGCTCTCTCCATCCTCTGGCTTGAGTGATTGCTTGAGATTCAAAAAGCAGTGCAGAGATCAGCTGAGCTTCTTGTGTGCAGGGATTTGGTTAGAAAGGGAAAATCTCACAGTCAGGAGGAAGAGAAATGTCACTAAATATTGTAATGTTTGACTGGGAGTGGTCCAGCTAAAACTGGATCAGGAAAGGTTACCAGAATCCTTCGTCCCTTTAACCTTTCTCTCTGTGCCCTTTTGTTGATAATAGCAATAATACAACAAGATGGTTTTCAGTCACCTGTTAAGGGATCCTCATCACTGTGTAAAGCCACAGTGAGGGCTGGATTTTAGCAGAGGCAGTGACAAAATCAGATTTATGAGAACTGTTCTGAATGCTGCTCATCCAAGCACACCTGGAAGCAGGAGATTGGCTTTGGCTCTTGCTGGGACATGTCTCAGCTGCTCACATAACTCTGAGAGATGCTAAAGAATCCTTAACATGTGCTAAATGTTCTTAGTGTTCGTGTTCTAGTAAGATTAGTGATTTGAAGCTTTTCTGCTGAACACCGTGAAATGGTATTTCAGATAGCAGACTTGCTTTAATCGAATTACCAAGCTGAACAGAAGTTTTCAGAAACCCCAGTTGTGTTCAATTCAGCCTTACTGGGGGATGTGGACATCCTGTGACACTTACATGTGGAGACTAGAGCTGCTTTTTTCTTTTGAGTTCATTAATACCTGTTGTAACTTCTTTTTCTGGTCTAAGTGACCTAATTCTTCAGACAATTCAGGAAAAGAAACTGAGAAAAAAATCAAAACTACACCACCTTTAAGGCATTTTATATTGTAAAGTGTTGTCTTCTTGCTGTTGTATAAGATTCTTCCATCCTGATTTTGTCCATTAAAAAGTATCCCAGCCTCCACAAACAATTCCCAGAAAATGAGCATGAGCAGAATTTACTGCACACATCATAGTTGTGGATATCATCAGTTACATATACCAGTATATTCTATTACTGAGGAGAGCAAAGATACAAATTCAGGATTTGCTAAATGGTTCCATTCGAGCTTTGTAAAGGTTTTTGAAGTTTTGAGGAGACATTGCTTGGCTTTGGAGGAATTAAAATCTTTTAATTGCTCAAGGCCACACTGTTTTTCTGTCTTTTTTTCTTTTAAGGGGTGAATTTTTGTAGGTATAACTGAATGCCACTGAAATTCTTAATGTAGGGCACTCAACCAGGATTTCCTGGTCAGGTGAGAAATCCTGTAGGAATAACAAAATCCATTCAGCAGTTATTTAAAGTAAGCACAAGATTTGTTAATTGCATTCCCTACAGAAATGGTAATCAGGATTTCTTATTCCTTGGTCACAGAAATAGTGAAATTATAGCTTGTTTTGTGAGAAGCTGTAAGAATAACTGTCTGAAAAAATCTCCCTGGAAAAGAAAAGATTACAGGTTAGTCCTGTACTTGTCAGCTCAGCAATCCCAGCAGAGCCAGCAGGGCTGAGAGGGATGTGGAGATCAGGCAGGCAGCAATATTTCACACTGATGGGAGATGTGTGTTTGGTGTTAAGGTATTCAAACCTGAGTGGTGTGAATGTGCTGCCCTAAAACTAGAAACTCTTGGCTGGTGGGAGCTGTTTGGGAGGGTAGTTACAAAGTTTAGATTGCTTTTCCCCACTTTATTCCCACCACACATTGCACTTTAATATTGTTCAGATGGCTTTGGGTTGGGTGTGTTTTTCTGCAGGATGTGCACAATTCTTTAGTGGTTTTTTCCCTTTTTTTTTTTTTTTTTTTTGTTTTTTGTTTTATGGGACTAAAAATGCCACTACTGAAAAAAAAAACCAAAGCCCTAAACCTAAAAGCAGCTTATTTGATGAATAAGAGCAATCTGTAAATTCCTGAGGTTTTTGCAGAGGGGGCAAGTGCTGACCTGAATTTTTGTGCCATGCCTTCCCCCCTGCCTTGCCCTGAGGATGGATGGAGCTGGGAGCTCCTGGGGCATGTGGGGAGGGCTCTTTGTGCTTCAGTCACCCTCCAGGCTGTCAGAGAAGAGAAGAGAAGAGAAGAGAAGAGAAGAGAAGAGAAGAGAAGAGAAGAGAAGAGAAGAGAAGAGAAGAGAAGAGAAGAGAAGAGAAGAGAAGAGAAGAGAAGAGAAGAGAAGAGAAGAGAAGAGAAGAGAAGAGAAGAGAAGAGAAGAGAAGAGAAGAGAAGAGAAGAGAAGAGACACTGCTGAGTACCTCCCAGAAATCCTTCCATTTTTATCCTAAATCCCTTTAATTCTTCACCTGAGACGCTGCCTTAAAGAATTGACCACACATAGAACAACATTTCCCTAGTACCTAGAATGCTGGTTTATATGAAAATAAAGAGCTGTTGTCATGTTTCTTGGGGTTTTTTTGAGCAAGCAGTCAGCTGGGTAAATATGCAGTATGAGATGATAGCAACCCAATAAGGTTGTAATTATAGATCTGCAAGATTATTTCTCAAGTTTGTTCTCACTTGCCTTGTTCTCGGTGTGAATTGTTTCAGAATTTCTGTCTGAAGTTTCCAGCACTTAACAGCTCTGGCTGTTTAATAATAATGATCACTAATTAAACAAACATGAGTTGCTCCTCTTCCACGGGGAAAAGTCAGTGCTGCTTTTTCCCTGTTCCCTTGGAGTTACCACAAAATGTGTAAAAGCAGAGTGTGCGCAGAGGGAGCGCACCAGAGGGTGTCCCTGGCCAGCACTCCCTGAGCCCCATTTAAGGGTTCTGAGAGAGCAGCTCCCTTCAGACGGAGCCTGTGGGCTCCGAGCTTTGCTGCTGAATCAGAAATTCCTGGTTTGTGTTGCTGTGGTGGTGGGAAATGCAGGGATCCCCTGCCCCATCTCCCATCTGACACCCTGACAGGCCAGCTCCTGCTCCTGCTGCTTGATGCACATTCCACTTGTCTCCCAGAGGAATGGGAGACTAATATCTTGTCAGTGCTTTGATTTATGATGAATTGTTAAAGGAGCACATTTTGTGCAGTAACATAAGATTTGGGAGTGGAAGTATAAATTACTGTATTGTTTGCTCTGACACAAATAGCTGCTTTGGCTTCAGGGAGTTTTATCTTGCTGTGTTTAAGTCTCTTAATGATACTAGCAGGTACTTTTTCCTGCAGAAGATTTATTACTTTCCAGTGAAGAAAGGGATGACAAAAGTATTAAAAAAACCCCAAGACAAACAGAAACCTCTCCCCTGTTTTAGCTCTGGGGCTTCCTACCTTTTTTCCTGTAAGTCTGGACATCTGTGTGGAACTGTTGCTGCAGCAGCTACAAGCTGTGCTCTTGCAGTTTTGCACACAAGTTACCTTTAAACTTGTTTAAAGTAATTTCTATTTTTTGTTTGTTTAACTGATGACTTTGCTTGTTGTTTTTTTTTTCCTTTTTAAGACAAGCATTATTTTGATTGCCAGAGCTTTTTTTTTTCCACTTTCACATGCATGGGGAGGAGAAAGAACAGTGGGGCTGTGTACTGGGGGTTGAAACGCTCTAAAACTAATGGGCATAAATTTCAGATTGCTGTTTCCTTCATGTCTGTTAGGTCACATTTTCCCCTGCCTTGGCAGTGTGAACTGTGTGTCAGAGCCTCACAGCCTTAGGAGCCCCAGCAGGCACCCACAGAGGCACAGACTGGTGATGGTGCTGATGGAGGTGACAAATGGGACTGTGTCACTTTGCCTGTTCACATGGCACTGGGCTGTAAGGAGTTGTGACAATTAGGATTTAAGAACAGCGCTGAAGAATTAAATTCCATCTTGCAGGAAGGCTCTCTGAAGGTACATGTGTGCTGGCTAAAAAAAAAAGTACTGAGGGATTTTATAGCAAATGTGAAGATGAATCCAATTGGCTCTTCCCAAAGGGACAGCATCATTTTGATAAACTAATTAGCAGTGACAGACTCTGTCCTCGGGGACACTCTTAACCAAGTCCTGGATAGTTTCTTTGAGTCAGCCCCAGAAAACGTCTGGCTGTCAGCTCCATCCTGATTGCTGCCAATCAGCAAATTTCCTTCCGTTGAATTAATTCCAGGCACACCCTGTTGGCTTGGCTGTTCTCTTTCAGACTTGGAGTGACAATCACCTACAGCTTCACAGGGACATCTTTGCTGCTTCTCCAGCCCACTGCAGTGCTGGCTGGGATGGATGCACTCTAATCCTTACAAGGCTTTTCCATTTACCTGCAAACTCCTGACTGTTTTGGCATTCCTGTAGGGCTCTTAATTATCTGATCTTTCATGAGGAAAAAAAAAATTACTCTTTAATGTATAAGATTTTTCTTGGGATTTTTTTTGGGATAGGCATTGGGGTTTTTTTGTTGGTTTTGTTTTTAGCTTTTGGTTTTTTTTAATCTCAAAGGAAACGAAGAAGTCCTTAAAGTGTTGATGTGAGAGAAGTTACTTCTCACTTTTGCTGACCATCTGTTTGCTTCCCTGTGTAATTCTCAGTTTTAGATACGGCTCAAAATGTGGGTTTATGTAATTCCATGCTTAGAAAGGCTTTGGTTAGTTTTGCGTGCAGAAAGGTGTTTGTAGGGTTTTGTGACTTTCCTCATGGTTCTGAAGGCAGAACATCAAATAGCTCAGAGGTACAGAAAGCAGGGGTGGGTATTCTTTGCAGCAGTGATTGCAAAATAAAAATAAACAGTAGAGATGTCTGTCTGCTTCCTCCTCTTGAAATGCACCCAAGGTGAAGGAGAGGAAAGGTGAACGTGTTGGTTTCTTCCACAGAGCTGCCTGTGACTGGGAGGTGTTCTAAAATGAGACAGCATCTAAAAAAAACCTAAAAAAACCAACCAACAAACAAAAATACCCCCCTAGAATATTCTGTACCCCAAACATGAGGGGGAAAAGGAAATGTGCTGCTACATCTCTGTCTCCTTGTGTACAGTCAGGGCCTTCCATGGCTGGAAGTGCTGTGAGCCACTGGCACAGCTTGCTCTGCAGTGGCAGCCTGCAGAAAGTGCTCTGTGTTTTTCAGAAAGACAACCTGTGTGGGTTTTTAGGGAGTTTATATCAAGAAGGAATGGAAAGATTGCTGTCCCTTAAGCCCTGTGAGGCCAGGAGTGCTCCTGTGCAGCCCACCTGGGAATTTCACCTCCACACACACAAAACAGTTTTTATTTGATTTGAAGCAGGTATGACAGCAATTCCATGGTTTTGCAGAATCTTTTAAGGTGCCCAACTGCTATTGTCCCATTCTTCCAGGCTGTTTGATGATTCTTTTTCATTATACAGCAGCAGAGAGTGTCCCTCAGTGAAATCTAGCAAGTGACAGCAATAACATGTTAGCAACTACCAATATCAGTAAAGTAAGGTTCCTCAGACCAGTATTTCTATAAAAAATATATAAACACATTTGCACACACCTTCCCTGGAACCCTTACTTTGAAATGACTGCTTCCCTGACCCAGCAGGCAAGGCAAGCTCTCCACAGCCCTTGAAGACGGATATGAGAACATTTCCCAAAGCGCCACTTAATGAGCTGTAAAATGTTTTTTATTTACCAAATCCCAGCAACCCAACCACAGCCTGAACAATATAACCAGCTCCCTGCTCCCTAGAGCTTTGAAGCTTTTGCTGTGCATAGAAAACAGGGTTTTGAGAGAGAATTCTTCACCCTCTGCTCTCTTGGGGCTGAGTCTTTCCCCTTTTCCCCCCAAGCCCAAGTAGCTGTGCTGTCGTGTGTGGGGCCCTGCCACGCTGGAGAGAAAAGGCTTTTCCTCCCTAACTGGAGATTGTTGCCATGATCCTGAGTCTTCAGTAGCCCTGATTCCTGAGGGACATTAATGAGAAGGATTCCTGTTACATGCATGCCTTGTCCGTGCCAGACACAACAATGGTGAGGGAGGAATGCCAGGCATTCTTGGATCAGTGTGAGCTTTGGTTCTCAGAGAGCTCAGTTCTTGTCCCAGTTGCACCAGCAATGACTAGCAATAGCTGCAGTGAGGTTCAGCAGACAGGTTTTCACAGCTGTAAATGAATATCTCCCCTGGCAGGCACACACTGATGTGCTGGCAGAAAGGCTGAGGCTCCTCAGATGGAAACTGAGGCAGCTCCTGTAGTTTCAGAATGGATCATCCTGTCCCACATGTGTAAGCTTGGAGGGAGCAGTGAGTCCAGGGATGGCTCTGGGTTGTGATTCCATGCAGGAATTCCTTGGGGGAGCAGTGATTGTGTGTGAGCAGTGTCCCAGGTGTTCCCTCACTGTGACCCAAGGGAGAGCCTGAGGGGCAGTGAGGCTAGTGGAGTGTGAGGATAAAATATTCTCTTGTTGTGATTTAAGTTGGAAAGGAGGCTGATAGTCCTTTTGAAAGTTGCTTGCCATTGGTAGAATTGAAGAAAATAGGTTGGCAGGGGACCTAGAAAAACCCAAATGCTACTCACTATAGTATTTTCAGCAAATTTAATGCATTTAGTGCCAAGAACTTTTCTCATCTTTACCTTCAGCTTCTACAAGCTTCTATTGGAGTTTGAGGGTTTTTTTGGCTGCTTTGATAGTTTATGATGCAGGTGTCTTTTCTAATATTCCAGCAGGAGCATCAAGGTAGGAGAAACAGTATAAGCCCCAGCATTGCATTAGTGTAAGTGATGATGGAGTCAGTCATCCATAATTCATGAATATGACCTTTTGCTCAAAGCACAGAGTGAAGTGCTGCTGGGTGTCCATCACTCTCACTGTTGTCATCGTTGAATGACTGCAAAGCAATGCAGAAGCCATACTGATAACATATTCTTCAGCTCTGCTTCTTTCCCTCCCCTTGTATACATATTTTTTGACATAGTTGTTTTTAAACATGTTTTGGAATTCTGGTCGTATTGGATAAAATTTCTCAAACTGCTCATGTGGTTTTAGATCCTGTTAGGAGGGTGACAGCCAGGGCCTGATGGTGACATCCAGCAGGGTGTGTGAGCTCAGAGCTGAGCAGGGCTGGGGCTGGAATTTGAGGGCTGTGGAGCTTGGCCTTGTAGAGAAAAGGCCGAGGAGAGAGTGGGGAGGTGGTGGTGACTCCCCTGAGTCAAAGAGGCTCCCTAAAACCATCAAGGCTTGCATTTCTTCCTTCTTATGAGAAGAAGAAGGAGGAGGAGGAGAAGGAAGAGAAGAAGAGGAGAAGAATGAGAAGGAGAAAAAGGAGGAGGAGAAGAAAGAGGAGGAGGAGGAGGAGGAGAAGAAGAAGGAGGAGAAGGGGAAGGAGAAGGAGAAGGAGAAGGAGAAGGAGAAGGAGAAGGAGAAGGAAGAGAAGAAGAGGAGAAGAATGAGAAGGACAAGAAGGAGTAGGAGAAGAAGGAGGAGGAGGAGGAGGAGAAGAAGAAGAAGAAAAGAACAAGAACAAGAAGAAAAAGAAGAAAAAGAAGAAGAAGAACAAGAAGAACGAGAACAAGATACAAGAAGAGCAGGAAGAACAAGATACAAGAAGAACAGGAATAAGAAGAACAAGAAGAAGACGAAGAAGAAGAAAGAAGGAGGGTGTGGCAAGTCTGATGTTTAAAGTGTGGATCTGAGGAGATGAAGGAGTTAAGCTACAGTTCCTGCTCACAACCATGACTTAGTCTCCCTTTGTCCCAATTCCTTGTCAGTCGAACAAGGGTAACAACCGTGCTTTTCTCCCAGTTTGGATTTCTATTTCCATCTAAACCATTTCAGGAAAAATGAAGTGGAAAAAAATTTCCATGGGAGCCACCCAGAACCCCTTCTTCTCTGGTTGAGGAGTCACTGGTGGCAGGAGGGGCAGCCAGGAGGCCATCACTGGAGCAGCTCTTGCCTGTGCCCTTGCTGGTTTCTTTTGTTCGGGTGATTCCAGTTGCCCCAAAGTTGAACAGCTCTGCCAGGACTGGGTAACAGAGAATTGTCTTCTAACTCAGAGGTGCCTTTGGGGTGTGTGCTTCTCCATGCCAGCACACAGGATCATGAATGTGCTCCAGTAATTCCAGCTCTGGCCCCTCAGCTTGGGAAGGACCTTGGGACACTGAGCACATCCAGAGGGGCTGGGAGCACAAACCCTGTGAGGAACCCCTGAGGGAGCTGGGGGTGCTCAGCCTGCAGAAAAGGAGACTCAGGGCTGCCCCCATCACTCTGCACAGCTGCTGAAAGGTGCCTGTGCTTAGCTGGGGCTGGGCTCTGTCTGCAGCAGCACTGACACAGCCAGAGCACACAGCCTCAGGCTGTGCCAAGGGAAATACAGGCTGGATATTGGGAAAATGATTTTCACAGAAAGAGTGATGAAGTTCTGGAATGTTCTGCCCAGGGAGGCGGTGGAGTCCCCATCCCTGGGTGTGTTTAACACAGCCTGGATGTGGCACTGGGGGCCAGGGCTGAGTTGAGCTGTTGGGTTGGACTCGATGATCTTGAAGGTCTCTCCCAACCTGGTCATTCTGTGAATTCTGTGAATTGCTGCTTCTCAGGAATGCTGAAATTGTTACCCCTATTCAGGGGACTTTTTTCAGGGCAAAGAGATGCCTTCTTCCTAGAGGTTGAATTAGCAGTTCTGTCCATCAGGAGGTGCTCATTGTGTCCCCTTTCTCCTTGCCATGAGTGAATTTTCCTGCAGTGCATTCTCAGGTTTGGATTGCTCATGCTGTCTGGTTTGAGCTCTGCCAGCACAATCAGGGTTTAGTGTTTCCAAACCCTCACTGCTGGGAAGGGGCTGCAAGAATGCCCTCAGGAGGATTTGCTGAATCCATCAGGGACCCTGTGGTTCCCCCATCCCTGTCCAGCCCATCCTCTGCCCCCATCCCTGTCCAGCCCATCCTCTGCCCAGCCATTCAGCTATGCTGCACCAAGAGCCCATGGACACTTGGCTTTTGCATCACTGGTGGTGTCCATATCTGGGATATTTTCTCATCTCAAGGAGAAAAAGAATGTTAAAATTCTCACTTCTGCTCTGTTCCTAAATAACAAAAATTTTCCTTACACCATTTCAGTGCAGCTTTCAAACAATATTGGTATTTCTTGGGGGAAAGGAAGGAAAAGGTCAACTCCCTGTCACCTACACTGGCAGAAAATCTGCACAAGGTGCAGCCACAGGTTTTTAATTACACATTTGCCTGCTTTGGAGGAGCATAAATGATTACACATGGTACAAGGTGATGGATAACTGAGATACAGCTCAGCTACATGTCTTGCAGAAAGCCTCTCAGGATTTATTGGTGCCAGTGCAGAAGTTCATACCTTGGGTGCCTGGGGAGGTTGGGGTGTTTAAGCATCGTGGTGAGGGCACAGTGGGTACACTTGACCTGGGAAAGCTGTGGCCCATTCAAACAAGCCCAGCTCCCTTTGCTTTCCCACAAATGCTGAGAATAGGTGGAAAGGTGACAAACTCTTACTGTTTATGGTACTCTTTATCCCAGTTCAGCAGCTCAGCCACCATTTTCCATCCTAGGACCTTCTCCCATAATACTTCCTCCCATAAGTACTTTCTCAGCACCATCCTGATTCTCATCTTTTCTTTAATATCTACTTTTCTCACCCAAGGCCTACCCTAATTTTCTCATTCTTCAGTGGACAAGGAAAGAATTTGGCAGAACTTGCTGTCAGCTTTTTCCTGTGCCTGTTGCTTCCAAGAAATGTGCGGTGTGCACCCATAGCACAAATACAGAATGTGTGGGAGGAGGAGCTCAGGTGCCTGCACTGAGTCAGAGAAGGGCTCCAGTGAAGGAAAGGAGGCTTCCAGAAAAAAGAGAGAATAGTCAGTCTTCCAAGAGAGCAGCAACCTGGAGAGAAGCTGCTCTACACCCCTTTTTTTTTCTGTAAATACCCCTCTCAGTTCTGCTGTCTCTTGTTCAGAGTAAAGAAGCGACCAAGGTTGGGTGTGACAGGCACGTGAGCAGCACCTGAACCCCTTCCATCACACCCCCTCTCTGCTGGCTCATCCCTTTCCCTCCTCCTCACAGCTCTGAGAAGAATTTTGAAGCTCACAAATAAATGATTGAAGCCTTTAGGCTGGCACCAGTCAGGTGAGAACACTTTTGGACAGGTCTGCAAGGACTAAGCCATCTCTTTTCATAAAAGTAATTTCATTGAATAGTAGATGCACTGATTGAGGGCTTGGTTGTTCTCTCATTTGCATGTACTTGGGATGGTGCTTTACTAACAATAAAATAATCAATTTTGTTAATCCAAAATGTTCTTGGAATTAGCACAGCCCTGCCCCTCCATGTTGGCACTTCCATCTTCTTACTGGTTTTCTGGTGTAAAATCTCTGTTCATTGATCAGTACAAGCAAATTCTCTCTTTTCAAATCATTTGTCAAGCCTAAAAAGGGCTAAAAATGTTCTTGTGCTGATGCAGCTTTGACCTCAAAGGTTGGGTTTCACACACTATTCCTTAACCTGGCCTGAAGACAGCAAAATCTTTAATCAGACATTTCAGAAGGAGAAATCCTGAAACAGTCTCACAATTATTAAATGTTTGGAACAAATGTGTGTTTAAAACCCGAGCAGAAGTAGCCAGGCATTTACAAGGATCCCAGCTGAATTGGTTTTTTCCCCCTGCAGTTAAATATTATTATTAAAAAAGCCTTTTCTTCTTCTTTTTATTGGCATTGTTTCCTGCAGAAACAAGGTGCCTGCAGTCACAGTGTTCTCCTCTGCTCTTAACTTCTCAGTTCTTGCAGAACTTCAGTGAAATTTGAACTAGTCTAAGCCCATTTGATGGGAGGGAAGAGCTCTCAACAATATTCCTGCAAGAATAGGAAGCACAGAGAAAGCACGTTAATATTTCCATTCATTGAAAAGCTGTAAGGTGAGTGCAGCTTTATTAAACATGAAAAAAATCCTCAAAGGAAAGACTTGGACTCACAGAACTACCTGTGTGTGTAGCAAGAACACTGAAATATTTAGTCACAATATTCAAAAGTGGAGTGTGAGGCAGCAAGTGGCAAGGCTGGGACAGTCTGGATGCAAATTCTGGAGAGCAGAAGTTCCTGAGATGTTTAACCAGTGAAATGTTACAGAAGTGAGAATTGAGTGTCACTGATGGGTTTGGAAATTCTACCTGAAGTTGTTTAAAGAGAGGAAATCGTAGAAAAGGGAGTCATGTGAAGAATTCATGTATAAACTCATATCCTTGATTTTGATTAAATGACCAAAGGATTTTGCCTAATGTGAGCACTTGCTTGCATGAGAGATCACTTTCAGTTGACAGCCCTTTGCAATTCATTGTCCAATAAATATCTTTTTATAGGACATTTCTATGGAAAACAGAAACTCCTGTTGGTAAGGGACTCTCAATTTCTCTTCAGTCTGGCAGAGTCCAGGGAAATCAACATTTGCAGTGGCCTGACAGTTCCAAGCCCAGTCCAGAACACTTCATCCCTTTTTATTCCCTTTGAGGGATGTAGGAGATGTGGCATTTGGGCTCTGACTCCAGCCAGTAGCAAAACTGGGAGATTTCTGGTTCCTTTTTTCTCGTTTCTGCTTTGGGTGTAACATCCTTCATGGTGCAAGGAAAGGAGGCTGAAATCTTGCTGTGTTTATTTTACTGTGTGTATCCAAAAGGCAGGGCAGTTCTTAGCTCAGCATTAGAAATTCTGTTTCTCAGTAAAAAGGTTAACAGAAAGGTGGTGTTTGCACACTCAAAAAAATAAATTGCTACCTAGGGTTCCCTTGTGTTTAATATTTTTCTCTTATGGGTGATAAAGCTGGATTGAACACACCACTCTAAGCTGTTCTGCCTCCTGTTATTTCCACATTGTTTTATCTTTTTGCTTTTAATTCCTAGAAATTTTAGGGGGTTTCCTTTATGCCTCAAAGGTCAGACTTCTACAACCAGCCTTTCCCTGAGCCATTACACTGCTCTAAAGCACCCCCATCACAACCCTGTGGTGGGAGCCAAGACCCAGGGCTTGTTTCCTCCCTCTCCTCTGCAAGGAGACTGATTTTGATCTCCCACACAGCCTTTTATTTTTCAGCCTCATTCCTTCTGACTGGATTTTGACCAGAGCTGAGCTAACACTTTTGAAGCACACAATTCTCTCAGTGTAATCAAGATCCATGGAACTTGTGGTTTGATTTTTCTGTGTGTCGTGCCCTAAAGGAATTCTTTTCCCCAAGAAAAGATCTTTCCCTTTTTAATAGCACTTGGCTTTTCTAGATGACTTTTCAAGCTGCACAGATCACACCAGAATGAAGGCAGCACTATTGTTCTGGTTCCTGGGGTGCCATTGTAAAAACTCCTTTTTTTTTTTTTTTTTTTTTTTTTTTCCTGCATATTAAAGGCACCTTTTGCCAAACTTTATTCCTTAAAGATGTAGGGGAAAAAAAAAAATCAAAATGCAAGAATCAGGAGTATTTTATTGACTGTAAATATGTACAGCTCTGGGGTGGGAGAGGTTTTCCACTTCTTCTAACAGCAGGTAGGTACATGGAGGTGTTTCTATATGAGTGTCATTTAGGTCTTCAGGAAGGGTCATCTTTGTGAGGAATATCTCATTGAGAGGAATATCTCACCCAGCATGTGGTAAATAAAGGATGCCTTGAGAGCCACTGTTTGGGTGGGTCAGAGCTGGGCAGTGCCACTCAGCTTTTCTCACATTTGGGATGCAGGAGCTTCACAAACCTGGCCAGGAATGAGATTCCTGGTGGGGATATTCCCTGGAAACCCCTCCAGGCTCTGTGCATGCTGTTCCCCCTCTCCAGGGAGGGGACAGATGGTGACTGGGGCTGTGTCCCCTCTGCAGCCCTTGCTGGAGCTCTTGGGGAAATCCATGGAGAGGAAGGAGCTGTCCATGGACAGGACTCCATGGGAGGGCACAGCCATTGTCCTCATTGTCCTCATTGTCCTCATTTGGCTCCTCCATCCCCTCAGTCTCCACCAGCTGGAGGAATGGCACAAAATTTGGTGTAATAGCCCACATTGAGCAGTAGTTCTGGGGTAGTGTGGATCCAATTTGGCAGAATTACTGGGATCTTTTCTTGTCCTGTTTCCAAACATGCCCATTTCCCTGTGCCACTGCCCTGAGCTCATCCTGAGAGCACTGATGGGGATCTGCCAGCAGTGCCCTTTCTGCCCTTGGTATCCTGCAAAAATACATTGGATTTAATTTATTTGGTTTGGGCATCTGCTTTTTGTCTGCTATAACCACATCTGGTCTAAGCAACGTGCACGATATTTATGTGGCTGCAGCAATTTCACCCTGGTTCTGAGGTTGCAGAATTTTGCTCATTTATGAATAAATGCTCAGAATTCTTTTCTAGCACTTCTGTGGAATGGCTTTTGTTCAGGTTACCTTGATAGACACTCAGACACCACGTGCCAAGAACTGGCTTTTAACATGACTCAGACTTGTTCTTTGGCAGCCTTATTTAATTACAGATCCATCCTGAAACTTTGTCCCCTCTGGAGGAGTCATTTGTGAAGGCAGCAGCAGCTCTGGAGGATTTAATGACACTGTAAAGAGGTGTTCATTTATTTCCAGGGTGAGGCTTGGCCTCGAGTGATCCTTCTGAGACTCTGATCTCAGCCTGGGAATGTTCCCCTCAGTTCCTGTGCAGATTCCAGGAGTCAGCACTGATGTTTGATCCTGTGTCAGCCTGCCCCACTGACAAGCAGGCATTGATGCATTTCCCCCTCTGCAGTTTTGTTTTCCAGCCCCTCTGACACCCAGGGCTGGGGATCAAGGCCCTTGCAGAGCTTGGCCTGTGACTCTTTGGGGTACAATAAATACAGCCCTGGCAGGCAGCCAGCCTGCAGCAACCAGGGACTGTGCTTCCTCATAAATAATATTAATATTTTGAAATGCTACCACCTTCTGGCAGCTGGAGGAGAGGATATTCAGACATTTCTCAGTGAAAAACATTACAATGTCCTACGTTACGAGGGAGATGTACCGGTGTTAACATGGAATTTTATTTTGAATTTTAATTCCGGTGTTAACTTTGAATTTTACATTCCATATGTGAATCATAAAATATTTTGAGTTGGAAGGGACCCCAAGGATCACTGAGTCCAACTCCTGGCCCTGCACAGGTCACCCCAGTGTCTGAGAGCATTGTCCAAACGCTTCTGGAACTCAGACAGCTTTGGTGCTGTGCCCACTGCCTGGGGAGCCTGTTCAGTACCCAGCCACCCTCTGGGTGAAGAACCTTTTCCTGATATTCAACCCAAACCTCTCCTGAGGTCGTTTTCCTCTGGAGTTCTGCTCTCAAAGGCCTGTTGATCTGGATTTCCAGTGTGTTCCATCAGAGAAAATGTCTTGTGCTTGTTCTCCTTTATTTTCCAGCTCAGACATTGGTTTCACTGGTGTCATTGGGAAGAGTCATTCCTTCCATGCATCCCCTTTTCCATTTCCCCCTCCAGTACTGGCATTGAAGTTTTGTAAATATAAGCTGAACAAAGCATTAAAAGGGTATAATCTCACTATTTTTACCCACCTTTGAGGCTAACTGTTTAAATTTTGGTACTTTAAGTGTTGGTTTAGGTCCCTTGACTGGATCCTCAGTGTGTGTTCAGAGATTGGGATTGGGATTGCATTTGTTTGTAGTGCAGAAGGAAATGGGAGATGTCCTCCTCATCCAGTGGATTCCCAAAAGGTGCTGTGGCATTCACATTCTCTGAAAAATCCCTTCACCCAGGGTTTTTCTCCTGGGAAGCTGGGAAGCCTCAGAGAAAAGGAAAACAATTCTGATCTCATTTGCTTCTCCTGTGTTGTGCTCATGTGGAATGTGTTTGGAGATTGTTCACCCACAGGTGATTGTTCCATTGGATTCTGCTGGGAGTTGTTTTCACTCTTTGGCCAATCAGGGCCAAGCTGTGTCAGGGCTCTGGAGAGAGTCAGGAGTTTTCATTATTATCTTTTTAGCATTCAGTAAGTATCCTTTCTGTATTCTTCAGTATAGTACAGTATTATAAAATAATACTATATTATTTTAATTATTTTAATTAATTTTAATTATATACTATACTAAAATAATTCTAATATATTAAGAATTAAATAATTAATTATTTAATTATTAATATATTAGTATTATTTTAGTATAGTATATAATAGTTTAGTGCTCTTTAATATAATATATTATTATAAAATAATAAATTAGCCTTCCGAGAACATGGAGTCAGATGCATCATTCCTGTCTTTATTGGGACATTCCCTGCAAATACAGCAGTGCTGCTGTTCCTGCAGGGGCTTTGGGACACACACAGGCTCCCTTCCTCCACAGGGGCCTGGCATCAGCTGGGTTGCCCTGGCACAGCTGCACCTCTCTGCTCTGGGAGACAGAGGCAGAAATTCTTCCTCCTTGGTCATTCATTTCAGTCTGAAGCACAAAGGTGTTGGATAATCAAGCTTCAGGAAAGGGCAGGATTTCTGTGTCTCAGGTTCTGATCCTGTGGCCAGAGAGAAGTCCACTTACTGGGTTCACATAAAAACTCACAGCTGGCAGTTCTTGCTTTATGGGGAGAAATTGGTATGTATTACATATTTGTTTGGACTTGAGAGTTTATTCTGTATATTTGGAGTTTTTTCCCCCTGAAAAACATTTCTTGTATAACAAAACAAGAAGTTAAATTTTTATATTCCTGGTTTTTATGTCTTCTGCTCTGGACAGCCTTACTGAAATATCTGTTCATTTTTGGATCAGGCATCTCTGTAAATAATCAATTTCTACACTACTTTTGAATTTTTTTATGCTAAGCAAGAAGGCAAATCAAAACCCTGTAATTCTTACATAGCAGTTACAGGGTTCTGCACAAAAGGCTGCAGCATTGGGTAAGTGAGAAGATGTTTGAAATCCAGGGGCAGCCATATAAAATGGGGAGAGAATCCAGACTATGATCTGCCTGCAGTTGCTCATTTTTATTGTATTACAATCCAGTAGCAAAGAAATTTAACTTTAAACATTGTGATCATTTCATCTTGTTTAAATGGTGGATATAATCATGTCTTCATCCATGTAGATATTTCCATGCTGCTGAGGTATAAAGATGGTGAATGTTTTCTAAGAAGGAGTTTGAATAATGGCATTTCAATGCTGTGATTATGCTGACTCCATGAAAGGTGCAGGTCCCTGTGTAGGTAATTAACAACTAAAGAAAAAGATGCACTCCAGGAAACTAATTATCTTTATTTCTATCTGGCAGTGATTAATTTATAGCTGAACAGATGCTAAACAATGTTTAACTGCAGTAAATTCTGTCTTGAGCTGACAGGCCCAGCGAAGGAGACAAACAGAAGACAAGCTTATTAAGAGAGGGGCTGAATCCCATTTGAATTCCAGGGGTGTGAATTTGGGAGTCACAGGGCTGGCACCTGTGATTGTTGCACAGGTTGCAGCCTAAGGGTCATTCTTTATTTGCTCTGCTTTTAAATTAAAACTGGCCCATTTGCATTTTGTTGTTCTACGCAGGCAAAGCACCCAGGAGATGTGGGAGCAAGTGGCAGTTCAGTGTTGAGAGGAAAACTGAAATATAATTGTAAAAATCCCCAGCATTAGGGATCCTTGAACAACCCTGGGTGCACAGAGTCTGTTTGCCATCCTGAGCACCTGGCAGCTTTCTGGCTTTTCTTCCCTGAGTTTTGAGTGGACCAAGAAAAGAATTATTCCTTTGAGCTCTCCATACCTTAGAATGTTTTTCTCTCAACTTTCTAAGTCCAGAAGGAAAGGAGGAGTGGAATATAGCATTTCCCCACTTCACAAGTCCTGCCTTTTTTATTTTATTTCATTTTTTTTTAACTTTCCCAGGGGAGGATATAATGGAGTTGAAAACCCATCACTCCTTTAGAGCCCCCTTGATTGGATTTGTGTCCTCAGTGCTTCCTTACACAGAACTGGTGCTCACATTCACAAGATTATTTCAGATTTGGCCTGTGACTGCAAATTTCAGGAAGAAATGTTATTGATGTCCTGCAGAGTGTAAGAATTTGTAAGAACACACCTGGAGAAGGGGCACCTGTAGATCTGTTGTCCCCAGCTGGTGATTTCACTGGAATTTCATGTGAGAAAGGCAGCAGAAGTCAAAGCAGGTTTGACTTGCAGTCACCTGGCTGTGTCAGTCTCCTGCCTTACTCAGTTGGGATTAATTAATTAATTATGCAATTAATGGGGTCGTTCCCAGCAATCAGAGGCAGTCCTTTTGCACAGTAGCTGCTCTCTGCCTGTGGTTGCTGGTGCAGGTGTGACAAGGCAGCTGCTGCTCTTGTTTCTGGTGCTGAGCTGTCCTGCTCTGCCACTGTGGGCAACACAGGACAGGGAGAAACAGGAAAATAAGGTGGGATGAGAGAGGTCAGCTAACCCTGAGAGTGGGAAAAGCTGCTCAGGGTCACAGGTGGAAATTTAAGGTTGCATAGGGCCCAGTACAGAGGCTTTGTCCAGCTGAGGTCTCTGGGGCTGTGCTGATATTCTCATTATTTGAACACATTTGGCAGCAGGACCACAGAGGTGCCCATTCAGAGATCTATTTAAAGAGCAGCAGAACTGAGCATGGCCCCAAATGCAGCTTTAACTAAGCAGAATGTGCCTGAAGCTGGGCTCCCTCTGACCTGCTGTGTTGTATCTGGATGGGGACACAGGAGATGATGCTGTGTTTGACCTGCTGGGAGCCCAGAGCTCCTCAGGAGGGGCTGCACACCTGAGAAACAGAGGAGAGAAACCAGGGAGTGCAGTGTGAGCTGTGCTGGGATAGAGGCATTATTCCATTATTCCATGCAGTAATTTGATGGGCACTGAGTGCTGCTCCTGGGGGAGTGCCTGGAACAGAGCAAAGGGCAGAATGTCACCCACAATCATCACTGTGCCATGGAAATCAGCTGAGCTGCTGGCTGGGAGGATGCAGCTCTGACATGGGGCAGGTGGAGAGAGGTTGTTGCCCCTGGGGAGCTGCAGAGGCAGAGAAAGGAAAGAGGAGACAGGTCCTTCATAGTCTGCAGCTCACGCAGATGAAATAGAAACATCTCTGGAACCACTGTGTGTAAACTGATTTATTGTCTGATTTATTGGGGTGCTTTAATGTCCAGCAGAGTTACGAATTTTAGTTCTGAAGCTTTTGTGTTTTAGACCTGTTCTTGAAGAATCCCTCACGAGGGGTGAGAGGTCAGAGATGCACTGGGTTTTAGTGAATTATGTTCTCCCAGGGGTATCTGGGGTTTTGTCTGTTATTAAGAGTCTGAGTGAGCTCATTTTGGTGAAGAGAGGTTGTTTCTTGCTAAGAGAGCATTTGATGCACTGGATGTAATACACTACATACAGAATAAATATCCAACATCCAGAGAATTTAATGTTGTTACTGTAGGGCATTTAGTGTGGTGGTTTCCTGCTAAACTTGATGAGTTCAGCAAGATTGGAGGATGGGCTTGAGCATTCATTGGAAAATTTTTCAGTGGAAAAGCTCCTTTTAGAATAGCCTGAAATTGCTTTAATGATTGTTGCATAGGTTACAGCCTAGAGGGTCATTCTTTATTTGGTCTGCTTTTAAATTAAAACTGGCCCATTTGCATTTTGTTGTTCTACACAGGCAAAAAACTCAGGAGACATGAGAGCAAGTGGCAGTTCAGTGTTGAGAGGAAAACTGAAATATAATTGTAAAAATTCTCAACAAAGACATTCACCCATAACCCCCTCCTTCTTTTTTAATAAAACCTTGTCTCTGCCCCTGGGACAAAGGGGAGGCTTATTCTTCTTTTGATAGATTGCTTTTTAGGGTTTGTCCATATGTGAGATTGCATTATTGAGCCAGCAGACCAGTTGCTTGCAGTTCTCCACTTCATCACTGCCTGCAATTATCAGCAGATAGCACAAAAAGTAGCAGTGCAGAGGAGCTCATAAAAGGGCCAGGAATAATAGGAGGGATGGCTGAAGAAAATCAGTGAGAGCAAACAAATTCCATTTGCTGGCAGTTTCCTGGTGGTCTTGGTGCTTCGTATCCACTGTAATTCTTTGGTCAGTTTGTGCAGAGTGTGGCTGTGCCACTGCCCAGGGTGGAGCAGCAGGACACCAAGCACAGGGTGACACCACTGAGACACCCCTGGGTGCCCGTCCCAGCACACAGGGCTGCATTTTGGGGTTCACACAATCACAGGGTTGGAAGAGACCTTCAAGATGATTGAGTCCAACCCAGCTCCAACACCTCAACTGTGGGGCACCATTCTGGGGACAAGGACACCACAGGTGCTGTGTAAATTTGTCTTCTGGTACAGGAAGGTGGCACAGGCACTGTTGGTGTGTTCCACAGGCAGTGATTTGGTGTAGGCTTGTCATAGTTTAGGTGGAGACAATACAGAGTGTGGTGTTGGGTCCCCAGGATGAGGTGAGAGATGAGAATTTGACTCCAAGTTCTCAGAAGGCTGATTTATTATGATATGATGTTATATTATAAGAAATGATACACTAAAACTGTACTAAAGAAAGAGAAAGGAGACATCAGAAGGCTGAACAAAAATGATTATGAAAGCTCATGATTGACTCTGAGACTGACACAGCTGGCTGTGATCGGTCATTAATTAAAAACAATTCACATGCTTGGATAAACAATCTCCAGACCACATTCCAGAGCAGCAAAACAGGGAGAAGCTGGGGCTTCTCATCTTGCTAGGAGAAGAAATCCTGGCAAAGGGATTTTTCAGAAAATATCATGGTAACAACAGAGCAACACTCTCTATTTTCAGGAGGCTTCAAACTGGTTTTATTCTAGCATGCATGCTTTTTATACATTCCTACAGAACTCATAAGTCCACACTTTACTCATTGGTCAGGAAAGACAAAGTGCTCATTGGAATGGGCAGTTGCAGATTTCTCTTATTTATCTGTCATGGTTTGATGCTGGCACAATGCCAGTGCCCCCATGAAAATGCATTCTTCCTGGTGTCTGCTGTGAGATGTGACCAGGAATAGAGCAAAGCAGGCTCCATCTTAGGAATACAGGGGAAAAAACTTTATTAACTTACAATATATAAAAGAAACACACAGAACTCAGGATGAAAACCTTC
The DNA here is from genome assembly GCF_035770615.1 of Melospiza melodia melodia. Taxonomy (NCBI): domain Eukaryota; kingdom Metazoa; phylum Chordata; class Aves; order Passeriformes; family Passerellidae; genus Melospiza; species Melospiza melodia. The sequence continues at coordinate 4,889,862 of NC_086205.1, read as the reverse complement.
CAAAAACATTCCTCCTCCCCCCACCAAATTCCCAATACATCACAGTAAGACAAAACCTTGGATTCTCAATTCAGTTACCACCCCTCAGATCACCAACTCTCAGTCCATCACCACCCTTCAGATAATCAATTCTCAGTTCATCAAGAGGAGAGGAGTCCCTCTTGTGCCATAGGCTTCCCCTGGAAACAGTTGAGATGTCGTGTGTTTCCATGTCACACGTGGCACTGCCAGGAGATCCTTTGCCATCTTGACACCTTCCTTCCATGCCCAGTGCTCTCAGCTTCTAGGGTTCCCCTTTTAAGGATGCTTTGCCCAGTTCCAAAAAGAGCACAGTCTCTCACTTTTGGGACACCTGTCCCCCCCAAATTCACCCCCTGGGGCCGAGGGGGTCTCAAGAACAGAGATCTTCTCTTCCACTGAAGATTGAGGGCACCACCACCCTCCTCACCCGTCGTCTCTGTTCGCGCACTCCTTCACATAACATCACTGCACTCTCTTGGCTCCAAGCCATTGCCTGTCCCTAAATGCAGTCTCTGTGTCCCAGGAAAAATGGTTCTGTCCATGGCTATACAAGAAAAGTCCACCCAAAGGCCACTCCATCACCTCCTCCCACCTAGAATTCTTCTCAACTTCTCTCGGACATCTTTCACTTGCACAAACTTACATCACACTTGCTCATTTTCTCCTATTTCATCCCTATCTCTCTTCTCATTCAACTCCAGGAGGATCAGCATTTGTAAGGTTTCTATCATCTAAGAAAAAGGGTTAAAAATCTCAGGTTCTGCCTGTCCAGAACTCCCATGCTGCCCTGCCGGGCACCTTCTCATCACACCATCCCCCCTTCTCCTTCTCAGCCTGAACCCATTTCACCAGGATATCTCCCCAGCTGTCACTGATGCAACACCTTGTAGCATATTAGCCAAAGGATGGCTGTTTTGTCACAGAGACCCTGGCACTCGAAGCAGACCTGAATCACTAGTTTCAGGTGAATCTTTAATTTATTCAGAAGAACTGGCAGCTGTGTTCTCAGCTCCCTGCTCTGTTGTCCCAGAAAGAAGAGGGCATAGAGCAACCTGTTTGCACCTTCTTGAAATATTGGCTTCAAGGTCTCATCAGCTTAAAACCTTGTGCTCCCTCATCACTTGTTCACGTTAATAATCTTTGTGAGATTATAAATGGCTGTGAGAGCCAGGTGCAGCCACCACATCTCTGCAAAAAGCCAGGCCAGCCCTGCCTCTCCAGAGAAAAGGATTATGTGAGTTTCAAGGATGCAGAGCGGCGTGCCTTGCATGGAACAGGATAAAAAAGAAGAGCCAAGGCACCTTCGTTTTCAAGGTGGCACAGGCTCTCTCTCTCTCTGGGGTGGCTGCCCAATGTCTCTCAGTGCTCCTGCACCCTTCCATCCTGCAGGGCCTTCACCTCCCCTCTCTGTCCAAGGCCCCGGCCTACCTCACCCGGCCCATGGCTTCCCCTCCTTCAGCGGTCTGACCTCTTTCACCGACAGAACCAAGAGAGCTTCCCCTGAGAGTTCTCTGCTTTTAACCCCCTGAGCTGGGCAGGGCAGGGCAGCTCTGACCTCCTTCATGGATGGAACCAAGAGAGCTTCCCCTGAGAGTTCTCTGCTTTTAACCCCCTGAGCTGGGCAGGGCAGCTCTGACCTCCTTCAGGGACAGAACCAAGAGAGCTTCCCCTGAGAGTTCTCTGCTTTTAACCCCCTGTGTTCTCAGAAGTGTACCCATGTCCTCAGGGGCCACACCAGGTGCCAATATTCAAATCTGGGCGCCCATTGGTTTGACCGCAGCATCCCAAAAAACTCACTTCTTCTCAAACCAGGACATTATCCTTTTTTCTTTCTTGGTTTCTATGTCAATGACCTTAGCAGGAAATTCTTTCAGGGTGAACAGGGATCCTCTTATCAAACTTTTCTCTGGCTCACAGAAGTCACTGTAAAACCTCTTCCATGTAGGGTTGGTGCCATTTTCCTTTTCAGACTTAAGGTACTACAGTGCAGTGACAGGCAGAAATATGCAGATGTGTTAAAAATGTCTAAAAGCACCTGTTCTGTGGCTAAAAATATCAAATTAGGGCCAGTATGCAAATCTGAAGGTAAGCTATTAGACTTGGTGTGGAAAGGTGCAGTGTCTGCCCAGTTTCAGGTTTAATGTTAATTTTCATTGCTTTCCTCAAATCCACCATGAAAGCCTTTTGCATTGTGCTGAGAATATATTTCTTACACAATACTTATGGTAGTAATTCCTGCCAGCCAAGGATTTATAATCAGGCTTTGAAAAATGTATTCTTTAAAGTAAGAAGAATAAAAAAGATTTTTCCATCTACTCTTTAAAGTAAGAAGAATAAAAAAGATTTTTCTATCTACTCAGTTCCTGGTGCACAGTAGTGAAGCTGTGTAGTCTAATCCAAAGAGCTGATGAAATAAAAGGGAGATAACAATAGATTAACTTTGATTTGTTAGTCTGTATTACATGTTTATCTCCCAGAAACACACACTCTGGAGCTGAACTTTCACAAGTTTAATTTTAGTTTGTGTGTCCAGGCCATCTAATGGTCAGCCTTTTGCTGTGTTCTTCTTAGAAAGCACAGGCACTTGATCATGTTTTTAAATTTTTTTATCAAAAAACAAATGTCTGAAGACTGGCACACATCTTCAGCAGAAGGGATAAACCTGCTCCCCAAATGGTAGTTCTTTTTAATTCACCAATGTGCAAGCTCAATCAACAACAGCAATAACAAAATAAAAAAATCACAGTTATGGAGTTCTTCATGATGAGATTTTGGGAATTTATTTTTCATTTAGTATTGAACAAGAGAGCAGACAGAAAATTTTAACCAATTATTTTATGCAACTTTATTTTTCTGTAGCTTTGTAAGCACTTCTGTTTTCTTTCTTCTCCTTCTCTACTTTGCTGTGGAAAATAAGGAAGGAGAAGAATTCTTTTTTAAACCTAAAAACTCTTAAGTTTTTGAAATATATCCTCTGATCTTTTCTTGCTGAAATATATCCTCTGATCTTTTCTTGCTTGTGTAAAGTGAGTGTAAAAAATGCACTCCAGTTGTGAGGGCAGAATGAGCAGTGAGAAGAGAGGTGGCACTGGGAGCTAAGACATTCTTCCTTATGTTGCTCAAGGGGGTAAGAGGAGTGTGCTGGTTATATTTAAATATTCAAATCTGCACACTCACCAGATTTCTTGAAGCTTGTAGCAGTGAGGATACATCAAATTATTTTTGCAGCGTCTTATGTCCCATGCTGACCACATCCCCCAAGGAATGGTTGTGCTTAGGAGCTGGGGCTGCCTGCTCCTGATCCTTCCTGGGGGCAGCATGTGGGAGCACAGAAACATTCACATTCCAGGTGTTTTCCCACCAAGGACCAGAGGCTCAGGTCACACATCCCAGGGAACGGTGGAGAAAGAGGTAAAATCAATCAGGTGTAGCCAGGTGTGTTACTGTCATATTTTCAGAAAAATCCCTTTGCCAGGATTTCTTCTCCTGGGAAGCTGAGAAGCCTCAGAGAAAAATGAAAATAATAATTATCTGATCTGCTTCTCCTGTGTTTTGCTGCTTTGGAATGTGTTCGGAGATTGTTTATCCACCAGGTGGTTGGTTGGTTGGTTTCATGTGAATTGTTTTTACTCAATGACCAATCACAGTCAGGCTGTGTCAGGACTCTGGAGAGACTTATGAGTTTTGATTATTATCTTGTAAAGCTTTCTGTAAGTATCCTTTCTCTATTCTTTAGTATAGTTTAGTATAGCATTCTTTAATGTAATATCATATCATAAAATAATAAATTAGCCTTCTAAGAACATGGAGTCAGATTCATCATTTCCTTCCTGCCACGGGGGACACCAGGAAAATGCCCTCCTGATCAATGCAAGTCTGACTATGTGGGTTTTTACAGCAGCAGAATTAGGCTAGAATTAAATTACTTTGAAGAAACACAACAAATTTGGTTTAAAGGGCAAAGGGAAGCAGCAGCTTCATGTGCAGTAGCATGGTCCTGACAGAAGCTGCTTTGAGTTGCTGAGGCTGAGGAAGATGGGTGGGAGGGAACCCAATTCTGCAAATACAGGCCAGCCTTTGGGTGGTTGCTTTTGCCCTTTTTCTTTGTTTCTGTACACAAAATGTGCCACCACAGGCACAGCTTAGGTGCAAATACACCTCTAAGTGCTGAGGGGTGGAGCAGGGTGTGACCCTGGTGGGGGCTGTGTCTCTCCAGGGGCTGCTGTGTGGGGACAAATTCCATCCCTGAGGTCACAGAAATTTGGCAAACACTGCATGGGAAAGCTGGGAGGAAAAGCTCATGGAGTGTCCCTGTTCCACAGTCAGTGAGTGGGATGCTCAAGCAGTTGGTAATTGCAGTTAGGAAAGGTCACAGGGGACCTCGAGGTAGAAAGAGAATTCCAGGGAGCACTGGAATAAAAATCCTGGTTTATAAACAAGATTTTATCAGGCAGTCTTGGTGCTGGGTTTTTGTTGGCACACACAGAAGTTTGATAAAGTTAACTCTGTTAGTACATTTAGATTTCTGTAGGGCATTTGACATAGTGCCAGGCAGCATTGTGAGTAAAACCGTGTGTGATTATTAAATCCATATTGCCCATATCCACTGGATTAAGACTGCCTGAAAGATCACCAAAAACCTCCAAATTGCAAATTAGGAATACTCATCTAATGAAGCTGCTTAATTTGTGCTCATTCCATGGGGATCTGCATTCAGCCCAGTGCAAACCAGTACCTGTGTCTGGGAAAGAAATGTAAAATCATTGTCATAGAAAATGATGGGAAAATTAAGGAAATTATTATAACAAAACAAAATAAACCCTCAAAACCTAGGAGGATATTTGAAGGCTACTCATGTCAACTCCTTGTCATTACGCTGGGAGCCCTGGTTCAGAAAGCAGGGCAGGAGAGTGGAATCAATCTCAGGAAAAACAGATTTGCAGCAGAGCTGTGCTTTGAAGGCCCAGAAAAACATCAGACCACAGACTTCTAATAAACACAGGTCTTTCGTATTTCAATATAAATGCAATTGCTAAAGCCTAATTCCTCTTTGGTTGTAAGGTGAGCAGCATTTCATCTTGATATAATCTCTGGTGCAAGGGAAATTCTTGATACACATCTTTAAGATGTATCTTATATGTGCATTAGTTTGGTTTTTAAGCACTGTCACCTTTAAGTGGTTTTTATTTGTGTGTGGTTTATAAGCTAAACTCAGTTACAGGCACAGATTTTCCATATGAGAAAAACAGAAATACTTCAAAGCAGGGAACTTTGCTTGAAGAAACACTTTCCTGTTGGTGAAATTGGTGATTGCAATTCTTGGGGCTCTCAGGTGTCAGCATTAGTTACCCACAGTGGAGCTCATGGAACCAACCAGTATTTTCATTATCAACTCACAGATGAGCTATTACTCCAGAGTAAAAGAATAAATGTGGAATGGGGGTTAGAAAGAAGCCTTGAAGCAGTCTGATTTCTTATTTACACAGTTATTGCCTGTCAGAACTCAGCGCATCCCTCTGGGTGTCCAGAGTTGCCAGGACCCTGCCAGGGGGCTCAGAGACCCTGGCACACAGCCCAGAACACCTGTGGGTTTGATTTTTATCCCTGGAGCAAATTACCAGCTTTGTATGAGGACCTGAAAGCCACATAGGTTTGAATGGTGTAATAACAAAATGATCACAGGGTGAAAATGTAGATTTTGGGATTTTTGGTATGGGGGTTATGGGGACAAGATGGAGGAATCTGGGTGTGCCCAGCCTTTCTCCTTCTTCTTCTTGTTCTCCATTTTCTGCTGTGATGTTGGCACTTTGGGCTTGGTTTCGAGTAGAAGCTCACTGTCTAACACAGGTGATAGGTATTGGGAATTAAGTGTAAATATGTTATATGTAGTTTGTAGTATAAAAGGACAACACAGAGTGCCTGTGGTGGCCCTGCTGAGCAGATCTCAGCTGGGCAGAAAGAAAATTTTATAGATAAGAATTAATAAACAACCTCAAGACCGAAAAGAAAAGGGAAGAGTCCAGACTCGTTCTTCAGTTGTGTGGGCCAAAGCAGAGACATCCTGCACATCTCGGGGCAGCAAATATCAACCAAAACCTGAGAATTGCCTGTGGTGGTCTCTGCCTTTAGAACATCAGGCTGGCTCAGGCTGGAGCTGGCACTCGGTTTTCAGAGGTTATTTCTTGTAGCATTTGTAGCCTCAGATTATGTGGATTCAGGGAGGAAATACTCATTGAAAAACATGTCACAGGCAGTGTTCTGGTCAGAAGGGAGGAATCCATGAGGAGTGAATGTGGGTCTTGCATTTTGCATCTCACATGGATCACATGCATTAGGCTGCAGCTGCATTTGAATGTGGCAGTGGCATTATGAGATATTCATATTTTTGTGAGCTGAGCACAAGTACAAACCCCTTGTTCCCACCTTCCCTCGGTGTTTTTCCCAGTCAGGGGCTGTGTGGGATGTTAAACCCTTGTTTGGAGCCAGGGACTGCTCCTGCATTCTTGGATCCACTCTCCCAAATTCCCCCAGCCGACGCTGGAAATGAAACCCAATTTATTCTGATGGTGATTTGGCTGCGTGGCACAAGGGGGAGCTCCAGGTTCAAATTGCTGCTGAATATTCATAGATTGTACAGAACATCCCCAGCCAGGCTCTGGTTTAAATTGCTCAGTGTATTAGACTTAACTATAAAATTACAATTTCAAGAATGTAACAGTTTAATGGAACTGAAACTACTTGATTTTTTTCCATTAGAATCCATACAAACTGGCTTTTTCCTCTCCGCTGAGTTGATACAGTAATTCACAAAGAGCTGCTTTTTCGTAAACCTGCTCAGCTCTAACAATGATGTACAGAATGCAGTGTGAGAGCTTCAGGAGTGATCACTCCACGAGCTTTGGCAGGGAGCTGAACTTGAGCAGTGATGCTGTGCCACTAACTTGTGATGGGAGTGCTGGTTCTGATCACTCTGCACCAATAATGTGCTGCTGTTGTTCAAAATTACATTAAATGGAACTGCTCTTCCTCACCAGTTGTGATTGGCGTGTCAGATGAGCACAAGGAAGTGACAGAAAATTACTGCACTGCCTTTCCAATTAGAACTGAGAAGTCTTGAGCTTCTTTCCTGCCCCAAATCAGTGTTCAGTGCTAATTGTCACTGTCCTTCCCTCACAGCAGTGTGCAGTACTGTTCATGGTGACTCCAGGAATGTCACAAACATCCAGGGCACACACCTGGGACTGGGACTGGTGCTCTGCCACAAAAGCTAGAAGTGGCTTTTTTTTTTTTTTTGATATTGCCAAGCTTAAAAGTTGGGGTTTTTTTTCCATTTTTTCTTTTTTTTTTTCTTTTTTTTTTTATCAGAAATTGCTGTTAGTTTGCTTTGTAAGGAAATGTGGTAATCCACTCCTTAAATACAAAACCATGCCAAGGCCAGGAGTTTGCTAGAGAATCACAGCTGTGGGTGTAATTTCTCTCACCAGGTGCTTTGGGTCTCTCCCCTGTAACTCCTGGAAGACGTGCCAGCCTTCTGAACCCTGGGATCTGCCTCATGACATCCCTCTTGTTGGGGGGAGAAATTCCTTCTGTGTCTTGTTTTTGGGAAAGCCAGTGAAAGGTACAGCAGCATGACTAGGGTGTAAAGGACAATATATATTTAGGGAGGAAAGGTGTAAATTGAAAGCTTGGGGCTGCAAGCTGGCATCCTGGCTCAGAAAATACCTTTTGTTGGCTTTACAGTGCAAGTTACAAGTCAGGCAGTTGCCAGAGGCAGGAATTGAGGGCTAAATGTGCTGGGGGAGCTGATCTTCACTGGCAATTCCAATGTGCCTCCTGCAGTTGGGAGAAATTACAAATGAGGCAGATTAGAGCTGCTGGAGACTAAGCAAGTAAAGCTGCAGGAATAATTGAAGCAGCAGTTCTGCCTTCCCCATCTCCCTGAAAAGCACAGAGTGGGGAAAGGTTTGTTTAATTCTGTATTGGATTTAACTCTGCCATTGCGTTTCCAATTTCCTCTGCACTTGAGGAGATCTGTGGAAGGAGCAGTGAATTTACCTTCTCTTTGTAGAAATAAAATCTGGGGGCAGTTTATGGCACACTGGGCTCTAATTATCACTATATAATGAGGTTGCCAATAAAAGGCTTTTCATTTCCACTCCCACAGCATACAGCTGTGTGATTAATCCCTGCCCCTGATTAATCCCTGCCCCTTACTGGAGGTGCAGCTCTGGTGCTCCTGAGGTCCTGCTTGTGAGCTCAGGTCCCTTCTGGGGGTGCCCAGAGCCTTTGCAGGGCACATGGGCTGGGCTGGAACCCAGCTTGGGGCTGCATTTCCATGTCAGTGCTGCTCTGGCTACCCTGGAGGAAACACAGGGCAGGTTTACAGTGAGGCAAGTGGAAACTGGTTTTATGGTTAAAATGCTTCCTCTGCATTAAAAAAAATGCATGGAGCAGGTACAGAGATGGTGTGGTCACTCTGAGTCACAGAGACCCTGCAAGGGATGCTCAGCCTCTGTTGTGTCCTGTAGCCACCAAAACTGAGACACTGTCCCTGCTGTGCCATCCATGTGTGTGACAGATGCTGCTCCTTCCCTGCAGGGACAGCTGCTGCTCCAAGAGCTGCTTTTTAAATTTCCTTCTCTTACAGAGGTTTGTTTTCAGCAGTGACAAGCAGTTGCCCACCAGCCCCATAAACCTGGGGTTCCTGAAGCACAGCAAAGTGCTGGCCCTGCCCTGGGCTGGAGGGGCTCTGTGGCTGTGGCAGTGTCACTGCAGGCTGGTCACAGCTCCAGACATGCTGCTCTGCCCAAGCTCACTATCAGATTGTGATGGTGCAGGGATTCTCAGCTTTCTGTGGGATAGGTGAGGTAAGCAGGCATTACCTGTTGGCTTTCAGCTGTTTCCTTACACTAGTTACTTTCTTTTCAGTCTTTTTTCCCCCTTTGACTGATTCACAGAAGTTTAAGAGAGGAGTAAGACATGGGATTCTCATTCCCTTCTGAGGCCTCCATGTGCTAAGTGAAGTGAAAAACCAGGATGGAGAATGTGCAGAAATTTGCTGTGCCTCCTCAGCAAGGCAGTCCTGCCACTGCTCCCCCTCTGCTCTAGGGCTGGGCTGGGACACCTGGCAGGGCTTTGGGCAGAGCTTTGGGCATTCAGCAGAGAGCCTGGGCTGCCCCTGAGAGCAGCCTGTGCTCCTCCCGAGCTCTGTGCTGCTGAAGGTGAGTGATGCCTCTCAGAAACACAGCCCAGAGCCCTCAATTCCTCACCAACCTGCCTGGGGCGCCGTGAGCATCACAACATCACCCTCCAGCTTCTGGGGTGGGCTCTCCACCAGGGGCTGGTTGGATCTGGCATTCACATTCTCTGAAATAATCCCTTTGCCCAGGGTTTTTCTCCTGGGAAGCCTCAGAGAAAAGGAAAACAATTCTGATCTCATTTGCTTCTCCTGTGTTGTGCTCATGTGGAATGTGTTTGGAGATTGTTCACCCACAGGTGATTGTTCCATTGGATTCTGCTGGGAGTTGTTTTCACTCTTTGGCCAATCAGGGCCAAGCTGTGTCAGGACTCTGGAGAGAGGAGTTTTCATTATTATCTTTTTAGCATTCTGTAAGTATCCTTGCTGTATTCTTTAATATAGTATAGTATTCTTTAATATAATCTAGTACCATACAATAATAAATTAGCCTTCTGAGAACATGGAGTCAGTCAGCAGCATCATTCCTGCCTTTGTCAGGGCTTCCCTGCTAATGCAACAGTTGCACTGATGGATGTGGTGTGTCTGTCTGTCTGCATGCCCAACCAGTGCCCAGCTTACATCCAGGAGTGTTCCCCATGGATCTGTGCACACACACACGACCAGAACTGAGGTTTCCAGCCCATGAGTGTGGGAACCCCCCTGTGCAAGGGCAGAGAGCTTTGTGAAAGGGAAGGTGCCAGCTGGGAGCCAGTTCCCTGGCACTGGGGTGGCACAAGGTAGAGGAATGCAGGTCCCAGCTCTGCCCAGAGCTGCAGCTCCTTTGGCTGCATCCCCATGGTGTGACCCCCCCTGTGGTGCTCTCACTGATGCCTTGTGCAGGCTGACATAGAACAGAGACTGGACAGAGCTAAAAAATAAAGCAGGGATTTATTAAAAGGCCTCAATGGATCCACCTTGGGCAGCACAAGAGCCCAGCCAGGGCTGCACCCAAGATGAACCAAAATGGGCACAAAATGCACAACTGGGCACGGGGTCTGTCCCTGGGATCAGTTCTGCTCCATTTGCACCTTGCAGTTCATTGTCCCATTCCAGCTTTAGCCCAGGCAGTCCCATCTGTCACAGACATCTTTTCCTGAAAAATCCTTTCCTTAGGATTTTTCCTCCTGAGAAGCTGGGAGGCCTCAGGAACAAAATGTAAACAATGGTTATCTGCTGCTGTGGAATGCAACAGGTGCATCTGGGATTGGTCTCATGTGGTTGTTTCTAATTAATGGCCAATCACAGTCAGCTGGCTCAGACAGAGAGTCTGGGGCAGCTGCCTTTGTTGTCATTCCTTCCTATTCTATTCTTAGCTTAGCCAGCCTTCTGATAAAACTTTTTTCTTCTATTAGTATAGTTTTAATGTAATATATATCATAAAATAATAAATCGAGCCTTCTGAAACACGGAGTCAGATCCTCATCTCTTCCCTCATCCAAAAACCCCTGTGAACACTGTCACACCCATCCCTCTTGTTTTTCTCTCTCCAGCCCACGGGGTTTGTGCTCCTGGGCTGAGATTTGGATCATTTGTCCTTGGTGCCCAGCTGGAGCAGGAACTGTTTTGTCTCCCTGCTCTGTGCACAGAGCTCACCATCCCCTGATATGAACCCAGACCCACACACTAAAGCAGCACAGAATCTGAAAAATAGAAAAGCTGAACCTGAGGCATGCTCACAAGTGGCTCTTAGTTCTGCTTCTACAAGTTCCAGGCTCATCCCTTGTAGAGCAGTGGCATTAAGCCACAGGCTTTGATTGCCTAACAAATTTGGACTGTGCTGGGCTAATCATCCAGTAATTTGTAATAATTTTACCTTGTCTTTTTATGTGGATCATATATTGCTCCATTCAAGGCGAAAACCAGTAAAACACTGATTAAATGGTCTTTTCCTCATGCAATTTGCTGTGTTTGCACCACTTGCCAAGGGGAGAGCTGTCATTAGAGTTTCAGATGCTTTTCCAAAATAAATGAGAGACCATTATTGCTGAGCATTACTGTCTGCATGGAGGCAAGTCATTTTTGGTAGTATTTAGTCTCATGCCAAGGCAAGATCCAAACAGAAACTTTTAAGTGTATGCAAAACTAGACAGACTCATTGGAATATCCTGTACACCTCAGGGATTCATGAACTCTTAGTTTAGACACTAAGAGTGAAAATCAGGTGAAATAGTTTACTTTTTGCCAAATTGATCCTTATTTTTTTGATTAATTTTTTGCCACGGTAAAAAGAGATGATTCATCTAAAATGCAAGCAATAAACTATTTCCTCACCCCTGCACCTCTTTTGATTAATTTTAATCAAATTTGAAAACCTTTTATCATTTATCAATTGTTCTTTAAATGCAATCTCAAAGTAGAGGATTGACAAGTTAAACAAATGTCTGCAGAAAATACTTTGCCATTCCCTACAGGCAACTTTTGTATTGTTTTAATGACTTCAAACAAGCTTGGTTCCTAGTTTGTTAACCTGGTTGCTCTGTTGAAAGATTTTCTGTGCACTGGTAGGACATGACAGTCAATACTTGCTCCGTCTCTTGCTCCTCCTGTCTTTGTCCAGTGTAATTTTCAAAGCCTATGGATTTCTGCATGGAATGATTTCTCCCTGGAAATCTGACATAATTGTCCATCACCATTGTCCTTGTGCTATGCTGGCCATCATATCCAAAAGAGAATTAAGTATCCAGCATTAGCTGTACAGGCTTGCAGGGTTTTCCCCCCACTGAAAAGCAGCTGTAATATTTGTGCTGCTCACAGTGACTAATGCCATTTCCATCTGCACTCAGCAGTACCAGCCCAACCCACCCTCTAAGCTCTTCAGATACCTCCAGCATGGATGAGGCTGCAGACAACAGGAGTCTGTTCAGATCCTATTGTAAATGTTGAAATGTCACATGCTTTCCTTTTTTTCCCCATCGTTACGTCATTTATTCTTCTATTATTTGTTTTCTCCTTGGTCCTTGCTGTTAATCATGGCAGTATTTTTAGCACACACATAACAAGTGGTGCTTTGTTAGCCCATACTTGTGCCACAACAAACTGCCTGCTATTCTCTCATTCCTTTTGTCTTGTGTTCAAAATGACTTTGGTTCTCTGTGTTCTCTAATACTGTACAAATCTTAAAAAAGAAAAAGGAAAAAACAGACTTCCCGTCTCTTTTTTTTTTTTTTTTTTCCCTCCTTTTTCCCCCCCCTGATTTTTTGGCATAAAAGCAAAGCCAGTTCTCTTGTTGTGCTTTTTTTGTCTCCCTGGTATCTGCAGGCCTTTCCTCATGGCTGAGTTTGTCCTTCCCATGCTGAGGGGTGTCAGCCCCAGTGTGTGTGGGGGACAAAACCTCTCAGCATCTCAGCAAACCCTTGAGAAAACCACACAGGTCAGGGCAGCTGTGAGCTGGAGCAGAGAGCTCTGTCTGCTCAGCCAGGGCAGCCACCTGAAGCTCTCAGCTCCTTTTTGAGCCAGGCTGGTCCCACTCAAGCCTCAAGTGCTTCCTGATGTCCACAGAGAGGATCAGGAGCTGCTGGATGGCTCCTGAGCTCTGTGCCTTGTCCTGGCAGGTGGGACAGAGTTTGGTCCCTTGTCCATTGGAATCCTCCTCCAAGTGTGAATTTACATTTTGTAGGCCCAGATGATCCGTGGGAATGGGATGGAGCAGGGTCCTTTCAGGATCTCTGCTTAAGGCACTGTCACTTCATCCCCTGAATATAAACTGGGAAGAGCAGAATTATTGCTGTTATTGCTATTACAGAATTATCTGTCACTGCTAAACAGATTATTTGTGATTATGCTTACATGCCAAAAAAGGGCTTTCTGCAGGGCCATCCCTGCAACCTGACCTTTTGTGTTGTGTACAGCACTGTGTCCTGTCAGGCTTGGGTTTTTCTCTGTTATGTCATTAATTCTATTTATTTTTCTCTTTTCAGCTGTCTACCCCTTTTAGCTAACCAGTAAACCATGCATGTTTGTGAGTGTGCTACATGGTGTGTGTGAGTTGCAAATGGTTTGAGTTTTCCTGGCCTTGGTGAGCCTCCTGATCTGCCCTGTGCTTGGGGATTTCATACTGAGGATTCTCATTTTGTCTGCATCCAACACAGAGGGCTGCAGCTCTTGCAGGGGTTTGAGGGAAGGGAATCTCTGAAACAGAAATCAAAACTTAAGAGGAGAAACCAGCCACTAACTTGCAACTATGTCAGAAGTGGCTCCTCTTCCCATTTGCTGTGGTGTACCTTAAAAATAACTATCAAAAATAAGATTGTGCATCCCCTGACTGAACTGGCAGCTTGGGTTTTCAAGAAGAGGACATTTGTAGCAAGGGGAAAGGGATTCCCTGTCCTTATTTTTCTTCTTAGCTCTTCTTCTGCACAATACTTCGTGGTGTATGCATTTGTGTGCATTAAATGAGTTTCCCTCAACAATGTGGTTTTGATGTTGTTAATCCTGCAATGAACTTGTGTGAATTTGTGTTGCTGTTTGTCTCTCTGTGGCAGCAAAGTATAAAATCTTGAACTCAGGATCGTGACCTTTCTGCAAAATCAAGGGGGAGAGGTGCTAAATTGCAGAAGGGAACAGTTTTAACCAGACATAAATCTCCAGCAGTATTAGCAGAAAAATTGAACAGTATAGGTCAAATAAATTGATTTTTGTATGAATATTTTCTGTTCCAGCTTTGTGATGACAGGAAAATCTTTCTACATTTGACCTCTCTTCTAGTGCAGTTATTTTGTGAGAAGTACCAAACACTGGAGCAAGGAAAACAATGCTTTGTGTTTAACTACAAAAACATGAATAGAGGCTGCTCAGTTTCCCACATTTCTCTAAAGCTCTTCAACCTTGACCTGGGTAAACATTTGTCTTGGGTAAGGGCAGAGACATTTTGCTCTCCATAACTGGACCCTACTTGCCCTTTACCACTACTGACATTTTCTGCAGTGTTTTCAGGAGGAATAAATACAGTGATTTTTGCTACATACTGAAATACTGCATCAAATACCGAGTTAGGTAAAAGCTAGAACAAATTAAAAATGCTGCTTTAACAGTGCTTTGAGCCATGAAGGCACTGGAAGGTCTTTGCTGAGCACATCCCCTGTGGTGCCAGGGTGGCAGAGGCTTTGGTGAGCCTGGAGAAGTGAGGAGGGCTGCAGGCTGAGCCCAGTCAGTGCCTGGAGCTGTGGAAATCCATTTCCCACATTCAGCCATCCCCACTGGCTCCAGGCTGAGCTCAATCAATGCCTGGAGCTGTGTAAATCCATTTCCCACATTCAGCCATGCCCAATGGCTCCAGTGAGCCCAATCAGTGCCTGGAGCTGTGGGAATCCATTTCCCACATTCAGCCATCCCCAGTGGCTCCAGGCTGAGCCCAGTCAGTGCCTGGAGCTGTGGGAATCCATTTCCCACATTCAGCCATGCCCAGTGGCTCCAGGCTGAGCCCAGTCAGTGCCTGGAGCTGTGGAAATCCATTTCCCACATTCAGCCATGCCCAGTGGCTCCAGGCTGAGCTCAATCAATGCCTGGAGCTGTGGAAATCCATTTCCCACATTCAGCCATGCCCAGTGGCTCAGGATTTGCTGAGTGCACTTGTTTTACTCTTAGGGGCACAATAAGTGTGAGTTGTCCTGCTCCATGTCAGGAGAAAATAAGCACGGGCAGGAGACCTTTCTCCTTTTTAATGCCTTTATTAAAAGTGATCAGCTTGGGTGGGGAGAGCCGACGGGTCTGCGCTCCCGCTGCTGCTCCCTCGGAGGAGGAGGAAGAGGAGGAAGAGTGCAGCTGTGTCTGCTGGTCTGTGGGAAGAGCTGGGGGTTCCATCCTCATGAGAGCATCAGGAGATTCTCTCTGTTTTTGGTTCAACATTCAAGGTCCTCTGTCTAGCCCTCATCTTTAGGTAAGGGTGAGGGGTAAAAAGGGTCTTGGTGGACACTAGATTCTGTTCCTCACATCTAGACACTACTTTGATTCATCAATTTTGTGTTGGCTCATTGTTTTTAGGAGTTTTTGGCTAGGTTTGGTGAGGGGTTTCTCCCATTGCATGCTGGTTCTGATGTCATTTGCTGCCAACTTGATGTCCCTTCCCCTTCACTGTCTGGGTGCCATCCTCCAGGAAGCACTGGACAAAAGGGGGAATTCTTAACCATCAACGACAGGTAATTAATGAAAACAACAGGTGATTACAACAACAAACAGTTAGAACTCCACCCTGGCAGCAACTGGCCCAACCTGGGAACTCTGCAACCTGTTAAAAAAATGGGCAGCTTTTCTACTCATAACATCAGGCACTTGCAAATGGAACAATATGAGTGAAATCTGCAGGTCTGCTGGTAGCTTCTGCAGTACAGAACAGGCAGCTTCTGCAGTAAAATACAGATTCCTCTACCAAGAATAAAACTTGGGGGCTTTGGAGTGAAGATTTCAGCTCCCTGTCTTGCTGGTGGAAAAGATGAAGCAAAAGGGAAGGACTTTAGGACCCCTTGAGTCAGGAGACTTGGAGCTCTTGGTATCTGATCTCTTTCCGTACAGCACTAAGATCCCCTGATTACTTTTCCTTCTGTAAAATTTAGCATCACCATCTTTGTGATGAAGTTTTTACCCTGGAAATAGGAATGAATTGGAGCTATGTACCTTGCACTAGTGCAGCCCAGAAAGGTAAATAACTTTTCCACCTGGGACTCCAGGACAAACACCTGCTCTGAGGTGTTAAGGGTGGGCAGAAGCAGAGACTGCAGCAGATGAGAATTGTAGTGAATATACTGCACACATAGATTGGAAAAACTGTGTAAGGGAATGAAGTCTGGCCAGAGCCAGGGGGATCAGCAAGGGCTTGGAGGGCAGAGTTCAGCCCCTGAGCTGGGTTCATCCAGAGCTGCACTTCATGTACTCATTATTGGCAGCTGCTCTCTAATCCCCCACGTGGATCCACGTGCATTTGGAGAAACTGGCTTCTGAGGAAAGCTGCAATTTTGACCTCAGTATTAATCTATTCCTGTTTTGTTTTCTTTTGTTTTGTTTTTAATGAGCCACAGGCAAGGTCTTCTCCCTGTGACATATGTGGATAGTGTGCAAATTAGGACATTTTCCATTTTGCTTCATAAAAATTCCTATGCTGGGATCACAGAATATGCTTTTGTATAGCCGTGGTCATCTGTCAAGGCTAATTGTTCAGTGTCTACAACCAGGGTTTTCAGAAAGGCAATTGGATTCTTGCTGCCTTGGCCTGTCTAAAATCCTGTCAAGCAAATAATGTGAACCCTTGCTCCATGCTCATTCTCTCTCCTCTGCTAAGTTTGGTTTTTATTTGCTTTCTGCTTTTATTTTTTCCTTGTAAGAGTTCAAGTCCTCTCCTCTCCTGAGAGTGTACTTGGTGCTGAGTCAGTGCTGTTTTGCACCAGTGTTTTCCCTCTGGCAGGTTCACAAGCTGGGCATCCCCATTTGCTGTGCCAGCCCCCAAGAGGGGCAGCATCACTCCCTCCCTCAGGATTTATCCTGGCTCTGCTCTGTTTGTACTCGAGTGTGATGGTGTTCACAGGGGTCTCAGGATGAGGAAAGAGATGAGAATCTTGACTCCATGTTTCAGAAGGCTGATTTATTATTTTATGATATATATTATATTAAAAGAAAATGATACATTAAAATTACACTAAAGAATGGAAGAAAGGATTTTATCAGAAGGTTAGTAAGGAATAGAAAGGAATGATAATAAAATCTTGTGACTGATTGGAGAGTCTGACAGCTGGACTGTGATTGGTCATTAATTAAAAAAAAAACCTACTAATCAAAGATGCACCTGTTGCATTCCACAGCAGCAGATAACCATTGTTTACATTTGTTTCTGAGGCCTCCCAGCTTCTCAGGAGAAAAGTCTTAGCAAAAGGATTTTTCATAAAAACCTTCATAAAACCTTCCTGTGACACTCAAGGAAGGTTCTCTCCTGGCCTGGGAATTGTTGAGGAAAAGGTGCTTCAGATGACCTTTACTTTTCCCTTAGGAGTGGCCCCAGATGTTACTTTGGTAAGTTTATATTTTTTGTTTACTGTCCCGTTTTCTGTTCTGTTTCTCGAGTCATTATAGTGGGGAATGCTCTTTATGCCTCCAGTTCCCAGTTAGGTTATCAGCTTTGGGTTTGTATCATTTTCATTGCTCATTCCATTCCCTGTGATGGGTATAGACGTTTGTCTTTGTGCCATTTGTGTGGCCTGAAGAGTTTATTTCACTTGTAACTAAAAGGCTTTCCTACCTGATGGTATTCCAGGCAAGTGCTTTCTTTCCCTTGACATAATAAAGATTTTCCAATTAACTTCTGCAAATTTCTGTGCTGTGCCTTGAGGTAACTTTTCCTAGCTGTAGGAAAAGTTACCTCAGTGAAGGCTATTCCACCAGCAATCTGGAATAATATTTTTTTGCAATACCCTTCAAGCATTTACAATATTCTGTGAAGCTCCAGTCAGTACATTTTCAGCATGATTTTGGACAAACTGATGAACACATCTTTTTGGAGGCTGACATCTCTTACATGTACACTCTCTTGTTGATTTTCACTGATTTTCAGGGTGTTCATGGGCTGGCATAATCCAGTCACTCAAAGCCATCTGGTAACTTGGTTTTGTAGCTGCAGTCTTAAAATTGTCTTTGTAATCTAGACTACAGGAGCTCTTTTTCAGCCCTGTAGAAGTGCAGAAAGACCATTTTAAATGCTATTTGGCTTTGTGATTTTCCTTTTCTAATTATCCCATTAGCACACTGCATTTGTCTCATCGTTTTCCATAATTGCTAATAAATAAGATTATTTGTGAAACTTCCACTGGAGCCCATTAGAATAGTTCTGGCAGAGATGAAATCCTCCTCGTGTCAGTTCTGCTTCACAAAATCTTGAGGGCAGCTAAAACTCATTATGTGCCAGACTTGAGCTTTCTTGTAATCTGTTGGCAGTTATTTAATATTTCAAAATGAACTCATTCCATAGGTATTTTTCAAAGGAGAAACATTTCTCTCAGAGAATGTTGCAGCAGTGTGCTCAGCTGATTGTGTAGAATACGTGAAATCCTTTTGTTTTCCTTTGTGCATCCGGATTTTACCCTGGTGACTGCAGCTCCTCCAGCAGAATTGTACTCTGGTGTAAATGCCATGGTTCTTTCCTCAAAAACCAGCCATGGATGATGATTGTGCGCCAGTAAACTTATCGAGATGTGTTATTTTTAATTTTTTCCTTATTTTTTTTTTAAATAAAGTGTTTATTTTGGCAGCTTAGTTCCTTAGAGAGCAGTTCTGGTCATTGCTCATCCCTTTTTGGAGATCTCTCAGCCATGTGATGCTCAGTGAGTGTAACCACGTTTGGGCTGGGGCAGAAATGACAGAACGTGTGCCTGGGGAGGTTTGTGTGAGCAGTGCCGTTGCGGGAGCTGCTCGGGGATGAGCACAGCCTGTTGGTCACAGCGTGGGTCACTTTTAGTGCCAGGGCTCAGGACAGGGTGGGCTCGCCCCTCTGCAGGTCACTGTGTGCAGCAGCTCAGGGAGAGCTGAGTTTGAGGGGTGTCCTGCTCTGCCTGGCTTTTCCTCACGGAGAATTGTGTTCAAACTCAGCAGCAGCTCAGGAAAACAGCATTTTCTTTCCTTCCTTGGAGTTCCCCATGGGTGGCAAGCACCTGTGATAAGCAGGGGAGGGATTTGTGTTTGCCATGTGCTCTGCTTTACTGTGTGAAGGAGTGGGCAGAGGGGTCAGTGAGACCAAAGCTGATAATCCTGATCAATTATGTCACATTCTGCAGCTTATCTCACTGCTTTTACTAGTTGGTGCACGTTTCTGTGTTCCCTGAATTGGGAAGAAAACAAGGATTGCAGAGCCCTGTAGGTCAGAGGGTTGCATGCTCCAGGGGCTGCATCTGAAAACTGCAAGGGAAATGTCCAAAAATTATAAATGTGGGGACAGCACTGACTGCTGCAGATCGTCAGTGGATCCACACAATCGAATTTCAGGCAAACCATTCCAGCCCAAGGGTCAAATTATGAATAAATACAAGACAAAACACACCATCTGGTGAGCCATGCCTGATGTGACTGAGTTAGTTTTCCAGGGGGTCTCAAGGCTGGTTAAGTGGCTTCTCCATGTTTCCCATTGCTCCTCACTAAACGGCACATTGAGAGCTCTTCCCTTGCCTCTCCCCATCCCTTTTAACCCCTGAGTCACTCAGGGTGGGTGCTGGCTGCTCTGCACTGTGCTCAGGGCTGTGCTGGAGCAAACAGGCTCTGCACCCTGGCAAGAACAGGTGTATTTGACTTTGAGAAAACTCTGTACCTTGCTTCCTTTTCATATTAGGAATGTAAAAAGACAAATTTCAGAAAAGCATCTGGCTTTTTAAAATGCCTTTTTTTTAACTCACATATCTTAATTTATCTTTATTTATTGATAAAATACAAACATACGCCTTCAACTGAAATGCAGTCTGTATGTAAACAGCATTTCACTTTTTTATCTTTTTTTAAACTTGAGATGAGCCTTACCTAAGATCTAAAAAATTGATACTTTTTTTCTGAAATACTGAAAAGCTGGGTTTGGGAGGCTGCTGGGGTTTTTTTTATTCTATAATTTGCTTTTGTTTTTTTAAAGTGTCATAGCTTTGCCTGATCAATCAATGGAACAACATTGGCCTGAGGCTTGAGGTCTGGATGGAAATTCTGTCTGCAGGAGCTGTTCCCTGGGCTCCAGGGTAACAGTTACTTTCAGGAGTGCTCCAGTGACAATATTTTAATCCAGCTTTCCTGGACATTCCTGCTGACATTTCTGGGTTTAGTTGGAATAAAGTACTAGAGCTGTAACCAGAGTTAACAATTCTATACTACAATATTTCAGTTAAATTGCAGGTTATTAAATAAAGCAAGCCAATTCCTGATCTTACTTAATGTACATTTCCAGTAATTCAGGATCTGATGTCAACAACAAAAAATGGTTTAGATAGTGCAAAGGAGTAAAATAATCAGATTATATTTCAGGAAATGTATAGTGTTTATTTCAAAGCATTTTAAGGTGGTACAGAGGTAGTAGAAAGCTCTGCAGGGTGGTGCTTTGGGTCAGATGGACAAAAGGGCTGTTCCTGGTGAGGCTTTGGCTCTTGGCTGGGATGGGCTGGGGGATTGCTGCCTTCTTGCTGGCTGTGCAGTTCTCCTGCAGTTCTGCGCTGCTTCTTCTTCTACTTCTTCTTCTTCTTCTTCTTCTTCTTCTTCTTCTTCTTCTTCTTCTTCTTCTTCTTCTTCCTCTTCCTTTTCTTCTTCTTCTTCCTCTTCCTCTTCTTCTTCCTCTTCCTCTTCTTCTCCCTCTTCCTCTTCCTCTTCCTCTTCTTCTTCCTCTTCTTCTTCCTCTTCTCCTGCTCCTCCTCCTCCTGAAATCACCATCTCCTCCTGAAATCACCATCTCCTGCTTGCTCTGAGCCTCCCCAGGCTCAGGGTTCTTGTAGCAGGGATCTCCCAGGGAGAGCACACAGGACAGCACAGCTTGGAATCACATTTTTATAGAACGAATTGCACTCTATACACATCAGGACAGCAGCATCTAAGCAGAAATATTTTGTCATCTGCCTCTCTTTTTTTTTTCATCATTTCTGTTGGTACTGGTTGAACAATTCCACTGTGATCAACAAGGGCTAAAACAGGTATTTATGGGAAAACCCAAGAGCTGCCTTTGTGCCCTGCAAGTCTTTTGCCTCCTTTTCCACCATCTTTTTACCCATTCATGGGGCAGATCCCATCTGTTTCACCATTCTGGTTGCTTTTCTGGGCTTTTCCACTTGGGCAGACTGATGTGTTCACAGGGGCCCCCAACGAGGGGAGAGAATGATGCATCTGACTCCATCTTATCAGAAGGCTAATTAATTACTTTATTATAGTCTATTATTCTATATTATATTACACTATTTTACATTACATCTAAACTGAATCTGCCAAGCACTCCACAGCTCAGAACCGCCCAGAATCTGTGACTGTCACCAACAGTCCTGACACACACACACACACCTGG
This sequence comes from Melospiza melodia melodia, assembly GCF_035770615.1. Taxonomy (NCBI): domain Eukaryota; kingdom Metazoa; phylum Chordata; class Aves; order Passeriformes; family Passerellidae; genus Melospiza; species Melospiza melodia. The sequence continues at coordinate 4,868,611 of NC_086205.1, read as the reverse complement.
CCCTGACAGGCCAAGGAACCAAAACCCCATCACTGTGGGTAAACAATCTCCACATTGCATTCTGCTTTGGCACAAACACAGGCATAGCAAATGAGAAGAATTGGTTTTTCCTTTCTCTGAGGCTCAGAGAATGTGAAACCCATAAATATTCTTGGGAAGAACTGTGCCTTGCTTTTCTCTGTGAAGAGAAATGTGGTGACACCAGACCAGAGCTGGGCCACCTCTGATGTGCTGCTGGTGGCACCAGGGAGGTGAAGGAGCTGAAGAAGGATTCACACAGATTCCATGCAGTCTGTGACACGCGGAGTTTAGTCAAGCTATGTGATGAATCTAACTGTGAACAACAGCAATATCTGTGCAGAATGCAGGTGTATATCCAGAGCTTTAAAGGGGGAGTTCTTAATCATGGGTGGAACTTCAAGGGTAGGAGAGCCCCTTTGTCTCCATGGGCTGTGAACTCACTCACACCCTCCCTCCAAGTGGCCCTGCTCTCCTGGTGATGATGTGTGGAAGGGAGATTTTAGCAGCAGTAGCAGTAGGTTTGAGCTGGCTGAGCTTGCCTTTGCCCATTTTGGTCCCTTTGAGGGCTCTGGCATTGCTGCTGCTGCTGTCTCTGCACTCTCCATGTCTGTGCAAACTCCATGCACTGCTGTAGGTCTGTAATTGCACTCAGGGGCAGTTAATGGAGCCTGGTGATTCAGGGGGGAAAAAACAATGTCATTTGCCAAAAAACACCCCAGCCAACCCAGAGGTTTCTTTACCCTGGGTTGTAGTGATGGTGATGTAAGCCTGCAGAGAAATTCCAACAGCTCTGACCAGGGGGTGAATGCAGAGCAGTCAAGAGCAGTGAGAAGGAAAACCCTTGCATTTTGCTGCTGTGGATGAGTTTCTGGTCGGACAAAGCAGCACACACAGGGCATCCCCAAACAGACTGGAGGAGGCCAGGAGCTGACCCATTAAATTAAATTTCTCCTGTTTTACAACGAGATGATCTCAGGAAGCTGTGTCACATGTCCCTGTGCTTCCACAGTGGCTCACCATGAGTTTGTTTTCACATGATGAACTGCGTTGAGCATTCAAATAATATGATTTCTGAATAAAGGTAAAGGCAGGTAAGATGCAGCAGGGTTGTAATATTGTCCAAATGCATTGATGTGGATTTTTACAGTCCACACCACCCTTGGCTTCAGAGTAATAGTTCAGCTGGGTTCTTCCTGGGGACACAGGTCCAGCTGGGTCTGCTTCTAAGATCTGAGCCCTGCCATCATTTTGGGAGTGTTATTGCATTGGAAAGCTTGTCCTTCAGATTAGTTTACACATCTATGAGTTATTGCCAAGAAAAAAATAGAACATTGTCTTTAAAAGGCTCAGTGAACAAAAAAATACCATCTCAGTGCAAAAGATTTTCCTTAACCATTTGTCCAGTCAATACTGTCTAGCTATTAAGTCAAAACATGATTTTTCTCAATTCTCTGTTCTAAACAATTTTTTTCTTTTTTTTTTTCCTGAGAAGTGACATTTATTGAGTTTACTGAAAAAGCAGGCCACTCTCAGTTATTTCTTTTTCTAAGCCACACCTTTAGCAGCAGTGTCCTACAGTGTGTTCTCCCAGCAGTTTGCATCAATTTGTTGTTCATTCGAAATTAAACTAAGGTAGGACAAATATATCTAGAGAGCTAGGTTTCCCCCTAGCTCATTCTGTTGCCTTTCTACAATAGAATTTGGGCCTTGTTTTCTACTCAGAAGTGCTGTCCTGAGCTTCAGCACACATTGGTTCACAGTGAAGGGAGAACATCTGGCATTTCCAGGTGTGTGTGGATGATCAAAGTGAAAGATGGAGCAGGATGTTCCTCTGCACATTTCAGCCCAAAGGAGCAGAGCCAGTGGCTCCCTCACTCTCAGAGATGCCAGTTTGAGTCCTTTAGTGAGATCCTCCCTGGTGTGTGTGGGTCTGGAGAGTTTGGTTTGTGAGCACTTGTCCAGCTCAAAGCTGGTCATGCAAAACATCCCTGATGCCCTTTGTTACAAGTGATTGCTGCATTCAGGGGTTCATGCAACCCTAAAAACCATAACTCTCAAAAATAGGCTGCTCTGTAGCTCTGTGGAACTTAAATTGTGTCCAAACAAATGCTGGAGCAAATCTGAAGGAGTCCGGATACTTGCAGGCAGCACTGGGCTCAGCAAACACTGATGGATTCAGCTCCTCAGCTGGGGTACAGACAGAGCAGTAGAGACCAAAATGCTCTGAAAAAGCAGGCCACTCTCAGTTATTTTGTTTTCTAAGCCACACCTTCTAAGCCACACATCTGTACAGTGTGTTCTGCCCCAAATTTTCCCCATCAGGGTACCGTGGTGGAGCCCCAGCCTAAGCAGGACTTGAAAATACCTTTGTGGGGTGTTCCCAGAAAGGACTGGCATGTCGCATTCACATTCTCTGAAAAAATCCCTTCAGCCAGGGTTTTCTCCTGGGAAGCTGGGAAGCCTCAGAGAAAAGGAAAACAATTCTGATCTCATTTGCTTCTCCTGTGTTGTGCTCATGTGGAATGTGTTTGGAGATTGTTCACCCACAGGTGATTGTTCCATTGGATTCTGCTGGGAGTTGTTTTCACTCTTTGGCCAATCAGGGCCAAGCTGTGTCAGGGCTCTGGAAAGAGTCAGGAGTTTTCATTATTATCTTTTTAGCATTCAGTAAGTATCCTTTCTGTATTTTTTAGTATAGTTTAGTATTCTTTAATACAATATAGTATAATGAAGTAATAAATTAGTATAATAAAGTAATAATATAGTATAATAACGTAATAAATTAGCCTTCTGAGCACATGGAGTCAGCTGCATCACTCCTCCCTGTACCCCCACAAACGCAGAACTGGCAGGAGCTGTTCAGTCACCAGCCAGTGAGAGGGATCTGCTGTTCCTCAGGAGAGCAGGGCTTGCTCAGAGGGAATTGCTGTCTGTGTTCCATGCCTGGGGAGGCCCAGCACAGGTGAGGTTCCCTGCAGCTCTGGAGAGCAGCAGCTGCTGCTGTGCTGTGTCCCAGAGAGTTTGTCCCCAGTGTCCCCAGCTGCTCTGGCAAGAGGACTCCAATTCACACTTTGATTATCAATCTTTTTCAAATTCCACCCCCCCCGTTCATTGGAATTTGTTTCAATCTGATAAAACATCATTTCTGTCTTAAATGCCCCACGTTTCTGCAATAACCTAAGAGTGAATATTTGGAAGCTATCAGCTTTGACTGCTGCGTGGAAGAACTTGAGAATGTTAGTTACAAAGGTTCAAATATTAAATTATGAATGAAACAAACCTCTCCATGGTTTATGAAATTGCTGTTGCTTCATGACTTGAATAGTTAAAGTGGTAAATGATACTGCAAGGAACTGAGACTTTTATTCTGGTTGGTGTGTTTTAAAACATAAATATTTATAATAAATTTCATTCCCATTTGCAAAACATTTTCTTTCTGTAAGTCCCCTGTAATATGATTCTTGATTCTGATGGATGTGGTTCCACTCACTGATCTGTTATTTCTTCTGTTTTTCAGTTATACCAGCAGAGTTGTTTCCAATGGACTGAAAGCACAAATTAATAATCCAGAGCTGAAAGTCAGAGGATTGGACCCACTCATCAAAAATTTAATTGATAAACTTCAGCACTTTAATCAAGTAAGTAATTTTTCCAAGATAAAACCACTTTATCATGGAGCTGAAGGTAAAATCTCCAGGTGGAGATTCATATTTGTATTCCATCATCATATTGCACCTTGCAGGACTGCAGGCCTGAGGCAGCTGTGGTTTGGTTTGGCTAAAGGCAGCTGAGGATCCCATGGTCCCAGCTGGGCTGTGGGCTCCAGGGAGGCAGAATTCCCTGGAAATTGCTCCCTGGCCCAGGGGCAGGGGTGCTGCAGTTCACCCGGAGCCTCCTGGGCTGCAGCTGCCCCTGCTGGGACACTCCTGCCCTGGGCACTGCCCTCTGCTTGTGCAGCTTCTGCTCCTCTGCGGGGGATTGAGCCCCTTCCTGACCCACAGAGGGGCAGCTGAGAGGTGTTCTAAACACTTTCATTCCATTTTCAGTCTCCTGTGAAGCGTGAGACAATACAGATGTTATAATTCACACCATCAGCTCCCAGGACGAGGGAGGAGATGAGGATCTTGTTCCATGTTTCAGAAGGCTGATTTATTATTTTATGATATATATTATAGTAAAAGAAAATGATATATTAAAATTACACTAAAGAGTAGAAGAAAGGATTTTTATCAGAGGGAAAGAATGGGATAGAAAGGGATGGAATGAAATCTTGTGACTGACCAGAGAGTCTGAGCCAGCTGACTGTGATTGGCCATTAATTAGCAACAACCACATGAGACCAATCCCAGATGCACCTGTTGCATTCCACAGCAGCAGATAACCATTGTTTGCATTTTGTTGCTGAGGCCTGTCAGCTTCTCAAGAGGAAAGATCCTAGCAAAAGGATCTTTTTGTCTGTGACACTCTGGGCTTTGCCAGAACTTCCCAGAGCAGCACCTGGGATGTTGATCTGACTTTCTTTTCTGAGCTGTGGCACTCGTGGTGCTGCCATCCCCAGAGCTCAGAGTGGTCCCTGAGCAGCTCCGGGAGCTCCAGCTGGAGCCAGCAGCTTTAACAGGATTGATTTTCATTTAGAGCAGGCATGTTCTGCTGCCAGCCTGCAGGGATGCTCTCGGCAGAGCTGTGGGCACATCAATCTGCTCATCGCCTTCCCCCATGAAAGAGTGTGGGGATGGAAACAGTGGGAAACACCTTGGTGGGTGGGTGTGCAGGAGGGAGAATAACCTGCTCAGGTAAAACTGAGGGGTGATGCTCAGTCAGGATCTGGGAGGTTGTAAAGACTGGGAGTCAGGAATTTCTCTACTTGCACCTAAAAAATGCTCCTTCCCTCTCATCAAGCAAATCTATAAATCCATCATCTAAGCTGTAATTAGCGTTTTTGTTACATCTTGCTGGTCTGTAATATTCTCCTGTTCTGAAGGCTGCAGTTTAGGGATGCTTTGTGTTTGATTTAACTCACCATGGGGGATTACAACAACCAGTCTGGTGCAGTGCTTAATATTGCACTGAAATAGGCATTGTGTGGTCAGATTGATGAAAAGGATAATTCATTATTTATCTGTCTTTGCATGTTATAGAGTGTTAATTTACTTTATAAATATTAGATATATCCATCTGTGTAATAGTGCTCTATAAACACTGACAATAGGAAATAGTTAGAAATAGATTAAATCAAAAGTAGTTGTGTATTGGAAATTCTATTTCTTTGTCTGCTGTAGGAAAATAAAAATCTGCCTGGTCTGAGCTGCATACCAATTTTCTTAAATTACATACATTTTAAAAACAGTCTCAGAAAGCACTTTTTAGCCAGCAGAGTAAAACCCAGCTCTTGGCTCTAAATTGGAAGTATTGCTTTTTGGTACTTGTACCAGTTTCAGGAGAATATCTTCTTTAAGTAAATGTAACTCCCATCAGATTGAGGTGCTTAGCAAGAATGGATTCCAAGGGTGAAGGATTAAACAGAATACTGATTATTGCCCTAAGATGGTTTGTTCTTAAGTACTTAGAATAATATAAAATCCTTTGATCATAATTTTAGTAAGATTTCTTTGGAGATCAAAGCATCAAAGAAGTTGCTAAATATCTGAGGCTTTCACATGCAACATCAAACACATGTAGCTGTTTTCTACTTCTTGGATTTTTGTTTCAGTCGTGATAATATTGCACAAATAAAAACTGACACTGAAAAGCCAATTAAATCAGGAGCTTAAAGTGACATCAGTAGTGTGTGTAGACTGCAGAGTTATACAGAATTCTGTTCCTAATTTTATTGACAAATTGAATTTTTTCATAAGAATATATTTTTAATTTTTTTTGTGATATGTAGGGTGAAATGTAAACACTGCTTAAATAAGATGTGTATGTATCTTTTGAAATATTTGCAGCAGTGTTTGTATCAGTGGGGAGAGCAAAGCCATGCCCACAATGTGCATCAGAGGTGATTTGGGTGCCTGGGCCCCAGCAATCTCCTACCCCTTCAATAATATTGCTGAGCTACCCAGAGGAAAGCACAGCCTTGGGTAGGAGAAGGCTGTGATGAGATTGTTAAAGGAATAACATTTCTGTCTCAAGGAAACGTGCTGGGTCTGTCCCTCAGGGATTTCACTTTCTCTCTGGTTTTCAGTGTTTGAAATCAGAATAACCTGCTCTGGATCAGTTTGCTGAGGCTGGGGAGAGCTGTGTTCAAATCAGCATTAATTTTCCTAAAGGGTTTGCCTTAGCTCAGCAGTTCCTGAGGATTTCTGGAGCAAACCTCATCACTGCTGTCTGTGGTGGTTTCTCTTCCTCCTCCTCCTCCTCCCTGGGAGCCTCTGCCAGGCCAGCAGGGCTTGGCCACTGTGACAGGAGCAGCCAAAAATTCCCTCATTGGAATCCCACCCTTTGCCCTTCCTTTGTGAGCTCCATGTGATGCCCACAAAAATCCAAAAACTCCATTGACCCTAAATCTCGTGGATCTGAACAAAACTCTTGTCCTGCTCCTGTTTTAGTTGGTGCATCCCAGCTCCAGCAAGTTACAAATAATCTGTATGCAAGGCATCTTCCAGTCCTGCTGTCATTTAGGCTGAAATGCCACTTTGGTGGAGATTATAGCAGCTCCTCATTTTTAATTTTTTTTTTTTTTCATCAGGGACTTAAATCCTCAGCACATCGTTGTTGTGTTTTTTTGGTTTTTTTTTTTCCTAAAATGATTATGCAAATAGCAGGCTATTTTATATCCACTTGGCAAAGCTGGAAGTAAAGTGAAATTTAGAGAATATTATTCAACAATTACTGTTATTTGCATCCCTGACAGATAAGGTGGTTGAAGGGTTTATTGTTAGTGGCTGATTCACATATCAATAGAATTACTGAGCTACAATTTACAGTAACTCCTAGTAATGCAAAAACAGATCAAGTGAAGTCTCAGGTTGATGGGGGAAAAAAATCAGCAGAAATATCATCTTTTCCTCCCTCTTTTTTGTGAGTGGAGCAGGTGTGAACCACAATTGATGTTAAACACAATAATCCCCCATTGCACCTTTTTGAGTGCTGCTTCTTGCCACAGAATCACACTTAAATGTTTCAATGCTTTTCTTCAGCCCAATGCTTTTCATAGTTCAAACTAAACTGGTTCTCAGGCCAAGGTTAAAAATCCTCAAGGATCAATTGCCCTGAGAAGAAATGAGAATGCTGGGAAAAGTGAAAAAGCTGTGACTGTGCCCTCACTAGCAGGGAGGTACCAGCATTCTCAAGGGATTACAATATAAAAAGCATTATACAGGTTTGACTTATTTGGTTTTTGTCAGCCTAAATCTGCTCCTGACAGGTTTTGTGAATCAGTTTTGTGTTTTGCTCTTGTCAGAGATGAATGCTCAGGGCATGGCTGGAGTTCGAGGCAGTGCAATAACCCAGTGCAGAAAATGAGAGTGATGTCAAAGCAAATCTTGCTGAATGTGGACCCATGTATTTCATTTTTTTTCTCTCTGCCAAAGTCTCATGGATCTGCCAGCTGAACTAAGAAATGCATGTAACTTAATTCCTTTCAGACTTCCATACAGAGGATTCTGTTAGAGCAGAGTTCAAAGCAACAGCACTGAGATGTTTCATTCCAATAACATGAGCCAGCCATAATTTAATCTTGAAAGTGAATTTAGTTGAGTTACACAATAGGGAATAATACAATAAATCATTTAAGTAGTACTTAATTTAAAAGTGTGTATTTTTTTAGACATCTATAAAATTTATTACCTCGTAGAGTTTTTATATGAGATATGAGTGGAGACAAGTTGGTTTGATTTTTAGCCAAAGTTGTAGCTGCCTTGGACTGGAATTCGGGATTTTCTGTTCTTGGTTCCATCCATGGAAGGAAAGGCATCACCTGAGGAAGATTCTGCAGCTGTGCTGCTCCTCTCTGAATTCTCCTCCCTGGGAAGGCATTAACAGCCCTCAGCACCTTGGTCTTCCAAATCAAACAGCAGGGATAATTGAATTAATACCACATTTATTGGCTGATTAATGAAAGCACCAAGACATGCACATACTAGAGGAAAATAAAGAAAGAATTAATTAAACCTGAAACAATTATGTTTAGGATACTGAGAAGACCAGGAAAGACCACATGAACTGTATTGTTTTGGTTTTTTATTTCCTGCCCTGCTGTATAAAAATTGTTCACCCTTATAGTCAAATAAATTATCATCTCAGATTACTTCAGCAATTATACAAAGTTTGTTTCTCATCCTGTTTTTTTCTTTTCAATATGTTTGTCCTTATTGAATTCATGGGCAGTTTTTCTTATCCCCTGCTAAGTCAAACAGGTCTTTGCTTCCAGATATGGGTGCTGAATGTTCAGCTCTGAGATAAGTTATGATCTTTTTCACAATCAATGTGCAATGAAACAATTCATCCCAATGCTTGAAATAATCCAGTTTACTCAAAGACTGAGAATGATCTTCTTCTGTGTGCTCTCTTCTGTATGGTTTTCTATTCCTTAGGAAATACATATACACATATTTATCTATATAGATGTGAAAGCAGAGCAGCTGACAGTGATTTGTCACTGGGCTGCTCCTCTGGAGATGTGGGATCTCCTCATGCAGGGCTGGGCAGCTCCAGGCTGTGGGCAGTGCTTTTCTTCTCTCCAATCCTCCTGGATTTTAAAAAGAAAGGTGATTTGGAAGCTCTAACCTTGGTTCTGCTGTGGCACTAAAACCCCTGTCAAAGCCAGAGGTTTGTCCATGAATCAGAACAGGAGAGTTCTTTCTAGTCCAGTGCACTGAGAAAACATCACTGAACATTGTTTTATGGGCAGCATGTGTTAAAATTGTAATTTGGTGCTAATTGAGATACCTATCATCCCTGGCTGAAATCAGTGAGCTTCTGCTGGTCTGAGGGCTGCAGGTTATTAGTTTGGTTTTGTTAAACATAGTGACTTGAGATAGAATTAAATAATTTTAATTAGAATTGAGAAATTACCTTTTAGTACTAGAACCAGCATCAGGATTTCAGTAGGAACAGTAATGTGAAATACTGGCTCCACTAAAGTAGAATTTAGCATTTTAAAACAAGACAAATCTAAACCTCAGTGTAAATCCAGCATATCTTATTATATGCCAGCAAATATATAATGCTAAAATGGCCCTTTTATTATTCATGTGTTGTGTCTCAGAGTGTGCTGTGCTATTTGTCTTGCAAGACTTCTCAGAAATTATTTGCCCAGATGGACCATTGCATGTGTTTTGTTTTGCTCATTGTGGGAAATTAGTCTTAATAAATCCAGATCACATCTTGAATCTCAGAAGTGACTGGAGCCAAGTGGGGGAGAGGAGGGCAGAGCTACTGTTCCCATCCAGAGCTGAGCCAAAGCATTTCACACACACAAAAACATTGCTGGGAGAGTCTTACTGTGAGAAAATAAATATGGGGTCTGTCCCTGGGGTGGGTGCCCAGTTCTTGCAGCTGCTGAGGGAAACCTGAGCGCTGGGAAGGGTTTGGGATGCTGTGTGGAATTGCTGAGGGGAGGATGGAGCAGGGATGTGCTGGGAGCAGGGCAGGGTGGGAGCTCCAGGGCTGAGTGAGCACCAAGGGCAGGAGCTGCCACTGCATTCCCTTGCTGGGGTCGCACAGGGGAGGGGCACTCATGGAGCTGGCCTGTTTGTTTGGATGGGAATCGATTTTCTATAGACAGAAAGTCAGCAGTCATCGTTGAATTAATTAACTGAAATTACAAATTCATTATTATTTTCTTCTTTTACCCACATTTTTCTGATCACTCCAGTAATTCTGAGTTAAATGCATTGGTTAAATAATTACCATTAGAAGTGAGATCATGGTATTTACTTTTGGTCTAATTCCTGAGCTACAATGATGTGCTTATTTTTGGAGGTGGTAAGTTTAGCATAATAGGAAAAGAAAGCAGAGCTTTATGGGTTGATCATTGTTTTCTTTAGGGTAGAGTAAAGGTCTTTAAACAATTGATTGATCATTGTCCAAAAGCAGAGCAAGGTCATTTTCCTCTCTCTCTGCTCTGCTCTGAAGGGAGCAGGCAGGCACAAAAAGCAGGGCAGGGGAGAAGGACCAAGGCCATCAAACCCAAACTTGTTCTGTGAGCCCAGGGGGCTGCACTGCTGGTGCTGAGTGGGTTCATGTGCTGAAGGATTCAGCCCCTTCCTGTGGGAAAATGTCCTGGTTTGATGCTGGCACAATGCCAGTGTCCCTATATATAAAATACATTCTCCCCTGTGGCTGCTGTGAGATGTGACCAGAAATGGAGCGAAGCAGGCTCAAGCTTAGTAATAAAGGAAAGAGCTTTATTCACTTATAATATGAAAAAAAGGAACATACAGAATGAAAACCTTCCAGAAACATTCCCCCTCCTCTCCCCCAATTTCCACCACCACACAAAACAGAACCTTAGATTCTCAGTCCAGTTATGATATCAGATTTGATCCAGGACTCCTGAACAACTGACCAATGTGATCAAGCAGAAGCCATTTATTGTTTACATTACACACATATTTATAGATTCTACAAACTACCAAGTGCACACTTCTTTATTGGTTCCTTTGTCTTGTTCCCTCATTTTCTGCCTGCATTTCTTAGAGTATGTGACTGGTTACAATCCAGGTGTTTCACAGTCCTCTCCTGCAGTCTTGGTATTCAGTTTCTCAGCCTCTTCTTTCTTAATTATTAATTATTTTTAGGGTAATTAAGTAATAAATTAATTACATATTAATTTATCACAATTAATATGTTCCAATATCCTTGATGAAATCCTCAGGCTTTGGTACCAGACTCAGCAGCAGTGCTGGTGCACACTGCGGCCTAACCCTGCAAATACATTGCAACACCTTCCAGCTACAGCAAGCCACGTGGCTCCAGCAGTAATTTGGGTTGTGTTGCAGCACAGCTTGATGAATCAGGTGTCCCTGTGAGCCTGGTTTGGCTGCCCAGTGTCAGCCCCAGGAGCTCCCTGCACCAGCTGGGGAGCAGGGCCAGGACAGCACCGGCAGCCCTCAGATTTGGGTCCCTGAGCTGTGACAGCTTCGTGTGAGATGGTTCTCACCTGCCTGCCCAGGAAAGCACCCTCTGAGTCTGTGTGCTCAGTGCAGGGTGTGGGGAGTTAAACCTGTGAGTGTTTGGTGCCATGTGAGCAGTGATGTCCTGCTTGGAGAGCAGAGGAGCTGATGGTGCCTGTGAGGTGAGGTTGTGCAAACTCCCCAGTGTGGTGTCTGAAGGAGAGAACAGGGCCGTGAGCGAGGCAGAGGAGTTCTTGCTCTACCCTGCTCTTCTGTCAGTGTCTATTGCCTTACACACTGGAATTTAGAGAGCAAGGCTGGATGCTGGAGAGAGGCCATGCCAGCAAGAGCTTTTCTACTTAGAGAAACATTCACAAGTAATTAGTGAACAGGAGGACTAAAGGAAACAATCCTTTTGTTTCAGGCAGAACCACTGCTGTGAAACAGCATTTTTTTGTCACTTCAAAGAAATTCAGTCTTAAAACAGGCCTGCTTTGCTTCTGACACTCTTGCACTGTTTGGTGTTGTGCATAGTACTTGTAAAGGTTTGGGTGTCTTACATCTCATCAAACCCAGGCCTGATGCTAGCTTATGAGACTCATTTTCCTCATCTCTTCACAAGCTCCTCTGCCAAGTTGGAATCAAAAAAAGCAAGATGTGTGTAGGATCAACCTCATTAGTAAAATCAAAAAGCACCAGTCAGACACGGTCACTGCTGCTGCTGCTCTTTCACCCAAAGCAGGATGCAGCTCTGAAATGCCCAGAGACCTCCTGGAGCTTCTCTGCAGCCTGTTCCTCAAAGCTGAAAGGGCATCTCAGAGCTGTGGGTGCTGAGCAGGGCTGGGCTGGGCTCCCCCAGGTGCAGGGAGTGCCCTCTGCCCCATGACAGAGCTGGGAGCTGTGAGGGTCCCAGTTATGATGGTCCCAGCTGTGGGTTTCTCTGGCTCTGCATTGCAGGCACTCCAGACAGCAGTTTCATGTTCACACTCAGGTGTTTATTATCTCTTATCAGTAAAACAGCCTCACTGCTGTGAGTTCAGCAGCTTTTCATTAGAAGGCACAAAATGGCCAACAATCTCTTGGTACAAGGTCTTTTAAGACTAAACTATCCAGTTAAGAGCTGACACCTGGATTATTTTCCCTTTTAACCCAATAACTGATCCCACAGAGCCCCCAGTGCAGACTTTTCTGCCCAATTACAAAATGCCACCCAAACCCATGGAGAAGGAGGAAGAAGAAGCTGAAGAAGAAACCCAGGACAGCACCCTGTGCCCTCCATCTTGCTGCCATCCACAACACACTAAAAACCCCAAACCCTCAATTTCTCACCCAGTGATGCACCTGCACTGCTCTCTGTAATCTATTGCACACTTTTGTGGGTTCCAGTCTGTCTTGAAGTGTGGGAAACTTTCTCCATGGATGAGGGTCAGAGTCAGAGCTGCCCTGGGGGTCAGGGCACCCCAGAGCAGACACAGGAACATTCCCTGTGTGCCCTGGGGTTGCACAGGATCCTTTTGCCGTCCTGACCCTGACCTCTCCTCAAGTGCAGCAATTCCTGCTTCTCCAGGGAAACCCTTCTCCCTCAGCAGCATCAGCTCTGTGTGGCTTCCAGGCTGGTTTCTCCTCACAGAGCTCAGTGCTGCACATTGATCCCACTGCTCAGAATTCCCACCGTTCCCATCAGACACCAGAGGCCGAGTTCCCTGCCAGCCTTACCTGCCTGCCACGAGTGAGCACGTAGTGAGCACAGCAGGGCGTGTTGTAGTCTTTTATTAGTAAGGTACAAAATGGCTAATTGTCTCTTGTTAAAAGGTTTTTAAAGTTAAACTATCTAATTAAGAAATGACACTTAAATTATTTTCACTTTTAACCTAATAACTAATCACTTGACGTCCACAATGGGGACTTTTCTGTCTACTCATCAAAAATTACCTAAACCTATGAAGAAGAAGGAAGAAGAAGGTGAAGAAGGTAAAGAAGAACTACCTAGAACTTGACTCTAGAACTACCACTCTAAAACCTCTATCTTGTCTTCTAAAACTCCAAACTCTTAAGTTTCTACTCTGTGATATTACACACTTCTAATTAAACTACACACCTGTAATCTCAGTGTTATCAGTCAATTTTGGAATCTTTTCTACAGCTCCAGGTCAAATGGAGTGCTCTCCTGGGGGTCAGAGTGTGTCAGTACAGAAAAATCTTAAATTCTCAGCATCCAGAACTCCAACACATGGGGTGTGAGAGCCATCTCATAGGGAGTATCACTTCTGTTTATAACTGTTTGTTTCTTACTTTTTGTCTCCTTGCTTTTGTGTCAATTCTTGGAGATTTGCTAAGAACGTGAGTGAAAAGGTTTAGTAGGAATTTTACAAACCCTACCACACTCTGATTTTCACCATCTGTGACTTTTAGGAACATATAGATTAGTCTTTACCCTTCTTTTTTACTGGCCTTTCTTCCCATATTGAAATGTTTTGTTTCTCAAAATGAGCCTCATTTGAGTCAATTTTACAACAATTGAGTTAGTTGCATTACTTAAAGGCACGACAAACTGAGTGTATCACTGATTTCATTGCACTGCAGACAGTCTGTGCAGTTTGCTCCTAACTCACTTCAGCCCTGTGCAGGTACAAGGGCTGAGGAGGAGAACCTGGCAAGGAATGGCTTTGGTCCTAGGAGACTTTGGCACAGTTTTCCATGAACATTGCTGTTGGTTCTTGGCTTCTTTTCTCTGCTGCTGTCTAGGTTGGGATTGAAGGCACTGGAGATGATATTTTGTGTTCAGACTCAAATGTTTATTATTTCTTATCTATGTATCTATGTAAGTCCTGAGTTCTACAGCATTCTACTAACAAGCTACAAAATGGCTGTCACTGTGTTTCTCTACAATGTCTTTTAAGGGTAAACTGTCCAATTAAGAAATGACACCTAAATTAGTTTCACTTTTAACCCAATAAGCAACCACCCTTGCCTGCAGTGTGGACTTTTTATCTAATTACACAAAACCACCCAAAACCATGGAGAAGAAGGTGGACAACAAGGAGCAGCCTCCATCCTAAAGGCTCCATCTTGCTTTATATAGATTACTATATTCTAAACCCTTAAACTCTTGTGACAGTGCTCACAGGGGTCTGAAGATGAGGGAAGAGATGAGGATCAGACTCCATGTTTCAGAAGGCTCATTTATTATTTTATTATATATATGTTACATTAAAACTATACTAAAAGAATAGAAGAAAGGATTTCATCAGAAGGCTAGCTAAGAATAGAAAAAGAAGGAAGGAATAACAAAGGCTTGTGTCTGGGACAGAGAGTCCAAGCTAGCTGACTGTGATTGGCCATTAAATAGAAACAACCACATGAGACCAATCCCAGATGCACCTGTTGCATTCCACAGCAGCAGATAACCATTGGTTACATTTTGTTCCTGAGGCTTTTCAGGTTCTCAGGAGGAAAAATCCTAAGGAAAGGATTTTTCATAAAATGTGTCTGTGACAAACTCTAAGTTTTCCACCCTGTGATATCACACACTTCTATTCAAACTCCACACCCACAATCCCAGTTCTGCCATTCCATTTTAGAAGCTTCTCCATAGCCTCAGGTCAATGCAGTGTTCTCCTGCCTGGCAGCACAGAAAGTCTGAAATTCTCAGCAGCCAGGGTTCCAGCACATTGTGGATAGGTAGGAATGGCAAAAACCAGACCTTCCTCAGCCTCTGTACAAGGCCAGGTCCAGCACTGTGTCTGTGGCTCATGTGGGGATGCTTAAATGACAAAATGCAGAGACCCCCACAGAGCACTGATGGGAATGGCTGGCATGTAATAGTCAGCTGAGATTAAAGGCTTTTTTTTTTTTTTTTCAAAGTGCATTAGCAATAAAACTATTTTTAGAGGCATATATTTTAATTCTGAGTCTTCTAGCATCTTGTACCAGCATTCAGTAAAGTTACTACAGAGTAAGTAGTAGATAATTTGAGACTGGAAGGGACAGTCTGGAGACAATCCAGCCTTCTGTTGAAAGCAGGGCTTTAGATTAGGTTATCCAGGGCCCTGTAAAACCAGGTCCTGCATCATTCCAGAGGGAGAGATTCCATCTCTTCCCTGGTGCCCCTCTGCTTTGTGTTTGCTTGCTTGTTTATCTCTATGAAAATAAGTATACTACTCCTAAGTGCCTCACTCCTTCCTGTTTATTGTGTTCTCAGGGTCCAACTTGAATTCAAGGACAATAAGTCTTGGGCACAGAATAGGCACTTTATACCTTTATACACTGAAATATGTTCTAATGTACAAAGCAGGAGTATTTATGTAGCTCAGTGGTGAGACACCTGGAAGTTCCTGCTTCCTACAGGAAAACATCCAAAGGAAATGACAGCCAAGGCAGACAGAGTGTCTCCATCTCTTGTGTGAGGCTGGTTCCTGGTGGGACCTGGACTCCCAGCAGGCAGGTGGACATAAATAAGTGGAGAACACTAATGAAGCAGCAGCCACCTCATTTCCAGAGCACAGGATTTGCATACATTGGTGGGCTGGAGGAAAATTTGCTGAGCACATGGTGCTGGGAAAGCCTGGGGTGTTACAGGAGGAGCCATTTGCTCATTATTTTGAATAGCAATGAGGTGTGTGCCACAGCTCTGGTGGCTTTGCAGACAGCTCTGCCTCCTGAACACAGATGGGACTTTCAATTTAATTGTGATTTCATGGTGGAAAATGCTGCTAAAGATTGGAGCTCTGTAGTCCTGCAAATGCCCAGGCCCTCAGTTTCTATGCCCTAACCACCCCAGGCTTTGGCTGGCTGCAATGTCTTGCATTGCAAATATGATTTATTTACTATGCACTGTTCAGTGACACCTCCAATCTATCCTGCTTCCTGGGACTGTATGCATTTTAAATGAGATAATACATTTATTTCACTTGCCTTTTTGCTGCATCTGAAATGAGCCTGTGCTTCAGTACAGTTATGTGGGAGTGGCTCTGCTTGGAGCTGAGTATTCCCAGTCCCAGATGTCATGGATGAACTTTTCATTATGCAGAACAGGGGCCCAGGAGAGCATTCTGAGTCCCTTCAGAACTGGGGAGCTGTGGTGGTTGTGAGGGATGAGGTGAGAGATGAGAATCTGACTCCAAGTTCCCAGAAGGCTGATTATTATATTATATTATATTATATTATATTATATTATATTATATTATATTATATTATATTATATTATATCATATCATATCATATCATATCATATCATATATAATATTATATATCATATCATATATTATGCTATACTAAAACTACACTAAAGAAAGAGAAAGGAGACATCAGAAGGCTTAACAAGGATGAATAATAAAAACTCCTGATTGACTCAGCGAGTCTGACACAGCTGGCTGTGATTGGCCATTAATGAAAAACAATTCACATGGAACCAATCAAACATTCACCTGTTGGTGAACAATGTCCAAGCCACATTTCAAAGCAGCAAACACAGGAGCAGCAATCAGATAATTACTGTTCTCATTCTTTTCTGAGGCTTCTCAGCTTCCCAGGAGAAAATCCTGGGCAAAGGGGATTTTTTCAGAAAATATCATGGTGACGGGGAGCCTTGGTGCTGCCTTTACAGCCAAGTGAGGAATGAGGGGCAGTGATTCATGTGCAGGAATTGCACAGCTCCATCACAGCTCCCCAGGCTGCCTTGGGGCTGTGCAGAGCCCAGGCATCCCTCTGGAGGAGAGAATCAACCTTTGGGCATCCTTTATCAGCTGCATCTCAGCCAGGTGGGATGGGCACGCTGTTATCACCTGCATCTCACCCACCTCTGGCTGGTACGCAGAGAAACAACAAGATCATTTGCTAGAACCTCAAATCCAAGGAAATTTTGGTCTGTAGAGAAAACCTGAGGAGACTGGTTGCATCCCAGTGCTTCCCCCAGCGCCAAGGTTTGGGGTGAGTGCTCAGGGAGCCTCCCAGCAGTGCAGGAGGTGCCTGCAGTGGTGCAGTGCAGCTCTCTGCCTCTCAGCAGTGGTGCAGGGCAGCAGTGCAGCTCTCTGCCTCTCTCAGCAGCTCAGAGCTCTCAGGAAGTTCACCCAGCAGCCTTGGGAGTGTTTGCAGAAGGTAACATTGGGGCAGTAAAGCAAACAAGACAAAGCAAATGTGTAACGTGCTCAAGCCCAGAATCAATCTTTACCTGTGTCCATGACTTGGAAGCTGTAAATAATTCCACTGGCTGCTCACTCTGTGTGGAATTGCAGCTATGCATGCTCAGAAACAAGTGAGATGCAAGGCCTGTGAGCCCTCTGAAGTTGAGCTCTTGGTGTATTTGTTGCCTTCTTTGAGAGGATAAATCAAAACCCTGAGGCTTTTACCCCATGACCCTTCTCTGTTACCAACAAAGGGAATTAGGGAGGGTTCTCTGGTGAGGCTCACAGGAACCTCTGCTCTGTCGCAGACATCTTTTATGCAAAATCCTTTCCTCAGGATTTTTCCTCCTGAGAAGCTGGGAGGCCTCAGGAACAAAATGCAAACAATGGTTATCTGCTGCTGTGGAATGCAACAGGTGCATCTGTGATTGGTCTGGTGTGCTTGTTTCTAATTAATGGCCAATCACAGTCAGCTGGCTCAGCTCTCTGTCCCAGTCACAAACCTTTGTTATCATTCCTTCTTTTTCTATTCTTAGCTAGCCTTCTGATGAAATCCCTTCTTCTGTTCTTTTAGTATAGTTTTAATGTAATATATATATAATAAAATAATAAATCAAGCCTTCTGAAACATGGAGTCAGATCCTCGTCCCTTCCCTCATCCAAAAACCCCTGTGAACACCGTCACACAGCTCCTTTACCCCCCCAGTTCTTTCTCACATGCTCCTGCCCAGGTGTTTGAGTGTGTCAGGCTCACAGGAGTGTGCAAACCCCAGCACACACACACACACACACACACACACACACACACACACAGAGGGACAGGTAACAGGATTGAATCGTTTAGAAGCAGCCACAATGTGTCCTCAGTCTTACACAGTTCAGGCACATCTGAAGATGAATTTAGGTTGGCCTCTACATGATTTTAACGTGTGTAACTAAAAGAAAAATACCCTCGTGCACACAATCTGTTGTTTCCAACATTTAGGAAAGGTTTCCAGCTCTAATTTATTAATAATTCTGATAGGGAAGATTATTCTTCTATGTGATGAGGACTTTTTCACAGTTGTAAAAGTATGTCTAATAACTAATTGAAGTGGATTCAAGTGATAGTCAAATTTAAACAGAGCTTTTAATAGCCAGAAGCAAATGAGCAGAATGCAGCCTGCTGATAAGGAGGCAGGGAGTGTTTTGAATGCTGCCATATGTCCAGATCCAAGTGATCAGCCTTGCAAACAGAATCAGAAAGTGCTCAGCATCCTTTCAGAGCTATGTCTTGCTTGCTTTCAGGACCTATAAGAGGAGGCTCTCAGAGCAGTTTTTCAAAGTGACATGTTCATGGGAGTGAACTGGAGACAAACAATCTCCTTATTGGGGAGCATAATGAAATATGGCTCGTGCTTGGCTGCAGGAGAATGAGGCTGAGCCATATTTGATGTGGCATCTGAAATAAGAGAATCTAATAACATCAAATGGGTTTCAGAAGGGTAAATGGAAAGCTTGAGGTTTGTCTTAGGCCTTATAATTGGGGCTGGATGAAGTCATAGAGGGGCTGTGGTGAGCTGCAGGCACTCTGACCCCCCTGATGAAGCTGACCATTCGTGCCAGCCCCTCAAATAAAGGTTTAATGTTAAGGAGCTGTGTTGCATGAAGTTCTGGTCTCAAGGGTAATTCTGAGTCATGCAGCACCATACAGGAGTTCCAAGTGAGGTGTATAAAATTAATCACTTTGAGTATTAAAGTTCAATTTTGGACTTCAGTTAGAGTGTTTATGAACCATATGAAACAATATTATACTTCCTGATTATAAAGATTATTTTAGGTATTGGTTAGAATATTTTTGAGGGTTTTTTTGTCTAGCTTTGCTAATCACTTCCAAGCACTTGGGAGACTACAAATTGCACACCAGTAACCAGCCATATAGAATACTTTCTGTGTTGGTAATATGATATATTAACTAATAATCCAAACAAAATATAATAAATTGCTACTTAATTCCGAGATGGTCAAGCAGAACTAAATAGATTCCATTAGTTTGAAAATGTGAATAATTTGTTTTGGAAATAAGAAGTTTCTCTTTAGCTTCGAAGTGTAATGGTAAAAGCCAGAAAGTCATGAGTGCACACTCAGGAAATGGGATTAGCTGGTCATAAACTATCCCAGGCCAGTGGGCAAAGAAAAAAACACTTTGCAATTTCAAAGGTAGCAAAAGTAAGAAAAGAAAACTACTGAAGTGAATGAAGGAGAAATTATGGCATGTAAAAGTCAATCAGAAGAGCTAAATGGTGCAGTGTAATACCTGTGACAGGTAGGGCCCAGGAAAATAAGCAAGTGCTTTATTTAATAAGGAGGCAAAAAGTGGCTCTGAGCAACATTTGAGTTCCAGGAAAGGCTCTGGCATTGCTGGGCTGTGTTCCTTTGGGCAGCCCAAGCTGTCCTGCCTGTCTGGTCCTCCTTTGGAGGTGATGGAGCCTGAGTGATGCTCTCTGAGCATGAGGGGATGCAGGGCACTGTGTTCAGCCTGGGAACTGTGCACAGCACCAGCTGGGACTGGCCTGCTGCTGCTGCTCTGATTTACTGAGAGCAGCTTTGTGTGTGGATGCTTTTTTTTATCAGTTCAGGCAGGGGAAAATGTGAATGTCTGTAATCTGGGGTGAGCTAAAATAGTTCCATATGAGCTGTCAGGCTGGAGTTAAAGTGGTGAAAAGGAGCTGAGTGTGTGCAGTTGCTGTGCTGCCTGCTGTTAGGCTCTGGCAGGTTCACAGAGTTCATATGATCAATACATTTGTTCTTCTGCCTGGTACACACAGAAACAACAAGATCATTTGCTAGAACCTCAAATCCGAGGAAATTTTGGTCTGTGGAGAAAACCCGATGAGATTGGTTGCATCCCAGGGCAGATTTCAGCAATATTTTTAATGGGGATTAGAAAGTGTCTGAAAAGAGCAAGTCTGGCCTGATCCCCATTATTATTGTGGGTCTGGGTGTCAGAGGATGTAACATCCTCTTACTCCAGGGGGTGTGACATCCTCTTACTCCAGGGTGGAGTAAAAATGGCTGTGGACAGACTCTAGAGGATGAGGGAAGGCACTGGCTCTCTCCTACTCTCATTTTTCCCTCTCCCTTGTCATCCCTGCTGCAAATGCAATGTTTAATTTTGCCTGTGCTAAGTGGGTGACAGGAGCAGGGTGGAGCAGAAGCCCCAGTGTGTGAAGCAGCCCATCTGCCTGTGCCTGTGGGGGAGCCTTGCATTTGGATTTGCTTCTCCTGGGAGGACTCAGGTGGGTGGAGGATGCAGTGTGGGGATGTGGCAATTCACTGCAAACCCCAGAATCCAGGTCAGTCTCAGCATCCCTCTGTTCTGGTTGGATCAACCACTCACAGTGGTCAATAATGCGAATTTAGCAAAGCTGGAAGCTCAGTGTCTGTCAGAGGGAAGAGCAGGAAGAGGGAGATTCAGTAAATTCACAGTTAGTCCCTGGTTTGTGCCTTGGGTGTGGGTTAAACCCTTGACAAGCACAGCTACAAGCACAGAACTGTTCCATTGCTGCAGTTAAACCAGCCAAGTTTCTCCCACCATTTTGGAAGCCCCATAAGAGAAGTGGGAGAAAGCAGGGTTAGTCTGGCTCCTGCAGAAAAAAAAGGATTTCTTAAAGAACACAAAATCCTGAAAATTCAACATGATGTATTTTAATTTTCCAGCCTAGGACTAAACAGAAAATTGCAGCATGAGTCCTGACATGAAGGACTGAGGAAGAATTTTGTCTTTTTCCTCAGAGTCCCTCCCTCACCCCAAAGTGCTCATTAGCACCTGCAAGCCCTCAGTGCTTGGTGGCAGCTCAGTCTGTGGTGTGAGGATGCTGTTCCTCACTGTGGCTGTGTGCAGAGTCTGGGATGAGACAGAAATCAGATGAAATATCTCCAGCAGCTTGAGCAGGCTGCCATCATATCTGAACCTTGGTGGCTTTCAGAGAGCTGTCACTGTGATCTGCTGGGTTGGCATCTGTGCGTGTGTGGGTATGTATGGAAATAGTTGTGAGCCTCACAGACTGAAAGCAGCAGAATCAAAAGCTGCTGGCTCAGCTGGATGCTCACATGCCACTGCAAGCCTTGGCAGTGGGTGATTACCTGTGCCTGCCACAATGACAGGAGATTCTTCTCCCTCTGTCTCTGAAAGAAGACAAGAGGCTGGTTGTCCACAAAATGCCTTTTTCTGCCATCTGCTGTGCTCATTGAGGGATCCTCCAGGCCCACTGCAGATCCATGGTTGGTGTTTGGTCCTTAAAAAGCTTCTTATCCCTCCCACCCTGCCCTCAGCTCACCTTCATGTGTGGTTTAATGGTGCCTTGGAGGGGCTACCTGGAACAGAGGTTAAGAGAATTAAGAGAATTAGTTAATTAAGAGAATCTGGACAAGATGCAGAGAATAAAGTGGGGATTTATTGAAGGCCTTCAACAGCCACACCTTGGGCAGTCACAGCCTCCCAGAGGCT
Organism: Melospiza melodia melodia; assembly: GCF_035770615.1. Taxonomy (NCBI): domain Eukaryota; kingdom Metazoa; phylum Chordata; class Aves; order Passeriformes; family Passerellidae; genus Melospiza; species Melospiza melodia. The sequence continues at coordinate 4,846,922 of NC_086205.1, read as the reverse complement.
ACACCCAAGCTGGACAATGGGCACCAGTTTTTCAGACAATTATAAGTTTGGTCCATTCACATATCAGGGATAATTCTCCAATTACAGCTTCAGCTGATTAAGTCATTTAACCCTCAGTTTGCTCCCCTGATTCACTTTTGTTTGTACTTTTTGGGTCCTGAGGCTGTGGGGTGTCCTTGGTTCCCAGGCCCAGAGGGATTGTTGTGTCTGACCAAAATGTGAGCTCTGTATGGAGTTTGGAGTGATGCACTGATCAGTGCGGGATCTGAAAAATATAAAAGCTGAAATCCTAAGGCATCGTTCAATAACTATGATTTCAAATTCTAGCCAAGGCAGCATCCACTCTTCAGGGTTTCTAAGCTCCCTGAGTGTTTAGGCTGGGTGCCACTTTTTGTGGCACTGCTCTAACGTGAGACAAAAGTCTCAGCAGCATCTGATGGTGCTGGTCAGGTTCATTTGCAGGGTACAGGAGCTCCTGACTAAGGCAGAGGTCAGAAATGCCTTTCCACGTTTGTATCAAAACAGAATTAAAATGTGACTTCCCAAATCTAAATGTAGAACTGCATCTGCAGGGGACACAGGGCTGTGGCAGACAGGTTGTGGCCCAAAGCTGCCCTTTGTGCAGGGACTAGAGAGGGCCAATCCCTCCAGCCCCTCTGGAGCAGCAGCTGAGCTCTGGGTGTTTCTTTGTGAATATTCTAGAATTGATACACCAAGTGCCCTGCACATCCCAGTGGAAAAACCCAGTATAACCAATCTTATGGCTTTCCAATACAATTCAGTGCAAATTTTCAATCTGCAAGCAAGAATTTATGTTGTTGAGTATTTTGGGATGCCAAGTTTCTGTAACTTTACACTTTACCCTTGCCAAGCATGACCTTTACAAGGGTGCCGATCTGAAAAGGATTTTCTGTCCTTGAGATATATCTTTTTCAGGTCTTTGGGGAGGTTTTTAGACACACTTATTGTTCTGGATTCTTTTAATTAAAAATGTGTTGAGGGCTGCCCATTAATTCCTTGCTATTCTCTGTTGGCCTGCCCTATCCGATATTCATTGTGCGGTGAGATTGTACCATTTAAATTTGGATCTCTGCAGCATCCCTGGAGCTGGTTCCTCTCCAAAAATGAGAATTATGTGGCTAATTTTGTGTGGTATCTTTAAATACAGGCATCTTGCAGCTCATTATTTTCTTTGAAGATAAAGGTTCCCTTCCATCTCTGCTCAGATTGTGAGGGTATAACTGCAGGCAAACCAGTGCCTTTCAAAGGCTTGGGTGCTTGGATTGTTTTGTTGGGGTTTTCCCCCTCACCATTGCAGAAAATGGCAAATTGTTGTTGCTGTTAGAAAGCAGATAATCTTCTCCTATAGCTGCAGGTTCTTTGTGTTCTTTTAATAACAATTGAAAAAGCTGGGAAGAGGGGAAATGGCTGCAGAAATAACAGGGAAAGTTCACTGGTCCAAATGCTGCTCCCGTGGCATTTCCACGTGTCAGAAGCTCCAGTGTTTCTTCTGGGAACCAGGGCAGAGGCCTGAGAAAGGTTTGCAGCAGATGCCCAGACTGGAGCAGAGCTTTGGGGAGTTTCCCTTCCCTCCTTGCCTGGTGAGCACTGGGGGAAGCCTGGCAAGTGCAGGGATTGGGGTTTGTCCCCACTGTGGGGCTGGCACAGGGACAGGGAGGGAGCACCTTGGTGCCCCTGCTCATCCTCCCAGAAACTCTTGAACCTCTCAGCCATTTCAACCACTGTTCTAGCCTCAGAAAAAAAAAATAAAATAAAGTGAGACTATAGAAGTTGAATAGGTGTTTGGAGAGAGAGATCCTGCTCATGCCCTGTTGGGAAGGGTGAAAGTTTGACAGGAAAGTCTCACAGATATGTGTGCTTGGCAGAAAGATTTTTAAATGTGGAGTCTGATGAAGGAATAGAGATGGAAGCAAGTTTTGATATAGAAGAAAAGAATTGCTGGGCCAATCTTACTGGATAACCAAGGAGGCCAAGGGTGTGTAAGTTAGAAGGGGCATAATGGCTTAAAGCAAAGGATAAACCCACCCCAAACAAGAAGATGTTTTTACCAAGCACAAAGATAGTACAGGCAAACAAGTCTGCTGATGCTGCAAGTAGAAAAAAGGTCTCAGAGTTTTCCACTGCAAGAAAACTGAAAAAACCTTCTAGCTTAAACTGTAATGTACTGACTTTTAGTGATTGGAGAACAGTAACATGAATATGGTAATTACAGTAGTTATGACAGGCTATAGATAATAGTTAAGGTATAGATTGGTTCTACTGTATTAAGGTGCTCAGCAAAGAAAAGTATCTAATGCATTGTAACCAAAATGAAAGTATATCATGCATTGTAACCAAAACCAAAGGGTCTCCAGGCCTGCCTGCAGCTGGAGCTGACAGCTGTGGGCACAGCTCTGTCTCCCATGACCCTGGACTGCTGTAACATCTTGGATGGAATAAACTGCATTTTGGATACAATAAACTGCATTTTGGATACAATAAACTGCATTTTGGAGAGCCCTTGGAGTCCCACATCTCTCATTTAGGCTCTTACAGTGGCGCCCAATGTGGGGCACCATCAGTAAGAGCCTGAATGAGGGATGCAGGACTCCAGGCCTGCCTGCAGCTGGAGCTGACAGCTGTGGGCACAGGCTCTGTCACCCACAACCCTGGGCTGCTGTAACATCTTGGATACAATAAAATGCATTTTGTATACAATAAACTGCATTCTGTATTCAATAAACTGCATTTTGGAGAGCTGCCTGGAGTCCCACATCCCTCATTTCAGCTCTTACAGACATTCAGCCCCACTGACAGAAAGGCTGGGCTGTGTTCTATACCCCATAGAATCCACATTAAGGAGAAGGAATGAGAAGTGTCCACATGGCTCAGCTGTGAGAGGAGCCTCAGCCAGGTCTCCTGCTTTAGTACAGGTGAGATGAGATAATCCAGCCATGAACACAAAGCCAAAGGTGCTCAGGCTGCTCTGCTCTGCTTCCCACAGAACATCTCATTCCACGTGTGCCTGTGTCCAGTTGTGCTTTCCTGTTACACTCAGCAGTTTGGTGAACAAAAATCTGCCTAAACATGGCTGTTTCTGGGCTGGAGAGTGAGAACAGTTAAACTCCTTACTGCCAAATAAGTGACTCCATGTGCCTCTTGTTACCCTTTCACTTCCTGCTGTCTCCTCCGGGGAAGTGTAAATTGATCTGCAACCCAAAATAGTGGAGATCTGAGTGTTGGGTTTGTATTTGCATAACTAACACAGTAATGAGAAGAATTGTTAAGAGAAAGGAAAATGTTCTCTGTGTATTTTTCAGAGCAGAATTTGAGTTTCTCACGTAGTGTACAGCAGCCTAATGTGTGATCTTGGACCATTGTGGGGTAATGGTTACATGCTGAAAGTTAATTTCATTTCAGAAGGGCCTTGCTGTGCTAAGAACTGCTCATTCCCACTGTTTCCAGAAAATCTAAATTAACAGCTCAGAAAGGAAACCTCCCCTGGACTTCACCTTTAAGTTTCTGTACTTTTCTGTGGATTGTTCATTTTACTGAACACATTAGACCATAAATTATTATATTGTATGACTGAAGGGTGATGTCATACGTTTGACAGCTGTCAGTCATGTTTTGTGCTTTTTGGATGGAATGACTCTGAATTATTAATTATTTCAGATGCCACAGAGCCTCTTCAATGCTTCAAATGCAAGTGAGCTTTGTTAGAAAACTGAAAAACCTAGCTACTGTTTTTCACATAGACCAAAATGTGGCAATAATTAGCAGTGACAGATGATTGCACACTGAAAATGATCTTCAGAAGGCCAAGCCCATGGAAGTGCAGTTCCCAGCTCAAAGGAGAGCTGAGGTGTTCAGGCAGGCAGGAAAACAAAGCAAAGAAACCCAGAAAAGTTTATTTTCTTCTGAGCAAAGAAACTCAGAAATCCCCCTGAGTTACAGCTTGGGATGCTGCAGCTCTCAGCTCCTGCTCAACAAACCAGCTACTGCAGCCTGGAGCTTTTGGGGCAGATTTGTACAAAAAATGGGCGAAATCACAACTTTTTGAAGAAGCCCAAGATGGGGAGAAGGGGAATGTGTCTGATGGAGCCTTCAAAGTCTAAGCAAACATTTCTGAGTGTTTGGCAGTCCCAATGGGATTGTTTCTGTAAGTTCATCTGCCTGGTGTGTGGATAGCCATCCTCCTGAAATCTGATTTATTGGCAATGAGAATAGAAGCCTGTTCTTTCTCCAGGGTTTTCCTGAGGGAGTTTGTCACTGCAGGGCCAGAGCAAGCCTGGGGTGGGGAGCACAGCTGTGAGCCTGCAGTGCTCCCCATTGCAGGCTGCCCCAGGGCACAGGGGCAGGGTTTGCTCTCTGGGGGGTTCCGTGCTCTGGGGCATCCACAGCCCAGGCTGGGAAACTGGGATGGGCTCTGGGAAAATGGCTCTGTGTGGAGGAAAGCAGCACTTGCTCTGCCATGTCTCTCTAACACAGGAATCTGTGGCTGCAGACAGATATCCATGAGGACAGGGCTGGAAGTAGCTCGGGGCTAAATTAGGAATAGGATCAGGGCATCAAAACGATTTTGGTTCCAGGAAACAGCTCAAAAAGTGCCTCCTTGCTAACAACTAATAGAAGATAGCAAGATACCCATTGTAATCACAATTTTACTGGAAGCTGTATGTCTATGACATGTTGCTTCATAACGTGATCTATTGAAAAATTCAGAATTCACAAAAGTTGCACTCTGATGTTCTTTTACCATTTTTTTTAACATGCCTGTGCATACTTAAATAGAGGCTTGGGACACGTGGATGCTAGAGCTCCAAACCAAATGACAGTTTGAATTCCTTTGGATTTAAAATTGCATTTCTTTAGAAAAGAGTTATTTTGAGTCATGCTGAAAGTCAGAGAAAGGGAAGGGAAGGGAAGGGAAGGGAAGGGAAGGGAAGGGAAGGGAAGGGAAGGGAAGGGAAGGGAAGGGAAGGGAAGGGAAGGGAAGGGAAGGGAAGGGAAGGGAAGGGAAGGGAAGGGAAGGGAAGGGAAGGGAAGGGAAGGGAAGGGAAGGGAAGGGAAGGGAAGGGAAGGGAAGGGAAGGGAAGGGAGAGGAGAGAGAGGAAGGAAGGAAGGAAGGAAGGAAGGAAGGAAGGAAGGAAGGAAGGAAGGAAGGAAGGAAGGAAGGAAGGAAGGAAGGAAGGAAGGAAGGAAGGAAGAAGAAAGAAAGAAAGAAAGAAAGAAAGAAAGAAAGAAAGAAAGAAAGAAAGAAAGAAAGAAAGAAAGAAAGAAAGAAAGAAAGAAAGAAAGAAAGAAAGAAAGAAAGAAAGAAAGAAAGAAAGAAAGAAAGAGTGAGTTAGTTATTTCAAGCCTGTAAGGACATTGTGGTTGTTGCTGACATTTGACAAGTTTGCCTATTGCAGATTAATGGCAAAGGTAAAGAGTCAGAGGAGATGAAAAAGGGATAGGAAACTGTGTCACAAAAGGAGGCAAAAGGTCACCCATAAAAAAGATGAAAATAAAGAAACAAAAACTTTTCCAAGGAGGGGAAAAGCTCCAAGTTTTGATGCCAAACCTGCCAAAGTTCCAGGAGTTCACATTGCTGAGCATGCCTGGGTTGGGAATGTTGTAGGAGCTGTCCGCTGTGTTTGCCCCACTGTGCCCTCTGGTAGGAATGTTGTGAAAACAATTTCCCTCCTGGTGTGCCCATAGCTCTGTTCCTGGCAGTTTTCCAGCAGGGAAATGCCAAGGAAGCCATGGGAACATGTGTTATCTGCATCTCTGTGCTTGGTCCTCCCAAGATTTTCAGCTTCCTTTACATTCTTGGGAATCATTTGGCACTTCCCAGTGGAGCAGGGGTTCTTTTCAGGATGCAGTGGTATTGAAGCCTTGTATCAAAGATTGTATTCATTGTTTGTGCTAGGAAAAGGAAATGCTTCAGAGAAATATATGTTCTGTTAAAAAAGGGGTTCTTTCCTAATTTTTTGGTTTCTATTGTTTCATTATTCATTCAGTGCCCAGCCTTTGCACAGAGCACTGGGTGTGGGAGTGCAAGGAGCCTGCAGTGTCTGTCCCTGTCCCACAGAGAGGAGAACAGCCATGGCACTGAAATGGTGTTTCCTTCCAGCTCTGTGTTCTCTGGGAGAGGGGTGAGGGTCAACAACTCCCTGCTGGCCTTGCCTCAGGACAGACACATGTCTTACATGAAGTTCTACAAGGTGCTTAAAATGTATTCCATGGGAGGTGTAAACGGGTGTGGAAAGGGAGGAGGAGGAAATGCAAAGCCTCTCTTGAAGCAGTTTCACAATTTGAAGATTGTGCTGTCAATGTAAATGCTGCTAAATGTAAACAAAGCAGGCTCTGTAATTTTAATTTTGCTAATCCAGAAAGAGTTGATCTTCCCCAGTCCCTGAGAAAGGCTGAATAGGTTAGTAGGGAGAGTTCTCATCACCACAGCTCATGATTATTATTACAAAATATTCCACGCTGAGGCTGAGCTGTAACAGCCCATTTCCTAGCAAGGTGATCACATAAGGCTGGGAACTCAATATCCTGGCTGCTTTTTTATAAAAGGCCATTTATTTCATCATGGGCATCTCTCTCAGCATTCAGCTGCAGGGAGGCAGCCTTGCAGGGATTGGGGAAGGCAAATGGAAGCCAAGGATGATTATCTGTCAGAGATGGAGAAGTTTTCAGGGTCGATATAGAAGACAAATGAGAATTCAGTTTTAATTACCACCTTGGAGACAAACCCCTGGTGTTCCCAAGGACGTGTCTGTCCTTAACAGCATTTCCTGTGGCGACAGACAGACAGACAGACAGTCCCTTCCTCCTGTGGTGTTCGGGGCATCAGTGATTGTGCAGGACCAGCTGTGGCATGGAAGGAGAGCTGGAGATGCTCAGGCTGTGCTGCTGGTGGGGCTGCTCAGAGCACCAGCTGTGGCACCTTGAGCAGGGCTGGGCACAGGATTCCTTCAGCACCTCCCATCACGCTGGCATGGGGCTGAGCATGCCACAGCCTTGCTGGGAATGGGTAGAAATTGATGGCACCCTTTCCTTTCTCCTTTCCTTTCCTTTCCTTTCCTTTCCTTTCCTTTCCTTTCCTTTCCTTTCCTTTCCTTTCCTTTCCTTTCCTTTCCTTTCCTTTCCTTTCCTTTCCTTTCCTTTCCTTTCCTTTCCCCTTTTCCTTTCCCCTTTTCCTTTCCTTTCCCCTTTTCCTTTCCCCTTTTCCTTTCCTTTCCTTTCCTTTCCCCTTTTCCTTTCCCCTTTTCCTTTCCCCTTTTCCTTTCCTTTCCCCTTTTCCTTTCCTTTCCCCTTTTCCTTTCCTTTCCCCTTTTCCTTTCCTTTCCCCCTTTCCTTTCCTTTCCTTTCCTTTCCTTTCCTTTCCTTTCCTTTCCTTTCCTTTCCTTTCCTTTCCTTTCCTTTCCTTTCCTTTCCTTTCCTTTCCTTTCCTTTCCTTTCCTTTCCTTTCCTTTCCTTTCCTTTCCTTTCCTTTCCTTTCCTTTCCTTTCCCCTTTTCCTTTCCTTTCGTTCCCCCTTTTCCCTTTTCCTTTCCCCTTCTCCTTTCCCTCTCCCTCTTTCCCCTTCCCATTCCATTCCCTTCCCTTCCCTCCATTTCTCCTTACCCTTTTTTCCTTTCCCTTCCCTTTCAGTGTTCTTGGGCAGAATATTCTAACAAGGCAATAGAGATTTTTAAAGCTCAAACCTGAGCCATACTGAAAGGGAAACCAGATTTCATAACATTTTGAGTGGCTCTGCTCAGGCAAAATGGGTTTTTTCTGAAATCTATCTCCAGGCTCATCAAATACACATTAGTCTTAATGAAGGCTTTTGAAAAAAGTAAGTTGGACAAAAAGCTATGATCAAAAAGAAAAAATGGAGATTAAATAGAGAATTAAGAATCATCGTTTTTCACGGGAAGATCATTAGATTGTTTGTTGGAAATGCTTTTGAAGCAAGGGATAAAGTGGTCCTTGAAAAGCACTGCCTTTATTTGTGGGTTAGAAAGCAACAGTGGCATTGTGGTGGAGGAGGAACACTGGACTGGACAGCTGACAGAACATGTTTCATAGAAATCCCCTTTTCTTTGCCAACATTTCTGACCTTACAAAACTCTAAGCTTTCCTGGAAAACTGGGAATTGGAGGAGTAACTGCAGCTCCCTCATTTACAGGGCAGTGTGATTACTTCTGATGTGAGGGAGGAGACTGTTTGCACTAATTAGCCTCTTACAGCATTTTGTAAACCCATTGTTTATAAATGTTTCTTTTTAAGAATATTTATTTCAAAATGCAGATTTTTTTAGAGAAAAGTGTCCTCTGAAAATTAAGCAAACTTTCCACTAGTTCAAGACATTTCTTCATCTCACTTTCCTCATAACAATGATAAATTCAGCAACAATTAAAGGTAGAACATATTATTTTTAATGGTACATGCAGAACAATGCTGTACAATAGCTATTCTGTGTACACATCATATATTTAACACTAGAATATTTATTTAAAAGGACACACTGAGATTCTTCTCTCTGTCTATACCTGAAAAAACTGAAGGGCATCTGTCAGGGTAATATAATGGATAGATGGTGATAATTAATTCTTGTTGCAAGAAACAGGCTAAGATGAGGAATTCAAGCAAAAACATCATGATCTCCTTTTTTGTTCCAGGCAGATAAAGTAGAAATAAATGAAGCATATCTTTGAAATGCCATTCAAAGCTATTTATTTTGTACAATGTCTGTTTATCAGGTAGAAGCATCTCCCAGTGCCTTGGACAATGGGACTATCTGTTTGCAAATAAATTTTGTTAGCATCAGGAAGATAGATCTCATTCATTATCTAGACAAATATAAATGTAGCTTGATAATGGGAGCTGAATTCGTTATTACACAGAATCTGTTCTTCAAAATGTACTTTTCATTTACTTTTCTCTACTCGGTTTTCTTAAGTAGCTTCAGGAGTGGTAATAAGATTTAGAGAATTTTTGTGAATAGTCCAACAGCTGCTTGTTGAATAGTCCAACAGCTCCCTGCTCACCCAGGTGGTGGCTCAGCCTGCAGAGAGGTGTCCAGTGCTGCTGTTGGGTGTGCAGGGAGGAGCAGGAGCTGCCTGAGCCCTTTGGGGCTGCCCTGCAGTGCTCAGAGCTCTGCTTTGGATGGGACCTTGCACTGACAGCTGTCCCACATCAGAGATTCTGCAGAGGCTTCAGCGTGGCAGGGAAATTGGTGCTCTGTCTCCTCCCTTCAATCAAGGCTCCTTCCTTGCTGGTGGATCCTGGGTGGGGAAGCTCAGCTTGGCACAGCTGTGCCCAGGCAGGCACATCCTGCCTCACACAGGAGCTGCTGAAGCTGTTCCTGATTGCAGTGCAGGAAACACAGAGCCTGGAATTTCACACCCCTTTCAAATCAACACGCTGCAACTGATAATGCAACATTCAGGATGTTTAAGCTGACAGATGAAATTGCAGTGTAGAGCAAAGTGGTGGCACTTGAAATAGGCTGATTGACTCTTCCCCTGCAGAGCCCATGAGCTCCTGGGGTGTTCCAGCTGTGCAGTACCTGCTGGAGGGGTTTTATCAGCTTGTGCTGCTCGGGGCTCTCACTCTCCCTGCTCACAGCAGAACCTGAGTTACTTTAGATTTAAATTAGAGGTACCAATAGCGTAGAAGCTTAAACGCAGCAGCTGTGTTCACATGTGTTGCACCCTCACAGGCTTCAGTTGTGATTGTGATTCTTTAGGAAAAAATTTTTCTCCAAAAGAATAATAAAGCACTGGAATGCTCTTCCCAGGGAGGTGGCAGAATCACCATCTCTGGATGTGTTTAACAAAAGCTGGACATGGCACTGGGTGCTCTAGTCTAGTTGAGGTGTTAGGGCTGGGTTGGACTGGATGATCTTAGAGGTGTCTTCCAACCTCATTATTCTGTGATTCTGTGTTTCATGAGGAACCTTAGGACAACACAGCCCTGACAAGTCTGGCTAGAAGGAAATGCAGAGCAAAGCTGATCTGTGTGATCTTGCTCTGGTGATTTCTAATGGCTCTGTCAGATACATCTATCTAAGGTAATTGCATTTCCCATTTAAACTCTCTGTACAAAGAAGGGCTCTGCTCGTTGGTTCTGTTGTTTTCTAGGTCTGGCTGGGAGGAAGGTGCTTAATTCCGTTCTTTTCAGCAAAGTGATGCCTTGTGAAGGCTGACCTAGAACAGAGACCAGACAGAGTTAAAGAATAAAGCAGGGATTTGTTAAAAGGTCCCAATGGCTCCACCTTGGGCAGCACCAGAGCCCAGCCAGGGCTGCACCCAAGATGAACCAAAATGGTCCCAAAATGCACAACTGGGCACGGGCTCTGTCCCTGGGATCAGTTCTGCTCCATTTGCACCTTGCAGTTCATTGTCCCATTCCAGCTTTAGCCCTGCAGTCCCACCCTGCTTGTTTTTCTCTCTCCAGCCCACGGTGTTTGTGCTCCTGGGCTGAGATTTGGATCATTTGTCCTTGGTGCCCAGCTGGAGCAGGAATTGTTTTGTCTCCCTGCTCTGTGGACAGAGCTCACTATCCCATAATGTGAAGCTTAGAAGTACACAATAAAGCAACACAGAAACAGAAAAATATAAAACCTAAAACCTGAGGCATCAAAAGGACTTAAAATAATCTTAATTTTCATCAGTGGCTAGAGGGGGGATGTAGTATCTGCTTAACAGTTAGGGAGATGCTGAAATGCTTCAATGCTAATTCAGGGCTGATCCAGGTAGCCCTAAAAACCTACATGGATTTCCAAGGATGTCTGATCCTAGGTGTGTTGTCTGACAACAAATTGTAACCCAGCTGTAGTCTGGTTCAAAGAGACTGGGGATGGAAAAGAACACTGTGTGGAGGGGTTTTTAAAGTTAAAATCATGGTTAATAAAATGAAACATAGAAAGGTTAGCTGAAGTTCCCTCCAGTGTTTAAAATTGTGATGCTAAACCCTTCCTAATCATCTAAAGTTCCTAACAAGGCACAAATGTTTCCTGGGAGCAGAAAGGTTTTCCTACAAGAATTTAATCTGGTTGGAGTTTGTTGCTAATGCTTCCTAACTCTTTCAGCACATCCACGTCTCAACTTGTCTGCAGATGACCCACACAAAGTTCATCCCCTGCCCAACTCACTGAGTGACTTACTGGCTGCCTCTTAAAAAGGTCTAATCAGCAGCTTTTTCCTGAGAAGTGTTTCATGTTTCAAATAAATCAGTTCCTGAAACAAGCCCTGATATCTCTGAGGCATGCTCCCGTCATGTCAGCGAGGATCAGCTGCGCTTTGCAGGGCTTTGAACTCTCACTTGGATAAAATTGCATTCAGCATTTATCATTCTTCCATCAGAGTCAAGTTACTTCTTAATTGGGATTTTTCTAATATTGCTTAAATTTAAAGATCAATCTAAATAATGTCAATTACTCCATATGTAGAACAAGAAAGAAAATTTTCTTGTGTTTACCTCATATTAATGTTACAAAGTTCATTTTTGTAATATTTGTAATAAATGTTGAACTTGGAATCCTTTACGTGTTTTCATCTAATCTCTTTGAAGAGGAGATACAGGCATGCTGTTAAAGGCTGATGTTAGTCCTTTTTAGTGTCCACAGCATCCTTCTCTGTTTAGGGTAGAGGAAGAGAAATACCAGAAGAGATTCAGACCCCTTTGAGTTAGGTTCCTGCTTTGGCATCTCCCTGTGAGGAAGGAGCTCCTCTCTCCCTTGGCTGCATCAGCACCTTCCTCTTCATGAGCACCTCGTGTCTCTTGGGCTTGTGGAGCACCCAAGGCTCAAATCTTCACTGAAGCTTTAGTATCATTAGGTATTAAAGCATCCTTAACAGGCAGAAGCCATACCAGTTGTGGAAAGACATGTTCCAAGGGGAATATTTCCTTCCAAATGCCAATAAAGACATACAGAATGCATGTATGAAATAGGGGAGCAACATGCTGGACCACAGGGTGTGAGGGGGCCAACAGCATTCCCAGATGCTCACGCCCAGATCCCTCAAATATCCATTTTTGTGTGCTGCTTTAGAGGTTCTCAGGACATGACATTGTGCTCCATGTCAGCACATTCTGGGTTCAGCTGTTCCAAATGGGGCACTTCTCCAGCCAGATTAAAAAATAATACAGTGTGGGTAATGCTGCCTTGCTGCTCTGAAATAAATCAGCCTGAATGCTTCTGTTACAGGTGCCAGTTGCAATGTAAGAGTGCAATATTGGTTATAAAGAGCAGTCCTAGTACGCCCTGGCATCTTTTATATAGTCATTTTAATAGATGCTGTTATTGCTGCTGCTGTGTTGTTTTGTGACAGTAACCCTCTCTGAAAGTATCCAGAGTCAATTTTACATTTCGGGAAATAAACCCATTCTTTTTATTGCAGCTGACAGAGTGCTCTGTTCTAAGCTCCAGTTAAACAGAACTCCTTTAACCCACCTGCAGCAAATAGTGTTTCCTTGCACACATGAGTATTGATTTGGGCAGCCAAGGCAGGATGTAGGTGCTTTGTTTGGGTCAGCAGTGCAGATTTACGTCGTGTTTTGAAGGACTCACACTCTCCTGGAGTATATTTAATATTTGTTCACTGCTACAGCCTGGGCAATTTGCAGTGCTTTCTTCGTGGACAGGGTTTCAGGCAGAACAGCTTGTTATCATTTTGAAGATGCTGGATGCAAATGCTGGTAAAGTGTAACCAAAACAGAGTCACTGCAGCCCCATCTAGACACATGATGCCATCCAGGGTGTCACTTGGAGGGAAATGGGCGCAGAGGTGGCACCAGCAGTGCTGGGGGAATCCCACACAATTCCCACCCTGAGCTGTGCTCAGACCCCGCTATTGATATGTGTTCCTGAGATCTGGGAGCTCAAAGAGGAGAAAACATCAAAAATTAATAACTCAGTTTGTGGAAACAGCCTTCCCTGGGTTTCTCACGATTCTGCTTGGAATTATGGTTGTCACTTTGGGGGCTGGATTAGTGCATGATCAGAAATGCCCCCTCAGTTTTCCTTTCTCTGTCACCATTCCAGTGCTGAATTGTCAAGTGGCTTTTTTCCCTTCCCTCCCGGGGCTGCATGTGTTTAAAAAAATACCGAACACCAATTAATTTGTCTCATTTACATGAAAAAGTGCAGAAGATGTCTTTTTTCCATAATTAACTATATTTTGCAATTCATTAAAATTCTGCAGCCCTCCACATAATGGAGCCCTATTCACTCCATAGGAGATAAGTGCTTAATTCCAAAAGGGGCAGACGGAGAAGGCAGAAAGGAAGTGGAGGAGGGCAAGATTAGCATTTTCTATATTAGTTATGCATATTCATGAGGGAAAATGAAGCCCTGCCAATTCATGTTGGCTTGAAGTTTATTTTGTGGGGGTATTCACGACACTTCAACAAATGGTTGGTGTGGGTTTTTCCCGGGTTTAATTGAGCAGGGGGGTGGTGACAGGCTTTTTAGTGAACCCAGAGTACATGAGGCATGCAAGGAGCAGGCAGAGCTTGTGTGTCAGGGCACAGATTGCTCCTCGGGGCTCTCTTTCTCTCTGCTACCACCATCCACAGAAACTGGGAGAGCAGGATGGGAGCCTGGAGCCTCCAAATGGACCCCAGACCCCTCAAACGCTGCTGAATTATCTTTGCACAACAAACAAGTAAATTTAGACTCAGTAACAGGTGCCTACACATTTTTCTCACTTTGGATTAGATCAGCCCATCGTGCAGTTTGTGGTTTTTTCATCAAACAGGAGCATCACCCCTTTCTCTCACAGCCAGCTGCTGGGAGAGCCCTGACAGCTGGACATGACAAAAGTTTGCATTTTGCTCTCCACCTCCATCCTGCCTCTGTCTCTCTCTCAGATTTCCCATTAAAGAATTTTTCTTCCATAAATCAGCTCTGCTGTCGGATGAGCCTGCGCTGTGCACGTCAGCTGGCTGAAGCCCCCTTCTGAGGGGGCTGTTCCTTGTTTCCACTGAGCTGGCAGAATGCTTTTCCTCACCCCGGCAGGCCCAGCCCAGGTGGTGCTGAGCATCTGTTCTGCTCTCCCAAACTCCAGAGCAGTGCACAGGCAGAACAAGATGAAACAATAAACTGAGATCTCAATAGTGCTTCATGAAAACACTGTTGCTGTTCACATGCTTTGCACAATTCATGTTTGAAAGAAAGTGCCACTAGTAAAGTCCAAACAACGTGAGATAAAATAATTGTTTTAGTGGCAGGGCTGATGGTAATTGGTGTTAACTTAAAGCCACACTGCACAAAATGCTAACTAACATCTAATCCTGGAGCTCCAACAGCAAAGTGTGTCTCCAAAAATTGTCTTAATGACTCACTTTGCAATTTTCTGCACAGTATTTAGATAGCATTTCACATTTCAGAGTGCATCACCCTGCAAATCATGGGGTGTTTTAATTCAGCCCATAATGTGTTGTGCATTTCTAGCTCAGTGTGTTTCCATACCTGCATGTATACCTGTGCAGAGCATGTCTGGAATGAGGGGGTGATGAAAGGAAGAGAAAAAATGAAATCCAGAAAGCTTCAACCAGGTGTAAATGGCAAAGTATTTATAACCCTTCAGCTGGCTGTGGTGCAGGGGGAGTCTTGAAATCTGGCAGGGGAGAGGGAGTTCCTTTTGACCAAGTCACACCATTTGCTTTGGCTGCTCCCTTAATTTCCCCTCACATCTGTTTTATTTCAGCTGCAGATCAGGAGGCGAGCCAGTGCTATAGACACAACTTTGGGAGCCACTAATTTAATTGAGTTTCCTTTTTATTTTGTTCCCCTGCATCTGAGGTTTCTGAATGCCAAAACTTGAAGCAGTAACATAAAAGAGAAATTAAATTTGAAACAATTCTGCTTTTCCTAAAAGCTTACAAGTTCAGGCTTTCACCCCAAAATAAATTGTGAAGTTTCTGTCTACCCCACAATTTTGCAGGCACAATCACATGCTGTAAGAGAAGCACAGGTCTCTGTCACTACTACAAAATGTGCAATTTAAACATCCCTGGAGGCATCTGGGTTGAAAAGGATCAATACATAACTAGGAAGGAGCTTGATCTCCAGAGTTCAGATCTGGAAATGAGAAGTTTCCTGAGGAACAGTGCTGCACAAGCACAGTAATTAGAAGCAGGAGCTGCAGGCTGGGTCTGGCTGCCAGCAGCAGCCAGGGCTGCAGGGCTGGCTCTGGAGGGGACCAGTGTCTGTCCCAGTGTCTGTCCCACTGTCTGTCCCACTGTCTGTCCCAGTGTGTCCCTGCTGCTCCCACCTCGTGCCAGCTGCTCCAGAGCCCATGAGACACCTGCTGCTGCTGCTGCTTTAGTCCTGCAAGTGATGCTTGTTGCTGGGTTGGTTTTGTCCTTTCTCTTCATAACTTGGTGGGTTTTCCTCACCTCTTTCATTTTTGTTTGTTAGTTTGTTTTGTGACACACAAACTTTTGGAATGTACTTGCTAAATTGAAAATATTAAAAGAGTGTGAGCAGGTGAAGTGTGGTGCTGGATGTCAGTATTCTTGTTTAGCTGGTGCTCACTCAGCTGGCTAATGAGTGGAGTTCCCTGCACATGTCCTGAAATCAAATCATCTGCTCAGTTTTGACTGGAGGCACTGTGAGTGAGAAGGACAGAATTTTGTATTTTCCCAAAATTAGGCTCAGTTTTGCAACCATTGCCATGCTTGGATAGGTCACCTGCTCTCAGGCTTTCAGCTGAGAAACAGCATCTCTTATCTGGTAGGGGCATTATGAGGGAAAACCTCCCAGGAGTCATGGAGAGGTGAATGCACAGCAGTGCTGGAGCTGTGAGGCTGTAATGCCAGTTGTGTTCTCAGCACCTAAACTACACCAACAGGGGAACACAATTCCCTCTGCTTTGGGGAAGTTACATCTGCTCCACTGAGGGCAAAGTTACTCTTCTCCTGCATAAACCCAGTTATTCCTCTTGGGAATAAAGGAGAATGTGGGGACAGGCAAAGCCCACACGCTTCCTCCTGCTGCTCCAGTGCCTTCCTTGGCTGGTGATGGAGAATAAAGGGTGATGGTGACCTAAAGGGTGACCCCCACTCTGCAGGACAGCCAGGCAAAGCAGAGTGACAAGGAGTGAAAGCCTTTGCTTTCTTGTCCTCCTTACACAACCCAAGCACAGCCCTGAGCCCCACAGAGCTGGAAGGCACAGCCATTAGCAGGAGAAGATGCACTGAAGAGGAGAGATCCATCCTCAGTGACAACATGGATCTGCCATCAGGATCTCAGCTCTGAGCTTCCTCAGGCTGCTAAAGCAAGGCTGGATATTGGAGCTCTCAGGGCAGAGGGAGCACAGAGAGCCAAGCAGTGAGGATCTGTCACCTGCTTCCCCCTGAGGACAGGCCGCAGGGAGGGGTGGCAGCAGTGGGGACAGTGGGAACATTCCCAGGAGCAGGGGGAGCATCCCTGGCTCCCTGGGCTGCCTGCAGCTCCTCTGTGCTTCCCAGAGCTCGGGGGGCAAATTGATTTGGTGCTCACTGGTTAGCTTGAGCATGAAATATTAAATGGGTATTGACTGGCATTGAGGAGTGCATCAGGATTATTGAGCCAACAGTTAAATACTGAATGTTGCAAAACCAAGCTAATACTTGTACAAGTGGCCATTTGACCACTCTAACATTTGCTACGTGTGTTGCTGCTTCCATTTTGGGTATCTTCATTTAAGCATCCAAAGAACACATTCAGGGCACAACTATTTATATATATATATATATATATATTTATCATTTAAATTTTATATATATTTATATATTTATACTTTATATTTATTTTATTATATCCATTTTTATGTATTTATATAAATTTATATATTTACATTTACGTAATTTTTATACTTATATATAATTATATGTACATATATAGATATAATATATTTAAGAATATATATATTATATATAATATATTTGTTATGCGTATATTTTATATAAATATAAAAATATGTGTATATATGTATATATAATACATACGTGTATATATTTTATATATATTATATACGTATGTGTGTTTTATATATATATTATTATATATATTATATATCATTATATATTAATGATATATATATCATTATATACATGTATATACATGTATGTATATCAATATACATTAATATATATACATTAATATATATACATTAATATAGTATATACATTAATATATATGCATATATATTATTATTATTATTATTACTACTACCACTACTACTATTACTATTATTATTACTATTTAAAATATATATACATATATGTAATATGTAAAAAGTAAGAGCTTGCCAAGAAAAGAAAGAGTCAGGGGCTGGGAGGAACATTAGGAGAAGTACAGCAGCCACTGGTGTGCAAAAAAGTTGTGAATGTGATAATAGTGAGCCCAGAAAGAGACCCTTTTAACATCTCTCCTAAGATGGAAAATCTTTTCATTTCTGTGTGGGACAGAGCAATGCTCAGAGTAGATTTGGAGATCTCAGATCCATCCTTTGGGGCCCCCCTGCTGCCCCATGAGTGTGACAGTGTGGAGGGAGCCAGGATATCATAAATGCCTCCTCTAGCGCTGCTGTGTGCTGGGTTTAGAAGATTGTGCCAGGACTTCCAGAGCTGCAAGGAGCTAAAATCATCTCTCCTGCATGGAATGGATGTTGAGCTTATCCATCTAGTAAATTAGAACATTATTAAGGAAATGATTACACGTGTTTCTATTTAGTTTTCATTCCATTCCCAGCTAGGATAATTGCATGTTCCTGAAAAACATTTTAAAACACTGTTTGAAAGGACAGGAATATTTTATATTTGTATTGGTTTTTTCAGGGATTTAGTATTGCTAATGAGAGAGAGCTGGTCCAGAGTTCCACATAAGAAGCTCATGTGCTGCTCTTCCATGGATACTTTAAAATATTTACTTGCAGGGAAAGCACAAGGAATTCCTTAGATCCTGCATCATGTTATGTAGCTCTGCCTGTCTTAGATGCTGAATTCAAGGGTTCTTGTTCTGTCAGATGTGTTTAATAACCTGGTGATGTGTAATATAGATATTATCACAGAGTGGTTTGGGTTGAAAGGGATCTTAAAGATCTTCTCATTCTTGATTTGGGGTTTTTTGTTTGCTGTAGATTTTCGTTGTTCTGCAGTTTGTTGCAGTGTTCTGTTCAGGTCATTGTCCTGGTGACATCAAATCTGCCACAATTAACATGTATTATATTTAGAAAAAAAGCTACATTTATAGTGTAATAATGCAGATATCATGGGATTTTACCTAACAAAATGCAATTGAGGCCATAGATCTGCATATATAGCTGTGCTTAGTCTGCATGAAGGTCACATGCCAGCATTTTGTTAAATTTAACATTACTGTTACTGCATTTCCAAAAATGTAAGATAACTTTTGTGCTGAAAATTGTGGCTTATATTGGTGACAACATCTGACTTCCCATTTAGCTCCCACCCCAAACGTGGCACTGCTGTACCTTTCCCAGCACAGCCGTGGGAAGGGGGTGTCAGCACTTCCCTCCCAGCCTCCCTCCCTGAGCAACTCAGAATTCAACTGGAAAATCTCATTCAAAGCAGAAGCTAAAAGAACCAGGTGTTAACACAATTCGAGGGGGTTACTTCTCATCAGCTGTTCCATTTAAGCAGAGCAGCTTTTTGCATGAAATACAATTTTCATTTCTGCATATAGCGATAAAAACAAGCACTGCTTCTTGTATAAGCCTTGCAAAGTCAGTGCAGGGCTGTCCTGAAGTCACCATTGGGGGGGGTTTCCTTTCAATGTCTGCCTTGTTTTGGGCAAACTTTTTATGCTGATGGGGGGCTGCTCAGTTCTGAGTAATGAAGAGAGCAAAAGGCAGTGGTTCTATGTTTTCTCCTATTTCCTGACCCCATCTTCTCTGTCTGCTTGTACTTGGTGGGAGAGCTGCCTTCTGCATGGCTGGGGTGGGGCTGTGCTGGGCAGAAGAGGGCAAAGAGCTGTCAGCAGCAAGGGGAGAGGCAAGTTCACAGAGGATTGCTGCTCCTGGCCCTGCTCAGCACTTGGGAAGGCGCATTGGATGCTTGGAGAAGGCTGACATAGAACAGAGACTGGACAGAGATAAAAAATAAAGCAGGGACTTCTTAAAAGGCCTCAATGGATCCACCTTGGGCACCACAAGAGCCCAGCCAGGGCTGCACCCAAGGTGAACCAAAATGGGCACAAAATGAACCCAAGATGAACCAAAATGGTCCCAAAATGCACAACTGGGCACGGGGTCTGTCACTGTGATCAGTTCTGCTCCGTTTGCACCTTGCAGTTCATTGTCCCATTCCAGCTTTAGCCCAGGCAGTCCCACCCTGCTTGTTTTTCTCTCTCCAGCCCACGGTGTTTGTGCTCCTGGGCTGAGATTTGGGTCATTTGTCCTTGGTGCCCAGCTGGAGCAGGAACTGTTTTGTCTCCCTGCTCTGTGCACAGAGCTCAGCATCCCCTGATATGAAGCCCAGACCTACACACTAAAGTAGCACAGAATGTGAAACATATAAAAGCTAAAACCTGAGGAATCACGTTGAATTCATCCCAAAGAGAGGCAGTTCTGCACTCTCAGGGCTCAGCACCCAAAGTCCAGAGGCATCCACTTGTCTTGAAAGATCTTAGGGAAATTTTGCTGTGGTAATTTTGAGTCTTTGCTCATTCTGCACACACAGTTCAAGTGATAGGTGTTCCCCAGTGCTCTGCTGCCACAGCAAGTTTGTCTATAGCATCATTTTGTACACTCTCTAGGGCAGGAAACCTCATTTCCTTTATTTCTTGCAGCTTTGTGCATATTTATGGATAGACAGTTAATGATTCATAAAGATGAGGCACTTGGCTTCTTTTGAAAATATTATTACCTCTTTTGATAATGAAAATAGCCAAATAAACTATATTTCATGTTGAAAGAAAGATAATTCCTTCCGCTGCCGTCCCTTTATCTCAGGTGTGCTCTGTAATTGCAACTGGGAAGAATTTGCCTTAGGAAGATTTCCCATAAATCTAATTAAAATAGGCTTGTATCGTTTTTGAAGCAGTAATTCAGCAGTGCAGATAGTATAAGCACCATATGTCAGATAGCATGAATCCTTTGGAAGTTTAAGATGGAACAGAAAGCTGAGCAGCAGAAATGAAAGCCTTTAATGTCTCTTGGAGAAGGCATCATCCTGCAGGACAGTGCAGTAAGTGGACAGTTTGCAGGGTAATTGCAGATCAGTGTGGGAAGCTCCCAGAGGCAGAAATGCTCCTCTCAGCACCATTGATCCAGGCTAACAGTGCTGGTTCTCAGCACAATTAAATCATAAACTGGAATGTACTCTGCATGTTGGAGCCTGCCTCCAGCTCTCCCTGGCTGGTGGCACACAGGTGCAGAGCAGCTGAGTATTAGAAAATTCCCGACCACTTATCCCATTACCTCTGCTGCTCCTTGCAGCCCTGAGCAAGGAGGTATTTTCTCCTAAGAAAGCTTTCAGTCTTGCTTTAATACCATATTTTGCACTTAGTATTGAAGTCTGACGAGTGAGTGCTGATTTAGAATTCCTTTCCACTTCCTGCCACAGCCTGCTCCATAAATCAGATGGATGGGACCTCAAATGGGATGAAGAGAAACAGGACTCAGGAGTCACATAATGATGGGCAATGGGGGAATAAGCATCACTGAATCCAGGGCTCATTTTTAATGTTTAGTTACATTCTAATGGAGTCTGGTGGAAATAAAAAATGAGATTAATATTCAGTCAGCAGCTATGAAAGATGTCTCTTTAACTATGTCATAGCTAAAATTTTACTGGCAAAATACGATCAGTGTAAAACTTAGTGACTAGCTAAAGTTTTCCAGCAGTTTAAGTAATGACAGACTGTAATCAAGAGGATGCTGAATGATCTTAAATGAGGAGTGTGCTGGTTCTGCTTAAGAAATAATTTAGTAGCTCAGAGGCTTAGGGTTAGCTTCAAAAAATAGTCAATGCTTTCAGGCCTAAATTTCACACCCCCCAGTAGAGCAGTCCTCTGGAAAATACAGAATGAAAAGAAATAACATGGCGCTGTGTGTAGAGATTGTCCTGATGAACAAAACAGGAAATTCAGCACAATCTTTGCTGGGAAATAGGCTGGCATTGAGGACTCTGTAAAAATGACCATTCTTTATTTAAATTATTCCCTCAGGTTTGGTTTTTTTGGTGCAAGGAGTGCTCTAAAAATACCTTTTTATCATACAGGGAAGCCAGCAGGTTTGTAGCTGTGTAGGGGCAGATCCTCCCAAGGAAGCAATATAGCCAAACTCCCATCAAGAAAGGAGGAGTTGCATTGGGTCTAACTTCCAGATTAATCTGTCACTTGAGAAAGAATGAAGCCTCACAGTGAGTCAAATGAAGAATCAACTGCATTGATGGGATGCTTTGTGCTTTTACCTGCCTCACTGAGAGACACCACAGCCACCTTTCCCAGGATGGGGCTGGCACTAGTGACACTCCTGAAATAACAGCATCTTACTATTAACATTTCTGTGTGTTCATTGAGGTGCAAGGGAGGAAATCAGCCATTTTAAAATTGTAAAAATATGCACAGAAGAAGCAGGGGTGAGAAATTCAACATCTTTGCATAAGAGCCTTGAATGAAGTGAATATCCCTCCAGCTCCGGAATCCAGTGCTTTGATTTTCTTGGATCGGGACATTGGTTTCCTGAAGATAACACAGCATAACTACTGCTCTGTGTAGGCAAAACCATCAGGATCTGTTTCTAAAATTAGATTCTCTCTTGATTGAATAGACTAATTAATAATAAGGAAAGAGGAAAGCAACAAGAAAATGAAAGAAAGCCCGTGTAGTAGCAAATACTAAATCTTCTCAACTGGTTGAGGACCGTTGCGTGATAATTGGCAAAATTATATACAGTATGATATTTGTGTGCTTTCTTGTCCACCCTCTCTCTCTTTTTCATTCATGAAATTGCCTGCTCAGGCTTCAAATAAATAATTGAAAGAGAAAAGCTAAGGCAGATCAGTAAAAACTGAATGAGCCTTTCAGACTCACAAAAGCTCGAAGTGCTGGAATTTTTTTCCGTGAAAGGGCTAAACATTAAGATCATGAACAAATCATGTTGTCCAACTAGTGTGAGCTTCAAACACACAGCTGCATGATCCAGGCAAGTGACATATCTTCAAAGAATAGAGCAGCCTGAGTGATGAAAATCAGCCTGCCAGCCTGCACACATTTACATGAGTGCTTACACTATCAGTCAGGCATTTCCTCTACGCCCCTGGTTTTATTTCATGGCAGCTAGCAGGGATTACAAATGGACACTTTGGGTTGCATTTCCTCCCAGCTCCCAGGCGTGTGCTGGAGCAGGGCTCAGGCACATGCAGGGCTCTCTCCTGTCTCAGTGTGTGCCCTTTGATGGGCTCTTTGCAGGGTCAGCAGGAGCAGATCTGCAGCTGTGCTGTGTAAAGGCTCTCAGGAGCCCTGCAGGAGGCACCCTGGTGTATTTGGGACATGGGGACACACGAGCTGGTGGCAGCAGGTGCTGCAGAGCCAGCTGGACCTGCAGCACAGCCCTCATGGAGCTCTGCTGATGCCTTTTTGGGCTGCCTAAAAACAGAGGCCAGACAAAATCAAGGCAATAAAAAGCAGTTCTATTTATTGAAGGGCCTTCAGCTACATTTAGGGCAGACAAAGCCCCTCGGAGGCTACACCCAAAATGGACCATGGCTCACAGGTTTTCACACTTTTATAACTTTGGTCCATTTGCATATTGGGGGTCAATCTTCCAGCTTCAGGTAATGAAGCCATGTACCCCAAGTGTGCTCCCCCCAACTCACTTTTGCTTCCATCTCTCAGGGCCTGAGGCAGTGAGGTGTCCTTGATTGCCAGGCCTGGAGAGGAATTGTTGTGTTTGCCCAAAATGGGAAAGCAGCAGCTCACACTGTGTGTGGAGTTTAAACACTAAAGAATTGCAGGACTACAGATACATGAAAAATATACAAGCTAAAATCCCAGGCCATCAGTGCCCTGCCATGCTACACATGCCCACTGGGAGCTGTGGCCATGAGAAGACTCAGCAATGTGACAGGCACATGCTCACCTGGAGGTCTCCAAGAGCTGCACTGATAAAAACTTGGGCTCCAACCTACAGTTCCCTCATGGCTCTCAGCTCTACCCAGCATGTCCAGCCCATCCTGGTCCTCAGGGCGCCTGAGTGGGGAGGAATCCCTCAGGTAGACCCCAGTGCTGGGAGAGCAGCATGTTCCTGAGGAGGAGGAGGAGGCAGCGTGGCTCAGGCTCCTGGAGCCTTGCTGTCACCTGTCCCTGAGAGCCCCCGAGGCTGTCACACCTCCTGCTCTGGCCCATGTCCCACAGTGCTCACCACCAGCTGCAGTTCAGCTCCTCAAGGAGGGAGTCAGCAGATTCCTTTGCCTGTTGTCACCAGGATGATGAACACACTTTGCCTGAAGGGGCACGGAGCAGTATCACATTTGTGCCACCATCAGGAGCAGAATACTGGGCTGATGAACTCCTCTCTCAACCTGTAGGGCCATTTTTATGGCATACTGATCGTTTTGATCCCGAGCCAGCTATTCAGCAATTCACTCCGGCTCTGAGGACTTGTAGTACATTATCATACACTTTGAAATTCATGCAGAAAAGATGTGATACTGCAAGTATAAATCAGGAGGTGATAATTCTCTTTTGGAAGGTCACGTTACGTGGGGCTGTGCTTTGCGTTCGGGAAGCCTCTAGCTTGAAAAATTTGGTGCATTTATTATTTTATGAAGAGCAGATGTTGTTTATCTCCTTTTTGTGCTTGACACCTCCAAGATTCAGAAGGGTTTTTTTAATTTTCTACTTGGGACAAAAACCTAGCCCTGCAAATGTGGCCTTGTGATATGGGGCTTTTCAGGGGGGGATTTTGCACCTGTGCCTGTGTGGTGCCACATTTTCTTGATCCAGCCCTTCCTTCTGCAGGAGTGCAGAGGGCAGAGAGGTCCTTGTGACCCTTGATGTGAATGAGTACAAGGGTCTGGACTGTGGCACTCAGGGTGGACATGGCCAAGCTTAGCTTGTGTGTTCCTGTGGAAGGAAGGGGAGAGAAGAGGAGACTTTGGGACATGGGGAGAGGCCCAGTGAAGCTCTCTGTGTTGTCTGAATGGTGCTTGTAAGAGAGATGGAAAAAATCCTCCTCTCCCTGCCAGAGGCACTGTTGACCTACACAAATTGCAGATGAGTGCTGTCAGTGGCTGAAGGAGGGCAGGAGGCAGTGGTGACCTGCAGCTCCCTGCCTGCTGCACGCAGGGGCGAGGATAAACCCCAGCACCGCAAAGATTAATGCTGCAATAAGAGAGCAAATGCTTCTGTAAGTAATTCACACAAGCCATAATGTGTCTTTTGCTTTGTGTTAGTGTCCCCTGAGAGCATTTCCTCCTTAACATCAGCTTTTTTCTTCTCTGATTAACTCTCTTACCTGTCCATGCTATATGGTACGGGCATGTTTTTGGACAAGTATTCGCAGTACGTTTCAGAATTGCTTAAGAGCTTAACTAAATCCTCCAAGCTCTGTGCACAGCCAGTGATGAAATAATCTGCTTAATTGCACAAATAAATAAAGCAGAAGTTTGGTTTAAAGATTAAGGATGTAAATGATAGGAAATAGTAGGTACAGTCTCTTTCTTTTTAGTGGGTTCCTGCTTCCCCCTCAGCTGTCTGTGAGGGTCATGGTATTTGCTCTAGTATGGCTCAAATTCCAAGTTTATGTCATCCATTTTAATCATTAGGCCTTGCCCAGTACCCCTGCCCAGTGAGATCACTTTAAAGCACTTTAGTGAGGAGTGAGACTGGGAGTTGTTCCTACATTTTTTTGGTCGGATCTGCATTTCTCAGTTCGTACCAAGACTGTGGTGTCCACAGTTGTAACAGTGAGGACGTGATCTGAGGGTACTTCTGTCTTCACTCATCTAATCCTGCCCTAATATCAATAGGAAATTTGGCCTTTGGTAGAGACAGATGTCCTGCTTCAGGGTAGGAGTCTTTCCTGAGGATAAAAGCCTCGATTTTAGCAAAAATGCTGACAGCAGAGGGCTGTGGACAGAAGCCTGATGGCAGAGACACATCTGTAATGCTCCATCCACCTAATGACACTCAAGCTTTGTGGTACAGTTTGCTGAAAATGAGGTGGAATTGCTGTGGTGTTAGCCTGACATTCCTGGCTGATTAAAGCTTAGGAAAATCAGAGCAAGAGTTTTTAGCCATAATGGGAATGTGCTGCCCAAATGTTAACAGGAAGCCCAGTAGGAACGTAGGAGGAAGGATTCCAGTAGATGCAGACAGTAAGTTGTGCTCCTTTATGTTTTTATGGAGACGTCATTTTGCATACAGAATCATCTCCTTCACATGCATGCCTCTGTCTGTCGTATTAATTTATTCTGGAGAAGCTGGAGCTAACAAGGAAACCATGTCTGAATGTGTTGCTAGAAGACATCAGTTGCCTTTGATGGAAAAAACTGAGTTAAACATAGTGTGCTAAACTGTGAGAAACAAATGTGACGTCTCCACAGAGGAGTGAATGGTTTCCATTAAGCTTGCTAAATCTGTCTTTCTCAGAATACCCAATATAACCTCATACACTCTTGATTTTAACAGGCTTTATTATACTGCACCTCAACTACATAAATATAAAGCTAAAATATCTAAAATATTTAACAGATGTGGAACAGTAGAGAGAGACCTCTATGGCGTACAGTATGGGATTGGTCCAAATTAAACAGTGATCATGGACCATTAAATATTAAGGTCTGTTCTGGAGGTAGATCATTAGTCCTCACCTTCCATTGGCAGTTCTGGCACTTGAACGGGAAATGAAAAAACTCTTGACTAATATGGTCTGTGAAAATGAGTAGCCTGAGAGTGGTTAGTTCTGATCTTGCAGGCTGCACTAACTTCCAGAGAGTTAAACGAGATTAAATCATGCTCCCAGTATCAGGTACACCACAATTTAGAAGACACTGTACAAAGGGAGTTGTAGTACCAAAAAAAGTTAACAAAGGCAGCAACTCCAGATCAGCACCCCCAGTACTTCCACTCTTTCATAGCTGAATAAAGGGACTGGGAGTAGATGTGAGAAGCAAACTGCAGTGATGGAGGCTTTGCAGACAGCGAGAGGAGGCAGAATAAAGTGTGTGAGATCAGGTAAAGGGGGAAGAAATAACCCCAGAGTGGTGGGAGAGGGGAATGGAGACATTTGCTTGTGGGAGCACAGCAGGGATGGATGAGGAGAAGCCCAGGGTGTTTATCTGGGATGTGTATTACTCATCAGAAGGGTGTGGGAGAAATACAACAGGGAGAAGGGAGACTTCATGAACATTATAGCAAAATGTGGTTGCTTCAGTCAGTTTCCCCTTCCTTACAAGTGAGCAGTGACTTGGTCTGCTCTACGCTAGATATTTATTTTAAGTATTAGATTACTATGAAGATAATAAAGGCATGATTTATTATTAGTATTAAATCAACATTTATGAAAGTTTTCTGGTCCAATGGTAGTCCCACCCATGTTGTGACATAAATTCCCATTTTTGATAGAACACTAAGAAGAATTAGGGGGTATAATCAACTATTGCTGCATATTTCCCTGTATCAAGACAATTTAGACACATCTTAAAAATGTGAACTTCTGAGAGAGACCACTAATGTAAAACATCCACTGTAGACCCAAAGAAAGGATATAGAAAACATATGTATGCAGCCCATAGTAACCGTTTATTTGGAGGTTATAAACTGTCTTTTTCTAGAAAGCATTAGAGGATGTGTTGAAAGAAAACTCCTGAGCTTCTGGCTAATGAACAGAAGAGAGATAAACAAAACATAATAAAATAGTAAAACACCACCTTACGATGTTGTATCAACCATCATAACTGTTTTCATTATTTTGTTAATATTCATTCTTTCATTTCCCATTCTTAGACATTTAAATATCAGTGGCTCTAATGTCTGACAGAAGACAAAACATTTCTTCATTACAAAGAGACAAAGAAGAGCTGATCAGCAAAGCACACACCGTGCTGAACACCTCACAAATAGATCTGAGGGGCACAACAGATTGCAGCAATTAAACAGTCTCTCAGGCCCTTCAAAACACAGATACCTCAGCTGCGTGCTTCACATTAAATCCAACCTCCTTGAAGATTAAATTTGACAAGAAGGTCCTTCATTATGGTTCCATATTGCCATCTCTTTTAACAAAAACCAGCTGAAATGAATAAGAATCAGGACACCGTGTATTTAAATAATCACAACAAAGCTTGCAATGTGTGCTGTCATGGCATAACTGGTGTAAGTCCACATTACCTGGAGTGTAATATGTCAGATGAAGGGGGGTAAGAGGAAACATGATTTATAAAAATCGGCACAATTAAGCACCATTCCCCTTATTAAAATTGCACTTACTTGTCTGATGTATGCATACATTGCAGTGGAGTGGTGGTGAGATCAGATTTAAAAGGAAAAACCCAGCATAGAAATGAAAACAGGAAAAAACCACCTACCATCTGTATAGCAATAAAAGAACAAAAAGCAGGGGGGATATCCTTTTAATTATTATGATTAATCATGTTTATTACAGATGGAATAAGGGACCAGCTAAGAACAGCCCTCTAAGCTGGTAATAAATCCAAAAGAGTAGGCAGTCCCTGCAGAGGTTGCAAATACAGAAGGCCAGGTAAAGCTCTGGGGAGGGTGACAGCACAACAGAGAGCTTTATGGTGGAGGTGGATCTTAACACAATTCCCACAGTGGCTTTTTGCCCACTTTGCTCTCTAAAATTCTTGTAGCACTGTTCTCTTTGTGTCCCTGTCAGTGCTGGTGGCTGTGTGTCTGTGTTGAGCCCTGTGACAGCACGGGGAGGGCTGGGAACAGCACTGGGGAGGGGAAATTTTTCGAGGGATCACCTTGAGTGAAATCAGTGAGCAGGCTTTGATTTGGTAGTCAGTCATTGAGGACATCAGGGTAATGGGAATGAATAGCCTGGCCTGCCCCGTAACTTACCCAGCAGCCAGGAAAAGAGACAGAGGGAGCATTAGTGCTGCTGAGCCTTTCCAGCTGCCCCCGCGGCTGTAATCACAGCTATCGCTGCCAGCCCTACCTGCCTGACAGCAGGAACCCCGGCCGCGGCTTTGAACTCGAACTAAAGATAGATCCCTTCTTTTTCATGCCTAATTTGGATCAGATGACCAAATACACAGCGGGCTCCTTGCTAGACTTCACGTTACGTTTCAGCAGCTAAATATAGCTGTATTACCTCAGAAATGCTTCAAAGACCCAGACCAAACAACTCCCCCAGATACAGCAGTGGTGCCGGGGTTCTTTGGGGATGCTGCTCCTTCCCAGCTGGGTTAGAGCCAGCCCTGGTTCGTGTGGCCGCTGCCAGGGCAGGCAGGGCTCAGCACAGCCATGTCTGAGTGTCAAGGAAGGAGAGGAGGCCACAGTGCCAGAAGGGCCAATTCTTCATGGTCTCTTCATGCCATCTCTGCCTGTTGTGATTCACGCTTAGGAAAACGCCCAGGGCAGAATCAGGGCTCGGCAATGTGATAGCTCAGGCATCAGGTGAGAAGACAAGGGCAGGGAGTGTGCCTTTGTTTGTTCAGATCGTCCTTTTTGCCATCACAAGCAATGGCTCCTCCCAGAGCTGATGTGCGCACACCCGCCCTGGGGGATCAGAGGTGCAGCGAGCAGGCTGCCGTGGGCTGTGAGGGGACAGTCCCACAGCTCATGGGCTGTGAGGGGACAGTGCCACAGCTTTCAGCTGTGAGGTGGCAGTGCCACAGCTTTCAGATGTGAGGTGACAGTGCCACAGCTCTGAGCTGTGGGGTGACAGTGCCACAGCTCATGGGCTGTGAGGGGACAGTGCCACAGCTCATGGGCTGTGGGGTGGCAGTGCCACAGCTCTGAGCTGTGAGGTGACAGTGCCACAGCTTTGAGCTGTGAGGTGACAGTGCCACAGCTCATGGGTTGTGAGGTGGCAATGCCACAGCTCTGAGCTGTGAGGTGGCAGTGCCACAGCTCGGAAGCTGTGAGGTGGCAGTGCCACAGCTCATGGGCTGTGAGGTGACAGTGCCACAGCTCTGAGCTGTGGGGTGACAGTGCCACAGCTCATGGGCTGTGAGGTGGCAGTGCCACAACTCGTGAGCTGTGGGGTGACAGTGCCACAGCTCATGGGCTGTGAGATGGCAGTGCCACAGCTCTGAGCTGTGAGGTGACAGTGCCACAGCTCATGGGCTGTGAGATGGCAGTGCCACAGCTCTGAGCTGTGAGGTGACAGTGCCACAGCTCATGGGTTGTGAGGTGGCAGTGCCACAGCTCATGGGCTGTGAGGGGACAGTGCCACAGCTCGGGAGCTGTGAGGTGGCAATGCCACAGCTTTCAGCTGTGAGGTGGCAGTGCCACAACTCATGAGCTGTGGGGTGACAGTGCCACAGCTCATGGGCTGTGAGGTGTCAGTGCCACAGCTCTGAGCTGTGAGGTGACAGTGCCACAGCTCATGGGTTGTGAGGTGGCAGTGCCACAGCTCATGGGTTGTGAGGTGGCAGTGCCACAGCTCTGAGCTCTGAGGTGACAGTGCCACAGCTCTGAGCTGTGAGGTGGCAGTGCCACAGCTTTCAGCTGTGAAGTGGCAGTGCCACAACTCGTGAGCTGTGAGGTGACAGTGCCACAGCTCTGAGCTCTGAGGTGACAGTGCCACAGCTCTGAGCTGTGGGGTGACAGTGCCACAGTTCGTGAGCTCTGAGGTGGCAGTGCCACAGCTTTGAGGTGTGGGGTGGCAGTGCCACAGCTCGTCCCTCACTGCACTGCCAGGGCCTTGCCAGGAAGGAAAACTGACAGTGTTTGCTGTCAGGCCTGAAATCCGCTGTCTCTCACCCTCAACTTTTTGTTTGGAAGGCACAGCTTATCCCAGGCCATGTTTGTTTTCTATTACTGCCTCTCAGGTATGGCTCAGGGGCAGCAGAGTAGGATTTGGGGCAGAACCAGCCCTGGGTGCAGTCACACCTCAGCTCCCCCTCAGAGTACGCCCAGGGTGGCAGGACAGGCACCTCACATGGGGTACAAGGACAGCACAGCAGGACAGGCACCCCACATGGGGTACAAGGACAGGACAGCAGGACAGACAGCAGGACAGGCACCCCCACACAGGGTACAGGGACAGGACAGCAGGACAGGCACCCCACACGGGGTGTTCAATAAACACAATGTAAGTAAGCTGTCCTAGAGCTATCTTACCTTGAAGATCATGAAAATGTTATATTATCAAATACACAGCAGGCTTCTTGCTATACTTCATATGAGAGACAACTGTTCACTTTGAATATTTTAAGAGGTTTATTGAACCTTAACAAAAATACAACAAAGGACTGCATAAGGAAAAAGCTGCAGCGCTGGGAGCTGCCCCTCATGCACACCAATGGCCAGTTCCCTTCAAGATGGATGCTCAGTGTTTTACACCCCTGGGGTTGCATCAGCCAGCCCTGGCCCCTCCCAGAGTCTGTCAGGCAGCTCTCCTTTGCCATTTATCAGTGCAAACTGCTTTCCTGTCGCTGCATTGGAGCTCAGGTGTTGCCATGCCCACCCCCTGAGCACCCCCAAGCTTTTCCATTCCCACTGCCCCATGCAAGGGACACCTGTGCAGCTTCTTTGTACCTGTCCCAGACAGCCCAGGCTGTGTGATGGCAACAATGCAGGGGGAAAGGGAACTGTGGGGAGAGCAGAGGCCATCTAAACTACAATAACATAACTATACATCACTAAAGCTTTTATTAATATTCACACAACAGTTGTATTTTAATTGTGAGAGCCAATCATCTCATTATCCCTCTATAACACTTCATGTTACATTTAAGCAGCTATATGTAGCTGTATTACCTCAGAAATACTTCAAAGACCCAGACCACGGGTCTTTGAATCCACCACAGTGTGAATTTTTTTGTTTCTTTTTTCTGCTAAGGTCAGGATTAAATCATGAGATGGTATTTCTTGTTTGGACTCAGATGTTTATTAGTTCTTATTTATATTATAGTCTTACAGGCTGTGAGTTTTGTAGCACTCTACTAGCAAACTAAAAAATGGAGTTGTATCTCTTTCTCTGCATGGCTTTTTAAGGCTGTCTAATTAAGAAATGACATCTAAATTATTTTTACTTTTAACTCAATAACTAACTACTCATGCCTTGCAACATGCATTTTTTTTAATCTGATTACACAATGCTACCTAAACCTAGAAGGAAGAAGGTGAAGAAGCTGGTAAAGAAGAAGGGACTAGCCTTCACCCTAAAACTTCTATTTTGCTTTATATATATTACTATATTTGAAAACCTTAAACTATAAGTTTTTTACCATGTTATTTACACACTTCTATTCAAAATACACATGCATAATTCCAGTTCTGTCATTCCATTTTGGAAGTTTTCTCCACAGCCTCAGGTCAAATGCAGGGTTCTCTTGGGGGTCAGTGCCTGTCAGCACAGAAAGTCTGAAATTCTCAGCAGCCAGGGCTCCAACAGTACAGAACTGTGAGGGAGCAACATGAAAAGGCAGGACAGCCTTGTTCTGCAGAGGTCTGAGGCAGGGAAGAGACACAGGACTGAAGGGTCCTCACAGCCTTCAGCGTGTGCTGGGCAGAGCTGCTGCAGTCCACCAGGGATGCTCTCCAGGACAAGAAGAGCTTCCACATGTAAACCTAGTGATGCATTCAGACAGAAGGGACCAAGAGCCCTTGTGCTCAGCTGAATGATGACTGCATTTAGGCAGGAAAGAGGATGATGTTCCATGAGAAGGCAAAAAGAAGAGGGATGGGTCACGAGTAAGCAGTGAAGAGGGACTGGCAAGAAAGATGAAATAGAAATGAAATGGAGGGCATCTTGCTGAGAAGCGGGGAAACAAGATCAGTAGAATGTTTTGTTTTCCACTGACTGTCTTACACTTGTACTTCTCAGGTCATTTTCCTGGGTTTTCACCTATTCCAAACTAGGTCTTAACAATAATAGAAGCCAGCTCCAGTCCAGAATTCTCTCTGGTCTTTAGCAGAGCTGACATCTTTTCTTTGCTCCTTTTGAACACTGCTGGAAATTAGGTAAGATCTACAGAGCTGTACAAGGGCAGAATCTAATTTATACCCATCAATGGAGAAAATAGGATGATTGTTTTAATTAAATAAAGAATTAAATTTTTGGTGAAATAAAAAATGGAATGAAGAAATTCAGAAATCTCAGAAGATACATCAGTGAAAATTATTCTATTTGATTAAGTGGGAGCTTAGTCACTTGTCAAGAAAACATTCTGAATTAATAAGTACAAAATAGAAGTGTAAAACACCAGGGCAAGTGATGGTTGCTTGGATGTGGTGAAATGGCTTAAATAAGTCCTGCAGTAAAGCGCTGTAGCACAGGTCTGCAGCCCTGTTCTGAACATTCCTGTTCTCTCCCAGGAAATATCAGTTCCTTTATGTAGTGTGAATGAGAGATAAAGACAGACTTTCAAAGCCACTTTACATCTCTGGTAAATGTGGGCCAGTTCCCAGCCCTGAATTATAGGATATCCAGCATAGGAGGATGCAGTTATCAGTTTCCCCAGTGCACCACGAGAGAGCTTTTGATCTTTGTGATCAGATTATCTTGTTAGTGGCTCTCAAAAGGCAGCAGGAGCAGATGATATTCCATGAAGACCGATGCATTGACCTTTTTCCACTTACTGTGCCTGTTCTGAGCCTGAACAGAATTTAAACCTGGGAGGGGAAAAGCAAAGCTGCCTCAGACAAAGAGCTCTTCCTGCTCTCCAGAAATTTCACTGCTGGGCTGCCAAGGGCAGTTGGGTGTTTCCCCTCTCGTTGTGTTTTAACCTGGTTTCATAAACAAACACAGCTTATGTAATGTGCTCTGCTGTGTCCCTGCCTCTCAGCTCTGCCACTCCTGCTGGATCTACTCTTTAGCCAATTTTAATCAAATTTAACAGATCCTGAGTTCTGTGAGGAGAGAGACTTGCTGGTAAAAACGCAGTGTTGTGAACTCAGTCTTTGTGGGGGCACAGAACCTCCATGGAAGCTATCAATGAAAAGCCATAGGAAAAACCATAAGAAAAAAGCTCCAGGGACAGCTGCTGCTTGCAGAAGTTTATTTTCTTCCCTCTTCTTCCCTTTTTAAATAAAAATGATCTAGCAAAAGCATTCAATCATGTCCTCAGATGTTGCCATGAAACCATGGGAGTACAACATCTGGAAAGAGACTCTTTTCTTCTGTCAGGCTTATGCAACATGAAATGCATTTGTCTGTTCTGTTACAACACCATGCTTTCCCAAACAGAAAAAATCTGGGCTGGCCCTTCATGTGGAAGAAACTGGAGCAGCTCCACAGAATTCAGTTTGCTGATTCATAGCAGCACAGGCTCCAATCCTTTAATTTCTCTTTCTTTTCCTACATGTGGCACTTGCTAAATAATACAACATATTTATGATATTCAGGATTTCAGAGAAGCGTGGTGGCCCTGAGACAGTGAGATTATTTTTATATGTGGCTTTGGGTTGCAGTGTCATTAAAGCTGGTTAGCTTGTGTAATGAATAATTGGTGATTTAGCTCCCAGCATTGATACATCCTAAATGGATGACAAACATCATTATCCATTTTTTTCCCATATTTTCCATACTTCATTCCATGATGTATTTTAGTGCTTTGTTGCTGTGATTTAGTGTGGAGGAGCCTAAGCAGATCCCTGCTTCTGTCATGTTTTAACACGAAATGTCAAATTTGAAGCCTGGGTCTGTTGAGCACTACCAAGAAATGAGAGACTTTGATTGTTCACGAGTCTTTCCAATGAAATGTCAAACTTTTCATAGTATGAAAATGATGTTCCCCAACATAGAGCTTGAAAACAGATAATTATCCAAGAACATGAAACAGAATTAACATGCACTGGAGCATGTCATGAACATTTCCCTCAGCAAATAACAAAGGTAATTGCTGTCAGAGTACAAAGCAAGGAGAAAGGTTGGCTGTGTTCCTTAGACAATTGAGATTGGCCACTGTTTACTCACTTAGCCCATAAAAACATGCAGCTTAGCAGAAGGGTGCCATTCCTGGGCTGATGGAGTGTGACCAGCCTGCTGATTGCGGGCACTTCTCATTTCACACTTCCCAAGTCTGAGCAGACACAAGGTCCTTGCCTATTATTAGACATCTAAACCCTGATGAGTCAGAGCTCATTTGTAAACCATGTTAAGCCCCAGTAATAATTAATACATTTTTTGAACCACATTTTGACTTCAGGCACAATTAAGAGGCTTCATTCTTAGCCTAGAAGAAAGAATTTGCTAGGACATGATTTGCTAGGTGGACACAATTTTCCCACGTAGAAATCAGAGAAGCAAGGAAAAAACCCACTCCTAATTGCTAATGGGGGGTAGTTCTGGTTTGGGATTTTACAAATCAATTTTCTAATATTGGAAACCAGTGGAGTGTAGAGCTACAGGATAGAAATGTGGAAGAGACCTCCTGAAATACCACATGTAGCTCACTGACATCACAGGCAATCCCCCTCACCCATTTATTCAGCCAGGGCTTGCAAGGGCTTGAGAATTTTTGTCCCCACCTTCCTCATAGGAGACTGCTTCCAAAACTCATCTCTCTGATAGTTAAAATGTTTGTTTCCACCTTTTTTTTTTTTCTATGCTTCTTTTATTCTCAGAGATGTCTGCATTTAAGGGAAAGGCAAAATACCTTTTACCAGTAATAACCAGATTCTCCCAGTCATCTTTGTGCACCGTCTTCTCAGGCTCTTAGTATATTTTACTAAGTAAAATATAGTATATTTTAGATATATAAAATATTTCATCTATTTAAAATAGTATAATATACTATATTTATTTAATGTAGTGTATTGAAATATTATTTAATATATAATGTTTTATATATAAAACCATTTTATCTATATAAAACACAGTATATTTTCTATAAGTAGTATATCTTAGTATATTTTATCTATACAAAACTTGGTATTTGAGCCATGCTGTAGTGAATATCATGCACAGAGAGCTGAGGGGTAAGCAGGAGCCCAACAAAACTTATGTGGTTTTTATATCATTCTCACTACCTTATGGGCACTCCCAGCAACCCTCTGCCTCTGAAGCTGTTGTATCAAACAGACCCTCTCCCAAATAATGAACTATTTTGAAGGTAAAAGGTCTTTTGTAAACAGGTTTTATTTTTGGAAGAAAGTACATTATGCTGTCTAAAGGGTTTTTTTTTCTCCCCAAATGAACTACTTTGAAGAGTCTAAGGTCTTTTGTAAGCAACTACTGCCTATTCCTCACCAATAATTATGTTTATGTTACATTTTTATTACAAAATATTACAATTTTATTGCAATTGTTTACCTCGTTTTTACCTTAACAAGATGCAGAGAGTCTTCAGTGTAACACGACAGATTTTTTTGCCATATGCTCCATTTTCAAACGACACGTACTGCAGCTTAAAAAGCCAGTTATGCTTTTGGGCAACACTGGGCTGCATTTTCTGTCTAAAGGTGAAACTCACACCTGTGGCAGGGACTAACCCAATATCTGTGTCTGAGTTAAGCATGTTAGATACCAGATCAGAAGGATCACAAAATACCAAAAAGTTACAGCCCAGACATCAAGGAGAGGTTCTGCTGCTCCCTTGCCCCAATTGACTTGCTGAATTTAAATCAGATTTTCTTTCTTCTCTCCAAACATCTGTTTAAGCACATTTTTAATTGGAAAAAGTATTTTTTTAACTTGTGCTCACTTTACAATCAGTGACAATTAGTGCTTTTTGGGTGACATTTTACCCAAACTGTTACTATGAAGCTCTTGCTAGTAGTGTAAGATTCTGTGAGTGCACATTCTTGTTGCTCCTTCATAGTGAAATCAGTAAATGTGAGAACATTTGTAGCTTGTGTAATTTAATTCAGTGAATATTGAGCTGCTCCTGGTGCTAGCAGTCTCCTAGCTTTCCTCGGATAAGCAGTTGGAAAACAGAAACCATAAGCTGCAAAAATAGAAGCATTAATTGTGCAGTGTAACAAAGTGAATCTCTAAAAACCATCTTCAGATTCCTGCTGAAACATTTGTAACCCAACCAGGAAGAAAAAAAAGCTTTTAACTCCTCTGCTCTTGGGTATGGATCTGCTATGGAACGTCCAGGAAATCAGAGAGACACAGCCAGGCTGGAGGAAGGACTCAGAGGAGAGATGAAAAGTAGTCAAAGATAAGTGAAAGTGTGGATTTGTAGGTATCCAGTGTGTCACCTGGCAATAAAAATATCATGAAGAGGGTAATGAGTCAATCTGCATAAACCAGGAGAGCAAAAAGGAATCACAGGTGGAGACAGATATGGGCAAATACAAAGCCTCAATGAAAGAGGATGGGAAGTGTGTGTGGAGAAGCTAAAGCTTTAAAATTAGGAAGGAAACATAGAGAAAATAAAGGAATGTTTGCAAGAAACTTCCACTGAAACCATGAGAATCTAAAGCCATTGTAGGAATACAGATGCTGTTTCTGAAAGCAGTAATTTAGTGATTTGATGTGAATAAAAGCAAGTCAAACCAAATCAAAATACCAATTCCAACAGCTTTTTGGCTTAAAAAAAGATGGATAAAATCAGAAAACAAATCCTGACCTTCCCAGAAGATGTACAGCTCCTACTGGAGATGCTCAGAAATAGTGGAAGGGCTGGTCAAATAATCAACATACTTGGAACAAAATCATCCTAGAATGAAGCAGGAGATGAAGAACAACATGGAAAAGGAATTAGAAGCAGCTGTGTCATTTCCCCTGCCACATGCAGTGATCCCAAGGAAGCTTTCTGTCAGTGTGTCCCTCCTGCTGCTGGATCTGTAAGTCTGTCCTGCTCCACCAGAAATTGGTGCACTTTATCCAAAAGGTGGCTCTGTGGGGAGCTGCAGTGTCCCAAACCAGGACAGAGAGGGCAGGGTTATTCTGAGAAACTTGGTGGCAGAACAAATTAGAAAAACCTGAGGAAAAAAATTCCCAAAAATGGAAAAAGAACTTTGAAATTCCTTGAGTGGAGATACACTAAGGCAGAGGGCAAAACAAAGTGTTAGGCCCCTCTTTCTGAGTCTTGCACTTGGCATGTTTCCATGTGCCTCAAGAGAGCTTTCTCTTCATATAAAATAAATATATATTGCATACAAAATATACATATGTTATTAAATATGCAAATAAAATATATATTTATACATAAAATTATATAAAATAAATATATGTGGGTTTTTTGCATATAAAATATATATATTTATATATTCTAGGAGCATGGGCACAGACAATAAATACAAATATCAATGTATGTAAATATGAGGTGCTTAGGCTGGAGGGAAAACACAGAACAAAGGAATTTACCAGTGTTGGTCCAGCTCCTGAGCTGCAAAGGTCTGCTCTGGAGGGACGTGGATAAAATTCCAAAGCCATTGTCAGCCCATAAGTGTGCCCCATAAATTATGTATAGCTGTTCATTTAAATTATTGTAACGTGTCCAGGTGACTTGTGAAGCAGGAGGTGTCATGAAAGGTTATTGGAAGGATCTGAATAAACAGCAGAAGGAGGGCTGGGGGTGTTGGTTGCTGCAGAAGGTCGGATGTCTGTTCCTTTCTGCTAAAATGGGGATTTTGGAGCTCTTTTGGAACTACCAATGAGCTGAAAAATCATTTATTTCCACAGTGCTGCTTGTAGGCAGCTGTTCGTGGTGATAGCAGGAGAAACCTTCTTGAGCTGTACTATTTCCTGAAGAAACTAGGAGGGGATAATTCATCAGGCCTTTTTGGGTTTCTGTGAAACAGAGACAAAGGAAGAACGAACCAAAGAAAATATCTCACAAAATTGAAGCTAAATAAGTTTATTTCCCTTACTTACATTGTAATAGATGAGTGCTAGATAATATGAAAAGAAGGGGAAAAAAAGCAACTGCCAAATGCTTTTATAAAGGAGATAAGAGCATATGTGGAGCAAAATGAGCCATAAATGTTTTCTCAGAGAGGTCCCACTTGGAATAAGCGTATACATGGCAGTTATGTCTAAAATTTGTTATGTTGCTATTGTTTTGTGAAATGACAGAACATCTGCTCAGTCACAAGGCACCAGTAAAATGCAGCTTTATGCCTAAAGCAGTATGTCAGTTCCTAACAAAAAATGTATATAACAGGCCAGAAACAAAGGCACATTGTCTTTTCCAGTTGTAGTCATTTCTGACCTAATAATGGTTTAGAAAGGATTTTTTATTTTTATTTTTAAAGAAATCAATGGGAGGATTGAGTCATTTATGACTCTTTTCAAGATGAGGCTTTGTGCATTATTTGTGCATAAGCTGGCAAAACCTTTGTCTCGGCAAATCATATTTCTGTCACTATTATGTCACCAGAGCACTTTGAAAAAGGCAGCTGCTTGTAAGTACCTTGAGAAAAAATCATGTTTAGCTTACAGTTCCTAAAGGCAGTGTACAACCAGCTGGTTTTTCCTCCCACTGGAAACACCAGAGAGTGATAGGTGTGCTCACATGGGGAGTGGACACAAGTCACATTTCACCTCAGAGCTGACTCCTCAGAAGGAAAAAGCACCCACAGTGCAATCTGTCATGTAGAAAGCTCATTACCAAATCCCTCTGGAACAGTTATTCTATGGAATTTCTCTCTGAATATTCCAAGCACACAGCTTTTAACTGGCTTTATTCAAAGAGAATATTTTCATTATTATATAATTATATATATATAATTATTATACATATATTATATAATTACTATATATAATGATATATTATTATATATTATATAATTTATAGATAAATTATTATATAATTTATATATATTATATGAAATATATAAATAATATATATATACATAGATAAAATATATATTTATATATTTATAATTTATTGATAAATTAATATATAGTTTATATATAAATTATTATATAATTATATATATATAATTATATATTTTCATTGTGTTCATTGACTTGAGAAGTCTGAAACTGTGGTGCAAAATATATATTTTTAAAACCTATTTTCTGATAAAATGGGGTTATTATCCTACAGCTTGAAATCATACACATGCATATATGATGCAAATAGACTCATCAATGAAACAGATAGAAATTGGCACCTTTTTCTACAATGGTTTCCATGGAGGGAAGCAGTTATTATTTCATTAAGGTGTGGAAGTATTCAAGTGGAACATGGCTTCATGAAAAACCACGATAATGAATTTGTATTCTGCCACACCTGTGTTCAGTGGGAGACTTAGGGTTAGAGTCATTGTGGAGGGCTCAGGGGTTCTCTCTTTGAAGCCTCTGAAGTCTGAAGGACTCTTTTATGTGACTGGGAATGTGTGTGCTACATCATGAAGTATTAATAGGGGAGAAAGACAGGAGCCACTCTCATATGATTTCTTTCTTCTCCAGAAAACCTTATGTCAGCAGAACTTGTTTTTTTCATATCACTTAAGGTTGGGACCTTTGCTGGAATAAATAAAATCCATGCAGCAGAGTCATCTGTGTCTGACTCAGAGCTGAATAGTAATATGTGATTTTTGCCTTTCAGCTGAGTCAGATACAGACACTAAAACCTCCCCACAGATGCAGTATAGAGCTTCTCAGAAACCCTTCAGAGGTTTATGAACCTGATCCAAGGCTTATTGCAGTTGGGAAAATTTCTGATTTGAGTCAGTTTCCAGTTGGACTGTACAAATCTTATTGATCTATTTATATAACCTTTTCAAAAGGGAAAAAAAGTCTTTCACAAAAACTTAAAGACTTAATTTTTAAGCTGTTAGGATTCCAGTATACCCTGGAATCTTGTGTTTTGTGAAGGTAAAGGCACAAGCTCCAGGGCCCAGAATTATTTAACCAAGGCATCAATTCTGAGCACCAGGACAGGGCACTGCCAGGCAGGAGCTGCTGTGCAGAGTTACCAGAGTGGCTGGATGGCATCATTTGTCAGCTGGCAGGGAAAGAGCCACCAAAATAAGGTGTTTTTTTAAGAGTGGCTCTTAAACAGTGCTAGAAATGCCACATCTGACTCCCATCCCTGCTCCCCTGTGTTAAATAGGGCAAGGCACTCTGCTCCTCCCCACAGCCATCTGGGGAAGCAGGAGGATTTGTGCTTGGTGGCAGCAGCCTGGAGAGTTGTTCAAGGTTTCTAACAGATCTGTGTCTGCCAGGCTGTCTCTGAAGATGACCTGAACCTTCAGGTGAGCTCCAGCTCCTCTACAGGGACCTTGCAGTCCCACAGCCACCAAGCACAGCAGGTATTCCCTGCCCACACCCAACAACTGGGACCAGAGAGTCAAAAATTATTATTAATGTCTTCCATTCTGGTCTTCTAAAGCTCCACCATCCCAGTCCATCCTGATGCAGTCAGTGCTATTTTCACAGAACCACAGAATGGTCTAGGTTGGAAAAGACCTTTAAGGTCATCTACTCCAACCTGTGCCCTAACACCTCCTCACCAACCAAACCATGGCACTGAGTGCTGTGTCCAGGCTTTGCTAAACACCTCCAGGGTGCAGTCTCAGGCCTTTGAGACAGGTTTCTGTTATTCTGTGGAAAAAAAAAGAGACTGGGACATGCTGCCATAAGCTTTGCTATTGCCCTGAGACACTGATCTCACTGGAGTCCTGTGGCAGTAGCTGTGCCTTCAGAATGTGGAAAAGAGAAGGATGTTGGGTCACAAGTCACGGAGAAATGGGCACATTGCCTTCTCAGCAGGGATGCTTGGTGTGTCTGGAGCTCTTCACTGAAGGGGCTGCACTGTCCCATCTCCTGGAATGAGTTTATGTATAGATAAAGTTTTAGTGATGCACAGTCAGGCTCTGGTCCATCATTCTAGGTGAGTGATAG
Organism: Melospiza melodia melodia; assembly: GCF_035770615.1. Classification (NCBI taxonomy): domain Eukaryota; kingdom Metazoa; phylum Chordata; class Aves; order Passeriformes; family Passerellidae; genus Melospiza; species Melospiza melodia. Next base: position 4,806,040 of record NC_086205.1, on the reverse strand, counting down.
CCACAGGACATAAAAGCCCTGTTGTGAAGAGGCTGGGAAAAGGTATCCAAGGTGAAAAGGTGGCTCACACCTGAGCTGATGTGGTCATGGTGAACCTGGAAATCAGGGCTCTGGGTCATTTGGTGGCCCCTCTCTGCTGACAAGCCAAGGAAGGGTGGGATGCACATTCAGAGGTACAGAGGAGATGCAGATCTGAGCTCCAGCTCCTCCCTTGCTGCAGTGAAGGCACCAGAACCCAGAAATGCTGCAGTGCACCATGCTGGAGAGCTCAGCTTCCTCCTTGAAGCTGGGACCCATTTGGTTCAAGTACTGCTTGTTTTGAGCAGAGGTCAGGATCTGAGCCATGGGCAATGAATGAAATCAGATCTTTGCAGAGGAGGAGTGCCTTAACAGGCAGTAAACATTTCTGCTCTGACTTGCAAACAGTCATTAAAAGCCTTTATTAAATTCTGTGTCTGTTCTGTTTGCCACTTAGCTATTTCTTTTCATTCTGAAGAATTATAACTAAGAATGGATGAGGCTTTTCTAATATGACCAGGACACAATAAATTTGTGAAAGAACTGAGCTATCTTTCCCCCTCATAGGCAAAAGTTTCCAATTGTTTAACAAAAATGTTGTTTTGTATTGCTGTCACATGGGTCTTCATAGCTGTGAATACCAAGGCTCAACATTAAGCAACTTGTTTATAAAAACCAGACATGCAGTAACAATTAGAGAGTGCTCAACGTGCTTCCCCACTCGAGTCCATACCCTCTCCTCCCACTTGCTGATCTTCCCAGTGCCCTGTGCAGTTATTTGTGTCTTCAGAAGGAGCAAACTGAGCTCTGCAGGGAGCGGGTGCAGAATTTCCTGACTTCTGCCTTGTAGAAGTTGGCATCTGTTGTTCCACAGAACCAGATCTCTGCTCCAAGCATTTGGCAGCCCCAGAGTGGAGGATGGCAGCTCCAGCACCTGAAGAAGAAGGAGACTATGACACAAAACTTCCCACTGCAGAGAAACTGCTGCATCCATCACCATCCTTTCAGCCCACTTAATACAGCTGTATTAGCCCTGTGCTCCAGTTCACCCCCAGCTCCCAGAACTGCTCCTTTGTACTGTGTGAATCTCCAAAGTGTTACATTTCAAAGTACATTTTGCTCAGTACCAAGAATGATCAGTCCTCTGGGATGAAGCAGATCACAAAGCCTGAAATGGATCTGGAGTACTTTGGGAGGAAGATTCTTGTGCTGAAGGGTATTGGGTAGATCCAGTCTGGCAGCACTGCAGAGGCTTTGAGAGCAGTTTTTCCATCTGGTCAGTGCTCCTCAGGTGTGGAGGTTCTCCTGGACCATCCTTACTTGATGAATATTTGCCTTATAACACAATTTATTAGTCTAAGCCTCTGTCTTAGCTTTGGTTTTTTTTTTCCTTTCCTCCAGGTAGTGCTGTTCTTGGTGTGACATGCACAGGCTGGGTTTAGATTCACTCCCAAGGAAATCGGATTTTTCATCTTTTGGAACTACCAGAGAGCTGAAAAATCATTTATTTCCACAGTGCTACTAGTAGGCAGCTGTTCATGGTGACAGCAGGAGAAGGAGTTATCTAAACATCAAAAATCTGAGTGTTGGGGGGTAAATATATTGTTAGAGCAAGCATGACCTGGTGTGATAGATTTACATTTATTTTAGAAAAGGTTTTCTTATTCTGTGCTCAGTCCTGGAAACATTCTAATGAACAACTTGCAGTTGGAACAGACATCTTAAAAATCATATACAGGGGCAAGGTTTCCAAGTGACCAAACCCATCATGAAAAGTAGCAAATGCCCTCAGCTGTGAAGTTTGTCATGGTCTTCAGCTGTAAATCCCTCAAAACAAATACTTGGACAGCTGGCAGATTGTACCATCCTTAACAAGTGTTCCCCAAACACTGAGCTTGGCAAAGGAAAAGCTGTGTGTTGGAACCCTGGATGCTGAGAATTTCAGACTTTCTGTGCTGCCAGGCACTGACCCCCAGGAGAACACTGCATTGACCTGAGGCCGCGGAGAAGCTTCCAAATTGGAATGGCAGAACTGGGATTGTGGCTGTGGAGTTTGAATAGAAATGTGTAATAATTTTTTAATATGTCTCTGCAAATCATAATTAATAATTAATTAGTAATTAGAGTTTAAGGGTTTAGAATATAGTAATATATATATATAAAGCAAGATGGATGTTTTAGGGCATATGCTGCTCCTTCCTCTTCATCTTCTCCATGGGTTTGGTTGGTTTTGTGTAATTGGATAAAAAATCCCCATTGTGGGCACAGGTGGTTGGTTATTGGGTTAAAAGTAAAAATAATTTAGGTGCCATTTCTTAGTTAGACACTTTATCCTTAAAAGGCCTTGTAGAGAAACAGAGCTAGGACTCCATTTTAGTTTGTTAGAGTGAAGTGCTGTAGAACTCAGAGTTTGTGAGACTGTACCATAGATAAGAACTAATAAACATCTGAATCCCAACACGAAATTCCATCTCTCACATTTAATCCTGATCCTGGCAGAAAAGAAGCAAAGACTCCCCAGCTGCAGGAACAGCACTCCCTGTGGTGGCATTGGTAGATGTGATATTTTCAATTAAAAGGTTGATAAGTGCCCCTGGTCATCTACAGTGCAGAACATTTGGTTGCATAGTGTGTTATTCCAGAATATTTGAATTGCCAGAAACACCCTCCAGCTTGGGGAGCTGCTCTTGAAAGTTCCTGAGAAAGTGTTTGTTGCTGAATAAGCCAGATGGGTGCCAGGGGTAGGAGCTGTGTGAATGCTCTGACCATGGTTGCTTTGTCACTTCTTCCATTTCAGCTGGATGCTGAGAAGGCCAAGCTGAAGCTGGAGAGATGGGGACCCCGGGATGCTGGCAGCGGGGCTGGAAGGAGTGAGGAGATGGAGTCGAGTGGGGACTGTGATGATGAGGATGGCTGCCAAGGATCCGGGGACAGGATGCACACAGCAGGTAAGCACAGCTTCTCTAGGCACTCGGAGAGCTTAGAAATCCCTGTGTCACAATTAGGTGGACAGAGCTAAGACTTATAGAGCTTGAATTGCTGTCAAAATCCTACTAAATTCAAAGGATTGGAATCTTAATCTGTGAAGGGCTGCAGTAAAAATAGAATGATACAGACAGTAACCCAATATAATTTAACACTTGGCATGCAGATAAAAGACTTAAATGTAGAGTGAATAATGTCTGCAGTGAAATCTGAATCACAGGAATGCTCAAGAGCCTTCCTGCATAATGTGGGCCCTTCAGATAAATAGACAATTGATGACCTTATAGAGTATGCTAAGTGTTAACATATAAACATTTATTTATTGCAAAATCATACTGAAGGATGATCCAGAGTTGGTTCAATGTATATATTCTTGAAGAAAAACCATAAGGAATACTGTGGGGTTTTTCCTTAGTGGTGAGCTGCTGGTTAAATGAAATTTCTTGACAGGCTCAGATATTGCATTCTGCAATATTTATTCATTAAATTACTTGGATAATATGTCATCAAGTGTAGAATCAGCTTCAATATCTAAAACTTCCACCAACATACTGGCAATATGATATGTAGTTAAATTCTTTCAGCAACTTAATAAAAAGTAAGATGTTTCTAAATACATGATATTATTGATTTACCTCATCTCTAAGTTCTGATTCATTTTACCTCACCAAAATGTGACTGGTTTAATTTACCATAGTGCAAACATAATGTGGGTTGGATGTGTAAACCCATGAAATACAGGTATGACAGTGCTGAAAACAATGCCCGTTGAGATGGCTGGAGCTCAGGTAGGTTTAAACTGCTGCTTGATTCTGCTGAGATCAACAAATGCCTTTTCTTTGTCCCTTGGCCCTCAGTGGAAAGGGGGAGGAGGTGTCTCATACTCAGGTAAGATTGCGGATATGCTGTGATCAGCTTGTGGTCAAAACTTCAGCTGTCCCTGATGTGAATATTTGTTCAGGAAAACCAAGCTTAAAGGTGTACTTTGGAATGTGTGCAAAGTGTTAATTGCAGTACCAGCTTATAAATACTTGAATCTTAGTTTGCACTGATGGCCAGTGTGATCAGGGTATCATCACACAGTGACACTGTTTTTAAAAATCATTAAGTAATTACAACTGACAGATCAAGCAGAGGTTTTCACCATCTACTCAGCAGTATTTTTGAACAAAGGAACTTGGATACAATGTTTTTTTTAAACTCTTTGCCTAACTTTTTAATTGTTTACTGTATTTCATCCATAAGCAAAGAAAAGACTTTTAGAGGCTTTAGGCCCTGGGGATTTAGGAAGATAAATACTATAATATGATTTCCTCTCTGTGTGGAGCAATAGAAACAAAAGCCAGGTGCTTGGTAGTCTTCAATGAACAACCAAACTATTAATTCACCCTTTGGGGAGGATGTGTATCCATGCTTCCATGGACAATGGCAGAGTTAAAAAATAAAATCTTGAATGTGCTCAAGACTTGACTTTCAGCTGGCTTTAATAATGGCAAGCTACTTAATGTTACTTTTTCTCCTTTTTTTGCAATCTATTTCATTAAAATATTTTATGCTGATATCATCCTGGATTTAAAAGAATTATATTTATATAACTGTCTGTTTCAGAATTTAGCAGGGTGTATATCCAATTAAAAAGGTAGTTAGAATAAATTTTAGAAAATGGTATTGATTCATAACAGAAGAATAAGTATTTCATTGTGTGACAATAGTAATGCTCTATCATAATTAGCTTTAAAATATTGTACTGTATACAAGCCACTAGCAGTAAATCTCTTTTCCATATCTGGATACAATTAAGAGATAAAATGCAGTAATCTCATTATGGAGCTGCTTTGCTTTAATAGAATGTTAAAGAAAAACAAACATCAGATTAGTTGAATTTCCCCTTGCTGCATGTCTGGGAGATGATGTTGGCAGTTGTACAGCCTGTGAACTTGTCTTTCCTAAGCTTTAAACTCCTCCAGTCCATCTACTCGTTGTTTTGTGGAAGTGGAATATGGCACCATTGCCTGTTCCCTGCTTGCCTGGAAGCTGAGTGGTGAACTGGCTCTAAAGGCAAATCCCAACTGGAGCCCTGGTTTGAAGGATGGTAAAGCCAGTGGGAATGTCCTCACAGGTGTGGCTGAGACACAAGGAGAGCTGTGAGATGCCACCAAGCTCTTTGGGGCATGGTGGAGCACAGAGTCACCCAGCAGGACAAAAGGAATGCAAAAGGAATAAAAGCCTCTCCAAACACAAATTTTCTGGCAAAGCAGCCATGCTTGTAACAACAGGCCCATGAAAAACAGAGGAAAATATTTTAATGTCAGCCTCTAAATTGCAGAATTGAGAATGTAGTAAATATGTACTACATCTGTCATTTATTCAAAACTATATGAAAATTATATTTACTGCTCTGTGTGTTGAGAGCATTGCAAAAGACTGAGATTGCTTTTAGTGTTTGAAAACCTACTGAATGCTCATTTCTTTCCACCTCCCTGAAAAAAAAAAAAAGCTTTTCCTTACTGCTAAGTGACCAAGAATTTCATCAATACATGGGTGACCATCATGAAACATTTCTGTTCATAGCTATTGGTAAAGATCTCCCCAGACAGATTCCCCTGCTGACTCCCCACGTTGCTAACAGAGGGCTGTGCTCTCCTGGGTTTTGGATTTCAGCCTGTCCTGAGTGGGTGAGGGCTGGTCCTGGGTTCTGGATTTCAGCCTGTCCTGGGTGAGCACAAGATTCCAGCCAGGTCACTGTAACACCCTTTTCCCTCTGTTGGTTTTTGTTCCCTTTTGGTTGGGGTTTGCTCTCTCTGTAGTTCTGCTCATCCTGCAATGGACAGTACAGTCCTGTCCTTTTGTTTGTCACCTTCTGGCCTTTGAGGCTCATGTCTGCAAATCAATTATTCATTTTATTTTATGTCTATAATTAAGGTACATGGCTGTCTATTAGCTAGTGCTGGGATTTTTTTTCTGTTTGTTGCAAATAAATCTTTGCTTGACCCATTCACTATTACCTGAAAAGATCAACACTTCTTTCATGATAATGGGCTTAATTATCGATTCTCTATCATGTGTGTTTATCCATGTGATTTTTAAATGAACAAGATAAATTCTCAGGAAACCAGGATTCTCTTCAAGTATTATGGATGGTGGAAGATGCTTTATACTGTGCTGTTCTCACAGGCCTTACCAATTACCCTGAGCATCTCTTCCTGGGGAAAGCTGTGGGAACAGCAGTTTCTCAAGCAGGCCCATGTGTTATTTGTTGGCAAGTCCCAACTTTTTAATGACAACATCTGTGAATCATCTTGGAACAAAGCTCTGTTGGGAGAGATTTAAGAAGAGGAAAGCCAGCCATATAAATCTGGAGCGTGGATGGGGAAGTTGCTCTGTGGTTTGCCCTGCTGCAGTCCTGCGGGTTTCTAGGCAGAAGGGCAAAGCAGCATCTTAGGCTGAGCTTTGCTGAGCCCAGCTTGCTCACAGAACCAGTTCTGATCACAGTGTGAGTTCACTGGTGTCAGTCCTTGTTCTTTAGCCCTTCCATGAAGGTGGTGATGCTGGAGAGTGCTTAGTGCCCTGCAGGATTGAGGGAGAGAAATGAGAGTCCTGCTGCTTGTGAAAAGAGAGCAGCAACAAGTTCACATTGGGTCCTGCCTCTGCTGCCTCCTTTTCAGAGGAGAAAAATGTTTGGTAAAAAGTGGGAAGGAAGCTTGTGCCAGGAATTCCAGTTCCCAGCTCTGTGCTGTGATGGGGCCCCATCCAAGCCATGACAGCCAACATTAGGGGTCAGTTCAGGGAAATCATCAGTGATTCACTCCTATACAAAGGTGGAGGAAATGTTTAGGCCACAGGAAGGATTAAACATGTGTTTAGAGCAAGGCCAAAGGCGGCTGTGTGGAGCTCTGGGCTGTGTGGAGGTTGTGGAGCACTGTGGTGCCAAGGTTGTGCTGACACCACTGTGGGCACGAGTTCATGAGCACACCTGCATGCAGGGACACCCAGGTGTTCCTGGATCCCTGTGTCTGAGGCTGGATGTTCCACACAGCCTGTGCAAGGCAGAAATTCATCCCATTCTGTCTTGAGGAGCCTGAGGCAACATTGTGCAAAATCCCAGGGAGTGGAGCTGTCCTTTGGTGAAGGAAAATACAGCTTAGTCCATCCTTGGACAGAAGAGACAACCCCAAATGTGTGGTGTACTTGAACTTCAGATTCACCTCTCTGAGGTCAGAATCTGTGTGTGGCTCAAAAAGCTCAGCCCTCAGGTGGGACAGGTGTTAATCCCACTCTTTCTGACATGCCTTGAAACTTGAGATTGTTTGGAAATGGAAATATGGAGCTTTCCTTTGGCCTGGCTCACTGCCTTGTTCCACACAGAGCTGGGCTTCTGCTGTGTCCCCATCCCAAAAGCAGAGGATGTCCATGGAATAACAAGTGTCTGAGCCTCAGGCACAGCAGATTTTTACAATAATTCAAATCGTGTCTGTCAGTGCAGGCATTCAATAAAAACACATCCTGGGACATCCCAGCCAGACTTTGACCATGACTGTGGCCTAAATGTGTTTTATTACTGTGATTTTTGCCAAATGCTTACCTAATCCCAGGAACAATTTTATTCTGTACTTCTTCCTAATTCCTTCATGAAGCTCCCTCCCTTGAACAAGAACTTCCACATTTTGGACATCCCAGCTGAACATCCTGCCTTCTGTCACAGATCATTGCCTGGGTGGGAACCTACAACAAATCTATTTGGAACATTCAGATGACATGATTCCAACTCTTGGCATTCTTTTTGGCTGTGTAGACAATCCCCAGCTTTCTGCTTATCTTTCAGAGTATCTGAAGAGATTATCCTCCTTGTAGATTTGTTATTTAGGGCTTATGAGAAAGATGCATTTTTGCCCCAATATGCCTTTACAAGTGCAGACAAGTAAATTTTCTTTTTTCTTACTGTCTTCTCTCTGATCTGTATCTGCTCTCAAGAGCAATGGAAAGTTAATGTGTTTCTCTGACTGCTTATGAATGTTTCCATTATCAGTTTTTTCCTTTTGAATATCAAGATTCTTTAATGCTTTATTATGTTATCATTCTCCCAGCTTGTCAGTCTTTTCTTGGCATCAGTATTACTGTGTGACCTGTCGTTTTAATCATCCTTCATTTCCATTCCCCGTGTCACAGGCTGCACTTACACTTGTATTTATCCAAATACACAGTTGTACAGCTGCTGATTTTGTAATTATTAGTACAAAACATCAATATTCTGAGATCATAATATCTGCTGGCAGTCAGCCATGCTCGTCAGCTTCTCATTGCCACACGTCCTCACAGATGATCCTGGCTCACAGAAATGCTGCATTTTCAGTCTCTGCTATCTTCTGCCTAGAGAAACCTCTCCATCACACCTCCTCCCCATCCTGCTGCCTTGCAGTGCCATTTTTCTACATCCTTTGTTGCTCAAGACATTTTATCTCCAACTCTGTTTTTAGAAAGCCTATAAATTCCTAGATTGCCCTCAGCATAAATGCCTCATTCTGTCCTCAGAACAGCACAGTAACATGTTAAACCCTTAGAGAAGTTTGATTTCCAGGAAAACTCCACCTTATGCTTGCCATTTGGGGTGGTAGAGAGACATGAGCCTCTGTCAAGAGGAGCAGAAGCAAACCCTGCCAGGGTCTTCAGCATGTGTGGGGGACAGTGAGTGGTGGTTCCACAGCTGGCGAATTTCTGGCTGTGGCTTCTGTTTTAGGATACAGTTTGGGGAGAGACATGGGAGCAGAGAAAACCAGAGAAACCGAAATAATCCAATTAAAAATACAGGTTTTTGATTATTTATTTGAACTTGGGGAGGTCTGGTCCTGAGATGAGTGACTTTGATGTCACAGTGGTGTCCCACCATTCCCTCCTGGGTGCACCTGGCTGAGGGATTCTCTGGGTGGCAGTGGCATTTCCTGCAGGCTCTGCTCTGTGCTGAGGGGCTTCAGAGAAGGGAGGAGAGTGTTGCAAAGGGAGAGAAAAAGAGAGAAAAAAAAGAGAGAGATAGAAGAGGTTTCCTCATCTCTGTCCTTGGGTAAATCTATTTTATAATCTGCCAATACAGGAGTAAGTTATTTTTTTTCGTTTAGTATAATTTTAACTGAAATGAACACAAGAATCTTAGAATCATTCCTCAGCCTTCCTCAGCCTCAGCACTGATGTGACATTTTGAGGTGTAAAGGAATGGGATCTCAGTTCCTTCAGATTCCCACTCCCAGACCTGAGGTGAGAGTTCCCAGCACACCAGGGCTCCTGCTTAGATCCACTCAAGACAGGACTTTTTGCCAAGTTGTAGAAATTACTTTCTGCACGAGCAGATAAACACGTCCCCTGCAGGAATTTCTGCTAATGCTGAGCAGAGCAGTAGCTGGAGGAACAACAGACTGTGTGTCAGCTCTGTGACTCTCTGAACAGCTTTGGTGCTATCTCTGGTGCCTTCAAAGAGGCAAAATGGGAACTGGGGAAATGCAGTTCTACCATTTCACCAGAGAAATGTAAATTGCAGCACATTTCTGATCATCCTAGCAGCATGTAGACAAAATTAAAAGGTAAAGCATTTTAGTTGCTTAAGGTACCCTAAGCCTTCCAATGCTTGTTCTGTAGGAGGAAATTAAACATTGGAGAGATCGGGATAAAGATATTTGGGGCTCAGGTGTCTGCAGTAGTTCTGAATAAGCAGCCATCAGGGACTGCATTGGAAATCACTGAAGGGTAATGAGCTTTTACCAACTTCCTACTAAAAATATTACCAGTAATCTCTGTCCCTTGAACACACTTCTTACAGCAGAACAATTTTCACTGCCCTTGTCAGCAGTATTTTATCTGGTTACTTTCCACAGGAGTAATTCCATGTGTACATCTGTTTCTGAGATGGGTTTTGAAAACAGCCCTACACTGAAAACTCATTGATCTCATTTTCCAGTGAGTTCCCACTCAGCAGCATTTCTCACAGCTATTAATGAAAAGGAATTCTTTTAAACACAAGTGACACAAAGCTGAATGATCCTAAATAGGATCACAGTCAAACCACAAAGAGCATGAACAGAAAGAAGCACCTTGGTGTTTGAATGGCTAAAATATGAGAAAGAGAGGTTTCTAAGAAAAATTACACTGCTAAACACATGAAGCAGGACATTTTGATTCAGGCTGCGGGAGCACTCTGCAGGTGGATACTTTGACCCCACAGTTGTGGTGCTTTTTTCTGGGAATGTCATTTGCAGGAGCAGGCTGGCACCCAGAGCTCACAGGTGGAGGATAAAACCAACCCTTCACATGGAGCTTTCATGAAGTGTGTGGTTTGCATCCTTCTGACAAGAATGCACCTGAGAGCTCCAATATCTTGGTCATGCCACACAGTGATAGGGTAAATGTGAAGGCTGAGGCAATCTGTCCCCAAAACATCATAAAGCCAAAATTAATGAAGAGGAGTTAACAGTGAAAGGTCCTTCAGATTGCTCCAAAACAGATAACTCATATTGTTTAATGGAAGCTTGTCACCATGATATTTTCTGAAAAATCCCTTTGCCAGGATTTCTTCTCCTGGGAGGTTGAGAAGCCTCAGAGAAAACTGTAAATAATAATTATCTGATTGCTTCTCCTGTGTTTTGCTGCTTTGGAATGTGGTCTGGAGATTGTTTATCCAACAGGTGAATGTTTGATTGGTTTCATGTGAATTGTTTTTAATTAATGACCAGTCACAGTCCAGCTGTGTCAGGACTCTGGAAGCAGTCATGAGCTTTTATTATTAATTATTGTTAAGCCTTCTGATGTATCCTTTCTCTTTTTTAAGCATAGTTTTAGTATAGTATTCTTTTAATATAATATCATAAAATAATAAATCAGCCTTCTGAGAACATGGAGTCAGATTCTCATCTCTCACCTCATCATGGGGACCTCACAACCACCACAGAATCTCCCTTTAAAATATCCATGCCATTAGATGATAAATTCTCAAAACAATCCTGCAAGCCCAAGGCAGATGTTCACCTGCCAGTTGGTTTTGGTGCCACACAAGGGAAGAACACTTACCTTGCCAGAGCCAGGTCACAGGGACATTGTTTCTGCTCCTTGTGCTGCACCTCTGCCACCTTCCCTCCTCACCTTTCTGCAAGGAAGGAAGATACTAAAATCAAGCCCTTGTTTCTTCCAAAGGTAAATTCTGCCAGGTTAATTAAGGTAAGGTTATGAATTACTGCAACCTAAAGGCTTTGAGAAGCCCTCTGTCATCTCTCATTGCACACAACAAGTGCAAGGCAGGTGGTGCAGCTGCTTGGCAGTGGAAATAGAACTGAAGGTTACTGACAGATGAAAATACACTTTCTGTTTTTCCCTGCTGACACCTTCCCTTGTTTTATGGTTCAGAAGGAAGGCCTAAGCAGCTGCTGTTCTTATAGAGGAGGAAAAGAACTGCTCTGGTTTGTTTTCCCTCCCTCCCCCCTTTGAACCAGTGTTTCTTGGGGGTGCTTTGTCTTTGCTTTCAGGGAGAAGCTGCTTTGAGCACACCAGGTGCACATTTGGAGGTTTTCTATTCCTTGATTGTCCATTTTAAGGTAAAATAACACTCCTTAAAAGAGTTCTGTTGTGCCTGAAGCCAGCAGATACGCCATCAGAATGTCTCAGCTGAGAAATTTAGGATCAAAACAATAGCCTGAAAGCAAGCACAGTTTAGTTTTACAGTAACAGAGAGCACAGCACAACTGCTCTGTGCTCTAGACTCGATTTACTACAAAAAGAACAGAACTTCAGGCTAAAGTATGTGACATATCAACAGGATCAAGAATTTATAGGGCTGGATCTGCCTGCCTTGAGATCAAGGTACTTTAAAATAACTTAAGCCAGCTGATGATCTTGCATGTACTTAAATAGCTTCCCTGAAAAGTGTTCCAAGATTAAGCACATTATTCCTCAGCAGGTGATTTTGCATCTGGTTTATCCCACAGTGTCTCCTGCCTGCTGGTTTCTAGGAGTGTTTATTTCTGTCCTTTGATCCTGAAAGCAGCCAAGTAATATTTCCCTGAAATCTCCAGTTTGGACAGGACAGCTGACACCTTTCAGAGACCTGTTAGGATGTGTTGGGCTGGAACATCACCCAGTAGCCCCAAACTCAGGAACTGGATTTAACTTGCAAAACAGGGAAGTTAGAAACCTTGTAGGGTTTATATGAGGTGCTGAAGTGTGGAGCCTCAATGTGTACAAACAGGGTGAAGTCCCTAAATTATGGATGACTGAGGGTCACAGTTCTCAGTGATGGAAAAGTCAGCTGGATTCAAGATCCTACAGCACTTCTAACACTGCTGTTAGTCTGGTTTCCTCTATTTGCCTCCAGTAATTGCCCCTCATGTTTACTTGTATCAGAAGCTTTTATTTTTCTAAATTGCATTCTATTTCTAGTTCAGGCTCCTAAATATCACAATCAGAAAATGTTTTCTTTCCTTGTCTTCCTGTCTTTTAAGATTTAGACAGATTGTCTGACATTCTTTAGGTTGTCTTCTTTAATCTCCCTATTGTGCTTGTTCTTCTCTGAATGCCTAATAGATTGTCAAGCCAAATTTGAACTATTTCTGAAATAAAAAAAAAAACAAAAAGAACCAACCAAACTTTGAATATGACAAAAAGGTGTTTTGAAATTAAGAAAATGGTTTTGGTTTGGGGTTTTTTTTTTTAAATCTCTTGAGGTATCTTGTGACACATTAGTTTGTTCATCTTCTAAATAAACAATCCTGTTAAGTTTGCAGATCAGTCTTCACTTCAGTGAGATTCAAGTCCATTTCCTGCTTTAGTGCTTTCTGAAGTGATGCACATTCTTGATCCTGGTGTGATTTGCACAACCAAACCTCCCTTGCACCTGCAACCTTCCTGGGCAGCTCCATTGCCCAAAAAGGGCACACTGGTCTGGTGTCCTTTGGGAGAAACAGAATGAGCATTTTGGAAGAGCTGAAAGCTGTAACTGGATATTCTGGGGAGCAAACTCCAACTTTTGAACATGCAGTACCATTTCTGTCACTGTGCAGACCATAAACTCTCACCAGGTGAGGTGGGAATGTTGGACAGTGGCGAGGCAGGTAGCACACAAGGGAACAACTACTCCTTCAGTGTTTATTCAATTTACTCGTGAAAGTCATTGAATATTCTCACCACCACAGCTTTAGCCCACTTACCGTGGAATTGCTGCCCACAGTTAGCAGTTAATTCACAGAGAGAAGCAGGACTGGGTCAGTGTGGGCATGAAAACCTCTTGGGATCACCAGAAAGTGGAGGGAGACACTGCAATCAGCTGATAGAACTGTTACTTGCACAGAGAACCTTAGAAATTCTCAGCTTTCCAAACTATTTGCCATTGCTCTCCAAATTAAAGAGATTAAAGAGGATTTGCTCCTGCAGCATTGCAAGTGCCTGCTAATAAATCATCATCTGATATTTATAGGCCAGAATTAAGAGTGGTGATTCAGCCACACTGCTGACCATTTGGTAGTGAAGTCCTAACAACCCAATCTGGAGCAGCAGGGGAAGGAATGGCTCTCTGATGTGAAGTCAGACAAGTAATTTCCTATTTAAAATTTGATTAGATAAAATCTTTTGAACATGTGCTTGTAAAGCAACAGCCTGGTTAAATATGTATGGAGCTGCAGCACACACAGGACCCTGCTCCAACAGCACAAAGAACATTTGCAGTAACCTGAACGTGGAGGGGCAAGCACACTGCCCTGGGCTACACTCCATCAGGATAAATCTCTTACACAATAGAAAAACAGCAGAGCTGATGGGGGAAAAGCAGTTTTCTTCCTGTTTAAAAACCCACAAATTTGTTTCTCTATCGAAAAGGTTTCATTTTGAAAAATGGAAACATTTGTTGTACATATGCAATTGGAAGAATGTTAATTTCAGGGGATATTTTTTGTAGGTTTTGAACACAAAAGGAAAAATATTGATTCAAGCTGGAATATTTTACCCCCTGCAAATAATATATAGCTTTTAAGATAATAATAATGTATAGCAAGCTTGATATTTTTAGCCAGAAAGTTCTTGATTTAAAGGCATTACATTCTAAAATTCACAAGAAAGAATATAAAGGCCAGAAAAAAAACAAGATGGGGGAGTTTGGGCTGATTCTGACCCAGTAATTATCAGTGGGGATTTTGCTTTTGACTTGATGAGACACCAGTTTGAGCCAACAAACAAAGGGTTGGATTCTGCTGCCCTTCTCCCTCCTGCCCAGGGTGGGAACCCTAAGGCTGCTGCAAAGATGCTGCCCATGGTGACCTGCAGCAGTGAGCTTGGCCTGTGCCACAGCACAGAAATTCCATTACTTCAGCTTAAACAACTGTGGCACTGTCTTCTTTTGATATCCTGATTTATCTAATTTACACAGGTCATGGCCCCTTTTGAAACTCAGCTATTGATAATAAAATATCCTCTCAAAAGTGAGATGCAGCCCCAAATCTGGGATACAGCTCCATTGCAAGTTCAAGCAGAGAATCCATTACAGTTTAGTACAATTGCATCCAAGCAGGAAGATTTTAGCACTTATCATAAAAAGTACTTGCAGAACAGTCCTGGGGATTGAAATATGCATGTTATATTCATGCATTAAAAAATTACTATATTTGAAAATGACCAACTACTCATGTTCACTGGAAGTAAGTTTTTCTCTTTCTCTCTTCATGGAGCTCTACATTTTTTATTAAAGCCATGGGAACATCATTCCTTTTGTTGAGTCCTTGGTGTGAGAAAAATCTCTTGTGTTCCAGCAGTCTGGCCACTACCTGCTGCACTTGTGTTCATTCCATGGACCTTAGGGGATTTTTCTTGGAAGTTCTTTGCCTTATCCTTTGCCTTATCCCTGCCTCTTCAACCACTGTCCCTGCAGATTTCATTCCAGCCCTCCAAGGGCTGCACAGGAGCATGGATGCATCCAGGTGCTGCCTGGGGTTTGCTTTTCCAAAGCAGAAGAAAAGCCCTGAGCATCAGCAGAGCCATGAGGCTGTGTCACACTCAAAGCCTCACATTTGGAGGCTTTTCTGGTAGCTGCAGAGCAGTTCTGTGGCTGGCACTATCACATGGTTTTGTGTTTTCCCCTCAGACAGGGTGGAATATGGCATTGCCCTGTAAGAGAGCCAGACAGCTGCTCAGCAGCCTCACCTCCTGTGATGCCTTGGGATGGCTCCCTAGAGCAGAGGCCAGACAAGATTCAGAGGATAAAGGGGGGATTTATTAAAGGCTTTCAACAGCCACACCTTGGGCAGTCACAGCCTCCCAGAGGCCGCACCCAAGCTGGACAATGGGCACCAGTTTTTCAGACAATTATAAGTTTGGTGCATTTACATATCAGGGGTTAATCCCTGAATTACAGCTTCAGCTAATGAAGTCATTTACCCCCAGTTTGCTCCCCCTTGATTCACTTTAGTTTGTAATTTTTGGGGCCTGAGGCTGGGGTGTGTCCTCGGATCTCAGGCCCAGAGGAATTGTTTTGTCTGACCAAAATGTGAAGACAGTTAAATAACACCTTAATAAAGAGTTTAGAGTGATGCAGTGATGCAGCACAGGATCTGAAAAATATGAAAGCTGAAATCCTAAGGCATCACTTGCAGTCCAGTCATTGCCTCCACAGTTTCAGTGGCTGCCCATGGAAGAACTCCCTCCTCTCTCTCTCCAGGCCACAGCCACTGCTGTGTGTTGTTCCCCATGGCCTCCTGATCCTGTGGGGCTGGGAATGCAGATTTTCATGGAGCAGTGTTGTCGCAGACATCTTTTATGAAAAATCCTTTCCTTAGGATTTTTCCTCCTGAGAAGCTGGGAGGCCTCAGGAACAAAATGTAAACAATGGTTATCTGCTGCTGTGGAATGCAACAGGTGCATCTGGGATTGGTCTCATGTGCTTCTTTCTAATTAATGGCCAATCACAGTCAGCTGGCTCAGACAGAGAGGCTGGGACAGCTGCCTTTGTTATCATTCTTTCTATTCTTAGCTAGCCTTCTGATGAGAACTTTTTCTTCTATTCTTTTAGTATAGTTTTGATGTATATATATCATAAAATAATAAATCAAGCCTTCTGAAACACGGAGTCAGCATTCTCGTCCCTTCCCTCATCCAAGAACCCCTGTGAACATCATCACACAGTGTTCCCTGCTCAGGTCCCTTGGTGCTGAGAGGGGATTCCTGCCCTGGTGAGCAGCATGTGAGGTTCCTCTGGGAATTCTCCATCCATCCCCGTGTGGTTCTGCCCTGCTCCAGGCATTCTGCTGCATGTGCATCCTCCACTCTTGAGTAGGAAGGCACTGGCTGTCTCCAAGCTGCCTTAAGCCTCAACATTAACTCCACATGGATATCATGAACTGAAAAGAGCTTTATAAAAAAAAAAAAAAATCACTTTAATCACGTTCCAGAGTCCTGACATGTTAGCATGTCCTTGACAGCTTGTCAGTAGATGAAGAAGATGTGTGACACTAATGGGGACACAGCAGTGCTTCATTTGGCTATCACACCCAAATGCATCACTGGGAAATGCCCAGTGGGAGCCTCCCCATTAATCCAAGAAAAGCCCCAAGAAATCAATGTCCATCTGTGGGGCTGAAAACCCCCAATCCTTTTGAGTTCCCCCAGCAGCCTGGGCACTGTCAGCTGAACTTCTGCTTTAAAATCACTTTGCATCCTCTTTGTCGAGCACATTTGCATAATCTGCGTCACAACAAAAATTGGAAGTGTGTTGTATCAAAGAAGGTTTGAAATGAATTTTTTTAACTACAGATAAATCATAAACTTATTTTTGCAAACTGTATGAAAATGCATTGCAAACTGTAAAGAAGTCTATTCAAAGGAGCAAATAACCAACCACAGAAAATATTTTTCTATCTGTATAAATACACTGAAACCCTATCAATCTGCAGGATACATCAAAAGGCTTTATAAGAAACAAGCAAATTATAAATTCCTAGAGTGCCAATTTTCTTCCACAGATTATGCAAACATTATGTGTGCTTCAAGTAAAGTTGCATTTTATTAAAAATGTAACTCGTGATAAAATAGATGTAACACTTGAGTAACGATTTCAACTTTATGTTATTCTCACCTTATAAGATAATATTGAAAAAGTGAATTGGGCTAACACAAGTGTATTCATTATGCATGAAATCTCTATTTAGTCTGTAAAGTGCAGAGCAGACAGATAGTGGCCATTTTCTGCTGCTGTAATTACTGTGTCACCATTTGTGAGGCATTTATGTAAAGTACAATGCTTCTGACTAACCATGGACAAATTCTCTGCATCTGGTTAAAAATCAAATCATTGTTTTCCAGTCCTTTATGTTCTGCTGACACTGGAGTTCAGTGTAATCCACCACCACTTACATAATCAAACACCATCCCTTTCTGTAATGTACATTCTTTTTAGATGGATTTATGGATCATACACCTTAATAATGGAATTTTTTAAAAGCAGAAGCCTATTATAAAATAGAGATCCTTCTTTATTTGTTCCCTCCTGTTACAAAGAAGGCTTGAACACTGGCACAGCTGTCTCTTTACTCAAGGGTTCTTTGCCCTGTTTAGCAGACAGGTGCCTTGGTTTTTGGTGCAGTAACTTCTCTGTGTTTGCTGTGCTCCCCTGGAAGAGCCTTAAGGTTAAATCTTTGCAATGATCCTTTCCCCCACTGGTCACAGCTGCAGGGTAAATGCCAGCAAGTTGAGAAGGTAAATAGTCAAAAATCCTGCCCTGGTGAGCGTTCAGGTCCTCTGCTCTTTCCACTTCACCCATGTCACACTTGTCAGTGATTCCTGGGATCTGGGACGTGCTCATAAATCCCTTTCTGAGACAGAAGGATTTCCATTCCCATGCCAGTCTCCTCTTTGGGATTCTCATCTGCAGGGCCACACTGAGCCCTGGCAGTGCCTGTGGAGCTGGGTGGGCATGGCAGAGCCACAGCTGGCAGAGCTGCAGCTGGCAGGGCTGTGTGACCATAGCAGAGCTGGGTGGCCATGGCAGAGGTGTGTGGCCATAGCAGAGCCACCCCTGGCAGAGCAGTGGGACCATGGCAGAGCTGTGTAGCTGTGGCAAGGCTGTGTGACCATAGCAGAGCTGGGTGGCCACGGCAGAGCCACACCTTGCAGAGCTGTGTGACCATGGCGGATCTGTAGGATCCCTCTCTGCCTGCCTGGCCTCCCTTGCTGCCCCCACAGCAGCAGCAGCAGCAGCTCACAGCTGTAATCTGTTCTCTCCTGGGGTCTGGTGCAAGTCACTCCTCACAAATGCACCCTGCATTAGCACTGCTCTCGTGGAACGGAAGGCTTTTGTTCTTGGAAAGCATTAAGGTGTTATGAGCTTAAGGAGATTTGTCCTGAAAGGAATTTTGAGAAAATTGCCCAGCATTAATGCCTTAAAATGCCCTTCATCAAAAGCAGCATGGCTAAACTCCCAGGCAGTAGGTGGTAATGTAATAATTGATGCATCCCTGGCAAGCTCACACCTTTTTCTTGAAAATGCTGCATTAATACTTCTGTTTAATTCTTCATTGGGCTAAGGTAGTGCAAATGTGTTAGTCTGTGCTGAGGAAATCTGGTTGTTACAGGATGTAGATAAATTTATTTTGATTATTGCCTTGGTTTAAGTGATTGCTTTTTAGGAAAAATACACAAATATTATGAAGTTAAATGACTGCTGATTAATAATGCCATGCACCAAGTTTGGCTTATTTTTAACGTATTTGTTGGAGTTGGAGACTTCAGTAATGTAATTTACCAAAGCAAAAGTATCATTTCAAAATGGACAACAGGAAGCATTTTCCAGAAATCCAAATTGTGCTTGTAAATTAACAAAGCCTCTACATGAGAATTGGTCAGACACTTTCAGTTTTATTTAGCTGCTAAAGCAGCTGTCTGTGCAGTAAAGGACCAAAAAGTTGCACTCATCTTTTTTTTTTTTTGCTTTTTTTTTTTTCAGTTCAGTCTAATAGCTTGTCAAACAGTTTTGGGGGTAAATCTCAGGAAGTGGTGAGGTGCCTGTGATTAGGGCTTTCTTGGGGGCTTCCCTTGAGACAGTTTCTGGAGGAGGAAAACCAATTGGCTGTGCTGGCTGGAAGCCGATGTGGGAGCATGTGTGCATTAATGGCACTCAGAACTTGGAATACTGGCTGAAACATCAAGGGTTAACACTAGGGCGTGTGTAAATTTCTGTTTAATGAAATAAATCACCTTTGAGCTGACTCTAAGGAGAGTTTAGAGTAGCTCTGCTGGAGGTACCAAACACCCATGGCATTTTTAGTCCTGATTCCATGAGGGATGGTCATGGTTTGACACTGGCGCAATGCCAGTGCCCCCATGAAAATTCCCTCTCCCTGGCATCTGCTGTGAGGTGGTACCCGGAAATAAGCAAAGCAGGCTCCTGCTTAAAGAAAAAAAAACTTTATTAACTAAACTACAAAAACTAAACTACACACAAAAGAAAAAAGAAAAAGACAAGGAAAATAAAAACCTCACAAAAACACTCTCCTCCTCCCCCCCCCTAAATTCCCAATACAATACGTCTTCCAAAATCACCAGTTCTGGATCCAGCACCACCCTTTAGAATGCTCAACTTCCAGTTCCTCAAGAGGAGAGGGAGTCCTTCCATGTGTCGTGGTGGCCTCTTCCGTCCTTGTTCCGGTGCTCTCACCACCGAACAGGGATCAGGGCTGCTTCCAGGGTTGTCTTTTTAAGGATGCTTTGTCCAGTTCCAGAAAAGCACAGTCCTTTGGGACATCTATCCCCCCCGTATTTTATATACCCCCTGGGGCCGAGGGGTACCCACACTGAATCTTCTTTGGCTCTGGGACCTTTCTCCCCCTGGACTCAGTCTCTGTATCACACGGAAACATGGCTCTGTCCATGGCTACATGAAAGAGTCCAGCATAAAATGCCACTCCATCTTCTCCATTCTTCCAACATCTCTCACTCTCTCTCTCTCTGATCCAGACCTTCATCACTCGTCTAGGAAGGGTTAATGTTCTGTGAAGTTTTCATTGTCCCAGAAGGGTTAAAACTCCTCCAAGTGGCTGGACTCCTGGCTGCACCCCCCCATCTCCTCAGCCGGGCTGCCTGCTGCCAGCACATGTTTACTAAATTTCCAGATAACGGCCACAAACACAGGCTGCACTCTCTCTCTGTCTGTCTCCAAGGGGGGGGAACGGGCTGCCCATTGCTTCCCAGCATTTCTTTACTTCTTCCTTCCACCCTTGGGGGGCCAGGCCTACCTCTCCCGGGCCAGGCCGCTAGGCTTTTCCTCCTCCAGCCAGCAACTGGGCCGGGGGAGAGAGACCCAACTCCTTCCCGCAGGAAATCCAAAGAGAGCTCTGAAGGACAAGAGCCCTGCTTTTAACTCCTTGGGTTTGTGGTCTCAAGAGGCGGATCCAATGCCCCACTGGTCAAACCAGGTGCTCATCTTAAAATCCGAACACCCATTGGTGACCACAGCAAAAACAACATATCCCAGATGTCCCATTTCCGGTCAAACCACGACAGGGACACTCCCAAGCAGTGGCACACAGGGTTTGTATTCCCTCCAGTGCAGAGAAATGGGAGCCCTTAACCCCACGATCCTCCCAAAATAACATTCTCCTTCTGCTGTCAACTAGCAAAATCCCTGGGGATCTCCCACAGTCATTGTTTCTCATCAAGTCTCATGGAAATTGCTGAGAAATACCAATAATTAGGAAACAGTTGTGCTAAGTTCTCCTCTTTTTCAAAGCCTCTCCCTCAAATCTTCCCCTTTACTACAGCCAGACATAAAATTTCAGACTCTTAGTATGCAGAATGTTAATACAGCTCCACAGGATCTGTCATCTCAGTTAACATCACCTGCCTTTAGTGTTTCCATCTTTTGAATATGTATTAAAAATATCAGACAAATTTTCAATGCAATGGTTTATTAGCAAAAAAAATAATTGCTGTATGTAATGAAGAATGTACATTGGTATTGTGTGCTCTATTAAAACAAAATTACCTTCAACTTTAAATAATATTTATTTTAAAATTTAAAGCAGGTCATCTTTGAAGATGAACAGACATGGCCCCTTGCCAAAAGAACAATCAGATTTTCTGCTGCAGAATATAGAGAAAATCATAACAAACTTAATTACCTGTACCACTGCTAAAGGCCCTTCATATCTTAGCACTCTTGAGATTTAGCAGATTGTATCACATCTTCCTGATTAGCAATTATGACTGAGAAATGAAACATTCTGACTTTTACTGAAATTCTAAAAAAAATGTTTGGTTTTAAAAGAAGACAATCTGTGAACAGCCTTGATTTTAAAGTGTAATGGCTTACAAGAAGTGTTGAAATTTCTGTGCATTTTCTCAAACTACCTTAATTGTGCCATGTGAATAGATAGCAGCATAGTTTTCATTTTCTCAGATCTCATCTCTTCTGACCTCTCCAGAGGTCACTGTCTCAGCCTGAGGATTTGGGGCACTAGTATTTTTTTTTTTTTTTTTTTGATCCATTTTCACAACAGATAGCAAGAATCCACTCAGTATTCAAAATATCTCCTTTTTTATCTGAAATTTCTGGGTGCTTTTGTCAGATGAGCATGTCTGAAGATCTCAGCAGTGAAAAATGTGAATTTCTTTGAGGGACACAAGGGGAATGCCTGGGACAGGTTACATGGGAGGAAGGCTCTCCTGGCTGAGCCAAGGGAAGGAGCCAGGACAGCCTTTGTCACAGAGTGCTGGGGCTTGGAAAGCAGCTGAACACTGCAAAGGGCAAGGTTTATCTTCTGGCTGTGAGCTGTGAACTCATATTTCTATTTCTGTTCTTTGTTAACATTCCCTTGGTATTGCTTGTGGGTAAAAAGTTAAATCCTACTTTTCTGGCACTATCTCAGAAGCTGTCGATGCCTTTGGATTCAGGTATTGGCATTTTTCTAGGCAAACAGAAACATATTCAGTGTATCCCCAGAGTACTGCTCGCCCAGCTCTGGGGGCTCACAGAGCCAGCTGTCCCTGCTCCTCACTGTCCCAGCCCCCTTTGGTGTCCCTCTCCAAGCTCCTGCTTTCCTGGGCTCTGCTATCAGTGTTGCCTTTCCTGCAGCTGTGCCCAGGCTGAGCTCCATGGCTTGGCTCCCTTAAACATTCCTTCCTGGAAGTGCTGCAGCCTGGTCACACCCATCTGAGCACCATAACTCCATTTCAGCCTAATTCTCTGCTAATTCTTTGCAAGCTTTCAGTGCCTATCAGAAATAACTTTCCAACATCCTCCAGACACCGTCCTTTCTCTCAGCTTGAGGGATTCCAGTTTCTACAGCCTGGAATCCGCAAGGGAAATCCCTCTCCCAGCTCCTCTGGCTCAGTCTCAGGTTGATTTTTGGTATCTTACATTCTGCCCTTACACTCCTTGGTCACTAGAATCTGCTTAATCATCTCTTTTTTCCCCCTTCTCTCAGCTTGAGAGGTTCCAGTTCCTGCAGCCTGGAATCCACAAGGGAAATCCCTCTCCCAGCTCCCTGCCGGCTCCAGCTGCAGCCAGACTGGCCAAATGTGGAGCAAGGACAGCAGCAGCTGATCAGGGCAGGAGCCCTGCACTCCTGTGGACTCTGGCTTGCCAACAGGAGCAGTCCTAGGGGCATTCTCTTGCTTTGATTGTGATTTTGGGTGAGAGGAGAAATGAGATCTCAGTGGTGTGGAGAGAGCACACAGTGCTGATCTGACCATTGTGCAGTGCCTGGGGGTGGGGAGGGCAAGGGCAGGGCTGGCTCTTTGCCTTCCAGAGGCTCCAACCCACAGAAAAGCCACTGCAAATGCT
The DNA here is from genome assembly GCF_035770615.1 of Melospiza melodia melodia. NCBI lineage: Eukaryota > Metazoa > Chordata > Aves > Passeriformes > Passerellidae > Melospiza > Melospiza melodia. The sequence continues at coordinate 4,783,248 of NC_086205.1, read as the reverse complement.
TCCATCTCTCTCCTTTACAGCGAGGGCCATTCCTGTGCCTGATTTCAGCTGATTGTTGGCTCTAGAGCAGATAAGAACAACCTTTATTCCTTCTGAGCTTTCTCTTGCCCCACACCAGGTTTCCTGCTGTTGCAGTGGGATCACAAGGGATTTTCCCACTGCCTGCCCATGCAGCTCCCTGCTCTGCAGAGCTGTTGTGTGCCAGGGGCTGGTTCTGCTGCCCCTCACTCTGATCTGAAGGGAGAAAGGTGAAGGACAGGGACTGGGGGCTGTTTTTGTTGACTGGTAACTCTGAGGCAAGTTTGCAGTCAGTCTGCTGGCCAGGGTGCTGTGGTATCTGCTGATGGCACATCAGAAATCAGATTATCCTTGCAAACCACTGCTTTTCTGAGCAGGTGGCATTCTGAGAAGAGCCTCTCACTGGGCTGAAGCTCTGTGCCAGCCTGGCTGGGTCAGGCCTTGCTGGTGCACATGTGCTCACACACAGCCCCAGCCACGCTGAGTGTCTACATCATGTGGGATCCCAGCAGTGTCCTCCTTTGCCAGCCTTCAGCATGTGCTTATCAGCTGAACTCGTGTCTGTTTGCTTTCCCAGCTGCGTGTTACAGGCTCAGATTATCCTTGACTTTAAAAGTCAACACTTTTTTAATTAAAAGTCATTTTCAAACTGTCACCCGAGTGCCAGATGCAACAACTGGTATCATCCCGTGTCACAGACATCTTTTTATGAAAAATCCTTTCCTTAGGATTTTTCCTCCTGAGAAGCTGGGAGGCCTCAGGAACAAAATGTAAACAATGGTTATCTGCTTCTGTGGAATGCAACAGGTGCATCTGGGATTAGCCCATGTTGGATGTTTGTAATTAATGGTCAATCACAGCCCAGCTAGCTCGGACAGAGAGCCCGAACCACAAACCTTTGTTATTCCTTCCTTCTTATTCTATTCTTAGCTAGCCTTCTGATGAAATCCTTTCTTCTATTCTTTTAGTATAGTTTTAATGTAATATATATCATAAAATAATAAATCAGCCTTCTGAAACATGGAGTCAGATCCTCGTCTCTTCCCTCATCCTCAGACCCCTGTGAACACCGTCAACATCCTGCCCCTCATTTCTTCTCTTCTCCCCTCTCTAAAATACCAACAAGAAGAAATTGGCAATATTAAGCCTAGGAAAGAGAAAAAAATAGCCAAAGAAAATTGGCATTTACAGGTATGTCAGCCCAATATATCAACCCACCTTAAAGATCTCATCCCTGCTTCATTTGCCATCATATTCATAAGTGTCACATTTATAGCTCTGTATTATTTGAAGTTGTATTTTTAATGTTGAGGAAACTATTGTAAAATGTATTGCAATACTTAAACATCACTGTGAAAGTGAAAAATGGATTTTTCCATAAAAATATACTCTCTTGTGGAATTATGGCCCTAGTGAAAATGTACTGCCTTTCAGCCTGCTTCTTGGATAGTGTGCTAATATTCTACCTAGATGTATTGTCTGCAGGCACTGGACACAATCCTCTGGGTGTGCAGAAATTAGATAAGGAATAATTCTGTTGTATAATAGCATCCCTTGGGTAGTCTCCTGTGCAATACAGTAAAATTAATTCAGGTTCTCTCCATCGAGCTTATCTGCTGTCCCAGCACTGGGGTGTTCTTCTCCTGCCTTTTACCTGGGCAAAGCTATTTTCTGGCTTCATTCTGTTCAAGTCCAGCATGAGTGATTTACAGAGCATCATCCTGGAGTCAGCCTCTATCATCCCAAGTGTTTTTGCAACAGGTGACTGCTGGGTTAAGTTGAAGAGTTAAAAATAAATGTGCCCAAAGCAGGGTAATCTCTGCCTGGTTTAATATCCTGGAGCACTGCTCAAAGCCTGGATCCCATCCTCAGGAGAGCTCCTGGGCCTGACCTGGCTTGTTTACAGTAACCTGTAACTTAAATACCCTCTCACTCATGGGATGGGGTCTGTATCTTCTTAAATGTAAATTACCACTTAGCCTTCTCTTTGAGGGATCCATGCAGTTAAGGCCTGGTTGGAAGGAGGAGAATCTCTGCTGCTTACTTTGAGCTGAAATGTTCATTGCCCAGTGCTGAAAATTTGATTCACTTTTCCCCTGTTTGCTGAAAATAACTTCAGGCCCTTGCTGGCATTGTTTGTACCAGAGAAGCCTTCAGCAATACAGTCTGCCTCTTGCTCTAAAATTTTTGGAAGGCCAGAGCACAAATCAGTCCTGTGGGTCTCCACCCTTATTCCCCTACAGACACCTTGTGCCCTCAGCCAAGGTATGTTACAGACTTTGATGTAAACAAAGTTAGACCTGGAGTTGTGACTGTTGTGGTTTTCCATCAGAGACATCACCATGGATGGCTGTTTCTGGTGCATTTCTGATTTTTAGTCCTCTCCCAAGCAGAACATGGGACATTTGGCCATTTCCATATCCATTTCCTGCTAAGACATTCCAGTTGTGCATATTCACCGGCATAATCACAAATAATCCCAAAGCCACTATGTGACTGTGTAACCACATGGTGAACCGTGAGGCAGCTTCTCTGCTGCTTTACTGTTCTCTTTTAACAAATCCAGCTGCAGAACATCTGTGTCATGGGCTGTCACATCTGTCACCAAGTCTCAGGTTGCCTTTTGGTATCTCACATTCTGCCCTTACACTCCTTGGTCCCTAGAATTTAATTTACCATCCCTTTTTCCATTCTTAGCAATATCCCACTTATTCTGGGTGTTCAGCTGGGGTGATGTTTTTTCCTTGGTGCTTCCAGAGGCCCTCAAGTGACACCAAACTGTGAGTTTGTGCAGTGCCATGAACACCTCCCATGGGTCCTGTGTGTTAAACCCACACTGCAAAGTACAGTCCTGCTCCTTTGGAAGTGTGCAGTGATGAGGAAATGCAATATTCAGAGCTTTGTGGAGGAGAGAACGCTCAGGTCCCTTTAATAGGAGCAGGAAAAGCCACTGGGAGTGTGGGGCCTGGGGAAGGGTTCACACAAAGCACTCATTTTGGTACAACCCATCTAAATGAGTTGTACAACTCATCTAAGTGAGTTGTCACAGCTTTTACTGCACTGATGTTTTCTAACTGTAGTTATCCTTAAATTTTAAGATGAAAGATCTTATTAAACAGAGTGGGTTTGAGTGGGGTGGGTTTTAAGGCAAAAACTCCCAAGGTGCTTGTGGCCAGTGCTGCCATTTGATCAGCTGATTGTCCCTCATGTCACTGAGCCCCAGCTGTTCTGCTCTCCATCTCCTGTGGCAGATTCTTCCCTCACTGTGGATTCCCATGGAGATGCACCTTGCTCATGCAGGGCTTCCCATCAATCTGACACTTCTGCTGGAAGCTGAGGATGAGCTGAGTGCTGCAGAGGGCCATATAGACTTTGTGTAGCTGACAGTAAACAATGACAGCCTCTCTTCTCAGCACCTCAGGCCAGCAGATATTGTCAATCTTTTGTCCCTCGTGTCTGAAAGTTCCTTTGATTCATGTGTGATCCAGATATGTGGTGTAAAATACCCTGTCTAGTGCAGCTTAGTGTCACAGCCTTATCTGTTTCAGCCTGCTCCAAGCTCAAGAAGAGCATTTTGGCAGCTGTCTCTCGCAGGATGCAGTGAGTGGGTGACAGTGGCCTCGTGGCTGTGGGTGGCAGTGTCAGTGCTCCACACTAGGTTTGCTGTGAGCTCTCAGTGTGGCACAGAAGGTGGGACAGAGCTGAAGGGTGTTTGACTTCCCTAGTGAATCTGCACTTGTGTACTGGATGGCCACAAGTCCTCTTCTAATATTTGTGGTATTTCCTTCCAAACAAACACAATTTTCTAGTACTTGGATAGTGATCTCTAGCCCACCTACTTACATGGTATCAATTACAGCTCCATCGGAGCTCCTTAGTCTTTCATCTTTTTTTTTTCCTCATTGTGCCCCCAAGACTTGTTTTCTTAATTTTACAGCTGGAGAACTGGCATAGGGAGCCAATGGGAAATAGGCCAGCCATTCCACATGAGTTCTGTTTTGCATTGGTTTTAAGTGAGACTCTTTAAAATATAATTAAAAGCTTTATTGTTCCTTGATTAATATGCTGCTCTGTTTCTACTATAATGCCACATTATCCACAGTGCTCCTCAGCTATTTTGCAAATATTTCTATGCTGTGTTTGTTTTGGCAACTGCTGCCAGATGTTGACTCTATGAAATCTTTCCAGCTTTTTAAAAGCTGCATTGCTTTTCTGTCTAGAAGATGCATCCATGCCCAGGAAGCTGTGACATGAGGAACTGCACTTTCACCTGGGGGAGCTGGCCTGTGCCCCTGGTGTGCCAGGCTGAAGGGATGGGGGGCAGAGCAGGGCTGAGATTTGTGCTACCAGGGCCAGGGTCTCCTGATCCCTGGCTGCCACCCCACTGTGCTGCTGGTCACTGAAGGGCTTTTCTGAGGGAAGTGATAACCTTCTGGAGGGAGGTGATAAAGGGAGCAGAATGACCAGCTGCACCCACTTCAGAGCCTGATAGGTGATAAATGACCAGCTGCACCCACTTCAGAGCATGATAGGTGATGAGGACTGAAACAAACTGGGAGGGGGACCCAGTGCATGTGTTAGTCCTGTGGAGCTCCAGGTGGAGAGGAGCCTCTGTGGAAGCAGCATGGGTGTGAGCCAGCCTGCTTTGCCCACTCTGCGTGGCATTCCTGCAGCTACAGAAATGCAGAGGAGCAGCAGGGCTGTGCAGTGTCTGCAGGGCTCTGTGAATCCATGTGCTTTGGTTTCAGTTCTACACAATCAACTTCCACAGAAATCCACAGCTCAGGCCAAGCTCTGAGTGATGCTCATTGGCAGCACTCACACGGCCAGATACAAACCTGGGCCAGACCCTGGAGTTCAGGGAGTGTATCAGATGTATGACTCCATGCTTCTGAAGCTTTTGGGGAAACAACTGGTCTGTGTTGCATTCTGTGGCTTACATAATCTAGTTCAATGTTCTGTGTGCCAGCTGCAAGTCAGGAGTTGTAGCCTCATTTGTTCTGAGTGAAGGATTGTTTCCCCCTGGAAAAGGGAAGGGAAAAACAAGCAGAAACTTCACTTCTTTAGATTTTGGGAGGTTTTTTTGGTTTTTTTTTTTTTTTTCTTTCTTCTTTTGCTCTGAGCCTCAAGGCAGAGAATCTGTCACAGTATATCTGCTTTCTGTTTGGACCTGGACATAGAAAAAATGTCTGGAAGATCTGATATATTGGGCAGCCTCAAATATTGATTCCCTTCACAGGCTCCATCATATTTTAAATAACCTGTCTGGAGCTGATGGGAAATCTGAGGTTGCCAGGCAAAACAAATGGGACCAAAGTGTCCCTTCCAGATATGTTCCATGGTGTGGCTGTCACTTTTGGGGTTCCAAGGCATGAAGTATGTCCCAGCAATCCTGTGGCTCTCTGACACTACATCAAGCACTTCACTGCTTGCAGTGTTTCTCCCTTATTTCTGCTTTAGGTAATAGAACTTAAGAGTGAAGAAGTCATCTGCCGCTCTGTTCATCTGAACAGCCTTTCCCACTGCATGTAGAATTAGAAAGTATAATTTGATTGTTGCCAATTAGGGGACCAGCCATGCCTCTCTGGTGGGTGCAGGTTGAGCAGTTCTTACTCAACATCATCATTTGAGACCTTTCTGTGGCTGACAGGCTGTGCCATGCAGTGCTGCAGAGCCCTTTCATGTTAAGACATCATTGTGCTGCTGAAATCAGGTATGTAAATAAACCATCTAAGGTTTTGCAGGCCATAATTCAGTGAGCAAATACCATAACCCTCATTTTATTAGAACTAGGGGCTGATTAACAGACATCCTGCAAGGTGCCTGAAGGAGCTGGAAACCATCTCAACAGAAATGTAGACTCCACAGACTATGGCAGTCCATGCTTAAGGATGCATTTGAATCCTTACCTGTCCTGTAGGTAATTGCAAATGCTGAAATCCACATGATTTCAGGTTTTAGGCTCATCCCTGTCCCCTCTGAGTTTTATATTGCCAAATTACTCTGGTTTTTTTCTCTAAGTCAAGCTAACGTTAATAAACATCAGTTTTTTCCTTTCCTGCAGTGGTTTAAAAAACAAAAACCACAGCACAAAACCTAAAATAATGTTAATCTTTGGCCCTATGTTGTGTTGTAAGCAATGTTACCTTATTTAAGAGTCCTTTTAAAGATTAGCCTAAACAATTCCCCATTTCCTTTATACACAATCTCCAGTTCCATTATTACCAGTCGCTGTTTGTTGTTGTTGTTTAGGAGGAAGCCTTTAAAAACACAACATGTTTAAACAGGTTGTGGTCAAAAGTTTTGGCACTGACAGGAGCCCCATGTGTGACACTGCATGTACTCAGGGAGTTTGGAGCTGAGCCCTGCCCTGCTCAGACGCCAGGACAGGGCTGTTCCTTCCCTCTTGGGAGGAAATTCTGTGTCTGTGAGTACCAGGGGAGTTATCTTCAGAGAATTCATGATCCCTGAGCCTGTCTGTGGATGGGCACCTGCACCTTCCTCCCATCCTCTCTGGCCACACTGCAACAGCCCCTGGCACCTTGCTAGCTCCTCGAGGGCTCTTTATCCAGAGCAGAATTTTGGTGTGCCGGCCTCTGTAGATGAATGATTTACCCTGGGGGGTTGGAACCTTTAAAGGTTCCCTCCACGCCAAACTAGTCTGTGATTCCATGACTTTGGAAGGGAGTGTGCAGAGGAAGCTGGGCTGATTTGTGACACCTGGGTGGCAAAAATTGGTGCATTTCCCCTGCTTTGACTCAGTAGCTGTTTTTCTTGCAGAGCTCCTGAGACCTGAGGAGAGAAAAAAGGATGCCCAGCCGTTTTTTCAGTGTGCTACAAGTTTGCATATGCTGCACATTTTCTTCAAAATTAAGTGCATTCATTTGCAATGTTTCTCTTCCTTAATTAGGTTTACCGATTGCCAGAGTGAAGAAATGTGCTCTTTGGTTTGAGGATGGTTTATGAAAACAGCCTGTGCAATCCATCTCTTGGCATGGGGGCTGCCTCACAGCACTGCTTCCAGGACTCAGCAGCTCTAAAGGAACAGGGATAAACTGTAATAAGTATTATTTCTTCTAGCTTTGGATAAGTTCTGGCATCTGAAGGAAGGTTCTTTCTTTCTTATGATGATAATGAGTTGATATCAGAGAGATGCAGAGATAATGTAAGAGCGTTGTATAAGCCTGGCTTTTGTTGTTGTTGCCGATCTTTTTGCACTCAGACCAACTCAGTTCCTAATCATCCACCCATTTCAGCCATCAGTAAAAGCTCTCAGTGGAGATTCAGTTCAACAAATAATGATTTCACCAGAAATGAGTAAACATTATTGTTTTGGGAAGATACTTTGTATCAACAAAGCTAGTAGCTTCTAAAGCTACTTTTACTGGTTACTATTTTGGGACTTCATCAGGGGTTTTTTTGAGCATCTGTGGATGTGTTAGGGGTTCTTTAGCTTCCTTCTGAAGTACATTTGTCCTCTTGCCTGGTTTACAGTGCAGGGTTTCCCTGGGTACTCTGTCAGCTCAGGAGTGGCTCTGTGATGAAAGCTGTGGCCAAGGCTTGAGCACAGCTAATCAGGGTCTGTTTCCTTATCATGGCCCTGGCAGCAAAGCAGGCTGCTCTTGCCCTCCCTGCAGGCAATCCCAGCTTCTGGGGGCAGGCAGAGGTTGCTGATGTGTCCCAGGCTCTTTCCTGGCCAATCTAGACAGGCAGCTCTAGCTCTGCTGGCTCAGAGGAAACACACTGAAAGTCAGAAAGCCCAAAGGAAAAAAGGCTGAACTCAAAGCACAAATCAGGAGTGGAAGCCAACACTGCTGGTCTTGCTCTTTTGAATTCCTAAATGCAGAACCTTTAGGATGGGGTGGTCATAGTACCAGCCTGGATAGGAGCTGTGATGTTTTTCATTGCCCCTGGGGTGCAATGATACCACAATAACAACATAGATGAAAAGCCCCAGTGGCATCCTGTGTACTCTAAGCCAGAGTAGCCAAATGTGGTGCCTGTCCCTCAGTCCCTTTGCCACCAGCCCAGGGAGAGCTGGCTGCAGTTTAAGTATTGTAAATTCACAGTGAGCCCCATGGCAGGGAAGAACGATGCAGCTGACTCCATGTTGTCAGAAGGTTAATTTATTACTTTATTATACTATATTATATTACAGACTATAATATAAACACTATACTATATAATATAAATACTGTACTATATGTCTTGGTTTGGAAAGACAGATGCCTGCTAAGGAAGGCAGGAGCCTCCCCTGAAATGGAGAATGTAAACCTTCCCCTCTCTCCGAGTTTCTATAAATTTTAAATTAAGGGGCTCTCAGGCAAAAAATATGGGAGCAGGAAATAACAGTTCTTTAATAGGGTAGAAAATGAAAGGATAAAATAAACAATGCAGTACACTAGAACCACACTGACAGAGTCAGAACCCAACCTGACACCCTGTGGGTCAGGGTGTTGGTGGCAGTCCCATTGGAATTGTGGCTCAGCCCTCCTGCAGTGTCAGGGGTGGTTCTGCTGGAGCAGGGATCCTGTAGAGAAGGATGGATTCTTCCTCTGGAGATCCAGTGGAAGGAGAGGCAGCTGCTGTTCCTCTGGGGAATCCAGTGGAGAAGCCGTGCTGGTGTCTCAAACCTCTGGATTATATCTGGGTAGGAATGCTTGGCTCCTCCCTCTGGGCTCACATCTCCCAATGGGATGCTGTAGTTCTTATCAGCCATGCAGTGACATTCAATAGCTGTTATCAGCAGATGTCCCCTCCTGAGGGAGGAGTGATTGTGGAAGAGATAAGACAAACTGCCTAATGAACAGAAGACAACTGCCATACATGGCAATAGAATACATCTTGCCTTTCAATCTGGTACACTATACTATACTAAAGAATACAGGAAGGATACTTACTGATTGCTAAAAAGATAATAATGAAAACTCCTGACTCTTTCCAGAGTCCTGACACAGCTTGGCCCTGATTGGCCAAAGAGTGAAAACAACTCCCAGCAGAATCCAATGGGACAATCACCTGTGGGTGAACAATCTCCAAACACATTCCACATGAGCACAACACAGGAGAAGCAAATGAGATCAGAATTGTTTTCCTTTTCCCTGAGACCTCTCTTGCTGCCTTTCAGCTTCCCAGGAGGAAAACCCTGGGTGAAGGAAGATGTTCAGAGAATGTGTATGCCACAGTGCAAGTGCTGGATTTGCCCTCTCAGAAGTGTGAGTGGAGCAAGGAACTTCCTGATGTCTGAGACCCTGCAGGTGTGAGCAGGCTTGTGCTTTCCACTGTGGAGGAGGAGGTCTAGGAACCTGGAAATAAAAGTATTCTGGATCTCCAGCCAGGTTCTCTGTTAAATGGATGCCAGTCCTTTGGACTAAACTTCTCCCAGTACCCAAAAAAGAGCAAAACAAACAAAAAAACATCAAACAAACAAAAAAGCCATCACCAAAACAAAAAAAGCCTTGTAATGGGCAGGAAACTAAAGGGTGCTGGCTCAGAGAGCGCTGCTGAGCAGCCAGGTGGGTTGACCTTTCAGTGCCAGAACCCTTTTCAGTCCTATGAATGAAGAATAAAGAGTTGCACTTGTTTTTTATGATGCATCTTCTTTAAATTAGGGACAGTGAATGTTTCTGATTGCATCCTCGTGCCAGTTGAAATGAAACTAGCAAAGGCAGTTTGGGTAGGGTCGGTGCCCTTGTGTGCAGTGCTGGAAGTGGTGTGGGAGCCCTGGCAGTGCTGTGCTGTCAGGAGCTGAGCCTGTGCCTGGGCTCTGGGTGGGCAGGGGAGCAGGAGGTGTTGGCTGAGCTCACTGAATACCTGCAGCTGCCCATCTGTGCTCCCCTTGAGGGGAAATGTGTGCAACTATTCCTCATTCCACAGGAGAAATTACCTGAGGAGATGTCTCCTGCCCTTTGGTTATGGAGCTTTCCCTGGAATGCCGCCCCCCAAGGGGGAAACAGGGATCCCATTGACTTCATTTGCTGGTTGTTGGGAGAAGAGTGAAATCCATCCTTAACTTGGCTGGGCTCCCAACAAAGCCAGATAAACAAACAGTACTTTTATTTTTCCAAGATGTGCCCAGAGGAGAGAGGGAAAGCTCTGCTGTGTAGGAATGATTTTGAGGCCAGCACAGGTTGGAAGGAGATTATTCCAGTGCATTGACCAGAGGCAAAACCACGTCTCATTCCACCAGTGCTGAAATTCTGAGTGAAGGAAAGGGGTTTGACAGAAACGGGTTATACCTTCACAGGGACAGTGATACTGCCCTTGTTTAGCCCTTTGTACCTAAGAAATTCAATTATTGCTTGAGAATGCATTTGGTTTTACCAGCTTAGCTCTATTAGCTGAAATTACACATTATGATGTGTATTTGTAAGGCATTAAGTTGCTTCCTGTAATTTAACTCTTTAAATACACTCAAGTACCCAGCAGATGTTACCAGGCAAATTCAGTATCAGGGCTGTTCCTGGTGTATTTTTAACTGGTGGAGAGCACAGCTGCAGTAGTGCTGTGTGTGGAGTCAGGCTTTCCCCAGGGTGGGTTTCAGTCTGCCAGCCATGCCAGGGACAGCCCCTGTGTGAGTGTGACCCAGGGACAGGGGCAGGGCTGGGGGGTGGCTGGGAATCTCACAACTGAGGGTCACAGAATGACAAAATTATGAGGCTGGAAAAGACCTTTTGAGATCATCTATTCCAACTTTGCCCTAACACCTCCTCATCAACCAAACCATGGCACTGAGTGCCATATCCAGGCTTTTTTTAACACCTCCAGGGATGGTGACTCCACCACCTCCCTGGGCAGACAGTTCCAGTGCCCAGTCACTCCTTCTGTGAAGAATTTTTTTCTAATGGTCTAATTTATAATGTCTAACCCTTGTCTGATTTCCCTTGGTGCAGCTTAAGGCTGGGTCCCCTCATTCTGTCTGTGCTGCCTGGGAGAAGAGACCAAGCCCCCCATGTCTACAAGCAGCTTTCAGGGAGCTGTGGAGAGTGATAAGGTCACCCCTGAGTCTCCTTTTCTCCAGGATGAGACCTTGAACATTGGCAACAAATGCAGAATTCTGCAGTGGTGCCTGGCCCAGCCTGTGGCACACAGGGACAAAATGCCAGCAGGGTGAGCCCATCCAGCTGGGCTGGAGGCACAGGCACCTCCCACATGAATACTTGTGTGTGTGTGCATGCCAGGTGTGTGTGTGTGTGTGTGTGCATGCCAGGTGTGAGTACATTCCAGGTGTGTGTGTGTGTGTGTGTGCATGCCAGGTGTGTGTGTGTGTGTGTGTGTGCATGCCAGGTGTGTGTGTGCACTCCAGGTGTGTGTGTGTCTGTGCACTCCAGGTGTGTGTGTGTACATTCCAGGTGTGTGTGTGTGTGTGCATTCCAGCTATGTGTGTGTGCATTCCAGCTGTGTATGTGTGCACTCCAGGTGTGTGTGTGCACTCCGGGTGTGTTTGTGTGTACATTCCAGGTGTGTGTGTGTGTGTGTGTGTGTTTGCACTCCAGGTGTCTGTGTGCACTCCAGGTGTGTGTGTGCATTCCAGGTGTGTGTGTGTGTGCATTCCAGGTGTGTGTCTGTGCACTCCAGGTGTGTGTCTGTGCACTCCAGGTGTGTGTGTGTGCATTCCAGGTGTGTGTGTGTGTGCACTCCAGGTGTGTTTGTGCACTTCAGGTGTGTGTGTGCACTCCAGGTGTGTGTGTGCACTCGAGATGTATGTGTGTGCACTCCAGGTGTGTGTGTGCACTGCAGGTGTGTGCGTGCACTCCAGGTGTGTGTCTGTGCACTCCAGGTGTGTGTGTGCACTCAGGTGTGTGTGTGCACTCCAGGTGTCTGTGTGCACTCCAGGTGTGTGTGTGCACTCCAGGTGTGTGTGTGTGTGTGCACTCCAGGTGTGTGTGTGCATTCCAGGTGTGTTTGTGCACTCCAGGTGTGTGTGTGTGCACTCAGGTGTGTGTGTGCATTCCAGTTGTGTGTGTGTGTGTGTGTGTGTGTGTGTGCCAGGTGTGAGTACATTCCACTTGTGTGTGTGTGTGCATTCCAGGTGTGTTTGTGCACTTCAGGTGTGTGTGTGCACTCCAGGTGTGTGTGTGCACTCGAGATGTATGTGTGTGCACTCCAGGTGTGTGTGTGCACTGCAGGTGTGTGTGTGTGTGTGTGCACTCCAGGTGTGTGTGTGTGCACTGCAGGTGTGTGCGTGCACTCCAGGTGTGTGTCTGTGCACTCCAGGTGTGTGTGTGCACTCAGGTGTGTGTGTGCACTCCAGGTGTCTGTGTGCACTCCAGGTGTGTGTGTGCACTCCAGGTGTGTGTGTGTGTGTGCACTCCAGGTGTGTGTGTGCACTCCAGGTGTGTTTATGCACTCCAGGTGTGTGTGTGTGTGTGTGTGTGTGTGTGTGCACTCCAGGTGTGTGTGTGCACTCCAGATGTGTGTGTGCACTCCAGGTGTGTGTGTGCACTGCAGGTGTGTGTGTGCACTCCAGGGGTGTGTGTGTGTGTATGTGCACTGCAGGTGTGTCTGTGCACTCCAGGTGTGTGTGTGCACTGCAGGTGTGTGTGTGTGCACTCAGGTGTGTGTGTGCATTCCAGTTGTGTGTGTGTGTGTGTGTGTGTGTGTGTGTGTGTGTGTGTGTGCCAGGTGTGAGTACATTCCACTTGTGTGTGTGTGTGCATTCCAGGTGTGTTTGTGCACTCAGGTGTGTGTGTGCACTCCAGGTGTGTGTGTGCACTCGAGATGTATGTGTGTGCACTCCAGGTGTGTGTGTGCACTGCAGGTGTGTGCGTGCACTCCAGGTGTGTGTCTGTGCACTCCAGGTGTGTGTGTGCACTCCAGGTGTGTGTGTGCACTGCAGGTGTGTGTGTGCACTCCAGGTGTGTCTGTGCACTCCAGGTGTGTGTCTGTGCACTCCAGGTGTGTGTCTGTGCACTCCAGGTGTGTGTCTGTCAGGCCAGGGCAGAGCTGTGCCCTCACACTGGGGTGTGCAGAGGCCTCTGAGCAGGCTGATTTATTACAGACTGACCCCCCTGGCCAGCACAAAGGTGGGGATGGAGCAGATTTGAGAAATAGCATCTCTCTTGCTCAGCCTGGTGTATGAATGGTGGGAAAAGCCTCTCAGCTTTGTCACAATTGGTGTCTTTTCTAATAGCCTGAAGGGTTGAATTACTTACATGTGGGGCTAAAATAGCTCTAAGTGCATTTTTATTGCCTGGCTCTGGAGCTGCCATTTACAGGTTTAACAGCCCTAATGCTTTTAAATGAAAGGAGAAGGAGTGTACGTGGTAGAGTGTTCAAAAATGATATCTGCCTTGTTATTTGGACACAAGTACAGCACTAAAAGTACTGTTCTGTTTTCTACAGAATATTTTTCTTTTGCAGACCCTGGTTTTAAATATCCTACAATGAACCAGTAACCATTGAGAGGCTTTGAATGTGTAAAAAATGCTGTTATATAAATCTTATGGTTAAGAAAATGAAACTGTTCATGTACAACCATCTACTTAAAATATACCAATTTTGTGGGCTATTTTAACACACAGAGTTAGTTTTCTACTTCTTGTGAAATGAATATTATTTTTGCTTTCTGCTCCTGCCCTCTTGTTTTGGTGTATTTAGGAAACTAAAGTCAGGGAAACAGTGCACTGGGGGAGCAGAAAGCTCCAGGATGTTCTCTGCATGAGAGAGGAGGTGCTAAAATAGCAGAACATGATTTTTTTTTTAATTGCTCAAAAAAGGAAAGATTGACTGCTCAACTTCCTGTATATTCTATATATATATAGAATATAGAGGAATGAATATATATATATATATATATATGCCTATATCTATATAAATATATATATATATAAATGCCAGAGTACTTCAGCAGAGATAAGAGTAAAAATCTCCCTTCTGTAGATGAGGAGAGTGAGGCATGGTGGCTTTCAGTTCTCACAAATTTAATTGTGCAGAGATCCCAGGTCCTTCCATCTGCATCCCTCATTCCTGGGCTTCTCCTGCAGGGTTTTGGTTGCCCCTCTCAGGGCACAGGGGCCGTGGCAAGAGGCTCTGGCCTTTGTGACTCATGCAGTGCCTGCTGCAGAGTCTAGTTACAAAAACTCACAAAAACTTGCAGCCTGAGCTTTGGGCAAGTGCCTCTTGTATTTGCTGGGAGTGTCCCAACAAAGGCAGAAATAATGAATCTCACTCCATGTTATCAGAAGGCCCATTTTATTATTTTATAGTACTATTTTATATTAAAGAATACTATACTATACTAAAGAATACAGAAAGGATACTTACTGAATGCTAAAAAGATAATAATGAAAACTCATGACTCTCTCCAGAGTCCTGACACAGCTTTGCCCTGATTGGCCAAAGAGTGAAAACAACTCCCAGCAGAATCCAATGGAACAATCACCTGTGGGTGAACAATCTCCAAACACATTCCACATGAGCACAACACAGGAGAAGCAAATGAGATCAGAATTGTTTTCCTTTTTTCTGAAGCTTCTCAGCTTCCCAGGAGAAAAATCCTGGGTGAAGGGATTTTTCAGAGAATGTGAATGCTACAAGTGCCCAAAATTATTATTTTTTAAATATAATGAAAAACATTTCCTGGTCTTTTCTGCAGGTACCTCCTTTAAACTTCATATTCTTCTTTTTAGATGCACAGCATGTTTCACATCTCTGACAGGTTGGCAGATGCATTGCCTTTAGGCTTTGACTGACCCCCATAAAATCAGTGAATAAGCAAAACCCTGGAAGTCAAAATCAAAAACTTTCTATGTGAGATGCTCCATGATGCCTCAGGAGTGGTGTCATGTGCACTTACCTTCTGTCAAGTGGCACCTGGTTCAGATTCTCCCACATTCAGGATGCCATTTCTTTTCCATAGAGAGTTTTTTAAAAGCCTCATCAAAAAAGGCTTTGACTAAATGCAGCATCTTATGCAAAATTATTATTTTTGGTGGAAGATGTGGATGGCATACTGAATCTACAGTGATGAGCTTTCAAGAAGTGTCATCTATTTGCCTTGTTCATCCAAGTGTGCTGTGTGTAATTACTGAAATTATTCTTATAGGTCCCTGATTCGGTGTTGTGGCTTGAGGTTTTTTGCACTTTTCTTAATATGAAAGAGTATCTTAAAACTGAAATTAGCACTGCACATACACTGACCAGAGGTGAGCCTAGAACTCCCCTACTCTCTGTTAGGAAGGAGGGTTAGAGCAGCAGCAAGCTTTTTTCTCTTCCCTTTGCAAGAAGTGATCTGTACTGAGCTGATGTGCTAATCATTCTTCTCTACACTGTAATTCCTAGAGTATTCTAGCCTTCCCCATTTCCTCCAGCAAAACCCTAATCATGATGTATTTTGCTTTCCTCTTAGCCATTAGATGTCTAATTGTTCTTCCTTAAGTCATATTAAATTACCCAGCTGATTACCTGCTGCAGCAGATTGTGTGGATCCTGCACTTTACCCACCACGAGCAGTCCTGTCTCTGCAGCCCTTAAAAGAGAAGATTCTCCCAAACAAGTATCTTGTAGCATTTTCAGATTACCAGTCATTTATTCACATTCTGAATTTTTGAATGGCTCTACATTTTTTATCCTCACTCTCAAAGTCCTATTTTCTTAATGACTGCACATTTAAACCCCTAGAATTTACTTCCACACTGCATCACTCACAGAGGATGCTCTGCCAGGGAGGTGTTAAGCTGGGCAGAGAAGCAGCTCTTTGAGGCTGCAGTGCAATGGTCACCATTGTCACAGACATCTTTTTATGAAAAATCCTTTCCTGAGGAGTTTTCCTCCTGAGAAGCTGGGAGGCCTCAGGAACAAAATGTAAACAATGGTTATCTGCTGCTGTGGAATGCAACAGGTGCATCTGGGATTGGTCTCATGTGGTTGTTTCTAATTAATGGCCAATCACAGTCAGCTGGCTCAGACTCTGTCTGAGACACAAGCCTTTGTTATTCATTCCTTTCTATTCTTAGCTTAGTTAGCCTTCTGATGAAACCTTTTCTTCTATTCTTTTAGTATAGTTTTAATGTAATATATATCATAAAATAATAAATCAAGCCTTCTGAAACATGGAGTCAGATCCTCGTCTCTTCCCTCATCCTCAGACCCCTGTGAACACGGTCACACACCATCTCCTGACCTTTTCTGGTGCCTGCTCTGCTCTCTTCCCTGATGTTCCTGACCCACCACCTGGGTCATGTCACACAGCCACAAAGAGAATTTTTCATGTTTGTTGAGCCTCAGGGCATATTGCATTTGATACTGTTTTCCATGATGAGCTTTTGCTGCTTGTTAGGGAGAGAGCCTTTGATGGTGAATTTGTAAAATATTCCTTGTAAAGAAGCTGGGGTTCCCTGAAAACTTCCAGGGAATCTAATATAATCAATCCCCTTACAGTTTGAACTTTTCCCCACACTCCTTAATGTTTGGCCAGGGGGTAGGAGCAGCGCAGAGTTCCTCAGGTGGGTGAGGCAGGTCCAGCAATGCCTCTTTGCACCTCCAGTGCTGTGCAGGCTACAGGTGAGGGGCTGAATGAAGGGATCAGATCCGTGCCTGGAGGGAGGAGGGAATTCACGAGGGGCAGAGCCCACATGGTGAATATTTTATTTGTATGCCACCTGTGCTGAGCTGAGCAGAGCAGATTGGGGTTCTTTTCTGCCTTAAACTCCCAGATCTTACTGTGGCTGTTGCAGTGCAGAGACAACGAGCTGGGCCAGATTCCTGACTGGTGCAAGTGGTGCTGCCTCTGCAGCTGAGTGGCACCAGATTGTGCTGTCTGAGAACTTCAGTTTTCTTCAGTAATTTTCACCATCTTCTGAAATAGCATTGCTCAGGATCCTTCCCCAAGCCTGTTATTTTCACTGTCTCTCTTTCTCCCTTGCGCTAACCAGTATTTTAAAACCCTTCCTCCCTCTTCAGGACCTGGTCTGTACGTGAGCCCCCAAGCCCAGCTGGCTCAGCCTGTCCTGTGAGGATGTGTGGTGCCCAACGGCTGAGGCACAGCTGAGTTTGACCACCCATGTAAACTCCAGGTTTCTGGAACAGCTGATGGGGGCTCCAGTATTTCATCTTCTCAGCCTAGCCACACCAGCCAGACATCAGAGGTTCCAGCAGCATTCAGTGCCCCAGCTCTTGAGCCAGAAGGATTCCTGTATATCCCTCTGCCCGGAATGCTGCTCCTTGTCCCCACACCTTTCAGGGCTCCCATTTTCCCTGAAAGTTTCCTGTCCCTGGAGGAGATGGCAGCTCCACTGCAGGGACTGATGTGTGTGCCAGGTTCTTGCCTCAGGACTTGCAGGTGCTGCAAACTGCCTCAGCAGCAGATGTCACATGGGGCTTGTTTATTCCTTTTTGTAAACTTCCTCTCACTTTATGTGGGTGAGATGTACAGTTTGAATCCCTTATTCTAATAAAATATTCTTTGAATGTGTGTTTTGTGTGTGTGTGGTGTTGCAGTTCAGAGGGTAAGCCTAAGGACAGGGCACAGGCAGCCAGATGTTGAGCTGAAATCCTGTGTTAGGCACCTGGGTTAGCTCCAGGCTGCAGCGTGTTCTGGCCCCAGAATTTCAGTCTGTGCAGGTGACAGTTTGGGCTGTAGCACCCTGGAGAAGCAGGATTTAACCTGGAAGTGAAGCACTGCTCTTCCCTCATGTAGGTGATGTAGGCTGACTGTGACTGAAGAACAGCAGGCTTTGTTCTCTCTTCTGGGGGAGGTGTCAAAACTGGTTTGCTTTCTATACCTGGTCTTGCTTGCAATTTGAGTTAATTTTGTGTTCTGTAGTACTATTTTTACAGCCAGGAATACATTAGAAAATGCTTGTTTGCCTGGGTGAGGTGTTTTGAAAGTTTATTAGACAACAGAGATTGGTAGGCAATCCGTGGCGCTATAAAAATAGAATCACAAAAGCTATTACAAGGGTATAATGTGCAAAGAAATTTCTTTCCTTCAGTTATTAATAGAAAGGTTGAGGTTTATGCCTTTGTGCTGTTGCAAGCCACAGACACTTTCCTCAGCCTGAAGCACGGTTTCAGCCACAGCATGTTTTCATCCACTCATCCACAGCTGAAAAACACCTAAGGAGGAAAAAAGGAGTGGGGGGGAATCCCAGTGCTCATTTTAAGTCATTGAGGGCTCAAACAAACCCAGCGTTTCCTTCCTGCAGCCAGACAAGGTGCTGCAGAGGGCAGAAGGATATCTTCTGAGCAGCAGCTGCAGGGATGTGTTGGAGAGTCCTGCTGGGATCAGCACTCACCTCCAATCCTAATCCCAGCTTGGACAATTTTAATTCCACAGTTTAATGCCGCAGGTTTGAAGTGCCAGGAGCATGGGGGGTGACTTGCTGAAGTGTCACAAAAATCCTTCTTGCAGAAGCTGCCCTGAGGTAGCAGGAGAACAATGCTCCAGCCTGACAGACTGTTCAACAGACTGACTCAGCTCCTCTGCTGGGCACTGCCAACCCTCTGGCAAAGCCCAGCAGTGCCAGCCTGCCCAGGGACACCTGTGCTCCAGGATTCCTCATTCCTTTGGAGTGTCTGTGATGTGTGTGCTTTCTGGAGAGGGATTCCTCACTGCCCTGCCTGTCAGGCTGTGCTGGGAGTGCAGGATTTGGTGCTGGCTGTGGGAAGTGGCTCCCAGAGCATCCTCCCAGGTCTGTGTTTGCTGGTTCTGCCTGCTCAGAGATGGCACACTCCAGAAACTGTTCTGGATGCTTCATAGACCATGAAATGCTTTCCATATCAAGTAAAATATATTGTTTATGTTGTTTTAGAAAACATAAATGGCACTGGTGGTGTGGCTTCCCATGGAAGCTTTGCTGGTTGGATAGGGAGCTGTGACCCCACCAAGCACCTTCTGTCAGAGTTGTGGCAGCTTCAGACCACAGGCAGAGCCTCTGTGCAGCTGCAAGGGACACCCCCATCCACGGTCAGGGGTTTCTGCATATTGGAATCCCTTAATGCTCACCATGGGGGCTGCTCATGGATTCAGGGTGTGCTGGATGTGCTCAGGAAAGAGGAAGGGAAAGTTGTGTTCAGTGTTGGGAACATTCTGTTTATAATTTTAGTTCCTTGCTGAGGTTTCCATGCCCAACACAACAACCATGAATGTCAATTCCTTTGCACAAGAAGCAGATTTCCCCCTCTTTGCCTGGTGTATTAATTAAGTCAAATTTGTGCCTATTCCTGTAGTATTAAATTCATCTCTTTTCAACAGGAAAATTCATCCATATTCTAGAAATATTTAAGTAGTTTTATTCTTTATTCACTCACCAGCACTCTTATTTTAGTAGATAAGACTGCTTCTCAATAGCAAGAATTCAAGTAGTAACCCAGCTTAGACTAAGTTGCCCTCATAAATTATATCTTCCTAGGAGGAAGAGAAAATCAGAAGTAATATAAGAGCTTTATATAGGGAAAAGGCTAATAATGTCACTAACCTCATGATTTCAGCTATGGAAATTGTCTTGCAATGTGAAATTTATTACATTTAACATTCATGATACTGTTGGACCATTTAATGAGAAACAACATAATTGATTTTCCATAATGAGCCATCTACCAAAAATAGTGAGGGGAAAATTGTCTGTTGGCCATCTAAAGAATTTTTTGAAACACAGTTGGGATGCTGTTGAAATAAGGAACTTAACCTCAGAAACATTTTTTTTAAATTTAGAAAATTAGCTGATACTGCAATTAAATGTGGAAATTAAGAGTGGATGAGTTAATATAGGCAGCTCTTTGAATTTCAAGCTTTATATTAGAAGCTCAAATATTTATCACCCCCCACCCTCCCATAATAAGTGTTATTTTAATTAAAATCCCCTTTTTGTGTTTATTGGTTGGGTTCATTGATGGCAGCCTCTGTGTGTGTATGGATGCAGTGTCCAGGTCAGGAATCACTGTCCAGGTGATGCCTTTTTTGGGCTCACCTAGAAACAGAGGCCAGACAAAATGCAAAGGATAAAAGCAGATATATTTATTGAAGGGCCTTCTGGTGAATTTAGGGCAGATGAAGCCCCCCAGGGGCTACACCCAAGGTGGGCAATGGTCATGAGTTTTTTAGACAAATAAAAGTTTTGTGGTCATGAGTTTTTTAGACAAATAAAAGTTTTGTCCATTCACATATTATCCACCAATTACAGCCTCAGGTAATGAAGTCATTTACCCCCAGTTTGGTCCCCCCAGTTCACTTTTGTTGACATTTTTGGGGGCCTGAGGCAGTGAGGTGCCCTTGGGTTTCAGGCCTAGAGAGGAATTGTTTTGTCTGAATAAACCAGGAGAACAGCAGCTGACAGGCTGTGGAGCTTTAGAGTTGCACCCCAGAGCAGTTCAGAATTTGGAAAATATAATAGCTCAAATCCAAAGGCATCACAGGTGGTGATGGTCCCCATCCACAGGGCTCAGCCCCTCATCGAAGGGTCACCTGTTCCAGTTGCAGTGTGTGCTGTGACCCACACAGGTTTGGAGACCCCCAAAATCTCACCTGTGTGCCTGGGAACAGGGTCACGCTCAGCTGCCTGTGTGGGGAACCAAGGAGAGAGACCCTCAGGAAAAAACAGCTTTATTGCTGATGCTCTGTCCTCTTTGTCACTCTGGACAAGGATAGGATCAGTAGGAAATGCACTTAGATGCCCCATAGCAGCTCCTGTTTAAACCATGTTCCAGAGCTGCTGTCAGTAACCCTGCTGCACATCCAGGGCTTCCTCACATTCAGATTCCCATCTCTGTGAAACTACACCTAAATTTGGGTGTTTATTCCTAAACCAGCTGTTAATCCTCAGAACTTCCTGGGAAAATGCAGTAGCCATGCTGTAGACAGAGTATGAGCCTGGAGGCTCTGGAGAGCCCAGCAGTCTCTGTTACCTTGGTGTGCTGGGTGCTGGGCACAGGACAGGAAGCTTTTCCTGCCCTACAGAGCACCTAAAGTGCATCCCCAGAAGGCAGGAGGGCTGTAATAAGGCTAGGAGACTTCAGAAGAGCATTTAGTGCACATAAAGATGCTTTATAGGCATTTAGTCTGCCCGTGGATATTGATGAATAATCCTGTATAGCCATTAGGAAAGGGAGGGCTCAGTCCTGATGACCCTCTGACACCTCAGTCCTGTTGGTGCTCAGGCTGCCACTCACAAATCCAAGGAGATTCATTTTTCCCCACCAATATAATTTTGAAGCTTGGGCAAGATCTGCCTCCAGCAGGCTGGAATCTCACTACCTGAGACTTCTTTAAAAATGTATACATTTCAAGATTAATACTCCTGTTCATTGATTGATTTTGGAAGGATTATACTAAATACCTCTATAATGCACTGGGTTTGTTCCATTATGTTTCATTCCTTTGTTGAACTCCATGTTTTATTGCTGCTGAAATTATCTGAAAGGGAATCCTGTGGATATCTTTGGACCAAGCTCCCTGAACTCTGCCACTGGACAGCCACTAGGAAAAGCTGGAAAAAATGCTGCTTTGAAAGCCCTTCAGATAACTTCAAGCATTGCTTTAGTATTCTCCAGAGTGTTGCCCATGCAGGCTGGCTTCCCTCCCTGGCACAGCACAACCCTGTCATTCCACTGGATGGGAGCATAAAAGGGGATTTCAGGAAAATCATGTTTCTGAAGGAAATATTCAGCACACCAGCCACTAGCACTCTCCAATACTGAGTTTTATGCAGTCTTATTCAGCAGTGGCCTCATGATTTTACTGAAATAAAATGTTCTGGGTAAATTGTTTCATCTTTGAAACAGTTTGCAACTGTTTGCCCTTGGGGGAAAATGAGCGTGTAATTTTCTAGCTATTTTAAACCATGTAAGCACCAAGGAAAATAGTATGATTAATTTATTTTGGAGTATGTTGATTATCTAGCAATTAAAGCTTTATACTATTTTTCTTTGTGGAACAACAAAGGCCAGTTTAATGCTTTTACTTTAGTTCAGGCTCATTGGACTGGCTTCATACCTGGTGCAGACAGATTAATGCTCTGAAAGCACATGAAGTACCTATATGCAGCTGAACATGGCCCACTTAGCTCAAAAATATGATGGGTCTTCACAGAAGGAACTTTCATTCATTCACAGCATCTGGTTCCATTACATTCAGCCCAATCAAGCCATGAAATTGAAATAAAATTACTTTTGACAGTGGTGGTGGCAGTGTAACAATGAAAGCAAGGTGGGGGGAAGGAAATACATACGTGGCAGAAGAGGCTCTAAGTGAGGACAAGCTGTGTAAAGTGCCTTTAAATTTTCAAATAAGTGACTGGGTGCGTGGGAAGATGAACTTGGAACTGTTGGAGCTTTCCCAAGTGCATTTCAGGTGCTCTTTAGAGCTGAGATGGTGTCTGTGTGACAGGGCAGGGCAGCATAACCCCTTCCTGAACAGCATAACCCTTTCCTGAACAGCCCAGCACATCCCTCTGGCTGTCCAGGATGGCCAGGACCCTGCCAGGGGGCTCAGAGACCCTGGCACAGAGCCCAAAACACCTGTGGGTTTGATTGTGACCAACCTTAGATGAAGATCAGCAAGCCACAACAGTTTAGGTAGAATAATAGTGAAGTTATCACGAGGTGGAAAAGTAGATTTTGGGGTTTTGGTATGGGGGTTCAGGAGGCAAAATGGAGGGAACTGGGTGTGTCCAGCCTTTCTCCTTCTTCTTCTTCTTGGCCTCCATCTTCTGCTGTGATGGTGGCACTGACAGATTGGTTTAGAGTAGAAGCTCACTGTCTAACACAGGTGATGGGTATTGGAAAGTAATTGTAAACATTGTACAGGTAGTTTTTAGTATAAAGACATAACACTGCCCTGGGCCAGGCAGAGTGCCTGGAACTGTCCTGCTGAATGGACCTGGGCAGGGCAGGAGAAAGAATTTTATAGATAAGGAGCAATAAACAACCTTGAGACCGAGAAATGAAGAGCCCTGACTCCTTCTTCCACCGCCGAGCTGGGAAAAGAGACTTTTAACAATCTTGGGCTTGCAGCAACCCAGAAAGGCCCAGAGACAGCATAACCCTTTCCTGCACAGCATAACCCTTTCCTGCCCAGCCCTTGCCCCTTTGGGGGTGACAGGGGAGCACCCCTCACCCTGCAGCACCTTCTGTGCTGCACACCCTGCTGCTGCCCAGCTCTGCTTCTTGTGGGTTCAGGTCCTGCTGCTGCCACCTTCCTCTGCTGTCCTGGGGCTCAGCAGGGTGGGAGCGTGGAGGGAGGGAGGGAGGATGGCAAAGTGCAGAGCAGAGGAAAAAGTGGCTGAAGAATGTGGGTATTGTGCAGAACCTGGGTAGAACCAGCATGGCAGAAGGGGCTGTGGTTTCTGTCCCAAGGGCTCTGCCACCTCGTGTGTCACCTCTGAGCAGGGGCAAGGTGGGTTCTCTGTGTGTGGCTCTGGGGAAGCATCAGGTGTTGCTGCTTTGAGGTCTGTGGTGGTCTCTGCACTCAGTGAAAAACTTGGTGCAGCTTCTAAGCTGTGACGGTGTTCACAGGGGTCCAAGGATGAGGGAAGAGATGAGGATCTGACTCCATGTTTCAGAAGGCTGATTTATTATTTTATGATATATATTACATTAAAACTATACTAAAAGAATAGAAGAAAGGATTTCATCAGAAGGCTGGCTAAGAATAGAATAGCAAAGTATGATAACAAAGGTTTGTGGCTCAGCTCTCTGTCTGAGCCAGCTGACTGTGATTGGCCATTAATTAGCAACAACCACATGAGACCAATCCCAGATGCACCTGTTGCATTCCACAGCAGCAGATAATCAATGTTTACATCTTGTTCCTGAGGCCTCCCAGCTTCTCAGGAGGAAAACTCCTAAGGAAAGGATTTTTCATAAAAGATGTCTGCGACACTAAGCCACCATTACAAGAATCTCCACTCACCACAGCTTGCCAATGAATTGTCTGCAGGAGGATGGGAATATCTGCAAAGCGCCCTGTAAGGCATGAAGTGAGGGCTTGGTGTTCAGTGCAGGCACATCACACAGTTACAAACACAATATCTGTTTTTAAGCATCCAGGTCCACAAGACAAAAGGGGTTCCCAGCTCCCCAGGCAGTTGGGACTGAGCACCTCAGGGCTGTGCCTTGTGCTCAGCGTTATAGATAAGTAATGTAATATCTGGCTCTCACAATTAAGAGATAAATATTATGTAGATGTATAATAATGTTCTTGTAAGATGTCATTCCATAGTCCTCTTTCCCCCCTTGTAACAGCCTTAGTAATCAAGACATTCAGAGGAGGCTGGCTTGGTACCAGGAGGGGCAGCAGAACAACACCTGAACTATCAAGGTTCAAAAAGTAATCTCCACCAATGGACAGCAGAGAAAGACTTGGCTGACAAAACTTGCAAAGGGACTAAGGATATAAAAGGCAGAACATGCATTTTGTAGATGAGCCATGTAGCTGGCAGCCACAGGGGGGGCTCTCAGTGCTGTAATTTTTCCTTATTTAGTCTTTTGTTGTAGTTTTTTGTTAAAGTTTAATAAAATGTTTTAAAAGTGACCAGTCATTTCTCACACTGGTGACACAGCTCTGAGGGCTGTGCACAGAGGAGCTCTGCTCAGACACGCTGTGCCAGCCTCTCCCACCAGAACAGGGTGGGGATTTGGGTGTTTCCCAGGCTGAGCTGCTGTGTCTGTGGCAGGACTGGACTGTGTTTAGGGAAATAGGTGTGAGAAATGATACTCATTTCCAAAAAATTTTTATAAGTTTATTAAACCCTTATCAAAAATACAACAGCAGACTGAATAGAGAAAATATTATAGCACCAGGAGCAGAGGATCTTTACCACCATGTGCTCACCTACGCAATGGAGGTTTCACCTTTTAACCCTTTAGCTCCCCCAAAGTTCTGTCCATTGACTCCTTCTTCTGTCCAGTGGTGGAAATCACTCCCTTACCTCTTGACTGGAGTTGCCATAGTAACTGTCCCACCCTCCCAAATGTCCCAAACCCAGGGCACCCCTGAGAACAACACAAGGGGGTAAAACATAACTGTAAGTCTATAAAACTTCTCTGAACATATATACGTGATATTTGCCTTTTAATTGTGAGAGTCAACCATGGCATTACTTATCTATCACACAGGGATATGCTGAAGGCTGTGGAAACACTTCCCAGCTTACAGGTTCTTGGGTTTCTGGGGTTGAGATGATCCCAAGGAATTAGAAAGTCTCTTTTTCCCAGCCCTGTGACCGAAAAAGAAGTCAAGATTCATCAGTTCTGCTTTTCAAGGTTGTTTATTTTCTCTTATCTATGACATTCTTTCTGTGACCTGCTAAGATCTGTCCAGCAGGTCGGGTTGTGGCACAGTCCCCGCCCTTGGGGTGGCGTTGGCTTTTTATACTAAGAGCTACATCTACTTTATTTACAATAATTTCCTAATACCTATCACCTATGTTAGACAGTCTGTCTCTACCCTAAACCAATCCAAAAGTGCCACCATCACAGCAGAAGATGGAGGACAAGAAGGACAGGACACACCCAGATCCCTCCACCTTGCTTCTTGAAGCCCCATTCTAAATCCCCAAAATTCTGCTTTTTCACCCTGTGATGAATTCACTATCATTCTACTCAAACCCTCGCAGCTTGTAACTCTTCACACAAAGTTGGTAATTGTTTCCATGGGCTAAGATAGAAGGCACAGGTGTTTTTGTCTCTGTACCAATGTCTCTGAGCCCCTGGCAGGGTCTCAAATCACCCAGGGCAGCCAGAGGGATGTCCTGGGTCCCAACAACAGCTGTGGCTGTGTGTCTTGGTTTTGTATGGGAGGTTTTACAGAAGCAATGTAAAATTTCATCTACTGGAAAGCTACGCACATTTCTGTGGAAAACACATGTTAAAAACAAAAGAAAATAGGAACTTTGTCCTTTTTTTTCTGGTTTGGGAGCAGGTAACAAGGCCTGGCCTTTGTCCCGGGTGGGCCGGGCAGGCTCTCCTGTGGGGCCGGGCCCTGTCCCATGGTGTTTGTGCCCTGCACAGGCTGTCCCCACAGGACACCTCAGTGCCACAGCTGTCCCTCAGTGCAGTGGCCATGTCCCGTGTGTGAGGGCTCATTTTCAGGCTGTTGGTGATGGGGACACAGCCCTGGCAGCCCAGGCAGGCTCTGTGCCCGCGGCCCTGAGGCCCTGCAGCCTGCCCGGGTCCCCAGGGGAGTCGGGGCTATGGAGGGAGCTGGTGTGGGAGCTGCTCCCTCCTGCAGTGCTGAGCCTGCTCAGAGAACAAGTGCTTCCTTTGACTTCTCTAAATTCCTCATATTGGTTTCTCTGGGTCTGCATTGCAGGCACTCCAGACAGCAGTTTCATGTTGGGATTTAGGTGTTTATCTCTTATCAGTAAAACAGTCTCACTGCTGTGAGTTTTGCAGCTTTGCATTAGAAGGCACAAAATGGCCAACAACCTCTTGGTACAAGGTCTTTTAAGACTAAACTATCCAATAAAGAACTGACACCTGGATTATTTTCCCTTTTAACCCAATAACTGATCCCACAGAGCCCCCAGTGCAGACTTTTCTGCCCAATTACAAAATGCCACCCAAACCCATGGAGAAGGAGGAAGAAGAAGCTGAAGAAGAAACCCAGGACAGCACCCTGTGCCCTCCATCTTGCTGCCATCCACAACACACTAAAAACCCCAAACCCTCAATTTCTCACCCAGTGAGACACCTGCACTGCTCTCTGTAATCTATTGCACACTTTTGTGGGTTCCAGTCTGTCTTGAAGTGTGGGAAACTTTCTCCATGGATGAGGGTCACAGTCAGTGCTGCCCTGGGGGTCAGGGCACCCCAGAGCAGACACAGGAATATTCACAGCCTTTATTCTGTGCTGTTGCTTTTTTTACCTGGCTTCTGAATGTTTCTGTGCTTGTCAGGGAAGGATTTATTGAGCATTAATCCATCTGGGCTTGCCCATCCCCACCTCAGTTGGCTGGTTGGGTCTCTGGCACACTCTGGAGCGAGGTGGCTCCTGTCTGCTGCAGGGCCTGGGCTGCTCCCATCAAACCTGGGTATGTCCTTCCTCCTTCAAGCATTCTGGAAGCAAGGTGGAAATGTTGGACATTCTACCAATATGTCTGCTGCCCTGTTGGTGAGTCAGGACTTTCCTGAATGTTTTGGTAAGTGTAAAAATGATGAAGATATGTCAAGGCAGGAGAGGATGCCAGTTTCTGTTCTCTGTTTGGTTTCTCTCTTTGACAGGAGTATGTTGCTTTTTTGTAGGAATTGTTGGTTTTGGTTTTGTGCTCTTTTTCCCCAGTGTGTTAGAATGCACCATTTATTTTTCTAGGTTAGTGGGTAAGATCTCATGCAAATTGTTCCTGAAAACAGCTTGCTTTCCTTGTCCATGAACAGTGTGCCTTTTCATGAATATATTTAGCCTTCTCATAAACATGGATACTTCCTAAAGCCAATGTCTTTCTCTTTACACATCCAAGACTGCCAGAAACCAGTCCAGAGAAAGCAATTTTTATTTACCACAACATTTCTCCAGCCTCACTATTTCTGGAGGTGTTTTCAAAGGCAGAAAGCAGCACAGAAAGCAGCAGCTGTTTTAGTCACACACATGAAAATCAAGTTAGCTGAGGAATGAATTTTACAACACATCACTTTTACTGTCATACCTGAAATGAGTGATTTAACTGATGACTATAATTTAAATCAAAATATTGCAGGCTTCATTCAGGAAAAGTAGGTGATATTTAAATGAGGAAATAAATCAGGATTGAAACTCGAGACTTTGTTTTCTGATGCTAATTTTGAAAGTACTGAACACAGTTCATCTTGTTGCACACATTGCACAGCACCACTCCCTGAGGCTCCTGGTGCTGTGCTGGAGGCACTGGCTGCTCCTGCCAGGGCTCACCTCAGACCTTCCCAAGCTGTCAGTGCTGTGCCAGGTGGGTTCTGTGTGGCTGCAGCCCACCCTGGTGTGTGCAATTAAGGCCTTTTCCCACTGAGTAAATCCCTGGGTGGTTACAGAGGCAAGAACAGATCAGCTGACAGGACTGGGAATGAGTGCTGGGGCAGGAGTCCTCTGTGTGTGAACAGCAGCTGGACACAAATCCAGCAGGAGCAAGGTGATGCCTTTGGAGGGTACCTAAAAACTGAGGCCAGACAAAATCCAGGCAACAAAAAGCAGTTCTATTTATTGAAGGGCCTTCAGCTACATTCAGGGCAGATGAAACCCCCCAGGGGCTACACCCAAAATGGACCATGGCTCACAGGTTTGCACACTTTATAAGTTTGGCCCATTTGCATATTAGGGGTTAATCTGACAATTCCAGAGGTAATGAAGCCATGTACCCTGAGTTTGCTCCTCTCAACTCACTTTTCTTTTACATTTCTTGGGGCTTGAATCAATGAGGGGCTTGATTGCCAGGCCTGGAGAGGAATTGTTGTGTCTGCCCAAAATGGGAAAGCAGCAGCTCACACTGTGTGTGCAGTTTGGAGTTATACACTAAAGAACTGCAGGATTACAAATACATGGAATATATACAAATCCTAAAATCCTGAGGCATCAAAGGTGTACTGCTCTGCTTGAAGGGTTCTCTGACAGGGATATCTCCTCCCTCCTTGCTTAAGGGAGGGTCCCCTTCCTGTGCCCGCATTTATTTCTGGTTTTTAACAAATAACATGTTGTGTAAGTGATCTGTCATATCATATTTCTCTGCAATCAGAGGATGTTTTGAAAGGCAGGTGCATCAAGTCAAGCTTGTGACAGGTTTCATGGGTGTGAGGGCAGCTGGAAGGGCCCAGGGCAGGGGAGGGCAGTGGCTGCCAGGCTGCAGGAGCTGCCAGTGAGGTGGGAATCAGGCACGTGGCAAAGTCACAAATCTGATCTGCTTGTCCTTTTCCTGCTGCTGAATTCCATCTGTGTTCCCTCATGGGGTGTCAAGAAGTCACCTTGGTTCTTTTAGGCAAAAGGATTTCTTCTCTTCACGTGCACATTTGATGATGGTTAGAGAAAATGAGGATGTAATCAATCAGTGGAGTTTGTTATTTTACAAAATGGATTACCTTCAGTCTGCTCTAGTCTGCTCACACTGACAGATGAAGCTGAAGTTCCCTGGCTGCTTCCAGAAGGAGGGAGCCAAGTGTCCTCAGGTTCAGGGCAACTTCAGAAATGAACTGGATCCTGAGCTGTGCTGATACCCTATTCATGCACAGAAGGGAATTTCTCCTCAATAACTGTGTTTGCCAATAGAGCAGCCTTTGGGGGGAGATTTTCTGGCACAGCACTCTGAGGATCCTTACCATCAGGCTGGTGTTTGTGCTGAGCTCTCCTGTGGATCTCCTTGTCACCTGCCAACTGCAGAAGGTCCAGTTCTGCAAGATAAAAGGGAGTTTTCAATAAACCATGGGCAATCTCTTACTTTTGGACACTAAAGGCTCACTTAGTAGCCTTAACAGTTAGAAATTATTATGCATAGATACAGACTGGCCTATGCATCTGTTAATTATCTTTCCTGATCCACCAAAGTGATGGAATATTTTTCTCAGTCCCATGTAAGTGATATTGATGCTGGAAAGAAGCAAGTGATACAAATCATTGCAGTGTTTGGTTCTTGGTTTAGAGCAGAAGAATTGGCTTAAGCGCCTTCTCATTTTAATGTGATACAGCTTTCATAGTGGGAGCAGGTTTTCAGAAAGAAAATCAGTCTGGGGTCCCCAAACTTCAGCTGGCAAGTGCAAATCTCTTGCTTTGTTCCTGAGGAAGAAGCAAAAGCCAAGGTTTTGTGGAAGAAGGTACACAGTTGTCCTGGTTGGTTGTTGCAGTGGAATTAGTTTGGGATCTGGATGCCAGATCTTTCCATGTGCCTCAGCAGGTCCGTTTGCAGCTTCCTTTTTGGAAGATGCCATCCCAGGTGTGTTTGGTGTTCACTGACTCCTAATGTGCACAGGTAACAAATAATAAAAAATCTTTCAGTAATGATTTGGGGGTGGTAGGAAGGGAATGGAAAAGTGCTAAGACTCATCTTGTCCCAGCTGTGAAGTGTATTTCTAGTCCTTGATCCCTTCTGGCTCCATTCCATTTGCTACACTGGAAAGGAGGAAGAGGAGGAGGAGGTTGGGCCAGGTTCCCTGGGAAGAGAGGCACAATCCAGTTCCATGTTGGCCCTGCTGCTCCTGCCAGGACAGGAATCTTCACTTCCCAGCTCAATATCTTTGGGTTTCAGTGAGGAAAATGCATCTCATCAAAAGAAGATGAAGATTATCTTAAACCAGTGGGAAGAGATTTCAAAACAAAACCCCTCAGAAATGGGATGGAACCTGTGAGTCTCTGTGCAGCTTCAAATGCACTGCAGACAAAAGTACCTCTGGGTTCCCTGAGCTCTGAAGAATATCATTAAAGTAAAAGAGATCATTGCTTGAAAAGGGAAT
Source organism: Melospiza melodia melodia (assembly GCF_035770615.1). Classification (NCBI taxonomy): domain Eukaryota; kingdom Metazoa; phylum Chordata; class Aves; order Passeriformes; family Passerellidae; genus Melospiza; species Melospiza melodia. The sequence goes on along the minus strand of NC_086205.1, from coordinate 4,752,888 downwards.
TCAAGAGTGGCACAAACCCTTCATAATTTCAAATATGAAGTCTCTTCTGGGAGAGCAGTAACTCAGGGATCCTGGAAGATCAATGAGGTTTTTGTGAACTTGAGGTTTTTCTCTGTGTTTTTGTGTTGGGATTTGGTGGGGGTTTTTTGTGGGTTCTTTTCTAAAAAAAAAAAGGCTGCATCCTTCATCCCTTCTCTGTAACCCAGACGTGATTAGAGAGCTCCTGTGGAGTATCAAACTGCTATACTGAGATGATAGAAAAGTTGTGAATAACCATATCTTACGAAAAATCTTTGAGCTTTGCCTTAAAAAAAAAAGAGAGTAGGAAGGACAAATCAGCCAGAGAGGTAAATGTGTGCAAGAGTTTTGTCACCTGAGATTGAAGCTGGATCCTGCTTAAAAATAAATAAATAAGTGAAAGTAGGTTTAATCATTCCCTGGAAGTGAGCTGCCTGCTGGAACAATTAATTCATGAAGCTGCCTTGCAGGCCTGTGGGAGCTGGGCTGGCAGCAGTGATTAATGCTGGCTGCAGGGAGCAGCCCTGGGGAGGGATCACAAATTACTTAACCCTGCCCAAAGGGGCTTTGCCAGGAGCCCCCCACCAACAGGTAACAAGGGGGAAACTGGAATTTAACAGAGATTGAGCAGGAGGGGCAGATGCCTCCTGGGGCAGAGGAGAGGCCCTGGATGGGATGGAAGGGCCCATCCATGTCACAGGGCATCTTATTGTGACTTTTCTAAAAAAGGGTACCTGTGCTGTCTGTCTTAGACAGTTGGGCTTTTTTTTTTTTTTTTTACCTTAATGTGGAATATTGTTACTTCAGATTAACAAACCATATTTTTATTTGATAAGGCAGATCCACAAACTAGATTTTTTTCAATATAAGAAGTTTAGCAATTACTCCAACTCCCCAGCACATCCATGGGGATACATCCATGGGATCCAAAGGCTCCTGAGCCCTTGCAGCTGGGAAAGCCCCAGGAGAGGAGCAAGCCCTGGTTTTGTGGTGCTGCTGAAATCTTTTGGTGCCTTTTTGGGCTACCTAAAGCCAGAGGCCAGACAGAATTAAGGGAATAAAAAGCAGTTCTATTTATTGAAGGGCCTTCAGGTACATTCAGGGCAGACAAAGCCCCTCAGGGGCTACACCCAAAAATGGACCATGGCTCACAGGTTTGCACCCTTTTATAAGTTTGGCCCATTTGCATATTGGGGGTTAATCTTCCAATTCCAGCTTCAGGTAATGAAGCCATGTACCCCAAGTTTGCTGCCCCCAACTCACTTTTATTTTACATTTCTCGGGGCTTGAATCAATGAGGTATCCTTGATTGCCAGGCCTGGAGAGGAATTGTTGTGTCTGCCCAAAATGGGAAAGCAGCAGCTCACACTGTGTGTGGAGTTTAGAGTTATAATGCAGGATTATAAATATATGAAAAATATAAAAGCTGAAATCCCAAGGCATCAGCTTCTGTCCTGGAAGATCAGAGGTGTGCATTGCACTGTGTGTAGGAAAGAGCTGATACCAGAGGAGCCCAGGAGGGCAGAATATGAGTGGCCCCTGGATTTTTCAGAGAGGAGGCTGTGTGGAGCTGGGAGGGGTGTTTGTCTGCCTGGGAGCCTGGCACAGCAGATCCTGTGTGGAGCAGGGAGAGCCATGGAATTATAACCTTGAGCTGCTGAGAGAAGCATGGCCAGGGCTTGGAAAGATAAGCACAGTCACTCAGTTGTCTGAAAATTTCACCCAAAAAATTCAATACCAGCTCCCAAGGGGTGCCAGGAGCTTTAGGTCAGAGTTTTGATTTTGCCATGGCTGCCAGCATCCCCACCTCCCTGGGTACATCTCCTTCCCTTGTTATCCAAAGGCTCCAGCTCACTGTAATCTGCCTGGTTAATAAAAGGAATGTTCTTCCAAAAGGGCTGCGCCAGGTCCCCACAGATTCTGACAGGCTGTGCAGCTCCCCAGGGAGTGAAGCCTGATTTGGAAAGGCTTGGGCAGCTCCTGGATTCCCTGTGCAGGGCACAGCAGACAGAAATCAGGTGTTTGAGGGGGAAAAGTGAGCTCTCCAGCACTCCCCAGCCTGTGTGAGGAGGGCTTGGCATGTGGTGTTTGCATGATCAGGTACTTCATATGAAAAGAACAGTTTTCTTTAATTCAAACACTAAGTAATTTGAGAGACCCATCCAGCATTTCAAGTTGATACAGATCTGGTTTTATGTTGGCATTAAACAAGATTAGGTGTAGTTTTGTGTTTAAATGTACTGTGATAACAGAGTGCTATACTTTTCAGTCTAACCTGAAGAGAATTGGAGAGTTGATACTGAAATGAGAGGAATGCTTAGTTTTGGTAATTTTTTCTTAAAGCATCAGCAAAATAAAGAGGCTGATGTCTAATGAAGCTGTGTGCCTCTGAATTCATGACAGCTAAAACAATTCTGTTAGCTCACAGATTAGATTAGAACTGTAAAAATGAAATAAAATGTCATCTGGGTGAATGATCTACTACCACAGGTGTTGAAAAACAATCCTGAGCAGGAATGGCCTAGGCACCAAGTAATGAAATTACGATGACAGATGATAGTTTAATAAGGTGATTGTTATGAGGTGAGCCTGCCATCCTGAGAGCTTCTCAGCAGCACTGGCTGCCACGTTTGGAGGGTGGCAGCACAGAGGATTTGCAGTGAAATTTCTATGTCATGACTGTCAGCTTTGCTTCCCATAATGCTGTCCCTGTGGACGTGTTAAGCAGCTTCTTCACATTATATACCCTTTTTTATATATGTACACATATATTTTATTTTTATATATTTGTTTATGTATAATATATATTTATATATTTTTTCATATATATAATATATATGTATATATGTATGTATGTATGTATGTATGAATGTACCCTTTATATATATGTAATATGTAATATGTAATATGTAATATGTAATATATAATATATAATATATAATATATAATATATAATATATAATATATAATATATAATATATAATATATAATATATAATATATAATATATAATATATAATATATTGTATATTATATATGTACTATATATATAAAAATTATATATATTCATATATAATATATATATGTATATATGTATGTATGTATGAATGTACCCTTTATATATATGTAATATGTAATATATAATATATAATATATAATATATAATATATAATATATAATATATAATATATAATATATAATATGTAGTATGTAATATTTACTCTGTAATATATTATATATTATATATTATATATTATATATTATATATTATATATTATATATTATATATTATATATTATATATTATATATTATATATTATATATTACATATTACATATTACATATATATTATATATTACATATTATATATTATATATGTACTATATATATAAAAATATATATATTCATATATATAATATATATGTATATATGTATGTATGTATGTATGTATGTATGTATGTATGTATCCTTAGTGGGTTCAAATGTTTATTTTCAAGGGCTATAAAACAACCAGCTTTATCTCTCCTTTCTAAAAGATTAAGAAGCCAGTGCATAACAATTAAGAGCCAGTCCTGTAACTAGTTGAGATCTGGTTCTCAGCATCTGTGGAGACTGGCAGAGTAACACAAGCTGACCAGAAGAATTCCCATTAAATCAGTGAAGCCAGGTGCTTGCTCTGCCCTCAGCAGCACTGAGTTCTCACTCTGCAAACCAGCCAACCTCTCCTCTGAGCTAGGTGAGCTTGCATGCAAGAGGGGGAAAAAGCAGTTGCTGTCCTTCAGGCCGGCAGAAGTGTTTCTTTCCTGACAGAGGTGTTTGGCTTCAGAGCCCCTGCCCCTTTGCTGGAGGCCCTGCGGAGCCACCAGCCAGCAGAGCACATTAAATACTTGATAACCCAGTATATCAGTACTTGATAACGCGGTATATCAATACTTGATAAGCCAGGCCAGTGCCTGTGGTCAGGTTTTTTAGAGGCAGAATGTGCCCTGCTGCCACTCTGCTGTTGACACTCATTCAGGTGTTCCTGCTTTTCCAAAGATGGGTCACAGGGCACAGGAGAGGGGGTGAAAGGGAGAAACTTATCGTTACAATGCAACACTGAGCCCATAATAAGTGTTTTCCTGGGAGAAAGCCAAGCTTTGAAAAACCCAAACAAACACTAAAGGCCCAAGCTGGGTTTGTTTCAGAGTCCCACGTGTTTGCTGTCCTTGTGTCTCTGCAGCAGCTGCCTCACCTGGGCAGCAGTGGGGAGCTCCAGGAGGGCACTGCTGGCACCAGATGTGGCACAGGAGCTGTGCTTGCAGCACCTCAGCACATAAATCACTCTCTAAAGAGCAGTTCAGCTCTAAAAGACCTTCCTTTCCCACTGAGACAGGACAGGTTGCAGCAGAGGCAGCTCCACTGCCATAAATCAAGCATCAGAGTGATTTGGAGTTTGCAGTTGCTCTCCTGCCCGCCCAGGGGAAGGTGGGGGTGAGCTGGAGATGTCACAGGAGGTGTAAGTCAGAGGACAGCACAGCTTCACTGCTGAGCTTTGCTCTCACAGCAGAATTAATTTGGATTGTCCTGTTGCCTCTCGTGGCTGGAATTTAGCAGCTGTAATTGTACAACCTTGAACATCAAGGCAAATGTTGGAACCAGTGGGAGCAGAATAATTGGTACTGATTTTCATGAGCCCTATTGATCTGAGTGGAGAGTGTATTAGTTGGTATCTCTAACACTTTGTAGTGTTAAAATTCATCAATGCTCATAAATGCCAATATGTAACAGCAGGTGCTGCTGTGATTTAGTGAATCATTATGATTTCTATTTAGTAAATCAGTTGCCATCACTGTTAATGTTTAATTTGTAAGTTAGTGCATCACCCAGCAGTACAGGAGGGATGAGGCTGCAAACACATTTTCTGTAAATATGATATAAATACCGTGACTTCTGCTATTCAGTGCAGCCCATATGTTAGCTGTTGATAACTCTGATTTTTCTATAAATACAGCATTGTACCCTGACCTTTAAAGGGATGGGATGGAAAATGGAGAAATTCACCGTGATAAATATCTTTTGAAGGAAAGTGAAAAGGATTCGAATTTAGGATAGAGCAAGGCAAATGGTTACTAGAGATAAGTGTGGGCTTCTCTTAATGAGCTCTTAGGAGTGGACCTGGGTTCAAAGGGAAATTCTGATCTTCAACACATTTGCTCAGGAGCAGTGTTTCTCCTGACAGGAGTGAAAATGCCAAGTCTTGGTGTGTTTTGATAGGATTCCAGGGGCTCCCAAGGATCTGGTAGTGTTGTCACCCCAAGGTAAAGTTGTCAGAGCTCTGGGGAAGGAGGGCAGCAGGGGACACCTCAGTCCAAGGGAATTCCTGTAACAAACTGCCCCCATAGTGCAGCCACCCTTGTCCCAGAGGGGTCACAGTGTGCCAGGTTCATAATTCAGTGATAATTGCCCAGGTAGCCTTGCTTCAGAGGGGTTGCTGGTATTTATAAACCTGCATCCACAGAATCCCCTCCTGAAGCTTGTTGGGACATGGCTAGGGCCATGACAAGGGTGTCAGGGCTGCCTGGATCGGGGGCTCTAAATGAGTGAGCAGTGAGCAAAACTGCTGGAAGCCAGAACACACCATTCCCCAGCAAGGCCTGTGGGAAGCACTGCCTTGGGAACTCCCATCTCAGGCAAAACACCCAGAGGGAGTCTTACTTCTGTGATGGAAAAAATGCTTTGAGTGGGTTTTGATCACTGAAAGGTGAGGGATTTTAAAGATGATACCTGAGCAAATGGAGAGACTCCCCCCAGTGTAGCCAGGGCTTTCCTGTCTAATTCAGAACCCTGGCCATCTTCTGAGCTGGGTGAATGTCACAGATATATTTTATGAAAAATCCTTTCATTAGGATTTTTTCTCCTGAGAAGCTGAGATGCCTCAGAGGAAAAGAAAAACAATAATTATCTGCTGCTGTGGAATGCAACAGGTACATCTGTGATTGGTCCATGTTGGTTGTTTTTAATTAATGGCCAAGCACAGTCAGCTGGCTCGGACTCTCTGGTCAATCACAAGATTTTATTATCATTCCATTCCTCTCCTTTCAAGCCTTCTGATTAAATCCTTTCTTCTATTCTTTTAGTATAGTTTTAATATATCATTTTCTTTTAATATAATATATATCATAAAACAATAAATCAGCCTTCTGAAACATGGAGTCAAGATTCTCATCTCTCCCCTGATCCTGGGAGCCCCACCACAGGTGAAGAAGAAAGCCCAGCCTGTGAAGGGATGCAGAGATCTGGCTGGCAAGGAGCAGAAGTGTTTCCCAGAGGGATAACCCATCCTTCCTCTCAGGCACCTCTGCAGTGCTGGGGTGAAATTTGGGGCAAGTTAAACTGTGTGCAGCACAGGAGCCCAGCTTTGGGAGTGTGGGTTGGGTGCTGGGGCTGGGCCTGGTTTTTGAGAGGTTCAGGGGTATTTCACCCAAGGCTAGCGTAGAAATAAGCAATGTTCAGCCAAACATATTTTGTAAGTTGGAGGGGGAGTCAAACATTTAGCAGACACTGAATCACTTAAGAAGCAGCCAAAATTCAGTTTTCAGAGAGAAATCAAGGGCTGCCAGAACTTCTCCTCAGCTCCATGCTGACTGCCTTATCATTGCTATCCACATTTCTATAAATTTACAGAGGGTCTGAAGTTTAAATAAGCTATTTTACTAGTCACTGCCCAGCTTTGGGGCTTTCCACACAGGGAGGTGCCATATCCATTAGTCTTCAGTACAATTTTACTGTAATTCCTGTCATCCTAAATACCCTCCTTTCCCACCCATGAAGAATCTGCCTGGTGTTTGTTAATTCTCTCCAAGTGCAATAAATGGCATGGAAAATAGGCTGGAATATCTATGTATTTTATTACTAGCTATTTTCAGATTCTGTCAACTTAATCCACAGAAGTTTGTTTATAGTCTTTTGGTTGCAATTTTTTTTTCATGCTGAGGTATAAGAGGAGTCCAGTATTTGCCAGAATATTCCCCCTTTGAGTTATCTGGGTGATGCAGCACAGGTGAAAGGTGCTTCAGCCTTGCTGTTGTTGTTGAGCTGCACAAGGCACTGGCAGCTCCTCCTACAGTGAAGGTTCCCCGAGCTCTCTTCTGCTGACAGCATCATTTTGTCTGGGTGATTCATCATTTCCTTCCAGTCACAAACCTTTAGACAAAGGAAACCACTTGAGCAACAAGCCCCCACCATGCTGGGAGGTGCTCTCCCATTTGGGTTGAGAAGTCCCAAAAAGGGGATTTCTGCCCTTCAGGAGGGTGTCTCTACCCATGCCTGGCAGTAGCAGGAGTGCCAGCATGGCATTCTGGCTCCACTGGGTGGGAGTTTCCTGGTTCATCCCAAAGAAATCCTCTGACCTTTCTTTCCTTTCCATTCTCTGTCCCTCACAGCTGCTTCTCCCAGAGATCCATTGCCACAAATAATAAAATAAAATACTGCTGTCATTTTGGAAGTGACCTACTTGAAGTGCCCCATATTGCAGCATTTTACTGAGATAAAAAAGTACTCAAACGAAATTAAAACCACCTTCCTCAGGTTGAGATCTTATCACTGAAGAGTCACAAAAAGGGCTGAATTGTCTGATTCTGATCATTTCTGTTAAAAATACTTCTTTGCAGTATGCCTCCTGCTAAGTAAGCCTGCTGAAATAACTGTATGAAACTCAGCTGGGGTGCTGGGGTGGAAATCTCCTGTTTCATTTGCTGCTTTTTCTGCCCTTAAGGCAAAATTCATAACATACAATATGGAAATGCTGGTTCCAGTGACATGTTTTATACCACTATCCAATCTGGTTACAATTTTAATATAAGCATCACATTAGCAAGTGTTTCATCTCCCTAAAATATCTCCCCAGTTTTTTAATTGTAGCTCTTTAAAGCATTCACGACAGTTCACGTATTTATTATTTCTTCTTTCCCCATTCTTTCCACCTCCTGCCACCCTCACCAGCTTGGCAACGTTTCCTTGGCCCTTTGGTGACCGAACTTTCTCTCACTGGTATGAAATTATAGCTCAGCCAGTTTTCTCCCAGTCCACAGGAGGCAGGAAGAAACCTCACATATCATGACTAAGTGACATTTAGCACATTGGGTCTAATCGGTTTCAGCCCTCTTCGAGCAGGCTCTGGTAGATTTAAGAAGTCAACACAGTAGGAAGTGTCTTACCCACAACAGTCTGCCTACTCAGAAGCAGCAAGTTGGACTTTATTTAATCTATAGTTCCTTTAAAGTGACAGGGTTGGTAAATGGGATGCTCGTTTGCATCTCTATTTCTGGAAAGCCTCTCGCTGGTTCTGCTCCGCGGCACGGCGCTGATCCGGGAGCAGGGATGGCAGGGATAATGTTATTACCAGCAACTCACACATCTCCCAGGAACTGCTGTGCCTTGTGCTTTCAGGAGACCCTTAACAATCCCTCCTGCACCCTGGAGGCACCAATCAATACCTGCCTTGCTCTGGCCGGTGTCATCTGCACAGGATATTGGCAGTGTCTCTTGCAGCAGGTGCTCATTAGGAACACCCAAGCTTTCCCTGCTCAGACCTCCATTCACACAGCATTCTGTGCTCTGCATAATTCCTCATGCTTAATGTTTTCCAGCAGAGCAAATGAGCTGGTGGAATCAGGGAAATGTGCTTGTGTGAATTTCCCCCAGGGATCTGGGCTACCCCCAGCTCACATGAGCGTGTGTGGTTCATTGTTCACATGCTCACGTGTGCGTGGCCTGCTTTAGAGGGAAAATGTACAACAGATAGCTCAGAGAAGCTGTCCTGAGGGTACAGCATGGGGAGTGCAGGATAAGGGATAAGATGGAATGGGAGAGATTGGAGACACGGGTTAAGGGAGGAAAAAAAGGCAACACAATCAAAATCTGATTGTGTTTAACAATTGCCATCGCAGTCATATCCCCCAACAAGTCAGGCCACATGCTGCTCCTAATTATACAGCTTTCAGGCAACAGAGAGCAAGTGCTGAGCTCTAACAGTGACAAGTCATGTAGTTAGAGGGTTAGAACAATTAAAGGAGTGGGAAGAGATCTCCAGGTTGCACACTGAACTGGAGAGGGGCTCACAGAGACACTCCCATGGGGCAGCACAGGCAGGTGACAAAGGCTCACTGCTGGCAGCAGCAGGGAAGAGCAGAAGGCACGTGAGGAAGCAGAAACAAATGGTGAGAGGCAGGAGGATTCCCTTTGTCAGGCATTGATTGCTGCAGCCATTTACACTGGGAGCACAGCAGTGCACTGTACAAAATGTGCAATCATGTTTTCATTACTCAGATTGCTTTCCCCAACAGTGCCTTTGGTAGTGGGGATTACATATCTCAGTGGCTCTGTGTGCATAATGTTGGAATAGTAAACTGTAAACTTCAAAAGCCAGGCACAAACTTGGCTCTTCTGGGCCTCTCCTCCCAGTATCTGCCATGCCTGAAGTCATTTGAAGGCTGGAGGAAGAAGTGAACTGCAGGCAGTGTAAAATGCACACCAGCAGGATTAACATGTTCAGACGTCACATTTGATTCTGTTCAAGTTTAATTTCTGTAATTGAGATGGGTGATCTGTATTCCTTTGTACAGACACCTTTTTTTCTTTATTTACCTATGTTACCCCCAGGTTTTAGTAGCAGTTATCATTTATTCCCATCTGGAGCATGGATGGCAGTGTTAGGAAATACAGGGAGACCAGTAACAATTAATTAGGAAGCCCCATTAGAAAGCTCTTTTAATGATGATCCTTTGTCAGTCTAGCACTTTAATTTTTTCAGTTGATTTTTTATAATTTGTTTTTAACCAGAATATTATGCTGCACTAAATCAAATCCACATATAAAAAACCTTATCACAATGATGAAATGATCATTATTAATCAAACATGGTCTTGTGGAGTGTAACCAGGGAATTTTCTTTCTTTTTGATTTCTTATTGACAACACCTATTTTGCATAAAAATATTAGCTGATTTTAATTGTGCTTATCCACTCCACAGCTTCATCCTGTGCATTACCTGCAGGTTGCTTGCAGTGTAAAAGGAACATTTGTCCCCATGGTCTAATCCATGTCTGAGAGCTGAGGCTGTGCTGTGCCACTGGAAGGATGTGCTGTGCAGATTATTGATGTCAAAACAAATCTTTATTTGCTGTGGAAAATACAAATGTTTCATCTTATCTGTGGGTATCACAGGAAGCAAGAGGTCCCTCAGTGGCACTACCTGCTCTCTGTGGTTTCTCTCACAATCTCTAATTTCTGCTCTGGTTGCTGTGTGCATCTCCTGCTCTGCCTTGTCTTCCTTCCTGAATAGGAAACAAAATATAAGAACAGTAAAAACCAATCTGTGACTTCTACCTTGAGCAATTAAATATTGTCAAATACATTTTCCATGTGGTTTCACTCCCGTCCATGGCTCAGGGGCAGCTGCTCCTCTGCATCTTTCGGGCTCCCTGTGCCTGGCCTGGATGTGTTGCAGTTTTCTGCCCTTCCTGGGACCCTGCCTTTGTTCAAAGTTCTCCTTTGTCTCAGCTCTGCCACCCTGGAGATGCAGCTGAGTTTTGGGAATCCACACTCCAACAAAGCCCACAGTGACCCAGGCACGTTTCTGTGTTGGTTTTCCTAGTAGGAGCAAGGCATGAAGAGTGAAAGGGTTTTGAAAAGGCAGTTTGCATTTCTGCCTCCCTGGTTTCTCCTGTCCCAGTCCTCCCTTCCCATTATTTGCACATATTTGCATGCCTGTGCGCATGTGATGAAGTTTGAGGAACTGATCTGGGTTGAAAACTTGCCAGTTCTCCCATCCTGCTTATCACAGTGGCCCACAGGGGTGGGCAGGGATGGTCCATGAGGTACAGGCTCAGGGCACAGGGGACACTCAGCCTGCCTCTGCCCCCAGGAGCTTTCACATCTGCCACTTTATCCAAGAGACACCTTTTGGGGAGCCACCCCTTCAGCTGTGGAGAGGCCTTTTGTTGTGGTTTGGGGGTGGGTTTCATGGCTGTACCTTGAGGAACAGCATAAAATAGGGATGTGGATTCTAGTTCCAATATTTCTTAAGGGACCTTAACCTGAAAACAGGTTCTTGAGTGCATTTTCCTTTGTTTGTCTAATCAATAGACACCTCTCTGGCCTGCAGTTATTCACAATGTTCACCTTGAGGGGTCACAGATCACTAAGCCTGGGTCACTGTGCAGCTCAGCCCTGTGCCCAAGTGGCTGCAAAGGCTGGGACTCATCCATGGGGCTGTGGGAGCACTGACAATAGGAGTTATGCTTATTACATTGATTCTGCATGAGTTTTGTCCTAGAATGTTTACCACTGCTAGTTTTGATGGCCCTTGATGAGCTGTTAAAGGTATCTTTCCAGGAGAAGAGTGTGAAAAGCAAGTCATGACTTCCTTTATTAGGGCTGGGACACTGGTAGTGATGTTGATGGAAAGTGATACTGCCAATACTGTTCACACTGCAGCCCCGTCCCAGCTACCAGCACCCTGCCTGAGGCTTTCAGCCAGTGCCTGATGAAAATCATGCCTTAGGGAAAGGCATTTGTCCTTTTTTTCTGTTCTAGATCGAGAATGAAGCTAATACATTTGTATTTCAGAAACTTAATGCACAGGGTCAAGGCTCAGGAAGTCAAAAAAGAAGCACCTCCATCTTCAGAGCCTGATCCAAATATTTTTTCATATGGAGAGTGTTCAGGCACTATTTTCACATGGAAGGTCCCAAAAGCATTGTCCAGAGAGTTACCAGCATATAGTCAAATGTGAAATCCTTGATGTTCCATATTGACACATTAAAGACTTGTTCTCACTGCCCAGAGAGAACCTGTCCCCAGCGCTGTAAATATTCCATGATGCAAGGTATCCCCTCCTCTGAGCTTTAGTTACACTGAGGTCATCCAAACTGCTGCTTTGAGTGGTGACTTCTGCAGATTGCAGGATGGAATCCCATGCTGGAGTGAGGAGCTGCAGAGCCAGCTCAGTGCAGGCACAGCAGCACAGGTACCTCAGCAAGGCAGCTGGGTTTGCACCCTCTCTTCCTCATAATAAATGAAGACAGGATGGAATGTGCAAACCAGAAACATGTCCTTGCCAGAAAACTATTAAGTGTAAATTTCAATATGCTCTACCTCTAGATATTAGTGGGACTAATTTGAAAGGGAGATGTGGGAACTGCTAACTTAAGTGAAATTTTAAAAAGAGCAATCAGTGTTTGATCTTCTATTAAATATTTTGCCACTTGTGCTAAGGAAACAGTTGGTAGTTTTTCAAGTAGAAAGTTGCCATTTTGCAGAGGAAAAACACATTTGACTGTGAAATGTGCAGAGATGGTGACAGGAGCAGTCATGGTGGGAGCAGGGTGAAATCTGATCTCCAGTCTAACATGATTAACAAAGTAATTTATTTTTCATACGTGTATATGCAGGGGGGTTTGTGGTTCTGTTTCAAAGCTATGTTTGTGTTTCCAAATGGGGTAGAGGGTAATTTAGTGTAGAAGGATGGAAATGACCTCTGATTGCACCTTACCCTGCTGGTTTATTTTCTGGTGCAGCAGTGAGTAACCTGTTAATATGGTGTATTTCACACCTCATTGCTGGCCATATTAAAAGTTTTTATCCTAATTCCTTAGTAAATATTAATGTACAGTATTCACTAGTATCTGTCTGTTTCATTTACTTTTCCCATTTTTCTTTGTAATTCCTTTTATTCCCTTTATTCTATAGTGATTCTAATCAAAGCCAAATCCAGTTGTTTTAATGATCAGTTTTTATTAGTCCTCCAGGCAAACTGCACTGCAGAGATATGACATTGGAGCCCAGTATTATTATGCCTCTACAGAAATGATTAATTTAAGTGTTTTGCATATTGCAAGAATTCAAAACATAATAAATCAGCAGAGGTTTATTATACTAAGTGATGTATGTAACCTATTAACTATTGTGTTTGTTTTAACTGTTCAGTATTTCTCAAGATTTCTTAAAAATCTTCGTTTATGGTCCTGATCCAAAGGCTGATGTGTGCATTGCTGTGTAAGCTGACTGATCTCTGCTGCTCTGATATGAGACTGACAATAAAGAAAATAATAAAAATAATTAAGTTAAACCCAGAATTTCCAGAGACTTCAGCTGGGCTAAGACTCTGGAAAGTTTGGATTTTCTTAACAATGAGGCTTGGTTAGTTTTTCTCAAATCGGTGAATATAAAAGCTCCAATTGCACAGCTGTTGCTCAGATCTCTGGTGTCAAAGTGCTATGGACAAAACTATTTGGACAAGTGGCTCTTATGTCATTCCTGTCACTGCAAAATGCAGGAGCTGTTGTCATGGATCACAGTGCTGGCCAAACACTGATCCCTTCCCCTAAAACCCAGAAGTTTTTACTCAAGTGAAATGCAGCAGACATGTCTGGCAGCAGGAGGGGCAGAGGGTGAGGACTGCCTTTGTTCCTGAATTGCAGGGCAAGCCGACCTTGGCCATCCAGTCAGCAATCACCAGGGGTACATGGAATATGCCTCCCACTCTCAGACGCTAGAAGGGCACTTGGTGGATGAAGAGGAATGGGAATGGGTCCCTGTGAGGGGTGGTAAAAATGGAAAAATCTGCCCCCCTCCATCATCCAGCCAAGTACCACTACAGAACAGGTATGAGATATTAGATCCAGAGATACAACTAGATGGTTTAGGAGAGAATTGTCTGCCTAGTGAACCTCCTAATTATGTTTCACCTGCAACACGAGTTATTACCTCTAGTACCAAGAAGAAAAGAAGGGTAATCGTCGTAGATGATTCCCTCCTGAAAGGAACTGAAGGTCCTATATGTCGACCAGACCCATCCCACAGGGAAGTTTGTTGCCTCCCTGGGGCCCGGGTACAAAATATTACTGAGAGACTTCCTGGACTGATTCAGCCCTCTGATTATTATCCACTGCTGATAGTTCAGGCTGGCAGTGATGAGATTGAGAAGAGGAGCATTAAGGTAATCAGGAAGGACTTCAGGGTACTGGGTCAGGTAATTGACAAGGCAGGAGCACAGGTAGTGATGTGCTCAGTCCCTTTGGTGGCGGAGGATAAAGATGAAAGAAATAGGAAAATTCGTATCATTAACAAGTGGCTTAAGGGTTGGTGTCATCGACATAATTTTGGATTTTATGACCATGGCGAAACTTTTACAGCATCTTCTTTGCTGGAATCAGATGGGGTACACCTCTCCGTTAAGGGCAAAAGGATTTTAGCTCATGAACTGGCAGACCTCATTGGGCGAGCTTTAAACTAAGCTTGAAGGGGGAATGGGAACCAGCTGAGCTAACTGGAAGCAGGCCCAAGAATTGTAAACGTAAGATAGGGGTGAACACAGTTGCCCAGATGAAGTGCATGTATACAAATGCACGTAGTTTGGGCAATAAACAAGAAGAGCTGGAGGCCATGGTACAACTGCAAAGCTATGATGTAGTTGCCATCACGGAAACGTGGTGGGATGACTCATATAACTGGAGTACTACATTGGCTGGATACAGACTCTTCAGGAGAGATAGAAAAGGAAGAAGAGGAGGTGGCGTAGCCCTTTATGTTAAGCAAACCTTCGATGCCATTGAAATTGAAACAAAGGAAGAAGGTGTCGAATGTTTATGGATAAGAATCAAGGGGAAGGCCAACTACGCCGACATCATATTGGGAGTCTGTTATCGTTGACCTGATCAAGAAGAAGAAGTAGACAATTTATTCTATAAGCAGTTGTGGAATGTTTCAAGATCATCAACCCTTGTTCTTGTTGGTGACTTTAATCTACCAGATATCTGCTGGGAATTTAACACAGCAGTAAAGAGGCAATCCAGAAAATTCTTAGAAACTATGGAAGATAACTTTTTGTTACAGCTGGTAGATGAACCCACCAGGGGAGGGACTACATTAGATTTGTTATTTACAAACAGGGATGGGCTGGTGGGGGATGTGATGGTTGGAGGTCGTTTAGGGCAGAATGATCATGAAATAATAGAGTTTTCAATACTTGGCGATATTAGGAGGAGCACGAGTAAAACTCGTACACTGGACTTCCGGAGGGCGGACTTTGGCCTGTTTAAGAGATTAATTCAGAGTGTCCCTTGGGAAGCCGCCCTTAAAAATAAAGGAGTTCAGGAAGGGTGGGCTTACTTCAAGGCAGAGATCTTGAAGGCGCAGGAACAAACCATTCCTGTATCCCGAAAGATCAGTCAACGGGCCAAACGTCCAGCCTGGCTGGGTAAGGAGATCTTGGAAGAGCTTAGGAATAAAAAGAGGACGTATCAGAGTTGGAAAAAGGGTCAGGTCTCCAAGGATGTATTCAAGAGGGCTGCTAGAGTATGCAGGAAAAAAATTAGGGAGGCCAAAGCCCAGTTTGAACTCAGGATAGCGACCGCTGTTAAGGATAACAAAAAATGTTTTTATAAATATATTAATAGTAGGAAAAAAGGTAGGACCAGCCTTTGTTCCTTACTGGACAAAGGTGGGAATTTAGTATTTACAGACAAGGAGAAGGCAGAAGTGTTTAATGCCTTTTTTACCTCGGTTTTTAATGAGAAGATGACTTGCCCTCAAGACTCCCGTCCGTCTGGACTGGTTGATGGTTTTAGGGAACAGAATGGTCCCCACATTATCCAGGAGGAGGCAGTTATAGAACTATTGAAATTCTTGGACATTCACAAATCTATGGGACCAGACGGGATCCACCCCAGGGTGATGAGAGAGCTGGCAAATGAGATTGCAAAGCCACTCTCTATCATTTACCAACAGTCATGGATTACTGGTGAGGTTCCGGATGACTGGAAGCTGGCCAATGTGATACCTATTCACAAAAAGGGTGCAAAGGATGATCCTGGCAATTATAGACCAGTCAGTCTGACCTCTATACCTGGCAAAATAATGGAACAGTTTATATTACGTGCCATCATGCAAAATTTGCAGGATGGCCAGGGTATCAGACCCAGCCAGCACGGATTTAGGAGGGGTAGATCATGTCTAACTAACCTGATCACTTTTTATGACCAGGTAACCTGGCTAGTGGATGCAGGGAAGGCTGTAGATGTTGTTTTTCTGGATTTCAGCAAGGCCTTCGACACTGTTTCCCATAGAATACTCCTACACAAGCTAGCTGGCCGTGGTCTGGATAGGAATACCCTTTGCTGGGTTCAGAACTGG
This sequence comes from Melospiza melodia melodia, assembly GCF_035770615.1. Taxonomy (NCBI): domain Eukaryota; kingdom Metazoa; phylum Chordata; class Aves; order Passeriformes; family Passerellidae; genus Melospiza; species Melospiza melodia. Next base: position 4,736,695 of record NC_086205.1, on the reverse strand, counting down.
CTGGATGGCCGGGCCCAGAGAGTGCTGGTGAATGGTGTCACATCCAGCTGGCAGCCAGGCACCAGTGGTGTCCCTCAGGGGTCTGTGCTGGGGCCAGTTCTGTTCAATATTTTTATTGACGATATGGATGAGGGCTTAGAGTCTTTTATTAGTAGTTTCGCTGACGATACTAAATTGGGAATGAGTGTAGATCAACTAGAGGGGTGTAGGGCTCTTCAGAGAGACTTGGAACGGCTGGACGTATGGACAGAATCAAACGGGATGAGCTTCAATAAGTCCAAGTGCCGAGTCCTGCACTTCGGCCACAATAACCCCCTGTACCAATACAAGCTGGGGATGGAATGGCTGGATAGTGCCCAGGTGGAAAGGGACCTGGGGGTGCTGGTTGACAGTCGATTGAATATGAGCCAGCAGTGTGCCCAGGTAGCCAAGAGGGCCAATGCCATCCTGGCCAGTATCAGAAATGGAGTGGCCAGCAGGAACAGAGAGGTCATTCTTCCCCTGTACTCGGCACTGGTGAGGCCTCACTTGGAGTATTGCATCCAGTTCTGGGCCCCTCACTTCAGGAGGGACGTCGAGTTACTTGAGTGTGTCCAGAGGAGGGCAACGAAACTAATAAGGGGCTTGGAGCACAAGCCATATGAAGAGCGACTGAGGGAGCTGGGGTTGTTCAGCCTGGAGAAAAGGAGACTCAGGGGCGACCTCATCACTCTCTACAACTTCCTGAAGGGTGGCTGTGGTGAGCTGGGGTCGGTCTCTCCTGAAGGGTGGCTGTGCTGAGCTGGGGTCGGCCTCTCCTGAAGGGTGGCTGTGGTGAGCTGGGGTCGGCCTCTTTCTCCGGGCGACAACGGATAGAACAAGAGGACACAGTCTCAAGTTGCGTCAAGCTAGATGTAAGTTAGAAGTAAGAAGGAAATACTTCACAGAAAGAGTGGTCAGAAACTGGAATCATCTACCCAGTGAGGTGGTAGAGGCATCATCCCTTGAAGAATTCAAAAAAAGACTGGATGTGGCACTTGCTGCCATGATCTAGTTGAACAGTTAGAACATCGGCTGGACTAGATGATCTTATAGGTCTTTTCCAGTCTTGAAAATTCTGTGATTCTGTGAATGAGTGTGCTGCATCTCACACGGGCAAACAGAGCTGTTGGGTGAGTCCCACAGGTGTGAGCCAAGGCAGGACATGGTGACAGTCCCTCCAGCCTGGCCTGTTTTCCTTAAAATCCCCCTTTGCTCAAAGGTGTTTGACAAGCCCTTGTGTCCTGTGCTCACTGCTCCTGGCTGCTGCAGAGAGTGGCTTGTCACAGGCACAGTGGCTGTTCCAAGGGACAGGGATTTGGGACCTGCCTGCCTGTGTGCTTGAGAGGCTGATCTCAAAGGTTTTGTCTTGGTTTGGAAATACAGGTGCCTGCTAAGGAAGGCAGGAGCCTCCCCTGAAATGGGGAATGTAAACCTCCCCCTCCCCTCCCAATCGCTATAAATTTTAAATTAAGGGGCTCTCAGGCAAAAATATGGGAGCAGAAAATAACAGTTTTTTAATAGGGAAAAATAAAACAAATAAAGGATAAAATAAACAATGCAGTACAGTAGAACAACACTGCCAGAGTCAGAACCCAACCTGACACCCTGTGGGTCAGGGTGTTGGTGGCAGTCCCATTGGAATTGTGGCTCAGCCCTCCTGCAGTGTCAGGGGTGGTTCTGCTGGAGCAGGGATCCTGTAGAGAAGGATGTATTCTTCCTCTGAAGATCCAGTGGAAGGAGAGGCAGCTGCTGTTCCTCTGGGGAATCCAGTGGAGAAGCCGTGCTGGTGTCTCAAACCTCTGGATTATATCTGGGTAGCAATGCTTGGCTCCTCCCTCTGGCCTCACATCTCCCAATGGGATGCTGTAGTTCTTATCAGCCATGCAGGGACATTCAGTAGCTGTTATCAGCAGATGTCCCCTCCTGAGGGAGGTGTGACTGTGGTCACTCAGAGAGAGAGATAAGGCAAACTGCCCACTTGACAAAGGTAATCTGCCATACAGATGGGAATGGAAAACATCTTGCCATGCAATCTTCAACAGGTTTGCTCTTTGAAGGTTCCTCTTTCCGTGGCAGATGCTGGAGGTTCATTCTTGACCAGCAGGAGCAGAGTTCTCCTGTGTGTGGGATGGAGCAGTGGTAGGGGAGGAGGAAAGGAGACAGCAGGAGAAGCTCAGCTCTGCCAGTCTGATTGCAAACATGCAAGAAAGGCACTGCTTTTGGCAAGTAGAAGGGGAAAAATGCCTGAGTCGGGGTGTTAGATCTTTCTGGAAGCCCCGAGGAGATGGCAGGAGCCCTGCAGCCACCCCTGGCCTCAGTGCACTCCACAAAGCCTGGGGTGAGGCTGAAGGGAAGTGCAGGGATCCTCTTCCCCAGCCCAGCAAGAGGGAAATCAGGGGCAACCCTGCACCTCTGCTCACTGGGAAGGACAGGAAATCATCAGAAATGAGAGACAACTTCTTGGGAAATTGGACATGAGGATGAAGGACAGCAAGGCATTGAAAGGCACGTGCTGTCCCTGTGCCCTGTCAGGTAAAGTGTGTGCACACACACATGTACCATTAGGGACACGGATAGAAATTCTTTCAAATGAACCTGAAGAAACAAATGAAGTGAAAAAGATTGTGTCTGGCATAAAAAGACTTCAGTTTTACTCCAAGAAGGAAGCAAATCAAGCTTTTGAGTAGTTTTGTTCTCAAAAGTAGAAAGGAGTAGGTTTTGGAGAGGTAAAATGATCTAGAAACAACACCTATGACATTGAGGCTTTTTTATTGAATCAAACAACATTTGTTGAATGCTACGGAGAGAGGAAATGAAAAATCAAAAAGCTAATAAAATTACCTTCTATTCTAGGCTTTCTTCAACTTTGGGACCTAGCCAAAATTTTACTCTGTGGTATAGTGTATCTTTTAAAGAAATACCCATTTATAATTCTAAAATTATCAGGAATTTGTCCAGTGGTTTATTCCTCTGTTATTAAAAGTGTGTGGCTTTTGCCTGCCTAAATTTGTCTGGTTTCATGTTCTGCCTCTGGGACTGCTGCACCTCTGCTAGGATGAAAAGCCTCTTCTTATCAGTGTCCCTTTCCCCAAGTAAGTATTTACTTGGTGATCAGACATGCCTTAACCTAATCTTTGATAAGCTAAATAAATTGAACTCCTCGAGACTATCACTGCAAGATGTGTTTCCCCATCCTTAATCAGTCTCAGGACTTAGAGCCATTGGGAATTTATCACGCTCTCCTCTGATGTGTGAACACCAGTGCTGAATGTGGGATTTTGCTGGCTGCAGTGGGAACAGAATTGATTTGGTATCCCCTGCTCTGTGCCTGAGCCTCTGTGGTCCCTGGAGCCACAAAGCTGTTCAGGGCAGGTGTGGAATTTGCAGGCAGCCCCCACAAGGGGAGAGAATGATGCATCTGACTCCATCTTATCAGAGGGCTAATTAATTACTTTATTATACTATATTATTCTATACTATATTACACTATATTACATTACATCTAAACTGAGTCTGCCAAGCACTCAGCCCTGCACACACTTCACAGGTGACTGTCACCCAACAGTCCTGACACACACACACACCTGGCCCTGACAGGCCAAGGGAACAAAACCCCATCACTGTGGGTAAACAATCTCCACATTGCATTCTGCTTTGGCACAAACACAGGCACAGCAAATGAGGTAAGGATATTCTGGGGAAGAATTGTGCCTTGCTTTTCTCTGTGAGGAGAAATGTGGGTACACTCAGGGGCTGCTGGGGTGCTGCAGCCAGGCTGGAGGCTCTGTCCTGCTGCTCCTCAGGCGCCCCAGCACACCCAGGGCCTGCTGGGTGTTTCCCAGGGTCTGTTCTTTGCTATTTGCCAGGGAAATGATGCCCCAGACAGTTCTCAGCTGCTGACCATGGCAGACCATTAACCAGCAGAGATGGGTTTGCCAGCATTGCTGTGCAAGGAGCTCTGCTGATTATATCACAAGATGCTGTTCTAGCATCCAAACACTAGTTTCACTCAAAGAAGAAAGTGCTTTCTCTGTCAGCAGTTTCTAAAGACTTCTTTTCCTCCTCCATGCTGCTGTGTACCTGTCCAGAAGGGCTTTGCCCAGCAATGGGCTGAGCTGCCTGAACAATCCCTGTGCACTGAGTGTGCCATGCTGCTGTGGGAATTCCTGTTACAAAAATCCCTTCCCCAGCCACAGACTGGAAGGAAGGAAATGATTACATTTGTTTGTTTGGGCGCTTTTTTTGCTGCTTGGTTTGTTTTTCTTCTGTGGGATCAGGGGCTGGGGAAGGAGGAGGGGGCTGGGGCTGGAGGGTCTAGGTTAAAAGGTAATTATTTTTGTAACAGAATTAAAACCTGAAATACATTGAACCGATTTCTAATACAAACAGGATCAGCATTAGCTTTTAAAGGATTGCTATTATCATTTCAAGACTGCAATGTGATTTAAACTGTAATAGATATTGATTTCTATATTAGTGTTCTTGCTCCTTGTATTGCGTTTCTGCTGCCATCTGCTAAAACAGGAATGGCATTTTTCACTTTATTGACTGGACAATGAGTTGGAATATTGTATTCCTGCATTCTCTGGATCACCAGGATGACCACATGCTTACAGAGGCTGGGACAAGGCAGCTGCTGGGACACTTGCATTTTAAAGTTACAGGAACCAATTAGGAAGTGTATATATGAAGAACTCTTAAAGGGCTTCTAAATCACTTATGGAAAGGCAGAAATTTACTCTAAAGAGCATCACAGCTGTTCCACAGGACGCTCAGTTTTTACAAGAAGTAATGCCTGCAGTGTCCTGTGCTGGTGGTCTGAAGCAGAATTTCCCAGGCAGTCGGGTTGGCCTCAGCTGAGCTCCCACAAAAGCAGCAGGAATCTCACCCACGTGGGCCAACACAAGGGCTGCCATGGGCTGGTGGCCCACAGAGCTTCCTCCCCAGTTCAGACCAGTATCAGAGTGGGAATGCCATTCTCCTCACTGATCCCAGCTTAACCAATCTCAGTCTAAGGCCTCTCATGTTGTGTGGTGTTGTGTCCTCTCTCCTCTCCTCTCCTCTCCTCTCCTCTCCTCTCCTCTCCTCTCCTCTCCTCTCCTCTCCTCTCCTCTCCTCTCCTCTCCTCTCCTCTCCTCTCCTCTCCTCTCCTCTCCTCTCCTCTCCTCTCCTCTCCTCTCCTCTCCTCTCCTCTCCTCTCCTCTCCTCTCCTCTCCTCTCCTCTCCTCTCCTCTCCTCTCCTCTCCTCTCCTCTCCTCTCCTCTCCTCTCCTCTCCTCTCCTCTTTCCCAATTTCTCAATTCTCTTGTTTTTCACTCCTGCCCCATCTGCAGGCACACCTGGGCCACTCTCTGCTGTCCTTGTCCCTTGTCCCTTGCTGCCCTCAGCAGCCCTGCTGTGCTGGGACACTGCCCTGCCTGCACACAGAATATGAAATGGTGCTGCTGAGGTGCTCTAAAATGAACTTTTTGACAGCACACTGCTCAGAGGTGGAGCGCTCTGAAATGAAGTTGCCTCCAGATGATGACTTTTCCCAGAAAACTGATTTTGGCTAATGCTAGAGACTGGTGTGAAGCAGTACTTAATTAACATGAATTAAGCTTACTGGGAATAAATTCTGCTAGTGCCAAGTAGTTAAGAGGTGTTTAATAGAACTGAAATTCTGAGAGTTCATCTTACACTACCTGAAGGTGCCAACCAAAGGTCTGTGTTCTCCAGGGCATTCAGGAGTCCTCTGTCAAGTGTGCAGCTGCACTTTGGTGGGCTTAACTCAGGGAGAGCTGCCTAAATTGTTCCATTTCATAAAACAAACTTCTGTAGGAGATTTTTTTATTCTCCATTTTTTAAGGTAAACATAGAGATTTATTTTAAAATTTAGAATCAGAATATACAAGTGTAAGGGTAGTTTAATTTTGCCAGAGAGCTGTCTCTGACAAAAACCCCTTGCAAATGTAAAAGTGACAATTGCCTTGGTGTATTCCATCAGTCTGTATCCTACAGACTTCCAAGGGTTGCTTCTGTGTTGTGAGAAACTTTTATTTTAAATTTTTCTCCCTCTTGGAGAGAAATCAGAGTGTGTGGCAAAAGCCTAAAATTGAAGACAGTAAATTTTCCACCTTCTGTCTCCATTTCCTGATCCCTGAATGCTCAATTTCTCAAACTTCAGTTGCATTATTGTGTAAAGATAATTACAAGGGTGAAACATCAGCTTTCCCTAATGAGTGAGACTCACCCTGTTCCTCTTCACCAAGCACTGGGGACAGGAATTAGGAGCTTAGGGAAAGGTACCCCACTTGGAGGAATCAATTCCAGAAAAAAAATGGGATATTCCAAAAATATCAGTCATGGGAAGTGTGGAAGCAAATGAATTAAAATACTACATACATTGTAGACACAAAATAAATAAGAATTTGCGTGGGTTTTGGTTGTGTTGTTTTGGTTTTGTTTTGGTCTTTTTTTGGGTTTTTCTGGTCTAAAAAAAGATAAAAATCTTTGTGTAAAAACTCTGATAATTTCCAAGCTGTTCATGGGTCGGGGAGAGGCCATCCCAGGAGCAGCACACCTTGCCCCGTGTGTCAGGAGCTGTGCTGGAAGGAGGGAAGGCAGGCAGGGAACTCTGCATCTGTAGGGGGGAACTCGGTGCCAGGGGAACAGAGCCCTGGGGCAAACCAGGGATCATCTGCAAACAGCACGAACCCACAGCATTACAAACAGGGTTTCACTGAGTTTGTCACTGGGTTTCTGGGAGACTGGGCCTAAACCTGGCCTCCTTCTATGCTGTGCTTACCTGAAGCAGCCTGACCTATTCCCTGATCAGCTCTAACCATGCTGGTTCAAGTTCCTTCTGCAGTTTCTGTCTTTTTTCATGTCCTTTTTTTTGTCCTGACTTATTCTAAAAGCTTTAGTGTACCGAGTCTGAACTTTGCTCACCTTCCACGAGGCTGGCTGCTGCAGTCTGCTGGCATTACCACAGTCCCTCTGGCATTCTCTGAATAAATCCCCTATTTGTTCTTCAGATTAGGAGCAGGTTTTTTAACTCTGTGTTTGTAAAACTCATAAGCTCGATGGTTTTTTAGCTCAGGACTTGGCCTTGTGGCTACTACTATTAAAGGTTGCTTTGAGCTCTGTGTGGGTAGTAAATAACTTGCCCAGGTTTGCTGGGAAAGCTTCTAATTTATAGGCAAATACGTGAGTAATTCATATTTGGATTTTTAAGCAATTAATTCAAGCTGAGCACAAAGGGAGAGCACAGCTGAACTCTACGTGTGCTTTTGCAGCTCACTCTGAACAGATTCTCTGTGACTGTGGTCACAGGGGTTTTCAGGTGAGGGAAGAGATGAGAATGTTGACTCTATGTTCAGAAGGCTTGATTTATTATTTTATGATCTATATACTACATTATAGCTATACTAAAAAGAATAGAAGGAAAAGTTTCATCTCAGAAGGCTAGCTAAGCTAAGAATAGAAAGGAATGAATAATAAAGGTTTGTGCCTCGAACAGAGAGTCCAAGCTAACTGAGCTGTGGTTGGCCATTAATTGTAAACATCTGAGATGGGCCAATCACAGATGCACCTGTTGCATCCCACATCAGCAGATAACCATTGTTTACATTTTGTTCCTGAGGCCTGTCAGCTTCTCAAGAAGAAAAAATCTTAATGAAAAGATTTTCATGAAAAGATGTCTGCGACAATTCTCCAAACAGGGAGTGCTGCTGTGGGATGGGGAGCTGGTCACTCCCAACAGCAGGCTCTGGCCCTGAGCTGTGTGTTTGGTGGGCACTGAAGTGAAGTTTTGTGGTGTGAACAGTGTGCCACAACAGGGAGAGGGGGTGGCTTGGGATGCTCTCTGCACAGGGCCATGGCAGTAGAGGTCTAACACAGCCCAGCTCTCTGATTTCTCGGGAGTCCCCAGCAAACAGCTCCACTTCCCCAAACCATGGCAATATCTCCTCAGACCCTTGTAGGGGGCTAGATGAAAAGTCATGGAAAACCAGGGTTGCTGTTATATTATGGCATAAATCCATAACATTCTGAAGATGTTTTCATGGCCAGTTGCTGTAATAAAACAAAGCCTCCTCTGCATTTGTTCTCCCATGTGCAGGCTGGGCATGGAGAGACACAGCAAACAGCTCATTTTCCAAAGGCTGCAGGGAAATTTGAGGGCAGGGGATGGAATGCACCTCCTGGGAAGCCCAGCCTGAGGTCCCTGCCCTGCAGCAGGGCTGGGCACTGTGTGCTGTGTCCCTGAGCTCCAGTGTGGCTCCTGTTGGGTGGCTGTGCTGAAACAGAGCCTGCAGTTGGGAATGTTTATCATCCCGCTCATAATGAAGCCATTACACTGCAGTCACAGCCCTGAATTGCAGCTAATAGATTTTCATTTTGTTTTCTCAGTTAAGTCATATTTTATAAATGCAGAAATGTGGAGGGAGCAGCTTATCTCAAGTAGACAGTTTCTCTTTAAATGGGCAGCTCGAATGTGCTTTGCATGAGGATTTTTGGAAAGAAGAAAAGGATTCTGAAGGAAATCTTTACAGATATTAAATGGCAAACCCAGAGTATCCACTTGCTGAGTACAAGTCTTCTCCCTTTTAGGGATGTGCTAACTTGCAGCTGATGAAGATAAACATTGTTTTCTTTGTGCATGTGTACCTGTGCTTGTGTACTTGGGCTTGTATGCAAAAATTTTATAGTATTGGCTGTGTAATCCTGTGCAATGCATTCTGTGGGGTTCAAAAGATTGGCTTTAGTGGATCTTACTCAAATCTCTGCATGTGGGGTTTAAAAGATTGGTTTTAATGGATCTTACTCAGATTCTTTTACAGGAAACGAACAAAACTCCATTCTTTGCTTCTCAGCAGACAAATGCATAAGGATGTAGTTTTTCCTCTATTTTTTTATCTTTTTCTCTTATTTTGAGCTGAAGTGGAACAGGGTAATCTGGGAAATGACAGCACCAACATGTGGTGTATCTTTGAACTGGGTTGTCCTTCCTGAATTACCCTGACAAAGTTTCAAAGTTTTTGGTACAAAATATCTCAACATATGTCATACAGGGAACTGGAGGTAAATTCTTTATTTATTTTTTTTTTTTAATCCTGGCTCAAAGGTTCTTAGCAGCATCAAGGCAGCATTACTCGATAGACTGAGGCTAAGCTGCTCTCCCAGTGCTGTCCTGGGCAACTCAGCACTTCCAAACATCAACACCAGAATGTAGCCGTGGAAATTTGTGTTTGGGGTGGGTTTTCAAAGGACCTTTCCAGCTGCACACAGGAGTACCCAAGCAAATCTACAGCAGGCTTTTTGCAGCAGTGATAAAATCACAGAAGATCCACCCACGGGGCATTTCAGCCCTGGTTAATTCAGAGGTGCTGGGGTCCAGCTGTAGCAGCAGCCATAGCATTCCCAGGCATTTTCCCTGGGGAAGGCTGCAAGAGGCTGTGAGAAAGCTCAGAGAAAGAATTAAGACAATTCTTATCTCCCCTTGCTGCACCTGTTGCCAGGCTAACGTGGAATGTGTTATGGAGATTTGTTTTCCAAAGGGTGCTGGTGTTTGGGTTGGCTCACCAGTGAGGCCAAAGCTGTATTGGACAGGCTGGAAGGGGTTACAGGTTTCTTAAGAATAAAGTATTAATACAGGATAGAAGAATAGAGAAGTGGTTCAGCCTTCTGCATGCTGGAGTCAGTGCTGATTTTCCCTGTGTGAGGTGCAGCCTCACCCCTGCATGGACAGGCAGTGAGCCTGGTGTGTCCATCCTGCTTCCAGAGCCACCATCCCAGCACAGGCACGGGGCAGGGTCCAGCTCAGCCCTGTGTGCCTGCCCAGCTCTGCCTGCACAGGCCCACTCTGAATGCTGCTGGCTGCATCAAAAGCTCAAGTGTTTCTGTCACAGCCACCCCTCCTTGGCAACAGTTGTGCCATTGTTGGCCACGCTCTCCTCACCCTTTTTCTTTTTGCTTCTCTCCACTTCTGTCCCCTCCATTTGCCTTCTGGGCTTTCTCCTCTCACCCCTGTGCTGCCCCACGTGCTTTCCCAGGGTTTTATTTCTCAGCCCTTTCTTCTGCCCTCTGCTACTTGTTTCCTTGCTGGAATTCTCTCTGCTGTGTTCCTGCTGCAGGAGGTGAGTTTGGAAAGCACATTTCTCCTTCTCTGGGCTTTGGGCTCTCTGTGCCTTCCCCCACATTTGTGCCACATTTGTGCTCTGTCCAGCCTCTCCTCTGCCCTGTTCCCACGGCTGTGTGTCTGCTGTCTGTCTGTCTGTCTGTCTGTGCCTCCCTCTGTGCCTGCCACTGGCCCCAGGCTGTCTCCTGCCGACCTTCACCCCAGCCCAGCCCAGACATATAAAACAGAATTAGCCCCCATCACACATTGTGATAAACAAGGTCATGTAAACTGGGAGCTCTGCACCTACAGTAACATGACCTCAGACCATTAAAATCACATACTTGGGTCTGGTTTAGGATTTGTATATAAATGTTGTACAGAGACACTTTATTAGGGCTTGGCGAAGCAAAATCTGGTTTTCCACAGTACAGGGTTTAAGAGAAAGGAATTAGAAGTTTGAAAGAGTGGTTGTTGAAATTGCTGATGAAGTACGCCAAGTCAGGGTGTTTATCAGAGCAGTGTTATCTCTGTAAGACCAAATGATGGGAAATACATGCAGTGAAAAATCCCACCTCATGAAAAAATTGATTAATCTCTTAAACTGTTCTTCCAAATGTTTTGTTGGAGCAAGACACACACAAAATCGACCTTTTGAGGATGTTTGTGAGCTTGAGAGCTCTCTAGCTTACCTGAGAGCTTCTGCAGTCACGGGCCATTACTTCCCATTGCAGAGCTGCTGAGGGGAAAAGGGCACATGTAGAGTTCAAGCAGACAATATGAAAATAGTGCTGAATGTTTTCAGCAGATTCTTCAACCACAGTTGCATTTCTCTGTATTTGTGATGGTAGAAGCAAACAGCAGGAGCTGCCAGCATGGGCTTGCAGAGGGGCACTGTTTCCTTCCCCAGGCAGCTTGTGGAGTCAGCTGGGCCAGGTTTGTGTCTGAACTCGGAACCACTGCTTTCCAGGGCACTGGAGAGCAGCAGTGAGGGAGGAGGGCTGTGTTAGAGACACTCTGTGGGCATGCCAGGCTTCAGAAATGGATGGGCACAGTCCTGGCAGGTGCCGAGACCCTGCTGGCCATGGAGCCAATGCCTCTGAGGACAACCTGCTTCCAGCCTGCATGCCCTGGCAGGAACATGTGTGACAGCATCAGGCACGCTCAGGGGAGCTGTTCAGCCCCTTTGGGACGTGCTGTGCTGCTCTGAGGGTCTGCTGCTCCCACAGGGATGTCCCATGCAGCTGGGACAGGCTCAGAGTGGCAGAGAGCAGCCACCTCCTCAGTGACAAGGGAGAGAAAAGTTATCTGTCTGAAAAGAAAGCATGCAAAAGTCCCAGGAATTGTATAGCCACACCCAGGAGAATCCTAAAATCTTCGGTTCAAATCTAAGTGGCAAGAGGCCTTTTCCCTGAAGCCAGTAAAGCTGGCTTGAAACAAATAAGAGGTGATTCAGCCCAGAACTGTCCAATCCTTCTTTCCCTGTCCTCATACAACACAGGCACTAACATTTGCAGGGAGTGCAGTCAAATGCTTTTTATTTCTGTGCAGAAGTTCATCTAGACCATGCAACTGCAAAATCTGATCATCAGTTGTTTTGCACTTTCTACGGAATTCAGACTTTCTTTGTGCACCTCCATTTTTTTTGCTTTAATTCTTCTGTTTCATTAAGAGCAGCTTCCTGAGACTTCAGACATCAGAGCTGATGTCTCTGCTGGTGCCTCTGAATGGCTCTCCAGCACTGGGACAAGCTGTAGGAGATTCCTCTGGAGCTGGCAGAAGCTGATTTGTGGCAGAAATGTCCCAAAATGACCACACTGTCCCCATTCAAAGTGCATCTCTTTGATGTTACCAGGATGTAAGTATTGGCTTGAGGTGTTTGGTGCAGTAAGAATTTTAATTAAAATATGCTTTCTTCAGCAGTGTGGCTTAGAAAATATCAAACTCTTGGACAACTTCAGTAAAGAAACATTTCCCACAATATTTGTAAATATGCAGTGGAACTTCATTAATTTATTTTCTTCTTTCCACTATATTAGCAAATCTCTGGGAAAAAAAAAAAAAAAGGACAAGTTTTCTTTTGCATTCATTCATTCATTCATTCATGTTTATCATCACTTTGATGTTTTTTACAAGACAGAATCAAATCCATGATATTTTGTGGTGTATTGATGAATGTTTGCTTCCAGTTGAAAGGTAATTAAGACTTGTCAGCTAGCAGGTCTATTTACATATAGTAAATATGCTGCACTATTTTCCTGTCAAGGTTTACTATTCTAAAAAACCACAGGAGTTTTAAGGCATCAAACTTTCAAAATTTCCTTGAGGCTTATGAAATTGCTAGAAAATGTGATTTTCTTCTTTTGAGTTTGATAAAAGCATTGAAAAATCCCACCTCCCTACATAAGGAATTGCCTTTAACAACAAATACAGACTTTATCCCCTCTTAGTATAGAAAAGTAACCTTTTGATCAAATGCTAACATGAAAAATTTGGGGGAGATTCAGTAAGACCTTCATCAGTGATCACCAAACACCAAGAATCTCAGCTCTGCTTTTTCTATTCTATTTTTTAAAGAGGAAAAAGAATAAAAACCTTTCAGTGTCAGTCCCTCAGGATGAATCTGTGTTCTCTGCAGAAGGATGTAGGGCGTACTTAAAGAACTGGGTTGGCTTGTCACTGCAGCATCTACACTCACACAGTGATTTCATTCCCTCACCAACCTTGTGAAGGAGATAAATCCCTTCCACAGTGCTGGGAGTGGGAGCCAGAAGGGATCAGATTTGCCAGATTGTGATGTCTAGGCCTCACCCTGAGTGCTGTGCCCAGCTCTGGCCCCTCAGCTTGGGAAGGACCTTGGCACACTGAGCACATCCAGAGGGGCTGGGAGCACAAACCCTGAGAGGAGCCCCTGAGGGAGCTGGGGGTGCTCAGCCTGCAGAAAAGGAGACTCAGGGCTGCCCCCATCACTCTCACAGCTCCTGAAAGGTGCCTGTGCTCAGCTGGGGCTGGGCTCTGTCTGCAGCAGCACTGACACAGCCAGAGCACACAGCCTCAGGCTGTGCCAGGGGAAATACAGGCTGGAGATTGGGAAAAAGATTTTTTATAGAAAGAGTGATAAAGTTCTGGAATGGTGGAGTCCCCATCCCTGGGTGTGTTTAACAAGGCCTGGATGTGGCACTGGGTGCCAGGGGTGAGTTGAGCTGTTGGGGCTGGGTTGGACTCCATGATGAAGAGACCTCCAGGTCTCTTCCAACCCAGTGATTCTGTATTTGCAAGGCTGATTTTCCTAATAGGTGCCACTTGGGGATGTTTGTTTGGGGAATTGCTTTGCCTTGAAGTCTGATTTTCTAGGGCAGTGTTTGGGGTACAGGAAATGTTTCTGGGGAGAACAGGTTTCAGTCCTTTTGCATGTGTTCTGTGGCCTTGCTGGTGACATGTCCATGCTGGGTGACAGCTTCCTTCTACCACGGGTGCCATCTTTGGAAGTAGGTCTGTCACACAGCACCCTTTAGATCCTTCACAGCCTGGCTTTTCAGAAGAGGACATCACCCAGAGATGAGGCTATTCCAGTTTACAGGACTTTTCTCATCACCCCTTCACCCAAAGACTGTGAGGGAACAACCAGAGTGCTGTAATTCATGGAGAATCACAGATAAATCACAACACGGGGAGGGAGCAGTGGGGCTCCCAGCTGCAGCCCCTTGCAGGGCTCCCTGGGGCTGGCAGTGCTGTGTGAGCCGTGCAGGGAGACCCTGCCAGTGCCAGCCCTGAGGTGTGTGTGCTGTGCTGTGCTCTGCACCCCCAGATGTCATCCCAGTGACCCCTGAGCTCTGGGGACACCGTGCCACTGTGAGTTACTGCATCCCAGCACATGGAAAGGGACGTGTGAGCACAGGCAGGAAACCATTGGTGTCAAGTCCAGCTCCTGATCAGTTCATTTCTGATGAGTGCTCATCATCCAGGCAGGTTTGCTCTAGGGGGAGATGGCAGATTCAGGACAGAACATAATCCCTGCTATCAAATGGTAATTATGAGAGCAAATACCTGTCTGTACTCATTTTGAGCTGCATGCTGAGCAGGTAACACAGTGCAGGATGTTGCCCAGGGAATACAGAGATCTGCAGGATTTCATAACATCTTCCCCTAAAGGCTGTAGCACTCAGAGGTGCTCTGTCTGTTTTACAAATGTGCTCATTTCTGAGCCAGACCAAGATGAAAATTTTATTTCTGGTAGAGATGAATTAGCAATAGAGGTTCTAAATATGGTTGGTTTGAGGATTTTAGGAAACTGAAGCCCACCAAGGTTTGTGAGGGGGACAGCTCCTCACTCTGGGGCACAGCCCAGGATGTTGTCAGGGATATTTTGGTGTCTGCACTTCTCCTCCCCATTATCCCTGTTCTTTTCCTGCTTGGCACCCTAGGTTATATTTCAAGAAGGATTAAATGCATTGGAACTTTTTACTGGAGGATTCTGAAGGTTTATTTCCCCACAGGGACTCTTTGGAGCTGATAAGTGACTTCTTCAAGAGGGGGAAAAATCTCCTTTCAAATCTCTTTTATTTTTGAGGTTCTGTTACAGGAGCAGGCTCCTCTGTGCTCTCTTTTGTGCTCATGCATAACACAATGTGATACCTATCAGACTGCATAGAAAAGTTGCTGGGTACAAGCAAAAGGTGCCCTCAGCTTTCCTCTCAACAATATTTTTAACTTGGAGCAAGTCACAGGGCCTTATTTCTCCCCAGATTATTCCAGGCAGCTCTCCAGTAAAAATAAGTAATTCGTATTTTGAGATGCCTGAAGTCTCAAGGGGAAGATTTTTCCATGGAGCCTTTCTTTTGATTTAGGCATTGCTCCCCACGTTTTCCTCTCTCTTTGCTTTGCCACTTTGTCACTGAATGAAGTCACCTAGGAGAGAATAATGAGAGGATTATCAAGGGATGGGGTTGGTATCACATCAAGTTCTGTAATTCCTTTGCTTTCAGAGTGCAAAGAAGCACAAAACTGCTGCCTATTTTGGGCTTACCTAGAAACAGAGGCCAGACAAAATGGAAAGTGTTAAAGCAGATGTATGTAATGAAGGGCCTTCATAAAGGGCAGATGAAGCCTCCTCAAGATGGACAATGGGTACCAGTTTTTCAGACAGATATAATTTTGGTCTATTTGCATATCAGGGGTTAATTTTCCAATTGCAGCTTCGGGTAATGAAGTCATTTACCCCCAGTTTGCTGCCCCAATTCACTTTTGTTGGTACTTTCTGGGGCCTGAGGCTGTGGGGTGTCCTTGATTCCCACGCCTGGAGAGGAATTGTTGTATCAGAATACAATGGGAGAACAGCAGCTGACAGGCTATGGAGCTTTAGAGTTACACACCAAAGAATTGCAGGATTACAAATCTATGAAAAATATAAAAGGCATCACAGGAGCAGCCCCACTGTGCCTCCTGCTCAGAGAGGGAGGAGAAACCCCTCACTGTGTACTCAGCATCAGTGTGGCACCCACCATCCCTTCATCCCCACCTGGGCTCTGCCAGGGCTGACAGACCCAGCTGCCAAACAAACCTGAGCAAAGCAGGCAGCAGCAATGCCCTGCTTTGTTCATTTGATTTACACTGGAGCTGCTTTGTAATGACCATAAGTGATTATTTTTACAAGAGGTACATAAACAAGTAAAATTGAGATGACTGCTCTGCGTGCTCCTGCACATTCCTAATGCTGCATTTCTGCGTGTACAAATGAATTCTTTCCCTTCCAGTGCTGATTGGTGCCTGAAGGAGCCTGTGGCTGTGGGGTGTGAGTATGGGCAAGGCCATTCCCTTCCCTTCCAGAGAGGGGATATGGATGGGAGCTTTGGGGCTGCTCCCTCTCAAGCCTAACCATCTTTGGTCTTTTAGAACAGGTGACACTCAATATTTTTGTGCATTAATCAGTGTTCTCTCCTGTTCTGAGGCAAGGCAGGTGTAAAGGTTTTACATGCCTGCAGTCCGTGAAGATCCCTTTGTCACCCTGTTCTTCTAAGTTCTTCTAAGCCTTCTATGTTTACATTTTTGTAATGGAGTTTCTCATGCACTTTTCATATAAATAATGATTGTTTTGCATGCCTTTCTGGAGGAGGAGAAATTTGATGGGCTGTTGGTTTGACCAGTGTGGCTGGAGAGGTGGCAATTTCATCCTCCAGTCCATGGTCACTTTTCAAAGGCTATAAATATTGGAGTTTCGAAATAAACTTTTTACTTTGGACATTTCAGCATGTGCTTGTCATTCATTTCGTGTCCTATTGCAATGTCCCTTTGTGCCAGGACAGCTTTGCCCTCCAGCAGAGCTCCCTGCACAGATCCCAGCCCAGAAAAAGGCTGAGCTCTGTTCCTGCACAGGTGTGACAGTGCCAGTGCCAGCTGTGCCCTCCCTGCCAGAGAACTTGTGCTGCTCCCTTCAGCACACAGGGAACCCAAAAACACTTGAAGCAAACAGGAGAAACAGCACTTTGACTGGGGGAAGCAATCAGGATGTGCAGAAAGCCAGAAATGTCAGAGGAAAAAGCAAATTGCTTAGAGATACCTGAGGAAAGAATCTTCATTTCCTCCCAGAAACTTGGGGCAAGTGTCTCAAACTGAGACACAGGCAAATAAATATTGGTCACCACAGGAACAGGGCCAAAGATGAAGACAGCAGGAAGATTGGACATGTACAGAGTGGCTTTAAAATGTTAATTGCATTGTGTACTTGGTCAGGCATGAAGTTCTCTCTACATAACCATTCAGTGTATTTCCAGGATAACAATGTAACAGCAGAGCAGGTGAGATAAAAAGCAAACTCCTGCCTGTCTCAGCCTGTGCAAGCAAGGTTTGATGTGTGTGCTGCGTGGGGATCTC
Organism: Melospiza melodia melodia; assembly: GCF_035770615.1. Lineage (NCBI taxonomy): Eukaryota > Metazoa > Chordata > Aves > Passeriformes > Passerellidae > Melospiza > Melospiza melodia. Next base: position 4,719,706 of record NC_086205.1, on the reverse strand, counting down.
CAGATGCTGAGGCAGATGTTGTCATTGGATACCTTTATTTTTTAGAGGTAGGTTGGATGGCTTTGTAACTCCTCACAGGTGCTGAGAATGTCTGAATTAAATGGATGTTTGTAGTCTATCAAATTGTGCTTCAGGACATGGTACCATTCATTTGCACTGTAGGGAGTATTAAAAAAACTCCAAATCACACACCCACACAGAGAAACACTGAACTTACTGGACCTTCAGTGTATCACACGTGATAACCTGTATCACATCACATGTGAAACTGGCCACAGGCTGCATCATTTGGGGAAGGCTGGTTCATCTTGCACTGTTTCATGTCTGTTTGCTGCCAGCTTTCTCCACTGTAACTCTGCTTTGATACTTCCAGCTTGGACTTCCCAGCACCTCACAAGAGCAGCAGCTGTTGTGTACTTCTGTCATCACATCTGATTATTACTGTTTATTCTTCACTCCACATTTTTTATTTTTGATGCCCATCCTGTTTTTAGCAAGGACAGGCATTCAGTTATGGTACACCCTAGCTAATTACAATAAATGAATGATCCTGGAGCTCTGGTGTGAGATCAGACTGTACAAACAGAACAAAGACAATCCAATCCCTCATCAGATTATTGTGGGCCAAGAACCACGAGCTGCATGTGAGCTACAGGCTGGAAAGCCAGTGTATCACCACCTACAGTTTGATTTTGATTTGCACACACAGTAAATTAGCTTTTAGTAAATGACCACATTTGGAATGAAGTGACATTTGGCTGCACTGGTTTCTGGACTGAAGATGGAAGTACAGTGCTGACTCTGAAGGCCATTGCAGGTTTCTGCTGTGACACCACCTGGATCATTTTAGCCTCTTCATGTCTGTTATTTCATCTGAAAAATGGGAGTGATACCTCCCAGGAGTGCTGCCATACTTGCTGTTTGTAATATCTGTTAAGACTTGAACTAAAGACTTTTTAGGAATGCAAAAAGTTCCTTCTTCCATTGACTATTCTGAAATTACTGTCAAGACAGTCATGCTTTGATTTAAGAACTGCCAGGGTCTCTTGTTACCTGCTGCAGGGGGTCAGGGCCCTTGGCAGCTGCTGGAATGGTTTTCCATCTGCCCAGGTCTCTCTGACACGTGTACTGTGGTGCTGAGTAACTCCATTCATCCCAGCTTGTGTCATCTTGGGGCTTTCTTCAGGCCAAACTGAAACACTCCTGCTCACAATGAGTAGTGGCACACTCCATAAAAAGTCTCATTGATTTCAGAAAGGCCTTCACTGATATGTTGTACTATTCATTGTTAAGTAAGGGAATAAATATCTCAGTCTGTCTCTGTAGAGTGAGAGCAGCAGAAGCTGGAGGATGGGGAGTGGGAATTACAGAGACAAGGAAACCTTTCATTTAAAAAAGATGCAAAGAAAACGTGATTCATCTGAATGTCTTCACTCCAAAGAAAAGCTTTCACTGGCAAATGATAGAATATAGTATAGTGGCTGACATCTGTAGTAAAGCAGAATTTAGAAACCTCATAACAAACAAGAATATGAATTACTTGGCTGTTGCATCATAAATTTTACCTAAACAGTGGAAATTCAGCTGAAGTATGACTTTAACTACTGAAGAATTCCAGGATGTAAAAGATGTGGTGTTTCTGGGAGTGAGCCAGGGGTTTGTTTGGGTTTAGTTGCATTCATTTTCTGTCACATTTTACAGGCAGTTCCTTCAGAAGTCACATAATACACTTGCAGCACAGCTTCAGAGCTGTTGAGAAAAACAGGGGTTTAATTTAGTGGTTTTAAAGGCTACATAAGGGTACGATAACACCTGAGTCAGAAGTGTATTATACCTGTAAATGTTTGACCTTTGTGGCTCAGAGCCCTGCCAGGACAAAGTATTATACCTGTAAATATTTGACCTTTGTGGCTCGGAGCCCTGCCAGGACAAACCCAGCCCTCCTGGTACACACACAGTGCTGGGCAGGGCTGGGCAGGCTGGCAGATGTGATGGAGGAGGATGTAAAGAGTGGAGGAGCCCCCCCAGCTGCATGTGCAAGCTCCAGTTTTGAAAGCAAAAACACAACTCAGGGTGCAGAAAACAGCTGTACCTTCCCTCCCATGCCACTGCCATCCCCACACTCTTCCACAATCCCGTTTTTCCTGCACCCCACAAGGAAGAGCAGAAGTGTTGCTATTTCCACCTGCCCCACGTGCTGCTGTTACCCTGTGCTGGATCCTGTGTGGGATGGGCTGTGCTGAGCCCCCTGGAACAAGTGGTGCAGGTTTATTGCTGCGTGTGCCCCGTCAGAGAGGCGCGGGACACTCGTGGAAGGGTTGCTGCTGCTCTGCTGTGGGGATGCCCAGCACTGAAACCTGCTCAGCTCCGCTCCCTGGCCCTGCCACAGCTCCACAGGGGCATTTTCCTGCAGATGCATTTCAAGGTCTTGGTTCTAATGGGAGCTGCAGGTCCTTGGTGGGTCTGAAAACAAGACAAATCACTGAGACATGCCCTTGGAATAGCATTTGCCTATTTCCGATTATTTTTGGCTGTAGAATGATGAAGTAAGCTGATGAAAGTTCAACAATCATAATCTCATGCATGCTTTATTATTTCCATTGCTGCTGAACCCACAATCCCCAATTAAAGCAGTTATGTTTGTAATTTGGGGGGAGTCTTTCCTTTTCAATAGGTAAGCAACAAGACAGGTATGAATTTTTTACCAGGCTACCTTTGCCTACTCAGCATTCATTTAAAGCAGACTGTCTCAGAAACTGGAAGAATTAAAGCACTGGTAATTTTCAAATAGACAGGTAAATCAGACTAAATTTAGTTGTGTTTGTGATTTTGCTGCCTTGAGGTTTTCCTGGAGAGCTGGTAAAGCAGAGAATAGTCTTCAGTCCTTTTGTGACTCTAAGCCAAGCTCATCTTTCAGTTACAACAAATTCAGTCCAGTTAATTTTTTTTTTGGCACAAGCCATTATTAACAGTACTCAAATAATTCATATTTTCATAACATCATAGAATAGCTTGGGTTGGAAGGGACCTTTGTTAAAGGTCATCTAGTCCAAGTTCCTGCCCCAGTGCTTAGGGACAGGGTTTAGTGTTGGACTTGGCAGTGCTGGGTTAGAGCTTGGACTTCATGATGTTAAAGGTCTTCTCCAGTCTAAACAATTTGATGGCTCTTAAAATGATCAGAAAGTCGTTAATTTTTTTCCTCTAGTTAGCAGGTTAAATAGCAAGGCTCCATTGTATTTAATTAGAAGGAAATAGGAAGAAGGAATGTCTTGAGAAAACCCAGGAAGTGAAAAAATAAATAAAAATCAGGCTCCTGGGTTTAGAGAAGATCAGCAGCTGTTGGGCTTCTGAGGATTTATGACCATCATCTCCCTCTCAGGTTACAATGCACAGGGTGAGGTGCTCAGCAAGCCCTGCCCAGCAGCTCCAGTGTCCCTGGGTTGTGTGACCACGTTCACAGGGGTCTGAGGATGAGGGAAGAAACAAGGATCTGACTCCATGTTTCAGAAGGCTTGATTTATTATTTTATGATATATATTACATTAAAACTATACTAAAAGAATAGAAGGAAAGGTTTTCTCAGAAGGCTGGCTAAGAATAGAAAGGAAAGAATGAATAACAAAGGTTTGTGTCTCGGGCAGAGAGTCTGAGCCAGCTGACTGTGATTTGCCATTAATTAGAAACAACCACATGAGGCCAATCCCAGATGCACCTGTTGCATTCCACAGCAGCAGATAACCATTGTTTACATTTTGTTCCTGAGGCCTCCCAGCTTCTCAGGAGGAAAAATCCCAAGGGAAGGATTTCCATAGAAGGTGTCTGTGACAGGGCTGAGGTGACGCCCGGCACATCCGCCACGCGCCCGGCGGGTTCCTCACACAGAGCCCTGCGCCTCTCCAGCCTCCCGCTCTGGCCCCCAGCCAAGAGCACCGAGCCTTTGAAAAGCAGGATTGTTCTGCAAGGGGTGGCAGCTCCAAGCAGCCATTTGCTGTGGTATGGCCCATCCATCATCTCCCCGTAATCCACAAGTGCTGGGCTCACATCGCACACAGTGCTCTTTTCACTGCTGAGCGGCTGCAGCGCCTGCCAGAGACTGAGGGGGAACTGGCCAGCCTTCAAGATTTCTTCACAAGGACTTCTTAATCAGCTCCCATGCCTCTGTACTCCCAGGGCTGTGTGTCTGGTAATTTGCTGTACTTTATGTACACTCTGTTCATCATACAGATTGGCTTTTTACTTTCTGCAGCAATTCCTCTCACTTTGCCAACACCTTGCCATTTGCAGCTTTAATGCCTATCGATAGCACTTCATCAGCAAGAGCTGCCAGTGTATATTCTTTTTACAAGATGTTCACCCTTGGTTTTTATAGATAGTTACAAATTCAGTCACCAACTGATTGAATACTTTGTTTTCGTTTGCTTTTCGCGTGGAGTAGATTAAGCAAAATGAGTGGATCGTTGGAAGATTGAAAACAGTGATGGAGAAGCTTCTCTAGGATGGATTAGTGTCCCAGGCCAGAGTCAGCTGTGACAAACCCATCCCTGTGTGCCTCATCTGGGTTTAAAACCTTCACCAAGAGGGCTTTCACAGCACCCCATAGGCAGCAGCTGCTCCTCATACCGCTGCCAACACACAGTCCCTAATTTGATTTTCCTCTGCCCTGGGATCTGCTCCTCCCCAGGCTGAGCCATGGGAACCTGAGCAATCACCTTGTTAGCAAAGCCAGGCCAGAGAAAGCATTTAATACCTCAGTTTTTGAGGGTCCTCTGTCACCCTGAACCATTTTTCACATTTCTCCTGGTCTCCCTTTCACTGGTGATGGGCCTTTCCTGTGGCCCTTCACATCCATGCCACTACTGCCAGTGCAACTGGAGGCTTTGCTCTCCTGTTTGTCACCATGTGCCCCATCCCACCATGCTCTGCCTCTCCTTTTCCTGCCTGGCTGAACAGACGGGGGACACCTGACTGAGCTGTGTGGGGCCACCACTTCCCTGCCTGCCCATGCTCTGCCACACTAATTGGAGACAGCTTGGTAAAATTATTTCTCTCTGAAAGGTGTCAGTTTTAAGCAAAACCTGTTTGTTACCTGTGTAACTGGATAGTGAGAGTAAAGTGCAGAGCAAACTCCAGGCATTTCTCCCAGCATTTCTCCAGGCATTTCTCCACTTTCAAACACACATTGATGGAAGGCTTGTAACTCACAATTCAAGCAATTTGCTTCTAATTTTTTAATGGAAGCTGGTGGGAATGTGGCATGGGGAAGAGATTGTGCATCAGCCCATGGCCAAGGAATTGTTTTGCTCCTAAGGGATGTTACTGCAGTAATCCTTGCACAAACAAGGCTTGGTATTTTACAAGGGAACTGTGTTATTAGTTCCATTAAAGGTGCACAGAGCTGCGTGACCACTGTCACTCCACAGCAATTTTTTTCATTTACTATCAATGCCAGAACTAAACTGCCTTTTGATATTCAGTGAGGTGCAACAATTTGTTGCAGAGAAACAGATACAAGATCATATCTTCTCTTGCCTTCTCCCACTGCAGAGCTAGAAATAAATGCTCTGAGTGTTGCAAGGTCTCATCTCACAATACCTTCTGCTCTGTGGAATATCCATGGTGGACTGAGGCGTTCTTGTGGCTGGTGACACATCACAGGAGTGTTTCTGTTTCCTTGACTTGCTCTCAGCTTTGGAGATGTCAGGAGCCTGCAGTGCTTGAGTGTGCCAGGTCAGGGATAGGGGGATGTCTCAGTGCACATCCCAGACTTGGATACACTCGTGCTCAGTTGGAGAAGATTCAGTGAAATGATCAGTTCTATCCCTTCTAATTATTCTGAGTGGTTCTGATATAAATCTGTAACTAGAGGGCTGTAGATCTCTGGGGTTTCTAGTTTAGGCTTTGATTGCAGCCTTATGGATGGCTGGTAACTTGGTAACTGTTCTGGATACCAGTAAATGTTGGGGTTTAATTGAATGTTAAAATGTCCACCGTTGTTCTTTGCTGCCCTTTAATTACCATTGTTTATGTCTTCCTATTTTTGATTTGACAGTAGTGCACGAGTGCCCCAGTCAAGATCACAACCTTGGCTGCTGTAGGTGCACAGAAATTACTGCCCATGTCCTGAGGAGCCCACACGGGCCAGTACAGAAAAATGCATGGCTGCAAATCATCTTCTGAGCTCCTTTTCTTTTTACAGTGTGTGGCTCAGGGAGCACTTCTCAGCAGCAGGGGTTAGAAAGGCTCTTCCATTCACCTTGCACTGTCTCTGCCGGGCTGGGACGTTGTTACCTCTGCTTTGTAACACACCAGTCTTTATGAGCCTTTGTTTCAGATCTCTAATCTATCTTTAAATTAGGTATTTTTCCTGCCTACCTCAGTTTGCAGTGATTTCTCTATCATCTGGCTCCAGTTATGTGATCCTCACATGCTGTCTCTGAATAAATGCTCTTTGAAGTCATAAAGCAGAAGGATGCCTTGGGTAAGCTGCTTTGATTCAGCTGCTTCAAGCAGGAAGAACACAGTTGAGGTATAAAGGTTAATTTCACTGATCTCAACTCAAGTTAAATAAGAATTTAATGAAGTCCAACAGAAGCTCAGTTTACTATTCCTGAAAACCTAGTTGCTCCAAATTCTTTACCCAAGTAGCCAGTCTGTGATGTTTTTCTTTTCCAGCAAAGGATATATTACTTGGCCTAGATTTTTGTAGGATGTCAGATAACAGGAATGGGCCTACTGAGCCCAATCTAAGATGTTTTGTGTTCTCTGAGGTAAAAAAAAAAGGCCTTTATCCAGTTTTCAGACGGGATAGGGTTAATTTTCATCTTAGTACAGTGGTGTGCTTTGAATTCAGGATGAGAATGATATTGATAAGACACTGATGTTTTGATGTTGTTAAGCAGAGCTTACCCTGAGTCAAGGCCTTCTGCTTCCCATGCCCTGCCAGTGAGGGGTGCAGAGGGAGCAGGACCAGGACACCTGAGCTGAGCTGAGCTGGCAAAGGGAGATTCCATCCCACATTCCCAGTGCCCAGACTGGGAGGAGCTGGCCAGGAGGCACTGCTCACTGCTTGGGGACAGGCTGGGCATGGCCAGCAGGGCATCACTGACTTCTCTTGGGTTTTATTCCTCTCTCCTCTCTTCATTACAGCTATTGTAAGGTTTACTGTTTTAGATTTATTTTTATTCTCCTGCCCTCGGAGAAGGTGACAAAGGACAGATCCAGCAGCTGTGTGGCACTCAGCTTCCTGCTGGGGTTACACCACCACTCTGCTGAGCTGTATGTCTGGCATAGACATCCACGAAGTAAAATTCAAATTCTTAATTGAAAAGGACAACCCTACGAAATCCTGAACGAGTGTATACCAAAATTCCAGTTGGGATCTTACGGAGCCCCTCTGCAGCTGTAAATTCAAGGATCTCTTATAACCTGTGGTGTCAGTGATAGGTGGCTGAAGTAGATTATGACACAGTCAACTTTGAGTGCAAATTTCTTCTTACCAAGATGGAATCTGCATGTGAAATGAGGTGTGCTAGGCCTAGACATCCACAGGCTGGCCCAGCTTGCACAGCAATCCCAGAGATCTTAATTCACATCAGAGATCTTAATTATTGTCTCCAAACATGAGGCAAGTAATCTGCATTTTGAAGAGTCTCTACCTGGATATTTACATAATTTATGTTGTACCAAGTCCACTGATGTGTATTTGCATAACAGACCAGAGCAGTGCCAACAGATCCTTTGCAGCACACGGTGTCAGCTCTCGTGAACTTCCAGTGGGGTTTTCCCTTTGTTGGAGCTCCTGTGACAGGAAGAAGTGGCAGTGAAGAAAATATATATAGAAAACATATAACTGAAAATATATATATATAGAAAATCTATAACTGATACATCTCAGAGAGGCTGAGGGCCTGTCAAAGCTTCCTTGGCTGGCCTGAAGCACACAGAGGTGAAGCCTGCTCAGGCACCTGAAAAGTGTTCTCTGTGTGTTCCTGCCAGTTCTGTGCATGAACACAGCAAAGATTGTCCTTCATGTTCATCAAAGCCCACTGAATTCCCTGATCTGAGGTCCCCACTGCTCTCCACACACCTCCAGCCACACCCTGATGCTTGCATGCTCTCCAGCTTCCTTGTCCTTGAAAACAAGCTCTGTTTCTCACCAGCACCTTGGCATGATCCCCTGTCATAGGCATCTTTTTGTGAAAATCCTTTCTTAGGATTCTTTTTCCCTTCTGAGAAGCTGAGAGGCCTCAGAAACAAAATGTAAACAATGATTATCTGCTGCTGTGGAATGCATCAGGTGGAGTTTTGATTGGCCCATCTTGGATGTTTATAATTAATGGTCAATCAAGGCCGAGCTATCTCAGAGTCCGAGGCAGCTGCCTGTTGTTATCATTCCTTTCTATTCTATTCTTAGCTTAGCTGGCATTCTGAGATGAAGCTTTTCCTTCTATTCTTTTAGTATAGTTATAATATATATATGATAAAATAATAAATCAAGCCTTCTGAAACATGGAGTCAGATCCTCGTCTCTTCCCTCATCCAAAGACCCCTGTGAACACGGGCACAATCCCCTGGATCCCTGCACAGGTGCCTGCAGCAGGACCTTGCCATGATCCCTGGATCACAGGTGCCTGCAGCAGGACCTTTGTCACTGGTGTCACCTGGGCAGTCGGGCTTGAGCCCATCAGTGCAGAGGGAAGCAGACCTTTGGGTTCCAGTGCGGGATTTGTCCCTCTCAGAATGGTGTTTTTAAGCATTCTCATGATGGAGACAGTGCCTCGAGGAAGGTTCAGCCCATGAGGGATAATGGCAGAAATGTTTTTTCCTTTTGGCCAAGTGAGAGAACCCTGGCCCAGGTGAAGTTGAGCGTTGTTGTTACCCAAAAAAGGGGATGATTTGTAGCCCTCAGTCTGTTATGTACCAGTGTTGGCAGACTCGTTCAGCTCAGTCTGGTGCTTTTGCTGTAGGTGACTCCGTGAGAATTGAGGGAGCAGTTCACATCCTGACAAAAACAGAGCAGGGAAAGGGGTCATTGCCAGCTCCAAACAAGAATTTCCTTCCTTTAATTTGCCCCACAGCCTGAACACTGACAGAACATAGCCTTATGCATACCCTAATGGATGGGGCTTCGTTTTGTAAGAGTTTCTATTAGAAAAATTTATTTTTTACTCTGGTTGTATATCTCCTTTCCGTTTGTGTTGATTTGGGTATTCATCATCCTGCTGACTGTGATAAGGGTTCATCAGTTTCACTGCATGCTACTAATAAGATAATGCTTTTAAGCCCTTTGGTATTTTCACATGAAACATGTTCTTGCTGCTGCAGCTCCTCAGCAGAGTGATGGCTCTAATCATCCTCCCTTGTCAATAACTGTCAGCTCTGATGGAGCTGGGCTGCCTGGATAAACCTGCAATGTGAAATAGAGGATGTGCAGGGCTGAAGAGTTGCCAGTCTAGAGCAGGAGAAAAGACTAATTAAAGCTCCCCATAGCAGAGCTGAAGCAAGCCTAATGCCAGGATGTTTTTCTGTACTGCTCCTCATGTTCAGGCTCAGATGATTAATCCAGGATAATATCTTGCCACAGTTTCTTTTGATTTCAGTTCTGAGTGAAATGAAATACTGGAAAGATTCAATTAAATAAAAATTCCTACTGATTGATATAAGGACTGGAAGTATTGTTTGGCATTACAACTAATCCTTTTTATCATCTAGATAAAAAGCAATCAGATGCTGTGTAGATTGAGGTGATTTCAATGTTTATTCTGTAATTAAACATTAATTATTATTATTATATCCTATTTGAACCTCTTTAAGAGATCTTTAGTATAAGGTTCTGTGGCTGCTCAAAAATGACAGAAGTACAGGAAGCATTTTAAACCCTCTCTGTTGTCATGTGGTGGCTTCAGAATCTTAAAGGAGGAATTGTATCTGCCCAAGTTTCTCAGGGAGCAATGGGAATAAGTGGAGGAATTTGACTGGCTTTTAATGGATGAGGAATGATGAGAGCAGCCTGCTTGCAGGGTGAAAAGACCCTTTCAGATATCCTTTAGGGATGCTTGTGATTGTTCTCCTGTGCTGCCGTGCTGGAGCTGCTGTGAGTTGTGGCCACTCACTGGGGTTTGCTGAGCTGCCTGCAGTGCCTGTGTTGAACTCTCCCTGCTGAGCTCAAAGGGCTCTGCCCTGAGTCCCTGCCCTTGGTGGGAGGGGAGCTCTGCAGGGGCTGATTTTCTCCTGCTCACTCCTTGGGGATATGGGATCTGCTCATGCCAAAATGAGCAGAGAGCAGTCCATGCTCCTGCCCATCACTGCCATCCCCTTGGGATGAACACCTCTCATGCAGGGCACAGAGCAGCTCCCATTGTCACTGCTCTCTTGGCTGACACCCTGTTAGTTAATTGATTAGCTCTTTCCAGTGTATTTTGGGCCAGTTTGCTTCCAGGACAGGCCCAGGTATCCGGGCAGAGCCTGCTTCAGGCTGAGATGTCCCTCCCTGCACAGCTGCTCTGAGTGGGCGGTGCAGGAGAGACCTGGGTGCAAGCAGCCCTTGTAAACCACTCTCAGGAAGGCTCTGAGCCCTGGTGCCATCTGTCTGATCTGCCTGGCAGGTTCCTCTCTGCCCCCCTGCACTCACAGGCCGGCAGGGTCTGGCTGAGGAGAGCAGACCTGCAGAGCATCCCCACCTCCAGCACAGCTCCCAGGGCTCTGCGTGCAGCCAGCTGCACCAACACGAACCATGGAGGGCTGTTGGAGATGGAGAAGGGTCCAGAGAATCCTTCTGCCCCCAGGGCTGGGCAGCAGCTGGCTGGGAGCCTTGAGAACCTCACTGGGGCATGAACACAGCTGGGGCAGCAGCCTGGCACAGGGAAAGCTGAAATTCCTCGGGATTGGCCCTGCTGCACACAGGTTGTAGCTCAGACCTGACCTGACTCTGGAGCTATGTGGTTGTCTTCTCATGGCATGAAGAAACTGTAAATGCTGCTTAGGTAGAGTTTTCAGAATTACTTTTCAGACCTAGACCTGAGAGGCATGCCTAACTTAGGCAGGTGGGTGATAGTATTTATCTTGGTGCTCCAAGTTCTGTTTAAAGTTAAGCAGAGTTTAAGGGAACTTCCAATCCTGGCTGTAAGTTGAACTTACACTGCTGAAGTATAAGATCATATCCAGGCCTGTTACAAAATGGAGCTCTCTGTGTTTATAGCAGCAGAGCTAAATTAAAATCCTCATTACAAATGTCAATTGCAAATACAATTAGCAGGTTATGAAAAGGTGGGATATTCATGAAATGTAAATTTTGAAGCCAGAAAAGATGCAGTTTCTCCTTAAGGGAAAGAGTGCCAATAACACATGCTCCTTTTCTTCACAAGAAATTAAGGAGTGTCTGGGGGAGAGGAGTTGGGATGGCTTTAAATATTTTTGTACTCCCTTCCAAAATAAGTTTATAGTTTCCCCACATACAATTTAATTAAGCCTTCGATTTGACCTTTGTATTGAGCAATAAAAGTTAACTGGGAAAGATGTGGGTAGAAGGAGAGCACAAACAAAGCATGCCCCACGTCAGGCAGTGTGAGAACTGTTTCTGTAACCAAAACTAATGAGATCATCAGGACAAAAGCAAGAGCTAAAGCATTTTCAATTATTACTAATATTTTTCTTCCTCGAGCCAGTTTATATTTTTCTTAATTACAGCTTTGAGCTGTGGCGTGATATTTAGCAGATGCCTTCAGCACTTGGCGTGCTGATCACTTGCACACTCCAGACTGGCAGGGGCACCTGATCTTTGAAGTCTGGAGCTCACATTCATCTCTACCCATAAAGGTCAGCCCTGCATTCCTGCATCCCCCCCAAACTGCCATTAAGTTTAATGGGAGTTTGGACATGTGAATCAGGATCGCTCTCAATCTCCCTGATAGCACCACTCAGGCATGTACACAATTCCCAAACTTTGCTAATTAATTGCACCATACAGTGCAGGCAGAAGGCTGTCACAGGGCTTTTGAGTTGTTTCTTTTATTACGAGAAAGTTACAACAAATGTTGCACAGATTTACTGGGAACATCATGTTTTACAGATACTTCCATGCTGTGTTTCAGGATATCATGTCAGCTGTGCTACACTACATACGAGGTATCTGGCAAACTAAACAAGCATAAACATGCGACCACAAACATGTGCCTAGGACTAGACTGAAAACAGATGTTTCCAGGAAATGTAAAATATGTTTGGCATGTTTTAAGCTTATATTTTCAGCTTGTCTGCGTTTGAGTAAGTCCCATATTAATATAAACAACATGACAAAACCTTTTCTTGCAAATGACTGATTGATTAATGGAAGTAGTGTTGAATCACAAGAGGTTTGTTAGGTTGAATAATTTCTTCCCAAGGAAAAGATGGATTGTTCCTGCTTGACATTTACCATGGCGGGAGCAGTTCTACGTGCAGGTTTACTTTTAAACCCAGAACTAATACAGGTGTATTGTGCTCCTGAAAATCCTGCAGGGTTTGCTATGGCCATGGTTTTAGAAGCCAAACACATACAGGGACAGGTTTCCTTGGAGCAGGACAGCTGAGATAATGTCCTGCTCTCTCTGTACATTGCACTCAGATGTGTATGGACTAAAAAGTGCTTGGGAGAAGGGGAAGGAGCTGCCATTTCATGTAAGTGTGGCTTCCAGGCACCTGACATCTCTAAGTGTCTCATGGCTGTTCCTGCCTTTTCTTTATTGCATTTGAATTAGTTCCTGAAAGTTCCAGCCAGTGTGATTTCTTTCAGAGAGTGGGTACGGCTCTCAGACAGCAGAATTTGCATCCAGAATGTGCAAAACGTGCAGGAAGTAAAGTAACTCTCTCACTGGTCCACAGGGAATGGCAATCTGCCAAAGATCACATCGAGCTCAATATAGAACTGAAACGTGGAAATAGATAATCTGGTCCCAATTTATGATTATCCTCTCATTCTTTTAAAAAAGAAAATGTTCTTAAAGAGAGAAATGGAAAGATCTCAGAATATAACTGGGACACATCAGCTTGTCCCCATAGTGTTATCCCACAGGTCTTCTGGAATGGCTGGCCTGAACCAAATGCCACTCAGAAATTCAGTGGGGAGAGTGGTCTGTGCACTTAAAACTCCTGGAGTTCTTCCTTTTTCTGATTAAAGACTTCTTTTTTCCTCCTAACACCAGGTTTCCATTAAAAGGTATGTGGGGAAAAGGCTTCTCTGGACGCCACGTTCTCAGGCTGAAATAGAAAATGGTGGAACAGTACACACAGAGCTGTTCATTGCTCCCTTCTTCTGGCTGCACAAATCAAACATTACACCCACCTTTTACTGCCTGGCATTATACAGACCAAAATAACAGACTCCAGAATCTGGAGAATTGCATCACGAGTTCTCATACTTTAGGAGTTCTCACATTCCCATTTCCACAACATTCCTGTTTCCATTTGTCTGCTGCAGCTGTAACTGGAAATAATTACTGCTGGTCTTAATGTCAAGATAATGGATTATTTGGAAATTGTTGGTACATTTTATGGCGACAGCATTGTTTTGCAATTTCAGAGCTTCTTCCTTTGAATATGTAAAAGTAATTTTAGCTTTTGCTACCCGAGGTGATAAAAAGCTAATAATAACACTGCAGCATCTACTGTAATTTAAGAGCCTGTTCCACCAAGTTGCACCTAGCTTTAATTTCTTATGAAGCTGTCAGCCAAACCCAAGCCTGTGATCGAGGGGAAATTTATCAAGCAACTGAGCTCCAACGTGGAGAGTAACTGCAGGTGCTGACCAGTTCCCTTCAGAGCTGTATTATGGTGTCACTGCACCCACGATGAGCCATTCAAGACCAAGGCATTAATTTGCTATCATAGATGCTGACAGTCTGGCTTTTCAAAGCACAGTGTTTGCGTGAAAGTCCAGAAAGAAATGGACAAGAAAAGAAGAGTCTGGATATGGTCTGACTTGATGTAATCAACGTGGGGAGAGCAGAAATAAACAACCTCTGCTTCTTTTGTCTCCCCAAATAGCTGGGTTGAAGGTTCCCTCCAGCAGCTCCAGGTTAAACTGATGGAAACGTGTCCAGAATCCCCACGGTGGATTGATGAGCATGGATTCTCTGCTGTCAGTGCCCCACTCCATTGGAAGCCAGGCTGCTGTAATTAACATTTACAGGGCTGCTCTGGCAAATCTCTCTCTGTTTGTTTTTATTCTGCCTCCCCTCTCAGGGCTGTAGCCCTGCCTGGTGAGAGGATGTGCAGCCTCAGAAGCACACAGGCTGTTGGCAGTCACGAGTGCAGTGCCTGACGAGCAGAGGTCATCATTTACCATCACAGAGAAAGGGCTGAGCTCAAATCAGATCAAGAGAAGGACAAAAATGGAAGGAGGTTTCTGTTAAGTAGCTGAACTTGTTCATCCCTTGGCAGGACAGTAGGAAAAATGAACAGATTAAAGCAGACCCTGATGATATCACTCACTAGAGAGCAATAGCATGCAAGAACACCAGTAAATAGTTATGGCTTTGATAATCCCTAGCAGCAGCAAACTGAAAATGATTTGGCCTAGGAAGGGGGAGCTGACAGCTTGGTGTCAGTATGACTTGAACTTCTGTCTGATGAAATATTATAATGGCATTTTCTTGCCCCAGAATCTTCACTGCCTTCGATTCAGGTGTACTCACTGAATGTATTTGAAAAACATAATCAGCCCTCATTGTAAGGGAGGTTTCCTGTTCCTAAATTAGCTGTCAGTGGCAGTTTTGGTTCTCCTGCCATCCTGAGCTGGTCTCTCTGAGGAACAGTATTGATCCACAGAGGTATTTATGAGTAGCTCGGCGCTGTCAGAGCAGCACGGGCATTCCTGGGCAGCAATCTGTGGTTACAGCTCGGAGCTGAAGGTAATCCTGAACACTCAACAGCAAGGTCAAGCCATTTTCATTCTGTGTTTTGTTTATATTGTCAAGGTGTGAGTTCAGCAGAGTTAACAGAGATGAGAGTTCAGCTGAGGAGGTGGACTCAATCCCCTGGACTAGCTGAGCTGTAATCACAGGGCTGGAGGAGCCGTGAGCCATCTCCAGTGACCCCAGCAGACCCTGGCCTGGGCAGGAGTCCCAAAGGGCTGCCCAGAAAGGCTGCTTGGGCACTCAGCTGCCTTCACTAAGCACCCTCTTTGGCAGGATTTGAATATCCTCACTGAGAGCTGGGTGAGGGAACAGCACAGCCACCACTGCAGAGGCTGGATCAGCACCATGGTGCAGTGACAATAAACAGCACAGAACAATTTCCCTGTGCCAGGCTCCAAAGGCCATCCCCTGTCAGGCTGAGGGGAGCTGGAGCCTGCAGAGGGGTCAGCCACTCCGTTTCACACACACAGAGGGACTGATGGTGGAAGGAACTTTCTAGCAATGGAGAAAGCTTCTAGTGGGCAACCATAAAGCCTTTAAAACTCAGAAGGTAAACAGGAGAACAACCCAAAGCTGTGGGGTTTGGTGAGTTGGTTTCATGAAGTCATAGTCTGGGGGCTGAATTCATGGGTGCTGAACATCTGGGGTTTGCTCTGTTGAGACTGAAGTTTCATTTCTGTGCTAGTCTTCACACTAACATTTTTTTCTTTCCTAGCATGATCAGTACTTTTTTGCCTTTTGAATGTCAGTAGTAGACTGAGCATAACCATCTCTGACTCAGAGGAAAAGATTTAAGGGGAAAAACTCATTTAACTCAGAGTCTCTCAGCCAAAATCGTGGAGTGAGTAAGCAACAGGAACTCTGAGGAAACTGGAATAAAATGGGAAATCTTTATACTGCTGAAATTTGTGCCTTAAAAACCAAATAGAGGATTGAAAAAGATTTTGAACTGAATTGAAAGTTAAGCTATTTTTATTTATTTTTAAGAAAGGAGAAAATAAGGCATTATAAATAAAATGCCAATTTTGCACAATTAGATCCCAAATTAGAATTGGCCATGAATAGCATCGGAAGATCCTCTGCTGTGAAGACAGAGAGAGAATTCAGAATGGAGCCCTTCCCCTGGAAAGGATAGAGGCAGAATTTTCTAATGTATTATTTAATGCTTGTTATGTAGTGCATTAAGCAGTGACTGAGAGGAAAGCTTTTAAAAACCAACAGTCTCTCTGATAGCATTAAATCTTAGCCTAGATTTTTGTTAAAGTCAATAGTAAGAAAATAAACGAATTAATACATTTCAGTCTGCCCGATTTATAGACGCCAATCAAGTTACAATGCTGGACATGGCCAGCTGAAAGAGGGGAATGGATTTACCTGAGTGAGGGCTTAATTTAATCAGCTGGCCCCAGAGAGCTGAAGTCAGCAGGCTGGGATGATATAAGAGGCAGCAGAGAAATAGTGCCTTTAGTGCAGCTGCAAAGGAGAGTGACAGTGATGGAAAGGACTCGAGGCAGTGTCAGAACACACCTATTTCCATGATTTATTCTTAATTTACTTTAATGACAGTCTGAAGGTTGTCCATTTTTCTTCAAATGTCCTCAGAATACTGATATTTTCTAAACACTTGGAGCATGCTTTCTCTCCCCCTCCTTTCTGTGAGCTCCACTGCAGGTTGCAATCACAGAGGAGCCCTGCCTGCACTTTGCCATAAGGAATTTCAGGCACAATGTCACAATACCCTTTTCCCAAAGTGTGCCTTGCCAGCTGCTGTCCCTTCCCTGCAGTCCCTCTTGAGTCAGGTGTAGGACTCTCACATTCCTCTGGGATTAATGTTGATATTATGGTAAAATGGAGGGATTCATTGCATTTCTTTCACAGTTTATTCTGGCAAAAGAACAATGTGTGCTTTCCCAATACAATAGCTCATTTTTAGTATCAAGTGAATTTATTGATGGTTGTTCAGAACTACTGACATGCAGACAATGATCTCAGATTGCATTTACATTTCTGGAATACTTTCCATCTTTCCAGTTTCTGCCAGGAACTTGCTTCTGTGATTCAGAGTTTTCATTTTAAGATTGGACTGCTGTTTCATCTGCATTACAAATCCATGCCTTTTGCTTTCTTTTGTATGTGCACTGCATTCATTAGTAACACAAATCCTTTAGACTTGGACCTGAACATTTATTGTTAATTATAAATTCTCCCAGGTAGGCATTAGTTCTTTCTGAGCACTCAGGTATGCTTTTACAGACTGACTATAAAATCATCATCCCTTCAGCAGATGAAATAGTCTTTGGGTTTGTTTGTTTGCTTTTTCTCCACAATGCCAATGAGAGGGTTTAAGGGCAATATGGTCTCAGTAATATTTGCAAATGGCTTGGAAATGTCTTCATAACTGAAGATTTATTATTTTCTCCCTATAAAAAAAACAAATCCATGTTTTTGCCATAAAGGGCTACTCCTTTCTTCTGAATCCAATTCTTTATATAAGAATACATGGCATTGCCTCAAAATGCATCTGGAGGGAGAAGCCTTCCAGTGCTTAAAGGATACTTAAAAAAAGAGGGAGGAGAGTGACCCTTTGCACAGGCAGACAGTGAAAAGGACGAGGGGCAGTGATTTTAAATTAAAAGAGGAGAGATTTAGGTTGGATACCAGGAGAAGTTCAGTACTCAGAGGGTGCTGAGGCCCTGGCACAGGGTGCCCAGAGAAGCTGTGGATGCCCCATCCCTGGAAGTATCCCAGACCAGGCTGGGTTAGTGCAGGGTGTCCCTGCCATGGCAGGGGGTGGAATGAGCTAATCTTTAAGGTCTTTAAGGTCCCTTCCAACCCAGACCATTCTGGGGTTCTGTTAAGTCAATATCCAGTCTCCTGTAGCGCCCACCAGCCTGGAGCGGGTTTCACTGTGATGAATCCACTCAATCCTAACTGCACATTTTAAAGCATGAGCTAGTTCCCAGCCCAGGTGAAACTGAAGATGCTTTATGAGAGAAATGAGGTTCTGAGCCCAGCCACTGCAATGCAGAACAGCTGTTACTCTGCTCAGGCTGTGTCTGTGAGCAGCCACCAGGCAGGCAGAGGAGACTTGTGGAGCACAACAGAGGGTGCTGAGGACACAGGAGCCACACTGAGTCGAGCTAAAACATGAGTGCGAGGGCCCCATCAGTCTCCATCCATGTTTCAGTTATTCACAGTGAGTGTACACCAAGTTCCAGCAACACTTAAATATGTTCACGCACCATTTAAAAGATGTGTGATTAATCTCATGTTCACTTTCATGTTTTCAGATGTACTCAAGGACAAGAAAACCCATGCAGAGAACAGAAATGAACCAAAACCAACCGTGAAAAAGATTGACACCACAACCAGCACAAGCACTGTCAAGTCATCCTCCAAGCACAGTGTGACTGGCACTGGGAGCAGCCCAGCCCTGAGTGCCCCCCTTGCTGTCCTGGCAGCCCTGGCAGCTCTGTGGCACTGTCCCCTGTAGCTGCACTGCCCTGCTGCGCTCCTGCTCACTGTCACTGATACCTGCAGCCTTACCCGACTGGAAACAAATGGAAATGGCTCTCTAGTTGATGTGATTTGTTAGGGGAAATAAGGAGTGAAATGCTGGAGTTGGCAGATACCAAGTGTCATCACTTTCAATGGCTGAAGATAGCTGTTGGCAAAGCCCAGCCAAGGTACAGCGAGGATGATCACAAGGGTCTGCATAGCTTAAGTTATGGGGTAGAAATAACTGAAAACCCAGAAATTGTGTATGTGTGTGTTACTGTTTTTATCAATTTTGTTTGCTAGAATCTGACTGGCCGTTGTTTATTTGTCTAATTTTTCTGGTAAGTTATATGAATGGTCAGTCTTCAAATTCAAGGCAATCCATACTTTGTTTTTGTAAGTGAGCAGCTAACAAGCAGTTCACAGAATGACAGAATGTTATGGGGTCGGGATGGACCCTAAAGGTTATCAAGCCCCAGCCCCTGCCATGGCAGGGACCCCTCCCACCAGCCAGGTACCAGGTTGCTCCCATGGAGGGTGAAGTGCTCTCTACCAGCTTGATGCAATTCCTGAGTGGTCAAGAAGATCAAAGCATGTTTGAAACTTCTCTTCACTCTTATTGTTTAGATTGTAGGAAGCAACATAAAAACATATGGTGTGTCTAATATATCAGTATAGTTGCCTTAACTGTGGAAAAAATAGAACCACTTTGTTTACTGAGAGACATAGATAGTGAGTTTCCCTGCCCCACAAAATGTCATTACCAGATACTTAAGCATATGCTCAAGGCTTATTGGATGAATGTCCAGCAAAGGGAAACATAAATAAACATAATAATGTTTTATCCACCTAAATGCAGCTCTGTACAGAAAAAAAAGAAAAAAAGAAAGAAACAAAAAAAAAAAAAGATAATTCAGTTCAAACTTACTTTACCTATGAGATGTTACATAGAAACCAGCTTAAGTTTTTCATAAAGGTCCCAGAAATATAAATTATTGGGAACTCCCATTAGACACTAACTAGATCTTGTGCGTAATGGAACTCTGAAATCAACTGTTTCATAAACTGTGTATTATTTAATTACATTTAATGTTTAAAATTTTGTATCACGTTAGGTGTAAATGTAAAACATTCTGAAATCTAGAACATTCTCTGTTATGCTTCATCTTGATTGCTACCCTAGAATATGTCAAATGTGCATTATATTACAAGGCTATTTTTTTTAAGTCAATGATACATTGATGCATTTTAACTTTTTGGATGAAAAAGTACTATAATAACTTCTAATGGGTTAAGAGTTAATGTGTGTTTTCCAACAACTGTTTACAGTGCCATTGAATATATGTATACAAACACAACTGTATGTATACAGTGATTAATATGATAAATATATGAAACATTAGAATTGTTATATTTACTACATTTCATAACTATTACAACTCTTTAATGGCCATTTTCATGTTGTAGACTATTCTTATGTACAGTTTTGTAAGATTTAATGTAAAACACTTGCCTTTGGTTTTTGTAAAACATCTCTTTGATACTTACCCAGTCACTGAGATTACTCAAGAGAAGAGCCCTGTGTCTCACTAACCAGCTCCAGGCATTTTATTGGCAACTTTGGTTACAGAAGCCTGGCTCACAGAAGGGGCCATGGGCCAGGACTACTGCTGGGTGCCACCACACAGGAGGTGACAATGGTAGAAAACAAGCAGACAATAAGTGAACAAAGGCTCACTACACTTGCACCTTTCCAGACAGTATCAGTGAATATGTCTAATTGTGTTTGCCAAGTGGGGCTTTAGTTTCATTTCCAGATTTGGTTCCTAGATCATATTTACAACATAAAGGTATGATCCGAATCATGGATGCACCCAGCTACAAAAGCAGTGTCTCTAAAATGGCAGCAGCTAAATTTTTATTATTAAATTTTATTAATATTCTAAAAGATAATTCAATTTTAATGTTGAAACAAGGAAATTAAATGGAGAAGTTACTTGCATTAACATCAAGTATTTTGTATTTTAACTCTGATTTTTCACAACGGTAAGGATATTAATATCCCTAAGGAGTGCTTCCCAGTCCTATCAGTGAAAATCAGTTTTCCCACAAGTATTTAAATGGCTGTCATGTGTTTTCCAGGGTTTGTGAGCTGCACCAATCTATGGAACCATAATTAAAAATGCTGCTTCTTGTATTCATTTTGGGTGCCCTTTGGAAAAGTGCTGTTTTACCTGTGCAGGTCCCATCATCTGTGCACTGGAACGACTCTGTAATGCCTGGCACTCTTAGAGAATCCTGCCCTGTGATGGCTGAGTCAGACAGGAGCTCAGTGTGCACAAACAGAAATGTGCCCTTGGTGCTCACACTCACCCCCTGCCCCTCCAAGCACTCTGAATTCACTGGAGCAATCCCTGCCTGGTGCTTGTCAGCCTGACTGCTGATTTAGAGTTGTCACACTTACAGTGCTCAGTCATCATTCAGGCACTGAGAGTGACCATCAGGATTCCTATGGATGAGGTTTCAGGGCTGGGCTCCAGTCCTGCCAGATGTCAGCTGTGCAGTTGGGAGTTTTCAGATTTTTCTCACCTGCGGAGAGGGAACCTGATCAGCCAGAGCCAGGTGTGTTTCTGAGCTCTGCTCTGGAAAAGATTTTAGCGGCGATGTTTTCGCCAGCCGCATGTTCAGCTGCAGCACAGGGAGCTGCAGAAACCCCACAGGAGGCAAGTATGCAAGAATTCACCCAGGGAGATATTTGTTATTGCTAAATGTCATCATTTTGCTAAACAGAAACCTCTGAAAAATCAAGGGTTTGGATTTGGGGATTGGTTGGCGAATATTTGTATTCATCTCTCAAGTAAGACAACCCTTTAAAAGTTCCTGTAACAAAACACAAGTTCAGGTCGTGGGGTGAGATAGAATCACCTCATTTCATTGGACTCAACCAATGTTTTGATAGACAAAACTTG
Source organism: Melospiza melodia melodia (assembly GCF_035770615.1). Classification (NCBI taxonomy): domain Eukaryota; kingdom Metazoa; phylum Chordata; class Aves; order Passeriformes; family Passerellidae; genus Melospiza; species Melospiza melodia. Next base: position 4,698,348 of record NC_086205.1, on the reverse strand, counting down.
CTGCAGAATGAGGGAAGAGGGCTGTACATCAATTAAATCATTTCATGCAAAAACACTTCTACATTGTAAGAAGAGAACTGGTCAAACCAGCGTGAAATCTGTTCACAATGAGCATCAAAAATTGTGCCATTTTAGAGGTCAGTGCAGTTTATTTTTACTGGTGGTTTATGATATTTTTTTCCTCTCAGGATCAGTTGCATTTACATTTTTACAAACGAGTGTTTTCCATCAGACAAACCATCTATACCTGTAAAGGTAAAACCACTGGCTGTGTCAGATAAAGGAAGCATTCATTTTCAGAGTAATTAGACATCTGCTTTACAAAGTCTTAGTTTGTTACCCAGGACACTGTAATTATGATGTAATTACAAAGGTCAAAATTCAAAATACTTTTGGACTTGTCTATGTAATCTCAGTGTAAAATAAGGCACCAGTCTAAGAGCATTGCTGTAGCCATGCCTAACAGTTATGAATTGTATTTAGCCACTACTTTCTGATTGTTTATTGTTTTGCTATGACTTTCTTTAAATATTTTGTTGTGCCCACATTTGTTAATGCCAGCATTGGAAAGTAATTGCTGTCATGCATTTGTGAGTAAAATCAATGTACAGTTTTCTGTTGGGAGTGATGCAGGCTTTTTACCAAATCAGACAGAGCTGCCATGGGCACAGTGTCAGTTCTCAGTGTTCCAGTGCTCTCCAGGCTCTGTGAGAGGCTCAGGTCTGTGTGTCCCCAGTCCCCTTGCTGGCTGTGGCAGCACCAGGGGAGGGTGAGCAGGGGTGGGCAGAGGCGTGGGTGGCTGCAGGGTGCAGGGCATGGCAGCTCCAGCTGGCTGCTCTGAGCCCTGAGCCCAGTGTGCTCAGCTCATTTCAAGCAGCTTTTACACCTCTCCAAATCATCTCTTGGAGACTGGCCAGGCAAAGAGCAGCAGAGAATCAAGAGACTGCACTTTCAGACAACTTCACAGCCACCTGCTAGGAATTGGACTCTTTTTTTGCAGTTTAGATGCTTTACACAGTCTGGCCTCTCTCACTTGTTTCTGGCTTGCACATTGCCAGTGCTGTGCCCTCCCTTCTAGTGCAGCTTCGTTATTGCATAAGGAACTGTGATTCTGATCTCTCAGTAATGAACCTTTTGAGGTAAAAATGTCTGTCAGAGCTTGATAAGGGCACACAAATAATACTGTCCAGCTGCACTGACTTCAGAGGCTGTGTATGTGGGTATCTGGCTGTGAGATTCACATCTCTCTGATCTCTTCAATCAGATCTCTGTTTAAAATGGCCCCATTCCCTTTTGATACCAAGACTGCAACATACAGAGAAAATTTAAATTTAACTCTCTCATTCTCTATGAGTCTTCTTCATGTTGTCCTAATGGATGTTGTGTACAGACTTGATTTTAATATTAGTCAAGCTTTTTTGCCCATATTTGCTGAGATATTCAGTATTGCACATTATTAGGTTTAAGCAAGGTCTATTCAAGTGAAAGGAGCTGAAACACACATTGAAGTGAGATACTGAGTAGGACACAAAATCCAGAAAGTTCCTACATTCCTGAATGGAACTCTTCACATTAAACAAAGTTTGCAGCCAAAATTTCCTAGCTAGCATGGTGTCAGAGGGATTCCAGCTTTTTATTGAAAATTGATAAGCAGTCTGCCCATTTTAAAGGGAAATCAGTTGATATACATGCTTTCCTCATGTCTCCTCACGTGGTCAGGTTTAGCTCTGTAGGAGACATTCCCTATCTTGCACATTGTAAGGGCTTAATGTTAAAACTGGCCATAAGTACAAAGCATTTCTTTTCATTCATTGCATTTTGCTGCTCTCTGTGCTTCTTGCAATGACATATGGCATAAGTATCACTGAAAAGTGAAACATCTTCCAGTCAATGTCATTACTGCTCTGACATGTGTTAGTCAAAAAGAACACAAGTTTATCTTCCTCCCATTGCCACAGAAGTCTAGAATTATTCTAAATACTGAATTCTTTTCTGTGTTCTATTGTCACTCTCTCCATTTGAATTGTATTAAATATTAAGCTATAAAAAATAAATGCTGGGTGAGAGATTGTAATAAACAGAGAATAAATTCAGAAAAAGATCCTGCATTTAACATGGAGAGTACTCTTTGGAAGGAAATCACCCATGGACTAGAACAATTTGTGAGTCCCTCTCCCTTCTCCAGGTACCTTCACACACAGCAGGAAGCCTGCATGCAGGAAGCTGCTACTGCATTCAGCAAAGGGAATTTAAACTATTGCTGCACAGTGATATTTCCAATACCTTGCCTGCAGTGGATGTCCTTTTGCCAGTTGCAAGGGATGCATTCCAAGTGCTCGTGCAGCTGCTCCAGCCCTTGCTCGGGAAGCAGCTGCAGCTGCTGCAGCTTTGAGAAGAGGCTGCTGGACAGAGCATGATGAAAATTTTTTGTGTCACTCCATGTCACTGTCCTTAAAATAGACATTCTGCTCATTAGGCATTCTGGTCATTACCGAATAGACATTCTGGTTTAGGCATTCTGCTCATTACCAACACTACCAGGATTTGCTCCCATGGAAATCCTGTAATACCCTTCCAGGAGAAGAGCACATCAAGGAGAGGCCACTGGTGCTCTCTCAATGTGCTTGAAGTGCTTCATTAAATACCCACTAACAACCACGTTGGTCTCTTGTTTTTCCATGTAGAAAGTGCAAAATTATTCTGTTTGCACTTAATCATTTCAATTAATCTTTAGTAAATTACTCAGTACTTTGTAATTCTAATATTTGCAGTTAATTTAGTGCCATCTTAAAAATAATTAGTTGTATAATATAAGCAATTAATATTTATACAGGTTTTTTTCTCTTGCAGGGGGATATATAAATTGTCCTCAGTGGCCTTTCTGTACACCTAATTAGCACCTGTTTGAATTATTCTACAGGCTATGGACAATTAATTTGAAAAATAAATGGCATTGCTAGTTTTGTGAACTCCTTGCAAATACAGAGTTGTAAAAACTACTTTTCAGGGGAATGCAAAAGCACGTTTTCATACATCTTCTGGGTTTATGAGCCAGGCTAGGCTTTTAGGCTATTGCACCTAAAATAGTTACTGACATTTTAAATGCAGTTAAGATGGAGGAAGTCTGATACCACTTTCCCATAATTAACTACAGCATCCCAGATTTGTAGCCTGTTTTATTCAGTAATGAAAAAGGAAAGCAGTAAGACTTCAAGAATACAGATACTAGTGTAATTTTCACATTTCTGTATATGCATATACAGTTCAGAAGTTGAGAGCACTGTGTTAAACTTGTGGAAATTAAACCAGATTGCTTCCATCTTGCAAGAAAGCTTCTAGGTAAATAGTAATTTTCTATTTAAATGCACAAAATACTGAAGAAAATAATTTGATCTTTCTAAAAAGAAGATCTGAAAAAAAAAATGTTTACAGTCTCCACGCATACAAAATTGAGAAATCAAAAATAAAGATACTTTTCTGGAGGTGTGAAATGTGGGAAGAGACTTTAAGCTCCTAGAGATCAGTGCGGTTTCCATGATTTCAGTTTAACAATGTAAATTTACCCTGACATACGTATCCAGCCCAAGAATGGGAATTCCTGCCCATCTTTTTGCAGGTGCAGAAAATCAAGAGTAACTGCAGGGATTACAGAATGTGGTTAACTTTTTGCATTGCCCCAGCCACTGATGAGTAACACAAATCTGTAAGACTTGGGATGCCCTGAGTCTGCTGGCACTTTCCCTTTCTAGGACACAGCAGGGGCCTTTTCCAGCAGCAGATGGTTCTACACCTTGTAGCTGGGCTATGAGGAGATATTTATCCTGTGAGTATCTCCTAGGGTAGAAATTCTTTCTCAGAGAAGGTTCACTGATACTGATCAAGCTTTGAGGCAGATCAAGCCTGATTTCTCTGTTTCATGTTAAAACAGGATCCAAGCCTTGAACTGGTCTCAAAAATTAAGTGAGACTCGTTGGAGAAGACTGATGGGAGCTTTGATGTCTTCAGGGAAGCTTACACAGCAGAGAACAGGCAGCTGTGCTCTGCCTCAGCTAAGGCTTGTGTGTCTTTGTGCTCAGTTTCCGGTAAAATTATCCAGGAGTCTCCATATTAGCAAAATGACAAATTCCTGAGTTGCTGCAGTTCTATAGGGAAGAAATTAAATTTCTTCTGAACAGAAACAAACATCATTCTATATTGTGCTAAACATCCAGCTTGGGAGGAAACCAAAGCAGGATGTTAGGCCTCACAAAGGTCCCCCTGACTGGGGCTGGGTTTGGTGCAAGGGTCAGAGTTTACCTGGCTGTCATGGAAGAGCACATCTACCCTCTAGTTCTGTTCTGGGCTGGAGAAAAGCTCAGGATTATGGCTCACAGGTGACAAACCATGTGTAGGCAAAAGCTGTAGACAAGTCCACAAAGCAGTCAGGCAGTCAGTGGGAGTCAGTGAAAAATGAGGAGATGCATTTAACTGACTTATTTGAGCTTTTCATTAGGAGTGAGCAACAAGGTTGAAACCTCCTCCCAAACACTGCAGCTGCAGATGGGAGCAGGCTTTTGGAGCAGCAATACTAAAGAAAATGTTTTTTGTATCCCATTTATTCTATGGAACCCTATTGGAATAAAAATGGAAGCCAGTATGCCAAACCTTGCAATTTGTTGCATGATACAGCTACTTCCTGATCTTTGGTATCAGAACTAACACAGCATGAATGTTTACACTACACTGGGATAGAACTCTAGCAAAATATGTGCTTTGCCATTTAGCTTTTTAAATAACTAGTTTATGGCCTCCTAGTCTGTTTTAGTTCATTTTACTTTACAGGAATTAATAGGCTGCTCCATTTTTATCTTATATTAGTTGTAGCTTGGGTATTTTAAGTTCCAAAATAGATTGGTTTTGCCCTAGGCTGTATTCAAGCTCTAATATGTATTTCTATTTCCCAAGCACATGTTTTATTTGCAGTATATCTGCTTATATTTTTACTGCATAAATTTGTCAGTTTTCTTCAGTTTGTTTTCAGCATTGAATACAATACAAGCAATTGAAAGAAACAGTCTGAGAACAATGTCTTAAAAGAAGAACAAGGCTACTTTGAAAAGTTAAACAGTGTGCTTTGTAAAAGACAGTGAACTGCAATTGGGAATAAAAATAAATAATTCACAGCAGGAAATTGTTGTTGTGTATTAAAGTTTCTGTTCTTTCCCTCTGAGTGTTTTTCATCATCAGTGATGTAAGTTACAAACCTTATAAAATCTTAAATGTATTTTAATCTGTTCAGATGATGCTCTGACTAAAGGATGCATTGAGAACTGCTGAGGAACTTCATATTTTGGCCATAGTATGGAGAGGAAAGGTCTGTTTATTCAGCACATAACTGTTATTGTTGTTCTTCTTCCTTTCCTGAAATGAGCACAGTCAGGTGTAAAGGTGCCTGCCTGCTCTCCTGGGAGCTCTCAGTGCCCCTGAAGAGATGCAATACCTGCAGTGGTCTCCTGGGTAAAGGCCACACACCTCCCACAACAGGTAGGACTTTTCCAAAAAAACTTCCATTCCTACACAAACAGTCAGAACTGAGTTCTCTACTGACAGAGTTCTTGCAATCACTGTGTGCTCTATTAAAAGCCTTTCTTTTTTCCATGGTTTTGATTAGGAGCACATTGCTGCTCTGTCTTCATCTAGGCCAGTGTACAAGAAAAAGGAACTCCCTTGTGTCAGCTTCATGTTCTCATCACTTGTCAGTTAAAACTTTGCAGTTTTCCTTCATTTGAGGGGGATAAAACAATCTCTTTTTTTTTTTCAGATTCCTAAAGTGGATCAGCAGAGATCTTTGCTGTTACAAGAATTTCTTAAAGCTCATTTCCATGACCTTCTCTTCACTGCTCCATCAAAACAGATGGGTTTTTTTCCCGCTTAGAAATTGATGGGAAAGGTTTTCTCTCTTTTACTTCCTGTTCTGGTAATATTGGTTGAAGACTGTAGGCAGACCACTGAAGCACAACAGTATCATCAACAAAATGTATCTTGATTGTGTTTACGTGACTGTGTGCCTCCTGTTTACCTACCCAATTTTTTCTTAGTCAATTTATTTTTTGATTGCATAATGATTTGCATATCGCTTCCTAAAGCATACACAACTCCAGCTGTCCCTGATTCTTTCAAAAGGGTTCCTATGTGAGGTCCAGGAATTGCATACAGCTCATCCCACTATGTATGGAGAGTGCTTTTTGCAAATATATTCAGTTTTGACCCAGCTCCAAAGATAATAGCCAACAGCTCTTCTCTGCCTCTGCTAAAGGGATGCTTGTTCTCTGAAGTGCTGCCTCATAAAAGCTTTTTAAGGATTTCACATTCATCCTCTAATTAAGCAGGTGTCTAAATCTGCAAAGCTGCTTCATTCTGAAATCCAACCTGCCTCCACTTCAAAGGACGTTGTTTCTTTTCCCAAAGATGCTTTAAAAGTGCTTCTTTGACACTTCAAATTTGTAAGGTTATTTAAAGGCTTTGCTTCTCACCTGATTCCATATGTATTTTCTAAAAATACTCAGAATACATCAGATCTGATGAGGTGCCTCGAGGACATTCTTTAATAGTGGTGCTAGAGTTCATATCTTGGACTGGAGATCTTTAATTGCAGTGAGTAACTGGCTCTTCTGCGTAGCCCAATGACACAGGATCCATTTAATGCTTCTCCCATCAGGAATCTAAATCATTAAATCGTTCCTCTTTAGGTTTTTTTGTTCTTCTTGTTGTTTGGTTTTAGTTACGAGCAATATGTCATTTTGGCTTTGAAACATCAGGAATTGGTCATACCCAAACTCTGGGGGATAAAAGAATGCATTTGGCCTACCTTGTCTCAGGGGTTCCAAAATGGAACGGCTCCAAACACAACCACTGACTTACCAGAATGATGTTTTTCCTTATGATACTGAGAGAGGCACTGTGACTTCAGTGTAGGAAGTCTTCCTACACTTCAGTTTTACATCTGAAAATAAACAGTCTTTTTTTGGAAAGAACGCCTGTGAAGTCATGATTAACTCAGGAACCCAGCAAAAACTACCACCATCCTAAAAGAGCAAACTGAAAATACTTCTGCTTGTGTAAGAAAAAGACAGGTTTTATTTGCATTTATTATGTCCTCAAGGAGACTCAGAGTTAACTTTAGAAGAAATAAGGAATTCCAAAGGAAGAGAAGCCCATGTCCTACACCTACAGGATTATGTCCTACAACGACAGACTACTACTTTGCTATCTTGCATGTTTTCAAGAAAACAACATATGGATGAAAGGGATCTGCCAGAGCAAGCAGAAGGAGATTACACCAGATGTGAGCCCTGTTCACTCACAGCGGTTGCTCTGTTTTCTTGTGGAGTTTTGGCTCTGCAGCACAGATCCAAGGTAACTCCCAGAACCTCAAAACCCCCAGAGGAGACTCCATCCTTATGGGGTTGCCTCCCCTGGTCCCACAGGGATTGTACCCTGCTCCCAGGGGGGTGAGGACACAGGGAGTCCCACAGCAGGACCCCATGTTCTGCCCCAGGGTTCTCAGGGCTCCCACATCATGCTGTGTTCCCTTTTTTGAGGTACATGCAGACAATGTTATGGATGCTCCACAGGTAGCCCACAGGGCATGAAGGAAAGGAGAAGAGTTTCTGCTGATGTTCCTCCATCCAGCAGCAGGAAGGAATGAATTATGCCTGAGACACCCCTTCAGTTCAAGAGCTGTCCTTTAAAACCTAAAGGCCTCTTTTCCATATGACTCATTATTTGTTGATGCAGGCAAGTGCTGGGGCAGCAGGAGGCTGCTCCCTTATCCTATAGCACAAACTGTTACAGTGCCTGCCCTCTGTTCTCTCAGCCACAGGTGGGTTGACTTTCTAGCTGCAAAATCAATATTTTCCATTACAGAGTAACTTGGTGTGCAGAACTAGAAAGTATCTTGGTCCTACTGGGTCTAAAATGTGAACAACCTCAGATCTTTCAGGAATTAGAAACTTCTAAGAGTGGCAGTGGCTTTGCTTTTCCCTGGAAAGCATCCATGGTACACACATACACCTGGTATGCACTGCTGTGTTGTCTGGTGAGTTTAGCACTTGTCTTTCTCAGTTCCACCTTAAATTGGATGTACACTTCTTGGTGCATCAATTTCCTCAGGGAATTTCTTTAATTTAAGGAAAGGTGCAGAGACTCCAATTAACCTCAGATGAAGAGCCCCATAGTTCATTGTCTGTCTGGGAAAATGAACCTCAGGGAACAGCACTCTTACGTTGCATGTCAGAACCACAATGAGAACTCATGTTTTTGGCTCCTACTCTGACATGTAACCTATTAGAACAGTGTGAACAAACATGTTCATTAACCTCCCAGAGCTTAAAGTTTTTTTTCTATGCAAAGAAGAAATTATATTTGCCATGGGTGAAATCTGAAAAATAAAAAAAATCAAAACAAATTAAGAACATCAGCATGTGCTAAGTCACTTCACAGTGGTTACTTCCCTGACCTTTTCTTACAGGCAGGACAAGAATTCTTTGGGGTAAATGCACTGGTAAATGCACTGACTTTCTGATGTTACTCACCAGAAAATGTTCCTATCCACAGACAGGCAAGGAACTAAGAGCAGCAGCTTGTTTTGTCTGAACAGTCAAAAGCACAAGGCTGGTACTTGCCCAGAGCAAAATAAGCTAATAGGAATGTAGCAAAATTAGTTAATAGGAATATGATTCCTCCTGTTGGATGCTCCCTGCAAACTCCTGAGTACTCATCCTTGGGCAGGGCAGAACTTACCAATGGGTTCCATCCTTACAGCACATGCAACAGCAGCAAGATTCAAACCTGTTCTGGCTGAAAAACCTATCTGTCCATGTCACTTGCTTTGCCCCAGTCAACAGCTGCATTGCAAACTGGGATCCCCAGAACTGATCCTAGAGTAAAAGGTGGCCCCAAGATGATGCAGAACACACCTATAGGGTCATTTTCCCTTTACCTTTTACCATGCTGGCAGCCAGGAGCCTTCTCCAGCCCTGCTATTACTCAGTACTCAACTCTGCCTCAGAAATGAGGTTTGTCTTGAAGGTGGACAGGATCAGCAGGAGTCCTGCACTGTTATCAATTTCCATGTATAGATAACAAGCTGTGCAGAAACACCTCTATGTGCCTGCAGGTTTCTTCAGGTCCTTTTGTGAGAAAAGCTGGTTCATCTAACAGACTCCAGAGGGCTGGCTCACACAGCAATTTCAAAAGGAAAAAATTGATTAAATATAAAAATAATAATGCCTCTAAACCAAGTGGAATATTCCTCTCAGTGAAGTTGTTAATTAGACACACCTGAGCCTCCCATGTGTTAGGCAGTCCCTTGGGGTTTGTGTCTGGGCACACCTCTTGCTCCTTGGGCAGCAGAGAGCTGTGGGATCTCGCAGGAGGCAAGAGAAGAGACAGTCCTGCTCACTGCTGGGTGTTTTGTTCTCCTGAAAAAGGACACAGAAATCACTTGAGGCCATGCTTTAAACAGCCAAAAGCACAAACCACCATGGAACATTTCATACTGGCCAGCTACAATGGGCACTCCTCTGTGGATACCTAGGCTTGTAGTCCTCAACATATCTGGGACTTATTCTAGGGAAAAATAAAGATAAAGTATTTCTGCTGGCATTTCTGGGGAGCCAGACTTGGGGCAGGAGGCTGCAGAAAATGTAGAAGTGGCTGAATTACAGACTCTGGGTTAGATATAAAAGGGCTTAATTCATCATTTACTGAGATCAAAACAAGGCAGTGATATAATAATTGATTTCAAGGTGCTTCACTTTAATGATGGTACTTTGTGTTGTCACATGAGCAAAGGCCAGTGAACTGTCAGCCCTCATTACTTAGGCAAATGTTCTTTTGTGAACTCCCAAATGACTTCATGGTACATGGTAATGAGTACATGTCTGTAATGGTTATCTTCAAAAATCAATAAGCATAACATTTAGAAAGAAAGCAAATCAGTAAATTGAAGGTATCATAATTAAAAGGTAAAAAAAAAAAAAAAAAGAAAGAAAAAAGAAAAAAAAAAGGCTTAAAAAAACCCACCATAAAAAGCACAACTCAAAGAGTCCCAGAGAGAAGACCCAAAGAATTGTGCATTCCTGGGTGAACTGGTGGCCCATCTCTGTCTGAAATATCCTGTGTCAGAAAAGAAAATAGAAAAGACAAAGGTACAAGGTAAGTTCAAAAAACTTGCAAACTCATAAAGATTAATGGAATCAGTCATGCATCTATATTTCATCTGCCTCCAGGATTTCACTTTATGCTCTGAATTTGCTGCAACAATGGATCCAGGGTCCCCAACACATGTTCCACGCCATGCAGGACACATTTCCTGAAGCACTGCAAACTCCTAACCTGGTTTTGATATCCCTTTTGCTTTGTAAACATTTCCATTTAGCATGTTGAACTGCCTACCATCATGCTCTTAGATCCAAGCTGTCTTCCAGAACATTTTTTTTCTCATATTTGTTGTTAGAATATGAACAGATATTCATTAACCTTCTGCATGCTATTTACTAATCATTCTGCCTTTACAATATTCTCTTATTAAAATAAGAGGACTCTAGATCTCTCTTTCAGCTCCACTCCAAGAGGAGTTTTCCTTCTGCCTCTTATCATTATTTGGCACCTGCCTTTGAAGGGAGGTCTGGACATGAGCAAAATCATCCAGGAGGGTGAGCACCAGAAACTTTTGGTAGCAGTTTTCAACCAGGCTCCTCAGCAGGGTCTGGAGTATGCCCAGCAGGTGTAAGCCAGGTGAAATATTCCCTCCCCTAAGCAACAAAAAAAGAGGTGGTGTTTTCCCCCCTCCCACTTTCAACCTCTTGCTTAAATTAATCACCACCAAATTCCATATATTGTTTGCCCCAGACTCATCTTCTCCACCTTGGAGGGGAGTAGGAGGAATAAAATAAGAATGTGCAGTTTGCTTCTTTCTGTTACTATGATCTGCTGCTCTAAGTCATCCTTATTCATTTGTTTGTCCTGGATAGGGAAAAAAACCAGACTTGGTCTGAGCAAACTAAGTAGGAAGTCATAAAATGCCATTTGTGGAGCAAAAGGAAGGTTATACTCTAATATCAGAGAAAAGTCACAGGGCAAAAACATTCTCAGGTTTTATTCCTGTTATTGACACCTTTTATTATTACATATGAAGGAAAATTCACAGTCTGTCAGGAAAATTAAAATATGCAGAAAAATATGAAATTCTTTGTGTTATTGAAGGGTAAATATTTTCTCTTAAGACTATATTGGGTTTGCTTCTCTGTTAGACTTCAGCTTTTCTTTGCAGTACAAATTATATAGAGGAACAAATTTATTATTCCATTCAAGAGGCAGTTATGAATATATGTAACTCATGAGCTGAGGTGAAGGCTGAAGTTCATCTTTAACCCTTTCTTTATTGTATAAAGAATATTTGATAACTACTGTGCTTTCACCAAAGAGAGGCTATCCATGGGAAATTAGGATGTGGTGCCTGCTGGATTTTATGGCCTTTGTGCATGATGACTAATTGATCAATGAAAAAAACAGATTACACAGTTCTCCAGTTCAGGAATAAGTGCTTTTTTTTCCTGTCTGGGACCTAATGAGGGAAGGATCCCCAAGAGTCACCCACTAAGGAAGAAACAAGCAGTACATATAGTATAATGATGTGAATTCAATACCCACCCAATTTATTTTAAAATACATCTGTGCACATCCTTTGAAGATATCTTCTGGAAGAAATTCCTTTGTAATCTGTCCTGTTCCCCTGGGGTTGGCAAACATCTGTGTGTGCAGCAGGGGAGAAGATGGGGGAATTTATTTTATCAGGTTTTCTCCAGTGAGGTTTAACCTTCCTTAGAGTCTTTCAGCTTCTCTTCCTCTCCTAATGGCTTCCCTCAGACATTTCCTTTCAAGCGGTCCTACCATGTGCAAGATCCACGTTTGACTTCGAGACTTAATTCAAGCAATTTATACCAAGGGTTACTCTAATGCCAGACAGCTGGACCAAGCCCACTTCCATATGAAGGCAGATGCATGTGCCCAAACCCCTTTGATCCTGCTTCTCATCTTCCTCCAGATGCACTAATCAACAGCCAGCAGCAAAGTGAAAACTAAATAATATTGGTTTATCTTTTGCTCCTTCAGCAATAAACCCTCTCATTTGCTACCAAAGGCAAAGATAAGCCCTGTAAAGAGGTCAGAAACCCCAGCATCTGTTGTGTTGATTTATTCCCACATGGAATAAAATAACTTATTTGAAGTAGCTTATTAGACAGTTGTATCATGTGGCATTTTCCTTCTTCTAAAAGAAGATTGAAGATGATGAACACAGAGAGAGAGAAAGAAGATATGCACTACAGTGAGCAGTGGCAAAAGCATTGGGCAAGGCAAAAAACAGATGAAAGGAAGGTGAGCTGAGGAAACAGGAGCGAAAAATGATAGTGAAAAATACTGAGTAAGCTCTGATTTCCAGGACTAGGCTTGCTGAACTCTTTTCACACAAAATTTCACAAAAACATCAATAAAGACTGGAATACTTAAAAGGTAGTTAAATAGAGCAGGTGTACAGACCCTATGGGAGCTTCACAGCAATATGGTTTGAGTCTGCTATATATAAAAAACGCATCTAGAGAGTTTGGCCTATTTGAGTGACTGTCAAGTGAAGAAAGAGATTGTTTTTAATGATAGTTTGGGGCTCAAATATAGACTAGATAATAGACTGGCTTTGTCCCACCCTTCAAAAAGGTTGGCTGTTCCTAAGGCACAGGTGCCTTGTGATGGTGTTCACAGGGTTCTCAGGTTGAGGGAAGAGATGAGGATCTGACTCCATGTTTCAGAAGGCTTGATTTATTATTTTATGATATATATATTACATTAAAACTATACTAAAAGAATAGAAGAAAGCATTTCATCAGAAGGCTGGCTAAGAATAGAATAAGAAAGAATGATAACAAAGGCTTGTGGCTCAGATTCTGTTTGAGCTAGCTGGGCTGTGATTAATTAGAAACAACTAACATGAGCCAATTAAAGATTTACTTGTTGCATTCCACAGCAGCAGATAATCAATGTTTACATTTTATTCTTGAGGCCTCTCAGCTTCTTAAGAGGAAAAATCTTAAAAGATTTTTCATAGAAGATGACTGCGACAGCGCCTGATTAGGACCTTACACGTGTTCCTGTACACTTTCCACGGGTTCAGGAGAGGACATCTCTCCCTCCTGGGCCTGGCCCACATGTGGAAGGAAAGGTTTGAGTGAGTGTTGTCCCCAGAGGTGGCCAAGCCTGGGGACAGGGGCAGAACATGGGGCTGCCCAGGGAAACGGCCCGAGGGCCCTGGGCACTGCAGGCCTGTCAGGAGGAGCTGGCCAGGGGGCCATGTCCCCCTCAGGGAAGCTCAGGAGCCCAGCACAACTCCAGCCCCAAAAACAAACCCTACACGAGGCACCCCTGTCCCTGACATAGCCCCGGCCACCCTCATTGAGGGACCCTCATGGCTGCCAGGCATGGAGCTCATCCCCTCACCTGAGAGCTGCGGCACACCTGGGGCTCCTTGGGTGCATTATCAGCACCTGGGGCTCCTTGGGTGCATTATCAGCCCTGCCACCCCCACTGGCGTGTGGCACGGCGGGGTTTGGTGCTCATGGGGAGAGCTGGGGCTGTGTGAGGGACGTGGCCGCCCCAGCCACCTCCGTGAGGGGAGACGGGAGAGCTCCGAGCTGACAGCGAGGGGAGGGGAGGGGGGAGAGGAGGGAAGGGAAGGGGAAGGGAGGTGTCTGCTCGGCTCCTGTGGGGCTGAGGGAAGAAGGAGTGCCAAGGAGCTGCTCCTCCGGCCCAGCCCAGCCCGGTCCCTCTGCCCACCACCGGCTTTGCTGTGGGCCGGTTTCTGGTCAGTTTGAGTTGTTTGCCCCGTCCGTGCAGTCGCCTCAACGAGAGCTCGGCCTGGCTGTGCCTCCCGTGCCGCTCCGGGGGTTTGTGTAGGGCCAGGACACCTCCCTTCCCTGTGTCAAGGGAAATATAGGTTGGATATTAGGAAGAAAGTTTTTACAGAAAGGGTAATAAAGTTCTGGATGATCTGCCCGGGGAGGTGGTGGAGTCACCAGCCCTGGATGTGTTTAAAAACAGACTGGATGTGGCACTGGGTGCCAGGGTTCAGTTGAGGGGTTAGGGCTGGGTTGGACACGATGATCTTGAATGTTATGAGTAGAAAAGCTGCCCATTTTTTTTAAAAGTTTGCAGAGTTCACAGGTTAGGCTACTTGCTAGCAGGATCTGTTTGTTATTGCAATCACCTGTCGTTTTCATTAACTACCTGTCGTTGATGGTTAAGAATTCCCCTTTTGTCAGTGACACTGCTGCTTCCTGGAGGATGACATTCGGACAGTGAAGAGGAAGGGACATCTAGCCCACATGCAAATAACATCGGATCCAGCATGCAACGGGAGAGACCCCTCACCAAACCTAGGCAAAACCCCCTAAAAACAGTGAACCAACACAAAATTGACAAATCAAAGTGGTGTCTAGATGTATCCGCCAAGGCCTTTAAATCCCTAACCTACAAAGATGTTGGCTGGACGGGGGACCTCAAATGTTGACCCAAAAAGTAAGGGATTTCCTGAATCTCTCGTGAGGATGGGACCCCCAGCTCTGTCCACAGACCAATGGATGCGGCTGCACTCTTCCTCCTCCTCTGTCATTCCTGGGAGCAGCGGCAGTGTGAGCGTGGACGCGTCAGTTCTCCCCACCCGAGCTGATCGCTTTTAATAAAGACATTAAAAAGGAGAAAGGTCTGCTGCCGTGTTTATTTCATTGAAGGTGTTTCCCAAGCCTGTGAATCCTGGATTCTGTGCATTCCGTCCTGCTCCCCTCAGGGTTGGTTCCCCTGTGTCCCAGTGGTTGCTGTGGGGCTGTGGCCCAGCCCGGCACGCTGGGGTTGTGTGAGCCAGCTCAGCGGTCACGGCCCTTCGGGGTGCTCACCCTGGAGGGTTAAAAACTTCCTGCAGCGTCTCTGCCTGCCCCCTTCACCTGTCCAGCTGTACTGCCGTGCTCTTCTTCCCTCACTGTTCACCACAACCTCCTTAATAAATATGGGTAAAACAGAAACATTCGTGCAAAACATTGCATCGTGCATAGATGAGCTGTAAAGCACTCTTGGGCATGCATTGTTCCAGCTCTAACCCTAACATGAGAAGAGTTCTCATGTTGTCGTGGATCTAAAGAGGCAATGCAAAATCTCACTTATATCACATATTCTCTAATTTCTGAGACCTTTGTCATGGTTTGCTGTCAGTGCTTTGAAATGAGAGATCACAGTGGTATGTGCTGTGCCTGTTCAAAGACAGGCCCTTCCTAAAGATGATAAATTCCAAGTAAAAGCAGAGGGGAAGTAAAAGAAAGAGGAAAACAGCTTGTGCAAGGTCATGCAGAGGTCACTGGAGAAAAAAAAATAATTAATTGTGTGGTAAAAAAAAAAAAAGTGGCAATTCCAGTGTTTTCCACCTTGATTCCCTACATCACTGGCAATGATGACACAGCAGCATGAATAGATGTCAGTGGTGTAGTGTCATCATCTATATCTGGTGTCATGGGGCTTGAAGGTTTCTCTGACATAACTCAAATGATTTTGCAGAAATAGAAATTTTAGAGAAGAGCTTCTTGGACTGTGCAGGTGCTGGCAATTGTGAAAAGAAAAGTGATGCTCATGGTTGTGTGTATCTTTGCATTTTTAATCTTATGGACAGAAAGTTGAAGAGAATTTAGAGAGTGATAACCAAAAGCAATGTAGAAGCATGAAATTTATAAGGAAGCTTTCAGTCAAGGAAGATTTGTTTTAAGAACCCTTAATGAAAGCTAAAGCTGTGTTATGGTAGTCCAGACAATAAATAAGAGAGAACAACTAAATAAGACTCCACAAATCCCAAGTACAAAGCTTGTTTAGGGAAACTCACAGAATAAGCACTTGGAGATATCTCCATCCCTTGGTTTTTGATTTGAACCTGAGCAAAAAGAAAAGGAGAATGAAAATAATTTTATCTCAGACACCCCACTAAAAATGCAGAATGCCAACATTCTGCAGTTTGTCTCTTGTTTACTGGTCTCCCTGTTTCCATCTCCCATGTCTCTCCTCTGCATGCAGACATATATAGAAAATAAAATTAATTAGAGAATTTATATTAATCCTTAGCTGCAAAGTTTTCTTGACTTTTTGAGAGTTAAAGGCAGATTTACTCCTCCACAAACATCAAAATAATGTTCACTCTCTAGTCCCCTGTCTCTTCATTAAATTTTACTTTGTCAGTTCTTTTTAAAATTAGTCTTAGCAACTCGCCAATGCATTTTTCCACCATGGTGTAAGTATGACTGACTTTTAGTAGGAGTGGTGTCTGTTGAAAGGCCACAGAGGCAAGCCTGGAGTCAAAACCAGGGTAAAATCCTAAGTAACTGGCTGCTCTGTTAATGCATAATCAGATTCTCTAGCTCCTGTGACTTTGTCAGTACACCATGCTCACTATATAATGTTTCAAATCCATTCCCAAATGCTTCATTCACACTATTCAACATTCCAAGTACCATTCCTCCCACCCCTCTGTCTGGCACACGAATTGCCAAACACCTTTCCTCAGCTGGGTCTTTGTGAAGCTGATGCAAAGGGAGATGCAAGGTGGCTCTTGCTGAAGTCCTGCACAGCCCCAGAAGCCCTGGGCTGGAGCAGTGAAATCCCCAGGGCTCACCTTGGAGTCCAGCAGCAGCACCAGCTTTGGGTCACTGGAGCCATTGCTGCTGTCTCCCTGGCAGATCTGGGGATCTTCATGAAATTCTTTCACCACGAAGTAATGAGTGTCCTTTTCCAACTTTGAAACATGCATTTATGTAACCTTTATTTTGTTGTATATTGGGTGTCTTTTATTCTCATACTTTTCAGCTTCCTTTTTTTTTCTTTTGTAGTAATCTGAAATTAAATTAAAAATAAAGTAGGATTATTCATCCAGCAGATAGTCAGTGGGCCTCCAATACCAATTGCAAGTAATGAGTGGCCCAGTTACTCCTGGTCATAGGTCCAGGGGCTCAGCAATTGGTTCAAATGAATCAAAAACAGCACATTGAGCCAATCCTTAAATCATCCATAGCTTTATTGCCAGCTTCATATGGATTATAAAATGAAATAAGACAAAACTGATCTTATGCTGTTGGTTAAGTTCTGCCACTGAGCCCTAAAGAGAAGGTTGAGGGATCAGCTTTTAAAGATGCTGTGTGACTAACCTGGAAATATAGGAAATAGAGGCATATAGGAAATATTGGCAGAGGGAGGGTCTACATTTTTTGTATTGGTTTTGATTGCCAGTGCAAGCACTATTTAAGCAAGAAACTATTCCTCTAGGGCCCTCAACTTAACAGAGTTATTGCAGCCTCCTTATCCTGTTAAAATGAAGAGAATCAGATTGCTCTGGGTTGAACAGCTGCTCGAAGTCAATCTGTGTCCACTGTTAAGGGAAACAACGTTAGTGAAGGGAAGCAGAAGGCAGCAAATCAAAATGATATCCTCAAAGCATTCTCTGCAGATGTCTCGAGAGTTCATGGGCTATTATGAAGCATAGAAGACATCTGGTCACATTTTTATAATCTCATCAGTGTATACAGAAAAGTCTTCTCCTGTTTACCTTGTCAAGAGCCGTGGAAAGGCTTATATATTTCTTTATATGCTTATTTATCTTATTGCTAGGGGACCATACTGATTCTTAACTATCCAAATCAGCTTGATGTGTCACTAAGTCACCAAGTTCCTTCACTGTAACATCTGACTCTCTCTCTGCTTATTTATAGCTCTTCATTGAATCACTTTGTGAAGCAGGAGGCTTGGGGATATTTTTATACTGTGTTATGGGGCGTGTTGTCTTTCATCTGCAAGTGCTGTGAAATCACCCTTTGCTGCTCAAGAGCACTATTGTACTTTTGTTCAGTGTTAATGACACCTCAGTGTGGTTTGTGGGAACACTTCTCCCCTGGAAGGAGAATAATAATTGGCTGATTCTGCAGGCACTGCTGCAGCTTCCAACATCCAGGCATGTTGAATTTTCTCTGGTGCCCTGCTCCCACAGGTTAACATGGACTGCCCAGCCAGGTTTACTGGGTGCTGTGGAATCCAAATTAGACCAAAAACATATTGCAGAACCTAGTTTTGATGAACCAACATAGCAGGCTTTATTTACAGTGATTTGTCATCTTGACCTACTTTGATGTGGACATTTCTTTCCTAAAAATTAATTAAAGCAGAAAAAATATTCTGGCTTTGTTTTGCCTGGAGGACAGAATATTGTACACTGTTGTGACATTTGACAGTATTTCTTAAACCAAGACTTTTTGTTTAAATTGCCAACATACTGGCGAATGTATTTCATTTCCATGATCATGTTTCTGAAGACCACATAAGCCATGCTGCTATCCATGAGGAGTGTTTTTGCTGTCTGTCTCTAATTTTGACAGAGGTCTGTATTAAATGTCTCCCTTTATCTGCATAGCAAGTCAAATCTTTTTTTTTTTCTTCAGTCTTCCCTTGTACTTCTAGACTAATCCTAAACCTGTATGTGATGCCCAGTCTCTGTCCTCTTCCATGTCTGCCCGGGATACAAGCAGTTCCTTTGGAGAATGGCGTGGTGTTGCATGTCAGTGCTCACTGCCACTGTTTGCTGTAGTCTGAGGAGGTTTGTCTGAGCAAGAGCCAATTTTCTGCTACCTAAATTCTGCATAAACAAAAGTGGATACTTAATAGCTGTAGCACGAGATTAAAATGTCAGACCTGCCTCATGCTATTCCAATTGTTGGGTCATACCCACAAATAAAAATAAGCTGTGTCCTTTACAAATCTAAATTGTTCTCCCTCCCCACCCTGAATTCTGAAGAGACAGGAGTTCTAATGTGTTGTATACTTCCTACAGGAACAGAGGAGTTGGGTCCATTCATATGGATCCAATTTTTGGAGGTTCCATCCAATGCCTCCTTCACAAACTCAGATAAAGGAGCCTAAGTGGAAATGCCCTGATGTCAGGGCTGGCCTGGGATGTTTCCAGGTGTTCTGTCACATTTTCCCTGGACAGAGCCAGCCATGCTCAAGCCCTTGGTGCAGCAGGAGCTGCCAGGAGCCTGCCACAGTTCAGTGAAAAGCATCAGCTGATGGTGCCCCAATAAAGGCATGAGACTGGATGCAGTAGCCAGGATCAGCAAGATCCTGCCAGATGACTCTGCCTTGTGTCTCCCTTCTCAGGAGATAAACTTCTGGATCAGGCAGCTGCAGCCTTCCTGGCCTAGGACTCTGCACCACTTTCCTTGGCAACAGCCCGGAGAGGACGCTGGATGATGGTGCTGCTTGGCTGAGGATGTTGGAGAACAGGCTTCTTCTGCAAGAGGGGGCTGGGAGTGGCTTGTTTGCTTGGGTGTGAGGATAGACACTAACTGGAGGTGAAGGGTTGCTTGCAGGAGGAGCAGCATTTGGCCACAGCTTGTGAGAAAAGCGTGAGAAACCACTGAGGTGAATTGAGAAACTGGAGGGAGATAAGAAATCAAGCTTAAAGAACATTAGGTCCCTGTTGATGTACTGGGATTTAGTCTCACAGGTTACAGTTTAGTTATAAGCAGTTCAACATGTTGAAAATTTTAAAATGTGGATCTGACTTTTTAGCCTTAATACTCCTGCCATGCTTGAGTATTGCAAGAATGATGGAGTTCTTCACCCTGGAGAAAATGAGGCTTAGTAGGGACCTTATTGCTCCCTACAACTGCCTGAAAATAGGTTGTAGCAAGGTGGGGTTTGGTCTCTGCTCCTAAGTAACAGGACATGAGGAAATGGCCTCAGGTTGGTCCAAGGGAGGTTTAAATTGGATGCTGGGAAAAATTCCTTCACTGAGAGGGTGTTCAGGCATTGGAACAGCTGGCCATGGCAGTGGTGGAGTAACCACCCCTGGAGGGGTTTAAAGGACATGGAGCTGCGGTGCTTGGGGACAGAATTTAGGGGTGGGCTTGGCAGTGCTGGGTTAATGGCTGGGCTGGATGATCTTAGAGGTCTTTCCAACCCCAATGATTATATGACTCTATAAAGATCCAAAGTCAAGCTGAGTTTAGAGCATATTTCCTGCCATCGTCTCACACAAAGACTGAGTTAAACCAGCCAGATGACGCAGCTTTTCTCTCGCAGTGAGCAAGGCATCTGGTGTTTTAATGAGAGCTGTGCTACCCCAGAAATGTCTCATCTCCTCCCCAGTGCATTGGCTCTATTGCCAGCCCTGCAGCACAGACATGGAATTGAAATGATGTTGGAGATGAGGCTGGGGTGGGTGGTGTGTTCTGAAAAAGGGAAGTTCCCAGCCGTCCTGTGGTGATCAGCTCATGCTATCTCCAGGGAGAAGAATGCTTTGCTCCCTTTCTCCGCAGGTGATGGTGGCACCATCTGCAAAGTATTTAGTTATGAAATGAAAAATAATTACCTGTTTTGTCACAGTGAGAAGTTGGGGTTTTTTTTCCCCTTCTTGTCTCTATGTAAACCTGTCTGTCCATTGCAAAGGGACAGTGAGCTGGCTTTGTGCCTGATGTGGTGCCCTGTGGCATCAGTGTTTCTGGAAGGAGGAGCACTGTGGCCAGTTGAAGCAGAGCTATTGGTATTAGGTGTGTGTTGTGCATTTATTTCCTCTCCAGGGTTTTCATGTCAGCACTTGAAAACCGTGTTTTGCTGGAGGGATGCCATCTGCAACTCCCAAAAGAGCAGCTAATGAACGTGCCAGTTCCTTCCTGAAGTGGTGCAGGAGAGCCTGTCCCACCTGGGTAAACAGAGCCTGTGCTGCTCCCAAGCCCAGGCCCTGCTGGCTGCAGCTCTGCCTGTGGAAAACGCTTGGACAGCCAAGGGACCTGGCACCAGTGACTTTTGGGGAACGTGTTGGTTTCCATGTTTTAGGTGCTTTATTTTTCCAAGGCTAGCACACCCTCACAACTCACACAAGTTACATATTTGTCAGTGTGAAAAAGCAATAAATTTCTCCTCCTAACTTACCTGCAGCAAGAATAGTAAAGCTTTGACATAAGGTGTGAAATCATAGTGGAGTGCTTTTATTGACGCTCGCCCTAGAGCTAAATTACATTTTTCCAGGACTTCAAATGGAGCAATTTTAATCTTGTTCTGATTTGATAGTGCAGTCTGTTTTCAGTTCCTCGAAATGGGTTTTTCCAGCCTTGTTCTTTGTTTTTCCAACCCTGCTCTCTGCTTAGCCAACAGATTGAACTTAGCACTAGTATGGAGCTTGTCCTGAAAAAGCAGAAGAGAGCAGGAAATCCAGTGCTTCACCAAAAATAGCAGCTCACTCATGTTTTAAGAAATCAGATAATTGTATCCTTGCAAGGGGTGACCTACAGGTGAATTTGCTTAGTTCAGGTTCCTTGTGGGCAAGGAACCACAGGGGAGAGCTCCATTATAAGCAGAGGATATTTACTCAAGAACTACTTAAATGCCTTTCTGGACATACCATTTTTCTATTAAAAAGTTCAAGCTTTTCTTAAAAACAAAGGGGAAAATCCAAGTAGCCTTTAAATGCCAGCTTTCTTGTTGCTATGGTTGCTAAAGCATTCTTTGTATGGTTCCCCCAATACATCATATACTTTTTAAAAGAAAAAAAAAAAAAAGCCTTGAAAAAATAGTTCAACCTTACTTTGTTATGTCAACATGGGCAGTATATTTTTTTTTAATGCTAGTGTGTTCTAGCATTAAAGGTTACCTCTTGTGTCAACCCCATTAAAAAAAATTCAGTTGCAAAAATGCCCACTCTCTCATCTTCTGTGTTCCAAAGTCCATCCTGGCCCATACTCTCTGAAGGTGATGGATACTCTTGATTCCTTAATGGTGTGCCTCCCATGGAGTCCTGATTAACTTCCTGCACAGCACAAGCACGAGAGTTTCCCATCCCACTTGTATTTCAAAAGTTTCTCAGACGTCAGGCTGAGAATAGAGCTGTGCTTTGTTCCCCCTGTGCTGCTCAGTCATCCGATGTGTTTTTCTGGTTGAAGTGTTTTTAAGGGCCATTGAGGGACCCTGTGGCCATGTTATGTAAAAGAGCTTTAAAGAGCAATCTGTTTCTCTCACTTGAAGTTCCCCCAACCCACACACACAGGTGCTGATTTTGTGGCCGTAGTGATTCTCCCTTCAGAAAGGGGGATAGGAAAATTAAAACACAGGCAGCATTTTAAAGCTGTCTGGAAGTTCTTAACCTCTATCAATCCCCTCTTCTCATTATCTCATGGATGTTCCTTTAGTTTCTCCTGCTGGAGCAGAGTGTTACAACATGTTTGGGGGACAAGGGGAGAGTGGAGTCTCTGGGCACTGAATGCTAGAGGCAAGTGCTGGTCTGATGGTGCCCTTAGCAAGAGTGTGTGTATTGGCTCTATGCCTGGCCCTGTTTTTGCTGTGCTTGGTGTGTTATGAGTGGTGCACCTGCAGTTTCAGTAGGATCCAGTGGTGGTCTCTTTCCAGCCCTATGTGATGTGCAGAGTTGCCACAGACTTTGCAGAAGGTGCTGTCTTCCTGCGTGAAATCCCCCAGGTGAGCCACTGAAATGCAGGTGAGAGGGTTGCACCGTCAGGTCAGAGTGGTCCTGTGTGGAACTGGATGATTAAACACAAAGATGGCATCATTCAGTGGCCACAACTGGGGAGATGTGGAGATTTTTTTATGTGCATGTGTGTGTAGGACGAATTGGGATGACATATCTAAGTCATCATTCCCAGGAAAATGTGTGGCTGCAGGATGACTTTTCATTTCATTGGAGATGTAGGCAGGGAGGCAGCATATGTGCAAGTTACTTTTTTTTTTTTTTTCCCTCCTCTTATTTCTGGCACACAAACAGGGAAAGTCAGTTTAAGAATGCCTGGGTGCCTGTAATTCCTGCTATCTGATTTGACTGCTTCTTTACTGCTGGTGAGGAAACACTTTCCTTCCCTGCTCCATAAAATACCATCTAATGCATACATCTAAAGCAGTGACTGGGTGTTCTCTGCAGGCTCTCATTTGATGTGCCCTGTCAGTTTACTGGTCTTCCTTTCTGTCCCTGCTGTAGCCCAACACTAACTGCCTGGTTAGTTTAAGTAGTAAAGTTTGATAAAATCCTTATTTTGACTTTTTTGATTGCTTCTGTATCTATCTTCTGAGAAATTACTTTAGGTCCAATAAGGAGGACTTGTAATATGAATACAAAATTTGCAAACTTAAAGTTCCCATTCTGGAGGGAACCAAAGGGGATTGTTTGTATCCCAGTGGAGAGTGAGCATCTGGTTTCTTGCTGGTGCTGAGGTGTTACATGACTTGTGAGGGTTCCTCAGGGTGAGAGAGATAGACAAGAATCTTGCTTCATGATCAGAAGGCTGGATTTATTAATTTATGATATATGATACATTATGATTATACTAAAAGCAATAGAGAGAAACGTTCAGAAGCTGCTAAGTTAAGAATAGTATAGGAATCTTATAACAAAGTTCTGTGTCCAGGCAGAAAGCAGGGACAAACTCTCCCATGAGTGGTCAGCAAATCCAAACACTCACAGAAGACCAATCACAGATGCACCTGTTACATTCCACAGCAGCAGATAATAATAATTGTTTACATTTTTCTTCTAGGGCCCCAGCTTCCCAGAAGAGGAAAAATCCTAAAAGAAAGGATTTTTATGAAAGACCATCCGTGACACTGAGGGACTCAAGGGCTCACAGCTGAAGTGCAGGTGCAGTGTGGGGGCTGTGGAAATGTTTGGGACATTCAGTCCACCAGAGAAGGCCCTGAGCAATGATGTGCTTTGGCCAGAGAGCTGGAAAAGGTGATCTTTTCTGTGGGATCCCTTCTGGATCTGGAAGGGGATCCTGCTGAGGGCCTGGATCAGCTACTGTCTGGTGGGAGATTAAAGAGTAGAGACCAGAGCTCCATTTGTAAGAATGATCTGCTCCCCAAAGGTCCAGTTGAGCAGTGAGGGACATCTGCAGCAAAGAGCACAATTCTGATTCTTTGGTGAGAGCTACAGATATTGTACCTGCTGCTGGTGACCTTATTTTAATGCCACTATCTCCTCTGTTCAAATGCTGGCAAACTCTGCTATGCTGCTGACCTGTGGCAATTGCTGTTTTGTGATCTTTCCTTCTGTGGTTATAATTGCTAGTTCCAGCCTACATTTTCAGAAATCATTTTAGTGTAAGTAAGTCAGTGATTCCACCTCCTGAAGATGACAAAGGGTTGTCCTAGCCATCGTTAGGTGTAAGGACACTGCTGCTCAATGACAAGTTACAATTCTGTGAGGAGATTGCACCCTCCTAGGGTGCAGGGATGTATAAAACTGGAAGAGAGCAAAGTTCATCATCATTTCAGTAATTCTGTTAGTGAACTTCTGCCTGCAAAGGTGTCTTCTGCTGTTATCATTAGGTCATTAACCTTAGCAGTACTTCTTAGTATGCAATCTGCTTGAGCAAAATGTGTCAGAGCATCTCTAAACTCAGCAGAAATCCATAACCTGCTGACATTTAGTGAGGAGACATCATAGTCTGAAGAGCGGGTAGAAAGTGTGTAAAAGTGATTGTGGATTCAGGAGTACTGGCTCTCTTGTGGGGAGCATAATCCTTTTAATACTCACTCAACTGCAGCTCTGAGATTCATTCATTTAATCTGAAACATCTTGAGGGAAATGAATGCAGGCAAGTTCAGATCAATTATCACACCAAAAAAAAAGAAAAAGCTTGCATTTCTCTGGGCAATCTGTGTGCGCCGTAATGTCAAGCTGTGCATGAGAATGTTGCCACAAAGAAAGGTAGTGTGCTTTAATTAGCAGTCACAAAAATGAAATATCAAGGTGTTATTTCGATGACTAAGAGCCAGACATGTACAGATTGTGCTGCAGGAATGTTCTGTAGCTACACTACACTCAGAGGTGCTTTTCCCCAGGAGGATATTGCGTGCCATTAGACACTCAGCACATGCGTTTGTGCTTCTTTTTTCGTAAGGTTCATATAAATCAAGCTTGAAATGGCTCTAAATGCAGTGCTATTTCTGTAGGTGTATATCACAAGTACAGTTGGATGGGAACTTTCCAAGCTTGGGGGGTTTTTTCCCCCCCCAGAAGAGAGAGTCTGCTGGAAAATGTCACTTATGTCGAAATAGAAATGTTTGAGGAAACCTGGCTGTTTGACAACCTATTGCTGACACATTGGTGAGTTCTAGTAGAGAGCTGTGTGCTTTCTTGCTGCCTTCTTGATGCTGGGGAGCTGAGGGACTCAGTTCCAGTGCAGGCTCCATGTGTGGTCTGAGAGCTTTGGGATCCTTGGGTTCTCAGGTATGGGGTCTAGAAAGGAGAAGCTTTGGGCTCCTGGCTTCAGTGTAATTTCCTTGGCAGAGACCCTCAAAAGGTTCAAGGGTTTGTCCTTCTCTGTGTAGCATCCCACTGATGACTTCAAGGACTTGTGAAGTCCCTCAGAGTAAGAAAGCAGAAAGTCCTCCAGAGCTGGGAGCTGTTAAACTGTTATTAAACTGTTCTGTTTCATTCAGGGGAAAACAAAACAAAACAAACACTTTTCCTCTCAGTTTTTTTTTCCTTCCACAATGTCCTTAATTCTGGATATTTCTAAATTTCTTCTTCTTGTTCTAATTCAGAACAAAGCTCTCACAAAAAAACCCCAGAGTTTCCCATAGGAAAGAGATCCTGAGTTTTCAAGAACCATTGCTTTTTAAGAACCATTTCTGGACCCATTGTTGAGATGAATTGGAAACATGGGTGTTCCTGCTTTTGCTTATTTCCCTCACAGCACTCTGAAGCAGTCATTGTAACTGCATCCTGTTACTCCTTCATATGCACTTTGTGATGCACATGTTAGCCTCCTCTGACTTCATTATTCCAGCATAGGAATGTCTCATATTTTTCTTGATTATTTTTTTAATTAAACTATTTCTAGAATTAAAGTTCACACAGAAAAAAACTTAAAATTAAAATACAGAACACACAATAAATCCTTTCATTGCATTAGGCCCTGTCTAGCTGATTTCTCATTGCCTGTTAGGTCTAGAGCTTAATGGTTTTAGATGTTGTTCTGGGCTGAGCTGAGAGCAAGCCTTCAGCTGAGGCTATTACCTGTAAGGTATGGGGTAGTATTTCTTCTGCAATGAAAATGAGCAGTTGTCACTTCTGTCTCTGCCAGATATTTGCTCTGTTCTGTCTGGTCCGCATGGATCTGGAGTGTATTATTTACACTGGATTCTCACAGTGTTCTTGTCACAGGAATGGCTGCTAAACAGAGCTGACATTTGGGAAGGAGGAGCAAAGAGGAAACTGCCCAGGCCATTTTATTACTTATTGCCTCATTAAATTTTAAAATTGGAAAATAAAACAGATTTTGCGACATTTAATTATCAAGTCCAGCAATATCAGTTCTTCAAACTACATATAGTTTATGCAATGGAATATGAGGTGTCTGAAATAACCCATGAGTACAATTAATCCCCTTTGAAATCTTATTTGATAAATTCTTTCAAGGGCAACTAATCCATATAATCCAGAGGAAAGGCAGGACCAAAGGGCCAAAATTCATTAACTGAACATTCATTTAGCCTCTAGCTGAAGTTCATAGTGCTGAAAAATCAGGTCTTCCTTATGTAAAGGTTTTTGAGTTGAAGACTGTGGAAGCATGTATCTGATTTAGGCTTCTGCAAAAATGAATGAAATTGTTCAGCCAAACCCCTGTTTAGGCCCACAACAAAGCATGAGTGTGCACAGGGGCAGTGTTAGTGTTGTGTTGTATTTGTATTGCCCCCAGAGGAAGGAAGGATTGATGAATCTGACTCCATGTTCTCAGAAGGCTAATTTATTATGATACTATGTTATATTAAAAGAATACTAAACTATACTATACTAAAGGGATACGGAAGGGATACTTACAGAAGGCTAAAAAGATAATAATGAAAACTCCTGACTCTTTCCAGAGCCCTGACACAGCTTGGCCCTGATTGGCCAAAGAGTGAAAACAACTCCCAGCAGAATCCAATGGAACAATCACCTGTGGGTGAACAATCTCCAAACACATTCCACATGAGCACAACACAGGAGAAGCAAATCAGATAATTATTATTTTCCTTTTCTCTGAGGCTTCTCAGGTTTCTAGGAGAAAAATCCTGGGTGAAGGGATTTTTCAGAAAATGTGAATGTGACAGTGTTGCATCTCATCAGCAGTGCTGGCTATCGCTGACAGTTTCTCTCTGGTGCACAAATCATTGAAATGAGCAAGAAGAAAAAACTCCCCTGGCTGCTGTTGGGTGCAGTAAACAGCATAACTTGGAAGAGGTTTGGTTGGTTTGATCTGCTACCTGAGGCAGGAGGAGATGGCACTGAGGAATGTCAGCTCTGGGGCCACCTCACACATTGGAGCCAGCAAATGCTTTTGTCGACCTCTGAGAGGCCTGGAGCTGACACACGTGTGAAAACCAGGGTAGGATCTGTGCTCAACAAGGGAGCAAACACTGAAATAGATGTCAACAAGCTCCACTAACAACTTTAAAGCATCAGTGTCAGATGTTCTCGGCTGAGTGTAACAGGCTTCAAAATACGAACCCCCTGGAAGACAGGTAGTAAACACAGTTCATTGCTGACAGGCTTGCAAAATCCTTCTGCCCTGGAAAAAATGAGAAGGTTGCCAGCACATGAGTTTCCTGGGAGACTTCTGTTGCTGGCATCCACTTCTCCAGAGGCTAAACTTTCATGTAAATGGAAGAACTAACTTTTCAGCCCATGCAAAAGAAAAACCCTTCTGAGCATCAATGTTGGCTTGACAGCGTACAAATGGTTTCTAAATCGGCCTCAGTTCAGCAGTGGAACAAATAGTGAGATTTCAGTAGCCACCTCTGCAGGTTTTTATTTTGAATTACTCTACAGAGGTAACCATAGCATGGGCTATTCCAGTTCCTTTTTCCTCCTTGGAAACACTCACAGGGTTTGTGCTGCACCTTTAGCAGCAGCAGGACCTCAAAGGCATGATGTTGCCAGCCTAGGACATTTCCAGGCTTTTCCAAAGGACTTGAGAGGGAGGTATTTCTCCAGGAACAGACCAAATAACCCTGTGGTTTTGCTGTGCTAGGTGAGCAGACTCAAGGGTGTGGAGTATCTGCTTATTGAGTGCAGGCTCCAGAAGAGATTTAGGGGAAAAAAATAAAAAGTTGGGAGCACATTGCTCTTCAGATCAAGAATGGTTAGAGGCTGTGCAAGGGTGATTGCATGCCCCCTACTTCTCCCAGAGCAAACGGGGGAATAATATCTAGTTCCTGTGAATAAATCTGCACTTCAAATGTAATAATGATTCATTAAGCACATGGAGCTGAGACAATACTCTGGCATTAGTGAAATGTCACACACAGATGACACATGTCTATTGTGTGGCAAGAGCAGAAAAAAGTAAAATAACAAAAATACAGCAATTGTTATAACTAAATTGTTGTTCCTGTGGTGTAATGCCTGCTGGAACTAAACTTAGTGCCTGCTTTTCTCCCTTTATACTTTCCTCCTATTGCTTCACAAATTTTGCTGATAAAGGGAACCATGCTCTCTCTCTAAGTCCTTCAAAGCACAAGCATTTCTTCCAGGTGGCATGTGGCTTTTTACTTCTTTCTTCACAGCATGACTATCAATCATGGCACATTTCCCTCCATAACTATGTGTCCACAACTCTCCATCCCTTTTCTGTTCACAGTTCTTGTTGTGCTAAAGTACCAGCCTTTCATTTATACTCTTGCTAACCATTCTGCCCAGCAGTAGGAGGATTATAATAATTTATCATTTCTAATCCCAACAGGGGTCTGTTTGACTTTTAGTCATTCACAACATGCATAGGAGGGGGAGTGAAATGAAACATTAGCAGTGTGGTTTTTCTCTACACTGTGAACCCTCTGAAGCATTGGGAACAACGGGAATGAGCCTTTGCCAGGTGTGGATTGTTTAACTAGAACAACAGAATTATTCCATGAAACAAAAGGTCTTAATATAAAAGGTACCTAATTTCTTCCATCTCAAAAGCAGCAGGTGGATGTTTGCCCTGTGGTTATTTCCTTTTGTCTTTTGTGTTTGTTATGGGAGCTTAACAAATAATTCAGCACTGCATGTGAAAACAAGGGGCTTTAACAAGCACACTTCCTAAGGCCTTGTCCTTTGTTGGCATCTCAGGATTCAGCTGACAGAGGGCTGTGTTCCCTCGGTGCTGTCTGTGGGGCTGCTACCCCTCCTGTAACCTGAGAGAGGAGCACAATATTGTGAAACAATGGTTCTGAACAGATTGCTTATTGAAAGTTTTGGTAGAGCTATGGTAAAAAACAAGTGATCAGTTACAAAAAAAAAAAAAAAGAAAAATGTTTTTCTGGGTTCAAGTGTTCAGCACTCTCTGTTCTAAGCTGTACCCAAGTAGCACAGGTTGCCAATCTGCTGCTGCTGGGAGCGTGCAGAGTCCTGATTTCCTGTTACTTCTGGTGTAGTGGAACTGGAACTGCTGTTACAAGTGGTTGTGAGGAGCTTACTAGCAAGGATAGGCTTTCTTTGCTCCCTGCCTTGCCAGGAGGTTGCTCAGATATGCTTTGTAGGGGAAATGGAGAGCTCTGGCAGCACCAACACTTTCCTCCTGTTTAGCCTCTAGTACCAGTCTCTGGCTGTTGTAGAGACAGCAATGGCACACAACATTTCTTACACAGAGCAGAGAAAGCAGCACAGCATTGAAAGGAAGACACAAGGAATCTTCCTTTCAATAAAGCTCTGCTGTTATGATAATTGATATGCTGTAATTCACTGATAGCAAGCTTACTGCATGTGGTACCACACACTCTGATGGGGTGAGAAAACAGGCACAACCCTGCTCACTTCACATGGTATTAGTGATTGCATTTGGTGCCCAGAGACAGCTGTGGCTAATGGACCCCACAGGTGTGCATGTTTAACTCTGGAAATATGTGCAATTTAGCTTCACTTTCCTTCTTGCTGTGTGTTTGCTGCCTGGAATGCTTTCTGTTGCCTTCCAGGTTGTGGGAGTAACGCTGCAGTCATTTATGAGCAGTGCTTGTCTCTAAGGAGGTGAAATGCTTAGAAATCCATAGCTCTGAACATTTCCTAGCACTAATGCCCTTTTACAGGGCTAGATGTGGATGGAAAGGAAGTCAAATTTGCACTGGAAGCCATATCTCCCAATCCCCATCCATGTCCTTGATTTCACTTGAGTCTTCATCGCTAGATGTATGAGCAAAAAGTACTGACACAAATTCAGTTAAAGCTGGATATAAAGTGAGCTTTATCCTGTAGTTCATTTCCAAAAACTAATGGTCTGATATTCACATCTTCAGATATTAATCCTCCAAGCCCACATCAGTAATAATAACTGATTACACTCCTAAAATGAGCCTCTCTTTAATCCTGTTGTCTTTGACAGTCGTTTTTCCTTCCTTGGATGCACACATGTATTTTGTGCCTCAGCAAGTGTGCAACCCATGTGGCCCTGCCAGATGGTAACTTCATAGTCAGGATGATGAAGATAGGGACAAGGCAAGAATTAAGTGGGCTGAATGTGAGACAACAGTAGGCTGTGCTGAAGGGGGGAGTAAAGGTCAGAGTAGATTCACAGATGGATTGATCTTGCTTAATATATTTGTTAATGGCATGGGTAGGTGAGAGTACACTTATAAAGCTGATCAAAAATGTAGCAGATCAAAACATACAGGAAAAGCAGGAGAATTCTAAGAGCTGAACTGTAAAAAGTGAGCAGTAATTCCACAGTGCACAAGGCAAGTCTGTGCTGCTAGGGACCAGTGATAAGTTTCTTATGTGCTATTGGATCTCTGCATTTGAAAAGGAAGAAAAAGGAGAAGCAAGGCATAAATATATTCATTTTCCAGAAGATGCCTATCACTGTTAGCAAGATAAGTATGAACCTAAAATATTATTCTGCTAGAGACTGTGCATAGCCATAGGTTCTCTGTTAACTTCATCTTAAACAGAGTGAATGATTTCAGGTGTTTGTGTTCAGAAGGGATTCATTCACAGGTACAGGAAAAAGCTACAATGACACCAGGGGGTGGAAAGCCTGTCCCTTAAGTGGAGACTAAGCAGACTTAGCTGGTTTACTTTGGCAAAATAATTGTTCTCCAGGTATGTGCTGTGGGGTAGTATCAGAGGCAAGGTGTAGAACCTGTTCCATAAAAACAAAAAAGCAGGATCAGATGGCCGATATCTGGAACTGAGAGGAAAAAGCTGAACCTAGTAGTATGTATGCACAGCAATACTAAAAACTGTAAATTAATCAGGAAACTAATCCCTTTCCTGATTAGTTTGTGGAAAGATGTGGCAATGAGGTCAGGTGCTGTAGCCCATAATTCCAATCTTGATATTATTTAAGGCCAAGGGAGACTCATGGGATTTATTTTTAAGTGACTTGAAATCACTGGGTTGTCAGATAGTCCTATAAACCCTAAAGTTCCTGAGAAATCTGTGAAATAAAGTTCTGTGCTTTAGAGCAAAGTCAGAGTGGCTTTTAATCAGATTGCTTGTGGCTGTCACCAAAGACCTGCATTCCCAGATGGAATGTGAAATTCCTCTGCACTGTGGTTAATAGTCGGATCATCTTCTGAAGTCACTTGGTTTAATTCCTCTGCTTTCAGTGGAGTTACGCCGATTTCCAACAGCCCAGTAATTTAAAGTAATGGGATTTAATGAATTTTACATTAAGTCAAAGAAAATATTATAGCTAGGGCTCCCTGTGCTATCTGGAGGATTATAGTAAAGAGTGTTTAAAAAAAACCTTCCATCAACCTGTCATTGTAGAATTTTGTGATATACAGAGACCAATTGAAAACCTTTAGGAGTCAGGGATTTTAAGTTGTATTACTTGTTCTCAGAGCTTGTTGGCAAGAACCACAGCATCAAAAAAGTCTAGAAAAGAAAGCAGTAAACAAGGTTGGGGAGGGGACAGACCACATACGCCACATCTAACTTCTTCCTTGCAATTGGGTGTGTTCATGAGGGGAAAAAAACTGGTTTGGGAAATGTTAATCTTCAGTTTGATAGTCCACAATGCACACCTTTCAAATCTAAGGTCCACAGATTTGAAGGTCATAAGAGATTTGAAAAGAACTTTAAAATCTTCATACAGTCTTCTAGGAAAATAAGTCCAGGAGAATCTAGTCTGAGCTAAAGTGTCCAGGTTAAACAAAAATCAGAATCACACAGAATCCTGGAGTTTGGAAGCAACCTCTTTAAAATAGATTGTTCAGAACAAGGTCTGCTTGGGTCTTTAGTATTTTAGAGGATAGAGACTCCAAAAAAACTTGTTTCAGGTTTTGACCATCCTCATGGTAAAAGATATGTTTGGACCTTTTTCTTGTGTTTAATAGGATTTCATCTGTTCAGTTTGTGTCCATTGCTTCTTGTCCTTTCATTGGGTGCCCCTGAGAAGCATCTGGCTCATTTTCCGTGTACTCTTTCACCAGGTATTTATACACACAGACAAAGTCCCACTGAGCCTTTCCTTCTCCAGGATGAGCAGTCCTGACTCTTTCAGCCTCTCCACACCAGAGACACCTCAGTCCCTCAATCACCTTTGTGACTCTTCCCTGGATTTGCTCCTGCCCAGGCATGAAGGTGAAGCTGACTGGCCTGTAGATCCCTGAAGATAAAAGGAAGCTTTGCTTTTGCAATCCTGAGAAAAATCTCCTGATGACTTTGACCTTTCACAGATAATTGAGTGTGGCCTCACAGTGACATTGGAAATTGCCTCAGTGCTTGGAGCCCATTCCACTGGGGCTTGGATGTGGCCTGTTTGTTTACATGCTTCCTAGCCAGCTTCCCCACAACAGAGCATAAATCTCCTTTCCAACAGTACCAAGCTCAAGGAAAGCCCCAGATAAACTGCTGTCCTTGCAGCCATTGGCCTCCCAGCAGGATTTCCCCAGAGCTGTGCTGGGATGTGCTGGACAGCAGTAGGGGAGAAGCCAGGGTGCTCTTGCACAAGGAAATTTCCCAGTACAAACCAGTCCAGTGTGCCTTAGTGCCCGTGCATGGAGAAGTGCTGGTCCATGGGTAACTCCAACAAGTTGTGAGCTGTATTTGAAAACTTCTGAAATGAACTTATCAAGTGAGATAGAGATGTATGCATAAGAGAAAGGAACAATGCAAAAGCAAAACTTATTATTTTCTCACTTGCATTTTTATCAATTTAAATATCTATCTGTAGTCGACATGCTGACATAATCACCAACTAAATTTTCCTTCAATCAACCATGTGTTTTTTTCCTTTCAGAAGAGTCTTCCAATGCCACTTTATATTTTCTGATGTCTTTCCTTGTTTTAATCCCTGTTACATCTGGAAATGAAATCCGGCACTCTCACAGATTGCCTGTTGTGGGCGACCCTTTGAGAATGCCAGCTGCAGACTCACAGCTCAACAGACTTTGACCTGACATGGCTTTTTTCCCTCTGAAACTTACTTCTAAATCACATTTCAGTGAGATCTGTTTTTTCCAGTGCTTGGTTCAGCTTATATTTTCTTGGTTCAATATTTGAATCCTATCAGACTGCTGAATTACATACCTCTCAACAGCAGTGGGTGATCAGCAAGAGTCTCTGAAAAGGAAAATAAAGAAATTAACTTGTACAGGTTTGGGGAGTGATTCTTGGTATGACTCACGCTTGTTCTAACCATGAAATCTGACTCACTGTGTAGGGTAGCAGGGAGAAGTCATGATAGAAATAGCAAAAAAATCTGTAGTCAGTCATATCCAGCCAGTCTAATCCAGGCATACCTCAGGCCCTATATGGTGATTCCGGCATCTGGAGTTCACCCATCCCACAGTGGGACCAGCAGATGATTATTTTTGGAAACTCCAGTACTACTAAAGTACTATTTGCTACTTTTTTTCTCCCCTGGGTGTCTTGCACAGGGGTTTCAGCATGGCTGGTCTGCAAACCCCAGTGTGAACGAGAATTCTCTTGTGCTGCCTTTTGAGTGAACATGGAGATGTTCACTCAAGTGAGGAGGTTATTTTGGGACTACTCTGTCATACCCAGGCTTTCTGGTGTGCTTCTGCTGCACACCTTTGTCCTCTCAGATCCCCAGTCAGTCTTTGTCCCATGGGCGAGCCAAAATAAACAGTGTAGCCAGTCCACTAATAATAATAAGGATAAAAGGAAGAAAACATTCTCCCTTCATTTCATGTGTTAATGCCCTTCTGTTAGGTATGAGAATGCAGATGTGATATAAAGTATCTTGGAGAAAATTCTATAAATTTCATTGTGTCAATGTAACTCAACATCCTACAAACTTAGCATACAATAAATTTACTTTATCATCGGTGAGAGAAATCCCTTGCTGGCTGTCCAAGCTAGTCTGACTTTAAGGCTTCAAACCTTGATGTTTTAGGCTTGTCTAGATGCTGGTTTACCATTTCCCTTCTTCAGTATCTTACATGTACAGCCTCTGCATCTACTTTAATCTTGCAATAACCTTTCTGTGTGGCCTGGTTTCAGAAGAGTTGGACAGTCAGCACTGCCCTTGATGCCTTTTTCAGGGCTTGCTTAAACAGAGGCCAGACAAAATAAAGGGAATAAAAAGTGGGTATATTTAATGAAGGGCCTTCAGGTACATTTAGGCAGACGAAGCCCCCCAGGGGCTACACCCAAAATGGACCATGGCTCACAGGTTTGCACACTTTATAAGTTTGGGCCATTTGCATATTGGGGGGTTCATCTCCCAATTCCAGCTTCAGGTAATGAAGTTTGCTCAAACCCCAAGTTTGCTCCCCCCAACTCACTTTTGTTTCCATCTCTCAGGCCTGAGGCAGTGAGATGTGCCTGATTGCCAGGCCTGGAGAGGAATTGTTGTGTCTGCCCAAAATGGGAAAGCAGCAGCTCACACTGTGTGTGGAATTTGGATTATACACTAAAGAACTGCAGGATTACAAATGTATGGAAAATATAAAAGCTAAAATGAGACAGTGTTCACAGGGGTCCGAGGATGAGGGAAGAGACGAGGATCTGACTCCATGTTTCAGAAGGCTTGATTTATTATTTTATGATATATATTATATTAAAACTATACTAAAAGAATAGAAGAAAAGACTCTCATCAGAAGGCTGGCTAAGAATAGAAAAACAAAGAATGATAACAAAGGCTTGTGTCTCAGACAGAGTCTGAGCCAGCTGGGTGTGATTGGCCAATAATTAGAAACAACCACATGAGACCAATCCCAGATGCACCTGTTGCATTCCACAGCAGCAGATAACCATTGTTTACATTTTGTTCCTGAGGCCTCCCAGCTTCTCAGGAGAAAAAATCCTAAGGAATTTTCATAAAAGATGTCTGTGGCAGCTGAAATCCCAAGGCATTCCCCTGATTCCTTTGGGAGGGGTGGCTGCCCTGTCCCATTCCCACTGGCAGTGCTGTAGAGTTCCTCAGCGTGCTTTTGGGTGCTGCCAGACCTCTCCTGGGATCACCTCTGTCCTTCTGGATTTTTCTCCTGCCCCTGCTGGTCGGTAGCTGCCTGCTGCACCAGTATATCCAGAAGGATAACTTCAGGCTTGTGTTCCTCTGGTGAGAATAAAGGCATACAAACAGATTGTCACTGCCAGCTTGCCCAGAATCTGAGCTCTCTGGTTTCACTGCACAGGGCCATTGATTGCCTTGGCTGCAGTATTGCACCAGGCTCTTAGTCCACATCATTCCAATGACTTGTGCTAACTAAACAATCCCAGTTTTTGAGGAGATGCTTCCAATACTTTAATAACCTGTTTGTCAGCTGTGTTCGTTGTAATGTGACACTGCAAGCAAATGCTAAGCAGCTTGGTGGTTTGACCACAGCAACAATTAGCTCAGGAGTGTCTCCCTGCTATAGGCAGTCACTTCATTAAGAATTTATGAAACTGAAATGTTTCTGTTAATAAAACACAACTGGAGCTTCTTAGGGAAAGATTGATATAAGTGCTTTGCTTTGTATATCATTTAATGTGTTCACTGACTGGTAATGTCTCTGGGATAAAGAATAAAACAAGATGAAAATAAGAAATGGAAGCAGCAGCTTTGAGCCCAGTGATACTTCTTAGGAGAAGAGCAAGCAATAATTGCCACTCTATTGTTTCAACCTCTGTCCAGGGCCATGGGATCCCCTGAGCTCACAGCTCCTGCTGGTTGGCAGCCAGAGTCAGACAGGTTCTGAGAGCTCAGCTGCAGCCTGGCCTTGTGCTCTTGTGTGAGCAGGGCCATGCAGCAGCTCCCTGTCCTCGTAAAACCACACATCTCACTGCACAGCTGCTCCTGGGAGCCCCAGACAGCCCTTAACAGGCAAGGCACAGAGCTCCCATTAAATGCCAGATAGTTTTATCTACTGCTGACAGAGGGAAAAGAATGCATGGAACAAATCAAATCACCTTTGGATTAATGCTGAGATGTTGGGGTCGCTTCCTGTCTAGATCTGAGTGTTTAACAATTGTCCTTTCCTATGAACATAGAAGGGACCTAAAGACTCAGGGTATCCACAGCCCCCGTGTTAGGATAGGATGTGGCAATCCAGGGGGTGAGAGCAGCCCAGGGCTTTAAATAGAGAGCATCAGAGAAAGAAAAGCAGTCATGAAGTGAGTGGTTCCCTAGGAATTTGGCAATTGGGACCTTCCCTGGTGGAAGAAGTTCCCTGTTTCCCTGGATTAATTAAAAGCACTGCTGCCTAACCCGGAGGAAGAGAGAATGTCTTTTTCTTTCTTCAAAGGCTAAGTTTCTCTCAGCCTTTGATGAAAGTGAAGTGTCAATTTTTTTAATGTAGTCTGGCTGAGAGCCTGCTGTGGGTATGGCAGGCAGAGCTCAGGCTGTCAGGAAGCAAGACTAGCTTCTACAAAACCATAATTGCCGAGCTAATTTTAAGCAAAATGAGCTCAAACAAAGCAATGGTGTTCTCCAACAGCTTCCACCTTCCTCCTGCTTCTGCAGAAGAAGAGCAGATGAATCTGTGGCTCTGTGATCAGCAGACATGCTGGGCCTTGATCAGGTGGGGATGTCTGGACTGATTTTTATGCATTTAACAGGCCTTTGGGCTAAAATGTGGCTGCTGCACAGCCACCAGCTTGCTTTGGGTGAATTTATCTTTGCTTCCACTGTAATCTTGTAGGAGTGTTTCTCCTTCACCTGAGTGGGAGAAGGGCCTGGCATCACTTTAGTCTTCTTACTCCTTGGCAAGGTAACCACACAGCCAGGGGAAAAAAATGACAGTCCAACAGGTTACAGCAGTAAAACACCATGTGTGTAGGTTTATCCTTTTATGAGGTTGATAGAGTCAAATATGGGTGAGCAAGAAGTGCAACACAGGGCAGAATGTCACCATTGACTCAGGATCATTCCAGTTATCTGATGTAGTTACAAGAATTTCCTCAAGGAAAAGAGCAGTATCCAAGGAAGAAGAAAACTGGATTCAATATTAGTACTTTTTTGGGTATTGAAATGATATGATTTAATAAAAAATTCCAACATTCCTTGCAGCACCAAAGCTATAAAAAGTACTGATTGTAAAGCAGAGGTCTTAAAAGTCTTTAAAAATTATTCCTTCTAAATTAAGCAAGTAAATGAAATGAGAATTCAACACACATTGCATTTTCTCCTTTTAGCTTTAGGTAAATACAGCCAGAAATTCAGTTCTCTATTTATTTGCAAACACTGCATAATAAACATAAATGTACTGCTGTTAAGAATAATAATGCAATGCTAATGATTCTGAAAAGTAAGGAGGGAATAAAAGAACCATCTGAAGGAAAGGGACAGGTAATTAGGCAAAGCAGGGAGATGAAATGGTAGATAAGTACCTAAGAAAATTACACAGTAAAGGTGATTAAAAATAAAGGAATATAAATTGTATAGTAGAACAGAAAATACAGAAAATGCTGGCAAGGATGAGCCATGAAAGGTGAATGTAAACTGCCAGAGTTAAGGATTTGAAATGTAGCTGTCCCCTAGTTCATCTGATCAGAGAATTCACTCTTGTCAGAGTGACTGGGGTGAGGCTCTGCGTCGCAGCTGAGAGCCCCGCGCACAGAGGGAAGCACAGCAAGCACAGAGGGAAGCACAGCAAGCACAGAGGGAAGCACAGCAAGCACAGAGGTTCTGCTCCCCAGATCCCCTCAGGCTGAGCTGGCAGCTCCAGCTCTCCCAGCTCCTCCCTCCCTCTCCCTCTGCCACTCTGGCCTCCCAGGAGCTCCTCTCCTCCTTGCTGGGTGCTCAGCCCTGGATTTGCACCCGTGGCCCGTTCCCTGCAGTGCAGCTGGCCCAGATGATTCCATCTCCTCTTGGGTGGACTCCCAGGAAATGGAAATTTAGGGGATGCCACCTGGGTCAACACATCCAGGCTAAAAATATGAGGCTCTTGCATATGCCTGAATGAGGATGGTTCTCAGGCTGAGGACTACAAGATATTAAAAATCCCAGTGGATCAGCACAAGGGAAGGAAGGTTCCTAACATGTAGTCACCAGTAGTTTACAAGAGTTAATCATGATTTTAAGTAAATTGTTGGTCCCACTGTAGCATTTTTCCTATTGCTTTTGATGGAATTACCTTATTTCTGTTCCTCAGGACTATAACAGGAGGAATACAGACAACCACAGGTTTAATGGAGATGTTATGAGAAAAAAAAAAAATGCACAGAGTATTCAAGTCCTGAAAAGCTATTATTAATTTTATGAGTAACCATAAAAAATATTCTGAGTTTAATTTTAATTCTCCCCCCCCCTTTTTTTTTGGTTTTTTTTTTTGGTGGGTTTTGGGGGGTTTTTTGTGTTTTTTTTTTTTGTTTTTTGTGGTCTGCAATCAAAACTGGATTTCTTCCCATTTGGGGCACTAGAGTTTGTAATATTTTTCTGCTAAGAACCAGCTCCCTTTGTAATCAGTCGCCACAGAGATGTTGGTGAGGAACAATAGTATTGCCAGTGAATGCCTCTGATTGAAGGAAGCTTTATTCAGAAGTTACATCTTGAAAAAACAGTAAAATTGTAGAAGTTCAGCTTTTCCCTGGAAAAAAGCTCTGACTCCTTGAGCCCTTGAGTGTATTGCTGTTGTTGTGTGCAGTGACAATTGGCAGTTTCCTCCTGAGCAAGGAGTGTCTGTGCAAGTACAGCAGCATCCAGGTTTCTATCTGATACACAGAGGTGCAGAGAGCAAATGAAATGGGAAGTGGAGCCATACAGTGGCACTGTTTCACGAGAAAAAAAAAAAACTATTTTTCCTGCTGCTAATGGCAGTAATTCATCTGTTCTCAAACTTAATTCCTCTGACCATTCCTCTCTGGCTGTTGTCCTGCTATTAAGCCTTTACTTCCAATTTTTTGGCAGTAAAATGATTCTGACCAGCCACCTTTATATTGAATAATCACCTTGGAGCATCCTCAGCATGCCAGTAGGGAATGACTGGATAGCTGTAAGCACTCCAGTGAAGGGTTCTCTGTGAAGTATCAAATAAAAGGTCAGGAGATTAAACCTCATGAAAACCACTGCTTGCTTTGGAAGGTGTGTGCTGCAGGGCATTGCTTTCCCACCTGTGAAGTGGTTAAGGGCACTGTGATATTTATTTAGTATTTATAGAGGGGAGATTGGTAAGTAAGTCTAAACTATACTTTTCACAACTGAATGAGTACTTTCCTCTACAGCAGTGCAAACTTGACTTTTGTCTAAGATTAATGGTGAAGATACTTTGTGAGGTTTAATGTCACTTTAATTTAGCTCCACCAACCAACCATTGTTATTATTATTACTTTAACATTTCTAAGCACACATCACCTGTACTCCTTAAGCGTGTCATGGTAATGAAAGTTTAGTTGATTTAGTGATTAACTGAGTTGATTTAATTATCTTAGGTAAATAATATTATATGCTAATGTAAGGTAACATTTCTCTTTAATCTCTTAGAACTGTATATGCTGCAATCAGATTCTTTAAATATTTACTGAAGCACTTAGATGTAATAAATCTGATAGAATTATTCTGGAGTGACATGATGCCAGTGCCAGCATAAGCTCCTTCCCAGAGCATTTATGGAAAAGGTGGGTAAAATGTCCCTGTATTGGAACTCAGTGCATCCCTCTGGGTGTCCAGAGTTGCCAGGGGACTCACAGATCCTG
This sequence comes from Melospiza melodia melodia, assembly GCF_035770615.1. Lineage (NCBI taxonomy): Eukaryota > Metazoa > Chordata > Aves > Passeriformes > Passerellidae > Melospiza > Melospiza melodia. Next base: position 4,658,184 of record NC_086205.1, on the reverse strand, counting down.
GCACACAGCCCAGAACACCTGTGGGCTTGATTGTGACCCGTGGAGCAAATTACCAGCTTTGTATGAGGACCTGAAAGTCACAGAAATTTAAATAATGTAAAATAAAATTATCACTGGGTGAAAAAGCAGATTTTGGGATTTTTAGAATGGAGGTTTTGGGACAAGATGGAGGGATCTGGGCGTGTCCAGTCTTTCTTCTTCTTCTTCTCTACCTCCATCTTCTGCAGTGATGTTGGCACTTTGGGATTGGTTTAGAGTAGAAGTGCACTGTCTAACACAGGTGATAGGTATTGGAAAGTAATTGCAAACATGTTATCTGTAGTTTGTAGTATAAAGAGATAACACCACCCTGGGGGCAGGCAGAGTGCCTCTGTCTGTCCTGCTGAGCGAACCTCGGCTGGACAGGAGAAAAATTTTTTAGATAAGATACAATAAACAACTCTGAGAGCGAGAACTGAAGAACTCTGTCTCATTCTTCAGATGCGCGGGCCAAAACAGAGACTGTTCACACATCTTGGGGCTGCAATGAACAACTAAACTCCTGAGATCCCTGCTGTTAGAAATGGAGGGAAAATTGGTTTTGAGGCATTCCCAGGCTCTCATTCATACTCTGCAGTTGCCTTTGTAGCTGCCTGGCCAGGGAAGCTGTTCCCAGCACTGCTGGGCTCCCTGCTCCCAGCCAGCATTCCCACAGCTCCCCTTGGGCAGGGGGAAGCGGAGCAAGGGCAGCTGGCCTGGGGAGGGAGGAGCAGAGGGGCAGAGGGAGGAGGTCACAGCATGTAGTGGGACACAGGATGCTGGGATTGCCTGTGGGACACAGATTCTGCAGCACTCAGCTGCGACGGTTCTTGGATGAGGGAAGAGACGAGGATCTGACTCCATGTTTTGGAAGGCTTGATTTATTATTTTATGATATATATTACATTAAAACTATACTAAAAGAATAGCAGAAAAGATTCTCATCAAAAGGCTGGCTAAGAATAGAAAGAAAGGCATGATAACAAAGGCAGCTGTCTCAGACTCTCTGTCTGAGCCATTAATTACAAACAAACCAACTGATGGACCCAATTGATGGGCCAATCAAAGATCCACCTGTTTCATTCCACAGCAGCAGATAACCATTGTTTACATTTTGTTCCTGAGGCCTCACAGCTTCTTAGGAGGAAAAAATCCCAATGAAAGGATTTTCCATGAAAGATCTCTGCGACACTCAGCATCTCTGCTGGCTCTGCTGCTCCAGCGCCTGCCCTGACTTCCCCAAACATGACAGAACACTCTGTGTCCCCAGCCAAGTGCTACACAGCCCAGTCTTGTTGCATCTTGTTTCATTTTATTCCTGTTAACATTTATAAAGGAAATGAAATATTTACTGCTTTAATACATGCAGGTCTGAGGAGCCTCATAGAAAAATCTCTGTGGGTTCAGTTCTTTACTAAATTATTTTATAAAAGTCTAGAGATCCACAAAGTTTCTAATTACAAGGGAAGGTTTTATAAGTCTCTGTCTGCCTTTTATATCACTTAGAATATAGTTGTTGGAGGCTGCCTGGGCATTTTGTTAGGTAGAACTGTGCATTTTCAGAGGTGTCCTGAGACAGACAGTGTGCTTTGGCTTCAGCTGCAGCTCAAGCCTGCATTTAGAGCAGAACTAGGGATGATACTGGGCAAAATCTGAAGAGTAAGATGCTGATGGTTGTAGCAGCTGCTGGTGGTGAGCTATTCTGAAATTCAGACTATTTCAAGCAGTTCTTATGTGAACATCAAGCCCAATTTAAAATGCCTGTCCATCTTTGTGGGGTAAATATTTGAAACTTTGACTCAACATCCACAGAGTTCACAGAGCAGTTTCAGAGTTACCATATGACATTCATAAATTGCAGTGACAGTAGTCTGAGAAATAGCAAAACTTGTATGAATGTATTTAATGTCTTGGGTCAGTAGCAGATGTTCAAGTATGCAGATATTTGAAGTGTCCCTTTTCTCAAAAAATGGGTAAAAACATTTAGATGCATTGTAGTCTCCATAATGATGAAGTAATGCTATCTTCTCTCTTCTCTTCTCTTCTCTTCTCTTCTCTTCTCTTCTCTTCTCTTCTCTTCTCTTCTCTTCTCTTCTCTTCTCTTCTCTTCTCTTCTCTTCTCTTCTCTTCTCTTCTCTTCCCTTCCCTTCCCTTCCCTTCCCTTCCCTTCCCTTCCCTTCCCTTCCCTTCCCTTCCCTTCCCTTCCCTTCCCTTCCCTTCCCTTCCCTTCCCTTCCCCTCCTAACAGATTAACCTCACTCAACAGGGAATACCATTAGCAATCTGAGTACATGCATGTCTAAATATATCACCAAATATTTATTTTCTCAACTTAATAGAGATTAGAAATGCTAAAAATAATGATTAAAATTCCTATAATTAATAAAATTACTGGAAAGTAAGATTGGAGATGAGATCCGTTAAAATGAAGATATAATCTTCTTGCACAATATTTAGAAAAAACCCCAAAGGCAATACTTCAACCACTGACCTTTTTACATATTTTCATGGTTTGCTAAATGCAGGAAAACCCCCAGACTGGAGAACATCAGCAGGATGTGAGCCATCCCTAAGTGCTGACTAAGGACTGATGTGAGCAGCCCTTACAGCCTATTCAGCACTGGTGTCCACAGAAATCCTGTCCCACTGGGATGTCAGGCCTGGTTGAATATCCTACAGATCACTCATTTTCAGGCCTGGGCTCTGAAAAATGTGCAACACGTGCTGAAAGAAGTCACAAAATACTCTAAACTGCTGCTTCTGAGCAAAAGAGAGTTCTATGACATATATTGGGCAGCCATTCCCAGGCACCAAGCTGTGACAGTGATAAGCCCACATGCATTGCTTACAGCTTAGCACTGGAATGACAGCTTATTGATATTTATGTCACATTTTAAAGCATCAGGGTTCTTCACAGTGTTTCCAACATGCACACCTCTATAGCACCATCCAGTCACTGACAGATAGAACGAGAGGAACTGGGGAAACCAAAGCTGGTTCCACTTTTGTGTGCAGAGAAATCAGACTGGGAGTTGATTATTTTGGGGCCCCAGCAGCCAATATATACAGGCACATCTTTAAAGCTCCCTTACATCTTATTTTGGGGGTGGTTTATTTTTAATTTCTTCAGAGCTGAGCCAGGCAGCTTTTGGGCCAGTGTAGCCTTGTGACGGTGTTCACAGGGGTCTGAGGATGAGGAAAGAGATGAGGATCTGACTCCATGTTTCAGAAGGCTTGATTTATTATTTTATGATATATATTACATTAAAACTATACTAAAAGAATAGAAGAAAGGATTTCATCAGAAAGTTAGCCAAGAATAGAATCAGAAGGGATGATAACAAAGGTTTGTGTCTCAGACTCTCTGTCCAAGCCAGCTGACTGTGATTGGCCATTAATTAGAAACAACCACATGAGACCAATCCCAGATGCACCTGTTGCATTCCACAGCAGCAGATAACCATTGTTTACATTTTGTTCCTGAGGCCTCCCAGCTTCTCAGGAGGAAAAATCCTAAGGAAAGGATTTTCATGAAAAGATGTTTGCGACATAGCCTGTGTTGAAATGTTGAAAACATTTACCAGGAGCACAAGTCAGAAGAAGTTTTCTGCAGGAAGATACAAGTTTGGTTGGCTGGGAGGTGAGAAGGTGGCAGTGGATGCTGGGGGGATGTCAGAGCTTGGGTGAGGGACAGCAGAGGCCACCAAATCAATAGTCAATAATCAGCACAAGCAGAACAGCTGGAGCCCAGCAGGGCTTGTGGCCGGAGGTGGGGAGGCATTGGGAGTGAGGGGATGCTGGGGTGGGTGCAGAGCCAGACAGAGAGGGGGGATGTGGGACAGAAGCACTGAGAGCCCAGGTCTGTGGCGTACAGGAGGCTTTGGGGAACAATTTGCAAGACAAAAAAGATAGAGGGAAGACTTGGGCTGGAGTAGATTTGGGACAGGAGCTCAGGAAACAGGAGTTCTGTACTGGGAGAGAACTGGGACGAGCTGCAGGGCTTGGAGACAAACTCCAAGTGGAGAGGCCTGGGCTCTGTGAAGCACTGTGGGGCATGAGGCTGGGACATTTGAAGCGTCTCTTTTCTCAAAAAATGGGTAAAAAACATTTAGATGCATTGCAGTCTCTATAATGATGAAGTACATGCTCTCTTCTCTTCTCTTCTCTTCTCTTCTCTTCTCTTCTCTTCTCTTCTCTTCTCTTCTCTGATCCTGGCCTGGAGCAGGCACAGTCCTCCCACCCTGTCCCCAAGCTGCCTTCCCTCCCTGATCCCTGGGCACTGTGAGCTCAGGACCCAGAATCTGCTTTGGGTTAAATTGTGCTCTTTCAACATCAGGGTTATGTCTAAATTTAGGGGTTGCTCATACACACAGCCTGTCAACTAAATATCTAATCCCAAACATCCACATTTCATTTTCTCTGAACAGAGAACGCTGAGTTAATTCACCTTAGCCCTAGGCTGCCTAAAGCTTTCAGGTGCAGTATGAAATAAAATAACAGCATAAACAGAGCTTTGCTTCTACTAGGAATTGCAAACCAACTTTCTGAATTGGTGGTGGGAACTGGAAATCTTCCCCTTGTATCAGTGGGAAGGTGTGTCTTTTCAGTCCAGGTAGTGTGTATTTTGAATTGAGGGAGACAAACCCAAATGTTCAAATAGTGCCCTTTTTAGACATAAAGAAAACACAAAGCAGTTCCCTTTGTAACCTCCTGCATATAAACACCTGCCATGAATGGCAGCTAGAAGACAAGGTGTGCAGGCAAATGGATTCATTTTCTCTTCCTCTACCTGTCACTTCTGGCTGTCAAGCCAAAATCTGGCCCCAGATCAGAGCTTGGGTCAGAGAGGGGCTTTGGTTCCTTGGCTGCTGGAATGCAGGGTGAGGAATGCTCAGCCTGGGTGCTGGAGCTCCTCTCAGCCCTCACAGCTGTGCATTGTTCTGACAGCTTTGGGGGCAGGTCAGCATTTCTCCTGCATTTAATCCTTGCCAGGCTTCACAGCCTCACAGTCTGTCTGCCTTTCCCCAAAGGATCCTGAGCCTCAGAGCAAATCTGCAGTGGTTTGGTCTCAGCACCAAACAGAGCTGACAGAAGAAGTAATGCTGGTTTTTCCCTGCTAGCCAGCAATTTGGGACATTTTCTTAGGATGCACAAGACCTGGATTCATGTTTGCTTTGGTTGTGCCACATGAATTTGTAAGTTTGGGCTACCCTTGGGCTGTGTGGGGACCCTCAAGTCCTTCCACTCAAGCTGTTCCACTTTGCCTGACATAATTAAATATTAATTGGGCCATACTGAAGGAGTAAATGATTTTTTATAGCCTGGCAACTAGGCCATTCACCTGGGAGAAGAAAATCACAAGTCCTAGCACTCATATTTCACATCTAGAAGCATAAAGCTATATTTGAGCATGTGAATGTTAGATTTATTTTTTTAAAAAAAAATTAGATGTTGCTTCTTTACTCTTCACTATGCTAAGGCTTTTTTAGAACCAACCCATCTTACTTGGGTGCCTGATGTAAGGACATGACTTAAAACTTATGGGCCCATTAAAAAACAAAACAAAAAATGAAAACAAAACGAAACAAAAAAAAAAAAAAAAAAAAAAAAAAACCTACCAAACAGACCAAAACAAAAATAAAAACAAACAAAAACCAAACAAAAATCCCACAACAGCAGCAACAAATCCACTAAAAGAACCCCAAACAAAAATCCCACACCTTTCAACTGACTATAAAGAATCTGAGAACAAATGTCAGGTCAGACTGATGCTGCAGGAATTGATTATCTTTGGAGATTTTTTTGAAGAAAATGCAGGGAATTTCTATTAATCACTGCCTTAATTTCAGTTCAAAACAAAAGGGTGGCCATTTCTGGAAGCCTCATTGTGAACACTGACATTTCCAAACAAATATTTTCTTTCATAAATTTCAAGAAAAAAATTGTAGTTTCTTATAAGACTCAAGCCTGTATTTCCTGCCAATGTGAATAACTGCCTGATGAATTAGGGCAGGCTATCTAAGGTGTATGTTTGTTTTAAAGCTTTCAATGTCTTTTATCTGCAAAGCATTTCTATTCACTGGTTTGCTCTAAAAGCACAATATCAATTATCTCTTCACTGAAATACACTTTTAATTCACATGAAGTATATAAAATATATAAAAACACAGCTCCTCTAGTTATTCTAGATGCTTACAGTAGATGAAAGTGGGTAATATTTTTGTTTATGAAATTAGATGCTACAATATCTGTCTTGTTAAAATGAAAAACTGAGATCCTTGAAAGGGAGGAGATTTTGTTCTTCACCTTCAGAAATTAACTATTGTCATGCACAATTTCTAGGCTTTCTCCAGCATTCTGTATCAGAATTCTCATCATAAAAATCTGACAGTAAAAACAATGCTGAGCTCATGTAATTCTTAGGATTTCAGAAATGCACAGACCAGTATTGAAACGTTATTTTAATAATTTCTCTCTGTAATAAAATGTTCTGTATTTCAAGAGAATTGGGAAAGGCCTTTGCAGATGGACACAATTCCATGTTCATGTTTTTTTGCTTTTGCTACGGAGGTTCCTCATTAAATATTCACAAGACATACCTGAATAATTTACATTGCCTTAATTCACTAGGCACAATAGTTAAGGTAAAAAAGACCACAGTCATTCAGGCAACAGAAGGAATATGTTCAAAAAATAAAAAAATAATGAAAAAAGAGCTTTATTAGAGCATCTTGCTTCAAATAACAGGTTCTGTGTGTGTGTGTGTCTCTACATTTTAATGTTGGCTCATGCTTGTCTATTCTCTGCTGGTGGTTCCCCACTTTAAGGTGCTAGATTGATAGTGGAATTATCTGCTGTTTAATAAACTCTGAGCCATTTCCACTGCAACCAGTGGAAAAAGAGCCTTTGGTATTTTCCATGTTGCCTCAGGTTGAAGGGAAGGGTCACAGAGGAGTGTACCCTTGACCCTGCAGGAGAGCCCCCTGCACATTTTCTCAGCCAGTCCCACAGTGATTCATGGCAGTGCAGAGTACTTAATGCAATATGCTTTTCAGACAGTCATATAATAAAATATATAGCTCATAAACTTTAGGTCTATAAACAGAGGTCACTGCCTTGTGGGAACTGCCATGATTTAGCTCTGTGAAAATACTGCAGTGCATTGTAGATCTGACACAGCCCTTACAGAACTTTGTGCAGAGGACAGTCCCCAGCCACAGAGGTGAAAAGCTTAAATGGAGAGATTATCCATCCAGTTTCATACAAATATGGAGAGGGTTTTCAAATCCCATGAGAAACCTCATTGCTTTACAGCAAACATGACTGTGTGGAAGGGAACGTGCACACATGCATGCTCAGCCAGTGGCTTCTGTGCAAATCTGGTCAGAAAAATGCTGGCTGTTCCACAAAAAGGGGGAAAATAGCAGAGAGCAATGCTGAAATGTGAAACTTTAAATTGACACTTTCAAATTTCAACTTCATGATGCCCTTCTGATTTCCAAGTTGAAAACATGACTGGAAACTCAACTATAATAAAGCATTGTGATTTTCCTACAAAATATATACTGTAAATGCTGCAGTCCATGCTTCCAGGTGTAATCATGTCTACAAAGTATATTTGTCCTTGTTAATATTTGATGTTCAATGTGAAAACAGCGGCCAGCACACTGTTTAAAGACAGCAAAATGATTCAATAAATGCCTTGACAGACAGCAGGACCAGTGCAGATGTACCTTGTAATCTTCACTGCAGTACAGGGCAATATGTTGACACATTCCAAACAAGAGTGAGGGTCCTTTTTCCCAATATATTAATTTCTAAATGAAAATAGCAAACTTCTTTTTTGTGCAAGACTTTTCTTGTCCACTTCCTACTGCTGATATATATGACTATAGCCAGATGGAAAATCAACACAGAAACAGAAGCAGGTTTCCCTTTAGCTAAATTCGGATGTTACTGTGAATACATCTGCAGAAAATATTACAGCCCTGAATGAAGGCTGAATTCTGTTTCTATTATGTTCAAGTATTATCTCTCAGATAAGCAAATCTTATTAAAAATATCCTTTGTTAATTCCATCAGAGTAATTATAGCAGAAAACAATAACAATTACATTGTCATTTCTCCAAAAAGTAATAACCCAGAACTTTGTTTGACATCTAAATTAGATTATTGCGAGAAATTGCAAATTAATTAAAGTCAGCCCTTCAGGCTTTCTACTCTGAAAGTCTGAAACCAAAAATTTCTCTTTCATAAGTCACTGGTGCTCTAAAGGCTGGTAAAGCCTGAGTCTATCTCCCTTGCTCTTTCAGCTTTCCAAAAAATATTTCCTTCATTTCCAGAAGATGAACCTCAGATTCTTCATCCCACTGGATGTGGAACTGAATCAGCTAAAATAAGTGTGTTTGGGGTTTTTTGGGTGGGCATGTAAATTCAGCATCAGCATCTTTTTGGAGGAAGCAATGCACCCGATCCGTAGCAGCTCATTCTTTTCCATGGACTCAAGTGAAATATTTCTCTTTAAGTGGAAGGTCGAGGCCGATGCCTTCCCAGCTTTTGGTGCTGAATTTCCCCGTGGGGATAAACCCTTCCAGCCTGCAGCAGCAGCAGCAGCAAACCTGGAGTGTTCCTGCTGCAGGGCTGGAGAGACTCCCAGGGCTGGGAGCAGAGCCTGCCTGGGACCAATAAATTGGGCAACTCCTGCAGCATGGTCTGTGCAGGATGGCACAGCTGGCTTCAGGGATTCTGCTGTGCAGGGAGCCTTGGGAGGTGCCAGGTGCAGCAGCTGGACAGGGCTGTCCCCTCCATGGGAGCAGGTGAGCGTTCTGTCACCTCCCCAGGGCTGCAGGGTCCCGCTGAGCCACCACATCCCTGCTGCCACTGCTCGTCTGCTCCCAAATCCTGCATCCTGCTCTTCAAAACTGCTGAGCTCCCAGAAATTCCTACTCATCACAGTGGGAGCTGTGGGATAAGTGGTCTGGAAAATGAAGTGATATGTCTCTTTTCTTGAAATAGCATCTCAGGAGCCAGTTTTGAAATGCTTGTCTGAAATCCTTTTATTTCTCCTTGGACGTGTCTGAACTGCTCCTCAGTTTAGGGCCTTCTGATTCAGTTGATTGCTGTCCTGACAACAACCCTGCCCAGAGCACTGTGTAAGGTTTCAATGGACTGCCCCTCAGGTGATGCCTTGTGCAGGCTGGCCTAGAACAGAGGCTGGACAGAGCTAAAGAATAAAGCAGGGATTTATTAATGGATCTCCTCCATGGCTCCACCTTGGGCAGCACAAGAGCCCAGCCAGGGCTGCACCCAAGATGAACCAAAATGGTCACAAAATGGACAAGAGGTCTGTCACTGTGATCAGCTCTTCTCCATTTGCACCTTGCAGTTCATTGTCCCATTCCAGCTTTAGCCCAGGCAGTCCCACCCTGCTTGTTTTTCTCTCTCCAGCCCACGGGGTTTGTGCTCCTGGGCTGAGATTTGGGTCATTTGTCCTTGGTGCCCAGCTGGAGCAGGAATTGTTTTGTCTCCCTGCTCTGTGCACAGAGCTCAGCATCCCCTGATATGAACCCAGACCCACACACTAAAGCAGCACAGAGTCTGAAAAATATAAAATCTCAAACCTGATGCATCACAGGCAGAAGTATGCAGTGAAATAAAGGCTCTGTTGGAATACACTGGGGGTTTTATTCACAATTCTCCAATGGGAACACATCCTTGCCATTCCATTTGCCTTCCCAGCAGTCTGCTGCTGGATTGAGCCTGTTGCAGGACATCCTAAATGCACTTAAAGCAGTGACCACAGACCGCAGTGGGCTGGCTCACATTCCCAGAGTTTCCCCAGTCTGACTGAAACACTGGCATCTTGAAAACAGGCACCAGCTCATGACTCTGGACAACCCTCCTCAGTGTGCTAGCCAGTGATGTGCTTGGAGTTTTCTTCAATTCAAATCTCTTTCTGTGGTAAAATTTAAGGGTTATTTAAACAAGAGAATTAACTTTCCAATTACACTCTGCCTGTGAACTTTAATGCAGCGGGAATTCGGGGCTCCTGTGAGCTGTAGGCTCCTGTGCTTTCTGCAGCAAGTTATGATGGCTGTTGCTGTCATTTCTTGATTCTGCAGAGTTGATCTTCCTTCCACTCACCCACTAACCTAAGCAAAGTCCTTCCATCCATTTGTAGCACAGAATACCATTTCTCCTACTTCCTGGCTCTTCTGGCAGCTGCAGACAAATGACTGTCCTGCTAATAGTCCCTCTGTTCCAGAGATTACTGCTTTAAGCATGCAAAAACAGTATTTCTCAATTTATTCTGACAGAGTTTTATTTGTCAAGTTTACAGAAAGCTTAACCAAGTCATGCTGTGACACCCCTTCCAAAATCATCTTTAACCAGTTCCAGCTAAGAAGCTGGAATTTGCTCACCACCCAGTGTTCTGTCTCCCTGTGTATTCTTGCTGGTGTTTTAACCTTCCACCCACCTAACACCAATCACACTGTAGATTAAAAAAATATTTTCTTAAACCTCTTTCTTCTGTGATACAGGCAAAAAGATTAACTACTACTAAATCTGCACAGTTATATAGCACCAGAGGTGACTGAGGCAGGGAAATATTAGAAAGTTCTCCTTCATAACTGTTTAAACCTAAATTTTTCATCCTTGTGAAAAATGCATGTATTTTATGATTGGCTTTTCGCAAATATTAAAATGAATATGATATGTGTTCTGTTAGAATGTAATGCTGTATTAATTCTCTTAAGTACTGTGTTAAATGTAGTTTTCGGTTATAAAAATTGTTAAAATAGAAACTATGCTATGCAGGATACTTCTTTTAAAGAAAGGACTCACAGTGAGACAGCAGCCACAGGACACCTGAATCTTTCAGAGAAAGAGAATTTATTGCTCTCTTATCAGAAGAAACGAACTTCTTCCCGCCTCAAAGGCGCTGTCAGGATTCAGAGGAAGAAGTTGATGATGACCAGACAGAATCCTGTGTTTGAATGGAATTTATGCATCTTGTATGAGGTGTATGAATATGCAACAGGCTGTTGTTTTTAAGGGTTAATCCTCTGTTAACGTAGGTTCTTTTTCAGGCTCGTGCTGCCCAGAAAAAGGTACCCAGACCATCCATAACTCTTTGTTTCTATTGTCTCATATTGTCCTAATTCAAATTGTCCAAATTATTATTACTCTAATTGTATTACTATTTTTTATAACCATTTTATTACTATTAAACTTTTAAAATTTTAAAAACAAGTGATTGGCGTTTTTCACAATGCTTAAGGGAGAGAACCAAATGGGCCTTAACCAAATGCAAATTCCGGAGTGCAGATGGAAGTTTTTACTGGAAGCATGGTGAGCTTTGGGGCAGCTCCCAGCAGGACTGAGGAGGGGATGTGATTGTCAGGTGGAAGAGATCACTTAGTGCAGCTCCTTGGATGCTGTGGTGCCGCAGACATATTTTTATTAAAAATCCTTTCTTAAAATTTTTCTTCCTGAGAGGCTGGGAGGCTTCAAAAACAAAACGTAAACAGTGGTTATCTGCTGCTGTGGGATGCAACAGGTGCATCTGTGATTGGCCCATCTTGGTTGTTTACAATTAATGGCCAACCACAGCTCAGTTAGCTTGGACTCTGTTTGAGACACAAACCTTTATTATTCATTCCTTTCTATTCTATTCTTAGCCAGCCTTCTGAGATGAAAATTTTTCTTCTATTCTTTTTAGTCTAGTTTTAATGTAATATATATCATAAAATAATAAATCAAGCCTTCTAAACATAGAATCAACATTCTCGTCTCTTCCCTCACCTGAAAACCCCTGTGAACACTGTCACAGTGTGGTTGTGGGCAATAGTGGGGTGGACATGGTGATAAGCTTGGTGATAATGGCAGTTCCTTTTCTGTCACTGGGCAGGTGCTGTGACAAGAGCCTCTAAAGCCACCCTGCTTGACTGGCTGTGGTGCTGAGCGCTGTGGAAGGTTCTGGGGCAGTGGGGAGATGAACGGTGAGTGACTGCAGGGACCCCTGTGGATTCCTGTGTGCGCGCCTGGGAACGCAGCGGGTATGGAAGCAAAACCAAACCCGCTGGGAATCGGTTCTTTAACTTGCTGTAAACACCCAAGAGCTCTGTTGAAGCCTGAGGGGAAGGGCAGCAGCAGAGGAACCCTGAGGATGCAGCAGCGAGCACCAGCCCCGCTCCATGCCCAGCGCGCGGCGCCGATCCCCTGCCGCGCTGAGGGATGAGCAGTGACAGCCTGAGCAATGAGATGTCTCCCTGCAGCAGCACAGAAATCAGGCCCTGTGCACAAAGACTAATGCTGACACCCTCCCCACAACAGGGCAAAGCAGCAAGGGGCTGGCTGCAGGGAGTAATGCTGTGTGGAGACTAATGGAGCAGTCAGCAGCAGTCTCTCTGTGGTGTGTAACAGCAAAAAGCTAACACAAACATTTAATTAAAATGAATTTAATGGCCAGATTTAAGATGTTATTCCAGAAGCTAAATGCCAGTTACCAATGTGTTAAGATGCACAATCAGTACTGCATCCATGACTCCATCCCTTGGTCTCATCTGTAACTTTAGTAATGTTGCGCACCCCCTAGATTGGGCTGGGGGCCTCAGCTTTCAGCTGCTATTGCAGGAGCTGTCATCTATCACATTTTCTTGTCATCTTCATACTTCTATTGTTATTCACTGGTTAAGAAGAAGGGACTTTTTGTGTTCTGAAAAACCTTGGGAAAATAGGGAGATGGAGAAACTAGAAGCTAAAATTTTCATGTTCTACGTGATAATTCTCATTAGGCTAAAAAGACAAAACTGTGGATTTTTCAGTTTGGGAAGTTAATTTAGACTCTAGAATTTTGATTTGAGAAGGAAAACAAGACCATTTAGACTCATGGAGCCCACTGCAGGCCCCAAGGCTTTGCAGGAATTCCTTCGTGTTTGTTGGCACTGTAGAAACAACCTCAGTAAAGCAGCTGTCACGTCTGTCCAGTCTGGCATCTTGTCTGCACGAGGGGCTGACACTGAATGTGCCAGAAGATACACGTGCTGCACTTCTTCAGTAAAAAGATTTAATTCTCAAGGTAAAGAGACATGAAACTTATGTTGCAAATGTTCTGAGGGTGTTATCAAACAGAAGTGAATTTTTAAAGAGAAGGCATCCAAATTTTTATGGAGTATTTGATAATAAAAAGTCAATTTAAGGAATCACTTCAATGACTAAGCATTGCTGAATAAAGACCTGAACTCCATAAACAGTGTTAAAGCTGCCAAAATTCCTGGGACAGTGCTGAGGACTCCACCTTGCTTGCCAGTCTCTTACGTTAGGTACACATTTTCCAAGGGTTTGTTCTTCCTTTAGGATGCAAAATTTATAGCAAAGTGAAATCAGAGATAAACAGTACATTATCAAAACTTTAATTAATTGCTTCCTGTTACTTGTTAACCTTGGAGGTTTCTCTTTAATTCTGAACTAAGCAGCAAGCACAAAACTGTTCTGTTGATTCAAGATGCTGTAACATCTTGCCGTGGATGAAATTTAACCTGGTAAGCTCCACTTGGGTCAGGAAATGGTCCAGCTTTTCATCTAGTGGGAAAAAAATCCCCAAACTGTCACAGACATCTTTTTTGGAAAATCCTTTTCTTAGGATTTTTCCTCCTGAGAAGCTGGGAGGCCTCAGGAACAAAATGTAAACAATGGTTATCTGCTGCTGTGGAATGCAACAGGTGCATCTGGGATTGGTCTCATGTGGTTGTTTCTAATTAATGGCCAATCACAGTCAGCTGGCTCAGATAGAGAGCTGAGCCACAAGCCTTTGTTCTCATTCTTTGTTATTCTAGTCTTAGCTAGCCTTCTGATGAAACCTTTTCTTCTATTCTTTTAGTATAGTTTTAATGCAATATATATCATAAAATAATAAATCAAGCCTTCTGAAACATGGAGTCAGATCCTCATCTCTTCCCCAATCCAAAAACCCCTGTGAACACCGTCCCACCAAACAAACAGAAAATGAGTGACTTGAAGTACATCATATGAAATATTGAAGAAATGCAGAGCCAAGTTAGCAGATGTTTTCCCTTCAGTGGCTGAGTGCTGTGTCTGTAGCTGAGACATTTCCTTGAGGAGCCTACTGAGACCATCCCCCAGTGCCTCTGCTGAGGCTGGGTCCCACCTCGATGCTGGAATCACCCCCTTCCCACCAGCACTGCCCACTGGATCTGGCTCTGTAGCTCCCAGATATCTGGGCTGACTGTCAGCACCTGCCATCCCATCTCCCACAGCCACTGCACCCAGGGAAGGAGCCCCCCATAGCCCACAGGCAAAGCTGTCCCACAGCAGCTGGAGATGGTCAGAAATAGGCCCAGCTGAAGGGGAAACTCAGAGAGGTGGGCTTCAGTGATGTCTACCTATCCCAAAGGGGATAATCAGGTTTTTTACAGCATATTGCTGCAAGAACTCTGCCAGGTGTAGGTATGAGGAGAGTGAGTTTGCACATTTTATGGGTCCAGAAATAAATGGGGTCAGTCAACCTCTTTGTGTCCTTCGGCTCATCCTACTGCTGCACCGGTTGTGTTTTGTTTCTTCCCATGCTTCTTTAAGTATTAGCTGATTGAAATTAATTTGAAATTCAGACATCAGGTATTGTTATGTGCTGGCCTTTGACACCAACAGACAATGTGCTGACATGCAGATAGACTCCGTGGGCTCTAATCTCAATCATTTCCTGTGTTATAATTCTTTGATGGCAGAAGATCTGATGGAGGTCACCTCAGCCTCTGAGCATTGCCTGTTAAACTGGGGACAGGAAGGGGGAGAACATAAACAGTGCTCATCTGTACGTGAAAAGGTCATTTTAGAGAAACAGAGTCAGAGGCTTCATCTGAAGCAAAGAATTATTCTATTAGTGAGTTTTTAAAAGAAAGAGCATAAATTGGCAACCCAGTTAACCAAACTGGAGTGTCACAGACATCTTTTATGGAAAATCCTTCCCTTAGGATTTTTCCTCCTGAGAAGCTGGGAGGCCTCAGGAACAAAATGTAAACAATGGTTATCTGCTGCTGTGGAATGCAACAGGTGCATCTGTGATTGGGCTCATGTGGTTGTTTCTAATTAATGGCCAATCACAGTCAGCTGGCTTGGACAGAGAGTCTGGGACACAAGCCTTTGTTATCATTCTTTGTTATTCTATTCTTAGCTAGCCTTCTGATGAAATCCTTTCTTCTATTCTTTTAGTATAGTTTTAATGTAATATACATCATAAAATAATAAATCAAGCCTTCTGAAACATGGAGTCAGATCCTCGTCTCTTCCCTCATCCCTGTGAACACGGTCACAGGGGAGAACCCAGGTGGTCACTTCAGCTGCACTGAGCCCCAGGGAGAGCTGTGGCCCTGAGCTGTCACTGCCACCACCCTCCAGCACGGCTGGTGCTTCCCCACCACTCCTTCCATCCTGGGATCCCTGGGCTGTGTGAGCAGGGAGGATGAGGCAGGAGGATGTGGCAGCGTGCTGCGCCCTCCCATCCTCAGTGTGTGCCTGAGAGCACTCTGCTGGGGGGGTTGAGGGAATGTTTTGCTGGTGTGCAGCTCCAAAGGGGCCTGTAATTGATTGTGAGCGAGGCTGCGAGAGCATCCCAAATCCAATTGCAGTTACTGCACCGGGCCCATCTAAATCGCCCCGACATGTTATTTGGATATTGTGCTGCCTTATAGATTCTCCATAAACTGCCAGGCAGGGCTGCTGTGTGCAGCTAAATTATTGCTGGGCTGTAACATAGAAACTGCCCAGAAACTGCCTGTGCACAGCAATATACAATTTTATACAGAGTTTGTTTTTTAACAAGAGAGGTTGTCTCTGCTTTTATGATCCTCAGGGCTGGGCATCTTCATTAATTTTACTCTGTCTTATACTGAAAATACCATATATTGCATTTATTGGTTGTCCATTGTGACTGGTTGTGACTGTGACTTGGGGAGTTGCAGATAGTTTTTTATTTTAATTCTGTGTAAGTCTTCATCCAAGAGCAGATTGGTTGTGAAGAACAGGTGTGCTGGATGTGAAGCACTTGCATTGTAGGAGATTGGGAAATGGTGCTTTATCGCCAGAGCTCTTCTGTGTCTCTTCTCATCACCACCTTGGCAGTGTGCTCCTACTTGGAGGCTCATCAGCATCATGACAAATTTGTATCCTCGTGTCTTGTTCCAGACCAGTTTCTTTCCAGTTACTGATATTGATCTGATAAGTGCTGAGAAGAAATTCAGAGTGCTATTAACAGTATGTATCACTGGCTGCTTTTAAATCTTTTGTCCTGTCATGGATGAGGAAGATTTCACTGAAGTAAATGTATGTAATCATATTTATAGATATAGATGACATATAATACATTATGTTGTTATAATTGGCTGTGGGTAATCAACATGAGCTGCCATATAGTCTTTAATTTAGGCCAGGAAAGAAAAGACCTTATCTGGCAAGAAGAAAACAATCAAATTCCTTAGGATATCTTCAAGAAAGCAAGAGACCAAATGAAGAAGCTGAACAGCTTTAACAAAATTCAGTATTATTCCTTGGGATTATTCAGGACTTTGCAAATGACTATCCAGGCTTAATGGCATTTGCTGACATTGTGACAACAGGGGATGCTCTGCAGACAGAAAGGGGAATTAGAATTATGTGAGGTTAACTGAAATGATGCTGCTGGTAATAAGTCAGTGGAACTAGACTGTCACTCAAACTCTCCTTCTGCTTCTGGATCCTGATTATCCTGTCAGTCCTTCATATGCTTCTTCCATCAGCTCCAGTAAGAGGAAGGTGTGAAAAAGATGGAGAAGGTGGTCACGTAATCAAATAAAATATACTAAATACTGTAAATATGGGGTGTGACATCTCCCAGGTTATGTATATGTTATGACATATCATTTTACTGCCAAATGATATGAGATGATACAGGCTAATGCAATGTGAAATGGCACAGCCTAACTACAAGTGCCATTTGATGCAGAAAGGTGCATTTAAAGAGCAGAGTGGTGAATCCACTGTGCATGATGATTTTGAGCAGGGCACACAGCCTGCTTGTGCTCAGAGTTGTGAAGCTCTGGACTTTCTCCTACTTTGGATTTCCTGGGGCTCTCTTCACAACTGCTAGCCTGTCTTGGTCTGGCTTATGGCTGCAAGCTGGTGCTTCATCTCACTGGTCTCTGACAGGGTGACACATTTCAGCTGAGTGCCAGAAGCCACTTGTGATCCATTACCATAATTAAGGTTAGATTTACAGACTTTTTCCTGCGCATTTTTTTTTTCTTTCCTTGTTTTTCCAAGCTCTTGAAAAAATTGAGACAGTAGCTAATGTTTGCTGGGAGGTCATTCCCACTTCTTCCCCCAGAAAGTTGACTATACATCTTCCTTCTATCCCTTGCATGTTTTCTTTCCATCCCACAAATGCAGCCAACTGTGTTTTCATAGCATAGCAGTGGAAACAGAGGAGAAGAGAGCTGGAACAGCTTTGCCTGCAGAGGTAGAGCCCATCTCATGAAGCACTGCTAGAAACACGTAGGACCACACACACACACACACAAAGTAGAAATGTCCACAGGAATCTGAACAGTTTAACAGCAGCAAAAAGCACCCAAATTGTCCTGTGCTACTTACCTGAGTGCACTGCCAGGCTGTTTTTCTTGGTCTGGCTCTTGGGGAGGAGAACTGCACACACTGCAGATGTTCTGTCACGTCACGTCTCTCTCTCGGGCAGCCGTGGTAACTAAAAGGAAAAAGACCATAGTGACATGTCCCAAAACAAACTTTACCAAGTTCTCTGAAGCCAAGTGAAAGTGGGATTCAAACTGGGATTTTCTTTGGTGTGTTTCAGGCCAGCAGCAAGAACAAGGCTCCCCATCACATACGGGAAGGTGAGGCATTCAGGCAGCTTGGCAGGAACTCAAGAGAACAGAAGAAATGTATTTTTCTTGGTGAAGTTTTGAGGTCCTTGCACAAAGTTGTGGATTTGAGGTGAGTCAGTGAGGCTAATAAGGAAGTCTTAACAGAGTTTTGAGCTCTGGTATTTTCCTAAGTGCTAACAGCCAGACAGCTCGGGAGAGGACTGTAAGTGGTACATGCTGATTGTGGGATGCAAAAGAGTCCTAGAGCTCTGCTGCTGTACCCTTCAAAACACAAAAGATTACATCTAGGAAAGTTTAAATTGTCAGCACACATGTGCAGCATGAGTAGGAGCAAGGGAATTGCCCTCCTGGCTCTGACTGACTACCTGAACATGCATTGTTTCCTGGTAGGTTTCAATCAGCTGCTGTGAAGTTTTCCTGCAGTTGCTGTTAGTTCTGAGTGCTGGGCACACTGACAGTGACCTAGGGCAGAACACGAATGTTTAGGGAATCATACTATGAATGCTGACAGTAATCCATGCCTTGAAAGTTTGTGTTGAGGGGCTGGAGACACTGGGCACTGCTCTGTGCTCCCCATCCCACATCTCTCCTTAGGCCTGACACAGTGCAGGATCCCAAATCCCTGCTTTTCCAGAGCCTCTCAGGAAGTGTTACACAGAGCTAAATAAATGTCAGTGCTGGTTTATATAAATTAACTGTATGTGGAAGAAAGGAACACGATCCCTGCTGTCAGGCACCAGGCTGGGGTGCCAGGGACACAGCTGGGACACATCTGGGTGTCTCTGCTGAAGCCTGACTGCATCCTGAAGCAGAGCCAGTGGGAGCTGCAAGACTGAGCTGACTCTGAGAGTGTTCCCAGCGTGTCCTTGCATTGCTGGAGGGGGCAGAGAGCTGCCAACAGTGCTGGCCTGAGCCTGGAAACTGAAGATGCATGGCTGTGTGGAGTTGTGTGTGAAGGGAAAAGAAAAATGGAGATTGCCATCACAGGCAGTGCTTTGCCTTTCCTCCTTCAAATGCCTCTGGCCTTACCCATCACTGATCTGTAGGAATCTGCAGGGCCAGCAGTAGTTTGAACCTGACTTGTGCCATGGGCTTTTTGCCTGTGATTGCTGCTTCTGAGATGTTAAATCGAACCTTTTTTTCCTCCTGCTGGATGACAGAGCTACTGCCCTTCCATTTTTCAATAATTCTATGTCCTATACTTGCCAAATCATTACCAAGGTGTGCCTAAATCTGGGGCTCATGTGGGAGGGAGGTGTTAAAGCATGTCTTTTCATAGATTTACTGTCATTTACTCACACAGTCCATTGTTGCAGTAGACATCAACAGCACTGATCTGTGTACACAGTGTTGTGTAAAAAAGGCACAGCTGTCTCCAAGTCCCCACAAAGGCTGCACTGGCCAATCCCTGCTGGAGGGGAGTTTTGGCTGGAGCAAGGGAAGGGAGTAGGGAAGTGGTTTTGAACTCATTTTTTAAGCAGAGACTTCCACTGAAGTTTGAGGACAGGGTAAAGTCTCCCTACATTACCAACCCTGCTCTGAGTGGGAAAATCCGTCACAGACATCTTTTCATGAAAAATCCTTTCCTTAGGATTTTTCCTCCTGAGAAGCTGGGAGGCCTCAGGAACAAAATGCAAACAATGGTTATCTGCTGCTGTGGAATGCAACAGTGCATCTGGGATTGGTCTCATGTGGTTGTTTCTAATTAATGGCCAATCACACCCAGCTGGCTTGGACACAGAGCCCGAGCCACAAACCTTTGTTATCATTCCTTTCTATTCTTAGCTGGCCTTCTGATGAAACCTTTTGTCTATTCTTTTAGTATAGTTTTAATGTAATATATATCATAAAATAATAAATCAAGCCTTCTGAAACATGGAGTCAGATCCTCATCTCTTCCCTCATCCAAGAACCCCTGTGAACACCATCACAAAAAACTTATGTGCTGCTCATGACTTTAAAAAGAAGTGTCTCCTTGGCTAATGGTGCACTTTAGCAGGATAGAGCCTGAAAATGCAGGCAGCAGTTTTCAGATTTCCTTCATACCTGATTCTTTCTTTAAATTTTGGTCTTAAAGTCTTGCTTCATTAACATCCAGTTAATAATTTGGCAATTAATTTAGCAGACATCTGTGGTTTTGCATATTTTGTAATGTAATACCAGTTGCAGCCATTGGACGAGACCATTTGCCAATGAGTGAGATAATGTGATGGTGTCAGAAAAACAATCAGAGCCTGCACTTTCATCCTTGAGTGGAACCTTTCAAGTGCATCCAAGAATTCCACAGGGCAAACGCCAAGTTTCCATCTGTGTCTCCAAGCTATACTCAGACTTTCTTCCATTTCTTTTTGCCTCTGGGGATCCAGTAGCCACAGTGTGTCTGAACTGATCACCACCACCAGCATCATCTGGGCTTTGGAAATCTTTGATATCTTCAGCTCGCTCCTCCCAGCAACATCTGAGGCACGGCTCCAATTAAGGGCTGTTGTCTCTTCTCTTGGAGGTTAGTATTCTTGTACTTCTGTGGCCTCTGCTTTGAGGCTCCCTGACTAATGTCAAGGACTGAGCAAATTACTCCCAGCTTCTTGTCAGCGATGTTCCTTTTCAAAAGTTTAATTAGCAGAGAATAACACAGTTTGAAATGAATGCAGCCAAACCAAAAGTCAGCTCCTGTGAAGGGCTTAGCTTGTTAGCAGTAAGGCTCTTAGGACTATATCTCTTTTTGAATGGTGCAAGTTTAAGACAGGTTGGAGAACTCCACAATCAATGAGTCCCAAAACTGCTTTTACAAACACCTGCGGACAAGCTAAAAATATAGAACATCTGCTATGTGTGTATGCATGTAAAAAATGAGCTCTTTTTTTTTTTTATTTTTCCTTTGCACTGAGTGCTGCTATATGGGCTAAACCAATATAATGTTCCTAGTGTACTTTAGAACTGAATCAGTCCAAAAGTGTGATTAATTCTTTGATCATGGAGACTTTCAAGGTGTTTTGTAGGACTCTGGAATTCTCATGTCTGGAACGGGGACTACATATGTATTTTTACTCTTACCTTGAGATGCAGCAGGAATTATTGTTTGAATCCCTTCAAGTGTTCACAGATCTCAGTGGAGCTGGTAAAAAAAGTTTAAAATAGATTTTAAAAAATGCTTCTTTCTGCAGTGGGTGGTGAACTTCTGGATCTTGTGGCCATAAGTGTTTGTATGAGCAGGTGCAGAAAGGGACTGGATGTGACGGTGTTCACAGGGGTTCTTGGATGAGGGAAGAGACGAGGGTCTGACTCCATGTTTCAGAAGGCTTGATTTATTTTTTTATGATGTATATTACATTAAAACTACACTAAAAGAATAGAAGAAAATGTTTCATCAGAAAGCTAACTAAGAATAGAATAGGAAAGAATGATAACAAAGGTTTGTGGCTCGGACTCTCTGACCGAGCCAGCTAACTGTGATTGGCCATTAATTAGAAACAACCACATGAGACCAATCACAGATCCACCTGCTGATAATAACCATTGTTTACATTTTGTTCCTGAGGCCTCCCAGCTTCTCAGGAGGAAAAATCCTAAGAAAAGGATTTTCCAAAAAAGATGTGTGTGACAACTAGACATTCATGGTGCAAGAGCCGAGAAATGGATACTGAGAGGGCAGAGCAATACACACTGCAACATCCTTGGTACAACAGCTTTGGGGGAGTACAATGTAAATGGAGAGCAGAGAGTGACCAGACTGACAGGTTCTCTCTAAACAGTTTCTCCTGTTGGCACAGTCAGGATCCTGGGCCTGAGATTCCATTGGTCTCACCCAGGAGCAGTTCCTAAATCCTCCTGTTTGTAATTTGTACCTGGGCAGTGCAGGTTGTCAGGTCCAGCTCCAGAGGCCCATTCCTTGCCAAACCTGCACTCAGAAGGGGCAGTTTCCCTGTGCCTGCCCTCTTGCCAGCCCAGGCTGTCTCAGAGCACAGCTGAGGTGTGTTGGCCAGTCTCCCCAGGGAAAATGGTTACCTTGACTTTCCCAAAGCAGCTGTACTTCATCATGCACATGGCAAGGATCATTTCTCAGCAAGCCTCTTACTTCCAGAGGTAATATATCTCTAGCCATTTCCATTAGTTCATTGTCCTTCCCCAGCACTGTCCTTTGGCTCAGTTGCTTGGCTTCAGAGTGAGGCAAGATGGATCTGAGTGGCATTTGGCTAACATGCTCTGAAACACTCCGTTCAGCTGAAAGTACCAGCTATTTCTACAGCCTCTTCAGTAGGAATTAAGAGGACAAATCAAGGGCAGTAAAAGCCGAAGCAAAGGGCTCTCTGTCCCTCATGTAGAGACAATACATGGAATTTATGAGACCCACATCTTGGATTTCATTTCCCCTCTTGAATCCCTTCAGTGCTGCAAAATACTGCTCGCTTTGAATGCAAATTTTCTTTTTGCATTCCCATCGCTTCATACTGTGCATTCCTTGATATCCATTTCTGCTGTCTGTCTTCACAGAACTCACACAGCCAGAAATGTCTGTTTAGGGTCACATCATCAGCTGACAGGCACGTGCTGCTCAGGCTCCAGTGGAGCATACTGACATTTTTTGGTTATAGAGAGTTGAGGCAGTATCTCTGAGAACACCGTGTAAAGTGCTTCATATTTCTTTTGCTGGTTCAATGCTTGGAAGAAATCCAGCCAAAAAACAATGTGGATTAAAAATGGAAACTTCTTCTCTAGCCCTTTCTGCATGCTGGCTTAGTGATCACATGAATTAACTGGGCATGCCTTTTGCTTAGTACAGGGCAAACATCTCCTCACATGCAAACATCTCCTCCTGTGTCAGAATGTGAAAAATCAGTGTTGATCCTGCTTTCTTATGCCCCTGTCCCCAGAGCTGCATTACTTTATCAGGGACAGCACTTTTGGGGTGGCTGTACCCCAATAAAACTCTCAGAGGCTTTTCTTCTTTCCCATTAGCCTGCTCTGTTGCATTGATTTCATCATTTGTAAAGTGCAGATCGAAGGCGTCTCAGCACATCTAACACACAATGCACACCATTAAGAAGTGTGAAAGAAAAACCAGCCAGTTCATACACAAACTCAGTGTAATAAACCTGAGAACTTGGCACGCAAGCAAACCCAGGAACTGTCAGAGAAACCACTTGTGTAGCAAAAGGGAGCTTCAGATATTTAGAAAATACTGTTCCTAAAGCCTGTTTAGGCACAAAGCATTCTTGTCACACTTTGCAACAGCTGTGATTAAAAACTATTTGAGGGTAAATGTGTTTTCTGGTATTTATCAGTGGGTCATTAACCTTAACAATATCAACATTTCAATTGTCAGCAAGATTAAAAAAGCCCATTATAGCAAAATGAGCACATTGTATGTAGAGATATTGGAGTGCTGATTAATTACTAGCTCTGCTCAGATACAGACTTCAATAAAGGTACAGCCTTCAGTGTGGTGAGAAATGGAGGATGAATTAATTGTTGTGTGAAATATAATGCTGAAGTGTTAGAAGCAAACCAAATGAGATGGTTTAGCACATGGAAGGACTTAGAAGTTTTATCCACAAGATAAAGAATATACATAAGCTTTTAGTTTTTGTAGGTGATGGCAGTGATGGTGGTGCAGACCTGAGTAATGAAGGCTGGGGATTCAGGCCCTCATTTCCATACAGCTGGAGAAGGAGTCCAGGCAGGAAAGGGCTGATTCCACACACAGGACTGAGCACACAGCAACAAAGGGGAGAGGACACGAGAAGCAACACCAAACTGCATCCACCTGGTCCCTTGTGCAAGGGATTCCCAAGGAGGATAACCCACAGGACCACCTGGGCCTTTTGGGGTTGGAAATGAGTGCAGGACCTGCAGAATTTAGGGCCCATAGGACAGGAACTGCTAATTGCTACCTGGCAATGCAAGGCAGGTACAACACATTGAAACCCGCTGTGTTCCAGGGAACCATGGGCACAAAACTGCTCTGAGAGGAGGAGTTCTCATTCCAAAGGCAGTGCCAGTGCTCCCAGGTGAGTACAATGGAATGGACAGCTCAGAGAGGAGCAGCCTGTGTAGGGAAAGTGCTGCTCAGGGTAGGAAAGATAAAGGCTCACTGCATATTTCTGTGGAATACTGAGGTAGAAGGGGGACCTGAACCTTGCAGTGACAAGATCTTCCCCATCCTCTCGGTGGCAGAGCCTTGGTGACAGAGCCATGATGGGTTTGGTTGGAAGGAAAGCCTTGGTCAGGAGCTCATTCCTGCATCCCAGAGCCACATCTCCTCTTGGCACTCGCCCCCTGTGCAAGAGCAGCAAATGTTTGTGCCCTGCAAGAGAAGAAGGGCCAGGGAACAAAGGTCATGCCCCAAACCCAGGCCCCCTGACTGTTTTGCTCTCTAGTTCAGTTTTAAGTTATAAAAGTAAAGACATAACAGGAGCCTTTCAGAAGGATTTTTTTGGTTGCACTCTTTTCCCTCTGCTGGTTATTTTTCTAAATGTGTGTGCACAGGAGAATGTTCTTAGGGGCTCATTTATTTCTGTCAGATAACTTTCATTACTCTAATAAAATTCCACTGTCTGACAGCTTTTATTTCTGGATTCTGAGCTGTCACGCTTTTCTGAGGTTTCCCTCTGACCTCTAGGATGTGTAAGGTGAGGGAGAGACACGTCTAGCATTTGTGAATGTTTTAGAAATACCAGAATTCAGAAAAGCCTGGCAGTTCCTGTCTGGTAGATCTAATTTCAAGCTCTAGTAAGACCATGGAAAGAAACTGAAGGTCAGCACTAGGAGCAGGTGATTCTCTTTAAAGTGAAGCCTCAGTGGGGAGATGACCAGAAAGGTCAGTCACACCTGACAATTACAGATTCTCCCAAAACAGGTGGAGGTCTGACATGCAGAAGCCTCCTCTTCTTTTTATCTTCTTCAGTCTGCTGCCAACACAGGCACCCAGATCCTTCTGCAACAGCAGAGACAGACTTGCTCCCCTAAGGAAGATCCAGGGACAGAGACAGGCTGGTACAGAGTTCTGCTCTTGTGAAAGGAGGGTGAAATGCATTTTCTGGGTTTTCCAAATGGAAAGAAAAGCCTATGCCAACCCTCTGCAAGGTGTCCTGCAGATGTGTAGTGGGTGTGATGCTTTTTGAACAGTTCTGTGAGGATTTGCCCTACCATAATGTGGGTACATGTTCAACACTTTGCTGGCAGTTCTGGAGAGCCCCAGGAGTGGAGAGAGAGAGAGAGAGAGAGAGAGAGAGAGTGTGTGTGTGTGTGTGTGTGTGTGTGTGTAAGGACACATGGGGCACTTGTGTGGGGGCTGTTTGTGCAATCCATCCGGAGCCACAGCTCTGATGGAGCTGCTGCTTCCACTCCAGCCATGCCTGCAAACCTCAAATAGCAGCCAGAGCTCAGAGGGAATGAGCACTGAAAGTATCCCTGTAGGGAGATACAGTATGAAGGTGATATAGAATGTAATCTTATTCCCCAACGAGTTGCAGCTGAACCAATTACTAAAGATTAGGAGCAGGCCTGATCTCAACAGGCCACACCTGTAACAAATAAGAACAGTGGCATGAATGAGTGGATTGGTGGGATCAGGAGCCAAATGGTTACTGCAAGGACCAGGAACAGTCAGTGCTTAGAGGAGGTGCCTGTGAGAAACATTGAGGAGGATGAAATTCTGGTGATATGGAATCCTTGCACTATAATGATGTTAGAACCCTTGATCTATAAGAGAACAAATGGTGACCCCAACGTGATTCATGACTAAACTATATCGCCCTGTGGATTTGGGGAAACTGGATTTGAATACTAAACTATTAGCAAAATATAACAATTACAGCTATTAGTGATTGCTAAATATGAGTGCTTTGTAAACTGAGGAAAGCTATAAAACTGAACTAATATATAGAAATATATACCTGTACTATAATATGCTGTTTGAACCTTTGTATAACTCTCCGTTTTAAATGAAATGTATAAATATGTCATAATATAAATTTTTTTAAATATATCTTTCTGGTAGTGCTGAAACTCTTTAATTAAAAGAAAAAGGGGGAATTGTAGGGAGATACAGTATGAAGGTGGTATAGAATGTAATCTTATCCCCAAAGAGTTGCAGCTGAACCAATTACTATAAATTAGGAGCAGGCCTAATGTTAACAGGCCACACCTGTAACAAATAAGAACAGTGGTAAAAAGAGTGGATTGGGGGGCAGTGGAGACAGATGACTGCAAGGACCAGGAACAGTCAGTGCTTAGAGGAGGTGCCTGTGAGAAACATTGAGGAGGTACGAAACTTTGGCGACATGGAATTCTTGCACTATGATGATAATAGAACTCTTGATGCATAAGACAACAGTCCCTACCTGCAGGGATGCCTGCTCCTCCTCTCCTCCTGTTGTGGGCCCCTGTTGGAAAGGGGAACTGATCTCTCCTTTTCCAGCAGCAGAGGTTTCCCTGTGAGACTGCTCAGGCACCTTACACAACACCCCCTGCAAAGTCACACACATGTGCCTTGCACTGGGCTGTAAGAGTGAAACCTGGACTGTTGTGTATGAAGAAGGCTTGACTTGATCCTAAAGTGGCTTCTGGTGAAATCTTATGCATAAAATTTAATTTAGAAATATTTTGGAATTCGTGAGTGTCTTTTGCTTGCTGACAGGTGGAAGGGAAAGAAACAATTAGAAATAAAAGCAGGGGGTTGATGAAGATGATATCTAGTTGAAATGCTCACATTCATATGAGATCCATTATTGCCTAACCT
Organism: Melospiza melodia melodia; assembly: GCF_035770615.1. NCBI lineage: Eukaryota > Metazoa > Chordata > Aves > Passeriformes > Passerellidae > Melospiza > Melospiza melodia. Next base: position 4,631,533 of record NC_086205.1, on the reverse strand, counting down.
GTTTTATTTGGCATTTGAAAGCAGATACAATGCCAGAATGGACTTGGTATGGATACTGCTCAAGGTGAAGGAAAAATAGAGGAACTCTGGGAGGAAAAATAACTCCATATCCAGAGATTCAGTGGCACAGAAGGCAATAGATGTGCAGCCCAACAATGATGGTGGGCAGCAAGTGAACCTGTAGAGCAGTGCAAAGTGGCAAATAGGTCAGGTCACTCTGGAAGCACAGGTGCCATCTCATCAGAGCACACAGACAACAGCATTTCCCCAGGTGTGCTCAGGAGGGAGAGCAGCAGCTACAGGAATGGTGGTAGGAGAAAGTGTAGGCAACTCAGAGTAATGCCAAAGGCAGGGATGGAAATCTATTGTTGTAGTTAAACAATATAAATAGAAAAGTAGTGTATGGCTGTTGTGGTGATTTTCAAATGTAAGAGAGCTCTTTAGACTCTCCTGCCCTGCACCTTTGTAATGGCAGTATAATGTTTGGAGCTTGGACATAGCCATGGTCCTCAAAAAGGCATGGTATCTATGCCAGCACCTGCTGTAAATGAAGCCAAAGGAGACAACATTTTAGTTTAAGAGAAATTCATCATTTCCAAAGATGATAGGCCAAATTCTACTCTCTTCACATTTCTGCATGTTGACTAAGGAAAATTGAGGTATTAAATGAACCATTCTGATTTATAACACACAAAACCCTTGATGAAGGCACCATTCACAACAATTAAAAAGATTGAACAATTAACAGTAGGATAATTGAGTGTAGTCTGATTGATTTATATATAAATGCATCATTATCTGTCAAAACATTTATTGTTAGCAATACAATATTCGTGGCATACAATTGATAATATTCTGCAAACTACCTGCTATTCAAACAGTGCCCATTTATCACCTGGCAAGATCTATTCAGTCATATCTCATTAAGGGGTTTTAAAATATTGTTCAATGTCCTCCATGATGTCTGAATATCTATTGTCAAATACTCCACTAGCTTTGCTCTTTGCACATCTTGACTTACTGAAATTAGATTGCTTGAACTGCTGATCTACCAATGGAAATGGCTGAGGGGATCTGATACATGCAAATGTGAACACTGAACAGTTTTCTGGAAACAAAACCTATTTTAAGGAATACATTGAACAAGTATCTCAGGAAAAGTCTTCTCCTATTTCTCTTGCTATTTTTGGTCGACTTGAAAGCGAGAGAGGAAGAACTACAGGAAGAAAAGATAATCGAGAGGTGTGAAACTGAGTTCCTCCGTGACTGTGTTTTATAAATATTTGCTATAACCCTCTGCCTGAAAGGAGCTTTGTTTGGGGAATCAAGCAGCAGCTGTTTGGCCTTACCTGATAGCTACTTTGGCAACAGGTTTTAGTTCCCTGTTGTGTGTGACACGGTGCTAAGGCCATGGTTTGTATTTATAGTCCTGTGGGGCTTCCAGGCCAGATCCAAGAGCTGCAGAAGTGACAGGAAGACTCACAGTGACACAGTTGGCTCTGGTTCAGCCTTGCTCTTTCTCCGAGCAAGGAAGGGACAAATGCTGTGTTTTGCCATGTAACTATTAGATGAAAAACACTGCTTCTCATCTTTATCATCTTTCAAATAACAGAGTGCCACCCCTACTGTAATATCATGTTTCTATATTAGGACTAAAAACTTGGGAGAGGTTTGAACTTACGTCTGCATGTTTTCAAAGTAAACATGGAAATCTGATCATTTTAACCAGAATGTAGTTTCTGTAGCAGCTACTAAAATATTTGTATTGCTTTTGCATTCCCAGGTTTGAACTAATATTGTTTTAAGTACTCTGTGTTCATAACAGAGCCGGCCGTTCCTGCAAAGAGCTGTGCAGTGCCAAGGAACATTTCTTAGTGCTATTTGTTAGTGTCTGCTGGCTAGTTAAGCACCACTGCAGATGTACCAAAGCCTGAACTTGCTAGAACTTAACCTCCAGAAATAAATCCCTGCTATAAACAAAACTTGGCCAAAATAGTTGCTCACAATGAGCTATAAGCTAGTGAGGAGAGCAGTGGGTAGAGGAGATATTTCACTATCCCAAATGCAGAGTGGAAGGGGTGTTTCAGGAATACGTTAAATACCTCGGAACAGGAGCTGTCATTTGACAGCAATCTGTGTGCACACACACCTGTGTGCCATACTGTGCCCTAGCAAAAGACAAAGATTCCTCAGCACTCCTCTGGCCATTCCTCCTGGGCCTTAGCCTGCTTATGGTCTTTTGTGGGTTGTAACTTTAAAAGGAAGAGCTGGCAGCAAATGAGCCGGAGTCACTTGCAGGTTTTTTTCCTCAGGAAGCCTTCTGACCTTGAAAAGCCTTAAAGCTGCATTCCTCGTGAAAAATAACTTCTACTTAGTGCTGAGCACGTGTATTGTTGCACAGACAAATAGACAAATAACAATGTGAGTACATGCCTCGATCATTTATCCTCCTCAGAGGGCCATAAACCACGAGTAAATGCAACAAAAGCAGAAGATTAATAGTGGGCGCATAATGCTCTGCATTTTTCATAATGATTCTCTACAGATACAATCAGTAAGTGTCACTAATTGGTAGGCACTTGTTCTGCAGGGGGGCCCATCCTCTCTGGGGGGGTTGGAGGGCAGTGCCTGGTGCTGTGTGGGCAGAGCAGAGGAGATCCCAGGAGCAGCAGGGGCTGTGCTGTTCCAGATGCTGTAACCGCAGGGGCTGGGCAGTGCAGAGCCCAGCAGCCTGGCTGTGCAGGGCAGCTCTGCAAACACACTGCTCCTCTTCAGCCCTGAGGGGAAAGAGGTGCTTGGCCCCCAGCCAGCTGCTGAATTTAACATGGGTTCAGCTGAATGACTGGGCTGGCATAGTAATATAATCCTGCAGTGTCCCGCTGATCTCCTTCAGATCTTGCTGGCTTGTTGGCTGCCTCTGATCCCTGTTCCCTGTGGGTGCAGGGGTGCTGTGTGGGAAACTGCTGGAGAGATTTCCCTGCCCAGTCTTGTCCAAACACTGTCCAAAGCAGCGAGTCCATGCAGAGGGATCCATCCTGAATGCCATGAAGGGCTGTACAGGCCCAGGAAAAACACTTTCATCAAACTTTTATCAAATTTGCTTTGTTGCTTGAATTGATTTTTTTTTCTTTTTTTTAAAGTCTTACATAAAGAATGAGAGCATATTGTGTCTATTCTAATACTCTAACTCTGAAATTAGAGATCTGCATGTATCCAGCGTTATGCCAAGTAGAGGTGCCCAGGCTTCCTCCTGGAAAGGGGCTGTGTTTGGGCAGGGAGCTGTGCCAGTGCAGCTGTGCTGCTCCCCGTGCCCAGATTTGGCTCTTTCTGTGCAGCCTGGGTGTATGGGCTCAGGGGGTGACCATAGAATTGGTACCACACCCAGCAGGGCAGGGAGATCCTCCCTCAGACCTCCCACACCGAGAGGATGATGATGGCCCCAAAGCCAGGAGCTTTGGTTTGCGTTGGCCGCGCCACTCCTGAAATTGCCATACACACATTGCAAGGCTGCTCCTGGTGCCAGCTCTGAAATGTAAAGCCCAATGCTTTGGGCTGTGCAGCCAGAATTTCCCCAAGTGAACTCAGAGAAAGTCATCTTACACAGATTTATCGAAAAAGCTGCCTGGTGGTGAGGATCTTTTTACATTTCCCCAAATCCAGAATTCCCACATCGTGCATGCTCACATTCTCCATAAAACCATGCAGTGTCTTCTGCTCTCATGTAACTCCAGGGATCTGTCTGCTCCAGTCTGAGAATGCCTCTGGAATGGCATCTCCTCTGCAGAAGGGAGGATGTGGGACAGATGGAGGCACAGAGAGGGAGGTATATGTCGCTTTCCAACCTCTTTCTCTCTGCACCCCAATAAGGAAGTTACTCTGTGCCTTTGTTTCCTCCCCACTTCTAGTTAAAAGCTGCTTTTGTCTTCTTGTGTTCTATGGAAACCTTGTCTGTTCTCCCCAAGAAGGCAGGGAAATAGGAAAAGCAGCTTGTAGGTAAGGTAAGGCTGAGAGGAGCATCACTCCACAAATGGCTCTGGCAGGGGACAAACCCATTAGGGAAAAGCTGTCAGTGCTTCAAGTGCCTCTGCTGACAAGGCATGTGCTCTTTTACTTGTTGTTTTATTATTGCTGATCCTCTTCATCTCTCCCCCTTTCCTCCTTTGGCTATTTGTACTTTTGTGTCTGTGCAGTGCCTTGAACACAATATGGTTTCAGTCTGGCTCCTTGGCTCTGCTGTAACAGAGGTATTTCTGTTCCTAAGAGCAGTCAAATGAAATCCAGCAGTCTTGGGATGTGAACATTTGTGGTCAGTCTCCAAAACCAAAACCAAAGTAGCAGCTTTGTTCTTTTCAGGCAGATCATCAATTAGGGCCAAAATGGGTAACGTGTCAGCATGACTTACTGACTCCAGGCTGCTTTTCAAAAAGCATCCAAGATCCATAGACCATTACTTGACATGATATAGATATTTGTACAACATTTACCCTACAATTATTGAGCAGCTTCTGAACTCTCTGGGATGTCTAACTTCAGAGCTCCCTCAGTTTACTATTTATTTATTCATGGCAGCAGCAAGCAAACCACTGTTCCTTATGTGAGGCAAAGATTTGTAAGAAAATAATGCAGAATATCATGAAATCACCTCCATTTAAGGAGAGTCACTGCCTGAGGGAGAATGGCTGGACCCCTCATTACTAAACTCTGCTATCAGATACTTTTGGGGTGATCAGAGAGAAACTGCCTCTGAAAGGAGAGCCTGGCTGCCAGAGAGGCATTTCCAAAGGGGAAGGAGCTCCAAACAAACCAAGGAACACAAGCTCTTCCCTCTGTGCTGCACTGCATGGAAATGAGCAGGAGCAGGGCTTTTAGCAGAGCTGTCCTGCTGCACCAAACCTGCACTTCATGTTCAGTGGCCCCACACAAGTGCAAGAGGAGGGCTTGGATGGGAAACATCTGAGAAGGTTTTAACTGGTGCCACCAGTGGGTCAGAGCTTGAAGAGACTGCTTGGAAAAAAGAAATTCCTGCAAAACCCTGTTCCCTTTTCATTCAATGTCTCATGTTCTGTTATTTACTGGTGCCTTTTATAATTTGCACCACTACGTGTTGGGACTTGCTGAAAATGAAAGGAGGGCTTGAGGGAACAGATTTCAACTCGTATGTCATATCCAGGCAAGTCTCCCTGATAGGAATGTTCCAAAATTTCTGGACCTGACTGTTCCACTCATTTATCTTGGGAGCAGTTTGCCAGTGCCTGTGTACCTGCTGCAGATCCAGGGCACTGAGAGCATTCCTCTCCTTGTTGCTTGTTAAAAATGTATTTCTGTGAGCTGAGAGCTGCATCTTTCCAGTTAAAATAAGCTTTGGCCAATGGAGTTTCAGTGCTCTTTCTGAAAACCCCAGCCTAGAAACATGGATCTGTAAGATGGGAATATCTGAATCCTCCTTTAGACATAAACATGTGTTGTTTATGGTTTTTGTTTTTGGTTTGTTTTTGGCTTGTTTCTGTTTTGTTTTTTTTTTTTTTAGTTCACATGCCATTGTGCCATTGTTTTAATTTTCTATGTGTCAAAGCTCTGGAGACTCAAGGTGGCTGCTGCTGTCATTGGTGGGAAAGAATTTCAGATATTACAGGGTGATAAATCAGAAATGATACCCCAAAGGTAAAGGAGTCCCCAGAACTGTGGGAACCTGAACATGGAATTCACTGGAAATTCACTGGAAATCAGGAACTGACCTGAAAGCCTCGTTGGTTGGGTTTATTATGCAATTGGAATCAGCTGGGTGGGATTGGCAGAGGATTTGCCTTCTGAGGGTTTGTTTTCATTGCTGCCTGATTGAAAGCACCTGGGGCAGGAAGGGGATTTTTATTTTTTTTTTTTTTTTTCCGTCTGGTGGTCGGGAGAATTGGCCACACCTGAAAACTCTGGCTCGAGTTTTTCAGCTGGCATGGCAGTCGGCAATAGCAGACTGAGATGATGGGAAGATTTGAGGTTGTGGTTCCAGCCTCCTGTTCCTGGGAATTCAGGGGTGAGTCTTTTCTGTAGTCTGTCCTTGTCTGACTCAAGGAGAGGTGATTTAGGAGAGCAGTGTCATGGGGGTTTTTGTGGCAAAGTGTGCACTGTGTTCTGAAGGTGTTTTGTTGTCTAAAGAGGGCTTTTTAAAAGGGCATTTTTAATCTCTAATTAAAGCGTGGCTGAAAGTCAGTCTCTAGAAGAGTAGGATTAAAACTTAGTTAGATTCTATGAAGTAATTAGAATGGCATTCATAAAGCCTGTGGCCAGATCAAAAATGCAGTTTTATCCAAAGCACATCTGCTGTATCTTTTCTTATTAAAGCACTTTGACCTTCTACTGTGAACAACAGAAGGTTTGGCAGGTGATATGATGTGCTCTAATCACAAAAAAAAAGCAGGAGAGAGTTGCAATAACCCTGGAGTTCATGGAGTTTTGCTTCCAGAGAGCTTGTTATGATTTCCACTTGTCCCTATAAAAACTTTGCACTGAGAGCAGATTTTGTGTGAGCTCAGAAAGAAAACAACCTAAATGGTCATGTATGCACATCCCTTTCTTCCATGGCTAAGCTGGGCTCAGGCCAGGCTAAATTTACAGATTTTTTTTTTACCTATTTGCCTCTTTTATCTAGAGTAAAAAACCTCTTATACTTGAAGACTTTGTTGTTTTGTTGGATTTTTTTTTCTATCAAAGACTGCATTTTCCCAGTAGTGTTGCCTCATTAAGATCCTCCCTGAAACACCACAGTGGCTGTGAACACAATTATTTCATGCTTTGTGCAATTTAGCCAAAGCCAGCATCAGCCTGTTGCTCAGTGATGCCAGAGGTTGTCCCTGCTTCTCCTGCCTGCAGTGTCACCCCAAAATGAGTTCTCTGCACCAGGTGGGACTCGGTCCCCTGGATTGTGAGAGGAGCAGGTGGAATCCCAGCAGCTGGAAGGGCAGCAGTTGTGTTGGATGGTGGGCAGGCTGCTGTGAATGCTCTTTAGAAGAAGAATGCTCTTTAGAATGCTCTGTGAAGAAGAGGGGATGGTTTTTGTGTTGGGTCTTCAGCATCAAAGCTTGGTGGGCCATGGGGTTGTTTCCAGCTGTCTCCTACAGGGCTCTCGTGCTTGGGCTGATTGTCATCTGTCTCTGTTCTTTTGTGATCAAAAGTAGAAATTTGCATCCTCAGGTTAGAAAATCAAATACTTCCAGTAAATCACAGATAAATTATGTGGAGACAGATCTACAGGGGAGATTCTTGAGCAGAATAGACACAGGTGAGGTGTCCTGTACGCTGGCACAGGGCATGGGGCTCTTCCCCCTCTGTTCCCTCTGTGTGCTGCCAGCACAGCTGCAATTATGAGCATGGGTCCTTTATAGCTCAAACCTGGGGATTCTTTGGGATTTTTTTTTTGTTAAGGTTGGGATTAAATGTGTGAGATGGTATTTTTTGTTTGGACTTAGATGTTTATTCATTCTTATCTATGTTACAGTTTCACAGATTGTGATTTCTACAGTATTCTAATTAACTAAAAATGGAGTTGTACCTTTCATTCTGCAAGGCTTTGTAAGGATAAATTGTTTAATTAAGAAATGACACTTCAATTATTTTTACTTTTAACTTAATAACTAACTACTTGCGGTCCACAGTGTGGACTTTTTATCCAATTACACAATACTACTGAAACTCATGAAGAAGGAGGACCAGTTTCTGCTCTTAAACTTCTACCTTGTTTTATATATATAAATATATATATTATTACATTCTAAAACTTTAAACTCTAAGTTTTCTAATATGTGATATTATATACTTCTATTCAAATTATACATTTATAATCTTAGTTCTATTATTTAATTTTGGAAGCCTTCTCTATGGCCTCAGGTCAAATACAGGGCTCTGTTGGGGGTCAGCACAGAAAGTCTGAAATTCTCAGCAATCAGGGTTCCAACACAAACCTTTACTAATGACAACTCTCCACTCCATGGGCATCCCTGTAATTTCCTTTTGAAACATCTTGTAGAGACTCTCTGAAAGGAATGAGAAGCTATCCTGACAGATCTTTCATACAATATTGACAATGGGAAACCCCAGACTCAGAGGCACATCTGAAGAAAACATGGATGGTTTTCAAAACAAAATATGGGTTTTATTTTCTTTCTATAAAGATAAGATAGTGAACTAAGTAGGACCCTAAATAATGTGGTATTAAGTCATTACAATCAGGAAAACACACTGATTTTCTTTATTTTGTATTTTTTTGCAAAGCTTCTTATATGAGAGCCTTGCTTGGCAGCTCAGCTTTCCATGGAAATGGGGTGTGGTGCCAGTACAGAGTTTCCTTGTCTTTTCCAAGTTTTTATCTGGCCCAGAGGGTCAAGTGCAGGCCTTGGACAAAAACACAAACCCACCCTTGTCAGAGCAGGGAGGGATGGAGCCCAGCTGTGTGTGGGGGTTGCTTCTGCTGAGAGGTAAGGCAGGGAGACCACTGCTGCTCAAAGCTTCAAAGATGACAGAAAATTTGGTTTTCTTTAAAACAGTAGCATCTGATTTGACTCCCATTGCATTTTCATCCATTACTTTGGGCCGCAGGAATTGGCCTGTCTTGCATTCCCACTGGAGCAGAGACCCCTCAGGAATGGTCTCACATGCAGCTGTATTTACCTGGAGCATGAAGATGCTCTCAGTTCATGTCCTGGAGGTCCAGGCTGTCCAAAACACACCTTTCCAGCCTTTTCCTGATCTAAGGCAGCAGAGGCTCAGGCTGCAGGTAAAGGGTTGTTGGCCATGTGGGACTGCTCAGGGGTGGCTCTGGCTCTGATTACAGCAGTGGGAAATCAGAGACTGGGCTTGTTTAGTGTAGGGGATGGCTTGGTTTGGGTTTCTTTTCTACCATCTGCTGGATTGCTGTTGTAGCCCAGCCCCCTGTCCCCTTTTACTGAGAAATGTCCCAGGATGTCCCTTCTGGCTGCTGCTTTGGTCGCCGCAGAATGAAGCAGGGTGAGACCTCCAGCCCTGCAGGTGTTTGTGGGAGACACAGAGGTGTCTCTGCTGTCACCTTGGAGGTGTCAGCACCAGCCCTGTGCTTGGAGCAGTGCTGCCAGACTGTGCCCAGGCAGGAGCACCCCTGAGCTGTGCCCTGCTGTGTGGTGCTGCCCGTTTCCCAAAGTTCCATTCATGGACAGTGGCTGCCTCTTCAAGGATACCACTCAGGGCCTGGCAACTCTGCCACCCTGACAAATCCCCTCTGGCAGTGGGATGAGCAAACACAGGGTTTTACTCCCTTGTTAATAGTTCTTGTAAATGGAGCAGCCTGCTGGAGAACTTAAAATTCAGGTCCTTGTGTTTAAAAGAGAATTCTTTCATTTTATTCCTCTGTAGTCATAAAGTCAAAACAGTCCCCGCCCTGCTCTCTGCCTTCCGAGCTCCATGTGAATGGAGAGGGAAGGACAGAAGCTGCTTGAAACAGACACTAATGGCACCAAAACGTGACAGAAGTGACTCTGTTTGAGGCCTGTTTGAAGTCCTTCAGATCTGTCCCTGGCATGGCTTTCTGCCACCCTCACTCTCATCGAGCTGCAAGCACTGTTTTCCAGCCCTCAGCTGTAATTCAGGCACCACCACAAAGGATGTGTGAAGGCAGAATGGGAGGGCTGTCCTTCTTCCAGAAGTGATTTCAGATGTGTCCAATTTCCATAAAGCACCAGGGAAAGGGGATCTCATGGCTGCAATACAGAGTGCACTGGAAGCACAGCACGAGTCTCTAACAGGTGACCACAGGGACATTGGTCAGGGTTTGATTTCTTTTGCTGTTGTAGAAATGCTTTTCTGGGCTGCCCTGAACACAGGGGTGGTTTTTCTATTTTACTTTTTTCCTTTTTTTTTTCCTTTTTTTTTTCCAAGTTAGAGACTCATGCCAGGTACAGAGTGCAGAGTTATTAACACCTTAGATGCCAAACTCACCAGGATTGTGCTTGTTTTTTTGCCAAAGCATTATCTTGTGAGTCTATTTCTACCAATACACATCTGTCTTTGGAAGACAACACATTGGCTTATTATGATGTTTATTTTATTAATTATTTTAAAAATTAAGATGTTTTCAGAGGTGTAAACTGACTTGTCATCTTTCTTTGGCTTAATCAAAGAAATTAGGGGTATAATATTTATATGGCAAAATGGCAAGGATTAAACATCACTCTTTTGAGGTTGCCATATTCTTCCAGCAGCAGGACCTTCCCAGAACTTATTTTCATTCTATGTATTGAAGCAGGTGCATAGGTGTGAAACAAATAAATAATATAGGGAAAAATATATAGAGAGAACACGTTTTGAGATGGTTATCTTGGACAAAGTGAATTTCTGCCCAATCTCTGCAGCTGCTGAATAAACCCAGCTGCAGAACCTCACAGAAGTTGTTAATCTCTCATTCTGTTTATGCTTTAATCGAAAACTCTCATTGCATATTCAGAGGTAATATCTTATATAGCAGTGATTGTGAATGTACAGCCCTGTGTGTTAAATCATTCACACAGGTTCAGAGATAGTTACCTCTAAAGGACAGCCTGAGTTTATTAAGGCTTTGTTTAGCATCTGGAAGCAGCTCAGGGTGAAGGGAGTTTATTTTGCCAGCAGCATTGTCATTAACATACAATCTGTTGGAAAATGTTTTGCTGTTCAAAAATAAATTTCAGCATATCGTTGTGGTGAAGTGGACCTGCATCATTTGTATGCATTCAAAGCTGTTCCCTTGATTATTGATTAAGGCACTGTGGTGTGAAAGTCAAGTTTTCAGCAGAGTACAGTGCTTGCAGGATTTCTTTCATTGGATAAACACTGTGGAAATTTTTCTCAAGTTTCCAAAGGTGAAACTGAGGCAGCACATGCTGACAGGGTTTTCATGGGTGGTCAGTGGCATCTACAGAATTAGATGAGAGAGCTGATTGTGTAAAAGCCAGAGAGAAACAGAAAACTATTTAAAAGCCTTTTCTAAAGGTGCTGAAAATCAGCCCTTGCAGTCCTGGCAAACATGCCTGAGCTGGCCTGCAGAAAATGCATTTCCAGCTCAGGCTGAGAGCAGCACCAAGGACCCAGACACAGGCTGAGGCTCATGAACAGGCCGTGGAAAAGCAGAAAGCTCTGGTGGCAGTGCTGAGGAGCACAGTTCAGGCAGGTTTGTGCTGTGGATGCCCTTGCTGTGGGCAGGGATGCAGGGATGCTGCTCCTGCAGCACTGAGAGTTCCAGACCCACTGCACACAGAGGCTCCCACAGGCTCTGCAAACCTCGTCCTTCCTGAGAGTGAGCAGCCCTCTTTGCTATTGCTCTGTCCTCCAAGTGATCCAAAACATGGGGAGGATTTTTTTTCACTCACTTTCTTTTGCTTTCTCTGTACTACAGAAAAGGAAGAAAATATTAGCAAAGCCAACATCCTCTCATTTTGAGGATGTTAAAATTGCTTTAAAAAGTAGTTGCAAAGAGTATTTCACATTTTTGCCTTACAAGTTAATGTTTTATCTCTTCTTGCTTTTTCAAACTGTGAAATACACATCATTGTGTGGACCGAGATAAAACACATTAATTCTTATTTTTCTTATTTTTCCAAAGCTTCTTTTTTTTTTTTTTAAACAGGTGTGAATTTTGTTTCTAATTAATTGGTAAAGACTCAGTGTGCTGAGGCTTCAAATGACCAGCCAGACCTTTCTCAAATCTCATTTTTCAGCAGTCTGATCTATTGATGTGAACAAGCTTGCTGGAGCTATGCAGGAAAATCTCTTCCATCTCCCATCCCAGTGTGGATAGGGAAGCACTGAGTGCAGAGGGCATTCAGTGTGGTTGCTGTGTCTCAGGAACACTGTTTTCCTTGGAAGGAACTATTCCTGCTGCTTGTCCTGCCAGGGAAATGCACTCATTTAGTAAATCATTCCAAATCCTCACTGCCTTGCATTGATAGCAAACAAACAGCCCAACATCAGCAGGGCTGGGAGATGGGAGGTGCCAGCCAGGGGCAGATTGCAGCTAACCCTGGTGTACCTACCCACCATAACTGCAAACCTGGCTGTTAGCAGCTCCAGATGTGTGCAGGGCACTGAGCTCTCCTGTCTCCTTTGTTTTTACCCAGAAGTTTATTTCAAATAGCTCTTTCTTCTTACGCAGGTCTGGTTCCACAGGTAAACAAGGCAACCCCTGTGCTGGGGAGAAATGATGAGGAGGACTCCATTGATATCAGAAGGCCAATTAATTACTTTATTATGCTATATTATTCTATACTATATTACATTACATCCAAACTGAATCTGCACAAGCACCCAACTCAACTGCCCAGGATCTCGTGGCTGCCAGCCCACAGTCCCCACACACACCTGGATTCAATTGGTCAGTGAATCACAACACTCACACCAGAATCCAATCACCAATTCCCTTCAGGTAAGCAATCTTCCTCAATGCATTCCACTTGTGAACAGCAAGAGGAGCAGCAATTGAGTAAGAATTGTTTTTCCTCTCTCTGAGGTTCAGAGAATGTGAATCCCAGAAAATCCTCGGGCAGTTGTGCCTTGCTTTTCTCTGTGAAGGGAAATGTGGCTGCACAGGTTCTCGTGTTAAAGTCAGCATAAGGTTCTAAATAAATCCCTGATGCAACTCAGAGAGCTCCACTGAGCTTAGTGAGCACTGTGCTGAGCTGCAGGGGTGGTGGCTGCATTGGAAACTACAGCAAGAGGGGGAAGCTTGGGTGGAACAAGGAGGGCTGGTTTTGAATTCCTCTCATGTACACTTAGGGTTGAGTACCAAGAGATCCCAACGACATTTAGTCCAGGTCAATTTCTAATGCGAATTATTTCAAATGAAGGAATTCAACCTTTGGAAATGAAGGTTTGTAATGTGTTGGGACTCTTCATTTTTGTTGTTTTCAAAGTGTTTAGACAGGGCTTAATGAACTTTACTCAGTACCCATAGCATTGTGTACCACAGGCTCTCAAAACCTTAGCAATAAACCTGTTTACACACACATTATACATGACATTCCCATTGCTGGGGGCTAGGCAGAGAAGCATGTGCTTGTTTTGTTTAGGCATGTTTTGTATCCACAGGGTTTGGGGAATTCTTTCCAGGTGCTGCTCCTCCCTGGTTGTTGAATTTCAAATATTGGCAATCGATGACAGAGCCTTTCATTTCTTTTCAAGGTCAATCTGTGCTCTGCCTCCTAGGAAATCCCTGAGAAATCTCCAAAGGTGAAAATCCAGTGATTTTAATGGAGTTGTGTCAGCAGGGACCTTGCCTGCTGGATTTGGCAGAGCAATGGAGACAGACTGATGGCAGTAGCTTCTGTTGTTGTCCCTGCAGAGGGGAATGAGGACATGGATAATCCTCTTCAAAAAGGACTGGGACTCTCTCTGGATTCCCCACACAGAATTTCAGAAGGAATTTCATGCTGCATCTGTATTTCTCTGTAGCAAAATTAAAAAAAAAATAATAATTGAAATCTGGATAGCTGCAGTTACTTAAAAAAATAAACTCACACAAAATCATTGGTTGGGACTCAGGAGCAGAAGATGAGCAGGGATTGATCAAAGCCTTGGGATCTTGTGTCCCAGAGTCATTCCCTCAGTCCCTGCTGCAGAAACTCTGTGTATCAGAAGCAGCAGTTTAAATATCTGTTATTCTTCTGAAATCCTGCAGCTTTTTAGGTCCTTCCTCATGGGGGGAGTACAGCAGCCTTTGCTGTGTCCCTTTGTGAAGTGCTCCAACTTCTCCCTGTACAGTTTTTATGAAACAAAACTAGACTGCAGTCCAGTCTAACATATCTGCATACATCCATGTCAGTTCTACCTGCAGGAACCCAAACACGTTTTGCATACAGTTTACATGGAGACATATGTGCATAAAATCACATGTGCACTTTGTATGGAGAGTTTGTGGATATCCATAATGTGCATGTGTTTGCCTGGATAAAGTACTGGAAAAAATAAATGAGAATATATTTTTGTATGTATTTATTCTGCAGTACTGGTAGGTTCTAAGAAGGATAAACCCTGTCAAAATTGCCTCACAAGATATCTGGAAAGTATGTCTTTTAAGCATCTTCCAAGTCCCACAGTATACGCAGAAAAGCCAAAAGAAGTGGCTTTTTATAGTGATCCAGAAAATCACTATAAATTAATATATTTATAAATTAAATCTCCAGAAAATTTGAGATACCAGGTATAATCTCCACAAGCTGTAAGTTAACATCAATACAATCACACACATTTTCCATGCACATATGTGTGTGCACTCCTGCAAACTCCACTCTGAAGACTCAGCCATGGCTGCAGAGAGCTTCTCCAGCTTCACTTTTAGTTTTCTTCAAATACTGAGAGGGTCAAAATTAACTTTGTCTATGTTAATTGAAATAAAGGATATTTTTTCTCAGGCTCTACGTGGATATAGACAGCAAACTGGCAACCCTTCTTGTAGGAGGGACAAGACAAAAAAGCAAACATTGCTTACCTCATGTTCATGTGAACTAAATGCTGCTGTGCAATCCCAAAAGTCTCACTTCAGAGTTTTCCATTGATCTTCCATGCAACCAGCAACAGAAGGGTGCAGCAGAACAGCAATTGCAACCTGAGGGCATGGCCAGTGGCTTTGTGTAGTGAAAGGAGGTAGGCTCAGTAATGCTTCTGCTGCCTAGAAATTATTCATGCCAGATATGTTTTCATTAATGTTTATTTAAAAAAAAAACACAGGAAAAAAGTAAGATTGGGGTCCTTTCAAAAAGCTGCCTTCCCTTTTCTTTTTTATCCCAAGTGAAGAATATTAACTCGCTCCAGTTACAGGCTGGGAGTTATGTATGCTTATTGCTGCATTTTCTGATAAGCTAAATCTGCTAATGGGAGGTAACACTGGGAGAAAATTAAACACCACTTCTGTGAGAAATATAAATTCTAGCACTGTCTATATTGGCAAACACTGAATGATAATAAGCTCCCGTGCTGAAGCATCAATTAAGCTTTCAGTAAGAAGTGTTTATTGCAAGTCAGGACCACAATTTTGTAATGGAAAAGTACATGAGGATTTTTTTTTAATTAATAGAATTATATAGTTATACCTTAAATTAAAAAACATATTGCATATGTTTATTTTTACAGGAGAAACTAGGTGCAAAGTAAGTTTGAGCAAGTGTGTTCAAGAGGAAAGGAGGCTTTTGTATGAACAGTCAAACAAAATTCCTCTAAAAAATTTTTATTTGCTGAGTCCCTGAACGACTGTGAGAGAGCAGAGTGTGGTGAAACCTTCCCATAAGGAGGAGAACACAGATGCCCATGGACTGGAGGTGTGAACAGTGAGTGCAGGGGTCAGAGACTGTCAGGACAGAGAGGAAGAGGAGCTGCATGGTCTACTAAGGCTCACCACCTGTCTGAACAGCACAACAGATTGGGGAGAAAGACATGCTAATACTTGGTACTTTAAACAAAGAGTGTGGTGTGAGGAGCCAAAATAACGGGAAAATCAAGCACTGGGGAGAGTGCTTGACAGGGAAGTGTTTGACAGCTACTTTGTTCAGCTGAACAGAGACAGAGGGGAATGAGAGCTTTACCCAGGGCAGTGCTGCTGAGCTCGGAGGGCTTGTGACAGCTCAGCAGTGCCCATCCTGCACAGGTCCATCAGGAACCAGCTTTGCCTCAAACATTAGAGCTGGAGGTGCTTGGGAGGCCCCAGTCTTTTTGTCTAGGGGTATTATGAGTTGTTTTGTGACTAGGTTGATAAACCACAGCTGGAGGGTTGAGAGTTGGTTAGTAATTCATTGATTGTCTAGGGAGGGTAATAAGAGAGCTGGAATTGTTATTGAGATGAGAATTGGTGGGATTCCTAGGAAGGATGGGCTTGAAAATTGGTCGAAGAAGCTTAAACTCATGGTCAGGTTCAGGGGGTGGTGCTTGGAGTGTGGGTGGTTTGCTAGAGGGGGGATTTATTGATATAAACCACAGAAGTTTGGGTTGTATGATTAAAGAGAAAGTGAATCATGAAGTGAGCATGATAAAAAATCGGGCTAGGGTTTAGTTGAGGCATACCATTAAGGAGGAGGGGAAGCCCTCTTTCTTTAGCTCAAAAGGCTAATACTGGTTCACAGCTTCTTGATGATTAGGATGATATCAGAGAGGATCAGCTTTCGAAGGTGGCAGGTGGGGTGGGTTCTACTACAGTTGGTATGGAGCTGTGTTTGGCTCTGCAGATTTCTGTAGAAAACACCTGGTCAGGGGGCAAGGAAAGGTTTGGTTAAGGCACCCTGGGATTGCATTGGTTTTTACACCCAGGCTGGGAACAGCTCGTGAGTGAAGGACGCTGTCAGCAGTGACCATGACTTGGATAGTGGAGCTTACAGGGACAACAACACAGTGGTTGACTCCTAGTGGGCAGAAGAGTCCCCATTCTCAGCAGCAATGGTGACTCTCTCAAGCTGCTGTGTGTTCACA
Organism: Melospiza melodia melodia; assembly: GCF_035770615.1. Taxonomy (NCBI): domain Eukaryota; kingdom Metazoa; phylum Chordata; class Aves; order Passeriformes; family Passerellidae; genus Melospiza; species Melospiza melodia. Next base: position 4,615,090 of record NC_086205.1, on the reverse strand, counting down.
TTGCATTCAGGAGTGCAGCTCCAAAGCAGGAATTTCACTTTTTAATGTGTGTGCTGAGGAGTGCGGAGCCCCTGGCTGGTAGGTGAGTGTTGTAGACATCTTTTTGTAAAAATCCTTTCTTAGGATTTTCTTCCCTTCTGAGAAGCTGAGAGGCCTCAGAAACAAAAATGTAAACAAAGGTTATCTGCTGCTGTGGAATGCATCAGGTGGATTTTTGATTGGCCCATCTGTGCTGGGCTGGAGGAAGGACAAACTCCAGCTAAGTGTGCCCTGCCAGGCAGGCATCCCTCATGTGCTGCACCAACCACCCTGAAAGGAGTTTAGGGACATTTAGGGACCTTTTCTGGCTGTTTAAATGTCCCCCAGTCTCATAGTTTGTGCTGTACAATGAAGATCTGGGATTGTGGATGACTCCACATTCTTTAAAGGCTCTTTAGCTCCAGTGTAACTGCCTTGCCTGACTGGCTGAAGAGCTCACTGATAGCCAGGATGAACTTTCTGTCTGTTTAAATGCTTGTGGCTTTGGTGTGCAATGTAATACGATGCTGTCCTCTGGGGCGTCGTGGGAAAATGTAAAAAGCAATTCCATACACATGTTTACAATATTAGAGAGGCAGCTTGATCAGGTTGGGCAGGCTCAGATTCTTTTTATAGCAGGACAAGTAAAACAAGCCTGTTTCTCAAACTCTTTGGATTAAGGTTTTCTTTCACGTGAGTAAATATTTATGGAACTTACATTTAATGGTTTCTTCACTGCAGAAGGATAGCTTATTTTACTTTTTAATGAGGATTCTGCAAACTGAGACAGCTTGACCCAACTTTCTCCTCATTTAACTATGCATACCAGGGTAAAGGAAAAATAATTCTAAAGTCCACTTCAGTCCTGGTAGTCTCAATCACCTAAAAAGATTTGTATGGATATTTAGGAGGATATTCATTCAATTACACACCTGCCTTTTGCTACATATAGCAAAATTGCATGTCCCCTCTATGCAACAGAAAATACTTTTCCAGAAGTTGCCCAGGCAGGACCAACTTCTATTTTACTGTTCTTAGAGAAAGGATGATGTTCAAGTGGTTCTTTTGCCCAATTATTAGTGATTATAGTGATTTATTATTAGTGATTTATTAGTGATTTACTGTTCTTAAAGAAAGGATGATGCTCAGGTGGTTCTTTTGCCAAATTATGAGTGATTTATAGGGGAAGTGTAACTTCAGACACCTGAAGTGTAGAGTGATAAAGGTCAGCCAGAGGGACACGTGTCAGACTGTGTCCCTGCTCTGGTCCCAGAGCCCTTTCCATGCCTGAGAGCCCCCCCACAGGAGGATCTCACACTCCCTGGCTGTCAGGAGGCAGGGGCAGAGCACTGGGGTGTTGGTGCTCAAGGTGTCCCCAGGTACCAGCACACAGACTCTGTGCAGGACAGCAAAGGGGCACGTGGAGGAAATCCAGCCCAGTTTGAGCTGTGCTCTTGCAGAGTGAACAGAAATAAGTCACAGGATCCTTGCACACATCCATGAACAGTGAAATGAGACATTTGTCTGGAGACAAGAAAGAAAAAGCAATCCTCAGTGCCCTGGGCATGGGACCGTTCTGCTGCTGAAAAGCTTTAAGAGGTTCCTCATCATTCAGTCCCAGTTACTTCTGCCTATCTGAACACAAACTTCTGCAGCCTCTTCCCAGGCTTCTTGTTCCTGAAACAAAGCCATTTCCATTTGGAGCCCTCCAAGCCCCATCCACCACAAGCTTTCCTTTGACCTGCTGGCTGTGGACAGCTTCCCCAGAGCACACTGTCCTGCCCACCCTCCCTTCACCAGACACGGCCAACAATTAAGCTAATTAAGCTATATGCAGGATTAAGTCTATAGGGCCCGATTCACAAAAGGACTTTGGTGTTTGAAATGGGAATTAAGCTGATTATCAGCATATCACTCTCATTATACACTCTTTGAAACCTTCATAGCCTTGTGCTTGTGCACATTTCCCCTTGCAAGGTTCCTGTGTGCTCAGAGAGGGAACAGAATTCCCTTTATGCTCTTCCCTCAGTGAGAACTGCCCCAGGGTGAGTCCTGGGCTGGGGGCAGCCCCCACCTCAGCCATGCAGTGCTTAGCATCCATGAAAAGCTTCTTCCCCACATCCCTGCACTGGGCTCTCCTCGCTCCCTGTCACAGGAAAGCCTCTTTGAACCCCCTCGTTTCACACCTTTATGTACCCAGTCGTCAGAGAACAAAAGACATTTCTGCTTGGAAAGGCTCACAGAGCTTTTCTTTCATGTGTGACAGATGCTTTCAGAATCCGTTCGAGGGAATCTGCATAATTGATACACAACACCAGTGACCCAGCCTCAATGACTTCGAGTCTATTTTCATCTCGGGTGGTTCAGAAGCAGCCCGTGGAATTTGTAAGGCTCCATTAAGATGTTCAGGTCTTCAGGCACTCTGGCAATGGGGACCATGTGAATACCTGAGGACAAATACCCTGGGTTTCATTAGCAAGATAAAATCCACGGGGTGAAACATGGGAAATCAAATGCAATAAGGAAGTGATTGTGAGCTGGTTATGCATAATGTCAGCCACAGCGGGCTGAGGAATAATGAAAGGAGGGAAAAATGATGAGCTCTAAACTGCAACAATTGCCCTGTGAGCCTTGACTGCTGCAAGACATTTCCTTCTCTCTCTCAGTCCTAGAAAGGCTTAGCAAGCTTTTTAATAAAAAGCCAACATGGAAATTTTTTTGACAGTGTACACCGTTCAAAGTGTTGTTTCTGTCAGCTGCACACTGTACTACCAACCCCTCCTCGGATTTTTATCTTCATCAGGTGTAAGGGCTCAGCCCAAAATGAGGAAAACTCACGTGGGTTATTCTTCTCTTATTGGCCAGAAGGTGCTTGAATTGCCCAGGCTGTCAGCTTGGTGATTCTGGTCAAGACTTGTGAAAAGGCTGAAATTTTCACAAAGATGAGATTTAGATAAATACTATTTCACTTTAAAGACATTTTGCAGCTCATTACTTTGCTTATTAGGGGTTTCCCCTTTTAATCTCTGATTATTTTTTTTTCCTCACTCCCTAAACCCCATGAATTGCTTTAGTGCCCATGGTTTAGTTTCCAGGGTATGCAGGACTGCAGCCCTCATGGGCTGCTGGAGCTCTGCTTGGGACCCACAGCAAAGTCTGGCTACCAGAGAGTCCCCAAAGCAGAGGTTTCAGCAGTGTTCAGTAGGGGCTGAGTGTTCTGGAAGCAATACATCCAATGGTTCGATGATCTTTTCCATTACACTGGATTTATCCTGTGTTCAGCTCCCTGAGTCACCACAAACCATTGGATCTGTTGCTCTCTGTGTCACTATGCTCCATTTAAGTTTGGGATAAAGTGTAGCAGCTCTTCCCCTACCAGGAGGCTTTGCACTGATGAATTTGTGCTCTCAAATAATGATCAATACAAGCACTTCATTTCCCCAGCCTCCCTGTGCAGTTTTGTGTGTCTCTGCATGAAAGGCTCATGCTGGGCACCCTTGGGAGATGGCTGCAGGACCAGCTGGCCTGGACGGAGCGTGGCAGGTCCCAAAGTCCCTGAGGATGCTGTGGCAGCACAGGGTCCTTCTGTTCCCCGTGAGTGTCAGCGTGGTGACAAGTGCCACTCTCCAAGACAACATTTGTTCCCTTTTCCCCTCTCATTGCAATCATGTTTGCCAACACAGTTGTAGATTTTCTTCTGTTCCAGTTCTCTGTGTAATGACAGAGTAAAGATGTCTCACTGAGAGATTGCATAAAAAATCTCGGGCAAGTACAGAAATCACATTAAAATCATCATTATTGGTGACCCATGAATAAATTGTCAGCACCATTCAGCCTAACATTACAATCACTATAAGGCATTTTAAGACACATTTATGTTTAGTGGCTGGTGAGAGTGGGAAGCTGCAATTCAGTCCTGCAGAGACCAGAATCCACTAACCAGCCTGAGCTCTGAGTTTCAGCTCCTCACTTCACTCTTCCCTTTGGCCAAGCCCCTCTTCCCCTTCCAAGCCAATTCTGATTCCTGCAAATGGGCAAGGTCTGTTAAACTGCTGCCACAAATTCTGCAGCTCCAGCCTTGGCTTCTACAGACATTTAAAACCTTCCCACCCCCTATCCACTCCCGGAATTGGGCAGGGCACCTTTGAGGAACAAATTGCATTTCCCTGAAGGAGCAGAGGGATGCTGGGCTGTCTGTAGGCAGAGAATCAGCTTTACTGCTTGCTACCAGGACATACTCTGGGATAATGACACTGAGTTACAAAGAAAATAAACTGCAGAGTGTGCTATCCAAGTTAATACTGAATAAGAGAGATGCTCTTTAACTCCTGCAGCCTCTCACTTGCCCCTGAGGGGTTAGTTAGCTATTTGAACCCAGTCAAGGCTCAATGTGTACTGCAGAACTCCGGCTGGAATGTCTTTCCTGCTCTGGTTGGAAGCTGGGGCTGTGCCACCCAGACCACAGGATTATTTGCTCTTTTCTATAATCCAAATGGAAAGATCCAGCTTTCTTTCCTTGCCCATTCTTGATTCTTCTGTTTGGAAAGTTAGGACATCATCTGACCCTGAAGATGTTTGGATCCTTTTGTCTCCTCCCCTAACAGCCTGATGAATATTCCTATTTCTGTTCTTTTCCTAGATCACATATTGCCTTCACCTCTGTGCTCTTTCTTGTTCCTTACGGGAGCCTTCAGACACAGCAGCAAGATTTTATAAATCTTGGATCACAACACTTTAGTGTTCTACCTGCATTTTAACAATACTAGTAAAATTTACTATTAGCAATCCTTTGAGTTAAAAAACCCTATTCAAACATGAAGGAATTAAAAAATGGAAATGATGCCTCTTACAATTGTCACAAGATTACATTTGGAGCCACCATAGCATGCAGTGAACAGGAAAATGTGTAACTTTGGCTGGGAAACGCTGCAACTGCATCACTTTTTGTTCAAATCTGCTGCAAAATTAGTCAAGGACCTTGTATTACAAAAAATATCACTGTGATTAAGTGGAATTAGTGGATGATACAGTACTTAATGCAGAGGTAATAATACGATTTCCCTCGTTAGCGCAGGACTGCTATAGCTTCTTAATTGATTTTAATCGGCATTTAATTAGAAAATGTGAATCCCCTGTGGCTGGTTTGTATTTTACACTATTCCAAGGTAGACTATTATTTTTTTACTACAAGTGGCATCCCAATTCCAGATTAGGAAAAATAAGAAATCTTGTATTCGGCCTCTGACTTTTGAGGGTCTCTATGTTACAGATTTGGGGGGTTTATCAGCTCTGAGTCTCTAAAGGTCACCATCACCTGTCTCAGGAGAGAATCCCTTTTTCTGTCTCAGCTTTTGCTCTGGAGCAGAGTTTCCTAGTGCCAAAGTACCTCACAGACTGCTACAAAGCATGTGTCCAAATATTTCTTAAGGAAATAACACCAGGACTCTGTGTTCAGAAGCTGTGGGAAGATGCAGGCAGAAGTTTTATCATTTCTGTGAGACTGAAAACACCCGTGAGCCCATATATTGGAAGGGTGGTGACAGGTTCTCAGTGTAATTCCACATTGTTTCAGTTCCAGAAAGAATGGCTTGAAACAGAGAGGGAGAATATCCTGCTCCTTGAATGAATAGCACAAAGAGATCCCTGTGCTAGCATGATAGGAAAGTTTTATTGCATTCTGGATTTTCAATTGTGCTGCATTAAACCATATTAATATTTGGTTTTTCTAGGGCAGTCAAAAATCATTGGTTATGTTGAATTTTTCATTTACACTGGTGCCAAATGATCAGCCTTAGTGCTCCAAGGTCAGTCAATCATTCCCCTCTGGTGGAACATTTCTGCCTTTAAGGCAAATGAAACTTTTTTCTCTCTATCTCAAGAGCAGATAACTTATGGGACAAACTCACTAATAGTTCATTGTGTGTGCCGTGGCTGTTGCCCTATGATCCATCAACATACCCAAAATGAAAAGTGATTTCCCTGGAGACTGAGGGGAGAGCTGCTCACAGCATTTTTTTCCTTGTGTACCTGAATTTGAGCAGATTCTCTATTAAGCATCCAGCTGAAGCAGAGGCTCTGCACCCAGCCATGGTGTGACTTGCTAAGAAGGAAAAAGTTCCCTGGAGTCTGATTCAAAACTAGGTTTAATATATGGAGATCTTGATTCCAAGGGCATTCAGAGCAGTAATCATCCCCACCACTAGAACAACATGAGCTCATGCTGAAGCAAAATTGCATTTAAACAAAACGATCTCCAAAATCATTAATCCTAATAGTCCATTTTGTAATGGAAACCTACAGGGCTATTGCCTGAATTGTGGTTTTGCTGGGAGCTGATTTACAGTGTGGATTTAGCATCATTTGCCTAGTACAGAAAGGAGGAGGCAGGTGTGGCCAGCCTTAAACCCTGCTTACAACACCCCTCCCAAACAAAAGCTTCTGACCCTTTGCTTTCTGCCTTTGTTTGGCACAGAAGTGTAACTACAGGGATTTTTCAGTGACATTCACTCATTTTGTCTTTCTTTTAATATTGCTGCTCTGAGATTGGTGGTGGATGGAAGCCTGAGTAATTATATCTGTCTGCACCGTGTATTTAGCCTTACGACACAATATTCCTCTCTTTGCTCTGTGTCATTTTTTATTGCCTGTGCTCTGAAGCCTTTGAATTTAGCTCACACTCTAAGGTTGAAAGCTGTTGATTTCTGAAAGGTAGAAATGAACAAACAAAAACTCCTCCCAAGCTCACTAAATCAACATATTTGTTTCCAAACCAAAACCAACAAAAAGATTGTTGAAGAGACCTGTTCCAATCCGCTTCATATTCTTGCTGTGTGCCAATCTTGCTTTTTTTGTATGTCTATTGTATGTCTTGGTTCCTTCTTTCTCACCTGCTATTGCATTTTTCATCTGCCTTCTGTATTTGTCTCCTGTACCTCCTTCAAGTTTCTCTCCTGAGGCAGCTTCCATCCTGAAGTATTTTTTTGAGAAAATATCTCCCAGTGAATTATCATCAGACTGAGTTCTTAGATGCCCTGGAGAGGTGGAAATCAGACACAGTGAGCAGGATTGACCAGGAGCTGCACCTTTTTCCACTTGACTTTTGTACCACCCCATTTCCCTTTGACCAGGAACTGTATCACAGACTGTCACCTACTCCTATTGGGATGGACCTTGCATTGGTAAAACAATTAAATAAGCACCAAGACCTACTGGGGATATTTTCATTTGACTTTGGTACGACCCCAATTTCATTTGACCACGAACTGTACCCTTTTCCATTTGACCTTTAAACTACCCCAATTTCATTTGACCAGGAGCTGTACCCTTTTTCATTTGACTTTGGTATTACCCCACTTTCATTTGACCAGGAAATGTACCTTTTTCCATTTGACTTTGGTATTATCCCACATTTCATTTGACCAGGAGCTGTACCCTTTTCCATCTGACTTTGGTACCACCCCACCAAGGCTGACAGGAATGATTCCAGTGAAAGGCATGACATGAAGTGCAGCTGGATCTCAGGCTGGTTTAGGGAGGTAATCCTACAGATCCACTCCAGCTGCAGGCTGGTTGTTTTGGACTTTCACAGAGAGCATAAAATCATTTTGAATCCATCTCTGTGGTGCTTCAAGGTGAGCAAGGTGCCCAAATCTGAGCTCAGTGTCACTGCTGGTGTCTGCATGAGCAGTTTTCATTTTGTATCTGCTCTACCATTTGTGTGTGCACATCTCAGGCATTTGAAAGCCCTTCAGCACTGCTCTCATTGCTCTGCTGCCGGGGGCAGTGCTGGAGCTGCTGTTGGCTGCACTGGAAAGCAATGTGACAAGGGGAGGAGGCTTTGAACAGCCCAGTCAATGGCTCTGCAGTTGTCCTGCTCTCCTGGAGAGTGTTCAGAGCACTCCCTAAGGGCCTTTCAGGCTCTCCTGCAGTGTTGGCTGCTGCTTTTGCCAAAGCCAAGGTGGAGAGTGAGCATTGCCCAGGAGCAGCACTGCATCCCCTGCTCACACACAGATGCTACTCTGTATCCATGATATTTTATGAAAAATCCTTTCCTTGGGATTTTTCCTCCTGAGAAGCTGGGAGGCCTCAGGAACAAAATGCAAACAATGGTTATCTGCTGCTGTGGAATGCAACAGGTGCATCTGGGATTGGTCTCATGTGGTTGCTTCTAATTAATGGCCAATCACAGTCTGCTGGCTCGGACTCTCTGTTCTGTCACAAGCCTTTGTTATCATTCTTTCTTTTTCTATTCTTAGCTAGCCTTCTGATGAAATCCTTTCTTCTATTCTTTTAGTATAGTTTTAATGCGATATATATCAAAAAATAATAAATCAGCCTTCTGAAACATGGAGTCAGATCCTCATCTCGTCCCTCATCCAAAAACCCCTGTGAACACCATCACACTACTCAACATGAGACCTGACAGATTTACTTTTAGAAGTGCTTATAAATGAGTGGGAAACAGTAAAGGTGTACATGTGCTTTTAGTGATTAGCTAAAACAATCATCTGTAAGCTTTAGCAGTATGCTGTTGGCTGGAAAGCTTTTAAAATACTCTGTAACAAAGGAAATTTTTAGGTGCTGCTAGCAAGACATGATCTGTTGCCATCTTTCAATTGTCTCAGCCATGTAATGAAACTGATGCTGGAATAAAACTCAGGGAATGTATCCCAGCAGCTCTGTCCCATTTGTGCAAACCTCCAACAATCAATGCAGTTTGGGAGTGCATGTGTGCAAGGGAAAATTGGAGTCACACGTCAGCTTTGTGTTGTTCTACAGCAGAGACTAAATAAAATAAAATTTTTGAATAAAAATGCAGTACTTGAATCTGCTCTTGAGACAAACATGTGAAGTGGCTGCTCTCCATGTTTCTTAACAATGAGGATCTCTTACTAGCCCAAAGTGGAAAAATGCATTATGTTTGTATGTAATAAAATCTGTATGTCTTTGAAAAAATCTATTTATAGGCCTTGCTGATGGCAGCTGTTCAGCCCACTGCCTTATTGCTACCTGCCAATTTCCTCTTTATGCTTCTATTAACTAGAGCTTTGGGATTCACAGTTTATTCTAATTCATTCTTAATAATAGCAAGCCAAAGTCTCTTGTGTACTCAGTACAGTGAGATACACTGAAGCAATGGAGTCAAACTCTTTATGAAGAGGGTATTTAAAAAAATAATTTCATTTCTCTATACTCCTGGTTGATTTCTGCAGTACATTTGCAATACATTTTATATACATATATATATATACTGTATATTATACACATTATATAGCTATATTATAATATTATATAAATAACATATAAAATATAAATATAAATAATATAAATATAAAATATATTAAATACTATATAATATTATGTAACATAAAATTATTATATATTATAATATATACAATATACTATTATATACATTATAATACATTCTATATAGTATATATATTATATATAATATATGTAATATATATTATATATATTATATATATTATATATATTATATATATTATATATATTATATATATTATATATATACACTGAAGCACTGGAGTCAAACTCCTTATGGAGAGGGAATTTAAAAAAAAATTATTTCAATTCTCTATACTTCTGGATGATTTTTGCAGTACATTTTGCAGTACATTTGCAATACGATTTATATACAAATATATATAATTTATATTATACACATTATATAGCTATAATATATTATAATATTATATAAATAACATAAAATAATATTATATAATATATAATGTTATATAATATAAAATTATTATATATTATAATATATACAATATACTACGATATACATTATAATACATTTTTTATATATTTATATACATATATATATATATTATACTGGTGTCAGAACAGAATGTGTCATTAAAAATAAAGTTCTTCAATCTGTATTGTCTTAAAGAACTTTGACCCTGTCCGTCTATGTATAATTTCTTGGTCTCAGGAATATTCTCTAGTCTTTCAGATAGGGGCTAAATAAAGATTTCTGTCACTTTTACTGAGGCAAACTTTATATTTTTGAGATGTGATTCCCTTAAAGGTGTCACAGATGCTGATGGGAAGTCTGTAGGTGAGTTCAGCATATTTAAGGCATCCAGAACAAGTTCATGTGGCTCAGGAAAAACTTCACTCATGAAATTTCCTTTTCCTTTATGTGTTTCAGTGGCAAGTGCTGCTGCCTGCTCTGTGTGTGAGGGGGCAGAGATGAGTGCATATTTGTAATATTTAATTGATCTGTTTCACCAAACTTGGCTTCATGTCCTCCACAGGGACAGCCAGTCCAAGGAAGATGGATTTAGCAAGAGGCATCCTGCTTGAGTTAAAATTAAAAGCTATAAAAAGAGCTGATGCTTGGAGTTAGGTAGAGAAAACAATCCTTTATTGTCCCAAGGTGGCAGAAATGAAGGCTGAGTATCAATGAGTTATTAACAAGACCCAGTGCCTTGCCATGTTCTCAGGGCTGTTTAAGGGGATTGAAGGAGAAGATGAAGGCTCAGGTCATGTCACGACATTAATGGGTGCAATATGGACCAGAGCCCAAGGGAACTGTGCTGTTTGTGCAATTGGAAAACTTCACAGATATTTTTTTTTTCAGATAAATGCAGTAACAGGAGACTGTCAGAAAATTAAGAGAAAAATTATCAGTGGTTATCAAGACTACAAGCACTTCTATCCTGATTGTATTTCCCTTGAGCAGCCAGGAAAGCTATAAAAGAAAACAAATTGGCTTCTGTAGCAAACTGACTGCTTTAATTTCTGCTTTCATTTAGAGATAGATACTTGAAAACTATTAAATGTTTCTAAGCTGGAAAAAAAACCCACTTCAGTTAACCCCAAAGGAAAAGCAAGAACAATAGGTGAAAATGCAGTGGACTCAAACGGAGAAATTAAATTGATGTCCTGGAAAAATAAACACAGATCAGGGAATCCTCTCACTGATTAGTGCCCTGAAATCAGAGATGCATAAAATTCTCAAATACTCCTTCACCCTCTCCCTGCCTTTTTAACCTGAATTTTAAAAGTTCTCTGTATGAGATTATTTTTCTTCTTTCTCTGTACTGAGTGGTTTTGTAAAAGTGCAGTAAAAATACAGAAAGGAAAAGGGGAGTCTGCTGAGGACAAGTGACCTAATTTATGGTTTTATGTCCCAAGTGTCACCAGAGTGGCCAAGGATAACAGCAGCTAGCTTGCTCACAGTTACTAATTATGAGAAAGCTTGGCAGGGAGACCTGAACCTTTTATTAGACTAAGTAATATAGCTGTGGAGAAAAGGAAAATACATGGAGTAAATAAGAGCTTCTACAAGTTAAACTATATGATTTGAGCTGTTGGAAGATGCACATCTTCCTGACCAAACCATGTTGGTTCCCATGCAAACCTTCCAGACTGCATTGATGTACACACAGCAGCTTTGGATCATTTATTTGTTCATATTCATGACTTCCAGAAGTTACCTGATCGTTTTGGGGACACATGGCAAACTTTGAGATGATCTGGAGTAGGTTTGCCAGTCACTGGAATTGGATCTGTGTGTGCTGGTTGAGGAGCTGGCCAATACATAGAATTGGGAGAGAAATGAGGAAAAGGTGGAAGTGTGAGTGAAGTTGCTCTGAAAATGAGTAGTAACAAAAATGAGAAAATTATCTGAGGGGAGGGGAAGAGGAGAAGGCAATGTGACCTTTTTAATACAAAAGAAAACTCTGAATCAACGCTGACAAAACGAATGGCAAAGTCATTAGATCGACAGTGAATAATAGGGCAGCTAAGAAGGGCAATTGTGTGCTTCCATTTTTAAGAAAGCCATTTCTTCTGGCAACCAACCATCCCGGCCAGAGACTGGAGTCTTATTAGAGTAGGAAATGAGCTGTTCTGCTGACTTCACGTGTGCAGTGAATTGTCTGCAGAGCTCCTACAACAAAGTTCTTTTAGAACAAGTGGCAAATTGCAGATGAGATTTGTTAATATGCCTCACAGCACTCAGCTGTGTTAATACAGACCAGAATGCACAACATATGGAGCCTAGGTAGAGATTGAGACATGTTAAATTTGACTCTCAAATTAGATTGATTTTGTTAGTGTTAGACAAATATTATCTGAAAGGACACAAACACAGCAGTTGTCAAAACAGAGCACCGAGCAGAAAGATGGATGTGGCATGCCCAGGCTTAGCTCATTCCTGTCCTGAACTTTATCAGGAGCTGAAGCCGTGCTGATTTCTCACTTGAGTGAAGTGATTGCTGTGTGTGATGTAGCAAAGCCCCAAAGATCTGATTGCAAAGATTAGGAAAAGGCTCGCTGCCACTAAACTGCTGTCACTCCTGCTCCATTCTCCACAAGCACAAAGGAAGTGTATTTGGAGATATAATAAGAAGAGACAATTAAAACTTGTGTTTTGCCATGCAGGGAGAGCACAGGATATGCCCCAGCTCTTGGTGTATCAGGTTCATGTGAGGCGATCCACCAGAGGGGCAGACGCCTGCTGAGAGAGCTAACAAAGAACCATTCACTAACAAAGCCCCAGCAATTAATCCTGGAGCTGGACGGGGTTGTAGGCTACTTAGAGGCCTGGTGTAAATGGGCATAGTCTCATTTACACACAGGTCCTATGGCATTTAAAGCTATTTACAGTACAAGCATTCGTTTTTAGAATTTGTCCTGTTGGAGAAGAGATTCTCTTCTGTATTGCAGCGTGTAAGTGCTGGTTTCAGCATGTGCTGGTTTCAGCAATTGCCAGGAGAAGAACAGTCAGGTCAGCTTTTCTGGCTGGAAACTGTTGTTCTATTGAAAGTAATTGCAGTTTTCATGATAAAATGTTGTATGTATTATATTAAATGTATTCCTATAGTCTCATGTTGAGCAACGGTGTAATTAAGGGATATACCAGGGATTCCCACTGTAGAAACCAACCACCTGTTCTGAAGACTTTACTATAGCTGTAAAAGCTGATTATATGTTGGAGTGTGAGTGTAGAGATCTTGGAGAAACAGCTCTTTATCGCACATAAAAGACATCTCTGTATAATGGCTTACAAACATCTTCCCTCAAAACCTGACAATATTGAAGGGAGATGATGAAGAGCTACTCAAAAATCCATTTAACTGATAAGCTGAATGCTCCTAATAAGGCAATTTCAGGCATCTCAGTGAAGTAAGTGAAAACACAGTCTGAGCAATCTGAGCCATGAGGAATGCTGCCCTTGCAGGACAGTCTCACACACAGAGTGTGTGTTCTGTGGAACTCATGGTGACAGTGTCAGACCCTCAGTGCCAGCTACAGTGGGAGCAGCTGCTCTGTGCCAGAGAATCCAGGACAGCTGATCCCATCAGGCACTCAGAGATTGTTCTTAAAAATGGCACAATTCAATGCCTGGACAGGAGCAGCTCCCACCTCCTGTGGGACAAACGTGATGCTCAGGGTCTGTCTCTGCCCGAGTTTCTCTGGATGGAAGATGTTCTTTGCCTATCACACAGCAGCCTCATTCCTTTTCAGTGTATTCTTCAGAGATTTTTGGCAGTAGTTTATTCAGTAACTAAAATTTTCTGCTTACCAATTCAGTTTCAGAATTGGAACAGAAAAGCAAACAGAGGGTACAGATGGGAACAGCAGCTGAACAGGGCAGGGTGAGCCTCAAGTGAGTGACAGTTCCTAAGCAAAACGCTCTACATTTCTTAAACTCTTGGATTTTTGCTATTCTGGCACAGCCTGTCTGGAAATAGCAGTGCCTGGGATCAGCTCTCCTTGCAGCAGTGGTGATGTGGCACAGAGCACGAGGGTGAGCACTGTGCACATGGAGCAACCCAGGGCAGGGACCTTGCCTGTGAGCCCTGCCAGATCAGAGCCCAAGTTTTCATTGCCATGACCAGGCTTTGTGCTCCAAATCAGGGCCTCTGGCCATCAGGTTAATCTGAGTTTGAAACTGCCTGTTACTCTGCAGGAGTTATTCTGCAGTCCTGCCCCATCCTCTTCTTGCTTCTGCAAGGGCACAGCTTCAGGCCATAATTTGGTATATGGTTGATGTAATTATGCATGTAAATTAGACATGCTCTTTTAACTTCATTGCTAATTTGACTACCCCATTAACGAGATTTAAGGGCACCTCTGGTCAGTGAAGGTGACTTAAAACCCACTTGTTTGATGCCAGGTGAGTACACTTTGTTTTAGCTGGGTCCTGACCAGCAGAAACATCTTAAATCCTTCAAGGTTTGTTCTCAGCTCATGTCCGATGGGTCCCTTAGGGCCATTATACTTACATATATATATATATGAATATATATATATATATGAATATATATTCATATATATATTCATATCCATATATATATATATATACTCATTTTTAATCTAAGTTCACTTAGATAAAATAAAGGATTTCAAAAATTTAGAAAAGAAAGGAAAGGACAATTTTTTCTTGTGAGGAGAACTGAGTCTTCCTTGAAGACTGAGCACTTTGATAATTTTCTGCAGCAGTTATCTTCAGCACCAGATTTTGGCAGAACATGACTGAAATAGGGCCTGAGGGTAAAAAAATTCCATTTCCAGGCTGTGTTGGATGAAGGAGTCTGCCAGCACAAGGACAGAGGCAGGATCTGCAGTGTGGAACTTTGGGAGCAGAAGGGGCAAGTGTGATGGTGGTCACAGGTGTCTTAGGATGGGGGAAGAGATCTGACTCCATGTTTCAGAAGTCTTGATTTATTATTCTAAGATACATCTTACATTAAAACTACACTAAAAGAATAGAAAAAGAAAAAGTTCTCATCAGAAGGCCAGGCTAAGAATCTAAAAGAATGCATCAACAAAGGTCTGTGTCTCAGACAGTCTGAGCCAGCTGACTGTGATTGGCCATTAATTAGAAACAACCACATGAGACCAATCCCAGATGCACCTGTTGCATTCCACAGCAGCAGATAACCATTGTTTACATTTTGTTCCTGAGGCCTCCCAGCTTCTCAGGAGATAAAACCCTAAGGAAGATTTTTAATGAAAAGATGTCTGAGACAGGTAAGGTCACGGGAAGGGGCGTGGTGGGAGGTTTGGGAGAGCAGCAGGCAGAAAGCCTTGGCCAAAGTCCCCTTGAAAACCATGGCAGAGCCATGAGGGATAATATTGAAGGGAGATGATGAAGAGCCAAGGCCTCGGGACAGGACAGGGAGGCTGAGGCAGAGCTGAGCACTTCCCTGCCTGGTGGGACAGCACACCCTGTGCAGGCTGAGGGAAAGGTGGATTTCTCTCATCCTAGCCCAGTACTTCAACCAAATCTGCCCCTGTACTTTGTTTACATATTATTATATTTTACCCTAGCTTGGGATGAGGACATAGGCAGTGAGTGCAAATGAGCATTTTCTTCCACGTGGCTGAAGACCACACCATCAAAACCAAGACCAGGACTTGGTGTTACGCACAAGCTGAACTCAATCCACCCCTGAATTTCAGCTGCTTGCATTGTGCCTGCTGTGTTTGTTTGGAATCTCTGTGACAATGACATTATTGTTGAAGCTGGCACATTGGGTTGAATGAAGAGCAATCATTGAGTTCATTCTCGGTTTCCAGAGCACGGATCTGTGACAGGGTCAGAGCTGGTTACAAACCGAGTCAGTGCCCAGCTCCTCACACCCAGCACAGCAAATTCAGCCTTGTGGGAAGCCTGAAGCAAACTCCAGGACAGGTAAATACCTGGTTGGGTGGAATTGCCTGTAAATGCCAGGGGCATTGGCACCTGCAGCACAGGGAGGTGCTCCAGGACAAACCCTGTGTGCAGAAAGGGAAGAACAAGAGAAAACAACTTTTAGTTGTTGTAAAGAGAAGAAAAATATTCTAAAAGTTTTATCCTAATTTTCATTGCTCTTTCTTTTAATTACTATTAATATTTTTTTCTTAATACCCTATTAAAATCTTAAACCTACTTTACTTTCTCCTAATCCTACCTCATAACAAAAAAAAAAAGTACACTAGTGATTAACCAACACTAAACCCCACCACACTCATTAATACACCACCCAAGAAACCTCAAAATTAACAAAATCTCAAATTAACAAACCAAAACCACTACACAAAATTAGTGTTTCTACCCTGTTTCAAACTAAAACCACCACATCATTTTAAGTAACTGAAGGAATTTTTGAAAAAGAATAATTTTTAGGGTAAATGAAATATGAAAAATTCTGTATATATGAATAAGAATATATGTATATATGAAAAAGAATAAGGTAAATGAAATATTTTAAGGTAAATGAAATATTAAATATTCTGTATATTAGAGTATAAGAAAATAAAGTGCTGCTGTACCCTGGTGTCTCATCAAACCAGGGTATCATTTTGCTTTGAAAACATGCACTGGGGGCAACTGTGGGTTCTGTGTTCCTGTGTTTCTGTGCCCTGGCAGCTCCAGGGAGCTGGATGCAGGAGCTGGGTATGTGCTGAGCAGAGCGTGCAGGAGAGTGAACAAGTATTAACCTTTCTCTCAGGGGTCAGAGCCCAATCAAAATGCCCTTCCACAGCAAGTAACAGAACGAGATTAATTTTACATGCTACAGCTATGATTGTCCAAGTGTTATGGGTAAGGCAGCATGAATTCAGGCAGGCAGGGTTTCATTAATTGAGGGAATTTCCAGGCTAATTTCCAGGTGTTCTGGGACCTGACCTATTTCAATTTGAATAATAGCTGATGACAGAGTTCGATATGCACCAGCCTTCTATTTAAACAGAGGGGAGAGAATTGTTTTGGGTTGGAGCTTCTTAATTAGTATTCCACAAATAAGGCATTGCTTTGCTAAACACAGCTAGCACGTATTTCCTTGTCAGATTTAAACTTAAAGGAAAATCAGTGCATTTAACTTTGCTCCATGTAAAAGACTTTTTAAAAAGCCAAAAAGCAAAACTAAAACACAGTCTGGTGCTATATCTGGTTATTGATTTAGGTTTTAATCAGAATTCGAGGGGAAAAAATAAAGAAAAACTCTCAGATACTCTTTAAACTCTTCCTTTGATAATTAAGACTCTAATTTCAAGTTTAATTTAGTCAAAGGACAGCTATGTTGGCCATTAACTTTATCTAAAGTGGATGCTAATTAATGCTAGACTACACTTCCTAAGGTGCCACATGTTATACCCCCTGCCTGCCCCCAGTCACTGTGTCTGCAAGAGGGAAACAATGAAAAGAGGATGACCAGGAGCAAGGAAAACAATTCCAATATCAGCTCTGATCTTCTGCTTATTTACTGTAACTTGAAGTTCCTTCTTGAGTTTAAAAATTTCAGCTATAATTTTTAACTGTGAGGTCTTAAGCCTATTTAGAAAGCAATCATCTCCAAACCTCTGAGGAATCAGTTAATATTTAATTCTCTTGTACTCTGACGTCAAAATTTCATGAGTAGGTGACAGAGAAATGTGTTTAGCTCACAAATTCCTCGAAGCACAGCACAGTATGGAACACACACCTCTAATGCTGGGTTAATTCAGCTGTTTTCAGTGTCACTTCTCAGTTAATGCAGAGCATTATCCTTGCCCAAGGTAACAGTGGCACTGAGCAGCTGCCTCCTGGTAGCTGCTGTTTGTATTTCATTATGGTCCTGAGTGCCTGACAAAGACACTGCTGGTCCTGCACGCTGAGCAAATACTTGGAGGAGGAAAGACCCCATCTCTGGGATGTTTGCAGTCTCCTAGATGTAATCAAAAGGCAATCCACTGACTTTGTAGATTGCTGTAACAAGCTTTAAGTAGAGGGAGGTGCTTTAAATGTGTAGTGTCTCACTTAAAACCGGGTTTAACCTTTAGTGTGGTACTGCCTGGCAGAGCCAGATATCCATTAAATCAGTTGGATTCCCTGCTGTTTGCTCTCCATCCATTTCCATTTCTCTGCTCTGACTTCTCCTGGCTGTCAGGGAAATACAATACTCACAGATTCACAGAATCACAGAATGACCAGGTTGGGAGAGCTCTTCAAGATCGAGTCCAACCCAGCCCCAACAGCTCAACTCAGCCCTGGCACCCAGTGCCACATCCAGGCTGTGTTAAACACACCCAGGGATGGGGACTCCACCACCTCCCTGGGCAGCCATTCCAGAACCTTATCCCTCTTTCTGTGAAAAACATTTTCCTGTTTCCTTTGATGCAGCTTGAGACTCCTGAGATTCCCCAGTGCCTTGCCCAAAATTTTGGGATTCAGCCTGCAGCAAGCTTGAGAAGTAAAGTGGTGCTGAGGGCAATCCTGACAATCAGAGCAGCAGGAAAATGAGGCAGCCCCAAATGTCACCATCGGATTAATGACAGATATACATGAGACAACCCAGGGGATATTGGTTCCTGAGAAAAGCTCCTGTTCTCTGTGCCATCATCTCAGAACCTGACAACTCCTGTGGATGGCATTTCTCCATCCTGGGGCATTCCCGCCCTCACAGACTGCATCCCACACAGTACCTGTGCCTAGGGAATGGACCTGTGATCCACTTCCCACTGCTCTTCCCAATATACATGATCTTGGCATTTGTGAAATATTCAGCTTATAAAGAATAGTAACTTCTTGTTGAAGAAATAGCATTAAGCCCTGCCATGTCATTTTATTGCTGTTCATTCTCATAAAGGCTAATAATCTTGTTTAGTTCTTGTCTCTGCTGTGAAGTACATTTGCAGCTTCTTTAATCTTTTCAGGATAAGCAAGCCAGCCAGAGGCTAAATAATTACTGACAGCTGCTAGGTACTGTCTGTCCTATTAGATGTGTTAATCAAATTTTGGAACTGTATAGAAACATCAGCAGGGTGAAGTAGCTTTGTCTTTTTTCCACCAGATCCGTCCAGAATGGTGTATTCTGCACATTTATTCTGCACAGTTTCTCAGAATCACAGTGTGACTTGAAGGAACCTTAGAGATCATTTACTTCTAAGCTCTCTGCCATGGGCAGGGTCCCTTCCACTGTGCCAGAGCCCCATCCATCCTTGCTCCCACCATTTCTCTTGGGCCCCTGGTGTCCTCTGTGTCCCCATGTCACTGTCACAATGACTGTGACTGCTGCAGCACAGGACTGGGACCCAGAGTGGCTCCATCTGCAAAAGGAAGGAGGATGACATATCCCTTTATTCATGCAGCATCTCCCAGTACAGCAAGTGTAAAATTAGATTTTGGATGTAGGACGCAGCAGAGATTAATACTATGGGTTCTGGCCACAAGGATGTGCTCTGGGCAGATGTGGTCTAATGGGTTTAGTAGAAACATGCTGTGCATGTGTAGGTATATCACCAGGCCAGGTCCCTCGTGCTGTAACTGCTGCTTTCAAAAGCTAATGAGACAAAAATGTTAATTTAATGACCCATCTCCAGGAGATCTAACAGAGCTCCCTCTCCCCTGGGATTTGGGAGTGAATTGAGATTTAAGGTCAGGCTGCTGTGGAAGCTGGGCTGGAATAGAGAAGAACAAAGGCAGTGCTTACAGTGGGTGGCTGCTGTTTATGTGCAGTGACTGAAACAGGTCCTCTGTGCCTTTGTCCTGGTGTCCCCAGGCAGGTGGAGCACACAGGGCCCTGAGCTGCCTCCATGCTCAGGTTCCTGTGCCCAGTGGAGACTTGGGGCCACAGCCTCACACCGTCCCTGATGCACTGATGAGCCTTCAACGGGCCAGCAATACTCATCTGCTCTCACATCTACTGCCCTAGTGGTTAAAAAAAGAAGAATTCATCTCATCTGAATCTCTGAATCTGAATCTCTGCCTGGTTCCTCCCCATTATCACATTCAGATTCTCTCAGACCCACTGGCCTTCCTGGAAGTCCTCTCCTTCCCCCCCAGTCATCTATCTGTTGCTTTAGCTTTAGGAAATAAGTGCCAGCCTAATGTCTATCAAATAACCCCAGCCAAACTGAGGTTCCTCTGAGCAATGGGTCTAAACTTGTCATATTTCTAAATCAGAGATCACAGTAAAACCAAAACACCTCTTTATTCCTATTTCATCTCAGGGAATGCTGAATGTGAAATCAGATCTCGGGGAGCAAACCTGGTCACTGCCACTTGTTCTGGATGTCACTTGTCAATTCCGAGCTGCTCCCGCAGCATTTCTGTGCCTTGCTGTGTCAGTTTTGCTGTGCTCCTTGTCAGCTTCACAATAAAGAACAACGGGAAGAAATTGGCAACTGGCACGGGGAATCAGAGGTGGAATAAATTGATAAGGAGTGGTTAGAGAAGCATGAAGGCCTTGGAGCCCAAGAATGCTGAAAATCCAGCAAGGAACTAAAGATGTATTTTAGGCATGCAGTTAAAAACCACACAAGCTCTAAGACATCAGGAATGGTTCTGAATTAGAACAAAAGGTGAAGAATCTGTAAACACTGCCAAGAAAAGGTAAAATATAAGAGATGGTGCTAAGCTCCAGCAAAAGGAAGCCAGAAGAGGCAGAAATAATGGTAATCAAACAGAAAAACAGATTGCAAGCTTTTGCTCTTCTGCTCTGGTTACAGAAGAAGGAGCTGTGGGGTGCCAGGAGGTTTTGCAGAATAACTGCTGTGTGTCTGTCAGAACCATGGACAAAATTTTGGGAAGCCAGTAGGTTTTGAGTACCCAGTTTAAGCACATCCTGAACTCCTGCTCACTAGAACTGTTCTGAAAGCAATTTCTGCTGCAGCCTGCTCTTGTTGGATCAGCCATGGCATCACTCCCAGGGAAAGGAGAGCTCTGGTGTGCACACTAAAAGGTGAAAAAGGGTTAAAAGCCCTCTGACTACCCAGAAAGCAATAGCCATGGGTTTCAGAACAAAACATCTCATGCACTTGACAAGACAGTCATGGTAGTTCAGTGTGTTCACTGCATGGAGAGGAATGTTTGGGGGCAGGAGGAATTCTGCAGCCCCCATCCCACACAGCTCTGGCCACTGCACTGGAACATTCTGGCACTGAACCCCAGCATTTGTTGGAACCAATGTATTTTTAGTTGTGTGTCTGCTGGAGATTCTAAGATTTCAAGAAATGGAAATTTTAACATATCCCTGAACAGGCTGCTCTGATACCTACTCCCCTGGTGGTTAAAAAAAGAAGAATCTCATCTCATCTGAATCTCTGCCATTCAGAGGTTTTTGTTACTCCTGCATCTCTCAGGTAATGAAGATCCTTCTCTGCTTTGAGGAATTCCCTCTCCACTCACACACTTAGCACTAACCTCACTCTGTAACAGCCTTGGGGATTTATGATGGTTGCCCCATGCTTCTCACTGTAGGATTCTTTCCTTACCAATTTCTTATCATTTTCATTGCAAAGGAGAACCATTAGGTTCATTTTCCAGCCAGGGTATTTTCCTTCCCAGGTCAGGAAATACTTGTGGTGGTTTTTTAGTTTGGTTTATTTGTTTTTGGTTTTTTTCCTTGTAAGTTTCAGCCAAAATGATCCATTATATAGAATAATAAGGAGAGGAAAGCTCAACTTTTGAGTTGTTTATTTGTTTTTACTAGTTAAAAAAAAAAAAAAAAAGCAGCATGGATGGGCATTTGGTATCTTTTTTGTGGACATAAATTCCATGATGCTTTGATGTGCTCTGATACCATCTTGCCAATTAAAAAAGCACAATAAAAATTCTGCTCTGTATTCGTAGCTTAGCTTGGTGAAATTAAAGTGAACAAGGCAGAGTTTAGGGCCTTGCTTGGAATACCAGTGTGTTGTCTTATATTGCAAGAGTTCTATTGCAAGGGTTCCATATTGCCAGTTTCATACCTCCTTGATGTTTCTCATGGGCATCTCCTCTAAGCACTGACTGTTCCTTGTCCTCACAGCAGCCATCTGACTGCAGATCCCACTAATCCACTCTTTTATACCACTCTTCTGATTGGCTACAGGTGTGGCCTGTTAACATCAGGCCTGTTCCCAATATTTAGTAATTGGTTCAGCTGCAACTCTTTAGGGGATAAGATTACATTCTGTACCACCTTCATTTACCCACACTGTATCCCCTACGCCAGTGTTAAAGCAGAATGTTGAATATTGTCCCGATGCCCCAGTGAGTGTGCCCTGTCCCTTTTATGCCCCAGCTGCAGGAGGTGATGAATGCCCCCAGCCAGCCCCAGCTGAAGGCTGCAGCACAATGCACTGCAGAGCTTTGAGGTGTAACCAGTCTGGCATTCTCAGGGTGCCTCCATCTGGCCCTTTAACCAGTCTTGTTTTCATGTTGGATTTGCATGCAACAAGTCACAGGTTCACTTTATTTATTCTGTCAGGGTCAGGCAGGTTTCCAGCCTGTGAGCCAAAGCTGGAGCCCTTCTGCATCCCCCTTTGGTCTCGTCCTCTCTCTGAAGGAGGGGATGGAGTTCCAGTAACGCTCACACAAATAGCTGCTCTGTAATTGCCATCACTCCCCTGGTATGTTTTATTGGCAAACATGGAGTGTGTCTGAGGCCTGCTCTCCATGCCAAGGGGTTTTTTAAGATGTGCTGAGCACCTCTGTGCCTCACTGAGTTCAGCTGGCGTTGACAGCTCCAAATACCTTGCAAGAGTAAGCACTTGGCATCTAGGGCAAGTGAGACAATCAGCATTTTATGCATGTCAGGATGTGATCATGCTTGTTTTAATCCACTCTCCAGTAAGCTTCCTTGCAGAAAAACAGCTCTTGCACTTAATAAAGCCTGTGCCATCAACCAAACAGCAGCACAAGTGTAATTACAGCCTGTTTATGAGAAGGCTTTTGCATGAGAGAGTTATCTTTTGCTTTAGCCGTGTTCGTAGCCTATTAAATTTTGGATGACTCAAAGAAGATTTTCTTTCTTGTTCATTTAAAACTGTGCCCCATCTCTTCATGCAGGTAATTGCATTATCTAAACACAAGGGCTGCTCACACATTTTGTCAGAGGGGCACTCCCAGTGCCAGGGCAGTGCCCCAGGGTGTCTGTGCAAGGCACAGATTTTATGGCATCACACTCACCTAAGCACTCCAGTATTTTAGGATATTTCAATACAGTGCTCCCCACCACAAAGGGAACAAGGGTTGAGATCTCTGTTAATGGGGTTTTCCCCTGTTTTCTGCTGACAAAACACATGTGATATTGACAGAGGAGGAGGAAAGGAATGACTCAAGTGAGATTGTGAGGATACAGAACTCTTCAATCCCAAATCATATAATCTGTCCCTAAAACAAGCATTTTATGTTGGACCACCACACAAAACATCAGCTCTGCTGATGTTCCACACACCAAGTCTCTCTGTGTTAGCAACAGACCCCTGTGATCAGTGAAAAATAAACACATTTTTCAGTTCAGTTCTCCTTGGCACCAGAGAATCATTTGTATCATCTCACCACAGCAAGGCTGTGCTAGCGTCCCTGCCTGTGTGTAGAGAGCATTTTGTTATTTATCACCTTAAAGAGTGTTCTTCTCTGGAGAACTGCTGCTTTTAATGATAGATTTTTGGTGTTGTGAATGTGAAATACATCATAGTTTCGGGTATCTTTTTAATTTTATGGATGGCGCAGCTTAAAACCAGGTACATCAAATAAAATAACTACTGCTGAGAATGAATAAAAGTTGGCAGGTATGGCAGTTTAAAATAGCCCCATTTTCACCCTAAATATAGCCTGGTTTAATTGAAATCAAGTGGTAGCTATGAGACAGCTGCTATATCAAAGACCAGTGACAGCCTGCTGAGGTTAAAAGAATACAGGCTGCCTGTGTCTCTGCTGAGATAAAGTGGCATCACAGAGAGCAGAGCAGCAGTTAGATTGATGAAAAGTTAAGTTTTTAAAGCACTGATTTGTAAAGCCCTTATGCAGTTTTATTTATAGTTTACTTGTCTCTGTCCTCCCAGTACAGCAGGTTTCACTCTGAGAGCAGAAATGTGATGCAGGTCCCCAGCTGATCGAGCTGATTTAGCTCAGCTGGGAGGGAGCCACGGGTACAGAAAGCCAGGCAGGTGTCCCCCTGAAACTCTGCCAGCGCAGGAGCAGCAATGGCAGAATTTGGACTTTTTTCCATGTGAGAGTTTCTTAGAAATGGGTATTTCAGCTTCATGAGGTCAGCCCAAAACCAGCACAGGATTTAGGGGAGAAGGGCACATTAAGGCACCATCTGATGCTTCCGTGTCAATAAATAAGTGATCTAACAGTGATGATGTGATACCCCACTCTAACAGCACCATGCACAGAAACACCAGAGACTTAATTCCAGGCAGGAGTTGTCTCCACAGTCACAGGTGAAAAGTGGAAATGTTTTAATATCCCACTGCTTTCAATATTCTCTAATTAACAAGTACTTCTTTTAATTCTCGTGCTTTCTGGTTATTATTATTTTTTTTTAGCCTCATATAGTCTAAACCCCAATCTCTCAGACTTATCCTCCCTGGTAGCTACTGAAATTCTTTTTACTTGCTAGTACTTAATTAATATTTGCCATGTTCTTACTAAGGTAAGTCCATACTTTCTCATTATATGAAATTAAAAGTAGATGAGCTTAGTTCCCAAATAAGAGAAGCTTTAGAAAGATATAAACACCCTCACATATGGATTTTCTTTTGATTTTGATTCTCAGGAGAGCTCTTAAGACCTTCCACCAACCCTGTCAATCAAACAAATTGATGAACCATTGAGTCAGAGCTATGGCTACAACTCCTGCACAGCAAGTTCTGAGGTGAGCTCCTGATTCAGATTCATCATTCCTCCCTGCCATGGGGTCTCTGCAAATACAAAAGACACCCACAGAAGGAAATTGAGAGTTTGGGGTCAGAGCCCAGGGCTGGCTCTGGCCATGGCCATGAGTGGCTCTGTAAGGAGAGCGCACAACAGAGCTCCCACCCTGACCCTCTGAGCTTCCATCCCCTGTGCCTCAGCATCTCTCCAGCCAAAAATGATATCTGGGATAAACAGCAATGTGACATTCCCATTGATGTTAAGTGTGAGCAAAGAGGTTCAGTCACCCCTGCTGACAAAGAGAATTTTGCAGTTTTACCTCTGCATTTGGCTATGTCAAGTTTTGTTTTTCGTACACAAAACCAGTGATTAAAAAGATGACATCAAAACTTTCACATCCATAAGAACAGAACACTTAAACCCCATAAATGGAGAAAAAGAGGGCTTTCTCTGGCAGGCTGTGCTGCAGCTCTTGAAGAGTGAAGAGTACATTCATTATGCTTCTTTTTTGAAGGGAAGGATTTTCATCTTCTTTTCAATAGATAGCTTTGAACAGTTCATTTCACAAAACATTAGGAAGGAAAGATTTGGGGAAAATTGTATTTCTCTGCCTTAAAATTGAGTTATGGGCAGGGTGTTTGCCAGCTCATTTTTCTTGTTTGTGTGAAACAGACATTTGTGAGTTGTGGAAAATGAGCAATGGGAGGAGGGAGGAAATTGTCCAAGCCTATGTAAGAAGGTTAGATAGCATACTGGTATAATTTATAAGGATTTACAGACACTGCTGTGCCTCCATGCCCAAGAAGACCCTTGTGGACAAACTGCATGGTGTTTCTGCCTTGTGACCCATCAAACTCATGGCAGCCACTGCTGGGTCAGCTTTTGTCTGCCTTGAGGTCATGGGAGCAGCTTTTAAATGAACAGCTCTAAATTCTGATACTGGCACTGGTGATTGAAGCTGAGCTCTCAGGCTGGTGCCAGGGATGTTGGAGCTGCAGCCTGTATGAGCCCAGGGTGTCACAGGGCCAGGCAGGTCTCACCTTTCTTACAGGCAAGTTCCTCATGAGATTCTTGTGTGTCTGGGTTTGAAAAGACAGGTGTCTGCTAATGAAGGCAAGAGCCTCCCCTGAAATGGAAAATGTAAACCCCCTCCCATCAATTTTTTATAATTTTGAAATTAAAGGGCTCTCAGGTAAAGTCATGGGAATAGGAATAAATGCACTTTATTAGGGAAGAAAATAAAAATAAAATAAAAATGCAGTAACGCAAACCAACCCTGCCAGAGTCAGAGCAGTCCCTGCCCCCTGTGTGCCAGGGGGTGTCCCAGCCCCATCCCGTGGGGGCTCAGCCCTCCTGCAGTGCCAGCTGTGGCTCTGCTGCAGCAGGGATCCTGCACAAGGGGGGAGTTTTCCTCTGCAGCTCCAGGGCTGCTGCAGATGGGCCTGGGCTCCCTCTGGCCATGCAGGGCAGCAGAAAGCTGCTCCTCTGGCAGTGCAGGGGGCAAAGGCTGCTGTGCTGTGCCAGGCCCAGATTGGATCCAGGCAGGAATGCTTGGCTCCTCCCCTGGGCGGAGCATCTCCCCATGGGATGCTGGGATTGGCTCAGCCCTGCAGGGACACTCAGTGGCCATGGGCAGCAGAGATCTCCTGCAGGGAGGGTTGGCTGGGGAGAGAGAAAGGAAAAACTGCCCCATGGACAGCAGAGAACTGCCCCAGCTCTGACAGGTGGGGATAGAATGCACACCCCAGCCACATCTTGCAAGCCAGGACATTGTGCCACGGTCAGGAGGGAGTCTCCTGTTCCAGCAGGCTGGAGTCAGGAGGAACAGGCGGACAGAGACTTCAGAAAGCTCTCCCTTGTGACACTGGGTCAGGCTCCTTGTGAGCAGAGAGCTCTGGATGTGCTGGGATCCAGCACAAGCCCTTCCCTGGCTGAGCAAATCCCTGCTGTTTCTAGGAGGGTGATAAATTCTTCTCAATGCTCAGTGAACTTTACAGGTGACTTAGACTTGGTTACCTCAGACTTTATGAACCTTGTTAATGTTATAGAAACAAGAAAGCAGAGGAATTAAGCATTTGATTATGCAAGTTTGGGAGGACAGCAAGGATAATATATGCTGCTTCATTGTAGGAGCTAGTCTTTATTTTCTTAATATCTGAAAACATGAAAGGATAATTTCTTCCCTTATCAACTGCATGTTCCATTAGGAAACCACTTTGTCTTTTTCATTTTGAGCAGCTATAGTTATGAAAGCACTCTGTGCCTAATTGGTTTAATAACAAATTCTCATACTAAAGATATATGGACTATATATAGTGGATCAACAAATAATATTTGTTAGCTGCTGCACTGGGAGGAAGAGGAAACACAGTACTTTAGGCCTCTCCTGTTTTTGCAAACTCATTTTGATAACCCATGTTAACATTTCCAAATTTCTTTATAGAGAAAAGGATGCTCTTATTTCACTGAAACTGAAAGAGTCTCAGGCTGTAATTAGTTTTATATTTACCTCATATTGGGAACAAACTAACAGAAGGGAAAGGAAAAAAAAAGGAATACTTTGTGAGCTGGCAGTCATTGAAAGGATTCAAAGCCACAAAATCTGGCCCTCATTTTAGTCTCAAACCTGAATCTGTGATCAAGTCTGTTGAAGGTGCAAACATCAGTCACACCAGAACACTATGGATGCAAGTTTATTATATTGTAAGCTTTTCCTGGTTTATCTTTTCCTTTAACTGTGACAGGGGAAAAATAGGGGAGACTGGAAAAAGGAGTAGAACACAACAGCCACAAATAATCCAATATTTCATAATTTAATTTCACACTCACTATGCTGCAGAGTCCCCACTAGACTGTGGGGAGAATAATCTAAGAAGGTTATTGGCTTGACAGTGGTAACATCAGAGCTTAAAGACAGGTCTGGCAGCTTTCTAAAAGTGAATGTGGGTCCTTCCTTCTCCCTCTGTTTCTCTACTCAATATAGATTAAAGTGACCTCTGGAGATAAACTCTACTGAACCCCCCCAAGTAGTTCTGCATTGTAGTTTTTATTTGTACAGTATGTGAAAGAAGAGTTCAGATTAAATTCCTGGCCTTTCAGAAAAGTTTTCTCTTCCTAAAAAAAAAAAAAAAAAAAGAAAAAAGAAACAAAAAGAAAAAAGGGTATTTTATTTTAAAGCCAAAGCCTCTTTCATGGTCCCATGATCTCATGAGTTCTTTGGCTGGCCTGTGACCTTTCAACCTTGCACTACATGTTTCTTTTCTAAATTAGCTAGTGTTGAGACATCAATGGAGGAATATCAATGTTATTATAAAAGGCATCATTCTCTCCCAAAAATGTCAGTGTGAGTGAGTCATTGCACCTAACTGCTCAGCTTTTGTGAGGCAGCAAGGAAGATTTGAAAGTGTGCTCCAGGGTCCCCCAGTCCACCAGCTTCTATTTAAAATGCTTTAAAAAGCCATGTCCCTGGCATCTGCTGCAATAGAGGCAGGGGAAGGAAGCTTTGCTACTTTAGCCACAGAGGGAAAGTCCTTCCTAACACAAAATTATGTATGTGGTGTGAAAATACACAGCTATCACAGGCAAAGCAGCACTGTGAAAACACACCAAGCAACCAACTGAACACCTGTGGAAAGGAACTGAGTGTCCTGGTGAGTTCTGTCATTTCTAACAGCCCATGTCTCTGCATCTCCTTGTAGTCATGCTCTCTGGCATCTAGCAGGTTGAGGAAATTAAATCAGATTAAGAGCTCTATTTTTAATCTTAAGAAGATGGGTTTGCGTTGTCTGGCATTTTGAAGAAATCCAGCACTGGGTGTTTGTGCAGTGCTGAGCAAAGAAACAGCAACATTCCACGAGGATGTTTAATTAAAGGTTCCTAGTCTGAGCCAGGATGAGCTGCTGCACCTGCACTGGCATCATCACTCTGTCTGCTGAGGGCCTGGTCCTGGAGCACCTTTGAGATGACGCAGCCACACGCATGCATTCACTGTCTTTGTGCTACAAAATGCACAGGGTGAAAACCACACTGGCCCAAATCCATTCCAGCTGTTCCTCTGCTCAAGTGCAGCTACATCAGCAGTGAAGCTGGCACACATTACAGATGTGTGTCACCTGGTAATTATCTCACTACCAGCGCATGGGAAGGACACAGCTCCAAATTGCAGGTCAGATTTTCTCCCCTGTGTGTGGAAAGCTGCCCAGCATTTGCTGAGCTGTCCTGTCAGCTACCTGTGCTGGGCCAGGCTTACCTGCTCTGACACCAGCTGCTGTTTATGGAGTGGGAGAGCCTCTGGTCCAAGCTGGCTGTTGGGTGCTTTTAGTCCAGCCCTGTCAGTGTTCCCTCACAGTCAGTTTCCCTAAAAAACCAGGTTATGTTGTACCTAACTGAATGTGAGGGGGAAAAAAAACAAACTTGAGCAGAACTCAAGGTAATTTTTTATTAAATCATTGAAGTGCTTTAGTCTGTGGTGTTTAACGTAGCAACAGCTGAGGATAAAGTGCCAGCTCAGAAGTTCCATTAGGGATGCCAGATGCCCATGTTGTGACTCCACACTTTTTATTTTCTTCACTTTCCAGTCTCCCCTATTTTCCCCTGTCAGAGTTAAACCAGAAAAAGCTTACAATATAACAACCTTGCATCCACAGTGTTCTGGTGTGACTGATGTTTGCACCTTCAGCAGACTTGAACACAGATTCAGGTTAGAGACTAAAATCAGGGCCAGATTTTGTGGCTTTGAATCCTTTCAATGACTGCCAGCTCACAAAGTATTCCTTTTTTTTCTTCCACTTCTGTTAGTTTGTTCCCAATATGAGGTGAATATAAAACTAATTACAGCCTGACTGAGATTCTTTCAGTTTCCAAGTGAAACAAGAGCATCCTTTCCTTTATAAAGGAATTTGGAAATGTTAATGTGGGTTATCAAAATGAGTTTTTCTTCTCAACTTTTTCTTCTCAAAGAAGTCTGGGCTGCTTATCCCACACCCATTTGCCTTGGAGCAGTGCTCAGGAACCGAGAGTGTTCCTGCTCCTGTTTTCCTTAGCCAGTGCCACAGACAGGTGACAATGAGAATGAGGGGGGATTTTTTACCTGAAAAATCTCTTTCCAAACCAGTTAGCTTCAGGATACAACCTCTTGAATTATAAGAGGAAGTCTTCTGATTGCAACTTTTGTAGGAAGTGGGAAGGAATCTTCTGTACATCACCACAGGGGCATGCTGAAAGTACACATTTCTCATCAAGTTTTGGGGGCCATTTTGAGCCATTTCATACTATCAGCGTGTGTTCTGGGGTCCCCTGTGGCAGGAAGGAATGAATCTGACTCTATGTTCTTGGAAGGCTAATTTATTATTATATTATATTATATTATATTATATTATATTATATTATATTATATTATATTATATTATATTATATTATATTATATTATATTATATTATATTATATTATATT
This sequence comes from Melospiza melodia melodia, assembly GCF_035770615.1. NCBI lineage: Eukaryota > Metazoa > Chordata > Aves > Passeriformes > Passerellidae > Melospiza > Melospiza melodia. Next base: position 4,585,032 of record NC_086205.1, on the reverse strand, counting down.
ATATTATATTATATTATATTATATTATATTATATTATATTATATTATATTATATTATATTATATTATATTATGCTATACTAAAACTATACTAAAGAATACAGAAAGGATACTTACAGAAGGCTAAAAGATAATAATGGAAAACTCTTGACTCTTCCCGGAGTCCAACACAGCCTGACCATGATTGGTCATTAAGTTCAAACAATTCACATGAAACCAACCAAACAATCACCTGTTGGATAAACAATCTCCAACCACATTCCAAAGCAGTAAAACACAGGAGAAGCCCATGAGATAATATTGTTTTCCTTTTTCTCTGAGGCCTCTCAGCTTCCCAGGAGAAAAATCCTGGGCAAAGAGGGTTTTTCAGAAAATATGATGGTGACAATTAAAACTCTGCTTATCAAACATAAATCAGATTCCAGTGCCATGTCCATATTCTTTGCTCATTGCTGTGTATGTTTTCGGGAAACTTTACTGAAGTTTACTGAGTGGGAAAAGCTTTACTGAAATTTCCCAGAAAGGATGAAATGTACTTCCTGGGGCAGACCAAATTAACAGCAGTTTCTCTAACAAGTTTATGGCATTTATTTTATTTTTTGCCCTTTAAGACTTCTTTCTGCTGGGAAATCTCTGACTCTTATATAATACAAGTACAGTCTAGCAGGGTGGAGTCATTAAGCAATACATTCCTTTAAGTCGCTGCTGTAAAATTGTGTGGTTCAATTCAAAACACAGCACAGAGTGGCAATTACCTGCATTAGCCCGTTTCTCTGACTGAAATTACATAGTTGTTCCTAATATTCCTAGTGCTCGCCCCACTGGGGAAATGAAAATTCCACTTGAAGGGAATCTGTCTGTTCCACCAAAGGTCAAAGAGCAGCTTGGCCCAGCCCTGGCGTACACTGCTGCACTTGTGCTCTGTGCAGCCCCTCTTCCTCTGCTCCTCACAGCCAGAATTGAGATTTTCATTGCCCTGGGGCCTCACTCTGGCTCCCTCAAGACCTGGGAAGAATCCCCAGTTCTGTATATCCACTGAACGCTATCCCTGATTAATTAATCCTAGCACACAAATCCCAAAAGGTCTTGGTATTTTGGTGTCTTACAAAGTCAGCCGAGATCAAGCTGGATTTATAGATGCCCCAGCAATTTGAAGGGATTGATCTGATATTTTTGGTGATCAAAACAACCAGGCACGTGCTGTTTGTGCACGTCAGGAAAGCTTCCTGGGGTAATGTGAGCAGAGGGGAGGAGGAGATGTCAGATTTCCACTGGAGGGAGAGCCAGTGAAGAAGTAAGAAGCTGCAGATAGCAAGGTGTAATCTAGTAAATCCTCTGAATAACTTAATTAGATTTGATTCAGCAAAACACATGTCCAGCTTCTGCTGAACCACCAGCCAGTGTTGGGGGGGCAGGGGCTTTCATGAATCCTGCAGGAAACAGCTACTGCAGGGATGAAAGGAACTGGGCAGAAGAGGCACTGAGATAGTCCTGCTTTGATGAAGACCTTTAATCTAAAGGTGCCAGGTTTGTTAATGCTGCCAGAGAATCAAAAGTATAATGAAACTGGCTAAGGGGAAGGGGCAGAGGGCTTCATTCCATGAGGTTGGGAGGAGTGAGGGAGCTGTACCCCAGTCAGGCTTTGCCCATCTCTTTTCCTTCCTCTCTCCCCACTCTGTGTGAATTTTGCACTTGACACATAGGGAAAAAAGTAGAAATACCACTGAATTCAAGGGAGAACGCCCTGTTCTTTTGTGGGGCATCAAATATACAGGGCAATTTTGAAAAAATCTGTGCTTTTTCCTGTTTAGGTTTTGCTGTCAGACTCCAGGTTGCTGTAACTCAGCATAGGTCCATTTTGGAGCCAGCTGGAAGTCTGGTGGGCGTAATTGCATTGCTGCCTGTACAGTTCTTGACTTGCATCAAGGTGAAGAAGAGAGGCAGGTCCACTGCATTGCAAAAGTTTTGGAAAGTGCTACAGAAACAAAGACATCCCTGTGAAAACAGAGGTTGTAGAAAGCTTCTCTGTTCACTTCTTGTTTGTTAAGGGTAGCTTTCCCCACTTGTGCCAGATGATTTGGCTCTTCTTCATCCTTCTTGCTTCATAATGCTTGGGTCAGCTTTTCAGTGGGCAGTGCTTTTTGTCAGGACTGTCAAGAGGTGATCTCCAGAGCAGGATGGATTTTCTGTCTTCTCCTGGCTATCTTGCTGCCTGGCTGTGTGCTTTTTGCCTCCTCTGCATTTTGTCTACTCATCTTTGTGTTTTACTCTGCCTTTTCCTATCTTTCCCAGTTCTAGCTCTTTCTGACTGTTTTTGGACAATCTTTTGTTTACTTTTTGCCAAGTTCCATTCTTTTAGCTGAGGATGTTCAGAAACTGGATCTGGTCCTCAGATATAGACAATCCAATTTACAATGGATGCCAAAAATACATTTTCATCATGACACTTTGAAGATGTTTATTTCAATTTACTTAAAATGTGCCTAGGTCAAACCCTGCATGTGTATACAAACTTAACAGCAAAATGAGACATGACTCATTGTCAATGTCATATTTTCTGGAAAAATCCCTTTGCCAGGATTTCTTCTCCTGGGAAGCTGAGAAGCCTCAGAGAAAAATGAAAACAATGTTATGTCATTTACTTCTCCTGTGTTTTGCTGCTTTGGAATGTGGTTTGGAGATTGTTTATCCAACATGTGCATGTTTGATTGGTTTCATGTGCATTGTTTTTACTTAATGACCAACCACAGTCAGGCTGTGTGAGGACTCTGGAGAGTTTTTTTTATTAGTATCTTGTTAAGCCTTCTGTAAGTATCTTTTCTGTATTCTTTAGTATAGTTTTAGTATAGCTTTCTAGAATGGAATATAATATAATATAATATAATATAATATAATATAATATAATATAATATAATATAATATAATATAATATAATATAATATAATATAATATAATATAATATAATATAATATAATATAATATAATATAATATAATATAATATAATATTATATAATATTATATAATATTATATAATATTATATAATATTATATAATATTATATAATATTATATAATATTATATAATATATATAATATATAATGTAATGTAATATAATGTAATATAATAAATATAATATATAATGTAATGTAATATAATGTAATATAATATAATAATAAATTAGCCTTCTAAGAACATGGAGTCAGATTCTCAATTCCTCCTCTGTCTAGGGGACCCTGAAAATAGCACACCTCACCATTTAAGATTTGTTTGCTCAGGACTGGATCCTGCACAGACTTGCAGCTATCTTTTCTCTTGAAGAACTCGTATCAGCTTGAGTTCATTTTAAATTTGTCTACTTATTAAGCTCCTCATTATGATAGTATGTGAGCATCCCAAAGGCAGATGGCTAGGTAAGAAACACTCTTTCTGTTTAGAGTTAAACGACCTGCTGAAAGCAAGCACTCCGTATACAATGGCAATAAGTATCCAATCCCTGGCTTTGAGAAGGAAAAGAGGAAATTGGGAACTATTTTGGTCTCCTGTGTCACCCACCCCGAGTCATTCTGTGCAGCCAAACCAGATAAAAGGTTTATGACTCTGCCTTTCTTCTCTATCAAGTACTTTGTCTCTTTGGAGTTTGCATTCCTGGAGTTCATTCCCCTCAACAGACTCAAGTGAGACTGTTGTTTGTTACCCGTGTGTCTGCAAGTGTTTGATTTTCACTCTGGTTTGTCAAGAGGAGGAACAATGTAGATACAGATTCCTCTGCTGCTTGTTTTCTGCCCTTGTTGTACTCAGATTAGTTAGATGAGACCTCTGACATGGGTCTTCAAGTGAGATGTTCAAAGCCTGGGGAGAGGAAAGGGCTATGGCTATAAAATTAAAATAAATCCCCAGGAGTACAAGCTGAAATAACCTCGTGCCACATAACCTACTTGGAATCTCTTATGTGTGCAGTACTTTTGCATTTACAAAAGAGTTTTCATTTAAAAATAGGGTAAGTCAGGCTTCATCCAGGGCAGATTTTTTCTCACATATCTCCAGGAATAACAGTATTTCCACATTCCAGAAAGCTCCCAAAGCAAGCTCCAAGGTGAGGTGTATTTTGGGACTCTGTGAGCCTCGGGTTTCTGAACTGTGCATCACTGAGAGATGATGCCAGAGGCCAAAAGGCACAGTGTTATCTGTGAGAGAATTCAGATTTGGACTGTATGGGTGTATCTGACTCAAAGCTGTTAACTTTTGGTGGTAATGATCTGTCACCTCAGTCATGATCTTCATTACAAAATTCTCCCTGTCTTTGCAGGGATTCTCCCTGTCCTCTCCATCTGCTTTGTCGTGTGTCATAGATAAATCTAATTTGGAAGATTTAAGAGGAAATCATAGGGTAATTTCATAGAAAAGCAACTTTTCCCTACTGCCACCCTTCCACTCCCCGTGGCTCCTACTTTACAGTCACTTCTCCCGTCCCTCAGGAGAACAAGCTGTTCTTGAAGCAAAGGAGTGAACAACACCACTTTCCCGTGTAGTTTGGCACATCTGGGTGACTGACTAGTCCAAAAGCTACAATCTCTGATAAAATTTGCTGCGTTTGGGGGGGGGGGGGGGGGGCCCACAGTGGTGGTGTTTATGTGTGGGGTTCCTGCTCTCTTGTAAGGTTTAAGCCCACACAAGTGCTCCAGCCGAGGCATGGGCAGATTCCCTCCCCTTTTTTCAGAGAACAACTGTTCTCCAAAGGCTCGGGAGCGATCGCTGGGTCTTCTGTCTGTCGGGAAACAAGTCAGACGCTGGCCAAAACCCTGCGGGCTCATTGGGGGAAGCACACGGGCATTGCCTGCCACACAGGTGACCACACACGCCTCAGTTCCGTGGGAAGCAGCTCAAAACGCGGCTGGCAGAGCTGCAGAGCACCAGGTTCAGGAGCTGGCAGGCTGCTGTATGAAGTAAACTCCAAAGCTGAGAATCTGCCGTAGAGAATTTCCTCTCTTCCCACATGTGCTCTTAAAGGGGCACTTTCAGTCTGCCCAGGACCTTGCTGGGACTCTCCGGCTCTCAGCTTCTCCTCGGCGGTCCAAGTGTGCAATGGTTTCAGTGTCCTGCGCGGCCGTTTCCCAGCCGCCGGGGGAACTCCGGCTCCTCAGGCTCAGCCCCGGGGCCCCGCCGCAGACAAAGAACGAACGGAGGGTTCCGTGAGCGCTGTCCTTGCCGAAGGACGGGGAGCGGCCCCGCGGCTGAGCGCGCCCCGCTGGCCGGGGATGCTCGGTGATGCTCGGTGATGCTCGGTGATGCTCGGGGCTGCTCGGGGCCGCTCCGGCCGCGCTCCGGCGGCTCCGGGCGCTGCGCAGCGCCCGCGGCGGGGGCGCGGGGCGGGGCGGGGGCTGCCGCGGGATTGGCGCGGGCCGCGTGATGCCACGTCCGGCGGGGGAAGCCCTGCCCGCCCGGAGCCGCCCCGCCGCCGCTCGGCGCGCAGGTGGAGCGGTGCCGGCACGGCACAGCCCAGCCCAGCCCAGCCCAGCCCGGCCCGGCCCAGCCCGGCCCCGCCGCCGGAGCAGCCCCGCAGCCCGCCCCGCGCCCCGCCCCGCCGCGCTCCGCCCGGCCCGGCGGCGCCGCAGCCGGCAGCATCGCGGCGGGACTGCCCGGGGATGCAGCCGCGCTAAGAACAAAAGCCCTCAGCGCGCTCTCGCTCCGGGGCTTTGAAGCGGCGCGGCCGAACTTGGATCTCTGCTCCCCCCTCGGCCCAGCCGCGGCGGCGTCCGGGGCTGAACTCGGCGGCGCCTTCTCCCCTCACGCCGCGGGCAGCCGGGGCTCGCCCGCCCGCCGCCCTCGCCCGCCCGTCCCGCCGGGGCTGCCCGCGGAGGGACCGCACCCCGCGCCGCGGGACCTTGGCTTTGCCCTTCGCTCGGCAGGTGGCGGGGCCAGCGGAGAAGGATGCGTGTCTTCCCGTGGGGATTTTGGCTGCTGTGTGTCGCCTCCGCCCCGGCTCGCGGTGACAGCGGCAGCAAGGCGAGGAGCTGCGCCGAGGTCCGGCAGCTGTATGGAGCCAAGGGCTTCAGCCTCAGCGGCGTGCCCCAGGCCGAGATCTCCGGTGAGTGCCGCGGCGCCGCTGCCAGCCGGGGGATGCCGGGCACGGCTCGGGAGCCGCGGGCGGGAGCGCTCCGCTCGCCGCCCCACGCTGGAGTTTGGCTCGGGCCGTGGGCGGCAGAACTCGGAGCGAAGCGGAGAGGGTTCCCCAGAGGCGGGCGGGCTCCCCTGGCCCCTCTCGGCACCGCTGGGAGCCTGCCCGCGCTCGGAGGGTCTCTGCCGGCGGTGGGGATGCGGACGGAACTGTGAGAAGAGCGGGGGGTGGTCGCACCAAGTGTTCGGCGGTGGCTCTTTCTTTTTTCTCATTGTCTCGTTGCTTCTGTTCTGAGTACAAGTGACGCGGGTTTCAGGGTTTTGATTGGGAAATCAGGATAATCGGAGTGTAATGGGTTTTGGTGTCTGAGCTGGAAAACGCCACGAGGTTGTGAGAGAGGAATTGATTTATTTAAATCTTCTTCTGGGTGGGAAGCAAACGCGTAAATGGTATTTGCCACTTACTAAAAATGAAGCAGGAGTAAAATGACTGTGTCAAACGTGGAGTGCAGAGGAAACCCGTGCAACCTACATTAGAGCGTGTCCTCTTGCATTCATTCCGGCTTTGGATGAATCTTGGTTGATTTCCTCCTCTTTGTAGAAACAACTGAAATAGCAAAGAATATTCAAGGTCTGGTTTGTGTTGGGTTTGGATTTTATGTTTTTTTTTTTTCTCTGAAGGCTTGGGGAAAATATGCTGATGCATTGCAGAGTTTTTTTAAATTCTCATCAAAGTTTTGATACACCAACTTGTGACCCATATCCAAGAGCCTTCTCCTCACTTGTGGGGAGCTTCCTCCTTCAGACAAAGCATAAAACATGCAGGCGTACGTGCCAGAGCCAACCCACAGGGACACCCCAGTAAAACTGCAGTTTGTACTGCACATCTAAGCTACACAATGCCTTATGTTGAATATTTCATCAGGTAATTTTTCAGAGAAACCAATTTGTTGTCTGACCAATGAATGGAGAAGGCTGAACTATATATACGCCTCATAAATGTGAATAAATTAATACCTTCATTGTCAGCTTACAACTGAGAGTAAATTTCCAAAGTAAAACGAGCAGCCCTCAAAGTTAAACAGTGGGGAGTTTCAGAATCGTTTGAACATCACTATTAATGGAATAGCACTTGAGCTGAGCAAGAAAGCGGCTTTTTATGAGTTTGCATCTAATTATTGCAGATGTGAATACATTAGCTGTGGTGTTTCAAGTGGGAAGTTCTTGGAAGGCTGAGTGTTTACAAACAGTGCTGGAGGTGGCTGCAGCCTGCACACGGGATAGTACTACGGGCAGGCAGCGAGCTCACGGCAGCAGCTGCGCTACCAGGAGCGCGGTCGCAGGTCAGCAGCCAGCTAAACACCTTGTACCTGCGAATTGCTGAGTGCCAGGAGTGTCAGGACACGGATTTCCAGGATCCAGGAGCTCTGGTTCCTGCTGTGTGTTGGTACAAGCATGCACACTGGTGGTCTCAAGGCACAGTGGTTTTAACTTCTGTCAAACCGGGCGCCTCTGGCTGTTTCTGTAGACAGGGAAACTCTGTGGATAAATGCCGTGAAAACTTGAGGAGTACTGCATGGAAAGTAATTCGAAGACGGTCCCACACGTAAACCTGCTGCTGCTGCCATTAGCCTGGTGTATAAAACAGCTGCCAGACTTGATGATTTTCATTGGTAATTACCTCCTGACCCATGCACGCTCAGGAACGCACTTCTGTGTTGCTGTATTACTTGCCCAGTGCAGTTAAAGCATCAGTGAGTGTGGATACAACCTTAGAAACCCCTGACAAAGCACAGTGTTGTGTATCCTCTGTGCTTCTTAGCAGCTGTGCAGGTTAGTGCAAAGGCTGGTGCCAGTTTTGCTGTCTGCAAGAAGAGGAGTCTCAAGAGCCCCCTTGCAGTATCCCCACATGTACCAAGTACAGGATCATGCAGTTGATAATTCCACGTGTGCTCGTTGCTTCAGGCTGGTTTCAGTGGCAGCAGTTCAGCTTGCTGACCGTGGGGGTTGTCACCTGCATGGAGCCTTGCCAGGTGACACCACTGACACCTGTGAATGCATCCCTGGGCACACACCTGAGGAGGGGTAGGGGTCTTGTGCCATGTCTCAAGTGAAAGGAGAGGGAAGGGTCTTAGGTTGTGCCAGGGCATGTTCAGATCAGATATTGAAATGAAGTGTTCACAGAAAGAGTAGCCATGCATTAGGATGAGCTGGTGGAGTCACTCAGAGCTGTGGATAAGGGGTTATTTTGGTAGTGACTGGATGAAATTATATTGAAAGGTTCTTCCAACTTTGGTGATTCTGTGATTGGGGAACTTTTGGCAAAGTGAAGAGATGTTGATGAAGAGAGTTTAGTGTTGTCTCCAGTTGGACCTGTGCTGAACTTTCCTGATAGTGGCCTTCTCCATGTTTTAAGAGCTTCCCCATGAACCATGTTTTTATTTTATTTCTGAGCTGTCTGGAGACAAAAGCCCTCTCCTTTGTCCCTCTCCTCGCTGTTCCTTCCCTCCATTGCTTGCCCTGAGGCAAAGGGGAACATAAATTTTTTAGCCCTGTGTCCTTGTCCCCAAAGCAGTGCTGACCCTGCTCCTGTCTGCCTGTCCCTGGCTCCAGGCACTGCTTGGTGTGTGTTGGTGTCACAGCAGGCCAGCCCAGGAGCCAAAGCCCACAGTGCACCCAGAGCTGCCCTGCAGAAGGAGTTCAGCGAGCTCCCACAGGCAGGCTCTGACTCACACTGACATTGGCTGTGTTTGTGTTGGGTTTAGAACACTTACTGCACGCTTTACACCTTCTAATCTGTATTCTTAGTTATGATTTAAGGGGATTATGAATAACCTAGTGTCGGCACAGCTCACCAGAAGGTAGTCCCTGCTTGTGGCTGCACGGATCAGAAGAGTCACACAGTTATTAGCTGGCTAATAGATAAGCATCTGATGCAGGGATAGACTCTTGGCTTACCAGACTTCTCATGAACCACCTAGACAGGGTTTCCTGGTTTTTTGCTAATGTTGTACAATGCCTTTAACATGTCTAAGCACTTTAAATGTGTCAGGTGCTGTTATTAAGTGTGTTTAGGGAATACACAAGGTGTTATATCTCAGTACTTTGAAGTCAATGGCAAAATTCCCAAACATGAAAGCAGTGTCTGCTCGTGTTAGCAGTCCTGACAGACAGCATGCACCCAGAGTCTTGGGTAAAGATCTGCCTACCAGAAAGTTTCTAATGCTGGGGGAAAAGCCCCCAAACTTGAGTTTGGGAAAGTTACACCACTTGCTCCCATGAGATGTACTACTAAGTCAGTCACAGCTTTCCTGCGTGCTGGGGAGTGTTCCCACTCTCCTTTTTGATGACCCACACACCCTTTCTCTGATTGCTGCAAAATAAGGGAAACCAGTTTGAGAACTTCCAGTTTTTCTGTTTCCTCTTCACTTTTCTGGAGGCAGCAGCTGTTCCTGCTGTCTCTGTGTTTCTGCTGAACTGTCTCATGTTCCACCATCACCCCACTGTGGGTCCCTGCTCCAGGGGTGCTTCTCAGTGCCTGTGTTAGGGGCTGGTTACCTCAGGCTCACAGTGTGCCTTCTGATGGAAGAGAGTGAGCCTACACCACCACAAAATATTGCCTTGTGGAGGGATATCCAGCTTTCTCTGACTGATGGGAGTGTGTCGGGGTTACTGATGTTGGATGGGTGACTGCTCCCCAGTGTCTGGAGCAGAGGTAGTTCCCTCATGAACTTGAGAAGAGCTGAGGGTTCTGATTTAATGTGAATGTGCTTGGCCCTTGTTCTCTGTTTGGTTTGGACTTCTGCTTTGGTTTGTTTATTCCTCAGACTAATTGTCTAGCCACTAGACCTGGCTTGCTGTTAGGTTGATCTTGTTGACATGGGCACTGGGTGCAGGGCAGCCAAAGAAGAGGAGGGTACAGAAAAATCCAGCTGGACTTTGCCAGGCTGTCCATCCAGTCACACATCCCACGCAGATCCTTCCCTGGCTCCCCAGCTGAAAGGCATCAGAACAATTGTTTTAACCTTTTAGTCCTTTTAGGCTGTGTAATTAGGTTTTCTGATGAAAATATTGTCAAGTGTATGTGTTTGAGCCCTTTAGAGAAGTGTTATCTAAGTAGAGAACAGGTCTGGCAATCAGCTGGGACTTGATCAGGCTCTTGGAAGGGGGTAATGGAACCTCATCTCTTGGAGGATATTTCAGCTGCTGGCTCTTCCAATAGGGGACAAGCCTACATCTATGGTTTGGAACATAAAATCTGGGGCTTCTCCTTTCCCAAGGAAAGAGCTGTACCCATGACTAAAAGGGGCACTCTAGTGTTTTTTGAGGTGGTCATTCCATTTGGGTTGTATTTCCTCAGGCAGAGGGATTTCTCAGGATCAGCTCCACAGAGGGCTCCCAGATACAACAGCATCCTGTGAATGAGCTGAATTCCTTCGGGTCAGATCAGAACGGCCTTTGTAGCCTGCTGGCTTTAGAGTGCTATTTCTGATGAGGCAAAAGACAGGGAATTGTGCCTTCTCCTCCATGTGGGAGGTGTTTTGGTGGGACTGTCAGGGGAGGCAGTGAGCAGTGCCCAGAGCGAGCCGGGCGATGTGTGCGCCCTGTACTGGTGCTGCTTGGGCAGGGGATCCGTGCATTGGGATCCCTGCACAGAGCCTGTACACTGGGATATTGGGATCCCTGCACAGAGCCTGTACATTGGGATTGCTGTACAGTGGGATCCATCCCTGCACAGAGCCTGTACATTGGGATTGTTGTACAGTGGGATCCCTGCACAGAGCCTGTACATTGGGATATTGGGATCCCTGCACAGAGTCTGTACATTGGAATTGCTGTACAGTGGGATCCATCCCTGCACAGAGTCTGTACATTGGGATCCCTGTGCTGTACATTGGCATCCATCCCTGCACAGAGCCTGTACACTGGGATATTGGGATCCCTGCACAGAGCCTGTACATTGGGATCCCCATGCTGTACATTAGGATCACTGTACATTGTGATCCCTGTACACAGCCTATGCATTGGGATTGCTGAACATTGAGATCCCCGCACAGAGTGCTGTACATTGGGATTGCTGTACGCTGGGATCCCTGCACAGAGCCTGTGCACTGGGATCGCTGTACATTGGGATCGCCATACATTGGGATCCCTGTGCTGCGCATTGGGATCGCTGTGCTGTACACTGGGCTCTCTGCACAGAGCCTGCACATTGGGATCGCAGTGCATTGGGATCGCAGTGCTGTTCATTGGGATCGCTGTGCTGTACACTGGGCTCCCTGCACAGAGCCTGCACATTGGGATCGCTGTTCATTGGGATCGCAGTGCTGTTCATTGGGATCGCTGTGCTGTACACTGGGCTCCCTGCACAAAGCCTGCACATTGGGATCGCTGCGCATTGGGATCGCTGCGCATTGGGATTGCTGTGCATTGGGATCCCTGCTCCGCACATCGGGATCCCCGCACGGAGCGCTGCCCTCTAGCGGCATTCCCGGCCCGGGATGCTCCTGCCGGCACCCGCACACTGCTGAGCACTGCTGGCGTTATTTTTAAGAGAATCTGCTCTTCTGTCGCTTGTGAGATGGATGACTAAGCTCTCCACCACGTAATTATCCTTATCAGCTGTGTCTGAAAAAAAACCCCTCTATTTCAACAGCTTCTTTTGTTGGTGAAGCAAAAGCCTGCTATTTCTTTTTCCAGAGAATTTGCATGGATGTATCGCTGGAGACACCCACCAGCACCACTGTGTGAAGCTCAGAGCTCACCTCATCTCTCCTTTTCCTGTTCCTGCCCTAAAAGTGCCCTGTTTTATTTAAGAACACGTGTCAGTTAGTGTCTGGGTTCTCTGCATGGGCCTGATAGGAGTTGTGTGGCTTTTGGCAGAGATTATAAAACAGTTGGTTTGATGTTCTAGTGCTTTCTGTAGCATTGTCTCACATGGAGGGGACCAGATAGATGTGTTCCTCTGGGTGATTTCAATGATTAAGTGTGCTTTGACTTAGCCAAAGGCAGGGTGGGAGCTGGTAACTTCCTTATCAAAAATGTGTATTTAAAGCCAGAGGTTTTCCCTTGTAAGTCACAACAATGGTAAGTGGAAACAGAGAAACAGAGTCCCTGGAGCACCTGCCCATGAGCAGCAGCTGAGCACAGGCTCTGTGCCCAACCCACCAGTGCCCCCTGGGCTGGGGAGGGGGGTTGAGGATCATCTATTTTTATTGTAGCATCAGATTGCATTAGGCACAGTGTGGCAGGGGAAGGCAGGATGAAAGGATGGCTCCAGCCTCAGAGAGCTGTTGGTCTGAGCAGTGTCCTGGCCCTGCTGTCTGCAGTGGCCTCAGCACAGTGCTGCAGTTCTGCTCTCTGGCAGCAGCTCCTGTGTTCCTCCCCTCGTCCTGGGGGCTGGGGATGTGAGCAGCAGGGTGGTTGGGGCAGTGACTGACAGCTGTCACTGGCACAAGGAGAGATTCTGTGTTTGCTTCCAGCATTCAGCTGAGAATTTCAGGGGAAGACCAGGGAAACAGACATCTCAATTCTGTGGAAATCCACAGGCTTCCTTGGGGAGAACAGCTTTAATTTCTGTTTGCTGCCCAGTTCCCTGCTGAACGCTGCATGTTTCTGTATATTGGGTTTCTCTCTTTGCCCCATGGGATGCTGCTGTGTACATGCAGCAGGCAGGTGGCCCCAGGGAGGGGACACTGTCAAAACAGCAGGCTGCTCTGGCACACAGCTGGCTCTGCTGGCTCTGCCCAGCTCCTGTGGCAGGGCAGGTGCTGCCTCCAGACTGTGCTGCTTCCCCCAAGGTGCTGAGTGCTCCTGGTGCTCCTGCTCAGGGGAGCCCTGAGAAAAGCCCTGCACAGAGCTGCCTTCAGCAAGCTGTCCTGTCCTGTCCTGTCCTGGTGGAATCACATCCATCCCCACTGCAGCAGGGCTGGGCTCTGCCTGCCCTGGCACAGCACAGGGGCCTCTCCTGTCCCTGCCATGCCCTGTCCTGCAGAGGGCACAGAGCAAACCCAGAGTCACCTCCTTGGCTTTTCCTCTGCAGGTGTGACGGTTTTCACAGGGGTTCTTGGATGAGGGAAGAGAGGAGGATCTGACTCCATGTTTCAGAAGGCTTGATTTATTATTTTATGGTATATATTACATTAAATCTATACTAAAAGAATAGAAGAAAAGGTTTCATCAGAAAGCTAACTAAGCTAAGAATAGAAAGGAAAGAATGAATAACAAAGGCTTGTGTCTCAGACAGAGAGTCTGAGCCAGCTGACTGTGATTGGCCATTAATTAGAAACAACCACATGAGACCAATCCCAGATGCACCTGTTGCATTCCACAGCAGCAGATAACCATTGTTTACATTTTGTTCCTGAGGCCTCCCAGCTTCTCAGGAGGAAAAATCCTAAGGAAAGGATTTTTCATAAAAGTTGTCTGCGACACTGCAGGAGCTGCTGCTCAGAGTGTTAATTCAGAAAGGGACTGGACGTGCTAATTCTGGTTGGGTGACAGGAAAGTCACCATCAAGTGTTCTCCTCAGCTTTCAGCTGCCCCTTCTGAACTGCTGCATGGATCGAGTCTTTCTCAAAATCCTAAATCACTCCTTTCTACCTCTGTCAGTTAAGCAAGAGTTGGGCCTTCTTTTTCAGTTTTCCTCCAATATTGACTCCCAGGCACAGCTGTGAGAAGGAAGGAGAGGTTGGGTGGGCAGCTGGTGGGACAGACACCACCTGCATGAATGGTGGCTTGGAGCAATCCATAGCAATCCCTTCATCTTTAAATCTACCTGGGAAAAGTTGCACTTTTTGGTTTGCTGTCTGTGTCCTACTGATGGCTGTGAGGGTAACTCTGCCCCAAGGGGAGAGACCCAGGGAGGGCAGATCCTGAAACTTGCAGGAACCATCATAGCAGTTGCCTGAAGTGTTCTGTAGTTTGTTTGTTTGTTATTCCACCGTGTTTTGTAGTTGTTTGCACAACACTGCTGTAACTGCCATTGTGTTAGAAAATTTCCCCTCAAAGTTACAAAAAATAGATGAAATTCAAAACTCAGTGAAAGCAGAAAATTCCTTCCATTCTGTTAGCTGTGAAGGACAGACCCCCTCTCCTCTGATGTCTGTGTACCCTGACACTCTGTGGCTCAGAATATGTTTTATCCCTGACAGGTGAAACCTGTCTTTAAGTAACATTTGATTCCCAGGGAATCAGGTTACCTCCGTTGCCAGATTGTTCTGCAAAATATAATGAAGCTTTAGACTGCAGGCACTTAAAATTCTTGTCTGAACGTGACAGGGCTGTGAGCTTGGTCAGTCCCTTCTGCCTGGTAATGTGTTCCTGTTTTACTTGGAATTCTTCAGATATGGAAAACCTTTCCTAAAGTTCAAATAAGCAGAGTGCTGTGACAGTTTTTCCCAATGCTCTTGCTTCTGAGTTTTAAAAAATACACTCATCACAACTGTGTTGCCTGTACAGAAATTATAAAACGAATTTGATTTTATATGCCTTTCTGTATAGTGCAGCGTGAATCAGAAATACAGAATTACCCAGCTGTTACAGGCTCCTGTGCTAGCAACAGGAGTAAAACCAGTTTTTCAATTGCCATGCATTCTTCTGAAGTATAAAAAAAGAGAAGAAAACAACAACAGAAGTTTTGCTGTGGTTTTGGGGAGCAGCATGGTAGTACTTGTGTAGACAGTCAATCTTTTATATTACTAAAATGCAAATATTCTATGACAAATAGTTTTGGCTTGCAAAAAATTAGTATCTTACAGGATTGTAAAACTATCCTGTATAATTCAGTTGGACAGGCATATTTCTAAAATACGAGTGTTTTAGAAATCCATAGCTGTAGTTTGTCACTATAGGAGACGAAATAGCACAACATGGAAACGGAGCTCTCTCGAGGTAATAAAGGCATTTTTCATTTCTGACTCCAACATTTATGGATTTCCCAAAGTGACAGTGGATTGAAGGATGACAGTGCCACCTCTCCAATGACACTGGACAAACCAACAGTCCATCAAATTTCTCCTCTTCCAGAAAAGAATGCAAAACAATGAGTTATTTACATAAAGTGTGTGAGAAAGTTTCTCACAAGAATGTAAACATCAGAAGGCTTAGAAAATCTTTAAAAATCAGGGCAACAGTAATTTTCATTCATAAATAAATCACAATAAAAGCGCTGTCAGAAATTAGCATCAATTTTAAGTACTGCTACAAAGAGGCTGCTCCAGTCTCTTCTGCTCTGGGTTCTTGTTGCTGCATTGAGGTTTGCAGTGATTCCATGGTGTCATTGATGCTGAGGTGAGTGCCCAGCACAGCAGGCTCCTGGGTGAGGGCTGCTGTCCCAGCCTGGCTGTTCCTCCCCAGATAAGCTCTAGGTGCAGTCAGATGCTGCACTCACTCCTAGTCCCCATCTGGATGCAAATTTTCACCATGGAGCTGGGAGAGCCATTTCACTTTTCTTGTTCCAGCAGTTTCCTCTGCCATAAACGCTAAATTGGAATGAGGCAGCTTGAGTAAGGCACGGGAAGTTTGGTTTATTAAACCCCAGTCCCTCGGTGTGAGAGCAGTGGTCTTCTCCCCTGATGGAGCTGCTCACTGTGCACAGCTGTGTGAGTTTAAAACAGTTGTAGAACCAGTTTAGATTTTTACAAACATCTGTTTGGCTTTGTGACAGAACACCAAACAGCCCCTGCTAAAAGCCCCTCTCTGTCTCCCCTTGCATTTGCGGGAGGTCTCGGAGAGGCTTCCATGATGAGGAAGGAGGAGGAGGAGGTTGGTATTTTTATTAGAGAGGCTCTCAAGGCCAGAGCACAGCTAAGGGACTCATCTGCTGTGCATTTGGGGAAGGGCTGCACAATGGTGGGAACCACAAGTCCCTTGGGCTCAGCTGCAGGCTCCCCCAGCCTGTGCCCCATGCTGGCTGATGGCAGTGCCCCAGCTGCTTCTGGCTTGGGGATTGGTGTGGAGGAGACCTTGGGAAGAGCCTGGGGAGGTCAGAAGAGTGCTCCAGTTTGCCTTTTGCCAGTGCTGGGCTTGGCAGTGCTTGTTTAAAGGCTTAGAAGTTCTTTCCAGCCTAAGCAATCCTGTCACTGGTGGCAGGTCTGTTCTGTGCCCCAAACTCAAACATTTACAGGTGTGTGTGGCTGCATGCTGAGCTTGTGAGGGGTGATGTTACCTGGAGTGTGCCCAGTGCCCACAGACACCTCTCAGGCAGGCAAAGCCCTCTTTGGGGCACAGTGTGATCCCTGGGTTTGATGTAGCTGGTACCTCTGCCTGGTGTGGCTCTAAATGTGTCCATAAATGGAGGAATCCCAAAGCTGGGATCCACTGCTCTGCTTTCACAGTTGGTATCAAAGTGCCATTGGCGTCCAGAGCTTGCCTCTGCCACCCAGCTGCTTTGTGCCACCTGGACAGCAGCACAGGGCACAACTTGCTTTGCCATATCCACATGTCCTGCAGTGCTCAGCTGTGGGGTCACTGGAGCCCCAAATGTCTCTGTGCCTTTTGTGTCAGGATGGCCCAGTGTGCTGACTGTGCTGCTCCTTAGGGCAGTGCATTCAGGGAAAAGCTCATCCAAACATTGATAGCACTTCTGCAAAACTAGTTAAAATGAAATTTTAATGGTGAATGGTGAAATTTTAACCTAGTGAGTCTTCACAGGTGCCAGGAAATATAAATAAGCAAAGCTTAAGCTATGGCTTTATTCTTAAAATAAACAGAGAGCAAACACCTTTTGAGAGGGGGCACATTTTACTTGTAAATCAGGGGAGAAAGGCACTGTGTTTTAATGCAGTATCACTTCTCCCACTATCCTGGATCAGCTGTCTGGGAGCTTGAGTTCTGGTTTAATTAGTAACACTGCTGCTACTGTTTGTGTTGCACTGAAGACATCTCCTGTCACAGTCGTAAATTAAATATTTCTCACTGTTAGCAAAACACTGTGTGCCAGGTTTTAGGACTGAAACTCCTAAATGTGTCTGCTGATGTATGTGTGTCCAGCAGCATGGTGTCTTGTGTTATCCTGCTGTCACTGATATATTTTGAGCACTTTACATCACTCTGGCTGACCTGGCTATCCTTTTTGCCAGCTGCAGAAAAAGACTTGTGCAATGTCCCTTTGCAGGGTTCTTTTGGGGAGCAGTGGTTGCTCTGGGAGCCTGGTGTGCCTGCACATGCTGAGACCCCTGGAACAGCAAACGTCCACAAGTAGTGTGCAAAAATAATGTTGTTTTGTAAACTGGAGGCTGCAGGGTTTGTGTAGTGTGGAATGCATAAAAATACAATAACTGATAAAAGAAAATTAGGTATTTGCATCCTTTATTTAAAAATGGTGTGAAGTGCTGTGATGGTGTTCACAGGGGTTTTTGGATGAGGGAAGAGATGAGGATCTGACTCCATGTTTCAGAATGACTGATGTATTATTTTATGATATATATTATATTAAAACTATACTAAAAGAATAGAAGAAAAGGTTTCATCAGAAGGCTAACTAAGCTAAGAATAGAAAAGAATGATAACAAAGGCAGCTGTCTCAGACTCTGTCCGAGCCAGCTGATTGTGATTGGCCATTAATTAGCAACAACCACATGAGACCAATCCCAGATGCACCTGTTGCATTCCACAGCAGCAGATAACCATTGTTTACGTTTTGTTCCTGAGGCCTCCCAGCTTCTCAGGAGGAAAAGTCCTAAGGAAAGGATTTTTCATAAAAAGATGTCTGTGACAAAGGGCCTTGCAGCCTGTATTTGGTGGCTTTGGGGCTGCATCTGGAGCACAATGCTCATTTCAGGGTATATGTCCAGGAGAGGCATGGCAACAGAGCAGACAGAGCTGGACTGGGTGCCTGGCAGCAGGATAGGAGTGCTGGACACAGCTGGAACTGGGGAAATTCTCCTTTTGTACGTGGAAAGAATTTTTCACCCTGAGTGGTTGAACACAGGCACAGAGAAGTGTTGGGATTTCCACCTTCATCCTTGAGGATACTCAGAGTTCATGTGGACCAGGCCCTGGAGCATCTGCTCTAGTTTGTCCTGCTTTGAAGGAGGGGTTGGACTAGATGGCTGCAGAAGACCTGTAGGCTTCAATGATTCTGTGCAAATGCTGTAATTGTGCCAGATCAGGTGTAGGCAGAGGCCTTTTGTTAATGATGGTCTTCTGAGGAGGAGGGAGGGATGAAAGAAAATCCTTCCAGTACTGCCATGTAACATTAGCAAATTTTAAACTTATTTATTAGCTTATGGAATATGACATCTAGTGAAATCAAAGAGGAGCAACAGCATTCTCCTACATGAGTAAAAATCTGTGCTGGTACTCCAGAGATCAGTTAAATTTCTGCTCTGGCACATGTGTCTGGCATGACCTTGGGCAAGTTACTTAATCTGTCTGTATCTCCAATCCCCATCTGTTCATTAGTGTCTTTAAATTACAATACCTTGTTTTTGTAATTTATCTTTGAATTATCAAGTTTGGAGTACAGATTCTCACTATTTCTCTGCATTTCGCTATACAGTACTGAGCACAATGGGACCATAAATCTCCATCAGTCCTGTGATACATGAATAATAAACAGTAACAGCATCATTTTGGGCCACATTCTGCCCCTGATCTTGTGATGCATAGAGACAGGAGGGTTTTGTTGATGAAAATGCTGTGCTGTTCAGCCTAACGAAGATACATGGGCCTTGCTGAGCAGATTTTTACGAGCCTGTTGTTGGCTCTTTGGTTTGTTGGGGTTTTATTCTGTTTCATCATTACTCATTGATTGCAGGTATCTAAACAATTTGCTCGGCAGATCAGGGAATAATAAATTCCTTTAATCTGTGTTTCTTTCAGTTTAATTATTGTTAACTCATTACTCAGTGTTTAGTTCAATGGATAATGAACTCTGTTCACTGTGTGGTGAAACAGAGTTGGGCTACAGAGACAGAACTGGCTTCTCTGGTTCTTTTGAAGGCACAAACCAAAATTGCAGAGTCACTGAGTGTTTAACTCCAGGCTGCATTGAAGGTTACCAGCAGGCACACTGTGGTTGCATTTGCAGGCTTCATGTAGGTTAACATTATTTCTCTAGGTTCCCTGTCTGGCACTGCATTACATTTGTCACTTTATTTTTAGACAGTTAAGAAACTGGTAACTCCAATGTAGGCAGCTATTTTAGTCTTGATTATAAGACAGTGTCTAATAAATCATATGTAGTACAATCCTAATTACTGCAGACAGGCTTTACATTTGTGACTGTGGTAATGCTGTGTTGGACTGCTTCCTGCAGAGTTCAGCACTGTGCTCAGGCCTTCCCCCTTTGGCTGCAGCAGGGGGAATAAATCCAATAAATCCTTCATTCACTTGGGGTGCTGTGGTCTCTAGTGCCATGCCACTGGGTTCTTTTAGGGCATTGCCCTTTCTCTTGTTCCTTTATCCTGGAGTTTTGATGTTCTGGGAGCCCACAGAGCAGGTGGGCCGTGCAGCACTGAGGAGGGCCCTGCTGCTGCCGAGGGCCCTGTCCCACCCCAGGGAGCACACGGGACTCAGGGTCACCCCTGTGGCTTTGCTGCCACATCAGCAGCTCAGCTCAGCCCCAAAACCAGCACACATTAGCACAAACTGAAATACACGTGTGTGGGTTTAACCCAGCAGGGTTTGGGGGAGAGTGATGCACCAGGGTGTGTGGATCCCTTCATGCATCCCCTCTGCTCACACAGCAGTCAGAGTAAAAATACCACCAAGGCTTTCCCCTCATCACCAGGCTGCCTCTCTGGAGCAGAGCATGCAGCCTGCAAACACAGCTGCCCTGGTAGAAATGTAACTTTCCTACCATCAGCTTAAATGAAATAAAGAAAATAGGGGTTTTGGTGAGATCCATGCTGAATGGCTTCTGAGGGTTTGGCAGCATGTCATGGAAAGCTTGAGTATGGCTATATGTCAGAGATCACTGTTGAAATGTTTATTTTGGGCTTGCTGCTGTATTCTGCTCAGCCATCAGGAGAAGACAGTTTGTAGCACTCACACTGTCTGACCATTTCCTGCACACATTTAATGCAATGAACTTTCTTGCACAGTTAACAAGGAGACAAAACTTGAGAGCCCCAGATGACTGAATTGCTGCTCTGGAGATATTTTTCCTCTCCTGGGGAAGGAGTTGTTTTTTGCAGTGTCCCCCACAAAAGCCCTTTAATACAAATGACATTACCCACATTTGCAGAGAGAAAAAATGGCACTTGCCAAATCTGCAAATCATAGTTGTGTTTCTGTCAGCTTTGGCAGCTACATGGCTTCTGGTAACACTAATGAAGGCAATCTGCTTTTAATTTAAAATCCTCCCTGCAGAAAAAAAAAAGTAGCTGGCAGTTGAGGGATTCAGCAGTATCTTTGTGTGAAACTTCTCTTTCTTTATTTTCTATGGCTTGCTTTAGCCAAGGAGAAACTGTTAATTAAAAAATATTCCTAATGTAGCCAAATATGCAGGAATGTACTTATGCAACAACTACCTGTACCAGTTCTGCAGTAAATCACTCCTTTGTTTTCATTTGATGAGCAATTCTAATTAACCAAATAAAAATACTGCTTACCTTGCACTTAACTCAGCATGTTTGCTGCCTCTCGGTGATTGAGGGGCCAGGGATGGCAGGTTTTGTTTGGATGACTTTTGGGTTCAGCAGGGCCAGGGTGGTCAGATGGCACAAGGGTGGGAGCACCCAAAAGCCCTGCCCTGGCTCTGTGCCTCCTGCAGGAGACAGCATTGCTCAGACCACCTTTAAATGCAGTTTCTTTGAAGGCATTTTTCCTTAGTTCAGAAGGCACTAGACCAAATCATGGATCCAGCCACATAATTTGGTGCTTTGCAGAGCAGTAAAAGTCTGTGCTTGGAGAAGAGTGTGAGGAAGGTGCCTATGTGTTGAACATGTACAGAATCATCTGGAAATGATCCAGGTGTGTTGTGATCCCTTGGTCCTGCCCTGGATCCTTTGTGCAGTCCAGAGGAGCTGCAGGCAGGAGCTGCACCCTGGTGTTTTACTGGTTTTGTAGTGCTTAGGACATCTCTGGAGCTGTAGGTTCTACAGAGAGGGTTGGGCAGGAGATACCAGAAGGCTTCCTGACAATGTAAAAGTGATCAGGTGCAATTGGGGTGCTCCAAGTGCAATATTTGCACAGGTCCCACTTGGCAAAGCACCATCAGCTGCAACCAGGCTCCCACATCTGGGAGCAATGCAAATTTTTTTTTTTTTTTAATTTTTAAAGATACAAAATTTTCTCTAGCTTTGGGAAAATCAAAGTTAAATCTACTGTAGAGTTGTCTTGAACTTGTCTATAACTAGGGTAAGCATTTATATTGTACAATGATGAAAGCATTTTACGCTTTATTGGATTGCAGTAACTTCTTCAGCACTACATTTCATGTGTGCAGGAAGGAGGGGTTTGGCTTGTTTCACAAATATTTCACAATGATTTGAAACTTACTTGTTCCTTTTTTCATCACAAATGAAAAATGGCCAGAGCTGTTGGGCCTGTAGCTTATTAGCCCTGCACACAAAAACTTGTTTTGGAAGGGATGGGGAGCTGATGGAGGCACTGAGACACCCTGAAGCAGATACTGCTGCCCTTTAACAGGAGTTATTCTATAGAAGGAGTTATTCTAAGGTAATAGAAGGAGTTATTCTATAGAAAGACTTATTCTAAGATAATAGAAGGGGTTATTCTATAGAAGGAGTTGTTCTAAGGTAATAGAAGGAGTTATTCTATAGAAGGAGTTAATCTAAGGTGATAGAATGAGTTATTCTAAGGCAGTAGCTGAAGCTGATGCCCTGTGAAGGCTCTTCTCTAGAAGAGAGACCAGACAGAGTTAAAGAATAAAGTAGGGATTTATTAAAAGCCCTCAATGGATCCACCTTGGGCAGTGCAAAAATGGGCACAAACTGCACGGGCACTCCCAGGGTCTCTCCCTTTGATCAGTTCTGCTCCATTTGCACCTTGCAGTTCATTGTCCCATTCCAGCTTTAGCCCAGGCAGTCCCACCCTGCTTGTTTTTCTCTCTCCAGCCCACGGTGTTTGTGCTCCTGGGCTGAGATTTGGATCATTTGTCCTTGGTGCCCAGCTGGAGCAGGAACTGTTTTGTCTCCCTGCTCTGTGCACAGAGCTCAGCATCCCCTGATAGGAACCCAGACCCACACACTAAAGCAGCACAGAATCTGAAAAATAGAAAAGCTAAACCTGAGGCATCAGAGCCATATTTTCCTTCCCAAAGTCTCGGTGTTCAGCAGGAGCTGTGACTGCCCTGTCAGGGATGGTGCAGCAGCAGCTGGTGCAGGGGGCTGGAGCTCCAGCAGTCTTCAAAGAGCTGAAAAGTTGGGCACAGCCTCTCAGGGCTCCACAAAAAGTGGTTTGCTCGACAGAACTGACTCCCTGCTCCCATCTGCTTTAAGGCTGTACACCAGGGACAAAAATCTGGCCTCAATGCTTCCTCCCAGGGGATTTATCTTGGAACTTTGAAACCTAACCTCCTGCTCCATCCCTAAATTTAAATCCAGGGTTTCTGACTGAAGACAGAACCATATGTCAGGGAAGCTCTGGGGCACAGCCGTCCCCTGTGTATTTATAATCTGCTGTTGCTCTGGGAGTTTGCTGTAGAAACAGGAGCCAGAAGAGGGCCCAGCTTGGCAGGAGGGGATTTTGGGATGTGCACTGGGGCTGCCAGAGCGCTGCCCTGGTAGGGGCAGGTGAGGAGCCCCCTGTGCTTGGCAAATGAGCACTGGGAGGGGACAGGGATGCTTGGTGTCTGATCCAGAGGTCACCTGAGGTGATCCAGAAGCACTGTGGGAGTGCCACGGTGATGTTTCCAGAAGCAGCCGTGCTCCTGGAGCCTGGCTGCACAAAGGAAGTCACTGGAGCAGAATGCTCACACCCCAGCACAGCCTGCTGGACACTGCAGGCCATCTGCATCTGCCCTGGCGACCCTGGGGAGGCAGCAAGTGATCCAACAGATGGAGAAGATCTGTCCTTGTGATTAGTGGGTGATGGGCTCCTCCTAAGCAGAGAAGGTCTGTTCTCTTAATTAATTAGCTGGTTAATAAGTTTGTGCAATGGCATGCCTAGCTAATGTGCAGTTTCTATGAATACACACACAAATGGCACTAATGGGTGCAGATGGCTCCAATTACCCAGGTTGGTTTCTGCAGTAATCACACATGCAACACATCAAGTTGGCACAAAAATTGACGTGGATTGGGTGATTTGTTTCCCTCCCCCATTGCATATGGAGGTGCCCTTGTCCACACACCCAGATTCCCTGGGCTGACCCCCCAGCTGAGGCAAGGCTTTGGAGTTTGGGCAGAAGAAACTTGGGCAGGGTGATGACAACTCTAAGTGAGGCTTCCTCTGCAGTGTCCTCCACCCTGTGCTTTGCACTGTGTATTTTGCCTGATGAAGGTGCAGAAGCTTCTGAGCAGGGCTCCAGAGCCTCTGAGCTCTGCAGGTTCCATCTGTGGTGTTTGGTGGCCTCCATGGCAGCTGGTTCTTGCTCTGAAGCCTAGGAGTGGTGTGTGAGGGGTTTTTGGGGGCCCTGCAGGAAGGTGGGAAATGTCTGATCAAGCTGCAGGCTGTGTCTGACAGTGCTTCCAGGGACACGTTTAGGAAATGAGTGTGGCTGTGTCACCTCTTCTGTGCCACCTCTCTGAGGGCTGTCACTTCATACTCCCAAACACCCTCAGCTCCTCCAGAGGGGAGAGCAGGGGTACATCCCTGCCCAGTCCTGCACACACCTTTTGTGCATGAATATTATCTAATCTCTTTTTAAACCTGCTGGATGAGGTCTGCCCCACAAAGTCCCAGGGCAGCAAGCTCTGTAAGTTCATCTCCTATATAAAATAGCACTTTTCTCTCTTTTAAACCAGCAAAGCCTGTGAACTTACACAGCTCTTCTTCACTTGGATGAATCTGTAAAAGGGCTTTTATTAATAAGCCTAATACCGGGGAGGAGTTACATTCAAAAGACAATTCAAGATTTGGGGAAGTGATTGCATCTTCTTTTCTATAAGGGGTGCCTGGAGTAAGGGGACAATATCAGAGAGCTGTAGTGGTGCAGTTTGAGAAGGGAAATTGAGCTGCTTGCAGTGACTTGAGGACCTGGAAGATCCTGGCTGGCAGCAGCAGTGGGAGCTGCCAAAACCTCTCTTTGCATCCTGGCTGAGAGGATTGATGGGAATTGGCTGATGGACTCCCTGTGAGCCAAGCGACTGAGGAGCTACTAATCCATGAGGCTGAGCTCTTGTTTAGGGAAAGGCAAAGACAATTGAGGGGAAATCCACATCAGAACAGAGCATTGGAGAGGTTGCTGAGCCCTGCTCCAGGTACAAGCCCTGAGCACCATCTGCTCTGGGGCTGCTCAGCAGGAGCAGGAGGAGCTGGGGGAGCTGCTGCCACTCCTGCAGCCTGGATCCAGGGGGAAGCACCTGGGGAGGCTTTGCTGCTTTCCTGCCAGGGTCAGGATTAAATGTGTGAGACAGAAGTTCTTGTTCAGACTCAGATGCTTATTAGTTCTTATCTATGGTACCGTCTCACAAACCCTGAGTTCTGCAGCACTTCACTCTAACAAGCTAAAAATGGAGCCCCATCTCTCTCTCTACAA
This sequence comes from Melospiza melodia melodia, assembly GCF_035770615.1. Classification (NCBI taxonomy): domain Eukaryota; kingdom Metazoa; phylum Chordata; class Aves; order Passeriformes; family Passerellidae; genus Melospiza; species Melospiza melodia. The sequence goes on along the minus strand of NC_086205.1, from coordinate 4,560,309 downwards.
GGCCTTTTAAGAATAAACTTAAGAAATTAAGAATCCATATCAGTCCAATTTTTAAGTCCAGTTAAGAAATGACACCTAATTTGTTTTTACTTTTAACCCAGTAACCATCCACCCTTGACCAGCAATGGGGACTTTTTTATCCAATTACACAAAACCACCGAAAGCCATGGAGAACAAGGAGCAGCCTCTGCCATAAAACCTCCATCTTGCTTTATAGATATTACTATATTCTAAACCCTTAAACTCTTAAGTTTTCCACCATGTGATATCACACACTTCTATTCAAACTCCACACCCACAATCCCAGTGCTGTCATTCCATTTTGGAAGTTTCTCCATGGCCTCAAGTGAAATGCAGTGCTCTCCAAGAGCAGTCCTTGCAGATGCTGCCTCTGTGAAGCCCCTGGGAGCCCCATCTCTCTCTCTACAAGGCCTTTTAAGAATAAACTTAAGAAGTTAAGAATCCATTTCAGTCCAATTTTTAGGTCCAGTTAAGAAATGACACCTAATTTGTTTTTACTTTTAACCCAATAACCAACAACAATGTGGACTTTTCTGTCCAATTACACAAAACCACCCAAACCCATGGAGAAGAAGGTGAAGAACAAGGACCAGCCTCGGCCCTAAGGTTATATATATTACTATATTCTAAACCCTTAAACTCTTAAGTTTTCCACCATGTGATCTTACACACTTCTACTCAAACTCCACACCCAGAATCCCAGTTCTGTCATTCCATTTTGGAAGTTTCTCCATGGCCTCAGGTCAAATACAGTTTTCTCTTGAGGGTCAGATTCTGTCAGCACAGAAGGTCTGAAATTCTCAATAACCAGGGTTTCAACAGGCACCCACAGAGAAAATCTGGTGGCTGCAGCCCTGCATCCCTGGGCATCTCTGGGGGATGGGTGTGTGTGTGTACCTGTCTCCCACTGCTCTGGGCAGGCTCTGGCAGAATGAAAGACCTGGGGATAATTCATGTGTCTGCATTTCTTTGTGCAGTGCCATTAATCTTTGCATCAGGAGGCCGCTGCTTTGTCTCCCAGCACTAAACCTTGAAGGCTTGTGATGGCAGCTAAAAAGCTGGGGGTACAAAGGGAAGTTTAAAGAAGCCTTGGAAGAGCAGTTTGTGTCAGGGAGTGAATAATCGGAGGCTCTGTGCAGTGTAATGCAGAGCCAGGCTCAGGCTGATGGCTCTAACGTGGTCAGTAGTGCAGAAAAGAACTGTGAGTACTTCCAAATCCTATGGCCAGCCTTTCTTTCTGCAGCAAAAACCATCTCTCTTGTGATCAGGGCTTTTTTCAAGCTTTTTGTCTCTCTCTTAGCAGGTACAGGCCCTGTTAAATATTTACTTTTCAACTAACGTTTTCCCTCTCTGGTTCATTTGTTTTGGGACACTATTTCTCGTTTTTTTTAAAGCTTGTTTTGTTAGGCTGCTAGGTAAAGCCTTCCTTTTTTGACAGCCTTTTTACTGGTTCTTTAAAGCTCTTCTTTGATGTGAGCTCAGAAACACAGATCTTACTCTTTTATCGCTTTCCCCTGTCAGTTTAAAACCAGTTATGAGCAGCACAAACTACTAAAAACAATCTGAGCTAAGCTCTCAAGTGACAGATACTCAGGGCCTGGCTCTCCTTTCCAGGCAGACTTTAGTTTTGGGGCAGCAGGAAAGGATGCTGCTTGGGAAAGAAACAGGATTGGGGAGGCTCAAAAAATCGCTTTGGAAAATTCATGTGGAAAAAGGGAGAGCAATGGGATATCCTGGTGAGTTTAATATTCTGAGAAACTCACTATCCATGTGGTCCTGCCTGTCCTGATCTTCTGTTTTCTGCACTAATTTAATTGATCCTTTGTTGGTAATTGAGTTACCTGAGTTCATTCCTCCTTCAGCAAGAAGGAATATTGGCCTGACACAGGGAGAGGAGTTGGAAAGGACAGCTGGGCCATGGCTTCAGGTCTCTAAAAACACCTCATGCCCTGAGCTCTGCTGAAACACCTCCATGAGTCCCCAGGTACCTGAGGAGCTGCAAAAGCCAATTATGAGGAAAAGTCAAGCAGAGTAAAAGCATCACCGGGGTCCCAGTGCATGTTAGAGAAGGAACTGTAAAGAAGAACTCCCCAAGCTTTTTGTTGTTCTCCATGAGAGAGCAACTTCAGGGCTCTCTGAACAGCCCATCTCTGCACCCCATGAGGCAGAAGGCTCAGTAGGTACAAACTAAGTGATGTTTTGTCACTTGTCTTGTGCAATAATGGTGCTGCTGCTGGTTTCTTGCAAGCAATTCCAGCCTGGAGGGAGCTGTGTGCTGGCAGCCCTGATCCTGCACACCAGGGGCATCTCCTGGTGCTTCCACCTGCTCCAGCCCTTGGCTCCTCATGACATCCACCCAGGAACCTGCCAGCTCAGGACAGGCCTTGGTCCTGAGGGGGCCAGGTGGGAGCAGAACTGAGGAACCCCTGGGCTCTGTGAGCCTCAGTGACACTGCCCTGTGTTTGCAGCCCTCACAACTGGCCCTGTCTGCCAGGTCTGCTCATGGGTAGAAACATCTTGGAGAGGAGCACAGGAGGGGCCAAGCACAGCCCTGGCAAAAGGAAAGCAGCTGTTAGAACTGCTGGGAGAAAACCTGGATACCTCCTTAAGGATTTTTTCTCACTCTGGCAGCCAACTCTGACGTGGTAGTGCAAAGCACTGGTGGGGCACACAAAAGAAGGAAGCCACCGTCACCTTCTGCTAACAAGGTGAAACTATTTTAAAATGCCTCACCTTCACCTCTCTCAACACTGCCATAATTTATATTTTAAAAATAGTATTTTTCCAATATGTAACTATTCCCAAATAAATCTGATTTTTTTCTTTGTAGCTGATGTTGTACAATTATCTGGCATTGCTCAGAGGTCCCTGATGTGCTGGGAAAGCTGTTTCTCTGGTTCAGTGCTCAGAGGTGCCACTGTAGCTGTGAACAGCAGCAGCTGGGCTGAGCTTGGCTGGTTCAGGGCTCTGACAGGCCCAAATTGTGTCTTTAACTCCATCAGATTGAGTTTCCCAGATCCAGACTTTCAGTAAGGGGGGTTTGTGACTTTGCCCTCAGAAGATCTGCCAAGCCCTTTGCTCTTGCCTTTTTGGTCTGAATTAACCATTTTCTTATGGGCAATTTCCTCATCTTCCTTTTGCACAGCTGCCTGCCAGTCCTTCAGACATCTGCAAAAGCTCCAAGTGTTTGTTTGCAGTAATGCAGGCACTCGAGCCACCAAATCCCACAGAACCCTTTATCTTTTGGTACCAGCTGGGGGATGCTTTGTGAGCCTGTGTCATCCCCTGATGGAGATAGCACGTTCTGGTGGTTTGCATGCCCTGCCTGCTCCTTGGGCAGGGTTTGCAGAGCAGCTGGCAGGGGAAGGGGCTGGCCCAGGCTGCAGCCCTCCCCAGTGGCCACGTTTCCCTCTCAGCTGCTCTTGTCTCAGCGTGGGGTTTGCTTTGTTTTGTTTTAATCTGCCCACTTCATTATGTGCCTGAATTAGAGGCCTGGATCTCTCTTTGAAGATGTAGCTGCTTGTCTGCAGCCTTATGGGGGTACTTTGGAAGTGTGTCCTTCGGCCTCTGAAAGCTTTTCATTGTGAACTCACAGCAGATTGGGAAATAAGGTGTTTGCATGGTTTTTCTCCCTTCTCCTTTGCATTTAGCTGAGCATCAGTGTCACCCTGTTGTTCTAAGTTCTTCTGAGGTTTACATTCTTGTAATGAACTTTCTCACACACTCTTCTGTAAATATTTATTGTTTTACATTCTTTTCTGGAGGGGGACAAATCTGATGGACTGTTGGTTTGTCCAGTGTCATTGGAGAGGTGTCACTGTCACCCTCCAATCCACTGTCACTTTGGGAAATCTGTAAATGTTTGAGTCAGAAATGAAACTTTCTTCTTTTTCCCTTGGAGATTCCAGTGTCCACGTGGTTTTATTTTGTGTCCTATAGAGGCACATCAGTGTATCTGGCACTTGGGTTTATCTATAATTCCTGAAGGAGAGCTCTCTACCTTGTCCAGCCTGAGAGTTAGCAACAGTGCCTTTTACAAAATGCTGCTGGGATGCAGCCTGTGCTAGGTGCTGACCTCTGCTGAAGCTCTCAGGGCTGGTCTGTCCCCACTGCAGCCTCTGCTTTCCCTTTGTTCATGCAAACACCAGCCTCTTGCAAAGGAACCAGGAGTCAGGACAAACTGGAGCAGCTTCCTGCATGTCCAGATCTCAGGTTAAGGGCTTCCCAAGCCAGCATCTGTCTGGGCTCCTCTCCTTTCAGCAGTGCTTGATAAGGCCCATGAGAGCTGCCCGTGGTGTGCAGTCTGTAAAGACTTTCCTCAGGATTGACAAGGTGAAAATCAGACTTGTCACACCCAGGGGTCAGGGTGCTGAGGTTTATTGAGCTTAGCATGAGGAAAGGATATGCACCAGTGGCTCTGGGGCTGGGAATCTCTGCAGCAGAGATGCACCAGGGGGTTCTGACTTTCCTGAGCAGAGCATAACCTCAGTCTTGATGCTGCTGTTCCATCCTCCATCAGGCAGCAAGGCTCAGGCCAGCCAGGAGCCTCAGGGCCCACAGCAAGTGGGGAGAAGCAGCTTTGGCTGAAGCCTCAGGGATTCCCAGCTGGCCAAGGAGCAGCTGCCAGCAGCATACAAAGGATTTTTAGAGTGGGATTTTCAAAGCCACCTGTGTTGACTGAACTGCTTCCATTAAAGCTTCTCTTAAAGCTAAACCACTGGGCTGGTATTATATTTGCTGGGAATGTCCCAACGAAGGCAGGAATGATGAATCTGACTCCATGTTCTCAGAAGGCTAATTTATTACTTTATGATACTATATTATATTAAAAGAATACTATACTAAACTATACTAAAGAATACAGAAAGGATACTTACAGAATGCTAAAAAGATAATAATGAAAACTCCTGACTCTCTCCAGAGCCCTGACACAGCTTGGCCCTGATTGGCCAAAGAGTGAAAACAACTCCCAGCAGAATCCAATGGAACAATCACCTGTGGGTAAACAATCTCCAAACACATTGCACATGAGCACAACACAGGAGAAGCAAATGAGATCAGAATTGTTTTCCTTTTCTCTGAGACTTCGCAGCTTCCCAGGAGAAAATCCTGGGTGTAGGGATTTTTCCAGAGAATGTGAATGCCACAGGCTGGGAACAAATGCTTTTGCAGTTCCAATCCAACCACAATCCATTACCCTTGCTGCTACCCTGGCTGGTTTCTTTCTCATCCACTGACACCCCAGATCCTCTCCTCAGGACTGCTCTCAATCCATTCTCCTCTCAGCCAGAAAGGGAAGGAGTGTAAAACCCTGACCAAATGAAAGCTGCTCCTCACCAACCACCCTGCCAGGGACTCTGCCTTGCTGAATGGAGAAGAGGCAGCCTGTGCCTTTGGGTCTGTGCTGTGAGAGGCTCAAAATCACAGTCAGGGGCTTGCAGCAGCAGAGGGCTGGTTGTGATTACGAGTGAGCTCCCCCAGAGCAAGCTGTCTGTGGTTTGGGTGCGTGTGTGTATCCGGAGTGCATTTCCTCTGCCCTGCTCAGTGACACAGGGAATAAAGAGTTGTCCCAATTTGGTGCACATGTCTACCAGTATGGCCCCCTGTTTGTCTACCACTATGGCCCCCCTCTGATCAGCCTTTGTGGTTTGCAGCTCTTGGCAGCTGCTCCTCTCCTGGATGGGATGGAGCCATGGACAGGAATTTCTCTTGTCTTGGGAGAGCCACATCAGTGCTGCTGATAGCACTGCCTGGCTCTATAGCACACACCTGCCCTGCTCCAGGGGCAGCAGGATGAAAACGGGGTTGAATTGGGCTTGGTGCCACCTTGGTCCCACCAGCTGGGTTGAAGTTGGGCATGGTGTCACCTTCATGGTGCATCTCCAGAGCCAGCCATCGCTGAGGAGAGCTGAGGAGAGGGGATAACCCACCAGAGCAAACATCTGTGTGGCTTGGCAGTGCAAGTGCAGATGTTGGAGGAAGAGAGGAGGACAAGGGTGAGAATGCTGTGATCATTTGCCCCAGGATGCTCTCCGTGCCTTAAGAGGTCTGTGGCTTCAGGTATCTAAGGGTTTAACAGCCCTTTTGGACTTTTTCTCTTCAGGGTTGTGCAATGAAGAACATGATGGAAGTTTCAAGCACCTTTTCTGTACTTCACCAGGATGGAGAAATGTAGCACGATTTCCTGCACAAATTCTCTTATCCTGTCACAGAGTAATGAGATGAAGGGCTCTGCCCATCTCAAATATCAGGTCCCATTTTGTCAAGTGGGGCACAGGAAATAGCAGTGTGGTTTCTGCGCTCTGCTTCAATTTCAGCTCTCCTTGAATTTCATTCCCTCTCGCAGATAAATCTGTTGCAGAGCAGCTCAGCTTTCTGTGTGGTGGGTGCTGGCTGCCCACAGCCTGACGGGGCCAGGGCGCTGCAATCACACCTGGCAGTAGCAATCCTCAGGCTCCATGCTCATGGCTTTTAAGGAACCTCATCATGTGCCTTCTCACCTAAATGGAAAGCGTTAAATGGCCCTCTGCAGCCAAAAGGGGAAAGGAAATAAGGATAGGCTCCTCAGGGCACTTCTGACACATGCTGACTGCCTGACTTTTTTATAATTCATATTTCTTTCATTGAGGAAATAGTCTGTCTGTATGCTGTCATTTTGCCCCATTGCCTGCAATTTCAATTTCTTCATTCACTTTGTGCTTTTGACACTCCAGTTTCTTGGAATTATTCCTTGGGTAATGACTTCCGTTGCTAATTTAGTTCTAAGTGATCCCTGGACAGCCACAACCATAAATGCATGTAGGTGGCTGGGTGATTTGTCAGGGCTCTGCTCTAGGAGATGCTCAGTTCCAGTACTTTTATGAAGTATTTTAAATAGTTATCATCTCTTTTATGTCTGAGTTATAAAGCAGTCCTGAAGTATTGCCTTCTTCATTTTGGAGACTGAACTTGTTGATTTCTGTTAGCAGTCCCAATTCTCTGGCTGGCCTAAAACATTGCCATACTTTAAGTATTTCCTTGCTGGGGGTTTTGCATGGATCTGGGCTGCCTGTCTTTAATGCTTTAGCAAAACACAAATAACTCTTCTGGGAAGTAATTTCACAATTAAGCATTTAGGAGATGGGCGCCATCCAGAGCTAACAGTTTTATCTGGAGACATTTATGCAATGTTTTGCAGACTTGTTAGGACCTCTGTTCCCACAGGTCATAAAACAATATCTGCAGTCTTCTCCCTTGATAAGATAATTTATTTTCTCCTCTTTGTCCAGGCCCTAAAACATAGAAAAGTGTGTTGCTAGTGACCAGATAGAAGGATGAACTGTTCATAGCTGGCAAAATGAGGTCCCACCTCACCTCACTTACCCAGGCAATTGCACCTGTGGAAGGAAGGAAGGAACTCATGCTGTTTTACTTCTGAAAGCTGCCATCATGAGTTAAATGATATTTTCCACTTTCTCATTGCCATTGCTGCTTTGCCATGTTGGAAGCTCAGCACACTGGGGCATATGAATGTTTCATATATGCATATATATATACATATATATATATCTCCTCATCAACTTCTCCATCTGCGAAGCATATCCTAAGAGACTTCAGAACAGCCTCTCAAATAAAGTAACAGCACAGCATTTGCTCTTCTGTTTTGTGGTTGGGGAAATCAAGTTGCTGTGAAGTAGAATGATTTGCTCAAGGTTGCTCTGAGAACTCAGCATTCAGAATTACATTTCCTATTTTCCTTGATTTTCATTAATATGGTTTCACTCTTTACTGTATTTTAAGAGCGACACAGGATGGGGAACAGGGATTGATTCAGCCAGGCTAAGAACAAAATAAACTAAATTTGTGATATAGACAAAAATGTGATTTTTCTCTCTCTTCCTCTCCTCCTCCACTGCAGCTTTGGGCTTGCTTTAAACTCGTTTTTCTGAGGCTGGCAGCATGGTTCTTGCTGGCCATGTCACCCTACACCAGAGAGCAAAGTTTGCTGAGTGAATCCAGCTGTTCCCAGGCTGCTGATCCAGGAGAGGCTGACTGGGCCAGAATGTCAGGGGTGCAGTAAGGAGCCTGAATGGATAAAACCTGAGCTACAAACTAACATACCACAACCTTAAAAACCAGACATCATACACTTATGGGGGTGTCAATTCATATTAATCGAGAATCAGCTCTTTCATGGTTTCGCATGAAATTTATAGTTTTTAGTCCTTAGTGCAGGCCATGAATAGATAAAATGACTTTTCACTGGTGAGATGATCAGAACCTGGTTGTGTCTCTGGTGCCTTGGCATGGTTGGTGTGAGGACAGGAGGGGAGTCTGCAGGTAAATGGTTGAGTTTCCCACTGACACTGCATGGAGCAGGTACACATTAAAGCTGAAGGTTCCTGGAGACCCACTGCCTGGATGAAATACAAATTTTGTGTCTCTGCTTCTCCAGGAAAGGTGGCTCTGTACAAGGCTGGCTGCTCTGTCTGCACTGAAGTGTGGGGAAGGCTGTAAAAACTGCATGTGCAGCCTGTAGAGAAAGGAGGGGACAAAGGTCCTTGTCAGCCTCACATAATCCTCAGTTCAGTTCCCCTCAGACTCCAGACAAAGAGATAATACACCACATTTTCCTGGAGCGTGAGAAAAGCAGATCTTATATCAACACAAGTGCTCAATTTGTCATGTATCTTAATGGGATATCCCCTTTGGAGGAGCCCAGTCCTTGCTTCTTCCAGCTGTTGAGGCAACATGTTATGAAATATCATTTTTGTAAAACAAACAAACACAAAGCTGTGTGTTTCCCTGCATTCATATATCCACTATAATGTGTTTCAAATGGACCTCCAGGGCAGCACCTTGGTGGGAAAACATCTGCTTTTGCACATGGACCTCTAATGGAACAAAATCCACAGCTTGGAAAATCCTTCTGATAATGGGGGAAGCTCTGAGGCCCACAGGAGTCAAATGTTGGATTGTAGAGAAATGACTCTGTGTGAATTGAAATATCAGTGTAAGAGCTAACAGATTTTTAAGGCCAGAAGGATTGTCTCCATCTCAGACTGTGCATTGTGTCCCCTTTGAGAGCTAAAAAAAGATTTAAAGTACAGTGGGCTGTGAATTTTTATTAATAACCTCATAAGGTGGGTTAAAAAAAAAAAAAAAACAAAACCAAACAACCAAAAAACCCTTGCCAATTATTGTGAAGGAAAACAAGATAAAAATCAATAAAGTTAAGTGGTTGCCTGCACCTTCTCTTTCTTACCCAAGTGCTGATTGTGAAATTTTACCCATTGTTTCAGCCTGCAGTGGGTTTTATGAAGACAGGTGAGCTATGAAGCAAATCAAGCTTTCAGAAAGTTTGATAAATTCTGCCTTTTTTAATCACCTGGCATAGCTCTGGATGTAAAATTTACACAGAATACAGTTTGTAGGTTCAGGATCTAAGTAATCATTTTTCCAGAGCTGTAGAGGAAGCCCAAGAGAGCTGTTAGACATCCTAAAATAAATAAATATTGAGCCCAAGGGAGAGATGAGTATGTAATTACATGAGGTCTGGCTTTTGTGCCCTCTCAGAAAGTTAATTTAAACTTTGGTTAGCTGAAAGCTCTCTGCAAGAGGCAGCAACAGAGCTGGTGAATTGTTTGGTGGGGCATTTTTATCTGTCTGCTTTTTGACTGAAATCCATGCAGATGAGGAAACAAGATGCTTTGGAGGGGAGCCGTTGTGGGGTTTAACCAACAGGTGGGATCATGAACGACAGGAAGGAGAAGGAGAATAAAAGGCTGGCTCTTCACAGCCTTCAGCAACTTCAACGTTTCTGTTTGCACAGCAGTTTTGGGTTGGTTGGTGTTCTGCTTGGGTTTTTTTGGTGCTGATTCCCATCCTCATGCTTGGGAAAAGATGAACATGGGATTGCTGGGGAGAGTCAGGCTTCCAACATTCAGTTAAACAAAGGCAAGTCAGTGGCATGATGCAAGGGCTGAGGATGGAAACAAAAAGTACTTACTAGAGATGAATTGTAGGTCAGGTCTGGGGGGGATGTGTTTTACCCAGTGACTCTTTGCTCTGTCTCACATCATTGTGAGCTCTCTTGCCCTGGCAATCCCATCTGCTTCCATGGGGTTGCCCTTATCTCAAATTCAGTAGCACATAGGGAGGTTATAAAAACCACTGGGTGTTTATTTTCAGTCTCTTTGTTTTTAAAGATCTGGTTTTAGATGTGTCTGGCAATGTACAAAGTGATTCCTCATAAATCTTATGAAAGTCTTCTGACTGCAGAAGTTAACCCAGAGCTGAAAATATGAGTAGAGAATTTAGGGTTTTATTTTTTTCTCTTTTCTCACTGTTTTAAATCCCTCTACATTTGCAGTACCCAAGGATGTTCCAGGCACGCACAGGAGCCTGTACAGGTTGTGTTCTTTGGTCACTCCCTCCGCCTCTGTTCAGCCTTCCAATCTTTTTATATTTTGTCTGCTTGAGGCAAGTAGCAGCTGTAGCTTTAGCCCAGTGTGGAGGAGGTGGCAGTTTCTGTATATTGGATGTATAAATACTTGTGATCACTTCCCTAAACATTACAGCAAGCCATGAGTAAGTGGTGTCGTGACTCATTGCTGCTGCAGCTTTTGAAGCCGTGCCCGGGCCTGTGAATCACAGCAGAGCTGGGCTGGCACCGGGGCCGCGTCCTTGGGGCACGGAGCCACCGCTGCCCTGGGCACCAGCAGGGCTGGGATGCCTCAGGATTTCAGCTGCTGTATTCTTCAGATCCTGAACTGCATTAGGGTGTGACTCCATACAGAGAGTTAGTTAGTTAGTTAGTTAGTTAGTTAGTTAGTTAGTTAGTTAGTTAGTTAGTTCGTTCGTTCGTTCGTTCGTTCGTTCGTTCATTCCCGTTTTGGTCACCCAAAACAATTCCTCTCCAGGCCTGAGAACCAAGGACACCCCACAGCCTCAGGCCCCAAAAAGTATAAACAAAAGTGAATGTGGGGACGCAAACTGGGGGTAAATGACTTCATTAGCTGAAGGTGTAATTGGATGATTAACCCCTGATTGCAGCATCAGCCTGGTGAAGCTCCATCTGCACACCGCTGCATGGAGCACGTTTGAAGGGTGACCCAGTGCTTCCTCAAAACTTAAATATCACAAGAAATGCTGCAGCTTTCCTAAGGCACAGCAGCCTGCTGTTCCTGGTGGCCTGGGGGGATATTCTCTCCTTCTTCCTAGCACCCAGCTCTGACCCCTGGGCTGTGTGTGCTTTGTAACCCCTTTGGTGGAGCCTCTGCAAGGATTTTGCACTGCCCAAGGTGCACCTATTGAAGTCCTTTAATAAATACCTACTTTAACTCTGTCTAGCCTCTGTTCTAGGTAGCCATTCCAAGGCATCAGCTGCAGTGGGGTTTGGGATTTCTCTGGAGCTCCTAGGGCTTAGACCAGGGCTAACAATAAACCAGATCTTTCTGGGCAGCACTCTGCCCCCAGTCTAGAAGGGGCTACACAGCACACACAGCTCAGAGCTGGGTGCTGGGAGGAAGGAGAGGATGTCCCCCCAGGCCACCAGGAGCAGCAGGCTGTTGTGCCTTAGGAAAGCTGCCGCATTCCTTGTGATATTTAAGTTCCATGAGGAAGCATTGTGTCATCCTTCAAACACGCCCATGCAGCGGTGTGCAGATGGAGCATCACCAGGCTGTTGTTGTTTCGTTCCTCATGCTAATCCCATTTATCTTCTGGACAACAGAGCCTTGCAACCCTACACAGCCTTTAGAATCCCAGTTTCTGGGAATGTTGCACAAGGTTTGCCTGTAATTTTTTGCTTTAAGCTGCTCGGGTTTGGAGATTTTCCAGAGGTGTTCTGGTAATTTTGGATGTGAATGTTCTGTACCAACAAAAGAGAAAAGGACAGTGAATCTGCCTTTCTCTTTCAGCTACTGAAGAAAGTGGCAACAGTCCAGTACCTCAGCAATGATACTCAGAGGAGGATGTTATTTTTACCTTTTTGCATTTCAGAATTACCTTGGCTTTTGGAGGAGGTAGCTAAGTCATTGTAAGTAAGGACCTCAGATGCAAGCTGTACTTCTTGTACTATGTCATTTGTCCTGGACCATTTTTGAGTTATTGCTCATGAGGTTTCTTTTTAGTGCCTTAGATTGCTAATGAAACTACATTAACACCTGCTGCAGTGGGTTTTAACCTTAGACTTGAACACATCCTAAATCACAGCGAAATATCAGAAAAACTTGGTAAAAACCCTGTATCTCAACAGGCCTATGCAACAAAGCTGTGGGAGATCACTTCTTTTGCATTTTATAGTGCAGTAAATCATGTGAAGTTGCTCTGAAGTGACGACAAATCCAGAGGAGATGTTTGTGCTGTAAGGATGCTTCTCTTGCAGCTGCTCACTGTTGCTCTTGAAGGTGCCCTGTGCCCTTGGAGAAGTAGCCCACAAATCCCTGTGGTTCCACACTGCCATCCCCCAGGCTTTAACCACTGAACCTGGCTGGGATTTTGGCACCCAAAGACACCTAAGCAAACCCTGGTCTTAGAGAATTAGTTATGGAATTATCTCTTCTACTTTGTATGTAAACAGTCAGGACTGGAGAAACTAAAAAGTGCATGTTTTTCTGCACAGATGCTCCTGCCCCTCATTAATACATGCCCTGAATTGGCAGATTTTTAAGGCATTAATCCTGTAGCTCATAATGCTCCTGGATCTTTCTGCACACCTTCCTTGTTTTTATAAATGAAGATTTTGAAAGAGTTCTTACATTGTGTGTTGGGTTTTGCTCAGTGCCTCCTTCACCTGAAAAACAGCCTCAAGTTAAAATCAGGGTGACTCTACTGAGTTGCATAAAACCTTCCTTTTGAAATGCACTTCTTCTAGGAGGCACTGGACTTTAAAACACTGGACACAGACACAAAGCATGAGGGGTTATAAATCTCAACATAATCACTGTACATAACTGTGCAGAAATAAGGGCAGCTCCAAATGTGTTCTTCCATGTAGTGTTTGTGACTGTTCAGTATTGTTTCTGCTTCACTTACAGTGAAATCTCTCTGGGGAAGAGGCAGTGTCTTCTGCTTTTCCACTGCAGGAAGCACAGCATTGTGGTCTATAAATAATAACAGTTTATATAGTGTTTGCCTTTCACCTTTCCATTCCCTTGCAAATAATTAACTGTACTGCTGTCTTTGCAATATTCTTTATATTAAGTATAGGGGAAAATAGCATTATTTAGAGAAAGGCAAATTGCAGCATAAGGGTGCAATACATTTAGTGTGGAAGACCACTACAATTGTTCCTGTGTCTGATTTCTAATAAAGGCAGACTAGATTTACAGCTGGTGATTGATGGTTAATAGAAAACTATTGCAGAAATCCTGTGGTTAAAGTGTATGATTTGCATAGATCTCCCTGGACACTTTCCAGGTTTTCACTTTAGAAGGCAGCATTACTTCCCTATAATTAATTTTTCCTGGCATCCCTCATTAGAACATAACAAGGTGCTTTGCAGCAAATATCACTCATCAAGCTCATGGCCAGTATGGAATTGTGCAGCCAGCACAGACTTTGGCTCCAGGGGCTGCAGCAGGAGGTGATGTGGGTTTGTGGTGATGCTCTGCAGGGACATCCCACCCTGCCTGCCCTGCTGGGCCCCTGGTCACCATTGACACCATTGTCACCGTTGTCAGCACGGCCACCTCCAGCAAGGTCACTCTTGTGCATGGGGGAGCCCTGGCTCTGCACACGCATCCCCTGCCCTTCTGAGCTTTGTGGGCTCCTGCTCAGAGGGACATTCCAAGCCTTTGTGTCAAATACCTGGAGTGAATATGTGTTGTCATTATATTGCAAAAGTTCCATATTGCTAGAGTTTCATACCCCCTTGATGTTTCTTGTGGGCAGCTCCTCTAGGCACTGACTCTTCCTTGTCCTCACAGCAGCCAGCTGACTCCAGGGCCCCTCAACCACCCAATCCACTCTTTTATAACACTCTTCTTCTTGGCTACAGCTGTGGCCTGTTAAAATCAGGCCTGCTCCTCATCTTTAATAATTGGCTCATCTGTGACTCCTTAATGGGGTAAGATTACTTTCTATACTACCGTATAGTTTATCCCCCTACAAATATGAAAGCAAATGGCTGAATGATAAGTTTCTCCAAGTGTTTCCAGGCTTCTCCAGGGGGCTTGGGAGTTGAAGAGAGCTGATATGTAAGTGATTTATCTGCCTTTTCCACATACACAGTTGGAGATTTTTAGAGTTTGACCAAATGATGATATACCCTGTATGGGCAATGCTGGAAATACTGAGAAAGTATGAGCTCATTTCCTTTTGCAGTAATGCTGGAAGTGGGTGCCCAAAATATCCTTTTGCACGTGGAGTTTCTGCCTTATCAGAGAAAGTAAAACTTCAGGCAGTCAGACTTGGGAAAGCTGATCTGGAGCCCATGGGACTTCATGCAGTGCCTGCAAAATGGCACACACTGCACAGAGGGGTATTCCCAAGGCCAGCTTCAGGTATTTTACAGAGGCCAGCCTGTGTTTGTTCTTGCTCTCCAAGTTCTGGTCTGTCTGCATCACTTATGTAAGGAGATTAGCCTCCTCAGAGAGCCAGGGTAAATATTTATGCAAGTAATGTGTCTTCAGCCTGGATTTAATGTGCACTGCTTTCACTTGGACTTATTTCTTACCTGTGAGAATGAGCAGTAGCAAGGAAATCTCTTCTCATTAGGTTCCCATGTACGTTGTGTAATGTGGCTTGCACAGTAATTTCAATGTGAGCATAAATTTGGACTCCCAGGCTTTTGAAATGCTGAAATTGCTGCATTTCTACCCACACAGAGCAATCTAAGCCCCCTTGGTTTGGGGAAGACTCCTGGAGGTGTTTGTCCAGGGGCTCTGTGAAGCAGCACATAAAAAGTGTTCTGTTAATTACCTCCAGCCTGCCCTCCAAGGACCTTATCCCATCTCCCAGAAAGGAACTTACTCACTGTGATAGAGCACTGCAGCTTCAACATCCAGCCCCAAACTGCTGAGCCTGCACAGGGGACTCCTTGTGCCAAATACTCTGAGGTGGCTTGAGCCACTGAACAGCCCTGGAGCTAAACAGACTGTCTTGTTTTAAAATATCAGCCCAAATGAACTCTTTCTGTTCACCCAAGAGCAATCTCTCCTCACTGGCTGCATGTTATATCCAGTGGCATTCGTGGCAGGCACACAAAGCAGGAGAGAGGTATTTTACTTTGAATTCTTGGAACAAATGTTGGGAATTAGTGCTTGCAGCTCATAAATAAAATAGTTTTATTTTATATGCGACTTTATTCATTGGATCAAATGTCTAAAAAACATGTGAAAAAGGTAACTGGTGGCACATACCCAGCTTTCTGGGGGAAATTTCCATTAAGATGAATGACCACATAAAAATCACAGAGGAGGAAAGAAACCAAGAGAGCTGAGAAGTGACAGGAGAGAGGCTTTTTGAAGAAAGTTTGGAAGCAGTTGGAGGATTGACGTGGCTGACAGATAAGAGGCTGTTCCAGGCAGCAGAGGTAGGCGAGGGGGGATGCAGTGTTATGAATAATGTTAAAATAATCTGAGGGGACAGCACAGGGAGTGGTGAGACCTGAACTGGGAGAGGAAGAAACGTGCTTTGCATTGAGAACAGTGACCCAACTTCCACTGAGCAAACAGGAGCTTCCTGCATGTGCTGGAAGGTGATTTGTCAGCTGGCACTGATGGCAGATCACTGGAGGAGAAAACACTGCAAAATCCAGAATTCTGCTCTGATACTTTGCTTTTCTGCATTGCTGGAGCTGCGTGATGTGGGTGGAGAAGAGCTGGTGGCTTCCAGAGGGCGCCTCTGTTTCAGGGTGGTCTCATTGCTGGTCATTAGCTGGCTGGACACAGCTCTGATAGAAACACACACACAATAATTCCAGAGATCAAATTCAGATCTGTCAGGGAGGATAAAACAAACCACCTCCCTCTGTCCTCCACCCATGAGTTGGGCAGCAATGAATAAAGAACCCCAGGTGTCAGGCACAAACCAAGCCAGTTGTGGTGCTTGCTTTTTTTTCCTTTCCCTTATCCATGGCTAACTCCCAATTTCAAGTATTAAAATGCAGTTTCTAGTGCATAGGATGGTATTTTCTTGCTGCTATAAAACTTGTAGTGAACTATTAAAGTGCAGCAGCTGCAGCATTTCATCCCTGAGCAGCCCACACCTCAGTGTTGGGTGAAGTGACCTGGAAAGAGAATGTGTACTTTATCTTGTTAAATCCATAAAACACCAAGATGTTTTTTGAGAGCAGAAGTGCTACATGAGTGCAGGATCTGATTATTTTGGAAGAGGCGCTGTGGCAAGTGATCCTGATGTGAATTAGCTCACCTGAGGGCAAAGTGGACTTTGTGAGGGTTTGAAAGAGTCTGTGCAGGAGACCTTGGTGCTGGTGCTGTGGGCAGAGATGCTGCTGCAGAACACCTGAGCTGGTGATGGTGCTAATTGAAGTGCTAACTTGGCTGATGCAGCTGCACAGCTGCTCCCTGTAGAACAACAACAGTGCTTCATTTAGTCTTCTCCCCTCCCAAAACTCTGCCTAGATGAAATGGGGTGACCCATAGCTAAACGTGCAGTGTGATTCTTATTTCTGTCTATCTCTTCCTACTCTCCCTTCCTGCTTGTTTGCACCTGGATGTGGCATGTGAGTGAAATCCTGCCTGAGCAGACTGGAGCAGGGTTTGCTCTGTGGGTTTGCCAGGCTGGCTTTAGCTGTGTTTGTGCCTGTGTGATAATGCACTGGGGTAGAAGTTTTGGTGTTTGTCTGAAATCAGGTTTTAGAGATCTCTTCTTCTTCTCAATTACACCATTTTATTCACTTCAGCACTGGATTTATTTTTTTTTAATTGAAAATATTTTGGTTTTGCAACTGTTGTCGAACTGGCAGGAACAAAATGGCACTCCCAGCTAGGAGAGGAGAAGAGAAACATTTTTTGGCTCAATAAGTTGCACCTAGGAGCTTTTCAGAAAATTGCACTTATTTCCTTCTAACACCCAAAGCAGTGCACTTTGTGCTGACACATAGCTTGAAATGAAGGTGAATAGTACCAGATGTTGGTGTGGTCAAAAATTTAATTGTTATTTATTATTATTGATTATTTGTATGACAACAGCATGTGGTGGCCTGGTTCAGAGTGGGTGGTGCTGTGGGAGCTCTGCCACAGGGAAGGAGGCACCTGGGGGGTGAGGATGACAAGAGACACAGAAATCTCCAGATGTGACTTGCCCCGAGCTATCAGCAGGGCTGGGAACAGAAATCAGTTCTCATGAAACTCAATAGGAGCAGTAGGTAGGTGATAGCAGTTTTGTCCCTTAATCCCAGTGTAGTGCACTGGTTTATGGGTTTATAAGGTGAGCAATCAGTTTGATCCTCTTTAAAGGTTCAATATCTTTAATCTCAGTGTCTGGCACTTTATGGGGAAAGCTGGAAATGGAATAGGAAAGTGACAGTCACTTGAATTTGTCCTAATCCCACAGGTTACAGTGAATCAGGGGTGGAAGCATATTGCCCATCACTGTGCCATGCATGACTGATCAGCTCTGTCCTTCAAATGCTATTAACTCCAGCCTGCTTCATCCATATTCCTGTGTGCTGAACACAAAGCAGAGCTGGCTGAGGGATTAGGGGAGAATTAAGTATTTGTTCTCTAATCCTGAATGTTTATAAATCAGTATTAATTACTTAAGGTGCTTTTAGAGAGTTTACATCCCAGTTCTGCTAATAATTTCATGATCCATCTGGCTAATAAAAATACTTAATTGCTGGAGAAGAAATAAAATCTGTGGCTGTGAAGTGTAAGCATGCAGATCCTCTGCTTAATGGGGACTAATTGCTGTTATTATGGATTCTGATAAGTTAAAATTAATAGTGGGGGTAGCCACATCCCACATCACTGTCTGTAAACATGCTGCAGAGATTGGGAGACAGGAAAAAGCTGAACCCAGGCCAGTGGAGCCCTTCCCATTTCTAAGAGTTAAATTTATGCTTTTGGTGCTTTTAAGGGTATGAGGGGATTTTGGGGGTGGCATTTTGGGGCTGGGGTGTGTGAGAGACTGGAAGGATTGATGTCTGGGGACACTCAGAGGTGCACATGTTGTGGGGAGGGGGCAGGTTTGGTTTTTTGCGGGAAGAGTTGTTGAGTGATGAGCACAGGAATATGGAATTGAGAAATAGGGAGTTGAGGAGCAGGGAGTTGAGGAACAGGGCATTGAGCATCCTGCAGGGTTTGTGTGGCAGTGGCATTCCAGGCACAGTGCAGCAGGGCTGAGGAATGGGGTGTGTGGGCAAACAAAGCCAGACCTTGTCTTCAAAGGATCATCTTTCCGCTGATAAGGACAATGGTCTCAAAGCAAAGAAAAGGGGGTTTGACTGGAGCAGGAAATCTTGCACTAGGCATTAGCAGGGCTATTGATTGCCCTAGATTCAGCATTTAATCCTTCCTTTAATCACAAATCAATTCCACTGTGTCTTTGAGGGTTTTAAACTTTTCATCCAAATGCCGCAGAGGAGCAGAGTATCCTGAGCAGGGCTTTGGGGTCCCACAGCCCCCCAACACCCTGACATTGCTGCCACTGTTGGGCAACCAGAAAAGGGATATTTGGTGCAAGTCAGGCCCTGCTGTGTTTACATCTTTATCTTGGAAGGGAGGCCTTTGTAATACTTTGTCTCCTAAAGTCCTTAATCAACTTGGAATTTTGCTAGAAAGAGAGTTTGTTTTTCCTTCCTTTGATCTGTGTGCAGCTCACAGAACAGATCCTCTGACAGGGGTTACACTCCTGTCTGCCTAACACTCCATTTTCTGCATTGCAATCATGCACTCATTTAGCTTGGAAAAGACCTCTAAAATCATTGAGTGCAACCACCAACCCAGCACTGCCAAGCCTCCCACCAAACCCTGTCCTGAGCAGACATCCCTTGCATTTGGCCCCAAAACTCAGCTTTTGGGCCTGCTGAGAAACAAAAGGAGTGGAAAATAGCAGGGATATGTGTGAATGAACATGGCACACCAGGGTGGTTCCATCAGCCAGAGGGACAGCAGATCCTGCTGGATTCCATCACCAGAGGGACAGCAGATCCTGCTGGATTCCATCATTGAGAGGGACAGCAGATCCTGCTGGGTTCCATCATTCAGAGGGACAGCAGATCCTGCTGGATTCCATCATTGAGAGGGACAGCAGATCCTGCTGGATTCCATCACCAGAGGGACAGCAGATCCTGCTGGATTCCATCATTCAGAGGGACAGCAGATCCTGCTGGATTCCATCATTGAGAGGGACAGCAGATCCTGCTGGGTTCCATCACCAGAGGGACAGCAGATCCTGCTGGGTTCCATCATTCAGAGGGACAGCAGATCCTGCTGGATTCCATCACCAGAGGGACAGCAGATCCTGCTGGGTTCCATCATTCAGAGGGACAGCAGATCCTGCTGGATTCCATCACCAGAGGGACAGCAGACCCTGCTGGATGCTGCCCAGCCTTCCTTGGCATGAGGACAGTTCCATTGTCACTCCAGGGCATGGCATGGCTGAGCCCAGGTCCCTGTGTGCATCCTGCTGGCTGCACATTGCCACCTGCACAACACCTGCATGGTTTTTGGGGTTTTTAGGGTGCAATGGCCCAGCCTGCTGATATCTGGCTTTTAGGACCCTGCTTCCAATGGGTTGCTTAGCTAGCATTGCTCACACATTGAAATGAAAATGGCTTGGTTGTGCATGTATGTCACAGAAGTGCTTTTAGCAGCTAAGTAATAATCTTCACACAAAAGAGAAAACAAAAGGGTCTGAGAGAGGAAAGAACTTGAAAGCTTTGGGGCTTCTTCTTCTTCATTAAATGTGTTTTGTATAACGGTTTAGGGTATAAATTTGACTGGAAGAACATTACACAAAGAAAGAACTGGAGCTCAAGGCTTCTGAATTTAATAACTTTTTTGTATAATTTTCTTTTTCAACTACATCTACATTTTTCTCTTGAACTGTTGGAGTTGTTCAGTGGGGCAGCTGGATTGGTGGCCAAAGGCCCAGATCTACAGCAGTGCCTTAAATGTTAACAGAGCTCTTGGGGGTGTCCCTGCCTTCCTTCCATCACTCGTGCTTTGTGTGATCATTGCACTGCCAGTCTCATCTGAGCCCTCCTCCAGCCCCACCTCTGTTTTTGAGCTTCTCCTGAGCAGGTTTTAGCCACTCTTTTCCAGGATGGTGAAATGTATCAGCCTACCTGCAGGAGGCAGGGGAGAAGGGGGATGTGATAACTGTGGGTGTTAAAAAATGCTGGTTTTTTGGCTTTTACTGCCATGGCTGACAATGGCACATTGCTCACAAGCAGGATGGCCACTGCTGACTTAGAGTTGCCCCATTGTAGTAAAACTCCAGAAATTTCACACTGCCTCATGCCACTGGGTGTGTTTATGCCACATCTATTTGGTGAATAATTTATCACCTGCTTTTAAAACCTCCCTCTGGTCTCTGTCACCACAGCATCAGGCGTGCTGTTTATTGGGCAAACAGGAGTGCTCCCATAAAATTATATTGGAGATAACATGTCAGTGAAAGGAGAATTATAGGTGGGTGTGGGGGGCTTTTGCAGGTGTTTTTAGCAGCTGCTGGCACAGATGGAATTTGGACTGCTGGATCTCAGTTGCAAAGCAAGATCTCATGATGGTCCATGAGGATCAAAGGGCTTTCTGTGGCTGTAGTGTTACTTTTGGTTTACTTCTTCTCTGGTTTAGCTTAAAGAAGATTATCATCTCTGTCTTTTATCAGGTTTTGAAACAGGCTTTAAATGTCAGTCTTGACATCACTGGACGTGTCCCAGCATTTTCTCATTTCCCACTTTTCTGACAGTTGTGCCTGTACTTGCCGTATCATGGTGGCTGGCACAGGGGACACTGCAGCACATCCAAGGTGGGAATAAATGGTTTTGGACATGGGGAGGTTTTTTTGTACTTGGCATGGGACTTGGTTTCTGTTTCATTGGGATTTTTATATCCAGTAATTATTTTTTTTTACATAATTATGTTCCCTTGAGGTGTTACTGGCTCAAACCCTGAACCCCAGGGAAGGGGATTCTTTCAGTGCCTAACCCAGAGTCAGGATCAACAGGATTTGGTCATGGCTGTAGTGAGTTTGATACTGTCCAATCCCAGCACAGTCACCTCACCAGGGTCATTTTAAGAAACACCAAATTGACCCCAAATATTCTCATGTAGGTCAAGGCTTTGCATTCAATGATGGTTTGTTATTTCCTCCTGAGCTCCCTCCAGTATTATTGGACAGTATTATTAAGTTGCAGGAGGAGAAAGTGGGCTCTGAGGATAGGCTGTTTCTCACACAAAAATAAACAGGATGGAGAAAAGAAACCATCTTTAGCAAATAACCAAAGAAAATGTGAAGGGTGATGAAGGCTGAAAGGTATGAAAGGCTTGGTTGTCAGCTACTGAATTACTCTACTAGCATGTGGCACTGTGAGAGAAGCAATGTGATACATGAAAATAAAAACATTGACGAGCTGAGCTGGAGACTTCGCTGGGAAGCAGAAAGCGAAGGGCGCCAAATCCTGTTCAATTTTAATGAGATTTCAGATACCACTTCTCGTGTGTCACTGCTGGAAAATCAACACTTGAGACTGGTAAGAGCAGAGAGCTGGGAGCTGACACCTGCAGCCAGCAGAGCTGAAGTATTGGCCACTCTGGAAGGCTCCTTGGTCAGGAGCGGTGGAAGCAGCTCCTTGGGCTCAGCATCAGAGCTGCTCTGCTGCTGCTTTTGGTGCCTCTGAGCTTTGTGAGGGGCTTTCACCATGAGAAGGGGAGGGCTGGCAGAGCTGCTGTCCTTGCCCAGCCCTCTGTGCCCCAGTGCCCTGGAGCAGGGTGGCAAGGAGGTGTGGTATCAATCAGGATGATCCCTGACAAAGGGGAGAGAAATGAGGAGGACTCCATCTTGTCAGAAGGCTAATTAATTACTTCATTATACTATATCATTCTATACTATATATTACATTACATCTAAACTGAATCTGCCAAGCACTCCACCCTGCACAGAACTGCCCAGAATCTGTGGCTGTCACCCAACAGTCCTGACACAAACACACACACACACCTGGCCCTGACAGGCCAAGGGAACAAAACCCCATCACTGTGGGTAAACAATCTCCACATTGCATTCTGCTTTGGCACAAACACAGGCACAGCAAATGACAAGAATTGTTTTTCCTTTCTCTGAGGTTCAGAGAATGTGAATCTCAGAAATATTCTTGGGAAGAACTGTGCCTTGCTTTTCTCTGTGAAGAGGAATGTGGCTACAGTGTGGAACCCTAATTGTACGTGAACACAAGAGTGAAACTTTGGGGTTTGTTTTACTGCTGTAATCATAGCTTGGCCAACAGGTGATATTTCAGGTTTTGCTCTTGTTTCTGGGTGGTGTGATTGGGCATGCCTCCATCTCCTTTTTGGGCATGTTTTCTTAATAGGGTGCTATTTTTGTACCAGGCCCATCCCTTCTTCTGGTGGTTGCAGGAGGTGAAGTGTTGCTTCAATCTTCAGGTGTAACAAGTAGCATAAGAGCAACAACATCATCCAAGTGGATGGGATTTGTGAAAACACCTCTTTTTTTAGTAAGTTTTGCAAGCAAGCTTTCATGAGGACTGAGAGGAAGGAGAAGGGGCACAAGAAAGCTAAACCACCTCAAAACATGACTTACAGAATCTTTAAAGTACCAGTACTTGTTCATTCCTTTGGCATGTATTAGAATAATATTAATCCTGATGAACTGAATTGGTAGTGCAGATGTCATAAGCACTTCTACAGGCATTCAGCTGCAATTTAGCATCAATTAAATAGATCATTATTTAAAAGTGGGTTTTTAGTACATTAAATTTCCTAGTGTGTCCTCAGGCAGTTGCTGGAGCTGCTGGTAGCTTCTCTTATCACTCCATTTTTCTTTCTAGCCCTTGCTGCTGCTGTCCCTTCCTTGACAGCTCGTGCTTCCTGCAGCCACAGGACAGCTCTGGGAGCTTGGTTTCTTTTGTGCATGCACAACTCAGTGCATCCCACGTTCTGTTAACATAATTTAGCTGCAGGAAGCTGCTGCAAGGGACACTCCTGCCTTTTTCCACACTCCCTCCTGTTGCAGACATCGTTTCATGAAAATTCCTTTCCTTAGGATTTTTCCTCCTGAGAAGCTGGGAGGCCTCAGGAACAAAATGTAAACAATGGTTATCTGCTGCTGTGGAATGCAACAGGTGCATCTGGGATTGGTCTCATGTGGTTGTTTCTAATTAATGGCAAATCACAGTCAGCTGGCTTGGACACAGGGCCCAAGCCACAAACCTCTGTGATCATTCTTTGCTATTCTATTCTTAGCTAGCCTTCTGGTGAAACCCTTTCTTCTATTCTTTTAGTATAGCTTTAATGTAATATATCTCACAAAAATAATAAATCAAGCCTTCTGAAACATGGAGTCAGATCCTCATCTCTTCCCTCATCCTAAGACACCTGTAAACACCAACACCCCCTCCTGATACTCTTTACTTCCAGAGGTAGAATTTTGAAACTTACCGTTTTTGTTTGGTTGGTTTTGTGACCCTGAACACGTCCTCTGAGCCCCACAGCTGCTGATGGGAGCAGTGCTGAGCTCCTGGTTGTGTAGGCAGCACCCAGGAACTGGCATTTGTTTTTGTGCATTTTTCTGGCATTTTTGGTGGCATTAGTTCCTGTCCCTGCCTGGAGCTGTGTGGAGATGCTGGTTTGGATGCTGGCAGCCCTGCAGCCATGAGCACCCTGCCTTAGGGACTGCATGGCCTTGTCACAGTGCTGTGACAAAGAGCTGCTGTTCAGGAGCTGCCAGGGGAATGCCTGTGCCCCAGCTGCACAGCACACATGGGGATTGCTCATTTTATCTCCCCTTTCTTGGGGAATGCCCTGAAAACAGCTTCTGCCTTCAAAAATTGACTCTGATGATGTAAAGTGCCCAGGACAGCAAAGCATTTCTATACATCTCTGGAGCACGAATTAACACAAAAAATCTGATATTGGAGAGTGGAACAACCTTTCCCCCACATAATGTGTAGGAACTACCCTGCAGTCAGTCACTGCTGGGAAGCAGAAGTAGCCCAGTGGTTTGGGAAGTGTTGGTTGGTGTTTCCATCTCCAGCAGCAGCAGCTGCTGCCTGGCTCTTTCCCCCAGTAAGGGCTGAAGTGCAGGGCAGCAGGGCCAGGATGTGCTGCACAGGGCACTTCAGGCACCTGCCCTGGCCTTGGATCCATCTCCCTGGGGCTCAGGATGCTTCCCAAGGAGCAGAGGAATGAGCTGCCCCTGCCCTGGCAGCTCCCACCCAGCCACTGAGCTGCATCCAGCTCCCTGCAGCGTGTCAGGACAGGCACAGCTCCACTTGTACAGAGTGCTGCTTACAAATGCTTCCTTCAACTTCTGCCTCCAGTTTGCTGCTCTCATTTACTCCCTCTGGAAGGCACATCTGTGTGTCCTCTGCAAATGACCTTTAGGATGTACCCTGGTGCCTGCAGAAGGCAGGGAAGGGGCTCTGTGGCAGCAGCAGCCTCTCAGCCATGGGGACAGAGCCCTCTGTGCCTCACCTGTCTGGAGCAGTGTTTCTGTTTGCATTGTTCTCACACCTATTTTGGACTCAGGAGTTTTATGGTATCTCTTCCCCCAGCTTTATGGTCTTTGCAGTCTTGGTGCTCTTATGGCTTTGTGCTCAAAGGTTGGCTGGGGAGGCAATAACTCCTGTTAAAAGCAGCTGGTAAATTGAGACAAGCTAGGTCCTAGTCCTTTCCTTGGACAGAAAGTAGGAGCTCCTCACCTCCTCACCCTCAGTGTTACTACATTAAGCAATTTTTCTGCAGACTAACAGAGGCTTGAGTGTGAGCAGATCATGGCAAATTTAAAATTTCTGAAGCAGCTGGCAGATCACTACCAAAACCTCCTGAGTTCAGTAGAACCACCAGTCATTGAATTAATATGTCCCGTAGTGCAGTGTATTTTTGGTTTTGTACAAGATGCTTTTGAGAGATTGATGTGAGTTCCAGCAAATGACTGAAGAGCTCTGAAGTCACTGTAGAGCATGGAAATACCCATTTACTTATGGGACAACATTTATCACCAAACATCCACATCATCTTACTCCTTTCAATAATAAACCTCATGGGAGAGCAATCAAACAAATCTGTAAATGAAAATGTAGAGCTCCACTAAGTCTCTGATTTTTAATTGAAGTAAAGATGATGGGGTTTATGTTGCAATTGAATTTTCCACACACACTCCCCAGGTCCCTTCTTTGTCCCAGATACACAGGCACTAATTGTAGGTCTCCCTCCTCCTTCTCCTGTTCCACATGCACTTTTCTCTCAAACTAGATCCCAGTAAGTAGCATTCTTCATTTGTACTTTGCTTGATTTGTGGCTTCAGTTTTAGTCTGTAAGGAAGACCTGTGGCTGTGAAGTTTGTCATTTTCCAGCAGTCTGACAATGATACCTCTCCCCACTGTGTATTCCTGCATTTAGTTGTGTTTCACTTAGGGCCAGTGTTATGACTTCTACACAATAAAGATTTTCCCTTTCAAGCAATCAGAATTCTTTAAAGTGTTTTTCAAGTCTTCTTTAGCAAAGCAGATGATTGGTACGTCCTGATGGTTTTGTTGGCTCTTCTCTCTGTCTGTCCCTGTTGGAGTTGGCTCTGTTGGACACTGTTTAACCCCAGGGCTGTTCAGCAGCCTGAGACTTTGATTTGCCATCTGGCTGCCACATTTGACTGTGCTTTCTGCACAGTGATGTGGCCTGAGATGCCTTAGAAATGATGGCTTTTTGTTTTGTTGTGCATGGATATCTAATCAGTCATTAAGTGATTAAACTCTTGTGACCAGTGCAGTGGGTTTTATTTATGCACTTCTTCTTGGCTTTCATACAAGCTTCTGTGATGTGTTTGCTGAAGTATTTAAGGTTTTTTTTGCAGCCCAGTGGTGTCATCCCTGCATCTCCCTCCCTCTGAGGTTCCTCCTCCTGGACCTGTGCAGCCAGAAAAGGGCTGACATCACAGCTGGTGCAGATTTCATGGCAGAGCAGTCATTACCTTCCCTCTCCTGTCTCTGTGCACATCAAAGAGCTGCAAGTCCCAGCAAGAGAGGTCCCAGGGAGTGAGGCTGGTTCAGGGCTCACCTGCAGCCAAATTGGCAAGTCTGGTTGGGTTGCTTTTGCAAACTGAACCAGGAGTCTGGTTGGACATGGAGGCAGAGCAGCCACTGCTCTCAGACTGACCCACCTGGACCCAGCTGCTCCGGGTTCCTGCTGCTGCCTGGAGGGGCTGGAGCAGGAGCTGCCAGTGCAGCTTCTGCTTCCTGAGGATGGAAAACTGACAGAGGGAAACCCTGGGAGCTGGGTTAGCACCGAGATCCCCTGTGAGACAGCACTGCCCTGGCTGAAACCATTGGGTATGGCCTTCACAAATCCTGAATAGCACAAGGGATCAGGAGGTCAAACCCAGGTGTTTATGAGGGCAAAGAGTGTGAGAAAATCAGTGATTTATATAAGTAAGTCAGTACCTAAGGCACAGGGTGCAGAATTAAGGGATTTTCTAGTTTTATTGTTTGAAAGCAGAATTGATCTTCTCTTCCATTTCTGAAAGGTGTAGTCAGTTGAGATGTTATTTATTTATTTTGACATTGGGCACAGGCTGTAATGCTCCCTGGAGACATTCAGCTGTCTCTTGATCTTCTCAGGTTTGGATATTGCTGTCACTGTGGTTCCTGAGTACCTTCCAACCACGTGTTAAGCAATATGACTTATGCATATGTCTCATATGTCTCATTTAATATCTTCTCTGATCCTTCAGGATGATACTGGTCTGGATATGTTCTGCTAGTTAAGCTTTTTTTTTTAATTTCTCATTTTAATGAGCTACAGTGTGGCCATTTAAGCCAGTGAAATTTAACAGGGGCCTCAACAATGTCAGTCTTTGCTGTGCATTTGGAGAATCCCTGTTCCTAACAGTCAATCCCGAGGGATGCTGAATGTCCACAGCTCCTTAACCTCAGAAACAAACAATGGGTGCTTGACTCTGAAATTCAGCTCCCAAACTTCGCACCATCCCACAGCCAGTTTGCTGAGATGCTTTCATTGTGCAAAATTCATGATATGTGAAACTCATATTGTTCTGAGGGCTTGTTACAGATCATTGAGATGAAACCAGCTGTGAGTTTTTACCTTTGAAGGACTCCTGGGGTGCCTGTTCTGTTCACCAAATCCAGGTGTGAACAGTGCTGTGACACAGAGTGCAGCTTGAAAATGCTGGGCACAGGGAGCTGTGCTGTGGTCCTGTGTCTCTGCTCGTGTTCTTTTCTTTACACAGTCCAACAGCTTTCAAAGTTCAGCTGCTGGAGCTCCTGCAAACACAGCAGGCAGAAACTCTGCCCAGCCCAGTGAAGGATGTTTTCCCTCAGCCCTCTGGATTAGAGATTGCAGAGTTTGAAGTTGTGTTTGAACTGCTTGCGTTACAGTGTCAGAACAGATGATATCAGAAGAAAATCATCTCTTCCTGATAAAATTTGCTGCCTCATTGATACTCAGCTTGAAATGGAAGATTCCAGGGAGCTGTGCAGGTCTGGGCTCTGTGTTTGAACACGTCTGTAGCCAGATGTCTGTGCTGGGAGACACTGTGGGTGGGTGCAGGTCGCTCCACCTCTTGCTGGCTGTGGCGATATGGAGGCTGCACCTTGTTAATTTAGGGAAGATCCCTGAGCTGTTGGCTCTCTGGGGTTGTTCTTGCACCAGCTGAGTCTGGTTCTTGTTACAGAGTCAATGTCACTGCCACATCTTCCCTGAAAGCACCCTGCAGTCAATGCTGCGCCTGTTACTCACTGAGGAAATAGGGGTGCTGGCCCCACTCAGCCCTGAGACTGGGCTGGTGCCCTGAGGAGGGCTGGGGATGCTCAGGGAACACCACAGGGTGCTGGGATGAAAGCATGGGGGTGTTGAGGCAAGGCTCTCCCTCAGGGATTTGCCTGGAGCCATTGCAGGAAGAAGGGGATTTGATGGGACCCTGGTGTGCACATCACTAACGATGGGGGCAGCTGCAGTGCAGGGAGGGGGAGCCCGTTTATGTCTTGGTTCCATACAAAGGATGTTTTGTTTGATGTTTTCTCTCAGCTCTGGGGCTGTGTGAGCAGGCTGAGGTTCCTCTAGAGGCAGATGAGCTCCAGTCTGTGGTTGGTGCTCACTCACGGTGTGCTCCAGGAAGATGCTGGATTTCAGTCAGTGATTTTCCCCCTGGTTTGTGAATCACATTGGGATCATCATGTAAAGACCCTGAAGATGACAGCTGATGCTTCATCATGTGGAGGGGTCTAGGTGGCCACTAGATCTACACCTGCTGTGGTGCTGCTCTGAGCCCATCAGGTACTGCCATGGAATTGAGCTGGAAATGAGCTGTGGGGTGGAGAAACACTCTTCACTCTCCTTACAGAAATGTAGCCCGGACAAAACTCTGCAGGGGAAGGCTTTATAATTAAACAGCTAAGACTTAGCACCTGCTGTCTTTACACAGATTAATTTGTGTTTTGAAAATCTCAAATGACTTGCAGCTATTAGGTAGAAATCCCCTCCCAGGAGCTGTGGCTTGCACCTTTCTGTGTGTGTCCTGAGGTGTTTATTTAAATGCATCAGTACATCAGCTGAACAGACACTAGCTGTGGGAATGTCCAGCCAGGCCGCTCTGCCTTTTGGTCTCTCCAGGGGTCTGGGAGGGCTCAGCTGTCTGGTGGTCCTTGCTTAATGCAGTTGTTCTTCTCTGCACCACCTAGAAATGCATTCAGACACACGTGCCATGAGAACAGAGGTGCAGGGGGAAGGAGAGTGGCTGATGAATAATCTGTGTTCCTGGGACACCAGCACTGGCATGAAACTGTCCCAGGCATGGGAGGAACCCACAGCTCCTCCTCAGGGGCTGCTGCACCAGTTTCCCCTGATCCCATCAGTGCTGTTAGCTGTGCATTTCACATCAAATCATTCACTCCGTGTGTTCTGGATTGCTCTTTCCAATTAGTGGGTTTTAACTGCTCAAACCCAGATACCTCCCGTTTGAGTTGTGTTTGGCTTTTCTGTATGTGTTGGTTCAGTTTAGCATTGTTAACCATGGATGGGGTTTATTTTTCAAAGGATGCAATCTAAAGCATGCACTTCAACTAATTGATTGGTTTTTTTTCTCTTCCCTTTTGGTTTGGATTTCTGGTTTAGGTAATATAAAAATATCTTGCCTCATATTTTATTGGAACATGTTTTATTTTGGAGAGGTCATGAAGTGCCATTCCCTAATATGACAGTGCTGTTATTAGGCAAAATTCCTGTTGCAGGTGCCTTGTTAAGGAAGCCCTTCTTGTCAGAGTAAAGAGCAGCCATGGGAAATTGTTGTGTTTTACATAAAGTGGCAATATCCACGTGCCTGGAGGCTGGCAGAGCACAAGGCACAGAGAGCAGCCCAGATTTATTTATGTGTGTGACCAATGGCTTTGTCACAGCCCTGCTGTGGCTGAGCTCTGAGGGGAAACCCTTGCACTGCTGCTGTAACAGATGCCAGTGCTGATAAGTCATGAGGTTTCATCACAAGCCCGATGATAGGGAGCATTTGGCTGCCAAGAGTGGGGCTTTGTGAGAAGTTTGACTCCAATTAAAAACACACAACCTCACACAATAGAAAACAAAACCTCTTCAGGATAAAGAGATAAAAGATACAACCCAAAGCACTAAACTCTGGAAGGCACATACAAAGGATATGTATAAACCATACAATGTTTTGGTTGTTTGCATTGTTTTTAGCAATTTCTTTAAGTCTTGTGGTTGGGTGCTTTAGTTGTTTTCAAGGTCTTGAAGGGGTGACTTTATTTTTTGAAGTTTGGGTTTGGTTTTTTGGGGGATCAGACTTTCTGAAATCACACCTGACTATGTAAAAACACCTCTTGGTGGTCTCCACTGGACTTATTTGAGAAAAACAGCTGAGGAATTAACAGAGCCAAGCAAAAGGTTTCATGCTGATGGGCTCAGGACTTGGTTCAGGTGCCTTTTGCCTCCTGCCCCTCTCAGGGATGTGGTTTGGAAGAATTGGCAAAAACACTCCCCTGTGGCATCTCTTGCTGATTGTCTCTGTTTACTGAATAGAGAAATTCTCATTATATTCCTTCAGTTTTGATCACTGCAATCAAGTGAGGATAATTTTGAAAAGAAAGAGCAGCATTGTGCACTGCAGAACAAATAATGAGAAACTACTAGATGGGAATAATGGATGGTAGAAGAGAGAAGTTTTTGGGAAAAAAGGAATTCAGGAGCTAAGTACATTTAATGAAAGCTATCTTTCAGAACTCTCTGACACAGCCTTAAATAAAAGGCATATGAAGTAAGCAAGAATTTAATTTAAAAGCCCATGGAGGAATTGAGTTGGACTTCAGATTGTGTGCCTAGATGTGACACTCTCCCTTCATTCATTCAGACTTCCTTTTATTTCTGTCTGATCCTACCCTGAGTGCTGCTGGAGTGGGATCTGCCCACACAGCAGATTGCAGCTCCAGGCAGTGTCAGCATCCATCCACTTTGAGTCTGGCTGGGAGGTGGGGGAATCCCTTCCTTTTGGGGAGCAGATGTCAGTCTCCTGCTCTCCCACAGCTCCAGGAGTGAGCTCTGCCTGGCTGGTGTGGAGTCAGCACAAAGGAAAGGATCCGCTGCAAGCACAGATGATCAATGAGTGTGAGACCTCAAACTCCCTTGGACAGCATTAGCCATAGCTCTGTTCCCAGGGCAGCAAATGCCAGCTCAGGTTTCTGTGTCTCCTCTCATGTTTTTTGCTGTTACAACACCTTTGGAATGGGTGCTTTGGTCAGGAGCAGCCAATGCTTCCATCCTCAGCTCCAGGGTTGCTGTGGCTCTGTGCGGGACCTGGCAGTGTGTGTGTG
This sequence comes from Melospiza melodia melodia, assembly GCF_035770615.1. NCBI lineage: Eukaryota > Metazoa > Chordata > Aves > Passeriformes > Passerellidae > Melospiza > Melospiza melodia. The sequence continues at coordinate 4,529,324 of NC_086205.1, read as the reverse complement.
GCTCAGGTGACAAGGCCACTGTCCTCAGTGCAGCTCAGGAGCAGCTGGCACTGCAGTGCTGGGGCTGCCTAAGGGCCTGGAAGCTGGGAAGGAGGGACAAGGATTGTTAGAGACACACTGTTGGCCTTTCTCAAGTGCTTTGCTTCAGATTGCTTCTGGGCACTCTGGGCACCTGGCACCCACAGGTGCTGCTGGGCTGCAGTGGATTCCAAACCAGTGCTGCTTGCTGAGGTGCATGGGCTCTCTTGTGGAACAGGTTGTGCTTTGGGAAGGAGGACAGCGTCTGTAAATGGGCAGAGTGAGTAGGCTGCGGGCCAGGAGAAAAATTGGAGTGCTGGTCACCTGCCTCACCTGCAGCCTGTAGGGTGCCAGCACCAGGACCTGCCTCCCCCTGGCACAGGGCCTGCAGGAACCTCCTGACAGCACCCCTGGAGCCAGCAGGCCAGGCCAGCTCTGCTCAGTCTGTCCCAGATATCATCCATCCCCAAGGGTCCCATGGGAAGGGCAGGGCTGGTGGGAGCAGAGCTGCAGCCTGGGCAGGCAGCAGTGACACCAGGACACCGAGTAACAGGAGTGTGGCCCAGCAGTGACACCAGGACAGTGAGTAACAGGAGTGTGGCCCAGCAGTGACACCAGGACACCGAGTAACAGGAGTGTGGCCCAGCAGTGACACCAGGACACTGAGTAACAGGAGTGTGGCTCAGCAGTGACACCAGGACACCGAGTAACAGGAGTGTGGCCCAGCAGTGACACCAGGACACCAAGTAACAGGAGTGTGGCCCAGCAGTGACACCAGGACACCGAGTAACAGGAGTGTGGCCCAGCAGTGACACCAGGACAGTGAGTAACAGGAGTGTGGCCCAGCAGTGACACCAGGACACCGAGTAACAGGAGTGTGGCCCAGCAGTGACACCAGGACACTGAGTAACAGGAGTGTGGCCCAGCAGTGACACCAGGACACCAAGTAACAGGAGTGTGGCCCAGCAGTGACACCAGGACACCGAGTAACAGGAGTGTGGCCCAGCAGTGACACCAGGACAGTGAGTAACAGGAGTGTGGCCCAGCAGTGGCACCAGGACACCGAGTAACAGGAGTGTGGCCCAGCAGTGACACCAGGACAGTGAGTAACAGGAGTGTGGCTCAGCAGTGACACCAGGACAGTGAGTAACAGGAGTGTGGCTCAGCAGTGACACCAGGACAGTGAGTAAAAGGAGTGTGGCCCAGCAGTGACACCAGGACAGCGAGTAACAGGAGTGTGGCTCAGCAGTGGCACCAGGACACTGAGTAACAGGAGTGTGGCTCAGCACTGTCTGTGCCAGCACCTTTGCCCAGCTGCCTCTGGGCACCAGGGACTGCCAGGGACTGGTGCCAGGCTGAGCATTCACCACTCATTGTGAGTGTCAGGAACTGTCCCATGGCTGGGAGGTATGACAGGAGGCAGTCCCTGTGGGCCTGTTGGCAATCTGGAAACCAGTGGCTTGTTGAGTAGTGTCACTACCCCAAAACCAGGTGTGTTTGGAAATGAGAGCAGGCATGGAGTATCATGGTGGCCCTAGCGACACATCCAGCTCAGAGTTTGCACCAGAGCTGTGAGCTTGTGGTAGTGCTGCCTCCAACAGGGAACAGAAAGCTGGGGTGTGAGATGTCACTGTCACAGGGTTCAGGACATCATGCTGCAGTCCCACACCTTCAGTTTGGGTTTGATCACTCATAAAGGGTTGCCACAGCCCTTGTGTGGAGTGCAGCATGCTCATGGCTCTGTGGTGATGGTGAGGGCAGAGGTGCTGAGGTCTCCTCATGACCCCCAGCCAGCCCTGCAGGACAGCTGGGATGGCCTGGCCCTGCTCATGGCCTGGCTCTGGCTCTGGCAGGCTCCTGGGCTGGAGCTGGGCTGAGGCACGGCCTGGTTCTGCCTCAGCTCCTGAGAGCAGGGCTCAGTCTCTGTATCCTGGTGCTTCTCCCAGAGCCAGCCAGCACTGTGCCTTATTGTGTGGGTCAGGAAAAGGTCCCTCCTCGTGGGAGAAAAGCGGGATTGGGCTCTTTTGCTGGATGGACAAATGCTCCATTTCTGAGGAAAGCAGCCACATCCCCACTGCCCACAGCCAGCCTGGAGCAGTGCCCAGCACAGGCCTTGAGGACTCCCAGGTGTCCTGTGCCTCAGGAAAACCCCCCCATTCCAGTCTTTCAGCACAGGGAGTGCTCTGCCAGCCCTGCTGTGATTTACAAGCTGCTTTGTGGGTGCAAAATTGCAGATGACTGCATATTATAACTGCACCAGAAATGGTGTTTTTTGGAACGGCCTCTGGCTGCAGGGCTGAATGGAAAACCCTCAAAGTGCTGTGGGCTAGTTCAAAGAGACAGGGCTGAGCCTGTGGCAGCCAGTGGGACGCTCCTGTGGGACCTCACTGGCCCAGGCAGCTTCCCCTTCCCTCCCTCCTTCCCCTTCCCTCAGGAGACGCACTGGGTGCCCTGCAAAATCAAAAGGGAAAGGCAGAATTCCTACCTGCCGGGTTTGGGGCTGGGGTTGGGTTTCCCCCCACCCTTGTAACAAATCATGCCCTGAAGTGGTGAGGCCTGGGATAAAATTACCTATGATATTAACGACTTGAAGTTTTAAAAATTAAATTCTAGCAGCAATTGATGTGGCAGATGTAGTTTCTTCAAATAAGAGATGATGAAAAGTAAAGAAGGATGAATAGATTACTGTTTTTATTACAGGTATTACAGAGGAATAAATTCTTCTCATGAACAGGCTTTCTTTGCTTATTCCCATCCTCTCAATAAATCATTGCCATGGTGTCAGTTAATGCTGTTTGGGGATCTTACTCAGGAATGTTTTAGATTGGAAGAAAGAAATTCATATCACAAAGCAAACTGTCTCTGCGATCACCATAAGGGTTACTGTAGTTTAGAGAAAGTAAAATATTTACCATCTGATTCACATAATAGGTAAGATAAAGATTGATGCTAAGGTGGGGAGAACAGCCCGAGGGCACGAGCCACTCCTACCAATACCAGCCGGGATTAATGAACGGCTTTCAGCTCCTACACGCTTTTGCTTTGCTTTGTACTTGAAAGTCTTTGCTGCTGGAACTTCAGACTATAATTAGATTGACTGGAAAACTGAATTATCTGCAAAGAGCTGCTCAGATCACAAATGAGGTGCGTGAACTTTATTTGTCCACCCTAAACGTGTGTCACCTTCAACGAGCAGCAAAACGATTCCAGCATTTAATAAAATAAAAGCAAGACGTGTCTTAGGAAGTTGGGCATAAACACGCAGCAGCATCAGTCTAGAGAAGGACAAAGTGTCGTGGCTTCTTCACATGACAGTCTTAAATGAATGGTTTTGATAAGGGAACTTGAGTGGCAGCGTGGCTCAAAGAATTGTGTTTACCTGCCTCAATTGGTGCACTTGCTATGAGGATGAATGGATTTTATTGAGCATTGTTCTTTGAACTGATTTAAGCTGCAGAAACTCAACTTTTTAGGCTTGTTAGGGCTGTTTTGGTGATCAGCTCAGTTTCCTTTTAATGAGCCTATTTTTTATTCTGGCTTTTCTTTTGGATTTAATGCTCTCACAGTTTTAGTGCAGTGTGTAATAATGCTGGTAGACAAACGTGGAGGGTCTGAGCAGCCCTGGCTCTGGCACTGTCAGTAAGGGCACCTGATGTTGCTCAGTAGCTGGAGAAGATGGACCTGTAATGGGTGTGTTCTGGAAGCTTTGCAGATGTCTCTTGACACTGAACTGTGGTGCTGAGCTCCCACGGGCCCTGGGGAAAAGAATGAAGCTGGAGGTAACTCAACTAAATGTTCTGAGCAGTCCATCTTGCAGACTGTGATCCCTAGGGGAGCTTTACCCACAAGTAATCCAATTTCTGTTTGAAATGAGCTTGAGTCAGCTGCAGAGCTGCAGTCTGCCCTGGCTTTTCTCTGACAGCAAACCAGAGGGGACCACCAACCTTTTCAGCCCACACTGCACGTTCCCCATCCCCTCTGCCAGCATCACAAACAGTGGGAGTGAGAAATTATTTATTGAAAAAAACCCCTCTTTTTGTGGGGTAAATTGTCAAAGGGGAAGCTGAAAAATAAGTTTTCTTCATTGTGTCCCTGTGTGGTGGGGCAGGCTGGGGTGCTGATGCTCTGCAGTGTCCCTCTGCCTGCAGCAGTACAGTGCCAGCACGGCTGCAGGCTTGGGCTGAGCTCTCTGACAAGATCTGGCAAATAAGGGCAAGAATTTTACAACTGAATAAAATGTGAAGTCTATAAATTTAACAGGGCTTGCATTTTGAATTACAATGGAATAAATTTTCCTCTTAAAAGGAGAAATTGTCTCACTTGTGACTTTCTCCAGTGTTTTACAAGGTTATGAAGGAAACTTCTGAGCATGTTTTGGCAGTTCACATTCTGTGGTCTCTACTCAGAAGATATTTTTTAATTTTCCTCTACAGTTAAGTTTCTCTTGGGGCATGTCCCCTGGCTACCTCTTTGAGTTAAGCACCTAGAAAGTTGGCAGCACACTTAAAACTTCAAATGCATTTGCAGCAAAGGCTCTTGTTGGGACATATGAGTGTGATCAGATGTGAAGCCGAGTTTGACTGACTTCTCTCGAGATCTGCTTACCTTCAGTTTCAGTGAGACAAGTTGTCGTCCGAGGAATCCTTTGAAGAGTTTCTCCTGCATGTTCAGATGAGGTACCTGCAGGAGGATGAATTACTTGGTGGCTGGGAGCCTGAGGTTAGCAGACATATCATATGTCACTGGATTTTTTTTTATTTTTTTTTTTTTAATAAAACGAGGGTGGAATGCAGGATCAAAATTACTTCATGTACTTTTAACTTTGAAGTTCATGGGCTTTTTTTGGCTGCCATGACAAGTGCCCTGTTAATGAGCTAACCAGTGATGGCACTGGCACACACTGATGCCCCCAGCCAAAGGCTGAGCTCTGTGGAACACGGGGGACGTGGCCTGTCCTCCCTAATGCAAACTGCAGCCTGGCCTGGGGGAACACAGGCACAGCACATTCTGTAGGCAGTTGGAGAAGGTGACAGTGATGGTTTTGCAGTAAGCACCAACGAGGAGGACAGTGAGTGCTGGGTTTCAGGAGCTGCCACCACTGGTGAGCTCCCCACAGCCCCGAGTTATGAATAACCCCATTCACTCCTGCTGCTTGTGGGCTCGGCATTTCCTATTCTCTTCTGCTCTGAGTTCAAATATCAAAGGTCAGCGTGAGTTCATGTTACTGTTTTACCACAGAAGTGTTATATGGTTATTGAAAAATAATAAGAAATACAAGGGCATAAGGTTCTTTTTAATACCTGGTTTGCTTCAAGGAGGCATCAGTTGTTCTTGGAATCTCTCTGGTCAGTCTGTGGCAATAGTTTTGGTCAGTATGCTCTTAACACTTCTGTAAATCTTCTAGTCGCTGTGCTTGCTAAGCTTTCCCACAGTGTTAGGTTTTAGAGTTTGCTTGATTTATTTCTTTTCTTTACCTTTTTTTTAAATTTAATTTTTCCATCTAGTTTGCAATGCCCCTCCTCTCTGTGATAAAGCAGAATCAGTGTAACTCTCATACTGCTCTGGTAATAAATTTTTAGTCTCTTATGAATTGCAGCAAATTTGAAGGAATTAAAATAAATGTGGAGAGAAAACACCTGTTTTCTCAGGAGGGAGCAGTAATTATGCTGCTCCTTCCTCTAAGTCCAGTGCCATAGGGTACCTATGGAAATACTGGACTATTACACCTGTGGAACATGCTTAGCATTAAAAGCTGAAAGAGAGAGCTGACCTCAATATCCACTCGTTTCTGGCTGGCCTTTAGTCACAAAATCTACTTCAGTTAAAGACACCCCACCTCATCCTCCACCCAGCTGTGGTAGAAAACCTCAATGCCTTGCCTAAACACAAGTGTCATTGTGTGGCTTCTTTGAGAGCACACTGCAGAGAGGAGTGATTGTGCAGAGGCAGAGAAGGGCTAAGCTCAAGTATTAAAGTCCTTGTGGAGGAGTGAGCTGAGTGCTCCATCTCAGTACAGCGTGTGGCACTGTGAACCCAACCTCTGACTGGGGTTTCCTAACAAAAATTGGTCACTTTAAAGACTTTCTCATAAACAGCTGAAATAGTCCAGAAGAGGTGATGAAAACAGGAAGGAATAATAGTTCATGGGCAAAAAAGGCAAAGACCCAGAACTGAAAGGGAGCCCGTGTACTAGGGGAGTGCTGGAGAGAACAGGAAAGCTATGAGGAGAAGAAGAGAAAATGAGAGCAGGATTAAATGAATGAAAAGGTGGGTAAAAGATGGATATGGGAAAGGAGAAAAAGGTGTGAGCAGGAAAGTGTAAGAGTAGAACTACAGAAATAAAAGCAGAGAGATGGGCAGAGCCCATATCCATGTGTTGTACATTGCAAGAGGTGCTGTCCAAGTTACACATCCCATGAGTCAGATGGGCAGGTTGTTGTTTCCAGCTGTGTCCAATGAGGATGAGTGCTATAAAAGAGTGGGTTAGCTGGTTGAGAAGAGAGCTGGAGCTTGTTGGCTGTGTTGTAAAGAAGGAGTCAGTGCTGTGAGGAGCTGTCCATGAGAAATCACCCAGAACATATGGAACTTTTGTAATAAGATAACACCACCAGCTTAGTTAGGTGAGGGAAGCTGGTTGTAAAATGGTATCCAGGTCTTTAAATAATTGCTTTCTAAGTGTTTGTAAAGTAGCAGCATGTAAAGGTCCCAGACCCATACTCCTTATAATGCTCCTTATTGTTTTGTTCCCCTAAGTGGAGTTCTAGATCTCCTGGGCCAATACATTGGGAATAGGTTTGTGTACAGAACACTCAGACATCTCCAGATGCATTGCCCAGTCCCCTGCTCTTCAGTTTGACACAGGCTTATTTTAGGAAATAAATGTTTGAAAACTAACCAACAAATAACACTATTGTGTAAAAATTCTCTGGAATGAGGGTTTGTTTTTATTTCTGTGGGTGTGGAGCTAGGGATCAGAGGCAATAATATTCCCAATTATTTAAGATTATTCATTTTGAGAATTTCCCCAGTTCAACTGGGTTTCTAGTCCTTAAAGGTCACTGCTGTGTCTTTTCCATGGGTTATTATGTGATCAAGAAGCTAAGGGCCAGTATTGTGTGTTGGCTTTGTCCAGGACTCTGCCAAACTCATTTCCCATCCTGGGCTTGACTTGCTTTTTCTTGAAGCTTATTGCAAGTCAGGTCACACAGTCCTGTCTTGTTTTTTCTGATGGGCCAGAATAAATCTCTCCCAGGCTGAGAGGTGCAATGACTGCACCCAGCTCGCTCATCACCTCTGCCTGCCTGGCTCTGTAATCATGCAGGACAGCTGATCTCCAGTGAATATTGGATATTTGCTTCCTGAGTTCCCAGTGTGTCCATAGTAGAAGTCCACATTTCAAGCTGCCCTCTCAAGCTGTGTGTCCCATTTCCTGTGGAAGTGCCCCAGTGCCAGCTTTATGAGCCTCTGCTGGGTGTGAGCTCTTTGCTCAGCCAGTGGTTTGGATCAGATTTGGCTGTTTGTGCCAAGTACAGAGTGTCTGTCTGTGTGTGTGTTTGTAGGAAAAGCAGCTCCAAGCTGTTGACTGGCACTTCTCCCTTGTGTTTGTGGAATGACACAGAGAGCTGGGGTCAGCCCCAGGTGAGGAGATGTGACATGGAGGAAGACCCACCTCACCCTGCACTAACTGGCCTTGACAGGGACTTTTATGGAGGGGTCAGAGAGCAGATGGACAAGGGGAATGCACACTCCACAGGCTTCAGAGGCACAACAGCATCCTGAGACCTGCAGGCCACGGGGATTTGGAGAAACACAGAGCTGTCTTTTCAACTCCTCTCCATTCCAGCTCTAAGCAGCTGTCTGTTAGCACTGTTTGGGGGCACTATTGTGTTTGTAACATCTCAGCACCACCTTGCCCCAGTGCTCAGTCTAAGTTTACTTCTGCTGCTTTCCATCACACTTTACATCCTTATGAGACCTGCTGTTCCTTCTCAGCTATTCCTGTGAGCCAGCCCAATTTCCATCTGGGATGTGCTGTGAGAAAGCAGCTCATGGGGGCTCTCCTGCATTTCACTGATCACTCTTTCAGCACTGGTTTGGTGAGCTGTGACATGGGAGCAGACACCTCACAAGAGGCTGCTCTGATGAGGTGATGCCGCTCTGAGCAGGGGTGAGCCAGTGAAGATACATGCTACCACTCTGGCTCTGTTTCTGCCTTGAATAAATAGTACAGGGGCAGTTCACTGACAACTATTTTGTATTGTGCTCTGTGATTAACTGCAAACCACTCTGCTGGCCTCTGCCCCTATTTATATAGAGCAAAGCAAACTGCTAAGAGCACTCTTTGATTATTATGGTTCTGAAAATGAGTGTGTGAGGGAGTGCTACATCCTGTAACTGCTGGCTTTTAGTTACCACCATGTTTTTGTCATCAGGCTCACTGGCAGGCACAGCTTTAGTCAAAGCCTTCCTGCCATGACAGCTCTTTGCTCTGTCCCTTGGAGAGGGAATATTCTTCAGTCATCAGCACAATCCTGCTGTCATGCTGAGGAGCAGCCAGCCCACAACACAGCTGAAAGTCCAGGAGCTGGGCTTAGTTCCTGGCAAAATGCTTCAAAGGAGAATGAATATAAAAGAGAATGAATATATATATATATATATATATATGTATATAGATGATAGATAGATAGTAGATAATAGAATATATAGATAATATCTATCTATATATAGATATGTGTATATATAGGTAGATATGAGCATGTATATAATAGATAGCTAACAGAATATATAGATAATATCTATATATATATTGACATATATGTGTAGATAGATATATGTGTATATATATTTCTCTAATAGATATATAGATAGTTGATAATAGAATATATAGATTAAATAGATATATAGATAGTTGACAATAGAATATATAGATTATAGATATGTGTATAGAGATTGATAAATGTGTGTGTGTGTATGTATATGCCCACATTTCAGTGTAAGGAGGTCTCTTCCCTAGCTAAAATCTACACCATTCTGGAGTGACATGGGAGAAGTTGTGCCTTGCATCGCTTGAGTACAAAAGTGCTGCTTGTGTTCAGGCACTGCAGCCTCTGGCTGGAATCAGAGCCAGGCTGCTGGTGCCACAAGCTTTGCAGTAGAAAGGCAGCTCATCTGTGCCCGGGAAGAGCTCTGATTTATGGACCCCACTGCAGTTCCCAGCAGCCAGCCTCCCACATCACACCAGTGCCCAGCTGGAGGTGTTACTGGGAGCCTCACATGGGAAGTCTGGGAATGGAAGAACCTGGAAGCCCAGAAGCCTCTGGGCATCAGAAGCAGACCCTGTGGATCAGGGTTAAAGCAGAGCTTTGCAGAGAGCTCTGAAGTGGCCCTGGCTGTGTGTTTTGTGTCCTGGGTATCAGTAACATTGCTGCTAACATGCTGCCAGGGCAGATTTAAGGGGAAAATAGTTTTTAAAGCAGTGACTAACATGTGAAATTTCACTATTCAAAAAGTTTATTGTATGCCTTATATCGTTCATCTCTGCTGCACTTTTCTGAGCAGGGCTCGTGCCAGTGCAGGGTAACCTGAGCCAGGCTCCCCTCCCAGGCTTCCTGTGCCCACCCCAGGGAGGGCAGAGGGGAGATGGTGTTTGGTGTTCCCCCTTGGGCTGCACCCCAGAGGCTCTGCAGCAGCTCCTGAGTGCCAGTGCATTCCAAGAGAGGGGCCACTCAACTCAAACTCGTTGTATCAGTCCCTCTGTGGAGTGTTTTACAGTCAAAAATGGCTTGTTCGGTCTTTCCCTCCTTTTGTGAATTCCTCTAGGGTCAGCTTCTCCATGTTGGGTAGCCAGCCTTATTTTCCAGACATGCATGCAGCAAATGGCCCTGCTCTGTGTAATTACAGTGCTGTGGCTTCTTCTCAGGAGCTGGGACACAGGACAGTCCTTTAGTGCAAAAAGTGTCCATGATGCCACACAGAGTGGAGCAGAAGCAGCCCAGCCCTTTCCACTTCATCTTTTCATCATCAGCAAAACTAATTCCAGACCCCCGACAGAAAAGTCTCAACCCTTTGTTCAACATTCCCTTTTATTATATTATTATTTTTTTTTAAAGCAAATCTTAAGAAACGTGCAGGCACCCACACATGCACAGAGTTAGATTTCAAGTCCTAACAGGAAATGTGTAATCTGCTTGAAGATTAAAGTGCCAAGTGCTTCTCTTAAGATTGGGAACCTGACACGGATGTGATTATGAATTAGAGATTGCTTTGTGGTATCAGTGAGGGAAAAAAATGAACGGAAAATAGAAGGGTCCAGACTTGTTGAGTTTTGCAACCATCTTCAAACAGATATGGGGAGCCTGGAGGTTTTGGATGTTAGGGGATATGTGCAAGTTAAGCCAGAGTGTTACAAGAATATATTTTCACTTTTGTTAAGCTTCTGTGATAGGAGAAAAATACTAATTTTTAACAAAATGTTGCAGAGTAGATGTCTGAACACGTGTCCTCAAAACTGAAGGTTAAAGGTGTACTGTGTAAGTCTTCAGAGAGGAATTCTTTAGTGCTGTATCTTGGCGAGAAAAATGAATCATCCCTGCTCTCAGAGCAGGAGTAACAAGAGAAGAAATCTACATCCTGCTACAGGCAGAACTGCTGCTTTTTGAGGAACAGAGCATAGCACCTGCCAGATTATCTGAAGTTTACTCCTACTGCCAGAAGACATTAAAAATAAACATTGTCAAAAAGCACTCCAGCAGAGTAAAAGTTTTGTACCTGGCTTACAAAACTGGAAGCAAAGAAGCAGAGAGGAAAGCCAGCAGATTAAGGTGCTCTGCCTGGTGACAGCTCTGCTCATCACTCCTGGATGCTGATCCCCAGTGCTGGAGGTTTGCCCAGTGCAGCTGCAGCTCCTGTTCTGCCTCTGAGGGTGCCTTCCCAGGGAGAGCAGCTCTCTGAGCTTACCAGAGGTGTTCCTTTAGTTTAGGAAGTGTACAACTACCTTAAAATTAAGCCATTTAACTTTTCTCCCATTCTGTTAGAATAATGCAAAAAGTGTTTGGCTTTACAGTTCAGTAAAAATGAAGGGGTAGTTGGCTTTTCTGAGACCAAAGGTAACTTCAGGCTGCAGAGTGATTTTCCTGTTGTAGCTGGGCCATCAGTGCTCATCTGAAGCCCATCTTTACCAGGCTGCACTTCAGCCTGTGACATAATAATGTCACAGGATCCTAGAATGCTTGAGGTTGGAAGGAATCTCTGGAGGTGTCTTCTCCAACCACACTTCTCAAGCAGGAACATCTTGGTTGTTTAGACAGCACCTCCTGTGTTTGGGTTTGTGCCCATTGCCTCCTGTCCTGTCCCTGGGTGCGCTGAGAAGATCCTGGTTCCATCTTCTTGGCACCCTCCCCTCAGGTGTTTGCACACACTGGTGAGACACCCCAAGCCTCCTTCCCTCCAGCACTGGTGCTGTGAGGCTGCACCTTCCTTCCTGCCATGGCAGGGCCTCGAGTGTGCTTGATCTTCTTACTAATCAAGATTATGTGTGTGTGTGTATATATGTATGTATGTATATATATATATATATAGTTTAGATATATAATGTATAATGTATAATATATATACTATATACTATATACTATATACTATATACTATATAATATATAATATATAATATATAATATATAATATATAATATATAACTAAACTATATCTACAAATATATAATACATATATATTTAAATAATAAATATTTAAATACAATTATATTATATATATAATATATTGAAATTATATAATACATATATATTTAAATAATAAATATTTAAATATAATTATATTATATATATAGCATATTATATTGAAATGTTATTTGTACATAAATATATCTTTTTAATATATTTCTGTATTTATCCAGATCCATTACCTGGATAAACTGGACAAAAACCTACTGTGGTGCATAATTCTGTCACATGGGAGAAGAGAGAAAGAGAGGGAAGGGAAAAGGAAAGAAAGGGAAGAAAAAGCCCTCCTATGCTTTTAGGATGATTTCAAGCCTAGTCAGGAAAGCTTGGGGCCAAAAGAAGCTTTGGGTGTGTTGATGCTACCCCAGAGGCAGCTGTGGGCTCTGGGGCAGTGCTCCTCCTCCCAGCCAGGAGATGTTTGGGTTTGCAGAAGCCCCGTTCTGCTGATCACCTGCCTTCACTGCAGCACTTGCCCATCCCTCGGGGCTCTGTGGGCACACAGCTGGTGTGGCTGCCGTGGGCACAGCCCCGTGTGAGCAGCACCAGGTACACCCTGCCCCTCAGAGCTGTCAGCAATGCCACAGGTACACCCTGCCCCTCAGAGCTGCACAGCCCCATGTGAGCAATGCCACAGGTACACCCTGCCCCTTAGAGCTGCACAGGTACCCATGTGAGCAATGCCACAGGTACACCCTGCCCCTCAGAGCTGCACAGCCCCATGTGAGCAATGCCACAGGTACACCCTGCCCCTCACAGCTGCACAGCCCCATGTGAGCAATGCCACAGGTACACCCTGCCCCTCACAGCTGCACAGGTACCCATGTGAGCAATGCCACAGGTACACCCTGCCCCTCAGAGCTGCACAGCCCCATGTGAGCAATGCCACAGGTACACCCTGCCTCTCAGAGCTGCACAGCCCCATGTGAGCAATGCCACAGGTACACCCTGCCCCTCAGAGCTGCACAGCCCCATGTGAGCAATGCCACAGGTACACCCTGCCCCTCACAGCTCTGTGTGAGCAGCGCCCAGGTACACCTTGCCCCTCAGAGCTGCCTTATCATTTTATCTCCCAGCACGTGGAGCACCTGTGTCGGCAATGGTTTCTGCTTCCCTGAGTGCTCTTGGACTGTTTCCTGAGCAAAGGGCACCAGGCTGGGCTCTCATGCTCAGCTGATGCCTAGGGATTTTAGCTTTTGTGTTCTTCATGTATTTGTAATCCTGCCGTTCTTTAGTGTGTAACTCTAAACTCCACACACAGTGTGAGCTGCTGCTTTCCCATTTTGGGCAGACACAACAATTCCTCTCCAGGCCTGGCAATCAAGGACACCTCACTGCCTCAGGCCCTGAGAGATGGAAGCAAAAGTGAGTTGGGGGGGAGCAAACTTGGGGTACATGGCTTCATTACCTGAAGCTGGAATTGGGAGATTGACCCCCAATATGCAAGTGGACCAATTATAAAAGTGTGAAAACCCGTGAGCCATGGTCCATTTTGGGTGTAGCCCCTGGGGGGCTTCATCTGTCCTTAATGTAGCTGAAGGCCCTTCAATAAATAGAACTGCTTTTTATTGCCTTAATTCTGTCTGGCCTCTGTTTTTAGGTAGTCCTTAAAAGACACCACAGCCATGCTGGACATTGCAGCAGGAACGTGGCCAGGCAGGAGCAAGGGCTCTGTCCAGGCTGCCCCATGGAGCAGCAGAAGCAAAGGGGAAAAACTGACAGCAGCTGTCAGGCAGTGCCCACTGGCAGAGCAGAGCTTCTCTAGCCTCTGGGGTACCTTTGGAAAATAAATGTTGTTACCACATCAGGCAAAAGCACAAGAGAGGTATTTCATCATTAGTTCTGCTGGTTACCAGGCTCCCTAAGAGTTCTCCTTCTCTCTTCTGTGCATAATCCATAGCATCTGATCTCTGTATTCCCAGTCTGCTCTTCCACGGGGGATTTCTGGGATCTGCCTGGATCAATGGGGTGAGAATGGATAAGCTGTCAGTGGGTGAGGTATGAGGGTATATAGTACTGCAGTAGTGCAGAGTCACTTGGAGAGGTTCTACCTTTGCAGTTATTTCAGAAAATAATTTCCAAATAGCCAAGGATTTACAATACTGCTTGTTTCTTTTCTTATGGCTTTCTAAATGTGAACACATGTGCAAGCCTCAAGGCCTCTCTCTCTGGGTTTGCTGGCAGTACTGCTGTGGGCTATGGGGACAGATTGACCACTAATTTTAGGAACTGGAAGAGTTCCAATTTAAAAACAACAACAACAAAAAACAAACAAAAAACAACCAAAAAATAAACAAAAAACACCCAGCACACAAAAAAAGGTTAAGAGAATTAGCATAGCTATTTCTGAAAGAGCAAATGTATGATGGAAGGTCACAGGACAATTTCTGTTCATTTCTCAAAAGCATTAAGGCTGTACATCTGGGAGGAAGGAGTCACAGAAATAACATTTAACCAAGGAACTTGGTTCTCAGGCAGGTTTTGGCACTGGTGCTGCTCAGGGACAGGCAGTGCTGCATGGTGGCTGTTGGCAGCAGCAGGACACCAGCCCGTGCCAGAGCTGGGGATGAGGCAGAGCTCCCTCACACCCCTCTGCTGGGCAGGGGGCTCCTTTGGCCACAGGGAGTTTTCCCCTGTGGTGGCACTGGGCTCAGTGTGGCACTGAACTGTCCCTTGTTATGGCAGGAGCAGCCCCCAGATAAATGCACAGCCCTGGATTAATTTTCTAGAGCAGTTTGTCCACCACAAACTTCACTTAGGGGCCTTCTTTCCCTTGGTTTATTTTGCACTTCTGGATTTTGCCTTTCCCTATAGCCCTGTTGTGTTCTTGTCCAATTTCAGCCTGCAGCAAACCCAAGCAGCACCAAGCAGAGGTGGCCGTGGGTCACATCTGGCATGGGTATGATCCATTTCAGGTTCATTGTGCCATTTGTGGCCAGGCTGCTGCCTCCCTCCCTTGCTGATGGATCACCTGGGGATGGGCTGGGCAGTGGGCAGGAAGCCTGGCAGGAGCAGGCACCTTCCATGGTCCCCAGAGGGCTGGAGCCCATCCCTGTTGCACTGCCTGGCTCAGGGCATGAGGATGTCACCACCACAGCCCCTCTGAATGGCAGGGGACACCCAGCTCTGTCCTCTGTTCCCACTGCCCTTTGGCATCACACCTGGGAAAGACCAACTTTTCCTCTGCTTCAGGTTCTGAGTGATGTGCCTGTTATTGCACAGGTCCCATCCCCCTGGATCTTGCACTATTTGTTCTCATAAGGGTAGGATGAACCCAGTCAGCCCCAATAATAGAAATGTCAGAGGCTGCCGAGGATTTGCTGAGATAAATGCTTATTGGAATTTCAACATGGCAGGAAGCATCAATTTTGATAGTAATTTCCTTTGTGGAAGAGTTTCCTTGGTTTTTTTTTCTTATTCAGATATAATTTTGTACCATCTAGGCTTCTTTATAGCAAGAGTTTGAAATGTAGAATTTTAAAAAAGATATAATAAAAAACTTTATCAATATTGCAACAGGCCAATGAAAGTTTGCTGAAGCTGAGCTCCAAGGCAGTGTTGGAGCTGCTATCATGACTGGGTTTTTTCCATTTCTTTTTTCAGTTTGTGAGAGTATTTATTTACAGAAGCAGCAGCATAAATAATTACTGAAATTTGCAGAAAACATTTAAGAAAAACAAGACATGTGTCACACTTCAGGCTTTTCTACCTTGATTATATTTGTGAGAACTGTTGCATTAAAATAGTTTTTACTGTTGTAAGCTTGCAATATTTGTTCTTCACTTAGATACCCATTGCAAGAGCACCTGATTAGGGAGGTGGGTTCTTGGATTTTTTAAAAATTTCTTTCTTATGGTTTGGTTTGTTTGGGTTTGTTTTTAAGAGACAGACTCTGCTCAGAAATATAAATCGTAATATCACAGCTCCCTTCCTGCAAAATAAGCAGTTGTTATTTTATCACCTTACAAATTTGGAAAGCAAGTACACAAAGTTTTGATGGTAATTTGTGATGTTGGGGCAACTGGAGAAGCAGACAAGGAGACAGAGTATCTGCCAGAGTGGAAAAAACCTCTAAAGATGAAAGAAAACTGATCTCCCTGGACTGGTATGTGCTAGTAAGTTGGGCTTAAGGCCAAAGTTGGTATCAAAGTATCACACTTCAGGACTAAACCCACCAGAGAGATTTTTAGGATGGCTCTATCAGCTTTCACTGGGTTATTTTTAGGGACTTTCTATCCTGTTGGAGAGAGGCTCAGGAGTTCCTTCTGCAAGTAAATGTGCCAGAGGAGCCAACTGAACTCTTGCTTTTTGTCATCTTGTTGAAGGACAACTTTTGGGGTTTTTTCTTTATCAGGCTGCTTTGTTGCTAACTTAACTGTACAGAAACAGCTTCAGCCCTTGGCAGAAGAGTTCCAGGGGAGTTCTGGAAATTCTTTTCTTGTCTCTTGTGATTTTTAATTTTGATTTTTTTTGTTGTAAGTACTTGGACACAGCTGTGGAAATGAAATTAAACAGCTGCAGCACAGACCCACAGCATGTGCTGTGTGATGCAGTGTGAACAACCAGCTGTGGAGCTTTTGTGGACACTTCTCGATTCCTGGGAGCACGAAAGAAAAACAGGATCAGTTTGGAATCTTCTCTGCTCCATGCTGAATCTCCTGCTTGCTTTTAACGCATGGTTTCACTCAGGGGCTGTGGTGTCCCTGATGTATGGGGAATCAATGGTGGCAGCATCCTCATGCTTGTGTTTGTATTGAATCCCAGGGAGCTGGCAGCCATCCTTGCCCAGTGATGACAGGATTTCAGTGTCACCCTTGTGGCACTTCCAGGGTGCTCTCACTGCCCCTCTGTGTGGATGTGGTTTCCAGCTGCCATGGGATGTACATCCCCCACTGTGCTGGTGATTCAGCTGCCCATGGATGGGGCCTGGGAGGTTCTGCCCTGTTTGCAGAGCTTTGTCCTCGGAAGAACAGCAAACCCCCAGGAGCTGCTGCTGCTTTCCCATCCTGATGTAGGGTGCTCACATCAAACCTCTGTCCTGCTGTGCTGCCCCTGCCACCCTGGAGGTGCTCATGTCCATGGGCATGGCCCGTGTCACCGTTCCCTCTGTGCTGACCCAGCCCAGCGTGCCCACAGAGGGCACCTCAGTGTTTGTGCCTCACCTGAACAAGGCTGATGTGTTCTGTGCTTTGCCACCCAGCTCAGGTGCCTGCTTGGATGTGAAGGTTAAGTTGCAGCACCAGAGGATTGATTTTTCAGAGCCTTGCCAGGGAGACATGCTAATGGCTCGGTTGGGGATTTTCCTGCACGTCTCTCCACACAAGCACACCTTAATCAAGTACTCACTTGAACATAAGAAGTGCTTTCGTTAAGAGGGCTGGCATTTCAGAGATGCCCTTTGCTTAATTCCAGTTGTCTGCTTAATTAGACATTTGAGAGTGCCGTTAATTGATTGATGAACAATTAAAACAGCTCCAGCTTCTCTCCTGACTAAGATGCATTCAGCAACTAACCCTTCTTGTCTTTCCCTCTGGGAATTTGCTGTGTGTTGGGTAGCTGTTACCTTGCCTGTTTTGGTCTGTAGCTCTAGAAACGCACAACACAAACACATTAGAGAGGTCTCTAAATAAACACACATTAACGTGCTGGGCTTATCGTGCACTCCGAGCCACAGCTACACTCTGGGAAAAAGAAAGCTGGAATTGGAAAAAGTAAAAGCTGCAGAAGACCGGGATTTCTTTGCTAGGATCTTGCATTTGCACTTTCACATTATATTTTATAATTAGACTGAGGGTCAGGGGGCATTGTGACAGTCATGCCAGCTATAAATTGCCCTTTATCAAAACAGGAAAAAAAAAATCGGAGCGAGCATGTATTAATTAACTCTGGCCCGGGCTATCCGTGACCGCCAGCCTCACCCCAATTTCTGTTGCCGGGCATGTTGTAATAACCTTTTTTCATTTAATATTTAGAATCCCCGAGGGAGCTGGCAATTGGGAGACATTTAGCAGATGAAGGGGTGGCACTGGGGGATGTCTGGCGGGGCAGCGTGCGCAGAGCGAGGCCTGCTCGGCTCCTGCCCCGGCGGGGCCTGTGCGGGCACGCTGGGCTGCCTTCCCAGGAGCAGCACGTGCACAGGGGACCCCGGGCAACACAGGGGGAAAAAGCTCAATTAAAATTCAGATTAGATAACAGAGAGAGCAGCTGCTCTGAAGTGTGCTCTTCACAGCAGCCTTGGGGGCATTTATTTCTTCTTTCTCCCACACAGCTTTGTAACAGAGGCCTTTGCTGTGAAACAAACCCAGCTGGAAGGCTTGTGGTGGTTTTTTGGAGGAAGCAAGTGGGCTCCTTGCCAAGCTGTGAGGAGCCTCCCCACTTCTCTGGGTCCTTCCTGCTCGCACTTGTAGCTCCGACCTGGAGCTGCCATATCCCAGCCTGCAGGGGAGAACTGGACGTGCCCCATGTTGGAAGTGGGGCTGCCGCATGAGCACTGTGTCCTGCAGGAGAGGCCACATCCCCACTTGGCCTTAATTCTCCTCAGCATCCCTCGGTGCTGTATCACTGGCTGGGGTCTCTGTACAAATCACAAACAGGACAGGACTGCTGGGAATGTGCCTTGAGCTGTTTGATTTTCCAGCATCAGCTTCATTCCATGGTTATGACAATGGGAAGATGCCAGCAGCTCACATCCCAGGCAGCAGACACAGAACTTAATGTTACAACTTACTTTAAAAGTTTTTTGACCAATCACACAAAGCAAAAGCACATTGACAGGAGTTCTATCCAATCACTACAAGCACACGTACCTTTGGTTAAAGAATGCTTGCTTATTTCAAATACAATACCTGCTTGTAAGCCTTAAAACACAATGCACAGAGGTCCATGATTAAGCTTAAAGCTTCCTAACATCTCACTAGATAAACTTTTCTGTAGCTTAAGGAGTTATTCTAGACAAGCATTAATACACAGACCGTTGTTCTATTTGTCTTTGCTTTTCTAAATTTTACGTAATTTTCCCACTGACCTATCTCATGGCTGCTGCTTAACTCCAATCACAGTTCTGCTGTCTCTGAGGCCTGCCTTTTGCAGCTTTCCCAAAACCTTCTGAATGTACGGATTCCCACAGTGGCGCATGTTACTTCCAGCAGAAACATTGCCCACCTAGCAGGCAGGGGATGTGTATATATTCCTTTGTTGTGTGCAGGCCTTGGGTTTGCAGCAGGTTCTGCTGGGGTGGTTGAAGGCCAGAGGAGCAGATGTCCTGTGTGTCCATTGCTCTGCCATGGTGTGGAGCAGAGCAGTGACCCAGGTGGATGTGGGCAAACACAGGCTTAGGCAAACACAACACACATTTCTTGGGGAAAGCTTGGTGGAGCTGTTCTTTCTCACAGAAGGGCAGCATACACAGCTGAAGGGCTGAGCTGGGGTTGGAGAAGAGGCAATTTTCTTCCTTGTGGCTCTGCATATTTCCACCCCTCTGTGTTTCATATGGAAACAGCATTTGCAGTTTTGCACAAAGCCTTGCGTTTGGAGGCCAGCACGCCCCTCTGGCTGGCTCCCCAGCAGATTAGAGGTCCTTCCGTCTCTGACAGCAGTGTGAGACTAAGTGAGCTGTTTGTTCTCCCTTTTCCAGCAGGGAACACAGTCAGCCACTGTTTGTGTTGCTGCCTTTATCTCGGTTCTGAGCAGATTCCCCGTGCTCTGCTGCTGCGGGAGGCGCCGTGTGGAGCAGCTGTCAGTTTGGGAATAGCTGTTAGCTTTGGACACAGCTTGTGAGTGTTGGAAAATCATCACCTCTGCCTTCTGCTGTGGCACCCTGGCTTCAGGGGTGGTGTCCCTGTGCCCGGGAACCTATTCACTTTTGGGTTATGGCTTTTTTCCTGCAGTGATTCTGAACAATATGTTAAACCTGCTTAGGTGCTAGTAAAAGGCAACATGAGTCATAGGAGACTTGATTAAAACATTAAGCAAGATCAGAATATGTTTCAATGAATTTCCTTGTTCTCCCAAATGTGATTTAAGTTGCTTTTAAGTGAAAAAATAGATATATCTGCCATGCTAGGGAAAAACCTCTTAAATTTCACAATGTTCTTGTTAAAGAGAGGAAGAACATGCTCTCAGTGGTCAGAGGTGTGATGTTACAGTCTGTGTAAGGTAAGAAGAGCTGGCATTTAAAGGTGTTAATTTAAAAGCACAATAGAAGATAAGACCATAAAGCTGCTGTCTCTCCATCTCTCCTGGCTCCTGGGAGCTGGCAGGGGCAGAGCACTGCACACATGCTGGCTAATGATGCTTTGAAAGCCTCCCTGGCTGCTTTGATCCCCTCCTGGCAGCCTCCAGGAGGTGAAGCCTTCACCAGGGGCTTGCTCAGCAGCAAGGTGTAAGGTTAGCTGTGCTGGGTGCCCTGCCATGCAGGAGGTGGGAGAGCTCATGGGAATGTGGAGCTGCCTGTTTGTCAGTGAGATAAATTAATATTAGGTTCGTGCCTGAAGTATTGCTCATCCTTAGGGCTCATGAAATCATTCATTTTTCCAGTGATGTTTCAGAAAGTCCAAAGTTGGATGTGGAACCTGGTTTTGATGAGCAATACTTCCCACTTCTTCCTGCCAGGTAGCTGCACCACAGGCACAGCCATGGCATCATTACCTGATTTTCTTTCCTTTTCCTGGTTCTGTCAGGCCATCTTCCAGGCTGAAGGAGTTCTGGTTTGTGGGAGGCTGGAAGCACTGAAGGAGGGAGTGATGCAGACTGACACAATGCCAAGCCCAATGAATGCTCTCCTCAAGGACTGATGGATATTTGTGTTATTCAAAATATCCTGTCAGAATTCCCTTCTCACAGTACTGATATGATTGTAAAACTGTTAAAGCGTATTTCAGCTTTATATGTAGTCTTGAGGATCTTGTTTTTTCAAGCCCAGTTTTCTGATATCTCTGGTATTGTTTTCCCAGAGGGGTGAGTAAAATTGTCACCATTGCTGCTGGCATTAACACAGTGAGGCTGGGGTTTGAGTCTGGGAGGATGAGCAAAGTCAAAAGTTCAAAATCCAGTTCCTATATGACTCGAAGCCATTCTTAACACTGCACTGGGAGAGCTTGCAGCAGCCTTGACATAATGAGTATATAGAAATCTTCAAACAGAGGAACCCAAATATGGCTCATTCAGCCCAAATTGAGGTATTTTCTCAATTTCAGAAGGACAGCTCAACAGCTTCCAGAAATCTGTACACACTTTGGTGTGACTCTGATTGTAGAATTTTGCACTCAAAAACCTTCCCTGTTCATTTCTGAAACTCTGAGCACCCTGCAGATGACTGCCATTGGGGAATTAGCTTTGTGTTAGCTACTGGAATCTTCTGTTTGCTCTTTCCATGTGTGCAATGGCCCATGCTCATGCTGGAACCCCATTTCAGTGCCTGGATTTCCAAAAATCCCCTGAGACACAGAGGGCTTCCTGTCGGTCCAGAGCTGCTGTGGGAGCAGCCCTTCCTGTGGCCCTTGAGTGAAATCCCCTGAGATGTGTCCAGCCATATGAATGGCTCTAATGTTTAATTCATGCTGTCAAAATGAATCATCCTGTGCAGACAAACGGTGCTGGAGCCAGTTCTGAAGGAGCTCCAGTGCTTCCCAGACAGACAGATTCCCCCTAAGTGCTGTGGAGTTTTCCAGGTGGGTGCTGGGTGAGCAGATGTCCTGGTGGGAGGTGGTAGCTTGCTCCTAGCATGGGATATTCCTTTTCTTCAAAAGGAGGGGATATTGATCTTGCACCACCTTTCTCTGTCAACAAATGGTCTCCAGTGCCCTCCTAGGAAGATCACAGCTATCTCAGTGGATATAATTTTCATGTAATTATCTGATGCCACTTTGTACCACGGTGGAGAGCTCAGTAAATGGTTTTCAACAAGCTCAAGCTGCAGCCTGTAGTGCAGCAGCAGTAGTGCTAACAGAGTCAGCAAGGGCTACTTTGGAACAGTTTTATTTATTTGGGTTTATCAAGTGGCTTATGCAAAAGTAAGGAACAGTTTTACAAAGCGGTTGTCGCAGACTAAATACCAGATTCCCCAAACATCTGTTGCAAAAGCCTTGTTAAATTCTCATTCCATTCCATGGGGAAAGCCTGAGAAAAAAACAAGCAGACCTTTCAGAACAGCTAAAGGAAATTAGTTGCAGACTAAGGAGGAAGGGAGTTGAGGTTCCCAGGAACCTGTATTCTCATTTTTGCTACGGTGAGCTGTTAGCTGGAAAATTCCAGCTGCCACAGACAGGACTGGACAGAAGACAGGTCTATTAAGCACATGCATCTTCCAGAAGAAGATAATTCAGTTAAGCTGTGTGTAGACAGGCAGTGTGTAATTTGCTGGGACAGACACCTGCCCTCCCAGGTGTTCCAGGTGGAGCTGGGGTGGCCAGCTGTGTGCAGGTGTGGGTGCAGAGGCCCTGCAAAGGTGTTTGGGCTGCCAGGGCAGAGCTCAGCCCTGTGCATCTCTGCTTTATGCAGGCTGGACCCTTTGCTTGCTGTTTGGCTGCACACTTCAATCTGCGCCCTCATCCAGCCTTTTCATGGTTGTACTTGTTTTGTCTTTCCTTAATTTTCTGAGGATGTGGCAATAAAACCAACTGTTCCTTGAACTCAGATGGACACACAGAATGTGCAGAGCGTGCCAAGTGCAGGCTGGGTGGTGCAGCCCAGCCAACTGCATCTAAATGTTCTAAAATACCTCCTTTTTTAACCTGGATGTCCTAGAGTAATTTTTGGAATTTAATAAATAGCATTAGTCTAGTAAACTGGTCCAGATAGTCCCTTTCTCCAGCTTCCAGCTTTTAATCATAGTCTGTTTTCACATTAATAAAAGAGCGAGTTATGTAAGTAATTTCACTAATATTAGCCCCAGGCTCCTCACTGCTGAGAGTTTTGTGGTACAGAGCTATTCTCTGAATCCCAAAGCTATGTGTAATTGTACAATACACAATTCAGCTCACCATATGCACTTCATATAATTGAGAAAATTTACTTAATTTTATCCACTATTATGCCCAGCTTTAAATGAGAAATGAAACTAATTAATACAATGGACAATTCCTCCTGCCTCTAATAAACCCTGTTTGTATTTTGTTGGTATATCAAGCGGGGTTTATTTTATTATGGAACAATAAATATGTCTGAGCATCCAGTCATTTGTCAGTGCAATCAAGGACAGACATAATTAAAAGGTAGAGCTGACTGACCAAATAAAGTTAAAAACCCAAACAAGCACACATTCATATCTTCTCAGAAATCTCTGGTGGGTGTCAAGTCATGCCCACATCTTGGAAGGGAGAGGTTGGGAGTTGCACAGCAGCTGCTGTATGGCTCATGTCCAGTGCTCATCTTGACAATGATGACAATCTTATTTATATCATAACTTTCTGGCTTTGTTGCTTTGTTGTTTTTATATCTTTCATTATTCTGATACTGCAGAATGTCCTCCTAAGCAGAAGTGTAGCCACAAGGCAGAATGGGTGTGATCACAGACTTAGGATTGAACAGATGAAACTCCTGTTGGTGTCACTGTCAGTCAGATCATGCCCACCATTCTCCCTGCCAAAAGTCACTGCAGTCCATTGGCACAAGAGAGCAAAGTGTTGGGTTTCCCTCGACCCTTTGAGGTTATGTCAATGTCCAATCACTGGGATTTGGACGTACCTCCTGTTTGGCAGGGAAAACAGTGGAGATAAATAAACCTGGTTCTTCAGATGTTCTGTGCTTTGACCCACCTTTGGAGTGAGCACACGATGCTGTTGTTGCCCTGTGGATCACCCAGACCTCCTGGGGGCTCCTGTACAGCAACTTCTGCCTCAAACAGCTGCTCAGATCAACATCTGCCTTTGCCCCAGAGCATTTCTGCACTCTGGTGGAAGGAAGTGCAGTCTGTCCCACGGGCTGCAGGTGGGTCACATCCCACTGCCTGCAGCAAGCAGAACCATTTCCTTGTGGGACCTTTCTCTGTAAGGCTGGCCCATGTTCCTGTGGGACTGCAGGATGGATCAGGAGCTTCTCCCCATCTCCCTGTGTGTGAGAGGGGCTGGTGCTCCTTCCTTGCTCCCTTGGTGGGCGCTGGGCAGATGGGAGAGAGCAGATGTGCCAGAAGCCACCTCTGTTCCATGTGAATCTCCCGTGCCCTCATGACAAACATTGCACCCACGGGTGGGTGCATGAGTGATGTATGCTTGCAGTTCTTACTGCTTAATTAAACAATTTAATTAAGATATCAGTCAAAATACGTGCCAGTGTTTACCTGCAGTGCAAGGGGAGCTGTTTCTGACTGCTGGGATGAACAGTGCAGTCACTTTTCTGGTAACTGTAAGCAAATAAAATGGGTGGTTGTTTATGGTCTTTAAAGTTTTCCCCAATAAATTAATTTCCTGTGTTTCATTAACTCTGACCCATTAACAAGGGGGCACTGGGAATCTTCTCTGCCCAATCTGCTTTAATTTTACATGTCATGTGAATTTACCTCTCAGTTAGGAACTGGTGTAACAAGATAGTGGAAATAATATCTTTGGCTGAAAAATGTTCAGAAGAGGTTCACTGTTGAGAAAACCCTCAAGTAATTCAGTGCTTGTTATTAAAGCAATAAGAAGCTTAAACAAGATTTCAGATCTATATTTGACCTTTAATTTAACTTAGCAAGGCAGAGCTGAATTAGCATCGTGCATCTAAACAGATTTTGATTTCCAGAATGATGTGTGAGCTTTGATATCATTCTCAAGTTTTGCAAACCATGTTGTAGAAATGAGAAATGTGGGTTTTTTCCAGTGTGCCTGTTTGTGGAGTAAATATTAATGACATATTTTCTCCTCTTTTGTGGGCTTTTACATGTGAGTGCTAGAGCTGATCCCTTGCTCTATGACTCTACTCACTTGGCATATAAATGAGGATTTATAACAGAGTTTAACTCTTCCAAATGGTTCTGGGGTCAGAGGTGACTGCTGCTTTATGGAATGGTCTCAAGCACAGAATGTGATGTTTTAGTCTGGCTAGGAGAGTTTATAGTATGGGCTTCCTGTGGTAACCCAGTTTTTAGGAGGAAAATGATTTTGTGCATCCTGGTGGCTCTAAACAAGAAAAAGAGCTTTGCTGAGCAGTGCCTACGTGGCTGGCTTAAATCTTTGGTAGCTCAATAAGGCCTTTAAAGTACCTGACATTTGGGGCAGTGATGCATGCCATGGAGAGCACTCTGCATGCAGGATGGACTCCTCTGAGGTGATCTCAGCAGGTCCAAGGAGAGCTGCAGGAAGGTCAAGAGTAACTTCTTTCTTCTGGATTCATCAAGGCAGGCTCATGGCATTGCACCAGTATAAATCTTGCACCAGTAAATGGAATATAGCCCAGTCTCAGCCCTCTGGTGCACAGATCCAGGAGGTCATGGCAGGGCTTCTCTGCACTGGACTTCTCTGCTCCAGGAAAATGTTGTTTCCACAGAGCTGAAGTGCATGGGACAAAGTGTTGCTGGTTATGGGATCCGGATGTCTCCTGGCATGTTTGTGCAAGCAGGAGATTGAGTGAATTTTCCTTCTTTTCTCCCACTTTTTTCTGTTGTTTAGTGGGCAGAGAAAGTGTTGCAATTCTGAAGCCAACCTGTGTCACAATCACCCGCAAGGAAAACATTTGCACTTTGTAACTCACACGTGTGTGATTGCTCTTTGTTCACTCACAGGCACTTCTTTAGGTAGGAAGCCTCCAAAAAGGTTTTTTAACATAGCAGGAGGTCCTTGGCAGAACGAGGAGACAAGGAGGGAATTTAATGCGTACTGGAAAAGCCATTATTCAGCTGCTGGGTAGCTGGACAGCTGATCCTTGCAGTGCCTCTGCAGAGCCAAGCAATGCTCCCCACACTGGGCACTAACTGGGAAATATTCTGGGTGTGTCTCAGTCCCATCCTTCCTCCACAGCCTCTTTCCCTGTGCTTTGGTTTTCTTATTCCTCTGTCGTCTTCTTCTGCTGTCATTCCTCGTTTGCCCTTTCTTACCTGTTGGCTTATTCAGGTGTGGTGCTGGCACTCTAAAGCTGGACAAATTTTAGCAATTCTTGTTGGCCTTCAAACCATGCCCTGACAGCAAGCCCAGGGCACAAGTGTTGAAAATGAACTTCCAGGACTTGTCAGTGCAAGGAGGGAGATTGAGGGATCTGAATCAGGGGGTTTGATTCTGGAATAACAGTGGGACAGTGCATGGCACTGGTTCCTAAATGAAAAGGGATTCTGAGCCAGCTTAAGTTCTGTAAGTGAGGAAGGAAATGTAATGGGCTTGGTGCATGCAGCAACATGGTTATTGTGTTGAGCTGATTTGTGATTTTTATTTTGGGATAAGAGAACTGATAGAAGGCAGCTAGAGGTGGCCTTTGCAGAGGGATTATCATCAGAATTTCAGATAGGAGTCCTGCCTCTGTCTTCATAACTCCTCAGTTTAATTTGCCATCCTTGTGGAGTTGCTGAGATCGTGTTTAAGAACTCAGGAGGATGTGAATGGTTATGTAGCCAAGCATGGAGAGGTTCTAAAAATTACTTTCCCAAGAAAATCCCTTAAATATCAGGAGCAGCAAACCCCACAAGGAAGATCACTTTTTTTATGATTACTGCAGCTTATTTGGGTCAATGAAGAATGCCTGCTTTTATTCAGAGAAAGTGTGACTGGGGCATAAAAAAACATTACAGGGACTGTTGAGGGATTTTTAAGTTCCTTGTGATATGTGAGGCACACCCAGGAGGCTCTCAGAACTTTTTTTATTATTCTGCAGTTGTTTTATGTTGTGCTTGGTCTTTGTGTGGAACACCAGAACTGTCAATGCTCCGAGCTCTAATTGAGTGGAAGGCAGTCACTGGGCTCAGCAGGGGAAATGGTACTTTACAGGTGGTCACATTAAATGATCCAGTGGCCCCCTTCTGGCCATAAAAATGTAGGATTTTTCCCCCCATTATCCTCAAATGTAAAATATGCACCGAGCTCTTTGTTGGCCTTTAAATCAAGCTACAGAGGTTGCTGAAAGCAAACCCAGAGTTTTACACCAGATTATGAGAAATACGAAGAGAATGAAAACAGGAAACAAAGCATGTCTAAAATAAGCCAGTGTCCAGCCCAGGCAAGCTAAATCAGAGTGTTACAGTGGCAGAACATGATACAAAGCACAGCAAAGTGTTTGATGCTCTGCAGGGCCCTCTGCTCGCTGCCCTGCTCTGATGTTGTGCGTGACAGTCACAGCACAGTCTGTGCAAGGACAAACCCAGGAGTGAGGGACACCCTGCACTGCTGGGACAGCTCCTCACCTCAGCTCTGGGGCTGTGGCTGCTGTCACCAGCCCCTGCTGTCCCTGCAGCAGTGCCCAGGGCTGTGCCATGGCTCCACACAAGCTGCCATAGCCTGTGCTGCTCCAGGGACTGCAGTCAGGGCTCTCTGAGGGCTGGGGCTTTTGCAGACACACAGCAGGAGCAGACTCCACTCAGCTTTTGTTATGTACAGGTGGGTGCAGAGAGAGTGGGAGTCAGCCTGAGGTTGGGGCTGCTGCCCCACATGGAGGTTGGGAGTCTTGGGGTTCACCCTCCTCTGTATGGGGCTCACAGAGGTACCAGGAGGAGGGAAGAGATGAGAATCTTGACTCCATGTTTCAGAAGGCTGATTTATTATTTTATGATATTTTATGATATATTAAAATGATACATTAAAACTTACTAAAAGAATAAAGGATTTCATCAGAAGGCTTGAAAGGAATAGAATGGAATTATAAAAAATCTTGTGACTGCTCACAGCCTCAACACAGGTGGCTGTCATTGGTCATCAAATAAAAACAATTCTCTAGATCACATTCCAGAGCAGCAAAACGTGGAGAAGGTGAAGCTTGTCACCTTCTTAGGAGAAAAGATCCTGGCAAAATGATTTTTGATAAAATATGTCTGTGACACTACTCCTTGGGTCCACTGACACTCCTTAAGTAAGAGGGGGCTTTGCTGATGGGACTGGAAACATAAAGCCTTTTACAGGGCACAGAGCTCCATTAAAGATCAGTTGCATTTTTTAAGCATTTTTTAATACTTAGTGAAGGTGAAGTGTGTCCATAGGGGTGTCCATGTGGACAGTGTGGCTCTGTGAGGCTGAACAGCAAACATCAATGACATCATTTCAGCCAGGTATGATTTAGCCACAGCAACAAGAAAAAGATGTGAAACTGCATGCTCTGGATCGTTGTTAGCTCCCAGCTACAGCAAGGGCTGACCTGATCCATCTCCCACTGTTCTTGCTCACTCACTCACATTTCCTGGCTTTTTGTCCCCCATGAATCTCCAGGAAAGCTTGTTTCCTGTTCTGTGCAGCTCCTAGACTGGGTAAGAAGATGCAATCCTCTTTTCTCCTTGCATCATCATTATTTTATTGGAAGCCATGAGGTGTGTCCAGGTGTGTGTGTCACAAGCCATGTGCTGTGCTCACACCACTGAGCTGGCCACTTACCCACAGGGGCTTTAGTTCTTGTGGCACTGAGTGGTTCCCTCTGGACTTCCCATCCCAAATGGCTCAGCTGGTATTTCTGCTGGTACTGACAGGTCAAAGGCTTTGCTGCTTTGAAGTGGGTACTGAAATAATGCTGAGTGCAGTCCAAGGTGTGAGCAGAATGATACTTCACTGCTGGTTTGGTCTGCAGGCAGTGGGGACAGCTCACAGCATTAATTCCCACCTGGGGACAGTGGGGACAGCTCACAGCATCAATTCCCACCTGGGGACAGAGGGGACAGCTCACAGCATCAGTTCCACCTGGGGACAGAGGGGACAGCTCACAGCATCAGTTCCCACCTGGGGACAGTGGGCACAGCTCACAGCATCAGTTCCACCTGGGGACAGAGGGGACAGCTCACAGCATCAGTTCCACCTGGGGACAGTGGGGACAGCTCACAGCATCAGTTCCACCTGGGGACAGTGGGGACAGCTCACAGCATCAGTTCCACCTGGGGACAGTGGGGACAGCTCACAGCTGTTCTCACCTGGGGACGGTGGGGACAGCTCACAGCATCAGTTCCACCTGGGGACAGTGGGGACAGCTCACAGCATCAATTCCCACCTGGGGACAGAGGGGACAGCTCACAGCATCAATTTACACCTGGGGACAGTGGGCACAGCTCACAGCATCAATTCCCACCTGGGGACAGTGGGCACAGCTCACAGCGTCAGTTCCACCTGGGGACAGTGGGCACAGCTCACAGCATCAATTCCCACTTGGGGACAGAGGGGACAGCTCAGAGCATCAGTTCCACCTGGGGACAGTGGGGACAGCTCACAGCATCAGTTCCACCTGGGGACAGTGGGGACAGCTCACAGCATCAGTTCCCACCTGGGGACAGTGGGCACAGCTCACAGCATCAGTTCCACCTGGGGACAGTGGGCACAGCTCACAGCATCAGTTCCACCTGGGGACAGTGGGGACAGCTCACAGCTGTTCTCACCTGGGGACGGTGGGGACAGCTCACAGCATCAGTTCCACCTGGGGACAGTGGGGACAGCTCACAGCATCAGTTCCCACCTGGGGACAGTGGGCACAGCTCACAGCTGTTCTCACCTGGGTTGCTGCCTGGCTGGGATGGGTCCCTGGTGCTGCAGGTGACACAAGTTGGCCTCTTGCAGCTGCTGGGGTGGGAAATAATTTTGCCTTCTCCTTCCCTAATAACTTCTCCACTGAAGAGAGGCTCAAAAAACTGAAAGGCATCTTTAACCTGCTGTTAAAAGCCCTTTGCAGGCATTAGGGCTGCCCCTGTGTTGGGCCATTTTGGCAAAGATTTCTCTTTAAATATAATGGCATTACCTTGAAGGCTCTATGCTGCCCTGATGAGAGACAGCACACAGATATTTCAGGCAGCTTTTAGAAACTGGGAGGGGAGGCAGGAGGAGAAAATGCTGCACAATTGTTTGATGTGCTGATCAAAAGATAAACTAGAATCAAATTAAACCCCAAGGGTTTGTACAACCTTGCTTATGTTTTATGCAAACCTTCCTCTACCAAAGGAAATAAAACACAGTTGCCTTTCAAGGCAGATGGAGTGCAAATGATGAGCAATTTTCCCCTGTTTTATTCCACTACTTACATTGTTGTTTTACAATTTCTCCTTACCCCTACCACATCATTTCTGATCATTAGGAGTGTGGTATTTGCTATTCATTCTACCACTCTGAGTCCCTCTCTTGTGCTGGCTGGAGAAATGGAGCTGTTTGTCTCTTGGTTTCTCATCAAAAGGCCAAAGGTGGGCAGGCAAGGAGCCATTATTCATTTCATTCCCTGAAATCAAGGGAGAATTCAAAACACGGACCCTTTCAAAAGGCACGGACAAAATCTCAAAATATATCCAGGTATCTTCTGAAATTAAACACCTCTCAAATGTTCTAGGTCACCTAAAAAAGCAGAGGAGAGCGTGTAAGAAGCAGTTTGTCTCAGGTATGAACAAGCCCCAAAATATCTTAGAACAAAACCTGCCAGTGCTGCTGGCAAACGTGAGGCCTCTGACAGAGCAGGAGAGCTCTGCTCTTCAGCAACAAGCACAGCTCAGCTCTGCCCTGCTCTGCAGGAATAATCCTGGGAACAGGGGGTATCCTCACCTCTGGGACTGATTCTGTCACTTTGGGGTTTGTTTTCTTTGGCTCCTTTGGCAGTTTTTGAGCCAGCAGAGCTCCCCAGGGCATTGGTAGGTGCACATACACAGATCTCATGTGGGAGCACAGAGCCTTGTTTGGCCTCAGCCGGACTGAAATCACGAGTACTTGAAGTGTGCACAGACCCTGCCACAGCTTCAGGAGGTGCCAGCCACTGTCCTGCCCAGCCCAGAGGAATGGCCTGACTGACTCTTTGTCCCCATCCCTGCACTTGTTCAGCAGCACCAGAGGCATTTCCATTTTTCTTTCCAGGGTGCACATGCTGGCTGCCTTGTGCTTACCTCTTGTTTGCTCCCTGGTGAAGTGTTTATCTGTGGAAGTGAAATCAAGAAATTGGCCTGTGCCAGGAGAGCCAGGCTTCAGTTTGGCTTCCAGCAGGTCTGCTCAACTCATGTTTCCAAATAGCAGGAGTCAGTGTTTTCCTTGGACAAAGGACAGTCAGGCAGTCACTGCTTCAAATTTCTGCTTCTTTATCTTATCATGAAGGAGTGCAGGATGGTTTTTAGAAGGTGGCTATTGCCATAACCACTGTGATCATGTTACTTGCTTGGCTGTATTCCTGGCCTTTTGTCTTTGGAGAGCTGACTAAGGAAATGCTAAAAAAGCTACTGGTGGTTGAATCCACAAAATGACAATGCTGGGTGCACAGGCAAGGTCTCGGGGCACTGTTTCATTTTCATGATCCCATGTTTATCCCTTCTCCTGCTTCTCACCTCTGTGCACCTGTGCAGGGCGACCCCACTGTGCCAGCAGTGACACCTGTGACATTTGGGAGCTGTGGGCTCTGCTGGAGCTGCCCAGGCTGGGTGGCTGTGATGTGCATGGGGTTTTTTACACAGGGTACAGGACACAGCCCTTCCCTGGGCTGTGGTGCTGTGGGGACAGGCAAGAAGTGCATCCTTGGTACAGCACTTCCTAGCATCTGAGCTTGTCAAGTGTATTTAAAAGAGAACATCAGATGAATGGAAAATGATGAGGGAGGCAAGGCACTGAAACTCCTCAAGACTATCAACTTTAAACCAGTTTTTATCTTTAAATTTCTTTTTTTTTTTTTTTTAATTTTCACTGCCATGGCAATCTATGTACAGATGGTGATAATATGGAAATGCTGACATTCACAGAACCTTTTTCTATCACAAAACTTCCGTATAAAGATGGAGTTTTGAGATTCTGGAGCTGGATATACTGCATTTTCATGGCCTATGCAGATGGCCCTTCCTGCTACATGCCTGTCACTCATAGCACAGGGACAGACAAAGAACAGACTGGTGGTTCAAGGGCAAACAAGAGATGCAGGGGTTGTAGTTACAGCTTCTGGTTCTGTTGCAGACTTGCTGCACAAACTTGAGCACGGCAGTGCTGCATTTGCATGGAGCTTCCTTCACCTGCCCTTTTCCTGGAGTGTCCAATGAGGCTGGAAATTCTTTAAATGTGGAAAGACCTTTCCCAGAGCTAAGAGAGCAGCTCTGTCCATCCACACAGCATGCAGCCAGAACCACATTACACTGATGGCTATTAGCAGTAATTGCTAATGAGGAGTGAGCACTTCCCCATCTGCCTCTCGTCCCAGGGTCTGCCCACAGCAAGAGCCTTGGAGCAAGTCCTGCAAGGAGCAGCAGCACCCCAGCTCCTTCCAACCACCTCCCACCTGTCCCTTGTTCCTCCAATACATGCAAGGACATCAAAAGTTCTTCCTTGGCAGTAGCATGGAGGAGGCTTGCTCAGGGAGAGCCCTTTGGGGGAAGTCTGTGGCAGCAGAAGATGAAGCAGTGCAGTTCCTGCATTTGAGCAGCCCTTACACAGACTCCTCTGCAATGAGGGTAATTAATGGATGCCAGCTATTAGCAAATGAGGCCCAGTTCAACTGCTCTGGCTTACAGCAGCCAATTCCCTGAATCAGAGCTACATCCATCAATCACAGGCTGTTGCTTTTCTTATCGTAATTGAAGGTTGGATTCGGGCCTCAAATCCAACCCAGCTCATCTGACTATCCTTGACTATCACTGTTATTAAAAATGTATCATAGAAGTCTTATCAACCCAGGTGTTCCTTGAAACAAGCACAGGAATGAATTTTTAAAGCAACAACAAACACACACGACTGATGTGCTGAACTTCCCACACCCAGTGACTCTCTGCTGACCTTACCTCTCAGCTGGGACTCACACGGTCAGCCTGCTTCTCCTCTGGAACAGGCAGCATATTGAGATGTACAAGAATTGTGCTCCTGTAGCCTTCAGTGATCTGTCAGAGTCGAGCAGACAGGCCAGGAAGGCATGGTGGAAACCAGGGAGTCTGCTCACCAGGAGAGAATAGAAAGAAGGCCACAGGGTGGGAGTTGTGGCAGAGCTCAGGCTTTTGGGAAGGAAGCTGGGGAGTTTTGCTCTAGTGTGAGTGGTGTGCCAGCTGCCAATCTGCTGCTTCTAGGTGGAAGGTGCAGAGAAAGGTGTGCTTGAGAAGGAGGGCATGGCAGCTACCCAAGGCAGGAAGGCACTGTCATCTTTCCTTTTGGGCTCACTGTGTGTTGTGTTCCTACTGATGTTAACCAGCAGCTTTGCAAAGTAACAATCCACTTCTTAGATGGTGTTTTCCGAGAATGAAGCACACACTGGTTTCAGTGAAGTATTTAATGGTCTGGAGCAATCACAATTATCTATCAGCTGTTGTCCTCTTTGGGTGGGGTGAATACAGAGCACAAGCCCTGCAGTTTAGCAGGGTTGTGTCCTGTCCAGGCTGCAATGAATCCTGAGGTGTTGCAGTCCCTCAGAATGGCACTATCTGTCTTGAAATGGGAATGCCAATTCCCAAGGAGAAGCTGTGTAACCAGGATTCAGCTTTGCCATGGGTTTGTGGACTATAGAATAGTTGCTGGCTTCAAGCTGGGCTGTCAGGCTTGGTGGTTGCAAACAGCAGCAGATGTGGGGCTCATCCAGCTGCATTTAGGTTGGAAACATTGAGCCCTCTATGCCCAAGCCTGTGCTACCAGGCTGCCTGCTGTGTCTTCTCTGCTGTCGCGTTGTATGGAGTTTGACAAGGATTTTTCCCTCTGGAAAACTCGGAAGAACTTGGCTTCCTTGCACATTCATGGAGATCATTTAGTGACACCAGTACCAGGGCCCTGGTGGAGTTGAAACAGCAAGTGAGTAACAGACTGTAAGTGACTGCAGCAATGCTGCCCTTGCAGGGAACTCTTCTGTGATTTATTTTAAACAAAAACAATTTGTAAGTTGTGGTTCATTGAAACAGTTGATCCTGAAGAACAGTTCTCCTCTGGAAAATGACTGAGCACAATAGATGTGCGTGTGGCCTGTATCTAGTGTGGTTTATTGAAGTTGCAGCCAACATAAGCAGTTGTTCCTGTTACCACAGGGTGTGTGTGACCCTGTGCAGGCTGAGCATGAGCTGTTTGCTGTGTTCTTTCTTGCATCTTCAGCTGTAGGTTCACCAGGTTCCTCACAGGGAACAGTGTGACCAGGCCTGCTGAGTCCATATTTAATAATTAGTAGTTTTTGGCAGTGCCAGGGAGCAGAAGCTCTCCCAGACTGAATTTGCAGGGTGCCAGTTAGGGGAAGGACGTGTGTGTCAGCTGCATGCATGCACACAGCCATGCACATCATACATACAGGCATCATACCATATCATATATCATATCATATCATATCATATCATATCATACATGCATATCATACACATGCACTTCTCCTCCCCTGGTTCAGTGCAAACCTGCAATCACTGTCAAGGAGATCTGCCCCTAATTGCTTTCCAGTTGGTGCACACATGGAGCACAAATCAGTGGCACAAAGGAAGCACAAGGCAGACTGAACAGCTGGGGAGGAAGGCAGAGGTGTACTCAGCATGGATCAGCTCTGTTCAGCACGTGGAAATTGGGGAATGCAAATGGCAGCTTTCCCAGTAGCCAGGGAGTCTTTGGGACTGGGAATTGAGCAGGCAGGCTGTCTCACTCCCTGCCTCTGGGTTGGTTTGGATGGAACATGAAGACACCCAGGCTTAGCTGCACAATGTGCCTTTTCAGTGACAGGGGCTGTGAAACCATTCTTACCATGGCCAACCCAGAAGACAGTGACAGGCTGAAGGCAGGGAGGAGGAGGATGATGATGAAGTATTGGTTCTTGAACTTCTTTAGCTGCCATTGTGGTGAATCAAAAAGGTGTTTTCCTAGTTGGTGTTCTCAGGCATGGCTGCATGTGCTGCTGGTTGGAAACTGCCAGGGAGATCATCTGAGCAGGATTTATTCTCATCTCTAACCCAGTGGAAAGAGACAGTGTCTCTGGAAACAAGGATGTGTTCAATCTTCAGGTCTGTCCTGGGCTGGAAGCACAGGGTTGCATCTGATTTTGCATGCAAACTGTTCTAGCCCTGTCCAGACCTTGGATGGGAGGTGGAAAAGAAATTCCAGATATTGTTGGCACATACCAAGGAGTCTTGGGGGAAGAGCTAGACCACAAAAATTAAATTAGTCTCAAGGTTCCATTTTGGGTGTTGTGGTTTCTGCAGACAGGTGGTAGGAAAAGGCAGCATATGCTACAGTCTGAAGTGCCTTAGGTGGTTTAGACAGGGCTTTTCTGGCACTTCCCTTTCTTGGGTTGTTGAAGGTGCAACTGAATTAAAAGTCCAATTACTGACTTAAATGCTCTTTCCATGTAAAGTAAAGTCTTTATATACAGACAAAGCAAAGAACTGATACAAATATTCAGATATACAATGTGCCTGTCACACACAAGAACCCCTGTCCAGTGGACATCTGCTCTCAGAGCTTTTCTGCAAGAGAAACATAAACAGCAAATGGCAAACTATCCCTTCTGCATCCTATTGCACCTTTTCTCCAAAGGAAACTTAGAAAAACTATTAATATCTTCTACTGCCAATGGCAGATATCTTCAAAACAACCTGGGTTCAGGAGACAGCTGCTGTAATGTCAACAATGCTGAGTTTATGACTACTTAAACCCAGCTTGTTCCTAGCTGTGTGCTGTTGTACTGCATGTGCACTATCTTTGCAATGTGTTGTAATACCTACTCTAGCTTGTAATTGTCTATTAAAACATTAACAGCAACATAAAATTAATACCCAGTGTATCTGGACTCCCCCTGAGGGCTTTTCATGCTCCAAGGAATAGGGGGAATGGCAGGGGTGTGGAACTGACACACCGGGGAGCATTTCTGGGTTCCAGAGAGCATTCCCTCTCTCTCCTGGAGGAGCAGCACCCAAGGCTGCCCCAGAGGACACTTGGCAGGGGCTCTGTGGGTTTGCCCCAGGGCAGGGGCTGTCCTGCTCCTGTTTCCATCAGATTTGCCCTGGGTGTGAGGAGGGCAGCCTGGGCAGCCAGCAGTGCTGTTCCTGCTGCTTCCCACCCACTCCTCTGCCTCTCCTCCTGGCATGGCAGCCACAGACAGCAGCGTCAGCCACTCCTTGTCAGGGGGAGATCAAACCCAGCCCTGCTCCTGGCAGGGGCTCTGCCGCCCTGGCAGGGCACAGCTCCTGCCCTCAGTCAGCAGATAGGAGCATGGCAGATGGACTGCAGGGACCTGGCAGCTGTTGGGGGAAAGTTTCAGCCTTGTCACAGAAAAGCCACTGGGGGCTTGCAGCATCCACCCAGGGTGCAGTGGGGAGCTGAGGGAGGGTGGCTAGGGAAGCACACTCTGGCTGGCTGGGTTTGTCTCTGTGGGGTGGGTGATTGCTTCCTTTGATCCCACAGCTTGGTGTTCTCTCCCCCTAAGCAAGGCTGGCTGCTCAGCTCGCTGCCACGTGAGCTGGGCACAGCAGCATCCTTATAAACCTACTGCTGTCCTTAAAGATACCATTTAGCTCCCTGGTGTTTTCAAAAAGGCTCCATGTGGTGATTCTGCTCCCATCTCAGAGGAACATCTGCCGTTCTGAATAAATATAAACCCAAAGCCTTTGCTCACCCCAGGAGCTGCAGCACCCTTGCAAGGCTGAGCTGTGCAGCTCTCAGCACCATCCTTGTCCTCTCTCTGCTACCCACTGCCCTGCTGTGTCCTGGCTTGCAGGCACAGTGTGACGTGCTTTGTAGCCCACTTCATGCTCAGTGAGGTTCATTTTTACCTCATCAGAGGGACCCCCGAGTTCTCCTCTTTCAGCATAGCTGCTGCCCTCTGACGTGAGGGAGCCGGGGAACTTTCCTGCAGGGAAAGCAAGCTCCTGCTGGGAAGGCAGGCTCCTGCAGGGAGCTTGCACCTGCTGGGGTTTTGGGGAGGCCCAGAGGAGTCACCTGCTCCACAGTGACTCTGGGGAGTCACAGCTCTGGCTGCAGCTCACTGGGGAGAGCTGGAGCAGGTGCCTCAGGTAAAGCTCAGCTGTGCTGCTGCTTTGTCCTGCTGCCCATGGCTCCTGTCAGCCAGCCAGGACGTGTGGAGCAGAGCTGTCAGAGCTCTGTGATGGCCTTGCTCAGCCCCTCCCCAGGGACCCCCCTGTGCTGCTCTCAGCCCCCACTGCAGCCCTCTCCCCTTCACCTGGCACTGCCCCTGGCACACCAGGGACCCAAGAGTGCCACGAGCCCCAGCCTTGTTCTGCCCCCGGGCCTGCAGCTGGCACCAGGTGTAGCTTGGTAGTCAGTGTTTTCTTCCTCTGTGGCTTCCTCATCACGCCAGATGAAAGAGAATTTAGAAAGAAATCCATCTGGATTTGAAACATTGGAAATGTGGGGGAAAGGGTGCAGAAAGATGGCTGCTCCTGACTAGCACATGCTCTCCATTTGCTACCAGATTTTCATAGTTACTTCCATTGCCTTAACTTGTTCACTTCACAACAGGAGAGACTCTGGATTTAGGAAATCAAATCTCAGTGCTGTTTGAGAGCTAGGCTCCTAAAGATGCCTGGAGTTAGGCACTCAAAATAACAAAACATTCTTGAAAACATTAATCAGAGTATTTTAATAGTTCAGCTCCCTGGGGGATGATGGCTGGAGTGGACAGGAAGATACCCAGACTGAGGTATGAGCCTGATCTCAACAGCCAGGTTCAAGGACTGCCACATTTCAGGGCCACTCAGCTGCTGGTCGATGGCAGTAAGTACATGGTACAAACAGCACCAGTTTGTGGCATTCACATTTTCTGAAAAAACTCCTTTGCCCGGGATTTTTCTCCTGGGAAGCTGAGAAGCCTCAGAGAAAAGGAAAACAATTCTGATCTCATTTGCTTCTCCTGTGTTGTGCTCCTGTGGAATGTGTTTGGAGATTGTTCACCCACAGGTGATTGTTCCATTGGATTCTGCTGGGAGTTGTTTTCACTCTTTGGCCAATCAGGGCCAAGCTGTGTCAGGACTCTGGAAAGAGTCACCAGTTTTCATTATTATATTTTTAGCCTTCTGTAAGTATCCTTTATGTATTCTTTAGTACACTATAGTATTCTTTATTATAATATAGTATTATAAAGTAATAAATTGGCCTTCTGAGAACATGGAGTCAGCTGCATCATTCCTCCCTGCCATGGGGCTCCCTGCAAATACAGTACCAGTTTCCACAGATCCAACTTCATAGTTTTGAGCATGCTCTGGAAGCAGGGGACAGCAGACCCTGCTTCACAGGGGGACACATCCCTCTCACAGCACAGGTAGGAAATTTTGGGCCAAGCAAAGAGGAGCCCACATGGATGTCCCTGCAGTGTGGTCCCAGCTGGGGCTCTGTGCTGGTCTGGTCCCTGGGTGTGAATGTGAGCAAGGGTTTGTCAGGGTCCAGCCCTCAGCTATTGATGCCACTTCAGCTGATGCTGAACCAGATTTGCAATGACTGAAAAATACAAGGGATAAGCACATGAGCTGAAAAGGCTGAGGGTTAGTCAGGCCCTGGGGGAGAAAATATCAGTGACCAGTGGGAGATATAAACACCAGACACTGCTTAATTTACTGGCACAGAGGTTCATGGGCTGGGAGCTGAACCAAAAGCAAAACTGTAGCTGTGCTGCAGGGAAAGACAAGGGCTATAAGCTCTTGTAAGAGCCTCCCACAATCTTACTTTCATCAGTTAGTATAAAGAAAATATACAGCCTAGCTGACAGCAGCTCTTTACTGCTCGGGGAAACAAATAGCTACTGCAACCGGGAATGACAGACAGAGCAGAATTGTGCTTTCCAGGCTGAATAGAGCTGTTAAGCAGCATCTGAAGGGCTTGAGCAGAGGTGATTAAAGAAGATGCTATCTCCCAACCCCAGCAGACTACAAAAGGTGTATTTTCAGTGGCTAAATCCTGAAACAATTATGGCCTGGAGTGTAGTCAGGTTATTTCTTATCTTTCTGATGGCCTGCTGGCAAAATCTGTTTTCTTAAATGAGGTTTGTAATGTCTAGTACTTCCAAGGGAAGATGGTATTGCCGCTGCAATGTGTGTGGTAGTGAGGATCAAAATAAACATAGCAGGCATTGCTGGAACTGCGTGGGCTTGTAATTAATATCCCATTCCTCAGGGAAGTGATATTTTCATTTCGGTTGTGGAGAGACTTGTTGCTGGTTACGCAGGAGTGCTCAGGGTTGTGCCTGCTCCACGTTCCCCAGTGCTCCCCCAGCACAGGCAGGTTTGACATTTGCATCTGAATTGCTGGGTTTGCTCCTGCAGGGTTCTCCAGAGCTGCTCCTGTGGAGGGGAGGTGACTGCAGAGGAGGCTGTGGTGATGCCCTGTGTCTGTGTGGGAGTGTGGTGTGTGGATGGGTGCTGACACCCAGCCCAGGGCACTGCTAGGTTTCTATAGGTGAGCTTTGATCACACATACAATAGGTTTTTTCTCATCCTGGCCCTTGACCATCTTGCTGTGCCTTTTGCTGGGCCTGTCCAAGATGGACAGAGTGCCATAGTCCTTCACTGGAATAATTTGTCTGAGACAATGGTGACCAGGTACCAGCAGGCAGCAGAACCCTTCAGGATCTTCCCTGAGCCTGTCCAGGGCTGAGGGCACAAAACACTGCTGAGCTTTAGGTCTGCAGCTCATCCTGAGGGAAACAGTGCCTTTGCTTTAGTGGTTCTCTGAAGATAAGCACAAATTATTATTGTAAGCTTTAGTGCAATACACACTTACAGAAAGGCTGCTTCGTTAAGTGTTCTTCTGACATCCTGAGAGCTCTGCTATGAAGAGTTTGGTTTTTTTTTAAAGAAACACCAAAGGGATTCCCATTGTGCCTTGCAGAGACACTGAATCCATGGCACTGCAGTGATGGTGTTTATTTCTTCCCACTGTAACATCCAACCTCACCATTGCATTCAGGCTGTTAAAATTCCCAATTGTCACACTGCTTACTTATGAGATGGGGAGAAGGACATGATGGCAAAGAAGTGTGAATGAGTGAAGTCAGAGGAAGAGAGAACAGGCTGCTGAGAAGAGCAAAGCCTGAAAGGCAGAGCATGTTTTAACACTGAGCTCTCCCAGCAGCAGGTCCCCAGAATTTAACTGGTAGGTGGTGAAGCCACAAGGCATTGTGATCCTCTGGAGTGCCCTTCTGCATAATCCCTCCTGTAGGATCACTGTGCATTCATTCCTTTATAAGGCAAAGCCTCCCCTTGGGCAGCCCATGTCAGCTGAGCAGGAGAGGGCTGAGGGAAGGGAGCCAGGGCTGGTTCTGTGCTGGCTCACAGAGCTCTTTGGGCAGCTGCTCTTTGGGCTTGGGGCTTTCTGCCCCTTGTGCTCAGGAGCTTCCTGGCCTGCTGCATCAGGGGCTTAGAGAGAATGTATTTTCCCTCCCTCCATTTGGTCAGATAGTAGAGACTTTTTCAGAGAACCATCAGAATTGGAATAGTGTTGTGAGTCTCTTGGGGTTTTGTGTGAGTTTTTGGTGTTTTTTTTTTTAATGAAGAGGGAAGGAGTAGGATATTCCAAAATGGCAGCTATCCTGAAAAGTGTCCTGAAACAGTTCTGCTGGATTGCAGGCTGCTCCATTTGGCTTCTCTGATTACAAATCAGTAATGGAAGTGAAATTTGCTAGGAATTGAAGTAGATAATATGAATAAGG
This sequence comes from Melospiza melodia melodia, assembly GCF_035770615.1. Lineage (NCBI taxonomy): Eukaryota > Metazoa > Chordata > Aves > Passeriformes > Passerellidae > Melospiza > Melospiza melodia. Next base: position 4,488,945 of record NC_086205.1, on the reverse strand, counting down.
GACACACTGAAAGCTGTCCATGTTTTGAATGTGATGAGGCTTTGAGATTATTTTCCTCTCCTGGTACTGTTCCACTGTTCTTGTTTTCATGTGAAATCTTGGTAACTTTGAGCTGCCTCAGGAAGTATACACTGGCTGGTCCTTGTGACCCTTGGGCCCCTTCTGGAAATATCATATGTCAGGCTGGGAAAAAACAAACCCTATAATTCATCCAGAATCTTCTGGCAGGCTAAAGCATGGAACTGGAGTATTTTCAGGACTTGTGAAGGAAGCTTGTCTTTGGACAGTACCTTTATTTACAGTCTGAAGGCCTCAGCTAGCAACTAGGTGGGCATCTGGCACAGATCTTTCAAAGTCCACTTTGGAGGAGATGTTGATTCAAGTCAGTAGTGTCTGTAAGGCATCTGACTTGCAGCACACCACACTTCTGAAAAGCAGCATTTGATTCTAGCTGCTGACCCAAAGGCAGTGGCTGTGATTAAAGTAATGGAGCAAAAGCCTTGGCCAGTGCTGGGACAGACCTCTCTTGTCTGCCCAGAAGATGATATGAAAGCTCTTCCCATCTGGGCTACCCTGTTGTTAAGCACACAGGTGGGTTACAGGAGTTGGAATCACTGGGGGTCCAGTCCCTCTGCTTTGAAGGCAGTAGGAGTTGTGCCATCAACTTCACTGGGAGCAGCTTCAGCCTCAGGTGGCCAACAGCCTGAAGTTAGAGCAAGTGCTCTGCATCACACTGAAAAGGATCTGGAATTCTAACAGCAGATCTGATCCCTCTGCAAGGAGATCTGATCCATTCCCTTTGTTCCCCCATCAGATGCTGCCTCAGAAATTGGTAGTTCATTGTCTCTGCTGCTTTAAAGCAACTGCTGATCAAAGTGCAGGTTTTGTTATCTGTGTGCCCTAGTGAATATCTCTGGAAGCAGAGGGGAAGGAGCCAGTTGCCAGTGGGAGGCCATGCTGGGATGGAATCAGGGACACTTCCTCCATGCCCTCTGTGAGCCAGGTGATTGCACTGTTGTCTTGGTTTGGAAAAGGCAGGAGTCTGCTAAGGAAGGCAGGAGTCTCCCCTGAAATGGAGAATGTAAACCCTCCCCACCCCTCCAAATTGCTATAAATTTTAAATTAAGGGGCTCTCAGGCAAAAGTATGGGAGCAGGAAATAACAGTTCTTTAATAGGGAAAAGGAAAAAAACTAAAAGGATAAAATAAACAATGCAGTACACTACACAGAACAGCACTGACAGAGTCAGAACCCAACCTGACACCCTGTGGGTCAGGGTGTTGGTGGCAGTCCCATTGGAATTGTGGCTCAGCCCTCCTGCAGTGTCAGGGGTGGTTCTGCTGGAGCAGGGATCCTGTAGAGAAGGATGGATTCTTCCTCTGAAGATCCAGTGGAAGGAGAGGCAGCTGCTGTTCCTCTGGGGAATCCAGTGCAGAAGCCGTGCTGGTGTCTCAAAACCTCTGGATTATATCTGGGTAGCAATGCTTGGCTCCTCCCTCTGGGCTCACATCTCCCAATGGGATGCTGTAGCTCTTATCAGCCATGCAGTGACATTCAATAGCTGTTATCAGCAGATGTCCCCTCCCGAGGGAGGTGTGAATGTGGTCACTCAGAGAGAGAGATAAGGCAAACTGCCCACTTGACAAAGGTAATCTGCCATACAGATGGTAATGGAAAACATCTTGCATGCAATCTTCAACAAGTTTGCTGCAAGGGATATGAGGACTTTGAGGAAAGCCAGGATTTTGTCTCTCAGGATCCATGGAGTTTGGAGCATAGCTACTGCCCTTTTACTGAGCACAAATGTGGGAAACCAAAGATGGGAGCGAAGGGCGTCAAAGAAGGAGTGAGTGGATAGTCTGTGTCAGTGGGAACAGCCTGGAGAGGAAAAAGAAGAGGTGACAACTGAGCTGCCAGTCCACCACCTGGTCTGCTTTCTGCAGGAGTGCAGTGTGGGCACAGCTCTGTGTGTGAGGACGTGTGGAATTACATGTTCATCATCTGTTGGTCACAGGAGATCAGTCATGTACCTTTCATCAATGTTACAGGGAAGTGTCGTGGCTGAATTTCAGAGATGGGGCCTGAAAGATACCTGGAAGACAGTGAGTTTGTTTTATTAAAGGGTGAATTTCTGTACACCAAGGGAAGGAGGGCAGTCTGGAGTGCTGAGGGAGCTGAGTGAGCCAGTCATACTAAGAAAGGAGGGAAGGGGGGTATTTCATGCAGGGGAGGGGTACCCACAGCTGTCCTCCTGCTAGCAAGGCTGAATGATGGGCATCACAAATCCCAGGGGGCTCTCAGCAGGAATGGGACAAACATCCTCTGCTGATGGTTGGAATTTGAAGTAGATCAAGAATAGACAGTGTATGAAGTGTGTTAATTAAGGGGGTTTCAGCTGTCACAGGGAGTGAGGATGCAATTAAAGGTGCAGATCTTGTTGCACTTTCTTATTTCTGATGCTGGGTAAGTGCAGTTTCATGTCACTCTCACACACTGACAGGTCTGTTGTCCTGATTCTCAGATGGGGGAATGATCTCTACCATCTATATCACTGTCTGACACCCTGGCCAGGGAGATGGGCAGGTCATCACATCCTGGGAAATGAAGAATGAAAAAGTCATGAGACCACATGGTTTCAGCAGATACAGCAATGAGAGTGGATCAGTGGAGTCTATTTAGAGCCGTTTGCCCAGCCTGTTTCCAAGCATCCCCAGTGACAGCACCTGTTCCCATGAGATTTCCACTTGGATTTTCTCCAGTGCAGGTGCACTGAGGCTCACTGTGACTGGCATTCAAGCTGCAGGAGCACATATGGCAGGAGAGCAGCAGTCCCTCAGCAGTACCCTGAGTAAGCCTGGAGGCTGGAACATGACTTACTTATAAATACCAAAACCAAGAGAATTGCACAATTTACTTCCATGAGTGCTCAGAGGATCAAATCCTCTCCACTTTCCGACCAAACTGGTCAGCAAAGGCCACTCAGTTAGCTGGTGGGAGGCAAGCAAGCTGCACAGAATTGTGATTGCTCTACAGAACAGTCTTCTGCTCTGGAAGACTGCTCCACTTCCAGGGGGCACTTGGTTTTATTTCAGTAGCTGAGAAACAAGCCCAAAGGCAGGCAGGGGCAGGGGAAAGCATTCTGCAAGGCATTGCTGAAAAATGTACTGGCTGTGGTGCTAGTCACTGTCACTTACTGGTCAGACTGGTATTCAATTTTCCCTCATTGCTTTCAAAAGGAGAAAATGCTTTTGAACTGCATTCATCATTTAGGCAAATACGGGCCAATCTGCTGAATGTCTGGAGGCCACATCTTTAGGAGTGCCAAGAACATTTCCCACTGGCATAGCTGAATCTGGAAGTGGAGTTGACTTCCAGACTTGATAAACCTCCCAGGGATGGTCCCTTTTTTCTTGTGACAAGAAAGAAAAATTTGGTGACAGTACTATTGTGCCATGATGCACAAAGGATGTGATTATTCAAGAGCAAAAGCATCTCAGTGAGTAAGAGAACAGAGGGATCAAAAGGAGAACTTGCTGCTGTGACTGGGGTCCTGGGTTTAGACCAAGTTAAGTACCTGGGACCTGATGCACTTGGAAGCAGTATGGATTTTCCCAGGTGGGAAGAGCATAATTACTTGGATACACAGTATCAGGAGAACTAAATTCACATTTTAAAAGTTGTGTTTTTCACTGACTCGCCCTTCTAAGGTGGATGTAGAAGACCTATTGCTTGCATTCAGGGGAAAGATAGTGAAGGAAAAAACCATGCAGTTTGCATTTAATGTGAATCTACCACTTCTTAGCAACACTCAAGAAAAAAATACCCAATAACCAAAATGTTGAGAACGGACCTTTTTCAAATGATAAATTCCTGAAATTGCAGAACTTTTCCTTGAGCAGTCTTTCTGCATTTAGCTGAGTGCTTAATGAGTGACAGTTTCTCAAAGATATTCCCTAATCATAACCATTCTAGGGAGACCAGTTACAGCATCGTTATCATCTCATTCTCTATGAACATGTTATGTCAGGTTAATAATGGTTGCAGCAGGAGAGTGTGATCCAGCCCTCTGAAGCACAGCCCTGGCTAACATTCCTGTAACTGATTCAAGGTACACGAGTAATCTTACTGAGTTCATTTGCCTCTTAATTTCTAAGCACCACCTTGAAAAGCAGATTCAGGCAGTATAGGTAGAAAGGCTGCTTTGTTCTGTTTTTAAGACATGGCAGGAGTTCAGATCCTCCTTCTTGCAGCATAAATACTGTGCTTGCTGCGATTTTTAGCAAAGATGAAGCACATTCACTCTAAAGGGAGAATTTCTCTTTTATGGCTTTCACAAATCATAGTGGTCAAGGTAGTGGGGTGTCTGCAGAGACAGCTGGTGTTGCTGTTCCAGTGCTCTGAAGAGTGCATTGGGATTTCAGGGAGCTTGGTGGCAGCTGCCCTCAGGAATCCTGCCTGGTACCTTGCAAGCACTCTTATCCCTGTCACTCTGCCAAGCTGTCCAAGGGGAGGCTCATTAGTGCTGGGATGGGGAGCTCTGAGGAAGGCATGAACCTTGCAAGGTGTGAGAAGCTCACAGGTGGCCCAGTTTCCCATATGCCAAGATCACAGTCCAGGAAAAGAGGGTTTGAAGCATGGTGAGGGTAAATGGTGCCATCTGTTTCACCAGAAAATCAAATTGCCTGGATAAACTAGTCTGTTCTTTGGAGAGCTGCTCTGTTCTTGAGAAGCTGTGCACCAAAGATGTTGCTGTGAACACTCAGGCCATTCACAGTGATCCAGCTGCAGACTGAGGCTTGTAAGTCTTCCAGCTCATGGTTTTACACTCATTTTTTTCAAGCTGTGTAACTCTGCCCCACTGAGAGCTGGGAGTGCACTTGAGGCAGTTCTTCTCGTGCTGTTTGTGGCAGGCAGTGACAGCCAGGCACGGTGCCCAGGGGCTGCTGTACCTTTCTGCAGTGTGGTCCATATGTGTGAAAGCAAATCTCATTCATGCCCAGGCATGCTGAACACTTAGGATGCTTCAGCCAAAGCTAGCTGGAAAATAGTAGATGCATTCCTCTGATGTTCTTAAAAATGCAAACAGCAGTCTGTTTTTCTTGAGTAGCTGAAAATGCTGTGAAATGCTTTGTTTGGCTCTGTCTGGGATAAAATGTCCCACAGGGATGTTTCTCCTGTCCCTTTCCCTTCCTCACAATCCCTATGAGTGGTCCCCACCATATTTCTTGTTCATGCTGAAATGTGAGCCCTAATGGAAGTGTCAGGCAAGGAGGAAACAGGCAGGTGAACACAGAGCTTAGGGTTGAGTCCAGCAAAAAGTAATCTCCTATAATCCCTGGAAAATGTTCTTTCAAAGCAAAAAGGTGTAAAGAAATCCAACAGCTCTATCCCATGAGATGTAAACCCATCTTTGGCATTAGATGGGTATGCAGGTTTACTCAGGATCTCAGGGCTCCTTACTGCATTAAGTTAACAGTGTAGGTACAAATGTTCATGGGTACATCCAGAGGAAAGTTGAGTTGTACCTGTTGTGGGAGTCAAACTACAAGTTTTTAAGACTTCTGTTTGAAATCCCCTGCTAAATTGATAGTTTTGGTCCCATTAACCACACAGAGACATGCACAGAAACCAAACATCAAACAGCACACAGAAGTGATTTTTGTTTCTATCATAAGTACTTCTACAGCCTCAGAAGTAAGAGGGGAATTGAAAGTGGGGGCAGAAAAAAAAGATCTTTAAACGGTTTCAAAAAAAAATCCTTGCTCTAAAATGCCTACTGCCAAATTTCATCACAAACTAATTCCTTGCAGCTGAGCTGCAAACCTCTATGAAAATAAGGGTTTACAGTGGAAACACTGACTAACTATAGCTGTGCAGTGCCATGAATAATGACGCCCTAATTACGCCTTACGATTTACCAAGACCTGCTTTCTGTATAGCTGTTGCTGGTTTGGGGAGCAAGATCTTTTTTTCTTGACTGTGGTTTGCTTCTTTTTGTTCATATTGTGTTGGCACATAGTTTTTGAAAAGCTTTTCTCTGAAGGGAGCTGGGCAGACAGCTATGATTAAGTATGAAATGATTGGTTGAGCTGTTTGTCAAAGTTATAAATAGGATACCACACAAACCCAACACTAATCTCACTGAAAGACAGATACTGGCAACATTTCTTAGTCATCTGTTCCTGACGCTCAGGGGAGAACAGCTACACTTCCATTAAGTTTTCAAACAGAAGTTGCCTAAAATACATTTCTATGGTAAAATTTTGGGCACATGCACTGTAAGCCACACTGAGATCTAGCAGGGTGTTGGAGTTTTAAATGTTCATCCCAGTTTAAACATGGTCCTCTGGATCCAGCCCTCTGTGTAGGGGTGAAAGGCGATGGTTTGATGTGTGTGGAAACAAAGATCTGTTCATGAAGCAGTTCTGGCAGGACCAGACTGATGTCCTTATCCCCTCTCACCCCTGGATTAATTTTAAGGGCAGAGGAGGAGGTCCCTAGGGATGTCCTCTGCATCTTCAGGTTTACAGGCAGCTTTCTGTAATCTGCTTTTGGGAGATCAGATGGAGGCATAAAAAGAAGAGCAATGGCACAGGTTTCACTTATGTGCAACCAGAAGGGAAAGGCAGCATATTGAATTCCTTCTGCTGCAGATCTCTCACACAGCAGCTTCTGCAGGCTCCAGCCTGGATGCTGCTCCTTGTCCACCCCAGTTCTGCATCAGCTGCACCCATTCAGTCAGATTGCAAGTCTGCAATTCCGTGTTCCCACAGGACGACCCCATGTTGGCCGTTTGCTTTCATGGTGCCTCAAATTGTAGGGAAGGGCTCCACATTTGGCACTTTTACTGCTGGCCAGAACATTCATGAGACAATTAAAGCAAAGCAATAGCTGAAGGAGAGCCAAGCATTTCTGGGGCTGAAAAAAGCTTCAAGTTGCAAAGTGAAAAAGCCCACAGCAACCAGAACTTGCCCCTCCAATCCTGCACCTTCCCACATCCCTGCCAACACATACAGCAAGGAGTTTTAGAGGAAGTATAAGCACTTCTAATTTATGGCATAAGTCAACAACTCCTCATAGGTGAAGTCTCTTAATTTTTTACAGAAATCTAAAAAAGGAATTATCTTGAATTTGTGATGTGTAGACAATTCAGACATGCATATTTTTATTTTTAGCTTCAGTAAGTGTACACATGTCTATGGAATTTCAGATTAATGAGCTTCATTTAATCTAATCTCTTAAATTTTGAGGCATGGACATTTTGGCTTTGTAAACTCTCAGAATCAGATTCATGTTGAAAAACTTTGTTTAATAACTACTTAAAAAGAGGGGTTTTTGCAAATTCAGGAGTCAGTTTCATTCTTACCAGCAGACAGAGGGATTGAGGGGTTTTTTAGCTTCCTGATTTTCCCTTGGGAGATCTTTGTTTAGAGAGTAAGACCCTCCTTGTGTGCACAGAGCAGCTCACCTGGGCGAGCTGGCAGCCAGTGTGGGCTCATCAGGGTGGGCAGCAGTGCCCTGTGCAGCCTTCCCAGCCTTCTCCTCTGGTGTGGTACACCCTGCTCATCCCAGGGTGCTGCAGGGGTGGCACAGGGACAAGGAACAGGGGGTGCCTTCCAGGAGCCCAGGGCTGAGCATGCAGCTGAAACCCAGAAAGATGATTTTCATGGTTTTCACACCAGCATCAGCTGCTTGAGTTTTGCTGGGGTTGAAAGGAAATGTTCTCTAATTGCTGACTCCTCCATGAGAGGTTAATACAGGTTTGTTCTTTGCATTGGAATGGCTGGGACCAGCCATGAGCACTCCTCATTCTTGAGCAGTGCTTTTACAAGCTTGCTGAAGCTCTTTAGTCTCTATCTCAAACCAATCCCAAGGGCAGTACCACTATTTTCCTTGCAGAGCTTTAGCAGGTGAACTGGAAAAGCCTTTTGGTTTTGTCCCTTCCTCAAGTTCCTGACATGGATTATATGAATTATTGCCCCAAAGTTTGGGGTTTTCTAATGGAGAATAATCCAAAGGCCTTCATCTCTAAAACTTCTTAGTCTGAACTACATCTTTAATGCTTAGTTTACTACTCAGATTCCTTTTGCAGTCAGATCCTACTGGCAGTGAGTTGCCAGGCATGAGGAGGAGCTTTCAGTGTCTCCAATAGATATTTTTTCTGAGAAGAAGCTAGTAAAAAAGATTCTGCTTAATGAATTGCTTTGTCTCTTATGTAATAACATATTTATGTTGTTATGAAGCCTGCAGTGAAGCTGCATCTGATAAGAGTGATAGGTTTCCAGTTTGATCTTATTTTAGATTGCAGCAAACTGAGGATGAAAAGACTCTTTGTTCCAAGAAGAAAAAACAGAACCAAACATCTGGTGAGAAGCTGATGTGCTCAGGACAACCCTGAAAGAGGTTGATAGTGATGGATTGCAACACCCAACTTCAGTAGGTCCCCACAAGTGTTATGTGAAAAGACAAGATAATTCTTCCCTTGTCTAAGATTCATTTTAAAAGTTTTCTGTTTTTCAGGGGAAGGGGAGAGGGAAGAGTGTAACAGTGCACTCCCTGCGTGTTTCTCCATGATTCTTGCAACTAGTCTAGCTTGGACTGAAGGCTTCTTTCAGGATTGGTTTACTTGGAGAGTGCTAATTGTAGAGCATGTCCTGACTCCCAGTGGGAGCCTTTCATAATGGACCATCTCCTGGAGCAGTCCTGCTCAGAACACCCCCACTGTGTGTCCAGTGCCCATCTGGGCAGTGCTGGATTCAGTGTGTGCAGTCAGTTCTGCTAGCTGGAGGTCTTTCACTGCTTGTGGTATATGTGGATTTGGCCCTTGTTCTTTCATTCCTCTCTGAACCACTGGAAAAGATATTTTCTACTGCAAATTATAAAGTGTTTCCTACTCTGTCCTTAAATACAGGCTTGGATTGTTTCACCCTGTGCTGATTCCTGCTGTGTGTGCACAGCTCAGAGGCAGAGTCAGGCCCATGTAGCTAAAGGCAGGTCCTGAGAGAAACTGGGGCAGCAGAGTGATGGGAAGGGTATTCTGTTTCATTCAGAAAGACACTCCCAAAACCCAAAGGAGCAATGCGTGGGTGAAGTGCTTTCATGCAGAGCTTTTCACTAAGAATCAAGTCTGTTGTCAGCACTTGTGACATTTTCTCTGTTCCCTTCCTCTGGGCAGTTTGCCACTGTAACATACACAGATGACATTAGGATTTGCAGACTGTCGTTTCTGAAGGCACTCTTATCTAATCTGTACTTAGTATTTTTCCAGGACACGGAGGTGGCTCTTTCTCCTCTGTTAATTAACTTTTTTTTTGCCCATGTTTGCCTGTCTTATAAATTCCTCTGACACCGGGGTCTAGGATTAAACAAATTGATACCACACTTCCAGTGTGTGTGAGCTTGACACTGAGCTGACAGCCTCAGAGCCTGAAGTATTTTGACACATGAACAGAGCAAATACAGAGGGAAGTGCTGCTCAGCCTCCTCCACATACTCCTGCCAGGCTCCCTGCTTGAGCAGCCCCTGTCAGTTCTAATGGGGCAGTCCCAAAGTCCTCCCACCCACCCATCAGTGGCTTTCTGCTCGAGGTGCCAGTTGTGACATTTCTCACAAGTACCTGTATTTATTCACTGTGTCAGGCTCTCACTGTAATGCAATTACAGAACAGCACTAACCTGGTAGGGAGCCAGCTCCAGGCAGTAGCCAGATTAAGTTGTCTTATTTGGTTAACAGTATTTTGATAGTTTATTAAATCCTACTAGGAGTAGAAAGATAAGAGTGGAAAGAACAAATCTTATGGATTATCTGCTCTTGGTTGTTCACTCCTGTTGGTATAATCCTGGTCTGAATGATGAGCTGTGGGAACAAGCCTTTAATGTTTTGCTATTGTCCCATCTTAAACATGTGCATTGCTTTATCAGAGTAAGCATATTCTTTAGCTATTTTTTCCAGTTTGCTGTTTTTATCACTGATGTGGAACATGGTGCTTGTTTTCTTTATCTGGAACGAAAACATTAGTTCATCTCAGATAGCACAAGCTATTTGATCAGCCTTCAGATGGCAAGGCATTACAAAAGCTGCTGACATGGGACAAATCCAGACCTGTGGTGTGCAGCTTGAAAAGGCTTCATGCCCTTGTTTTCAGTCCCCTGAGATAACCAGCTACTCACCCAGCAGCAGCAGAGAGACAGGACTGATTGTGCCAGAGACAAACCCCTCTCTCCTTACTGAGGCCAGGAGGCAGCAGGGATGTGTGTGGGATCACCGGTGAGCCTCTGCCTCCTGTGCAGTCCTGTGTCAGCTGTGACTGCCTGTGGTGGCCTTGGGCCAGCTGAGATTAGCCTAGGTCTTGCCACGTAGCAGGAGCTGAGGTCCATGAGTGGTTCCTGTGGGTGCTGTCCTCTCCACCCTGCTGCATTAGCTCCCAGGCCAGCTCATCCGAGATGTCCCTGAGTCCATGGCAGGACTGGTTTCCAGCTGCACCCTACCCCCTCTGCTTCCCATCCTCTGAGTGCATCTTCCTAGGAAGTGCAGGAAAATAAGGACTTCATTTGAGCACAACTCTTCCTCATGACCATATGCTTCCTCCCGTCACTGTGATATTTTCTGAAAACTCCCTTAGCCAGGATTTTTTCTCCTGGGAAGCTGAGAAGCCTCAGAAAAGAATGAGAACAATAATTATCTGATTGCTTCTCCTGTGTTTGCTGCTTTGGAATGTGGCTTGGACATTGTTTACCAACAGGTGCATGTTTGATTGGTTCCATGTGAATTGTTTTTAATTAATGATCAATCACAGCCAGCTGTGTCAGACTCTGAGTCAGTCATGAGTTTTTATTATTCATTCTTGTTAAACCTTCTGTCAGAATCCTTCTCTTTCTTTAGTAGTATAGTTTTAGTATAGCATTCTATAATATCGTATCATAACATATGAAATCAGCCTTCTGAGAACTTGGAGTCAGATTCCTCATCTCTCACCTTGTCCTGGGGACCCCAAAAACTCAACAGCAGCCCCCTCTTTCTGGGCCAGCCCACAGCCCTGCCCCACCTTGCTGTCCTCAGCCTGCAGTATCACTGGGACCAGGGAGAACATGGTTCAGTGCATTTTGATCACAGTGTTTGCTGTATGATACTTGATATTCAGGCCTGCTGTGACTCCCCTGACATTATGTGCAAACTGAAGCCAAAATGATGATACTCTTAATACACAATCAGAAAATAGAAGATATCGTATTTTGCCAACAGCTGACTGCAAATCAAAGAAACAGGCTGCACAGCTAACATCTGCCTTTGCAATATGGGAAAAGATCTGATTGTCACTCTGCTTAATAGAGCAGTCTGGTCTCTGGTTCAGTGTGATGGCTGCAGCTATAGCAGGGGAGGAGCTGTACAGCTGGGCACCTTACAGGTGTTATGGGGTGTAGGTGCTTGGCAGAGCTTGCCAGCAGGTGGTTCTCAGTGAAAAGGGCATGAAGAGCTCTTTAGGCTGGTCAGCCAGGACTGTCTCCTAGTCCAAATGTTTTTTGGGTACCTCTGTTTCCTCCTAGGAGTTATCTGAGGCAAGACTGGGATTCCAGGTAGCATCATGGTACTGGTGCTGGCTGTACTGTGTTCTCTGTAAAGATGTGTGTTTGAAGATGAATGGGGACAGGAGCACTCGAAGCAGAATAAGCTGGCAGGCATTAGGAAAGGAATTTACTTTCATTGCACTACCTCTTTGCAGGGTATTTTTAACATCTGTACCACCTCCAGGCTCATTTTGCATCAGCTGTAGACACTCTGACATGGTTAAAAAAAAAAAAAAAGAGACAACCCATATTCTAAACTGGTGTTTTGTCCTCAGTTCCTGGCTGTGATGCTCATTAGCCTGGATGGGATTTAGGTGTGAGGAGAGAGAGGCCAGCAGAACAGCAGTGCCTACCAGGGACAGCAGGAGAGGGCTGGAGCTCCTCAGCTGCCAGGTGCTCTCAGGCTCTCTGGCTGCCCCTGGCCAGGGGCTGTGTCCTGGCATCCCTGCCATGCCTGATTGCCTGAGACATGGCCACCCAGAAACCCCCCAGGAGGGAGTTTGGGCTGGAGTTGTTCCTGGCATGGGGGGCTGGACTGAGGCTAGGAGCATGAAATGAGCTGTTGGAACAGTTTGGAGAGCGAGTGGGAGGAGGGTCGCAAATATGAGGGAAGAATTATGATGGATTTATCACAGCCTGAAATAAATTAACCTCTGGGAGGAATGATTTTGTAATAATTTGCATTTAGATACTCTGACACAGCCACATAACCCCAAACCTTCTGCAAACATTGTAATTAATTCAATCTCCAACATCCTGTGAGAGGGATAGAAATAGCACCATTTACATGGTTAAAGGAGCCAAGGACTCTTCTCTCAGTATTGCATTTTACACCCCTGTGACTGTCCTTCTGTCTTGTTTCCAGAGCCTCCTGGTGGGGTGAGAGGCAGGAGCAGTGAACAGCTGGAGAGCTTTCCTGGGCACAGCTAGCTGAGCTCCTGGGTGTTACAGCACACAGCCCGTGGCAGGGAGCCCATGGGCAGGGCAGAGAGGCTGGGGCACACAGCAGAAGAAGCAGGAGCTGAGCCCTGTCAAAGCTGAGCCCTGTCTCAGCTCCTGGTAGTGGTGGCTGTGGGCAGGGCTGTTCCCCTGCAGGGACCCTGGGCCTAACTCCATCCCTGAGTGGGAAGTGGTCAAGTGATTTAATATTCAGCACTCTGAAGTGCAGTAATGAATTTAATAGCCAGAATGATCTGCTAACCCAGCCAGCTTGAGAGGGTGTTTCAAGGACAATCCAAGCCTGTAGCTATGCAGTGGGATATTCTCTTGTCATCAGCCTCCTGCCTATTCCTTTCCATTCCAGGACAGTTAATCATAAATGAGATCCTTGCTTGATGCTGTTTTCCTGCCTGCTCTACCCTGTTTCCATTTCCATGGGACTGTGGGTGGGTTACCTCCCACCCCAGCTTCAGCAGCTTTTGCAGGACAGCTGGCTCTTCCAGAGAGACCCACATTGAACCTCACACTGTGACTCTGGAAGGCATGGGCAAACTGATTGTTTTCAGAGCATCTCAAGGTGCATCTTCTCTTACTTACAGATGTGTTGTGTAAATCTAGGGTTCTCTTGGCATGACCCAGAGCTGGCCTTGGTCACTGGAAGCATATCCATCATCCTCCAGGAGATTTGAGCAGCCCCCCCTTTGCTGCCAGTTTGTTTTTGCCATGCCTGTCTGCTTTCTGCAAAGCTTTTGCAGGGGTGGGAGCACATGCTGTCCAACAAGTGGTGAGCAACAGGTCAGCTGCACACAGGGAGAACTTGTGTGGCACAGCAGCAGGCAGAGGACGCACCCTGTATCGTGGGCATTTACTCCTTGTAAAACACCTCTGGCTCTCTGTAGTTATCTGGAGATATCTCCTGCCAAGTGAACCCAAAGATATTTATAGTGCAAGCTTCAGCAATAGGACAAAGGCAGGTTGGCAAACAAAGGGACTTTGAAATATAAGGAGAACCAAAATATGCTCTGGAGCACATTTATTTTGGAATCAATAGGAGAAGGTTAAATAATAATAGTGAATGTTTCCAGGGTGGGTCACGTTAAAAAGCAAAGAAAGCAGAGCATGTTCACAGTGCTGAGAGACTGTTCTCTGTGTGCTGAGTTTGAGTTATAGAGATAAATAATAAAAACTTTGCTTCCCACTGAGATAGAGTGTGGTGGCGCTGAGCACCACGCAGCACCTGCTGAGTACCTTACAAACACCTGCAGAAAGCTGAGATAAATGCTAATTCAAAAGGGATTGAAGCTGCTTGGAGCTCAAGAATGGAAACAATTCTATATTCAATTCACAGAGTTGTGTAAAATTAACCAATTTCAGCTATGGGTGTGATTTCCCCCTGCTTTCTGCCTGTGTTTCCCCAGTCCCCCTGAGCTGTGTGGAGGCGGTGGTGTCGCAGCAGGGTTGGGGCCATCCTGCTCAGGCACGCTGTGCCTCGCCCGGGCTGGGAGCGCACAGAGCGCTGTCTGGACGTGTCCCAGTTTAATTAACACAGCTCTCCCCACTGCTGCTCCTCAGGGAGCTCAGGCACGGGGCTCTTCCTCCCCTCCTCTCCTCCTGGGGGCAATCCCCTCACCTTCCCCTTGGTTTCCACAGCCTGTGCAGGGAGCCTGCCTGGAGGGCAGCTTTGGTGAACGCATGGTGTCTCCTTGCAGGGACGTCCATGTTTCAGGCACACCTCCTGCCTGAATCCTGCTGGCAGCAGGCTGGGAGATCAGAGATCCTCAGGGCTGCACTGATTTGACTCAGTTTCCCACAGCAGGGTGTTTGTAAAGGGCTGTTGGAGGCTTTGCCTGAGCCTGCCAGCCCTGGCGGGTAATGGCGCCCAGAGGAAATGGCGGCAGTGCTCGTGTTGTGGAGTGTGAGGCCTCTGAGCGTGGCCAGGACCTCACCACCAAAATTCACCATCAACGGGTGAATTCACCATCAGCTGAGGAGGTAAAGGCACTTCTGGAAATGGCTGGGATCCCCTGGGATCCATTTCTTTGTTGATTGGCTTTTTCAGAGAGGCCAGGCCCTGTAAAGGCCTCACTTTGTCCTGAGGGCATCGAGGCCCTCATGGACAGATGCATCCCACAGTAAAATTGTTGTGCACAAAACTTCCGTCCTTGCCAGAAATCCTGTGGCAGCAGAAATGGTATGGAAAAGGCTGGACAAGAAAAAAGTTTTTATAATTTGCCGTGACAGGAATCAAAGCCATGTCTTGTCAAAAAATTCCAGCTCCCTTTTCCTGCCTGTCTGTCACATGTCAGCAGCCCTGACGCTGTACAGATAAATAGAGCTCTACAGAAAGGAGCCCAGGGAACGACTCAGAACAATCCAGTGAGGGAAGGAGAGGCTCAGGCAAGCCCTGAAACTGAGCTTGCATTTGGTGTAGCATGTAGCCCCACATTTCTCTTCAGAGAAAAGCAAGGCACAATTCTTCCCAATATCCTTACCTCATTTGCCGTGCCTGTGTTTGTGCCAAAGCAGAATGTGGAGATTGTTTACCCACAGTGATGAGGTTTTTGTCCCTTGGCCTGTCAGGGCCAGGTGTGTGTGTGTGTGTCAGGACTGTTGGTGACAGTCACAGATTCTGGGCGGTTCTGAGCTTGGAGTGCTTGGCAGATTCAGTTTAGATGTAGTGTAACATAGTGTAATATAGTATATATTAGAATAATATAGAATAATAAAGTAATTAATTAGCCTTCTGATAAGATGGAGTCAGATGCATCATTCTCTCCCCTCATCAGGGGTTGCCTGTGAAATTCAGTAGTGGCAAGCATGGAGCCACATGATATTTATATTTGGCTCTTGAGGTTTTACATTGAAGCAAGTTGCTGCTTTTCCTGCTGATTTGGGCACTGGTGGGGACAGAGAGTGGGCACGAAGGGAGACAGGCAGCCCCAGGACACACCACCCTGACACTCCTCTCAGCTGGCAGCACAACACAGGGCTGGAGATGGGAGTTTGTCTCCTACAGAAGGTGGTGAGCAGCAATTTCTGTCACATAGACAGGAGGCCTGGCAGTGCAGATGCCCACGGTAACCCGTTTGCCAAGGACAGGCTCACCCCACACCCTGCAGAGGTTGCTCAAGGGTCATCTGTGAGCAGGACAAGGGCCAGCAAAATACAAACTCATCCTGAATGGCTTCTGCCTAAAATGCATCAACTACAGAACACTCCGTTGGTCTAAGGCTGCTAATGAGATAACTTTAACAAGGGTAGGACACATACCCAGTTTCAGAGACCCTTTACCACCCATTTGCTAAGAGCTTTACATTGGAAATAGCTAAGGACTTTGTGGGTAACTCTGGAGGCTGTGCAGGTTCAGGATTTGAAGCTGTTTAGACACACAAGATAAAACAAAATTTTAAAGATGTTTGGGCTCAGCTGTGACATTGCCAGCAAAATCATTGGCAATCCCAATCAAATTATCTTAAATATTGTAACTGCTTGGTAATTGGTTTATCTCAGAACATGCTTGGAACAAGAGGGGTATTTTATTTAATTTTTTTAATAAATGTTTGATTTAATTCAAATGAATTCTTATTGCTTGGGTAAGGGGAAACATAGGGTGTGTTTGCAAGTGGATGTGTTTTTGTAAGGACTCATATGAACTTGAGCAATTATTTTTTAAATGTTGCTGACTTTGCCTAGGTGAGCACTTGCTTCTCCACAGTAAAGAAATTGCAGAGGGCAGGAGAAGCTCCACACTGGAGAATTTTTCAATTTGACTGCTGAGTCTTCTTACCTTTCCTGTTCTTCCTTATAGCAAAGGGTGATTTTCAATCAGTGATTGTCAGAGCAACCTTTTTGGGGTGCTCTTGTCTCTTTCCAGGAGATAAATTTTTCACTGAAAATTTCAATACATGTGGAAGGGAATTAGCCACCCAAATTCCACTGACATTCATCACATCTCTGTCTCTTGAAAACTTTCCACTAGCCTCACCTCTCTGCTTAAGGAAATGCCTTCTCATGCTACATTTGGTAGGGCAGGGAGCACTTTGGAGTTGTTTCTTTTTTTCCTTACAAAGCAGTTTCAAATGGCTGTGCTAATGTACATATTAAGTCTAATGAGTACAGCTGTCATTTAATCAGACTTTCATGTCTTCTGGGATTCTAGGCAGAGATGGATTCTAGGACAGACTTTGAGCAGGAGATTTTCCCTTCTCCTTGCTCCAAATATGATTTTTTTTCCCTTGCTTTTTCTTCCCTTGTCAGTTTCTCGGCTGTTTTATGGCCTGTAAAGGCCCAGGGTGGCCTTGGGCAGCCCGCGCTTCAAAGGACGAGAAGAGGCTTCAGGTTTTTTCTCGGTCTCGGTGTTTATTAGTTGTTTATCTAAAAGATTTTCTCTTGGCCCGACAGAGGTCTGCACAGCAGCCAGCCATGAGCACACTGAGAGCCCCCGGGGCGGTCACTTATCTATCTTTATACTCAAAATTACGTATACAATATTTATCATTTTTCCCAAATACCTTTTACCCTTATTGACCAGTGCACTTTTAGTAATAACCAATCCCAAAGTGCCAACATCACCACAGAAGATGGAGGCCAAGAAGAAGAAGAAGGACAGGACACGCCCCAATTCCTCCATCTTACTTCTTTAGACCCCCCTGTACAGAAATCCCAAACCCTGTGTCTTACACTCTAATTAACTTATCCCTTCACCATTCACCCAGTGAAATCCTCCCATCCTCATACAGGTGTCATCTCCTGTGTAGGATCAAAGTCCAGCCACCAGACACTTCTGGCAACATCCCAGGACCTCCGAGCCCCCCAAGGGTGGTCTCGGTGACTCTGCACATCAGTCCTGAGGTGCTGAGATCCCACATTCCCTCACAGTCAACAATGAGAAAATTTGTGCCTGCATTGATACCAACCACTGTATCAAAGCAGAAGAACTCAAATTAAGTGGTAAATTTGACAGAAAGACCTGATGCAGATCCAGGTTACCAGGGAGCTGGGATATTTTTAAGCTGGGATTGTCCAGCATTAAGTTCTCCCTTTTCCAGACCTGGCCATTAAACAGCATTTTCTCTCATTTTAGGGGAGCACCTGCGAATCTGCCCACAGGGCTACACCTGCTGCACCAGCGAGATGGAGGAGAACTTTGCAAACAAAAGCCGAAGTGAATTTGAAGCCATGATGAAAGAGGCTGGTCGCTCTGTGCAGGCCATCCTAACAGCACAGCACAGGAGCTTTGACAGTAAGTAAAACCTGCCTGCTTCCTCTGCTCAGGATCCACTCACTGCTCACTTTTCCAGGCACTGTTGGAGCCAGGAGTTGTGTTTGACACGTTTTTCTCTGCATCTCACTCAACACTTTGTGTGAAGCATTGAGTTGCTGGAATTGTAGGAGTTGTAGCTCTGGCAGGGTTTCTGTAAGACCAAGACATTTTGAGATCTCCATTCCAGAGCAGCCACTGGAGGAGCCTGGCAGACCCTGGTGTGCCTTGGCACTGACACAGCTGGGACAGGCATGCTAAAATCAGCTCCTGCCACAGCACAGTAGCATTTGAGGCAGTGATGTAAAACCTGGCACTGTGCCTTGAACTGTAAGCTGAACAATATTGCAAAGGTGACTGGATAGGCCTCAGTAGGTGGGGAGAGTTTAAGGAGACATGGATTTTTCTTGTCCTTTCCATGTAGGTTGCAAGTGAAAATAAGGTTAGTACGTATTGGATCCTATAACTGTCAGTTTCATACAAACATCAGGAAATGTTACAGAGCAGGAAAGCTCTTAGAGATTGTGGTACATAAGATGTTGTGGAGAAACATTCTCTCCAAAGTCCAGTATCCCTCCTAACCTAAGCAAAGGCTAAGGATGGCTCTCCTACTTTTATTGTTCCCTGAAAAATCCATTTTGCAGTGCACAGTGAGCCTGGAGGTCTGAAGGCCACTGTAAATAAATGGTTTACTGACAAAATTGAGATGACCTGTGATTCAGCAACTGTATCCATTATCAGATTTTGAAGAAGGTCAGACACTCAGAATCATGGCCCTCCTAACTTTATCAAACAGTCATCATCACGGAGTTACCGTGAAAAGGAGTTGGGAAAAGAAGCTGTAATAGCCAGAAAGGTGGAACTGGAAATTCAAGTAGTAAATAATAGATCTAAAGAAATAAGCCTGACCTTCAGGCTTATAACCAAGATGATGAAGTGCTTTTACACTAAATAGGAAGAAAAGGCAGTGCATCTCTGCAAAAGGCATTGTGTGCGTGGCCAAGGTTGGCCACAGCAAAGGCATTCCTTTATAAGCTCAAAATTAATTGATTTTCACCTGCTTTAAAAGGTGACAATCAGGATTTTTCAAAGAGCCTGACAATGGTGGTTGCTCAGACTGATGTCTGAATGGGACCTGATGTAGCTGCTGCTGAGCACAGTCCCCAAGCTCTGAAATCCAGCCCTCCACAGGGGTTAGTGCTTGCCACCCCCTCTCTCCACTCCCTGTCACTGCACTGGCTGCTGTATCTGCTCTTTATTTTCACCACAGCCAATCCAAAGAGCAGAGTTCTGCATCTGACATGTAAGGGAGTGCAAAATTTGATGGAAGTGTTGAGGATTATACTAATAAGCAGAAATTTCCTAGTGGGGAACTGGTTTAGTCTAAGTGTGATGTTTTGGTGGATTAATAATAATAACAGTAGTAAGAGTAACAGTAAGCAAAACAAAGTATATAAAAGGGGGATGCTTGTGTTGTCAGTTAGAGCCATTTGGTTTTATTCCCCAGTATTTTATTTTATTTTGGTTTTATTCTCCAGAATTTTACTAAGATAGAGCTTTATTTCTGTGGTGCATACCCAAGTTTCTTCTAAGTATCAAACAAAGTAAATGTTCAATAAGCCAAGTATTACTTTTACAGACCATAATGCACAGATCATTGGTGTTCTGTAGTGGGAACAACCTCACTTGAGCCCACAGGCCAGGAAGATGTCTCCTGCTCCCATTATACCCTTTTCATGTGCTTAACTACCCTTGTAATCAATGCAGAGTTCATAATTTATGCAAGACATGATTAAAAAAATCATCATATTGTGTCTCAGTTTCACCTTTAAATAGTGCTATTAATTTTTCTTTAGCTACTGCATAAATGGTTTGAAATTGAGGGAGTTCTGGTGATGGGGCAATGGGATCACCTCAGCTCCTGAAACAATGCCACAGAAACTGCCCTAGCTTCCAGGAAATGTTATTAATCTCACAGTTAACAAGACTTTTTCAGGTAGTGCTGCTTAGAGCTGCTCAATAAAGGAGCTTTTTATGTCACATGGATGAGTTCTAGTCTTGCTGGCACTGGATGCCTGATTTTGTTGGATTTCCTCAGCAGCAGCTTGGAGTGCAGCTTTTGGGGTTTCAGAGGTATCAATGCACAGCTTGTCCTCACATTAGTGATTTCATTTGGCCTTAGGAGGATGGGGATGTCCAACCCTTTCTCAAAGTATTTGTAGCCTGGAGATCAGATTATTCATGTATTCTCTGCTAGCAGGTGTGGCACACTGAACTTCAGGCCTGGAGCTGTCTTGTTTTTGGATTGATCACAGCAAATCTCGTGCCTGTAATCTCACTGCTGATCATGGCAATCATCTCTACTTGTAAATTCCCCAAGCTCCAGACAGAAAATAGCAAGGCCACAGCAATCTGCCTCTGAAGTAATGTTCTCCATGCCTGTGGTCAACATTTTGCTTTGGAGAGTAATTCATCCTCGCAGGTTGTGGTCTGTAAAGCCCTAAATTGTCAGCACGCCTCTGCTCTGAGCTGCAGCTTTGTGTTGTTGCAAGGAATTACAGAGGCTGTGGTTTCAGTCTCCCTGGCTGCTTTTGGGGCAAGCATTCTGTGTCCAAGAGCTGAGTGCCCTTTATCTCATACAATAGAGAAAATGCACGTGTGAGAGACAGATGAGATGCAATAGGTGCAGCCCTGTATTCAAAATGAGGCGTGTGGAATAGGATCTACAGTCTGAGTGCTCTCTCTGCACAGCAGAGGACACATGGCTGGAGATGCCCTTCCTCCAGGATCTGCCAGGGCTAAATTTAAACAGCCTGTGCTATTGCTTAGCTGCTTACCAGCACATTTGTTGGTTTGCTTTATGTTACTGTAGTTAGCAGAATTTGGAGACATCAGTTGCAAGCTATACATGTGGTCATAGGCTTGCTGTTAACCTTTTAAGTGAAAAGGTAGCATTTTGCTCTACAACCAATTGGCTTTATTAAAAAAAAAAAAACAAAAAAAAGAGCCAAAAGCACAGACCATGAGTGATGGGAGCATATGCTTTTGATAACTCAGTGCTAGGGAGGATGTTGTGGTCAGAGTAGAAGTATTTCATTTAGAGGATTAAAGGCACAAAATCTTTGTTAATTCTGATGGCCCAGGGCTCTTGGTCAGACAGGGAGGGAAATGTAGGTACTTGGGAGCAGGGCCTGTACCAGAGTCCTGCTGTTAGGTTGGTTTTGGTTGACATTTATTTGCCTGAAAAAAACCTATATATAGCCTATATTTAGAAAGAAAAACATGAATAATAAAATTAAAAACAAGCGAGGGGTCTTAACGGGAGCTGGGATACAGCCTCTGTTGAGACTCATCCTAAATACTGTTTTAAAGGTGCTTCCAGCATTGATTGCAGAGTGTGCTTCTTTTCAAACTGGTATCTTGTCAGTGAATGGGGAAATTTCAGTATCTATTATTAAAAAATGAAATACCTTGACAAGGAGCTTTGTCCATGCAGTGGTTCAGGATACAGCTGTGAGCCGGCTGTGCCCCGTCTGACAGCTGCAGAACAGGACTGGCTCTTCAGGTGTGCTGGGACAGAGTTACAAACATTGCTCAGGTCTGGGGGAGATTCCTGTGGAAAATGAGCTTTTTTTGCTTATTAACAGCTGCATGTCAGTGTTGCTCACAGTCATCAGAATTCTGAGCTCCTGTCCTTCCCAGTACAAATTAAACTCGTACTGCCATACTCTGTTGCAGCAAGGAGCCTGGAAAAGCTTCTGGGCTGTTCAGGAGAGGCTCCAGCAGTGATTTGTGTGCGTGGTCAGAGCAGTCCCTTCCCAAGGCCGGGCAGTCAGCGGTGGCTGCAGAGGGCTGCAAAGAGGGAGCAAGAGCAAGCGGTGCTTGGAGTGACACTGAGGGGCTGCAAGCAGCAAGGAACAAGGCTGTTTTTCTAATCTTTGTGAAAGCTCAGTTGTTGAGAGTATAATCTTTGTCTGTCTCTCCATTTTCTCCCTTTTCCCCCACTTAAATCACTTTTTAATAATGCTGCAATGTTGCGCCAGTCTTTCCTTTTGGTGCACTTAGCAAGCAGTCCCTGTGTGACTGCTGACCTTTAGCTGTGAGCCAGGAAATCTGTCCTTTCAGAATTGTTTCATGTTTTCAGGAAATATCAACAAGCCAAAACAAAAATACCTTGGCTTTAAGTCCACACTGCACAATCTAAAAATGATTTGTAGCTCTCATAAAATCTGTGATTTTTAAGCTATGACAATCAAATGCAGATTAAAAATTTTGTGGTTTATATCTGGCTGGTCATTGGAAAGCTGATGTCATGTAAAAGCTTTCTTAATGCTCAGTCTTGGTAGCTGGAAACTGCATATGCAGAAACACAGACCATGCAGATAATTAACATCATTTGAGAGTTAGTTTCAAACAGTTACGTATTTCTTATGAAGATGAATCATTGTTTTAAATGTTACAAGGTGGGAAACGTCCTAGAAGCTGTTACACACTGATGGTTAAAATTTTACAGATTTCTAAAGGTCCCTTGTTTAAAGTTCAACCAAATGTGTCTTTGTCAGAGGAACAGAGTTATATAACCCTCAGTACCTACAGCTGCAGCCCCTAAGAGCACTGTTGGAGAGAGGCATATATAAACATTTTTGTTTTACATTCTTATATACTGTGAATGCTTAAGGAGTCTGATCAGGAGGTTGTGGAGTAAGCCCAGCAGTCAGAGCTCTGTTCTGGACTACAAAATCCAGACCTGAATCTGAATTTTGCTGGCATTTTCTCAGTTGATGGGACCATGGACCAAGCCCTGATGACCTGAAATTTTAAAGTATCTGAATTTGGTGACCCATGCATGAAAGAGAGATGCAGGACTTCTCTGTGCAGGAAATGATGGACACAACACCTGAGCAAGGGTTATCTGGGCCATCAGGGCTGCAGTGCCTGAGTCCCCAGACGTGTTGTCCCAAAATCACTGCTCCACACTTGCCATGTCCTGCTGCCACTGCTCTTGGCCCTGGTTGTTTCCTGGAGGCATCACATGGTTTGGTGAGGTGCGGTCTAAAAGGTACTCTTTATTTAGAAACAGGGAAGAAGTGTTGTGCCTTAAAATGTGGAAATGCTGCTGTGATTAGAAATCAGTCCCTTTGTTTCAGAGGCTGTGGAAGGGAGCACTTGTGGAGTGAGCAGAATTGCTCCAGCAGTCACGGGCTGCACTCTGTGAGCTGCCTGCTCCCTCTGCCCCTGGCACCAGCACTGGCTGCTCCCTAGGGCCAGCAATTTGAGTTAGGACTTCAAATGTATTGCTTTTGATCCAGAAACCCCTAATTGCCCGGGAACACTCTTTCTTGTGGTGACTCCCCAGGCCAGGGCTCTGCCCTGGAATTGTGGCGTGTGGCTCAGTTGGTGGCCTTGGCCATGGGCTCAGCACTGTGGGAGAGCTCTGACCTCTGCAGCATCCTTGGGCAGATGGGAGGCAGCAGGCTCAGCTGTCCCTCTGGATTTGTGCTGGGCACATGGCATGGCTTCCATAGCTCACCTGAGCTTGGTCTGTCCTAGCATCAGTCTTGCATTGGCTGCCTGCTGTCTCCCAGCTGAACATCCGCTATGAAACAGTGCCTGTGCATGGGCATGTTTTTCCAAATGGAAAAGAATGAGTGGGCCTAGAACATTTCAGCTCCTGAACAAAAAGCTGGTAGAGTCAGGGAGACTGAGCTGGGGGGGGACTTAAGGACAGGAAGATGTTTGATCATCTTTTTTTAGTGGCGTGACAAAGGAATAGGAGGAAAAGAAACCTGGGAATGAGTCTCTTTCACTGAGTATTCATCACCTGCACTGCATTTTTGTGACAGGCCAGGGGCAACCTTTTTGGTGAAATTGCACTACTAAAACACCATTGTTTTGTGCCTCTTTCTGCACAGTGCTTGGGCAGCATCATTCAGAAAAAGCCCTTTTGTCCTACAGCTTTACCTCTGGGATGTGTTATCAAAAGGATTTAGAGTCCATCACAGATGATTCCTCTGGCTCCCATCGACTTCCTTCCCTTAGGGTTGATTTGAGGATGATACAGACAAAGAGAGCACCTCCTTTAAGCTGAAATAACAAAGCAGAGTCTCAGGTGGATCCAGGATAGAGGAACAAATATGGGGGTTCCCTTGGAGGTGTCCATAGGAAAAAGGCAGCAAACAGCCATGCTCACTTCATACATTGTTCCCCCCAAGGAACCACCTTAAAAACAGCCCAGCACAAGACAGGATTGATGCTAGCCAGGCTGTCACTCCCCCACAGTGAGAGTCCAGAGAAAGGAGATGCTTTCATGTGTGGTGCTGAGCATCTCATTTGGTATTTATGGGTTCCTGGAATGGGGTGTGGTGTCTGCAGAGGTGCATTCCTGGGCAGACAAGATTAATCCTGACAGGTCTCTGCCTCGGGGAAGCAAACGTTTAGGCTCACCTGTAACAGCTCCAGCACCTGGAGTTTTCTCTCTCCTTACAGCCACTTCTCCTCACATACAATCTGGAAGGCTCTGCTCTGTGCTGCAGGGTATATTGCAATGTTTGTGCAGCACTTTGCTTAACAGATGGCATAGGCACAATATTTTCTTTTATTGAAAGAAAAGAAAGCAAAACTGGAGTGGCTGGGATGAGAGCACTGCACTGGGGTGCCTCATGCAAGGGCCTGCACACCCCAAGAGATGAGCTGCTTCATCCTTGCAAAAGTCAGGTTAGGTGGAAAAGGTACATCAGGCATCTGAGTTTCAGCAGCTGTCACCATGTTCTGTCACACACTCAAAAAATCTGCCTCTGAGTGCTCAGAGAACAGTGAAATGTGCATCTGCTTGGGGGCATAAAAGAAAGCACCTGCTCTTCTGAGATAGGGATAACACAGGCATATTTTGCAAGAAATTAGTGATGCCCAGATAGTAATCTCAGAAGAAGGTGTTGACAGAGTTTATTTTAACATTCAGGACACAGTGCATGAATCTCTTTGAAAGCCTCTGATTTCCCAGAGCAAGCAGCCAAGCAGCCTAACTTTTATCCCAGATGCTGGTGTTGCCCCCAGTGGCTGCAGAGCCACACTCCCAGATGGCTGGATGGAAGTCAGGGCAGGGAATGGGAGATGAGCAGCTGAGCTTTCTCTGCAGAAGAGCCTGAGTCTTGAACCACTTT
The DNA here is from genome assembly GCF_035770615.1 of Melospiza melodia melodia. Classification (NCBI taxonomy): domain Eukaryota; kingdom Metazoa; phylum Chordata; class Aves; order Passeriformes; family Passerellidae; genus Melospiza; species Melospiza melodia. Next base: position 4,464,022 of record NC_086205.1, on the reverse strand, counting down.
GTGCTCAGCCATTTTCTACCTGGTCTGCTGGCTTCACGTGAAGCAGTTGTCACTCTTCATCTTTCTGATGCCCAGTGTTTCTCCTAAGAGGAAAATAATGGGATTTCCTGGGCTGCTTTTATTGCAAAGAAGTTTAGGTGCTCTGAATCAGCTCTTGAGGGGATATTTTTGCTCCAACTTGATGTTTGACAAGAATTTAGTCTCTGTTCCCAGCCAGGTGCTGTGGATATTTGGGAGCATGGGGGGCTCCAGCAACAAGATGCTGTCCCCAGCTAGAGATCAGCAAACACAATGAGCTGGGAAATATGCTACTGAAATATGTGGCATGTCCTGACATAGGAGCTTAGTTATTTTGAGTACTTCAAGGTATCTGTTCTCATTTGAGATGATAAAAGTACTTTGTTCTGTCTCACCAGAAGGGCTTGCAGCAAACTGTTGATTCTGCTTTATTAATTATTGCCATTGAAGCAGCATAGAGCCAAGAAGTGCTGTAATGCACTGCAGGGCATCCTGCCTGTCTGAGCCTCAACCTATGATCCAAGGACTTGGTTTGAAAACAAAAATAAACAGACAAACATCTGGTTTGGAGAAGTGGAGGGAAGAGATGAGTGGAAGGTCATAGCATAGGTTTGTGCCAGAGATGGGAACAGAGCTCAAGTCCCTGGGTGTTGAGTGAGGTGCAGGAGCACCTCTAGTTCATAAAACAGTGATCCTCTTCCAGTAAGACACCAAAAAACATCATGTCATTCCCTGTCTTACAGGGATATCAACTCTGTTCTCAGCACCCCAGCCTAAGAGGGAGCAGGCACTGCCTCTAAATGCTCTCTGGTCATTGGTATTTGTGTTTTTTCTGTGTAAGGCCCCTTCTGAAGTGGAAGTAATGATCCAAATCATGAGAGAGGTCTGCAAACAGCTTGTCTTAATGGGGGCAAGTGTATAGGAGTTTTTTGGTGTCAGGTAACCTGTTGTGATTAGAGGAGTTGATCTGGGTTTTGGAGTGTAATGTGTGTACCAGTAGTGCCAATAAGAGCTTGAAGGTGATGGCTGCCTATGAAAAACAGGCTGAGAATTGATTGTCTGCGGGGAGACTCAAAGATAATCCTTTTTTGTGGTTACAAGAGGCTGAATACCTTCCCTGATGAACATTTCACCTTTGTATTTTCTATAGCTGCTTATGGATGTAAACTGTTCACTTATCCCCCCCCTCCCATCCTTATTTTGTTTTCTCCCTTCAGGCAAATGCAGCTTCTTGCATTTAAAAGCACAGTTAAACTGGTGTAATGTGTGCAGAGCTTTTTCCAGTGCCTCACTTCCTGTCCAGACAATGTTGGGGTATCTTAATTCTATTTCTTATATTTTCAGAAATTACCCATGGTAGAGGGAAAGAAAACTCTCATTTTACCCAGCAGTTCATAGCTACTTCTGAAGAAACCAGATGGTGTTGCATAATTCTCATTAAACCTGTAGACTTGGCCAAGACACCAATGGGCTGAGTTTGTTTCACTGCAAAGAAAAGCAGAAATCAGGAATCCCAGCTTCTCTCAGGCCTGATATTACAAAATGTGAGTGCAGCATCAGGTGCTCTGAGGTGGTGACCCAGGCAGGATTAACAATGGGTTTTACTTCAGCTTGGTTGGGATCTTTAGGAGAGTGCATGGGAAAAAAGATTGAGGGATTTTAAAGATTTGTCTTTAGTAATACTCCTCCTAATCCACCGCTTTCCCAGCAGGATCTCCCCTTTGCAGGAAGTTGTTTGACATTGCTCAGCAGTGATTCCTGCTGACCAAGGGGTAACATCAGCACACTCTTCACCCCCAGGCTGGAGAGAAACAGTGAGCTGTTCATTAGTAGAGAAAATAAAAAGGATTCAGTTTTTCTCTCTGAAGCACCTTGTTATTGATTACCCACCTTTGTTTTTGCATGTAGTGCTGGAACTCATTTCAGTTTGTCTTAGCTCCATCTCCAAGCTGTACATTTTCACTTTAGTCACTATATCTGCCTTTTATTTTTCAAAGCAGTACAGTTAAGATTGTGAATCCATTTAAACTCAGTGGCTTAGAGATGCTGATTAAGGCAGAGGGTTATATAAAGGAATGTATATTTATATCTATGTATGTAATAGATGTGTGTATTTCAGTTGTGTTCTTTTGTAGGTGTTGCTGGGAATGAATATTATGGTATTTTCACATGTTGAGAGGTAACAAGCTTGTTAATTTGACTTTGGAATACCACAAATATCTAGTTAAATGTGAATGCTAAATTGTGGGTCTCCAGCTGTTCTTAAACAGAAAGGAAGCTCCAAATGAAGGAGACATCAGATACAAAAAAGAGGAGCAACCTTACTGTGAGTTTGAGGGGGATTCAATTTTTTGGTTTTCACTTCCAGTAGGGTTTATAAAGAAATGCAGCCCATGGTGACTGTCTGTGCTCTGCAGGGTCCCAAGCTGTATGGTAATGATAAAATAAACAAACCCCAGCACTCCCAACCTCCCTCCTAAAACCTGAGCCAGCTGTGAGCTGGGGATCAGCCTGTAGGTTAATCAAGGCTTGGGGAAATATGTTTGTTACAATTTGAGTATTGAGTTTGGATTCAGCTTTTTGTGTTCTGGAGATAATTGAGCAGCTTCCTACAGCCCCAGCAGTAGAGCAATTCCCTTGTAAAATGCAGCCTTGTTTTAATGCTGCTAAAAATGAATCAATTAGTCCTCAAGGAGTAATGAATGCCAATAAAAGTATTGTGTGGCAGCATGTAGTAAACTTCTTGTGGAGGAAATGGCTGGAATTGACTTTTCTGAGAGCAGGATTTCAGCTCTCTTCTGATGCACCCATCCGTGCCTGTGGCTCTGCTCCTGCCCTCCAGGTCATTAAGAAAGGCAAGGGCTTAGGTGGAAATAACCAAGAATAATGGATAGCCTCAATTTGCTGGCCTTGTGCTTTATTTGTGACATCTGAGGGCAAAGTGGAGCATCCTGTTTGTCATGGTGCCCTGTAAATAAGGACTTGTCAGTGTCTGCTCTCCCGTTCTGGCTCACAGGTAATAATGAGAGGGGTAGGGTTCCTCCTCCTGCTCTGGTGCTGAGTGCTGAGGCTGGAGCAGGGGCTGATCCTCCTCCTTCCCACCTGCAGGTGAGCAGCAGAGCTGTGCAGCTGGCTGTAGCCATGACAAATACAGCCAGTATTTTACATGTCAGCCTGGATTGCTGCAGCTCTGAAAATACACGGCTGAGCTTTGTCCAGCTTGATGAGCCCTTTGAGAGCAACATTACCTTGTTTCTGCAGGATTTGGCCTCCTGTGCCTTTTGTATCTGCCATGCAGCTCTCAGCCAGGTTGGAGAGGACCAGGCTGAGCTAAGCCAGCCCAGCTTTCCTCTCATCCCCCTTCACTGCAGGTCACAGTGAAGCCCATCCCAGTGGTGCCTCTGCCTTCCTGGTGCTGCCTGACTGTCACATTTACCCAGTGAGGTGGTGGAGTCATCATCCCTTGAAGAGTTCAAAAAAAGACTGGATGTGGCACTTGCTGCCATGATCTAGTTGAACAGTTAGAACATCGGCTGGACTTGATGATCTTATAGGTCTCTTCCAGCCTTGAATTTCTGTGATTCTGTGTGATTCACCACCAGGCCCCTGAACTGCTGCACAGCCCAGCTTCTGTTTGATCATATCAAGCACTAATCAGCAGATAAGAAACACTAAATATTTTTATGTTTCCGTACTCCATATCAAGAAAGCCAGAAGGCAAAACACAAGAACTGAGATTTTTAATTTTTTTTTTTTTTTAGTTTAATTTGTGCCTCCCTCTCTGGCACAAATAAACTATTGATATTTACTCTTCATGAATGTGATCCTACACTGTTTTTTTCCCTCCCAGGCCCCTTGCCTCTTGCAGGACACATGAGAGATGATGTCTGCTGAATCATCACCATTCATTAGGTAGCATGGTGCATTATTTACTGTACATCAGCCAAATCCTACACTCAGAAATAATTATTAATTTCCTCATAAGCTAATTAAAGATCATATCATAAAGCATGTGCATCAGGAAGCTGAATTAAGGTTTCAGCAGCAGTTTGAATTTTCTCAGATCCCTCATTCCGGGGGTGTTTGGCTTTGCAGTAATAAGGCAGCCTTGAGTGGAGTCTTTAAAATAAGGCCCCATTTGCAGCAGGAGGTGCCAGCCTGGCTCCCTCCCTGCCATCACTGCCACTCCAGCATGCCAGGGCCCAGCAGCTTCTGGGGGAAAGCAAAGCAAGGGCAGCTGGTCCTGTTGTAAAGCACCAACTCCTTTCCCTCATCTCAGCCTCACACACAAGTAATGTTTTTGGCTGATCTTCCCTAACATTCATCTCAAAGCAGATTCCCAGCATGAAAGGTTGGTGTAAGATGTGCCAGGTAGGTTTGTTGTGAGGTGTATAATTACACTGGGAGCTTTTCAGTCTGCTCATCTGGAATTTGCATCGAGTATGATTAGTTAAGTGGAGACTTCTTTATTTGATTACCCCTTTTTTGTTGTTGTCTAAAAGAGAAAATGACACAGTTAGGCAGGAAAAGCTTCAGAGAGGGCTGATCTCTTTATTATATGTTTCTTTGGTGTTTGGCACAGTGTGGTTGAGAGCTTCCAGTTCTATAATAACAGTTATAATGAATGTGCATTGCCAGTGAAATTGTACTTCAAACATCACAGGTGAACTGATACAGACTCAAACTGTTACCTAGGAAGAAAATAGCTTTTCTTTGTTGTTGCCTTTAGACTGAGATAAGCGCTTCAGCTGGAGAAGGAACAAGTACTCTTTTACATTTTTAAAGTTAATGCACAGAAAGTCTTCACTTGATTAGCAGAGGTCCTGCATAGGATGGCTGTTTCATTGCTAAGAGTTTAAGTGAGCTATAAATATATTTTATGCCCTTGTACAAGTTCAGAGGACCATGAAATATAATTAAAAGATTCTGGGCGCTGCACGCATAGGAGCAACATAGGAAATAAACGTTTGACCTTTCTTACCTTTGGTCACCAGTAAGCAATTGCTCTCTGTGCTTCTTGCTGCATTACTGCTTTGGCTTAAATACAAGATTCAGATGCCTACTGAAAATGTTGAGTGAACATTCACAATTCAGTAGTTCTTCTGTCTGGATTTTTCTCTTCTCTGGAAGGTGCAGTGAAAAATGCCAAGCTATTAGAAGCTAACAATTACTTTTAATTATGCAGACCAGCTTTGGGTATGAATGAGAAAGAGATTTGGAGTCTATTGTTATTTCCTTTTTATCTCTGAAAACGAAACAAGAAATGCTAATCAAGACATTTTATACAACTGAAGCACAGTGTGTCTGAAGCAGTTCTGTTCTATTCCTAGCCAAGGGAAACTCCTTGTATATGTATCATACAGAGTAGGATCTGCCTGTGGATTAACATCCCTGAAGATTTACTGGGAAGCTGACTCACCAAACAGACTTCTCTGTAAAACTGAGCCAAGTTTTGACACTGAACAAGTTGATGTAACTGCGTTAGGACATGGCCCAGTGATTTTCAGGTTTCCACTGGGGAATACAGCTGTGACAGACTCATTCTGAAAGAAACCCAGAAAATTAAATACACAGTAACAAATATAAATTTTATCTCTTGGGGCCAAAGGAAATAGAACAAGTCCTTGTCTGCTGTGTGTAAAACAGAGGAAGAAGCCAGTGGCTGTGGAGCTAAGGGAAATGAGTTTGCAGGATCTGATTGTCTGTTATTTGAGTCTGTAGTCACTGAGCTGGGAGCCAGCCTGTTGGACTCAGCCCATAGCTGCATGCCACAGTCTCCTGAGCTCTGTGGGATCATTTTGTTGGCTCATCCCCCATGCTGGTGGTGCAGGCTCAGAGCTGGAAGCCCTTTGGTCCGTGATGCTGCCATCAGTAATGCTCCTGGAGGAGCTGGCAGTGTCTGTGGCAGCAGTTTGAAACACTTTTACTGGAGGTGTCCACAGTGGACTGTCGTTAGGCACCTGCTCAGGCATCTTCAAAGGGAAGGGAGGAGGCAGCCAGCATGAAAAGCTCGCTGTAAGCCTGCCCTCACCACCCAGATAAGAGCAGCCTCAGGGAGTGTGCCCAGGTGAAGTCAGGGTGGAATGAGTCACCCTGAGAAATCAGCTCATCAAACCCAAGTGCTGAGTGAGGAGCAGAAGTACAGCTGTGGGAATAGATGTCTTTATTAGAGCAGAGGTAAGCCCTGAGCAAGGCTTTCTAAAGAATGGATCTCTGACTTCTCTCTGCAACAGGCAGAGATTGACACCACCAAAAAAAATGCCATTGATACAAACTGGCCTTTTCTCACAGCAGCTCCTTCCCTGGTGTCTCTGCTCTTCATTGCAAGATGAATAGAAGATGAATAGACACACTCCTAGTCCCATGGCCCTTCTTATGGAGTGTAAAGCCTCCCTTGTGTTTAAATAAACATACACATGGCAAGGATCTGACACAGAGACTGTTGAAGTTGCTGGAGGGGCACTTCCATGGCCACTGAAGTGGACCCCATGGGGATATGGTGTAAAAGCACCTTGAGACATGGGTGTGAAAAAGCTGGAGAGGCTGAGTTTTACCAGGCTGTCCCTCCTGAGCGCAAGGACTGAGAATTTTGTTGCTGTGCAGAATCCACATTTGCAGAACAGAAAGAATCTCTGCAGAAGGTGACCTGGCTTGGAAGATGGGGGAAGCTTATCACCAAGAGAATATATAAATAATGGGTAACTTGCATGCCCTCCATTCAGGCATGTTCCTGAGCACAGAGGAGGGAGATTTGGGCAGACAGCAGTCAAGAGAAAACAGCCTGATCAGCAGCAGTCACGTCTGAGCATCTTGGGGATAGACTGGGATATAGAGGCAGAGAGGGAACAAGGATATTTCTTACAACATGAAAAACACATTTGAAGAAGCCAGGAGTGAACACTGTCAGCAGACACAGTTTGGGTTTAGTCTTTTTCCATTAAAAAAAAGTATGATGGGTAATTTTCATTAAAAGGGCTATAAAGATTGGAATCTCTGCTGTCATAAAACTTACAGGTCTCTGTAGTGCAATATATTTTAAAAAGGCAGGCACTTGAGAGAGCAGGTGATGCTACACAAACCACAGACCACAGCAGGGATAAAATACTTCCCAATCATAGCTGAGTGATGGGACACAGCACCTTGACTGCACGCTTCCACCTTGGGAATTGGGCTGTAATATTTGTTGTGCTCTGTACTAGAAGCTTCCCAAGCAACCCAGGAAGGAAGCAGCCACCAACAGCACAGTTAAATCTTTTCAGACCTCTTCTGCAGTCATAGCACTGCAGTAAATCTTGATAATTATTTCACTGGAGTTTTGTCCTCTTTGTATGTAAGGCCAGACATTTATCTGTAGAGTTTCACATTTAGGGTGTTTTGTAGTGATGGTAAACTGAAAATAGAGTACATATTCTCCATAATTCCAGAGAGTCACAATGAACTGAAACAATTTGGAACCTGAAATCAGGTACTGAGTTCTTTTTCTTCCGATAATAGAAATTCACTGTGTCAAGTTAAGCTGATAAAATACTTCCATTTCAGATTGCTGCAAACAGGCAATTTGGACAAGGAAGCAGTTTGAACTCCTATTAGGAAGAGAATTAGTTTTCAGCATGGTCAGATTAGCAAAACCAGTATCTAAGGACCAATTTCTAATTTCTTATTTAAAGTAATTGCCGATGTGCTGAACGAGACCTGTGTTCATACTCTGAGGGACTGCAGTCGTGGCCATGCTAGCATGTTAACAACTAAGGCAAAGTGAACAGTGCAAGCCCCAAAACGCAATATAATCCTTTATGGAGGCAGTTCTCACCTTTATCCCTAAAGGAGTTCTCAGCTTCATCACTCCCCCTCTCAGTGCACATGGCTGTTGTGTTTCTTATTTATACAGAATCCCCTTTTCACATTCTAGACCACTTCAAGTTTATACAAAAATCCACCTAAAGTATTATTTTGAGACTGGAAATAGATAGTATGGTTTTTCTCAGCTTCCACTTTAGGGAATTTAAGTGGTCAATTTTCAGGCAAAAATCTGTGCCTTTAAAGTAACAAGCATCAAAGACTGTTTTTAAGACGCTGAAAGACATTGAAAATGTTCAGGTAGTTAGCTTTGGATGATTTAATACTTGGCTTAATTTAAATCCTGGAAAGATTGAACTAATGCGTATCTTAAGAAGTAATTGCTTTGAGCAAGTGGAAAATATCATCTCTTCTTTATTCAAAGGAGTGTGTCTGTGGCAATTAGGATGGGACATTATTTTGGGCTTCCTGTGGACTGCTGAGTGACCAGGGAGGAAAAAATCACATCTTCCTGTGGTCACAATTTAAAAAATACCCACTTGTGCTGTCCTGATGAATCTTTGGCCACCAAAGGTCATGGTAGCGTTGCATCAGGAGGCCAAAGTGCTCATGGTGACACCCCCAAGGCAGGAAGGTCAGGAGAGCTGCATGTGTGACCACCCAAAGGTGCCCATGGAATGCCCAGCTTTGACACAGGCAGGTTTGTTTCATTATGAAAATTGTGTACTATTACCTTGTCTTAGACTGGTTTGCTGTTTGCTTTTTTGGGAAGTTTGATGCTGGAAATAGACACCCATGTTTGGAAGCAGACTGTGTTTAGACAAATTCCCAGGCGTGGAGGACAGGAGCTACACTGCTCCTGTTGTGCCATGTGGGTAAGTGGCTGATGTGTTTTGTGTGTCTGTTGCTCAGAACAGGGCAGGGAGCTGGTGGAGTCCCCCAGGAATGGTGGAAATTTCCTTTGTAAGTGTCCATGCTGGTGAGAAGGGGGTGTACAGACACTGCACACTGCCCAGCCCTCACCTCTGCACTCTCTGCTTTGCAGGAACAAATGCAGAAGAACAGGTGCTTCTGCAGAGCAAAGTCAGGTGCAGAGGGCAATGAAAGTCTGTTTGCTGCTCTGTAGGGAAAGAATCCAGGAGTGCTGAGCTAAATAGGAGATTTGGTCGTTACTCTGGCAGTTTTATGTAGAGCATTGTGAGAGAAAACTGAGCTGGAGTAAAGCAGAACACACCAAAGTGCTTTGCAGCCTGTGTATGCCCAACAGTGCTGAAAGCTTTTCAGTTATTCACAGACAGAGGAGAGCAGGGATGAGGTTTTACCTTACCTAACACCTTCATTGTTGTGCAGCATAAGACTAAATCAAAATGGGAAAGCTGGTCCAGAAATGAGCCCCCCAGCCTAGGTAGTGAGACACTTAGGAGTGGTTCCCTGCTTCATTTAAGATGTCCTTTGTGATTTTAGGGACACAGTGGAGGCTCTGAGCCAGAAAAGCCATGGGGCAACTAATCCCATTTATCTCAGTGGCAGGTCCCTAAATCTCTGTGATGTTCTGAGCCTGAGACTGTAATAGGACTTTCCCAGCTCCCACAGGTATTACAAAGATAGATAGACCAAGGAGGTGCTCACATCCTTGAGTAACAGCAGCCATGTAAGTGCCTTGAATGCACTTTATTATGCACAGAATGAGTAGGCTAGAGGAAAGATAATGTTATGTGCTGAAAACAATTTGGCTCTATTAAAGAGGAGCATTTGAGAATTAAGCAATACCCTGGAGAAATCATTTTTGTAGACAAATCTTTACCTTGTCTTTCTTCACTCTCATTCCTCTTTATTCCAAAATGAAGTGACTTCCTTTTCAGAAAGCCCTGAACCCAGAAATTAGACTAAGAACTTGCTGCACATAACGAGGGAGATACCAAAGCACATCATCATAACTCTGAGAGGTAATTTCCAGAGCTAGATGGCCCTACATTTGCAAATGTTCATCCATCAAAGCCATTCACTTTTTGCACTTCCCAGGATTTTCTGGGTTACTGGAACTTTGCAGCACAGCAATTGGTTCTACTCTGCCTAATTCCAGGGCAGGGTAACAGAGCTGATGTTCTCCAGTGTCATCCTCAGTGCTCTGCACTCCCACCAGAATCAATGGGCATCTGAAGGAGGCTCAGGATGGCCCAAGGTAGGTGCAGTAATGACCATTAAAGGATGTTTCCTAGGCTTTGAAGTGCTTGCAGTGATGGTATTTTGAAATGGATTTCACTCGACATAAGCATGCTGGGAAGATGAAACTGTGAATTGCTAGGAAATACAGCTTTCTATGTGCCTAGCATTTTAAAGTTATTTTGGGTTTAAAAACGACAGATTTACACATTAGGAAGGAAGCTGTACACAGCCAGGCCTCTTTACATAGCAGCGCTTCATGGGACACTTCTCTGTCTTGTTTCCATGTACTCTGAGAAGTGATAAAATGAAGAAGACATTTATTTAACATTAATTCTGGAAACAAAACAAAGACACTTTAGTATTTTCATGTACATTTACTTTTTGGGGCTCTTCAGACTGATGGAAATTCTATACAGTCCTATTGCACTATTGCCTTATAAAATGGAATTTTATGCAAAGATTTGCAAAGCTTCCACACCACAGGCTATATAGACTTTTTCTTAATAGATGCAGAAATCAAGCCACAGTGAAGGTGTCAAAAAATAGCCCTTGAAATATTTACTCTTCCAGCTTCGAAAGTAATAACATTTCTACTGCTGCTAAGCCCGAGCCTGGCAAATATTTTCCTGTCATTAAAATAAGCATTTCCCAATGCTATTTCCTTCCTGTCACAGTGAGTATTGGGCTATAATTCTCCCTGCTGCTGCTTTGCTCTGCTCTGGGAGCGGGTGGAGGAGTCTAGACGGGACGTGGCTTTGAAGGCATGCCCTCAGCCCCACTGTCCTGGGAGTGGATGGGTTTGCTCACTGCTGGTATCTCTTTCCCTGCTCATTTCAGGTTACATAGCTTTGCTTTTAGAAATAGGCTCTTGGAGCCAGCGAGAATAGTTGTGTGCTTGAGGCAAACAAGATTTAACTTTAAAATAAAATAATAGCAAATAGAGGGGTTTGTCGGTTTCTCGGCTGTTTAGGTGGCCTGGAAAGGCCCGGGGTGGCCTTGGGCAGCCCGCGCTCCAAAGGACGAGGAGAGACTTCAGATCTTTTCTCGGTCTCGGTGTTTATTAATTGTTTATCTAAAAGATTTTCTCTCGGCCCGACAGAGTCTGCACAGCAGCCAGCCATGAGCACACTGAGAGCCCCCGGGGAGGTCACTTATCTATCTTTATACTCAAAATTACGTATACAATATTTATCATTTTTCCCCAATACCTTTTACCCTTATTAACCAGTACACCTTTAGTAATAACCAATCCCAAAGTGCCAACATCACCACAGAAGATGGAGGCCAAGAAGAAGAAGAAGAAGGACAGGACACGCCCCAATTCCTCCATCTTACTTCTCTAGACCCCCCTGTACAGAAATCCTAAACCCTGTGTTTCACTCTAATTAACTTATCCCTTCACCATTCACCCAGTGAAATCCTCCCATCCTCATACAGGGGTCGTCTCCTGTGTAGGATCAAAGTCCAGCCACCAGACACTTCTGGCAACATTCCAGGACTCCCGAGCCCCCCAAGGGTGGTCTTGGCCACTCTGCACATCAGTCCTGAGGTGCTGAGATCCCACAGGGGTTCAAATGGATGGCTGGGTGGATGGAAGTACTGAGAAGGACCTGCAGCAATTAGTTGCTCACAGATTAGAAATTTTATCCTCTGCAGCCCTCATTGTAATCCCATTTCTTCTTTCACATATTTCAGGAGAGGTACAATTTAGTTTACATTAGCATGAATGATGAGTGCTAATCTGAGATGACAGAGCAATTTAAAACTGGCAGGAAGTTGCTGAGGTAATATCTAAAATATGAAATGTCTCATTCGTTAGGAGAGGTGAAGATGAGGAGCTTAACTGCACCCTCCCTCAAACTGGTTTTATGCCAAGGCTGTAGAGCTGGCTTCAGTTCAGATTAGAGTCAAGGTCCAAATATCACCTTCTTCACAGTAGCTCAGCAAGGTGGGTATAGAAGCAAGTGCTGTATATACATGTCAGCAAAAATCAAGCAAAAAATGTTAATAGGGACTTCAGCCTTTCTTTTCCTAGTGACAGGTAGGATAATTTACAGTGATCCAAGAAAAATTAGTTCTCTTAAGCAAGGCAGTGTGCTTGCTGTCTTCAGCGAAAAGGAATGACAGCTGTCCTTCTCCTTGAAAGCACAAGTGACACTGTGGCACAGCTGGCATAATTCAGATTTTTAGGAGGATGTGCAACTTTTTTCATTACAGGCTCCACTAAATGATCTTGGCCAGAAATGTATGACCAGATGGCATTAGAGCTGCTTTTGCTGTAAGATTACAAAGTGCCACTGTTCACAATCTCAGCAGCTGAGAGATTATAAATCGCTAGTGCAGGCGGTCATTGCTTTTTCAAGCTCATTTTCTCGGTGCATGGGGAGTCTTTAGGGTTTTTGTCATCACACCTTCAACTTAAATATGTCAGGCTTTATTAGTTGCCTGGTTTGGCTCTCAACCCCCACCTTTTCTTTGTTGTGAAATTGGTGTGATGCTGTATCCTCATCCTTTACTCTTTCTTGTGCCACATCTGTGGTCTTTGTCCACGTTGGCAATGGTCCCTGTCCTCAGGGTGCTCTTCTGATCTGGGTGTTGGCTTGGGTGAGTGTGTTTGACACCTGAGAAACAGGCTGTGGTGTTCCTGTGGGACACACATGCTGCTGAAAGGGTAGAAGTGCATTTCTTGCTGTTTTCTTCTGGTCTTTGTCCATCTTGGGTGCTAGGGCTGTCAAAGGAACAGTAACTGCTCTGGAGCCAGGAGGTGAGTGAGTGGGATTGGGGAGTGTGCTGGGTGAGAGGAAGGGATGCTCACTAACCCCGGCAGTTTGTGGGCAAGGAAAGCAGCATTGGGGAATGAACCTTACTGGACAGTATTCTTCACATCATCTTTGATATCAGCTGCTGTTTTAGCAGGGATATCTATCAAATGAGCCCAGTCTACAACGATCCATAAGATGTGGATCTTTGTTAGACCATGGAAGGCAGTGGTGAAAAAACTTTACTATTGTAGACTCCCAGCAGTGTCCATTTTTTGAAAGTCAGCTCCAGAAGTGTAGCATGATCCTAGAGACTCAAAGAACCTCATGGGCTGAGTGAAGGAGGGTCTGTGGATGCAACCTGTCTGTTTGGAGGGACGCCCACTGTCCCTCTGCTCTTCCACTGGCATTCCAAATGACATTTGAAATTTTTTATGGTGGGTGATACAGTTAGTCTTACAGGTTTAAGAGCATCAGTATTTTGCAAGTGCAATGTTTGAAAATATCTGCCTCTGCTGGAATCCTTTGAAATGGAAATGATAAAACACTTTGGTGCTGGTCCACTAACCTCTTTTTAGGTACAGAACTCACTAAGTCTTAAGAAAATGGTTTTAGAGGATCTGAAATAAGTTTCTCATTAAGCATTCCAAAGAATGCTTTTCAGATATGTATTAAAAGACATCCTCTATCTATATACACATTTATTTATTGCCTGTAATTTTCTCTGCACCGTAACTCTGCTTGCACGGTGCAGCTGGGCATAAATCTCATTTTTAGGAGCACTGCTCATGTTATGTTTCTTGACTTTCTATAATAGCAAGAAATGGGATGCTTTGAGATAATCTAAACAAAGCTTTGTGCAATATAACAACATCTAGAGGCATGACAAAGGGATCTTTAAGGCTGGGGAACCTGATGACTGAAGGCTGGTGGTCACTGTGATGTGAAGGTGACCTGAGCTGGAAATCAGTTGCAGTTGTTGGTGCTCCAGAGCAAGGTGCAAGGCTCATAGTGTGAAAGAGGATCAGCTTGGCCAGCATTCAGGGGAAGGTGCTGTCCTGTCCAGCCCATGCTGCCTCTCCTTAACCCCTGTGGTATCCAGGGAAGAACAGGCTGGGTGGAGGAACAGCTCACCAAGGAGGGAGGAGGTCAGTGAGAGCAGCCTCTGGAGCCTGGCAGAGGCAGGGTGGGCAGGGATGTTGTAGAGGGGCGTCAGAATCTGTTCAGAGGTGGATCCAGGAAACCAGCAAGAGGGATTGACTCCAGTCACAGCACTGCTGAGCACGTAGGTACTGCAGGGTTAGCACTATTGCATTATTATTGGTATTGTTGTTGTTGTTGTTGCTATTATTACTGTCATTATTTATTGCTCTGAGCATTGAGCAGTAACACACTGTACTGTGTTCTGGGCAAGAGGGGAATGCCAGACTCTGAGGGGATCTGGCCCCTGTCTTTACCCATGCTGGCTCTGTGTGTGACCTAAGGCAGATTTTAAGCAGAGAGAAAAAAAGCAGCCTTTAAATTTGCAAACAGTGATTAATTCTAGCTGTATTTGAACTGATTATGGATGGAGAAAGAATCAAAGCTGGGATTAGAGGCTTAGCAAGCATGAGCACATCCTTGGGCAGCTACTGCTCTCTTACAACTCTGTAGCACATGAATGTCAGTGTGCTGGTGTAATGCCCTTGTCCCAGGGAACCTGCAGAGTCCCGGTGGCTGCACCCAGCAAAAAATCATCTTGGTGCTCTGTGGCTGCTGGAATCAGACTTGTTTATTTCCTAGTAAGATTCTGTGTTACATTTTATTATCCTCGCCAGGTAAGGCTGATATTTGCCTGCTGTTGAATGTGAAGGATTGTAATTTTGTGCATAGGTGAAATTTCAAAAGGCTAGAAAGGTTCCTTGACAAGGTGACATTTCTTGGCTGTGCCTGTAGTCCTGGGCCTGCTGTATCTTTGCAGTAATATTTCTTGCATTACCTTTAGAGCTGATCTCTCCAATATTAACTTGGAAAGGTTGTGGCCTCTCAGTGCCTCTTTCTATTCCAGTGCTGAGCTACTGACAAATCACCAGGACAGGCAAGGTCTGTCTCTCAGGACATACCTTGGAGCCCGTGTTACTGAAATGCTGTGGCACTGCTGCCTGGCCAGGGCCATGTGGCTACTGTGTCAGAAAGCACACAAGCCACTTTTTGGGGACACATTTCTGGGTTTGGCACATGGGCATTAGTTGTTTCCCAACCCAGTATTTGTTGGGATGTAGAGGTTTCTAGGCTTCATTTGCCTCCTACTCTCATCTTAAGAAAATTAACAATTGTCACATTGGTCTTTGTTCTTTGCAAATATCAGAAAAGTATTAATAAAAACTTAAAAAGAAGTTTGCTTTGTCAGGTACTTGCCAATAAATGTTGTGTATTTATTTTTACATTTGAAGAGTATTAGCACTCAGTGTTTCTTTGTACAGCATCTCTCTGAAGTTGGCCTGAACATCTTAAAACATTACTTAAATAGGATCAAGAATCTTGAAAATAAGATTTGTTTTAAGCTTTCTATTGTTGCCTCTCATACCCTAGCATGTCTGTTTTTCAAGCATCACTTTATAATCTGCACTAAGCCCTAAAGGATGCTTAGTTGTTATGGTTTGACTTAATATAATCTAAAAATGGCTAGCAATAAATCCAATCATTTCCATGTAAAGGAAACATGGGATTGGACTGGTGGAACAATTATACCTCACTCAGGGGAAGAGCCAATAAATCCAATATATTTGTTCAACTCCAAAATATCCACCTTAATTTGGTGCAAAGGGGGAAATTAAAAAGCACAAGCCTATATTTTGAAGTACAGTACAACAGTCGTGGGAACCATGTCTTGCATTTCTGAGAGTGGGGAAGGCTGAGAGGAGTGGCATTTGATGTGATTAATGCTGTCCCAGGGATGGGGAAAGCTGAAAGGAAGACAGAGCTGTCTCCTGAAGGCTGTTGATCTCTGCTCTGGGCTCCTGGCCAGACTGGCTGTCCGCTGAAATGACTGTAATTTCCTGAATTACACAGAGCCAAACTTCCATTTTTGAAAAGGACAAATTGGGCCATAGGACAATCACTTGTCTTTACAGCTCATGACAAAGTGCTCCCAACTTAGAGGTTGGCCTCACCTTTCCTTGATTTTATAGAGCTCTTATTGGCAAGTACTAGTCTTGTTATGGTTTAATCAATATTAATCTCAGTTGGAAGGATACTTCTGGTTGCTAATTGAGATCAGGTTCAATTCCATCTCGTCATATTTGCTGTATAATTATTACATGCTTTACATCATGTCAAAAGAGCCCTGGCTAATAGCATTGGTATGACATTCCCATATGCCAGCACAATGTACAGCACAGAAAAAGCTTCCATGAGCTTGTTGCTGTCTCTGCTCAGGGTATAATTCTCTGAAGTTCTCCAAACTGTGGAAAGGTTCACAAAACCTAGCAGCAGCTCTCCTGCTTCTGTTCAGCACATGTTGATCCTCTCTCATTTATAGTTTAGTCCTTCTAAACACTTAAACATGATGATATGGCTGGATATTTCTGGAATGTGTTAAACCAAATTACACCCTTTTCAGTGTGTTTCCCTTGACTGAGAAAGAATTTGCTGTTAGGAGGAAAGATCAGTGACCAACAACACCTCTAAAATGCCTGTGATGGGAGAGATGTGAGCAATAATACCCATGTGAAACCATTTTTTCTATCCTTTGAGAAAGGCAGGTCCCAGTGGGGAATGCACTGAGCAGCACACACAGCAGAGATCACCCACAGTGCCCTCACCCACTCCCCACTGACCATCTGTGTATCCCAGGCCATTTGATTGTGCACAGGTGGTAAATTCTAAAGAATGTTGGTGTGTCAGGAGCATCTGTTCCCTGGGCTGCACACACACTGCAGGACTCGCTCCCCTGTCCCCACCCTGTCCCAGCTCTGGCCCTGCAGCATTTCTCAGGATTGCTGCCTTTGTGCAGATGGCTCCAAGCCCCTCCCTTGCTGTGGAATCAGGAGCACACAGTAGAAGGGGCTGTGCTGGCAGGTCTGGGCACCCACAGGCAGCTGCAGGAAGCCCAGCTGGAAAGGCTGTCCCCAGGAAAGCACAGCTCTGTGTCTTTGTGACATGGGTTGCTTGGAAGTGCACTAGACTGATTAAACTCCTGTTCCTGGCAGCAGTTCCTGATGTTAGTGGGATCACTTCAGCCTCTGGAGATCAGGACCAAGCCTGGGAACGGGACATGGGATGGGAGGAGTGGGTGGGGATGGTTTCTATACTGGGATCAATGCCCTTGATGGAAGTGTGCAGTGTTCCCATAGGAAAGGGAGTCAGGTCTGGGAACTATAGGAGTTGGTGACAAAAATAACCATTCCTTCCATTCCTGCTCAGTGTCCCACACTGACAGTGAATGGCCTTGTACAGATTTAAAAAAAATGTGGGCAAACATCAGTGCACTGAAAGGTTTCAGTGAGAATTGGAACATTTTGACAAGAGTGTGATTTGTTCCCCTCTTTGGCACAGCTGCCTAACTGTGATTGTGCCAAATGCCAAATGTGGCCTCTGCCAGGTTGGCTCCAGCCAAAATGGGTGAAAGTGACCCAAAAAAGGGAGCAGAACTTCTCATCCCTGCAGAGCTGGGTGCAGCAGGAGGTGTGCAGGAGCCTGTGGCCGTGGTGGGTGGATCAGGGTGTGAGTGCCAGGGCTGGGCAGCAGCTGGGGCAGCTTTTGGGAGAGAGCCACAGGCAATGCTGCTGGGCTTGGGTTTGATGTTCAAGGATCTCCTGGGGAACCTGCACAGCAATCTGGCCACAGTTTGGGGATGCACATGGGTATTTTTAGAGTTTATATTGCAACACGTGCAAATTTATTAGAGCTTGTTAATTAAAATCACTGTGGTGAGTGCTCGTTACTATATCTGACCAAAAAACTTGCACAGGCAGTTAAAAGAAAAACCACCAACCCCACGTTAGAATAAATGCAGGTTACAACTAAAATGGGGTATCTAAAAATAGTCACACTGCAAATGAATTTAGGCCTTTATGTGGTGCAGTTGCTGCTTTTTCCTGCCTGTCATTTTATGAGTTTCTTTAAAGATTTTCTGGTTTCTTCTTTGTCGTATATATTTTTTTAATTCATATGTCTAGAATCCATTTTTATTTCCGTGCTATTGATCCAGATGTACAGCACACAGCATTGATTTCTGCTTGTATGTAATACATACACATTACCAATGGCATCCACCTCTGGCAATAGTGAGATCCTGGCCAACTGTGGCCTGCAGAAGGATAGGAGTGATTTTCTGGGATCAAATCTAGGTGTAGCAAGGACTGCAGAGTGTGGAGTGAGATTTAGCTCTGCAATGTGCAGTATTTTGAGAGTATCACAGCCAATTTCTAAGTAGATCTGCATGATAAACAAAAGAGGGTGGTAAATTTAAACTGTGAAGAATAAGGAAGAGAATGTAAATGGATTAGAGCATCGGGACAAAGAAATGGCATTGCAGAAGAAGCTTAGAAAACTGAAGAAGGTGTAAAGAGGCCAAAGGATCCTCCCTCCAGCATCCTCCCAGCCCTCGAGTGTTTCTGTGCTTGGTTCTTTTCTGCAGCAGGGCAGGAGGAGTTTTAAGATGAGATCCAGACCTCATTGCTCCAGCACAACTGATGGCCAGACTAAGAGGCAAGGGAGAGATTTTCTTTTCTGTGTGGTTGGACTGGACTCGCCCTTCCTGTGGTGGGGATTTCAGCTGTAGCTTGTAGAGCAGGCTGGTTTTACCCTCACAATTAATAACTGTGGCTCAATCCTCTTTACCTTCTTGTTACTGATTATTGACACTACTTTCTTTCTGTCAAAAGAGCTGTTTGGAGACAATTCCCTGTGTTGGTTTGACAGGCTGCTCCTAAGTTACCATCTTCTTATACTTCTTTACAAGTCAAACCTCAGGTCAGACAGGGCGCTGGCATCAGGCTGGCAGAGCTGCAGCTGCTCATTTACCTTCTTCAGAATTTGTACAACATTCACAGTTTTCTTCATCTGAAATTTGTCCAGTGCTTTATGGGTTACTAAAAGTAACCATAAAAGTTACAGCAGTTTTAGCACTTGCAGATACTGAGTAGCTGAAGGGTTTGGATTTTTTAAATGTGCTATTTCAGTTGTTACTGCTTTACTGCTGGAATGAGAAATTTGGTCATCACCCTGTGATAACACTGCATTCATCTGAATTTTTTCTAAATAGTAAGGAAATATAATTATTCTCCCCCTTGTGTTATCTTTGGCAAGTCTGCTAGTTCTGCAGAGAAATAGCTCCATGTAATTGTAAAAGCTCTTTGCAGTATCCTTAATTTTTTTTTTCTTAATATTCTTTCCTTGTCCATTTTGCTTCTGGCTCTAGAGCCTTCTTTGCTTTATTCTGCACTTGAGAATGGGTCTGTCTGGGCTATGGAGTATTTTTCAGAGGTTCTCCAGAAAGACCACTTTGGCACAGCTGTTCCGTTCAGGTTATGTTGTGCTCCTTCTACAGGAAGTCCATGGTAATTAATATCTTTAATAAGCAACCACACAGAACAGACAAGAAAGAAATTTTCTCACTATCAGCTTCAGGAGGAGCAGAGAAGATGGTTTTCTAAGGTCTCTTCTACCCCAAGGTGGTGCTGCATTTTGACCCTAAGTTTGAAGTCCATTCTGTCAATGGTTTTTGGTTCTGGAGTGCAGAGATGTGATGCAGACAGGCTCAGCACTGGCTGTGTCTGACCCTCCTTAGAAACCTCCAAAAGACAATTAATGTCCCTGAGGGAGCTGTGTGTGACCCTCCTTGGACACCTCCAAAGGACACTGTCCCCGAGGGAGCTGTGTGTGACAGTCTTGGACACCTCCAAAGGACACTGTCCCTGAGGGAGCTGTGTGTGACCCTCCTCCTTTGGACACCTCCAAAAGGCAATGTCCCTGAGGGAGCTGTGTGTGACACTCTTGGACACCTCCAAAAGACAATGAATGTCCCTGAGGGAGCTGTGTGTGACACTCTTGGACACCTCCAAAAGACAATGAATGTCCCTGAGGGAGCTGTGTGTGACACTCTTGGACACCTCCAAAGGACAATGTCCCTGAGGGAGCTGTGTGTGACACTCTTGGACACCTCCAAAAGACACTGTCCCTGAGGGAGCTGTGTGTGACCCTCCTCCCTTGGACACCTCCAAAAGACACTGTCCCTGAGGGAGCTGTGTGTGACCCTCCTCCCTTGGACACCTCCAAAAGACAATGTCCCTGAGGGAGCTGTGTGTGACCCTCCTCCTTTGGACACCTCCAAAGGACAATGTCCCTGAGGGAGCTGTGTGTGACACTCTTGGACACCTCCAAAAGACACTGTCCCTGAGGGAGCTGTGTGTGACCCTCCTTGGACACCTCCAAAGGACACTGTCCCTGAGGGAGCTGTGTGTGACCCTCCTCCTTTGGACACCTCCATACGACAATGTCCCTGAGGGAGCTGTGTGTGACACTCTTGGACACCTCCAAAGGACAATGTTCCTGAGGGAGCTGTGTGTGACCCTCCTCCCTTGGACACCTCCAAAAGACACTGTCCCTGGGGGAGCTGTGTGTGACACTCTTGGACACTCCAAAAGACACTGTCCCTGAGGGAGCTGTGTGTGACCCTCCTCCCTTGGACACCTCCAAAAGACACTGTCCCTGGGGGAGCTGTGTGTGACACTCTTGGACACCTCCAAAGGACACTGTCCCTGAGGGAGCTGTGTGTGACACTCTTGGACACTCCAGAGGACACTGTCCCTGAGGGAGCTGTGTGTGACACTCTTGGACACTCCAGAGGACACTGTCCCTGAGGGAGCTGTGTGTGACACTCTTGGACACCTCCAAAGGACAATGTCCCTGAGGGAGCTGTGTGTGACCCTCCTCCCTTGGACACCTCCAAAAGACACTGTCCCTGGGGGAGCTGTGTGTGACACTCTTGGACACTCCAAAGGACACTGTCCCTGAGGGAGCTGTGTGTGACCCTCCTTGGACACCTCCAAAAGACAATGTCCCTGAGGGAGCTGTGTGTGACAGTCTTGGACACCTCCAAAAGACAATGTCCCTGAGGGAGCTGTGTGTGACAGTCTTGGACACCTCCAAAAGACAATGTCCCTGAGGGAGCAGTGTGTGACACTCTTGGACACCTCCAAAGGACAATGTCCCTGAGGGAGCTGTGTGTGACACTCTTGGACACCTCCAAAGGACACTGTCCCTGAGGGAACCCTCCCCCTGACAGCAGGAGAGGCTGCTGTGCCCTTTGGAAAGCCCCTGGTGCTTGAGCAGAGAGAAGGGAGGTGTCCCTTTGTTTTTAAGGCATGCATGAAATATTAAAGGTTTTACTGTTCTTGAGGAGTAAGAAGCTAAGACAAGCCCTAATCAAAGCCTCCAGGACTGCATGACCACAGAACCTGGGAGAGGTATGGCTATAAATACCAGCTCTGTGGTGAAGCTCAGCCCTGCTCCATGGGAGGAGCTGGGTGGGGAGGTGCTGCAAGCACAGGTGGCCTTGTGGTCCTGGGCAAGTCTTTGTCTTGAGGGAGTGGGACCTTTGGAATGAAAATATGAGAAGTGTCTGAAAAGATGTGAAGTATAGGCTTGTCTTCCAGCTATGGAGTGTTTAAAACTCCTTACTTCTTATAGTGCTCTGACACACTCCTGACATTTTATGCTGGACTACCTCACCTGTGCTGCAGCAGAGCAGGAAAACAGGCTGGATGCAAGAGAGGCAATGAAGGTCTGTCACATCACCTGGAAGCTCACTGCAGATCCACATAGGCATGTACCCAGTAGGGAGTGTGTTTTGAAGAAATAAAATGAATTGCAGAGCAATGGGAGAGGGAGGAGAAGAGGGTGGAGGAAGGGAGCAGTGAGGGAAGAAAGCACGAGCCAACTGTGAGAGGAGCAAACATTGCTTTGAGGATTTGTGCTTTATGCCTTTTGTGGGGTTTTCTACATTGCCTTCAGGCGGTTGAGGATGTGCAAGAGAAATCAGGAGATCAGAAGTGGTTGGATAAAAGTCTGCTCAGCCTCTTTCATCACTAAGCACACTCCTTGCTGGAGATGAAAAACAAACATTGGGTGCACAACCTGCTGTTTACATGTCTGGTGGATGTGTTCACACAGGGCTCTTCTTGCAGCCACGGAAAAAGCTTTTTCATGGCTTCTTTCTGAGGTTTCTTGTTATTTTCACAGAAAGGAGAAATGTGCAATCTGAGAGAATGACTGGGGGGCTCAGGGCTGGAAGGGCAGGGTCTCTGGGATGGCAGATGGCTCTTACAGCAGCACAGGCTTTCTGAGAGCAGTGCAGAGCAGCCCCAAAGCAAGAAGGAGCTGTGGGTGCTGCAGGCAGCCCTGTGCCTGTGTGGAAGGGCTGGGACAGCCAGGGCACCCTGCCCATGCCATGAGCCATTGTGGAGTGCAGCTCTGGGCTCTGCAGCAGGGTATTTCCAGGGTCACTGCATACCTGTGTGCACCATCCTGGTGTCACCACATTTCTCCTCACAGAGAAAAGCACGGCACAATTCTTCCCAAGAACCTCAGAGAAAGGAAAACCAATTCTTATCATTTGCTGTGCCTGTGTTTGTGCCAAAGCAGAATGCAATGTGGAGATTGTTTACCCACAGTGATGGGGTTTTGTTTCCTTGGCCTGTCAGGGCCAGGTGTGTGTGTTTGTGTCAGAACTGTTGGTGACAGTCACAGATTTTGGGCAGTTCTGTGCAGGGTTGAGTGCTTGGCAAATTCAGTTTAGATGTAATGTAATATAATGTAATATAGTATAGAATAATATAGTATAATAAAGTAATTAATTAGCCTTCTGATAAGATGTAATCAGATGCATCATCCTCTCCCCTCGTCAAAGCTGCCTGCAAATTCTGTATCCTGGCCCATCCTGGGGCTGTGCTGTCTTGAAGCAAACAGAGATGGTGTTGTGATGCAATGGGTGGTGTCTAGAAGTTGAAGTAGTTTCTTAGTGCAGCATTTCAGAGCATGGACTCCATCCCTGTGTGGTGGTGTTTTTGGAGGAGGTTGCTGTGTGCCAGGCACAGGTGTCCTGTGCAAGGTGGGCAGGACTTCCAGAGATGTGTACAATAAATATACCCTAAAATTTAGAGCTACTTATCAAAAACAATTGAGAAAGAAGAAAATTCAGAGGTAGGCAGTGTTCCCTTCAGCTGTGTCAGCATTGTTTCAGTACTCCATGGCCTGGGAAGCATTTGCTATCACTGATTGTTAGTGTTCCATAGCAGCCTTTCATTGTCAGATGGATTTTCAATCTTTATTCACTGCTCTGAACATGTTTCTTGTTCATGCCCTTCATCACACTGTCTCCTGAAGAAGAAATCCCAATACTACATGTATTTTCAGAGTTGAAAAAAAAATACTAGTATCTGGAAATACAATGCTGATTTCAACTTCTAGTCCTGTGAGACATGAGATGAGCAGGTGTGAGGAAGCTTTGCTGACACGAGGCTGGGTGTGCCAAGCCTGGTGCACTCAGCCTGCAGCCCCTTCCAAGGGTGCCAACAGGGACAGCACAGCCCTGCTGTGTCCCTTTAGCTGCCCCTTGGCACCCACAAGGTGCCTCAAGCAAGCACCTTTAATTTAAGCCTGTAAAACTGCTTTTGGTGGTCATTGACAACAGGCACGAACTGATGGAATATTACTGTGAACACAGGGAAAAACCTGCATCAGGTTTCTGTAAACATATTTATCTTTTCAGCTGCAAATTAAACATTACAAATTTAATTGCAAATTAAATATTTGGGCCAAGACCCAGAGTTGTTATTTGGAAGTGATGCCAGGAGCTGTGGGATGTTTCCATCCTTGCTGCCTGGGCTGCCTGTGGGGCTGCAAGGCTCCACTGCTGTCTCAGGAGCTGGGAGCATCCTCAGGAATGTGCTCTGACCCAAACCCAAAACCCAATGGTTCCCATGAGGGACTGAACTGTGGGTTCCTCTCACAGGCTGCCCAGACTGAAATATCTCAGGTTTGGTCCCTCCTTGGAAAATGACACTTTTGGCAAAATGCTTTTCTTAAAAACATTTTCCCAGCCATACAAGTTTCCATAGAAAATATTGGTCATCTTTTCCTATTTCAAAGTAATTTGCCAATTATAGTAATTGATACTTGCTATTTAATAGAAGGTAATGGTCACACCAGCCTTAGGCTACATACCCACAGATTGTCTTTAAGGGCAATATTTCTTTGTGTTCTCTTAGTTATAAACTAAATAATTTTTCTTTGTTAGTATAATGATTAACAATACAACAAATTTCAATTATGACAGCAAATCATTACGGTATATTGAGATAAAATCAAGCTAAATCGTGTTGTAAATAAGAATCCATAATTTACCAGAATTGCATTGCTAATACATTATTGGATTTTTCCCTTAGTCCCATGGCAAAAAGATAGAGATTTTATTAAATGTCTTTTTGCTTTTGAAAACTTAAAGTTCACGCTACTTTCATTTTCCACTAATAAATTCAAGATGTCCATATTAGTTTAACCTGAAATGAATTTAGTTTATTGCTGAAACTGAAATTCCCTGTGAACATCTCTGTGGATTAGATATATGTTGGTTATGTTCTTCTATGATTAAGTTTTTATTGATTTTTTTTTAAAGTCAGCCAGTTTATGTATGTTACTCCTCATTGCCCACCAATATTCTGCCATACTGCCCTTGACATGTCAAAAAGGATGATATGTATTTAATTTACTTGGTTTCTCAGTAAGTTATTAATGGCTGTTTAATATCCTTGAAGGTATGCTAATTTGGGCTCAAAAATAGATGGTGTTTTTTACAGCAGGATTCAGTGCTGCTAATCTGCAGAACAGACACTGTGGCCTGCTCTTTCCTTGTCCATTTTATAAAGTGCAGCCCAGAGCAGGTGCTTTGGGTTTTGTTTCTTTGCTGCAGGCTGGGTGGTGGTGCTGCAGCAGGACAGGGCACGGGGCTGTCTGTGACCATGGGGCAGAGCAGGCTCTGCATCCTCCAGTCACATTTGGGCCGTGGGTTTGAAACACTGGCCAGCCTTCATCTCACTAGGAACAATTCCCATTTTAGGGAAATAGGTAATTATTTTAATTTTTTAAAATTAAAATTTAATTTTTTTAATAGGTAACTATTAAAGTAAGCAATGATCAATCTTTTGGAAGGGGAAAAAGATGGCTTATTTTGTTGATGAGATGCTGAAATCCAGACCCACAGAAGCTGGATCAAGTTTAGAAGATTTTGAAGGAATGACCCATCACAGTATTGCATACTTAAATGCAAGAAATACCAGACAGAGTCAGACTTTTCTCTGTGTTTGATTTAGATAATCCCTATTTATCCCCAAAGGCTGAAATTATTTTCTTTCCAAGCATGTGAAATAGCTAAATTATTTTTATCCATTGTGTCATGACTCAGTAGCAAGAACTTTCTGATCATTTTCTTTCATCCCCACCCAGCAAAATTCCCAGCTTTGCTCCAGCACGGAGCCAGGCAAGGAGGCTTTAATCATAACAGGGTCACACCTTGCATTTTGCAAAAGTGAAACACTGCACTTCTCCCTTGCTGGCTGTGTCACACAGTGTGAGCCCACACCCTCTGAGCATGGGGCACTTTTGGGTTGGGTGGTGCTTTTTGGGGGTAGTGTTAGTTTGGGGTTTTTCCCTGCTGGAGGGTGATGTCAGAAAAACTCAGTGACTTGAGCAGATCAGTGATCCTAATCATCTTCATCACATTCAGTGATTCAGAGGGAGGGGGACTGTGTCCAAAAGTACAGCAAAATCCATTTGGCTGGGAAGAAGGAATATTAGAAATGCAGATATTGTTTTCCTATGGTTTGAAGGTCATTTTCACACTGCACGGAGATTTTCAAATGCATCCATGTAGAACACGCCTGTTAGCATTTTGCTGGCATAACTTCATATTGATTGTCCTCTGCAAAGATTTTTAATAACACCAGCAACGTAAATTCATTGAATGGGAATAGAGGCTAATTAAGAACAAATGTGCTGGTCCTGTTAGGAAGTTATTTATCACTAATTATGTAGCCTTCCTCTGTGACTTGCTATAAATACTCTGGTCCAAGTTGATGCTCTAAAAAGGCCGGTCCCACCTGTAGGTGTGTGGGTGCCTGTCCTGCAAGGGCAGCAGGAGGAGGAGGAGGAGGAGGAGGAGGAAGAAGAGGAGGGCAGGGGCAGCGGCAGCCCAGCCCAGCCCAGCCCCTGGGTGGGAGTGGGAGTGTTTGCCAGAGGAATCCAGCTCTGCTGGGAGAACTGGGGGAAGCTCCAATGTGAAGCAGAAAGCCTTTTGCAAACTTTCATGTACTTTGGCACTGTAAACCCCTGGGAAACGTGCACAGGTGTGCCTCAGCCCACCATGAACACCACCAGGTGACTCCCTGATATCTGAGTTTTGACATCATGACACTTCAGCTGTTTTCTCTCTGCAAGTCCTTTGCATGGCTGAGGAAGAGGGCTTGATTTGCAACAGGTTGATGCAGAGGAGAATTTTAAATGTGCCCATTTGAGCATTTGCAGTGGTGTTAGCATTTCTGTGTGCATCAAGAGATCCTCTGCTTGAGGAGCCCTGGCACCAGGCAGTTGAGGGCTGAGAGAAGCACCCAGCAGCACCATGTGTAGGCAGGAGCACACTGGTCCCCTGTGACAAGGGAACAGGGCAGTGGTGCATGTTTACAAGGGTTGGACACTGTTTCCCAGCACCAGACCAGTGTTCCTCACCCTCTGGCAGCTCAGGCTGTGGTATCACACAGAATCCTGAAACAGAGAATAAACCCAAGCAGTGGCTCCTAGCTCTCATCCCCTTTCCCTTGGAAAGGTGCCTGTGCCACCTGCCTGGCTCGCCCTGGCACAGGTGCAGTTACCTGGTGCTGCTGCTTCTCCACCTTTCACTGAGCTGTGGGAAAGCCCCAAAACGTTCTCAGAGCTTCTCATCCAACTCAGGAAACTGAAACTCACTCCTGGTGCTGCAGAGACTGGCATTCCTTGGAGCTTATGATACAGAGCAAGAGTTGTTACTTGCAAACAGTTGGTGCTAAAGCTCAGAAAATGAAAAGAGCCTGTGGAAATCATTAAGGTTCTTCAAATAAAAGGTTGGTTCTTAAGAAGAATGATTAATTAAATAATTGACTACTGTTTCTTTGCCTGTAACATGCATAACCATCCCATATCACAAATTATTAACTTAAACCAGATTTTCTGCGGGAATCAAAGCCCTTGTTCAGCTTTTCTTATGAATAGGCTTTCTTTCTTGGGAAGTGATGTGTTATTTCAACGTGCCTTTTGCAATCAACTGCTCTATATTTGCTTTGAGGGGAGAGATTGTATTTGCTGTTCAAGGCACGGTTTATCCTCATGTCTGTCCTACCTGCTCCAGGATTTCCCACTGCAGTGGGCAGGATTGCATTTCATG
This sequence comes from Melospiza melodia melodia, assembly GCF_035770615.1. Taxonomy (NCBI): domain Eukaryota; kingdom Metazoa; phylum Chordata; class Aves; order Passeriformes; family Passerellidae; genus Melospiza; species Melospiza melodia. The sequence goes on along the minus strand of NC_086205.1, from coordinate 4,436,827 downwards.
CTGGGGAAGGCACCCCTGGCAGCCCCAGCAGCTGAGGGGAGCTGCCTCATCAGATGGATTCTCCAGCCTCTCCCACCACAGCTGTTGTGACAAGAAGCTAAGTCTGGGTTTAACAATGCTGTTCTGTGTTCAAGGGATGATATACAGTCACTGGTGCAATAACAGAGTGATATCATATTGTCCAGTGAAATCCCTTAGCAACTGACTCAATATTTGCAGGAAGATAGTTGGAATGGTGAAAGCCAAGGCTGCCCAATGAGTGACAGAGCCCCAGCTTGCAGAGCTCTTCCCTGCAGACTGTTCTGCACATTGCATCCTCACAGCTTCTGGGATGGGTTTCAGAAGTAATGATTCAATGGTACCTGTAGATAACAAATTGATTATTTCTTTTTTTCTTTTTTTTTTTTTTTTAACTAACATTTGTGTAGTGCTTGAAGCTTGGCTGGCAGCTGCTTGTAGCATTTGAAGCACTCTGGAGCTCACGTTTCAATGACATAAATTGGGCAAGGCTGAACACTGGAGGCTGGGACAGTGAAAAGCTCAGGTCTGGAAGAAGTGTTCAGTGTCTGCTGCTGACATTTGCCTTAACAAAGAAGCACTGTTCTATCAGAATAGCCCAGAAGACCATAATAATGCTGCTCTGATGTGCAGGCTGCTGTTGTACAGGGTTTCTCTCTCTGTGCTCTTCATGTGTTATTTTTTTTTCTTTAGTGAAGGCTGTAAGGGGAGGGGAGCAAATTTCACATGAATCCACTGGGACCTCAGCAACTGGCTGTGTTTTAGCAGGCTGTTAAGATTTATTGCACAAACCCTTCTGAAAGCTCTGAGGAGATTTGCCATGCATTTTGGTGTCAGAGGAGCTGTGGGAACAGAAAGGTTGGCATTTAGCTCTAAATGACTCCCATAAAAAATGAACTGTTCTCTCCAAGTAGATGAGAGCTCCTGCACTGGCTGAAGGCATTTGGTGTGTTCATCACCTCGTGGGGTAATGAGCAGGACTGTTAATGTGTGATGAGAGCCCAGCCGGGGTCACACAAACTGAATGAGCAGGGGAGCTGAGCTGGGGAACAGGAAACCTTGGAGTCAGCAGCTGAGGCAGCTACAGGGGCACAAGCTTTTTTTTGAATACACATTACATTACATTTAGTTCTTTTTTGGAGGTTTTGCCCTCAGAAATGTTCAGGAATGGTGCCAGAATTGTGATACATAAATCCTACTTTTCACCACGAACTGTCTTCCTTGTCTTTCCTGTCATCTGCTTCTATATTAGTGCTGTCAGCACTTCTGCTTTCCTTGCCCTCCATTTTGTTTTCTTTCTGACCTACTCATCTTTATCTCTTCTCCTCTCCTAAGCTTTCTAAGTGCTTGTCACTCTTTTTTCCCCCCCTCCACCCTTTCAAACCAAATCCATGATACAATTCAGCTTTACCTGATTTCTCTGTGGTGATGTCTGGCTGAGGCAGCTGTCAGTAATCCCCTTCTATCAGTGTTCAAACTCTTGGATACAGCAACCAGGCTAGAGTTTTGTATTCCTGAGTTTATATTCTGTCCAGTCACTTGGACTTTGAGCCCTTTCCTTATCTACTGATTCTGAAAATGCATATTCCCCATTATTATGGGCTTGCTTGCAGTGTCACAATCTGGAATCCAGGAGGAAAAGTAATAAATAAAAAAAGGTCAAACATGAGTATTTAACTATAAAACCGAGAGTAGAAAAAAATACATAAAACTTTAAAATGGACTGTTTTCTAAATGCTTTATTCCTGACCTTATCTCTTTCAGCTATATGAGACTGTAATTTGGTTCAGATGTGCCTGTTCTGATACTGGAATTTGATGAGGTTTTTAATAGCATGACCATATAGAGGCTTGAACTTCGACAGAAGGGAAGATTTTGATCTTATCATGAGGCTGGTGTAGTAAGGGAGATTAGTTCCTATCCAACCCACATCTTGCTAGATTGTAGAAGTGTTTGGGCACATTCAGTATTCAGGCTTTTTAATCAATTGTCCTTGATTGCAGCCTCTTCTGAACTCATGCAAGAGTCATCTGGAGGAATTTGGTTTACTTTTAGTGTAATGAAAGGGAAAGCCAACCAACAGATAATATTTTTATTAGATTTATTTCGTTTCTGTGTGTTTGCTTCTGATTTCATATGATGTTGTTGAACCTTTGGTGTTTTTCAACAGTCTGACATGTTTTCTATCAACCCTTTAGCTGGCTTAGGTTGGCAGAGGTACTGGACATCAGCAAAGCTAAGCTGAAGATTGGCCCTCTGATCTAAGCAGCTCCATACAGCTACAAAAATTCCTGTTGCACACATATGGGGAGAAGGCATATTTTTAGTCTTGTCCAGCTGAATACCAGCTGCTTTGATTTTGCTCCAACTTCCCAAAAGCAGAGAGGGTTGAATGATGAAGCAGAAATAAAGCAAGGCAGGAAGGTTTGGTCAACCAGAAGCGCCTCAGGCATTCAGTTTGTCCCTGCCATGGCCTCTGAAGAGCCTGTGCTGTTGCAGGGATGTTCAGAGAGGGGAATTAACCTGTGCTGCCCCTGGCAAAGCTGTGCCTGTGCCTTCTGCCTTGGAGCCACTGCCCAGAGCAGGCACGAGTTCCTGTGCTGCTGGGGAATGGCCTAGAAAGAGCCCTCTGAGGTGTCCTTCCACAGAAACACCATTTCTCAGTGGGAGAGAGGGTCAGTGACTCTCTGTGCACACTCCCATGGGCCATCCTCAGTGGCTGGGCTCACAGAGGAGCTGGGGAAGGCTGTGCCATTCCCTTCATGGCCACTTGTGGGATCTCAGCACCTCAGGACTGATGTGCAGAGTGACCGAGACCACCCTTGGGGGGCTCGGAGGTCCTGGAATGTTGCCAGAAGTGTCTGGTGGCTGGACTTTGATCCTGCACGGGAGACAACACCTGTATGAGGATGGGAGGATTTCACTGGGTGAATGGTGAAGGGATAAGTTAATTAGAGTGTGAGACACAGGGTTTAGGATTTCTGTACAGGGGGGTCTAAAGAAGTAAGATGGAGGAATTGGGGTGTGTCCTGTCCTTCTTCTTCTTCTTCTTGGCCTCCATCTTCTGTGGTGATGTTGGCACTTTGGGATTGGTTATTACTAAAGGTGCACTGGTCAATAAGGGTAAAAGGTATTGGGGGAAATAGGTAAATATTGTACACGTAACTTTGAGTATAAAGATAGGTGACCGCCCCGGGGGCTCTCAGTGTGCTCATGGCTGGCTGCTGGGCAGACCTCTGTCGGGCCGAGAGAAAATCTTTTAGATAAAAAACTAATAAACACTGAAGACCGAGAAAAAACCTGAAGCCTCTTCTCGTCCTTTGGAGCGCGGGCTGCCCAAGGCCACCCCGGGCCTTTCCAGGTCATAAAACAGCCGAGAAACCAACAGCCACTGATGTTGGCATGGTCTTTAGCAAGCTGGGCCTTGCCAGCCATGGCAGCTGCCAGGCAGTTTGGTGAGCCCAAAACAGGCTTGTGCATGCTTATCTCTACTAGCTGACGTCCTCTCTCTCTTCTCCTAAATTTTTTACGGGTATGTTACGAGCAATTGGATTATAAGTTTCTGGTTTGGGAAACGTGCTTCACCCTTAACTAGAGTTCCAGGATCCCAAATTCATCAAGACATGTGTCCCTGTGCCCTTTTCTGTGTGTAGCTCTACTGTAATTTGCACTTTGAGGACTTAAATTTGCAAACCACCCCCATACTAGCTTCTTTTGCCATGTCCTCTCAGCTTTTGGTGAGTCCTTGGCATCTCCTCACTCCCAGGGCCACTCATCAGCTCACAGCATAGCCAATGGCAAACTCCTCATTTCTCCTTCTGGCACCAGATCCTTTCCAAGCCATTGTCATTGAAGTCACATTGCTCTCTGTGCAGCGAGCAGGGGCTTTTCAGGTTGCCACAGCATTAATATGTGCCTGAAGCTGAGCAGATGGAGCAGGGATGTTTGCACAAATAAAAGCAGCATGGCCAGAAAACAGCAATTTGCAAGAGCTTGCAGTGTGTTGAGGTGAGTCTCACTTTGATGGAAGGAGAATTATAGTGCAGAGCAGTTTTCAAGTTGGAAAGGAGAAGGGTATTCCTAAACAGCCCAGGCACAGTCACCAGGTGGGTTCTCCATTAACAATGTACCCTGTTTGAGGTGGCACCACGTGATGGCTGTGAGTGATTCCTCTGCTCCTGCTTGTTGAGGGAGGAGGTGGCAGACTCAGGGAAGAGAATGGTCTGCCTAAAACCAGGCACACTGCATGAAGATGGAAAGCTGAGCATCAGAGATGAGAAGTGCAGTCCCAAATGTTGTGCACAGACAGCACTGAACCTGCTCACTGAGCAGTGTCTACACAGGTAAAATACTGAGAGAGTCCTGACAAGTGCCAGTGCTTCCCCAGCCTTGTTTTCACTGAAAGCTGGTTCTGTGGGTATGAGAGCACAGCTGTGTCAGAGAGACAGGGAAATGCTGCCCAGCATGCAGCCTGCATCTGGAAGGGCCAGTCCACCATGGGAGGAGCTTACAGGAGTTTTAGTTAGTTGTTCTCCCTCTGCAGAGGGGTGCAGTGGTCTAACAGCTTAAGCCTCTGCTTAAAGTTCTATTTTCAACAGGTTTGATTTTTAAACATTACATTTCTACAATAACGTCCAGCTTAAAACCAGTTTTCTTGCTTGAGGATCCTGTGAAGTTGAAAAGAGAAGGAGAGGAGAGCTCATCCTTGCACAGAACATGTGGTTGGTTGGTTGGTTGGGTGGTTGGTTGGTTGGTTGGTTGGGTGGTTGGTTGGGTGGTTGGTTGGTTGGTTGGTTGGTTGGATGGTTGGTTGGGTGGTTGGTTGGTTGGTGGGTTGGATGGTTGGTTGGTGGGTTGGATGGTTGGTTGGTGGGTTGGTTGTTTGGTTGGTTGGTGGGTTGGTTTGCCCTGGCCACATGCTCTCCATGTCTGCAGTGACTGCAGCCTGTGCTGCCTGGGAGCCAGGTGTACCCTGGGCTGTGTCAGTGGCACAGGGGTCCCTCAGAGCTCCCAGGGCAGGGCTGGGGACAGGAGCAGCCTCTCCACATGGCACCTGGCCCCAGGGCACTGGGGGCACATGGGCAGCTCCCATGGGAGCCTGCACACCTCCTGGGCTCTGTATTTGGCCAAGTGTTCTTCTTCACTCCATGCCTGAGAGAGCTTTTCTTGGCACTTCTGTCCATCCCTCTCTAAAGATACTGGGTCATTTGGGGGGAAATCCCAGTTTTAAGACCAGCCACAATGAAGGCAACTATTCTTGGCTGTTTGAGAAATAACATGGTTTTTGGTTTGAAGCACTGTTCCCTGGAGCTTCTTTTTGAAACTAAAAATAATATCTTTTCACTAAGGATAACAGTGCACGTTTCCAGGAGAAATACAGGGCTGGTGTGTTTGTTCATTTTCTTAGAGAGTAAAGCTGTGTATTTAAAAGCCTGAATAACCTCCCTAGAGGAGCCCTGATTCCAATGAGGTGACTCCAGGTTTTTAAGCAGAGGTCAGTGCAGCCTCCTGAAACAAGAAGGGGTCTTGTCAGCCTTGTGGCTGAGGACCTGGTTATTTTTGCTGACTGACTGTTCCCTTCCATTTTGGGGGGTGTTTTCAGGACAAATAACTGCAGTTTGCCATGGCACAGCATGGATGTGGCAGCCTTCCCTCTGTCTGGAAAAGCAGGTTGGGGTGCAGTGCCCAGGCTCACAGCCAGCCAGGCCTGGGCTCCCCTGGCCTTGGGGTCCCCTACAGCATTCCCTGGGGCTGACAGGGGGGTGGGCACAAAGCCAGGCTGGGGGCTTTGTCCTGGACAGGCACAGCCATGTGGGTGCCCACTGCCCCTACCACACATGGGGGGTGTGTGATTAAATGAAGAGAGGTGATCTGAGGGGCCAGATAGTGCTCATGGAGCAAAGGAACACTGCTTCAGCTGGGAGGGGAAGGGAGGAAAAACCACACAGACATTCCTTTCCCTACAGGGCTGCCAGTCACCAGCTCTTGCTTTCTTCAGGGGGAAATAGTGCACCTTTGGATTTGAATGATTAAATTACTACTTAGTGAGATCCTATGGGACTTGGGTTGGTAACATTTCCTAGCATAAAACTGTCTTGTCGAGAGATTTTTTATTTTTGCCCCATTGGAATTTTTTCCTTTGGCATGCCATGTCCAGCTGCTTCTCCAGATGGAGGCAGGGGAGCAGTTGCCAGCTCCCTCTGGGATGAGGAGAGGGATGGCAGTGATTATGCAGGAGGCAGCAGAGTGCAGCTGCTGGGCTGCAGGCACGCGAGCCTGGGCTGCCCTTGCTGCCCCTGGATGCTCACACACCCTGCTGGATGGCCAGGCTGGTCACCTGGCCTGTGTGCCCAAGCCCAGCTGGCAGGCTGGGATTTTTGGAGGCACAGTATTTTTGCTGGCTCCCCTGGGTTGTTCTGTATTCCAGCTGCTTTCAAAAAACAAAACAAAAAAAAAAAGAAAAAAGAAAAGGACACTCAAGTTCTCTAGAACTTCCCCAGATGCTTCTCACATTTTCTATAGTATGATTTCTGATGTGGGGAAGTCCATAGGATTCAGTCTGTGTGGGCAGTAGATGGGTATTTTATCTAGAACTTTATTTTATCTAGTTTTCTGTTGGTTTTTGGGACCCAGCAAGGCACACAGGGTCCAGCAGACCTCCCTTGCTCATCCAAAGCCATGTGGCCATGGTCACTTTGCCAAGGTAGTGCTGTTCCCCTTCAACTTGATCCTGTTTCATCCTTCTGGTCCCCAAAGGGCCAATTTCAAGGTGAAGCTTCCTCAGAGTTTGCCATCAGTTTTTACCTGTCTAATCTTCCCTGTTAAAGGCTTGCATTTCAAAGGCTGCTAATACCTTTCTACCAGAGAACTCTGATACAGTTCTGTCATGCTCTGTGTATCCAAGCTGGCTAACACTCTGTTATCATTCTCAGCACCTTTTGGGAACAGGAGCTCCATTCCTCTGAGGCTCCCAGACGCACAAGAAATTCCACTCAAAATTCTGCCTTTGCATCTGGGTACATGAAGTTTGTACTGAAACCCAAGGCACAGAGAAAGGGATGAGGGCAAGACAAAGCTTGCAGTGATCAGCCAATCTTCAAAGTCAGCAGGCTTTCCTCTTGCATCCCTGATTGGGAGGCTGGAGCACACGGAGCTGCTGAGCAACAGTTTTGTGTGGGAGCTGCTGGGGGAAGAGCTTGGGTGTTGGGACCAGTCTTGCAGATTTCCCTACATGAAATCAGTTTTATTCATTTGTGTCTCCCCATTACAGTCTGTAGATTGAAGATGGCTTCAGCTGGAGACACGCTTTAATTACAGAGAGGCACCTGAAGCCTTTAGGACTGTGATGGAATTACTCTCCATTTCCAGGTCTCTTTCCCTGGCATTATTTTCCCTTTGATTTTGATTTCATGATCTGCGCCACATCAAATTTTGCTCTTCCAGACTTTATGGGTGCCTTTCCCCTTTGATTTAGCTTGATTGCAAATCAGACATGTCTGTGGTGTCTGCCTGTAGTGCTCTCCTGTTACTCCAAGCCCAGCCTAGCCTGGATTTCCCCTCTCTGGCACTGCAAGCAGGAGGTTCAGGACACATGAAACCCATCTTCACTCTCAGGCTGCCACATTTTTAGTGTGTCTCATCTCCTCCACTGACGCAGTAGTAGATTCTTTGCAGGTCACTGTGATTCATCTTCCAGTGTTGCACCAGCTAGAGAAATCATTCCTGGGGTCAGGCAAGATTCTCACTTGCCTGGGATCAGCCAAGATCCACAGAGATCTGCTGAGCTGCACCCAGCTGGGAGCCCTGGCTCTGAGGCTGGAGGGGCATCAAGAGGGTTCAGTGTGGTGAGTGTATGTGGGTATGGACACAGATGGTACAAGGAGCTCAGAATTTCCTTTAGCCAAAGGCACTTGACAAACAGGACAGCTTTTCTCAGCATGTCTTGTAATATTTATTCATTCTACATATGTGAGATGTTCCAAACTTTCATCTCCAAAATAGCAGGAACAGTATGAGTAGCACTGCCAGCCAAAGGAAAAATAAGTAAATCCCCAAAGAAGTGATTTATAGGATGTAAATCACTTACAATAATGAATGTAATCCCTTTGAACAAGTTCTTCATTGTAACAACTTAACAGGCATCTGTTGATTTTTATATCAGATCATAAATGCAGTCCCTGCAGTTTTATAAAAGCATTTATTTGCAAATGATGTTGAAAACTGTTTGACAAAGTAAGTCTCATCTTCTAAACAGAGGGCAGAGCTCTGCATTCTATTTCAATGTGGAGGCATGAGGAGCTGGTGAGCCTGCCCTGGCTGGCTGTGAGCAGAGGGGCTCTGGCAGTGCTGCTCCCGTGCTGTGACAGCAATCAGGACACTTGTCCCCACACTGTGCAGCTCCAGTGCAGCAGCTCCATGAGCTCAGAGCCAGCCAGCACTCCCAGCACAGGGGATGTCTGTCTAGGGGGGCATAGAAGTAATTAGAATGCTGAGAGCTACAATTAGAAGTTAGATATTTATTTTGCAGGCCTTGCTGTGATGTGCTAATCCCTTTCTTAGTACAGAAGAATATTTATTTTCTTCTGTACTTAGGGTTTGGCTTTGAAGTTGTTCAATAACATCTGCTGGTGACCGCAGTGGATGTTACAATTCTGGTACATCAATTGCAGTTTAGGCTTCATTTGAGGCTCTGTCAGTTCTCTGGTTCAAATCAACTCTTTTCCCTCTGAAAACCCCAGCCCTTTAAGGCACTGGATAAGAATCTCTGACTTTTGGTACTGCACTAATTAGTTGTTTCAATGAGTGTTTAATTACCTGCCTGCCTAAAACACTGTTTACAGTGTCAGAAAAAGCTTTCAGTAAAAAGAAGAAAAAACAATTTAAACAATATAAGAACCCATGCCCAGTTCCTAATCAAGCTAAGCACAGGCAAGTTCTGAGAGTTAGGAAGGGGCTGACACCCTTATGGCTGTTGTGTCAGTTTGCCTTGCCACACTTCACCAGGAAGCAGGAACAGAGATCTCAAAAGAGCGAGCAGGAACACAAACATAAACAACATAAGGAAAGCAAAGTGGATGTGCTTGGATAAATGGGCAACAAGCAGTGATTTTTCTGCCCATTTCTCTAAACCCAAACTTTTGAATAAGGTTTTTGTGCAAAGCAGGAAGCCAGTGGTGGAATTTAAGTGTCTGAGGGTGTGAGAACCTGAAGCCACAGCTCAGACTTCCATTTGCCTCTGAGGTGTGTTTTTCATCACCATATTACATCATCAGTCTCAAGAGCATTCATGATTTGCTTGTTTGCCTTTTTTTAGCCTTGAGCTTTTTCTTCATGAGTTCATCTTGCATATCTCCTCTTTTTGTACTCTCCTGTAGTTGTCTGCTTATGAAGTTTGTAAAAGGTGACATTTTGAGTATTAATGAAATTGTATATTCACATTCATCATATGATAATGGACAGCATTTAGGATCTGGTGGATGTGATCCAAAATCCCACTGAATTCAGTAGGAGCATTTCTTTTAGAGGGCTTTCAATCAGACTCTGAGCTGTCAGTGTGGCCTGCCTTTCCACAGAAATGCTGAGTAGGTAACTCATTTCATTCCACATGTTACACTTTCTTCTATGTGTTGCTTTTCTTTCCTTTCTTGAGGTGCATAAAGGATGTTCATTGTGACTTGGTGAATATTTCCTCCTGCTGGCTTTGTGTGAGGCAGTGTCCACAGTGCAAATACAGTTGGAGTGGAGCAGAGTACACGTGCTTCACACGTGGGATTTGTTCATTCCTCAGGGCAGGTTGAACATTTTTCTTCTACATCTTTTCCTGTGCTGCAATTAAATTCAGATTTTGCTGCAAAAAAATAACCTTATCTGGAGAGTTCATGTGGTGTTGAGGGAAGCATCTGAAATCTGCTGTTAACTTAAATGGGTTGCTCCTTGAATACAGAGTTGATCTACAACAAACTGATTCATCTCGACAGACTGACTTGTACAGCAGCTCATCATCCAAGTGGTTCCCACTGTGGCATCGCTTGGGTTTAATTAGAAAAAACTGTTTTGAATGGTGCAGAGTGGAAAATGTTGGCTTAAGTAAAAGCTCAAATCCCAGAACATTTCTGAAAAATTCAAAGATCTGGGTTGGCATCGGAAGATTCGTGTGTGCATAGAAGTGTTCCTGAGGTTTAGACCTCAGTGATCATCTGTTAGACTCCCAGGAAGCTCTTTTAAGTCTTTAGATAGAATTAGTTTTCTCAACTGGGTACAGGGAATGAGTCCCAAAGAGAAGTCTGATGCACAAGCTGAATTATATTAAATACTGTGGAAAGTAAGTGATTTTAATGAAAGCAACCCAGAAGTGTTATTCCCTACTGTGCAGCCCTGCGTGCCCTTGGTGTTCAGTGTGGACAGTGTTCATCTGGCAAGGGAAAAAATTCCAGATTTCCTGCTGACAGACGAAAAAATACTAAATGTTGCTGTAGGCAACTTGCCACCACACATTATTTCTTATGAAACATGTTTTTGTGGTTGGATTTTTGAGTCATAGCATTTTTAAGGCACACAGAGGGTGTGTTGGGGTGGCAGGACGGGTGCTCCATGTGAGGCTCCCAGCACACTGCCAGGCTCCTCACCAGCTTCTGGGCTCTGTTTCTGGCCTGTCACTTGCCTGTGGCTCATGATTCACTTGCTTTAAGGGGTATTTTATAAATCCCCCACAACAGGTGTCTAAAACTAGATTTAAGTATAATAGGGGTTTGTTTTGGTTTGGTTTTACTCTAATTGGTTTTTCTCAGTAGCTTTAGGCTTAGCAAGTCCCTTAATTATGCATCATCACCTGGAGGCTCCTCTGAAGGTTACCACAATGCTTTAGTCATGGCTTTGTATGGAACATATATGCATTATGTATGGAAGCAGCCCCAATTCCTGACTCTTGAAGCCCAAATACTTTGTTTACTTATCTCTTTGCATCTATGTATATAGTAAATCAAACAGCATGATATGTATAAAGTTTAAAAAGAGGAAATAACATGAAAAGCATATCTCATGGGGAGATGTGACTTAGTTATTGACATGGCCAAACCTTTCTGTGTATGTACAAACCTCACTGAGCACTACCAGTACCGGGACTGTCATCTCACCACTGCCCTCCTGCCAAAGGACTCACCTTGGCCAAACCACACTTGCAGCTTTGTGTGTAAGGGATGTCTGGGTACACAGTCATTCTCTTTTTCACCCTTCACCAAGCACCTTTCATTCCTGGCTCTCCAGTTTCTGCTTTGCCCAGACGGGTGAGGCGGGCCTGTCAAAAGCATCACGCTGTGCTCTTGGGCAGCGGGGCAGGGAGGCAGCAGGAGCGCTGAGCAGGCATCACACATGCACAGCCACAGCCAGGCAGCCTGGGTCAGGGCAGGGATAAATTATTGAGGATGCATAAAACAATAGCTGAAATTAACATTCTTCCATTTTGAAGGTCACTTTCAGTTGATCTTCTTTAACTTCGTGTATTGGCTGGGTTGTGAAAGGCAGTGTGAAAGGGGAGTGCTTGGGAAGCCTCTGTGGTGGTGGTAGCCAGGATTTTGGAGTGTCTCCAATACAGAGTTGTGTATTGTACATTCAGTGATCTGCCTGAAGGGGAAAAGATCCACTGGAAGTTTGCTGTCTACCTTCAGCTGCTGCCTTCTCTGCTTTTGTTTGCTGGGTGTTAAAGTCAGCCCTCAAAAAGGCTTTTTTGTACAGGTTAGTTCACTGCTTTCCTTCTGAAACTCTTTCTGGAGCAGTGACCTAGTAAAAAAGAGCCAAGTCTGTGTGGTGCATGAGCTAATCTAATGCCTTATCAGTAAGGTGGCAATTCCCATGACTTATTCAATGTTTTGTAGCTGAATGTTAAAATGAAATAATGAAAGGTACCTTTAAAAAAGTAGGGTAAAGGAATGAGTGATTTCCAGCGCTGTTGCCCAGTCATTAGAAGTTACTCTCATCAGCTCTAAATTTACATTTCCCTTGACAGAAATACACACAGGTAACAGATGAAAATGGTTGATTTGTTGTTTTGGATACACTAGCAATTCATTTCAGAGAATTCCAACTATTTTGTTCAGACCTGCCTGCAGTGAGAGGAGACAAGCATGTTCTTATTTTGATTTACTGTCATTTATGAGGTTTCAAAGGGAGTGGCTCTTTATTTTCCATTTTCTATTTTCCATTCAAGTTAGCCATTGGTTCTGGAGTGTACAAATCTTGTATAGGAGCCCATTTCCCCTTAAATAGAAAATCACTGCTGTTTCATACTCTTATAGTCAGGCACTGCCATGGTACTCTCCATCTCCCAGCCTCTGGAACCTTCTGGAAGCAGCACCACTTCTTTATCCTCTGGAAAGCATAAGTAGAACTTAGGATCTTGCCTGTGCAGCTCCTAGAGAGCACAGTGCTGGGCACAGCCAGTTAAAATCCAGGTTAATGCAATGGTCCTGGACCTGTCTGCTGGGGAGAAGGGAAAGAGTGCTCACTTCTCTCCAGGCCTGCTGACAGAACAGCTCTGAGCACCCAGTCCTGAAGGAGGTGGCTGGGCAAGCCCAGTGTGCCGTCAGCAGCTGCAAACAGAAAAGACTGATCATGTTTGAGGGGTTTGGGTTGATAGAAGAGGGCACAGATTGGAAGGAGTGGCATCAGCGAGACCAGAATATGCGCGTCGGCCTTTTGGAGAAAACAGCCCCTGGCAGCTTCTCTGGCTGGAATATGTTTCAGCTATTCATGGTACTTAGAGGTGGCAAATACTCACTAATAAACAAATGGGAGTTAATTTCTTGGAGGGACTCAGTTTGGCTTGGCAGATCTCTCTGTTGCTTCTGAATGGCTGAATCTCTTTTTTTAGAGTCGGGCAGGAATTTGGGTTGGTTTCAGCTGACGGTTCTTTCTGTGGCAAGCGCTCTGCAAGCTGCCCAGGGAGCAGCAGGGACTGGGAATTACATGTGTCAGCCCACCACCAACCACCACTGTGGCCAAGGAGGGCCTGGAAAATATAGGTTTCTTTCATTGGGCTCCAGAGGGACTTGCCAAAAAGCCACACTTTTCAGACAAAACATGGAGAATTACATCAGTTCCAAGGCATGCCATGCTGAAACCTCCAACACAAACCAGCTGACTTAAGCATGGCAACATATCCAATTGCACCACGATTATAGAGCTGTCATCAGCTGTGGCAGGCACCCTGAATACTTCTGTAATGGCCATGGGCACCAGTGCTCCCCGGGCTCAGAGAGAACAGAGGCTTGTTGGGGAGGGCAGAGAAATGTTGAAGAGGTGTAGGGTGAAGAAACACATTTCTGCATTTCTTGGCACTGTTTGCCGAGGGTTTGATGTTTTTTTTTAATTTCTTGGCACTGTTTGCCAAAAAAACACGACAAGCACATGGTCATTAAAAAAAATTAATAAATATCCTTTGAAAGAAAATAAATACAGTTTAGTAAATAGTCACTCTGTTGCTGAGGAAGACTCAGGACCAACAGGACTGAAGAAAGGCCTTGACAGAGGTTCAGATAAGCACCTTTGGAAGCTTCAGATCAGAGTCAGTGAGTGCTGTATAAATATGGGATGAGGAGACAGTCCTTGGCCCTAAAGATCCTAGTGGCAAAAGTTCCTGTGAAGGACAGACAGAAATCACAAAATCACTGAGATTTTTGTAGGATTGGTATGTTTTAAAAAGAGCTCATCCATGCATGAGAGGAATGACATGGATACCTGTGCAAAACACGCCTTCCTCCTGTTCCTCCTGGATGCCCAAGTGCTTCACATGGGATTGCTTCAGAGTTACAGTTGTGACTCTCACCTCTGGTGTCTGAAATATTCCACTGCACTCAAAAGAGAAGGAAGAAACTCCATGCTCCCTGCTAAACCCCTGAACAAGCATTTTGCCACTGGAGCTGCTCCTGTCTGGTTTCAATGAGCCTGGCTGGGAGGTTCTGCTCTCCAAGGCTCCTGCTGGTGTCACACTCACAGTTTGCTGGGTGCTAACATCAGTTTGATGTAAACCAAGGCGTGTGCTTTAGCACCCAGGAAGGTTAACTGCTGGAACATATTTCTGAGAGGAGCAATGGAGTCTATTTCTCAGAAACCCTTCTGGAAGATGTGTATTCCCAAAATGCCAGTTAGGGTGCTTCTTGTGATGCTGCCTGTCTCTGGCACGAAAAATCCCTGGTCAGCCTGCATGGCCCACAGGCACTTCTGCACTCAGGCTCTCTCCAGGTGTGGAATTACCACACCCAGAGGGTGGATGGGCACTGGAACAGGCTGCCCAGGACAGTGGGCACGGCACCAAACCTGACAGAGTGCAGGAAGTGTTTGTACAACGCTCTTGGGATGTCCTGTGCAGGGCCAGGAGTTAAACTCAGTGATCCTTGTGGGTCCCTATTACAGCGTCCTGTGTGGGTCGCTGCTGGTGAGAGAGAGATGGTGAATCTTGTTTCTAGATCAGAAGGCTGGATTTATTGATATATGATATATAATACATTATTACTATACTAATAGAATAAAGAGAGAAGTTGCAGAGCTGCTCAGCCAGGCTAAGAATAGCAAGAAAGAATCCCTAACAAAGTTGTGTCCAAGGACTCAGTCCCTAGCTTGCACCCGTGATTGGCCTCCAATTATAAACATGGGAACATGAGCCAATCAAGGTGCCCCTGTTGCATTCCACATCAGCTGATAACAATTGTTTACATTCTCTTCTGAGGCCTCTGCCCTCCAGAAGACACAGAAATCTGAAAGAAAGGATTTCTGTGAAAAAATGTCTGCGACAGGTCCCTACTCAGCCTGTTCTGTCATTCTGTGAAGAGGATCACATCTGTTGTTGCTGACATCTTCTCAGAGATGCTGCGCTTTCTGGAGTCCAGATTAGTCCATGAGACAGGCTGAGTCTAAGGGAGCTGTGTGGCAGGGTAAGAATAATTAATGCTCTGAGACACCTTCCTGTGACAGCTTTGGAGGCAAGAATAGGATCTCGAATGGTTTCAGTTCCTGCACATTGAGCATTCAAACCCATGCTATCCATACAGCAGGGGGGACTAGCTGCAAGCCTGACCCCAGAGATCCTTGCTCTTTATAAAATATGTCACAGCATCTCCAACTTTTACCATATCAGCTTTTATGTGAAGGAGATCCATAGAGGCAAATCTGTTTATCAGGGTGCTTCTCCTTTCCAAGAGCTCCTGGGCCCTGTGGGGTTTGGCTCACATGAACTGGTGTTCTTTGAAATTGTTCTGCTCTAATCAGCATTGCAACGTTTCTGTGATGTGTTGATTTCATCTGTGGAAATGCAATTTATTACTGCCACCACCTTTGGAAGAAACAGAGGCATTGTTCTGAGAGGTGCCCCATGGATCAGGCGAGTTTGGGAATGCAGAAGATGTCTCCTGAGGTTTATTAAGGAAAGGGAGTGGAGCTATTGAAGTGATGAGCAATGTGCTGTACCACAGCAATGTCAATTCTTTATCAGCACCTTGTGGTTAGCTCCTGTCCCAGATGGCAGCACTCAGGAGAATGAGTGCAGTGAGTGGACCCCATCAAACCCCCAAGGAGCTGCTTGCTCATTTTCCTGCCTTGCAGAACATGTTATGTTGTACTGCAGTGTGAAGCTTTGGAGTAGAGCACGAGCAGGGTGACACTGCCCTGGCTGGCACTGCTCCTCAGGAGGAGCAGGAGGGGCACAGGTGGGGCTGCCCAGGCAGAGCTGAATCCCACAAGTCAGAGTTGGGCCATTTTCTCCATGGGTCTGGCAGATTCCCCCTCTATGGAAGAGGAGCTGCTTGGTTTTGTTTGCCCCTATGTGTCTGCCATTCTATCAGATGGGAGAGAGGTCTCAAGGTGACTCAGCTGATTCTGTGTTTTTTAGGGTGTTGGTGGGACCAAAGTTCTCCCTAGATGAGGGATGATTAATAACAAAACTGAGAGTATTCTTGAGTATTTCTGCAGAAGCAGCTCGTTGAATGACACAAACCATGTTTTGCTGGTTCTGTTGCAGAGAAGGAAACCCCTCTGAGCAGAAAAAGGGTTGCTTTATCAGGCTGTGATGTTGGTTTGTGAGTCCTCCACAGGAATACTGGCTGCAGATTGAGTAAAGGACATGGAGTGTCAAGCACAGAGGCATAAAAGTCATGTATTTTTAACTCAGTTAGTTCATGCAAAGTCTGGGATGGAGGAACTGTTTGGGCTTTGTGAAAGAGTAGCCTGCATTTGAATTTTAACTCTGGATGAATTCACACTCCTTTACTGAACTGCCTGCTGGCTTTTGGCATCATGCCCCTGGGATCTCTGTGCATGTTTATTTCATTAATAATTTGAAGTTGACTTTAGCTATTGCTGCATGGAGGCATCAAAACACAAAGACTAACAATAAAATTATTGTTGAGCTTCTTTAAAGATCATATAGCAGACCCTCAAATGCAGAATCTTGTTTCTTAAGATAGAGGTATGCATATGTAAATTATCTGTTTTTATATCTGTAAAAAGTTTTCATGTGATTAAGGTAAAACCTTGGCTCAGGGGTAAAGCATCTTACTAGTTATTGCTGGAGATGTATGTCAGCTGTACAGTTTCTAACATGTTCACACTGGTCAGATTTGAAGTTTCCAGCTCATTTCTTCAGGGTTAAGTTTCTTGAAGTGTTCTCATCCTCCCCAGTGAGTTCCCCCAGGGCAAGTAATATTTTGCAGTATGTGGGAATTGAAGTGATATGCCTTTATCCAGTGTTTTGTTAGCTGCATTGTTTGTATGCATTGGATTGCCTAGGAAACCATAATAATCTTGTTAAAATAAAGCTTTAATCTCTCTGTGGCATCGGGGCTAGTTCAAAAGCCACACCAGCACTGGCAGCCCATCACATGGCACATTAATTTAGGGCATTTCTGTTTCTGGGAGGTGGCTGAGCTCTGGCACTGCCCAGAGCTGGGCACAGCAGCAGCCCCATGGTCACCGTGGTGCAGCAGGGCTGGGCTCCAGGGCAGAGCACCTGCAGCCTTGTGCAGCTGGAGAGAGCCCTGGGGCAGCACCTCCTGCAGGATCAGCCACAGAGAGCCTGCACAGCAAGGACAGCGAGCCCCCTGCAGCAGGCACCAGCTCAGAGCTGCCTCTCTCAGCCTCTCCTGCACCCACCAGAGCTGGCAGTGGAATCACCTGCATTTCCCTGTGCTTGATTGTGGCCAGCTCACTGAACGCACTTTTATAAGCTCTGTCCTGCTCAGTGTTTCCCCAGTTACATGTGCTGTTAATGGTTTTTAGCAAAAGAGAAGGCTGCCTTCTCCTCCAGCTCACTGGGAGATCCCTCTGGTGGAGGCTTTCCAGGAGGGAATCTCCTGTGGCCTCCATCATCTCTTCCACAGCACTGTCCCAGTGGCTGGTGTGGCCTGAGCCATCCTCCCCTGCTCAGGATGCTGAGACTCTGGAGTTGGCTGCTCCTCCCCTCTTGCTCACAACTTCCAGTTTTGGATTGCATCAGGTCATCTGTATATATCTGTTAATATTTGTATATATCATAGTTAAGAAATTAAACCAAAGTATTGACCTCTGTGGACATCCAGCTGCTCCTTCAAACAGCTCCAGCCTTTCTTCTCTTCTCTGGTTCTTAATTTGCACTTTAGAGAATAGAAGGCAACTGAGCTGCTGATGGAATAAAACCTGTCCCAGTTTGAAGATAATCAACAAAGTTAGTCCATGAAACAATTTCTAAGATACAAACAAGATCAAAGCACTATCAGATGTGGACACCAAAAGAGTAGGCTTTGATAATTTAATCTACCAAATTACCAGTTTTGGGGCATTTGATTTGTTATTTCTTCAAATTAGAGGCATGATGCTTCTGCTCTTAGTTTTTAATCTCTTAAAAATAGAAGAGATTACTGCCAAAGGAATGTGCTGCTCAGGCAGAGTGATGCTGGTTAACCCTTTCTGTAAATCATTTTGATTGCAGTTTGCTTTTTCTGTGACAATAGAACCCTGTGCTCAGTGTGATTCCAGACAGGTGAGCCCATCAGAACTGCCTGTGCAGCAGAAAAGATTCCTCATGGTCTTGGCAACTTCTTCCTTTGGTTTATACATTTCTGTCTCATATTTGTCTGCTCTTACTCCTGCTCTCAGCCCAAGCAGGTCCATCCTGCATTTTCACAGTCATTTCATTTCAGGAGACACTGGCTGGGCTGGTGCTTCTCCAGTATCCTCTGGAGAAAAGATAATGAGTCTGGCACTGATAAAAGCTGCTCACCTCATGGCACTGGGTGGAGGAGGCTGGATTATGTGATGGGCAAGACTGTGTTTATGTATTTCTGATGGGATTAAAGAGCCTGTGTTTGACCTGGACAATTCCCATGCTTTGGGCTGTTTGAAAAACCTCCCTGGGGGAAGGGAGGTGTCTTCAAGGGGCAGAGAGTTTTCTATTATGTAAAATAATACAGAATAAGCTCTTGTGGTTATAAGTATGTTTTACTGTCTATATTTGCACAGCCCAAATTAATTCAGCATGTTTTCAGGCCAGAAGAACCTAGCTGAGCCCTGCCAGAAGTCAGCAGCAAATTTGGTAGTGGATACATTCTTTTCTTTCAGCAATGAATACACATTAAAGCTCAGGAGAGCAGCCTCTGGTGGGGGAAATTTCATCCTGAAGGGAGATTTGGAAAAATCCCTAATTGTGGGGCAGAGAGCCTGCAAGAAACAATGAGATGATGCATCTGCTGCTGCTGCTCTGCTCTCTTCTGAAAGCTGGTGTTGAAACACTTTTTCCTCTTCTGCTGGCTGACAAGTGCTTATTATGGCCTGATTTTTGGTGAGAGAAGGTTTGGAAGTGAGTATTTTTGTTTCTCTTTATCAGAGCAGGCCCTTCCCCAGCTCCCCACACCCAGCACCCTCCTCCCAAGCACTGCTGGCATTTCATCCCCTGCACTTGGTGCAGATGAGGCAGCAGGGTGTCACCACACAGCTGTGGCCTTGCAGAAGGACAAGCACCAGCTCACACAGGAAAAGGGAATTACTGCAGAGCACACCAGGAGAGCCTGGCCTCCTCCATCTCATTCAGTCATTGTGGACTCAGTGATCTTGAAGGTCTTTTCCCACCTTAATGATTCTCTTTTCACCTGTCTATTGATGAGCACAGGGCAGAAGAAATGGGGAGATATCCTGGGGAAATGTGATCCACTTTCCTCTTAGCAGGAGCAGGACAAAGCTGGAACAAACAGGTGCTCAGGACAGCACCTCTGTCCTTCATCACTGAAGAGTGTGTGCCACCCATCCCATTTCCCACTCATTTAACCACATCACCAGAACTGGAAGCAGGGAAATGTGGTGTTTTGGAGTTTTTTAATTTAAAATATCCAGATAGTTAACAGGCCTTTGGAATCTGTCTCACCCATTTGTTAAACACACATAAAAATAACAACCCTGCTGTTTTTTGAGGTCCCAAGGGAGCTGCCTGAGCTAAGCCCCAGCACAAGGAAGGCAGTGCAGGAGGAATGCCTGGAAGAGTTTCACAGCAGGAAGAAGAAATGATGAAGCACCTCAGCTGATGGTTGCTGGGCTCTGGCAGCCTGCAGCTCCATGCCAAGCTGCTGGGTTTATATCAGAGGAACTGCAAATTGTGCCTGGGCTGAATGATGGAGCTCTGCTGCAGTGTCATCCCTTGGTGGGGTGGGAAAACCTACTGCCCCATCCTTCTTGAGATAAGAGAAAGGCAAGCCCAGCCATACCAGCTCAATTAGCCTTCAGTTTTCCATATAGCCATACAGTCAATTAACCAGAGATGAAAACCTGAGAACATTCATGTTTCTGTCAGGATGCTCTCTCACACAGCTGTGGTGCTGTGAGAAGCTTCCCTTTGTTGATGCCTGGAGGGGCAGCCCCTGCTGGGTGTCTGGAGCAGCCACAGCTCTGTGTTTTTCTGGCTGGGTAGAGCAGGGAGTGCCATGCTCACTGCACTGGCAGTGTTGCAGGTAGCATGTAAAGCACTACAATTGGCTCCAGAGGGGCTGAACATGTGTTTTACAGTCCCATTAATAACAACCAGCTATTTGTTATTGCAGCATATCAACAGGGCTGCAAGCTCTCGGGTGGATCCAGGACATGAAATTATAGATCAGAGGTGTGCAGAAAATTGGAAGAAGAGAAAGGAATTATTTGTAAAATTTCCTGATCTTACAAATACATGAATTTTCCTGGGGGCAGTTTGTTATCTACTATTTGCTGTGTGCAAACAGCAATGTACCCTTGGGACATTGGGGACCTCTCACCTTTCATGCTTGCCACCAGAAACCTTTTCTGTGTGTTGCTGAGGGTGGATGTACAAAGCCACAGCACTT
Source organism: Melospiza melodia melodia (assembly GCF_035770615.1). NCBI lineage: Eukaryota > Metazoa > Chordata > Aves > Passeriformes > Passerellidae > Melospiza > Melospiza melodia. The sequence continues at coordinate 4,416,485 of NC_086205.1, read as the reverse complement.
TGTTCAGCACTGCCTGGGGCTCAGCAGGATGAGCCCTGATGAACAGGGAGAGACTGGCACCAGCAGCATGGGACAGTTAAAGTCAATGCTCCTAAAAATTGCCTTTCAAAAAAAAAAACACTTCCAAATCGGTCTGAAGTGATTTAGAAAATGTTTAATGTTTCATGTTCAACCAACAGCTGAAATACAAAGGCTGAAATACAAATTATCACCCCTAAATAACTCCCACAGGAGTCGTGACACTGAAGAAGCACAAAACCCACGACAGGCAAAGGCAAAACAAAAGAAAAATGCAAACAAAGACCCCCAATCCCACCAAGTTCAGTTCTCAGAACTCGTTTAACTTGTGTGACCTCTCCCTTTGACTCCTGTAAGACAATCAGCATGCTGCAAATTAAGCACAGGCACAGATGTTGTTCCTGAAAATGTCTATTTGTGGAACAAATTATTTATAATGGGAAATGGCATCTGTGTCAATTGAGGAAAGCACCAGGCGAGGATAATGGGTGCTTTATAGTCTGAGGTGCTGTGGGGCCCAAGGTGAGCTCCCCATGGGTGGGGGTGGCTCTGCAGCCCTGGGGAGGCACGGAGGAGTCACAGCCTCCCTGCTCCTTCCCTCAGGATGCTCAGTCTGTCAATCTAGGGCCAAGTCTATCACTCTGCTAATTTTAGTGGGAGCCTTTTTTGCATCACCAAGCCCCAGGCCTGCCTTCTGCAGTTTAAGGAGTATTTTATATGTAGAAGTAGAAATCCTATGTGATCATCCTGAAATTCTTTTAGGAATTACTGGCACTCAATTGTAAGATTATGAAACAGCAAAGAGGAGGGAATAAAACTCTGGAAGTATAGGGAGAGAAGTTTCATATTTTAAATTCTAAAATATTTAAGGTCTTTGATTCCAGTAAGTTTAGTTGGGGTCCTCTGCATGCCTTCCTGACCTCATCTATAGAGTAACTCCTGAAGTTGCAGAAGTCTCCGAGCCTTAATATTAAATTTAAATATTTAAATTTAATATTAAATTTTGCAACACTTCTGACTGCAAGCAGCCAGAAGCTGCCAGGCAGCTTGTGAGCCACAGGAGGGGAAAGCTTTTGGTACCATAAAATCATTCTTATTTCCTTGTTCCCAGAAAATAGGGCTGCAAATGCAGTGTTCACATATGGGCACTGCCAGCAAGGGCTGTGAGATTAACCTTCTGTGCTTGGGGGTATTTACTGTTGTGCTGATGAATTCTAATAATTAATAGCAAAAGCTTTAAGAAAAACAGGAATTTTGGTTTGGAAACAATGTTTATGTGTGCACTGTTTAAATCAATAGCTTTTTCTTACTAATGGTACCACAGTGGAGTAATTGCAAAACTCACTATTGTGACGAATTGATGTTTTTCATATCAAAACAAATGGAAATCTCAAAGATGACTGGATTAAATTGAAGAAGCCAATATTACAGCATTTTTATTTGCTTTTATGTGTGGAAATTCAGTGTCATCTAATTTTTGCTACTTTTTGTGCAATCTCATGTTTGTTGAAACCACCGCTTTCCAATCTTCTTCTCCTTCCCCAGGGATAGCCCAGTGTTAAAACCCTAAAACACACATAATTTTTCAGTAAAAGCAATTACTGGTTTTGCTTTGTTTATGGTGGAGATCAGCAGTACTTGATAGCCTACCTAAATTATCACAGATTCGATTTTTATGTAGTGTGAAATTATTGGCGAATCAAACTCCCCACCGTGGCAGATGACTCAAGATTGCAATAAATACTCTGGATGAAGAATTGTACTACTAAAGGATGTTCTTCATGCCCTCCTCTTACCTACTAAACACTTCCTCAGGATCAGTGGGTGTTGTAGAAGTCAGAAAACGTGCAGGGAGCTCTGATCCCTGAGCCCTGCAGTGAGGGGGACGTTCAGGTGGTGCTGGTTGATGTTTCCTCACATTGGGGCAATAAAAAGGAGTTTTGTGTTGGAAAAAGACTTTGAAGTGAGACACCCTGGGATGGTGTGCACTCTTATCTGTGCAATAAATTTGTGATTTTTATATTCAGTGGCACGTGGTTACTGAAAGGTGTCTGAATTGCTGAAGAAAAGTCATTTAATTGAAGTCAAACATCAAAATATAAGGCAGACCCAAATATAAAGAAATTAAGTATATTCAGCTGATCTTATTCTAGCAAGGGGTTTATTTTTAACTTTATGATTATGTATTTTTATAGTGTCACATCAACATAAAGGGCTTTTCTTCACAGCAAGAGCAGAACAGAGGAAGTTCAAATAAATGAGATCCAGTGTCCTTCAAGGAGGCAGTGGTAAACATGTTCTCAAAGATGGAAAAGTTCAAATATAAACTAACTATTCTTGCTGTGGAGAGAGAAAAGAAGCCATGGATTATGTTTGAGAAGACAGCTGGTTAAAGACCAAAATCAGTATTGTTGTCCCCAAAGTCTGCCACAGTGATATTTGAGAAAGCCATTCAAGCCTCACGTGGCACAGACAGACAAAAATAAATGTGATAGAGTGAATTCAGTTCAAAACCAGACTGCAGAAGGCCTTCAGATACATCAGAGCCTCGCTAGGAAAAGGAAAAAGATGAGGGGGAAAGGAAGAAGAAGAACATTGTGGGGAGAAAGTTCCACAAAACTAAAGCCAGTGGCTGTGGTTGTGCAAGTGGCACTCCCAGGCGGGCAGGGCACTTTCCTGGGGTCTGTGTGGGGTTCTGCCCTCTTGGGAGCCATTGTCCCACCTCTGTTAGCACTGCCTGTGCCTTGGTGGCCTCAGGAGCTTCAGATCAAGTTAGTACAGAGCACGAGTCCTGTGGTTCAAGCTACACTTGTCTGGCAGCTGATTGTCACCCTGCTAATGAACACCAAATAGTTTTCTTTTTAATAACAGTGCTTTAGCATCATGGTCCAAGTGTCAGCCTGAGCAAACCTTTAAAACAGCCTGTTTTAAGGGGATTAGAAACAGGAGTGCTGTTAGATCAGACCAGGTGATAGAAATGCCAAGGGCTCAAGCAGTAATTGGACTTAGTTCAAGCTTTCAGTGACAGAACTGTAGTTCCAAAGTGCACACTCCACTTTTGATAGTGTGTGTGTGTTCTCCAAGTGCTCTCATCCCAGTTTCTGTCCCACAGCCCTTGCATGCAGAGGCAGAGGAGCAGAGAGGAAGGGCATGGCTTGCTGTGCTTGGGATTGAACCCCCATTTTTGTCTCCCACCTTCAGGCTGAATCACCAGGATTTGTGGCGTTGGTGTTGTGGTCAAGGAGCCCTCAGGGACCAATTGCCCCATACCGAGGTGCAGAGAAGCTCCACACCTGTGCAAGGGAGATACAGGCTAGAATTAAGGAGGATGTTTTTCACAGAAAGAGTGGTCAAATACTGGAATCATCTCCCCAGGGAGGTGGTGGAGTCACCATCCCTCAATGTGTTTAAGGGAAGACTGGATGTGGCACTTGGTGCCATGATCTGGTTGAGGTGTTAGAACATGGGTTGGACTCGATGATCTTAAAGGTCTCTTCCAACCAAAAAATTCTGTGATTCTGTGATTCTATTCACAGGCAAATGCAGGTGACTTCTGTTCCCAGTCACTTGCATTCAGGTGCTTTCCCCTGAAAAGTGTCAGGAGGAGTGGAACAGGTCCTGCCCAGAAGGTGCCTGTTAGACTGGAGAAAGTAGTGCTGTGGAATTTAAAATTAAAAAATCAACATGAAAATGTTCTGCTTTAATATTGTTACAGATTAGTTCATTCTAAGGCAGTTCTTTAAGGAAACAGCTTTTGCTTTCTCATTTGTTAAGGATGAGTTGGTACAGTAGTTTCCATGGGTACACTAGGGTCATTTACTCCATAGATCTCTTATAAATAAGTTGCAGCAGCTATTTGGCATCTTGTTCAGGACTCATTTTAGCTTCTGGACGTGCAGCACCATTCTGCTGATATTTTATGACCATATTTGCTATTATTTTTTAACATATTGTCCAAGTGGTTCCATGAGCACTAGAACTAATGAAATCTGTTTTTCTAGGGCTTTGTATTTCATGCACAATTGCCTTGCATGTCAGAGAAGGTGCAGGCTCCCACTGAAGCTGTTCCTGAACTCAGTGTGTTTGTAGTGGCTGCCCCTGCATGTTCTTGTAGGAGTCAGTGAGACAAAGGCTCTCTGAGCCTTTCCCATGCAGAAGTTCTTGGCTCAGAGGGTGCTGAGGCCCTGGCACAGTTGCCCAGAGAAGCTGTGGATGCCCCATCCCTGGAAGTGTTGAAGGCCAGGCTGGACAGGGTCCTGAGTGACCTGGTCTCTGCTGGGTGCCATCCCTATCCATGGCAGGTGGGTTGGAGCTAGATGATATTTCAGGTCCCTTTAACCCAAACCATTCTGTGATTTTATGACTCAGGACAGCACACTGAGGGTGTCTGTCTCCTCCCTGGCCTGCACTCCTTCATTTCCCAAGACTGGTAGGGGTGTGTTAATGCCCATCTCATTCAGACTCTTTGGCAGTCCTGCTTTGAATCCACCAGCATGTTCAGGCCCACCCTAGAGGATGGACTATCATAGACAAGAAACTCTGCTCTTTTTTCCCCCTTTCTTTTAAATTGTTCAGTCCACTTGCACAGATTTCCACGTGCACATCTGGGCTGGTTCCAGAGATGTTACAGACACATTACACACTGCCAGCTGTGTGAGACTGCACACAAAAAACCTCACCAAGGAGCATCAACCACTCTGTCACCAGCTCAGCAGCTGCAAACACCTGCAAGGACTTCTTCCCTGTTTCCAGCCCCACAAAGCAGCAGTGCCACTGCAGAACACTGATGAAGGGAGCTGGAGCAGGAGCAAGCTCCCAAGTGCCAGGAGTTTCCTTCCCCAGGCGTTTGTTATGGAGGGTCCCATGAGAGTAGCATGTTAATTTAATTAATTGAGGGGAGACACAAGCTTGAGGCCTCCATTTGTGTGATGTAAGCAAGTAGAGATGGGTGAGTGAAAGAAAACATCTCTGGGTACGTGGCAGAATTTCCACAGGGTGCAGAAGGAAGGCCTGGGCAGGTGGATCATGCAGAGCAACTCCTCTGTTGGTTGTGTAGGAGGATGATAACAGCCAAGGATCAAGGCAACAGGGTCAGAAGCTGTGAAGGATGAAGGTTTGGTTATCTGCAGTGTGAAATGGGGTGGGGGAGTGTCTCCTCATAGATCATTGCCTCACTGATATTGGCACACAGATGCCACCCCTTCCTTGTAGTTCTTGTCCTTTTCTGTGTGCAGAATGCAATGCTGTGGGCCCTACAGAGTGCCAGAGGGACACAGAGGGACCCAGGGAGCTTGGAAGGAACTGAGATTACCCTGCAATTTGCTAATCAACAGTTGAGCTACTCTTTCTCTCCTCAAAGAGATTAGAGCAGCATAAACACAAAGTTGCCGAGCATGAAGCTGAAATGGGAATTAAAAGAGAAGGAAATCAGCTCTGTAAATTGTTGGTTCTGTACAGCAGTTCCAGGGTGTAAATGGGGATTTGGTTAAAGGCACTGTGACAGCATGTGGCAGGCAAGGTCTGGTCCTCCTCCAGTCAGCTGCTTCCACATCTGTGGTTTTTAGGGCTGGGAGTGCTCTTCTGCTCCCCCAAACATTGGGAAATGTCATTCAGTTTGCTTTCTGCTATTTAAGCTGCACAGAATTGTACTTATGTCCTTTTGAAAAGCTCACACAACCCAAAATTGGTTCCTCCAGACACAGATTGGCTCACTCAGAGACATTCTCTGGGGAATATCCATCACCTCACCACTTGTATTTTCTCCTGAGCACACCAGGAATTGATATGGCTGTTTTACAGTCAGCAAGTTGAAAGCAGAGTTCAGCTGAAACAGCTGGGTGGGCCATTGATCTGAACCCAGATGGAGCATCCTGAGGGAATTAAAGGCAAATTGTCGAATTACCCAGCACCACAACAGGCATGGAAAAGTCAATTTATAGGATGGGCTCTCCTTACCAGAGAGCCTTAATGAGGGCACTGCTCAGGCTGCCTTGTTATCTATTGCCTCTGCCCAGGGCTGACACTGAGCTGCATTTATTACAGTTGTTGTTTCAGTGGTAGTATGAGATAACTCTGTAGGTTTCCATGGATTCACTGCCAGGCAGAGGAGATGTTCAGGTCTCACTCACTGGTGTGTTTGTAAAGAAACAGCTGGATCTGTGTCACCTGGAGAAGCTGTTTCTGAGCTGGGCCATGCCATGATCTGCTTCACCCAGTGTGAGCTCCTGGCCAGAGAGCACCTCTGCACATCAGCAAACAGTGGTGCAGCACTCAGCTTCTCATTAACAGGAGCTACATAATTACTGTCCTAATTAAGTAATCACTGAGCTTCTGGGTTATGGAAGATCTCTGGAGATGCACTGAGGCACAGCAAGGTCACAGGAGGGTATCTGCATCAGGAAGGGGGGCAGTGCTGGAAAGAGGAGCTTGGCCAAGCCCCAGTGCTGTTTGTAGGAGGCTGCAAGTGCCCCATCCCTGGTGGGCCAGGCAGGACCCAGGGCTGGCCCTGGGCTGGGTTTGCTGGGCCTGTGCTCTGAGCCTTCTTTTCCCACAGAACAAAATTCACTCTGGTTTTTACCTTGATCTTGAGAGTATCCTGGGCCAATTAGTGTAATGGCAATTAGTGAGGTGCACCCTGGCTTACAGAGAAAGCTCCAAAGGTATCCTGTGTGCCTCTGCCCCAAGAATGTTCTGTTCTGGTACCCTGGATGTCTTGTTGGCTTTGTTTCATGTCCACCCAATGGACTTGGTTGTTGGTTTTTTTGGTTTTTTTTGTTGTTGTTTTTTTTTTTTTTTCTGATTTGATCATCTTCTGCATTTATTTTAGTCCTCAGCATCCAGGACATTTTTATTTTTTAACAGGAGGCAGGCTTTCTATAGTTTGGCTGTTTAAAATAGTATTTCCTTTTGTCTGTTCTAAATCTTCTGCCAGATCTGAGATTATTTTGATTGGCTTCAAACATTTGTGGTTAGAGGAAAAAGTGGATGACAGCTGCTTGTCAACCTCTCTGCATCCCTAGAAATTCATTAATTTATCAAGGTGTTTAATGAGGATTTTAATCTGTATTCATAGGGGGATATTTTAAGGAGCTCAGGGTTTGTTACTTATGTCCAATTCACTGGTGCAGTGTACTTCGGATAAAAACCTGACAGGAAAAAAAAGAAAGTTTTATGTTGGTTAAGTGAATCAAGCCCATGCTTTTAACAAGTATCCATTTCTCCCATCATCCACATTTGGACCAGAGCCAGAGATGCTTCAAAAGCAGCAGAAACCCCAACTCAGGCAGGAGGAGCATGCCAGCATCTCAGGGTAACCAAAGCCTTTTTTTATTTGTTGTAAATGAATTTTTAAAAAGAGGAGCACGTGTAATTTCCTCTCTGCTTTTTCCCAAGTGTAGCTGCAGCCAGAGTTCAGTTAACCATTCCAGTTCCCGGCTGATATTTTATTTAAGTTGCATTTTGATCTCTGTTCCATAATCTGGGTGTCAGCCAGGGATGGGTGCAGATGTCCTCAGTCACTGATGTGTCCAGGGACAGTCCTGAGAGGCACAAGGCACCCAGGCACGTTGGCTTTTAAGGTTTTATTGTGCTTTGAAATTATTTATGTTTGATTGACACAAATTTCAAATATGTCTGTAATGTGTAGATCTCAGAATGGAATTAGTGAGGATGGGAGATGAGACATTTCTCAACTCTTTGCAGACTCTTTCCCAAGCCATTGTGTTTCCTCCACATGAAGTTGAGATGAGTTTTAAATGTCCATTGGCAGTATGGAGGTGACTGCCAATATCCCAAAGCAAATAGATTTTGTGGCAGATTTTCCATGCTGGGACTTATACACAAGTAATAAATCATGCCAGTAATATGTAATGTGTATAGTCCACAAACTAAAGAAAATAGGTTTATGTCAGTTAGAAAATATATTCAGACATAATAGTAAAAGGTGTAAGTACTGGACAAGGTATTTTTTCTACCTCAATGAAATTAAGCAAAATCAGCCAGCAGTAATTCAGTTGATGTACAGTACAGCTCAGGTGGCTGTAGGTTGTGGTATCTCAGTGTTTAACTCATTCTGATTTTGAGCTGATTCTCTTCATGAAGCAGCTCAGGGAACAGGACACTGAGCTAGGGCTGGTCTGGTGCCACGTCTGCATCCATCCATTTAGAAAGAACTGCTCCCACTTAGGTGCTTTTCTGTGATCCAGCACTCCCTGAGTGCTCAAGCACCTCCCCTTGGCTTCAGCCAGCCCTACCTGGGGTATTCAGCAAAGCTCCCAACTCAGAAAATCCACTGCTTTTATCCCAGTCTGTTACAGCCACTATAGGCCTAGCAACCTTTAAAAAAACCAACAAACGCCTTGAAGGAAAAGGTTGGATAAGCTGAGCTTAAATCTCCCTTTAGGATTGCTTTTTAAGTGACTTTGTATTTTAAAACAGAAATAGTTAAATGGTGCTAGGGTCTTTTGAAAATCTGTCTTTATCTAGATTTTTGTCTTTGGATAAGGTGAAATTAGAGGTGTTTAACAGAGCAGATGCCATCTGATGGAGCAGAAACTAAAATTTGCTAATGAATTTATTATTGTAATATCTGCCAGAGAACATGAATTTCTTTTCCTCAACAACTGGTAAAATTTGCTTCTTTTGAAGCAGTCACCTGGGGAAAGAAATACCATGTGGTTATCCCTAGGAAAAATCCCCTTGCATTGAGTGGGGGCTTTGTTACCCACATCCTTCTGACTGTTCCAAATTTCTAAAAGTGTGCTGTGATTAACTATTAATAATAAATATAGATATTTTTATCATTAATAAATATAATAATATATTACTATAGTATATTAATATATTGGTAGTATATGTTTCTATTAATTACTAATGACACATATAAATAATACTAATTACTATTATTTTAGAGGATCTGTATATACGATAGCCCTATTTCATCTCTATTGAAATAGCCATTGAGACTAATTTTAGATTCCAGGAACAGATGTGCATGTCTGTATGTACATTCTGCCCACTCCCAGCTGTCAGAGGTACACCTGTGCTGCATTCTTCAGGCTGCATCTCAACATCAGCTGTCTGCAGCCATCTCTACCTATTTCTTCTTTTCATGCTGGTTCCATGGGAGCAAAATATTTTCACAAAGAGGCAAGTTATTTTCTGAAGGCACTGAAGGAGAGAACACTAGAGCTTAAGGGCTTTATACAGACTGAGATAAACTCCTGCAATAATAACAGGGGAACTTAGCCTGTCTGGAATATTATCCCCACAGCCAGTAATTCCTGTACTCCTTTTTTCCTTTGGGAAAGCCCACATGTCACATACTGAAGATTTTTAGAGATTCAAGGACCATGTGTCTTAGATACTCTAGACTGCAAAAATGCAGTGCCAAGCATAGATCCAAATGATCTAATTAACCCAACAATAAATAGTTTGTCTAGAGGCCATTCAGAGCAGAGGGCAGCACTAATGAAGAAGATAAAAAGCCAGTTCTCACTGTCACAGCTTTTGCAAAACTCAAACAAGGAGTTTTGATCTGTAAAACCATGTAATGGGGATGCTCAAGCACCTCTGTGAATGCAGAAACAAACCATGGGGTTGTTTCCTCTGCTTTTTTTGCAGAGACAAATACATTTAATTCTAAAGAAGTGATAATTCACCAATATTTTTCTCAATTAAAATAATACTGCAAAGAGCCTGACTGAATGACAAATTGGTTCATGGTATATTTAATAAGGAAGGAAGAAGCTGAAATATATATATTGAAATATATAAAGGCTTCATTATTTTTAGCCCAAGCAGTGCAGATGGGAGCAAGGGCAGCACCCTGAGGTGTTGTGCAGGTTAAGGTGCAGCTCTCTGGAGCTTGCTGAAAGGGGCATGTCTGGGTTTGAACAGCCAGGTGTCTGCTAAGGAAGGCAGGAGCCTGCCCTGAAATGGAGAATGTAAAACCCCTCCCTAGGAATTGTTATAATTTTGAAATTAAGGGGCAAAGGTATGGGAGAAGGAATAACAGTTCTTTATTAGGCAATAAAAAAAATCTAAAAAAAAAAACAAAACCAGAAAACCCCAAAAACAAACAAACAAACAAAATCCTAGTAATAGAAAACAACCCTGACAGAGTCAGGATAGGGGAGGTGTCCCAGCCCCATCCCGTGGGGGCTCAGCCCTCCTGCAGTGCCAGCTGTGGCTCTGCTGCAGCAGGGATCCTGCACAAGGGGGGAGTTTTCCTCTGCAGCTCCAGGGCTGCTGCAGATGGGCCTGGGCTCCCTCTGGCCATGCAGGGCAGCAGAAAGCTGCTCCTCTGGCAGTGCAGGGGGCAAAGGCTGCTGTGCTGTGCCAGGCTCAGATTGGATCCAGGCAGGAATGCTTGGCTCCTCCCCTGGGCGGAGCATCTCCCCATGGGATGCTGGGATTGGCTCAGCCCTGCAGGGACACTCAGTGGCCATGGACAGCAGAGATCTCCTGCAGGGAGGGTTGGCTGGGGGAGAGAGAAAGGAAAAACTGCCCCAGGGACAGCAGAGAACTGCCCCAGCTCTGACAGGTGGGGATAGAACACAAACCCCCATTTCCAACCTGAGACAGGGCAGAAAGTCAAACTCATCCTCACTGAGGCTGGCTGGGATGGTGTTCCTGGGAAAGTGACAACCTTTGTGAGCACATCCCAAGCAGATCCACTGCTTGTCTCGTTCCTGCCATGTCTCTGCAGCTCCTCACCAGCTCCAGTGCTCAGCTGGAATAAAGCAGTGAAAAATCCCTTTGCTCTAGAGGTGTGTGCTGTAATCCAGGGTGTATATCACACCTTTTAAAACTGCCAGCAACCCTCAGTATTGTTAAACATCTGAGTTTATTTTACCCTTGGAGAAATGGAGCCCTTCAGGTCTTACTGAGTAAACCTGGAAAGGAACAGGCAGTATTAGCAATTAATTTTAGTGCCTTTATGTTCCTGTCAGTGATAGCTGTGGTGCTTATTGCTTTGCCTTTAAATGCAGGCTTTCTTGGAGGAGAAAAATGAGAGCTAAATTTATCTCACAAAATTTCATTTATCCAAAAGTTCAGCTTGCTCTGGCTCAGTTATCCCAACTCCTACTACAGTCCAGAGGGAGAGGAGTGGCTGTAAAGAGGAGCTCAGCTCATGATAAAGAGGGAGGTGCCTGCCCTTCCTCAAGTGAGGACTGAGCTGCCAGGTCAGACTCGACTCCCAGGTTATGAATCCCACCCACACATCTCCCCAGTCCTTATCTAACAGAGAGGTTGCTCTGAAATCTGTTTGATAAGAGCCTGCTGGGGCAATATTTGCAGTTCATCATTTGCTGCGAGTCTCTGGTTGTAGTATAAGTATATTTAGAAAGTGCCATGATTAAAATCCCTGCCCAGCTCAGATCCCAGGAAAACACATGGGTAAAATAATCTTCAGATTCATATCTCTTGTATTTGCTTATCCCACCCTGGATGCAAACAGAGCAAATCCCCTACACAAGGGCTTCCAGTCTGTGAGGAGATTTCCTCACAGCAGCACAGCTCTTCATTCTCTGCCAGGCAGGCTGGAGAGCAGGGTTGGAATTGGATGTTTGAAAACCCTCTGTGAACAGTCTGGCCTAGGAGCAGCAGTGCAGCCCTGCTGACCCGCTCACAGCCACACAAACTGGGCACACCTCGATGCCACCTCCTGCTCCATCACCCCACCCCTGGAGCACCAGTGCCCTCACCCTACACTGTTCCCAAGTTCCCAACATGGAAATTCCAGGCCTAAGCTACCAAAAACCTGCCAAGCAGCTGGCAGAATGTGTTGTGGCATTTGATACCCCAGGGGCTGTGTGGTGCCTGAATTCCTCTCCAGGCAGGTGCAGGCTGCTTGCTCCAGCTCCCTCCTCACCCTCACACTGCCCGGCAGGAGGGAATGCTGGAGCAGGCTCAGGTGCTCCAAGGGAGGGGAAATGGTGCCTCAGGTTTTAGTTTTTATCTTTTTCACATTCTGTGCTGCTTTATTGTGTACTTCTGAGCTTCATATTAGGGAATGGTGAGCTCTGTGCACAGAGCAGGGAGACAAAACAATTCCTGCTCCAGCTGGGCACCAAGGACAAATGATCCAAATCTCAGCCCAGGAGCACAAACACCGTGGGCTGGAGAGAGAAAAACAAGCAGGGTGGGACTGCCTGGGCTAAAGCTGGAACTGGACAATGAACTGCAAGGTGCAAACGGAGCAGAACTGATCACAGGGACAGACCCCGTGCCCGGCCGTGCATTTTGGGACCATTTTGGTTCATCTTGGGTGCAGCCCTGGCTGGGCTCTGGTGCTGCCCAAGGTGGATCCATTGAGGCCTTTTAACAAATCCCTGCTTTATTCTTTAGCTCTGTCTGGTCTCTGTTCTAGGTCAGCCTTCACAGGGCATCAGTGACTCCTGTTAGTGCTGCAGTCTATCACAGGCTTTGCTGTCCTGCCCCTCCTACAGATCATTTTGTGTTCTTTACCCCCAGCTCCAAGTGTCTCTTGTCTCTGAAGATTTGTTGAACTTGAGTTCAGGGGTGTCTTAAGGTTTGCCCAGAGCTGTTTCCGAGGGTCATGAGGATGGAAATACTGAGTACTGGCATTATCAAAGCCTGAAGTGGTTTCTTCACCAGCCATGTTTTAGAGAGAGCTGCTGCTGGGGCTGGAGAGGCTCTCTGTGGCTGTGCTTGTGACACCCAGGCTTGTTGCTGTCACCTTGGGTGACACCCTGTTGAGCCCTGGTGCTTATCAGGACAAGCAGAATATCCAGCTTCCCCCTGTTCCTGGAGTAAGGGGCAGCTCTTTCCTCTGGGGAGCTTCCCTGCCAGGGAACATCCTCCCTCCTTGCTGTGATAGCTGCATCCAGTCTTGCTTCACTTAGATAAAGGCAACCTGTCTTGGAAAACTGTACAGACAGAGGAAAGGCAGTATGCAGAAGAAGAAATAGCTGCACATTATTACATCTCTCTGCCATTGAACACCATGAAATGAAAATGTTATCCAGGTCCTGGCAGGAAAAGTGCAGATGCTTTGGAGTGGCTGGAGGTGCTTCCTCCCAGGCAGAACTCCTCTCCTCACCAGCAGAGCCCTGCTCCAAACAGCATTTCCATGCAACAGCATCTCTCCTTTGCAGGGGGAGGTTTTTGTTGTTGTCTCAAAAAGCTCTCCTTTTCCCTGCCACAAGAAGCAAGCTGTCTGCTGTATGTCCCAGTCTAAACCAGTTTAAGAAAGACCAGCTTTTGCTCTTACCCAAAGGCAGCTTGAGTCAGAGATTGCAGAGATTCTGTCAAATCCTATATCCAAAGCTGCTTTCACTGTTGCTCATGTCTGTTCTGTCAGCTAATCCATCTCAGGAGACTTCAAAGACATTTGCATCTGTGTCTTGAGTAGTTAATTAAGCTGAAGAAGATGGAAATTAGTAAAGGAATTATCAGGTGAACTAGCAAAGGGGGAGGCAGCAATACACTGTGTTGAAAGATGAGCTCCTGGCCTGGAGGGAGGTCCCAGTTGTGGCTCTCAAGACAGGCCTAGACCCCATCCTAGTTAACAGCCCCATTAAAAACTGGCACAAATGATAGGAAATGCAGTCATGAGATTAATTGGTGGCATAGTGCTGGGAAAAGTTGTCACTATTGAAGAGGATAGTGGATAACCATGACAACCAAAATAATAGAAATAGGATGAAATTCAATATTTCAGAGTTAGGCATACAGCTAGGGATTAATTGGTTGGAAATAGCAAGGGGGAGAATTAGGGATGTACCAGTTGGTGCCAGAAAGTCTGTGAAATGCTAATGTGATGTGTTCCTAAAAAAGGCAAGTGCAGTCCTTGCAGGATTCACAGTGTTATTGCCAGTGAAGGAAAGGAGTTGTTCTTTGTGCTTCTGACCACCCACACCTAGGAAGAGTTAATGCCAAGCAGGAGAGGTGCTGGTGGAGTGATCCAGAGGACTGGAGAGCCTGTCAGGTGTAAAGAGGGGAAAGCACCTTCATTTGTGTAGGAAGGCAACATAGATGCTGAGAAAGTGTGAGACTTGGTGAGTAAATGTCTCAAAGAGTGAACTCCAGGGGAAAAAGCCCAACAATTGAACTACAGCACCATATTGGCAAAGACCAAGTGGATAAAGAAGGAACTTTGACCAGAAATTGAGAAAAGAAATCCTCCTATCAGAGGAGATGCCCTGGACCAACCTTCCAGCAGGACTGAGGTCAAAGTCTTGAAGTGCTTTTGTGCTGTGCACTGAGCAGCTTTAGGAGAGTACAAAACTGATCTTCCATGGCAGAGCTGGCACTCTGTGTCTCATTGACCCACAACATCTCTTCAGTTCTGTGTTCCCACCCTGTTCTCAGCTCACACTCCCAGGACACACTGTGCAGAGGAAATATCAGTCAAGTGGCTCTTTGGAGCAAATCCTAAAAGTTTTGAAGTTGTATTACCTGAAGGCATCATAATTCTTGCATCCTAGCACATTCGTAATTCTTGCTTCCCAGCACATTCATTCACACCACTCATTCTTTGACTTCTAGGGAAAAGCTGGTTTTATCTCCATTTTTTGGGGCTTTTGGTTTGGTTTGGTTTGGTTGGGTTTGGTATTTTGCAGTGTGAGTCTTGGTTTATCTTGATGCCTCTTTGGTCACAGCCACCAAGCAGGGGCGTTGGGAGGGATGTACATGGGAATGATCCAGAAGAGAGCAGAGAGGGATTGTGTTCTCCAGAGGGGCTCAGGACTGAGGACACAGCCCCAGAGCAGCAGTTTTACAGGAGTGTGCAGCTGTGAGGAGAGAGGGAAATGGCACCAGCATTGCTGCATCCAGGGCTGTCTGCTCGTGGAGCTAAGTCTCTCACTGGGGTTATTTCCTGTGGAAGGACACAGCCAAGGTGTGAACAAGAGTCAGTCACTCCTCTTGGATTGATATCAGCTCTTCAGCACAGCCATGGCTAGTGCTTAAATTAGTAATAACAATTTTTATAAATAAAGTGTCATTGTACTTGCTGAAGTGAATAGGCATAATGTATTAGATTTGGATTTTAATGGCTTAAACCTGTTGCTGAGTTATTCCCTCCTAATAGTAGGTTAACTGAAAAACAGCATTAGAACCACCTGGAGAAGCAAACTGGTGTTGGTAAGTGCAGCAGGGCATTAAAGGGAGCTCACCCAGGGAAAGACTCTTCCTCAGACCAGCAGGGCTGGCACTGAGCAGGAACTCTGCTGTAGCAGACACCTCCATCTCCTTCTTTCCCTGCTCTGGCTGGAGCTCAGGACAGCACAGAAGCAGCTGCATTTCCTCTCCTGTTTCAGTCCAGTCCTGACACACCACAGTTTGTTCACAGAGTGTTTGCCCAGCCTTCCTCCCGAGCTCCATGGCTCTGGCCCTGCTTGAATTCCACCACAGGCTCATGTGCTCACTCAAAACTGAGAAATTGATCCTCCAGACTGAGGGTCTGATACTTCCTCCTCCTCATGGTGTTGCCCCACCTCACGGTGTTGCCCCTTCCTCCTCCTCATGGTGTTGCCCCACCTCATGGTGTTGCCTCTTCCTCCTCCTCATGGTGTTGCCCCACCTCCATCTGTCCTGGCAGTTCATGGCTTGGCCCTCGGACCACAAACAGAGCTCACCAGGCAAAGCTGTCTGGGCAGCAGGAGGGTTTTGATTTGACCCATTGCTGCAAAAGTTCTGCAGCATTTCCACAAGAACACCATTGGTGTTCCTCCAGTCTCAACTCTTCCCTGTTGTATGTAAGACATTTTGTACTATAGCTTTCTGCTTAAAATTCTAATAATAATGAGATTGAAATTCCGTCACTTTTCTCCATTTCTCATATTTCCTCTAGCATGCCTCTCAAATTTGATGGAGCTTGAAGGAAGCCAGCTCTGCTGCCTGCCTAAAGGGCATTTGGGTCTTCCTTCAGTGATCTCTTTCCCTCCTGCATCCATTCCCATTCCATCATTGGATTAAGTTGAAGAAACCCCAGAGTGTTCCAGATGTTGAGTGATCAAATGGTAGCAGAGAGCTTGGATAGATAGAGGGGGTCTGAGGAAGGAGAAACTCAAAACTTTCTCTCTTCAGAGAGGAACTGCCGCTCCCTGCTGTGCTGTTCACAGCTTCCCAATTTGAATCCAGAGTTGTGAAAATGTGGAAACTGTGAAAATATGAGCTGCGAACACTGGGAAGCTGCGAAGCAGGGAAATGGGTGGGGATTTGCAATCTCTCTTGAATGCAAAGGTTATAGATTCTGGTTGAAAACTTAATTCTCTGAGAAGTAAGTTTTTGTCACTACAACAGCAAGAGAAAGCCAAGGTGGCAGAATTGTTTTGGTTGTAGAAACCTTTCATTTCTTTACTCATAACTTCTGACATCTTTGCATTTGAGGCAGAGTTCTTGAGACCTGGCCTCTGCCAAAAGACAAATTTCCTTTGAGCAAAGCCAGTTGTCTTGTTTCTGAGCCTGGAAGTGAGAAGCAATAATAATAGTAATAAAACAGACTTCCATTTCATTTTATTTTTCTTTTGAATACTTTGCAGCAAAAGGGTGTGAAAGGTGATGTTTCATGTAGGAGCAGCCTTGGTTGAGGAGCCGTGCCTTGCATTGGCCCAGGGAAGATTGAGTTTGACTTGTCTGAAGTACAGGTGTTGGAAGCCACCTGCTGGGCCTGGCAGTGTTGTGTCCCTCAGCTGGCAGGGCTGAGGAAGGACTCACCTGGCAGTGCCTCCTGAAGGAAACTTTTTGAAAGAGGGGAAAGCCAGTCATAGATTTAGCAGGTGACTTGCAGGGAGGTGTCTCTGGCTGGTACTGTCTAATTCCCAAGGCTCCAAGAAGCCAAGAACAGCCATGAGCTTTTCAGCACAGGTCCACAGAATCTGTAGCTGCTTTCTTGTGACTCAGAGTGGAAGCAAATCCGTCTTTCAGAGGGGAGGACCCTCTGCAGAGCCACCTCAACTGTGCTGCTGCCCCCAGGCATGGCAGGGCAGTGGTGCCTCCTGGAGCCAGAAGGGCTTTAGAGCTGCAGCACGGGCTCCTTGGGAGCCTTTCCCTGCATCCCTGCCATTCCCAGGGTGACAGAGCCTGTGCTGCAGTGCCTGAGTGCAGCTGAGCCCTTTCCTTCCATCCCTGCCATTCCCAAGGTGACAGAGCCCTGTGCTGCAGTGCCACTGAGCCCTTTCCTTCCATCCCTGCCATTCCCAAGGTGACAGAGCCCTGTGCTGCAGTGCCTGAGTGCAGCTGAGCCCTTTCCTTCCATCCCTGCCATTCCCAAGGTGACAAAGCCCCGTGCTGCAGTTCACAGCTCGAGCCTGCTGCTGGCACAGAGAACGTGGTGGCACCAGAGCTCGGGGGCTCAGGGCTGTGTCCAGCTGTGACCTGGGTGAAGCTGCTCCATGGGCTCATGGGAGCCAGGGTAGACCCTGCAGTGGTGACCAAGTGGGAGCTGACACATCCAAAGGGATATCCAAAAGATCCAAAGGGACCTGCTGGTCCTGTTACTGGCAACTCCTGGTAGCAGCAGTGGAGACTTGCAGCACCCCATTACCTGAAGGTCCCCCACCCTCCATGGCTGCAGATAATGGGCTGCTCCCCCTCAAATAAATCATTCCCTCTACCTGAAATCAAGGTAGAATGGCAGGAGCCTGAACTTGTGCCTCAGCAAGTTGTCTTGTCCCAAGGCCCTGCACATCCTTGATCTGTGACACGTGCCTAAACTCATTACAAGGCTGGACATCAGCAGGCAGGGTGTTCAGAAGATGCAGTGTTCAGGGTGTTCAGAAGATGCAGTGTTCCTGGGAGATCTCAGCTGACACTGTACTGAGGAACACGGACATTGCATCCCTCCTGACAAACCTCACTTTGTGCTACCTTCTGGTGCTGCAAAATGGGCATTTAAATTCCCTGCCAGGTCAGCCATTCATCACAAACACGTGTAGACTTAATTGCTAATTAATTTTCCCTGGCTACTGTAGATTTTTTTCCCCTCAGTGTGTGAAATCTAGAAGAACTTTGTTAGAACCAGCCACAGATGAATTGGCTGTAATCAGTGTTCCCTCACTTGGGTGAGAAGTAACAGTTCATCAGCCCTTAATTAGCTCTGACTTTTTTGAGAGCAGTCTCCAATTTTTTGACAGGGAGATATATATCTTGTTTCTCTTGTAGCAAAACAAAGAAAGTAATTTTGCCTTGAATTGACAAATTGGGCTGTGTTTGTTGGTGTTTTCTTCCTCCTGATGGTGAGAGCAAAGCTGCATGTCTTACCTCCATTGCTGAACAAATTGTTCAGTTCATGTCTCTTGTCACACAGGAAAGAACAGTGATTGTACAAGGAAGGGAGTTTGAGCTCAGTTTAATTAACTTGTGAATGGGCAACCAGCAGTGTTTGTGTGATACATTAAGGTAGGGAAGAGCTTTTAGATCCCTCTCAGCATCAGAGAAACTTTGTGTTTTGTTTCTGTCGCACGTGAGTGCAGCATCTCTTTTTATTAATCTGATGGGATCAGCTTTTGTCTTTTTCCCCTCTTGAGAACCCCCCCATTGCAAGGTCATAGGTGACTTTGATGCCCTGATACCTGGTGTCTGTAGGGAGAAATCCAGTTTTGGTGGGGAAGGTGCATGATCAGTCATTTGAGAGATGGAGGGATCCCAGTGAAAATGGTTGGAGATACAAACTTCCCACCCAGTCATGTTGAATAAGAATAAATTTCTGCCCAAAGTACATTTGAAAACCAGTTTTTATTCAACTTTCCAGATAACAGATTTTTACTTTCTACTTCTGCATAAGTAATTAAACCAGACTTCTGCTAACACCTAGTTTGCTCACAGTCTTTTAAAAACAAAAATCTCTTCGGTCAAATTTTAATCTCTTAAGCAGCACATTTTAGGGGGCTGGAGAAGGCCAGGCTATTAATGTTCAGTGTTGCTTTGTTAAAACAGCACAGGAATTTTCAGTGCTAGCAACCTGTGGAGCAGATACAGAGGGTTCTTTTCACTTGGTCAGTTTACCTGTTAAGTTTTAGCTTCATTCAAATCTGAGAAACCAGTGAGAGGTTATTAATATAGGAAAGCTTGTATGGCCCTTCTCAGTCAGTGAATATGAGCAAGATTTATGGATCTGAGCTTTACTAGTTCTACAATTTTAGAGATCTTTAATTGTAGTCAGCACCATTCCCTCAAAAATTTGTTTAATAAAGCTTTGTACATGCAGTATGCATTTTTCAGGAGCTTCTCTTTCTTTTCTTACATGTCTAGCACCGTGAAGTTAATTTATGTACCTAAATACGTGCTGTTTGATTTTAATTGAATAACAGTTTCTTTCCAACTAGAGCTTATCACACATCACCAAAAAAAAATAGTAGCCATTTAGATTTAAAGAATAGTTTAATCAGGTTTGCTTCAAAAAGACCCTAAAAGTACAAGTGTAATGGAAATTAAAATTATTATTTGAAGTATTTTTCCTCTGACTGACTTCAGTGATGATTAAAGTTGTTTATGTAAATCTATTAATTGGATCAGGCCAATCCTGGTACGAGTTCCCTACTGTGTGGTCTCAGCCTGAAGGTAGCAGGCAGTTGAGATGATGGGAATACCTAAAGATGCTGATAAGAGTCAGATCTGTCATTCCTACCCTGCTGTGTGTAGCAAGAGTCACATTTCTGTCACATCTGAGACCCCTGAACCAGGGGTGTAAAAGCACTCTGTTATTTATGCTGGAACAAGAGCAGGATGCACACCCAAGTAAGCAAATGGGATGAGAAGCCCAGATAATGTTGGCCTTGGTTAAAAAGCACTGCCTTGGAGTCCCCAGGAAGATGTGCCTGTTCCTGACATTCACCTGGGCTCTGGCTGTGCCCAGAGTCAGCCTGGCTGCCACCACCAGGGATGTCCCTGGGCAGGCTTGGCATGTGCTGGCAGCCCTGCTTCATCTCACCAGGGCTTTGGAAATAACAGGTGGCAGCTTAGGGTTTGTGTAAGCAATGCCAGCTGTGAGGAAAACTTATGAGTGACACTGTGACACCTTGAGGATTCAGAAAGAGACCCCAGCTTTGCTTCCAGATGAGGCTGCTAGAGAGGCCCAGACCCGTTCTCCAGCATGAAGGGGCCAAGGGGAGGTTCCTCCTTCTGTCTTCATGGCTAGGGCTCAGACCTGAGAGTGTGGGTAGTGCTGGTTGGAGGAGAAGCTCTGTTAGGGCCCTTCCCTGTTCTCAGGGTATTCAGTTGTGCTGCCCAATAACACAGCCTGCCGGATTCCAGCTTGTCTGGCTGATGCATCACCTCTCCTTTTCTCATCTTTCAGGTTATTTCCAGGATTTGTTGAACAAGTCAGAGAAGGCCCTTTATGATGCCTTTCCAAGCCTGTACGGAGAGTTGTACACTCAGAACGCGAAGGTGTTCAAGGACTTGTACAGCGAGCTGCGCCGCTACTACCGCAGCTCCAACATCAACCTGGAGGAGGCCCTCAACGAGTTCTGGACACGGCTGCTGGAGAGGCTCTTCAAGCTGCTGAACCCCCAGTACCACATCACGGACGAGTACCTGGACTGCATGGTCAAACACGCCGAGCAGCACAAGCCCTTCGGGGAGGTGCCCCGGGAGCTGAAGCTGAAGGCGACGCGAGCCTTCATCGCGGCGCGCTCCTACGCGCAGGGCTTCCTGGTGGGCAGCGACGTGGTCAGAAAGGTGTCCCAGGTACGCTGCTGCTCCCCTCTCCTCCATCCTCGCCTGTTGGGAGGGGGGGTGTTTCCCTTGTTTTCATTGCAAAGCAAGCAAAGGCTTTGCAGTTTTAAAAAAATAACTACTCGAGTATTGTAAACCAAAGGTGACGCCAGCAAAGGGGAGAGATGTGACCATGGTCACAAGGGTTTGCAGGATGAGAGAGAGGCGAGAATGTTGACTCCATGATCAGAAGGCTTGATTTATTATTTTATGATGTATATACTACATTATTACTATACTAAAAAGAAAAGGAAGGAAAAGTTCTCAGGCTAGCTAAGAATAGAATAGAGAAGAATGAGAACAAAGGTCTGTGTCTTGGCAGAGAGTGAGAGCAGCTCCCCTGTGAGTGGTCAGTAAATCCAAACATCCACATGAGACCAATCACAGATCCACCTGTTGCATTCCACAGCAGCAGATAACCATTATTTACATTTTGTTGCTGAAACTTCTCAGCTTCAGCAGGAAAAATCCTAATGAAAGGATTTTAATGAAAAGATGTCTGTGACAGAGAGAATGATGCATCTGACTCCATCATAGAAGGCCAATGAATTACTGTATTATACTGTGCTATGTACATTGTATCTAAACTGAATCTGCCCTGCACTCACTCTTGCTCACAGCTGCTCACCCTGCACTCACCTCTCATTCTCTGGTGACTGTCCCATGACAGTCCCACACACACACCTGGCCCTGATGGGCCAAGGGAACAAGGCATCCTCCCTTTGGGTGAACCATCTCCACATTGCATTCTACTTTGGCACAACACAGGCACAGCAAGCGAGATCAGAATTGTGTTTTCCTTCTCCTCTGCTCGTCCCACAGCTTCTCTCTGCTCAGAGGGCATGTGAATACCACACTCAAGGGTTACACATCAGTGGGAGGGAGCAGCAAACCTGGACTTCTACAGGCACTGCCAACAACACTCAAACACTTAGATGTAACTCACCCCAAATCAGTTTTTGCCTCATTTTAACCCCTGCAGCAGAGATGTCGCTCAGCCAGGCTGTGAAGCCACTCTGCTGCCTGCCCAGATCCCTTGTGCTTCCTGATGTGCCTCTAAATCACACTGCCTTGTTTTCCTCCTTGATGGGGATGTGTGCAGAGCTGGATGGCCACGAGTGTGCTGGGAATACAGGCACAGGGATGTGTTTCAGAGGCTGGCACTGGGATCCTGTGGCAGTTTATGTAGCCTATTTGTACAGCTTCTGTGTACAGAGAGGGGGAGTTTGTAAAGTGCATTGGGATCTTCAGGGATGAAAGGTGCTATATAAATGTAAATTAATATGACTGAATCCAGGGTTGCAGAAGGAAGGAAATTGTCTCTATTCTTTACTGCAGAAACAGCCTTTCAGAGCCAGAAGAAAGCGATTGTCCTGAAACAAGATAGTCAGGCTTTCCACACAGGTAGCAAGGAGAAAATCCATCATAAAAAAAAAAAGGCTTGCATGCCTCATGTGGAGATGGGAATCAGCAGGTGTGAGAATCAGGGTGTGATGAAGCTGTGGATGCAGAAATGCAGAAGCACAATTCATCTCCTCAGGTGTGGTGACATGGAGCAGGGGACGGTCCCACTTAATGCAGCAAATCCAGGCTTTGATCTCAGGAAGAAACATTAATGTGGTAACAGTGACAAATGCTTTAATTTATCAATGTGGGACTATAAAACTGTTCAGCTACCCAAAAGCTTTTGTACATCTCATTAACATCACACTCTCCTGGCACTTAAGACAGATAAAAGAGGAGAATGATGTAATTTCAGGGGGACAAAAGCAAAATACTTTTCATAAATCCTCTGAATGGCAGAGATTTCCAGCTCAATGGGCATGATCCTGCCTGTAGCTGAGGCTGGTGGTTAAACAGGCTGGCAGGGAAACTGCAGGCATGGCATCAGCCAAGGGGAAGGACCTGAGATACCAACACGCAGCAGATTTTTCCCCCACCTTCATGTAGGCTTCTGGCCCACTGGATTTTGATTCTGGTTGCCCCTTTCTGAATTTTCCTTCTCTTGGGCATCACTTGTCAAACAGGATGTGGGGAATATGACAAGTCACAGATCCTCCTTTTCCCTCAGCTTCCCCCAGTGCATTCCTTCAGGATGGGGGGTTTTCCAGGAGGATCCCAACCATTCCTCTCTCACTGGAGCCCTCCCTGACACTGCAGTTAATCCAGTGTGTTGCTGTTGCGTGAACTGAGTCAGAAAACCTCAGCACAGCCTTCTTGAGAGCTGATTTCATTATGAGGACCAAAACTGGCTCATTTTCCCTGTCTTCTTTACTGCCATTTTAGTTGTGGATTTACACTTGTGTCAAATAGATGTGAAGTGCTTGACTCAACCCACAACTAGTGCCTTGGTTCTAGTCATTTTTCATGTTGTACTGTACTTGTGACATCAGAAGAAGGTCAGAAACTGGAGTTCAACTTTCCTGTCAGCTGGTGGCAGCAGTCTTTAAGTTGGAATTTCATATGGGGCACTGGTGAGTGGTTTGGTCAGGAGGACTGAGGGGGCCTGTTGAAATGAACACCTAGAAATAAATTAGCTAGCTTTGGACTTCGGGACAAAATAGATTTTATTTATTTATTTAGTTTGTTTGTTTATGTATTTATTTGCAAATCCCAGGAAAACTACAGATTTCTACTAAACCCCTCCTGGTTTCAGCTTCTGGGACACTTCCAGTTCAGTGTATCCCCTGTATTCTGTCCCTGTCTCAGGTCCCTGTGCAGAGGCAGTGTCACTGGGCACTCCAGAGAAGGGCTGATGCTGTTTGCCAGAGCTCCTGGCTGTCTTTAAGTGGGGGAGAGCCTCCCTGAGTGAGCTACAGGTGTGGATTTCATGAGATTTCTTTAATCCTTGCTCCCTCTTCACTGTGCCCACAGGGTGTTTCTTCCCCAGCCTTCAGCTGCCCCAGTCTCAGAGGCAGCCCAGGGATAGGAGCAGGAGCCACGTGTGGGAGCAGCCCCTCTGAGACCTGCTGGGCATAAATAGTTTGAGGGCAGATGAGGAGAAAATGGCAGAACCGTTTTTCATCTTTACTGCCATCCAAGCTTTCAAGGCAAAGTCACCCTGACAGACTGCAGGCTCTGACACCAAGTCCTAAAACTTCTGATTGGTGCTTGCTGCACTGACCTGGCCTGGCACAGAGAGCAGTGGCAGTGCTGCCATCTGCGCTGGGAGCGGGCTGGGCTTGGTGTGGCTCTGGCAGGGCAGGATGGATGTGCAGGCTGGCACCCTGCCCTGACACACAGTGAGGGCATGCCTGGGGGGTCAGGGCAGCACCTCTGTGTTCATGGGCAGGTTCTGTGTTCCTGTAGCTGTGCTTTCAGCACAAATTGCAGGATTTCATCTGAGTTGCACAATGCCAAGTGAGTTTTTCATCGCTGGCATTGATGCAGCAGCCACCAAAACAGCAGCAGCCACAAAATCCCCAGTGCAGGGCACTTGAGGAAGGAGCTCCCCCAGGGATGCTGCGTGCCAGCGTGAGGGACAACACATCTCCCAGTTCTGTTGAGGATCCTGGTCGTTGGCTGTGAGATTGGCAGCTGCCCAAAACCAGCATTTGCTCCAGCTCTGAGCATCATGCAAACAGGAGAGGGCCTCGTGCTGGTGGAGTCACTGCCTGCCAGCTGCTGCCCTGAGACCCTCCCTGCCTGCTGCCCTGAGATCTTCCCTCCTGCCCTGAATCCTCCCTCCCTGCTGCCCTGAATCCTCCCTCACTGCAGCCCAGAGATCCTCCCTGCCTGCTGCCCTGAATCCTCCCTCACTGCAGCCCAGAGATCCTCCCTCACTGCTGCCCTGAATCCTCCCTCACTGCAGCCCAGAGATCCTCCCTGCCTGCTGCCCTGAATCCTCCCTCACTGCAGCCCAGAGATCCTCCCTCACTGCTGCCCTGAATCCTCCCTCACTGCAGCCCAGAGATCCTCCCTCACTGCTGCCCTGAATCCTCCCTCACTGCAGCCCAGAGACCCTCCCTGCCTGCTGCCCTGAATCCTCCCTCACTGCAGCCCAGAGATCCTCCCTCACTGCTAACCAAAGCTCCTCACTGCTGCCCTGAGCTCCTCCCTCCCTGCTGGCAGCAGCTGCTGTGCACACTCCTGGGACAGACGTGGTAGAAGTGACCTGGGATACTGCAGGAGTGGGAGAGCAAAGCTGGGACAGGAGGAATGGCAAGGGCTGAGAGGTAACCCTTGATAAGCAGCAGCAGAAAGCCCTGAGGGAGAGGCAGGGTGACAAACAGTGGTGGCTGTGACCCTGGCTGGGTTTGTCCCGTGATGCTCTCACTGCTCAGCCCCCCTGGGTCAGTTGTGCTGCAGAGTGCCCTGGGGACAGGGGCACACAGGGCACTGCCCAGTCTGTGCTGCATTCCTGCACCCCTGGGCACTCAGGAGAGCTGCCCTGGCAATGCCAGAGTGCCCAGAGCCCTCCAAGCCCCCTGGCAGCCCTGGCAGCAGCCTGTGCCTGTCAGGAGAGCACACACGTGGTGTTCCATTTCCAAAGGCAGCAGGAGGAAGTGATTTGAAATGAATTTTGCTCATCAGTCAGAAAATGAGTTATTATGACAATCTTTCCTTTGCTGGGTCTTCACTGGTTCTTGTTTCTAAATTTTAAGTTTTCCCAAGGTAGTGGAGATTGATGTGAAGCAAGACCAGCTACATAAGCAAGAAACATTTACTCAAATAATCAATTTTAATAGCTGTTTGCATTTCCTTTTCTCAGTAGATGTTCTTAAGGCTAATTCTCACTTGAGTTTGAAACAAAATACAATGATTTTCTTTATAAGCTTTTTCACTAAATGCTGTATTTCATTTCACCAATGAAAGTTGAAGTCAGCTATCAGTACATTTTTATTTAGCCAATACTGTGTTTCACAATCTATTTCAGTCTTATTTTTTTAAACTTTTCTGTTAGTATAAGGTACATGGCAGCTTTTCTATTTACCACATGAGTAATTTTTAAACACATGGTGGGTCAGTCTGGAAACCAAATTCCAATTAAAAAGTCCTAAAAATAGATTTTTAGAAATGTTTTTAATGGTTAAGTGAAAGTGCTGATAGGACATATGGAAAATAATGTTTATCTAAACATGTTTTGCATTTCCAACAAGTCAATAACATAACAAAGACAGTATGGTCCTCATGTCCTTTAAGACTGCAGCCATCTTTCATACCCACTGTTTTCCACAGCTTGAAAGGACATATTTCACTTCTGTCTTTCAGCTTTCAGTTGCTTTTCTGGTGAAGTAGAAATAAAATTGATCTTACTGAATTAAACAAAGATAAAATCTTCTTTTCCCACCTATGAAACCTCTGTGCTAAAGCATCTCAGGAGCAGTGAACTCTGTTGCCATGGCTTGGTGGGACATCTCCATCCTTTCAGTGGTTGATCTTTTTTGAGCATCAGCAGCAAGCACACAAATCCATAAATAACATGTTATTTCTTTTAAAGGATTTCACTTCTGTAAAAGTATTCATCATTTATCTAAATTGGCTTCCTCTTGATCCTGAGAAGTCAGTGTTAGTGTTTGTAAGTAGATGTTATGAGATGTTGTTCCACAGCAGTGTTGAGTGGCAATACCCTCATATCCCCACTTTTATTTCCTTGTCCCTGGCTGTTATCCCAGCTCTGGCTTTGGAGCTGTATTGTGGCAATGAGCTCCCTGAGTGGGGAATAATGTGCTCTGACTCCATGATTTCAGAAGGCTGAACAAATGCTTTATTAAATTATACTGTATTATACTGTACTAAAGAAAAACCTGTGACCCTTACAGACAGCCACAACACAGCTTTCACCTAATTGGTCAATCAATCAAAACACCATCACCAGAGTCCAATTAAGAAATCCCTTTTGGTAAACAATCTCCATAACACATTCTACATGTGCCAAACAACAGATGCAGCAAGTGAAGATAAGAATTGTTTCCCTTCTTTGTCTGAGCTTTCTCGCAGACTTTCAGCTTCCCAAGAAAATCTGGGAGAGAGAATTATGTCTCTCCCTGTTCAAAGAATATGTGAATGCCCCCGAGCTGTGCAGGTTTGCGTGGCAGAGATGTGTGGGTTTGTGTCCTGCAGAGTTTCCCTGTGCAGCAGGGAGCAGCAGGACCCCGGGTGGTGGTGCCAGCAGCAGGAGGGGATGGGGGAGCGTGCAGGGCTGCAGCTCCCCACAGCCAGGTACCAACAGCAGCTGCTGCAGCAGCCTGGGCTTTTCTTTGGTTTTCCTTCCTGTTGTTGCAAACCACGGGTGAGGCTTTCCAAAAATGAGCTGTCAGTGCCTGTGCTGGAGGTCTGTGGTGCTGCAGGCTCAGCAGCAATCCACGGGGTGCACAAAGCCCCAGGGAGCCTTTGCAGGACTGGCTGTGCTCAGGAGGAGGGCAAGGAGGGCTGGAGGGCCAGGTGGGAACCCTGCAGCGCTGCAGACACCCCATCCTGGGACCAGCTGAGGCTCCAGGCTGAGATAAACCCTTGACCTTGAGGGACAGGTCCTGCAGCAGCTCCTGGGCTGGCTGCCTTTTGTCCCTGCAGCCTCTGGCACAGCTGCCCAGCCCTGCCCACAGCTGGGTGACCTTGATGGATGCTGGACCTGCCCTTCCTTGCCAAGGGAAGTGTCCCCTCTGCTGAAGTGCCTCGTGTTTTCTTGCCCAGTCAGCTGTCCCTGGCAGTTTGTATGTGAGATTGCATGGCTGAAACCATTTTAGAGCTAAGTTCCAGTCAGCCCAATTCCCCCTGCAAACCCAGGAGCTTAATACCCTTTTCCCTGAGCTGGCTGTGCTGCCTGCATCATCACCCTGCCACCAGCTGCCTTCTTGCTTTAAACACCTTGGTACAGCAGCCCCACACACACCACTGCTCCTTTCCAGCACTGCTGGGGAGGGAATTTTGTAATAACATTGGAATTTGTTTGGATAGATTCAAATCAAGCTGGATGAGAAGCATGCAGTCTTGAATACATCCTTATGTATTTCACATATTACTTTTCAGTATTTCTATCCCTTATTATGTTTCAATCACAACCCTTCAGGGATAAAAACCCATAGGTGTTCTGAATAGAATAGAAATAATGCAGGAAAGTAGATATATGTCTCCCATATTTACCTGGTGGTTAAAAGTCAATTGAATCTAGTTTTCAAAGGATTGAAAATTGTACCAGCTGGAAATACCTGTGTTAAATGAGCAGAGCAGGGAATGTGTGGAACAGGCAGGTGTTGGCTTGCAGTATTATCCTCTGGAGGGAGAGGACATGGCAGCAGTCTGTCTGTCTACGTGGATCTCTCTCTTTTTAATATCTGAAGGCACTCAGGTACTAGACAGGAATCTAAAGACATAGACTCTCCCAATTAGCTGTGGGAGCCATTGTCACTGCCCTCTCCAGGTGCCCTCACCACTGCCTGGAGGGAGATGGGAACAATGTTCCTCCCTGTTTTGCTACCCCAGTTTGCCTCGATTACCCCAGCCATCACATTTAAATTTTTTTCCCTGAGTCTGCAGAATGGCCATGTGGCTGCTGGGCTGGCAGGGCTGGACCCAGGCAGTCTGTCTGGCCTGAGGCCCAACAGCAGCTCTGGTGTGCTGGAGCATGAAGGGCATGGATTTGGCATCAGCCTCCATCCTCCCTGTCCCTCCCACAGCGAGCACTGATCACACAAGGGTGACAGCAGGAGGGGCTCTGGACTCTGCTGGCATTTTCTGTGTCCCCTGTGCCACCAGAGCCAGCACAGCCACCCCCAGCACGCTGTGCCTGTGCCCTGCTCGCCCCTCATCCCTGCCAGGTTTGGGAACTGGATGGATCCTGAATGATGGACTTGGTGAGGCTCAGACCTCACCGTGCTCCAAGGACTCGTGGCTGTGCATTTATGGAAGGAAGATGTAAAATAATGACTGAAGTGATTATACAATTCATTAGACTTTGAAAGAATCATATTTCTGTCAGCCCTGCAGCTGTTTCTTTTAGAGTTTCACTCTGAAAAATGGGAAAGCTTGGTTCATTTAACACACATCAAGGTGCTAATTACATCAGGGCTGGCATAAACATGCACAAGGCAGCTGCTGACCATGTGCTGGAGGGAGCAGGGTGTGCTCCCCACAGCAGCTCCTCTGCACCAGCCCAGGGCTGGGCACACCTGCAGCTCCCCTCCTGTCACCAGAGAAACTGGCCACTGACTGCCCAGCGGATGGAGCACGTTTCCAGTTATGCATGTGGAGGGGCAAAGAACATCACAGCCCTTCTGGGTTTTGATCATAATATTTGAGGGTCCCTCCACGAGGAGACTGTAAAAGTGAAATGTTTCCCAGTGTGAAATGGGCACATTGCAGACAGCTCTGAGCACAGAGCTGGCCAACTCCCCTGTGAGACACAAACCTCTCCTCAGAGTGCTGGTTTGTTCTAAAAGAGAGCAGGGCTGGCTTTCTGAGCCCATTCCTGGGCTGCTGGGCATCCCACAGGAAGCTCAGGAGCACTCCTCACTGCTGGCCCAGCAGGATCAGCTCCTCTGCTTGACCTGTTTCTGTAGCTGCTGTTCCTCACACTGACAGCTTTATCCCAGCTGTAGGATTCCAGCCAAGGCATTTGGGGTAATTGGAGTGCCTGTGAATACCTGCCTGCATTTCCCAGCACACACAGCCTGATCCGTGGCTTGAAGAGCTGACCTGCTTTCCCTTAGACACTGCCACAGTAAGGTTTTTTCACAGCTGGCAGAACTTCCCTCTCCTGCCTTTACAAATCCCATGAGTGAGGGTGCCAGGAATGGCTCAGCCTTTGTGGCTGCTTCAGCCCCAGCCCTGGGGAGGTCTCCAGCTCCAGGTGCTCCTGCCTCCAGTGCCTGCCTGTGAGACCTGCCTGTGTCTGCTGGCTCCAGAGCGTCCCTTGCTTTGGAAACCTACATTTTCTGATGTCACTGGGTTTAACTGCTGCTTCTGGAGGTTAGAATGGCCATTCAGATAGCAAGGCCTTCTACCTGGGAAAGCAGACCTGAGAGTCAGTGCAGGCACGTTTTGACAGATATCTGACACATCTGGAGCTGTTTTGTTTCACCCCAACCAACCCCACACCAACCCAAAATCACAGGTCCCAGTGCCCACCTTGGGTCTGCACTGCTCCTGGGAGATGAGAGCCAGGCAGGGAATGGGAGAGCAGCCACGGGGCAGGGACATGGTCAGTGTGGGAAACACCAACTCCACAGCACAGAGAGCTCCCAGCAGGCCACCCTCACACTGCCTTGGGTGAGATTTGTAGAGGTACTAGAACCCAGAGAACATCACCTCCACCAGCAGTGCTAAGGACCAGCTCAGCCTCATCCCTCCACCAGCTGCCCTGCCCCTGTCCCTCTGACATCTGTGGGCTGTGACAGCACTGCCAGCAGCCTGGAGTTCTCACCCAGGCTGGCCTGGCTCTCCATCCCCACGTCTCTCCACTCTACCTAACCCTGCTTCCCCTGGGAAGCATGGCACAGATGGCTCACAGCAGCCTGGGGGGAATGTGCAAGGGGAGAAGGGGGGTAGGAAAAATACCAGCAAGAGCTCAACTTATTTTATTGGTGTTAAATGCCTTTCAGATGTACTTAAAGGTCCCTGAAGGCCGAGGAGTCCAGTCACATTGCAACTAGGCTGCAGGTTCTCATTTACTTTTAAGCCAGGCTTCAAAAGGAGAAAGGATTTGGGGTTGGATAATTCTTTTATTCTTCTTTTTTTTTTTTTTTATCTTTCCTTTGTTTGAAGCCACTACTTCAAAAGCAGCATCTGCAGCTTGGCTGCAGGCTCTGGGTGCCAGAGGAGCTGCCCATCTCCTGCTGGGCACAGAGGAGCCCTGCTACTGGCCCTGGGCTCAGTCCTGAGCCTGAGAGCGGAGCCCAAACACTCTGTGCTGCTCTGGCTGGAGCTTGGTGCTGCCACTGGGGAAAAGATTGTCCAGGTGCCTGTGGCTTCCTGAAGCTCCACTTTTCTCCAGCTCTCAGGAAGCTGGGATGGGAGGGAAGGATCATTGCTTGACCCTGTGACTGCAGGATGTGACAGAGCTGCTCCCAGCATTAATATCTCTTCACTTCCCTGAGGCCTTCCTCTCTGCATCCCACACTTTGGTCCTTCAGACACCTTTTCAGGAAGTAATTCACTTGTATAAAGAAATGCTTTTTGGGGTGAGGAGGGTACAGCAGCTTTTAGCTGTGTGCAAGTCAGATCATCACTTCCTTGGTCCTTTCATGCCCCAGTACAGCCCAGGGTATTTTTGGAGGCTTTGGATATTTTTGAAGCACTAGACATTAAGGTAATAACAGAAAATGCCTCTCCTCTTTGCCCCTCTGTTCTTCTGTGAGACCTCTCAAATCAGGTCCCAGTTCAGAAGAGTAAAATCCCTGCCAGTGTTGCAGGCTGAGCAAAGTCTAGGGTCAGGAACTGCACCCCTGTTTGCACCAAATCTTACACTGCTAAAAGAGCCCTGCAGGTCAGTGGGTGTTATTTGGAAAATCAGCACAGAACCTGGGCAGGAGCTTCAGAACAGACCACGGTGGGGCTGAGGGAGAAGTGTTCCATGGCTCTAGATCTGCTCTTGTTACCTCTGAGCATCTGCAGGTGTGCAGACGTTGGTAATGTGGGCTGAACGTGCAAATCACAAGTTTGATTTGTTCTTCACGGGCACAGAGGAAGGATGGGAAGGTTTTATCCTCTGTCCTGGAGAAATGTAGCCCATTTTGGCCAGAGTGCTGCTGTGTCCTGTGGGCTCTAAAGGCCTGGCCATGGCCAGAGCTGGCAGCACTCAGGTGTCTCTGGGCCCTCATTGCAGGGCTGTCTCATGCACTGGAGCTGTGTGCTTGCCCATATGCAAGTACTTTGTCCTCCCTGTGTTTGTGCCTCAGAAAGTTTACAATTGTTCTAAAGCTGTGTTTAGGTGCTGTGAAGGGTAACTTTGCTCTCCTGAAGTGCAGAGGGAGAGAGCTGGTGACTTCTTGTTATCCTCCAGCCTCCTGTGTGTCTGTGATTCTCTGCCTGGAAAGCATGTTAATAAACTACATGGCAGGAGCCTCTTTTTTTTTCTTTGTTAAAAGCCTTTCACACTGAATGTTTTCTAAATTGGCTAGGAGGTGGCAAGGAACCCAGTTAGTGCCTAATCCCCCAGCCCATCCTCTCAGCAAATGGCTTGTGAAAGTCATTCCTTTCACTGTAATTGATTTAAACGTTTCTCAGGAGGAGGAAAAATTAAGGAAACCAATGCCACTCTGAATAGAGAATTATGTGTTCTCAATTTTCTGTCAAATTATCTCCCCAGGTGCCTGTTGTGTGCTGGTTGCTGAGCAAACACTGTGCCAGGGAGTCACACAGCAAATCCCAGCTCACAGAACCTGAGGTGAGCTCCAGCACCAGGGCAGGAGGCAGGAGAGCCTGCAAAGGGCTTGGGTGGCTCCACCACCAAAACATGGGCACACGAGGCTTTGGGAAGTGGCCATGGAGAAGCACAGAGCTGGAGCTGCTGACAGCCTCCTTGAAATGGCACTGCTTGTGGTGGAACTGGGCTTTTTATGAGGCAGCCACCTGTTCCCCTTGCATTAGTCATTGCTACTACTGGATCCCCAGCTGTAAAGTAGTTTTAATTAAAATTATTTATTGCTCAGTAAGATTTCTCCCCTATTTTGGGTGTGTCTTAGAAGATAACATTTTTTCGTTATCACTTCATCACTGGGCTTACACTTCAAAGGACTGTATCTGTGGATGTCACTGTGATCAGAATAGAGGATGTGGATTTTAGCTGAGCAGTGACGTACAATCAATGTATTTTTAAGCTGAGCTTAGCTTTATTTTGCATTTTTATTTATACCTCTGACAACTGAATGAGTGCCCTGGCTCCAAGCCATATCTCTCAATAATAATGATCTTTTCTTCAGATTCTTGGGAAGTGGCTTCTCCACCGTATTGTGGATGTTCTCTTGACATCTTAATGCAGTTTCTAGGTCACTGAGCTAAGAAAAGACTAGAGGTGCCACTAAAGCCTCCTTAAAGGAGAACCAGCCACAGGCTGGGCCAGCTTGATGGCACTTAGAGAAATCAATTATTGTCATGTACTCCTTCACGCTGTGCCAGATCAGTTAAAGCTGGAGCAGTGTGATCAGGTTTCACTCCCTCTGCAGGACTTTCCATGCTCCTGCCCTCAGACCGCCTGTGGGAATGGATGTTGCTCATGGACCCATCAGGTGTTGAGGTCTGTATGGGAAGCTGAGGGACTCCCTGCAGGTCTCACCTGGCACCCACTTGAGCGGGGTAACTCAGTGTTTCCGGCTCCTGGGAAGGCTGAGGGGTGAGAGCAGCAGCACTGGGAGGTGAAGATGTCTCAGTGTGCAGGTGGAGGTTGGTCTGGCCTTTTCCAGCCTGGAGAAACTGCTTCACTGCCTCTGGGGGGGAGTTCACCTGGGAGGAGCTGCCAGGGAAGGAGGGGTGTGTGTGTGTCCCCAGGAGCTCCTCTCCCCACTGCCCTGCTGGAGCTGCGTGCCCAAGGGAGGCAGGACAGCTGCAGTGCCCCCTGCTTGTGTTGTTGGATCCTCAGCCCCTCCACACTGGGCTGGGATTCCCCTGTGTGGATACTGCATGGATGAAAAAAACCTGGAAGCTCACATCAGCAAACTAATCCATGAGCACCCCGAGATGTTTGAAGGACTGTTCCTTATATGCTGCAAGTGCCCCAGAGGAAGAGAAGGTGCAGGATCAGGACTGGGAGGGTTCTGGTAGCCTCCAGCCCCCACTCTCTGCTGCCCTGTGTGGAGCAGTAGTCCATGGGCTGGGTGGAACAGTGAGAAACTGAGCTCTGGCCAAGCAAAACATAGAGAAAATATTTGGTGTGGTTCCTCTTCCTGCTCCCTTATCCTTCTTTTTCTCAGTTCATCTCTGCAGCCTGTGCCAAAGGCCTGCTGCTGCCAACAGAACAGGCTGGAGTCCTTCTCTGGGGAAAGGGAGTGGAGCCTGGTGTCTTGCACCTGCACAAATCAATATTTATCCTTTCTGCCAGGAGATGAGGCTGAACACTCAACACCTGCCAGATTGAACAGAGCAGTGCTGGTGGTGGATGGTCACCTGCTCGTCCTCAGAGGAGGCTGTGGGGCCAGGCCCCACCCCTGGGGCAGTGGGACACTGCACTGTCCTCCAGGAGACAAAGCCACCTTGTGAGAGGGACAGAATGCCAGTGCACCCTCTGCCATCCAGAAACTGAGGTGCACAAGTACTTTTTTTCCCCCCCATGCTCTCAGGAGTTGAAACTGAGCTCAACTGAATGCTGGCTGCACTCACTGCCCCAAGGCAGGTGGCAGCATCCCAGAGGAGCTGCAGAGGCATGGACACGGGGGTGTGGCTGGTGATGGGCACTGTGGCTGGTGATGGGCACTGTGGCTGGTGGCAGTGGCATGGGCAGGAGGACAGAAGGCAGCTCTCTGCAGCACAGGGCCTTGGAGATGCTTTTTTAAGCCAAAATCTGTCTCTTGCCTCTCCCAGTGCCTGCCATGGGATCTGGCAGGGTATCAGCAGCTTTGTGTCCTTGCTGGTGGCTGTCCTCTGAGCCTGGGGGGGCTGACCCACAGCACAGGGGTGCTTCCTGCAGGCAGAGCTGTGTTCCTGTTTTCCAGAGCATTTCAGCTCCCTCTGCTCCAAACATCTGCTCAGTGCAACCAGGGCTGTGTGTGGGAAAGGCATATGGTGGGGTGCTCTGGCTGCCCTCAGTGCTGTGGGAAGCCCCACATTTCAGGACTCAGCTGTGCCCCAGGTCCCAGTTTGTGCAGTGGGAGGTGACAGTGCCCATGGCCACAGCTGGATGAGCAGAATGAGCAGCCATGGGCTGTGCCAGGAGCTGATGGCCTGGGCAGGCTATAAGATTGTGTTGTGAGTGTCACCGTGTCATGGTGGTGATTGCTCTGCCTGGGGAAGGGGAGGTCACAGCTCCTTTCCCATCTGCATCCCTGCTTTTTGTGTGAGTGCTCTGCTTTCAGAAGGTCTGGAGCTACAGCCTGTGCGGGCGTGCACTGTGCTCTTACCTGGTGTCTTTTCAGCCACTATTCAGCTGTGGTTATTGAAACCCTGAGGTGAAAAATGAGCTGCTCCTTTGTTTGCCTGTCCCTGTGCTTTGTTGCAGCACTGAGGTGGTTGCACTGTTCTCCTGTGTGAAGGTGCAGTGTGTGTGTGATGCAGCAGGACAGAGCCTCCATCTCCTGGTGGCACAGGCACATGGCAGCCGGCTCTGCCTGCAGGAGCTGTCCAGGACAGGGACCCAGAGCTGGCCCAGGAGGCTGAGGGAGGATTTGGGATGTGGGGAGTCCTGCCAGGCTCAGCCCCTCCATCACAGGTTTATCCTCAGTCCCCTTGGGCTGCCTGGCCAGGGAAGCAGGCTCTGCTTGGGTTCTCTCTCCAAAACTTAGAAATTTTTGTCCTCATCCTGAAGAAGATTCTCACAAGGTTATGTTAGTGCACTCCTGCCCAATGAAGCCTCAGCACCATCCAGCATATTTTTCCAAGGTTTACTGGAAGTGAGGAGCTACCACACAGGCGGCTTCAGGAGGGGATACCTTAAGGATTTTCTCTGATACAGCCTCTGGTACTGGGTTCAGCAGGTTCACACTCTCCCAAGGGTACAGAACTGAATCTGGAATCCCCCAGAATGCCACATTCGAAGTATTTTTCACAAGTAGTAAAGAAAGTTCTCAGCATTGCAGCTGCAGCTGGAGGCCCAGGGATTTCTCCTTTCAAGATTTGCCCCTTCTGTCCCTTTTCTCCCCTCTGGGCTCCTTGTGAGTGTCAAGTATCTGGAACGAAGGGAGACTTCGTACAGACATTCAGTTTCTGTTTTGTAAATGATTTAAAAAGATTTACAAAGGAATTGCAAATGGATCTGAGCAAAGACAGAAAATGACCACAAAAGAGGAAAGAACATGACTGGGTGAGGTGGAGCAGTGCCAGCAGCCCTGCAGGGCCTGCCGGGCTGTTATTCACCCCTCAGTGCACTGCCAGCCCTTGCCCACGGCAGCTGGGGACACTGGCCCGTGGCTGATGGGCTGGGGGGACACTGCTGTGCTGCTCAGGCTGTGGCCCTGCTCTCTGCTGGCTCTGTGGTTTAATTTAAGGTGGCAGAGCCACCTCCAGAGTCCTGCAAAGAGCCAGCTGCATGTGCAGGGCCTGTGAGCTGCTGGCACAGTGTTCCTTGGCCCAGGCCTGCCTGCAGTTCCTGAAGTGCTCACAGAGCCAGCACGTCCCAGTGTCAAGTGCTCTCACATTTGAATTGTGCAAGTCTTCTCCCAGGACTATTCTGCTTTCCAATGATACCAGCTGGGAAGGTTCTGTGTCCAGGGCCTCACTGAGCATCCCCCGGGACGCTGGAGGTGCAGTGTGTGGGGGACACCTGTGTCTGCAGGACAGTGGTGGGGAACCTTGCAGAAGGGCATGGTGGTGGCACTGATGGCATACATGCACCATGTCAGGGTCCAGGTCTCAGCTGTCCTTGTGGCCACCAGGCCTGGCTGAGCGGGATGGTGCTCTCAGGTTTTTCCCAGAAGCCTGGACTCAAACACAGCCTGGGATACTGCAGCTGCCCCAGAGCTCCTGTCCCTCAGCAGGGAGGAGGAGCAGGGCAACGAGGGCGCTGAGGGGAAATGGCCGGGGAAGGAGGGGCAGTGAGGGGAAATGGCCGGGGAAGGAGGGACACTGAGGGGGAAATGGCCGGGGAAAGAGGGGCACTGAGGGGGAAATGGCCGGGGAAGGAGGGGCAGTGAGGGGGAAATGGCCGGGGAAGGAGGGGCAGTGAGGGGAAATGGCCGGGGAAGGAGGGGCACTGAGGGGAAATGGCTGGGGAAGGAGGGCCAGTGAGGGGAAATGGCTGGGGAAGGAGGGCCAGTGAGGGGAAATGGACGGGGAAGGAGGGGCACTGAGGGGAAATGGACGGGGAAGGAGGGGCACTGAGGGGAAATGGCCGGGGAAGAAGGGGCACTGAGGGGAAATGGCTGGGGAAGGAGGGGCAGTGAGGGGAAATGGCTGGGGAAGGAGGGCCAGTGAGGGGAAATGGCCGGGGAAGGAGGGGCACTGAGGGGAAATGGCTGGGGAAGGAGGGGCACTGAGGGGAAATGGCTGGGGAAGGAGGGCCAGTGAGGGGAAATGGCTGGGGAAGGAGGGGCAGTGAGGGGAAATGGCTTTTCCTCGCCCATTCCCCAGGGGGATGTGCTGCCTCTCAGAGCACAGCCAGCTCCTTCCGCCCAGGGAAGAGGGCAGTTCACCCCATGCCCCTGAGCAGGCTGTGCTGACTGTGTCCTGTCCCTCCCTGTGCTGACTGTTCCTGTCCCCCCAGGTGTCCCTCAGCCAGGAGTGCACCCGCGCCATCATGAAGCTGATGTACTGCCCGCACTGCCGCGGCATGGCCAGTGTGAGGCCCTGCAACAATTACTGCCTGAACGTCGTCAAGGGCTGCCTGGCCAACCAGGCCGACCTCAGCACCGAGTGGAAGTACCTGATGGGTGAGATGGCCTCTCCCTGCTGCAGCTGCCCCTCATCACCCCTGGCTCCCTGAGGCTGTGTTGGGCGAGCAGAGGGGGCGGTGGGAGGCTCAGGGACGTTGTTTGCACTGGTGAAGCTCTCAGAGCTCCTTGTGCCCACACAGAATTGCCCAGCAAGCTCCTCTCTTTGTCCCGCTGAGCCCTGAGGGAGTCTTGCTGCTTGTCTGGGCTCAGAGAGGGCAGCACCAGAGGACATGGCCTTGGCCTTGGCCTTGTTTTGCCTTGCCTTGGCAGCAAAGCTGCCAGCTCAGCCCCAGCTGCAGCCCCCAGGCTGGCTCAGGGTTGGCATTAAGGACAAAACCCCACAAAGTCAAGGAGTGCCACCTGCCTCTCGAGGGACACTGCAGCATGGATGGGGAGGCAGAGCAGGCACTGCTGGAGAGGTGCCCAGGCCAGCTGTGCCACAGCTAACTGGAAATGCTCTGTGGGAGCAACTGGGAGCCTGCTGCAAAGGAGGGGAGGAATTGTCCCTTCCCCAGGGCTTTGGTGGCCCTTTGGCCTTTCTGACCAGAGCCAGCCAACTGTTCCTGTCACTCTCTCCTGGCAGGATGACAGCTTCTCCTGGAACACTGCTGTACAGCTTTCCTTGATTGACAGGGAAGCAGTTCCATGTGCATTTTGCATTTATTCTGGCTTCCTCTTCCCAAGAGACACTGTCAGGGGGTGACAGCTAGGAGGAAATTGGAGCTTCTTTCAAATTGCAGTTTTACATTTCAGTGTCAGAGGTCACAGACTGATCAAGGATGGGAGCAAATTATGGAGTCAGAGGCAGCAGTTCACTGGTGGTGTCCTTCCTTCACCCTTCTCCAGGCCCTTCTGTGTAGCCAGAGATGACTTTGTTACACTAAAAACAGAATTTCTCTTTCGGTTTGACAAATTAGGGCAGGTCAAATTAAGGGAGATTTTTATAGTAAGTGGTTCAGATATAATTTTTCACTGTTTAGGGCTGCAACCTTTGATTTAAATGTTTGTATCTCAAGATTAGTGCCTCTTCGAGGCACTATTTGTCTGAAATATACAGTCTCAAAGATGACACCACAACCCCTGAGTGGCAGCAAAGTTAAACTGCAAACTTTTCAGTGTTTTATTTACCAGAATACAAAAAGTTACCAAAATTCACCCCCTTATATTGAGAGCATATAGGCTGTCCCTCCTTCAGACCCAGCTGGAGCGTTGAGAATTGTCTCTGGGGGTAGGCAGAGATTGGTAATTCTTTGTAAGCTGTGGGAAATGGATTTAGAGAAAACTCTATGCAGTAATGCAGCCATCCAAAATCCAGCAGTATCCAAGCACAGTCCCAAAGCAGCCATGCAAGCAGCAGCCTCCAGGGCAGGTGGGAGTGCTGGGACAGCAGAGCTTTCCAGAGCAGCTGAGGCAGCCCTCAGTCACTCCCTGTGCTGTTTGCCAGTTAATACTGGTCTGCTTGAGTACCTGTATAGCCTGATGTCTCCCTGGCTGTTGTCCTTCCAGAGGTGAAGGTGACAACAATTACGGCTTTTCTCCCTCCTTCACTGCCACAGAAGCCATTTCCCACATCCACTGTCCCTGGCACCTTATTGACCCCAGTTCTCCCACTTTCTCCTGGCTGCAGTGCTTTGCTGGAGACATGCACTGAGTTAGGAGGGTGAAGGCCAAGTATTGCTGTTTCTTAATAATTCTACATGAGTTTTGTGGTCTTCCTTTCTGTATCCCCCAGGGAAATGCTGGTTACTCTGGGTGAACACGACCCAAAGTGTATTTACCATTTGCAGGAGGTTCCTTTGCCACAGAGAGTGGTTGTCCCTACATAAATTAGGGAAAACAAGTGTGCACCTGAGCAGTGGTGAACATGGAGAGGTGTTCCCCAGCAAGGAGACCTGCCAAGGGCCCAGCAGCTTGTCCCAGCCAGCATGAGCTGATCTCTGCCTTGCTGTGGCCAGAGTGGTGCTGAGAGCTGTGCCTGCCTTGCTCTGCAGATTCCCTCATGGGGGTGGCCGACCGCATCGACGGGCCCTACAACGTGGACACTGTCATAGGCACCATCCACATGAGGATTGCTGAAGCCATCTCCAACCTGCAGGAGAACAAGGATTCCATCACAAGCAAGGTAGGAGAGTGTGCCTGGGCCTGCCTGAGGACACATCATGTGCCACTGCCACGACCAGGTGCTCTTTTGTGCTCACTCTTCAGCTGAACTGGTGTTGCCAGGCTTGCAAGGGTTGCAGGGTGAAGAGAGAGGCAAGAATCTTGACCTCATGTTCAGAAGGCTTGATTTATTGTTTTATGATATATATTGCATTATTACTATACTAAAAGGAATAGAGAGAAAGGTTCTCAGAATGCTAGCAAGCTAAGAATAGAAAAGGAATGAAGAAACAAAGGAGCTCTCTCTGATTCTGTCCCAGAGAGAGCTCAGCCTGTGATTGGCCCTTAATTGTACACATGCAACATGGACCAATCACAGATGCACCTGTTGCATTCCACAGCAGCAGACGACCATTGTCTACATTCCTTTTCTGGGGCCTCAGCTTCCCAGAAGGAAAAAATCCCAAAGAAAGGATTTTTTACAAAAGATGTCTGTGACAAACTGGGAGAGAGGAAGAGTGAGAGAGAGCAAATGCCCTCTCTTTTAATGATAAATTGCCTTGGTTTCCGACCACCCATCTTACACGGGCAGAGTTGTTTTCTCCACCTTTGCAGGTGCTCCCTGCCACATCCAGCCAGCCTCCTTTGGCCACAGGCACAGAGGTGGGACTGTATACACAGTGGTGGGGGGGTGCATGTGCCATTTGCTGTCAGGGCCCTCTGTGCTGAAGAGTTTTGAGCTGTTTGGGCTGAGCTGAGGCGTTTACACAAGTGCACAGTCCCCAGTGACAGGAGACAGCTGCTCTAACCTGCCCCGAGGGGATCTCCT
Source organism: Melospiza melodia melodia (assembly GCF_035770615.1). Classification (NCBI taxonomy): domain Eukaryota; kingdom Metazoa; phylum Chordata; class Aves; order Passeriformes; family Passerellidae; genus Melospiza; species Melospiza melodia. Next base: position 4,376,399 of record NC_086205.1, on the reverse strand, counting down.
GCAGTGGGAACACTGGGCTATCAGGTGGTGCCAGGGGACAGAGCTGCAATCTGGCAGTCCATCTGCAGAGTACAAACCAGGCTCTCCTGAGGCTCACCTGTCTCCCAAGAAGTATCATGAAGGTCTCTTCTGTTGGTCTTCTATTTTTAGTGTATTTCTCCACTTAACCACAGTCACCTCTGTAGCTGCAGGTGAGAGAAGCCTTGGGAACAAAAGCAGCCCTCCAGGGCTCCTGCCTTCTGCCCTGACACTCCCCAGCTCCTGCAGCTATCCCACAGTCAGGGCAGAGATGCAGATGAAAGAAGTGGGACAGGTCCTAACTGGGTTTTGGATAAGGGAAGGGCCAGAAGTGCTGCTTGGCAAACAGGAATTCACTGGCACACATCAAAGCACTAACAGCTGAGTGCATCCAAGTGCTGGGTTAGGTTTCTTTTCTGACATGAAAGGCAATGTTCTTTCTTCCCTCTTTAGGTGGGACTGAGGCTTTCCACATAAAAGCAAATCCATGGTGTGGGAAAACATAGCATCATCTGTAGAGAAAGGTGTTTCCAAGGGGAATACAGTAAATCTGGTGACATGAAAGGGGCTAAGCAGTATAACTGGTGTTTGATTGGAGCAACCAAACAGGATTGATAAGCTCCTCAGTATGACCTGGTGACCAGCTGAATGGAGCACTCTGCTGGTGGCACAGCTGGCAGAGGGCAGGAGCTGCCAAGCTCTGAGTTCTGGTTTTGAGCATGGCAAAGCTATCAGATGGAGGATGGTATTGTCAGCTGAGTTCAGGGCTGTCCCAGGCCAATCCCAGCAATCTCAGAGGCAGGGACATGACCCAGGCCAAGGTATCCTCCCAGTGTGAGCAGTCAGGAGGTGTCTGGCAGCCACTCTCCCACCATCAGACACTGTCCCTGCAGCCCCTGGGAGTGGCAGGTCACAGCCCCCAGGTCCCTGCTTGCCTCCTGCACACCCCACTCACACAGCCAGACCAGGTCTCCTCACTGGTTCCACCCCAGGTTTCCCATGGCAGTGTCAGACCTCTCCTTCCATAAAGCAATTTATTGACAGCACAGTAACACAAATAGAGCTTGAGCTGGTGCCTCTGAGGCAACAAAGGAACCCCATGGCTTTTATCCCCTCACAGTCCAAGCATGTAGAAGTGTGACCTGGCTCTCTCAGTGCCCGGTCACTGGCTGGTGCCACAGGTGCTGTGCCCTTTGTTATGCCAAGGGTGGGCAGCTTACAGCCTCTGGCTCCTGCAGCTGCACCTGCACAGGGTGCCCTCCTCCCCACAGAATGCCTTCTTGGAGAGGAGCCAGGAGTGGCCCTTGCCCCAGTGCCACCCTGTCACAGGCTGTCCTGGGAGCTGGGTGAAGCTCTAAAGAAGCACTTGTGGTACCAAGCCTTGTGCTCAGGGCAGCACAGAGCCCTCCCTGCTTCCTCACACTTCCCCTTCTCCCTGTGGCTCCCATGGATTTCAGGCAGCAGGAGCTGTCAGAGGCTGCCAATGCATGTTTGCTCTCATTGTTCAGGGACTGTTGGCCCCTCAGTCTGCTGCAGTTGTTTTCTCCAGCAGCAGTTTGCATCTCTCACCTGAAGCATTTGGAGTGGCAAGACGTTCACCTTGGTTCAACTGTGCTGGAGCTGCCCCTCTCCTGGACACCTCCCCAGATTTTATCTCCTGGGAAGGGGCCAGCAAGATAGAGCAGTGAAACCAGGGTTTTATTTTGGTAGAACCAAGTTGAAAATGCTCTACATGCACTTTTCAAGGTGGGTTTTTTTTTGCACAGAGCTAAGGAGACCGATGAACAAACAAAGTGTCTTGGTGCTGAGCTCCTGCAGTCATCTGATCCATCTGGCCAGCAGGACAGGGCACCCAGGAGGGCCTTTGGAGGCCGAGTGTCCCTCAGACAGTGTCCCCCTCACAGCCAGGGGCTCCTGGCCAGGTTAGCACGTGGCTGAGCCAGCACCTTCAGCAGGTGGCACGAGCTGTGTCAGCAGAGCTCTGCCTGGCCCTGCCTCCTCTGCTTCAAGGGGACACCAGGCAAGGTTTATCAACAGCCTGTGACAGCACCCTGGCACCACAACGAGCTTGGAGCCCTCTTTTCAAATCAGGTGGGTTCCTTTGTAAAGGCTGGCCCACCCTGACTCAGACTGACAGTGCCAAGTCCCTCCTGGGCTCTGGTGCTTTGTCCCTCTGAGCTCTCCTGGCACCAGTGGGGCTCAGCTGCCCAGCCCTGGTGATCTGCTGATGCAGAGGCTGGGAGAAGCTGGATTTTCCACTCTTCACCTCACCCTAGAGGCCAGGTATGAGGGTTTGGACCTTCCCAGTGCTTGTGCTGCTCTCTGGCCACAAAGCCCCCCGGGCAGGTAGTTAGGGTGATAGGAGGTACCTGAAGAGAGCACACAAATCAGCCCTGCTGCCTCATGTGCCCCTGAAGCATCCAACCTGACAGACTGTGGCACATCTGCTGTCCTGGCAGTGCCCTGCTGGAGGCACACTGCTTTCCCAAGTGGGGATGTTGATTGCAGGAGCCATGGGGATAGTCCCACATCAGTCTGTTGTCTATCAGTGAAGCTCCCATGCTCTGTAGTCTTGAAGCCCACACCACCGATGCAATGAGTGTGAGCAACTCCCATCTTTTTCTTCCAAGGATTTTATTTTCCAGTCATAAGAAGAACAGATAAAATTGCTATAAATAATTTAATATCAATATTGGCGACTCATCCAAAAACATGTGTTACTGCTGAATATTTTGCTTGATAGTGGTAACCAAAACCAGTTACAATGTGCTGAAAACACATCTGGCACTAGAAACTAAGCCAGAATCTCTGAGAATCTTGGCAATAGGAAGGATAAATATCCTTAAGAAGGGAAAAAAACCCATAACTGTGGAGTGTTAAATAATTAAAGGAATGGCATCGAAACATGGGATAGAGAGTTTGGTTTGTTTTTCAGGTGTTCCAAGGCTGTGGAAATCCCAAAATCAGCACAAAAGGCTCCAGTAGTGAGGACAAGAAGAGACGGGGGAAGGTGACATTGGAGGCCAAGTCCTCTGCCCAGGCCCTGGAGATGCTGGTGGGTTTGAGTGGAGCTGCTCTGGGTCCTGCAGGCTGGGTCACACCGTGCTGGGGCTGGAGAAGATCAGATCATCAGGGGCTGCTGTAACCCAGCACACCTGCTCTTCTTGCCTCTGCAGGGTTGGGTGTAATAACCAATAGATAACCAATTTGCTGATAAGCAGTTTCCCAGGGATTTGGTGCCAGACTTACCTGAAGAGGCTCCTAGACTGATGGTCTTCTCCTGGTTGGTCTTGTGGTACTGGAGCAGTGCTTGGCATGTAACCTTTAGCCTTGGGCACTTGGCTTGGTGATTGGTCTTTAGGGGAAGGTTGATGATACGTCCTATCTTGCATGAAAACAGATTTTGTGATGGTAAAACAAAAAATATGCAGAATCCTTGTACTTTCCTCTGCCCTGGGGCACCCCAGAGCTCCTGTGGCCCTGAGCATCCCCTTTGCTTACAGGTTTTAGATGCCAAAGGGAATCTGACAGCTCTCAAGACATACTGGATCACCCTGCCCAGCAGCCTGTGCAGCAAAAAAGTAATGGCCAGCTCAGCTTCAGATGACAGATGTTGGAATGGGATGACCAAGGGCAGGTATGGAGTGGCTCACAGTGCCAGGAGCACCAGCCTGGCTGAGAGGAAGGGTTTGAAAAGGCACTTACACATCATCACAGCCAGCCCTGCTTGCTCAGGGTGAGCAGTCTGTGCCTGTCCATAGAAACGCTGCATTTCCAGAAATGCTCATACCTGGGAATGACAAGCCTGGCGTGGTTTTGCTGTGTGTTGAGGGTTAAGCACTGAAATGCACTCAGCATGAAATAACTGTGCAGTTTTCTACCAAGGAAGCAGTTCTGCAGTTCCACATGCACTCAGAAGGCAGCAGGGCTGGATTTCCCACACAAGCTCCAGAGAATTGCACACACATCCCTCTCTCCATACCTGCTCTGAGGGGGACACCTGGGTGACATCCAACAGCTGCAGAAACAGGTCCTACCCCAGCCAAGGTTAAAGGACGGCTGAGGGGACACCGGCAGCTGCTGGACCTTTCTCTTTTCTTTGCAGTCCTCTTGGACTTGGCTTTGCCAGCCTGAAGTCAACACCTTCAGTTCTTCCATATTTCACATTGTTGCCAGCAGTGTCCCAGATCTGCAGGAGCAGGAGGACCAGGGCACTGTGGAAGGCAGCAGTGCAGCTCTGGTTGACAGCTCCCAGCTAATTAATCTTCCCTGGGAGGCAGTCAGGTCAAACTGGACTGGTCCCAGGGGCTCAGTCTCCACAGGGTTGAACCAAGCAGGGATTAAAATGCTCCTCAGCCTCCCATATGGACAGAGATTTTCCATTGGGGAGTGTCACTGTGAGCCCATTGGTACCAGCCTGAGAGCAAGCCCTGTGCCTTTCCTGCAGGAAATCCCTCTCCATGCTGGGACAGGGGTGCTGCAAGGCCACCCAGGCACCTCCTGCAAGCTGAGACCCCTCTGCTGGGGTCTGGCCCTCCAGAGAGCTGGGCTGCCCAGCAAACAGCAGCTGCAGGGGCTGTCCCAGAGGTGGCACCGGCTGCAGCCTCGGGGCTCACAGAGCCTGGGTTATCCCTGGTGTCTGTAGGGAGAGCTGAGCTGGGGGCAGACATCTAAACCTTCTGCCTTCCTTCCCAGTTACCTGCCCGAGGTGATGGGGGATGGCCTGGCTAACCAGATTAACAACCCCGAGGTGGAGGTGGACATCACCAAGCCGGACATGACCATCCGCCAGCAAATCATGCAGCTCAAGATCATGACAAACCGCCTGGGCAACGCCAACATCGGCAACGATGTGGATTTCCAGGACACCAGTGAGTGCAACACAGCCACAGGGGTGCAAGGGGGGGGTCAGGGGGGGCAAGCACTCCTGCAGCCTGCACAGTGTCCCTGCAGCGCCTGCACAGTGTCCCTGCAGCCTTCACAGTGTCCCTGTAGCCTGCACAGCCTGCACAGGTGTCCCTGCAGCCTGCACAGGTGTCCCTGCAGCCTTCACAGCATCCCTGCAGCCTTCACAGCATCCCTGCAGCCTTCACAGTGTCCCTGCAGCCTGCACAGTGTCCCTGCAGCCTGCACAGTGTCCCTGCAGATGCTGCTGCTGGGCCTGGGGGCAGGGAGAGTCTGTCTTTTGGTCTGGCTTGGGGCTGCTCAGGGGCTGCGTGAGTGCAGACAATTTGTGGGGTGGCTGGAGGCTGTGCTGCTCCCAGTGCCTCACTGAAACCTGCAGGGCTGTCTCCAGTGGCAGCCCTGCTGACAGGGCCATTGCTCTGTCTGCTCCAGAGGTTGCAGCTGCTGCAGCAACAGTGACTGAAGGCAGCAGGAGGTCAGGTATGGGCTTGTATCCCACGCTGGGGGATGCAGACAGGAGGGGGTGGCCAGGGTAGGGCTGGTGGCCAGAGCTCCCCAGGGTTGCAGCAAGGGGAGAGGGCCATGCCCACCATAAGGAAAGCAGTGTGTGTGCAGTGTGCAGTGTGTGCTCTGTGTGTGCAGTCTGTGCAGTGTGTGTGCAGTGTGTGTGTATGTGCAGTGTGTACCGTGTGTGCAGTGTGTGTGTGCAGTGTGTGTGTGTGCAGTGTGTGTGTATGTGCAGTGTGTACAGTGTGTGCAGTGTGTGTGTGTGCAGTGTGTGTGCAGTGTGTGTGCAGTGTGCAGTGTGTGCAGTGTGTACAGTGTGTGCAGTGTGTGTGTGCAGTGTGTGCAGTGTGTGTGCAGTGTGTGTGCAGTGTGTGTGCAGTGTGTGTTTATGTGCAGTGTGTGTGCAGTGTGTGTGCAGTGTGTGTGCAGTGTGTGTGTATGTGCAGTGTGTGTGCAGTGTGTGCAGTGTGTTTATGTGCAGTGTGTTTGTGTGCAGTGTGTGTGCAGTGTGTGTGCACTGTGTTTATGTGCAGTGTGTTTGTGTGCAGTGTGTGTGCAGTGTGTGTTTATGTGCACTGTGTGTGCAGTGTGTGTTTGTGTGCAGTGTATGTGCAGTGTGTGCAGTGTGTGCTCACCCCACGCTGTCTCTGCACAGGTGACGACATGAGTGGCTCCGGGAGCGGGGACAGCTGTCCTGATGACGTCTGTGGCAAAAGACTTTCTAAGAGCCCCAGCACCAGGCAGCCAGAAACACACGCCATTCCTAAGCAGTCCGGACACGGCGTCCATGGGGCCAGCAGCAGATCTTTGCCTTCTGCCTCCCTCCTCCTCCTCCTCCTCCTGCTCTGGGTGGCTGCCTCCGCCCCGCAGCACTTGTGGCGGTAACTCGCTGGCACAGCCAGGACACAGACTGCGGCTGAGGGCTTCACTTTGCCAAAACCAACCAACCAACAACCAACCAACCAAAGGACGTATTTAATTCACCTTGGCAAAAAAAAAGAAAAAAAGGAAAAAAAAAAAAGGAGGAGAAAAAGGTTTTCAGAAGGTTTCAGTTGTTTGCTATTTCTGGCAGTGCTCGAGCTGTTTTCTTCTTTCTAGGTCTTTCCCCAATGCTGGGCCCTTCTTTCCATACCTCATTGTTTTACTTTTGTTATTGCCACAAACTGGCTCCTGGGGCTGGAGCCAGCCTCTGCAGAGAGCTCGGGGAGCCGGGCCGAGCCCTCGCGGGCAGCTGTGCTGCTGCTCGGTGGAATATGCAATTGCCCCGCCCCTGGCCCGCCGGGATCTCGGCACGGCCCGTGCTGCCTCAGGGGCTCGCTGGGCTCTTCCTCTGTGCTTCCTAGCTGGGCAGAGATGGCCCTTCACCTCCGGTGGGGTACACAGGAGCGTGAGCAGCTTTGCTGGGTCGAACTGAACGAGTTTGGCAGCGGCTGTTGGACCCAAAAATGCAGAACTCGCTTTTCTTTGGAAAGGTCACAAGTGGGTTTCTTGACTAGAGCTCGTAGCTGAGGACAATTTGAAATGTAGGTTTCCTACATCTACGTGACTGGGAATGAGTGTTAGGGGTTGGGGTTTGGGTACTTTTTCTTTGCATGCTAGTTGGAAAGCCATTTTTTACCCAAGTAAGAATGGTCCAATTTGTACCTGCAGTGCAGTACCATTGTGGGTAACAGAGAGAGGCAGATGTGCACAGTGGGATTCTCTGTGTGACAGACACTTGTGCTGCCTCCTCCTTCTCTGGCCCCAGCCATAGACAGGAATGCAGGTTTTTTCTTGGTAATGAGAGAGACCAGGGACATTTTACTCCCTGGAGCTTTGGGACTGGTTGTGCCCCTTCAAGCAGCTGCCTTAGGGCAGAGAGGGGCTGCTGGGGACCACCATGGGCCCTACCCAGGGCACTGGCTCGGGGCAATGTGAGAAAAGGAAACATTTTGTTTGGGATTTCTTTTTACCTTTGGTGTTTGTTTCAGTTGTACTGTAGGTTTTGAATGGATTCCCACTTTCCCTGTTCCTTCCCCATCATCCAGTTCACCTTCCCTAGCCCCTGCAGGCACGGGCTGAGCCAGCAGGTCAGACACCCCTGGCAGCTCTGTTTGGGCTCAGGGGAGGGCCAGGCTCACCCTTTGCTCCCATCCCACCACTCACAGCCTTTGGGTGATGTGGCAGCTGCCCTAAGCCCAGATTGCTCAGTGGGGCGGGCTCTGGGCCAGGTTTGAGACTGGGGGTGGTGGTGAAGTTACAAATGTCCTCCTGTAGCTGTAGGAGTGTCTGTGCTTGTTTAGGGCTGTGTGCTGGGGCTTCCAGAGGCTGCTGTGCCTGGTGGGCAGCAGGCCTGGGCTGGAGCCACGGGTGTAGCAGAGGCTGGAACAGCACAGTCCCTGTGGCTGCCTGGGCCAGCAGCACTCACAGCCTGGGTTTGAGCTCCAGACAGGTTTGTGCTGGGCTGAGAGGGAGGGCACAGCTGGGCTGTCTCCTGCTTTTGCACAGCATCTGAGCATTTCTGCTCTGCCTTGCCAGAGGAGATGTGCCTTTGGGCTGAGCAAACATTTGGGGTTGGGGTTTGGCTGTAATGGAGGTTTTTCCCCCTTTTCTAAGAAAAACCTCCATTTTTAACATTAGCAGTTCCTGAAGTGTGCAATTTAAGGAAAAATGAGGACATGAGCAAGGTAATGCTGAAAGCCAGTTCATTCCCTGCCCTCCCTGGGGCACTGAGGGTGCCTCAGAACAGGCAGAGCTTTTAGGCCAGCTCTGGCAGCCTCTCCAAGCCACAGTGACCAATGTCACATCCTTTCTGCCTTGGCCTCACCTCCCTGAAAGGCAAAATCCCTGACCTGATCTGGCTGGGTGTCAGAAATGAACACTGGGTGCTGGACAATGGCTGAAGGACAGACAGTGCCACTACACCCATCAGAACCCTGCAGAGGATCAATGTAAGCAGTGGTTTTGTCTACATTTATTTGCTGCTAGACATATGGCAAATTCACATGATTTTGACTGCTCTAAAGAGTTCCTCTCTTTTCTTTTTAAATTTTTAAATCAGAATTGCAAATACAAATTTAACCTTCAGTTCCAACAATCCCCACAACCAATTCTGCAGAAGCTTTACATCCAAAGGGGAAAAAAAAAGCTGGGGGGGGGGGGGGGGGAGGAAAAATTAAAACATTGTATTCTTATTCTCATCAAAACACAGCTGGGTTGGGGCTTTAACACGTGGATGCTGAGGGCAATGGGAGAATGGGAGCTTGAAAGTCACTTCCATTTCTGTGCAATTACTTTTTGCTGTTTGCCTGTTATCCTCAAGAGCTTCTTATGGGCCCCTGTACATTTTAATGTGAAGCCAGGAATTTACTGATTATCCAGTTAGTATTTTAACAGTTTAATAGCCCCAACTAGTGGTTCTGTTACAAGATAAAAACCCGATAGTGCAAATTAATAAGGCAAAGCCTCAAAGAAACAGTAAAATCTGTTCTGCAGGGGAAACCCTTCCTGAAGCCTTCCCCTCTGGGCTGGGTTGAGCTGCCACTCCCCATCCCTGGTGGCCCTGAGGGTGGCAGCTGCCACCTTGCACAGGCCAGGCCAGGTGAGCCAGGAGAGCAGCCTGAGGTGGGGCAGGGCAGGGGCTCGGCCCCTCTGTGCCCAGCAGTGCTCAGGGTGGCCCTGTGGGTTCATTTTTCCATCTGCCCATGGTCAGCCTGCACTGCTGCTTTTTGCTGCTCCCTGGTTCCTCGGTGTTTCTGCTCTCCCTTGCCCTGAAGGTGTTTCCCCAGCTGCTGCCATGAGGTGCCCTGGGTTTGTTTGGCTGTGCCACCTTCCCCAGGAGCTGCAATGGCTGAAAGCCCCCGGGATATCAACTCCAAACTAAAGCAATCTGAAATTACTGCTGACTAAACTACCACTGGTATGGCTGAACAAGCTGAAATCAACCCGGGTCCAGACAAGTCCTGAGCCTGGTTGGGCTGGTGCAGAACCTGGGGCCTTTCAGTGCTTCTAAATGACATTTCCTGGGCTGCTGCCTGCTGGAAAACACTGTGACACCTCCCCATGGCTGCTCTGGGCTGGCTGCATGGGGGGATCTCTGAGCAACTGGGCTGGCTGGGACAAACATCTGCTCCCATGCTGTCAGGATGGCAATATCCATCGTGTTCTGGTGTGAACAGGCTCACACTTGGCAGGTGTATGGAGGGGGTAGTGGTGTAGGAAAAAATCTTTACAAAGGCCCAATCCCTGGGAAGGGGAGAACCATCAATGGTGGATTTCCAAGTGTCTCTGTCTTTCAGCCTGCTCTTTGTGCCATAATGTGTATGTTTTAAACAATGGTGAGGGTCTCAAAAGGCTTTGAGAGCACAGCTACTTCTCATTTACAGATGACAAGCTGCCTGTTGTTTTCTGGTGGGCTTGGTAGGGGCTAAGGTATAGCAGAATATCTAAAGTCCACCTTTGCTTTAAACAGATGCATTTCTATCTGCAGGAGTAAGAATTATTTCACTTATCAGCATAGCTGGACAGTTATCTATTTCTTTCTGTTACCAAGGTACTTGTAACTCTCTTGCACTGTTTATCTAAAGTTGAAATATGTTCTTTGAATCCTTGTATAAATAAAAAGGCTGGAGACAAATCTGGATTTACAGGGCAATTATTTCTTCTCCATTTAAGCCAAGTCTGGCTTTTTCTTTCTTTTTGACTTGTTAAGGCACAGATAAAGGCCAGGTCAGGAGCCCTGAGGAAGGAAACCATGTTGAGGCACAGGCTGGGCTGATGGCAGTGTTGGCAGCAGGGATTTTCCTGCATTCCTGCACCACTCAGAGGAGCAGCTGCTGGGTTCTGTGGATGTGTGTTTGTGGGAACAAGGTGAGCCTGGCTTGAGGATCCTAAGTTGTCTCTTTCTCATCTAGAAGCACATTAAGTCATGGCATAACAGTGCAAAGATCAGAAATGCCCTTGGTATTGGTCATTGCAAGGTGTTGTGGTGATTACAGACCAGCTGTTGGACAGCTCACAGCAGGCAGAGCAGCGAGGGGGATGTTGGATCTCCAGCACGTGCCTGAGACTGGACTGGTGCAGCAGAAGGGTTTGTGCTTCAGCTCCATCCACACCAGAACAGGGGGAATGCAGCTGTCAAGGTGAGGTGTTGGAAGCTGCTCATGAAATGTCTGAGAGACTTGGTAACTGAAAACTGAAGTGTATCCTTCTGCCTGGAAGCAAATATCAGCTACATTTAATAAACTGACTGATACCCTTGAGTGAGTAGGTATTTCTTTAGGTTCCTCTCCTGCAGCTATTTGCACCACATCCACACATTTATATAAATATAACAAGTGCAAAAATATTGGTCTTCTCCTTGGAGGCTTTGTGCACACCAGTTGCCTGCTTTGCCTCCTCAGTGTCTAATTATGATCTGAAATAACAGCCTCTTACAGCTTGGTGTTTACTAAAGGTGTCTGAAAGCATTTCTGCAGTCCATAATGTCACTGAACACTGCATGTTGGCCAGTTCACTGCTGGCAGCTTGCAGGAGGTGGAGGCTGTGGTACAATCCCAGCTCCCCCTGGGCTGCAGCCTCACATCACTGCTGGGCAGGGGGACAGGAGACAGCCATGGTGACAGGGGCTGCTGGCACTGCACCCTGCCTGCCAGGGCCACCAAAACCAGGAATACCCAGTGAAATCTGGACTGAGGCATCAAACCCTTTCTAACGAGGGGTGATGCTCTTACCCTGCAGTTCAACATCTTCTTACAGAGGCAGCAACTGCCTTCAGTGCCAGAAGATGGCATTTGTGTTTAACTTATCAATTACTCTGTGTGTGGTGACAACTGCCCTGTTCCCACCTCCTCCTCTCCACAGAGACACGGTGCAGGGAGGGCTGGGGGGAAGGACGCCCCTTGGTGGCATGAATGACCATTCTGAAGTCAGCTGCAGGCAGGCAGCCTAAAAACATCCACAGCCTCAGAGACAGGGGGCTCAGCTGCAGCCCCAGTGGAGCAAAAGTGACAAGAAAGGTGCCCTGAGATGGTGTCACCCAGGGAACACCTGGATCAGTGCTGGGATGGGCTGCAGGAACTGGTAAATCAGTAACTCCCACCTGGCTTGTCTGGGGGATCCCAGAGCCATCTGATGCTGCTGCCACCCACAGAGATCAGTGAGGTTTCATGGCACAGCCAGTGTGATGCCAAGTGAAATCAAGTCATGGTTTTGGTATGAACTGGAGTGTGCCCATGCAGCACCACCCAGGGACTCTGCAGGGACCCAGGAAAGGTAATGATGGGTGCAGGCAGAAGGGTGAGCCCCTGTCAGAGGAGGGCAGGGCAGCAGCTCTCCCACAGTGTGGGGCATTGCCGTGTGCCTGTCCCACAGGGGAGTCCATGGCAGGGACTGCAGAGAGGCTCCTTGCCTCAGTGCCCCCATCATGGCCTGGCAATAAGGGGTGTGCCATGGAATGCTAAGCTGGGCAAGTCACTGCCAGGGAAGGTCCAATATCCCTGGAAAGAGTGGCTGTGGAGGGGCCCAGGAGCCCTCCCCATGCTGCTGGGAGCATCAGGGGTCTCCTGCTGAGCTTTCTCCTCCCCAGCCTGAACTGAGCCTCCTGGGGCCCTGCAGCAGCAGCCATGCCCTGAGCACAGGAAGAAGAGGCAGGTGAATCAGCCTTCATGTGCTGGGTAACAGAAGGGGACAGCATGCTCTTGTGCTTGTGTGAGAGAGCTGAATCCCTTGGCCTCAGAGCCAACTTCTCACTGACAGGCTGCTGTTGGCACAAATGATGGCAGGTGTGTGTCCAGTTCTCCTCCCTCCATGGTCGAATAAAAGCTCCTCCTTGTACCTCACTTCTCATTCCTGAATGGGTGGCATTGCACTTCACAGCAGTCTCTGCTCTGCTGCTGCAACACTTCGGATTCATTTTTGTGTCAGGTTCATTTTTGTATGAATCAAGTGCTCCTGTTTGGCCTGAAAGCAAAGGGCTGAAGCAGCTCAGCCTCCAGGAAGCAGCTGGCACCTGTGACCAGCCCTGCAGCACCTGCCCACACTGGCCAAGGTGACCTTCACCTGGCTGGGCTTGGCCCATCCCCACCCATCCTGTGCAGTTCAAACCCACGGCAGCACACTCAGGTGCAGGATGCTCTCTGCCCTGGCAGCACACCAGCAATTCTACTCAAGTCCAGAAAGATCAGCACTATGCTATCTGGCCAGCCTGGTAAATCATTTTCTGGAGCTTTTGTTGTAGGAAAGGGGCATCGAGAGGCTCTGGAAAATCACAAATCAATCACAGAATATGCTGAGTGGGAAGGGCCCACAAGGATCATGGAGTGCAAGTCCTGGTGCTGCACAGAACATCCCCAAGAGTCACACCATGTGCTGCACCCACTGCCCCGAGGAGCCTGTTCCAGTGCCCAACTGGACCTTCTATGGGTGAAGAACCTTTTTCTAATATGCAACCTAAACCCACCCTGACACAACTTCAGCGTTGCATCACTGCACCAACAGCACTGCCCGCCGCAGCAGCAGCAGCGTTGCCGTGCAGAACACGGCCGGTGTAAACAGCAGCAGCAGCAGCATTCCCCTACAGAGCGTGGCAGGTAAGCAGCAGCAGCAGCATTTCTGTGCAGAACACAGCAGGTAAGCAGCAGCAGCAGCATTGCCGAGCAGAACACGGCCGATAAGCAGCAGCAGCAGCAGCAGCATTCCCATGCAGAACACGGCCGGTATAAGCAGCAGCAGCAGCAGCATTGCCATGCAGAACACGGCCGATAAGCAGCAGCAGCAGCAGCAGCAGCAGCATTGCCATGCAGAACACGGCCGATAAGCAGCAGCAGCAGCAGCAGCAGCAGCATTGCCATGCAGAACACGGCCGATAAGCAGCAGCAGCAGCATTCCCGGCAGGAATGCTGCAGAACACAGCCGGTATCAGCTGCTCTGGGGGTAGCGACGGTACAAACCCACTGCCTTTCCAAGTGAGCTGTAGCTCCGAAAGTGCTTTCAGCTTTCCCAGCGCAGGTCTGGGATGCGGCCGGCACTAGGACCTGCCTGGAGCCTGTCCGTGCCATCCCGTAGGGAGGGATAAAAATAGCAGGGTAAGATTGCAATGTGCAACACACCGGCAGAGCGCGGTGGCCGTGCCGGCACCGGGAGCCCCGCGCCGCCAGCGGGGCCGGTGGGTGCCCCGTGCCCGCCGATGCCCCGGCTCTGCCCGGTCACGGCCTCGCTGCTGCTGGGCACGGCCAGGGCAGCGTGCGACGAGGAGCTGCTGTTGCGGGAGGGGGTGACCCTGTGCGTGAATGTCACCCGGCAGCAGCCCTTCCCCTCGCTGCGCGGCCTCCGCGCCATCCGCGTGCCCGTGTTGGATGACCCGGCCGAGGACCTGGCCCGCTACTTCGAGCCCTGCGGCGCCGCCATCGAGGCGGCCGTGAGGGCCGGGGGCCGCTGCCTCGTGTACTGCAAGAACGGCCGCAGCCGCTCCGCCGCCATCTGCACCGCTTATCTCATGAGGCACCGGCGGCTCCCGCTCAAGGACGCCTTTGAGGTAATGTGTGACGTCCGGATTCGTATTTACAGCTCTTTTGGGGAAGAAACGCAATGCTTCTCATGAGTAATTTCTTGTAGAATTATTTTGGTGCTTCCTCCTGCCCCTCAGCAGTTATACAGAGATTCAACATTTCATTAAACAGTCCCCTGTAAGTTTTTTCATGCCCAGCTTAGTCTAGTAAGTTTTCAGTGCGAGGTTTCTACATGTAGCAAACATACCAAGCTGGTTGCTTAGGGAGCATTTTCTCTATCATTTGCACAGTCACGGTAAGTGAAGACAGAGACCAAGTGAGTGGGTGCAGGAATTGCTGTGCAGGGTTTGCTGCTGTGTGCCAGCTCCTCTCAGCAAGGAACATCCAGCCAGGGCTGCAGAGTGCCCAGGAGCTGCTCTCAGCCACAGCTACACGGCTGTTAGCAGTGATGTGTCAGCTTTCCTGGGAAGCCCATCCAATACAAACTGCTCGTGCTCTCTGGGTTTTGTCTTCACCCATCTGTCACTTTAGACAGCCAATTTGCTTAATTTAGACTGAGGTGTGCAGAGTGACCGAGTTTCACACTATCACCTTAAGCATGAGCAGTGTCACTGCACTTGGTGAGACTTTCCCATTTCCAGCAGATCGACAGCTCTGTCTGGTGTCCTGTCCATGAATCCATTCTGTAACCAGGCCTCCTGGCAGTTCCTAGCGAGCACACAGTGAAGTCAGCTCACCAAAATAGCTGTTTGTTACTCTGCAGCCAAATCAAAACCAAAGTAGAACTTCTCTAAATTTTAAGTTCAAAATTCATTTGCATGACTCCCACAAATGCAGGATACCTTGCTTCCACTGTGTCTCTCCTGTTCTCTAGGCTGTGAAAACTGCCAGACCCGTAGCAGAGCCAAATGCAGGATTTTGGTCTCAGCTGCAGAGATATGAAGAAGAATTGAAGATACCAAAGCACTCTGATCCGCTGAGCAAAGGACTTGAAAATAGCAATGTGTGAAGATACTTTAAAGAAAGTGAGGTGACTTGCTACAGAGTTAAAAAAAAGGAAAAAAAAATCACTTCCTAAATCACCTGTACATAAAACATTTTACCCCCATAACTGAGATGATGGTTCATTAAATTCATGCAGAGCATTTCTGTTGGTAATGCATGGAAAGAGGGCAGATAAGCAGGGAATAACAGCAGAAACAGAAAATGGTTGGAAGGACTGTAAACAAACAGAGAAAGGCCTGGAATCTTCAGCAGTTATTTCCCCCTGAATGACACTGAGTATGGTAACAATGTCCTGAACAAAGGAAGGAGTTACCACACAGGGATTTTATTCCTGGTTTTTAATTAAACTTCCCAGTGATGCCATTAGAAGACATGATGCCAGACCAAGGAAGTTCTGAATTTCTCTCTCATCTACTGGATCATTATTCATGTTAATGAGCTGACACAGCCTTTGGTGGGAAACTGACAGTGGTTGATGCTTTGTCTCTGTGGTTCTTCTTATGTTCAACAAGAACAAAGCACCTTCAAAATTACCTAAAAATCCAGAGGACAGAATATACAGTAATGGTAAGGAGTTCTGCTCCCATCATGCAGGCTAAGTGCCTTTTCAGCTTTTGAAATTGTTCTCTAAAACACCAAAGGAATTATTTTAAAAACTGCAGATGATAGTGGAGGGAAGAAGATGACACTGGCACTCTAGAAGCAATCACCACTCCTTTTAGCTTTACTTACTCATGCTAACAGGGCCCAGTTCATGCCTTAATGTGTCAGTTTACAAATCAGCTGTTCCTGCATGCAAGCAGCATGGCCAAATCATTTCTGCTGAGGCTGCTTACAGGCTGCCCTCTGAAATGATCTATTGGGCATGAAACTTCCAGATCAGACTGCTACCTGTTCATCACCAGCCCTTCAAAACAGACTTTTGTCAAACTGCATGAACACATTGTAATATAAAGGGACAAGTTATGGAACCTGAGAACCTCAGAGTGAAATTCCACTCCACCTTGCTGAAAGCATAAATACAAAGTAAAGTTAGCTCACTGCCATCTGCCTGAGTGCTCACACAAGGTAAACATGCTCCCAGCAGTGGAGTCATTTAAGGCAGAAATTCTAATGATGGAACAATGACAGAAAATCAAAACACTTGGGAATGACATGAATTAGAAAATTCAGATGCAGTACAAGTTCCCAAAGTTAAAGACTGCTCAAAGTTAAACTAGTGTTATTTTAAAAGCTGAAACCATAGGAATAAAAATTAAAATTTCAGGCTATCATTTTCTTAGTTACCACAAGGCATTTCTGCACCAGATGCTTTCTCCACTCCCAGCTGTGTTTTGTTCATTCTGTATTGTTTATCTTATGTGTCTGCATTACAGCCAACAAGAAATTTGTTGCACATCTGCAGATTTGAAGGTGATTTTAGCAGATTCTGGAAACATTTCTGTAGCTTTTATAAACCTTGACTATCATATATAATAAGAATTTCAGTATAACATAAGATGCTTATTAGAGAATTCCACTTGTCAAAAAATCTGTTTGTCTGTGGAACAAAGTTTATTTCTTGTCAAAAGCTTAAGCTGCTAAACAAAAGAAGGAAGCTAAACATTAATGAAAACAAAACACATTTCTAACTGTGAGGCATATGAACTTGCAGTCAGATACAGCTATCAGTTCCACATGTTTGAGTCAGCTGAAATAGGAACCATTGCTCTTGAGTGTCAGCATATACTGCCCTCCAGTTAAATTTTACCAGGCTTCTCAGCATGCAGAAACCTTCATGGCACAGGATTTCACATCACAGCATCTTCTGTAGAAAGCTATTTACATCTGAAAACCATTGCTATTTACATTGAAAGCCATACCTCCTCCTGGTACTGCTCCAAACTAAGGCATAGGATTGCAGCTTGGAACCAGAATAAAGAAGTAGTTCATTCACTTCCTTACTGGAGTTCATAAGCCACTGACACTACAGGTGATGCAGGGTGGGAGCTCAGACATATTCCTTGTTGCTTATGATAGTCTCAGAGTTCCTGGGGTACATGCGTGGCTGAGAAGGTCCCTGGGCTGCTGAGTATGCATAGTTCTTGGGACTGTAAAGCAAGAAAAAAACATACAAAATAAGAGGTATTATTTTGACACATGCCCATGGGTTCAGATACTTAGAAGTTACTCAGCTTTGTGTCCAACCCACCCACAGCACATTCTCCACAAGAGGGCAGAAATCAGAGGCCTCCTGTTCTCATTGTTGTGGTAGCTAAGGGGGAATGGATGGGGTCCCTGATGGGCTGCACAGCATCTCTCATCCACACTCTGCATTCCCAACTCCCATCTGCTCTTCCTCCAGGCATTTCAGCCAAGGCCTCAAGCAGAAGCCCTCAGCACCTTTGTACAAGCTGCAGGTTTTCATACAGCAGTCAAGATGACAAAGAAAGAAAACAGAAGTACCTTCACCCTACCCCTTCAGCTGTCATTCATCATGTTGAACTTCTATTTCATAGATCAGTTGTACCTGATTTTCAGGACATTTCAGGGCATTTGGTACTTTGTAACAAAGTAAGGTGAGCAAGATTTAAAGTCCAATGGGGCTGATGAAATATTACCATAAAATTGAAATGGTTTCAGATTAGGCAATGGAGTACCAGAGGAACTCTCATTTACAACATTTTGATATCAATTTCCTAAGATTAAATAGACCAACAGTGAATATGCTTCCTCCTTGCATATTATAACCCTCTCAAGCTCAGCTAGTACAACCTCCAAGCTATTTGAGCTCTGGCAGACATGGACCTCTGCTATTTCTGCCTCTTTCATCCCTCTCCTTCAAAAAGAGGCCTTCTGTATGTGTCAAAATTTAAGACTGAAACAAGAAAGGAGGGAAGGTTAAATATTGAGGCCAGAAATCTCACCTTTCCTGATGTAATGTGCAACAAGACAAGAAAAAAGAACAAGAAAAGAACCATGTTTCTAGTGATCAATTCCATGTGCTTTGGGAAATGCCTTTATACTTTCTGCAGACTGAACAGTGAATATTTTACTCACAGTGAGTACTGCAGACAAACTGGATAATTCATTATGGGGGTTTATATACTTTTCTTTTGGTGACAGTTTGCTCTTTCACTGCCCATTTTCACCATCAGCAGTGCCCAGAATTACCAAGTACAAGTTAAAGGTGAGTGCTGGTGGTGATGCACCAAGCACCCTGTCTGGGGGGCACAAGTGTTTGGTACAGCACCCCCTGCCATCAGCAGTCTGTGACGTGCCATAGCAGTGTCTGTAATTTATAGATATTTATACCAGAGGGTGACAGAGAGACAGAACAGTGCACAGGTAGAAAGTGGTGTGTGATTGACAGCTACTCCTTCATCTGGCAAATCCAAGATTACCTGTAATTCTGTTTTTCCTTCCCTCTGCAGGAACAGGTCAGTAGGATCCCACCAAGTATATAAAGGACAGATCCAGTCCAGCCTAAGTACAGACCTTCTCCTAGTTCATACCTGGAACATGAAAGAATTTATGGAATCAACTTATAACAGGATCACAAAACCATGCAAACAAATTCTTAATTGTGTAGAAATCAGCTAACTGAAAGCCACTTCAACAGTTAACAGAGAACAGATCTGGCTTTGTGTCTGCTCAGTAAAACTCTTATTTGTATGGAGCTGATCTGCCAAATTACTAACAGGACAGAGAGTACTAAGCAACATAAAGATAAGTAGCAATGAATAATTTAACAATATTTAACAAATTATTGATAATAAATAATAATGACAATCTGTGCAATCCACAACAGTTATTTTGCCCTTTTATTGGCTGTGTCACTGAAAGGATTTTGTGCAACTGAATCATTCAGATCTTGCTGTCTATATGCTGAGAGAAGGCTGACCACAGACATCAGTTTTCTATGGACACAACACTAGGTCACTTACAAGTATGAAGTTTAGTTTTCAAACTATTTTCAATGAATAGGGTTGAGTAGGGCTCATTTTCAAACTTAGATACCCTAAAGGATATTCAGCACCCTCTGTGGATGTATGCCTGAAAGGCATTTATGAATGTCCCAGGCTGAAAAAGAGTAGCTCCCTATTTTACTGTACAAAACTAAACCTTTCAGGAAACCCCCTAGTCCAGTCCAAGAAATTAATTGATAATGAATTTGTCCCAAAGACTAGACATAACTGAGTCTGGAACAGTCTGGCAGGAGTCTCATAAAAAGAGGAAAACCAATTTTCATGATCAGACAAAAACTATCCACAATCTACCTGTACATCTCTGGTCTGAGACACCCAATATAAGGGCAAAAAAAGTGTCCTGGACTGCATTGAAGGTACCATGGAACCAGAGATTTGTGTTTTCTTTCCACTTTTTCCACTTGGAAACACAATTATTGAAAAGTGTCAAAGGTTCTGCCTCTGGAGTTCATTGCTAACAGGAAGGATTCAGAGTTTACACAGGTTCACAGCTCTCTGTGTCTCATTGCACGTGGGAGCCACAAGGTCTCCACTGCTTCAGGTACTTCCAAACATGCAACAAGCAGAGAGTGATTATCAAACAAACCCAGGAGCACAAATTGCACATTGCCCCAGTGCCTGCAATCATTTCTGCTCACCAGTCACCTACAGACAAGAATGCTGTAGATGTCATACCAAAGCAAAGCATTTAGGAGATACTGCAGGAGAACTTAGTTTGCCTTCAGAGCTGTAGGAGAAACTCCTCTAAGAATTAGCAGACGTCAACATCAGTAATTTGCTGAAGTCAGACTGAAAAAATGCAATCTGAAAAACCAGATTTGCCAGCCTGTTAAGAGTGAAGATCAATACTGGCATGCCAGTTAATTTAAAATTGTCCCACAGGCTGCATGTTCAGCTTTACCAATGATCAAACTTAATTCATCAGCGAATCAATAACTTAAACATGAAGTTGAGATATAAAAAAAAAAAAATTCTTTAGCTACTGAATGCAAAGCATCTGGTAACTGATTAACAGGCAGTGATGATGAGCCCCAAAGCTGCAGCAGGTAACTATCAAACACACCAACTATCCGACTAACCGAAATTCCTTATCAGCTGTTGTTTCAGCTCTCTAATCCATTTATTACCCTTCATATAGTTCTCCCAAGGGGATATAAAGCAACAAATGTAACTGCACAAATACAATTTATTTCCAAGCACTTCATTGAAAATCCAGGGAAAACTGACAAACAACAAAAGCAACTGCCTAAAGTACTTTGATTTATCACAAAGCACTTCACCTCTGACTTCCCTGAACTGATTCTTGGGTGGGAACTTTACAAAACACTTCAAATATGAGCCTAGCAACTAACAATTTATAGTTTACTGATCTATGATTTATATACTTGGTAGAAGTATATTATAGATGTCTCATATTCCACAGACAATGTTTCCCTCTCCTTCCCCCTTCTCTGAAGGAGAGGCACAGTCACCTCTACCCTTGTTCCTCATTCCTAAACAGGGCACCTAGATAAGGTGCCATAAGCTGCCATTTGGTTTTGACAACTGTTACTTTTATATCAGACAAAGAGCAAGGGCTTTTATACCTCAAAACTTCTCTGTATGCAACTGCACTAGCTGATAATCCCACAGATTTTGCCTTGTTTTAACTCATAAGGCAAACAAATGTTGAGCTGTTAATATACAGACATATATGACAGGCAGCAGATTTCTCTGCACATCTCTAGTACAAAGCTTCAGCTGCTTTGCAGGTGATTTTCCCTTGCAGGTACATCTGAGGTACTTTATTCTAGTCAGAACTTGAGTTTTGTACATATTTTGGTCTAAATGTCGAAGCTGATTAAGAATTTTTACCTTTTCTTCTTCATAACATTGAGATACACACCTAATTGAGTCTGTGAAGAAAATGCAAACACAGTACAAAACCCCCTCAGATGTGGGGCTGGTATTCCTCTCACATTCACTAACCCTTGCAGAAAGACCTGTCCTCCCTCCCCACCAATATCTCTGAGGTGAAAAGATTCCCTGAATACAATTTTTCCCTCCTGTAGGACTGGATAATGGGATCCATCCAGGTTCTGAAACTCTGGAGCAGCTGAGGTCAGTGCAGCTGTCCAACACACGATGGGGTTTGGTGTGACAGACACATTCACTTACTTGGTTCCAGCGTACAGTTGGTCAAAAAACTGAGCAGTAACCATTGCAGCATACCAAGAAATAGCCACCATGGAGCAGAGACCTACCAGAAAAAGTTTAAAAAGCACACAGGTCAATGATTCCATTAAGGGCTGTAACAGATTTAAAACAAGAATGTTTATTTCATTTAGTCTGGCTGTGAAAGCCATACAAAGTATCAATAGTCCTCTCATTTCAGTGTCAATATTACCTCCTAAAACAAAAAGAAATCCTCCTGTGACAGTAAACTTCATTTTTCCATCTTCATCACTCAACCCAATGTTTGTGCACTTCATGCCAAGCAGTGTGAGTACTGCAGCTAAGAATCCCAAAAGGATGGAAGTAATCATCAGGGCACGGCATGCCTGAACGTGAGCTGAGACAGAAAAAGAGAAAACAAATCAGGATCTATACAGAAATGACATTAATCTTGTGCTGAAAGAAATAAAAGTGATTAGAGGAAGTGACAAAATTAACAGGTACAGTAATAAGTGAATCTTGTCCAACTTTGTCACATGGCTCAGAGAAGCCTCCAAACCCAAGTGTGTTTAGCCTTCAAGTCAAACAGATTTAAGAGTTAACTATGGCTACACTTCACAAGCTCAGTAAATCTTCTTGTGTCTTTAGTAAATCCTGAAGAACTACAGCAAGCCACTCATCCCTTACATTCCTGTGGAAATGCCCAGTGGTACATGTGGCCGTTTGCAGCAGCAGGAAGAAGTCTCCTACTCACAAGTGTTTCTGAATTCCTGACACGTGCACTGCTGAGTGCACAGGACACATCTGAAATCCAGGGGATAGTCAAGCTGTGCAAGGCTCTGGCACTGCTGAGGAACTGGAGAAAGCTGCCAGCTTTGCTGCTGCCAGGGAGAGATGGGAAAGAATGGAGCTGCAGTTAGCAGTGCACTTCAAACTCAGTGTAAGGAGCAGGGGTGAGTGTGTCAGAGAGCTGCAGACTCCTCCCTGGGACACTCTCCTGTGCAGAGGTTACAGCTGCTGTGGGCACGTTATGGGGTATGGTGGGCTGGAATTGTGTGTCCTTTATGCTCCTGGTCTTCACATCTAGGCATCAATTGCACAAAAACCAGGACTAGATTATTAATCAGCCTAAGAAAGGAAGTCCCCTAATGGGGACTTTGGGGTCCTTTAACATGGCAGCCTGCCAGGTCCAGTGGCATTTCGGCGCCTTTGTTGTGAGGTAAACATGTCAAACGTCACAGCCTGGCAGGGTCACAGCTGCTCACTTTGTTCACTTGATTAACTTCTCTTCCAACCTCAATGATTTTATGACTCTACAGTTTCAATCCTACGTCAGAAGGGTCAGACCTGATTCCAACTGGACACGCACATCACTGATGCCAGCATTCAAGCTCTTGTTCCCTGACCCCCTCCACATCCTCCACAACAACTTGCTGGGCTAGTTCTGTCTGCCTCCAGACAACAAAAATCAGACACAGAGACAGAAGGCAAAGTGATTCTCACACTCCAACTCAGCCTAATGTGGCTTAAGAGTACTGGTCCTACCAGCTTAAGAGTTACCAAAGGTAGCAATGAGCACCCATGAGATAAATATACAGAATTGAAGGCTAAAATCATTTGAGGAGTTAAAGCTTTGTTAAGCACTAATTTTATAATTTCCATGGAAAAAAATGAAGACAGTAATAAAAGTGGAAAGACCCTTCAAAATACCACAAATAGTTCAAGGTTTTTGCCTGCAGAAGATACTGCTAATGTAAGTACTCAACAATGCTGCTTTCAGGTTTGGGATCTTTCACTGTGCCAATCACCCAGCAGGGTCCCACAGCTCACATTTCAGCTCCTGGGGACTCCTGCAGTGTTAGATGGGACTCCCCATACCTTTCCAGGACACACAAGTATACCCTTGCTTGCAATCCAATGGGAAAGGATTTCATACAATTGTACCACAATGCCATAACCTCAGCAGCCTTAACTGAGGACCTTAGTTCACAATTCAGAAAACTCAAATTTTTATTTTAAACTTAGCTTATTTAACAAGATGCAAAGTCAGTGCATTTTATTAGTCCACACCAATTGTAAGAAATTATTTCCAAATCCTGTCATTGGAAAAAACACCTATGGAACTTTAAAAAGAAGGGGAAGAAAAAAAAAGGAGTTTACAATGCTTTGGCAACTAGTTATATCAAATGTTTGACTTAGTTGTGACTAGACAGGCACTGCTAGCCATATGGACTTGCCAGTCATGGTTTCAATTGTGTTCAATATTGCATTTAAAAAGTTCCTCACTTCAAATATTTGTCATTTAGACAAATGGTATAGTGAACTCAAAAGCATTAAATTGGTTTAAAAGAACCAAGCCTGTCTTTTCCCATACATAAAGCAAAATCCAGAACTATTCCATATAGCTCAGTTGCCAATTAGGAAACTTTCAAGGAAAATCTTCATTGACCATCTGATAAGAGGTAACAAAGACACACTTTTGTTTTTCCTTTTTGCCCTCCCTCCAGTCCCTGACGTCCTGGCAGCAGTTTCAGTTGAGTTTCTAAACAGGAATTTGAAACACACCTAAACTGACCATGGTAATTTTTAATCTGCCTTGGTTCATGTCTGCAAGCACTATGGCTGCTTCTCAGAGGTCCCACTGGCTCTCAGCCCTTATGCCAAACCCATTCTCTTCCTCTTTCCTGCTTTGCCCACCTATCCTTTCAACTGTTACTGCCATCCAGTGTCTTCTGACTTCTCTTCTTCAGCTTTCCTTTCTAAAAATGTTTTATCTTCACAGTTTTGCAAGGTTTCCCTTCTGCTTCCCCTTGCCTTTACCCCTCATCTATACTGCTGGACTGATCTCCTCTTCAACAGAGCAAAGCTAATCCCACAAATTCACTTCAGAGCCTGTCGCAGTCATTCACTTTCTGCCCCCACTTTTACCTTCTTGCTGATTCCATGTTGTTATCTATAGCTCTCAGGAGCCCTGCTGCTGCTTGCCTTCTGTTCTCTTTGCT
The DNA here is from genome assembly GCF_035770615.1 of Melospiza melodia melodia. Classification (NCBI taxonomy): domain Eukaryota; kingdom Metazoa; phylum Chordata; class Aves; order Passeriformes; family Passerellidae; genus Melospiza; species Melospiza melodia. Next base: position 4,352,354 of record NC_086205.1, on the reverse strand, counting down.
TTAACACACGTGGTTCTCTTCTCTGACCCCCACCACTTTTTTCTCCAGATGCTGATGTCCTGCAGGCCCATGGCCCAGATCTGCAGATCCTCACCCCATATAAACACATCAGTGACAAGATGCTGCCTGGAGTCACTGGCACCAAGCTACAAACCAGCCCTTGGAGTGGTTTTTACAAGAACAAATAAAATCACAGAATCATTAAAGCTGGCAAAGATCTCTCAGACCATCAAGTCCAGCAGTGCTGGTGCACACTGACATAGGTGATCTGCAGAGAATAATGTCTGATGGGATGATCCTGCTGTTACTGAGGCTAAAAAGCTTAAATAGGGTTATGTTCCTCTTCATACACACACACTCTCTAAAAGCAATTGTTAGAAAAGACTGAAATATGAAAAGAACAGATTAATCCCTAAATACTCAACACAGTTTCCGAGAATTGCTATGCAAGTGTTAGAGCTGGTCAACAACAAGCCTTTACTTCAGACTGAGGGAGAAAGTGAATTTAACACCTCATTCCCACTAATCCCATATTACACATTCTACAGATTAGGAGTATCCTCTTACCTATTTAGTTTAGCCACTTCCTAGGGCAGATTCAGCTAGAAGGAAGGCATTTTTATTCCAAATAGGTATCTACATACTGAATTATTCAGGATTAATTAAAAAAATAGCTTTACTGTCCATAAACATGCTTTACTATCCACAGACTATCACCTAGTTGGGCATTTGAGGACAACCACAATTATGATGAAGACTGACACAGAGGACAGGGGCCAGCAGATCTGAATTTCTTGATATTTAAAACCACATCCAAATAGACTTTAGTTACTGTCAGTTAACTAACTGACAGTAGTCAGCATTAGTTGACAAGCCTAAAGATATATTAATTTATAGCATATATTCCTTCTATAACTTATAATATGTATAGCATATTATCATGTATTTCTTGGATTATCTACAATTTTCAGTCTCAACTCACAAAACCCACTACCACTTCTCAGCTAAAACCAGCATTTCCTATTACATGAAAAACTCCAGCCACAGTACATTAGCTATGAAGTATTGCAAAATAAGGTCTATACAATAATTCCAAATAAATAAATATTTAAAAATGTCTCCTTCTAAGACATCCCATGAGATGCTAGAGATTACAACCCACTTTAAATGCTTGTTAAATGCTTGATCAACCGACTTCATTTGCCTTAGTTTACAGCCACACATTGACACATTCTGCTGCTTGAGAGATTTTTATTACTTCAGCCCACAAAGTCCTTCTTGGCCAGTTATTTTTCCAGTATTAGCAGATTACTAAAACAAAAGCCTTACTACTTTTGGCCAAGAAGTTTTTAAGCAATACAAACAAGGCTGCACAAAGTCACCTACCAGGCAGTGCAAGCATAGAGTCAAAATCCCTGCAGTTGGAAACTCCAGTGCTGTCTGTTGCACAGCTCTTCCACAGGTTTTCAAACAACGTAGATGTTGTGATCACAGAACCATGGATGCTGGAGACCTTCCAGTAATTATTTGGCAAAGTAGCTCCAATAAATGCCAACCCACCCAAGGACAAAATAAAACCAACAATTTCCAATGTAGCAGTCATGTTTTGAGTAGTAACAGTTAAATATCCTTATAATTAGATTACAATCAAGTGAAGCTTTCAGAAGCCTCCTTGCTGTTTTATCTCTGGGTTTCACTCCAAAATGAGTCTACCTTTGCTCTTTGCTCTTTCCCCATAGATAAGGCTTGCTGGGCATGACAATAAGAAGTGGGAGCAGTTCATGATAAAGATATAAGTGTGTAAAAAAAGTGACCACATTAATTCTTTTTCTAATAGGAAGTGAAAAATGAGCCTTTTCTTTTCCTCAGTCTAGAAACTCCAGTCAGTATTTCTACGAAATACCTTGTAAGAGTGATAATATAGGCAAATATTTTATTGCTGTCTCTTTTCTGAAGTCAACTAGATTTTACACTAGATTAAGATTTCTTGCAATTTTATTTTTGCTGTCAAATCAAAAAGCTTTTGTGTAATATTCTCTTGAGGATTCAAACATAAAACAGCTTGAGGACAGAATCTTTATACTTCTGCTAGAAAATGTAGCAGTTTTTGGAGTTATGGTCATAAGTACTGCACAACAACTGTACTGCCAGCTTCCTTCAGGAAGGTAAAGTTTATGGATGAGTGGTTTCCATTAATATTTTACTGTCTATTGATCTATAGCTAAACACAGTCAGTCTTAACAACCATCCTGCTTACACTGTACAATTGTACAATGTATTAAAATTGCAATAATGTATGTGCCATGGAATTGAAATGTAAGGAAATGAAGAAGCTGGTGTGACAGATCTGTCTCAAAAGGAATCAAATTATGAAGAAATACAGCTATAAGAAAAATAATACATCTCAGCAAATTGCATCTGTTTGTTAGAATACCTTAGGATTAAAAAAAAAGCCATTCTAGGCAAAGCATATGTTAAATTCAGTTTAGTTGCTTCTGCTCTTGGCTAGATAGAATTGTAGCCTCAATTCACATCACCCACTCATGTTAATACTTTAAAGTACTTGTGGATCCAAACGTGGTTAACCATCTTTTGCAGTGATAACCTGCCCTTATCTCCAGGAAATGGAGTCAGAGTTTCTTCATAAAATAATTCTGCTATGATGCAACATGGTAACAGTTCCACAGCATTTATGTAAACACTACAAGAAGGGTTAGACTTTGAGAGAGCCCCAACTTGTCTCCAACAGGTATTTGTTGTTTTTCATCAAAATTCACTGTCACTTTGAGCTGATGCTGTGAGTTGGGGGGTTCAGCTGCCAAAGGTATTACAGTGCCACTGTGACATTTTGGCTCCCATGGCATTCAAGAGGATCACTGCCATTGATTTAAACGAGGCCAGATTTGGCAGTGGGATCCTGTGCAATCTTTTAAGGAAACCAGGTAGTGTGTGGTAAGAATTGATCTCGGGTGACTGTTACAGAATTCCCTCCTTCTGCTTGGTCACTGCAACTTGAAAAATGATGGCATAGTGAAATGAACACACTGTACCAGTACCTGGAGTATCTGCATTTCATTAAAAGCCCTTCAAAGAGTTTCCTGCTAATTTCCACATATCCTGGTGCTATGCTGGTGATCTCAGCAATCACTTCTGCTGACAGCAAAAGGTGAGAGAGCAGGGACCTTGAATCAAGTGTCCACAGCTGTTATATTGCTGGCAAGGATAGAAATAAAAAATGAAGAGTATAATTTTAAAAAATCTCTTCCTAGTTAAGAAATGTATTTCAACAGGCAGTCATAAAGGACCACACATATAAACAGAAAAGATTAAACTGCAGGCCTGAAGTGCATGAGTTTTCCTATACAGAACCAGACATTTTGATAATTCCCTTCAGGAAATCACTCTCCAATGTGTTAAAGACCACAAGGATATTATTCTGTAAATTTTGTAAACTGTGGCTTGTCAGACAACGGGCATAACAGCCAGTGCTGCTCTGCAGGAGGCTCTGCATCAGCAGGGCTTAAGAGCTGGTGTTGACAGCTGCCCATCAGCACCTCCCACAGTTTGGGAACCAAATGCTGTCATTGTTGGCCCCATCTCATCACTCTGATTTCCAGAAACTTAAGGCATCCTGGTACCTACACAGAGGAGGCCCTGGAGAGGAGCTGAACAGGCACCAGGATGGCGTGAAAAGCTGACATTGCCTCTGATGCAATGAGCCATGTATTTAAAATCCTTGGAAGCATGTGATTAGCCTCCTTTTGAGCCTACAAACTCTGGCCTCATTATGGATGCTGATACTTATTCTTAAACTGGCCTCCTCATGATGAAGGCAGGTGAGGCCACCAAAGTGAGGGCCCTGCAGAAGAACCACAAACATGCTGCATGTTGAGAGTTAAATTCTCACCCTTTAGAGATCTGCCTTACACTTAGGCAGCTCTGACTCCAAGGAAGTCCACATCTGTGTCAAGGAAAACAAAGTTCATAGTCTGTGACACGTGGTATTTTTAAGGTTTAAGCACTGCACGTTCAGAATAAAAGTGCTGGAAGAGTCCAGACAAATAGCAGTGACAGCAACCAGGAACCTATAAAGCACGGAAGTCTTGAAGAAATGATATTAACAGCACTCATAAAGTGACTGCACAAAACTGAAAGTTGTAAAACAATAAATGCAAGGTTCTGTTCAAGACAGAAAGCTTAACAAAATACTATTTCCAAAAGTTTCTACACTCAGTCTGCTGAGCAGAGAACTTCAATGTGAGTCCTTCCTAGTCCTTTACCATAAAGACAGTGTTTACAGAAAGATACTTTTAAAATCCAGAACGATTCAAACTAATGCTCTCCAGCCCCCACTGAGACATTTCTTCTCTTTCTAGCTGCAGATAAATTACCCTGCTGGCATGGTTGACCCTAGAAAACACAGAAGCATCCATTGCACAGATGTATTTTAGTTTAAGCTCACCACCTCTGAGAAATTCTAGAAAAAAATCCAGATACACAGGTTTATCACAAAGTATCAAATCAGTTCTGGAATATCTAATAATTGCTGTCTCACACCAAACCACAAACACCAGTGTTCATGGAACTATGATCTGCTTGTATTGAAAAACTAGGCTGAGTGAAAAGATGCTGTTTCTTCCAAAACTATATTTAAAAAAATTCTCAGATTTACTGCACATCACCCATACCTCTATGTCAACACACCAGAAAGGGTAGCAAAGCCACAGCAGTGAGTGAGCTGAACTGTAGGGTGAAACACTGGCTCCATGGTGGCCCTTTGGACTGGATTTGGCCATACAAGACATGCAGCCCATACTGGGCTGTTCTGACACCTCCAGGGCATGGCTGCTCCCTGGTATCCCATCACAAAGATGCAGGGACACAGGTGACATTGTGCCACCACCTAGAGCACACACATGTGCACCCCTGCAATCCTTAGGCTGAATTTTGGCTGCAATGCTATTTTTGGTATGTCATCATAGCAGAGACAGGTTTTGGTATACAGGGATTTTACCTTGCCCTAACCCTTCTCATTCTTTTGTATACACAGGGCAAGCACACCACATGGAGAAACAAAATTGAAAGCTGGAGGTTTTTTAATTCAGTGAGAGACACTGATGGAGAAAAGGCAAATGGAAATAAAGCCCAGAGAACTATAAAGCACAGAGAACTATAAAGCCCAGAGAACTCTAAAGCACAGAGAACTATAAAGCACAGAGAACTGCAGTGCCCTCTGGGACAACTGCACTCTGTGCCCCCCAGCCTGCTAACACCCTGCCCAGAAAGAAGGGACAGAAGCTCATGCTTGGATTTTATGAACAAAAGCCAAGACCACTGAGTTCACTTACGGTCTGAACTCAGCATGTAGAGAAATTTCTTGCACTGAACTGATCCAACAGCAGTTGCTGCACAGTCCATCCAAAGACCTTCAGAAACCCAGTCTGCAGAGACCAGCTCTGTTGTGGAGTCCAAAACTTTCCAGCTGCTGGACATGGTGGTAACAAGTAATGTAGTGAATCCTGCTAAAGCCAGCAGCAATGCACAGATCTGTAGACAGGATGATGCCATCGTGACAGAAGTTCTCTTCAAAGATGTTCCCCACAGTTTCTGATATTAGAAACCTGTTAAAACAGTTCATACACACACATGGCATTACCTTTACACAAGCCTGACCTTTGCAAAACATTTTAAAAAGGCCTACCTATAACATAATGTATCACACAAGGGAACTGAAGAGGTGGAATCTACCCTAAATGGAAATCCCATCAAGTAACTGGAATAATTTAATATTCTATACCTTATTTTTTCTTAGGAAAACTTTTATTGTTGTTCACATTTACCACAAAAAAACGCAAACAGAGCAAAAGCACAGGAGACAACCAAAGAATTCTCTAATTTTAATTTGGAACGTTTCATCCATTTCTTACTTGTTTGCTAACTCGAAATTCATTTTAAAATGAAAACTATCAAATGCTTTAGTAAATGGTTCATCTCCCAATTACAATATCTACCAATACAAATTAAAAGCAAGATAAATTGTGATACTCACGTTTATGGTATGTTTCTAATCTGTTTTCTCTACCTCCCTGCAAGATAGTAGTGTCAGCACTTTGTGAGGACCTGTTTGATCACCCAAACAAAAGTTTTGTACTCTTCAGGACCTTTGTCCCATTCTAAAAATCAAGGACCCAGGGTCAAAGATCTGGCCAAATGTTACACAAAGATCTGGCATGTCGAAAGGGAAAATTACTAGGAAATAATGTAAATTAGTACCAAATATACTCAGCTTCACCTGGCATATAATTTGCTTTGTCAGGGCCACTGAGCTGCCCAAGCACCATCAGAGTGCAAAGCACTGCAGAAACATTGCTACACCTTCCACTTCTGCTTTACCTGAAACTTTTTATGCATTTGTTTTAGGATGCATCCTAAAGAAGAAATATGCAGCTGGACCCCTGTGCAGGGGATGACATTAAGAACCCAAAGTGTTTGTGACTGCAGCCATGGCCTGAGGCAGGACAGAGCTCCTGGGCTCATGGCTGAAGGAGACTGGCAGCCTGGGACAGCTCTGCAGCCATTTACTGCTGCTCTTCCTCCTCTCTTTGTCCTCCTCCCTCATCACCCTTCCCGACTCTCTTCTACCACACAAACCCCATAGAACTGTCCAGATCATCCTTTATTCCAACAGCACATCCATCCCCTTTCAGCCCATGCCCCACAGGACCTGACTGTACCAGCTGTCACACAGTGCCCTGGTTATAAGTTTGAGGTGATGGCACAGCTGATAGCAAATATGCACTGCAACTGTCCAAAGGAGAATGACAATAAACCAAAAAGGAATAAACACACAAAGTGCAGAGCATCTTCCCTCACAAAGTACACATATAGGCTATATGCAGGTAAGAGCTGTAAGGTGATAAAAACAAACCCTGGGGGAGCAAAAAGGATCACTGTAACAACATTAAAAACAGCACAGCCAAAATGTATGAGGTTTGAACACAGCACAGGAAGGGTTAGCAAAGAAAAATATTGAAGTCGCTTAAATAAACAAATTACTCCTGCTAAGGTCTTTGGAAGCAAAAATGTTTGGTAAAAGTCTAAAATGGAAAGTTTAAAACCTCATTTACTTCTTTTTTATTTTGTTACATAGAAAAACAGAGAAAGAGCATTGATTACAACACTGGCTCCCCTTTATATATATACATTTCTAACATCAGCAATATACATCTTTGAACCTACTAATCACTTCTTAGCTCATGCTAATTCTGAGCTGACCCATGGCCACCAGCACAATCAGAAAGAGATAAAATGCAAATTTAAATATGATACCAAACCATTTAGAGCAGTTTCCTACCACAGCTCACAGAGGTTTTTTCTCGTCAGAGACCGACCTTGGGGTGAGAAGGCAAAATCTTTTCACTACTAGTTAGGGGAAATAAAAAGAGAGAAAAAAAAGAGGAACAATGTTAATTAATTTCCTACCACTTCCAAAGAATTTGACTTTGTAATTTTGCTCCTGAAGTTGTCATAACATCTTAATAAACTAATCAGTCTTATAACTACTTGCAATTATAATATGCAGATCACTCTCATCTTGCTATTAACTTTGCCTTCACATCATGAACTACAAAATAACTTGGGGCCACATGGATCCAAGCTCCCACTAAAGCAGAGTTTCAGTGCTGGCTCAGGTCACCCAAGCCTTGTCCAGTCACAACAGAGGGGTCTCCAGAGCTGGGATTTGCACAACACTCTCCTGTGGAGCATGTTCCTCTCACCTGAGCAGAACCTTTCCTGCTGCAATCCGTGACTGCTGCCTCTTGCCCTCCACGTGTGCCCTTGAGATAAACCTCTGTGTTTTCTGCTGCTGGATTTTGGCAGCTCTGCACTCAGCCTGGTGGCCCACGCATGTCTGGTATCGTGTAGGTGAGTATGTCCATGGCAAAACAGGCAACCAGGAAGGTGCATGTAACATCTTCAGACTTACAAGCTACTTTCAAAGCAAACACCTGTTCTGCTTTCCCATTTAATTTCAGGAGGCTGGTGGTGTGTACAGCAGACTGTTCTCTGCTGACACAGCTCTCAAGCCCTGCAGAGGTCTGCTGGCATGGAGATGGTGCTGGGAAGAGCAGCACAGTGCCAGAGAGCAGACACCCTGGCTGGCACCAAGGGCACCACAGGGGCAATTGTAGCACCTGCTCAGGCCTGTGTGGGTAACTACAGAATCATAGAATCACTGAGGTTGGAAGAGACTTTTCAGATCACCCAGTCCAACTGTCCACCCAGCACTGCTCCTGTACCCCTAAGCCACTCAACCACGCCACCCAGCCCCAGGTCCAGACACCTCCAGGGTAGGGACTCCATCACCTCCCTCACAACCTGTCCTGATGCCTGACCCCTGAACAGGGAAAAATATCTTTTAATATTTAATTTGATTCTCGTGCTTCAGCTTAAAGCCATTTCCTCTGGTCCTCCCAGTGCAGACATGGCAGAAGAGACCGGCCCCGTGTCACTACAGCCTCCTGCCAGGGGTTGTACAGAGCAAGGAGGTCCCTCCTGAGCCCCTGGAGACTGAACAGCCCCGGCTCCCTCAGCCACTCCTCATCACACAAGGGTTCTAAACCTTGGTGCCCTTCTCTGGACACACTCCAGTGCCTCAATGTCCTTTTTAAAGTGAGGGGCCCAAAACTGCATGCAGAAGTCGAGGTGTGGCTTCACCCATGCTGAGTACAGGGGATGATCACTCCCCTGGTCCTGCTGGCTAAACTATTCTTGATACAGACACAGGGAAGAGACCTGAAGGAGCTGGTGGGGTGGGAATCTGGTCACCCAGCAGCCCTTTGCTGGAGCAGCCCGCTGGTGAGGTGAGGTGAGGTAAGGTGGGGTGGGGTGAAGTGAGGTGGGGCAGGGCAGGGCAGAGGAGCCCAGGGAGGGAAGGTGCTGAGGTGTGGCAAGGTGATATGGAGCCACCCATGGAGCAAGGCAATGCTGAGGCAGCAGCTCCAGCCTGCACTGCACCTCCTGGGCTGCTGCAGGCTAGGGAGAAACAAGCTCTGCCTATTCCATAAGGCTTCTAGAGGGCAGTTCAATAAATCAGCCCTGCAGAGAGACCTTGATAAATCAGAGGGCTGGGCAATCACCAGCTGTGTGAGGCTTAAAATGGGAAAGTGCTGGATTCTGCACCTGGGATGGGACAACCCCAATGTACCTACAAACTGGGGAATGAGACCCTGCAAGGCAGTGTCACAGAAAGGGACCTGGGGCTCCTGGTCAGTGCCCAGTTGAATATGAATCAGCAGTGCCCTGGCAACCAAAGAGCGTCAACTGTGTCCTGGGGGGTAGCAGGCACAGCATCACCAGTTGGGCCAGGGTGGGGATTGTTCTGGTCTGCTCTGCTTAGACATGGCCTCACCTCGAGTCCTAGAGGGTTTTGGGCACCACAGTATTAAAAAGATATTAAGTTATTCCAGAATGTCCACAGGAGGGCCACAAGGATGGAGAAGAGTCCTGAGAAGCCATATGAGAAGAGGCTGAGGACACTTGGTCTGTTCAGCCTGGAGACCTCATGGCAACTTCCTCGTGAGGGGAAGAGGAGGGACAGGCACTGAGCTGTGGTGGCCGGTGAGAGGACCTGAGAGAATGGCCTGAAATTGTGTCGAGGCAGATTTAGGTTGGCTATTAGAGAAAGGCTCTTCATTCAGAGGGTGGCTGGGCACTGGAATAGGCTCCCCAAGGAAGTGGCCACATAACCACGCCTGACAAAGTTCAAGGAGCATTTGGACAACACTCAAGGGTACACGGTGGGATTCTTTGGGATGGTCCTGTGCGGAGCCAGTAGCTGGATTCGATGATCCTTGTGGGTCCCGTCCAAATCAGCATATTTGATTCCGCGAAATCACGGCAGCCCCGGGCTCACGGCGCCAGCGCTGCCCACCAAGGGGCCGCGGCGGTGAGGGCGCTGCCACGCTCATCATGGCGGCGGAGCGGGCACCACCCACCCGACATGGCGGCCCCGGGGAGGCTCCGAGCCGGCGGCGCTGCCCGCCGAGCCTCGGCGGCGGCACCGGGAGCTGCGTGGGCGCCCATCCACCCGCCGTGCGGAGCGGCCCGGGAGCCGCAGAGAACCGCGCCCGCCCTCTGCCATGCGGTGACCGAGCGGCTCGCCCGCCATCGGCGGGAAGATGTCGCCCGCTTGCCCCGGAAGCGCTCGGGCAGGCGCCAACATGGCGTGGCGGTGCTGGGCCCGCGCCGGGGGTCCGCGGCCGCACAGGTGCCGCCGGCACGGCCAGGGACGGGGAGGGTGAGGGAGGGCACGGGCGGCTGGGGCGGGCGGTGCTGACGGTTCGCATGTTTCCCCCGCAGGCTGGCGCTGCTGCTGCTGCAGCCGCGGCGGGGTTTCCGCCGGGCGCGGCCGCGGCCCGAGGAGCCCCCGGCAGCCGCCGCCGAGGCGCGGCCCGGCCCGCCGCTGCCCCGCCGCAGCCTCTGCCCGCCGTCACCCACCGCCGCCGCCGGCCGCCCCTCGCCGCGCCGCCTGGTGAAGCCGCTCCTGTTCGCCGTAGGGGTAAGTGGCTCCTGGGCCGGGTGCTGTGCACGGCTGGGAGGAGCGGGTCGGTAAGGAACATCTTCCATCGGTGTCAGGGGGATGCTTCCTCCCTGGGCTTCGCTGCTCAGACCCTCAAAGTTAACGCAAGGTTCTTGGCTAAATACTGTAGCGTTAATCAGCTAATACAATGTAACTTCAGCTCAATCAATAGAAATACCGTAAAGCTATCCCAGTTTCATTCCATTTCGGTGAACTTAGTAATTTCATTGACCAGGTTTGTTTGTGAGCCTTTTTTATAAAGCATCATCTCATGACACTGAACATCCAGTAAACCTGAGGAAATGGCCTGAAGGAGAAATTTAGATTAGATGTTAGGGAAAAAAAAAAAAACAACAGAAGGGGTTGCAAAGCATTGAAACAGGCTGCTGAGAGCAGTGGTGGAGTCCCATCCCTGGGAAGTGTTCAGAAAACACGTGGATGCACTCGAGGACATGGTGAACTCAGTGGTGGTGCTGACATTTGGACTCATGCTCTTCAAGGTGTTTTCCGTCCTTAAGGGCTGTGCCGTGCTGTGAGTCCCGAGGTCAGCTCTGCCACAGGTTCTGCTGCCGTGATCGGGAGTGGCATTGCCTGGGATGCCCCGGCCGGGGCCTGGGGCAGGCCCTGAGCAGTGCCCAGTATCCCCAGTTTGCTTAGCCTTATCCAGTATCCCCATTCACTGAGCCGTGCCTGGTATCCCCATCCACTGAGCTGTGCCCGGTATCCCCAGTTCACTGAGCCATTCCCGGTATCCCCATTCACTGAGCCATTCCCGGTATCCCCATTCACTGAGCCATTCCCGGTATCCCCATTCACTGAGCTGTGCCCGGTATCCCCATTCACTGAGCCATTCCCGGTATCCCCATTCACTGAGCTGTGCCCGGTATCCCCTGTTCCCTGACCCGTGCCCGGTATCCCCATTCACTGAGCCATTCCCGGTATCCCCATTCACTGAGCTGTGCCCGGTATTCCCAGTTCACTGAGCCATTCCCGGTATCCCCATTCACTGAGCCATTCCCGGTATCCCCATTCACTGAGCCATTCCCGGTATCCCCATTCACTGAGCCATTCCCGGTATCCCCATTCACTGACCCGTGCCCGGTATCCCCAGTTCACTGACCCGTGCCCGGTACCCCCATTCACTGAGCCGTGCCCGGTATCCCCAGTTCACAGGCTCGGCCTTCGGCTCCGCCGCCATCTGGCAGTATGAGTCGCTCAAGTCGCGCGTCCAGACCTACTTTGAGGAGGCTCGGGCAGACTGGATGGATAAAATGCGGCCGCAGAAGAGAGGAGACTTCAGAAAGCAGGTACACAAAACCAGGCCCGGCTGCTCACACGGGCTGAGCCCTGCGAGGCACGGCTTCAGCTCTCCTCTGCTGTGAGCGTGGTTTGTACAACACATCCTTGTCCTGGTTGTTCTGATTTGGAACTTGCAGGAATATTGGCTTCTCAAAAAGTTACAGTGGATAAGTTGACGTGCAAGGAAAACTGATAAAATTAGTTCTAGAAAACTGTAGCTCGATATCACTGTGAAGGTTATAGTGGAAAAATGGAGAAGAATACCATCTTCACCCAAAACTGCAGGAAGGAGAGGTCAGAAGTAGGAATTTGTTCATCTAAACTAGGTACCTTTTGCTTTTGCACCATAAAAAAACCCCCAACAAATGTTCTTGCTTCATCTTAAGTGCTCTCAAAAGTGAACATGAAGTGTCAGGGAACAGAACTAGATTAAATTCTCAGTCTTATGCTTAAGGCTTTTCAGTTCTGTGACTTCTGAAATGCATATTTTCACCCTCTAAACCCTTAAAAATACAAGGTTTTAGAGAGCTTTTTTACTTTAAGAGCTGACACACAAGTCCTTTTAAGTTTGGGCAGCAAGAACAAAATAAGTGCTGCAAGATTTGTCATAAATTTAGTTGGCATCCCAAAAATATCAGCCATTTAGTTTTTAATTAAGTATACTTAAACCTAACCTCAACATTCATGTATGTTTGCATTTGTTTCAAGGTTACTACTGGTTTGTGATAGACCAGGCTTGGTGCTCATTCAGGTCTCCTTCCAAGGGAAGTAGGGCTGAGCAGGGAGCTGGAGAGGTTTGGGATCCTGGGACACACAGGAGCTGATTTTCTAATGTGCATGGTGCACACCAGCACTGCTGTGGAAATGGGCACATGGGATAACCCTGGTGGGCAGCAGAGCTCCATGTGGCTCCTTGCTCATGGCCCCTACAAACCCCCAATGGGCTGGGAGAAGAAGAAAAGCAAGAAAACTTTTGGGGGTGAAGATAAAACAATCACCAAAAAATTGTTTAGTAAGTGTGAGAAGAGAGAAGGAAACAAGTGATGCATAGGCAGTCACTCACAATCTCTTGTGGAAAGACCAGTGCCCAACCAGTTCAAGAGAAAAATATGTTAAAGCTCCTGAAATCCCCTCTTTTGGGGAGATGCCAATTCCCTATTTGGTAGGGAATATCTCTGGTTAGTTCAGATCACCTGCTTGGTTGTGTCCCCTTCCAACTTGTTGCAACCTGCTGCTGCAGAGTGAGAAATGCAAAATATCTTGATGTTGTGCAGATGTTGTGTTGATGATGTTCTACATTCACCAGAATGTAGAACATTAGTGTGTTCCCACTACTGTCTTGGTCAAAAATCCAAAACACGGAGCCACGTATAAGCTGCTAGAAGGAAAATTACCTTTATCCCAGCAGACTTTCTTGCTTAGTGTATATGAACTGCAGGGGAGATTATGATCAGCACTTAATATTTTAAAATAATTATGTCTTTACACTTTAGTTTTCCTTCAAAATCTGAAGGGGAAGATGTGGTGATTAGCTATCCAAAAAAGAAAACTAAACTGCACTGTTGTTAATAGGCTTAAACTCCCAATCCCCATCTTCAACGGGTAAGTTCTATTTCTAAGAGTTCAGGATTCCCCTGTTATTTCTGAGGGCATATAATCCTTGTATTTTAGAAAAATCATATCTGTTCTGTGTTCTTATACTGAAGACTATCCTCTGCCAGATAATAAACAGAAAATGCAATGAAGTTGTTACTTTAATATCAAACAGTGAATACTTTCTTTCATACAGCATTGCATCCCCTGCCTCCAACCTGCAGATAATTTTTATGACATTGTCCCCATCAATATGGTTGGAAGGTCATTGAGGAGGCAAAAAATATATGTGCAAAAGGATTACAAAAGCTGAGGAAGGGAAAGGGGGGTGCAATTTGTCTGTGGCCTGACTGCACTCAAAATAAACTTTTTCAGGGGTTTTAAGCTTGGAGGAGGGCTGGGTGAGCTGGACGCAAGGGGGAATGGATTCCACATCTTGTGAGCCACCTCTGCAAAAGTGATCCTGGCACAAAAGTGGCATCACTCAAAGGTGGGTGGTGTGATGTTAGACAGCATTAGGGTGAGGCTTAGTCGAGGCAGGATTTATGCTAACTTTGGCTAATCTGCTAAAGTCAGCATTATGGGCTAGATCTTTGTTTAATGCAAGCAGGGTAAACCCACTGGAGTTGTGCAGAAGGATATAGCCCCATTCTTTTGGGGGAAACTCTTCATCCATATTGGGTATTTTATGAAAAGGAGGGTAGATAGCTTTTCTTCAGTAAGGAAATGTCAACTTGAAAAGCTAAAGCAATCAGAAGTAAAAAAATCGAAACCAATTTACTTCACAGATTTCAAACAAATGCTTTCCATTCTTAAAAATGTATGAGCTTTACCTGGCTGTTTCTGAAATTGCAAGTGCTTCATGGTGGCATTGATGGACAACACTTGTGTTCCAGGTTAACAGCTGGTGGAATAACCTGACTGAGGGCCAGCGGACTGTGACAGGTTTGTGTTAGCTTACAAGTATTAGACATTCACAGGAAGAGAAATATGGCAAACAGGTACAGTATACTAAAACAGATGGCTTTCATACCGTGTTTAGGTTGTTGGGCACAAAGCATGTGGAAATTTACACCTGCACATACACTATTTCTGCTACTGCTCCTTCTCACAAACTATTTTTTGTATGCCTTAAAAAAGTTCCCGTGCATCTGTGTGAGAGAGTGTGGAGGATTAAGTAGAATCCACCCCCAGCAATATTTTGCTCACGAATTATGAAAAACAGCAAATGCTCTTAGAAGAAATAGATGGATATATTCCACTGAAATGTGGGAATGAAAAATTCCCTAAGAGTTACATATTTGCAGTATGACATATGAAAAGTAGCAAAAATTTAGCCTTTGAGCTTTCCTTTGGTTATAATGTAGTTCTGATTGGTTAGCCTAATGCCAAATCCCTGAGATAAATGTAATGTGTCCAAGAAAATTGATAGGAGCTTGATTCAAATCCAATAGCTGAGCCCTGTCTCCTGCTATATATTCTATATTAAGTATTTACTGAATCTCTATTAGCAGGTTGTTAGTGTAAGGTTACTTAAATGCCATTTAAGTTGTTTCACCTTTCATGTTTCCTGGTATTATAAAACATTTTAAATCCCTAAATGCTTGGACAGAAATAGAGAAGGCACTTTAAACAAGAAGTAATACATTTTGATTATGTTTCCAATAATTTACACTCCTATTCAAAGTAAAGTAAGATGGCAATAACATCTCTGAAGTAAAAAGCTGTATTTGGTGTCTCCCAAAGGTCACAAAGCCAATTCAACTTTGCAGTTTTCTTAAAACCAAAACTCCCCCCAAGAAAGGGACAGGATATGTAGTGTATATTTGTATGGTTCCCCCAGTGCTCTCCTCTTGTGCAGTTAAATGCAACTGTGCAGTAGATCAGTGGCATTTAGAAATAAATAGCAAGAGGGGCAGGAAATGGGACCTCTTACTGGCTCCTTTTTCATTGATTCTGCAATAGAATGTAGCAGTTTGAAACCATAGCTTGGACCTTCTCAGCACAGATCTTTGTGGACTGTTGGATTCATTACACTGTGTGTCAGAACAGTTGCAATTAAATGTCATATTTCTGAAAGACTTCCTCTATATAAATGTAGCTTTCAGTGTTTTTCATTGCTTTTTCTAAACTGTGTACAAAGTAAGAAGTGGATATTGCTTTTAACAGAATTGTAAAGAAAAAGTACAATTCTACAAGCTGTCTTTTTAAATACTTGCTTTCAGTAAGCATTGTGGTGTATTACATTGGTAATTTGCTTTTATACTTTCTTTTCCCCTCTTGTTAGGTATCATAGCTGCAAATGTCTTTGTGTTCTGTTTGTGGAGACTGCCTGGCATGCGACGGTTTATGTTTACATATTTCACCTCAAATCCATCCTCCAGTAAGTGAACAGTAATTCAGGTGCTTTTCCTACACAGAGGTGTAATAGAACTCTGATGATGCTGCAGAAGGCTCAGGTGGCATGTGGCTTACTTGGAGCTCCATCACCCACAAGCAGTCTCAGTCCTGCTCAAACACATTATTCCATCTAGGCAGGAAGTGCTTTGAGGGGAACAATGTTAAGAGTAATGGATCTGATTTTTTAAAACAAACACAACTGGTGCTGTTCTAAATATTGTAACATCAGAACTGTTGCCTGCTATCTGGCCTTTTCCTGCCTTCAGTGGGATGCAGCTCCTGCCTGAATAAAGGTGAGAGGGGCTTTTCCCAGTGACAGCAGCCAAACTGCTTTCTTGGACAGAGTGCAAATCAAGGCACTCAGTGAAGGAGGACTATTGCTGTACTACATGATGCCATTCATAAACTAGACTCAAATGTGATTGTTTCCCCCCTTTAATGTTCTGTGGGATGCAGACAGAGCCATCATCAGTCATGTGCTTGCATGCTTTCATCAGTAGACAAGGATTAGTCTGTAGGTTGTGTACAGTCCTTGCTTCAAAGCTGTGCTTTCAATCACATTGGGAAAACCCAAACAAACCCAAGCACCAACT
This sequence comes from Melospiza melodia melodia, assembly GCF_035770615.1. Classification (NCBI taxonomy): domain Eukaryota; kingdom Metazoa; phylum Chordata; class Aves; order Passeriformes; family Passerellidae; genus Melospiza; species Melospiza melodia. The sequence goes on along the minus strand of NC_086205.1, from coordinate 4,335,887 downwards.
TGGCTTTCACTGTGTGTGAAATGTGCTGAAGATATTAACCTAGAAAAAAATTTAGTAATATTTAAAATATGAGGTTTCATTTTTACAGCAGAGAAAAGAATTAAAAGGACAAGGAGACAAACTTGTTTGGAAGGTACTTCCTGCTACATCTTAATTTCTGCTGAAAAAGTGGAAACTCAGCCAGTTCCCCCACACCCTCCAAAGCTAAAGATATCTGCTACCCAGATCTGAGCCTGTCACCCCAAACACTCCTGTTTTAAATAATGTTGACCTTCAAACCTGCTAATTGGCTTGTTTGCACTTTCAAGGCTGCCATTTCAGTGAGGAGAGCTAGTAGCTTTTGCAGAAAGGAAAACTGTTTTTCTCTGAGGTCATCTATGTTGCAAATTCATTTTATATGGCTGCTCATGTACTAAAAATCCTTATACATCATATACATATATAAATGAAATACTTTTTTATTTTTCAAAGCATAGAACACATGTCATAATGTTTTCTATGAAACAGTCCCCAGTAGGTAACTAAGACTATTATTACAACTTTGGGGTATATGTTCTTGCTTTGCAAAAGGCATTGCTTAGAATTGGAAATTTGTTTCATTGCTGGGTTTACATCCTAGCTTGTATTTGAGAATCTAGACATAATTATCCTATAGTGTTTCTTGATGCATTTCTAGTCTATATGATGTGTAAGTTGAAGCAAATCAAAATGCTGACTTCATATGCATTGCTTCTCTCTTTTGTAGGAGCCCTGTGTTCTCCCATGCTGCTCTCTACATTCAGTCACTTCTCTCTCTTCCACATGGCAGCAAATATGTATGTTCTGTGGAGCTTTTCCAGCAGCATTGTCTCTCTTCTGGGCTGTGAGCAGTTCATTGCAGTGTACCTTTCTGCTGGTAAGGTTAAATATATATATTTACAACACTTAAAAATATAAATATGTGTTCAAAAAGTAAAATGTGTGCTTGGTTAATAGATATATGAGGACAGATGGCCATTGTTCAGTCCCACACATTGCTTTATACTAAAGGCAGTACTACTTTGCTGTCATACAGATTTTTGGTGGGTTTAAGATACTGGGCTTTGAAATATAAAACTGTATCTGGTTTCAATTCCTGCTTTACTACCAAAATCAAACAGCTGTTAATACAGTCTCTTGGAATTTTTGTGACAAGAGATGACAGTTAATTTGTATTTTCTGATGCTGGTCTGCATTGCTGCCACGATTTCCAGTAGTAATTTCTCTTTTTCAGGGGTTATCTCCACTTTTGTCAGTTATGTTGCTAAAATGGCCACAGGAAGGTTTGAACCATCCCTTGGAGCTGTAAGTACCTTGGAATATGAGAGACTCATCATGATCTTGGAAGCCAGTTTGAAAGCCTGCTCTATTCTTTCACCTCTTTAAAAGCCAAGAGTATGTTTGGGGTAATGGACACTAGAAAGGTTTACCACAGTCAAGTAACCAGGTACAAACTGGTTCTCCTGAACTGATTCTCCTGTGCAACAGCTTGTCTGTTCTTCAGAAATGTTCCCTCTGCTGCAGCAGCTGCCCAGAACTAGCACCACTTAATGCTGAGGGTTGGAAATGAGTCCTGAACAGCAGGAGCTCTTGTCCCTGAGCAGATCAGTTATGTAACTTTTTATTGCAAAAATGGTATTTTGTAATTGTGTAACAGTCTTCTCTAATTAAAAATAGAATACTTTGGAAAGAGATAATGTAATCAGACAATCAAACTCAGCATGTGATCCCAGTGGAGGTTGTAGGGCATGCTGTGCAGGAAGGGCAGCACTCCTGCCAAAAGTCTCACACGATGAACAATATGAGGCAGGCTGAGGAGCTTCTGTAGCTGCCAGTTCTTTCCAAGTGTTTTTAGTAGTAGAACATTTTAAAACACTTAACTTGCATTAAATTTGAGGTTAACCTAGACATTTGCCAGGTTTTAAAGGCTTAACTTACTAAACTGAATAATTTTGATAAAAGCCCAAAGTCGGATTCTCATTATTCTGTTAGAATGAAAAAAACTCTTTAGCTGTGCTGAAGTTAGAACTTTTGGAAATGCTGTATGTGTATTGTCCCTTTGTCTCATGAATGAATTATATCAGGAGTAAATTACTTTCCCTTAGTCTTACTGGTCTGAACTTACTGAAATCACCACACATTGCATTAGTTTGCTGCATTCAGAGCCTTTCCATTGGATTATTTCAGGGATACAAAACCCCATGGTCAATTTAGTGTACAGTCCAGGGAGTTACTTGTTTCATTGACAGAAGATTTTTGTTCCTGTCCATGTATTCTTTTCCTTGGTTTTGTACAAGCTTCAGAATGATTTTGCTTCATCAGATATGTCTATGCTTGATTAATAAATATTAGATTTCTAGGGTTTACTTGAGAAACAGAACATTTCCAGAAATCATTATCTTAAATTTAGGATTGGGTATTTCTTAATTATGTTAGAGGATTTGAAGGATGTTTTTCCCCAGTATTTATAATTCCAGATATTGAAATGAAATAGTGGTGTGTTGTTTTATTTTTATTTGGAACTTTTCTGTGATGACAGAAGATGGATGTACTTTGAGTTTTGCCACAGGGCTGCATTTGAAAATAAAAACTAAAAGGAAGACAGGTTCACATGCAGAAAAATCTATTATCCCTTATGTAACATGTTAGCTTGCTTTGATGTATTTTCCTGTGTTTGCAGTCAGGAGCTATAATGACTGTCCTTGCAGCCGTGTGCACCAAGATGCCAGAAGCAAAACTGGCCATCATCCTCCTTCCAATGTTCACATTTACAGCAGGAAGTGTAAGTGCCTTTGGACTTCAAAGAAATGCTACTCTCAAAACATTTCCCCCTTTCTCCTCAGTATCCTCTTCCTCTGTGTTTCTAAGCTGTTAAATGTATTTTGAAAGAGAAGAGGGCTCATAGAAGTCACAGGGAATTCTGAATTGGTGCAGCCTAGCAGAGGCATTACAGCAGTGTGGTGAATTCAGAATTATCCTAAATACCATCCTCAATGGGTCTGTTTCAGATCTAATCCCAAGAAGTGAAAGAAGCTGGGAGGGAGTCAGGTTCACCTGTCTGAGGAAACCTAGATACACATCCTGTTCTTTCTGATGGGTGATATTTTTATAGTAGCACTTGAAACAGGCTGCTGTAAAACTGGTATGTGGTCTTTAAAGAAAAATTTATCAAGATGAGAAACACAGAATTTCCCTTCTTGAGATTATATTCCAGCCCTGGAGGAACATTTGCCTTCTCATATCATCTTTTGATACTTTCAGGAACACATTTGGAATTAGAAGTAAGCTCCTAAGACTTGTCGTTGTGTGTAGTACTCGGACTCCCTTTTTTTTTTTTTTTTGTTTCATTAAGTTGTTTTATGCACATCCACTGCCACATTTAAGAAAAGCTTCTCATGTATATCTCAACTTACTTTAATAAGTTAATCATGTTTGGTCCACTACTTAAAAGGTGTTTTACTGCTTAAAGCAGTTAAGCCAGGTCATTCCAAGATCATGAGATGTAATACTCTTTGTAAGTGAAGCTTATAGATTTGAACAAACATTCTTAGATGTAGCCTTCATGTTTTTCTTGCACTTCTGCTTGGGTTGACCTGGGGTTTTTTGCATGCTACCCTTTAACTGCATCTTTCTTTAAAAGGTGGCCAGGGTGGAAATACAGGCAGAGCCACAGAAAGCATTGCCCAGAAAAAAGCATTGCCATGGGCAAGTGCTCACTGCAAAACAGGAGCAATATCAGCTATTGCAGTAGAAACATTGGAATGATTTTGGCCCAACTATGTAATTGTATAATTGTTTATCTAAACTTTACATAGTCCTTTAATCTACCTTACCTATACTGTGATGAGCTTTCAAATGAAACAAGCCAGTGTAACAATGGAGCTTCTATTCTAACACTCATGCTTAAGGAAAAGTCCTGCCTAAAGTACCATTTCATCCTAGCATTAAATCTGTCAGTCTTTATGAAATGAGGCATTTAGTAAAGTCTTGCTGTTGACAGTTCTGGTGCCTTTGCCTCCTGAAGATGGTACAGCAGCAGCTCCTGCTGCTCTGCTGTGGAGTTGTTCACTGCCTTCCTGATTTTCTGCCTTCCAACCAATGTTTCTATCAGATAAGATAACAGGGATGCTGCCTCACATGTTCCATCCACTAGAGAGTGGTGTTCAGGAGCACAGATGCACACAAATCTAAGGTACATCAGAATTAGAGAATGAGAATGTTGCAATTACATATTTTGTGGTGTCTTTTATAGCATGTGCTCCTTCAAGTATTTTTTGTTTCCTCCTGACCCAAGTTTGGAATGTATTTGTAGCTTTAAAAATGAAGATTGGAAGAGACTGAGTGTTCAGAAAGGACACATTCCCACCCTGCACTATTCTGTAGCTGCTCACATCTGTATTTTGACCACACAATACAGTTGGAGACTGAGTCTCTTGTTTTAAAACAACTTTTTTACAGTAATTTCTTTGATATAAAATCTATAGGATGTTTTTGATTCCAAATTTTTGCTCTGTGCTAGAATAGAAAACTGTTATCAGTGGCCATTTTGTGCTGTGACTGATCCTGTCCATTCCATGTTCTCTCCTTTTAGGCTTTAAAAGCCATAATTGCATTTGACACTGCAGGGCTTGTGTTAGGCTGGAGACTTTTTGACCATGCTGCACACCTTGGAGGAGCTCTCTTTGGAATGTAAGTCTGTATTTACTAATTCTGTTTTGTATTTAAATTATTCCTATATTTTTCTCTCTTCCTGTTGCTGAAGTGTAGGGTTTTTTCTGTAAAGTTGTCTTAACTAGCAATGAGTACAACTCAATGTTACCCTTTTAGTGCTGTAAATTTTTATGGAAAACATTGTTAACTGATGAGCTGAAAGGATTGAGCTGAACTGCCACAGAATCATGGATTAAATGTCAGGTGGTCCTGTAACCTGGGCTGGCTGTTTCTGTCCTGCACTTGCCAGCACATTGAAGAGAGTCACAGGGCAGAAAAGATTCCCACAAAACACAGAATAGACAAATTAAAATAACTTTAGAGAGCTAAAGATGTCTTTGTGTCAGTGTTTTTCCTCTAATTGCAAATTTACAGAGAGCTACAGAGTTAATAAAAGCTCAGGCCAAATTCCTTTGAGCAGCCTCTAGTGCAGTTTTCTCAGTGTTGCTGTATTGCCTTTGTGGGGACAAATTAGTAAATTAGTTCTTCCTAATTAGTAAGAACTACTAGAAACAAGTTTGTAGGAAACAGTTCTGTATTGTTCCATGTTTGAACTACATTGAATTTTTCCCTTTCTACCCAATTGCAGACCTGTTGCTAGGTGCATTTTTAATATTTTATGTAGGCATTTGAAAAAGCTACCTGAGATTTCACTAGGCCACACTTAAAGGCAAACCAGCTTGTAATTCCCTATTTCTTGGCTTTGGTGTCAGTAAGCCCTGTGCTGTACAGCCTCCTTTTCTCCCTGTCTCTGCTATCACAAATGCATCTGATGTAGTCTTGCTGATTCAGAACTTTGTGTCCTGATGGATCTGAATCAGCTTGTTCATTGTGAGGAGGAACAGTCTGCATTGGTAAGGCAGATTCACATATTAAAAGAGAATAGCAGTTGCAGTAGAAATGGTCTGGAGTTGGCAAGTTTCTTGCTTTCCTCACCTACATATTTATACCTGTTTGTTCTACCAAGTGATGATTTTGATCACTTCATCCTAAAAGAGAAAGGGCCTTATTTAGGGCCTATGTTGAATGGCAAAAGTATTTTCTATACATTGCCTCCCACTTTAGAAATCAGCTGTCTGATTTAAAGGGATGGCCAGTTCACTGGCTGCTGGCTCACAGAAAAGTGCTTTTGTTCCTCAGGATTCAGGTGTGGAGTTGGGCTTGGCAGAGAGCCTTCAACCTCTTTCCATGTGGTTGCTTCCCCTCATGCCTCTCCTCCATAACCTCCATTGCTAATCACTTCTGTTGATATTCATGTATTAGCATATATAATTGTCTGGGAATATAAACAAAGCTAGAACACTTTGATAGATTCATCTTTAGGTGCAAATAGAAGAAAATTCATTTTGAATGGAACGTGGTTGTTCTTTATGGGGCAGTTGTATTTATATAAGAGAAGAAAGAACACTTTTCCTTGGTGTTGTCAGTAAGGATCAGCACAAGCAACACAACTGTTTTAACAGTCATTCATATGGAGATATTTTTTATGCCTTTCTAAGTGGAAATCACAACAGCTTGAAATTAAAGGCAGGAAAACTGTTCATTCTCAGGACTGAGACAAACAAGAACAACAAAGTTAACTGTTTGCAGTCAAGAGAATGAGTGGCTTACCTGCTGTTTTGCAGGCATATTGTTCTTTGTGCCTTAGTTTATCTTGTCTCTTACACTGAGTATTTCCTGGGTTTCAGGCTCAGCCTGTTTTCCCTCAGATGCAGAGGGAAGTCACAGTTAACTTTAACCATGGCTTTCTTTCCCAGGTGGTATGTGACTTATGGCCACGAGCTCATCTGGAAGAACAGAGAACCACTGGTGAAAGCTTGGCATGAAATGAGGACAAAGAACACAGGAAAGGGAGGAGGTGGAAGATCTAACTGATTCTAATCCTAGAGATTCCTCGTGCCCAAGTGGTATCTTACTTGAAGACATGGGATTGAATTGGTTTTGAAGGTGTTTTTGCTACTCCACATTAAGCCTCTAAGGAGCTGAAGTTTCTAATGTAACAAAATTATGTTACAAAAATTCATACCCATAGAAAATGAACTCTTTCAAAGGTGGAACAATAAAGGTTTTTATCCTATTGCTTTCTGAAGTAACAGTCCGCATTACCTTTTCAAAGGTGGAATAAAACACGTTTTTCAATTAAGTGACCTAGATCTCTGTTAAAGAAAATGAAAATGGGATGCAACTGGTTAATATTAGCAAGATAAACATTTTCAGAACTGAGGAATTTAATGGATCACAGACCCCTAATGTCTGCCAGACAATACAAGGTGCTTTCCTAGAAGGGAAAGTGGGACTCAAATAAGGCTAATATGGTGAAGTCCAGTGGTTTTTGTTGTTGAAAATATTGGATGAAGTGAGGCAGTGGTCTTGTTTGATTTGAAACTTGAAATACATGTAGCAAGAGTGGATTGTTTGCCAAGGCTTATGTACTGGTTTGATGGTCCAGCTTTGTCACCTGTGGTTTATTCAACTTGTGGTTTTCTTTTCTGTTGAGTTCCAGCAAGCTTTTAGATCTTATTAGATTTTACTACAATGATATATCCTTTTCATAATGACATGCAGGGGAAGAATGACATACTGTGGTTTTTGATATTCTGCCATGACTTACAGTCCTTTCTGTATTTTTTCACTACTTTGATTTGGGGGTGGGGTAGAGGGATATTCTTTAAGCTGTGCTGTATTGTTAGTTTTCTTTAAGTTTTTTTCTAAGAACTTTAAACCTGTAACATATGGTTCAGAATCTGCCAGTTTTAGAAAATAAGCAGCTTCAGCAAAAATAGATGAGGTGCCTGAAATCAGCAATGCTGTAAACAGAAGTAGCTGCTAAAGTAAACCTGAGGGTAGTACCATGACCAGTGTTCCTATTTACAAGTGACAATTGGATTTGGGGTGTGCTGCTACTCTGTGCCTGTCATGCAGGGCTGATACTGAACCCATTGCCAAAGGCTGAGGAATTTTCCCAGACACAAGCTGGTGGCTTCAAGCCCTTTAACTGTTTCCTGTCAGCTGAGTTAGTCCTTCCAAATGGACTGACCTGCCAAAGAACATGTTCATTTGTAAGAAGCAACTTTGTAGGTGTTCTTACTTTATAGCAGTGCCTCACATAAAATAAATTTCTGTGGGGAAAGGGAATACATAATGCTAAGTGGCACCAGCTTTAATAAATGATGGAGTACAAAATTAGTGTAAACTCCCTGTCCCAGGCCAGTGCTTGTTTAATTTTTTTCTCTTCATCAGAAAAAGGAGGCACTTGAGGATGTGTAACTTCATGTGCCTGGTGACGTAAACACTTAAAAATGAAGGAGCTGGAGTAGCTAATATTCCTCTGCTCTGCTGCTGGAGTTATCTGGCTTTCAGTCTCCAGTCTATCACTCCCATTTACTGCTCTGTGCTGGGGTATTTTGGCCAAGCATGGCTGTTGCCAGAGCTTCAGGCACAGTGCAGCCCTGCCTGCAGCAGAGAGAGGGCAGCGGAACGCACAGCACACACAGCACACACAGCACACACAGCACAGCACACACAGCACAGCACACACAGCACAGCACAGCACACACAGCACAGCACACATAGCCCAGAACAACACAGCACACACAGCACACACAGCACACACAGCCCAGCACACACAGCACACACAGCCCAGCACACACAGCACACACAGCACAGCACACACAGCACAGCACACACAGCACACACAGCACACACAGCACAGCACACACAGCACAGCACACACTGCACACACAGCACAGCACACACAGCACACACAGCACAGCACACACTGCACACACAGCACAGCACACACAGCACACACAGCCCAGAACAACACAGCATACACAGCACAGCACACACAGCACAGCACACACTGCACACACAGCACAGCACACACAGCACACACAGCACAGCACACACTGCACACACAGCACAGCACACACAGCACACACAGCCCAGAACAACACAGCATACACAGCACAGCACAGCACAGCACAGCACACACAGCACACACAGCACACACAGCACAGCACACACAGCACACACAGCACAGCACACACAGCACACACAGCACACACAGCACAGCACACACAGCACACACAGCATACACAGCACAGCACACACAGCACACACAGCACAGCACAGCACACACAGCACAGCACACACAGCACACACAGCCCAGCACAGCACACACAGCACACACAGCACACACAGCACACACAGCACACACAGCACAGCACACACAGCACAGCACACACAGCACACACACACAGCACACACAGCACAGCACACACAGCACACACAGCACAGCACACACAGCACAGCACAGCACACACAGCACACACAGCACAGCACACACAGCACAGCACACACAGCACAGCACAGCACACACAGCACAGCACACACAGCACAGCACACACAGCACACACAGCACAGCACACACAGCACACACAGCACAGCACAGCACAGCACACACAGCACACACAGCACACACAGCACAGCACACACAGCACACACAGCACAGCACACACAGCACACACAGCACAGCACAGCACAGCACACACAGCACAGCACACACAGCACAGCACACACAGCACACACACACACACAGCACAGCACACACAGCACACACAGCACAGCACACACAGCACACACAGCACACACAGCACAGCACACACAGCACAGCACACACAGCACACACACAGCACACACACAGCACACACAGCACACACAGCACAGCACACACAGCACAGCACACACAGCACAGCACAGCACACACAGCACAGCACACACAGCACAGCACAGCACACACAGCACAGCACAGCACACACAGCACACACAGCACACACAGCACAGCACACACAGCACACACAGCACACACAGCACAGCACACACAGCACAGCACACACAGCACAGCACACACAGCACACACAGCACAGCACACACAGCACACACACACAGCACAGCACAGCACACACAGCACACACAGCACACACAGCACAGCACACACAGCACACACACACACACACACAGCACACACAGCACAGCACACACAGCACACACAGCACACACAGCACACACAGCACAGCACACACAGCACAGCACACACAGCACGCACAGCACAGCACACACAGCACACACAGCACACACAGCACACACAGCACAGCACAGCACAGCACACACAGCACACACAGCACACACAGCACACACAGCACAGCACACACAGCACACACAGCACACACAGCACAGCACACACAGCACACACAGCACAGCACACACAGCACACACAGCACACACACACAGCACACACGGCACACACGGCACAGCACAGCACACACAGCACACACAGCACACACAGCATACACAGCACACACAGCACAGGCACAGAGAATCCAGCAGCAGCAGCTGATGGCCTGTGAGCAGGCTTGTCCTAAGGGAGCATTTCATGCCAGAGAAGCTCAAAAGCCATGCCTCAGACTACTTCACATGCTGGCTTTGCATCTATTGTGTTTGTCCACTCCGTTTTTCTCCCTGTTTCTCTTCCTTGTGTTATCTCTTGTCCACTCAATCTTCAACAATGATTATTTGCTGAGAGTTTTTCAGAGATCCTGGCTGAAAGCAGCAGGGAGTAATGCTGCAGGAAATAGTGTGTATTTAACCTGAATAACATTATATTTTACAGGCCTAGTAGGATAAGCCAAAGTTGCAATGAAGTTGTTCAACACAGCACCAATACCTCCTGACCCTGTATCACCTGCAGAGAGTGAAGTCCCGCTTGTGCTGTGTTAGACCTCCCTGTAGTGTGTTGCTGCACTCTTTCAGCTTGCAGGAAGGGACTCAAAGCACCTGAAGAACACCCTGGGACTGGCACAGAGGTTTGGAAGTCATCAGCTTTCCAGCCAGTGCCTGTGGTTTGAGGGTCTCGTGCCTAAGCTTCACCTTAACTTTAGGCATAAGAGCATTTGCCCTTCTAAAGGCTGTTCAATTTTCCTCATTTATAGAGACCCTAGAGGTGTGTGCCATGTGTAAGGTTGCACAAAAATCTTCACCAAGCAGTGGGTTTCATGCCATTTTGCACCTGAGCCTTTCTGTAGCATTTTCCGGGAAAGACAAACTATCTTTTCTGCCCAAAATTACTCCAATAGGAAAACCAATTCTCAAGTCACCGAGACAAGGAATGCCCTGAAATTACAACAGCTCACTGGAGTACATAAGAGACCTTTCTGGCAAGCAAATATGCACTTCTTGCAAAATGTGGCATCAGCACATGTCAGTATCTCAGCATTTAGTCACACCTTTGACTGAAAAAGAAATTAGAAGAATGACAGAAAAAGCCCAAAATCCAACCTGAGAAAAAAAAACAACAAAAACAACCAATTACCTAAAACAAAACCAACCACATGGAAAGACTTTCCCCTCCCTTTTCAAAGAGATTATTGTGAATAAAAATACAATGTGGTGATTATGTGGACACTTGGCAGAGACAACAGCTAGTGTTTGTGTAGGAAAACAGCAATAAGTAAAAAGTTGTGGTTAGTCATGTAGAGACACAATTCTTCATCCTTTTTCAGTGGCTTTAAAGTCTGCTTTGGCCTTGCCATGTTTAAGGAATAATTTGCTTTAGTGATCTGCTCTGTTGGAATTTCATTTTAGTGTTAAAACTGTTTGAGCTTTCAGCCCCCATTCCTGGCAGCAAGCTGTTTTGCTTTCTGATTTGATGGCTTTTGTCTTAGCGTTGCAGTATTCCACCCCTCCTCCTCCCAAGCTTTTAATCATGACAAATCTTCTAAATGCAGACAACTTTTTAATCTCATCCAGCATCTTCTGGTTTTCCTGTCTGAGTTAGCCTTTGTGCCAATTTCATCCTACAAGCTGTGATGAGCAGCTGCTGCAGCACTCCCTGATGCTGTAGGTGGGCTCAGAGACATGCAGTGCCAGAGCTGAACTCAGTGCTAGGAAGTGTCAGGCACAGGATGAGCAGAGACATCCAATTTATTCAATGGATTTTGCTAAGTCAGGCCTAGGAACAAGGATCAGAGCATCATTTGTACTGTGCCACTGATAACATGATAAAGCACATGTTCTGTTTTCTCCCAGGGCTGGAAAGTCTGTTTCTCTTTACCAGATACAATGTATTTTTTAAAATTACAACATAGAATAGAGCAGTTCCAGAAAACCAAGAGCAGGAGAAAATTCATAAATGTCTTCCTGGATATTCCTAAAAGTAGAGTTACATTTGTGGAGTTTTCAGACAGCAGATGAAACACAGCATCCAACAGCCTGTATAGTATTGGACAAGAGTTCTGTGTTGGGATCAAAATGTTTTTACCTGACATTTCTGAGTCACCCTGCCCCAGCTGATGTGAGGAAGGGGGATGGTGAAATCAAAACTGGTAGCAGCAGGGGCAAGTGCTAAATCAGATATTTAGGACAACAGGATCGTGTGCAAAGGAATTTCCTTTTGTGCCATGATTGTGTTTCAGAGAGAGGCCAAACACTCAAGGAGAGCTTCTGCCCCAGTCCACATGCACATTCCTAGTCCTCCTTCATCCCAGGAGCAGGTGTAAATCTGGACTGAAGTGAGGTGCTAATACACTAGGATAGAAACTGCTTAGCTGAAACAAAGCCCTAAATCTTACCTTCTCAACTTCCATTGCATAATTAATTTCTTAATAACGCTTCACAGAATGGTGTGGGTTGGGTTGGAAGGGACCTTAAAGATCATCTCATTCTACCCCACTCCCATGGGCAGGGACACCTTCCACTATCCCAGGTTGCTCCAAGCCCATCCAACCCGGCCTTAGACACTTCCAGGGATGGAGAATCCACAGCTTCTCTGGGCAACCTGTTCCTCAGCACCTCCATTAGGAAAAATTTATTTCACTATTTAATCTAGTGAACCCTTTAAACCTGCCCTCTTTCAATGTAAAGCTATTACCCCTTGCTTATCAGATAACCACCTGTAATTGGATTATTATATTCTGAAATGAAATGCCTGTCCTGTTAGCCTTTTAATAGATTTTCCAATAGGTGGCATATCAGTTTATCTGCATTCTTCACTTTAACAGCATTGCATTTCACAGTTTGGTGACCCTTTGGGAGATTCAGCTTTGGTAATAACCCACTGAATGGAGAATTGTGGAGGAGCATTATGTAATAAGTGGCTACTGGCCATAAAATGTCAAATTTTAAAAGCCTGACTTTATTCCTGATGTAATTCTGTCAGTTTCAATGGTTTGTGCCAGGGCTGTTTGGTTTGAACCTGAATGTGTAAAAGGAAAGCTGTAATTTGCAGTCTTGGGTGAACAGTAAAGGATGTAGGTCCTATATTGAGATATATAATAGATGCTTGGATTTTGGTCAATAGTTAGTATTTTAAAAGTGAATTGGTTAAACTCTTAATGTAAATGGAGGGGGATTATGAGAGGTGAGGATTTGCACGAAGCTCTTGGAAACCAGCGTGGCAATGCTGCTGTTTCTCACTGAGATCACTTATAAAATAAGCGCCAGGTTTTCATACAAACGCTTACGGCTGCCTCGAAGGTAGAGCTGAGCAGTACAACCCAGCTAGCGCGGAGCAGCGTTCCTGGCCGGGGCCGTCACTGGACGCGCTCCGGCGCTCCGGGGCACCTAAAGAGCGGCTCCCAATGCACCGACAGACACCGGGCCCGCAGCAGCACGGGCAGAGCCGGTGCCCCCCGAGGCAGCCGGGGACGGAGCCCGGCGGGGGCCGGTGCGGGCCGCGCTCCCCACGCTCGCACCGCCGCCGGCCCCCGCAGCTGCACGGGGCTCCCGCCGGCAGCCGGGTCACGTGTGCGGGCCGTAATCCCGGCGAGGGGGTGTCGTTACCGGGGAAGGGGGCGGCGGGAGGAGGGGCTGCCGCCGATGAGGGCTGAAGCCGGGAGCGCGGCCGGCTGCGGGCGCCGGAGCCGCGGGCGCCGCTGCGGGCGAGGCGGGGGCTGCGGCCGCGGCCATGGCCTGGCCCTGCATCAGCCGGGTGTGCTGCTTGGCCCGCTTCTGGAGCCAGCTGGACAAGTCCGACCTCTCCGTGCCGCTCACCATCCACAACTACTCGGACATCGAGGAGCAGGAGGACGGGCCGCCCCAGCGCGGCGGGCCCCCTCCGCGGGGCAGCGCTCGCCCGCCCGCCCCGGTGCGCCGCCCTCGGGACCCCGCCGCCGGGAAGCCGAGCGGCCGCAGGAAGAGCCGGGCGGCCGCCGCCGAAGAGCCCTTCGCGGCGGAGACCCAGTACCGGCGGGACTTCAGAGCGTGGCCCCTCCCGAGGAGGGACGACTTTCCCTGGGTCAGCGCCAGTAGCGGCGGCGGCGGCGGCGGGAGGGACGGGGCCGCCCCCCAGCCCGCCCCGGGACGCGCCGCCTGCGCCCTGCCCGGCGGCGGCGGGAGACCGGCGATCGACGGCCCCGAGCAGCTCCGGCCGCGCTCGCAGGCGGACGGCGGCCACACCACCTCCTACAGGTAACCGGGCCCGGCCGGTCCCCGCTCCGCCCCGAGCCGGGGCTGCTCCTGCCGCGGGCGGGGGCCGCTCCTCCGCAGCGCGGGGCGGGGATGCCGGCGGGCGGCCGCGGCGCGGGGGAGCCGCCACCGAGGGGAGGGGGACGGGGGCTGCCGGCCCGCCGGCGGACTCAGCCTCTCGCCGAAGCCGCCTTTGCTTTTGGAAATGCTGTCCTTAAAAGCGTCTCTTGTGCCCCGGGCGGGTGCCTGGCCCGGCAGCCCCTGTGCGTGCCGGGGCAGCGGAGCCGGCCTCGGTGCGCGCCCCCCGGTCCGGGAGAGGAGAGAGCTCCATGATGCCGGCCCTGGCGCAGCAGCGCTTCACCCACCCGCTGCCGGCAGGCACGGCACCTCCGACAGCTGCCCGAGTCCCGTCCGTGCCCGAGAGCCGCATCCCTTAGTGCCATCATCGTTTTCCCTTTAAAACTCCTGGAATGCGACATTCAAGGCGAGCCAAATTACAGCCTTAAAAGATTAGTCAGACAAGAAGACATTTTGCAGGATATATCCCCTATGTCATCTAATGGGCAATGGAAAAAATTGTCACAAACCACTTGTCTCAGAACCTTTAAAAATTAAGTGGTTTATCTTACTGATGTCTTCCTTTCCCTCTGAACAGTATGAACGATTACATATGCTTATTTTTGGGAACGAGCAGTTAGGTGGAATGCACCTAAACCCAACTTCTGTTCTTACTGACATCTTCCATGGAAGGAGAGGGATTTCAGCTCCTACAGTGCTGCTGTTGAATATTGTATCAGTTTCATGTTGTTACCACATGCTCCCTCATAATGATGTTTGGCAGGTTTTAATATACCTATGAGGTATACTAATAGAGTAATTATTTTTATTCTAACTGATTCACAAGTATTTAGGCACTTATTGCATATTATTATCTACCTAGGGGAAATTTCATCCCTGCAATTCATTAGATTATTTATCACAGTGCTTTTAAGACAAACTGGGTGCCTCGGGGAGGATTACCAGCCTGCACAGCAGCATTGCTTATCCCACTCCTCCTGCACAGGCAGTTAACATGCAGACTGAAAGGATAACTGCAGTGCTTGAATTTATGTGCTTTTTTTTCCTTTGCCACATCTCACAGGACAATCACAGAGTAATTATTGGTTTTGCGGTAAAGCACTTTCAAGTTTCAAAGCAGCAAGGAATTATTTCAGAGAAACCTATGTAGAACAAGATTAGCAAGATTTCAGAAACACATCCATCTCCACCTTGTTGTTGAAGCCTCCCCTGCCTTTTCAGCCTGACTCGAGGGAAGGCTGCAGCAGCCTGCACTAGAGCCACAGCTTTCCTGTAGCTGTTCAAGGGCTCACAGTCACTTCTCTCTCCTCCCTTCCCTCTGACTTGTCTGTTCTTACAAAGGCTCTCAACTACTGTCATCAAAGAAAAAATTTACAGATCACAGGACAAAGCACTGGCTGGGGCAACATACCAACATGCAAACCAAAACAAATTTTACAAAAAGTGAGACTTCAAGGTAGTTGAGGAACTACTCAGAGCTGAAAGAAGGAGCAGTTAATGGCAAGGATGGAGGCACAAGCCAGGGCAGCCACGCCAGAAGAAAGTTCCCATATAAAACCTTTAGGCTGTTTGAAGGCACAGTAAACTGATGCAGATAGAACTATATAAGTCAAACAATTTTTGCCTTATTCCAGTAATTCCCATATTTTCTTTAGATTCTCATCTGGTACAACATCACATTTAAGTTGCTGTACCACTGAGCACACAGGCTTCACAACAAGCAGCAGGAGAAAAGTTCACAATAGCTTCACAGGCTCCAAGAGTATATTTTCATTTAGTTTTTTTTTTTAAAGACTAAGCATGTATTTGGCATAGTTACACACATTATTAGTTACACTTGGGGTACTGGGTTTGTATTTGGTAGCTTCAGTGATGGCACTCCTGCAGTCTGAAGCAGAGAAGGGCTGATCACAGCACACTCACCGTTGGTAAGCTGAGCACTCACAACCCACAAGGACATTTCCATGAAAACCACTACAGTTCACTCCTCTCCTCTTACCTTATTTTCCAAAGGCAGCGCTGCAGTCTGCAAGCAATTGTCCACTATTCAGGTAGTAGCTGACCAGCACCATTAAGGATTGATATTCTTCATCTGCCTCACTATCAAAGACCATAAACACCCTCCTTGTTTATTAAACTGTCCCTTGGTGGCCGTGCACAGCCCCACTGTGCTCTGGCAACAGGGATCTCCTGACTTCTTGTAGACTGTACTCTCCCAGAGGTGTGAGGGCAGCAGGGAAGGCAGATCACCTGTGGCAGAGGCAGAGCAAGGGGGTTTCTCTTACTGAGGCCCATTGTGTCCTGAGGAGGAGGTTGGTGAACCCCATGATGTCTTTGGGGCAGAAAAAGGAAGAGTGTCCTACAGAGACATGCAGGCAGGCACCGCTGCAGCAGATGGCAGAGAGAAGCAAAGGTATGAGAACACATGTTTTTTGTGAGACAGTCTCACTGCCTTGCTAGGGACAACATTAGGGAGATTCCCTCTTTTCTGCTTGCAGGAGTATCAGCCTCCCTGTGGGTCAGCCCAGTGAGGAGCTGGGGCAGCCCTGAGGACTGGCTTGTCTGCATGGGAGCTGTGTCCACTCGCCCAAGAAATGGTCACTGGAGTCCTTTGTGCTCCAGGTGCTCCAGCAGGCTCTGTGCACAGCTGGCTCAGCCATGCACTGTGAGACTCCTGGAGGATTGGCTCCTGCAGTGTGGGCCCTGCTGGGCAGTAGCCTCCACCTTACATTGGGACTGCCAGCTCTCAGCAGCTGCCTGGGCTTGCTTAGTGGGAAAGACAAATCAAGTGTGTCTTGACCAAGACAATGCAGAAGAGTTGGCATTGATACCTGGTCCACTCCGTGCTTTTAATTGCAATACTGGTTTTCTTGCTTCACTCTATAATGTGTTGGGATTTCTTTAGATTTTTTTAGTTTGTTTGGGTTTTTTTAATTCAGGAATTTTGACTCTGGCAGCCTGTTGTGTTTGTTTCTGTGGAACACCCAAGTGTAGTGTTGGGTCCCCTGTAACATTCAGCACCATTTGATGTGCTTTTGTGTATGAATGCAATGCTCCTGTGAGCCTTCATTCTGCATTCTGCTAAGCTCAGAAGGAAACACAGCTGCACACAAATCTGTCTGCACATAGTGAAGCTGCTCAGCATGACCTGGCATTTCCCAGAGCAAAATAAACCTCTGGGATCAGTGATTGAGACTGGAGGAATCTATGGCCAGAGTAAAGATGAAGGTGGAGGGGGTGTTGGAGCAATACCTGTACTCCTGAGAAAGTGAGGATTTTTTTGTGTTTTGAAATAACAACTGAATAAAAGGTGGAAGGACAGCACAACTGCCTTCCCTACAAACTGCCCTACAACTTCCCTGTCCTATTGCCCTGTGTGCCCAAAGATCTTTGGGCAGCTTCTCTCTGCCTCCAGTCCCTGAATTTTGGCTGGAGTTTTGCAGGGTCTAAATTAAGTCAAACCCAATGGGGGTGCATTGTGGGAGCTCAGGCACGCTCAGGCACACAGGTTAAGGCAAATCAATACAAGCTGCACTTGAAAGCCTAAAATGGGATGTGCTCCAACTGTGAAAAGGTCCTGGGGACTGCTGCAGAGGGTTGCAGTAGATTACACCTTACTGATGCTGGAGGAGGCAGAAGAAAGTGCTGAGTGGCCTCTCTGCACCTTCCCAAGGGTTTGTCCTTTGGTGTCACGGAAGTGACTTCTCCCCTCAGCAGTAAATTGCAGGTGCTGTGTACTTTTGGCTTTGCACACCATTAATTGTAGTACTAGGTCTTGATTGCATTTAGCAGACAGTCTAGAAATAGAGAAGTGCTTTACTTAGCTCCCTTAACAGAGAGTGAGAGAAACTGGTGCTGTCAGCATCCTCACCTGGCTCTGCTCTCTGGATGTCATCTTCTTACCTTGTTAGAAGGCAACAGGGATGAAGGCACAGCTTCTCTGTCAGGGCCAGCACTGCTGGGAGGAGAACCCTGTTCAAGGTTCAGCTACGCTATAAATCACTGCAGACATCAGTTCTCCCTTCAGTAACCTGCCAGCTTTTGGAAAACACTTCAGGTGTGTAAGTGAAAATGTTGCAGCAGAGCTGTGAGCAGTTGTTTTGCCTCTTTTCCCATCATCTTTACTTGAATTGGCACTTGGGGAACTGGGAGATGACTGCAAATTTCTGCACACACATACAGTGCAGGCCCTGAGCAGAGCCCAGTCTCTGCAGCAGGGGTTTCCTTGACAGGTATTTTGAGCAGGTGTAAGAGTCAAGAGCACTCAGCTTGTTTGCACCTGGGAAGCACAGCAGTGAATAACACCAAACTGGGGCCTTGAGATCAGGAGGGTTTCCTGCTCACCCAGAGTGAGCCATGTTGTTCTGATGAAAAGAAACCTCATAAAGAGCTGGAATAATTAAGAGGAAAGGTGTCTGTTATGTCATTGCTCATGATTTTTAGGGATAGCAGGTGGAAGATACCTCAGCAAACTGGATTCCAGTCCTCTTGTACAAATACTCAGCACATGCCATTCCATGACCATGCAGCAGACATCCCTGACCAGGAGGGATAGCACAGAGTGCAGGCTTTTCCCCATACCTATGGATGCACTCAGTGTGTGTTACTAGGCTGCCTGAACATTCATCTGCCTTCAAACAGTGCTTGTGTAGAAAAGCAAAGTGAACCCTGGTGACTGCTTCACTCTGAAAAGCATCTTATTATTTTGCTGTGCAGAAAGCAGTGAAAATACCTGAGCTTGTGTTCAGCAATGTGTGGGATCAGAGCAGGCACCTGAGCCTGCAGGGTTAATAGTACTGTGTATGAGGAGCTCCATCCTTGATCCAGCAAGATCTTTAAAGGCATGCTTATCCTTAATAATAGCAGTAAATCTTTTATAATCAAGGCTTACAGTTATCTTTACATTCTTAAGTATCTCGCTGCTTGGGGAAATTAATACTCAAGCCCCTGATTTTTGTGCTATTTAAGAAGTAAGCTTGCTTGGTGCAGGCATTGGGATGGATCCAGAGAGTGCCACTGTGCACTGCATAGCCTGGCTGGGGCAGAGAGGGCTTGGAGGGGCACAGGGTGTGTGAGAGAGACACAGTGGGATGGGAATAGAGAGGGTGTCTGTTGTGCAAGCTGTGCTGTAGAACTGAAATGTGGGATTCAAAGATGTTCCTTAAAGTAGGAGGCATTTCCTCCACTTAAAGTCCATTCAGACTTATGTTAGAGTGAAAGAATGGAAAATGGGTGGATGGCAGAAGTCAAGACCCTCAGACCTACCCACACATCCCCAGTCACATAGTTCTGATAAAGGAGAAGCAGCTGCCTGTCCTGTCACACCAATGGAAGTGCTCCTTCCTTGAGCATCTGCCTATGAGCAAAGCAACTCTCTAAAACTCACCCTAAGATAACAGTTTGAATCTTAGGGTTTTTGTCTTGTACTTTCATTCAAGTCTTTTGCTGTTGCTTCCTTCTTGTGACTTAGGGACAGCTCCAGGTACTGCCTGACCTTACTGGGGGTGAGAGTTGAGACAGGAGATATCCAAGTGGCTTCTGCTTTCCTCCTCTGTAATTCCTGTGTGCTGGTCTGTCTTTCTGCTATGTCTTTTCTCTACCCCTCTATTTTTACCTCTCCTTCAGCCTTTCCCCCATTTCTATCCTCATGCTGGGCTCTTTGGCTGGATAGGAGGATGGGCACAATCTGCCTCTGTGTCTGAGGCTTGGAAGGGCACCCCACCAGTGTCTGACACAGCTCAGAGGAGAAGCAGTTCAATGGCTCCATTATCCAGGAGGGCTCCTGACTCTGTCATGCAGAGCTCTCACTGTAACATCTGCAATCCTCCATTTGCCAGGAGACATCATAGCACCTCCCTGACCTGTGGAGGGCTTTGCCAACAAGTGGACTTAGCCTGTCCCTTGGGAGAGCACTGCTGAACACCCAGCTCTGCCTGGGCAAACCAGAACAGCCCTGACAGTAGTCTGTGAAGAGCTGTGTTGCAAACAGGGAGACATTTCACACCCCACACCTTCAGGCAAAACCTCTCCCACACCAGTCTGACTTCCCCAGGGGACATCTAGAGTAGTTTGTACTTTCAAAAGAAAATAACAGACAGCCCAAGCTGTGCACACAAGTTTCCTTCTAAAAGGAAATTTGGAAAAATGTTCATGGTGCTGTTTAATTGTCACTGGTGTGCTGGGTATGAGAAAGAAGAGGGGAGAAGAATGAACACAGACTAGGTCAGGCAGCATAGCTCTGAGTTATGGTCAGCTATACAGAATGAGCCTTTTTCTCCAATTCTTATATAAGAAATGTTATGCAGTGGCTCAGAACCACCAGTGATAATTAATCATGGGAAGCAAACTGTGACATAAAGATGAGGTACTAAAATGACAACTGCTCTGGCATTGGTGCTCCATGACTATCAATGCTGAAGATAAATCTGTATGGAAACAGCAGCCCCAGCACTGCAAACAGCACTGTTGGCATTCCCACTGCCTCCCTACTCCTAACAGAAGTGCCCTTCACCTTGGTGAAATTAAAAAGCTTTCTAGGCTAGATTTTCACTAGGTCACTAGTGAAATAAAAAGGATTTTGCAGACAGCTTTCTCTGCAAAGCACAAACATTAGTAGGGCACATGAAATGGGGAAAGAGCTGGAGGCAGCACACAGGCTGGCCATTGTGTAGTCACAGCATCCAGCAGCTCGAGCTGCAGCAGCCGGAGACACTGTGGCTGGAAAGAACAGAAGGACCAATCCCAAGTGCATCATTCCCAGATCATACCCTGAAGTCTGCAGGGCCATGCTGGTGAATGATGGTGGGGCCATCTCTCCTGCCTGGCCCCTGTCTCAGCTGTTTGACATCCTGGTACAGGCAGTGCTGCTCACCCGGGGGGAGGTGGCTCATAAACAGCAGCTCAGTGCAGCAGCTCTCATCAATGCTGGGCTTCATCACAACACCCTGGTAATTAACAGTCCAGTGCTGGTTTGTCTTTGTTTCTAGCCTATGCATTATTTGTACTCCCACTTGCTCCATCTCTCACCACCACAGGGGTTAAACTGTCCCAGCAGGCCACAAGCCTCCCTCTCCACACTGCACTGATTCAGACCTTCCCCTGCAGACACATCCCCACACATTACAAAAGAAATGCCTTTTCTCAAGCTCTATTAACAGATTTTGAGAAAGAGCAAAGAAAAGCAGTGATTTATATGATCAAAGCACTGGGGCAACCCACTGGCAAAAAGCTGCTTCTTAATTATTCCTAGAGTGAGTTAGAGGTAAAGAAACAGCAGTACATAAAAACCAGCCCTTCCCTTTTGATCACTGCTGTTTTAAAACCTGTGTGCTACTCAGGAGGTCTTTCTCTTTCACAACCCCAATGGTTTGGTACCTCAGCTACCACCACGTCATTTCTGTTCATGGAGATCAAAAATCTCACCTCTAGGTTGCAAGAGTGGAGGACAAAACAGAACCTCAGGAGAGCCTGGTCACTGAGTTCTGGCCTGGAGGCTACCTTCCCTCCACTGCAGGTCCTTGCAGTCCCAAAGTACCCTGACAGCTGCTCTGCCTAGGCACAGGGGGAGGAGGAGAGGGGTGCAGCAGGAAGGATGAAGATCATGGTCTCCAGCAGCAACAGTCAGGCTTACACATTCACCCCCAGCAGCAGCTGGATGTCACACTACACAGGGTGCAAAGGGGGAGACAGTCACTAATCTTGTCACTTGACATCTTAAACTAAGTAACATTAAAAACAGGTCATTCCTCTTCCCCAGGCTTTGCTCAGATTGACTCCACTGATGACTCCAAGACTGATATTTGGGCTCGTGTTCTTTCTGACTCTTGGCTATGCAGCTGGAGATGGGAATACAAGCTTATGTGTCCTGCAAGCTTAGTAGCAGAGCAAATTTAGTTAGCTGCACTTTCTTGACCAAAGGTTATAATATTCCTTTCTTGTGTTAAGTACCTCAGCTCCCAAAAGGAGTCAAGCTAAGTTGTCTCTGTTTTGCTCTGCCCCTCACTTTTGGCTCAGAGTTCTGGGTTCCCCCAGAGCAAAATCCCAGTTCCAAACCAGAAATGCTGCTGTGGTGTGGGCCATGACTGTATCTGCCCTTATGTTTCTGATTCTATGGGGAGCATTTCCTCAGTGCATGTAGGTGCCTCAAAAATAGTTTTGACTATCCAGGCTGAGAGGAGAATGGTTTGACTTCCAGCCAAAATGAGGGTCTTGTGATCCAAAAGGACTGTGCTTGGGGGCCTGCCAAATCAGCAAATGATCTGCTATAAAGCATTGAGACAGAGTTGGCTGCACAGGCAGGCAGCACAGTCATTCATTGAAAGCTGGAGACACACTCCATTGCAGCAGGAGACCAGTCAGCACGGGGATGAATGGCTGGGAATCAATGCCACCAGCATTCCTGAGGAAATGGGGCTTTATGTGGAGCAGCAGGTTCCAGTTCCTAGAAACTGTGGGGAGGTAACTGATGGTTTTGTACCATTTTGCTGCTATTTTGCCCACTAGCTGTGTCCTCTCTCTGGCTGTGCAGCAGGACAGAGGTCAGATTTAGCTCTGCTTTCATTCACATCTGGGATTCCCTGCTGAAAGCTTGCCTTCTTGGGGCATTGCTTGGCCCAAATCACCTTTCTTCTAAAGTGCTGCCTTATCCTGAGGTGTGACAGGAAGGGAGCAGGAATGCCAGCACCAGCACCAGGGATGCTGTGTGGGCACTCACCTGAGGCACCAGGGATGCTGTGTGGGCACTCACCTGCTGCCTGAGCAGGCCCAAACAGTGTGGTGCAGAGAAGGCAGAAGGTGGCAGCTCAGGACAGCAAGAACAAACTGATGGATTATAAACAAGATTTGCAATGCAACACAGACAGCCCTGACAGGAGCCTGGCTTTCCTTTCCAACAGTTCTTCCATAGGACATTGTCCATAATATACTAAAAGGATCAAATCCAAACTACTCATTCTAAAATAATACTTATGCACTTTGAGTTAGAGATTTAAAAGAGGAATTTGCAACTATTATAAATATAGCAAATAGCATGCTTGGGAAAATGAAACTCAGAAAGGCTGTGATCAAAGATAAGCTTGACACATTAAAACAAGCCTCTGTCTTACCCCCTGATCCTGTATATAAGCAGATAGTAAAATGTGGTTAGTGAACCATGGCAGGGGATGAAAATAAGATTGTCACATCTCGGTTAGTCACCTCTCCTTTTGCTACAGAAACTGCCTGAATTCGTTGCCAGAGATACACTCACAAACAGAACAGACTTCTGTCTTCCTCTGAGCAACAAGACAGCTCAGCTGGCTGCTGCTGCAGCACCCAGAAAGTCCTGATGGCAGGGGCCCTAGTGAGGCCTGTTTGTGACAAGGGGTGCAGGGAATCTGAGGGAAAGCTGCAGAAGGGAGCTGGCAGCTGAACTAAGCAGACCCTGCAATGCTGTTCCTTGGTGCTGCCCCTTTCTCAGTGCAGTCTGTGCATTTCTCAGATGACCCTTGGCTGACTTGTTCTTGGAGCAGCAATGCCTTCTCAGACATCCTCATGCAGATTTAAAGCACTTCCCCCCATCTGAAGGAAAATCATCAGCGTGAGCATCTGCCAGCTGAGACGGTGTCTCCCTCTGGGTGCATTTCAGGCTGAGCTGCCACAGCTGTGCAGCACAGCACACACTGGCAAACACTGCTGCTGCTGAGAGAGCCACACTCAGTATGGGAACATCAGCAGGCTCTTGGCTTTTGTGAGGGCAACACATCAGACCTAGGTGTCTTAAAATGTGAGTGGCCAACGTGCCAGACAGTGTTTTACATTGTAAGTGGTCTGTGGGCTAGCATGCAAAAAGTAACCCTGACGACTACTGATCCAGGAGGGAAGCACCAATGACCTCCAGGAAAGAGATATTTTGTA
Organism: Melospiza melodia melodia; assembly: GCF_035770615.1. NCBI lineage: Eukaryota > Metazoa > Chordata > Aves > Passeriformes > Passerellidae > Melospiza > Melospiza melodia. The sequence continues at coordinate 4,311,725 of NC_086205.1, read as the reverse complement.
GGAAAAAAAAAAAAAAGAGTTAAGTCAGGGAATCCAGTTAGCCCAGTGTGTGCCCTGTTCCATCTTTCAGTCTGGGCTTTCTGAGAGAAGCAGGCTGCTAGGCTCAGTTCTTTTATTCAACCCTTGGTATGCCTCAGACAAGTCAGCCTTGCAAGCTGCTTGCATCCCACCTTGCCTTCTGGCTTTGTAACCCTCTGAAGTACCCTGGGATAATGTTGTCTTTTACAAGTTCTTCTGTCTCGACAATCTCATTTCAGACAAGAGTATCGCCCATGGACTGGAGCAAAACCATCCAAGCCTATAAAGTCAAAACAAGGTTTCATTCTCCCAGAAGACCATTTTGTTCAAGAGACAAGCTACAAGGCAGACTTTAAGGTAATTAGCCATTTTTAAAAATCCTAAAGTCAATGTGAATAATGCCCAAAGTGCACATCTGGAACTCCTCATATTTGATTGCTGAGGTGCAATTAGGATGAAGCCACATCCTTGTGGACAACTGTTTTGTCTCTGCCCGTTAGGTAATGTGGCCATCCCTTCCCTTCAGAAAGGCATGCTAGACAATGTCATACTGCAACTGATCATAATTCAGCCCAAGACAAAGGTTTTAAACTGGAAAGAAGTTCAAGATTTACAATTCCCTCAGTTGGACACCATATGTACAAGGTGTGTGCCATCACCCCTCTGTGTGTAAGGTGCCATTGACACCTCCTGCACTCCTTGCAGCAGTCAGTGGGGACTAGCACCAGGCTTGCAGAGTGAGATTTGGCCTCTGGGCACAGGTGTTTGCCACTGCCTAAGGAACAGCACCTGCCCAGACAGCACAAAACTCCCCCTTGCTGGTGTGGGCAGAAGCTGCCCCCAGTATAAATTTCAAGGAGGACACATGAACAGCTGCGCAGCTCTGAGACTTCCTTGGGATTTTCCTGTGAGTCTCTACAATTTTTTTCTGTGAGTTTCTCTATACCAACAAAGATAATTTTCTTGCTGTGAAATACAGGTGCTGTTGAAAGTCCCATGAGGAAACATTCTGTGCTCAGCATTTTCCCTGACAGGGCCCCCCACACTCCCCATCCCCAGAAGAAAGGGAAGTGCACACTGACAAGGCTCTGGTTTAGCTGCTTTTTGCATTAGACCACCAAAGAGAACAGCACAGGAATTGTTCACAGGCTGCACTGAATGAGTCAGAATGCAGAGCTAGGGCTGGGGCTGAACTCCCCAGCCACAGTGAGCTGTGCCAGCAGAGGTAACAGCAGCTACTCCAGGGCCACATGTGCAAAGTAAATCTTTGCCTTGGAGGAGACAAGGAAGAAGTGTTTAATCAGCAGACAGTCAAGTGCCTCCTCCGCAGAGGATTGCTGGCACACTGCTGCAACAAGGCTCAGGATGGGTATAGCCAGCTATGCTGAAAGTGGGACAGTGACCTCAGGCAAAACTGAAAGTGCAAACCTCACCAAAACTTCCTCCTTGCTCTGAATAGCCTGGGCTGTTTACTGAGGTGCAGTGATGAGGATACACCTTGCATTTAACCCTTTAACCTTGTATTTGACCCTTGTCAATTTAATTTTGCATTTTGACCCTAGGGAGTAAAAATATGGTGGTTTTCAATTTGTCAGTTGGGATGCAAAGAAGGGGGTTCCAGATAAACCCCTGAAGGTCCCTATCCCAGTTCTCGAGGAAGAGAAAGAGAAGACTAGAATTCTAGACAGAAACACATGCTACCAAGGCCACTGCTCTCTGAACCATGCAAGCAAAGGTCCCACCTCCTGGAGCCCCAGGGCACCATCACAGTCTGTCTAACAGACAGCATGGCAAAGGTGTGGCCAGGAATGAAGATGGTGCCAAGAAGTCACCAGTCCAAAGAGAAGTCACTTCTCCCTGGTTCACACCTGGCCCTGGCTTTGCCAGACATGGGAATCAGGTTTCTGGTGTGTCCTGACAGCCAGCATGCAGGACTCAGGCTGCTGGCTCTCCCCAGCCACTGAGCTGTGCATATGTTTTTTATGACATTGCACTTGTTCCTTGGTGTGTCAGATGCATCCCCAGAGGAATGGAAAAATCAGAACAATGAAACAACATCAACCAGAGATCAATAGCTTTCCCTGTACTCTCTTTGTCTGTAGTTTTGCACTTCTTTCTCTGCTTGGATGGTGCCAGCAGCATAGCCAGCAGAGCTTTCAACCCTTTCACGTTTTATGGCCAGACTCACCCTGAGTCCTGGGCCGGATGCACATCTACAGCCAGTCCTATATAAAATCCTTTGAGTTTTCAGCATTAGGGATGACAGAAGCATCCAGGTGTCCTTCATGCTTCAATACAACTACAGGGGCTGCATATTGCATGAAATCTGATTCCACAGACATCAGAGAAAGCGACCATTGTTATCTCTGCCTTTCCTCCAGGCGTGAGAAGTTCACATTCTTATCCAAGAATGCAGTTTAACAGCCTGGCATCTCCAGTAACCAGTTTGTCTCCTTTGGGTCCTCCAGGTCTGCACCTCTCTTCACAGCAGACATGGGCTGTGGCCCCGTAGAGCATTACAGTGGAACATTTTGATGGAGCCTGGATGGCATTCTCCAAAAGCTTGACGACCAGACACACACCACTGTAATTCCTCTCACTTCAATCCAGCACTATCCAGCAGTGAATTTGTTGTGGTGCTCGCAGAGTGTTTGCCAGCATCACACCTGCCCTTGAATCACCTTGTACCAATCTCATGGATGCCCAGCACGGGCTAACACCTGGGCATGGTTCCAGGGAGAGCAGATAGATCCTCACAACACCCCAGGCCCCTCAAACTCTTGACAATTGTATCCTGTGTCACACTAATGTGCTTTTCTCCCTTCCTCACCCCTCCAGATCCCAGAGGTGAAGACCAGGTTCTCCCCCAACCCTTCTGCTGTTTTCCAGGCGCCATCACGGATCCTCAACGTGTGAACCTGGACCCTCCTCACAGCCAGGCAGCTCAAAGCTGGAGTTTGTTAGAGATGTACCACTATGCAATTTTCATGAGGAGCGTTAAGATCAAAGGCCCGGTGTTACCAACAGCAGCTCCAGTGATTAATGACATGCACACACACTTTCTGTTCACACAACAAACTGCAAAGCTTGGTTCAGAGCTGGCACAGCACGCTGCAAGCACTGACCCAGTTTTTCACAGGAGCAGGTTCATTACTATGCCAGCTGGCGTCACATTAGGAGATTGACTCTGGGCACAAAGGCAGGATTGCAGGCAGCAGCCCCACTCACAAATACACAGGGTAGGAGGGAAAACGGGTGCAGGCAGGATGGATAATTAAAACCCAAACCAGATTTATTTAGCAACACCCTCTAAGTAGGCCACTGAAAGAGAGGGAGTAGTCTGGCTGACTTCTGAGCTTCTTGGGGGGGTTTGGGAGTAGGACCTGACATGGCATCACCAGAAAGCACAGCTTCAAAGGGGCTGCTCTGAACTTCCAAAGTTGTTTTAGAAGCTGGAGGAAGCCAATGTCATTGAACTCTAAAATAAATCTGGCACGTGCAGTGTCCTGGGCCTTTAAGGCTGGGAAGCTGGATAGCTCCAAAATTGGGGAGCTGATGCAGGAGCAAGAGAGGACTGAACTCCAGGAGACAGCCCTGACAGCAGTGCACCAGGCTGGTGTGGAGAGGAGTGCATGGATACAGCCAGGCACCCACCAGTACTCTCCAGAGGATCTAAGATACTTACATAACTTGTATAGCTGTAAATATTGTACATGGATTTTACCTAAAGCAATTTGTGATCCTTTAATGAAAAGGATATGCTTATACTTTTAATAAATGTTAACTCTTTGCATATGCAAGGTGGAAAATATTGCCTTGAAATTCCTCAATTATCGCCTGTATATTGGTAATGCTAATGCTAGGAACAACCACAAGTGAATGTTACTTAGATATTCTTCTTAAAGAGAAATGTAATGTAGAATGTAAGCCATCTGTCATTTCTGAGATAGGCCGTTCCAAGTGTCATTGTTCTGAAGCTGATTTTTTTAGACTGCTGCACATTTCACTTTTGCTGAGGTACATGTGTTTTAAGAAACCATTTTTTTAGCCTTTGTTCATCAAGACTTTACAATTTCTATTTCAATAACTTATGCAATATAATTAGTCTACTGCTTATTTAATGGATTTACTAATTATTTTGGAAAAAGAAATTGAAAAACTTTTACTTTGTGTTTGCAACACATGTGTGTTGTCCAGAACAAGGGAAACTATCCTCAGACTTGAACAGTGATCAGATCCTCATTCATCTGTAATAAAACAGACTTTTACACAGGAGGATTTTTTCTTAACCTTCTTACTAGCTGAAGTCTAAGACAAATTTAATGAACTTTGGGGATTCTGCTAAAATGAATGCATTGCTGATAATTCCCATAAGAACAATTTTTGGGCTGTTGGCATGTGAATTGTACTTGCAATACATGCAGACAGCATCTGCTCACTGCATTATGAGGGAATGGAATGGTGCCATCCCTGCTCACCACAGTGGGGCCCAACACAACCACCAGAGCAGGGAGCACCTGCAGTGAGCTGCATTTGGCTGGGCCAAGGGATGGCTCGTCCCACACTCATCCTTGGAGAAACCTGCAGTAATCCCAGTGCTTGCCAAAACAATTTTTCAGGAAATTCATTTTTCAGGAAATTCATTTGAAGCATTCAAACTGTGCTAAAAGAAGTTTTGCATGTTAGATGTTTCTAAGAATTCAATCTGCTTGTTTAATCTCTTTATAATGTTTTTTAACAGTTTTGTTGAAACAATTTAAGTTCATTTCAATCCTGGACTTTATTAACAGCAAGGAAAAAAAAAAGTAAAAAGGAAATTGTCTATTATCACTTCTTATTTGACTGTATTTCTTAAAAAAAAAGACCCAGGTTTAAACAAATTGGTAATATAATAAGCTTGTATTTTATCAAATGGACTGGATTTAATTTAATAAATTAAAATGTATTTTGGCTATTGGTTCTCTCACATATTTTTGTTGTTGTTGTAAAATACAACTCTCAGGTATTCAACTTTGCAGTACAGTTTGTCACTGCATGACAGCAGGGCACACTGGACACAGAGCAGTGCATCAGGGGATGCATTCAGAGCCATCAGCAGTCAGTTCCTTCATCCTGGAACCTTCCCCAGACACAGCCCCCAGCAAGGACAGCCTGAAGGCACACTCAGAGCTGTGGCCCAGCTGCATTCCCTATGAAATGCACAGAGCTTTGATGCACTTTGATGTAGATCCCTTTCTGCAGTACCCACGCTGTGCCCTGTTGTTTCACCTCAGTTTCACTCTGCCATCTCACATAAATCACGGGAAAAGGTGATGGCATTGAATGGTAGAAGAGACCCTGCTTTACAGTTATTCCCAAGAACATTTCAGTCAGTAAAAGTGCTGGAGATACAACCAGCTTCCCTAGACAGCGCAATAGCTCTTCCAGCTATGCCTCAAGAGACTTCCAGGAGAAAGCCAAAGGCTCTCAAGCTGCTGCTCAATGTACCTGAGCGATGAACAGAAGAAAAAGTGAGCAGGTACTTACCTGTAAGGTCCAGGGTGATGCCACTGGCTGTCAGTGTCTGCAGCTTACCTGATTTTGTGTGAAAAATGCCCACCTCAGCCACATCAAAAGGTATCACACCAAATTCCTCTGAAGAAGTCAAATCTGCACGAGTTTTGCAGGCTCCAGGGAGTCGTGATGCCAGAATTTCTTCCAACACTGCTCTCACACTAGTATTTGTCTTCCCAATTGCTCTGGGCCCATGTCCAAGTCCCTCAAGGATTTTTGATTGTGAATCACACTGCAAGTAAGGGTTATTTGACACATAAAGAAATGTCCTTTAAAAAGGAAGAGTTTACACCTGTAACTTTAGAATTTACTATCTCTAAGGTGACACTGAACCTGCTTGTTTTGTTTAATCCTGCTGACACCTGGCCTGTTGGCATGCTGAAGGTGAGTTTTGTAGCAGGGAGCAGTGAATACCTGCACTGCCACATGCTCAATGTAAGCTTTGGTGTGGGAAATACACCATTGCTCGGGAGAGTTCTTGTTGTGAACTTGCAAAATTCACAAGCAGCACATTACTGATTTGCTTGCTTTCATAAACTGCACGTTTCTCTGTGCATTGCACTAATTTCTTTGAGAGCGAACAATCAGATGCAAACCTATCACCTCTACCCATTTCCCCTGCCGTGGCCACTGCAGCAATGTCTGATCCTAAGGACCAACCTGGTTTGCCACAAAGGTGTTTACTTCCAGGGCAGGAGGCACTTCTGAGGCATTTAGCACTAACACGGAGTTCTGCAGCATTTCCAAAAACAACGGGGCATTAGTCTGCTCACAGACACCCAGGGCTCCTCCCCACAGGGCAGGGGGAACACAGAAGTTTGGTAACTTCGCTTACTCTTTCGGTTCTTGTCCGTGTCAAGTGCCGGTGCCCAGCGCTGGCAGGGGGTGGTGGGGAGGGAGCTGTGGAGGGATCTCTATGAGGGGAGGGAGCTGTGAGGGATCTCTGTGAGGGGAGGGAGCTGTGGAGGGGTCTCTGTGAGGGGAGGGAGCTGTGGAGGGGTCTCTGAGGGGAGGGAGCTGTGAGGGATCTCTGTGAGGGGAGGGAGCTGTGAGGGATCTCTATGAGGGGAAGGAGCTGTGAGGGATCTCTGTGAGGGGAGGGAGCTGTGGAGGGATCTGTGAGGGGAGGGAGCTGTGGAGGGGTCTCTGTGAGGGGAGGGAGCTGTGGAAGGGTCTCTATGAGGGGAGGGAGCTGTGGAGGGGTCTCTGTGAGGGGAGGGAGCTGTGAGGGATCTCTGTGAGGGGAGGGAGCTGAGAGGGATCTCTATGAGGGGATGGAGCTGTGGAGGGATCTCTATGAGGGGAGGGAGCTGTGAGGGATCTCTGTGAGGGGAGGGAGCTGTGAGGGATCTCTATGAGGGGAGGGAGCTGTGAGGGATCTCTGTGAGGGGAGGGAGCTGTGAGGGATCTCTGTGAGGGGAGGGAGCTGTGAGGGATCTCTATGAGGGGAGGGAGCTGTGGAGGGATCTCTGTGAGGGGAGGGAGCTGTGGAGGGGCCTCTGTGAGGGGAGGGAGCTGTGGAGGGGTCTCTGAGGGGATGGAGCTGGGGGGGTGCGGTCCTCTGTGAGGAGAATCTCTGTGAGGGGAGGGAACAGTGGGGGCAGTCTCTGTGAGGGGGTCTCTGAGGGGAGGTATTTGAAGAGAATCTCTGTGAGGGAATCTCTCTGAAGGGGTCTCTGAAGGGAGGGAGCAGTGGAGGGTCTCTGTGATCTCCGTGAGGGGAGGAGCTGCCCCGTGCCGGGCACCGCCGGTTCCCGCCGCCCCCGGGCAGCTGAGGGCGCCGAAACCATCGGAGGAGCCGCGGCCGGCCTGAGGGAGGGAGGAGGCAGCAGTTAGCGGTGAAGGACTGAAGACACCAGAAAAGAAGCGGGGGGGAAGCATTTGGGCGTTTGGGGGGCTTTTGCCCGTTTTTATGGGGGTGGGGGGGATTGGCTTTTTTTTTGTCTTTGCCTCTCACCATTCATCTTCATTCAACTAATTTTCCCTAAGTGGAGCTTGTTTTGCCGATGGCAGCAACCAGTACATGACGTCTCTGTTTTTATCTAAGGACTTCGTTGATCTGCCCAAGGCAGTGGAGGCATCCCCATCTGCGGTGGCATTTAAAAGCCTCATAGCTGTGGCACTTGTGGACATGGTTAATGGTGGGCTTGGCAGCCACTGTTGGACTGGGTGACCTCAGAGGTGTTCTCCAAACTGAATGATTCTGTGGTACATTATCCTGACCCATGTAAGACATGTTACGTTCTCCTGAGTTCTGAAGGGGAGTGAGAGCGGCTGGGTGGGCATCTGGCAGCTGGACCAACCTCAACCCATGTTACTTTTCAAGAGTCTTCCACACAAACCAATGATTTGCTGTTTAAGCAGGCTCCTCTGGAAGAGGAAAACTCGGAGGAGCTCAGCTCCTGGCTTCTGTTCCCTCAGCTTCCAAAACCAGTTGTTTTTTAAAATAACTAGAAAAGGGGAAAATTACCTTTTCCTTCAGATCAATTCCTCTGGATAAGAATCCAGAACTAACTATGACATTCTGAATACACAGAGTACAAAAATATCTGTGGATCTGGAGAAACTCTGAGTGACAGGTGACAGTCAAGGCAATCCTAGCACAGCTAATAAAAGAATTTATTGTAAACATACGTATATTACACAATTATACAGTATAATACAGATAACATGAAGGATTTAAACACTCAGCATTACAAATAGGGGCAATATTTGTAAAGAGATCTTTAACTCTTCAGAAAGCCAGAGAAATATACTGTAACATTTCAACACACCACACCTGTAGCATTCCACAAATACCTGAAGGGATGTGTGAAATTCCACAACCTCTATCTTATCTCCAAGCAATTCCCACAGGAACTTCTCACCAACAATCTTTCTCCCACCACTATTCAAAATGCAAAGAACTCGTTGCAAACATGTCCTACATCTGAAGAACTAAACAAATGTGTCATTTTCTATCTGCTTTTAACAGTTTATTTTTCTTCAGCAAACTTTATATACTAATAATATAGCATCTCCTAGGAGAATAACCTGTGGTTGCTCAGAAATGTAGCAATAGATCTCCACTACAAGAACCCCATTAAGAACAAGAGGTTCTGTACCTGCCTGCTTGAGGGCCAGGTTCAGGACTTTTTCTGAAACTCCATTCCTCACAGAAAAGCAGGACACAGGCAAAGAAGCCACAATTTGCAAACAGATGCCCAAAGATGAGCTCCTGCATCCTCAAAAGCTGCTCTGGGTGTTCTCAGAATCCCAGAAACAAAGCCTGCAAGAGGCAGGGGCTGGAAATGCATGTGTACAGAATCACAGAACAGGCTGAGTTGGAAGGGACCCCAAGGATCCAACTCCTGGCCCTGCACAGGTCACCTCAGTGTCTGAGAGCATTGTCCAAACGCTTCTGGAACTCAGACAGCTGTGGTGCTGTGCCCACTGCCTGGGGAGCCTGTTCAGTACCCAGCCACCCTCTGGGTGAAGAACCTTTTCCTGATATTCAACCCAAACCTCCTCTAACTCAGCTTCATGCCACTCCCGTGGGTCCTGGCCCTAGTGAGTGAGGAGACAGGTACCTGCCCCTCGGGAGGGTGCTGCAGAGCACAGTGAGGTCTCTGCTCAGTCTCCTGGGGCTGAACAGACCAAGTGACCTCAGCCACTCCTCCCACAGCTTCCCCATCCCTGTGGCCCTCCTTTGGGTGCTCTCCAATAGCTGAATGTCTTTTTTATATTGTGGCACTCAAACCTGCACACGGTACTCGAGGTCATTGCAGATCACAGCACGACTGAGTTTGCCCACAAGACTGTTGCCACGGGACCTGCAGGCTGTCGTGATAGTGACAGGGATTCTGAAAATGCCCTTTTCTTTCATGAGTGTACAGGGTCGCCTGAAAGCAGTACAGACCCCAGGGTCACTACAGCCTACAAAGCAGGGGCCTGCAGTTCCCCAGCTACCTGGATTCCTCCCAGCTTCACACTGAGCTGGAACATAATCACTGCTGCTCAACTCCACAACACTGACCTGCGCTGATAAAGTGATGTCAGGGCTAAGCTGTGCCCTTTCCTTTCACAGGCAATCCTGCACTCAGCTCACCCGAGCAAGCCAGGATTAGCTTTTGAATCCAGAGCATCTGTAACGTCCTTCCTAGGGGGCATTTAAGTCCTTCTCTAAATGCTGTTTGGATTTCATCCATTGGTCCCATTTCCTAGATTCAGGGGTCAGGTTCTGCCACTCTTTTATTCAACAGAACTGCAGCTCCCTGTTAGCTGTGATGAACTGAGAGGGGCTTTCCTGCAGACCCTGGGTTTCATTTAAGGTGGAGAAGACAGGTGGCATCCCATCTGAGGTACATAGTGCTTCCTTCAGTTTAACCACTGCATCAAACTTATACTAGTCTCCTTCCAAGTCTGAAACCTCTAACTGAAGCATTTCTCAGTTACCATTGCCTGTGTTCTAGCCCCAAAAAAGCACCAAAAGATAACATTCTGCTCCTACCCCAGGCCAAGAAAGATAACTGTTGGTTGAATGTTTATAAAAGGCTTTGTATTGTCAAAGCACGGCACCAACGAGAGCGAGGCCTCAGTACACCCCTGTGAGGTAGGTATCCCGCTCCCCATGCTCAGAGATGGGGAAACTGAGGCACAGAGTGATTAAATCAAAGGCCATGCAGCAGATCAGAGACCCAGCTGAGATCAGCGCACTGGAGGTTCTGGCTGTTTGGCCCATGCTCCACCCATGACAGCACTGCCAGACAAAACAAGCATGCTGAAAGCATCACAGTCCCACAGGAGTCCCACCAACTTCACAATGGCTTGTTCACACTACCAGCAAGCACCCACGGGGCAGGACAAAGGGGTGCTGGATGTGGGGTGGTCAGGATGTTGTCAACGAAGCTTTCTTCAGCAAGCTGTTGATAGCCAGGCTGCAGACATGTCTCCCTCACCAGTGGTGTTCCTGAGACAGGTAAGTGCTGGGGTTGATAGCAGAACTTCTTCCTGCAGTCAAGCCATCAGAGGATCTCCCCACAGGCAGCAAATCTTTGACTTTTCAATCCCACCAGGCCTCTCCATGTCAAACAGAACTTAGGCCAAAGCAGTGCTGCTCCCACAGCACTTCACGGTGCAGGCTGATACCTGGTGAACATTAAGACTTGTCCAACACTGCTGCTCATCTGCCCTCCAGCACTCTTCAAACCTTCTGGCAGCCTGGGGAGGCACTTGCTGGGCAAGTGAAGCGTTTCAGGCAGCCCAAACTCTGAATATCATCTCTGTTCCTCTCCATTCCCATGCAGGACCAGTGGTCAGTCAAATCTTTCCAAGCCTGATGGTGGTTTGTTCATCTTGCTTGAGGATCTGCCAGTCTACCCTTCCCAAGGTGACTAAGAAAGGTGGCACCTGACACCTCCTCCAGAGAGGCAAGGAATTGGGTTAGGTGACACTTAGCTGAGTAAGCTGCTGACAAACCTTCCCAGCTGTGTTCAGTCACATCCATCACGCTCAGGGCTCAGGCAAGAAGGGCCAGATGTGCTGCTGCCATCAGCCTTCTGCTCCCCCAAATGCACACCTAATCCACCCATCCACTCCAACGGCCCACCTCACACTGCTGCCTCTGCCTTTGCCCACAGTCACAGTGCCAAAGCAAGTGCCCTGCTTGCTGCATGGGGAAACCAACTCGTATGTAGACTGCACTAAAAAAACCCCATCATTTCTCATCTTAAAAACCAGTTCAGTCTCACCAGCAGAGCTGTCTCAGAGGGACCAGGCCTGTGGAGTCTCTCACAGCTAGCAACTCGATGCAAACTGACAATGTTTGTTCAGCCACTGAACATACACTTACCAAGTAAACACTGACATTTAACAACTTGATTTGGAACAGAGCATCATTTTGTTGCATTAAGGTGCATCTTTAATTGGAGGTAACAATCTAGTAGCCCAATGTTATAAATGTAATAGTGTCCTACAGAAATACTGGATTTGTCAGCCCAACTTCAGTCATAAATCCACCTTTCCTGTAGCACCTTCTCTGCTCTATTTCATTGCTCCTCATTTAGTATCTTCATATGTTTGTTTGTGAGGAAGTCAAGAAAGGGAATATTACAGATGGCTTTGTGAATATTCATCACTGTGATCTCTCTTGGAGTCCTGCAGGGAATGCATCAGAGATGCTATTATAACACACAAAAAACCACATGTCCATAAAGCAGCAAGTCAAAAATAACAATCAAAGCAAAAAAAAGGATATAAGAGCAGGTGTTAGAGCAATGCAGGGAAAGCATTAAAATATCACAGCACAAAAAAAAGCCACTCAAATGACTGGGGGGAAATCTCTTGGGCACTGGGACAGGAAAATTAAGTACTAAAGCATGAATTCTTGAACTTCTATAGACTAATTTTTGTGTATGTACTTCTACATATAGCATGTATACATACTTTTTAATATATTAGGTAAATATTTATATACTGCATACAAGTGAATAATTAAACTGAGCGTTTTCTCATAGTATTTGGGTTTTTAAAAATCAATTTAAAAAATTGATTTTAGAAACTCAAATAATGCTGCTGAACAGAAATCAAAATGTGGCCTAATCAATAGATACTAAAAAAATTTCTTTACTGTTGAGGGTGGTGAGGCACTGGACAGGTTGCCCAGAGAAGCTGTGGCTGCCCCATCCCTGCAAGTGTCCAAGGCCAGGCTGGATGGGGCCTGGAGCAACCTGAGATAGTGGAAGGTGTCCCTGCACATGGCAGGGGGTGGAACACAATGATCTTTAAGGTCCTTTCCAATCCAAATAATTTTATGATGCTATAAAAATTACTCAGCATCTGAGGCAGAAAAGTGTGCATCAGTAAAATAGAGATTATTTAGGTTAAGTTCTGGCAGGCCATGGCTAAGCTGTCTACACAGCAGCCTGAGATGGACAAGAGTGAGCAGGTCCTTGCAGTGTGGCTGTGCAGAAACTGCTCATCTGCCTCTGAGGCATGGCAACAGCAGAGAACCCTGCCCTGGTTTTCAATGTTTATGTTCCCATCCCTTCCCACTAGGGAGCCACGGAATGACAAACCCCTCTTAAGGCTTGGTTCTTCTCAGAGCACAGTCCATAAACTCCCTCAGTCTGGTGGTCTGAGGCACACAAAGGCTGACTGAATCCCCAAAGCCATTCCTCCCTCAGTGCTGGCGTGGGCAGTGCCAAAGCAGCCCGTGCTGTACCTGTTGTGAGGAGCTGTCTGGTACGCCACCGCGAGCGCCTGCCGCAGGATATCGCTCATCAGCTGCTCAGTAGCCTGGGACAAGGGACAGCAACAGAGGCACCGTGACAAAAAGAGCAAAGGAACTTGCTAATGCTCAACTATCAGGGTAGAAGCAGCAGAAATTTTGGCTGGCTTCAATCCTCAAATGATCAGCACAGGCAGTTCAAGACACCTGAGTGAGTTTTATTACTTAAGACCTGAGTTTATTGAACAGAATGAGAGCCAGAGGTGCACAGAGCTCAGGCTGCAACTGCCCAGCCTGCTGTCCCTCCAGACCTGCAGAGCTGTACGTGCCCAGCAGGGTGGATCCAGCATTCCAGAGGCTGAACTTCCAAGAGCATTTCAGGACCCCCCCCCTTCACACACCAAGCTGGTTTTGTGCATGGCAGACTGCAGATATTCTCCTGGGAGCCAGTACCTCTCCTGTGGTCACCAGGCTTCTGTCAGAACACCCTCACAGGAACCTCCCAGCCTGGGCAGCCATATGCCCAACACTTGGCTTAACCAAGCTTCAGTCAAAAGCTAATTAAGGCTCTTGGCTTTCTGTGCTGTATTCAAGACCAGAGGAGAGATTTCTGCAACGTTCAGTGAGGAAAGCTGGCATAACTCTACAGTTATAATGGAGCAACCTGATGGCTACAATCTGTGTCTATAAATGGATGTACTGTGGAGTAACAGGGAGACAGCACAGGCATGCACATTAGTGCATGTGCCACCTGGAATCAAATAGATTTTGTAAAACTCATCTTCTGATATGCTGCAGTTTGTATAAACAACCCCAAAAATCATCTTTGGCATGAAATACAGCAGAGTGCTGCTAGAAATAATCTGAATTAGCCTTCAGCCCAAACCTAAGAACTCAGATCCCTGCTGTTCAAATTTTAGAGCAAAACCATTTCTCTGTTTTTCCAGAAGTGATTATGATGGAGAAATGGTTTCTCACACATGGCAGAACTGTTACTCTCCACAAGAATCCAGCAGTCTCCCAGCAGAGACAACCTGGGCAAAGTAACTGAGGAGTATTCAGGAAAATATAGCTAACCTTGTATAAAACAGCCAAGTCTTACACAATCTGAAAGATCCCTCCCAGTTCTGAAGGGAAGGACAAAGCAAAGGGTACTTTCAAAATCACAGAATGAGTCAGTATCTTTGTTGTGGTGAGAATCTGCAAATCACTATTCTGTGTACAAGCCAACAGATGAGTTAGAAAACTGAAAACCCCCACAAAAGTGTATAACCCTCTTTGGGCCGTTCTGTATCTATCTATTCATGCAGAAAGACAGACTTTGATTTGATAAATGAACATTAATAAAGATATTCCATCTTTCTTTCTAATTGCTGAATTAATACAATTACAGACAAGCCCTTCCTGTGAAGTAATTTCTTACCTTTAAAATCATATCTTCTATCACAGATGCATAAACATTCTTTTGTACCTCAGCAGGTTGAAAAGAAATCCCTATCTGTAAAATACAAGAGAGAAAAAAGAATGAGTATATCAAAAAACACAATGCACATTGTACTAGAATTAGATGAGATTAACAGAAAAAAAACCCTATAACAAAGGGTAGTTAAAAGAGAAGTCAGTAGACATACAGAGCTGTCAAGCAGCTTAATTTAAAAAAAATCTGGGTAAAATTAATACAGCCTGTAGAATAGCCTCTAAAAGTCAGGAGAAACAAAAGCATGTTTTAGTTTTTGTTTCAGAAAGTCCACACAAAACCCAGGCTGCACCGGGTATCTGTGAGCTGAGAATGGAAGCTCCATTTTAAAACTGTACACATCTTCAATCCATCTACTCATCATCTTTCTGCACCCAGCTATGGCACTGAAACCACTTCAAACAGTTCTTCTGGCACAGGAGTTCCACATCAAAAGTGTTTCATCCCTCACTTCCATTCTCACTGTGTCCAGGCCTTTGTCACCTCTGAGGCAAGAGACCAGACACTGCAGAACCAAGGTTTTGTGCCTTGGTACAGCAGCTGAGGTGGGGACAAGGATTCTTTCTTTCTCCAAATCTTTCCTGCTGCTGTGGTACAACAAAAAACACTTTCCTACAAGTCAGGCCAGTCTCTTCTCTCTCACCTGCTGCCATGACAGAAAATCTCCCTCTCTCCTGCCCTGAACTGAACAGGAGGAAGGGATCTGGGCAGCAGAGAAATTTGTTGAGTTTTATTACAACCTCTTTCAGGAACTGCTATTACACAGCATTGGTCCAAGCAACAAGTCCACATCTTTTGCATGATGGGTCAGGAAGAATTCAGTGCTAATGCTCCTCATCCCTCATTTATCCTTGCTTTTAGTCTTTCAAGATGATTTTTCTGTACTAAGCCCTGCAAAACAGCTACTCTGAAGTGAGCTCCCAGCTGGCATTCTTCCTTTCCCCTGCCAGAACTGGCAGCTGTGTGCCTTGAGTCAGAAGGTCCAATTTTTCCTGGGCATGTATAAAAATTTTCATTTAAAAGTCCTGAAGCCTATATAGATGAAAGAAATGCAACTAAATAAATGTAAGAGCACAACTAGCTTAACAACAGCTCTAATCAGCTTTATGATTCACTTATTACCTTCTCAGCAGTGTCCCTCACAAACTCTGATGCAGGCAAGGAAGCCATGTAGAACTTCATCTCTTCTTGCTTCTCCTCCTGTTCTTTCTTAATGTTTATTTTTAATGGCTCACTGAAGTTGAGAATATCTACTTCCTCTTCATGTTCTGGCTCTTGTTTCAGAAATTGCTGTAGCTCCTCCAGTTTTCGGCACAGCTCCTCGCCACTGCTGTAAGATGAAGGGCACTCTGAAATAGAAGCAATCAATTAAACACATGATAGGTTATAGAAAGCTGTTTATAAACAGATGCACACTCAAAATATGGTAAGAAATTAAGGTAATTGCAAGTTATTTTTGTAGTGCCTACCAAATATAAAGATGAACAGAAACGCAAACAGTCATTGAGAGCCTTCTAATTATATCCTCATGACACTCATGGTTCTCTCCCACATCTGCTCCTACACCAATCAAGAAGGCTGCATTTCATACAAAACCAGGCTCATGTCAGTCTCTGAACATTCTCACAGAAGCTTTTTAAGCTTTTTGGCAACTGGCAAATCATTCTGATGCTCTTCAACTTGCTTAGAGAAGTGGAGCCTTTACATGTAGGCACCATGCAGTGCTAAATCATCTTTTACATTGTGATGAGCATTATCATGCTTCTTAAGAAAAAAATCAAAGACAGGTTCACAGTGGAATGGCAAAAGGGAACCTCTTCTCTGCATGACTGACACAAGCCAGTCAAATCTTCAGTGCAAAGCAATGCAGTGAACAGATTCTACTCTTCAAAGACAAACACAAATACAGTGATTTAGACATAAATATTATAAGGTGGATGTAGGCTTCCTTTCACCTTCAACAACTGCAATGCAGGGCCAGACTTTACAACATGTCATCAATTCCATACACCTCTGTGAAATACCTCTATGATCACAACAGAAAACCATTCAGCTTTTGGAAAGGCATTATCTAAAGGTGAAACAAGGGAGCTCAACTGTGAAGAATGGATGAAATTAAAAACGTGATTTTAAAACATACTGAAATGAACGGAGGGATCCTAGAGTTATGCCAATGGAATAATGCAGCAGCTGTAACACAAGGCCTGAAGCTTCACACCAGCCAATTCACCTCACTTTTGGAGGTAAATTAACCCCCACTGAGCTCCACAATGCCACTGCCAGCTTTGTTTTTTTTTTGTTCTGTACCTGAATCCATTCACATTGTTTGCATGGTAAGTCTTAACAGAGGCTAAGCATACCCAAGGACAGAAATGTCATTACTCCCTGTGCCTACTTTGTGTATCCACTTATAAAGGATTGTGCAACCAGGATCATCTTTCATGAGATTCATCTACACTGAGCCTCCAAGAGCCCCAAAGCACAATAAAAACCAAGAGAAGCCCCAGAAAAACATCAGGACTGACAGGGACAAGGGACAGCCCCTCTTGTAGGCCTGCCCTTACCACCTCCAAGTTGAGTTATTCCAGAGTGAATTCAGTGAAAATAAGGAAAGCAGGAATATCCTTCTCCAGATGTGCTTGTGCACTGTCAGTTTCTCGGCTGTTTTATGGCCTGGAAAGGCCCGGGGTGGCCTTGGGCAGCCCGTGCTCCAAAGGACGAGAAGAGGCTTCAGGTTTTTTCTCGGTCTCGGTGTTTATTAATTGTTTATCTAAAAGATTTTCTCTTGGCCCGACAGAGGTCTGCACAGCAGCCAGCCATGAGCACACTGAGAGCCCCCGGGGCGGTCACTTATCTATCTTTATACTCAAAATTACGTATACAATATTTATCATTTTTCCCCAATACCTTTTACCCTTATTGACCAGTGCACCTTTAGTAATAACCAATCCCAAAGTGCCAACATCACCACAGAAGATGGAGGCCAAGAAGAAGAAGGACAGAACATGCCCCAATTCCTCCATCTTACTTCTCTAGACCCCCCTGTACAGAAATCCTAAACCCTGTGTCTCACACTCTAATTAACTTATCCCTTCACCATTCACCCAGTGAAATCCTCCCATCCTCATACAGGTGTTGTCTCCCGTGCAGGATCAAAGTCCAGCCACCAGACACTTCTGGCAACATCCCAGGACCTCCGAGCCCCCCAAGGGTGGTCTCGGTCACTCTGCACATCAGTCCTGAGGTGCTGAGATCCCACAGTGCACAGGCATTCCATGAGCAGTGTCTGGCAGAAAGGAGCTCCCTGTGCCTCCTCACTCACCTGGCTCACTGTCTATCTGTGTCAGCACGTCCTCGATGGAGTCCTCGTCGCTGCGCAGGGTCTCGGGGTCAGGGGGAGTGTAGCCATGGCAGCGGCACCACTGCACCACGTGCTTGGTTTTCAGGGGGCTGATACTGTGAAACCTGGGGTGCTTCTCCACGATTTCCTGCAGGATCTTTCTCACTGTCATTGCTCGTTGCCACTGTGACCAACCAAAGAGAAAGCTCATCAAACTGGCTACAACATTTATGGTTAGCTTACAGCCCAGAGCCATAATCCAGCTTGCAAGGCAAACAGGAAAGGAACATGATCTTCTCAGGAGTCAGAGCGACTTCTGACAGGACATTTAAACTTTATCATCCAAAGAAAATCCCAAGATAAGGGACACACATTTACAGAGGCCTAGTCACATCTGTCTTGACTTGAAATATTTCATCTCCCAGGTAACAACAAAGATGGCATGGTGCAAGAATCCACTAGAGCAAAATATGTCCTTAAAACTTGGTTAAACTCTTTGATCTATTAACCTGGCAACAGCAGAGGATCTAATTCAGTGTTAACATCTTCCCTGTAACACTCCATAGCAAGATGGCAAAGTTATGAAGAAAAAGAGGGAAACCACAATACAAAAGGTCCAGGTTAACTGAAATATCTATCTTTGGTGAGCTGACAATCTATTTCAGCACTAGTACTGCTTATATCAGACCCCTCAATTCTTATCCTACAGAAAGCAGACACAATCCCATAAGAAGATAGATAAAGTATGTTGGGGAAAATTCCCTTGACTGTAACATGCCACAGAGGAGAGATGAGGATAAAGTACTACCAGTCTGACAAAATTTATAGCTTTAAAATGCTTCAAAAACCATCTTACTATAAATAAACTGAAAAATGACCTTTAGCATCCTTTCTGCTTGAGAAAGCCTGTGAACAATAAACTGGATCACTGTCTGAACACAAGTCAGTGCACCTTGCAGTAAAGAATGCCACATTTAAAATAACATTTATTCAGAAAACAAATCAGAAAACAACAAGGAAAGTTCCACAATTCAGAAATCCTTCTTTCCTAGTAACTGCTTATGAAACACTGGAGGAGAGAATTACCTCAGCTGCCCTCCTCTTCCCAATGTTCCAGCTGTAATACTGTTCCACTGAACTGGCACAAAAAGAGCTTACATCCTCACCTACAAAAACACAAAATAAAAACCCCATTAAATTTTCAGTAAGGGAAGTAAGATGCATTCTGGGTTTGATGTGATTTATCACAGAGGAGGAGGGAAATGCTTTTCATGCTCACAGGATCAATGACTGCAACCAACTCTTACAAATGCTGTGCTCTCTCCAAGAGGCACTGACACTGATTTCTGAATGCAAAACCAGCCTCCCTCCTGGTCATACACACACAACCTGCAGCTATGGGCTCTTTTAAGCCTCTTTCCCCCCACCAACTCTATTATGTAGACCTGCAAGTCTGCCTTACTACTGCCTTTTCTTTTGGAAAACTGGATTTTTTTCCCAAACAAATCATAACATGAAAATGCAACAACAGTGAGATGATTTCCTGACAAAAGCACAAGAGCTGTATGTGATGAAAGCTTTCCTGTGCCTCTCACTCCTTCTTTCCTGCCTCTGCTTGAGAGGCTCTGCTCTACCCAGAGTGCAGGACCACTCCTTCAAAGTGCATCAGTTACCAGGGAAAGCTGATACATTTTCAGGTATGTACGTGAGTAAGAGGAATGAAATAATAAAGTACCACAAGAGACTAACATGTTTCTCTGCAAATGATTCCCTCATGTTTAAAAAAGAAAGCAAAAACCCCAGTAACAAACACATTTCTGTGTTGAGCTATGTTACTGTACTTGCCAGCTTGATGAAGCTCTAGTTTTAAATTTAAAAAAAGAAAAAAGAAAAACAAATCCATTAAGGATAAACCAGGAAAAAGAAGACCTACTTGCAACTATTATGTGAAGAAATACAATCTATTTCCAATAAAAAAAAAAAAAAACAAACAAAAACAGATGAAAGATTTTAACTGCTAATAATATATTTGATTTTACTGGAAGAACCTAATTCTAAGCATCTTCAGAATAACCCCTGGGGTGAACTCTCTAGGAGAAGGGCTTCATTTCATTTCACTCTTTAATAACTTCTGTGGCTACAGAGTATGCAAGGCATTCTGTTGATACACTGACAATACAGAGCAAAGCCTTTTCATTTACTGCTTACTTTTTTCAGCAATTAAAGGAACCTTCTTCACTATTGCTGTTAAAAGCTGCTGGACGTTCTCCAAATATTCTATGCTGCAAGGGACAAAAAGAATCACAGTGAAGATTGCTGTTGGAAGCAAAAGGTTTCAAAATCACTGCATGGTTTAAAATCTTTAGCCCCAGGGCATCAAAAATAGCAATGTGAGGATAAACTGTTACCCCCAAACCAGAGAAGGTATTTCAAACAGCCCTTCCTCTTGCTGAAGTGCCCACATCTGAAGCTGCATTTGTCAGGCTGAAGAAACTCAAGACAGGCTTGGAGAAAATCCCTGGTTATCTCCCAAGCTGCAAGGTTACTTTGAGGGGTAACTAGTGCAGCTGTCCCCATAGGAAACATGGGAAACTTTGTATTTATGGGACTCGACCTAACCAGCCATAATTACACTGGCAGGAACTGTATTTTCCAATAGTTATAACTAATAATTTTCAGTGTGTAGTGACTGAAGATTCATTCCTCTCTCTTACGCACACTCTCCACCAGGGCAGTGTCTGCAGGGATACACTGAGATAACAAAACTTTACAAAACATTGCAAGGAATATGCAGAGAAAATTCTGCAGTCTGAGTTCTGGTGAAAAAACACTAACAGGTACTTACAAAAGCATCACAAACAAGGCACTGGATTTCACAGCATCCAGTGATCAAACACTCATTATTATTTAATTCTAATTCTGAAGCAAAGCATCCTTCATACTAAGTAATTACACAAGTATAAGAACTTAAGACTTGGGGGTCCAGAAGGTGGACAGCTCTACATATTCCAGATGTCCCTTTTCAGAGCTGCATTTCACTGGGCAGTGTGACCTCACTAAGGACACACAATGGCAAGGGGACTTATACAAGCAGAGGATGATGAAGGGATTTTAGCAGCTTGTGATTTTAACAAAGCCCCAAACAACTGCAAATCTTCAAATAATTTTTTCCCTTTCATGAACCATGCACACAAATCCATTCACAAATAAAACATTGCAATACTGTCTGAAACAAATGCCACCCAACAGGATTAAGTACAGATACAGCAGTGTATGGGACAGATTTTATAATGTATTTCTAGGTCAAAGTAGCACTACTGCACACATCCCTAGAACCATCTCCATTCCCCCAGCACTTCAAAGATCAGAAATCCTTATAGAGAAATGAACAATTACTTGATAACGTAATTCCCAAGTTCAGAGCTCTCTTCTGTTTTAACTGCTGCTTGGCCTTCTTGGGTACCCACAGAACTGCAGTTTTGTCCTGTTGAATCAGGCTCCATCTTAACTTCAAAGAAACAGAACACATTTTAAGACAAAAAGTACAGCCAGCTTGATAAAAGTACCAGACAGCCTTGTGAGACTAAAGGTCTTACATAACATCCCTTCATTTATTGTTTGCATTCTCATTGCTAAGCATGAACAAATCAATCTGACTTTCAGTTTTGCTGAAAGAGACCTACCAGAACATGTTCCCCCCCAAAATCTCCACATGCTCACATCTCACCCTTGTCAGAAAACCTGCATAATTAATTGCTGCTCTTTTGCATATGACTGCCTGATCTAAACCGAACTGCCTGGCCAACCTGCAAACAAAGAGCTGGATAGAAAAATACCAAGTTTTTAACAAGAAGTGACATTTCAAAGTGACAACTTTTTTGAAGACACCACTGATTCTGACATGTGAACTTTCCCATGTCTGGGACAAACTCTGGTGAGACAGAAGCAGTGAGAGATGTGCCAAACCCAAAACATCAGGCAGTCTGGTCAGACAGCTGGGATGGAGAGAGACATGACAGCTGTGCCAGGACTGGACTTCAAGTGTGTCAACTCTGCCCCATGCTTTATTCTGGGAAGGATTGTGTGATTGTCCTTCCCCACTGTGAGCACAGGGACACGTGCTGTCTGCATCTAGTGCTGCTGGAAAGCAACCTCAGTGCACCTGGCTGAGAACAGCAGGAGCTGGGGCTGCACACCTGCTGCTCCATGCAGCTCTGCCAATATGGACTCAAACAAGGAGTGTTTAGGGTACTCCTTGTAGCTTTCTAGAATGTTCTCATTTTTCTCCATACTCATCTCTGCTGTGGGATTTGTTGAGGGGGAAGTCACTGTTAAAGTCCTAGTCCCCAGGTGTCATTTTAATTTGATTCAAACTCTATTAATAATGGAAATAAAGGAACCAGAGTCATGGAGTCTAATAGTCAGGCCACTTGCATAAAGCAGCACCAGCTTTTTTTTACTACTTGTCTTACTAAGAAATCCCTTTTTACCTTTGGCAATGGATGCCGTGGAGGGACTTGGGACAACTGTACTTGCTGCTGTGACTGCTGAAACTGCTGCAACTTTGCTGGCAGAAAGTGACTGCAGCACTGGAGATGAACAGAAAGAAACAAAAGGGGAGGGAGGCAACAAAGAAGAAAAAAATCAAAATTCATACACTTTGACAAATTAACATTTTCAGAAGCAACACACTCCTTTTGCAGCACAAAGTTTAGGGGTGAACTCCTTGCTACAATTTCTTCTATCTCTACTTCCATGGACCATGTATGCCAACAGTGACCAAGTGCTACCCTATGTCAAAGGAGATTTTCAAACACCATCTGTCATCCTCCTCTGCCCTTTACCTTTGTTCATAGGCATGAGTATTGTCTGAACACCTCCAGAAGCTGTGTTTACACCGAGCTGTTTAAGCTGGCTGGGAACTGTCAGAACAGCCTGCTGTGGACTAGACTGATTTGAGTGGATTTTTAGCAACCCTGCAAGAAGAAGGGAAGACAAAATGTTAAATAAAACACACCAGTTAGTTTATCTCCAGCTACTTCTGTTCCTTTCTGCTTGAAGCAGGATGGCATGTAACCTAGCAGTGCCACCCTCTTAACAAGCCACAGTTGGCTGAGCTGTCAGGACGAGTTTGCACTGACGCAAGGATGGCTCAGAGGCCGTGGTGCTGCACAGCAGTGTGCACACTCTTACATGCTGCACAGCACTCTGAGAGTTGTACAGCAAATCTCCTCATTACCTAAGGAATCTTCAGCAAAAGTTGATGTGAGAAACCTTTCAAGTGAAGCAGGCTCAGCAGAGTAAAACACTCCAGTCAAGACCAGCCCTTGTGCTGAAGGCTGTGCTAAGGCAGCGAAGTCCAGCTCTGTTGTTGTCACACAGCTGCTCTCAGGAGGTGACCCAGTGCCACTCACACCTCTGCAGCCCAGCTCAGCAGCATCCACTGCGCTCAGGAGGGCACAACCAACCCTGCTCCAACTATGGGACAAGCCCAAGGCTGCTGTGCAAAGGTGTGACAAAGGACACTCCTGGACTGAGTGTTGTGGTTCTCTGTGCAACATGCACTGAACACACACATAGGGATGGAGAATCAGGCTGGGAAGGACATTAAACTGGAGACTGAACCAAATCCCTGATTTCAGTCAAGGCCAAAGGAACAAGCAGAACATTCTGACATTAACAGCATTATCAATGGCAGCACTCAGTAACTTCAGGAGAAATCAGCCCAACTCAAAGCTGTGCCACAGTCCCACAGGTGAGGAGGGCTCATCACCTGTCTGCCAGCTCTCTCCTCCACAAGATGGCATCTCCTTGTGAGATACCCCAAGGCACCACAGCCAGCACTCTAACACTGTGCTTTGGGCCTACATCCATCCTTTCTACTGGTAAACTGGCTATTTTCCATGTAATTGTATTCAATCTGTAGCTAAGTTTTCTTCAGACTGTGGACATTTAACAGGCTTCTATTTTAAAACATTGACAACAATAAACTTCCTAATTTCACCATGACACTTTTAAAACTATGATTTGTGTTGACATTATTATTAGTAGTAGTAGTAGTAGTGAAACACAGCTGCCTTCCAAGTACTAAACATGCAAGTTCTGGTGAAGATGTCTTGGATTTTTCTTGGTTTTTAAGGATGCCCAGCACTGGTCTGTTGGCCTTTCACCTCCAGGCAAGAAGGTTCACCCAGGGCTACCCATTCCTTTGGGTGGGACACACTGATGTGGCAGGGTAGGACAGCAAGGCTGTTAAAAAGGGACCTTTTCAACAAACACTACCAGCCTGGTGGGTGGGAGACACTGCTCGATACAAATCAAGGGCAAGTCTGAAATCCTTCTCAAAAAGTTGCCTTTAAAAACACAAATGTTCAGAATTTGAACAGTTCTGAGATTTCCTTTGTTATTACATTGAAATAACTGTTTTATATCCACTGCTCCTTCTGAGATTCTTGAAGAAGGAGTTTTACACAATGAAGTCAATGCCTTGGGTTAGAAAAAAACCCCCAAAACAAAATCTAGACAGCATTCTCGCATGTGAATGGGAGTTTTAATCTGGAAGCTATTTAGTTTGGCTTATTTCCTCCAAAAACCCACCTGGCTGCTTTCCTTGCTAAGAGAAAAATACTGAATTGCTTCCTGCAGGACTCTGTCAGTCTATGCTGTTTATTTTCAAGCTCTGGGTAAAATATACCCATGAGAAAAGAGAAGTTTAAAGTCTGAGTAGAGAGGACACAGGAAGAGCTGCTTCAAAAAGACACTGTCAGATGAGCTCAGTGTCACTTATTTTCTCTTTTCTGTATTTTTACTCTGATTTCATTTCATAAGAAACCACTTCAAGTGAACAGAACACGCCAGCAGGTAAATTAATCTAAACAAAAATTTCCAATTTTAACTCATATCTCTCAGACCTGCCCTCCCTGACATGCAAGGTGATGGAAATACAATAAAACTAAATAAGGAGAACTCCCCTCCACACAAGGGCATTCCATTTTTATTACCTCATTTTTATTAACTCGAATGTTCCGGATCCAGCCTCGTTCACTGTACTTAATGAATTTTGACTTCAAAGGCTCCAGCTCCCTCTCATCAACATCTCTCTCCTTTTCAATCCCCAGAGCAGATGCAAAGCCTCAGAGACAAATTCTGCTCATTCTCTGCATACAGTGGAGTTTCACTTTCACAAACTAATCAAGTCTGCAGTACTGCTGCTATGATAGTGACACATTCTGCTCCTGACAGGCAAAATGCATCTTCTAGTGAAAACCTGGCACGAAAACTAAATTCCTCTCCACTACCAAAGGGCAACTTCTGCTGTTATTTGTATCAGATACAGTCAATGCCCAAAAGATGCTGAATTATTAGAGATTTCCTTGGCTAAGCCAAAAGTTATGCTAGTAAGTTGTTTTAGAAAGCACGACTTTCACACACTCACAGATACAAGTGACTAAATTCTTCCATTTACAGTGAAGACATGTACAGAACTCACACCTGGATTCTAACTTTCTCTGGGAAAGGTGTGAAGGGAGTTTAATACCTGATACTGTAGCTTTTCCTGTCACAGGTGTTGCTGCAGTCATCAAGGAAGCAACACTTACAACACTGGAGCTCACAGACTTATTCACTGCTGATGAAGTTGGCTGGCTCTGGCTTACACAGATCTGGTGCTGCTGCCCAGGTGCCTTTGCTGCAGGAGCTCCAGCAGATGATGAACTGGAAGCTGCATTATCTGTTTGCTGCAGAGGCAAATAAGAAGCAGAGAGAAGCAAATAAAAGGCAGTAAGAGGCAGAGAGGGATAGCAAATACCTTTTCATGTCACAGGTGATTCAAAAATAAGCAGAACAAGGCAGTATAAGAGAAGTAGCAAACCCAATTTTTTATCTATCAATTGTTAGGAAGTAAAGAGATTCCAGAGCTCATAGCCAAAAGCCCACAGACAATGATGGCACAGGGAGAATGGTGGCAGCATGGCATCAGCTCTCACAGGCACTTGGGAGGCACAGATCAGGGCTTATAGTAAATAATAATAATAATAATAATAATAATAATAATAATAATAATAATAATAATAATAATAATAATAATAATAATAATAATAATAATAATAATAATAACTAATAAACAGGCTCAGAGTGAACTCCACACTCCACACTGTGCTGCCTCCTCCCCTCTCCATGCAGCTCCCCTCCATGTGGACAGCCTGCATCACCTGGATCCATGGCTGCAGCCACTCACAAGGGCATTCACTTCAGGAGTGCAAACATTCTGTGTGTGTGCCAGAGCAGCTCCTGCCAGGCTGCAGTGCCACAGCTGCCCTGGGAGCAGGGCAGTGCCAGCCCCTGCACCCAGCCAGGGCCAGCAGGCACTGCCAGCCCCAGCAGATCAGGCAGCCAGCCCTGGGCAGCTCCTGTGCCCCCAGCAGCACCCACAGACTGCTCAGAGCCCTGGCACAGGAACAGCAGCCCCAGCAGCAGGCTGAGAGCACCTCCAGGGGAGAAAAGCAGTGCAAGGCCTTCCTGGGGCTGTCATGGCAGGAATGCATTACAGAACACTGCAGAGCTGTGCCTCACCTGGGCCACCCCATTGGAGGGCAGGGCCACGGCAGGAGCAGCAGCTGTGGTGATGACACCTCCTGACACCCTCAGCACAGTGGTGCCAGGTTTGGAGAGCTGGGATGAGGCAGGCACTGATTTTATGGAGCCATCTGATATTTTCACCAGGGATGTCTGTCCAGTGGATGTAGCCTTTGAGAAAGAATGCAGCAGAAGGGAAACAGAATATTAGTTAGAGTTTTAAATGATTTAAAAACCCAAATCAAATCAGAATAACAACAACAAAACGAACAAGACAAATGCTTTTTATATTATCAGAAAATATTTTCAAAATACTTTTGCTGGAACAAAATTATCACCTCAGAAATCAACTGAGTAAGTGTTGACTTTGCAAATATATGTCTACCAATCTTGAATTTTGGAGAATCAATTGCAAGTACCCTTAGGGCATCTGAATTTCATAAAGACTACTTGGTACTTTTTAAAAGAAGGATCTCTGAGAGGCACCAAACCCAAAGATTTCTTAACTACATTTTTGCACCTGACTCTATTCACTTTTCCAATTCCATTTCACAAAGAAGGCCAGAGCCCACTGACAAAGCAGCAACCCCAAGCTCACACAGATTGCAAGCTGACTCCCCCTGAGAAGAGAAAGCTGGAAATGTGTAGTCTGATGAAAGTAGGCCTTTGTGGGCTTTCCTCATCGTGGTACAGCCAGCACCACAACTGTACAAACCCCACATCAAACCAACTATGAAAGGAAATACTCTCAATAATGTGTGGCTGGGGTTCCTGTACTTTATCTGACAAAACTAGTAAGAGAGAAATACATCAGCTGCACATTACCTGTGTAAACAGAGCTGTTTTCTGTCCAGTTATCACTTTTAGGGCTTGTCCTTGTGTGGAAGATGCTCCAACTCCCACACTGCCCTGAACAACTGATGCTGGAGTCAGCTGCTTCCCAGAGCCCTGGGGTGAAGGCTGCCCAACCAGAAAGGTGCCCTGCTCCAGAAAGGAATCAGGGAGGTCAGCACTTTGAAACACAGTTATGAGTCAACAGAAATTCAGGAGTGTCAGATAAAAGCAGGAGTAACAGATAAAAGCTTGTGGCTATAATGTAGCCACAACAACATTTCATCTTCTGAAACAAGGCACTGCTAACTACAGTGGGTGCCCCTGCACTGAGAGCTGGATGCAGCCTTCTTGCTGCAGAACACTTTGTGATGGAAGCAGAGCAGGAGAAAAGTCAAGATCCAGACACCAGAGTCCCTGGACATCACCAAACACCCCTGAAATGCCAATGTGCTTCCACTGAGCTGTGCCACTGACCTGGGGTGTCTGCTTCAGGATGTAGGATGTGTAGGTGAGGTGCTGTGACAAGTTACTGCTTGTGCTTTGGCTTCCACCTCCTCCTCCTCCTCCTCCTCCACTATTTGCAGAAGAACCAGACTGAAGATCTGTAACCAGAGGAGAAGCCTTGACCCTTTGGTAATCAGACAGTGCCAGCTGCTAAAGCATCCCTGTATATACAAGAATTTGAAAAGACTTTGCCAGACATTTGGTGCCACGTGTTTTGCAGTCAAGTAATGTCATTATAGAGTTCAGCTGTGCTGCTGTGATCTCTTACAGCTCAGCCAATGCCACAAACAAGAGGAGCTGTTGGGGAGATAAGGAGGCCTGGTGGACAAGCAAAGCTCATTTCAGGCTGTTTTGAACTTTCTATAAAATGAAAATGCTGTCCAAAAAAAGAACAATCCTTTCATCACTTTTTACAGGTTATGGATGTGCAGCAAAAGCTCTGGAAACACTGAATCTTATTTTAATTTCACTGGCTGTCAATGCAATTTTGTTAACATAATAGCTGATCATGGATACCAAGCAGTGGAAATCTGCAGTGACACTTTGATATTGCTCTGTCTCCAGAAGGAACAGCCAACAGTGACTTTTTGCAATCTCTCATCAGGAAACAAGGGTAAAAAAAATACTCATGGCTCTGTCATAAGCATCACAAGTGTCTGATCTTCCTAATGACCTTATCAAAGTTGGACTGCCCCAGCTGCAGGTATTACCCTGGAGTTCATTCACAGGCCTATTAACCAAAAAACCATTTCTGCATTGAGAGCACAGCATGAAAAGCAGTTTCACTGAGAAAAAAAGCCACTTGTGAGATCTCAGCCCTAAAAAGCATCACATATGAGTTGTTGTGGACAAAGAAACCCTATCCCATTACTGATTTCCACAGCACCAGGATGCTTTCTACCAAAGATGCCCAACATATTAAGTATGCAGTGATTACATTATTTAACTCATTAGATTTCCCTGCAAGACTAACTAGCATTATTTGTGGCTCTCAGTATGGCTCCTTGGGGTATCAGCAGCAGTTTTCCTTTCCCAGAAGGGTTCTTGCTGTTGGTGGTGAGGTACAGCTTGGTGCCTGGTGGTAAGTTTGCCAAGTTTGCCAGGTTGGTGGCTGGTAACTGCAGCGTAGCCATCACTAGAAAGAGAGAATAAAAAGGAATAAACCAGCTGCTTGCAGAAAGTAGTATGCACTGAAATCTGCACAGGATGCAAGTACTCAGTGACATGCAACCAGCCCTCAGTAATCCCTGCTTAGCTGCTCCAAGTGCAGATTAACTCCACCAGCAATGCACAGACACTACTGTTAATAGGTCTGGATAAAACCTTGCTGTGTGCAGTCCCACTTGTGGCTGCAGGCCAGAGCAGCACAGCTGTGGGGTCTGCAGCCCTCCTGGGACCACACAGCAGCTTCCAACAGCCCAGAGCCCCATCCTGGGCTCAGCTACAGCTGCTCTCTGCACATGCACACAGGGGGCTTCTGCCCATGCTCCTGGACCTGTAAGCACTGGGGAAGATGTGGGGATGAAACAGGGACACTTTGGCTCTGTCTGGATTCATGGGAAAAGAACCATAATGCCAGGGCAAAATGTGAGACCTGGCTCTATGAAAGTCTGCAAGGTCTCCTGCACATTCCCCAGAGTACCCACCTGGTCTCCACTTCCAGAACACTGCATGTTTTAAAGCACTTGTGCTCCCTCTTCGCCCTTACAGATAATAAATGAACATTTTCTTTATTATTAATCTCAGCCTGAATTTTCCTACAGAGCTCTCTAGTCACTTCCAGGTTTTTCAATCACACACAGTTATTTGCAGCTGAATACACCATTATATACCATTATACACCATTACAGACCCATCACCAGCCATTAACAAGGTACAAAACCACACTACCTGAGCCTTGAGATGTACTTTTCAGAGTCCCTGTGGAAGAAACTTGTGCCTTGGTTATGGTCTGCACGGGCTGAGCCACAATTGTCCCTCCACCTCCACTGACGATGGCTTTGGCTACACCTTGAGTCACAACCTGCTTGGAGCCAACAGCCTTGGCCACTGAGGAGCTGGACTTGGCCACGAGGATCTGACCCCCACTGATGGCCACTGCTTGTTTCACCGTGGACTGCAGCGTGGAACCAACGGGGACACCAACAACCTGCAACAGACAGGGATGGAGGGATGGATGGCATGGCATGGCATGGGGCCCTGCTGGCCACAGCACCCTGGCAACCTGGCTGGCACAGCACCCCCATCACCTCCAGACATTTCAGGACGTGCCTGGTCACGAACAGAAGCTCTTCACTCAGAACAAAATTAAATGGGCAAGAGGCCAATCCCGAGTAAAACGATAAACTGTTAAACCCAGCCAGGATCTCAGCACACCCACTGAAGATTAAGTTCATTCAAATCACAGGGCAATTCCTTTATTTCTGATTTATAAGCAATGGCTTAATTCCAGCTGAAGATAAAGCTTGCCTTGGTGAATTAAAGAGATGTAGAAATTCTGTTTCAACACATCCATGGGAACAGGTTCCCTGGGAAAACTACAGCCTCAAAGCAGAACCCACAAAGTGCTTCAATTTTATGTGTTAATAGTAACCGCAGTGGAACGTGAGTTTTTGCATACCTGCTCAAACAGGCAAGAAAGGCAGCAAAAAGAACAAGGATGTGTTGCAAATGCAAAAAAAGTATTTACTTATGCAAATGTGAAAGTTCTGTATGTAATCTCTAATGCCTGGCACGTCATTTGACTCTGTCCACAATGGAAAGAGGCAAGAATGGAGACAATTTCTGACACATCTGTCACCCTGTCACTGCACTGTGCCTTCTCAGAAGCTGTGTCACTCCTGGCAAAGCAGGACTGCATTGGCACGACTCCTACAGTAAAATGATCCAGTTGCCACTCAAACAGGACTGCTTTCACCTAATCCTACTCTGCTCAGCCTCCACCTCACTCCCTGTTTGTGCTGTTCTCTTATGCTGCAGGCCTGCACTCGCAGGAAAGAATTCACCTTCTCTTATGGAAAGGCCTGGATGAGTTTCAGCAAGAGCAAAAAGCACCTGCACCCCACTGCTGCAATGGCTGGGACAGAAGTGGGTGAAGTCCCTGTACACAATAAAATGTAACAAACAGTGCCTGCTCAGCCTGCTCCCCTCCCAGGCACTGCAGGGAAGCAGGACAGGAGCCACTGCACCCAGAACCAGCCACGCTTGGCACCTGGAGCGAGGCACCAAGGGCTGCAGGAACACACAGACAGCTGGCAGCACCCCAGAGATGCCCAGGAGCCCTTACCTTGGACTGCACTGTCCCCTCAGTGCTGCTCACCACGGGTTTCTGTGGGGACAGGGCCAGCATGTGGCTGCCCTTGACGGTGACGTACTGCGGCAGCGAGGGCTGCGCCGCGCCCGCCGCCGGCACCGCCGCCTGCTGCGGCAGCTCCCCGGGCTCCTGCTTGATGATCACCTGGGCAGGGACACACAGTCACAGCACAGCAAACACCCTGATGCCTCAGCATTTCAGCTTTTATCATTTCAGATCCTGTACTGCATCGGTGCATCACTCCAAACTCCACACAGAGCTCACATTTTGTCAGACAACACAATCCCTCTGGGCCTGAGATCCGAGGACACCCCACAGCCTCAGGCACCAAAAAGTACAAACAAAAGTGAATTGGGGAAACAAACTGGGGGTAAATGACTTCATTACCTGAAGCTGTAATTGGATGATTAACCCCTGATATGTAAATGGACCAAACTTGTAATTGTCTGAAAAACTGGTGCCCATTGTCCAGCTTGGATGTAGCCCCTGAGAGGCTGTGACTGCCCAAGGTGAACCTGTTTGGGGCCTTCAATAAATCCCCACTTTATTCTCTGGATCTTGTCCAGCCTCTGCTCTAAGGAGCCACCCCAAGGCATCCCCTTCAACCACCGATGATCACTGTGGAGCAGCCTGTGTGCAGGGAAGGGCAGGCACACTCTGAACTCAGACATGGTGCTCACCACCACAGGGACTAACTCAGCTCCAGGTGAGGGCTGCTCCCACATTGCAGTGGGATGATGTGACAAACTGACACAGTAACAAAGCAGTCCCCATTTTAGAGGTGGTCATGGAAATTAGAGAGTCACAGCAACTGCTGGTAATGTTACAAGTACCACTCATCCTGACAAGGGACTTTTTACAAACATAAAAAAACCTGAGTTCTTCAGGCCCTACATTCCACACAGAGCCACGACACCTTAAAGTTTCAAAATTCATGTTCTGAACCTGTTTTTTATTTCTATCCTGGAATGTTACAACCAATAGCTATAGACACTGTAAGTGACTACAGCTCACATACAAACACATTCTCTGTGTGTGTTTTATGTTTCCCTTACATCTATCCTCTAAGGGCAGTGACATAAAAAAGCCTCTTTAGGGCTTTTTATCCCCTTTTAGATTGTTGTAGGTACTGTAACTGGTAAGAAGCATTCTTTCACCTTTTACTTGGATCACCTAACATTGACAGAAAGATTTTATATTCCATGTGGTAGTATTTAAGGAAACACAGCCAGAAGCAGCAACATCTGAGATTCACAAATCACTGTTATATTTTTTTAAGAAGCTCCTGACAGATCTACTGCAGTTTACTTCTACTGCATCCCATTAAAAATAAGCTTTCAAAATACCAGCCTGAACACAACAGTTATTCAAAAAAGAAGCCCAGAAAGGACAGAAGAGGTGATAAAAGGCAAGATCCCAGGTACAGCAGAGCCCCAGGGAAAGAAAAGAAAACAAGAGACATTTTTGAGAGATGCTACAGAGCCCTGAGCAGCAAGACACATCTTCCAGTAAGAGTTTTACAGCACTGAAGTTCCATGGTTTGGGGCACAAAGGGCACTGCTGGGCTGCCTGTCCCAGCACAAAGAAAGAAGGAAGGAAGAATACCTTTGTAAAAGCTCCCAGTCCTCCAGTGACTGACTTGGGGCTTTGCACCTTGGAATGGCTCCCAATGGGACACAGGGGTGGCATGGTGGCAAAAAGAGAATCCTCCTGCTGCAAATGAAAAGACATGGGGCAAAAATCAGTGATATGTCCAATAAAACAAATAAAACAAGTGATTGCTAATAAAGGGCAGCATGGACCATCTGGGCAGGCCAAATTACCTGTGCAAATAGGACATTTCCAAAAATCAGTCAACACTTGAGTAAAAGGAGTCTAGCTTTCTGAATATAAGACACAAGGCAGATTTGAGTTGGCAAGTTACATCTCCAGCAGCAGTAACTGTTTCTTACCATGTCATACACAGGCAAAACTGTTGACTCATGTTCTCTGATCAATTTTTTAAAATAAAAGTATATTTCACTTAAAATGCAAATAGCTGAGGGGCATCCCATCAATGCATACAAACACCTGTTAGGAAGGTGGAATGAAGGTCAAGCCAGACAACATTCCTTGCAAGGACAGAGTCCATGGGCACAAACTGAAATACAGGAAATGATAAGGAAAACCTTGTTGTTGTAGATGGTGACCAAACAGAGTAAGAGGTTGGTCAGAGAGGCTGGGGCCTCTTCAGCCTTGAAGATACTCAAAACCCAACTGGACACATTCCCAAGGGACCTGCTTTATTTGACCCTGCTTTGAACAGGAGTGGTTGATCTCCAGAGGTCTCCGCCAACCTCATTCACTTTGTGATTTTATACACAATCTCTGAGAGAGGAGACAGTGTAAGAAGAAACAAGTTATGGAGGAGAAAATTCTTCTCTCAGAGGAGTTCATGCTCTCCTCTAACTGCAACAATGCAGTGGCACACAACCCTTACAGACAGAACTCACCATTTGGCAGAAACAACAAACATTGAGTAAAAAAACATTTTGTCATCTGCACCTGGCACTTCTGGGTCTGAGGTCAGCAGAGAGATCAAGTGCATTTAAGGGAGAGTTACAATGCAATTGCTCTCTTTTACAATCAGTGTGAACCCCAAAGCCATGGGTTTACAATCACTTGGCCCATCCTTGGATGGATCATGAGCAGAAATCAGGCCCTGCAACTCCTGGCATCCTCTGGTACTGACACACATGGCTGCAAACATCAGTTTTCCACAGGCTGGCTGCCTGCTCTGGTCAGCACACAGCTGCTGGCAAATGCAAGTGTGAGGACAAGGCCAGAGGCACAGTCTGTCCTCTCCACTGCAGCTGCATTTGAGACTGGCTGCAGAAACACAGCCTGAAGTCATTAAAATAAATACAGAAAACGAGCACACAGTGAAGACATGAGAAGTGGTGAGTTATGCACAACCTGTATAATATCTCACTGAACTATCAGGCACACTCTTCTCTTTAAAGAAACCCTAAAATTACAGCTTTTCCACCAACCAGAAGACATAAATCAAATAACATTTCTGTTTACAGAAGTATGACTTCTGTGGGTTTTTAAAAATATCTTCAGTTGCCCTGGAAATACAGAATTCAGCTGTTACTAAAGATGTGTGCCTGCTTTAACTCATTGAAAACTTTTCAGAAAAAACTGTCCCAAATCAGTGAAAAACAAAGAAAAATGAACTATTTTCACATAGTTAAGTGAAATCCATCTAGCACACAGGTTTTTAAAATGTGACTGCCAGCTGCACCCCTGACACTGAAAATGCCCCTCCAAACAAACTGCTTCAGACCAGTCTCCTCCAGCATTCCCCAGCACACACAGGAAACATCTCTGCTCCAAATGTGAAGTGCTTTGCTCCCTGCAGGCTGACTGGCAAAGCCTTCTCCTCTATTAAAGTATCTCCTGCTTTAATATGAGGCTTGGAGACAGGGAGTGCTCCTGCTTGCAGAGCACACCCACCAGCTGCTTGCAGAGCCTGGCTGACGCCACTTCCCTGCCAGAAATATCACCCCTAGCACAAGATGAGGGGAAGATTCCATGTGAGACAGTTCAGCTCTGTACCTTTTGGGCTTTGCACATCAGAAGCATGAACTGTATTTATTGCTGTTTGATTACACATCCAAATGTTACTCCACTGTTTATACAAACATTTTTCTAAATCAAGACAGTTGTAAAACCACTACATGAGTTATTTTCAGGCTGCTTGGAACAGCTGCTATACAAAAATAATGAACAGAGTGAATGTTTTGAGGTAGGCATCTCTGGTTTGATCATGCTCTGTGACTAACAAAGTGAAGAAGATCAAAGGCAGCTACAGAAGAGCTTTTTTTGAAAGATAAAACGTTTGGGGAACTATGCCCTCCATGGATCTCCTTGCAGAGAAGCAGAAGTGCCTTTCACAGGTATGCAGGCAAGCCCAGTTAGAGCAGCATGAAGTGACACAACCATCTTGTATAACCACCATGTTCTCCCTGGCTCCATCTGTTACACAGTAACCCTTCACAGGAAATGACAACCCAAGAACCTGCCTGAAGTGCAGAATTTTTAATGCTAAAAAGTGCAATTTAATAGAAAGCTGGGCTGTAAAAGGGAAGTGCACAGCTAATGAGAACATTACCTTGACAGCTGAGGTGCCAAAGCTGCTGCCATGGGTCTTTGCCACAGGAGATGCAGTTCCATGGGAGGCCTGACAGACACTGCTCAGTTTGCTGGTCGGGCTCCCTGAGAGCAGGAGACAAAGCAGATGCTGGGTGAGGGCTGGGAGCAGGGCCCCTGCACACAGGAAACCTCCTCTAACAAGCACAGGGCATTGCATTTCATCTGCATTCTGCATCAGGTACACCAGCAGGAACCACCGTGGGCACAAACCAGATCCAGCACCGAATTTCCACCTGAGGAACCAGCCCCAGAGAAGGTGCTCTGCACCCACTGCTCTGTGTGCTGCAAGCAGGTGGCCAGGAGCCTTCCTGCCTGGCTGAGGATGTCAGCTATAGCTGCAACCATGAAACCAGCACAGGGGCAAAGTCCTTTGCTGCCCAGGAACCCCTGAACCCACACTAGCCTTGGGCACTGGCATGGAGGAAGGCTTGGAGAGAGAAGGGAAAGAAAGGCCACAAAAGGAGTGAGACAAAGTGAGGAGCAACAAGAGCAAAGGACAGAGTGAGAAAGGTAAAGGAAGAAACAGAAACAAGGGGTAAAGGCACAGAGTCACCCATGGCAGATGCTCTTGCAAGATCATCAGACTGACAGATGTGCCACAGCATCCCCTGGCCCCAGGATGGATGGGGATCCAGTGGTAAACTCACCCTGCATTATCAGAGTGTGCACAAGAGTGCTCTCAGCAGCCCTGTGTGCTGCTCTTGGGCTGCTTTGGCAGCTTTGTTTGTTCAAGAGACACCAAAGCCACGGATTACACACATGAAAGCAAAAATCAGTGTCTCATACAGCTGTACTATAATCTACCCTTGAGTTAGAAATAAATGAGCAGCCATTTCTGAGAGGAAGGGCTTTGGGAAGGCTGGTTTCCAGAGCATGAAGATGTTAAATACAATCTGCAGCCTTATCAGAAGTGCCCCAGTGACTTTTTCTGTAATATACACATCGTGCTCAGTCCAGCCTGGCTGCTGCTGCCAAACAGTTCCACAGACCCTGCTGCAGCCTCACCCAGGGTCTGCTGATGAGGATCTCACAGCAAAGCTGTTTGGGGAGGGGAGGGCATCAACCTTCTGCTCTGCCACTGATGTGCTCTGACTGGTGCATGATACAGGGGAGGTACAGCAGTGCAGGGAGGGACAGGCAGCAACAGCCTCTGCCAGGTCCTTCTGTACTCCTGCACTGTGGTGGGAAACTGGAACTTGAACAGTAACTGCACTTTAACAATAACTGCAGCTTGAACAGCAACTGCACTTTAACAATAACTGCAGCTTTAACAGTACCTGCACTTTAACAATAACTGCAGCTGTAACAGTAACTGCACTTTAACAGTAACTGCAGCTTGAACAGTAACTGCAGCTTTAACAATAACTGCAGCTGTAACAATAACTGCACTTTAACAGTAACTGCAGCTTGAACAGTAACCGCAGCTTTAACAATAACTAACTGCAGCTTGAACAGTAACTGCACTTTAACAATAACTGCAGCTTGAACAGTAACTGCACTTTAACAGTAACTGCACTTTAACAGTAACTGCAGCTTGAGCAATAACTGCAGCTTTAACAGCAACTGCAGCTTGAACAGCAACTGCACTTTAACAGTAACTGCACTTTAACAATAACTGCACTTTAGCAATAACTGCAGCTTGAACAGTAACTGCACTTTAACAATACCTGCAGCTTTAACAATAACTGCAGCTTGAACAGTACCTGCAGCTTTAACAATAACTGCAGCTTTAACAGTAACTGCACTTTAACAGTAACTGCACTTTAACAGTAACTGCTGCTTTAACAATAACTGCAGCTTTAACAGGAACTGCAGCTTTAACAGGAACTGCAGCTTTAACAATAACTGCACTTTAACAATAACTGCAGCTTTGACAGCAACTGCACTTTACCAGGAACTGCACTTTAACAATAAATGCACTAACACTAGGATGTCCCAACAATTTGCTGCATCTGCACATCCTATCCCCCAGGTACAATCCTTTATTAGAACCCAAAGGTTACCCAAACCATGATAAAACACTTAGGCAGGGGAGACAGTCAGGCTGGAGGTGAAGAAACAGAAAATAAGAGGTAGAAATCCCCCAACCAATCAAAACAACCCCAATTAATCAAACCCTATTGGTGAAACAGCATCAGTGTTACCAAGAAAGCCCAAAACATACTTTAAAAAATTCAGATACAGCTACACAATTCCTACCAATGAACCTACCAATTCCCTCTGTGATGAAGTTAAAATGAATATGACAGCTGTGTTCCCTCAGATAAAGGGAGGAAGCATCAGTAAAAAGAATTTTTGTGTTTTCCAACCATGCCCAGCAAATGGTTTGTGTTCCATGGATGCTGCACTCCCTCACTTGGCCCTGGGCATGCTGCTGAGATGCTGGGAAGCACACACATACACAAACAAGTGTGTTCTAAAATAGATAGCAGTGCTTGGCCATTTATCACAACAATAAATGACTTCTGAGGGACCTTTCCTGCACCTCACACAAACACTGACTCCTCTATCCATCACCTGTGTCCTGCAGTTCAGCCCTCCCTGTGACCCCAGGGTTTTGTCACCACTGAGGGAATCCAGTAAAGAGGAATCCAAACCAGCTGGATTGGACCAGGCAGAAGTTGAGAGCAGTAACAAAATCCAGCATGGCTGTTCTCCTGGTAACCAGGATCTCTGCATTTCACCACATCTGTGCCCCACACTGTGACCTAAGACTGCTCTGCCAGTCCCTGTGACCTCTCCAAGCTCTTTGTCACATCCACACCAGCACTGTCACCCAACCCCCTGTGCAGTCTTTGTGTCTCAAGCTGTGCACCACTGTCTCCATCACTCCTCGACACCTGAAAAGAACAGGCTCTCTTTGAGGTGTCTGTGAGTTGAGTTTGGCTTCACACTGTGCTGTTTCCTACAGGCAGCAATGCTCAAGTCTGAGATCCCCTCAGCCACACACACAAACCAGCTGTGCAAACCAACACCTTCCCCTTTCTCTGCTGAGCATTTTCCATCTGCACAAACTCAAACACTGCGGTTGCACTGATCATTCTGAAGGGAGAACAAACCTGAACAGGTGAGACTAAGCCACTGCCTTCTGAGGTCACACTACACACCTGTGCTTGTGGCTGCTGCTCCAACTTGTCCAGGCTTGTCCACAATAAGATAGGGGTTATTGAGGACTGAGCTGGCAGAGCCTTGCTTCATGTGCACCGGAGTGGACGTTGGGGTGCGAGGCAGCGGAGATGGACTAGGGGTCGATATTGGAGAACCTTAAGAAAAAAAGTCCAATGCTTCTAGCTTGTGAATGTTGTCAGAACACAGAAACATGGCAATTGTAGCACTTTGGAAAATGGATTAGAAAAGGAGAGGTTTTTGGAGGATGTATTTCTCAGCCTGAGTGAGGCCACAGGACTTGGAGAAGAGAAGACAGAGGAAAGGAGAAGGCACACGAAGCACTATGGCTCATGGCCACCCTGGACATGCTCTGCCTACCAGCACAAGCAGGGCTCACAGGGAACCTGAGAAGCCATCTGCTCCACCCCTGAATCCTGAGGGATATTACCTACATCATTCTCACTGCCAAGACAGTGCACACAAGGAGATGGAGAAACAGAGCTGAGCTGTGTTGCCCTTGTGCAGCCCCAGGTACAGGCATTGAAGGGAGGGAACCAAAGAGTTCCCCTAAAAAGGCTGTGTGGAACAGCCCCAGGCAGCACCCTGGTCCCTCACTGCCCTGGTCCCTCCACTGCTCTCACTATAGCAGGAACCCTGGAAATCAATCTGTAAAATGGGCAGCCAGGAGACAGAGAAACTAGAGAAGAAAAAAGCTACATGAAGAGGTAAACAAGAAATTCAGAGAACAGGACTGGCAAGGAAGTGATCAGGGAAAAGAGACAGCAGCAAACACCAAGCTTCTCCTGTCTTTTAATCTACTTTCTTGACAGTTATTGACAGTTAGAACATAAATGGTCATCAAATAAAATCCTTGAGTCTTATAAACTGTTTTGAAATCTCAAAGGGGTAACCCTTCTCAGCAGACAGCAGAACTTTAGAAAAATGTTTAGCAGGGAAACATTCAAATAGCAAAGACCAACAAAGAATAGTTCAAGGACTTGAGAAAAGATAGGATGGCCCCCTAATTCCTGCTTTCTAGGAAGCTTTGGGAAAAGATCAAGAGAAGAGCTTATAAAGAAAGAATAAACCACTTGGCATAGGTTCAAGTGTAAATCAACCTGAGTAAAGTTTTAAGATATCAAGGAACAGTATTGATATTTAAATAAAAAAAACACAAAACCAAAACAAAACAACAAATCAGACACACTTTAAGAACATTATTTGGGAGCAGATCACCAGAAATCACAGGTACTGATGACTGGTGCTTCATCCTCTCTAGCCTGAACACCAGAAAATGAAGAGCTGCAACAAGTCACCTTGCAGCTTCCCAGCATGTGCCATGGTGAGCTGTACATGAACACTTTCTGATGTAAAACATCATCCAGTGACTGGCATCACACCCAGGCAGGGAAGGGACCACAGGTGAAATGAGCAAGCAGCACTGTGGCCTTGTTTGGTTAGAAGGTGTCACACTGCCCACTGCAGCCAGCTGGCAATTTAATCCAACACAAGGTGGACTTTTGGAAGACAAAGATCAAAGCTGCTCCATCTGATGCAATATGGCAAGCACAAGAGGGTCTGTTTGAGTCTACAAGGTTAAAACTAATTATTTGCCCAGTAATCAAGGAAAAAATTCTTCTTCATTCATCCCAGCTGTATGAAAGCATTGGGGAGAAGAATGGACTCTTCCCACATACAAAATATTCCACATGAAAGATGTGGTTTTGCCTGGGCCTTTCTGTGGGTAGCAGTCCATTTCAAGACTACTTATTCCATACTTAAAAGCATTCAAGAACAGGGAAAGAACAGCTCTCATCCTGCTTTTCATCTCCTGTGAACCATTTCGCACTTGTATTTTTTTTCATGAACATTAAGAATTATGCTTAGCTCCTTATTCTAGAGTTTCCTCCTGTCTGATGCTCAAAGCCTGGCAGAAAACCAAGGGAAGGACACAGAACAAGTCCAACTTGTTCACTCCCTTGTTTTCCAGGGGGAGGCACTGGGTAAGTAAACTAACATTCACCTGATACAATCTTGCAACTCATGGTGATAGGCTGGAAGGATTTTCCTGGTGACTCTGCAGGGCTTGGACTCTGACCTTGAGGCACTATTTTACAGCTAGCTGCAATGGGTTGAAAGGCTGAATTTCCATGAGAGCCAAAGGCAACTTTCTGTGTGGCTAACTTGGTGGGAGTCCGTTCTATGGCGGATGGCAGGGAGTAAAAGGCGGCATGTCTTTCGGTTTCAGCACTCCCAGAGAATCCTGATCAAAACAGGGAAAAGAACAGAAATACTGCTTAGGCTGACACATCTGACTCCTCACTGTGCTCCTCTACACAAGCACAACTCAGCTATGACAAACATGTTCTTGAAGGAAGGAAGGAAAAAGCAACTGGTGGGAAGCGTTGAACAGGGAGAGAGTGAGGGAGGGGATGCTCCTGCACAGGATCTGCTGGACAAGAAGAATAAAATGATGCCATGCACAGCCTGCCCAGCTGTGGCAGCTGATCAGCCACTTCCTTGGAATGCCCTTCCACTGCCCAAAAGCTGCTGCTAGTCCCAAGTGTCCTTGGCCAGGGCTCTGCAGGACCAAGGCTGGATCTCCTTTGCAGAGAATCTCGCAGTGCAGTTTTTGGAGTAAGAGCTCAAGGAAACCAGACACTGCCTTTTGAGCTGGGCTATGGAATCCACTTTATCTGGTGTTCAAGGAGATCAATCAACCTGGAGCTGCTGGGAGAAGCCACTGCCTGTCAGTGTAAAAAGGAGGCAGGATTACTTCCTTCCTGCTCACCTAAAGACGCTACAAATCTTCCTGTTTGAATAAAAAACCTGTGTGCTTAAAATGTGGTTGTGTTTGTCCTTCTTTGGCCACAAGAACAGACCACATTTAAACAGCAGACACCCTTCTTGCTGAGCCTGAACACCCCAGTGGCACCACAGAGCCTATCAGGAAGTACAAGCATGCATGGCACCAGCTTACAGCCACTCCTTCAGCACAGGAATGTGGGAATGGATCAAGAAAGGCATCAGCCCATGCAGCATCTGACATGATTTGAAATGTAGATATAAATATATACCCTCTGGCTGTGTCCAGAAGGTTTCTCACACCACAGTGTAACACACACCCTGTATCTCAGGCCAGTTGACCAAGTGTTCAGAAAACAAAGCCAAATGCCACCAGAGGCACAGCTCTTCCTGTGTGACACAAACTACAAATCCCATAGGGTATCCATGGGACCAGCACTGTCTGTTCCAGGCAATCCACGTGATCCTAAGGCCTCAGCTGCTGCCCCACTGAAATGGATCCTGGCTTTCCTGATCTCCCATGGGAAGGGAGAATAAAGCCCTGATGTGCAGAGATGCCATTGTCCCTCAGACAAACACACACAACTTTTCAGTCTCTATTCTCCACAGTGCAGTAATTACACATACCTAGGGATTTTTGTTCCCTCACAGTCAGCTCATGTTAGGCACTAACATATGTAACTAAACACACCACTAGACCAATTCCTTAAATGTATACACAGTCCCATAAACATTCAGAAACCTAAAATCCCCTCTGAAAACAGTCTGCCAAAGCCAAAACTACAAATGCTATTCAACCACCTTTTTTCCAACTGCACCTGCTTTTCCTTATTCACTATGTTTTAGCAAAACAGCCTGTTCAACAAACTTCAGATTAAAAAACCCCAAAAAACCCAAACCAAAGTCCAAAACCAAATAATCTATAACAATTTCTTAAGCATATTTCAGAGCACATTAAGGAAAATATGATCTGGGGTGAGCAACAAGCAGGTAGCACAGGCAACCTTTAGGGCATAAGAGCAATTAAGAGGAGGAATCCAGCAGAGCCAAAGTTCCAAGAACTTGCATTTCACTGACACCACTTGCTTTACCTTTGTCCACAGAAGCATCTGGGCTGGAGTCCCTCAGCTGTTTAATAGGTGAAGAAGCTTTGACTGGTGCTGGGATACTCAGTGGCAGTGATAAAGATGTAGGAACATCAGAAAGGTCAGACTCTGAAGACTGGGAGAAGAGATATTCCTCACCAAGGGAATGCCTGTGCAGCTCCACATCCACTACCTTCCAAAAACAGGAGACACAACTACTATTAGTATTAGACACAATTTGTATTTGGTAGCTTGGCAAAGATATAAAACCCAAAACCAATTATGCTTTCTTATTTTAATGCCTAAAAACCTCTCCCTTTGTTCCCCCCAACTCTACACAACATTTCCATTCATTTCAGGGACAGTTCCCAAAGGTCCAGCAGTACCTGAGCTACAACAAAAATCTTGCAACATTGAACCCTCACAGTAAAGCAGCACATCTTGGTCCTTGGGGAAATCTGTAAACACTGGAGGGGTTCTGGAGCCCAGCTCTAAGCACCCCCTAAAGAAAGGACTGCACACCCCTGTAGGGACAGGCTCCAAACTGAAGCCTGCCTTTTCTGGTAAGGCCTTGAGAAACACACCACATGATCTACTCTTCAAGAGTGCTCTTTAATAACAGCATACATTTCACATTAATGTTTTCTCCACAAACTGAAAAGCTGAAGTAATGCAATTTAACCATAAAAATTTCCATTTACTACAGTACAAGGGGAAAACAATATCAAGAAAACTTTAGAAATTTAGCAAACGATGGGTTATTAATTTATTTATTTCAAGAGTTCATTTTCCATTAAGTCCTAAATCTTGACAGATACAGAAACTTAGAAGTACTTAATATACTGCAAAATCTCAACAGAATAGTTGGCTGATCCCTTGAACTTAAATTCTTTATGTGTAAGCTCTGCAGCAGATCAGAATGCAAATCAGAACACTTTGTACCAAAAGCTTCACAAAGCAATAAAATTTAAAGCCCCAGTACAAGCCAAGTTCTTTCTGAAGGAAGGGCTGGAAACAGCTCCCCTGAACCAAGGAGAAATGACTGTTGTCATGAATAGTGACAAGGTGTCATAATCCCTTCATTCAGCAAGAGAGCAAAATCTACACTCTAGAAATTGTGAAATCTGACTCTGTGCTTAGTCCCATGCATCTTTTCATTTTAAACATCTTTAAGGGAATCAAATCCCTCCCACAAGCC
This sequence comes from Melospiza melodia melodia, assembly GCF_035770615.1. Classification (NCBI taxonomy): domain Eukaryota; kingdom Metazoa; phylum Chordata; class Aves; order Passeriformes; family Passerellidae; genus Melospiza; species Melospiza melodia. The sequence goes on along the minus strand of NC_086205.1, from coordinate 4,268,512 downwards.
CCTGACTCACCGTTTCTGCACCAAGTGTCTGCAGGCCTGTGTAGGTCCTGTCCAGCTGGAAAAGACAATACAATATATTAGCCAGGGCAAAGCATTATATTAGCTGGAATTTACAACACAAATTGTTTGAAAGAAGCCTCAAACTATGTGAGTTGAGCAGCATTGCATCCAATATTTTGAGGTCATAAGGTCAGAAATCTGTGTGCTCTGAAAAGTGCCCTCCCTCTCTTCTGCAAAAAATTCAGCCATGACCCAAGGCCCACACTAAAGGGGAAAGGAGCAAGGAAGTTGAAGGAAATGAGATTGTTGGGGGAATATTTCCATCTAAGGGGAGTCCATCCTCAAGCAGTGTCCTTTTTTATTCCTTATTCTATCAGGAATAAGGAAATATAAGGAAATATTAATAATGAGAAAACCTCTGAGTTTTTAACTGAGCAGCACAAAGGCTGTGTTTACACTATAGTTTTTGATTAAGTAAGTGTTCACACCAAGCCATCAGCTGAAAAAGAGGCACAACATCCCAGAGGCACCTGTTAAAGCACTGTAGAAGCAGCTGGGTTTGAGAGGTGTAGGATGTGCCAGGCACAGAGGAGGGCTCAGCTCACTCTGCATCCTCACAGCAGCCACAGGCTCAGAGTGAGAACAGCAAGATTTGCTGATCTGAGCTCCTGTGGGCCATGGACTGGCTCAGTTTTCTTCTGTAGGCTGAGTTTGCCTCACTGTCCATCACAGTGTCAATAACTTCTCCCCAAGTCACATCTCCCCTAATACATTTTACTCACCATCTGCATGAAATGTCCCTAAGCTGCAGGGGAATATTTTCACCCTCCTCTCTACTGGCTGTACTTAGGCTTGTAATGAGGTACCTTGTTTAGCAGGAAATTCATCAATGCAGGCAGAGTTCAAATAAAATTAATGCTGCTCAAAGCAAGAGGAGACTAACCCAGCTCAGGACTTAAGCCCACTAATGCCAGGGACCACTAATTAAAAGGAAAAGGAGCAGTGGCCTAGTTACCAGGACTGCTGCATACTGGAAATCCCAAGTGCTGCAGGGGTGAATGAGTTGGAAAAGGGAGCTCTCTTCAAAGGGAATAGGGAATCTCAGCCCTCCCTGCCCTCTCTAACAACAAAGATAATCATTAGCTGATGTGAGTCTGTCCTGAAGGAACAGAACAGACATGGCAGCCACTTTTCCAGTGGAAAGACAGACCTGAACCACCCTGTTAGGCTAAAGCCAGTGAAAACACCATAAAAATCTCAAATTTTAGGGAAAACCCAGGTGAGCATTGCTGTTCTGAGCACATTCAGCTCCAGCTGCTGCAAGGCTGGGCTCCCTCCTACTGCATCAACTCCATACAGCCAAGGTAAGAGGCTTTCCTGGATCTGATTCAATTCTCCAGCTCAGCTATTCATGAGAAAATAACCACCAGGACACTCATAACACAGAGAGGCAAAAGCACATGCACAAGCACAGCCTCTTCCAGATTATGCACAAGAGCTCATTTAAACACCTTTCTCTACAGTATTTTGTTCAAATACCTTCAAATTGTGTATGATATCAATCCTTTTGTTCTGGCTATCCTTGAAGTGTATCTGCACTCTCACTGGGAATTCTCCCCAGCCTCTCCTGGTCAGGTGAAACGGAGGTTCTCTGCAAACAAATGGTGATTACATTTTGATGCACAAGTGGTACAGCTCTAACCTCCCTCTTTTTCAGAAAGCCAAAAACTGTTTTTCTAGCTGACAGCTAAAGCTGTCATCAGGTCTGCTATTCACCACAGAGAGAGTGTAATCATAGCAATGAGAATTTTATGGCTTTGGACAGCTGAAAACACACTTTGACTTTACACAAGGGGACAGGGAAGAAAATGGTAAAGCACTGCTGGATGAGACATGTGGGAAACGAGTCTGGTGTTTTTAAAAAGAAGACAAAATAAGGGCTGTGCTATGTCAAATGAAAAGCACTTGGTTAAGAAAAACACAAGTCAGCTCACTGCAAGGTGAGATTCCAATGCAGCATTTTGCAATCACTGCCTGCTGCTCCCTATCTAGTAGCAAAATGCACAGGTTTCATATAACACCAAGAGAACAACACAGGGACAACAAGGGAAAATTAATCACTGTCATTCTCCAAGCTGAAAAAGAAGGATCTGTAACATTTACTTCTACTCTGTACTTCAGCTTGTTGTTGTAAAGGCAAATATATTTTTTCACCAGAAAAAAAAATGCAAGAGGTTTAAGAGCGATTTTTAGTCCAGAACATAAATGCTCACTACAATGAATGGGACTGCAACACCAGGAATCCATTAACCAGGTGGGATTAAAACAGAAGATAACCAGTGGTTATCTTCTGTGTCTTTTGAGAAAGGCACAAAAAGACAGTAATCAAATGAAATTTGATATGTTACAGAAGAAATACAACAGAGTTTGCTTTTGTCCTGCTCAGAGTTGTCTTCCCAGAAACATTACTGAGCTGCACCAACACTTATTAACTCAGGAAAGTCTTCCTGGAGTTGCCTTTCAGGAGTTTAATTTTGCCAGAATTAAGCTGCCATTCTGTGCTAAGCAGTTCTTCCCACACTCCTCCCTCCAGGAGGCAGCTAAACATCCCATGGAGAATCATTTCTTAGGGAAGAAACCAACAACTATTTGAAGGCATCCTCCCTCAGTCTTGTCCAAGGAAGAAGGATGAAACACTGACAGGGCAATTCCCAAGAGAGAACTTCCCCCACCAGGGTCACCTGGACACAGGTGTGGGGTAAGGCCTGGGAGAGCACAGGGAAGCTGCCCTGTCCCTGTAGCACTGATGGGAAATCCTCAGAGCACAGAGCCAATGCCACTGATCCCACACCATGGAGAAATATTTTGGAGTGGGATATTTGTGCCCAAACACACAGGTAGCATTAAAAATATGGGCAAATCAGATTTTGGAGATTGCTCTTTATTTTCCACACTGCAATAGAGGGGTGGTAGAAAACACTTTGTTTAGCACCAGAAGCCTGAGCAGCAGACAGTGTATGGAACACAAACAGGAGAGGCACAACCTACATCAACAGCAAGAAATGCAACACCTGAATGCTTTTTCTCAGAAGGAAATTAAAAAAAACCCTAAGCCAACAAACCTGTTTGGCACATTTGCTACATAAAAAACCTCATTTATTTTCACTACTATTTTGGAGTAAGCCAAGTTAAGCTAGAGGTTAAATACACACATGGGGTATTAAACCAGGAAAAGTTGTTGTTAATTGGCACTGTAAGCCTGGCAAGCATGAAGACTGGAATAATTCCTCATTACCTCACTTCTACCAGGTCATTGGGTTTGTAACTGGGGTGGAGGAAGAACCAAACTTTCTTGACAAAGTGATTTATGCTGGGTTCTCTCCGAGAGCCTCGGACGTACACCATCCATTTATGGGTTGACTGATCATTTTCTTCTCTCTTGTCAGGGGGAATGTACCTGGCAAAGAAATGAAAGAACAAACACAAGATAAAAATCCCAAACAGACAAATACTGCAAAAAGTATTTTGGGAAAGATAAGGCACAAAAAAATTGGGGATGTTAAAATGCCTGTGGGAACTGTGCCCCCTGTACATTTCTGCTCATTTGTCCTTACTCTGACAGTTCATCCAGGAACAGATACAGGACCCACAATCTACTCCAAATTTCTAACATTTCCTCTGCCATGTGACATTCACCCATTTAAACATTTGGCTCTTAATTAAAATGATTAAATTTTAACATTCTACTACTGTCAAATTTCTTATCCCATCCTATTCTGAGCTATAGGAAGTAAAACCACATCAGAACACAACATCAACAGCTCTGCTACCATAAATAAAAAAAAATACAATTATTCTCAAAAAATTTAAGCAACTTCAGTCAACACTTTGTTCTGGTTCCAGCCCTTCAAGAAGCAATTCTGACTCTAAGTTTTGTCAGCAAATGTCTGATTTATTCTGTGCAAAAGACTGACTTGAGTAGAGCAAGGATGGAGAGTTAAAACCTGGAATTGTCCAGTTTGCCAAAACTAAGGCCTTTCTTCACCTATTTCCTGGAAGATGAAAAGTTACACATATTTACCTCTTCTTCTTTTAAATATAAATAAAACCAGTATGAAATAATTTATTTAGACTATTCTGAACTTGTACAATTTTCCTCATTGTGGTTGGTGGTGCACTGTTCTCTTGGGGTTTTTCTTCTGTTTAAGAGACCCCCACACTGTACCCATGGACACACTGAATTAGCCAAGTAATTCAATTAGCCAACACACTCAATCAGGACAACTTGCTTTTCCAAATTTTCAGGGGAAAACTTCTGACTTGATCAAAAAAGGCTGAAAAACTTCCCTTCAGGGAAAGAGATCTTAAAACCTTTGCACACATATAAAGTTATAAATAAAACAACTACTAAAACACCAGTTCCTTCCACAAAAAAATCTTATGCTGAGACCAGAGGAGGGCTGCCTTGGCTACTGCGATTATTCAAGGGTGACAGCTCATATTGTGACAGCTTAGCAATTTCATTTGTCTCCTAATTGTAACTTTCTATTCAATTTAATCCTGAAATAAAGGAGCATCCCTCAGGCTCTGGATACTAACTTGGAGACGTTGCCAACCACAATCGTTTTCTTCACATAAAGTCGTGAAGTTTCATCATTTGACAGTCCGGCATTTCGTTGTCCTGGTTTTTGAGAGCTTGAAACACCCGAACTGTCCTGAGGGTAGGGGAAGAAAAAAAAAGGCAAACAAAAACCCAAACATTCCTCTTAAACATCATTTTGTTTGGTGCTAGAAAAGTAAGGTGTTGTTAAAAAAAACAACCAAAAATCTGCATAAATGAAAGACCGACAAGGAATCATCCCTAAAAATACTCAAATTGCTCTCTAGGCACATGGAAGCAACTCAGGCATGTAACAATGCCTGGCCAAGAGCACTCTGCATGGCTGTGCTGAGCACACATGCTGTGACATCCCATGGAGCTGAGCCACAGCTTAGCCTGGGTTTCAAAGCACTGCCCCTGCACTTTTATTTATGTGAAATAAAACCAGGCATGGCCAGAACGGCATTGTGATTGTCACTAACCAGGAACAAAGCTCAATCACCCATGAGTGGGGGTGAAAATCTAAATCTTTCCCATTCCCAGCCTCTGCTGCTCTGAGGGACTCTGGGGTTGCCTCACAGTGAAGAATTGAGGCTGGGTTTGAGGCAGGAGAGCAGCCATAACCTGTCACTGCCATCCAGGCAAACCCACAGCCATACCCTGGCACAATAATTCCAGCCTCCCTGTAACACAAACCCAGCTATCAAGCAGTGGCCAACACAATGATCTGACCAGCCACTATGCCAACACAAGTACAAGTGTTGTTTCCCTGGGACTGAGAGGCTTTTCTACAGCCCTGCTGGATGAAGTGTCTGGCTGGAGAGAAGGGACTGCCATCCTCCAGTGACCACAGAGCAGCCCAGAGGATGCACTCTGAGCACTCACCAGAGGAAGCTCAGTGTGGGAAGCACTGGACTCACTGCGGAACCCTTCCCCTTCCTCTGCTAAGCCAGGGATGCCTCAAAGTGGAGCAAGGAGTCACAGAAGGCTGGGATGGCTCCTGCTCCTCCTCATCCCCTCAGCCTCCTGTGCACTGGTCAGAGATGCACCAGTGTGCTGTCCCCAAGCAACACAACTGCTCCATCCACCTGTGCCCCCAGCACAGAAACAAGCTCTACTGGCCTGGTGGTTCACACCACATCCTGTAGGGCTCATCTGCCTTCTGCCACAGAGCCAAGGCAGAGCTCCAGCAAACTGCAGCCCTGCTGTCAAGGGTGTCACACTGCTTAGTGGAGGCAGGATCACTGCTCCTTCTGCCATGTATTAGTGCAAATTATTCAGCTGCAGATGGCAGCCATTCACTGAGACATACCCACCCCTGGCTGTACTCCTCTGGCAAGCTTGACCACTTAGAGGAACTGAAAGGAAACTGAAGAGTATCACCTCATTTCACATTTCACCTGCAGACACTGAGTGAGCATCCCCAGTGGAGCTACCTGCAGCCAACAGGTGAAGCATTTGTGTGGCTGCACAGAGAGCCACAAAGGGAGGGACTGGATCCAGGTCAACAATAACCCCCCAGAAAGCTTGAAGGGACACTGACAGAACACACTTTTACTTGGGTCAGACTGGTTCACTTGAGGAAATGGTGCTAATGCACAACAGCAAGCAGAACCCAAGAGGAAAAACAACTCTCCTGTATGGTTGCACCCAGGCTCTACCAACTCACACTGCCAGGGTGAGCTAATCCTCCAGTGCTACTGTTTGCACTACAGGCTGCTGAGGAGGCCAAAGCCCTCCAGTGGATCCCCTGTTCTGAGCAATGCAGTCCCCATGGGCACCCAGAGCCAGGCAGCACCATTACTCCTGAAAGCTCTGCAGGGAACGACAGACATTGCCCTCCTCTGCAGGCTCCACCCTCCCAACCTGCCTTCCAACCATACAGCACAGCCCAAGGCCAGGCTGGGAAGCACCTCCTTCCCCAGAGGCTGTGGCCAAGGCTGGCAGAGCTGTGCTGAGCCCACAGCCCTCCCAGGCCTGCTGAGCTCACTTTGGGCAGCACTGAGGTAAGAGGAGGTACCCACGTTACACACACTTCAGGCGGCCTCACAGCAAAGCCAGGCTGAGGGAGTGGGAGCAAGCGGTTGGAGAGGGTAAGAAACACATCTTCAGCAAGGTGGGTGAAAACATGAAGAGCTCCTGGTGCCAGCACCGAGTCCTCAGAGCACACACCTCCACCAAGGTGACCAGCACTCGAGTTTTACTTTACCCGGCCAGCATTTCTGCTCTGTCTCTGCTCCAGGCTGTTTGGCAGCCGCTCGTCGGCGTCCAGGCTGCCACTGTCCTTGTCCAGGAGAAAGTCATTGTGCTGGGACAGAGAGTCACTCTCTGAGTGGTTGGCAGAGGGGGTGTCTGAGCCCTGGTGAGCTGGAGATGAAGATCTCGAGGGAGATTCCAAGAACTTCTTGATTGAAGGATGATTAAGAATTGTTGCGTCGCATGACCTGGTCCCCTGCAACGAAAAGATCAGGAAGATCTGGTCACCATTCCCCCAGGAAGATCTGGTCACTAATTCCCCCAGGAAGATCTGGTCACTAATTCCCCCAGGAAGATCTGGTCACTAATTCCCCCAGGAAGATCTGGTCACTAATTCCCCCAGGAAGATCTGGTCACTAATTCCCTCAGGAAGATCTGGTCACCATTCCCTCAGGAAGATCTGGGCACTACTCCCCCACAGCACAGATAAAAACAAAGCTGTGCCAGAAGAGAAAAAGTCAATGAATGAAGAAAGAGCAAATATTTAATCAGCTGCCCTGCAGGAAAAACAGATGCTCCAGAAGATAAAAGCTTAAAAGGGTTCTACAGAACCAGTAGCCCAAACTGGATCTGTTCCTTCACACCTTGTGATCTCAGAAACTCACTGGGTTTTGGAAGGGATGATTGCAGCCCACTCAACCACCTAAAACATCCCTTTGAAAACAACCTCTTCCTGTGCAGCCCCCTCCAGTCCCACCCCACACAGGAAGGCCACAGCTGCCCAGCTCCTGCAGGCAAGCAGGACAGGGAAGTGCATCAGGCCCTGCAGCTTTGATACTCACTGGCAGCCTTGTCAACTCCTCTGAGACAAGCTACACCCTGGCTGCTCCCAGAGCCCAACAGGGGATAAGTAATAATGTGCTGAGGCATGCTTGCAAACTTTCCTGAAAGAAAGTCAGAGCTAATCTTACATGCTCCTAAACCTGCAAGGGGGAGGCAAGTGTTCAAATCTCTCTTGTTTTTATCATTACCATGACAAAGGCCCTTCTTTTTCTCTTGCATTTGCCTTTTACCTCTGAAGTAGAAGGAAAACATCCATCAACTCAAAACAAGTGTCCCCTGGGCACTTCCTGACCCAGGCACCATAGCTCCCTGTCACCTGGGTGTGAGATGAACCAAGTGAGCAGGAGCCCCTGTGCAGCAGCAGAGCACTGACAGCCTCCCTTCAGCTCCTGCAGCCACAGCTCAGAGGCTCCTTCCCTGCCCAAAGCACCTGCACCAGGCAGGCTGGAACAATTATTCATGGGGCATGTCACAAAGGAAAACAAATCAAGACACTGACTTGGGATTCACTTGCTGCTTTGTTTGTTTTGTTACTGGTTTTTGTTTGTTTGTTTTCTCTTTGCAGTTTTATTTTTAACCCACATTAAGTTCCCTGATTGAGAATTCTGCCAACATGACTGAGGGGGAGGCAGCCAGCAGCATCACTGCAGAGCAGAACTGCCCTGGAGAGGGGGCAGCAAGAGTGGAGTCACAAACATTGTCCCACTTTGGCCTCTGAAGGACCATTCCAGAACTGCCTTTCCAACTGTCCATGACATGCACGAGTAGAGCAGTTACCAACTCTCAATGACCAGCTTGGGAGAGTTAAAGCCATTTATCCAAAGGCAGGGACACACACACAGCCTGCCCAAAAAACCCCAAACCAAACACCTCTCCTTTTGCTTTACCTCTAGCCAAGTAAAATGACCAACACCTTGTCCAATAATTTGTGGGAAAACATAATAAAGCACAATCATAAGGAATGCCAAGCCTCAAAACTCAGTAGCATTCAGTTTGAGCACTGTTTATATTTATGAGAACAGGTCAGGAGATTGTAAATCATCTTCCCAGAAGTTCTGAATTAAATTACAAAGATTCCTATTCTATATTCTACCAGAAGCAGAAGCAAGATAATATTTCACTGCCTGGTCAAACATACACGAGCCACAATTAAAAACTGACAACAAAGAAAACTGAAATCAGCAACAACTTCAAAATTAAGGAAAAACTGACTTAGCCACAATTAAAAACTGACAACAAAGAAAACTGAAATCAGCAACAACTTCAAAATTAAGGAAAAACTGACTTAGCCACAATTAAAAACTGACAACAAAGAAAACTGAAATCAGCAACAACTTCAAAATTAAGGAAAAACTGACTTAACCTGTGGCCAAATCAGGACTTTCAGAAAAATTAAAAATGTAATCAAAGATACACCCATAAACTCATAGAAATTATTGGAAAACTTAATAAAGCAAGGAGGCACCAGTAAGTTTTGTGAATACCTCAAAACAATTACAGAATACATTATTTCTGGAAAATGTGAAAAGCACCAGGGGAAAAAGCAAACACCCTGCATGGCAGAACAAGAAGAACAAGGAACAGCACAGCTCCTGCAGACACATGATGACAATGGACAAAGGCACTTACAAAGATTAGAACTTAGGTCACATTCTTCAGCTGCCTACAGAAAAATCAAAGGGGGCAGAGAGTTCTCCAAGCCTCCCAAGGCTACCACAACCTTTTCAAACTCCAATTGCTCCACTCAAGTTCAGAGAGGGAAAAACAACCTGAACCTTCTGTTTCTACCTCACTCCAAATCCTCTGAAAAGCTCAACAGGAAAACCAGGAACAGCACTGAGAGCAAGTGCTTGGAAGAGAAATTCTTATGGGATTGGAGGGAAATCCATATTTGTAGCACTCAACTACAGCTTCCAAAAATTACTGGAAATCAGATCAACTTGAATGGAAAAGATGGTACCAAAATGCCTCCATTGGTAATGAACTACATGTCATTTGGGAGTCTGTACAATCAGGAACACCCTGCAATTAGCAGTCATTAAGGACAGAGTGCTCAGAACTGGGGTTTAACTAACAGGGTTTGAGGTTTTTTCATCTTGTGAATTTTTAATCATTCTGTGGTATCTCCTTGATTTATCTCCTGCTTTACTGCTGCCATCAGTCTGTTCACCAGCCATTAACAGACTGCCTGCCAGGGCGAAGGGAAGATGGTTTCACTGCACTGCCTGAAACTCAAGCATCTCAAAATTTTTATTATTTTTCTTTTTCCCTGAAAAGTGCCCAAATGCATCTGTTGCTACTCTCCTCCTAAGAAACAGGAAAACATATTCCACACTTATCACAGCTTTGCAAGGACAAACTGTGCAGTGTCTGAGAAACAAGGTGCTCTCAGGGAAAAACAGAGGATGAAAAAAAAAAGCAGAGTATTTCAGAAACCAGAACCAGGGGCTGCTGAACAACTTCACAACTACTTCTTGAAGACTCCTGGAGGAGTTGTCAAGGAGTCTTGAAGACTCCTCCAGGTACCTGAGGCTCAGCAGTGGCTGCAAAGGTCTCCTCTCCCAGTGCCACCCCACTTGCAGTTTGTATTCCACTGCGTCATTAATCACACCTCAACACCAAACATCAGCTGAACAGCCACTGAGCTCCACAGCTTCCTTTGCAAAGACTCCCTGAAGTGTTGTTGTGCTGTGGTGTGCTGTCATGTCCCATTTTGGCCTTCCAGGTCACTTCCCCAGGTGTGCCTGTGCCTCTCTCCCTTCCCCCTTGCCCCCATGCTGAGTGAGTCCTGTCAATCAGGCTGAACATTCCAGCAAGGCATCGTGTGGTTGCTCAAGTTCAAAGGATGCCCCTGTGCCCAGGGGTCATTGGCCTGTCTGGTGTCATCTTCCCCTGAGACCCTGCCCCTCTCACCTGGTTGGTGCTCACCTGTACCTCCCCTCCCCCTGTCCCTGAGCTTAAAAGGTGATCAGAGCATGCGGCCGGGGTTCTGTTGGAGCAGTTGCTCACGTTCAGACCTCTGTAACCATGGAATAAACCTCTGGACATCAAACCCTCCAGCAGAATCATCTCCTTTTTCTCTTCACCATCGCCTGAAGCCATTCCTCCTGAGGTAAACAGGGTTCCTAACAAGCCTGGACTTGTTCAGTGCCCAGCTGCAATCTCCAGCAAGCCAAGGTATCTCTGCGGTGATACACCGCAGTTGCTGCCTTTGGCCTGGCAGCGAGGGTCAGACTGGCCCAGGCACAATCTAACTGGTAATACTGGGAGCCTTTTTCCAATATTGTTGTTCCCAAAGGAGTTTTTACCTCTCCAGCCTTGAGGAGCCCAGCAGAGGCATAATAGTTAGCCACAATGCAGGCACGCAGCTTGTCCATCATCCTCCTGGCTTCAATCAGGCGCTGCAGAAAGGAAACACAGAGCAGTGGTCAGCACTGCAGCAATCCCCCACACAGCAGGATCTTAGGGATTTATAAGAACAAAGCCTTTATACCTGATCTATCACTTCGATTTCGTGCTCTTTACTCTTCATTTCGACGGCAAACTGCTCCTTTATAATGGTCTCAATCTTCTGCACAGTAACATCTCGAGCTGTACAAGGCCACACAAGGAAAAGAAAGGAGGAAGTTTTTACATTTCTATTTTTGAGGCTCCATTTGAAAACAAAAAGACCAGAAATCACTACAGAAGTGAAGGGATAGTAAGTTCAGCACACACATATAAAGGGAAGGATCATTTTCTTCCAAAAACAAGTTATGTCTTAACAAAAACCACATGTATCTTTTAAAGCTGGCTTATGTGGAGAGCTGTTTTTCCCTTTTTAGTTCTGAGATGGCAAAAAACAGAAATTGGGAAGAACAGGGCCAGTTTGCTTACTGTGCCCCAGTAAAGCTGTAAACAGTAGAAGGAAAACTCCACAGTGCTGGCCCAGCCCAGCTGCTGGAGTGAGCTGGCACACCATGGACACTCTTCTGCTCTCCTTGGCCACATGCACATCCAGGAAATTTACAGCACCTCACACAGCAGGAATAAAGCAAAGCCAGATTTATACAGCCCTGGCACCAAGTGCAGCCTGCTCTGGAGTGCCTACAAGCTGTTTATTACTCACAAAGGAAACACATTAGCAAAAGCTGCTCTCTACCTCTTGCAAAATCCTCTTCCAGCACAGCAGACAAAAAGATGTAACCCTTCAGCAGGAGTTTACTGACCTTGGTGGAAAGTATGTAGCTTAGGATTTCAAACTGTGCAAATACCTACAGCAAATTAGTGGCTAAGAATGGAATTGGCATACTATCATATTTTTCTAGGACATGTATAAACATAAGAAGAACTATTCTTTTTGCTCTACACCTACTGTAGACTTTAATATCACCCTTCATTTAGGGCACCTCCATTACATCAAGGGGTTTCAAACAACTTCTGTTTTAAGCAAATTCTAAGCCAGAATGTGGCAAAGCAGGAATGACACTTCTAGAAGAAAGCCTGGAAAAGGTGCTCCAGCCTGTGTCAGCCATAAAGTGACCCCACTATAAAGCAGATCAGCAAAAGTCTCCCTTGGTTTTCCCTGGAAAAATCTCACATTGTTTCTACATGAAACAGGAGGCAGCAACACAAAGACTTTGGCTTGAGTGCCCTCCTAAAAAGTACATATCTGTTTGAAGAGGTTTCTAATATCACTGGAGAGAAGGGAAAGAAAAGCAAGACAAGCTTTGCTGGCATCTTCCAGATAGCACAGATAATTTTATTGTCTCATCAGGTTCCACAACAGGAGTGAAGCAACTTATGCCTCTATATGCAACAGGGGTGTTCTAAATAATTTTCTCTCTTTTCACATACATATATACACACAGCATATATATATTTTTTTGTGTAGTTTATGTATATATATATATACATTTTTTAGGACCAGAAATAGTTCAAGCCTACATTAAACCATAATTATGGTTGAATCTGTATGAGTAAGGCAAAATTAAAAACCAGAGGGATATAATTTACCTCCATGAACACCAGGATGAGGAAATTCTCGTGCAAGGCTATACCCTTAAAATAAACCTCAACAGATTAAGGCATTAAGGTATGGTTCAGAAAGGGACAACTGCATCTCCTTCCATGGCTGATGCCATGCCACAGCAGCATCATGATGATTCAAGCACTTAAGGATTTGTGGTTATAGTACAGAGGTTTTTAAGAATATTTTATATTCATTTTTTCCCAGCTTAGTGTCAACCACAGTACCTCATTATGATCATGTTAGTGAAATTTGTGTAGTTAAGGAATTCCAGTACTGAAAGCTGGAGATCCTCCATGAAAAGAAGAAAGAAGCCAATTTGGAGGAACCTCCTGAAAGCAAAGTTCACTTTGGCAAGGACAGTTTTTCAAGGCCCTGAGACTCTGCCTGCTCATCATAAAGACCTTGGGAAAAGTTGCTTCAGAAGCAGATTAAAACCCTGCCTGCAGTCCCTGGGACACGGCAGAACAGAGCAGCCAGGCAGGGCAGGCAGCTGGCAGTGGTGACATGGCCAGCCCCAGCACAGCTGCACTGGGCCCTGCACAGGGCCCCTGCCCCACGTGGCACACAGGACCTGCCCAGAACACATCCAACCCAGAGCTCAGCCCCCTGCCCCCTGTCCAGGGCACAGCATCCTCCACAACATCACCCACTGAGCCATCCTCTGGCCCTCTCCAACTGGCAGCTCCAGCTCTATTCCTGGATCTTTTTCAGAGCCCACAGCCAGCCTCAGCTTTCTCACCTCCCTGTTTGTCAGCTCTTCCCATCACGATCCTCTCTCACTAGCTGTGCAGTGCCAGAAATCAGTAGCCCACTCCCTGCCCCCGGGGCAAGCAGCTCTGCTCTCATTTGCCCACAGAGACTGCAACCTGTGCCGGGCACTCTGCCAGCAGGCTGCTTCCCAAAGCAAGCACATCCCAGCGTGCCAAATGCAAACCTACTCATCCAGCTACCTGCTCCACTACACTTCTTCATCCACCTTTCCCTCAGTCATGCTCCTCTTCCTCCTCTCTTACATGTTTCAAAGCTCCTTCCTTCTCCCTAAATTATCTTTTCTACACTTCATCAAAGAAGCTTCTTTCTGCTTCATCTGCCAGCTCTTGCAAACATTTGTCATCTTCCAACAGCCAGTGCATGTACTGCAGGGTTTTGCATCTCTTTTACCCTGCAGGGTCATGGATTTTTTTCTCCTCCCCAAGCTGTACTGTGACCTCTATGCCCCAAAATGTAAACAACTTGCCAATCTTTCCCAGAGCAGACTTCAGCCACAGAACAAATACACAGGCTGGAGAACAACTCAGCACGGGAAGATGCACTCTAAGTACTTTAGGAAGCAACATGAACCAAAGTGCTGGGGCCATGGACAGCTTGTGCTCCATCCCCTACCACGCATCAAAGGCTGCATCCCCACACCTTACTTCTGGTCCAGATAGCAGGAAGAGACGACTCCACATAAGATACATCTTTATTTGGCTGCACACAGGTATCACTACCTGCCTTGCTCAACATCTGTCCATGCCCCTAACTCCCACCCCAGCCTTTTCCTGACCAGTTTACAGACAGCACGCACATCCACAGAGCTTCCAATTCCACAGCTCCTACCTGACTGTTCGGCTGCTTTGTGCCGCTTGTTGGGATGTGTGACAGTGATGTCCTCATAATCAGGGTCCTTCTCTGCGATCACTCGCTTGATCCCAGACATGTTCTCTACTCCACTAGCATGAAAAATAAAAACCAGAGTGACCATCGGGGCAGGATGGGCTTCAATCTCTCACCATGTGGAGGCCTGTGGTGCACCTCCCAAGAGAGAAGGGAAACCTCTCTAGAGGGGTATTGATCATCGCACAGGTTCACAGCTGGGAGCTGCTTCTGTTCTGCACAGCCCAGGAGCTTCAAATGCCTCCTGACACCTGTGGCTCACCAGAGCGCGGGTGCCCACAGACCCAGCAGAGCTGCAGTGGCCGAGCCCAGTGCCCCCCTGGCAAAGGGCTGCCAAGGAGCCCCGTGTCCCCCGGCAAAGGGCAGCCAAGGAGCCCCGTGTCCCCCGGCAAAGGGCTGCCAAGGAGCCCCGTGTCCCCCGGCAAAGGGCTGCCAAGGAGCCCCGTGTCCCCCGGCAAAGGGCTGCCAAGGAGCCCCGTGTCCCCCGGCAAAGGGCTGCCAAGGAGCCCCGTGTCCCCTGGCAAAGGGCTGCCAAGGAGCCCCGTGTCCCCCGGCAAAGGGCAGCCAAGAAGCCCCGTGAGCCGTGCTCCCCACCCGTGTCCCCAGGAGAGCGGGGCTCTCCCCACAGGCACCACGGCCCGTGGAAGGGCAATGCTGGTCACTCCCAGGGCGTGGGGCCAGCGGAGGGGCCCGGGTGCTTCAGGACAGCCCGGGGCTCACTGCCGCGGGGTCACACACCGGCTGTCCCTCGCCCAGAACCGCTCAACCCGAGCCACGACCCTGCCCGTGAGGGGGCAGCGAGTTCCCCCGATGCGGGAGCACGGCGGGGCTCGACCCGCAGGCGTGAGGGGGCGCGGAGGCGGCCGGGAGGGCGGTGTCGGCGGTGCCGGTGTCGGTGCCGCCCCGGGCGCGGAGGGCGGAGCGCTGCCCGCGGCCGGTCCCACGTGCGGCGGCGCCGCTCCCCTCCCCCGCCGCGCACACAAAGCCGCCGCCGCGGCCGCGCTCCTTCCCTGCGCTCCGCCCGCCCCGCCGCTCACCGCGCTCCGCCGCCCGGCCCGGCCCGGCCCGGCCCCGCCGCCTGCACCAGCCGCCCCCGCCCGCCGCGCCGCCCGGGGCGCTCAGCGCCGGCCCCCGCCGGGCCGTCCCGCCGCCGCCGCCGCCGCCGCCATGAGCGCAGGGCCGAGCGCCGCCCGTCACGGCCGGGGCGGGCCCGCGCAGGCGGGCAGAGCGCGGGGGGCGGGGCGGCCGCCGGCAGGTGCCGCCTCACGGCCCGCACCGCCGGGGGGCGGGCACCGGGGCGGGGAGCCCTCGGGGCGGAGCGGCCGGGCCGGGACGGGGACGGGGACGGGGGCGCTGTGCGGCTCCCTCAGGGCGGAGCGGCCGGCACAGGCTGTGGGGCAGAGCGGCTCCCTCAGGACGCTATGGCCGGCACAGGCTGTGGGGCAGAGCGGCTCCCTCAGGACGCTATGGCCGGCACAGGCTGTGGGGCAGAGCGGCTCCCTCAGGACGGAGCCGCCGACACAGGCTGTGGGGCAGAGCGGCCGGGCACAGGCTGTGGGGCAGAGCGGCTCCCTCAGGGCGCTATGGCCGGCACAGGCTGTGGGGCAGAGAGGCTCCCTCAGGGCGGAGCGGCCGGCACAGGCTGTGGGGCAGAGCGGCTCCCTCAGGACGGAGCGGCCGGCACAGGCTGTGGGGCAGAGCGGCTCCCTCAGGACGGAGCGGCCGACACAGGCTGTGGGGCAGAGCGGCCGGGCACAGGCTGTGGGGCAGAGCGGCTCCCTCAGGGCGGAGCGGCCGGCACAGGCTGTGGGGCAGAGCGGCTCCCTCAGGGCGGAGCGGCCGGCACAGGCTGTGGGGCAGAGCGGCTCCCTCAGGGCGCTATGGCCGGCACAGGCTGTGGGGCAGAGCGGCTCCCTCAGGGCGGAGCGGCCGGCACAGGCTGTGGGGCAGAGCGGCTCCCTCAGGGCGCTATGGCCGGCACAGGCTGTGGGGCAGAGCGGGCGCTCGCCCGCGTCAGCGCAGAAATCAAGATGGGAGACGCGGTCAGGTTCCTGTACGGAGAGACGAATGCAGTGATTTGATCCTGACTTGCTGCTTGGAACAACCGTGTTTTAATGTGTTAAAAGATCTGAGGGAGACTTTTTAACGTGGAAAGATATTTCACGAAAGGATGACAGAGGTGCTGCAGTGTATTCAGAGAATGGCAGCGGAGTTTGGGAAGGGGCTGGAGCACAAGTGCCATGAGGAGTAGCTGAAGGAGCTGGGGGTGTTTACCCTGGAGAAAAGGAGGCTTCTTGTGGCTCTGCACAACTCCCTGCCCAGGAGGTTGTGGCCAGGTGGGGCCGGCCCTGCTCTCAGGGAACAATGGACAGGATGAGAACCCATCGCCTTAAGCTGCGCCAGGGGAGGGTCGGGTTGGACATTAAGAGAATTCTTCACAGAAAGGATTAAGCATTGCAATGGGCTGCCCGGGGTGGTCACCTTCCCTGCAGGTATTTAGGGAAAGACTGAATGTGGCACTTAGTGCTGCGGTCTAGTTGTCAAGGTGATGTTCAGTCATAGGTTGGACTCTGATGTCTTTTCAGCCTAATGGATTCTGTGATTCTATGATTAGCAAAAGGAAAGACCCAAGAAAGGAGTCTTGGGGTGACTGAGGTGCAGGATAGCAGGAACTCACAGCATGGGCCAGGATGGGAGCCCTAGTCTACCCTTAGATAGGCTTCAAAAAACCCTTATACCATAGTTAGTGCTCATCATACTGCATATCCTCAAATCAGAGCTAAAGCAGTGCAATGAGTGCAGTTAATGCCGTGCTTTGTGTTTGGTTCTGGCCAGGCTGCAATACCTCTGTGAGGTGCAGCTAATGCCATCAGTGCTATGGTCTGTGGCAGTCTCATGCTTCATGCAGTGAGTGAGCCCTGAACCAGCACAAATTAACATCCTGTTCACTCATGGATTGGCAAACTTATTGAAGAGGCCACTGATTAGCAAGTCCATGCTGAATGTTCAAAGCTTAGCTGCTAAGATCCTCTTTTCTGTTCATTTCAGGATCACTACTATCCTTTCTGACACTACTGGCCTTCCTTTCTGATAAGCAACAGATGTGAAGTATGGCAGATAATGGAGACTGTTCTTAAACTCAAAATAGTATCCTGCTCACCAGGAATGGCTGTAATATAGTTCAATTTTATTTTCTTCCTTATTTCTGCTTAATGGAAAGAGAAAGAAGCTGTTCTTAAGAATACTGCCACCAGTTGACTGCATTTAAGACTTACAAGGTGGGCTTTTCAGCTCTCAAAAGTCTTTCTGTTGCTTTGCAGTCTGCAGGGATTCCCTTTCATTTTCTTTCCAATTCCAGTAAGCTGAGCTTCTACAAGCACTGAACTTGACTGGAAGCTGCTTTTGGCACTGCAGCAAGAGCCAGTGTGTGGCTGTACCTGAGCCTGGCCTCACCAGAGCTGCAGCTGGCCTGCCACGTTTTCAGCTGGCTCTACCAGGCCTTGCCCCTGCCCTGCCACGTGTGTGTGGCATCTTGAGACTGCCAAGCCTCTGATTTTAGGAGAACAAACCTACAGGGTTATTTCCAAGCCATGTTTTGTTAGTGACCTTCCCGATGTTTTGTTACCTTTTCCCAGTTTCCTATGCTGGTTTTGCCTTCTGAGTCCATTCACAATACCCAGGATTAACCAATATCTCACATCCCACCCCCTGCTTTTTACTTTTTCCCATTTTCTTTCAAGTTGACTGTTCTGTGCAGCCCCCAGCTTGCTTTATTCCCCTTGGTAGGAGAGGAATATGAGCAGGGAAACACCTAGACTGGGAGGCAGGAGAACAGATCAAAGGAGAGAGGCTGCACAAGGGGCAGAATCCAACAAGATACACGGCCCAAACACAGCAGCAGGGAGTTTCCTCCTTGTACCACCCAGCCCCACCCTGGAACTTCTCATAAACTAAATAAACCACAGTCAACTATTCAAAAGGCAAATGTTTATTAGATATACTGAACTTTAAAAAACTTTCAAAGAATTATGCAAGAAGTATATTTAAATATAACAGGTGTTACTGCAATTGTGCTACATTACAAAATCACTTTTCTACTGTCAGCACAATCTGAAGACCTTAATGTTATATGTGAGATCTGTTACATCGAGTCTGGCACACAGTAAGTGGTCTGAGCTTTCCTGCTCAAATGTCATTTGTGCTGCACCAGGCTGTTCTTGAGGGCAAGATCAGCTCTCCGTGGAACTACAGCTTTTATGTTTCAGTAAATAAAGGAACTGGCAAGGAATAACAAGAACTGCTGTTTTCCTCAGCAAAAAAAGGAAAATGAAAATATGATTTCAGGCGAAAATATCATATGAGTAACAGTTCAGGAGGTAAACTCTCTTTCCATGGCCAAGTAGTTCCTATTAATCCAACTCCAAAGTGCTACAGGTGCACCAGAAGGAGAATGACTCATAGGTCCAGCATTTACACAGATGAAATTAGTAACAGTACATTACATTCAAGTCTCTTGATTTGCTTATTGCCATGCTGCACCATATTATTGCTTCATATTTTGTATCTTGAACAAGAGGTTGATGACTTTGGAGAGTTCAGAAATATCACAGAGGCTACTGACTAATACAAGAAACTGCACATGTTAAGGACAGGAAGTCAAAGACTAAACTCAGTCCTTTGTCACTGAGGTGTTGCTGGAAACAAAAAATAGAAAAAAACAAATACTGATTTCTCTAGATGAAATCTGCCATAGCACTGTAATAATGGAAGCATTCTAGGCATGTTCTAAACAAGAAGTTTAACTGTGCTAATTAATGAATGGCAAGATTTATTTCTCCTAGGAGGACATTAACAGTCTGGACAGTCAGACCAATCATAATAAAGATAAAAAACTGGGAGGAGTAATCCAAGCTCTTCTTCACAATAGATAAAAATACAGGTGAATTCAAGGCACAGGTATTTTCAAAATTAACACACAGTATTTTCTTTGGAGCTAATCATACAAACTAAGCCCTAATTACACTATTAACAAGTTGTACACAGGGCCTTTATCAGAGAATGATCACAAAATAATTCACATACAGATGTGCACACATAAACATACTAGTATTGACTGGATCTCTACAGTAGGAAAAAAGGAATATTCCTGCAAACAGCTTACAGTTCTTAGACAGTAATGTTTTCATGAACTTGTGTGTGACACAAAGGCAATGAGCAGGGAACAGAGTCACAGCTGGCTTGGGCCTGGTGGGAGGCTGCTGGTTACACAATCGTGTTCCACTTTAATTAATGCCATCTGAAATAATTCCATACTGAGGAAACTTGTGGGCTAAACATATTTTACAAAACCCAAAGCACTGCTTGGCCCCCAACCAGATAGCAGGTTTCTGCTTAGCAATTTCATCTTACCCTCTAGGCTCCTTTTCTGAGTATATGGTGCTCAGATTTTCTTAACCAAGCACAATAAATCATTTCATTTGTCATTTCTTGTGTACGTAAGATTACATTCAGATGAAAATATTCATTGTGCCTCACAATGATCAAGTCTTGTGAGATTCTTAATGCTCTTGAATTGGGTTTTGCCCTCTTCAGTGGTAAAAAAGAACCCCACAGCAACGTGCCTATTTGGGCAATTCAGAAAAATGAAGCCCTGGTTTTCCTGAGCATTGTCACTAGCACACATTGGCATGTCTGCATCTTTACTGCTCCAGCTGAGTTCAGTGAATTGACAAATATGAACCATTTTTACCACCTGAGTTTCAGCATCTGGAGTTGCAAACTTAGGACACCGTGGTTTCAGCAAGCCCCGCCAAACTGAACCCCCAGCCACACTGGGTGTCCTCCTGCCACCTCTGAGCCTGCTCCAATGCTTTTCTCCTGTCCCTGCTCTCCAGGGCTGGCCTCAGCCCGGCTCTGCTGAGCAGCACCCCCTGCGCCTCGGGCAGGGGAAATGTGGAGTCACAGGCAGGGAGTGCTGCTTGTCCTGTCCGTGCAGCAAGGCAAACACAAACAGGACAAACAAAGGGTCTGCCTGGCAGAATGAGGGCAACTCAGCTGTCTGAGGAAAAACTGAACAGGCAGCAGCATCCTTGCTCTCAAGCACAGGTGACCAAAGCTTCCTCTGGATCTCTGTCCACGTGAGCATTTCCTCTTCCTCCACCATCAGCCTCTCTCAAAAGTTTGCCATGTTAACAATACTATTTAAAAAGCTTCACTAAATTATGATAAGGGTCCATATCAACATAATCTGCATGAACATCTCTGCTTCAGCAGAGTACAAACAAAGCTGCCTTTGATGAGAACAGCATTGGTGCCAGTCAAAGGAAAAAAATAACAGTTCAGTCTGGACCCCTTGGTGCTGGAGGGGAAGCACAGTGCCCAATCCCCCAGACACACAGTATAAAGTGGAAGAGATTCCACAGATTGTGCCTGCTGAACCACTCCCAAGGAAGGAGTCTACAGCTACAACTACCAGGTGAGCAGGCAATGTTCTGTGGCTGATGGCTGTAAAAGGGGAATGCTTCAGCCACAAGCTGAGGGCTACAGGCTGCACTGATCAGTAAGTGATTCAGAACCTTCCAGAAGCCTGGCTGCAAGAAGGCATCAACTGTGTCTTCAATTAACATCACACTGCTAAGAACAGAAGTGGATATCAAAACAGAAGAAAAATATTTACTCATTTCTGTTTAGCAGAGTGAAGACAATTTTTAGAATTTATTTTTTAGGTGTGACTTGGAGATGTTTGAGCCCTTCAATGTATGGATGGACAGAAGTTACATCTTCGTGCAGGTGCTCTAGAGCTACTACCATTTATGACGGAAATAATTTGATTATAGTAGATGACATTAATGATTTTCTATCCTAGCTGAGACAAAGGAAAAGCTAAAACCAACTTGCTGCTCAAGCCCATAAACTGCAAGCATCTAGATATGCATAAGAGTGAGAGGTTAAATCTTTGAATCCATCTCTACCTAAGTGAAATGCATTGGAGAACAAGTGGCTCAGGAATGCAACTTCCAAATTAATGCATCCTTCTAGAAATATGGCACATTTTCATTACATCAAGGTCAAATTGTTCTTTTCTAGTATATCTAAAAATAACTGTTATAAGATAGAAGGCCATAAGTGCAAATTATTTACAGAGTAAACAATCAAGAGGAAAAACTCACTGCCTGTTTTAAAGAAATCATTGCTTAGGTAACTGCCATTTAGCAGTGCTCCACACCTGTAACTGTTCAGCTTTGATACACATTCTGAAGAACTGTAAGCAGAAGTTTTCTGCATCTACATTTCTGCATTTACTGGTTCATTAAACACTGTCATTTTCAAAAACAGGTAACAGTAACAGTACATAAATTGGTAAGAAAAGACAACTAAACGATAAAATTAGTCTTAAAAACCATGGAAAGCAGTATCTTGTTATTTACAGAGTAGTGCAGTATTATAAACACAGATTAAATGACACTGTTCTATACCTACAGAATGAGCACTGTTTAAAAACAGTAGAGCATGACAACATTACAAGTCTGAATACAAACAAGAGGAAATCAAAGGAAAGGAGGATATTTTTCAAATTGCACCTGTAATGAAGTGCTCCTATAGTCTTTGTCATTTTTATTTACAACAATGGCACAAGCTATATATGCTGTTAGTACATACAGTCAGTTACAGGGCAATTACCATTGCAATCAACAGACCCTATTCACAGGGGCAGAAATTGCCATTTCAAAGTACAACCTGGTGAGCAAAACAGATGAAACTTAGAAAAGGATTAATTTACCCGATTCATTTGTCTTACATTATATCAATGGATTTTCTTTTTAGGGCAATGTGAATGCTCAGGGACTGACCTCCTGATTACATCACTGATATGCAATGATTTGTATTTTATCACTATTCTTACCATATCAAAAGCAGTGTTTGGTATTCAGCCAGAAACTGAAATTTGTGTCCTTTCCTGAGGTTACAAGTTAATGCATCCCAAAGTGCAGCTCCCAGTGCTCTTTAAAACTCATGACCATGTTACTGAAAATGGTGACTCCCAGTTTGGCATAGCTTCACTGAGGGTCAGAATTTCCATCTCATGAAGAAATACTCTGGGAAAACAGATGAGGAAAGTCCAGTGGAACAAACAACGTTCCAGAGATGGTGCTTGTTTTCACCCTCCTGAGCAAGCACAGAGACCAGAATCCCGAGGCCAGGGCTGGCTCTGCAGGGGTTTTATGGGGTTTTTCTGCCCTGGCACTGACCAATTTCCTTACTGGCTGCTGTCCTCAGAATTCCTTTGGAAGGCAGTTCCTGAGGTTTTTGGTGATTTACAGGAAATTGGTACACAGACAATCCTATTCATTTTCCATCTCACAAGTGCTATTTCAGTTTTTATTAACTTTGTGCCTCAACTGTACAACTGTGTACTGGAAATAAGGAATCCTAGTACAGAAATCTAGGGAGGACTTAAAAAAATACCTTTACTGAAAAAACCCCAACCCAGTAATGGTGGTGCATCAAAATGCAGGTGCTTCCTAGGGTTCAGAATTACCCAAAACACGTCATATGGCTACATGGACAGGTCCAGATATTTTTCTGGTGAAAGGAGGAACCTTTCCACAATTTCTTTATCTGTGGCCAAGCAGCTTATGCAGTAGTTTAACTGTGCTACAGTAAGTGATTGTCTGAAGAAAGGCCAAGAAATACTTGCTGGATACTCTGCCATCTCTGCAGATGAGACATCCAAAAAGCAATTTATAACCTGTAGGGCACAAACTCAAGTCCCCACCTCTATCACCAGGTAATTTATAACACGATTCAGAAAACTGTGAGAATGCAGAGTTCAACATCCCTTTACTTCCTAAGTAGTTTAGACATTGCAGTGAGCAAAGAGTGAACCCCATAACTCTCAGCCTTCACCCATACTATTCAAAAAGGTAAAAACTGTGATTCAAACTTTGCCTCACAGGTGCACGTCTGAACCCGCTGCTTTTCCATGTCATGTAGCCTTGTACTTCTCTGCTGGACATTTATGAGCACTATGAGTAAGTTCCACAGGGTTAATGTATACAGGCATCACAGCAGTTGTGTTGCAGTAGCTCACCAAACAGCCAGTCTGTCCTTCAGAAGAAAGCATTTCTCAGAGATTCTCTTATTTGTCCAATGTAGCTTGTTTTGTTGGTGTTTTGGTTTTGTTTTGGCTTTTTGCATTGTTGTTTTTGTTTGTGTTTTTAATTTCAACCCATGCATGATGTGACAAAAAGAATCTAGTTGGTTTTAAGAATGATGCATATGAATTGTAATTGAGTTTTTTAAATTGCAGGTAATGATGCAGGATGACTCTTTGGGATTTACTTGCTTATGCATTTTTCCCATTAGTAGAACTGGAAACACCTTGAAGATATTGCTTTTAAAGACACAGGCACAGATGCTGAAGGCACTTTCCCCAAAAGCTTTCCAAGTTTTAATTACTAATGACACATTAGGCAAACTTGCTGACCACTGTCCTGCTCTCATATCAGAGCCCACAGCAGATATAACTGAACTCTGCTTACTGGATAGGTTTGTAGACTTGTTTGGTAAGTTAAATTAACCCTTTTTCTAAAGGCACTGGATAGAATTTTCATATGACACTTAGGCAGGGAATTCCCACTTCAGGAATCTTTAAAAAGCCTGTCTTGCAGCAGACCACTGGATTCATTCTTCTTCTTTTTTCAAGCAAAGAAAAGTTACAGTTTAAAGCCTTTTTCATTATATCTATGAATGGTGACACAGCCATGATACGATACTGGCCTGGGCATGGCTGCTACTCCTGTGATAATGCCCGTGGCAGGGTCATAACAAAGAATAGTGTCTGTGGCTTCACCGTTTTCCCGTCTTCCACCAAGGATATAGATCTTTCCATTACACACAGACATGCCACAATTCTCCTGTTGCAAGAAAACACAAGGGAACACAGGGTTATTTAAAAAGCAAGACTTGATTTGTGTGTGTCTGCCCCCATGCAGGAGGGCAGCACTCTGCCTTCTGTAAACAGCCTGGCCTACAATGTTCCCTCCTGAAAGGGCCAGTGCACAAAGCACAAAAATTAGGGAAAGCAGCAGCACAAGACTATTTCAGGTCCAAGCCTTTCCTACCTGGAGCTCAGATAAAGGGAACAATGGAACACTGTACTTACCACTGAAAGATCTGAGATAGGGAAAGGAGGAGAGAACAAAGGTTTTCAGAAAAGGGACCACTGTAGGTACTATTAATGCAAAGAATGGGAAAAAGGAGAAGCACCTTAGAGGAGCAACAGATAATGAACAGGGATGTAAATGTGGAGAGGAAAAAAGGCATGACTAAAACCAGTGCACAAGAAAAGACAGTGCTATGTCTTACTTGAAACAGAGATAGGATTTTATTTCTTCCTCAAAAGCAGGCATGGAAAAATACTCAGTTAAATAGAGAACACAGATTAAAACAGAGGAACAGAGGGAAGGCTGGGGAAAAAAGAACTAATTTCTCTTAGGTAATACTATAGAATATGTGATTGGTGTTTTTAAAACACAGGGAAATGTAACTGCTGCACACACACACTTCACTACTGAGCAGACTTCTCAATCCTGCTCAGTGTCCCATGTGGAATTGAGAGAATTCTCACTGCTCAGGCCAGACACTTTCTGTGCTATACAGTGGGGCTTTTTCACACTGAAAAAACAGCCTTCAGTACTTCCTGTTACACTGCAAGGCTTTAATCAATTATAAGGAAATTACTCCCTTCTAAATGACAACATACAACAGAATGTAATGTCTATACAATGAAATCATCATCCACTACACTATTCTCCAACAGTAGTACCTCTCAAGCAAAGCCTGGACTGCTGAAGAGCCAGCGGAAGAGCTACTGGTTTAGAAACTTCCTCTTCTGTGATGTTTTGAGTTACACAGATGAAGAGGTAAAGCAAGAATGGAATCAGAGTTGTGATTCTATTAGGATTAAGCAAATGTATGGTTATTAAATGCCAAGATAACAATGTCAAAAAGCACCTTTCAGCTGTCTTTGGGTTTTTGATTGGTAGTTACCTGTCTGCTGAATGTATTCTGTACATGCATCCAGTAGTCCTCAATGGGGTCATAGCAGTAAATGGCTTTGGTGAGCCCTCCAGCCACATAGATCAGGTTGTTGAGGGACACGGCCGTGATGCATCTCTTGGCAATGGGGATGGTGGCACGGAGCAACCAGGAATTGGTATCAGGATCATAAGACTGAACCTGGACACACAAACAGGCCTTTCAGACTAAGAGCCCAGCTGAAGGAACAGCCTGGCATGCCCACACAGGTCACACAAGGAGAGACAAGGCAGCAGCGCCTCCCCAAACTCCACGTATCAATAATTTATACATACAAGCAATATTTGATATTGTTTTCCAAACACTCCCACTTCACAGAATCACAGAAATTCAAGGCTGGAAGAGACCTATAAGATCATCAAGTCCAACCCATGTTCTAACTATTCAGCACTTAAGAATTCACAGAACTTGTGAAGCCAATGAGAAAGACCACAGTAACAGTGTATTGCTCAATTAGCATTTTCTACTCAGTATTTTTTGTATTAGAATAACTCCACACTCCACCCAGCACAAAAACGCTCAAGCAGATCTCCTGCAGGACCTGGCTTTAATCCAGTTTGCTGTGAACAGAAGATGCAACCCAAGAGAGCCAACTGACCTTGTCAGAACAGGTGTTGTCATCAGGGCCACCCCCGATGACAAAGAGCTTGCCCACACAGCTGGTGACAGCTGGGGAGCTCACAGCCTCCTTCAGGGGAGCCACCTCGGTCCAGCGGTTGGAGAAGGAGTCGTAGCACTCCACACTGCTCAGGCGGTTCTGCCCATCGTATCCTCCCACCACGTACACCTGCACACAGGGGTGACAGCACATCAGCTTGTGTCTGCAGCAGCTATTGCACTTAAATATCTCATTAAATTACTCTAAAGCTGATCTGCTGGCTCCGTCAAGGGACACATTGCTCACATTTATTTATACACAGGAGGAGGAGAAGAACATGGTCTGAAAGTAACAGGTAAAGACTCCCTGGAGAGTTCCATTCAGTCACATGTGGAATGACACTGCAAACACATGCCAAAGCACAGTATTATTAATACTGCAGTAGAAACTTCTTCTTTGAATAGCATTTGTTAGAAAAGGCATTCCTCTGTATTTCTCTTTTTTAGATAACATTCAACAACAGCAGCAAGCGTCCATCTGAGTTTATCTTTGCATTTCTGGCATTTTGCTTTTTCCCTACTTGCTTACTGAAGTATTTCTTCCTCTCAGTTTGTAAACTCTACTTTCTTGTCTCTTCTTTCATATTTAGGAAGCAGAGCTCCTCATTATTTGTGATTACCTTCATCCCTCTGCTTGCTTAGCTGCACGTTTCATCTCTAAGAAGACCAAGTGACACCACATGCACATCTTGTCTAACTTTCAGTAAGGGAGCCCCAGCTAGTGCTTTTATAGTCAGGCATATTTGCCTTCAAAATACAGCAAAACCTCCCATTTCCACATGACGTGTTTGCTTAATTTCAGAGCACTATCAGTTTCTGCTAATAACAATATAAATGTAAGACAGTATTTTGAAGCACAGGCAAATCCAGATGCCCAGATGCTTCTCTGCTTCCCAAAAACTGCTTCTTTGAAATAAGCCACTTCAATGATGAAAAAACAAAACCCCAAAAAATAGATGAGCAGTAAGATGATTATCATGTCCATGGGTAGTGTCTGATGAAAAGCCTAATTGTTTGAAGTATTTTACTTGAAAATATAAAAATATTTTTTAAGTTATTAGGTATGAAATACAAAGTAATACTTAAGTATTTTCTCCTCTGTTTCCTTATATACAGCAAACATTCCCACTATAAAAAAATTAAGATATACTTCTCTTACTTTACCCAGAAGAACAGCCATTTTATGTCTCCATCTGCCTTTATTTAAGGAGGCAACTCTGATCCAAATGTTAAGTTGAGAGTTATAAATCCAGACATCCCGGCTATTGATTCTTCCACCTTTAAAATGAAACATATGCCAATCTGAATAATTATTGAATGGATAATGCTAATTATTGACATGCTTCTCTAGAGTGGGCAGTGAAAACTTTACATCTCCTTCTGGGATGTAATAAGAATCTACCAGTATTTACACACTACACTCAATAAGTAATCTGCAGTGGATTTCAAAGATAAAATCACACAGTGAGTTGCCTTCCTCACACTTTCCCATAATGCTGAGATCACACCAGATTATTCCCTGAAGTTGGAATGCATTTTAATGGCTTCTGCCCAAGCCCTTCAGATTTCCTGTAGTGCTGAGACCTGGATGAGACCCCCAGAAATGCCCTGCCTGTGGCACATCCCTCCCACCCCCTCCTCTGCTCTGTGAGCATCTCCCTGGCTCCTCACTCTGTTCCAATGACACAGGCACACACACCTGAGGAGAAATTGCTTTGGTTAACCCAACACACACAGCCTGCTGGCTGAACCACCAGCTGCACCTGTAATTTCCCCTTGCTAAAGGCCTGAATGTGCTGCTGGGAGAAGCCTGCTTGGGATTTTTTATCTGTAGTTTTCCCAGCTGCTGCTGCACACAGGCTCCTGCTATATTTCAAAGCCTTTAGCTGGTCTTTTTAAACACAATTGATGTCCTGGAATCAGCTGTAAAAAACTGCAGATTCATGCCAAACAGGAACTCCAGAAAACACTTTTGTTTACAGTAAGACTGTGCTGGGGCTGGTGCTCACAGCAGCAAGTGACTTTCAGCTGAGCTTCTAGAAGTTCACAGTACAAAGATGTTCCACACCACTTAAAAAACAAACCAAAACAAGCACACCCCACCAACAGGACACAAGGAAAACCAAGCAAACAAAGCAAGAACCCTTGGATAGTTTAGGATTATTCACCTGAAACAAGGATGTCATTCCGCAGAGCACACACAGCATACTCAGACTTGGTAAACTCTGGAAGTTTGGCCAGTGACTTCCACTCTCCTGTCACAGGATCATAGCACTCTGTGTAGGGCAAATTAAAGCCTCCAACTCGTTCACAGCCTCCAACAACAACTATCACCTCAGAATAACCAGTTGATCTAAAAAAGTGAACACAGAAAATTCAGATGTAGGGGATATTTATTAGTACATGGAGGCCAAACAACATTGTCTTCAAAACTCGTCGAAAATCAGAAAAAATACTATTTAGCTTTAATTTCCTAACAACAATGAAAAAAGAAAATAGAAGAGTCATTTAGCAAACAGGTTTTCACTGTTTCCAGCTGTCTCATTACACAGCAGGTTACCACACTGACAGGACTCCTGTGTAAGTGGTGGAGCTGCACTGCACAATGTTCTGTGTAAAAACCATGTCATTAAATAACATAGAAAGCTCTTACTATAATAATATTTTTCCTTCACTGTACATGTAGATCAGAAACAGAGTTCAAGCCAACGCAGAGACAATGAGATATACAATCTATTCCACAATGAAATCAGTCCTCATTCCCCCTCCTGAGCTTTACAAAAGTAATAATACTTTACAGCACCTAAATTTCCAAGTGTTTAAAGCAGGAGGAGTGTAGTCACTAAAATGAGGAAAACCAAAAAACCTTAGAGCCAGTGCACAGTAAAACAGAAAACAGCAGTGACAGGAGGAAACATTAAGGAATACTGAAACAAAAATTCAAACTTAAAACCAAAAACTACAATTCAGTGGGAATAAATGAGGCATTAGACAGATTGCAATGTACCCATACAGACTTAAGTTCTATTCCACACACACTGATTATTGTTCTACTAACCAGATGCCTCTGCACTATACATATTCTATATTCACAACAGCAACAACACTTATCTAACAGAACTTAATGTACATTTGAATGTAGAGAATCAACCAACTATGTTTAATGTGCAAATCAAACTGTGACCACCTTTATTCCCCCTCTCAGACTTTTGATTTCTTGTCAGCATTTGTCAAACTTTCTTTCCAGAGCATTTTAAAATTAAAGCACTTTGCACTGACATAGTTATTTCAAGGACTGCTGTCAGTTAAGCAAAACTGAATGTAAGATTGATTTATTTTCTGATGAGCCTTTTTGTTGTGTTGTGCTTTCTACTGTGATCCCACTGTGAACAGGTATCTCATAGAGCAGACATTCATGCCATTGCTGAGTACCACAGTCTTCTCTCAAAAATAAAGATTTATGACTGGATTTGAGGTAAAAGTTACACAATCTGTCCCTCAAGTTCCCAACATGAACTTATGCCCGTATTCACCTATAAATCCTGATGAGGCTTTCCCTGTATTGAGACATCATGAATAAAACTCGTGAGCCCTTCTATTTCCTTGTCACCCCACACCAAACTGAAATATTCCATACATGTTTTTACCCAGAATACTGTAAAGAGGCAAAGGAAATGCTAAATGCTAACATCCTACAGGATGGGAACAATGAGATGTGTCTGAGGAATGGCACTTACACACCTGAACTTGTCAGAAGAAACTCTTGTCAGCTGCTCAGCTTTGCAGTCACTCTCCTTCCTGGTTTCTATGTATTTACTGTTTACTGGTTTTTGCTTTTCTGAGGAACAACTCTGAAAAGAATCTCTCAAGGGGTAAGAGAGGAGAACTTCCTGTGCCAACAAAGCAGTACCCAGGAAAAGAACTTCCCTAAAAGCAAGACACTCATAATTTGCCCTAGAAGCAAGCCCAAAGACACCAGCTAATTGTGTACAAAGAGGTTTGCCTGTGCATTACCTTCTAGATTAGAATTGAGGCCTCCATTCACTCACTGAAAGGATGACTGTGACAGATCATCAATCCTTGGTTTAAAACTAAATGAACCAAACAACTTTGCTCAGAGAGAGCTTTTTATGAAATGGGGTTTTTCAAGAAAATATTAATTTAGCACAGTATTTCAAATCCAAAGAGAACAAAAAAATTTTCCTAACATTTTAGTACCTATATGACCAGATTCTTTCTTCAGGTAAGAGAAATTTTCTCCATTGTATTTTCTTGAACGAGTCTCGCACTGTGCAGGTTTTATAGTTAGTTCAAAATTTTTGTTTTCAAATGACAGAGTGCACACCCACTTTTAAAAAAAGTAAAATGTGGTAGGAATACACAAAAAGAACATCCAGGCAAAGGCTAATTCCAGAAAAGAACTAAGGCTATATTTAAATGAAGGTTAGAAAAAGCTGTGACCTCAACCAGCGGTACAGGAAGCCCTTCTTGTAGCCCTGAGATGCACCAGTGTGAGCAAAGTAACACAGTTTAAAATGGGCTGTAACCATTGAGGAGACAGCATCCCACCAAGAACAGGGGCATTAAACAGAAGTGAAGGGGTGGAAGACAATCATCAGTGCCATACAATTCCATGCATTCCCAAGGACAGGCCTTCCAGGGGTCCTGAGCTCCACACACACCTCTTGAGGAGAAAACACGACCAGCACAGCATGAGCTGGACAGCAGAACTTGGGGCAGCTCAAACAGATCACATTCAAAACCATGGTAAGTTCAGAAAACAAATCACAGAAATTCAAACAAACGACAAATTCTGGTAAATCATTACTTTTTTCTTCCTCGCTGTTAAATCAATTTTGGGTAGTACATGAGGTAGCAGAGAAAATGCAAAGTGAAACAGAATCCCATTTCCAAGTGGGAAAAAGAAAGAACACCATTAAAGCTTTCCAAAGGCAAGCAAAAAGGACATGTTCAAATGTGTAAACATCCTAATTTCTGGCTGAGAGCACACTCAGGTACAGGTACCAGCCAGCCCAAGAGCAGCTCTGATGACAGTCTGAAGATAAGCCAAAGCACACACAGTTTGGGGTGGGGGAGTGTGTCACTGCTCACTGCCTGCCCTCAGCTGCAGACCTGCTGTGTAACACAGCAGGGACAGGACAGGCTGGGAGCAGCAGGGACAGCCTCAAGGTGTCACTGTCGCAAGCCCATACCTGAAAGGCTGTCTCAGAAAGACCTGCCAAGGCTGCCTTAGTGGCAAAGACAACAGTTATGCCACACTGGAAACTTTTATTTAACTCTTAAATTGCTGGGTAACTCTTCACTGGCTTCAAAAATAAAAAAAAAAAAATCAAACTGAATTGCAATGTAGTCTGTTCTTTGAAAAAACATGTAGAACACATTTCACCCACGGGTGCATCCATATCCATACAAGTGATCACAATTTATATCCCAAAGTTTCACTAAAAGCACTGGTGTGGGAATTTTTTATCCTGTAGCCTGTCTCCTTTTAGAAACAGTTTATATAGAAAAGATACTGGAGGAAGGCAAGAAAAAAGGAAAGAGCTCTCCATTGCTCCCCAAAATGCCCAGAAAAGGCTGGTGAAAACATGGGGGAAGGGGAACCTGGCAACTATTTCAAAATATGATCCCTTTTTGCTATAGGCAACGGAAACAAACAGACAACAGAAACAAATGACAAAGAACTATTCCATGAATGTAATATAGAAAAGGGGAAAAAATTCCTGCTGGGATGCCAGCCAGTTTTTCTCTTTGTAAATTACTTCTCTTGTTCCTACCTACTCAAACTCCCACTGCAGCTTAATAAACTCAGCAGTAAAACCAACAAACCCCCCAGCTTCAGAAATCACCTGCATTAGGCAAGGTACTTCATCAGAGCCCCACTCGGGGTTATTCAGAATTTCAAGCACATACATCCCCCACACTGACAGAACTCCTGAGTGTATTTGCCTTCCTCAGCCAAGTGAGTAAGAAAAGCAGAACAAACAGCAAACCAAACAAACACTGCAGCTCACAGCCCCCTCCAGCTGTCTGAGCTCCCCTGCTCCCTCCCTCCAGCCCAGGAACAAGCACTGCAGCAATTCCCATGCTAGGACCTCCCACGGCAGTGCACGGCCCAGAAAGCCTGGGGGGGAGCAGGGCTCAGGGACTTCAGGATGAATTTCTGCTCTCATGGCAGGACTGAGGACTGGAAAGCCACTAATGGGGCAAACACTGCCAAGTGGTTTATTTTTCCCCTTAAGCAAGCTTTAACACCTGCCAAAAAAATAAAGGTTCCCTGCAGAGTCACAGTAGAGCAATCACATATGAGTAAGAGTAAACAAAGAGGAGTAACTCCTAATACAATCTGTCTAGACCATCGTTGCATCACCTTAAAGTAACATACAGTTTTATTAAAAACTGCTCAAATCAGCTGGACTTAACCATGAACTATCATCTCTACTATCGTTGACATGATGCAAGGAAAATATTTTTCAGGAAAAAATTTATAATAGCCATTGCTCATGAATGCCACTAATGGACTCTTCCTCATTTCTTCTTGCAACCTCAGTCACCTATTTGTGTAACACATTATTAAGCAGCAGCAATTGTGAATTATTAAAATGTCACCAAATGAGCACAAAATACTTCAGGAACTGTTTCATGATTCTTTAAAAATACAATATTTGGTTTATTTACAGTTAACAACCTGTTGCTCTGCTGTCTATTACGAATACATGTGCTACTCCATCTGTAAAATATTTGTGATGTAGCAAGGAAATGCTCTGAAAACATAATACCCCATCCACATCCTTTGTGGTATACTGTACATTTACATGACTTTGTTACAAAAAGAAAGCTGGGGAAATGGAGTGGTTTTCCTGCCACAGCACAGTAAGCTCTCTTCAAGACACTGCTACTCTAAGAAGTAACTTCAGATCACCCCTAGCAAACATTAACCTTAAGAAAGTATTTTACTTGCAAGGTAACATAACTTCACTTACCTTTTTTCAGAGCAACAAAGTGCTCTGTGTAAAAGGCCCCATTTATGCACATCCTCAGACATGTGAGCTTCATGCATGTGGGGAAGTACAAAAGTGTAACTGCAGCAGCTCCACAGTTTAGCAAAGTAAAATAATCTGCAAGAGACTTTTCTCCAGGCAAGCATATATCAAACATCAGTACATCAAATTATGTCCTTCTGCAGAAAAAAGGGTCAAAAGAATTCCCTTACCTGCGTGGCCTAGTTCTGGGAGACATCATCTCGTTTCCGAGGATGTGGTACCTCCTGGCTTCGTGCAGCAGCTGATAGCACTCTGGGGAATTCTGAATCAGCTGGTCCACTTCCACAGTCTGAACAAAGTAGTTGGGGTGCAGCAGCGGGAGCCTGACGTGCGTCAGCAGCTCGTGGAGCACGGGCCGGCGCAGCTCCACGGCGCGGTACACCCAGCGCATGACGGCCTCGAACACCAGCTCCTCCTTGCTGATCACCAGCTCGTCGCTGCAGATGTAATCGATCAGCTCGTCCTTGCCCAGCTCCAGGAACTCCTCGTGCTGGGACACGTCCTCGAAGGTCTGCAGCGCGAAGTTGCGGCACTTGGTGAAGAGCGTTTTGAGCGAGTGCGTGTCGGCGAAGCGCTGGATGCCCAGGCAGTTGCAGGGATCCAGCTGCTCCTCCAGGAACTTGGCGCAGGCGTCGCGCAGGACGCTGATCTGGAACAGGCTCGACGTTTCGAACAGGTACTGCACGTTCTCCGTGGTGATCTTCACCTTGCCCGTGTACACGTACTGCAGGAAGCAGTCCATGGCTTCGGCGAAGATGCCGTTGATCTCCACCAGCATCTCCCTGCTCTCCCTGTGGTCGTTGCAGAACATGGCTCTGAAGTAGCTGCTGCAGGCCGAGAGCACGGCGCGGTGGCACGGGAACTCGCGGCCCTCCACGCAGATGATGACGTCCGTGAACAGGCGGCTGTCGCGGAATTCATTGAAGATCTGGAGAATGCTTTCCGCGTGGGATGATCCCGAGGAGAAGTCGAAAAACTCAGGGCCTGACAAGGATTTTGGGTCCATTTCAAAGACTTTCCGCTTGGTTGCAGGGGAATCTCGTATCCCGCTCTCCTCTCTGTTCAGTCTGCGTCCCAATATTAGTACCATTGTTACATCAGTTGGCTATAGAGTCATTGAGAAAAACTTGCAGAGCTTCTCCTTCTCGGTGCAACGGTCTGAAAAATTAAAACACCTCAGTGTTCAGTCTGTGTGGTAGATAGGGAAAAGGCGCTGCGGAAGATTACGCGATGTCACAGAAAGCTAGGACTCTTTGTTCTTCTAAGATAAGAGATTACTTTAAGAATGTGGCTTCACTAACAGTAAAAATGTTGCCCTACTAACAGTAATGCCAGTAACTTTCTACTCTTTACCTAGTACTTTTCTATTCTTTACTAACTATAGATAAAGAAGACAAACTTCCTTTTGACGTAGAGACTCTTAAGACTATAAGACCCCATGAGAAGAAGTAATAAACGCCTTTTAACCGTCCACCACATTGGTGTCTGCGTGTGTCACTGGCCCGAGCGGCCCCGGAGAGTGAGCCGTCGTGCTGATGCTCAGAACCAAGTCGCCTGCCTTGATCCAGAAAGCAACAAGTCTGACACACTCTGAGCTGCATCACAGGCGTTAGACACGATACTTGTTTGCTCACTCTAAGAACTGGTGACCTTTCTTGGAGGTGGCACAGGGCAAATTAGTGTGCACCTTGCCCAGGGCAGTGCAGCACTGCCAGGTGTTAAATGCAGAACATACCCAGGAAAGAGCTGGCTGGGACATGCTGGGCAATTTCTGACTGTCCCAGAATGACTGGTACTGCATTGCTGTGCAAGATAAAAAATCTCAAGATCTCAGCTCCAGCAGATCGCCGGGCTAACAGAAGCCAAAAATGTCCTGAATAATGATCAACAGCTTCAACTTTTCCCCTTCCCAGTGTGATCCTCATTTCAGCTGGAGCCTCCAAAGTACTAATATAACAACAGCACTAGCCAAAAAGGGGATGGGGGGGGAAGACTGAAATTTTAAAAACAAAAATTTAATTGAGTAACCACTCATTTTCATTATAAAGTCTATCATAATGAAGTCTTATAACACTAGAGCTAAATAATAACCTCTGATCTTGACAAGTAACCTTGGCCATAAGTTTTTACTTGCTCACTCCTAACATCTAAAAATCAGTTCACTGATAATCTATGACTTGATTAAAAATTATTGTAAACTGCTGGCACACAAAACAGAATGAAAGATGAACTACATTTTTTGTGTAAAATTACTGGAAACATGAACAAAGGGCAACTTGCTGAGTACAGCAAAATTTTGTGTTTCCAAAGCACTACTGGCAAAGAATTATCAGCACAAGTTTTTCCTTGAACACCTTCCAGTTTCAAGTACAAGTGCAAAGGTTCCTCCCAGCATGCAAACACACACTCACATTATCAGAGCACTGAAGTTGCAGAAATCAAACACTCAAACGTTAGCATGTGCCAATATTAAAGTGTGTAGGTGAAGAAAATGCAGCTGACTTTGCAAACAATGCACATAAGAGTTAGTGAGAGCAATCAATCTACCACAACTGGGCTTTTTGCCTCTCCTGACCTTAAAAATGACCTGGAGGAATGTACACCAGGACATACTGAGGCAGCAAAAGGCTGGCAAAGCACCCTCTTGGGCCTGGCAGTGGCACAATTCCAAATGCTTGTAATATTTATTTGTACGTCCACAAGGCCACAAACTGAATTATTTTTAAGTTCATGGAAATTTTTTTCATGCCTCCCAAGATTTTATTCAATTTCCCTGAATCCACAGTCAGGAAACACCAACTCCTCACGGCAACTTCATTTCCTGAGGAGCTCCCATCCTCAGAGCTGCAATTACCCAGTCCCAGACTGGCCACGTCACCACTTAATATAGAACACAATGAACGTGCTTTTTTTAAACAGCCTTTTTACACAGCACCTTTAAAAGGCACCATCTGAGCAAACAGCAAGGAAAGAATGCAGGCTGTCCCTTCACTCATTGAGAAAAGAGGCTCTAAAACTATTCCGTTCCCAGTAAAAGTTTTTACACAAATTTACAAGGTAGATTCTTGGTCTGGGGCTCATTTACCCTACAAAATATTAGTTTTAATTTGACTTAAAATAGGACCAGTTGTCACACTGATGCCTGAAAAACGCTGTTGCAACGAGCCTATCTAATAACTGATTGCTTCAGAGGGACTAACGAGGCACAAATGGACAATCTGATCTGTAGCTGACATTCTATCCCACGGATTGCACAACCACCTCACCCTGGAATGACACTGCCGATACAAAACAACAACACCAACCACCCCCAGCTGCCAAAATCCTGCACTGAACTTCAGCTGCAACTAACCAGGTACGACTCGCATGAGGAGGTGGGCAGACACAAAGCAGCAAAGGGAAATACAACAATGCAAATATAAATATAAACACAAAAGGCTCAGTTCCAGCATCACAGATTTAAATCAGATGAATTTCACAAAAGCTAATGGACCTTCTCCAAAGACAGCCTGAAATGAAAAGCAAGACCCTGATGTTGCATTAGAGGGCAAAACACAGCAACTAAGTAAAAATCCTTCAAGATGATATCTTTCTCATTATGTGAGAAGTTAAGACAGCACTGTGTTATGCAATCATTAATAACCAGAAACAAGGGCTCTGGGCTACAACTGCTCACTGAAGGAAGCAATGTCTTCTTTATGCTTGGAACATCACAAAATTAGTGGTCAGCAAACAATTTTTATTTTTAAGGTCCCCATGGTTTAATGAAATGGGAGAATGAAAAAAAAATCCAGAGTAAAAACTACTCAAGGGGATAAATATTTTAAAATCACAAATAAGATACTAAAAAGGAGAAAGAACTCCACTTCAGTGCAGAACAAACTGTTTTTAAATGTACTTTCCTTTAGCTTCTGCCCAGTTAATTACTTCTGCAGGTTTGCTTCAGCACAACAATTTCACAAGCCTATCAGTAACAGTGTCACATGCTCAGCTCTATCACATTTACGTGTTGCCTTCCTGCAAATCTTGCTCTAGCAGTTTTGAAATGTCACCTTCCAGCTGCCAAAGTGGGAAAGGCAGAGGGGAACCTGTGCCTGAGGCTGAGCTGGATATCTGCAAAGGGGGGAAACACGGCAGGACAGACCTGTCTGCACCTCTCCTGGATGCAGATATGCCTTATCTGCCTACAGACCCTGCACTGTAAAACACCAGTCATTCACAGAATTTAACACTCAGATCTCTTCAGTAAGTTTAAACAAAACAAAAGAAAAACACAGTTTTTTTCCCCAAAGACAAGTCCTGGGAATTATTTGATCAAAAATCAAAAAATAATACAATATCCACTGGATTGCTTGTCTGAGCAAGGGTCAAGAAGGATCTTAAGCATTTAGTTTAGTCTGAAAAACTAGAAAAGAAAAACAAATCACATGTATACTCAACAGGTTTTACAAACTATTTCCAAACACAGACATGGCTCTGACATGGATGTTACCTCACACACACGTATTTCTGAGCTAAGCTGGGTTCACCACGAGTTCAGGTTCCTCTATTTCCTTCACCTACACTATCTGTAAGCTTGTGTACACAAGCTGCTCCTCAGAAATACCCTACAGGCCCAACTCACAGGCTGCCAGAAGAGGTCTGTAACACGTTCACCCTGACACCTTCTATCAGTGAATCCCCTTACATAAAATACTGTTATGCTGCACTGAACTCCTCCTTCCCCTCCTGCAGCCCCCGGTGTGCGTTTCCCCTCTCCCCTCACCCTCAGCAGTGCCAGCAGCCGGGTTCCCGTGTGTCCCTGAGCTCCGGGCCAGGCCCTCCAGCGACACCCTGTCCCCAGGTGTGCCCCAGCCCCGGAGCCCGCCCTCGGGGTGAGCTTCGAGTACCTGAGGCTGCGCTGGGCTCCAGGGAGGCGATGTCCAGCCCTCGTCTGCCGCTGCCAGCACCTGGCGAGGCCGGAGCGCTGACGGCCTGTGAGGGGAGAGAGGGAGCCGCTGGAAGGGCCGAGCCGGCAGCACCGGCCGGTCCCGGGTGCTGCCGCTGTAAGCACAGCACCCCGAACATAACCCGAGCACCCCCCAGAACCGAAACCCAGCACGGGAACGGTGTTTTCGTGCCAGGCCTGGGAACTGCAGCTGAGGTTGGTTTTGTGATGGGAGATAAGGCGGTGGCGACGCCTCAGGTGCGCGGTTACCGAGAGGCAGAGAGAACAGACCCCGAGAGGCAGGGGGGGAACAGATCCCGAGAGGCGGGAGGAACGAACCCGGAGAGGCAGAGGAGAACAGATCCCGAGACAGGGGGGAACAGACCCCCGAGAGGCCGGGGA
This sequence comes from Melospiza melodia melodia, assembly GCF_035770615.1. Lineage (NCBI taxonomy): Eukaryota > Metazoa > Chordata > Aves > Passeriformes > Passerellidae > Melospiza > Melospiza melodia. Next base: position 4,230,056 of record NC_086205.1, on the reverse strand, counting down.
GAACAGACCCTGAAAACCAGGGGAGAACGAACCCCAGGGGCCGGGAGAACAGACCCCCAGAGGCCGGTGGGGAACAAACCCCGAGGGGCAGAGAGAAGAGATCCCCAGAGGCCGGGAGAACGAACCCCGAGGGGCAGAGGTAACAGACCCCGAGGGGCAGGGAGAACAAACCCCCCCGCAGCCCTGGGCTGAACCACCGCACGTGCTCTTCTTGTTTGGAAAGGAAGAGGGCGTGGGGAAAAAGAGCGTAACCTTTCCCTCTGACAAGAAAAACAAACGCAACTTTTCGCCTTCCTTCATCTCTCTTTGTGGAGTGAAAAAGACCAAAAATGTTGTTGGTTTTGAAGAATTTTTTTTTAATAAAAATTCTTGTTTTACAAGGGATACTGAGGATTGGAATGTCTAAGATGAAGTCTTTAAGAATACTGATTAACTAGTAAACAAGAATTGACTGTGATCGAACTGATTAACATAAGAGCTCAACTGAAGAAATTTTTTATTCTAATGCAGGAGACTATAGTGATTTCCAAAAAAGAAAGAATGTCAAAATTTAACAGTAATCCAAGCTAGTGACACACACACAAAAAAGCCTTAAGTGGCCTCAAAAGTCACCCAGCAAAAAACAGGAACTGATTTGAACATGACAGTCACGATTATTAAGTAGAACAAAACAATAACAAGCATTGAAAAGGGACACCTTGAAACTGCAGAACCCTTTATGTACCGTTTTGTAAAGGAAAAGGTCCTTCAGAGGGGAAAAAAACCAACTTAAATGGGGAAAGAAGTACGGAAAAAGCACACTGCGTAGTATTATTCATGTCTGGGTAAGAAACAGTGAAAAAGTTCCAATCCTTCCCCTTTGGCTTCGCTGTCGTTCTTGCACGTGATTCAGATTTCGCTGAACCAAACCCGACCCCGAGCCCCGGCCACAGTGTTCCCAGGGCTCCGGGGTTCAGCCAGATGCCAGCACACCCGACAGGGGCAGCCCCCGCCGGGCTGGAGCACGGCCGGGCCGCCCAAGCGACCGGGAGCGCGGCGGGGAAAGCTGCAGAACGGACCCGCCCGCGCCCAGCCGCGGCAGGGCCGGGCAGGGAGCCCGCGGGAGCCGCTGCCGCAGGGAACAGCGCGGCACCGAAACCGAGCCCAGGCCCGGGAAGCGCGGCCGGAGGCGGCGGCACAAAATGGCTCCTCCCGGCCCGCCCTCCAGCTCACCTTCACCCCGGGCCCCGCCGCGGCCCCCCCGCGCCCCGGCCAATCCGCGCCCGCGGCCCCGCCCCCGCCCGCCCGCGCGGCCAATCCGCGCCCGCGGGGGGCTCGGGGGGCTCGCGCGGACCCGCGGCACGGAGCGGCCACGGGGGCTCCGCGCGCCCCCCGCCCGCTCTGCCCGCCGGGCCGGGAGCGCAGCGCCCGCCGGGAGATCAACACCACCACCACCACCAACAACAACAATAAAAATAACAGAAACAACAACAGCAGCAGCAGCACCGCACACCGCAGGGCACGCACTGCCGCGGGCCCCGGGGCTCCGCCGCTGCCCACAGCCCTACCCCAACGTGGCACCGCCGCCGCGCGCTGCCAGCAGAGTCCCGGCCGCGCTGTCCCCTCCGCGGCGCCTAACGGTGCCGGCCTACCCCGCGCCCCGACTGTCCCGCGCCCCGGCTGTCCCGCAGTGCCCTCCGCGCCTTCCCCGGGGGCTGCCGGCCCGCCGTGCGGCACCGCACCCTCGCCCTCAGAGCCGGGAGCGCGCCCCGCCGCCCGCACTCACAGCCGGGAGCGCGCCCCGCCGCCCGCACTCACAGCCGGGAGCGCGCCCCGCCGCCCGCACTCACAGCCGGGAGCGCGCCCTGCCGCGCTGCGCCCCGCGGGAGCCGCCGCCGCCGGGGCCGGGGTCGGTCGGGCCGGGCGGTGGGCGCGGAGCAGAGCGGTGCGATCCGGAGCGGTGCAGCGCGCTCGGGCCTCTCCGCCGCCGGTCGCGCTGCCAGCGCCGCTCAAAACAAAGGGGCTGGCGGGGCATGTGACCTCCCAGGCACCGCACATGATGTCACCGCTCGGCGCGGCCCTGGGAGCTGTAGTTCTGCCGCCCCGCCCGGACACGGCCCCTCAGCGCCCCGCGAGCAGCCGGGACAAACGGCGGGGACGGGAGAGCGAGGGATGGCAGCAGCGCTGGGCGGCAGCAGCTGCCGTCGCTGCGAGCTCTTGCCATCGCCGTCCCTTTGCGGGGCAGGGGGAGCACAGCCCAGGTACCCCACAAATACACCCATCCCACCCCGCCCCGTGAGCCGGCTAAAGCTTCAGGTGCACCGAAGCAAGCGGTGGCATCGGGAGGGCACCTTCCAGCGGGACAGTCCCTTGTGCCGGCTCTGGGGAGCCCTAGCGAAGCTCTCCAGCAAGAGCCGGCTCCCAGACTGAAAACAACACCCTGTCTTGGGGTGGGTGTTCAGCCGACACGACCAAAACAAAAATCATTACATGAAAAAAATTAACCAAGATAGAATCTTTGTCTACCTGAGCTACAGCTCCACCCAATTAATTCAGAATTTCCAGTTCCTCTTCAACAGTAACACAAAACAGAGTGTTCTGTCCCTGCTGACCACAGAAAGCCAAGGTCATCTTTAAGCCAGCACATTAAAAGAGAGCTCTGCTGTCACAGCTGGGGGTCCCAGTGGTGGCAGCCAGTCAACTGCAAATATAAAAGCAGGACCCTGGTGTCATCGCCCTGCAATTTCATGAGCAGGTCTGAGCCTGTCCTGGAGCCCAAATTCACTTCATATCTGAAGTATTTGGACACTGGCCCATGCTCCAACACAGGCTGATGGAACATGCCTGGGAGTATGGAAATTTATTTTTGTTCTGCCCTTTAGCATAAGCAAACTCGCAAGCCCATAATGCAGAGCAGCGAGGCGAGGGCAGGGACGTGCATGCTTAAATTAAGATCATTACCTGCTACTAAACGAGGCCTTATGCAACGCCGGGCAGCTGATGTGGGCAGGTAACTGGCTCTGCTCTCCTTCCTAGAAGGATGACCTCCCCCTCCGGCCCCTTACTGCCAAGGGAAAGGAAAAAATACAAGTTCTGTTAGCTCCCCCCTACTTTGCTCTCCCAAATGTTGGCTATCAGTCCCAGGCATTACAGATCTTTACCTTTGGGTGAACCCCCGCAGTGTTCCGAGCCCAGGATGTTCCCAGGACGCGCACCCAGCCGTGTGCCCCCGGCAGCAGCCACTGTGCTCTGCCACTGAAACCTGAAGAGGAGCAGAGTGTGCTCAGGACTCCAGGGCTGACCCCCCCCGGAGCAAAGCAGGCTCAGATTTTCATAGGCTAAACAAGCTCTGATTTCTCCTGGGGTCAGGTAAATTGCAGCTTTGCGAAACAGTTTGAATTATTAATTAAAATTTAAAAGGCTGAGTTCTGAAAATAAACTGAAAATGTCAATTGATTTTGGTATGTGAATGGTTTTCACACAGATCTTAAACAATTGAAACCTTCAACTATTTTCCTGCAGAGCTAAAACTCAGAACTGCTTGACTTCGTTAGGAGTGAGAGCCTTTAGTCCATTTCTCATCCTCTGCCTGGAAAAGCAAGAAGGACCCCAAACAACAAAAACTGCAAAGAGAAAATCAGCAGCAAGTTCACCGCATAGAATACAGATCTGTTGCAGTAATGTGTTTCACCCACTGATTGTAGGAAATATTAACAACCTGAACTCTTGCTTGTTACAAAGACATTAAACCCAGAAGTATATGACCTAAGAAAAATGTTTTGCTTAAAATAGATTTCTTATCCTTTATATCCTCTTGTCTGCCCCAGTTCTTTGAGTCTGTAACTCTTGGGGTCAATATGAGTATGTAGAGTTCATTTGAGAAAACGTAACTGGGATTAAAGGAATGAGTCAGAGGAAGGAAAAAATCAAAACAGGATCAAGATACCTCTGCGCTGGCTGGAAGCAGCTATTCTGAAGGGACTATATTTACTCCAATAAAAACTGCACGTGGCAAAAATATCTTGAGTGAAGAGGGTAAATGGAGCATTTAAAAAGAAAATACTAATTAAAAATATTCATTGAGCAATCAATCATTTCATAATGTGCTCATGGATGCATGTGGTCACATCCAGGCACTTCCAGTTCTGAAAGCCAACGTCACTGAGGATGTCTGAAATTAGGGATACTTGAGTTGCCACTACATCCTATTGCTCTTCATTCCTCTGCTAGCAGGGGCATTGGCTGTTCTTTCTCAAGCTGTGCCAAGCATTTCTCTCAAAATAAGCAGTTGTACTCTGCCTGAGAAGCTGAAACCAATTATTAAAGATTACTCATTTCTATAAAGCTTTGTTAATACTTTTTTAACAATGTAAAGTACTTGTAAAGCATTTAGGCCGGTGTTTTCCAAACAGGTCGGTGATTTTGGAGATTTTGAAGGCTTCTTCAGGGCACTGGAAAGGTTAAAACCTAAAATTAGAAGCCTGCGTGAAGGTTTTGGCATGCATCCACCAATGTTCATGTGTTTTCCTGGTGGTGTTGATTTGGATACCAGTGCTGGGCACTTTACAGACACATTTCACCGAGGCACTGGGCCACCTAAATGGTCTGTGCATTCCTCCAGGTGAAGGTATTGGCTGTTTTGGGAAGTTTGTGCCACTGTGCTCCTGGGAGCTCCCCTCTGCTGTGGGGAGTGTGGTAGCTCCTCACCGGATTTTTCTAAAATTGAGGAAAACCCAAAGGTGTTCAAGTGGCTCAGACACAGAGAAAAACCCCCAAAAAGTCCATGATTACTGCTCTTGGGCATCTATGCAAAACAGTGTGGGGAGGGAAGAGGTGAAGGTGAGCCACAGGAACCAGAGGGGGAGGCTGAGGAAGGGCAGGAAGGAGAGAACAGTGTGAGCACCACATCCCTCCCCCTGATCACTGATCAGAGGGAAGAGAGCAGCATGTAACTTGGGCAACATTAAAAACCCTGAATGCAACATGGGGACAGTACCACTGGATAAAAGAGAGGATTTAGACATTTGAGTTGAGAGAAAGATGAGTACAGACTGACAACTAATAACCAACACAAGGAATGTTACAAAGAGCTGTGCAAAAAATGGAGCAGAGATGAAACAGATTTGTCAGTACAAGGAGGGAGAACAGATCTGACATTTGTATGAAAAGTTTTAGTGGTCAGAAAGCTTAAAAAAAAAGTGCTGCTGAGTGACATCACTGCAGAGCCTGATGCAAGTTTGCATAAAATGTAATGTTGGAAGCCATTCAGCAGGATTACAATAGTGCTGAGCAAAAGGAAAGGTGACATTACTAGGAATTTGTAAGGAAAAGCAGAAAAGTGAGTTCAGTGACTATTGCAGAATCTGCTTTTTGAGTACGCCAGAAAAAGGCATTAAGGTGCAGTAAGTAAAAGGGAAGAAATGTATTGGAATAGCATTAAAAAAAAAAGGCTGGATGAAATGAAGATAAAGGTACAGCAAAGTCTCTTCAGTGACAAGGGGACGATTCTCCCTCTCTACTCTGCTCTTGTGAGACCCCACCTGGAGTATTGAACACACCATGAGAAGGATATGGAACAGCTGGAGGAAGTCCAGAGGAGGCCACAAAATTGATAAGGGGACTCAGCTACCTTCCCTGTAGGACAGGCTGAGAAAGTCAGGGCTGTTCAGCCCAGAGAAGAAAAGGTTGTGTGGAGAAGTCATGGCAACCTTCCAGTACTTGAATGGGCTGCTGAGGAACTCTTGGTCAGGAACTGTGGTGACAGGACAAGGAGTAATGGGTTCAAACTGAAAGACAGGAAATTTAGCTTAGATATACAGAAGGAATTCTTTCCTGTGAGGTGGCTGAGGCACTGGAACAGATTTCCCAGAGAAGCTGTAGCTGCCCCATCCCTGGCACTGTTCCAGGGGGCCCTGAGCATCTTCAGTGTCCTTTCAGTGTCCCATGACTCTGGTCAAGTGGAAAGCATCCTGGCCCAGGGCAGGGGGGTTGGAATAATTGATCTTTAAGGTTCTTTCCAACACAAACCATTCTCTGATTCCATGATTCTATTATTCTGTGATAAAAGACATCTCACAGAAATACAGAGAACACACCAAAATTTTGTAAAATCCTTCCCATGGCTCTGGACTCCTTCAGTGTCCTTTCAGTGTCCCATGACTCTGGACTCTTTTAATGTCCTGTGGGTCATGTTGACTTGAGCTGGTCTGCTGGGATAATCAACAGGTACACCCATTTAGGCTGGAAGGCATTTTTCCAGGACCAGTCCCTTTCAGCCTCTCCTCTTCCCATGCCCTGTTTGAAATGGCACCTGCACCAGGAAATGTCATCTGCAACAAGGGTTGCTGCACTGCTACTTGCATGGGAAGGCCCTGACAAAAAATACTCCCCTCTTCTAGTTATTTTTGCCATTTTCAGTGCCTCCTGGCTGGCTCTGTAGATCCCCCTTTCCTTTGCACACTTTTGCTGCGCATGGCAGCCCTTTGCTGAGGCTGGCAGTGCTTCCCTGGGTGTCTGTGCTGCTGCAAGGCAGGAGGATGGGCAGGAATGGGGCATTCTCCAGAGCCCTGCATGCCCATGCCCAGCTGGGTGCTGTCCCCCTGCCTGCAGGCTCAGTGCTCACCCCTCAGCCAGAGGCTCTGGGATTACACTGGGTCACCTACAGCACCCACAAAACATCAGTACCCTGTTTACACATTCAGCACTGCAATTAGGATTGTTATCCCACCCTGGTCCTAGGCTAGCCCATGCTCCTATCCCATGCAAATCCCCTCTGTTCCCATTCATCCCAGTGATTCCCACTCATCTTTATACTTCACTGCTGTAAGCACCCCAAAACAAGGCCCCTGCCAGCAGTCCTCTTGTGCAGAAAGTATGTGTCTAATTTTTTCCACCCAGTATCTGCAGGTTCCAAGCCTGGGAGATGACTATGGGAGTGTAAATTGCAGAGCTGAGAAGAATGAACATTGCATCACTGCTGCCATAAACACTGAGCTATTTCTTTTTGTACAGCACAGAGTATCGAGACACCATGAAACCAATGCCTAGCTGGGGAGAGAGTCAGTTGTGCTGCTGTTTGTTTGATTCCTCTCTTTGGGGAGAAGTAAGAAACAAAGAAATGAAGGATGTTTGAGTTCTTGCTGGTCCCACGGGTGATGGCTTGAGGGGAGTTGTTCTTGTGGAATGGCAGACAGACACATGCAACCACTAACCCAGCAAGAGAGCAGCAGGTACCTACAAAAACAGTTCCCTGAGCCCGTGGGGTGTTATCACTGTGTTCCCACTCAGCCCTGTAACCTCAAGCCCAACCACAGCCTCACAACTGTTTGCATTAAATATTCTCTCACAACAGTGCATTTTCACACATCCCTGCCCCACAGGCCTTTACACCATGCTTTAACCCCTTCCTTTTCACCCCTTCCCTTTGCACCATGCTTTAACCCCTTCCTTTTCACCCCTTCCCTTTACACCATGCTTTTATCCCTTCCTTTTTACCCCTTCCCTTTACACCATACTTTAACCCCTCCCTTTTTACCCCTTCCCTTTACACCATACTTTAACCCCTCCCTTTTTACCCCTTCCCTTTACACCATGCTGCCACAGAACACTCTACACAGCTCCAGCTCTGCCCTTCAGCCACATTAATAGCTCTCTCCTCAAACCACTTGCCAATGCCAGGACCAATTAATGGGCAGGAGCATTGCACCTCTTCATCTCCAACACCTTCAGGCATTTCAAAAGTTAAATGAATCCTTTGTCCAACCCAAGTAACCAGGAAAAGCTTTGACAGTTAAGAAAACAGGTTGAAAACAAGCAGTATTTTGAATGGGCACATGCATGCCAGTGTCCCCAAATAGAGAATCTCAGACTTTGAAAGCTATCAGAGACCTCCAGGCTTGCAGATCCCAGCCACCACCTGCTTCTGGTGCCCCTCTGGCAATAGACTGAAGAACAGAGAGTTTAGAAATTGGTTAGCTTGGACTAATACCCTTGCTACAGTGACAGGGACATTTTCCAGTTGCAGGAGCAGCCATTCTGTGTGCCAAGGTCCTCACCCTGGTCTGGGCTCCTGTGCCTTTGGGGTGGTGCTTGGGCAAACACCTACTTTTTAAATCTTTTTTCTACCCCTTCATATTTTTCATCAACAAAGCTTCATCAGTAAAGCTGATCCAGAAGGAACAGTTCACCAGGAGCTCTGTGATTTCTTCAGAGCTGCTGAAATGGCTCAGCACCTGCGTCCCAAGACACGCTGAGCAGCTGCTCTGTTGCTGGCACAGGGGTGCAAAGCAATCTCTCCAGGCTGACTTGGCTCTCCAAGGATGGAGGGATCATGGATGCCAGAAGGACAATTTAAGGACAATTCTGTCCTCAATTCCCATGCTTCCTGCGTCCTGAGCCAGGAGAGCAGCACAATAAAAAGCCCCCTACTACCCAGAAATCACTGTCTGGACTCCCCAGCCCAGCAGCCCCAGCCTGGAAGCTGCTGCCTTGTCTGAAAGTGGTGGCTGCCTTGGGCAGGGACAGCTGGGGAGGGATGTGGAATAGCTGCTGTGCCCATACATCTGCTTTGGAGCAGCACCCAAAGTCCCAGCTCAGACCAACTCCCCGGTCACCCCTCCTGGGTAAACAGGCTTTTGAGCACCTGTTCTGAGAGCTAAAATGGGACCTGGAATAATCCTATGGAAAAGAGTTGTGTGCTTCTCTAAACAAAGCTCTCAGCTCTATTAAAATGCTCAGCCAGACTAAAGCAACCTCAGATCACTGGTCTTGGACAAAGATTTGTCACACGACGAACAGGAAAGAAAATGTTAGCCAAAGTAATCCTAGGAAAAACACACGTAATGAACGTTTGCAGATTCCAGTGCAGCAGCTAAATCAACACCTTGCTTTGCCAAGGAAACATTGTGAAATCTGTGCTTTACTCTTTGATCCTAAGCCTTCCCTACCCATCTTTTTATAAGCAGTATCATTGGACAGAAATGATTGTAAAACTAAGATTGGTTTGTCAGTGAGCTTCTGATAAAAAGGAATTGACTTGTCATGTCGCAGGCAGCTGCTAGACTATGCTGGCATACATCAGCATGGCATTGAACCTTGAAGGAAAAATGGATTACCTAAAATATTACACACGGTAGGATAAGCTTCTTGGATTTTTTAATTAACATTCTTATGTATAGGATACAATATTTTGTAATTTTAAAAGGGGAGGAGAGTGAAATGAGGAACAAATCATTACTGTAAGCAGGAAGCAATACAAGGCAAATATGTGTCTCATTTCTTTAGATGTATGCTGTATTTATATTATTCATATTTTCCATCTAAAATTAAATAAACCTAATGATGCCCTTTAACTCAGAAACACATTAATAAGAGCGTTAAGTTCTGAAGAACTTCTGTCTTTCCCCGGGGCAGATATTATGTAAATAGCACTGGAATATTAAAATCCTCCATTCTCTTTTAAGAGAAAACGTTAAGAGAAAACCTTTTCTTAAATCAATATTGATCGGCAGAAAAATTACAGTAGCGCTGTTAAAGTTAAAAATCGGTAACTGGAAGTGGCTAACTTTTAAAAGTTCCCTGTCTTCTCCAAGCTGAGAAGGCTTTGGTCTCCACGGGCAGAATTTCACACACGGCCAGCCGGGCTCCGTCCCTCCCTCCCTGCGAGCCGCGCTGCTCCTGCGGGCGCTGCCGAGTTTGTTCTGTCACACTTTCCACAGCGGAGGCGTTGCGGTGTTCCCGGCCCGCTGTCCCAATGCCCTACATTCCAGACAGCTTCCCTGCCCTGACGGATGGCAGAGCCCCGGCAGGCAGCGAGGAGCGCTCCCGGCGCTCCCGGGCTGTGCCAGCGCTGCCCCTGCGGCCTCCGGGCATTGCAGCGCTGCAGAGCCGCGGCGGCTCCGCCAGGAGAGCACCCCGCTCCCGGAGCTCCCTGCGCCCGCCGCGAGGAGCAGCAGAGCTCCGGGGCAGCACGGAGCTCCATGCCGGGCTCAGGCACCCGCCCGGAGCCGCACCGGGCTGGGGGTGCAGGGGAACAGGGTTGGGGATGCAGGGGATCCGGCTGGGGATGCAGAGGGACAGGGTTGGGGATGCAGGGGAACAGGGTTTGGGATGCAGGGGAACAGGGCTGGGGATGCAGGGGGACAGGATTGGGGATGCAGAGAGACTGGATTGGGGATGCAGAGAGACTGGATTGGGGATGCAGGGGAACAGGGCTGGGGATGCAGGGGGACTGGATTGGGGATGCAGAGGGACAGGATTGGGGATGCAGAGGGACAGGATTGGGGATGCAGAGGGACAGGATTGGGGATGCAGGGGGACAGGGCTGGGGATGCAGGGGGAGAGGGTTGGGGATGCAGGGGGACAGGATTGGGGATGCAGGGGGACAGGATTGGGGATGCAGGGGGACAGGGTTTGGGATGCAGGGGGATAGGATTGGGGATGCAGGGGGACTGGATTGGGGATGCAGAGAGACTGGATTGGGGATGCAGGGGACAGAATTGGGGATGCAGGGGGACAGGGTTGGGGATGCAGGGGGACAGGGTTTGGGATGCAGGGGAACAGGGCTGGGGATGCAGAGGGACAGGGTTGGGGATGCAGGGGGACAGGGTTGGGGATGCAGAGAGACTGGATTGGGGATGCAGAGAGACTGGATTGGGGATGCAGGGGAACAGGGCTGGGGATGCAGGGGGACTGGATTGGGGATGCAGAGAGACAGGATTGGGGATGCAGGGGGACAGGGCTGGGGATGCAGGGGGAGAGGGTTGGGGATGCAGGGGGACAGGATTGGGGATGCAGGGGGACAGGATTGGGGATGCAGGGGGACTGGATTGGGGATGCAGAGAGACTGGATTGGGGATGCAGGGGACAGAATTGGGGATGCAGGGGGACAGGGTTGGGGATGCAGAGAGACTGGATTGGGGATGCAGAGGGACAGGATTGGGGATGCAGAGGGACAGGATTGGGGATGCAGAGGGACAGGGTTGGGGATGGAGGCGGACAGGGCTGGGGATGCAGGGGGACAGGGTTGGGGATGCAGGGGGACAGGGCTGGGGATGCAGGGGGACAGGGTTGGGGATGCAGGGGGACAGGATTGGGGATGCAGGGGGACAGGGTTGGGGATGCAGAGGGACAGGGCTGGGGATGCAGGGGGACAGGATTGGGGATGCAGGGGGACAGGGTTGGGGATGCAGGGGGACAGGGTTGGGGATGCAGGGGGACAGGGTTGGGGATGCAGGGGGACTGGATTGGGGATGCAGAGGGACAGGGCTGGGGATGCAGGGGCCTGAGTTGGGGATGCAGAGGGACAGGGCTGGGGATGCAGGGGGACAGGATTGGGGATGCAGAGGGACAGGGTTGGGGATGCAGGGGGACAGGGCTGGGGATGCAGTGGGACAGGGTTGGGGATGCAGGGTACCGGGCTCACAGCCCTCGCTCCGGCGCTGGGAGAGCAGAGCCCGGGCCCGCCCTGCTGGGCCCCTCCGCATGGCACAGGAGGAGCAGGAGGGCCGGCTCTGGAAACTGTCCGGGCTGTTCTGGCCCCTGCTGCCAGGAATCTGATGTTCACAGCTACGGCCGTGTTAAGCTAACTCAGATCAGCTTGAAAACCCATCTAGCAAAGGCACAGGCTCCTAACAGCAGAACTCCTTCAAATTTGGTACACAGGCAGTTAAAGCACCCTCAGATAATTCCCCTCCTCAAGAGGAAATACTAAAACTTTTTCAGCACTTCCTCTTTTTATATTTGAAATCTTTGCCCTTCATGCAATACCTTTATTTGCATACAGATTGTAACAACTCACCAACACTGTTTCTAACTTTAGGTCATTCATAATTCCCTTACGTAAAAGGCAATAACGGCTTTTGCTACCGGTAATAATTAACAAAATGCACATTTATACAGCATGATTTCTGCTCAGATAAACATTCTCCCACCTGCTCAGCTGCTTATCTAAAAATCTGCCAACTCAGTTCCTCCACTGGCTGCAGGTAGCTGGGAGCTGTGAAGCAGGGAAGCAGGGCTTACCCACATCCCCATATGATTCTAGTGGATCCATGGCAGGGCTGGGAATGAGATGGTCTTTAAGGTCTTCCAACCCCAGCCATTCTATGATTCTATGATTCATACAGACTTAAGATTAAAGACCCTTCCTCTATAAGTAATGTTGAATTCTCATCTAACAATGCTACCTAAAGACCAGTCTCACACAGGTTTGAATTTCTTGCAAAAGAGACAGTTAAGACAGCCTGCTGAAAAACTGCATAGTTTCGATTTTTTCAACAGTATTTTAAAACTTGATGAAGCTTCAGTTGCTGTAATGATGTGGAACTAACTGAGAACTATAGTCTGGTTTTTTAAACCAACATTCAGGTTCACCAGACATTCACCATTCTTCCCACCATTAAATGCCAAGTTTAAATGGCAGGTTTGAGCTAAAAAAGTAGCTGTGGATGAAAAGGGTTAGCTGGAAAATCAGAGGAATGGAGGTAGTGGTTTTGTACAGGAGAGCTCTTGTGTGTTGATGTATTAAATCAAATTGCACTTCCACCAAAAGTTATGTATTTGTTTATTGAAAAGATGTAGATTTCTGCATCTTTCCAGTTTGCTTCTTTCCCCCAGACCAACCAAGGCTCAGCTTTCAGCAGTCACTTGTCAGTTAACCAACTGATTTCCCTCTTTATTGTGTCAGAATAGGAAACACAATAATTAATTACAGAGATTTTGGGATATGTTTATCCCAGGGATAAGCTTATGTTCCAAGAGTAACAATATTTGCCAATGGCATCCTTATTTTTTTGATAGTTAGACAAGCTAGTAAATGACCCCATGTCAGCCAGCAGTGGAAACTGTACCATATGATGGTCAAAAGAAATGAGTGACTGTGATCTTCTGAGTGCACCACACAGAATACAGAATATCACTCCCTCTTGAAATGAGTCCTGCTCCCTTCTCCTGTTACTATCTCCAGAAAAAAAAACTCATTTGGCTTCAGAAAGTTTAAACTGGACTTTATTCTTTTGCTCTGGGTCCATGTAGGTTTCTGGTGTGACAGACTCAGTCCTGCAGGGAAGCAAACAAAGCAGCCTGGTGGTGAGGATAAGAGCACACAGAGCATGGCATTGCCTTCTCTGCTTCAGGTCTGCCCAAGTAAGAGGTTGGGAGGATTTACAACCCAAGAAGGAGATCTGTGCTGCAAACTAGCAGAATCCCACCACAAGGAAGGTAAGGAAGGACCACACTGATTTTAGGGCCAGCATTTGTAAGCTTCAAAATGGTGAAAAGCAAAATTCGGTCACGGCTCTGGAGCATCACTCAGAGTGTGAACTCACACTGGTTTTGGGGCCAGCATTTCTAAGCTTCACACAGTGGAAAACTGAAGCAGAATTTGGTCAGAGCTCTGGAGCATCACTCAGAGTGTGAACTCATCAGTTAGGTATTTGCACAGAACTGGCTGAGATCAACAGGCCTCATGAGAAATAGAAGCCAGCATTGCTTTAGACATCAATCAGAGACCAGGTTCATTTCCCATGGTTTGGGGTCACACTGAGCTTTTCACAGGGCCACTCAGCAAATACTGTGAATAGACTCAAGTTCTCAAACTTTGATCCAAGCAGTGTCTCATTAACAGCAAACACTAAAACATGGATCTCCCCACAATTCACTGCAGTGGCAGCTTCCTCCGTTTCCCAGCTCCTGCCAAGCAGAACAGCTCTCCTGCATTTCAAGAGCTGCTTTGTTGGTCAGGTTTTGCTAAGCTGTGGAACAAGTGTCAGAGCTGTAGTGCTGTCACTCCTGCCAAGGCTGTTCCTCACTCTGTGTGCAGGATGCCAGAACCCAGCAGCATCAGCACATCAGCTGCACAAAGAATACAACATCAAAATATCACTGAGGACAAGAGCACAGACCTGGTTCCTGCTGTCCCATTATGGAGATCAAAGGTATAATTTACTTAGAGGAAGAATGATTTGTGCATAAACAGCCACTAGCTAATAATACAGCAAAGATGCTAATAAATTCTAATGGGTGGCAGAGCAGAATGCAGTAGACAAGTGACCTGAGCATCTTCTTACATAAACTGAAACAAGAAGGAGTCTGATGCTGATGACAAAACCTTTTTGTGAGTAATGCTGGCAAAATCTTTTAGAGAATAACTCAACTCTAGGTTAAAAGAAAGTGAGGCTCTTCTTTCCTACTAGAAACTAACTTTAGGACCTTCTTTCCAGCCTCACAAACAACAAGAAATGGAAGTAACTGCTGCAATTTTGTTTCAAAGACTGCTTATCTTGGGGACAGAAAAGGAAGAACATTTGTCTGTTGTTGTGAAAACCTGCACTAGTGTAAGGTGTTGATGACAGGATATCCTTGTTCCAGGAAAAGGAAAGGACTGTTCTGACTGGGGAAGGCTTGTTCCAGCTCTCCTCAGCTGCCATGGCTGGCTCCTACTGAATTTCTTTTGGTTCTTACCTGCAGCTGCATTCCTGGCCTCAGCCCTTCCAGTTTCATTTGGATGCATCTCATCTTGGGCTATAAAATCTTAAAACACAGCGCTGAGTGATGTCTCAGCTTGCTCTGCCTCTTTGGGAGTGACCATGCTGCACCCCCAGACTGCAATTCAGCTGCTTCAAATAAAGCAAACACTTATGTAAATAGCAGCCTTCCTCCACCACTCCCTCACAAGCTAATGAGCAGGGGATCAAAGATTCTTGAGCTCACCCCATCCACACATCAGGGTGACCTCCATAGCCTGTAGCACACGTGGGAGCATTATAACAACCAGACTTCAAATACTGAACCCAAATAATCTGGCATTTACAGCTTGGTCAGCTGGGAGCTCTCTGTGGTACAAGGTGAAAGCGTGGTTTGGAGTCACCCATCTGGATTGTTAGCACAATGTCTGACTGTTCCCAAGAAAACAATACATGGAAGCAGCAGCTTTTCTAGAAACATCCCAGTGACTTAAAGTACATGCAAAAACACTCTGAGAGCAAAAGATGGACAGGTAATAAATGCAGCACAGCAGGGTAGCACTGCAATCCACTCTAAATAAGAGGTAATTTTCAAGAGTGAGGGTATGAGACAGGCCAGCTTCACAAAATCACCATTGTTTGCTGACTTTGAACAAGTGCAGCTGTCCAGAGGGAGGGATATGAGAAGTCTCAAGCAGTAGTTTTTGAAATGGAAGGTGGTGCTGCTTCAGCAGAGGAAGTAAACTGCAATGAAACAAAGATTCCAGTTTGGAGTTTACAGAGAATCAGTTTCAAAAACTGAAATCTCATTTGTTCCTCCAAAGCTAAATTAAGAACAGGCTATTTTGAGCTAGAGAACATTATCCCAATGTACTGAAAACACAGACAAAAATCCAGCAACTTTCCAGGGTTGACAAGATTATCTCAGGCCTCAGCTATCTTGCTTTGCACTGTGCTAGAAAAGAGCTGATGGTAAGATGAGCCCTGATATGTGTCCAGCTGCAGTCCCCACCCTGCTCCCACCCCAAGGAGCTGTCCCTGCTGCCCAGAGGGCTCTCTGTGGTCTGAGGTGTTCTCTGCAGGGCTTTTGGGATGCACAGTGGAAGCAATTGCAGTGTTTTTCTACTTGAAGAAGTCCAAACCTTGCCAAGAGCTTTCTTCTGCTGTTGTGTCCTTGCCCTTTTGGAGGCCAGCACTTTAAAAATGCTCTCTCTGATGGAGGAAGGGCCTTCCACAGCCCTCAGGAAGCGTGGTGAGGCCTGCAGACAGAGCTGTCAACGTGTTGGTGGGTGGCTTCAGCTCTGAAAGCTGTCTGGAGTGCAAGAAGTGGAGTGGCCTGGAACAGAAGCCACTGGGTCACAGCACACACAGAACTGGAGTGTCACTTGTGGCAGCAAAACAGATGTGGTCTGGAATAATAAGAAGACAAACAGCAAGGACAACTTTGTATGAGCTCCAGGTCAGAAATATGAACTCACTGCCATCTGCAAGTTCAACAACCTGCTCAGTTCTTAGAGCAGGAGGTTTCCAGATCCCATTGTGATACCAGGATGGCTGAGCATCTTCTTTCTCACTCCAGAAAACCTCCTGCCAGTCTTTTCTGGCCTCTTCCTCGAGGCAGCCACACACTCTCATGTTTCATGGCTGGTTCCTTTCAGACTCATCTGGTCCCTGAGGGCTCTGTTAGCTAAAGTACAAGGATGTGGGAAGCAAAACAAGTAACAAGAACTGTTAGAAATAGGTTCCTATATTTCTGCCTTTGTTTAAAGAATGCCTCAGCTCCTTGCTCTTGATCCATTGTTGGTGGGTGTGATTTCTTCCATCCCTCCTCTTAGTCATGGCCCCAAGTCCATGACTTCTTCCTGGGGCCGCCTGAATCTTTCACTTTGCAAGATGGGAACCAGGACTCCTGGCTGGTGTAGGCAGATTCATCTGTCGAGGTCAAACTTTCCAGTGCTGAAATGCCACAGTGATGAGATCCTGGATTCAGGAACAGTTGAAAATGGGCTGCTGTTGGCTACAGACCAACATTTAAACAGGGAGCATGGTCAAGGGAGAAGACACAGAGGTGAGGAAGCCACGGCAGGATGGAAAGCAGCCTCTGAACTCAGCTCAAATGTACAGTGCAGAGATTCATAGGTACCAGGAGCAGCCTGTGATGTTACAGAGCTCTGTAAACTTGCCAGGACACAAGTGAGGGATATTCATTATTGACACAGTAATTCCAGACAGTTAGCCAGTTCTCTCAAGCTGATACAGAGTATATACACAGGTTAGCTCAGTATTCCTAAGGTAAAGACAACAGACAAACAAGTCATGAACAGACAAGCCTTCAGCTCTTACCTGTTCAGTGTTCATTTAGTTAGCAGGTAACTCTTTACTGGAAACACTATGAGAGTGCAGACAGAACAAGTCTCTAAAGGCCAAACAGAAGAATGTATCTGGAAGCTTCTACCATGAAGTAACAAGCTGGATTTACCCCAGGATTAAATGACATGTTGCTACTGCAATCTTGGGCCACAGAGCACCTCAGGAGAGCAGCTGCCTGGTTGCTGGGTTTGTTGTTCCCTTGTACCTGCAAAGACACAACACTCACCTCAGCATTGTGTTCATGCTAGTCCCAAGAATGAAGCTGGTTACTACATTTGCAGAGACTCATGTCCCAAAGAATGAAACTAGTTACTACATTTGCAGAGACCCCCTGAGGAAACGGGTCTCTGAATACAAGGCAGCACAATGTGGGGCACAGAGGGCACAGATTTTCATTCTTCCCAAGTAACCATCATTAAATTGTCTTTATCTCAACCCATGAGTCCTCCCTTTTGTCCTCTCAGTTCTCTCCCTGCTCCCACTGGTGGGGAGCAAGCTGCCTGGGGCTGGGCTGCTGGCTGGGGTTAAACCACAACACCATGGCAACATAATAAAGGAGAGGAGGTCCTCGTCGAGAAAAAAAATAAATTAGGGGTTAAAAATACACCATATGGGTTAGCAATGGCACAGAAGGAGACAGACTGTGGATAATGATCACTGCCACTAATAGTCAACAGTTCCTTGAGCTGCTGAGGTCCTTCCTGCAGTGCAGTTACTGACAATACCACAGCCATCGACCTAGTTACTGCAGGGTTTCCGTTCCCAGCATTCACACCAGCACTGACTGACTTCAATTTCACAATTATTCATGCTTTGCTTAAAGCCTCAGCAACTGGAATCAAGTGATCTCTGTGGAATCTCAGCTTTTGCTTTAATGGGCAAGCTCAATGTGAAACCTCTCACCGTCAGAGAAAAGCCTGATAGGATGAATTCCCAAAGGTCAGAAGTTGTGGCGATAAACAAGGAGAACCTAGCCCAAGATAGGGTTAAAGCATTGTGATTTTTAAAGCACACCTAGTACTTTTGAGGGGATTCCTTAATTTTCTTGTTGTATTCCTACAGGAGTATATGGGAAAGAAAGGGCTGGCTTTAGAAAGGAAGCATTCATTAGCAAAATTCAGCACAAAAGGCAGCAGGAATACATTTAAATCAGCTGGGAAAGGAAAAAGCCAAAGGGCTGCAGAGACTATACAAAATGAAGAAAACCCCATTACAAGGAGGTAGAGGAAAGCAGGCAGGATATTTTTTGCTTTCCTTCCTCTTCATCTTCCAATCAGACTCTCTCAGACCCTGCTTTCACCTCCTTCTGGAAGGAGGGGAAGCCAAGTTTCCCATAATACTGTGAGCTCAGCTTTACAAGCTGCGGACAAAAGAGGAAACCAAACACACAGTAAGAACCTGTGGATTGGCCAAACAAGGATTCCTAGAAGTAATTATCACAAAGACAAGGTTGGTTAGCACTCAAGCTACCAAGGTGAGGACTGGTCCTACATTCCTCTCAGGGGGAGACAGAAGTGTGCTTTTCTACTTCCCAGTGTGAGAGTTTCCTAAGCAGGCCAGGGATTTGCCCGGTTACTCTCAGTAGGCTGTGTTGCTTATTAATTCAGCTTGGGTCAGGTTCTCATGTAGGTGATGTCCAAGCAGATCTGGTCCACCCTTAGGTGACAGTGAAACCTGCAGCACTGTGCTCTGGGTGCTGCTGTCATGCTGCAGGCTCAGTCCCCACTGCCAGATGTGCAGCCTTGGTCCCACCACGTGTCTGTCCTGGGCACAAGTCAGATGCAGCTGTGCATCAGGCTATGCCCACCAGTGAGGATGGTGGGGATGAGGCGGGTGCGCTGCTCCCCAGGCTCTCTCCCTGAGCTGTCACTGCTAGTCAGAGCTGATGGCAGGGCATGGACCACATCCCTGTGCCCAGCAGTGCAGCCTGAAGACTGCCAGCTGTGAGATCTTTGATGCTGGTCCATGTCCTTGAGGGTGTTAAGCCTGTTTAGCCCTAAAGAAAAGCCATGCAATGGCTAACAAGTCATGAGGACAGAAACATGTACTTGGAGGGCTTTCTGAATATGCAAGCATATTACTAAAAACCAAACCCAAACCCCAAACCAGCTCAGTTATAATACCCACATACCTGGAAAAAGAAATATAAAATATTTTGCTTTTTCCCTTCGTAGCCCATTCCACCAGGAGTGCTTGATAAGCATGTGCTGCACCTATCAATACAACCAGCAGATAACAGCGAGGCACTGGCTTGAGGGTGGTAAGCAGGCTGTCCCTGTCACTTGTAATCTTCTCACATCCAGAGGCATCTTAAGGCCTTTCTAAACACGCTGATACTGCCTGAAAATCACTGAAAAAACCCACCCTTTGTTTGTGTTAACAGGATGAGAAAGTGCAAGGCTTCCTGTTATGTGTGTGTGACAGCTACAGATAAGCAGAGACCTCTGGACAGGAAATCCGCCCAACTTCTGCAGTGTGATTTGCCCAAAGCTGAGGAGCTCTTTTTAGATCGAAGCACCAACAGAATGAGACGGGGCTGGCCAGAGAATGGGGGACACGCTGGAGAAGAGCTCTGAGGAGCCCGAGATCTCTTTGAACAATGAGTGCTCCCCGAAAATGGGGGAGCTGGTGGAAGTGTCGAGCGGTGAGAAGGTGAAGTTTGACGACACAGGTCTCTCTCTGGTGCTCCAGAACGGCCTGGAGAACCTCCGCCTTGAAAATTCCCTCACAGACGTCATCCTGTGCGTGGACAGCCGGGAGTTCTCCTGCCACCGAGTGGTCCTTGCTGCAGCAAGCAATTATTTCAGGTAAGGCTGGTAACCAACAAACCCAGTACACTTATTGTGCTTCTTAGACTTGAACTATAGGTCTCCAAGGAGTGCAAACTGGGTGTTAAAGTCTGCAAATTCACAGTAAGCCTTTAATTCCTTAGGTCTTCCAGCTTTTTTAAAGTTGGAGATTTCAATAAGGCAGGTGCCAAGCTGTAGATTTGCTGGAGTTCTGATACCAGCACTCAAAAAGTCTGCTGGAGGCACGCAAAGGAAGACAGAACACTGGCAGACAAGTGCATGAGAAAAGGGTGTTTTAATCAAGTATCTTTAGCCACTTGTCTTCTCCCTTTGGGACCTGGGCAAAGAGGAATTCAGATAGCAGGGTATTTTTATTGAAACAGGAGTGGGTTTCTGCAACTTGCTGATTTTTCCTGTTACCATTCCGGGGGAAAAATATATATTGCATTATATTATTGAGGAGGAAAGAGAAGGAATTTTCCATCTGGAAATCAGTTGTAATGGGAAATATCTCCTTGAAAGCAATTTTGCCACTTTACTGTCTCCTTTTGGTCAGCTTGAATTTTTTCATTCTTTCAATACAATAGATATTGTATCTGAGAATACTGGCCAACAAGAACGAATTTTAAACACACAGAGGAACTTGGTATCAGTTTTAGCACAGATTTTCCATTATCATTTAGACAATATCATTTAGATCATCACATTTGCATGGCTGGGATTTTTTTCTTTCCTTTTTTTACCACTAAAGTGGTCAGATGACTGAACAGCTACAGAGGAAACACGAGAAAAAAGGACCTGTGACCACTTGTGACATGAGCAGAAAGCTAATTTTAATGGAGTCTGGTAAGCTTTGCTGGTAGTGCCAGAACAGTTCTGCTTTTCTAATCTAGAATAGAGATTGTGTCTGTGAATATTTGGAGACAGGTATTATTTCTACAGAGAGACTACATTTATTGCATCTGAGAAAATATACAGCTAAAAGCAGAGATGCCCAAATATTTCTTACCAGCATTGTGTGCACAATGGATAGCAGATGCACAAATTAAAATCAAAATTGTCATAATGATACTTTGACAAAAAAACCCAATTTCACTATAAGTAAAGGTGCTGCAATCAGAAGGACTTCCCAGTTAAAACCAGGTAAGATAGTTTTATGAGAGCAGCTGTTGGCCAGCTTTCCACTGAGCTTTTCCTGATCTACATCCTGGCCCTTGGAAGGAGGGGGGACACCTGGCTGGAGGTCATCCCACCCCAAGGCAGCTGCACATGCGTGCAGGGTCTGCCCCTCTGGGTGCTTCTGTTTGGCTTGGCTTCCCACAGAGCTGAGATTTATTGCATCTCACTGTCTGCCAGTGCCTCTTGTCATGACTCTTTGGGTTAGTTTCAATCACATTTGGAACAGGATGGAAATCTCAAACATGAAGTTCCCATGAGTTTGATGGAAGTCTGCAGCTGGGAGAGGAGAGATGCTGGGCTGGCACCCTCAGCGCAGGGTAACAGGCAGCACACAGTGCCCAGAACAACCACACTGCCCTGGGCACAGCCAGCACACAGCTGAGCTCCCGGGAGGGACCCTGAAGTGTGTGAGAGGAATAAGGAGGGAGAATGGAGGGCTCAGGAAGGGGAAGCTGAGGTTACTGTGAGGAGGGAAAGAAGGATGCAAGTCTGCAGGGAACTGAGCTTCGCTGGTTCTGCTGCTCACCAGGAGCCTTCATTCATCTTGCCATAACTCTCTGGGAGCTGCATGGCCCCAGAGAAAGAAGGAATTCTTAAATCCCACTGCTCCTGTGAGCACTTTCCATGCTATGACAGCACCTCCAACAGCTCCAACAGGAGCAAAGCCAAGGGACCCAGTGACTCATGGGCTTCACTCCCCTGCACGTTACACAACCCCTTCCTGAGGCTGGTGCCACAGTGTGGGCCACCCACAGCAGCTGACTGGAGCACTTAAACAGAGCTAACCCCTTCTAGGCCTTCTTCAGCACTGCTGCAGAGCAGATAGGCTGATTCTTGTGATGTCCTGCACCCACAGACATAAAAACATTAACTCTCCATTTGCCTCTGTGACAACAGCAAAGCAGAGAAGAGAAACACCAGCTAAGGTGGAACAGTAGCTCTTTAATCCTGCACTGCCCAAGAGCAGTGGGAGAATGGGGCTGGGAGAGGTTGAAGCCATTTTCCAGAGCATCCTTGAGCTCCAGCATGGTTGTTTGAAGTCAGGTTCATAATTCCAAGCACAAGCATTCCAGTGTGGTAGAGTGCTTAAAAAGTGCTTAATGAAACTGAAACCCATCATTTATTTTACTAAATTAGAAAAAACTTAGAATTTTTTCTAAAATTACCCATTTTTAGGTATCTAAATTTGGTACTGGGCCCTCAATTCAGATGTGCATTTCTTAGAGTACCTGTTGGTTTAAAGGTGCAGCTTAGAATTACACAGGGACAAGAACCAGGGAAACATACAATGGAATTAGTAACCACATCTGAAGGATTTGGAGCCTCCTGAGGGTAAGTTCAGAAAGATTCAGAGGCAGCATTTTAACCCCCAAGAGAGAAGCTCAGCCTGATCGGCCTGGGTGGTGTCAGGTGTTCCCCCTGCCAGCACACGGGGTGGGAATGACAACGTCTCCACTTGAGCAGAAGGAAGGGCACAGCAGTCAGCTCTCCTGGGCAGCACTGCCCAGTTCAGCCCTGCCACGATCTAGAGCACAGAACTGGTGGGAGAGCACCGTGCTTTAGAGGTGTGATTTCTGCAGCTCACGTTACATCAGTCCACACCCTACGAAATTGGGAGTGGATGGCAGCTCTAAGCCAATTACAAAGATCAGGAGACAGATAGGCCTAAGCACTTTGACCAAAGCCCTGTGCACAGCCACCAGAATGCTGAGGTGGTTTCTGAGCAGCCTTGCACAAGTGTCACCCTGGGTATCTCTGACTGACCCCAGCAAACACTCTGCTCTGTGGGACAGAAGTGAGACTCTCACCTGCCCGACAGGGATGGGTCAAGACAAGTCTGGAGTCACCAGCTTAAGAGATGAAAGGAAGAAGAGCAGACACCACCTGCACCCTCCATGGGCCTGGTGCTCGTTCAGATGAAACATCCGGCACCCGTCAATCCCGCACGACCGAAACAGCTCCGCTGTGCCAGCCTCCCCTCCGTGCTGAAACCCATTCCCAGGGAGAAGTGGGAACTCAGGGCTGCTGCTTTCAGATGGCCCCTGCCCACACATCCCTTGATGGTGCCAGAGGGAGAGAAGCTAAATGGATCCCAGTCTTGTGGTCACCGAAGTCAAGGAGCCCTTGTCTAAGTGCCTTTGAAATATTCTGATTTCTGTAGCGGCAGAAGCAAAAACCTCTAATGAGCTGAGATGAGTGAAAGGAAAAATGAGAATTTTGGCTGAACAACTTTTCTGACAAGTAACTTCTCGGCCCAAATTTCCTGCTCAAAAGTTAGGCCTCTCTATCCAGAGGCAGTTTTGCACACTGAGGTAACCAAGACCTTGCTATAAAATTTCTGCTGAGGTAAGGAACGGGTAGTTCTTAGAGCAAGTAGCAGCTGGTATCTTCCATCCATTTGCCATTCATCGTGCCTAACTGCTTTGCAATAAAATCTGTTTATGTCTTGGTTCCAGTAAGATATGTCAATCAGACAGCTTAATTCAGGCACTTCTTTAACAAGAAAAGCATGGCCCAAGACTTGGGACCTCTAGCCATTTCCCAGGTTGCATTGTCCTGTCAACATTGTGTATGACTAATAAAGAAGGGCTTGGAATGCAGGGTAAAGAGTGCTTCTAATTACACTTTAGATCTGCACATGTTTTTCACCAATGCAGTTACAAGTGGACTCATGTAATTCTGATCTGTTGAGACAGATTCCAAATGATGTGACATCTCGTTCTCTGAATGCAGCAAACAAGAAGGGGCTGATCAAAATCCTAAGTAAAAGCAAAAAGCATTGGAAGAAATACTTAAATCTATGAATTGAACATGCAGAGGAAGATGTGTTTGTCTTGCAGCTGTCACAATGTAAAATGGTTTAAAATAGAGAATTTCTGATTTATACCCCACATGAAATATTTGCCTAGTGCCAAGGTATGTCTGGTGGTCACATTTCAGCTGCAGTATTATCCACCAAAGAAGAGTTGCTATCTACATCTATGAAATGTTAGGCAGTAACTAACAGTAGTCCAATTCATGCAAATTCAATTGCTTCTCTAGCCAAGAGGTACAAACTCTACAATCCCAAAATTTAGCAGAAGAAAAGTTGGACTCTAAATGAGAAGAAAATCCACTATCCATTCTCCCCTGGCCCCCCATTGGTATTAAAGCCTTTTGCAGCCATGGAGCCCCTGGTCTGCTGTAGGGGACAACACAGAGGAATCCATCATGTGTCTATGCCTTATCAAACTCGTGAGTACAGAGGTAGAAGAGCAACCAAAAGAGATTTTCTTGTTTCTTTTCAACAGGAGTAATTGCATAAAATATGAAGCAATCAGAGTATTCTGTGTTGAAATCTAAATAGCCCAATGTTTTCAGAATGCCTCATCCTAACAGGAATGCAGTAAAAGATAAATGCCTTTCTTTCCAGGGCCATGTTCTGCAATGATTTAAGAGAGAAATATGAGGAGAAGATCATACTAAAAGGAGTTGATGCAGAAACCATGAATATACTCCTGGACTACACTTACACCAGCAAGATGCTCATCACAAAGCAAAATGTACAGAAAGTCCTGGAAGCTGCCAGCCTCTTTCAGGTACAGAGAACTCAGCTGCACTGACCCAGTCTCTCTGTTCTGGCAACACCACATCTTACCCTGGTTAGCACACTGCAAACTTCTCTGATTTCATGGGTTCTGGAACTATTTTGCTTCATATTTACTTACATTACGGTAAAAAATAGCAGTGGCAGCCACGTACTGGAATTCTGCTGTGCTGAGTGCCATGCAAACAGGAAAACAGCCTGGCTGTGCCTCCAAGAGCTGCTCCCATGTGCTGCCTGCCTGGCAGTGCCTTTGAAATATTCCCTTTGAAACTATAAAAGTGTCAGGTCAGTCAGAAGGGTTAGGGGCAGCAGCTGGCATGGCTGGCCAGAGCAGGAAGCTGCTTTGCCTCTCTGTCTCCCCTGCCTTGAGATGGAGACCTGCCAGCCAAAGTTAGCATCCTCCTTTGTAGAACTCGTGATGTAAAGGGTTTTAGTCATGGCCTGGGACCTGTGGGAGGCCAGAGCTGGGCAGTGTTACTCAGCCTTTGGTCCACGAGGCATTCACGTGTCCTGTAAATCACCTGTGAGGCCTACCAAATTGCAGTGTCTGCTACCATGCTGCAAATTGCTAACAAATTGTAAGCAACACAACCTGCCAAGTGCCAATGTGTGTGTGTGTCCATTCCTCTCATTTGGGAAGGCAAGAACACCCAACTCTGTGACCATTGTGGTTCATGAGGGAATTCAGATTCTTGAATCTTACATGGAAATTTTGCTCTGCAGTTCTGGAACCCTGCTTTCTGGAATACAAGTCCTGTGAGGAACTTCTTAGGGAGCTTGGGGTGCTCAGTTAGGAGAAAAGGAGGACCCTATTAAAACAGGACCTTATTAAAAAGGAGGACCCAAACAGGGTACCCTCAGGGGGTACCTATTGCTCTCTTTAACTCCCTGACAGGAGGCTGTAACCAGGTGGGGATCAGGCTCTTTTCCCAGCTAAATTATTGCAGTAGAGATATTCCAATGTAAATCATCTCCTTTTCTCTAGAAACTGTTTTTGAAAAAGTTTTATGTAATTATGCCTTTCTTTATTCCCTTCTAGTAAGTTTTGACCAAATGCAGTCAAAACTGACAGTAGGAAGAGGTGGAGGGCTGTTTGGAGAGCAGGCATCCCTGCCACGGTGGGATAAGCAGGTGAAGGGTTTGGAACAGCTGAACAGCTAAGCCTCACCCTCAAGCGAGCCAGACAAATTTTTTCCACCTAAAGCACAGTTGCAACATGAGTTCAATAGTCACCTCCTCTGTCTGGGCTGGTGGCTGCCCAGCCACTGCACTTGCAAGGTTGGTGCCCACCCTGGATCCTGCCCAGCAGCCTCTGCCACCCACACTGCCCGCAAAGCTGCTCATCCTTTCACCCTGGGAAGGGTCAGGATCCCAGCTGCTTCCCAGGCCATGGCAGGGAGCCCTGCTTCCCTCACCAGAACTCAGCAACCACCTCCAGACCTGCCTACACTGCTCCTGCCCCCCAGAAACCTCTGTATTACCCATTCCCTCAGCAGGGTTTGGGCGAGGGACCACATCATCTGTGATGGTGGAAGCAGAGAAATGGTGAGAGGGAAGCAGGCTTCTGAGCAGATGGAAAAGAAACTATTGTCACCAAAGGCTGTAATGCCCACTGCCATGGCATTGCCAAGGGCTGTGATGCCCACTGCCATGGAATTGCCAAGGGCTGTGATGCCCACTGCCATGGAAATGCCAGGTACAATGGTAACAGTGGAGGATGCCCCGAGCTGCCCCCTCTGAGCAGAGCAGGGCTGCTCTGCCCTCAGGCCATGGCTGAAGCACCACCAGCCTCGATGGCCTGACTGACCCCAAAGCATCCCTCATCCCTGGGTTAATCCACTTTACATTCTAGGAGAAATAGGGCTCCAATATCTGACAGCCATCCTGAGGCCCTGGGCAGGGCAGAGCAGGGCGCCGGCTGCAGGCCACGATGGACAGGAGGGCACCGTTTGCTACCAAAGGCCTTCGGGGCAGCTCCGGTGGGAGAGGGGCCGGCGGGCTCAGATCGCCTCCATTCCCCAGGGAACAGCCCTGCAGGGGTCTGTGCCCCTCAGCTGGCTCTGGTGGGCTCAGATCGCCTCCATTCCCCGGGGAGCAGTCCTGCAGGAGTCTGTGCCCCTCGGCTGGCTCTGGTGGGCTCAGATCGCCTCCATTCCCCGGGAGCAGTCCTGCAGGGCGCTGTGCCCCTCGGCTGGCTCAGGCAGGGTCCGATCGCCTCCATTCCCCGGGAACAGCCCTGCAGGGCGCTGTGCCCCTCAGGGGGCTCTGGTGGGCTCAGATCGCCTCCATTCCCCGAGGAACAGCCCTGCAGGGGTCTGTGCCCCTCAGCTGGCTCTGGCAGGCTCAGATCGCCTCCATTCCCCAGGGAGCAGCCCTGAACGGGGCTGTGCCCCTCAGCCGGCTCTGGCGGGCTCAGATCGCCTCCATTCCCCGCGGAGCAGCCCTGCAGAGGTCTGTGCCCCTCTGCTCTGGCCAGGGTCCCTCGGGGCGCAGGTGTCACCGCCGAGCCGGGACAGGACTGTCCCTGCAGCCACAGCCGAGGGTCAGCCGCTGCAGGGTGCAGGATCCGGCCCCACAGTGTGCTGCATGCAGAGAGGGATTGTGAATGAGAGACCTTTCAGTCCCCAATCCCTTCCCTTTCTGGGGGCTCTAGCTGGAGGCAGGGCTGCTGGCACTGCTTACACTCCACCATTGAATCGAAAACAAGCAAAGACTCATATGGGGAGAGCAAATTTTACTAGTCAGAGTGAGAGCCAACTAGAGGCCAAGTAAGCATATAGGATGTCTCTAGCAAGTGAGAACCTGGATTCAAATGGGTATTAGGAGAAGGACTAACTTATTGAAGAAACTGTTCTCAGGGAACAGGGCTTTTAAAGTGCCTGGATTGGCATTAGGAGGGGTACTCACAGTGGACAAACAGAAAATTCAGAGCTCTGCAAGAATAATCAGAGCAGATGGAGCAGAGGCTCAGAGTTGTCTTCCTTCTGATGCTCTCTTGAGTCAGCCACTTGCTCTCCTGGGACTGACTGACATATGCCAGCAAGTTTTGGGGGAGTTTTGGGGGGAATTTAGTGTCTAAATGAAGGCAGTGGTGGGGAGTCAGTGCAGCACAGAGATGAGGAGCAGAACCAGGGAAAGTCCTGCCTTGATTCGCTCCCAAGCAGCGCAGGCTCTCCGGTGGAGCCCTCAGCAGGGCTGTTTCTCACACCCACACCTCGCAGTTCTGCATTTGCGTGGCCACAAACAGCCCCGCAGTGAGGGAGTGGGGCCTGCTGGCCGTGAGAGCACCGTGCACCTCCCTTCACCTCCTCAGCACCGCTCTTAACGAGCCATGTATAAATAATTAGAGAACTCTAGCGAGGTTTGCTGCAGGCTGTGAGAACGTTGTTTCGGGGTCTATTCCCAGACTCACAGATGACTCGATGAATGACCTTGGCAAATGCTAGGTGTGGGGTTTTATGTGTCTCATTACTGACAACTTTGAATGCTTATGCTTAATAAGCTTAATAAGGCTGATGCTTAACCTGCCTCAGGTCTGAAGCCTACCTGGTGGCAAAGTCCCTTCAGATCCTCAAGGAAATGTCCTGGTGAGTTCAAAGTGCTTGCCTTGTGCTAGCCCTGAGAGCAAGCAAGGGGAATGTGGCAGGTGCCGTGGTGCCACTGAGCTGTGCCACCAATGCCACCGTGGGCCACAGATAGATTTTTATCACAATTAATGTCAGTGGTGGCCACACATTCTGAGACCTCACATAGCCTCGTTCATCAGTCAGTTGCATTTCTCTAAACTTTTGACCACATCTAAATGTAAAACAGGAACCAGGCAGTCTGTACACAGCGTCTGCGATCGCTCAGCTCTGATAAACAGTCTAAATATGTCAACACGACACCGTCGAGTCTGGAAGATTCTACCCTAATTACTGAAACAAATCTACATACTACAGTGTTTAAAAATGTTTCGCTTCCTCTTTGCCCCTCAATTACTATTGCACAACCTTCCCCAGTGAGAAAACATGAGTTAAAATGGTTTACTTGCTGACACTGGACGGAAAAACAACACAAAAAGCACAGATGGAAATGCACAGCATTAGCTCTGACCCATCAACCAACCAGTCTCAAATTAAGATTGTACTTTCCAATATATTTGTAACTTTTTTATTAACACCTATAAATTCACCACCTCCTACTTCAGAAGTATCTTTCAGAAAGAAATACATGATTTAAGTACTCTGCACAATGCCACAAATTTTGTGTGAGGGGAGACACTGAATGGTTGCAGAAAGCTGTAAAGTTTGGTTCTTTTTTTTTTAATTTAAACCAACATGAATAAAATATAAACCCTTTCCAATATTTTCCTGGAATTCAAAATTGACAGCTTTGATTTCTTCACACAGCATGATTGCATTGTTCAGTGGCAGTATTTGTACCTGAAATTACAGAGGTGATGGGAAATCCATTAGGATGAAGCACTGTAACTGATCAGTTCTACCCAAAACTGGTTCTTAATTCCTGAATAATCATCAGCAATCCAGCTCAGATCACAGTTTTTAGGAATACCCTGTAGGCACCTGTGGCCCAGAATATGTGCATTTGGGACCTTGGGTGGGGTTATTTTGCCAAGGAAATTTATGACCGTGTTGTGATGCCTTATTGAATGCAAACATAGACAGTTCTCTGATTAAGGAGACTCTGTGTGTAAAATGCATATCAATATTTTTTTCAGCCAATGGTGATGACAAAGGTCACTAGATCCTCTGAAGGCCTCCCCCACAACAGATTCTTACCAGAAAGTCCTGTCTGTTAGGAATCTCAAAAGAATTGCTGATGGTCAATCTCTTCCTGCCACTCACCCCAGGCAAGGACTGCTGCCCATTCCTTCTGGGGCAGCACACTCCAAACCTCCCAGACCTCAGTGCTCATTTCCCACTGCTCTCATAAGATGCATTTGGAGTTTGGATGGCAGGAGCATAAATGCAGACAGTGGAGCCACCTTCATTCTAAACCCAGGCTCTGTTCTGGCTGGTCTGAGCTGACATGCAAGATGAAGCAGGGGAAGCAAATTGGATGCCTGGGGTCCTTATTTGTGCTTTGTAACTCCATGATTGCCAGTGCTTGGAGATCTCATGGAGGAAAAGGGAATAGTAGGAAACCCTTTTGTGAAACAAAGAAAATTCATGACTGTCACAGGTCTTCTGCATCCTGCAAGAGGGGAAAGGAGCAATTGGATGCATAGGGAATAAAAGCAGTGGAAGGGAGAAATTCTTATTTCAGACTGCAGATCTTGGGAGATACCTGTGCTCAGATGATCCAATTCTTGTCTCCCCCAGCTCTTTGCTGTATTGGGCATGGCTGGTTGCTCCATAGCTCCCCTGTGACAGTTTCCATTAACCCTTCTGTGCTTATAGAAGCTTTTTGTGCCCACAGTTCCTGCGCATGGTAGATGCTTGTGCCAATTTTCTCACCGAAGCCCTGCAGCCGGAGAACTGCGTTGGCATCCTGAGGCTGGCCGATGCCCACGCCCTGCACAGCCTCAAGCAGCAGGTACAGAACTACATCATCCAGAACTTCACCCAGGTCCTGAACTACGAGGAGTTCCTGGAGCTGCCGGCAGACATCCTGTGCAGCACGCTGAAGAGCGACGAGCTCTGCGTCACGGAGGAGGCGCAGGTGTTCGAAACCGTGATGAGCTGGGTCCGTTACAAGGAGTCCGAGCGCTTTTCCCTCCTGCCCTGCGTGCTGGAGAACGTCCGCCTGCCCCTCTTGGACCCTTGGTACTTTGTAGAGACTGTTGAAGCTGATCAACTCATTAGACAGTGTCCAGATGTCTTTCCTTTGCTCCAAGAAGCAAGAATGTACCATCTGTCAGGCAATGAGGTGAGTAAAACAGGAAGGTATTAGCCACTCTTTGTAAATGTCTCATGCTTCAGCTCAGAAATTGATTTGAAAGGAGCAGCGCCATGGGGCAGAAAAAGGTAATCACACTGAATTTCCACTGACTGGCGCTACTGAAAAGTCAAAATGGGCCTCAGAATTTATCCCGCTGTCTGAGACAATTCAGAAGATTTTGGTGGGTTGTTTGTTTTAAATCAAAGTGCACAGCTTCCTTTTTATGAACACCTGAGCTTGACCCCTCAGACACACTCTTGCTAAATGAAGACCCCAGGTAGCTTCTCTAGTAAAAAGGCAAATGGTGCTAGCCCTGACACCTCACCCTCTCAGTTATTACTTCAAGCCTAAGAAAAGGGGAATAATTTCCCCACCAAACCATGCCACAATCTGTAATAACTCAAATGTGAATATGTAGCATCTTCCCCTGTTACTTATGGGGAAAATGTTTCATAAAGGAAATATTCTCCCTCCTGTGAAGAAGACAGTGTCTTTGCAGAGGGGAGGACTGCCCATCTGCCATTTGCAGAGGTCCCTGCACCCAAAGAGACACATTAATCCTGACACCCAGTCGAGTCCTGTCCTGCCTGCTCAGTGCAGGCTGCGGTGGATCTCAGGTTCTTCCATTGCCTTTGGAAAGCTGGGTATCAGTCACATCTCCTTGGCCAAGATATGGGGGAGAGGGGAGAGCAGCCAAGAGGTCAGATTGCACAACAGGAGTGAGGAAACGCGTCCCTCCTCAGCGGAGTCACAGGAGGGCAGGAGGGCGTTTTGGGCCCATCGCTCAGGCGGCTGTGTCACCTGTGTCACCTGTGTCACCTGTGTCACAGGGCAGGGGGACAGCCCAAGCACTCCTTGTGCTGGTGGCTGTGTGAGACCCTGCTCGGCGAGCTGGGGCAGTGCCGGCCAGTCCGAGGGAGCTCCCTGAGCAAGCCCGTCCCGCTGAGCAGCGCTGTCAGGTGCATGCGGGCAGATGAAGGAGCGTTGCCCCGGGCTGCACAGCATTAATTACACCCATCTTCAAAGGCACAGCCGCGGGAGGCTGCCTGCCAGCTGCCCTCCCCGGGGCTGACGCCTGGCCATGGTGGCAGGCAGGTTCAAACACAGTCCTGGAAGCTGGCAAGTTCCGGGACTCACGTTCTGTAAAAATGTGCAATTCATTTTCTGGACATGGTCAAAATGCAAGATTCGTGTCCGTGTAGATAATATCTTCTAATATGGATAAATGATACCGATTTATAGAAACATGGTAAAAGCAGAAAGAGAGGTAGAACTTTAAGCAAGTTGCCTCCTGACGCACACTTAACCTGTGGGTCTTGTTTGCAAGCATTTCCTCCAAGGAGAACACAAGTTTCCAAGCACCCCTTGCATTCTTTGCTCCTGGTGAACATTACCTGGCAAGTGAACTTCTCCAGTGTCCCTGAAACAAAGACCTGGCCAACAAACTGAGCCAACAAGCAGTAAATTAGAGCTAAGCACATTTCAGAGCCTGGTGTTGGCTTTAAATAAGCCTTCTAATTTTGGCTTGAGGTAAGAGCTTATACACAAAGAAACAAATAAAAATAACCCCTCCACAGCTGAAAATTGTTATTGTTCTGACACTAACATATCTCTTCAGGACAAACAATGAGAGCACTTATTTTCTGCTAGCACTAACTGCACTCTTGCTCTCTCTGAGCTCCCCAAGGCATACACAAACCTTGGGGCCCCCCTACCCTGCCATCACTCTGTCAACCCAAATAAAGCCTGTCCTTTTCAGCACCTGATGTGCACCCAGCCTTGTCACTACTGCTCACCTGCATAGCTCTTGGTGCCAACCTGGTAATTCCTAAAAGGAAAGGATCCTGGTAGGTAGGCAAAAGCATGTAAGTTCAGAGTTGGAAAAATCCTGCTGAAAGAAGGACACAGCAACCTCTACTGAATGCTTCTAGGATGCTTTTCAGGCTTTCAACTTAGAAAGCATTGGCTGATTGGTTCAGTTGATGTAAGCCTGCTGTGATTTGAAAAACAGGTAATCAAAGAAAAGGTCACTGGGCCTTTCTGTAATTGTAGGTATAAGTGCCCTGTGTACTCACTCTGTCTCACTTGCATTTAGATCATTACAGAAAGGACCAAGCCCAGGATGCACGAGTTCCAGTCTGAGGTGTTTATGATCATAGGGGGCTGTACAAAAGATGAGAAGTTTGTAGCAGAAGTGACTTGCCTGGATCCTTTGAGGAGAAGCCGTCTGGAAGTAGCAAAATTACCAATCACAGAGCAGGAGCCAGAGAATGAGAATAAAAAATGGGTGGAGTTTGCATGCATAACTCTGAAAAATGAAGTCTACATATCAGGTAAGGAACAAGACATCGACTGGGAGTGCAAGGGGGGAGCAAAGTGGCAGTTTTAGAAAAATTAAGCACTGCAGGTATTTTAATGTTTTGGCTTTGGACATGCTCCAGAGAGCACTGGATGTGTAAGGACACTGCCTAGCTCTGATTTGAGCACAGGATTCCTTCTCAAACAACACTGATCTATAGGCATAGGTACATGCGGGCAGCACCCTAAACTGTGACAAGGTCACAGGAGGGTTCTTGGGAACAGTTTACCAAACATGAAATGACAAATCACTGCAGCATCTCCTCGTGACGAGTTCATTTGAAGCTCCACATGCATTAGCAAAATCCTGCCAGAATCTGAGTCATTCTGCAAAAGTCAGTCAAGAACCTGCAGGGAACTGTCACTGATGTTTGGCTGCCCCCTGAAAGCTGCCATCACAGAGGACTCTAGACCTGCCCACCCACAGTTATTAACTTGGCAGTATAAACTGTCAAAGCCAGATGAAATCCCATGTTCCAGACACCCAGGGTGGGTCTGGACAGCTCATGTGCTGATCACCATCCCAAGAGCTTCAGGAGATGTATTTAACTTCCCACACAAATACAATTGAGCTCCACACAGGGGTCTGATCCCAGAGCTACAGAGATTTTACTCTGACAATCAAAATGTTAAAATCAAGCTTGTTAGCCAGTTTGACATCTGCTTTTGATGGCCTGTCAAAAACCAAATTGGATGATCTTGTTCTGCTTCCAGAAGAAAAGTGGCAGCAAGCTTTTCATCACTGTGGCATTACAGGCCATGATACAGAGCAGGGCATTCACAGGTAGAATACTTCCTTTCTGCAAAACTGCCCACCAGATTCTATACTCCATCAAAACAGAAGAGTAGAAAGGAGGAGAGTAGGCCAAAGTGTGAATGCTTTTCTTAAGTGTGAATAGTGGTCCACTGCCTTTATTCAAATATCTTCCATTGCATTCTTTCTTTTGGGAATCCACATTTTTTTGATACTTCATTCCAATTTAACATTTATTAAAGCTTTATCCTGAGATAAGAAATAGATTATTGTTTCCATAACTGCAAATAAAGAAGGTTTTCCTTTCAGTCCACCATAGAGAGTTTCTGGCATTAGCACCCCTGTTAAAAGGTAGCTGTACAGAGAAACCTAAGTCAAACATTCCAGCTAGGGAATATTCCCCTCACCTTCACACCCTTGAGTTGAGAGGTCTTTTTTCCATTTGCCTTCAATTTGTAGCTCTTTCCTCCTTCTCAAGGCTTATTGCATTCTTTTATTCCTGACATCTTTTCCAATGTCTCTTCTCCACTTTTATTTTATGTTCTATCCAGGCTACCTCCAGGCCAGGCTAACACATTCCCTGCTGTGGTGAGTCTAAGCTGGCTTTCTCTTTCCTTCCATTCTCACACCTTCTCTTCTTCCTTCTCTGCTTACTTTTATATCTCTGAGTCCCTATCTCCATTCCCTCATTGCCTTTCACCTTTTTGCCCTTTGCACACAAATAAAAGGCTGAGTGCACCAAAGCCATTAGCATGTTTTTCTCAGCTAAACCAATTATTAGTGTCTCAATCCTGATTAAACAGCTGCTTCCTCCTGCATGTCCTTCTACTTTTGTTTTCTTTCTTTAGCTCCTCTAATTTGCTTCTGCTCTAACTTGACTTTCATTTTTCCTAACTTCATCTCCCCTTCCATGTGCTCATTTCCCTCCATATCTTGATACAGTCTGGAGTCTTCCTGCTCCTTTAGCATCTCAAAAAGTCCTTTGCACAAGATTATGACTACTGTTAGATCATGATTTCCCCAAAACACTTTCAGTGCTTTGACTGGATGGCCTGAAACACTACATTTGCAGCATAACTAAAAATGACATGAATTATCATTCACCATTCTGATGCTTTTACTAATTTAGGTACAATTTCTCTTCAAATTAGAAAGAATTGTTGTCCAGAGGTAAAACAGAAACAAAATAAACCTCTAAAAATCTCTCCCTGTCCCCTGATGTGCAGCAAATTCACCCACTGGTCCAGCTCAAGTTAACACATGAGTTTCAGCCTGTGGAGGAAAGCACAAGCTGAAGTCAAAGGGAAATTTCGAGGGAGAGTAAAGGGAACACCTGCAGTCTCTCAGCCCCATTGTAGCCATGAATGCTGCATTCAGCCCCTTTGGCCACTTCAGCTATTTGAGTGCAAATAAAATTCACCACATACATGTGAAAAATACTGGGACAAAAGCATTACAAATGACTCTTTCTAGCATGCTAATTATCTCCCATTCAATCTGCTGTTTGGCCCAGAGATAGGCTCCATCAGTTTGCAGTGATCTGTCTGCACTACAGAATACCAATGAAGGCAGACATTTTCTCAATGGAATATGAATTCTCTTTTCAGTATATTCACCAGTGAAGCAAATGTTTAATCAGGTTGCAGATGATGGAATAAGCTACTCAGTCTGTAAATGTGGTTTCAGGCTTAACTAGATCTGTTTGTATTACAGTTACACCAGAAACTGTAGGCAAACAACAGCTCCTGTTTAGAACACTGCTCTCTGCTTTAGCACAAGCAAAGATCCACTTGCAGGTCAGCTCTAGAATGAGTTTGCAGGGTCCAGTTTTGATCTTCAAGCTATAAATATGAAGCTTACCCAAGACTGTAGAGAAAGAGACCAGAAGGAGAGGCACAAAAATGGGATCCCAGCCATACGGTCCCAGGGTTGAATAGTAAAACTTGCAAGTCCTGCAGGACTATTGTTGGTAGGAGTTCAGTCAGGTCTTTTGCTTTATGATGCAAACCACAGGGCTGGCTGGATCTTCCCTGCACAACCTGGCAGTTTTCCAGTGCATGCCTGTCTTCAAGGGATTTGGCACTACCAGCTGCAGCATCCTCCACTAGCTTACTTAAATCACCTTTGTTTGTTTGTCCCTTTGCAGCAGTTCTGCAAAGCCCTGGTGTTCACAAAAATCTCCTGCATGTCGCCTTGCTGTGTGGTTGGTCATGCACTCAGTATTGAAATGAAAGTGGTTGTGGTCTGGTAAAGTGAGGAACAGTGATTTATCTTCACTGAATATTTGGCTGCAGAAATTGTTCAGAAACTTATAATTTCTTATAACTTATTTATTAAACTCATAAATTTCTAAATGCAGAAATTTTCTTCTGTTGTAACAGGACCACTTAACAATCAGTAACAAGGATTTACTTTCCATTGTGAGAGAACACACTTAATTTTAAGCCTACTGGAAGTAAATACAAGCTGTGCAATCATATTTACACATGTCGTACATTACAGGTGGCAAAGAAACAAAGCATGATGTCTGGAAATACAATGCCTCCATCAACAAATGGATACAAATTGAGTATCTCAACATTGGGCGCTGGAGACATAAAATGGCAGTGTTGGGTGGCAAAGTCTATGTCATTGGGGGCTTTGATGGCATGCAGAGAATCAACAGCATGGAAGCATATGATCCCTTTCACAACTGCTGGTCAGAGGTAAGAGGCTGCATCACATAACATTTTAATTATTTGGAATGTTTTATTCAGAAAATCTTAGGGCTTGGATTCATCAAAATGATCTTGTATCATTTTTAAGCATTTCTGGACTTTTTCTATAGAAATGCATATCCTTTAGAAGGTAAAAATCCCTGGACTGACAGCCAGTCATTTCCTGTGGGACATCTAATGCCTAACTTTCCATTTTTTAGTTGGCTTTTAAAGCTAGTAGTCCATAAATCAAGGAGTAAGAATATAGTATGCATGAGCCAGAGCACAGGCTGAAAACTACTGCTCTGACACATTTAATATGTGTACAAAATGTGTCTATCAAGCTGTGCCTTATATATAGTATGGGTTATACATTAAAGTGAAAGCACATGTTTGAAGGTAAACAAGATTAAACCCACCCCTCCCCCCCAGTTCTACTCACTGTACTTCAAATAATGAGAGGAGAGAATTAGGCAACTAATTAATCCATGACAGTAATGAGATTAGGCATGATAACAGCAGATACAGCCCATTGTCTCTGGATTATACAAAGCAATGTGGGTGACTCTAACAATCACAGCTGCAAGTAGCAAGATCAGTACAAACAAATTTCTTGTGCTTTTTTGCAATGCATGGGAGTATGTAAAGGAGATTTTTGGCATTTCTGATATTTCCTAGCTTTTGAATTATTGATAAAGTAATTTTAATTTCAGCATTTGAACATAGCATATTTTTATTAAGGGTTTTTGCAGTCTTAAGAAAATGTAAAAATGGAAAAGAAACATCTTTTCCCTTATCCTTAGAAACATCATCTTCTGAACCCTGCTTAAAAAGGGACGCCCGACTTAAAATTCTGCAGGCTCCCTCCCCATGCTAGAAACTTAACCTACATTGATCTCTTGAGGTTCCTGAAGTTTGGAAGGAATGGGGTTAGCCATACAGTCTGTTGGCTCTGCTTCATGAGAGGTTTGTTTGTTTCAGTTCAGCTGTTAAAAAGCGAATGCTCCCCACGGGCATCAGTCTGACTGCTCCCCACGGTTGCTAACGATTCTCTTTGGTGCCAGGCTGCTCCCCTGATGGTGAACGTGAGCTCCTTTGCAGCAGCCAGCTACAAGAAGAAGCTGTACGTGATCGGGGGCGGCCCCAACGGGAAGCTGGCCACGGACAAGACGCAGTGCTACGACCCGGCCACCAACGCCTGGAGCCTCAGGGCTGCCATGCCCGTGGAGGCCAAGTGCATCAACGCTGCCAGCTTCAGGGACCACATCTACGTGGTGGGTAAGTGCAGCACCACGGCTCTCCTTGGCTGCACCCAGCAGGGCCTGCTCCTGTGCTTCTGCGAGTTTCACCCACACGGAGTGTCATCACATGGCTCTTCCCGGTGAGATTAGCGAGGGCTGGGGATCCAGGATGGTCACAAACAGCAGGCAAAGGTCACCAAGTCAAAACTCCTGTTAGCATGGCAGCTATCTTGGAAAGCTGGAGCTTGCCCAGACAGCTTAAAGCCAGCCAGAGATGTGTTCATGGTGGCGAGGGCATGATCTCATGGCTACACCATGTCCTCTCTCCTCTCCAGGGGCATTACACAACCCAGCACATACAGGTTTTATGCAGGGATAAAAGTACTAGGAGCAGGTCAGAGGAGCAGAGCCACTGAGACACAAAGACCCAGAGCCCTTCACTAGATTGCACTTGGGGTTAATTCAGTCAATCACCAGAACTGGAAGAAAAAAATGGAAGAACAAGAGTTTGATGGTTGAGTTGAACTCTGGGGGGAGGAGAAAGCCTGCACACATCTCCAGGTGGTACTGGGAAAACCAAAAGAAAAGAAGAACATTTGTTTCCAAAACAGGAGCTCTGAAAAGTTTCCCCTCCCTCTCTCAGCCTTGTTGCAGGGAATTCCAATGTAATCAATATGGTGCTGAGAGCTGGCTTAGAGCTGGAGTATTCACCAAATGATTAATGGTGCTCTGGAGGGAGATTTATAATCTGCATGTGTGTGCACATACACACACACACACACACACCCCTTTTGTGTACAAATATACCTCGTGCTTTTCCTCAGCACTGGAGCTGACCTCACCCTGTTTGCACAGGATGACAGAGAAGGCACATGACTTATGGGCTAGCTGACATAACTCCTGATAAAATGGACATGATACTCCAGTCACATTCATTCAACATCTTTCAGACAGCAACACCCACTAGTAAATCTCTTGTTTATCTATCTGAGAAACAAATCTACTCTAATTGGATAGGAATCAGCCCCATCTGAAGTTTAAAAGATAAAAGAGCATTTGGTAACTGCATCCAAAGCAATCAAATGACACAGACTGATGAATTACCAGCTGCCAGGTGAATCACCACAACTAACAATGTCTGTTTTCAGTTCCAATTACCTCACCTTTGAATGACTTGATCACCCCTCAGGTGCTGCACTAGTATTGTCAAACTCAGCATCTGTTATAAGTACCACAGGTAAATGCTCACTTTGCCAGCAGGGAGGATGCCAGGCATTGCTGCCCTCATCAATAAGACCAAGGTTCAAGGTTTCCCTATCCAGAAGGACAGTGCCAGACTCTTTTCAGAGGTGGCCAGGGACAGGACAAGGAACAATGACCATAACTACAACATAAGAAGTTCCACCTCAGCCTGAGGAAAGACTTCTTTGTGTTGAGGGTTGCAGAGCACTGGAACAGCTGCCCAGTGAGGCTGTGGAGTCTCCCTCTCTGGAGACATTCCAAACCCACCTGGATGCATTCCAGTGTAACCTGCTCCAGGTGACCCTGCCTTGGCAGAGGGGTTGGACTGGGTAATCTCCAGAGGTCTCTTCCAACCCTAACAATTCTGGGATTCTGTACAGCTAATACAGAAAACCCATTCAGTGCCTGCAATTTTCAGAATAGGAACCATTTAGCTGCTGGTAATCTCAGGAGGGAATATATTTTCATAGCCTTTCATGAGAATTGAGGTATTGACCATATTTTCAAGAAAAAAGGACACTGCAAGATTGAAAAGGTGCACTAAGAACCTTTACTAAGAATCATTAATAACTTCACTTTTGGGAAACACAGAGAAACTGAAGGTCACTCTCTGTTTAACAAACCCATAGAAAGATTATTGATTCAGTCTGACAAACTCTAAACAAGGAAGAGTTTTTGAAAGCAGCCAGTTCCAGGAAGAAGGAGGATTAATGGATGGAGGAATGAGTGGGAAAATCCTGTTCCCATTTCTAGCAGTGATGGTTTACCACAGCTGGTCCTCCACGATCTAAGGAATTTTAAACAAAATAGCATTTTCCTGAAGCTGTGTCCTTAGCTGGAGCAGCAGGTATGAGGAAGATCTGTTGTTAGGTGCTCTGTGGTCACACTGAAGGATCACAGCAGTTTGTTCTGGCCCTAAATTCCACAGCCTTATGAACAATAAGTAGCCTTCTGCAGATCAGGCTTTCAAAACAATAAAGTATCCCGTGACCTTGTTTTTTTCTTGGCTTTGGGGCACAAACCATTCTTACAAATGTCAGGAACAGAATCTTGTTGAAGTGGATGGTTGAATTAAAATCCCTTCCAGGAACGGCCAGTGCAAACCAATGTCCATTTCCTTCGCAGGTGGGGCAATGAAGGCCCTGTACTCCTACAGCCCCCGGGAGGACACATGGTGCCTGGTGACTCAGTTCAGCCACGAGAGAGCCAGCTGTGGCATCTCCCCCTGCAACAACAAGCTGTTCATCACCGGCGGCCGGGATGAAAAGAACGAAGTCATCGCAACCGTGCTCTGCTGGGACCCTGAAACTCAGAAGCTGACGGAGGAGTGTGTCCTGCCGCGGGGGGTGTCTCACCACGGCAGCGTTACCCTCAGGAAGTCCTACACGCCCGTCCGCAAGGTCGTGCCCGGGGCAGTTTCTGTCTGAGCCGCAGGAGCTCTGTCCCGCACGGACCGCAGCGAGCACGGCTTTGAGCTGGGCAGCAGTGATGGAACAGCACCGCAGCCCCTCTGGGGCGTCTGTATATATGCTCAGTCCTTGTGTTTGTACATTAGGTCCTTAAGTTATCTTCATTCCTTCCCTCCACAGAAAAACAAAGGGACCAGCTGTACTTTACTCCTGCCAGCACAATACCTCGAATCAGGCAAAGAAATGTAGGTGGGAAATTTACTTCCCAGCTATATCTACCCTGCAATGTGCTTGAACTGGCTCAGTCTGGTCCCAGAGTTTGGTCACCTATTTATTGTGTTAAGTTGGATTTGCAATACCTACTAGTAAAAAAAGAGAAGTTGCTTTTGGAATTAAATATTTGTAACTTTGGTAGGTCATAACGTTGTGTCTTCCAAAGCTGTGCTTTTTTTCTCCCAGTGTTTGGCACATTAGAGTAAGTTTGAACCAGTTTGTTTGTTTGTTTGTTTGAAGATACTTTGTTGGTTTTTTTGCATGACCAAACCAAATCCATCTCAGTTTGCAAACCTTGCTGTCATTCCCAAGAAAGAGACTGCACAGGCTGCAAATGTAAATGAACGCTAATTTTTTTCCACGGAACATTCACTGCGGCTGTTTTCTAAATAAAGCAGGCCAAACCGAAGTTTCCCTTTCCTTTGCTGTGTGCGGGGTGCCTGGAAGGTTTTCCCCTGCATTGCTGTGCCCAGGCGGGCCCTGTCCCCATCCCCATCCCCACAGGGTGGCACTGCGCTCCCGGCCTTCTCCGCAAGGCTTGTGGCTTCCTGCAGCGCAGCCACAGTGTGCTGGGGAGAAACAGTGTGCTGGGGAGAAAAACAGCTCCAGGTCCTGTTCCCAGCCTGCTGCATGCCACCGTCACATGCTGCACCAGACGGGGAAAATCTTCAACGGGCAGGAGGGCCCGAGTCTCAAATCCCGGCATCTGGGTCAGTTGTAGGGAAAGAAAAACAAACATGGAAGAGGTCACGCCCGGGACGCCCTGGGACACTCTTGGCCAAGGACTGGGAACATATTCCCGTCCCTCCTCCCCTGCCTCGTTGCTGGAAAGAGCCAACTCGCTATTAAATCAAGACAGAAAATACACTGCAAAACAAATCTCTCCAAGCAGAGAGCAGTGACTCCTTCCAGCCTTCCCTCCCTCTCTGTAATGTCTCCTTTTGCCTTATACAGTATTAAAATAATATTTCTGTCATGTTAGGCTGGGGAAAAACCACGGGTTCCTGGATTTGAGCACACTAATGCCAGAGTGCTCAATGGTGTGGCAGGGCCTGCAGACAGTCCTGGTGCAGGCTGGGTCAGCCCTCCAACAGGTCTGTGTCCTTCTCTCAGAAAGACTTCAAGGAATCCTATTTCTTCTGCAATTTGCCCCATGCCTTGAACTCATCTCTGTAATTTCACAATCCCCACACTTCCTCACTCTAATTTTCCCACAGGCCTTCCATTTTCAACTACTTTTTAATTGCTTCCCTTCTTTCTTTACGTTCCTGTCATTCTGCAGGGTCAGCACTTCTCACAGTTCCATGCTGGCCCCCACTCTCCCATCCCACTCTGCTTTTCAGAGGGCATGAGGAAGGACCCTCCAGACAGAGTGTTTTATTTCAAAAGGTTTTTGTGAAGAGCAGTTACCACCTCTGCCTTGGTTGGTAGCACTGGCTGGTCTAGAGGGACAGGGAGGGTGGATGAATGGGGGGAGTCTCCCTTTCCTCTTTAGGAGCTGCATTTTGTATCTTTACCTGTTGGGAAAACTAATTATAGCAGCTGTTAATCTGACTAGTTCCTCTTACTGAGAATCCTCCTAAAAACCAGCAGCCCTCAGGAACTGGTTGCTGATTTTCTCCCTGTAATGTTTGTAGCTAAAACTTGTATTTTTTTTTTCTTGAGAAAGATAAACCACTGAATTAGAAAAAAGTTGTCCAAATAAAGTTCCTAATACAAATTCTTAACTCCACATCTCAAAGGCAGGGAACAGCCTCTTGTCTATCCTAAGGTGATTTCCTAGTCACATGTGCAGACCTTGGGCAATCATGAGCCAAAACAGCCCTCACTGACAAACACAAAACAGGACAACCACAGCTTGGCTCCTTTCCCCTCTCCTAACTCATGAATTGCTCACAAATT
This sequence comes from Melospiza melodia melodia, assembly GCF_035770615.1. Classification (NCBI taxonomy): domain Eukaryota; kingdom Metazoa; phylum Chordata; class Aves; order Passeriformes; family Passerellidae; genus Melospiza; species Melospiza melodia. The sequence goes on along the minus strand of NC_086205.1, from coordinate 4,187,933 downwards.
CTGACATTTTAATAGCAGTGAGTGAAGAGTTGTGGTTATTTGTCTCTCTGCTCTTTGTGCCTTCTGGATTCATGTTGCAATCTGAAGGGCTTAAAATACACTGAAAAACAAAAAACATTCAAATCGGTAGTTTTGTACAGACACCAAAGATCACAAGGTTTGTGACAAAAGAACCAGCAGTGCTGGCCACTCATTTGCCAGCAGCGAGCTGGGGGTGGAGACAGAAGACAGCAGAAATCAAGTTTCAAAACCTTGCAATTTCCTTTTGCTATCACAGGCTCTTTCCCATCTGCCTGCATCCCCCCTCCGGTGGGGAATGAATGCCCACAGCCAGTTCCTGCCCAGGGAGCACAGAGTGTCAGGTGCACAAAGCAGAGACCAGCACAGAGTGTCAGGTGTACAAAGCAGTGCCCATGGAGCACAGTGTCAGGTGTGCACAGCAGTGCCCAGGGAGCACAGAGTGTCAGGTGCACACAGCAGAGACCAGCACAGAGTGTCAGGTGTACAAAGAGGTGCCCATGGAGCACAGAGTGTCAGGTGCACAAAGCAGAGACCAGCACAGAGTGTCAGGTGTACACAGCAGTGCCCATGGAGCACAGAGTGTCAGGTGTACACAGCAGTGCCCAGCACAGAGCCGTCTGTCCCTGCAGGAGCTGCCTGCGCTGCCTTGGGGCGGCTGCTGCTGCTCCCAGCCCTGACACAGCCCCAGGCGTCTCGGCTGCCCCCAGTGCACCCAGGCAATGGCACTTCCCTTCTGCCCTCTCCCTATATTACAGTTCCAGTCGAAAGTGACACTGCCAATTGATGGAGCAGAAGTAGGCACTCCAACAGTAATTACAAAAACTGCAGGAGGTTAATTAGTTTTACTGAATAATTACTCAAATGCTTGCAATGAACTGTACCTCAGATTGAAAGCGGAGCACTTGTTTACCTGCATGGAGATCCTCTGTATCTCCTGACAGTGAAACTGATCTCATTTGAGGCACAGACATATCTCTGATGTAATTATGTCTGCAGTGATGTACGGCACAGCCCCAGCCCCTGGAATGCAGGTCTGACTCCCTTCAGTCTGCAGGTTACAGACAGCAAACTGCACTTTAAATCCAGCTGGGAGAGGGAAGAGCGCAGAGGTAAACAGTGGTTGTGACAGTGCTGGCACAAGAAAAGAGGGGAAAAACTGACCAGGAATATATTTAGCTATAAATTAGAATACCTTTAGTGATTCATGCTGCTTCAATTCATTAAAGGATTACTGCCCCCAGCTGCCAAATCACATGTTAAAGCCAACTGCTCTCCATTTCACTTCAAATTAAAATGCAGGGCAGCCAAACTTCTTGACGTCTGAGAAGTTCACTTATGTGACCTGGGAGAGGTCGATTACTGGGCTCTGGTAAACAGTCTCAGTTTGAATTTCCAGAGCTTATGTGGAGACATCCATACAAGGCTGCTGATCACTACACCCATGAGGTTCTGAAAAATGCAGAAGCCTGACATTCTTTGAGACAAAACTCATGACATTTATGAAAAGCATTATAGGAACCTAGTGCTTGTGATGTTGCCCTGCTGAGCCCTTTGATCCTATTCACATAGATGGGGGAAATCCCAAAGGCAAATTGTCCAGGCACATGGTGTGTGCACACACTATAACCTGCTGCTTTTGTACCAAACAGCACACTAATATTCCATGGGAAGAAGTTGTTTACAAACAGTCACTTAAGAAAAAGATACCTGTCTAATGTTAACCACTTTAAAGAGAATTAATATCAGCTTGAAATGACCTTTCTTAGAAGACCATCTCCACAGAGCAGTGTTTTGTTTGCCTGGTCCTTGTGATGTCACTGTGGGCAGGCTTTATACATACACAAACTTCCCACAATCACTGATTCGTGTGCTCTGTCTTTCAGCATCTTTCTTTATGTTACCAAATTCTCATTGTATCCAGGACATGTCTATGTAAGAGAGAGTTACAGAATTGGCAATGGAATCCTGTTCCGATTATACCTTCACAATTGTCAGAGGGCAGCAGGAGGACCAAGTACTGTTAACTTGCTGTTACACAAAGTCACCAATGGCTCCATGTAGAATTGCCTTACTTTATGCTATTTACACAGTTATCTTTACTACTTATCATGAAAATTTCCAATAGATTTAGACATGCATGGACCTTGCATGGACAAAACAACTTGTGAGTTATCATCATCCTTGTCATTGGGCACTGGCATAAAAATTTGGCCCAGAATATGAAAGCCTGAGGATTCACAAATGCCTCTTTCATTCTTGATCTTCCCACATGCCAAAGGGGTTCAGCAGAAAGAACCTGATCCAGTCTGCAGACATTTTCCTCATCCTTCCTATGTATTATGGAAGACCTCTGTTACAGGTTGAACATAAAGTACACAAACATAGTTTCTGTGACAGATGTCTATGGTACATACATCTTGGAGAAAAATAAAAGCAGCCAGTAAAAAGCAACTTCTAGATCCTTTTATTGAAGAGGACTGAGAAGCACAGAACCATGGTTAAAGCCAATATGCAATATTACACTTCATTCACTTGCCACAGTTTTACCTTAGAGATACTTCTCACACAAGAAGTGTCCCTTAGCAGCAAACCCTCTAAAGATGCCCCTGCTCATCCCCCCCAGCTCTGAACTGGAATTTGTTACACCCTCAGTTGTGCTGATGCAGCTGCTTTCAGAAGATCCTATAAAACAGATCACTGGGATAACCTCAGTTAAAATGAAAACACCACTTCTCTTTGAAGAGATATTTTTAACCTGCAACCCCAGAAGCAGTTGCATCAGCAAACAGGAGAGAGTGGACACTGCAATGTGAGGAGAGTAAAAGCAGTTTGGGAATGAGGAGAGAAGATCAGCAGGAACTGCTCGAACTCACTTTGCTGCCAAAAACATTTCATGCAACCAGACACTGATCTCCTCCTGGCTCACACGTAGTGGAATTCTTCAGATGAGTGTGAAATAGCCAAAAGCCACATTCAGCACTTTCTGTGTACTGCTTTAAGGAAACAGAAGGTGGAGAGAGTCTGCACAAGGAAAATACTGCACAGAGTGAAATCAAGGACCCTTTTAAAAGTCCAATGTATTTATACATAAAACATAACAAATTCTAAAAATATTATCTTTGGAAATATGGAACTCTTTTCTCAAGTTCAAGGGACAGAACAGCAACTTAAATTTCCCACATCATTGGATGTTTATATCTAATGACATTTTGGTTTCTCAAAGGTCAGATATATGTTTCGCTTATATATCTTCTGTAGGTAAGAGGCTGATCTGGAAAACCTAAAATGGATCTCATTTTTCTTGCCCCAGTACACCAACCAGCTCTGCAGCCTCTCTCCTGCCCTTCCCAAGGCTTTGGTGGCAGGTACCCAGCAGCAGCTCTGCCATGGTGTGGCTGAAAGCTGAGATCAGGCTGCTGGAGGAGATTTTTGTGAGGCAGAACTGGGAGCTGCCTGGGCAGAGAATCAGAAGTGATGTTCACACTCAGTCCCTCACCCCAGGTCCTGTCTGAGCCACTGTGTGGGTGCTCCTGTGCCCAGCCTGGCACCTCTCTGCTCCTGCCCTGCTGCCCCAGCTGCTGGGCTCAGCCTTGGCTGGGTCACCTCAGCAGGGCCCCAGCAGGGACTCAGGGCTTGGGCTGCCCCAGCCAGGACTCAGGCTTTGGCTGCCCCAGCAGGGACTCAGGCTTTGGCTGCCCCAGCAGGGACTCAGGCTTTGGCTGCCCCAGCAGGGACTCAGGCTTTGGGCTGCCCCAGGCTCCTGCAGCCCCACTGGGCTCAGCCTTGGCCAGGTCACCTCAGTCCAGCCCCAGCAGGGACTCAGGCTTTGGGCTGCCCCAGGCTCCTGCAGCCCCACTGGGCTCAGCCTTGGCCAGGTCACCTCAGTCCAGCCCCAGCAGGGACTCAGGGTTTGGGTGCCCCAGGCTCCTGCAGCCCCACGGGGCTCCCTGGGCTCTGCAGCTCCGCACCCGGCAGGGAGGGAATGGCGCCCTGTGCTGTCCCTGTGCTCCCTCCCCCAGCATCATTCCACCTCTGTGATGCCTGGCAGTGCCGTGTGCTGGGCTGCCCAGCAGACACTGATCGAAGGTGGTTTCCCGTCAGGAGGAGATTTTATCAAACCCTCGGTGTTTTGCAGATTGCCACAGGGAATCCGTAAGGCAGGAATACACCAGCGCACTGCACAAGCTCAGCAATGGTGTTACACCGAGTGCAGCAGTTTCCAGAGGCACATCTCAGTGCAAGTTCTCAAGAACAGCACTCAGGATGCCAAGCTTGCAAAAATATACTGTGTGAAAGAAATGGTTATTGTTTTTACAGCACATTGGCTTAAGGATCCTCTCCTCTAGGTGATGCTGTCATGAGACCTGTGGTTACTCCTTTGCTTTGCATTATCTATTTTTAATTTTCTTTTCTCCAGAAAGGCATCTGCAACAGGTGGGTGTAAATGACCTTAATTCAATATCTCTTCCAGAAGGTCCTGCCTTTCAGATCAGAACAAAGCCTGGAACTTCATCCAGGGTAGCATTCACTGTATTCTCAGCTGTGTCATGATGAAAGATCTGTGGCCTTTTGGCACAAAGGAGGCAGTGATGAACCCATATTTTCTTACTATGGATTGATCACCTCTCCACTTCAGCAGCTGGGTGATTTCCATCAGTCTTGCACGATAACAAGGTGAGGACAGCTCCTGTGCTGTGACTGTGCTCTGTGCTGCCTCAGGAGGGTGGTGGGGCAGGTGACACCGGGTGAAGCTGCTTCCTCCTGACAATGGATTTGAGAGAGGCTGAGATCTCTCTGTAGCGAAGCCCATACAGAAAAGGGAACAGAACTTTAGGTAGAATCATGAGGACATTGCAGACTGTCAGGGAGACCAAGATTCCTGTCTGCAGTCTGATGAAAACATTAATGCCCAAGAATGATTCTACAAAAAGGGCCAAGAGTGGAAAGAAATAAAAAAATAGGACAGTGTTGTGCATTACAAATGTTACACTGGCTCTGGAGCAGATGCTCTCCCATATACCCGAGTGTTTGGTTTTAAAATACAGAATAGCATAGCAACAAAATATTACAGACAGGCAGAGAATGATAACTGTGGTAGAAAGCCAGAAACAGAGTTTCACAGCATCAGTCTTGTTCAGAGTCAATATTAATATTACTGGAACTGAGCACATTTCCAGGACACAGGGCACAAAGCTGTGGGTAGTCCATAGCACCAAGAAGAAGATCCCAGGAAAAGCAGCAGAACACATCCACAGTAATACAAGGACTCTTTTCGTTCGCGAGGGAGGCAGAATTGCAACGTAGCGCAGAGGAAACAGAACAGCGATGTACGTGTCCAGGACTATGGCAACAGCTGTGAACAGGCCCCCACAGTAAGCCACTGCCAGCAAAAACAAGAGGAGGACACAAGCTTCCTTTGGGAGGTGCAGATGTGCTGCATTGAGAGCAGCTGACAGCGTGTAGAAGAGCAGGTAGATCAGATCAGAAAGCAGAGCGTTTCCCAGCAGCATGTACCTCGTTTCCTGGCGGATTTTAAACCGAGAGAAGATCACAAATAAGATGGTTGGGATGATGAGGACTCCTGCCACGAGGCAGACAACTGGAGAGATTAAGAACATCTTGGTGTTTGTGCCTGATGGGGTGAGAGACCATTCCTCCAGCAAAAGTAGCAAAGTTGTGTCATCCAAATTTGAGGAACGGTTGAACTCCATCTCCCTGAGGCGGATTGCAGATCTATTCGCTCTCCTCACTGAGGCACAGCCAGGAAAGTCCATTTCCTTAGGATTTTGGGAGGATTCTCTGACTTGGAGAAAGCAAGATCTTCTATGCTGAGTCCTTAGAAAGGCAAATGAAGCAGAGGATGCAAAAAGCCCATGGAAGCAAAGTGATTTCTGTGGCCAATTCTACCAGCTCTCCTCAAGGACAGAATGTTCAAACTTGCAAGTGAATTCTGTGGTGCCAAAAGATGGTTTTGCCTAAAAAGGAGATTTAAATTTCTTTCTGCAAAATCGAATTAGAAAAGAGAATGAATCTCTGGGTGGCTTAAAAAAGACCAAATCCCTCAGCTAGCTCTTTGAACAGAAGTGAATGTGTCGATCAGTTTCAGTAATTTGAGTTTTTCTCATCACATTATCAGTCCAATGAGGCAGATGAAATATTAGCCTGATTAAACAAATACACGATGATACAGATCAACATTCCACGTGTACTGATGTAGAAGAGTCATAAATGTGATTGGTTGGTTTTGCACCAATTTGTGTGCAACAACACAATTGATTTGAAGTGATCAATAAAAAAGGCTCTCAATCTTGTTGTAAAGCTGTAGCACAATCACTCTAGTGAATGAAATTATCTTATTTGCAGATGAAAACCATTTTTGGTTCAGTGAATCAATTCATGTTATTAATGAATGATAAACCTTCCCCTGCATTTTTTCATGCATGATATACAAATACTGAATTCTCATCTGTTGCAGCCTTCCAGTCAATCTGTGCATTGTCTGGGATGGGTGACACACACTGTCCCATACCAGTATACCCCAGGGCAGATTTGGCACTTCCAGGGAGTGACCAAATGGTTCCTGGTTCCATTTGGTTCCTGGTTTGCTGGCCCACACACTGTGCTGCACTGTGCTGCTTTTAATGCCAGATCTCAGTATCAGAGCTGGGGGTGCAGTGACAGAATTGTGAAGGATCTGGACTGCAGAGAAGGGACATTTCAAGTTCTTCCAGGCATGGTGTGATAAAAAAAAAAGCTGTTTTTTTTTTTTAATTGGCTCACTTAACCTGGCATTATTGTATTAATTTCCTTCCCAATGCTAGCAGCACACAGCAGTGCAGCTTCCCTCCACAGGAGCAGGGGCACAGCTCACACAGAGAGTCAGAAACTCCTGCTGTGCCATGGACCTGCTGCCTCAGGGCATGCCAAGCAATGAAACAGACAGCTCATGAAGCTCAGCATCGCCCATCAAATCTCGTACACATTTCATTTCCTGTCACACTGATAGCTGGCACCCAAGGAACTGCACGTTGGGACAGTTGGCAGGGTGTGCCATATGGAACAAAAAGATAGAAGGAAAAACCAATGATAATTTTAAGCAGGGCATTTCAGTTACTATGGTGTCTGGGGCAGGCAAAACAGAAGGTGATTATTTTTGCTCACTCAATCCTGCATCCACTGAGCAGTGTGTGAGCAATATTGATGCAATCATACATTTGGTGTCAGGGTCATGCCCTGCATCCATAACTGAGTCACAACACAGGTAATACCTTAAGCAGACAGTAGCACTCAAAACTTTGAATTATATTTTTGTATACTCAAAACTTTTGAATTATACTTTTGTTGCAAAATGGAAAGGAGGGAATGAAAACTCAGGTGCATAAATCACCTCCAACTGTAATTTCAGATCTCTGTTAATAGTGGAGGTGTTTGCTGCCTCCCAGCTCCTGCCACTCCAAGGATGTCCAATTAATGGTCAGACTCCCTAATTTCCTTATAAAATCATGACTGTATTTTCCACCAATTTCTTAGGAGTCAGGAGAAAAAACAATAGTTCATTGTCACATCAGCTGCACACCTTTGGCTGATAGAAAAATAAATCACAGAATGGTTTGGGTAGGAAGGGAACTTAAAGCTCACCCAGTTGTAGATGGGAGACTGAAGGCTCACTCTGTTGACATCCTCATGACAAGGGGACCTCATGACTCTCTTGTTCAGCCCACACACTGAGTAGCACAGAGCCCAGAAGGCAGCACAAGCTCAGAGCCCTGCGTGTCCTGTGCTCAGCTATTCCTCTGCTCCAGCTGGCAGAGTCAGCCCTATGGCATGACCTTCTTCAGCTTCACCTGTGCTGCTGGAAAAGCCTTAGGAATGCAGGAGGGCTTTAGTTTTACAAAAGTGGACAATAGCAAATTACTGGAAGAGAGATTCAACCCCATCAGGCCTGGGCAGGTCCAGCCAAAGCCACTCCCCTCAGATTTCCAGAGCGACTTTTAACTGCTCAGTTGAGTTGTGCTAGATTTAGAAAGGTGAAAGGTTGGTGTCCTGGCACACTGATATAACCCAGAACAGGTGGTTCTGAAGAATATCTGTTTGTTGTCTCCTTTAATTTTCTTGATCTTAGGAGGCCTTTCCACACCTGGGCATTTGCAAGGGGCTGGCAGCTCTGAGCACCACTCCTGAGGATTCTGAACTGAGCTCCTTTTGCCATTGCATTTCAGTGTTCAATAGTTTGTGATGCCAACCTGAATGATCCTCTTGAAATTTCCTGTAAACCTGGCTTAATGCTCCGGTTATTGATTTTTTAAATGCTCTCTAGTAAATTTATGTTAGGTGGATGGACTTTTTACGTATCTTGCTGATGCAGACAGCACAGTATTAGCAGCCTCTCTTCTGCCTCTTACTCTGGCTCAATACAGCTTGTATTGATTTTCAAGCTGAACCACACACTGTTAATTGCTTTACTCATTTCTGCTTCAATAAGCATCCTGCTGAAAGCTTAGTTAATTATTGTGTCTTCTTATTGCAGAGCTCTCATACCTTCTCGGTGATTTCTCATGTTCAGCTCCTCACAGCACTGACTCCTTCTTTTCATAAAGCAACCGATTTTTTTTTCAGATGGCAACTCTTTATTATTGAACGTGGCTGACCTTTTATACACTTCCCAATTGTTTATGCTTCTACCCTAGCTATTGGCTACAATAAATCAACATAACACTATTGGTGAAGAGCTACAGTGACTTCAACTAACTTTCTAAAAATCCTGCATCCAGCTGCAAAGTTCTCTTCTTATCTTTCTTCAGTTCCTCACTTCTCTTGGTCTCCTTGGTTACAGCCTTGGAGAGAGCTCCTACTCAGCTTCTTTTTCCTTCTCAGCTTCTTCTCTCTGCTTAGCTATCAGGCCTGCTGTTAGCCCCTTCCACAAATTGTCTGGTGGGGCTGGGAGATCTCAGGTTGCATGCTGAGCACTGTAACTCCTGCAAAGACTGCACTACATTGTATTCTGTTACTGGCTATAAACAGTCATGGTCAAACCCAGCAGAAAAGGTTGGAAATGTTACTGACACACAGAGAACCTTCCTACTTCACAGAGGTTACCTGACTGATACAACAAGTGACAGGTACACTGCTGCTGTGACAGGGAGCAGCACACAGGAAAGGGAAGCAAACAGAATAATGCTAGGATTTCCCCAGCCCTGTGTTAGAAGGGGATACCCAGAGGAATGCTCACATTCACCTCTGAGGCTCCCTGGGTGCCATCATGTCACGGTCTCAGTGTGACCACAGAGTCTTTGCCGTGCTGCCTATTCCAGCAACTCACACCATGTCCCAGCCTAAATAATCTGTCCTGGGCTGTGGGTCTGCCCCAGAGACTGCAGCTCCTGGCCAGGGCCTGGGGAGAGTGGGGTAGAAAGGCTGTCTCACATCTCCTCAAACAGATGGGTTTTGGATGAGACAGCTGGGTCCAACAAATCCATATTTTTACTGGAATGTTGTTTCATGGGTCTATTTCCAGCCATGTTTAGTGACAGAGCCTTGGCCTCAGGAGCCTTCATGTGCTGTTAGAGTTTCTGCAGCTTCCTTCCACAAATGCCCCCACCCCTTCTGGGTTTGTGTAGGACAAGAAGGAGCCTCCCTTGCTGGTGCAGCTTTCCCAGTCATGAGCAGCCAAGTGCCCATGAGCAGGCCAGCTCCTCCCAGAAGGGCAGGAAGAACCAGGTTTCCTGCCTGTACCCATATTCTCACTCTGGGCAAATGAGCTGCTGCTGTCAGTGAGGAAAGTAATCCAAGCAGTTTAATTGTGGTGTTTTTCTGGCTGAGCCTTCCCCTTTTCTTCTTTAAACAGAAAGTCAGTTAGAAGATTTTGCTTGACCTTTAAGATTCCCTCTAAACTTTTCTGCAAGCCACAGGGGGAGGTTCAACTCGTCCATGCCTCAGCTGTCTGTCCCCACGTGGCTCCAGAAGGATTGTTCAGGGCCTTGCTTGTTATTTGCTGTAGATAAGAGACCTACACACTGCTCTTGTAACTGTACAAAGTTCACAAATCAGGCAGAGCAACTATTAAAGTTAAGGAAGTAAAGAAATGGGTGTGAAAACTAAGCTCAGATTTCAGTGCTTTGAAAGGTCAAAGGAACATGGAACAAAAGAAAACAGGGATTAGAAAGTGCTGGTTTGAAGGCATTTTAATAAGGCTCCCAAACAAAAGAAGACATGGAGAGAGACTGGGAGGACTCAGCATTAAATCCCTACATCACTTTTTCTAATTCCAAATACCATCAAGCCATGGTGATGACAAAGTCAAAATAAATTTTGTACCAAATCAGCCTTGCAGGTGAAATATTGAGAAATAAGCTGGATGTCAGAAGAACAGGATTCCTAAATATTTGACAAATATTTCAATAAAAGTTTAGAGAAGCAACTGGGTAAGTCCCAGACACCTCCTGCTTTCCTGCAGGTCACTGCAGCCAGCAGAACTCACCCATTTCCATTCCCCAAGCCTGGCAAGGCAGAGAAAGACAGGTTTTCCTCTTTTGTGCTGAAAGGACACACACCCATGTTTTCCTGTGACAAGCTGCAGATGTGACCAGAGATTTATAGCAAACAACTGCTGCTTTTCATGGTCATTTATAGACAGACTCACAGGACTCCAAGAGAAGCCATCCTAGACTGTTCCTTCAGTTTAATGATCTCTCCTGCCTGCCTACTTCTCATAGCAAGGCATCTGTGAAACAGGACAAAGAGCCCACTAAATAAGGCCTATTTGTAAAATATTAACTTCTTTCCTGAAAGAAGTTAATATTACAAAGTGTTACAAATCCTAACAGCAGTTTAATTTATAAGGAGAAATCTTGCTTAAATTTTGAACACTATACAACTACACTGGTGCTAACAGGAGTTACATGCGGAAATCTAAATCCTTTAGATAAAGAACAATAACATCATTCTTATCTGACTATTTAGCAGCTCTCAGAGGAGATTAAACCAATTTTCAGTGCCACACAGAGTGATGAGCAGAACTAGAAATACACATCTGAATTTGTAACTCCTTGACTCCTCCTTTAAGACAGGAGAAAGCTCCTTGTCCTGAGAGAAAGCTTCTCAAATGGGGAAGGTACATCCACCAAATTCAGAGCACCCATCCATCTCAGGCTGTCTGTCTTTCTGGTGGTGGCTGGCACCAGAAGTTTTATGCTCCTGTCCTGTCTCACCTGCAGTGATCTCCAGCATCACCTAGGAGGGGCTGCTGCAGGCAGGCAAAAGCAGAAGTTATCTGGCTCCATCCCTGTTTTACTGTGTTTTGTCTCATGTAAAAAGCACAGGAGAGGTGTGGCATGGTAGCTCCTTGAAGGATGGCTGGCTGAGAAGGGATACAGATGGCTGCAGAGTGTTGGGTGCACGTTAGAATGAAATACCAAAGCAGAGCTGGAATTAGAACGGGTGGCAGAGACAGGTTGGCACATCCAGGCTGGCAGGGATCAGCCACAGGAGCTCTTCCCTGGCAGCTGGGAAGTGCTCACCTGACCCAACCTGGGGCAAAGGTAGCATAGGAATCAAGATGGAAAGAAACACTCCAGAAGTGGAGTTGGAACAGAAGAGGCAGGAAAAATGCTGTGTGAAAGGAAATGTCAGAACTCAGGACATCCCTCTGGCTGTCCTGGATTGCCAGAGCCCCTGCCAGGGGCTCAGAGACCCTGGCACAGAGACCAAAACACCTGTGGGTTTGATTATGACCCGTGGAGCAAATTACCAACCTTATATGAGGATCTGCAAGCTATGAAAGCTTAAGCAGAATAATAATTAGTTTGTCACGGGGTGAAAAATAGATTTTTAGGGTTTTTAGAATGGGGGTTCAGGGGGCAAGATGGAGGGATCTGGGTGTGTCCTGACTTTCTCCTTCTTCTTCTTGGCTTCCATCTTCTGCTGTGATGGTGGCACTGACAGATTGGTTTAGAGTAGAAGCTCACTGTCTAACATAGGTGATAGGTATTGGGAAGTAATTGTAAACATTGTACACATAGGTTTTAGTATAAAAAGATAACACGCCCCTGAGGGCAGGCTGACTGCCCTGACTGTCTTGCTGAGAGGACCTCGGCAGGGCAGGAGAAAGAATTTTATAGATAAGATACAATAAACAACCTTGAGACAGAGAAATGAAGAGCCCTGACTCCTTCTTCAAGTGCTAGGCTGGGAAAAGAGACTTTCCAACACATCTCAGGGTCACTGTGAGCAGCAAAGCCCCAAGAAGAAAATACATGAAATGTGTTCCTATTCCTGCCTTTTGATGACAGGCTGTGAATGGGTGTCCATGGCACAGAGCAGCACAGGGCACAGCACCATCCTGGGCAGGAAGGAGCCTCAGTGCCAAAGCCAAGATTCTCCTTCCCAGTTCCCAGCCCTGTACCTGGGAATGGCAGTGGCTCCCAGGTGGCAAAGACACTGAAGCAACATTGATTCTCTGCAGTAGCTGTGCCCACAGGGAGATGCTGACCTTATCTCACACCGATGGAAGCAGGTGCCAGGCACAGCTGCCATATGGCACAGAGATTAACTGCCAGCATGTGCTGAATAGTCACAGTCCCTGATTAGCCAGGCAGGGAACATGCCCTGGGCTGCACACACAGTGCCATTCACCAGCTCTGTTGTCCCTTCCCAGCAGCTCCATTGTTACTTACGCAGCACAGGTGCTTAAAAATGAGATTTTCTCCACATGAGGCCTGTCTCTGCCTTGTTGTTCTAACAATGGCTTTGTACTGCTCCTACTCATTTCCATAGCAATTCCCTGTCCTATCACACTGGAGGTTCAGATTCATAGAAAAGCACTGTTAGGGTAGGAATACAAACACAAATGTTCCAAACTTATTAAAAAAAGAGATTTTTAAAAAGACTTTTTTTGGGGGGCAGGGCCAGATGTCACTTTACTACTGTTCTGTGAGCCCACATCAGTCTTACTCCCCTGGTGATCTCCACAGGCACAAAGAGGAGGGCACATCACCCCCTGGCATGTCCAGAACTTCTCACCAAGCTGGCAGAGTTACAGCTCACAACAGGGAGACTTTGAGCCATGGACAGAGCAGCAAGCTGAGATCTTCACTAAAATACACAGTTAATTCCATTTCTAGTTTAATTATTTGTTTCTTTCTTCTCCAATCCAAGTTCCTGCTCATTAAAAGATGTTCATGAGAAGCACCAAAGAAGACACATCCTCTCTTTTCCTTTACTATTATCCTAAGCAGCACCTGGAGCCAAAAGCAGCTCCCAATAGCCTCCAGGTATCTCAGAGGTAGCTCAGCTGTTCACAGACAAATGTTTGTCTTGCAAGAGTTCCTTACATTTACAGCTACTGGGGTGACTAGAAACCAGACCATTTTTCTAATCCACTCTCAGCATTTTCTCAGGAATTCCTAGGCCCCTTTAATTGAGCTGTTTTTTCCTCCCAGAAAGCAGCAGTCTCTTGCTCCAAAGAAAACATTTCAATGCCAGCCCAGCGCAATGGATAGCAACTGAGGGAAATACAAACATACACAGAACTGCTATAAATCACAGAATCTTCAAGGCAACATATACAGGAAGAAAACTTCAGTGAATTAGCAGCCCTTTTTAATAAGCCAGTTTAACAAGCTGTGAGTTGAAGCACATCAGAAGTGCCCCAGTCTCTCCCTGCAGCCCTGCAGAGATGCTCTGGGGCTGTTCAGGGCACACACTCCTTGCAGCTCCCATCCCTGGAAGCACTGGCACCATCAGATGTTCTGGTGGTCACCCTGACGCCAGCTACCCCAGGACTCTCTCCATTTCAAACACCTCCTTTCCCTGCTCACAATATTCTCATGAATTTGGATCTTTCCTGGGCTGTGCTCAAACCAGCACAGTGGCATCAGTGCCAGCTCCAGCTCCAGCACAGAGGGAATTATGTGTGCCATCCACAGCTGTGGAATTATGTGTGCCATCCCCCAGGACACCATCCCAACCCTTGCCACTTGTGTCTCTTCATTTCCTGCCAAGTAATGTGCCAATTTCTTCCACATCAATTTCTAAGCTCGGACCGCTTCTCTACTTATTTCTCTCTCCTGCCTGCTATTGGAGATTGGAATGCTGGTGAAAATGAGACACACAGTGCCACTTGTCATCCCCAGCTCTCTGCCCTGGTAGTCTCCCACAATGCCTATTTGTGAAGCTCTTCAGACCCTCTGTGAGGCAGTTTCTGACATGCAGCCCTGAGCCCCACTTTTAGTTGAAGCCATCACATGTCTGGGGCTGTTTCTGCTCTTGGCAGCCTGGGAGGCTGAGGGGTCAGTGTGAGGGGAGCCCCCCTGCTCCCACAGCCTCAAATCTGCACCACCAGTCTCACAGAATCAAAGAATGCTTTTGGAAGGAACCTTCAAGACCATCTGTCCTCCCTGCCATGGGCAGGGACACTTTCCACTAGACCAGGTTGCTCAGGGTCCTGTCCTGCACATCATTGTCCAAAATCCCTCTTTGAATTCCTCTGGAGCTGGAAGGATTTATAGGGTCTTCCTGGAGCTTTCTTTTCTCCAGGCTGGCCAACTCCAATTCTTTCAGCAATGAATACAGGCTTGTCACCCAGCTCAGGAGCTCCTGGACCCCAGCTGTGTGCTTGGGCTGACACAGCAGCTGCCTGCCCATGGTCTGCACTCTGTTTCACAGCCAGCGTCTCACCTTGGCACTGCCAAAGGCATCACAGGAGCAGTGACCCCAGCCCTGAAGGGAGAGAAGGGCACGGGAGGACAGACCAGAGGAAGGCAGGGGCCCTTGAGGATACACCCCAAGCTGTTCACTGGCAAGATTCCAGGCCCTCTCTTTCTGTTCCCAAAATAGACAGAAGTCTGTCCCATTATTAACCATCAATAAACACCAGCTTGGGGACTGTGTCCCCCAGCAGGCAAAGCCTTTCAGCCTCGTGGAGAGCAGCTTGCAGTGAGTTAACTCCCTCTTTGTCACACTCCAAATGGGGTCCCTGGGGTCTCACAGGGTGTCTGCAGGGATACAGAATTATAGAAAGGGATTTGTTTTTGTAAATGAACTGGAAGAGAGTCGGCTCCTCCTACCCACCCTTCATGCTGTCCTTTCTGTTTTTAGCATGCTATAAATGACCACCTTCTCTGATAATTTATGCATAATTGGGACTGATTTCAGCAAATGGCCCAAGAAAAGCTGCTCTGAACTACTGAGTAATTTACTGATTTCATTTTCAATTAATATTAGTAGCCTTAGGAATAAGCAGCCTGTGTTCCTTTTTTAGGCACAAGAAAATCTCCAGCCTGATGGAGAGACATCCAGAGCTTAAGAAGCATCTAATCAGCTGAACACTGGGAAGAAACATGTTCCCACAGTCATGTACCTTATTTATTTTTCAGAAGACCCCTCCTAATCTGGAAATTTATATCCATTTTTTTCTGCTCTGGAATTTCCCTTTTCCTGCCTCCAGACTATTCCTTTCCTCTTCTCCTGGCAATACCATTCCTGCTCTGATTTTTTCCTTGGTTAGGTGTTGGGGATTGTTTTGGGTGGAGGGGGTGGTGGAGGAAAGGGCTTTTCTGTGCAATCCTGTCCTAGGAGCTGATCAGCCCAGGCCTCCTGTGTCTGCATGCAGTGCAACAAAGACAGCAGCAATGCAATTCCCAATTAACTGTGCCCTGCAGTCTGTGCAGGAACCAGCCCAGCCATGAGAGCATGCACAGAGGAGGAGAGAGAAATTGTGGCTGTCTAATTGTGGCACAGAAAAGCCACTCTGACCTGTCCCTGCTGCCTGCATTGCCCTGCAGGCCAGAGCACAAACCCTCTGGCTGCTGTGACTGGCACCTTTGTGTGCTCAGGTGCTCTTGGAACCACATCTACCTGGAAACACTGGAAAGGATAGGCCAGCCTGGCTTGGACTGGGCACAATTTGTGGTTTGTTTAACAGACCTGGCCTGGGTTTGGCACTGCTACAGTAGGAGTGTGCTGACATTTATTATGACATGCCAAGGCTCTGTACAAGTACACTTCACCACAGACCCAATTCCATAATTACAAATGTTGGGTTAGCCCTGAAGCTTGCCTTTCCCTTCACAAATCCACACCAGTAGTAGCATTTAAAATTATTCTGTCTGCAATTCACATGCCCACATCTATTCTCAGCTTCTGTTTGCAGCCTTGAGGTTGTCCAGATTGTCCCTTTGTCCTTTTAAGACCCCTGCACTACCCACACTAATCCTCAGTAAGCAATCAAATCTCCCCATCTGTGCTTTTACTATTTCCCTTGGCACCATGGGATGACTTCTCTATTTTAATTAACTTGAGATGGATGCCTTGTCAAGACTTAGCTGCTCTGATTTCTCATTATGTTATCATAATACCATTTAGCAACACCACCCTTCTCAGCAAGGAAAACTGATTCCAGCCCCTTGGAGGCAATGTAGTGAAACACAGAGCACTCACCAGGGCCCACAGCAATATTTGCTCTCATTCTTGCTAACCTGCTGCATTTCCTTCCCAGTGAATGCACCAGTTCTGCCTACTCACAAAGGCACACTTTAGGTTATGTTTTCTTCTTTTGTTTTTCTTAGTCATCATCACTTAATTTCAACTTTTAACCCCACTGAGCACTGCTTGAATGCCCACCACACGTAGAAGCAGTTTGAATTTCCTCATTGCCTGCTGCAGTTGGTGGTACCCCACACCACTGTTTGCCCTTTTCCTGCCAACAACTCATTACTTCAAATTGGCTGAACCTATTTCATATTTTGCAGCCATTTAAGACCTGAAGCCTACAGGTCACCTCACAAATGAGAAGGAAGGCTTTTGCTTTCATGTCCTTCCAAACCTGCAACAGCTCAGCCTCTGTCTCTTCCTCAGGCCTGTTTTCATCTCTTAAATTGCTGTGTGATGGCTGCAGGTGCTGTGAGTTGCCATTTGTGCACAAAGCACCGAGTCAGCACCGAGGACCTGTTTGACATGAGCTGCTGGTCAGCTCCTCAGTGAAATTCCCTTTGTGAGCACCTGCAGAGCAGCAGAATTAGACATTGTGTGCTGCACACCCCCCTCAGGCTGCAGCCTGCTCTGTAGGGGTTGTGAGCCCCTAATGGGCTGGGAGTTGTCCTCTGGGAATAAGGAGCACTGAAAAGGCTGCTCAGGGCTCACGGCAGGAAGATGAGACTTGTGTCAAGCATCCAGCAATTTAATGCTAGGCAGCATCAGCAAAATGCAAGGAAGGTGTAATTTGGACAAACAGCAGGGTCTTGGAGGAACAAACACAAGGAAGTATTCTCTGGCACACTCCAAGGAAGATGCCTCCAAAACCAGCCTCCTGTGGGCCTGTCAGGCTGAATCCCAATCAGAAAAGATCTCTCACAAAATTCCCTGAACAAAACCAACACTTATTGCAGTTCTTTAAATGTTAATAATGCCAGTTTACATTCTCTGAAAGTCTAATTCTGTGTTTTTCCACTCTAGGAAACCCTGCCAGATGTAAATATTTTAAGCAGAACAGGTGAAAGAAGCCAGCTGAGCAGGAGGGAATATCACTGCTCTCTCTTTTGTTCATGGACACACACATGAGGGTCTCACAGCCTAAAGTCTCAGATCTCAATTTGTTATATGAGGATGAAAAGTAGATTTAACAGTCACTTTTATGTCTCCCACATAGGAGAAGGCAGGATTTTAAGCACATATATTCAGGGTACAGGCTGACAGTAAAAAAACCATGGTATTTTAATGTAGGAAGGCTGTCCAGTTTCAGTACTTTAGATGACTTGAGCTTGCTGTGTGCAGATTGTGGAAAAGAAGGTTTGTTGACAACACTCAGTGAAATTCAGAGCCAAGAATTTATTTCCGTGTGCTCGTGGACACCCTTGCAATGTTGGATGTGCAGGGCCATCTAGTGGGAAGGCTCCGTGTGCAGCAGCAGCCAAACACAGGCAGCTTTTCACACCAGCCTGATGAACAAAGACAGCTTTGGCTGATACATCTCAGAAATGCATTTTATGAGTTTTTCTCTCCAGATGGAATGCTTCCCTGCTGAGCCACTGGAGCATCCCCAGCAGAGCCTCTGGAACAAGGAACTGAGCCTGTTTCACTGCAGGATCCTGTGCTGAAAATGTGTGAATTTCCTAAAATTAATTTCTTTTGACTGATGACTTTGGGAAGCTTTACTCCAAAAAAGGAAACAACAACAAGAAGACACCCCCTCTGAACCCCTCAGTTTCAGTTTTTGTTGTCATTGGTACAAGTGCAGAAAGGCTCAGTGACACTGTCAGGCTGCACAGTGATGGAGAGGAAGGCATTAGTTTATGCATAGCCCTCCATCTCTGGTGTGGGACTGAATTAATCACATAGAGGTGCTGGCTGGGACTCAGTCATTTTTCACAGAAATATTGAGATATTCTGAGTCAGATTCTCTGGTCAAATAACTGTGATAGCCCAGGAAATGCTGGTGTCCCTTTGCATTAATTCCCCCATCTGTGCAGTGAGGAGGGTGAGAAGTGGGGGGCTACAGCACTTGCAGGGTTACCTAAAAATCCCACAGCGAATCTGGAAAACAATTAGGTTTTCCAAAAGCATGGGAAAATAGCTCATATTTAAGTTTTTGCCATTTTCTCATGTTTTATTTACTACTACATTATAGCTTATAAAAGCATTGCTGCTTAATAAACAGGTTTTCCCCCTCTCTGATTTACATATGAAGTAATAGTTCAAGCACTGTAACAAAGCCTTCTTTTCTGGGACCTTGTTAATCAACTTGCTAAGATGTTTACCTGCCAGCAGTGCAGCTTTTCTGGTTTCCAATTAAATTGGAGTTTCTTTTCCAGCCTTTTTCCCCCCCATGGAGCCCATTGCACAGCTTGTCTCTACCTAGTTTAATAAAGCCTTTAAATAAAGGCAAAATTTTCTGAGGACTCTTTCACTATGCCAAGTTAGGCTAAACCTGGCTAAAAGGTGTAAAAGTATTCAAAGGGAGAGACAAGTAGGTAGGTACAAAGAACAAGATTTCATAAATCTTTCTGATGTGGAAGTTAAGCTAAAAAGAAACCATAATACTAAGGTAAAAATTCCTTTAAAAACTCTTTAATGCTGTGCAACCAATTATTTCATTCCATGAAAGCTGACATTGAATATTTACTTCTTCTTTACTTCAGCTTGGACACTGAAGGGATGTGACAGGCCAGCACCTCAACAATCAGAACTACATCAGACATTTCACCTGGAAACAGCAGCACACATCAGGTAGATGAGGCAAAAACTTCACAACTCCTAATACTTGTTGCTGAAAAAAGACCTTTATGGGATGAGGAAAACAATATTATTGCCAGAGAATCCAGAAGCCCTGCTCAGAGTGTCTTGGGAGCATGAAGCCAGGCACACAGACTCACCTGGTGGGAAAGCAGGGGGTTCCTGCCCTCCTGGAGACTCACCTGGTGGGAAAGCAGGGGATTCCTGCCCTCCTGCTCCCACTGCTCCCTCCCTGCCACGGGCTGCAGCACCTGTGGGCAGAAGATCACAGCAGCTCAGAGCTGGCCTCTCCCTGACTCAGGCTGCTCTGCATGGTGCCTGGCTTCTTCCACTGCTCAAGCTTTGCAGCACCTTGTTATTTTAGTAATTTCTAATTACTGGGGCCATGCTTCCCAACCTGGAGCAGACTGACCTGGGTTTGATCCATGCTGGCATTAGGGAAAGCACCTGTAAAAGAGGCAGAGGCAGGGAAAGCTGCCTCCTGCAGCCCCAGCTGGCACTCCTCTGCTTTGCAGGGCATCCACCACAGGTCCCCTCCCCTCTGAGTGAGGGGATGCAGCAACATTTCCTGTACAGAACTTCAAACCAAAGCAACAAATGAGGAAATCGAGGTCTGTCACCCTCATACCATTTCTGTGACAGCACATGTACCTACGTGTGAACCCAGACTTCATTCCTCACTGGGCAACTCATTTAATGAGCTGGGGAAGGAGTTAACTCATTTTGTGGCTGGCTTCTGTCCACTTTGGGATACCACTGTGTCAGCTCTGAAAGAAACAGGCTCTTTGAGACACTGCCAAGCTCCAAATGACTTCACAGCTGTAACTGTGCAGCCAGCAGCACTCCTCACTTCACTCTCACACACCTCCCACTCAAACTGCAAACTCATCAGTCACCTGCTGCCTTTTCTTTTTACACAGCAAAATCCCAACATATAAAGGGCTTTGAAGCACCTTAAAGTGTCTGATTAAAGTTAGACTCCCTGTAAGGTGTTTCAAACCAGGTACATAGAAACAGGGGTATTAAGAATAAACTATTCTTTTTCAAAGGTGCAGGTTTGTAAGTGCATTTTAGGGCAAGAAATTGCCCTCTCCAAGACCAGGCTGGATGGGGCATTGAGCAATCTGGTCTAGTGAAAGATGTCCTGACCATGGCAGGGAGGCTGAATGAGATGATTTTTAAGGTACTTTCCAACCCAAACCATTCTATGATTCTACAACACTGTATTAAAGCTCAAGAATAATTTCTGAATCTCTTTCCCCAAATGCAAGTGTCCTTATTTACAGGCTTCCCATCCTCCTCAACACACAGCAACAAAGAACAGAGCACCCACCCCACACTAACACAGCCCCACTTGCATGGCCCCCCAGGCTTGGCTCTGGCTGTCTGTCCTTCCAACCCCTGTTCCCATCTCCCAGCCCTGCACTGGCCCTCGACTGCTGCCTCAAAAATGGCTTTGAAACATGTAACAGATGAAAATGCTTGAGGCCTGTCCTGCCTCAGAAGCATTACTAACCCCTCTGTGAAAAATCAAACCCCTGTGAGATTGTTTTGTTGCTGAGTGATGGCAGCAGCAGAACCATGGAAGGATAAACCCAAAGAACAGTACTCAGCAAATCCTCCCTCTCTAAATAGCCTGCCAGCTACAAGACACATAAAATATCATATTTTAAAACCTGCTGGTAATTAGTGTAACTGCAAACCAAGAGATGACCTTGAGATTGTCAATACTCATGATCCATTAATGGAGTATTTCATCAGATGCTGAGTCCTTTCAGTTTTCCTGCTTTCTTTACTGTTACTGCAGGAATGTATTAATGGTCATATTTCACTAGCATAAGAGCCTTGCTTGTAACACCATACTCTAGCACAGACAACGTTTGATGATTTTGAGGAGCACAGCCAGAGATTTCACCTTCCAGCTGTGATGGCAGCTCAGGCAGCAGAGGCAGAAAGCTCCTGCAGCTGGCCACCACCACCCCGGGTGTGGAAGGCAGGAGAACAAGAGCAACCAACGCTGCCAGCACTATCTCCAGGTCTGCTTGCAAACTGCATTTAAAACTGTGTATTTTATTCTTTTCTAAGATTTACAACTTGCCACTTCAAAATGAAATCTGGCCGTGACATTGCCACTAACAACATAAATCAAGCCCACAGATTTATTTCCAAAATGTGTGTTCCACTGAGCAAATCAAGCAGAAGCATTGCTAACCACATTGTTACCAACTGCACTGCTGGCAATTTCAAAGGCTTCATCTCTCATCCATCTTCCAAATGTTCTTTTGTTTGCCTGCTTTTAAACACTGCCTGGCAGAGCAGTGGGATTTGACAGACAGCACAGGGTCACTTCTCACAGGTCACAGACTGGCTGTGGTGCTCCTTTTCCTCCAGGACCAACCACCTGCACTCAGCTAAGATGTTTCTTCCCTCAGAACACACTTGTGGTTCGGTTCTTGGCCTCCATACCAGCCATGAGGACACCTTTACAAGACCCCATGACAGGTGTATCTTCTGCAATGGGAGCAAGGCAGCTTCTATGCAACACATGATGATTTATTTCACTGGGATATGAAATAAAAGCAGTGAAAGGGAGCAGTGAAAGGGAGCAGCAGCCTGTCCTGCTCACAGCTCAGTGTGCCACTGTCCCTGCATTTGGACCTGAGCCTGCTGTGCCATTGCATTCACCCTCACTAACTTTATCTGACTGCTCACTTCTCTCTTATTTAAGCAGTTTTGCTTTTAGGCCTCCTTTGATCCCAACTTTATAGTTTGAAAGGCCGTCCCATGAGAGCCACTGGGAGAGTTGCTGCCTCACTGATGGACTGTATCTGTTATTTGAAGCTGTGTATCTATTGCTACTTACACTTATATCTCTCTTTTTTCAGTTTCCTGACTGAGTCTTTAACAAAGTCTTCAGAGTATTTCTTGTATTCAGGCAGAGAGCAATATACAATTAAGCAGGAAAACGAAGTCTCACAAAACAGTAATAAAATATTTCCTTAACCTTCCCTCAAGGTATCACAGCAGCATCTTCCTCAACAGAGCTGAGAAAATTTTGCCTGTAGGTTGCACTGGGATGGTTGTGGAATATCACATTTCACCATTCTCATGCTTTATGCTGAATACTTATTTTGCCTTTCAGACAGCAGTGCCTGTTAATGCAGTTCAAGAAACTGGAGGTATTCTTGCCTCATCTGGACATCTGTGACACACAGGCATAGCTGGAAGGGAAAAGCTTCTGAAAACCTTGTATTTAACATTTCTATAGTCAGGTTCCTGAGGTTTCTTGTCTCTCCCAGGTGTTGTCTCTGGTCTCTAGAGCCTTGGAGTTTTTCATGATCTGGTGAAACAATTCTTTTGACATAGTTCTTCATAGCATATAATGCAGATATTTTTTCCACATTGATTTTATAGACAAATAAACAATATTTATTATTCAAGAGCTTTTTGTTTAAAGCAGAAAGTTTAAGGGAAGTCATGACTCCAACATAAGCAGCTGGAGAAATGTCTTCAATACTTTCTTTTTTTCCTCAAAGGCCCTTTAAGTTCTTTGGGGCAACAAGGAGTTTACAACCAGTCAGCCACAGTCCCCAGGACAGCAATAATGAGAGTGTGATCAGTCCATTCTGGAGGCACTGGGCACTCCTTCCTGCCTCTGATGGCATAATTACTGGTGCTGGAGGAGCACAGCCAAGATTTTTAATACCATAAATTGCTCTTGTGACCCTCATCATCCCCTTGGCTGCAAATATGGAGATGTCAGTGCCTGACAGGGAGGACAAGCAGGAGATGTTGAGGCTGAGTTTTCCCTTGCAGAAGAAATCTGTGGATAAGAATATTTTAATTTCCTTTGGTAAGTACTGATGTCAATAACAGCAATTCAGGATTCTAAAATTTGCAGCATACACCAGCTCACCAAGCAACTGAGAAGAGAGTGGCAATTAAGTTAATGAAAGCCCTGGGAAGCAGTCAGATAAATAGCAAGGATTGCTCCCTTCAACCTAGGGCAGGCTCCTGCCAGCAATCTGGACAGAAAAAGCTCCATATCCCATTACCAATTCTCTTCAACATGCAAACCCAAGAAATACTGATAAGAATCCATGAATAATTAAGTTTAACCTGATGTTAGCAGAAACTGGATTGGGGATGTTAGATTCTTCATTAGTTCACTGGCAGGAAATAGCCTGGATCAAATTCAGTCTGTAAGCAATTCCTTGGAAACAAAAGGAGCTAGTTCAGCAAAGACCTTAGTTCTGAGTCTCAGGGTTAAAGAATCTGCCACTTTCTACCATGGCAGAAAATTAAAGAAATTTGTAGATTGCTTTCTGTGAGTTGCTTATGCTAATAGTTGTCTGTAATCACTGGATGCAAACATTTCCTACCCACCATGAGGAGACTCAGGCTTCCATGTTCTGGGAGGCTGGGCCTGCTTCATCTAAAAACTCCCTCCCTGTGTTTCCATGAGGATTTTCCTCCCCCTTTCCCCAGGGATCCCTGGCACCCCACTCCTCCCTCAGCAGGGGCTGTGCATTCCTCAGTCCCTCTCCCCACTCGCCATGCCAAAGGCTGTGTGCATCTGCTAAAGAGATGGCAGCTGTGCCACGGGCCCCTCCTTTGCAGCTTTTTGATTTCCCTTCCCTTTTATGCCCACTGATGCCCTGAACAATTCTGGACAGACTGAATGAATCCAAATTAATCAGAGAGGACCATTAGATTCTCCAATTGCCAATATTTTGAGCCAAGCTGATCAACAGCTCTGGTGAAATAGCCTGAAATTTAGTGATAGCAGAAAAGGATAGCTGAGGGAACTGCAAGCTGGGGACTGTTCAGGAAGTAAAAAATGCTCTACTGCAATGCATTAGGGCTACCATGGACCAGCTGCTATTCAGCATCCTGTGCATTTACCAGGGTGTGCAGTGACACCGTGATTTCGGTCTGTGCAGGTTATGGCCATGGACTGCTGTGGCCATGGATGGCTGATGGATTTAACCATCCATGGATTTAAGCTGCTTCCCACGAGGAAGGGAAATAGAAGGCTCTAAAGCTGGAAATTTCTGTCCAAAGTAAACATGCTAAAACCTGGAGATCTCTCATCACAGAAGATGCTTTACATGAATCTCCAAGAACAGTTTTGGGTATCTCATCCAGGTCTAGAGTGATCCCCTCTCGCTTTTCCAGCTCAGGGACAGCAGCTGCCATTTGTTAGAAATGGGGACACTGCACGAGAGCTTTCCCAGGCCCTGAGGAGCAGCAAGAGGCTGTTCTGGAGACTGCATGTGTGGAAATTACCTGAAACAGTTGGAGCTAATAGCTCCTCCCTGCCCAGGTTATTTTCTCCAAATCTTTGTTTTATTGGGCTTCCTTTGAACATAAAGTAGGCTTTAAATGTAATTTTAAGTGTTCTCTGTTGCCTATATCCCTCTTCACGTGGCATATTTGGGTATATCTTTTCTGATGCCTTTACCTTTAATGCCTACACTTCAGAGTTCAGAAACCCAGCTCAGAAATTGTATGTATGAATAACTTTCAAATAAGAAACCTAAGCTTCTAGTTTTGCTTGGACAATACCAACACCAGCCTGGACTCAGCACCAGAATCACAGAATCATTAAAGCTGGAAAAGACCTGTAAGACCATTCAGATCAAGTGATAACCCAGCACACCATGATGCTTCTTGGCCACCTGGGCACAGGTGACTGCTGTGACCTCTGTCATTCTCATGTCTCTCCAAGCCTTGGTGTACTTGGAGCAAAGAAGGGCTTCAGCATTTTATAGGCCTCCTCTTTCCAAAACAGAGGGGAGGCTCTCAGAAGCAGCATCACTGCAGAGCAATGAGGTACCACCTGAAAATTTGGTGGCTTCATATACCCCTCATGAAGAAAAGCTTCCTCCTATATTAAAATAAATATCTCATGCAGAATAAAACCCATCAAATCTGTTCCTAATTAATGTGTTTATTCTCACAATGGTTCTTAATCTACTTGCCAGAGCTGCTAGGACTCACCCACAGCCTGTTCTTTCCTCCCACCAGTCACACTAAGGCTTTCTGCATGTTGCAGGTTGGATTTAACCCAGGGTTTTTCCCCCAGGGTGTAATTTTCCAGTCTCTACCATCAGGAACACCTGAGTGGCTTGCTGCCTGACATTCAGAGCAGGAACACTCTGTTTTGCAGGCTTTGAAGTTAACAGGCTGATTTTCCAGCTTTAGAAGCTTAGACAGCACAAAAGTTCAAGCTCCTTTCCTCCCGTCTCCAAGACCCAGCAAAAGCACACAATGAAAAGGAAGATGGGAACAGGTAAAGGCTTTTCTTGCCTTTCTGCTGTGATGTGGGGACAGAAGAGATCAGCTCTCTGACTGCTGCACCTGCTCCAGTTGGGAGGGAACGCTCATATTCAGTCCATGCAGAGCTGGAGATTTCCTAAATGCCTCCAGGACTGGACTGGTCTGTCCCAGCCATCCAGGAGCTGCCTGTTTGCTGCCTCAGAGCAGCAGTGAGCAGCCCCTGCATCAGAGGCAGCTCCCCTGCAGACACAGCAGTCCTCAACAACTGCTGGCTAATCCTGAGAGCAGCTCTGAGCTCACGGGAGAGCTGCTGAAGTGGATTAAGGCACTGCTTCATGGCATCCCCTCTGGCCTGTGAGAGGCTCCTCTCCTGCCCCCAGCAGAGGAGTTTCTGCAAGCAGGAGGCTGGAGAGGCTGAGGTGAAGGACTTTCATAGGAATCAACGGGACAATCAAGCTGTGAACAGGTTGGGAGCCCTTCAAGTGGAGAGGGCTGGGGGAAGGATGCCAGCTTTACACTTCTGTGAAATTAGAGCCCTGGTGTTGTGATGGTCATAAACTCGTGTATATAACAAGGTATAACCTCTGTTGTACCATCAGAGGTTGCCTTTGCTGCACGCTGAAGCAGAAGTTTGACTGAAAGGAGAATTTGGTAAAGGATGTTTGTTGAAGGCACTATGAGGTTAACACCAGGCACTCCAGCCCTGGGCAGCTGAAACAGTCACTCTTTCCCCTCACACCACTTTGCTCCCACACGAAATCCCTTCTAACTTCAGCTTTTACTCAGGCTCTGCAAAGGGTGGCACATTCCAATAGCTGCATACACTGCCAGTGAAGCATCACACGAACCAAAACACATTCAGATCACTTTTCCTGAATCCTGGTCTGAAACAAAGCAACACATGAGAAATGAAATTAATTTGGATGCATTCTTCCCTATTTAATAAGCAGTCATATAGAGAGGAACCAAAATGCTGGCTCAGAAACTCCCAGGCTTACCTCCTTGCTTTTATTGCTAAAGCAAAGGAGGCATTTCCATGGCACCAAGCAGATGGCTGAAATAAGCATCTTTCCTATTTCGAGCTCCATGTGGAAGCTTAGATTCGATGTGAGGTACGAAAAAGCTACAAGCTGGAGGAATGAGGGGGTGGGGATGGAGGAAGAAGGAGGAGGAAAGACAGGGGGTGGAGAGTAACACTGGAGAGCAGCAGTGGTCCAGCCCCTCCGAATCTGAAAAGCATCACAGGAGCCTCTGGATAAAGAGCAGCTTCAGGAGCAAGGCTAGGAGACAGAGGATTCCTGCCCACTGATAAAACATGGTGAGTAGCATTTTTGTCATCTGCCTCGTTTGCTCTGGTGCTATGGCATTTCTTTGGCTCTGACACAGTGACTCTGAGTGAGTATTATTTTGGGATGACTGCTTGTTTTTGAAGCATTGCTTTTTACTTCTTTTTCCATACATCTGGCAAGTCTGTGCCTGTATTTATAAAAATGCACATTCTATCTCCTTTTAAAGCAATAAATTACTGAGGACAGCCAAAGCTGTCAGTGTTAACACTTTGCTGTCTGGTACCAACAGGTCAGGGTAAGAAAAAAAGCTGTTTCCTTCTCAGGTATGCAGTGGAAATTTCTGCTCTGCTGCCTTCTCTTAGCAGTGATGACTGGGAAGCTCCCTGCGCAGGAGTTGGAGCTGCCCTTTTACATGATGTAATTGGAACATTTCGAGCCAGTTACGTTTCTTTCAGCCTCAGGTGCAGAACAAAACTGAGAGAGGGGTGCAGAGATTTTGTCAGAGAAGGAGCCTCCTTTTGTCATGGGCTCAGCTTCCTTCTGCCCTGCCCACGCCCCATGCGTGGCTGGGGATGCTGTGGGTGCCCAGATGGGGATGGGGGATGCTGTGGGTGCCCCATGTGTGGCTGGGGGATGCTGTGGGTGCCCAGCTGGGGCTGGGGGATGCTGTGGGTGCCCAGATGGGGCTGGGGGATGCTTTAGGTGCCCAGGTGGGGCTGGGGGAAGCACTGGGTGCCCCACCTGGGGCTGAGAGATGCTGTGGGTGCTGCTCTGCCCCCAGGGATCCCTCCTGTCAGCAGGACAGTGTGCAGGGAATAGAAACGTGGTTAATTTTACTATGAAAAATCCTGAGCTCCACAAAACAGTTGTCAGGGCTTAAAGGAAGGTTCAGACTTCCCTTTAGCACACTGCTAATAAGATTAAGCATTTAACTGCACATCTTTCTAGTATTCTTCTGGGGAGTGTAAGATTTTACTTTGTGTGCTCGGTGGAATGAGGGTTGAATTAAAAACACACGAATGTGGTTTTTGCTGATTCTTCATGAGAAAGCCATTGCCTGACCTAAATGTATATGCAGATATTTAGGCATCCTGGGTTCCCCGAGAGAGACAAATGATTTAGGGGAGTGATAAGATCCAGGCACTAAGGGTGATGAGAGGAGTACTCCTAAGGAGAGGCATGATCTCAATGCAGGTTTGTGTGTCACACAGGCGCCTTTAAAAATAAACATTCTGCTGTTCCCTGAATCACGACTGTCCCTGATCACATCCTCCACCCTTTCCACCCTGTTCTTTGCTGCTTTCTCATGGAGATGAGATGGGAGCAGGGTAATCAGTTTAAGGGAGAAGATGAGCTCTGCTTTAAAATCCTCTTTGCTTTTTACCAGAAGAACTGTTATGTTTATTTGCTCACTAGAAACAGTGTTACAATAACTGCAGTGAGAATATCACTACCCTCTGGCAAGGAAGCTGTATTCTGCTGTGCAATTAAAAATCAAATTAACAGAATGGAATATATGTTCATGATTATTAGTAAGTATTCCCATCATTAACTTTCATCTTCTCAGATAGAGAGTTAATGTTGTTGCCTGTAAATAAACAGTCTTATTCCAAAAATCTTCCCCCACCGCACGCTTTACAGGGAGCACCAGCTGTTCCTTATGCACTGCTAATTGATCACATAGTAAAGATTAAAATTAGTGTTGTTCACTGACTTTAAAAGTAGCTGTGGCTTTCACCACCTCATGCTTGCTTGTTTTTTGCATTTTAGGACTTCCAACTGGTGGTCAGTCAAAATCCTCCTGAGGCTGACAATCGGGAGAACCTCCCACAGTGCTCTGTTCTTTTCCCTTTTCACATTACATGATTTATCAAGAAATGTTTTTTTCAAATTTTCATCTTAAAATGCATGGATTTGAATCTTGATGCATGTCCATATACACAAACCAGAGAGATGCTTTCAGGAAATTTAATTATACTACGATTTCTGGTGGAAAAGCAGGGTAACATTTTCAAAGGTGCCTCTGATACTCAGCATCTTAAATCTGATTGATATGAAGCCACTTGTGGAAAAGGGATTTTGGACACATTCCAAACTTGTATCTGAAACCACAAAAGCAGTACAAAGAGAGGTTTTTCCTTATTTTTGCATTAAAAATCTTGAAAGACTATTCAGTGTTTATCAACTTTTTCATTTGATAAAAGGAAAATGCTTGGAGGGAGGTGAAATTCAGGTGCCAAGTGACATGCAGAACTCTGCTTAGCAAGGCACCATCTCCACAACCTGCCAATTGTGAGAGTGATATAAATATGAAGAAAGAACGCTCCTATCTCCCCTTCAAAACCACTATATTCTGAATTTTACCTATTTCTATGTCCAAGAGAGATGATTATATATAAATTACACATCAACAAGCAAGCAAAAGAGGTCCAAGCTGGATCACTGATAAGATTTTGAAATCAATGAACCTCAATTATATTTTTTCCTACTTGAGAAAAATTATATTTGAGCCAAACTTGCCAAAGCTGGAGATTTTATCTAAATTTCCTCCTTGTAATGGTGTTATTTCTATCCATGCAACCTTGCTGAAACAGTTACTGCTACTTTCCCAGTAGGATGGTATTCCTAGAATTACATGCAAAGGGACTGATGTTCTATCTTTTCTTTGAATATAGCATAAACAAACCTTTCTACTGGGTTATAAGCTAGAAAGATACAACAGATTCGACCCAGCCAAAAACCCAGGGCAAGGCTCTCTCCCATTTCATCACAGGGGAAACTTGTGGATGGCTGGCAGAAAGTGCTGGGGCCAGGGGCAGAGGCAAATGTGACATTTCTCTTTGGCTGACATGGCAGAGACAGCACCTGCAGGGTTGGAATCCTGCCTCCACCCATTTTCCCAGTGAATGTCTGGCTCCACTGCACCCCTCTTTGGCCTCTGTGTGTTGGCCTGGGCTTAGGGGGATTTATGTGGTTCTTATTAACCAGAGCAGTTACCTAACTCAGTTTGCTCAGGTCCTCATAACCCAGATCCTGAGGCAATTGCTTTGGTTGTCCTAAAATCAAATCTCCTCAGCCCACAGGAAAGTGTTCATCTTTCCATTCTAAAACTTTAATTTACTTTTAGATGAATCACAGACACAGTAAAACCTCCTGGTTTTAGGAAAAGGCTGTGACACACCCTGCCTAGGTGGTATATGTTTGAGCATGAAGTAATTCTGCATTTTATGAGCAATATTATCCAAATATAAAGGAAAACCTTACTCCCATTATAGTATCAGCCTCAAATCTGGGTCTAATTGCCTGCTTAGACACCTGTGAAATCCTAAGTGAGCAGCTGGTCTGATCCAGCCAGATAAAAAGTAGTTTACTGTGGATGGGAAGCCTCAATGCTGCTGCTGCACCCAATCTTGTTGTAAAAGACAACTAAACTGTAGCCCAGTGTGAGATTTGAGGATGTCCTTTATTTAAACACATTCCATAAGCAATTTTGCAGATAGTAAAAAACCATTTTGTTATTAATGAAGAAAACATTGAAACTCTCAGTACACTGACTGCTAGTTCCCACAAGTTTTAGTTCTTTACGGTGACTTTTAATTGAAAATTGTATTTGCTTTGCAAAGGTGGAAATCAGACCCTCATGTATCTTTAATCCTGAGGCAGAAGTGATATCCTGCAAGTCCAAGAGAAGAGTAATTGAAAAGGAAAAGAGACAGGCACTGGTGTAGCTGAGTGCATGGGTCAAGAAATGCCAGAAAAATGTACTATGTTTTAAATGCCTGTAATAATTTTTAATAGAATTTTGGTTTAGCTTATGTAACCACTGGAGGGTAACTTTCCCTTACAGCACTTTAATCTGTTTCTGACTTTACTGGTACAGCTTCTGGGGTTAGAGATAGAACTTGTGTCCCTGCAGAGACCAAGAAAAAAAAGGTATAATGGTAGAATTAATTCCAATGAAAAGGGCTAAAAGTATTAATAGATATACAAAGAGAGAATCATCACAGAAATATTTCTGGTCTCTTTTTGGAAAGAAGTTCATTTATAGTTTACATCACATGAATATGAAGAGGAATGCAGAGTATGGGAAGCTACAAAATAGCATCTGAGATGAATGTTTTAAAAAGTCTGCAGACTCTGGTAGTCTGTCCTGAGGAGCTCTCCAAGAGTTGACTGAGCAGCTCCTCCCTTTCCTTTGTTCATTTTAAAGAGCATTTTTAATGGGGAAGTTTTACAAAGATATGACAGTCTTAGAATAAGCAGGATGACCCAATGAACTAGATAATAAGTCTGGCATGAATCCTGGGGGAGTATTAGAAATAGAATATACGGGAATAAATAGTAATATTAAATAATTAGAATACAAATTTGGTGATTATATATATATAGCAGATTAAAAAACCCAACAAATCTAACAAACCAAACCACAAAATCCCCACAAAACCAAAACAACACCTAACACTTTTCCTCATCAGAAAAAACCGAAAAGGCAGCATCAGCTACCACCAGTGTATCTTACATTATTATACTAGAGATATTCTCAGTAAATATGTTACTTGAGCCATTTTGGCTTTCAAGATAAAACTGTTCATCTAATCTATTAAAACAGAAAAAAAGACATGAGAACAAGCCTTGAAGTTTCTAGACCCAGTTATCAAATTGGTCATCTATTGTGTTTCTTTCAATGAGATACAATTCAGACCAAACATTACTTTATTCCGAAGATTATCCAGTGTCATCCTAAATTCTTAGCTTTAATACGTTTCATACTTGACAGTAAATAAATCCATCCCGAGAAGCCTTTTTAATGCATCTGCACAAAAGTTCCCAAGTATGCAATATCCTACAAAATGACCTTTGCTTAGTGCTCAGAATGGGCAGAAACAACTGCAGGACTTCAAATGGTCCCACATCCCATTGTTGTAAGGCTGGCACTTGCCAGTGTCACAGACCTCTGAGGAGCTTCTCAGCAGGGATACAGGGACACTGTTCCTATTTCTGCACTTGCAAAGGACTGAGGTGTCAGACACTCTCTTTCTGGGGTATTAATAACTGGTCTTGCATCAGCTTTTTCTTGTTGTTTTCACAACCCTGCTGGAGTTCTGCATGCTGCATTGCTTGTCGATCACACCTTGCTTTTCAGAAGAGGAGTGTAATTGTGTCCCAGTGACCTATTTCTAAATATGCAAAACAAGTTTCCCGCAGCATCAGTGAACTCCAGATACCTGACAGGCTAGTAAAATGTTTACTGGCTTTCATTAAGACTGTTCTGCAACACTCACATGGAGTGCCAAGTGCAGAGGAATGTGCCAGCATCTCAATCACACTGATAGACGCCCATCCATCACTACCCACCATGTTTCACTGCATGTCAAATACTCACACTTTGCCCTCATGTTCTCTGCCTTCTGTCTCTGACCTGCATTTATTTGTAAACATTGCTAATCACCTGTTAGTTTGCAGCTTCTAGAAGGAAGGGGCTGTCACTGATCTGCCTGCTAAAGTGCTCCCAAACACACAGTGCTGCATCTTGTGAGGTGAGGGGAGAGTGTGGCTGTCCCAGCAAGGCTGGCGACTGGAAAGCTTCTGGAGGCTACTGACAGCTGTTAGAGTTCAAAATAGCCTGAAGACTGCTTTAAGTTCTATTTTAGGAGTACAAAGCCTAGGCTGGGTGCTGAATTTAAGATCTCCTGTTCAGTGTCTCCAATTGTTTAGTTATGTCTAACCAATTCAAAACAAGATAAATCATTAAATGAGGTTTCATTCGGGAGAGATCCAAGTACGTTCTTTCAAGAACAGGACTTGGAGTTACTGTGCTGTTTCCCACCAAGTAAAAATCTGATTGGTCCAACAGCTTTTAGGTAGTGCTTACTTCATCCCTGACCCACCTTTGTGGAAATCCATTGACTTGCTCAATATTTGAGTTGATGCATGACAGGAAGGGATCAGATCTTTCCATGAAAAAAGTGCCAGAAAACTGACAGTGACATGGCTAAAAGAATTAATGAATAATTAGATTTATGAAAATATGAAACAGGTTCAATACTAAATTTTAGAGGCAGAGCCTGGAACTGGCATTGATACAGATACTAGAGTATTTTTAGAAATAGCTAATCAATGCACAGTGCAGACTCAATATGGCAATGCCTCTGTGTGCTACTCTGGTCTTTGTAAATTGGAGATGACACTTTTTTCATTACTTACAATGATTTTCAATGTGGCATTTTTGATTTTTGACAATAAAAGTAGCAGTGTAGAAAATGATATATTATGCTCAGAAGGAAGCAAAATCAGTAATTCAGTCTCTGCATGCTTCCAGGGTAGTACCAAGGTTTATGGATTTTCTATTCACAGATAAGGATTATTTTAATATAAGTGAGCATTGTGTGTTGAAAGTTTGATCCATTTTCTTAGGAGATTTCCCAACTTAAGATTTTTTGTCCTCCTCTAAGGTACAGATCCATGAACTGCTGCCTGCCTGATACACACATTTGCATGTTGAACTTTCTCAGGCAATGCTTTTCACTGATGCCTTTTCTACCTTCAGAGCAGGACCTTTACCTTGTTAAAAGCTGTCCTGAAGTCATAATTCTCAATGCAAATCTGTTTATTTCTATCAGACAAAATGTTCTGTGAACCCCAACTACCAACACATAATGTGCACTGTTTTCTCCATGTTGAATCTTCCAGCCAACACAGCTTTAGTTTCACTCAGTCTGTTTCTCATGCAGTACCATGACTCAATGATGGAAATGTCTGATGGCATGAGAGAAGCTCAATTTATAATGGCTAATAACCCTTCCTTTATTCTCCAGTTGCTTTCAAAATTTACAAGTGCTACCCACCAACCTCACAATAGTTGTGTTCTGCTGTTTTCTTTACAGAAACAGATGTGAGGAAGCAGTATGGAGCTCAAGAGAGGAAAGACCTTCATAAAATCCAGTGGGCAACATGAGAAAGTGCCACCAGTGCATACAGCTCCCACCAACAAAGATGAGATGGGCAAAGACAAAAAGGCAGCTCTGGAGGGGAACCAAAGTGTGGCTGAAGTCCAGCTGGCGTGTTTGGCCACACACAAGAACTACAGATTTTCTACCAGAGCAGCAAGGAGTGGAGCTGGTGGTCACAACCTGGAGAAATCATCTGGCTCCTCCTACAAGCTTGTAAGGAAGAGCAAAACCCACGAGTGCGTTGCTGAGGCAGACAGAGCAGAGAGCTGCAGCCCCAGCAGCAGCAGGGCTTGCGAGGAGGGGTTTGCTGGAAAGGGCAAGGCCCGACTTGTCAGTAGCATCAGCTTTTCGGGGGTGTCCAGCTCCAGCAGCAAGAAGGAGTGTGTGGTCAGCCCCAGCCAGTCTGCCTGCAGCAGTCAGATGATTGATTACAGGAACTTTGTGCCACAGATGCCTTTTGTACCGGCTGTCGCAAAAACCATCCCCAGGAAGAGGATTTCCCTCAAGAGATCTAAGAAAGGGCTCAGAGATATATTTCATATAAGAAAAAATAAACCAGACAGCCTCTCATTTCTGGTGGAGAAGGACAAGAACCTGTCCTCTCCAGGCTGCAAGAGTGAGTTGTCTGGACGTCTTGCAAAGTATCTTTTCAAAACTGGAGAAGCTTGTGCAGCTGATTGCTTGTCACAGGACTGCTCAGACAGTGAACTGCAGTCTGACTCCTCCTATGACTACTGCAATGCCCGGTGTGAAGATGTTGCCTCCCTGAAGAGCTTTGACTCGCTCACTGGCTGTGGGGAAATCTTTGCTGACGAGAGCTCTGCTCACCTGGAGCTGGAGAACAGCAAAGACCTTCTGCTGAGGCGAAGCAAGCACAAAGACAGCCCTGGCATGGGCTCCTTCCAGGGTGGGGTGGAGCAGCTGGCCTCTCCTGGCCAGAATGAGACAATGGAATTTGCAAAGTTTTGGGACAACATCAACAAATCAGTAAGGCTGCATCAGAGTGCTCTGTTTGAAAAGAAGTTACTGAAGATCCCTGGTTCTGACACAGAAAAGGACAGAAGTCAGGCTGCTGTACTGGTCACAGAGCCCCAGGTGTCACCTGATAAAGAAGGTGACAATTCCAAAGCCAGCTCCACAGAAACAGAAACACCGAAAAGTGAAAACCAGGAATCCACATCCACGAGTGATGAGGGC
The DNA here is from genome assembly GCF_035770615.1 of Melospiza melodia melodia. NCBI lineage: Eukaryota > Metazoa > Chordata > Aves > Passeriformes > Passerellidae > Melospiza > Melospiza melodia. The sequence goes on along the minus strand of NC_086205.1, from coordinate 4,152,970 downwards.
TACTATGACTCATTCTCTCCTGGACAAGACGATGAACTGAAGGAAGCCCAGACCCCTGGTGTCCCAGGTAGATTTCCAAGAGACAGCTACAGTGGAGATGCCCTTTATGAGCTCTTCTATGACCCAAATGAAGTCAAAGTAAGCCCTATCCTTGATGATGACTTGTGTGCCTCTGAAAGTGTTTCAGAGCAAGCCATTGAAATCCCTTTGTCCATTTACAGCTTTCATGTTGGAGCTGAGGAGAACATGGCTTCCCAACCAACTCTGGACATCATTAGTCAGGGTTTTTTCCACAGCACATGGAAAGGCAAAGAATGTTTGTTAAAGCTCTGTGATACTGAGCTTTCACTGACCATGGGCATAATAAACTGGCTACGAAAGCACTCGGGACTCATCTCCTCCCCTGACTCTCTTCAGAGTCCTCAGTCACAGCCAGAAAAATCAAATGATTCTTTGATCCTGCCCAGTCACAGTCCAGAGCAGAAAGGGAGCACAGGAGCTCAGCAGGAGACACCAGGCAAGAGTGAATCTAATACATTTAACCCATGTGTGCCTTTGGAGGAAAGCAAACAAACAACCCAGGCCTCTTCTGTAGACATTGCTGGAAGAGACCACAGCCTGGACTCCTGCCTGAACACATCTGATCTGGATTGCCAAGGAAGAGAAGGGAGTCACCACAAGGACTTATCTACAGTGCCTGGGACTGTGGAAACCACCAGCTCATCAAGTTATGCACCACAATCACAGGCTAACAGAGACAATTTGCAGACATCTTCAACTGAGAATGAGAAGGTAGCAATTTCCCTGGGATGTGAGACATCCAGGGACAAAAACCCTCTGCCAGAAAAGCTGAACAGAGAGAGTGGCTCCCAGAGCTCTGAAAATCCTTCATTAGATGATAATCACGAAGTAGAATCATGTTACTCCTACAAGACTGCTGCGACCTCACTCCGAGATCCCCCTGAGAGGGAAGACAGAAATAGACCAGTGTATCACTCCCTCTCTGTTTCCTGTGACAAACCACTGCAGCCTCTAACCCTCAATCACTTCCAGAGCTACATGAGCCCCACACCAACAGAGAGCAGCACTAACATAGTGCAGCTCTTAGAGCACTGTGTAACACAGGTGGCATCATTAAAAATCAGCTATGAAAACAAGCACCTGGAAGACAAATACATTGGGAATGAAATGAACAGTATAATTCAAAAGATGTCTCAGTACAAAAACAAGTTATTGTTGCAGAATGAATGCAGCTGCCTTGCTCAAATTCCAGAATATCCCAGTATTCCTAGCACAAACCAATACAACTATGACACAAGTTTCCAATCTAGCAGTCTTTATCATTTGAAGCAAAATGGGGAGCAAATTTGCTCCGAAGATCAGAAAAGCAGAGCAAAAATCCTGGATGAGGTTACTCAAAGCAAGATCAATTTTGAATATGCCCAACTGAATAATCAAGCACTCTCCTATTTAAAGGACTTTGCTCTCAGTCCAAGTGACTCTGGTCCTGAGACATCTCTTAGCAGACCAACATTTTTACCTCTCTTTAACGCTGTCTGCCCAGACATAGCTGGTACCTTCTCACAGGGCTCACACAGCACGGCTGTCTGTCTGTCTGACCCTCTGCAGCCTGAGGAGGCCAAGCAGTGCAGCCCAGGGCCCTGGAACTGTGCAGAGAGCCCCTGCCATGGCCTGGCTGCAGGCACTGCTCTGTCCCCTCTCCTAGAGGCAGTGGCCCGGGATGCAGCAGTGACAGCCAGGAACCACCAGTGACACCCTGCAGGGAGAAGGTGAGTGCTTAGTGGAAGGGGGAAATTAAATGTGAAACAATTCAATCTGCTCCCTTTTCACAGAGGGACACTTAACAGCAGAGGAGGCTGAGGGATTCAGGGTCTGTCATTTATGCTTGGGGTCACACGAGAGAGACAGGTGTCTGCAGTGTGAAATCACAGAGCAGATGTGCCTGTCCTGCAGGTGCACAGTGTGGTGTGCTCTCAAGCACAAAGGAAAGGCCACAGTGCTGTGCTGGGGCTCCTAAGTGCACCAAAAGATGGTCCTCTTTCTTCCAAACATGAAGTGTTTCTTCAGAAGGTGCAGTTTGTCTCTGGCCAAACTGTGCCATGGCAGAGCAAGAGCTGAAGCCAAGGCATTCTCCACAGGCAGGGCTTCTCAAGAGAGGGATTACAGGGTCTGTGCTGTACCTCAAGCATTTGAAAATCCCTCAGCCACACTCACATAGCCTAGGGAGAGCCAGAATCTGCCCTGTAGGAGGGGTAAGAGACACCTTTGCTGCAAGTCAGAAGCAGCTGATGGAGCACGCAGTGATGGTGCTGGTTCAGGTTTGCTGTCACACGATGGTGCTGGATCAGGTTTGCTGTCACACGAGGCTTTAGGCCAGAGCAGGCACTGCCTGTACAGAGCTCTGACTCTGTGCCAGCTGAGAAATCCTCTGGCCTCCAGCTGCTGAGATGAATTTGTTGTAGCAGTATGAAACTTGGGTAAATTCTCTGTCATGTGCCCTGCCAGATCTGACAGATTGGCTGGACTCTGCCCAGCCTTGGCCTCTGAGAAGGCCCCTTTGGAGGTGGGGGAGCACAAAGAGGAGACAAGGGCCAGGACAGAGAATTGAGGAGCAGCTCACAATTGAACAGAAGGATACAGGGAACACAACATTTCTTTGGCTCTTGCTGCTCACAGCAGTGTGACTGCTCTCTGGTCATCTCTAAAGGCTTCCCAAGCAGCACAGACAAAAAAGGACAGTGTTTCTCTCTGTATGGGGTAAGAACACCCTTCCATTTTCAACTCTGGGTAGATTCAGCCACTGCTTTGCTATTTATGCCACTGTGCAAATGACCTTGCCCACTAACAAGTCTCCCAGTGCAGACAGAGATGTTTTTCAGGGGTCTGCATGAAGCTAAGGGCCAGAGACTGTCAGTCTTCCATACCCTTAACAAACGTATTGTATGGTTATAATCTGTTCATCAGTAAATTAGGTCTTCCTCAAATGAACAAAATGGTCTTGGGTTTTTTTCCATTTTTGTTGTAAACAATGCTGCATTTGTGGTGGTTCTGCTGATTAGCAACTCACCTTCTTGCGTCACCAGAATTTTTAGCAAAATTTGCCATCCAAGGACACACCATAGTCCTTAGAACTACTCATCTCTTTTAGATATTTCTGAAATTATAAACTGAGTACAGATGAGCCAAGGTTTGTGCTTACAGCTAGTATATGTATGGAACCAGGTCTAGGCACAGCTGCTTGGGGTTAGGAGAACAGATCAATGTATGCATTAGCCTGATATTTTTATTTTGCTGTGAATATTAATCCACAGAGTACTGCTAGGAATATAGGCTAGGAATGGAAAGGAATTCTAATTTTGAGGAGTGGAATGATAGAAACAGAGAAGGGAGCTGTGTGACTGTCAGGAGTGGTTACAGACTTTACACTGAACAAGACATAACACAGGGAGACATTGCTGGACCTGGGGCACATTCTGTGCATTGTATCAAGTGGCAGCTGCTGTGTGCCACCACGTGCCAGCACTGATAATACCTGCCATGGCAGGAATGTGGCCAGGCCACGCTTTCACCTGAGCCCCAGAGAAAAGGCAATTCAAGTTTTTTTTTTTTTTTTTTCCCAATAGGGAACAGCTGATTTTTGAGAAAGGTTTCTCAAACAGTAAAATGAATGAAATTTTAGAATATGGATGGGATTTCTATATTCATAAAGTGACTTTGAGGACTGGGCTCATTTTAAGGAATCATTTAACAGCAAGGCGGCCATTTGTTAAAATTTTTTACAGAAAAAGCATTTAGACAATACTTAAAATGTCATTTAAGAGAACTGGCTGTGGGGACAGATCCAAACACTGGTGTGTGACTGGCTTTCCCACCCGATATTCTCTTGCCTGCCCACACAACAGATGGCCTGCAGCTTTGCCGGAAATGTTCAGTCTTTGTGAGGATGACTCAGGAGCTTTGCCTCAGCCATGGGGGTGGTAGAGCAGGAGAGGCAGTGTACAAACACGGTGTCACCTCAGAATCCATGGAGACAGACAGCCCTGGGAAGCACTCCCACGCTGGACATGACTGTGCAAACTGCGAGGGCTCAGGCACAAAGAGTGCTCTGAAGCGCCACACCGAGCTGCTGGGAGACAAGTGACACATCCAGAGGTGGCTCCTGCTCTGTCCCTCAGGACAAATGCAGCCCCTGACCCTGCCATGGTCTGACCTGAAGGAGGTGGGAAGGTCACCTTTCTTGCCATTTGTCACAGGGCAGAGGAAAAGCCCTTATCAAACCCGTTAAAATCTCCAGGTTTTGTCAGCCCATCTCAACATCTCCCAGGACCCACAGTAACAAACAAGCCCAATCTCTCTGCTCCAAAAGGTGTTCAGGGTTCCCTTGGGCCATGCCTGGTCTCTTGGGCTTTGCTACCCTGACGAGCACAGACGCAGGACTGTGATGAAGAATGGTACAAGAAACGGCAGTCACAGCTCCTATTCCATTTCCCCCTTCCCTGGCCTTTTAGAGAGAAATCTGCAAATGCCTTGTGTCTGAGCTCACTAGGAGCCCCAGGCTTCCTCACATGGGAGTATGTAGAAAGTGAGAATTACAGATAAACAATGCAATGAAAAGTGTAATTTTCATTCTTCAGTATCTAAATACTAGCACTTAAAACCTGCCCAACCCCTGAATACAGAGAGGATTCCTAGATCTGTACATTCATGGATCATAGAAAACAAGCTGCAGAAATTTGTGATTTTCAACTACATGTTTTTCATCAGGAAATTTCATTTTCAGAAAGGAAGCACAGTCCTCAAGCAGTGCATTGGGAGGTCTTTTCCTGACTCTTAAAACCCTGGAACTGACCAAATAGACAACACTGGATGTCATAGCAATTGAACACATGTAGAACAAAACACTCTCTGCAAACAGCAGCATTTCAGACCACTGAGCCATTTCTACCACTTAATGGGGTTTGAGCTGCATCTTCCATTAACTGGTAGATGTGACAGAGCAACAAAACCTCTTGTGCCCCCAACAATATGTGCTCACTTCATTCAAATGCTGAACTGCCACATTATGCACCAGTTGAAGATTTTGGATGTGTTTCAGTGATAGCCCTGAAAGGAGTGCATTGCAATAAGCTTGCCCTCAGGTCAGAAAAAAATACATAACTGTCAATCAAACAGGGATTGCTATAATAGATGGGGCAGATGTAGATAAAAGAAGACAGTATTGTATATGTGATTGCTGTTATCAGGGAACTGAGATTCAGAAGCAGATAAAATACAGCCTAGGCATTGAAAAGTGACAGAGGAATGTGCATCTGATCCTCATCAACTGAAGGGCTACTCCTGGTCTAGGCAGTTCCTGTAATGCTTTTTATTCCCTCCTGGTTCAGCCTCACTCCCTCTCTCTTAAATAAGGTTGTGTTTCTCCCAGGCAGATAAATTCTCTGTCTCATAGGCATAGAGAAGGCAGACTGAAATATTTGGATTTGATAAAAAGGAAAAACAGAATGAAGTCCCATCTGTGTATAGGCAGTTTTCTGCTCAAGTAGGGTATTATTTCTCAAAGTGGTCAGAGAGACACCTTAACAGGTGAAAAAATAAAGGCAGAACCTCTGTGCACACAGCAGGAAAAGTGTATGGTGGCTTTTGAAGTCTAGTGCAAGAAATCCTCCTACTTCCATGCTCCCTCTGTGGCATAGGAAAGGGATGGTGTCTCAAGCTGCACATGATGAAATGTAACAAGACTACAGCACAGAGACAGCCAGCACATCTTCTGCACTGGAAATGCCTCTGGCTCTGAAATACACACCTGTATACAGTCAGTTACCCAGAGCATGCTGCAGTGGGCACTGAAATCTCATCTGACAGCCCAGCAGCCATGGCCACACACACTCCTGATCACACACATGCATCACAAGGTACAAACGCTGTGTTTGTCACACGTGGTACCGCGGAAGCAAAGAGCAGGGAGACAGAGGTGACAGGTCACTGCCTCTGCTAATACATCTGAATCTTAGTCACCATGTGCCCAGATACTTGGGCTAAATGCTAAATTAAACGATTTTCTCCTTCATTAAATGCTGTTGCTTCTGGACTTGGCTCTGTCTCACTGCACTGTCTTCATGGTACTTTGTCATCAATGCTCATTCTACCCAAAATCATAATTCTGTCAGGGGGAAGAAATGTTCTTGCCAGTGTACTTGCTAGAGGAGGGTTTTTCCACCGTTATCAGCACAGATAATCTCTTAAATGCCAGACGCACTATAATGTGTTTCATTTTAAAACTGAAGAAATTGATTTGCTGCCTTACCCGCTACTGCAGCAGGATGGTTTCCATGGATACAGCCTTATAGGTACTCTATTTTCCCCCTGTTGACAACAGTACAGAAAGCTAAATTCTCATCTTCACTGCACCAGCATGAATTTGAAGCTAGGGCAATGATTCCCACATTTAACCCTGAGAGCAGAAGTTAGCTCCCAGTCTCCTTCAACCTTGAATTTGAGATTTCCGAGGGGATAGCAATGGAGGGAAAAAAATAAAAAGGAAAAGCAGCATGGTCTGAGGGCCAGGACATGAGAAACACACAGTGCCTCTGTATGAGAAATGGGGAGAGGTCAAGGCAGAATGCAAACACACTAACTGCTCCTTCAGAGGCTTGGTGTCTTGTCTGACATTGAAGTGCAAAAATATAGGTCAGATTTGGGCTACAGAAGTTTGGCTATAGAATTATAAAATTGGGCCCTTTTTGTTTAAATGAATCAGTTGTTATCATTCTGAAAAAATCTGCTTCAGTTCAGGTCAGGAAGGCATAAGAGGGGGAAGAAGGGGAAAGTGAAATCTTTGTATCCAGAGCAGGCTGCTTCTTTCATACAGGAGAGAATCTGGCTCCCTCTGGAACACAGCCATGGAGAAAATGCAAAGGAGATCCTCACCTTGAGAATGGCTGTAAGAGTCCGATGGCATTTATACTCACAAGCCAGCAAGTAAAAAATCAAGTAGGATGAAGAGCCTGGAAACCTCAGCTTTTTGGATCTCAAGTGTAAAATATTTCATCCCATTTCCTCCATCAGAGAATGCAGAGGGGCAGAAACAGAGGCCTCCAGAACACTGCATTCTACCTCTGCCAGTGGGCTGCAGTATGTGTTTGGAACAGGAGTGTCAGAAACAGGGCAAATGGAGAATTTAGAAACCTGAAATAATCAATCTCCTATCTTTTGGCAACCAGCACTGTCTGAGCTAGACCTTGGCTCCTCCTGGGTGTCTGGGTTTAATGCTCCCTTTTCCAAATGCCCTTAAGCATAGGAACTTCAAAGGCTTCTAATTTCTGTTATGAACCTTTCATAGTTTAATGTCTGTAAGGCATCTCTTACAGTCTCATGTCTTTTGTGCCATACTTATCAGTTTTGCTTTGCAAAGTTTAAAAAATATTCCCTTTGAATGTTCTCCTTTTCTGATATCTATTTGTTCCTAAAACAGGCACTGTCCTTTTTTGTGATCTAGCAACACTGGGGAGATTACAGACTTTTTGTGATTCAGGGCAGAGGCCATGCCTCAGTACTTAAGTGTGGGGTCTCTAAATGAAGACACAGTTCAGAGAGATGGAAAGCACAGAATTCCCCAGAATCAATAGATTTTCTGTATTTTTCTAAAAAAGAAAACAAACAAAAAACCCCCACCAAACAAACCCAACCCAAAAACAATAAGAAGAAAACCAAAAACCCCAAACCCAAACAGATAATTTTAAATCTGGCTAAATTAAGAGCAAAAAAATTGATCATCCAATGAAAGGCATGAAAGACCATTGTCATGAGACCAGAGCACTGGGAGCCTGCACTGTTTTAATGAAATGCCCAAAATGAGCACAGCTCCCCATCAGGTCTCATGAAGGCTGTCCTGTTTAAAGCAAACTCTCCTCCTGGTCAGTTCTGGCAGGAAGACTGGACTGTACACATCTGGTGTGGCAAGTTTCCTCTGGCACTCAAATCATGGGGACTGCATCTCTTTTACATTTGAAGGTCAGAAAGATATTCACAGTTTTTGGGCAGAAATAGAGCTCAGAAGAGAGAGACACAAAGAAATGCTGGATGTTAGGGTTTTCCTGTGGAGTAAGGCAATATTCTGAGTTTCCCTCTATGTGCATGTGGCAGACCTGCTCAGGGAAAGCTTAAAAGATCTTGTGGCACTTAGCAATAGTGTCAGCCAGGGGTGACAACTAATGGCACCAAGATACTAGAGCCAGCAATTTCTCTCTTCCCACAATCAGCTATCCTCCACCTTGGGGTGATTATATTGTCCAAGGGGAAACTGTCAGTCTGCAGGTCAAGATACAGGAAAGATTACTGGAGAACCATAAAAAGGAAGGTCCTCTTTGTCTTATAGAGAACAAAGAAAGGGTTTTTCTCCATCTCCTCTTCACTAGTCTTCTCCATCTTTAATACTTTCCTTTCCAAATCGATTTCTTTCCTTCCATGACAACTTCAATCCATTTCTTATCCTTCCATGACAACTTTCCATTTACCTTGCTCCAGACAGCAGCTCTTCCCTATCACACGCTTTAAATTCCTTCTGCCCCCTCTTGGAAACTGAACCTACTTCAGAACTCTGTTTCCTTTCCCACGTGAGTGAAGCTGACAATTCCTGGCAGCTCATTACCCCTACCAGGCAATTCTCCCCACCCTGAAGAGCCTGGATACCCCTCTAGAGGCAAATCCTGCAAATGCCAGCCAAGCTCTGCTTAGCCCCCCAGACCTTGTGTTCTGTGCTTTGCTCACACTGCACAGGTGCAGTCACTGAAGGACGTGGGAGGATCACAACCTATGGCCAGGTAGGATTAAGGAATTTTGACATCCCCCAATCCCTTTGTTATCTTTCTCCACCTCACAGCCAACAGAGGGTAAAAAAATCAAGTCAAGGTGGCTTTGGGTCTGTGATACACAGCCAGGGAGCTGCAGAGAAATCAATGGGAAGAGAAATTTTATCTGACTTCAGTCAGATGGAGAGGGACCCTGATTTGCTGCAGGAGACATGAGGCACAAGGCTGCATCAGAAATTTCCACAGCTCCAGCTTTTCAAAGAGATTGTGTCCTCTGCTCTCAGCTGCACTTTTAGGAAAAATCTGATTGGGTGTTAGCCCTAATTAACCCTGGTGCAGTTGCATTTCTGAAATAGGGGAAGGTTGTATTTTACTCAAGCATCCAATGGGGCTTCTCAGCAGCAGAAAAAACACTGATGAAAAGGAGCAGCTCTTCCATCTGTGTACTTTAAATAGAGGATGCTGCAATTTATGGCTCTTTGAGAAATAAAAGCTCCATTTCCTTCCTTAGCCCTTCTGTCTTCTCTTGAACACACAGACAAGTATGGTTTCACTCTGAAAAAAGCACTAAATAGACTGTTGCTATGGTAACCAACTCCCTGAAATCCATTTATAATTAAGATAGTGGTGTAACCACCCAAAAAATACATCCTTCAAAACCCCCAGCTTTGTTGCTTCCCAAATAACAACTGTGTGTTTTCACAGGGAGTCCATCTGATCAGGACAAGGTTGGTTAGGTGGGATAGTAGGAGTGATTATTTCTTTGGAAGGGGTTTGCTACTGAGATAGCAAAACGATGCCAGGAAGCAGCAGGGTTGCAATGCAGGCTCTTTTTTTGGCTAGATTTCTTAAAGCTCCAATCAATAATAAGATAGTACTTGAATCATCTCAGCTCTCAAAAGTACTCTCAACTATAATCTATAAAATTTTGAATAATACTTAAAAATTTAAAAATGCCCTCAGCTTTTTTTTTTCCCCCAAAATTCAAAAGCTGTCTTACATTAAAGTCATACACCATAATTAATAATTTTTCTGCTAGAAAAAGGAGTGTCAGTTTTCCCATTAGTGTTTATTAAAGGTGATGAGGGTTAAACTGTATGATTGAATGCAATCCTTGAAACATAAATTAAGAATGGATGAGGTTATTTTAAAAATGACATTTGTTGCTGAGGGTCATATAATGTGAATGATAGAAACGTGAAAGTTTTATGAGATTTTATAGACACAAATATATGAACAGACACTTAAAAGGAAGATTTCTCTCTATCGCTCCCTTGACCTCTGAACTTCACATTTTATATTGTAAAAGATAAATAAAACTGTACCCACCAGTCTCTCTAGAAACTGTAATGCCCTTGACCCACATTGGTTCAATAAAATAGCCCTCCACCCATGCAAACATAAAATGCAAACCTAAAATAGTGTTTCTGAAGAAAGACTAGTGTCTCTTGCAGCATGTTACCAACTTACTCAATTAAAGGGCCATTAAGGTTTTAATATTAAAAATAATCCAAATACAAAGCAGGCTTTGAAAAGAAGTCCAGAGCCCAGGCAACTTTCATTTAACTGAAATTAAATAAAATTAAGTCTGAATATTGAATGTTGATACTTTACTCCAATTTTCCTACTTTTTGTTTGTTTTCTTGAAAAAATGTATTTTTCTCTCTGTGTTTCCTCAATTATTTAATCAGCCATGGTTTTATAGACCAGTACTAACCTCAGAACCATGAACTGGCAAACTGCTGCTTTTCAGTGTACTTTCAAAAATTCTGGATTTCATGGTGAGAAAAGAAAGGTTCCACTTTTCTAATCCCCTTCCAATAAAATATTCTTCTTTCTAGCTTGGTTCTACCCCCTATCAGTCAGTACTGTCTGCCACAGCACCGTTCCCATCCTGCTGTTCCTCTTTGTGCCTTAACTGGGTTTTAGGGAAGCTGTATTTTTGTAAGGCCAAATCCTGTATCTCATTTTTAGCCTAACAAGCAGTAAACACAATTAGCAATTTTTATTGATTGAAACTGATAGGATACTGCTCTCAGTACCTGTGGGATTTTGTCAGAAATCAATTTCACTTATTGCCATCACCTACAAGCTCATGTGAGCCACACTGTGTTCTATTTCCCACATCAGCAGGGTGATTCTCCCCTGACTGAAATGTGACCTGTGTCAGGAGGTGTGCTGTTTCCCTTGATTTGATAAAGAGAAAATGAAAAAATCTGTAACTGCATTAACTATTATTGGATGCTATTATTGCCTTAATCCTGAACAGCAAAATGACCTCAGATGTGTTTGGATTCTCTGCAGACAGACAATTGAACTTCCAAGTTGCCCACACAGGCAAAACACCAAACAAACCCCAAAAACAACAAACAAACAAACCTCACAACCCTAAAAGCAACCCACATCCCAGTTCCTCCATTTCTTTATCTAATGCTCTACCTTACAGTCTATCAAAAGGAATGGAAAGTGAGGCAACTCGAATGAATGTACAGAAATCATCTGGCTGTGCATAGACTAAAATTACAATTTTTCATCTAGGAAACACAAAGATCTTTATGCTGAAAGTCAACAGTGAGTAATAAATCATTACATTTACCCATTTGATGCACTTCAATCCTTGGAGATAAATACTTGTAAGGTACAACAAGACTCCTGTAGAATTGCACTGTAAAAATAGCTGTTTTTTAAAAGTAGTTACTTATCTAAAAGTGTCTAATGTCCCCTAGAACAGGCTTGGGGATTAAGGGCAGGAGAGAACCAGAGCAGCACAGCTGGGCTTCTCTTCACCTGTGCTGGGCACCAGGCAAGCCAGCAGAGAGCAATCAGCAGAGGGAGGACACAGTCCCTGCAAGCCAGCACCCTTGGCTTGGGCAGGATGCACTCTGTACACCAGCTGGCCCTGGTGCCAAACCAGGAGGCCATGGACTGAATTTGGAATGGAGATGGTGCCAGACCCGTGCTGAGCTGCAGTTATGTTACTGAGCTGACTAAGGCAGGAAGTTAGAGGAAGGTTACGACCCATGTAACCTTAAAAAAGGCAATGAGGATTTTTATGAAGCACTTGTACCTGGGAAAACTTCCAGTGAAACGTTGGCAATGATCTTTGCAGCACAATTTGGCTACAGGCCCTTTGGTTGGACTTCTCAAAGTCACATACCTCTTTCCTGCATATGCCCAGGACACACACAGAGTCTACAAGACAGTTGTTCCTCCTCAGTCAACAAAACATCTGGTTTTGGGTTCCATTGATTTCTTCAAGTGCTGACAGCTCTCCATGACTTGGGCTGGTTAGTGAAAAAACCAAAGAAAACACGGGCTTTTGTGAGAGCACTGCAGTAGGACCAAACATGTTTTGTTTTCCATGGAAGAGTTTCCATCTGGCCTGGCCTGCCAGAGCAGCTGGCAACCACAAGCTGGAGTTCTGGGAGAGCAGAAGCCCAGACACAGCACATTCCCATGGATTTGCATTGTGAGGCACCTTGGCCAGCCCCGTGTGTGCATCTGCTGAATCCTCACAGCACGGATCACGGAGCACGAGCTGTCACTGCACATCCAGCCATGCCCTGTGAGTCCATGCAGGGATTTGCTGGGAAGCATTGCTCCCTGCAGAGCCCAGGCCCTGCTCTGCCCTTTCACACTCCCTGCTCTCAATCTGCTTCAGTGCCCAGCCATGCTGTCCATGCTGTCCATGCTGGGCTGGGCACAGCTCTGGCCCGGCAGTCCCAGTGCTCCAAGCAGCCCCATTGTTTCATCACTGGGCTGGTTCTATTAATAACTGCACTGTTGGCCACTGGCATTTCTGATGGGATGCTCCATCCATGCCTTAAAGAGGGAGCACTGCACGTAGCTTCCAATTAGCTGGGAAATGTTTTCTGGTTCTCTGCCTAGAAGGACAGAGACAACAGCAGCATTGTTAGCAATGAACTGCCACCTCCTAATGTTGAGTTACAAGAATTAGTGGGTTACTACACTACCACTGACCTTCTTTTATTATTTTTCTTAATTACTCATGAAGGCTTTGAAAAATGCTATTAAAAAGATATTTTAAATGAACAGAAATTGGGAGAGAATGTATTTAGAATAGATGAGTTTATTTGCACCTTTATGGTGTCAAACTATTGTTAAGTAAAAGAAGGGACTGACTTCCTCCCTGTTCTGTAACAAACCTGTTCAGTAAAACCAGTTTTTTAAAAAACCCTTTCTTTAGGCAATTGTAGACCCTGAGCATCCTCCATCAGGATATGATGCCAAATTTTCTTCCTTCTATTCATCAGACTCAACCTCTTCATGATCTTGTGCTACGCCCTGCTTCTACCTAATTTTCAGCTTTCTTAGCCCTGGCTCCTTTTTGCAGGGAGGGGAAGAGATGCAGACCTTTCCTGCCCCCAGGATAGAGGCTGCAGAGAGAACAGTTTGTTATCCACCTCCCTCTGTCTTCATTTTTTGTTTGGACACCAAGCCACAAGACTTCAGGAAGGTCTCCCAGGAAGGGACTTACAGATCATGCATCTGCTCTCCTCTTTCCTGTGTCTCTGCCTTGAAGCAAGCGAGTGTCTCACCTTCAACATGACCGGAGGCATTGTTGTCTCATTCCTGATTTTATTTATTCAGGAAATCTATAGAAAGTGTTCTGTTACCGAATGAGAATGTCATATGGCAGTCATCCACAGCACAGGGATCAATAAACTTCCCCTAGCAGCAATTTATCACTCAGTGTATCACACAGCAATCCTCTGGGTGCTATAACTGAAGGCACAAAAATTTAAAGTGAGCACAATACAGTGAGGAATAATGGCCCAGTACCAACCACTTCAGAGGAGAAAAAATCCTACATGAAGGCAGCCTTCTCTAGCACCCAGGAAGAAAAACTTCAACTCAGTTAAGACCTAACTATAGATAAAATAAGTGACACACATACTGAAACCCTTGTTTTACTGTGCTTTCTGAGAGGGGATTCGTGACATTTTAGAGGAACTAGTTATTTAGTCTACAGTAACATAAATATCCAAAGCAGTATAATCAACTGAAAAATCTACTAAGTTATTGACACACAGAATATTTGTGTTTTTGAGGTACACCTGAAAAATCCATCTCTGTGAGAATTAAAAAATTTGTGTTCATCCAAAACACCAGAAAAGTTCATCCCTGTAACTTTAATTCTTTTCTTCACATTTCCGCTTGTGCAGTTCCAATATTAGAGCATAGAAAAAATAATGGGTAAAATCCCATTATTAGAACAATTTGCCAATATTTCAGGAGTTCTTTCAAATTTCCCTTTCATTAATTGGCTGAACTAGTATTTGCCCAGGTTTAACTGAGAAGTAGAGGTTTGACCATTGGGTTTTTATTAGGCAGTGGTGCTATTTCTGATTCTTTAGAAAAACTCAGTTCTGCTTTCCTGTGACCACTGTTTGATCTCCCTTCTTGAAACTTTGAACATTTAAAATTGTATTAGTGATAAGCTAATCTCCCTTCTACTGAACCTTGCTGAAGATCAACCCAATGTTAGGGAAAAGCATAAACCAATCAATGCTGGCTAACAACAGATCTGATTTTGCCTGAAGCTCAGGGTTTTCTTCAAACCCATCTTCTCAAGATGGGAAGGGGTCAGTGGTGGGACTGATTTCTGGTTTGCACTCCACTGTCAAATACTTCTAATGTGGCAGCTCTGAATCAGTTTATAACTTGGCATTATTTCTTAACTGCATTTCTGTGAACAGAAATACCTAAGTACACTGTGCGTAGTCCTTCACTGATTCTCAAAGTCCTGTGTGTTTCATGCCATGGGAACTAACCAAAAGCAAAATCTTTGTGTTTTTATCACAGTTCCAAGTTTGGAAAACATCTATCATATCAATGAGGTTTGCTTCAAAGAATAGCAAAGCATGAAGGCTCAATTTGTAGAAAAAAATCAAAACCAAACAACCAGAAATGACAAGATTCTGGAATTTCTTCCTAGTAATTCACAAGGCTGAACTCACACATTCCATAATTCAAGAATACTTCTGAGTAATTCTGTTCTCATGAATGAGAGGGGAAGAGAGAGTCAGTTATGATCAGACAGATATGATGGACAGACACAGACTCCTGTCAGGGAGTTGTGGAGAGCAAGAAGGTCCCTCTGCACCTCCTTTTCTCCTGGCTGAGCCCCCTCAGCCACTCCTTATCAGACTTGTGCTCCGGCCCCTTCACCAGCTCTGTTCCCTTCTCTGGACTCATTCCAGCCCCTCAATGTCTTTCTCATTGTGAGAGGCCCAAAGCTGAACCCAGGACTGGAGGTGCCTTGGCAGTGCCCAGCACAGGGGGACAATCACTGCTGCCTATTTCTGACATATGGAGGAATTGCAATAAGTTACCTACTGGTGGAACTGAGGTGTCATATGATATCACCTTCCCTTCTTCTCCAAGTTTTTTTAGTAATTTTAGCCATAAAATATAGAAAACTTACTCCTGCTTACTGTGTCCTTTTAACCTCTTAAGTGGCTTTCTGAAGAGGATGCAAATGGAAACTTGAAATAGACACAGGATTGAGTGATGATGTCTAAGTAGCCACTTTTCATCTTTTAAATAAACCAGGATGGTTGCTTACTGCACAGATCGGCTTTTACACTGTAGGGGCCTTTTAGCTGATTCATCTGCAGGAGTACAAATGCTTACTAAACACAAATTGTGGCTGTGGAAGTACTCTGCTTTATCAAGTAGACTTCCCTTCCCCAGAAGGTCAGGAGCAAGAAGAATGCCAGATTCAGCTGGTTGCATTGCAACTGGGAACCCTTGGACCTAATTCCCAGATAGTGCAACCCATTCTATATTCACATCATTTAATGGACATGCAAGTTTACAATACAACGTGTCCTAATTTTTGGACATGGGGGGAAGGGCTACAAAACAGCCTGTGCTGGGTTATGACATGAAAACGGGTCAGTGATTCAATATTTTCTTACAAAGCACTGGGTGAGCAACATTAACTGGCAGTAAAGGTGATAGTAAGTGACAGGACAGATTCTTAGGGTTGATTAAGGACCATAAATCCCCTGGATCCTCTCTTCAAAGACTGGCAGTGTGGCAAGGGAATACTTGGGTGGCTAGGAAAAAGCATTCAACAGTATAATCAAAATCTGGCAACATCTCGGTCACACATTCATATTGGCCAATTCCCAGTGGGCACAGCGACTCTATAGGGTCTGAAACAAGACAGCACAGAGAAGCCTACACTGATGACTGAAAAGAGGAATGCAAAGATGACACAGAAATACTGTCTTCTACATTCAGTGCAGTGCTGGGCATAGTTCAAATGCTACTGAAGAAAACTCAGCTGCACTTGTGCTCCTATCTTTTCATTTCCCTCGGGGCTGAGACTGCTTTCAGAGCAGAACCAGTAACCCCAGTAGCACCTTGCATGTTCTTCATCTTTGTCCAAGCAGTTCTGCCTGGATCCAAGACCTGTTGCTCCAATACCAGACTCCTGGTAATAACTGTTGACAAAAAGACCTGCCAGACTTCCCACAGAAATTATGTGTTTAACATTTAGCATTAGGAGAAAGCTTCTGGTGTCCCAAGAGGAGTATGTTAAACCACACAAGGGTTTGCAGAATAACTTACCTAAAATGAGGTTTTCACCTGGCAGAAAAGCCAAGGATGGCTTAAGTTCTGTGGCACTCAGGACAACCAGAGTGTGAAGGAGGCATTCATTTCTCTTCAAGAGGAAGGGAAATGAGCTCATCTCTCTGCACAAAATCTGCCCTACTGTTCACAGCCCTTGTGACCTGTTGTACCCCATCACTGGCAATGCAAACAATTAAATCTGGCAGGAACCTAGAGGTTACAAACCTCAAAGGAGGTAATTTGGGCATTTGCACTTTGCCTACCCAGGGGTGTTTACCAAGGCACATCCTACATGACTCACTGCTTTTCCTTCTTGTTTTTTTCTATAAGAGGCTGCTATTGCCTAAAACACACAAAGCCATACAGGCAGTTCTAAATAACAGCATCATAAAACTTACAGAACTTACTACAGCCCAGGACAATTGCTGTATTTATTTAGTCATGAACACTGCTAAACATAGCACAGGAAGAGTTCCTTTTCCCTCCTCCCCACCCCACGCATGGCTGAAAGCTGCACTTGTCAGATTCACAGCCTCACAGTTAAAAAAAGAAGTTAACTTCCAAAATTAAATCACCTCCTTCAGCAATGTGAAGAGAGTCACTTATAATAGTTAAGGTGTAATTTATATGCATCTCTCTCGTTATGTGTATGATATATACTAAACCTAAAAGCAAGTTTTGAAAATAAATCTTTTTAGTACATACTAAAAGTAAGAAATTCCTAGATTTTTTGCCTTTTATCCTGTCAGAGGCAACTGAGTTTCTTTAATAATGAAAAATCTGATCTGTTGCTGGAGTTTGACTAACAATGCCCAAAAATGGCAAAATACAAGCCAATGCTTTAGAATTCTGCAAAACTGTCTTTTAAGAAACACCCTACCAAAATGGATCCATGCTAAACTGCAAGCTTAAAGCACTCAAAGAGTTTACCACCCTCAGTGCTTTTTCTTATAGACCTTATCAGACCATGAAGACTAAAATTTACAGTCTTGTGTGCCTAAATTTAGCTTTTAAAAGCAGATCCAAGATGCTGACTCAGCTTATATATTTCAGCTCTACCTATTCCATTGGGTCAGATAATCAGGCCATAAAACAGGGAAATTCTTAATTACATGAATAAAAGAAATGGAGGAATATTCAAAACCATCGTGCTATTGAGCTAATTGGAGGCAACAAGGAAGGCATTAAGTAGATCAGTTCATCAATAATGGAATATGGAGACTTTCAGCACAAAGTAGGTCAGTGGTACATACTTCTGCTTTACCCTGGAATAGTCACTCAGCAGCCTACTCACAGTGAACTCCCACTGCCTTCCTTCTCTTCTTACCAGACAATCTTCAGCATGACAAAATTCACCAAATCCTCCCACCCCTGCAGAGCGCTCATGATCTGGAAATGTGTGGGGATTGGAGCTGGATGTTGAGGCTGTCATCCAGGGAGGTGCATTGAGAGGTGCATTGTTCATTCTCTGTCAGCTAGGGGTTTGTAAGGAAACTGCCCTGTGTGCCTGCTAACAGATTTAATTCCACATAAATCCACTCCTGACTTCTGTATTTAATGGAATGGCTCCCATCAACAGATGTTGCAGAGACTGTCACAAGGCCATGGGATTTTTCAGAGACTTGAGTGGGTTCTAAATCAGTGCCTAAACCATAACATGACTAAACCATAATATTTGTGGTACTTATATGAAGCAATACTTGTGGCTGTTACTTTTGATTCTTTGGCTAATAAAATACCAGCAGAAGAATGGAGATGCATTATTTTGAAAGTTCTACTTTTCCTTAGAAGCTGTCATAAATTATTTTTCATTATTTCAGTTAAAGGAAATTTGCTCTTTCTTCCTCTTTTTCAAATTGCTGCCACAGGGATGTAAGTAGAAAACTGCCCAGCCAGCCTACCTGGTACTTGCTGAGTCTGTGCTGAAATGATTTCAAAGCTGACAGAAGAGGAGCTGTCCAGTTCAAAGCCAACATCATTCAGCCCTGCAGGACGGTAGCACAAGTGGAAATGGAGCAGTAACTGTCTATTCCAAATTGTAGCAACCACGACATCTAATACCTCCTTGTAGGAATTGTCTGATTAAGAAATCTGCAGCAGAATCCTGCTGGCCACAGCAATAAGCAGCCAGGAGAGCCAAGGGCTGTGTAGAAAGCCAACCAGATTACTGATCCCTGAAAAGATTTAATGGGCAGTATTTTGTCTGTCACCAAACTAAATAGGAAAGACAAAACAAAACAAAGTTATTATTTTTCTGGGACTACATAGATGGTGACAGCTAAGGGTGGCATGCCACATATAGGATAACTGAGGGATTCAATAACATCATAATTCTAAAGAGTAGGTATTAGTCAGTCTGGCAATTTCAACTGTTAAATAACACTTCTTATTTGGGTTAGCATGGTCACCAGCTAATACAGGGCTCTTTAGTTGTTCTCTATTCATAAGTTTCACTGAGAGTATCATAAAAAAGTCTATTCCTATCTCCTAAACTCTACAAAACATTCCTTATTACTTCTGTTAAATGAAAACATTTATTTGAAAATGCATCTAAAATTAATAAATATTCTAGAACACAAAATTTTTAACTCCAGTGTATTTGCCACCCCAGGGTGCTTTTCATTTGTTCTCCTCACTCTTCTTAACTGAACAAGTAATTTATGTAAGTAATGAAAATAATCCTATTGAGCAGCTTTTAATCTATTATTCAATAGCTAAAAGGAAACTAAAAGTCACCCCTTCTATCAATAATTCAGCCTCAGTGCTAATGCAGCCATTCAGCTGCCCCCCTCACAAGGGCCTCATGCATTTTTAATGTGTTGGCTCTTTGTTAGGAGGTCAAAGATGTGACTTGTGGTTAGAAACACAGTTACCAGGTGAGGGAGGGTCAGCTGAAGAAAATATTCCTACTGCAAGTGAAACAAATTGAACTGGCACGGGCTTAAAGGAAACCTGCACAGTAGGGTCCTCAGTTCCTGACTTTGCTGAGGACCAGAAAGATAAAGCCCAGCTGCCAAGGCTGCCCTGGCTGATAAGAGCTGGGACCTCTCAGCAGTGCCAGTGGAGCTGAACAAGCTTCAGCCAGCCTGGTCTGATGGGGTCACAAAGGATGTGCCCCAGTTCAGCCTCTGCTCAGGTACTGTTTGTCTCCCTCCCTGGATCCAAATGCACCTGCTGGGACTGGCACTCACCCCAGAGCACCACAGACAGAGGTCAAGGGTCTGATGACAGCACTATTTCCCTCAGAGCCAAATTTTTACCAGTTTGGATGGTGCTATAATTTAGATACCTGCCAAAAACATCAAACCTGGGCTGCCAGAACCAGATCTCACCATCTAATGAATCCATGTGGTGGTGTTCACAGGGGTCTTAGGATGAGGGAAGAGACGAGGATCTGACTCCATGTTTCAGACGGCTTGATTTATTGTTTTATGATATATATTACATTAAAACTATACTAAAAGAATAGAAGAAAAGGATTTCATCAGAAGGCTAGCTAAGAATAGAAAAAAAGGAAAGAATGAAAAAACAAAAGCTTGTGTCTCGGACAGAGAGTCTGAGCCAGCCGACTGTGATTGGCCATTAATTAGAAACAACCACATGAGGCCAATCCCAGATGCACCTGTTGCATTCCACAGCAGCAGATAACCATTGTTTACATTTTCTTCCTGAGGCCTCCCAGCTTCTCAGGAGGAAAAATCCTAAGGAGAGGATTTTTCATAAAATGTGTCTGTGACATCTCCACCTGATCTCTTTAGCTTTATTTCCACTGAGGCATTTTTGGAGAATTGCTTCTTAAACATCACAACAGTTTTGAAAGCCCTGGGGCACGGATGGCTTCCTTGGTCTACCTTTCTTGCCATGTGTGAATTGAGCACCTGCAAGAATAAGAACTTAGCAAGGCTTTTTTGTCTGCTAATAAATGCTCCTGAGAGTGTAAGAGTGTAATTTTCTCTAATAGTATGGTTGCCTTCTTTGGAAAAGATTAGCATGTCAAGAAGCCTCTTCAGGAGGATTCCTCCAATCTGAGCACAGGCAGGCACCATCTCCTCTCAAGTTTAGAAAACTCCTGAACTGATAATACAGAGATAGAGCATTTAGACCTCTCCCAAGAAGAAGTGCATGTGACCCTGGCACCAAGCAGCTGCTGGTATCTTTGCAGGCTTTCCCATTCTGTCAGACTGAAGGGTTCTGGTAGAAACTCAACCCAGCTCATGTGTTTCTGGAATAAAGTATTCCTTCCCCAGTATGACAGGCTGTCCCAACCAATGTTACTTCTCTGCTAAAGGGTCAACAAGTCAGCTGATCTTCTGTACTGGGAATAGCTCCATTTTA
This sequence comes from Melospiza melodia melodia, assembly GCF_035770615.1. NCBI lineage: Eukaryota > Metazoa > Chordata > Aves > Passeriformes > Passerellidae > Melospiza > Melospiza melodia. Next base: position 4,132,202 of record NC_086205.1, on the reverse strand, counting down.
TTTTTACATCTTTAGGTTTAAACTCTGCATGACCCGGCATGTTTTAGGGCAGAAAAAGTAAAGGATTTGCCTTATTTCATCATGGCTCAAAATGAAGCCAATAAATTTTTATGTAATATTTGGCAATTTCTCTCTAGCTCTATTTATTGCTGTCCAGCCTTCCTCAGCAAGAGGAAGTGATATTAATTTGTTGCCGAGAGTGGAAGCATTCATTTTAATCTGGAATTGTTCCAGATGGAAAATAAATCTTGTTCCCCTGTGTGTCACATCACTGCTTCATGTAGATTTCCATTCCAGTGGAGCTTAGCAAAAACTTATACAGACCTATATAATGGTTGTTTACAACCAGAACACACAAATAGCCTTATAAATAGATTAAGAGGTAAAAATGAGGAGGATTTTGTAAGCTCTAGTACCAAGTTGACCATAGAAAACCTTCAGGCAAAAAAAAAAAAAAAAAGTCAATTGCAATTTCAGTTCTGCAGGAAAAAGAATAAAGATCATGTAACCATTTCTGTTGCTGCCATGACCACATATTCCAGACCTGAATGTCTGATTTCCTACCCTTTACTCTCCTCCTCACATGTTAAATGCTGTAAAAATCAGGATCAAGTTCTGGGGCTGTACTCCAAAGGGCTAGAAATGATGTCTAGAAATGACAATACAAAAAAACCACCCACAAATAGATACAGACAGATGGAAAAGTACAAGAAAAATGAGAGCACCCTTTGGACCTTTAGAATTTGAAGTGTCATCAAGGTTTTCATACCTTTAGGAATGGACTTCCAAACACAAAAAGCCCTGTGGAACACAACATTACATTTCTTCATTGGAGGTGTAACAAGGAGAGAGGGCAGACTCTAATTGTTGAATAATCATAAACAACAATCAGTATTTGTTGAATAATCATAAACAACAATCTACTATTTAAGTAGACTAGGATACAACTGACAGGCTGAGATTGGCCCTCAGATGCTTTGGAAGGGGTGTCAACAACCAAATCATGGCTTTTACAGAGTAAGATAAATGAGGGAAAATACACAAAGCAACATGTGTCTGGGTTTGCATAATCAGACAGAAAAACACTGATTTCAAATGACAGTATTCTGAGGAGATGTGAACAGGCAAGACTGTGCTTATCAAGGCCAGAGGAAAGGCAAATTTTGATACCTTAGAAGTAATATAAACAGAACATGAGCTGCAGCCTTAGACATATGGATAAAAGGATTTTATGCACAGAATGAAACAGATGCAGACACAGCCTGCATATGAGAACCAACAGGGAATTTTGAGTCAAAGAGCAGTGCAGTGACTTGCAAGATAGTGGGCTGTACTGGCAAAAGAAAAAGAGCTGGCTCAGAACAATTAATTATAAACATACTTAGAGCAGTTTGCTACTTAGTCTTGGTTGCTGGGAGCTTGTTTGCTGACCCTAACTTTAGGCAGTTAGCAAACACACCATAGATGTGAAACACAGAGATGACATAGGGTTCATTGCAAACCAGACTGGCTGTGCCCTGCAGACACAGCCAGCTTGTACTTGGCAATCAATGAGCCAGATGCAATCGGAACACTGCTAACTGCCTGTAAATGATGCATTTTTAAAAAATCTGAACCATTTGGGAGGCTGTATTGCATTCATTACCATTTCAATCAACAGCAGCACAATGCAGCCCTGACGAGATTTAAATGACTATCCAATATAAATAATCTGAAAGGCTCTTGATAGCTGGGGCAGAGATTATTTACAGATTATTTCATTATAGGCTTCCTATTTGGCTGAGATTTTGCACATGTGAACTTGTCCCATGCTTCAGCCTTAGCTGGGTAGGCAGCTCTTTCAGTGAGAGAGATAAGAAAAGAAATAAGGTTGAGGAAGGCGTAATGGAGGCATGGAAAATTGATTTTCAGACTGTGACCTTGACTCAGAGGTTGAACATGAGCTGTGAAGCAGACAATGAGGACAGGAACAAGCTGCAGACAGCAGAACAGCAAACTTTGCTTGGAATTAGAGATTCTGAGGCCTGTCCCTGCCCCCATAAGCAAGTGCAGTAAGCATGTGATGATATTTTAACTTGCAGGAATCATAATTATGAAAGCACAGCAGAGCTCACACACTGTTTCTCTCAGAGACAGCATTTCAGAAGGATGTTATCCAAGCCACTTGAGATGAAGAAAAAAATGAAGAGAAATTTCTATACAATGCACCAGTTATTTTATCACATCCTGATGATTTCCTTTGTTCACATGCCCGTAACATATTTAATTGAGCTAATTTTCTGCTCTGAAATTTTTTATGATGGGTCTGAAGTAATACAAATTTTACAGAAAGAATGAAATCCTGAGGGAGGAGAACACTGGTTTCTGGCAAACCACATGTGATATAGTTAAGAAAAGCAGGGAAAAGTGGCTAGAGTGGTTTAAAATTTGCAGTTTGTCACCGAGTTATGGGGTCAGGCACAAACTGTTCAGAACTAGAGAACAACCAAGGACCACGTTACTATTACAGGGCTGTTTCTCCAGCAAGAAGTAGTTAAAGGGACTCTGTCTTTATTTTCTTTTTGTGCCTTTTCTATTGTGTACTCAGGGAAAGAAGGAATTAGCAAGTCAGGCTAGGTCCTCACTCAGAATGCTCTGTCAGCACAGGATCATGTATTATACTATTATGCAGTATATTATGCTGGCACAGCATTTCAATGCACGTGCAGCTTATAACAGCAAAAAAAGGTTTTTACAGTATAACATCTTGATTACCTGGGAGTGACAAGTTGGTTTTTATGCACAAGTGACTTCTGGCAACATAACTATTTGTCAGGTCACACCCCAGGTGCTGATCTGTGCATAACTCTGCCATCACAGAATCTGTAGAACAGTCCTGGCCTTTGAGCCATGGGGGAAACTCTACCCTACCTAGAAAACACTGCTTGGGCTTCTTAAGACCTCTGGAGTGGCATATAGAGGTTGGAAGAGAACAGAGAACATGAAATAGATTTTTTCTAAAGCTCATTCTGACACAGATTGAGAATCTGAGTTCCACAAGCAAACAACACTGCACAGTGTGCAGAGATCTATTATCACAGCATTAAGGTCCTCTGTCCCTTACACAGAGATCCTCTGAGCTCACAGAGCACCAGCACAGCTGCAATATTTCTATGTGAATGGTTGGTCTTCAACAGGATTGAAATGCAACCCAGTAGTATGGGGAATTTCCTACAAAATAGAAATTTTTCTGAATAAATATTTCTGAACAGGAATAACAGTACTTGTTTTTGTTAGTGTGCAGTAGTGTGCTCAAGGTGCCATTCTGAAATGGTATGTGCCCTGAAGTCACTGGAAAATAAAAATTCTCAATAAAAAAAAAAAATCTAGCCAATTCATGATTACAGTTTTTAAAACAATACTTTTTATGGAAAGAGAGTTTTTGCATATCTCAACAGCACACCATTAAGATAGAATTTCTTCCTGCTCTGTGCATGCTGATTATGATCAATTCTGTTCTACTGTAAAATCTTCTAGGTAGTGAAGCATTTTTTCTGTTTTCCTGGAAGCATATTTTATTGTTCCAGTAAAACTGAGTTTTCACAAATAATATTTAAACTTTTGAAAGGCAGCATATTCCCCATCTGAAAATCATTCCATCATAAAATGCCCAGCTAACTGTCAATCTACCCAACCAACCAGGGCAATTGGCTCTGCATGATAGCAGAGCTGTTAAATAACCTTGGCATCAAGGTTACAGCAGTTCAATGGCCAGGCTAGACAAAGAATGCTTCGGGGCATTCCCACATGGTAGAGGCAGCTCTTGCAAAGGGCCTGCCTCAGTTTCCCATTCCCACTGTCTACTAAGTTAATCAGCTTTTGTTTTGTGGGAGGGAGGTGATGGTGGGGCAGAGGTGGGGGGAATACAGATGAAGTCTGTATTAATCTCTTAACTGATATTGTTATTAAACTTCCAGTTCAGACTTCTTGACTTAGAATCAGCTTCTCCTGTTTCTCTTCAACTGCAATCAGCAGGTTTTCTCCAGCTTGGAGAGTCATATTAGTCCCATCTTCCATCCATGTTCAATTTCACTCATCCAATCACTCTTGATTCTCAGGCTGACATAACAGACATATCTTTGTCCCAGATGAGAGAAAGAGAAATCTTACAATGCAAGATTCTGCATCCCAAGCCCTTAGGGGGACAGTGGCCCTACATTTTAGCTTGCTCCTGATGGTAATAATTCCCAAGACACTCTTCTCTCTAGCAAAGGCTACATCAAATATTTTTAAACTGATTTCCTTAGGCACACAAGAAATTGATCTTGCAAAACATCCCTTCTGGCCTTAAAGGCCCAGTGTTCAAAGTCTGTACAACGAGGCTTATAAATTCAACTGATAAAAGTCACACCAGAAAAAAAGAGAAAAAACATCAAACATGGTTGTAGGAGGAAGGAACTGAGCATTGGAACATCACATCACATCACACATCACAAACAGTTTTAATTTGCAGGTAGAGTGGAGATGTCATGAAGACATCATAAAAGGGGAGCAGCTCAGGAACAGGGTCATTTAATAATGCCAGTAAGGACTGAGCTGATACTCACTCAAACTCTAGGGAACTGCAGATGGAATGACTGTGCTGCTGCCTAGGAAGTACTAAAAAGTCAGGCATTCTGGGGACTTAGCAGGGATGATAATATAGGAACTTACAGGCTGCAATTTCCAGACACACAGTCAGGACCTGAAAATTCAGCCACCGGAGCTTCCCATGCCCCTGCTGCAGCCCTCTCCTCTCCTCTCCTCTCCTCTCCTCTCCTCTCCTCTCCTCTCCTCTCCTCTCCTCTCCTCTCCTCTCCTCTCCTCTCCTCTCCTCTCCTCTCCTCTCCTCTCCTCTCCTCTCCTCTCCTCTCCTCTCCTCTCCTCTCCTCTCCTCTCCTCTCCTCTCCTCTCCTCTCCTCTCCTCTCCTCTCCTCTCCTCTTCTCCCTACTGCTGTTGTGCTGTGCCACCTCGTGCCCAGCAGCTGACACTGCTGCAGGGAACGGGACCCCTGAGCATCATTAAAGTCCTTCCTGTTGGGCTTTGTGGGACCAGAGCAATGCTCACCCGTGCCCTCTGACACAGCTGTAAACAGGGCACTTGAACATGGAACCTGCGCTGTCAAATCCTTTCTGTATTCCTGTGAAGGCCGAGATGCTCACAGATGTTTTCAGTCTTACAGTGATTACAGGCAGAGTTTTGAGTTCATTGCAATTCAGATTGTTAGGTAAGACCTGCATGGTGGACATTGTCCACAATTGCTGCCAGAGCCATTGCACTGTCTGTGTCCTTGTCCTCTGGGCTGTGTAGCATCATGTCCCAGGGCCCAGAGCAGGGAATGCACATTAAGAAATTCCCTGTCCTTTACCAACTTTGATGCTGACCTGTAGTATTTTGAATAACCACATGACTACCTTGTGTTTTTTACTTACCTCACTGTAAAATGGATTACATTTATTTCACCAGAGTGACAGAGCTTTGGCATGATTTTTTACAGCAGATGGGGCTTTAGAGATCTGCAAACAACATTGCTTAACAAACTGGCAGAAATACCTTTCTGATGACAGGGCACACGCTGGGAGCTTTGCAGGGTACATTCAACAGAAGGAAGCACAGCAATCCAAACAGCTTTGGAGGTCTTTGCATTTAGCAGATTTTCGTAACATTTGTCCAGACATATTAATATTCCTTGATTTTTTCAGGGACTGCTGACATTCAGGTTACATGGGGACTTTCAGGTGCCAAACCCCTCACTTTAGGCAAGCATCCTGAATGACTTGGGCATGGTGAAGAAACTCTTCCTCTAAGCAAAAAATTGCAGAAATTGTACAACCTGGGAGACATTGTACAACTTAGGAGTCAACTTGACAAACTCCTCACTGCAGTCGACCTGGCCTCACCAATCCTGTCACGGGAAGCCCAATCACAAAATGCATCTATGATATGAAAATGCGGCAGCTCGGACCCGGCAGCCCGAGGCTGCTCCAGCAGAGAGCCGCAGAGAGGAGCCGTGCCCGGGGGATGGAGCCGGGGCTCAGCCGCGAGGGGTCAGTGCTCCACCGGCCGCGCTGTGCTTGGGCTCCGCAGGGAAAGCCCGCTCAGCACCAACAGTGCCGGAGGGGAAACTGCTCCAGCAGTGCGTACTAACCCGTGCAAAAACAGCCTCCGGATCAAGGAAAACAACCTGCAGCAAGCTTATGACTATCACGAATTCCTGTGCTGGCCTGCCAAATAGCGCCGCAGTATTTGTGTTTGGGATTCTCAGAGGATTAGGCCGCCTCCTAGCTTGGGAAGCGTGCCTGGCTCAGCAGAGCAGGCGGGAATGCTGCTGTTCCCAGCGCTGCGACACGGGCACAACCCGGGGAGTCATCTCTGCTGCTGCCTGGGGACACTGAGAAAATGAGGGTGTACAAGGGGCACTGACAAAACGATGGTGTACAGGAGACCATAAGCACCAGTTCCTGAGTAAGCATAACCCCTTGAGTATTGAAGCAGTATAACGATGTTTTATATTTCCAGTTATGTGAAATATAAAGATACTAAGGGGACAATAACTGTTTTTTACTGAAGTGAGCCACCTCTCAGCACATTTTAAATTTTTTTCTAGTTTCTGGGGTGACTTTATCAGTTGAATTTCTAACCCTATTTTACATGCTTTAGAGCTTGCACTGAGAATTGGGTAAGAGCGAGCTCCCCCTGACACAGAGATGGATTTGGTGACCAAGATCCCCCCTGTACATCAGTCAGGCTGCCCAGTCACTGCTCTGGAGCCTGGTCCCCACAATGGGCAGAGGTGGCAGCTGGCACAAGGGAATCAGGAGTGCAGCAAGAGCCATACTCTGAATTGCATCTATGAGAGCCAGTTAGTCCCAATACACCAGAGAGGTCTGCCTCAGCTGATCTGATAATATTTTATAGGCAGGTGCTTAACAAGAACCATCCAGTGGAGGAGTAGGCATATTCTTCCCTCTACTGCCTCATTCAACCCAGACTTCTTTACATTAGTGCCTTCCAACCCATGAAGAGAAACATTTAGATGAGCTTGAGAAAAGGACTCTGCCTGCAAGAGGACACAAATGACACCAGAAGAAACAGATTTTACCACAACAAAGAGATTGATCTGTTTTTATGTACTTGCTCTGTTTTAGAGCCTCTGCTGCCCGAGACAGCAACAGAGATGTCACAGGAAAGGAGCAGGACAAAAACAAAGAAAGGGAAAGCTGAGGGGTCTGGGCTGGGTAGAGGGGCAATGGGAAAGCTGCAGTTGGTAGGAGAATATGAATGCAAAAACAGAACTGATTGAAGATTTCCACTTTTGGTTCTTTAAGTGAGATTCCTCTGCAAAAAGACTGGGAAACCATTGCACTGCATCACTGGAAAAAATAATGAAAACTATAACCACATTTTTAGAAATAGTGAGGGCTTTGGGGGTTGCTTTACTTATCTCATGAAAATTCAGAAGCCTAATGACAAAACTCCTGTTAAAGAAACACTTGCAAGAAGCTGCAGATGGCATATGGCACACAGTTGAGAAGTTACTCTAGACTAGTTTGTCTAAACAAGAGGAAATTCTTATGTCATAGCTAATCTGACCCTGGTTGCATTCTGGTGGTAGTTAGTTTTTATTTCTGGTTTTAGTTATTTTCCTTCATTCACTCCCCAATATATTTTAAATAAAAACCTGAAACAAATATGCAAACATTTAAGATGTTTTTGCTTATATTGCAGGTGCAACACTGAAGAATCTGTTTGTAGATATGGATGTACCCCCAACACAGCATAGCATGGCAGTTCCATGATGCTATACCAAGACCAAAATCAACAAGGATTTCTCTCTGGAGATCTCACCAGAAATGTTGCAGCAGAAAATCATGCCAGTCTGTTAGAATGACAGGCACAGTTCGGAGTTCTGGACAACCTCACAACCCTGAGGCCATATTTGCAGATGGCTGGTAACTAATACTCTTTTTTAAAAACAAAACCAAACCCAAGTTCAGTAGGATTTTGAAAAAATTCATGCCATGATAAGGTTTAAGAAAAAGTGATAGCATATTTCTGTCATATCATGCCACACAGCAATTGAAAATATCACTATATTTTTAAAATACAGGTATGTGCAGAATAAGCTTTCATTTGGGAAGTTATTCTGAAGAGGTAAAATAGTTTTCTCTTGTACTAATTTTTCTTTAATTTAGAGAAAAGCTTTATATATTTTATGGCAACCAAGCCACAAGGTTCTAGACTGCAGATTACACTGGTATGGCAAGATACTGCCTAGGAAAAGGTATTTTTTAAACAAACAAAAATATCAGGAAGCAAAACATAGTACGCCCTCTATTGTTCAAAAATATGTGTTTATCATAGCAGAAATGGTGAGTTGAATAATGAATTATATGTAAAAATCACCATCAAAAAGAGAAATTGATTGCATTTTAAATGAAGAAAAACACGTTTCTAATATCCATGATAACAGCTGCACTTAACCTTACATGAAGTGTTTATTTTCTAATTGAAAAACTGTTCTCAAAGTACAAAATATGCTGTTAATCCAGTTTTCATTTTTCTTGTGGCATTCTTGGAGGTAGTTTAACATCATTTTCATACCCCAGTTCCAACCTGGTCTTGGCTGTCTCATATTTTGAGAATAAATTGAAAGAAAACCCCTATGATTTGTAGATGAACCTGATGATTAAATGGTCCCCTGTGGCCATGGTGTGTTCATAGAGATCTTTACAGCCTCCTTGTTAGTATCCTGCCTTGGACAGTATTGAGGGGCAGTATCTTTGCCCTGAGATTTGCTGTCATGGGGAAAAGTGAAAGAAGGACTTGAGGCTGGGAACTGCAGCAAGGGAAAACTACCTTAGATTAGATGCCTGAATTTTGATGTCAAAAGTTAATTTCTACCTTTGATCATTAATAATGTAAAGAATATATAACCCACAGTATTTAAGAGATGTCTGCATTTTGCAGAATCTGGGTTTTAAAACCCATGATATGGCAGAACTAAGAAGCTATAAAGTGAAATCACATCCCCTAGCTATGGAGCTTTCTCAGAATTACTTGACACTTACGAAGAGGAGAGCTTCCCTCTCCAACACTCCAAGACTGCCAGCACAAATCAACGTTGAGAATGCACTCATTTTACCACAACAATCTCCTGAAAAGATTGATTAGAAGGGTCCAAGACCCTCTTTCATGGCACACAACTATTTCTGAAGACTGCTTTGAAGTTGTCATTCAACCTACAAAAACCAAACACCAAGGAGTTTGTCATACAGACATTCTTCCCTAAAACAGTAAGTGACACATTAGAATTGAGCCAACCAAATAATAATAAACATAGGGCTTAGTATTCCAGCAACAGACAGTTTGTACAAAAACTAGCTGTTCCTCACACAAGTGATTTCTTTTGTAATTACCACAGTAGCCTCCTTCAGATCACCAACATCTCTTGTAATGAAGGACAAGAGGACCTTGAGGTCCAGAGGCAGAATTTCTTCTCCTTGCAGCACATCTCTTCCCTGGATTTCAGGCTGAGTAACCGACTTCATGGAGGAAAACAAAGGCAACAGAAAGAAAAAGTCATCTTGCTCCCACACAGCAAAGGAGACAGTATTTCAGTGGAGACTATTATTTTTCCTACCCTACAGGAACAGAGCAACAAATGATTTGTCCAACTTTATTTACCTCCAGGTGTCTAGGTCCAGCATTGACATAAACAGCCTGTCCAGGTCCCTCTGGATAGCATCCCTTCCCTCCAGCAAGTTGATTGTTCATCATACCTTGGTGTTACTGGCAAACTTGCTGAAGTGTGCTTGGTCCCACTGCCCATGTTAAACAGGGTCAGTCCCAAAGCCAGCTGGAGAAATGTCACTTGTTTCTCTCCAATTGGACATCAAGCTGTTGACCACCACACTTTGAGTGTGACCATCCAGCTACTTCCTTACCTGTTGAAAGCGAAGGAAGTCGACCCATCCTAATTGATCAGCATCGACTCCGATTTATTGATCAATCAGCCACTTTATATAACAGTGTTAATTAACTTCATGCATATTGCAAAATCCATGCTCATGATAGGTTACAGAGAAAACTCTAACCCCTCCTTTTGTTTTACAATACCTGTGGTTTGTTTATTGAAAACAGGACCAGTGTTCTCAGAGAGCCCAAGGACAGAATGTTTGCCTGTTATGGGAAGACTGTCTGAGAATCTTATTGTTTATAAAGTGGTGCTTGAGAGAGCCTAATTATTTATAGAATCAAGCCTGGGAAATGCTTTACAACTACCTTTTACTTTTCCCTCAACTGTATACCTTCATGGCCTCTTTCTTTAAGCCATGCTAGAACCAGACTCTCCACACTTACCCACTGAGGGGGTCCTTCCACTTGCCAGTTAAAAGTCAGGGATGTCACGTGGGACAGTGTCAAATGCTCTGCACAGCTTCAGGTGTGACTTGCTCTCCCCTTGTCCACTCGTGCTGTAACACCACCAAACTTCACAGAATCAATGAGTTGGAAGAGGCCTTCAAGATCATCGCGTCCAACCCAGCGCCAGCAGCTCAACTCAGCCCTGGCACCCAGTGCCACATCCAGGCTTTGTTAAACACACCCAGGGATGGGGACTCCACCACGTCTCTGGGCAGAACATTCCAGAACTTCATCACTCTTTCCATGGAAAACTTTTGCCCAATATCCAACCTATATTTCCCTTTGTCAGGCATGATTTGCCCTCAGTGAAATCATGCTGGCTGTCCCAGTCACTTCCAGTGTTTTCCACGTGCCTTAGCACAGTTTCCACAATGATCTGTGCCATGACCTTGCTGGGCACAGAGGCGAGGTTGACTGGTGTGTAGTTCTCTGGGTCTCCCTTTTTTCCCTTTTTAAGGATGGGTGTTATGTTTCCCCTTTTACAGTCGTTGGGAACTTCACTGGACTGCTGTGACTTCTCAAATATCATTGACAGTGGCTCATCCATTTCTTCCACTACTTCCCTTAGGACCTGCAAATGAACCCCATCAGATTCCATGGACCTTTACACCCTCAGGTGGGTTAGATGTCCTTGAACCTGATCTCCTCCTACAGTGCACAGCTCTTCATTTTTGCATCCTTGCCTTCGCCTTCTGTGACCCAGCCAGTGTGGCTGGAGCCTGTTAGTGAAAACCAATGAAAAATAGTTGGAGTAACTCAGCCTTCTCTGCATCCTGAGTAACCAGGTCTAATGTTTCCTTCCAGACAGGGCTCATCATTTTCCTTATCTTTCTTTTATCACTGACATACCTATGGAAGCTTTCTTGGTGCCCTTGCTGTCCCTGACCAGATTTAATTCTATCAGGGCTTTAGCTTTCCTCACCTGATCCCTGTTTCTTGGACAGAGCTGGGGAGGACAATTTCTGTGTATTCCTACCAGACTACCTGTTATTTCTTCCATCCTCATTAACTTATCTTTTTGTGTTTGTTCAGGAGCTTCTTGTTCATCCATGCAGGCTTCCTGGCCTTTTTACCTCATTTCCTCTTTTTTGGGATGCCTTGCTCCTGAGCTTGGAGGAGATGATCCTCGAGTATCAACCAGCTTTCTTGGACCCCTCTTCTCTCCAAGGCTTTACTTCATGGTATCCTACCCAGCAGATCCCTCCTTAAGAGGCCAAACTCTGCTTTCCAGAAGTCCAGGGTAGGGATCTTGCTGTGCAGCCTCCTCACAGTTGCACCCTGACACTCTAAGGTCCTGGGTTCAATCCCTGCTGCCAAAAGAACAACTGTGGATCTGCATTACACACCATGGAAAAAATGCTTGTGGGTAGTCTGTTCTAGTTCTCCCTGTGGAGCTGCATGGCTGCTGATGCAATGTTGGGGAAAGCTCAAAAATCTTTGGGCCTTAATCAATCTCCATTTAAAGAACCAAGAGAAAATTTCCCTCCTCGAGGTCATATTAAATAAAGTGTTTACTAAGATTGTCTGTACATGAGTTTAAAGGAGAATCTTTAATTTAAACTTGTTATTTCACCCAAGCAACATCTCTAACAAATGAACACAGGCTGGTGAAATTAATGAGAATTTTAAATATTCACTGCATGTAAGTTTCAATTTCTCATGCAGTATGTAGCTGTGAGAACAGCTTTCTTCAGCCTGCATTCAGCCTAACATGCTGTCATTCCTCTTTGGTGTTAGATAGATTTTTTTTAGCTTTTCAATGGATGTAACAGAAAATTAGGATAAAATATGAAGATATGAAGACTTTGTCAGATTTTTGTGGGTACAAAACTTCAAAGCAGCTTGCATGAAACTGTTCACCTACTACTTGCTTTTGCAAGACTGGAAGCAGTGACCAGTTGTGTCCAGACAAAGATCAGAATAATAATTAAAAGAACAATACCTTTATGCTGAAGATAACCTCCAAAAAGAAAAAAAAGGGGTTTCCCCCTCCCCTTTTCTTATGGTTTATTAAAATGTAAAAAAATTGTTCAGGAAGAATTATTTAAAATAAAACTATATTCTTCTGAAGACATCAGTTCTTGACATTCCTTCTTTTAATACACAATTAATTGGAATTCCCAGCACTAAGACCAGGTACCTGAGTACCCTTAACAAACCCACATGTGCTGTGATGAGTAGAGAGAGCACTCACCCCTTTAAAAAGCTGCAGTGCAAATAATCTCATACTAGTAAAAATGTCTGGGAAAAGTGTAGGAAGAAATATCAGACCCACCTGAATTGTCAGGTAAGTGCTCCTTCCAAAAGCAAAGTATTAAAATGGCAGTCAGGTATCCCAGCCAGATGTAAGGGATGGGAACTTGGGCACAAGCCCCAGAGCAATACTGTGCCTCACTCACAATGTTCCATTGTTCTCAGTAAGCTGGAGCATTTGGGGCAGGATGTTGGAAATGCTGACATTTTACAGCAAATGCACAGGACACACAATAAAGTTACAGGTAAAATGAGGAATATTTAAGAGAGAACAAAGTTACATATTCTGACTTCTACTTAAGGAAAAGAATAAAACTTCTTGATTAACAATGTATATGCATGGTACATATATATATTATAATAATAAGTGTGTATACACACACTTAAAAAAAAGAATTTGTGCAAACTTAAGTTCAAGAATAGGGAAGAAATCTCAAGCAGGTACCTTTTGAAAATCTGAGTAGCAGATTAATAAAATTTCAGTACAAACATGGTTTATTATGTAACTAAGATACATGCATTTATATGCTGTTTAACCTATTTTGTTAACTATTTTTCATATATGTCATATCTAATGTACATATGCTTTATGTATTATATTTTAGTTACCATACTCTACATTACATATTAAAGTCACTTGGATTCAATGTTGTTTGGTCTGTAATCAATATTACATTAGTGCTTCATATGCCATTATTGAATTACTCTTTCCAACTCTAAAAATTCTTTATTCAGAAAAAAAACCCCTACTACTGCTTATGAATAATTTATTTTCTTTAAATCCCCAGCCTATATCAAATGGATAAAGAGGCAAAATTCACTTCTCTAATTTTTCTCCTCTGTAGAGGACTGCCTTATCAGTCAATCAACACTGGCAGAATCAGAATATCAAGATCAAAATACTTAGTAGTCTTATCCTGATAGTCTTATATTGAATATTTAAATTGTTACAGTCATAAGCATCTGTCACTCAATTACAAGGACTTTTAAAGTCTCTTTAACAATTTGCTTAATGTTAGCATAGTTGTAACCCTGCATTAATGCTCGTAAGTAGAAAATTGCAGAAATGGAAGGAAGGAGCCCAATTTTTCCATGATGGAACACCAGTATAATGAAAGCTGGCACAATCTGAAACACAACAGCAGTCATACAAGTGCAAGAAAGTACCAACACACATATTCCTACCAGGGATCCTTTAGAAGGTGCATTTGGAGTAATGAGGAGGGCAATGATAATGAAAATGAAAGGAACACGGCTCTGTTGATGATGTGTTAAGAAGGAGCATCTTGTTTAATACACATGGAGCAAAGAAAGCCATGCTGCTGTCATTGCAGGAATTGACAAAACACCACAAAACACCCAGCAGGCGGTGTGCTAGGGATGTGTCAGATAACACCCACGGTGCTCCTCGGTCCCTTCTGGCTGAGCCACAAGGGGGCTGGAGCGCTCACCTGACGCTGCAGAGCCTGCTCAGCTCTGTGACACGTGTGACACCCGCCCACGGAGCGCTCACCCGATCACACACAAACAGCGTCGGCCTCTGCCACACATCTCCTACAAACAAACAAACAAACAGCCCCAGCTGTTTCCAGCTGAGCAGCTTGTGCTCCAGATCCCGGCTTCTATCACGGCACCCAGTAACGTGAAGCACACACCTGAACCTGTGTGCTTTGAACGCAGCAACTCTAGAGGCTCTGCCACGCTGTAGAGAGCAAGGCTCACCCCTGACCACTCACCTGTCCATGAGGATGCTTCTCAAAGGCAGCCCCGGATCCTCGGGCCGCCAATGCCTGCCTTGAACCAAACTATCCAGGTTTGTTCCACCACGGGGATTTACCTACTCGGCACCTGAACCTGCCCATCCCTCATGGTACCTGTGCCCCCTGCCCCTCATGGCACCCGTGCCCCCTTCCCCTCATGGAACCTGTGCCCCCTGCCCCTCATGGAACCTGTGCCCCCTGCCCCTCACAGCACCTGTGTTCCCTGCCCCTCACAGCACCTGTGTTCCCTGCCCCTCACGGCACCTGTGCCCCCTGCCCCTCACGGCACCTGTGCCCCCTGTCCCTCACGGCACCTGTGTTCCCTGCCCCTCACAGCACCTGTGTTCCCTGCCTCTCACAGCACCTGTGTTCCCTGCCCCTCACGGCACCTGTGCCGCCTGCCCGTCCCTCATGGTACCTGTGCCCGCCTGCCCCTCACAGCACTCCTCGGTGGGATGCTCCTCACAGCTGCCTCCCCCATGCGGTCCCCAAATCACACATGAGGACTAAGCAGGAGGGATCGGTGTTCCTGGAGGAAGGGCTGGGAAGGAGCCTGAGGGTGCCGACCTTCTGCTCCCCGGAGAGTGGCGGGGTCGCCGCTGCAGCCGAGTGGGGCCATGTCCCACCTCCCTCAGCGCTGTGGGGAGGCAGCTCCCTGCAGTATTGTGGGGACACGACTCAGCTCTTCCACTGCTGGAGGATAGGAAGGCTCTGAAGAAGGATCTGGATGTGCTCGATGGATAGGCTGAAGTCAACAGCATGAGGTACAGGATGGCCAAGTGCCACACATTCCCACAACAGCCCCCTGCAGCACTACGGGCTTGGGACAGAGAGGCTGGAGAGTGGCCCAGAGGAAAAGGCCCTGAGGGTGCTGGTCAGTTGTGGCTGAATATGAGCCCAGGTGGCCAAGAAGGCCAGCGGCACCTGGCCTGTGTCAGCAGTGGTGTGGCCAGCAGGACCAGGGCTGCAATGAGGCCATACCTCATGCGCTGGTCCCATTCTGGGCCCCTGAATTCAGGAAGGACATTGAGGGGCTGGAACCAGTCCAGAGAGGGGAATGGAGCTGGGTAAGAGGCGTGTGAGGGGTAGCTGAGGGAAATGGGAGTGTTTGGCCTGGAGAAAAGGAGGCTCAGGGGGGACCTTGTGGCTCTGCACAGCTCCCTGCCCAGGAGGTTGAGGCCAGGTAGGACCGGCCCTGCTACCATGGAACAAGGGACAGTTTGAACGGACATTGCCTTAAGCTGTGCTGGAGGTTCAGCTTAAACAATAGGAAGAAATTCTTCACAGAAAGGGTTGTAATGGACTTCCCTGAGAGGTTGTGGAGTCACTGCTCCTGAAGGTGTTCAAGAAAAGACTGGATGTGGCCATGGTTGAGGTGATTAGGTGGTGTTAGGCCATAGGTTGGACTCAATGATCTCAGAGCTGGACTCAAGGATCTCAGAGGTGTTTTCCAACTTTATTAATTCTGTGACTCCCAGGGACATCATCGGGGAGTGAGTTCACCCCACAGCCCCTCTGGAAGGCTGCACAGGAACCCCTCAGGAGGGGATTGCTCTAGAATGCCCCATGAGAGCCAGGCTGGGGTAAGGCTCTCAGGTGCCAGCAGTGTGTGTTTTTCTGTGAAAGCATGTGTTTTTCAGAGATCCTGGGGATCTGCCAGCAAACTTCAGGGCCCTGCTCTGGCTGGGGCACGACGGCTGTGTGGGGTGGCACAGGGTGGGAGAGGCTGGGAGATGTGAGGTAAAAGGGCATGAGGCCCTGGGCCAGAGGCCCAGCAGTGTGTGTGAAAACGTGCTCGCTTTCCCCCTCTCCCCCAGCACATATAGCAAGGATTTCAAAGCTATCTCAGTGCAGAAAACATGTATTTACTGCCACTCCTCCACACCAAATCCCAGGGCTCTTGTAAAAAGTTTGGAGTGAGGATGAATGCTTGAGCAGGTGGCCAGAGGTCTCCAAAGAAGAGTAATACTCGCCCAGGGTGTTTACATCCTGCTATGAACTAGAATAGTCTCTTTCATGCCAAACCACAAGCTGCTGGTTGAAACCTGAGCTGAACTTCCTTGATGATCAGAGGAGCCTGGCTAACTTTCAGCACAGCCAGTTTTCATTTTCACACCTCTCCAAACTTGCTGGGACAAGAACCAAATGTATAAGCACAGAGTGAACTCCTGTTCCTGGGACATTGCTGACTCATCTCAAGAAGCATGTATCAGAATATGCTAAAAAAAGGTTGTTTTCTCTGAAAAGTATTCCCAGTTTGGCTTTTTGAGGCTTATGTGGTTTCTGCTGTTCACATTAACTATGGTTTTGGTCATCTGCATTTAGGTAAACATGGTTTAAGCTCATAGAGGCTTTCATCTGAGAGAGCCTTGTATCTTTCATGGCACCCAGTTTTTTTCTCTTAATTGAAAAGCAAATGTGGCTTCAATGCACACAAAGGCTGCACATTCCTCAGAACACTGTGTGGAGATTTGCTTCTCCTGGCTTTTCACCCACTGATATTGCTGATGTATCTGCATGCATGCTGGCTACCAGGTCAGTTCCAGTGGATTTTTTTAATTCTCAGTGGATTTTGCACAGCCTGAGCTAAGTCTGGAGCTTTACTGCTCTGGGCACAGTTAACCAGAACCATCTTGGGTGCTTTTACATGTCACACCCTCAGTTCCATGCAGACAGATGTCTGCTCTTTACATCCCAGTGGAGGTTTTACTGGATGGCCATCCAGCAATGATTAACTCATGCAAGAAATAGCTCTAAATACTCCCGTGCATTTGTGAATAAGTATTAAGTGCTACAAAGCTCAGAGTAGTGTGCTGGGAAATAGTCCAGCCAGATGGAAACAGTCCATCAAGTACCACAAGAAGCCCAGTTACTTACAGTGCATCTCTTCCCTGTGCAGATTAGGGAGGCTTTTCTGCCTTCTTAGATGCTGAATAAATGTAAGCATAAATGTAAGCACTACTGGAGGATTGCTAGAAGTTCAAAGCAATCACAAATATCATGTGTCCTTGACTTTTTGGGGAGGATTTCTCAGACAGTTGAAGAATTCTCCTTAGGGCTCCCCTGTAGCTCCTTTTGGGATTTCTGGTAGCCAAAATGCATTTTTTACTCAGAACTCCAGTGTCTTTAGCCCTACCAATAGCAACAAATCAAAATCTTTTAGCAAGAGGCAGTGAGAAAAGCAGGAAAGACAACAGCTTCCCTGAGGGTTAGCTGCATCCTGTTTCCTTAAGGCATGTAAAGTTTGGGTAATGAACGGGGAGAGGGGGTTCAGGCAAGGCTGGAGGATGAGAGGTTCTGGAGGTTCAAGAGAGCCATGAAGCTGCTGCAGAAATACTGGAAAGTGTATGCAGGTGTCGGATTCTCGGCTGTTTGGGTGACCTGGAAAGGCCCGGGGTGGCCTTGGGCAGCCCGCGCTTCAAAGGACGAGAAGAGGCTTCTGATCTTTTCTCGGTCTCGGTGTTTATTAATTGTTTATCTAAAAGATTTTCTCTCGGCCCGACAGAGTCTGCACAGCAGCCAGCCATGAGCACACTGAGAGCCCCCGGGGAGGTCACTTATCTATCTTTATACTCAAAATTACGTATACAATATTTATCATTTTTCCCAAATACCTTTTACCCTTATTAACCAGTGCACTTTTAGTAATAACCAATCCCAAAGTGCCACCATCACCACAGAAGATGGAGGCCAAGAAGAAGAAGAAGAAGGACAGGACACGCCCCAATTCCTCCATCTTACTTCTTTAGACCCTCCTGTACAGAAATCTTAAACCCTGTGTTTCACTCTAATTAACTTATCCCTTCACCATTCACCCCAGTGAAATCCTCCCATCCTCATACAGGTGTCGTCTCCTGTGCAGGATCAAAGTCCAGCCACCAGACACTTCTGGCAACATTCCAGGACCTCCGAGCCCCCCAAGGGTGGTCTTGGCCACTCTGCACATCAGTCCTGAGGTGCTGAGATCCCACATGCAGGACCAGTGCTGCTCGTGATAAAACTGGCACCTCCAAACAAGACAGATACTGTATTCATGCTTCCCTCTGCATAATCCGGCAACTTTTGAGGAGCCAGAGTTCTTGTTTTAAATAGGTTTCTGACCATCACAGTTGTGGTAGAAATATAGAATGTTCTGAAACACAGACTCAAGAAACTTCTTTCTGGTGGTGGGAGAGGAACCCTTACCCTGCCAGTTCTGAAACTTGGCTTGTGGTCACTGGGCACCTGAGGTGGTCACTGAGCAGGAAAGGACAAGGCTCTGGCACTTAATAAAGAAGTGAAGTTCTCACCAGGAGTGGACAGGGTTACATTCTGATTCCTGTCCTAAGCTCTCTCCTTCTGGACAGATTTATTTTAGTCTCTTGCCTGTATCTAAACCATACTAATGAAAAAAAATATACTTCCAGTTCAAAAACCACAAACAAGTAGAAAAATCTCCATTGTGCTGATGATAGAATAACTTGCAGTGAGAGGTGGCACGATTTAGACTTATTTTTGGCAAATATTCTAGACACCATTTATATTAGTGCCAGCTTAAAAGTATCTGATTGCTACTGTTGTTGCTAGAGCTAAGTCTGATAAAAGGAATAATCACTCATGATAGGACTGAAATGGGCTGTACACTGTTTGAAAGTTTTATTTGTACAGATTCTGCACAGTTTATAGGAGTTTAAAATGCTGTTTATTGCCATTTCAGTGAGCCATTCAAGTGAGCACTATAGAACCTGTTACCATCAGTTACCTAAAACCTGCTTATATCAGCTACATGCCTATGGTAAGTAGAGTAAATATGCATAGATTATGTACATATACACTCAAATGGTACTCTACATGCAATTAGATATTTACTGTAAATCATTCTAAGCTGGAGCTTTACTATGATACACAACCCTGAGATATCTGTTTCAGATATACAAACCTGCTGGGGGAACACCAGGGCTGAGCAGTCAGCTGGGTAAAGTCAAGGTTAACTGCATTCCTGGGCTCTGAGATTTAATTAAAATTGCTGGAGCCTGTGGAGCTGGAAGTGAAAGTCAGTGCTGAGTTCTCTTCCCCACTTCAAAAATATACTATTGTAGAATCTGGCAGGGAAAGCACAAAGTTTAAACAATCAGTGAATTGTTTTTGTGGATTGACTTCTTAAGCTAGGTGATCAGGTAAACTGACATCTCAATACTGTTACCATTTGCTCTTCATAACTGAAACAGCTTCTCAACTGCTTTGTGTCCTGTTCCCTTGTGTCTGAAGAATCTGTTACCTTACATGTCAATTCATCAGCTTTTAGCAGCTTGCCCTTTGAAAATCCCATTCTTCTGAAACTTCTTGGCTTCCTCTCTACTGCCTCCAGTTATTAATAAGGAATTGTGACTATCTCAATATCTAACTTGTTTGATCTCTTAAATACCTCAGACCTAGCTACTGAATGCTGCACTAATACTGAAGGTTTTTAACAAGCCAGGGATAAGTCAGGATGGCTACAAAAACAATGGCTTGAGGATTTTAGAAGTTACTTTCTGAGCTCCTTTTGCACAAAGTCTCCTTCCAATACACTTAGAAACACATGGGACAGTGAGGTAGAGGTAGAAGATAATAGAAATAAAACCTGTGAGGTGCTTTGGGGTTTTGTTAGGGCTTTTTGTTTGAATGGTTGAGTGTTTTTGTTTTAGTTTATTTGTTCAGGTTTTTGTTGTGGGCTTTTTTTTGTGTGGGAGGGTTGTTTGTTTCTTTGAAGGGGCAGAGTAGATTGTTATAAAATCTCGAGATAGGGAAATATATTCCTATCTAGAACTCTTGTAAGCAGCTGTTCTTCAGGCTGAGCAGAACTGAGTAAGGAACTGGGTATTGCCTGCCAAGAGCTTATATGTACTCCTCTGGAGTGTAATATGCTTCTGCTATGAATAATTTTTAATTTAAAATAGCAAAAAACAAAAAAGCTGGACCCATTCTTCCCAACTACACTTTGTACTAACAAAGCTGGGGGAGCTGCTCAGTAATCGTATCTGGCAAGAAAAACTATTTCTAAATGTGAATCAAGTCCAACAGAAAACAAAAATTTGACTTGTGACTACAGGCTGTGAAGGGAAAAATACTTATCCAAGTATCTCATCAAGTTATAACAAAAAGTTACTATTTGGAATACTTGTTTTATCTTAAGGTTTTGAAGCCATTTGAGATACTGAACACTGTGAAAACAAGCAAAGCCAGTACCTGGACGCTGCATGCAGACTGCTTTTTAACTCCCCTGAAGGATTCCAGATCATGGACCCTTAAGGCTTGGTCTAAGTCTATGTGATTTATTGTCCTAAAATTGCTGAGAGCTGCTGTCATGGCTTTTGCTTGGGATAGAAATGCTGGGGATGAAGGTGAATGCTGACTATCTGAAGGATGTAGTAAATGGATCTTATTTTAACTGTCATTCCATTTGCACTCCCAGGGTTGGAAAATAGCTTAGGCAGACTTGTCTTTGTTGGTTCATATCTCATTATTCACATCACAAATGCCAAGGATTAGAGAAGAAATACTAGGGTTGAAAATATCTCATGCAGAAACTTCTTAGTGGTCAGAATCAAAGAATTGGGAAGCAACAAAAGATGAGAATAATATGGCTGTGTCAGTATGTGGCAATGTCATGTCCTTCTGGGAACAGACTGAGAAAATACCTTAGTAATACATGCAGTTTTCATCTGCCTCATCTGCCTCCACCCTTGTAATTTTCTCAGCTGACAATGTTCTACAAGTTTATAAGATGCCTCAGTCATCTGCTTCTTGCCATTTCTTTGGTTTGACTTCTCCTTTCCTATCATTTTCTATGTCAAGCATTCTTTATCTGTGTTTAAAATTGGCAGCAGCAGTGAGCAGGCTTTTGGCATGGCCACAACTGCTTCCAAACAATGGCAGTAATCTTCTCCCCCCCAGGGACAGCAGAGCAGGCAGAGCTGTGGGGGTTTCCTCCCCTTCAGCTACCCTGCTTGCATGCTTAGGGGTGAGGAGTGCTGGCTTGTCCCTGTGCAGGGACACAAGGACCCTGCCTGCTGACATGTGGGTCCAGGAGTGGAGCCCTGATCCCCTGCAGGTGGGAAACGTGGGGAGTGCTGCTGAGGATTACTCACAGCTTGTGTTATCAGAGCAAGCACTGTGTGGGAATTGCAGGCTCATGCTGTTGACAGCAGAGGGATGTGGCCAGGAGGAGTGAGCACTGGGATGCTGTCCAGCTCCTTGGCAGCTGCTAGAGCCAGCTTGCCTTCAACACCTGTACTCAGGGTTGCCTGCAGGAAGAGAAATTATGTTCCACTTTGCTCTAGCAATCTATCTCAGGGAGGTTTGGCTCTCCAATTCGTTGTATTTTCTCCTTCTCAAATTTGTGTGAGCATGAAAAGAGGGAAAGAGTGGCAGCTCTACCCATCAGAGGAACCAGGTGAGCCAGACACCTTGAAAATGTATCAGACAAAAGAAATGTGTATGATTTCTGAGTTCATTTGCCTTTTCCTGTGGACAGACTGTATATGGGTGTCTAGCAATTTTGTTTTTACCTTTTGTTTTCTGAAACACCCATTCTAATAATGAAATGTATGACATAGGAATTAAAGACACTGAGATTAGGTCAAGGTGGTGTTTAATTTGATTAAGGACTGTAAAATTGGATGGTAAGCATTTACTGAATAACTGCCATGGGATGCTTGAAGGTGGTCCAAGATGATGGAACCTTTGGGTGTTACATCCTCCATATGTTAAAAAGGGCAATGTTCCAAGATTCTGGAACTCTTGATTAATTCTTCAGCAAACCACACTGGTATCTTCCTTTACTCCTCTCCATGGTGGGGGAAATAATTTGTAGAAAGTGTAAGTTTTTGCATTAAGTTACCAGTCAAGTTAATCCAATTCATTAAAATAACGCCTTATAGCTGTTGATGCTGTTAAATTTTGATAATTGAAACAGCTAAACCTAAATTTTTAGGTTTTTTAACTAAGAGTAGGCTACAAGTCTTTGAAATTTTTCTTAATGTTCAAGTTTGAGCTGTCACAAGGAAGAGATGAGCTGCTTAATGTTTAACTAAACATTACTTAGTTGATGGCTTGCATATTTTCTTCATGTTTTGGCCTATGGAAGGACTGTTCATTATTTCAGAATGCCTTGGCTCCAGTCCATCTGCAAGACCTCATTTTTCTTTTGAAATTTGTAGTCTTCACAAGCTTGGCATCTGTGATATCACAAACAATGAATTACTGTGGCTGCAAGTCTCTGGAATTAAAAACCCCACCTCCGTAAGAACATAATTTTTTTTACAGAATTGGGATTTGTTCTGAGGAAACACAGTTGACAAAAAAAAGGTTTTCTAAGATAACAGATTTTTCATCTTCTGATGGAAAATTGAAGTGAAGTCCTCATGCTGAGGGCTTGCTCTTTAAATAAATGGGATCTTTCTCTCCTCTCTTGGCAACAGCAGGAGTATTCTTGTGCTCTATGACAAGGCTAGCTGGTGCTATATTTGTCTTGTAGCTGTACACACATTTGCAAGAGGTTGTTTAATAAGAGAAAGGCAAAAAGCCAATACAGTTTAAAGAAAGTTTATTCTACCACAGCCTGAACTTTCTGGGTTGGCTTCAAGACAAGGCTACATACTTGTGGAGGATCAGGGAATATCATTACTGATATGAAATTAAAACTTTCCTGAGTTGTCTCTGGAAAGATCAGGGCTTTGTGGAGAAGGAGGGGGGCCTGGGGGTGGGACACGACAGACGTTTTTAAAATGGAGTTCAGTAGATGTTTGGGTGCATCAGCAGAAGAGGAGGAAGGAAGAAAAGAGGGTGGGGAAGAAGATATTAATAATGCTGGCAGTTGTGCTGTCCATGAAGAGCTGAATTTGGAACAAATGTACCTTACCTGTTTGCCTGAGCAATATATGAGAGTGAAACTCACTCAGACAGTGTACCTGATATGCTGGCTGCTGCTGGAACTCTGCAAGGTAAGAAAACTTCAGTACAAGTCTGTGATATTTTTAGTTAACTTCTTATGTGCTTAAAATACAAATTGATCTAAATCCCTCCTGGAGGATTTGAGAATTCATTGCTATGTACCATGCAGTTTCTTTCATAGTTTATTAGTAGCAGGAGCTTTGTAAATATTGATGTTGTACCCCAAAACAGGAGATCCAGCAAGGGAAAACTTGTAGGGGCTACTCATGGAGCAATACACAAAGCAATACATTAGTAATTACTAGCCAGTTTATCTCTGTACACTTTTAGATAATTGCGAGTGTTTCAAAATTATTTTCGATTAATTTCTAGGTGCAATTTCTTGTCATGTTCTTCACTGATTCACATTAATTTCTTGTGTTGGATGAGCACTGGAATGTATTTATAAAATTCTTTACTTTATAAACGTAAAGAATTGCGTGGGGGTTTAGAACATTTTTCAAATATAATAGAGTTTTTGAAGTTGTGCTGGGACTTATTTTAAATTTGATCTGGCCACATCTAATAAAAATATTTTTGCCTGATGTATTACTGGATAGGAACAAGACAATGGAACAGGTATAAAAACTATAGTTCCTTCAATTTAATTCCTTGCAGAAAGCTACTGTAATGTTCAGATCCAAGCAGAGAAACATTGAATTCTGCAGAAGTGATGTGATTTAAGGTTTTAGGTTTAAGCAGGGAAGCAGTGAGACATTTGAGCTTCAAATGCTGCTGGTTCCAATGGTGTAACAAAGCTGTATTAGTTAATGTAGAATGTGCATTGTTAATTTAATATTAGTTAGTTAATTTAATATTAATATTAGTTAGTTTAGGTCTTTGTTTCCCTGTTTCTGCATTCAAATCTTACTGTGGTAGGTATTTAGTTGATGGACAGATCACCATACAGATCAAAACAAGTGTCAAGGCAATATTTACTGGCTGTTTTTTCTTCAGAAGTATATGAGTTCTGAAGAAGAAGGAGAGGAGATCCATGATGAGGATGGGGTGGAGACCACAGGAGTGGGACCAGGTGGTGCCTCAGCAGCAGCAAGCCCTCTCTTCTATGTGCATGGCAGCTTTGGGGCAGTAGCTACATCAGGTTTTTTGACAGCATAGCTATACAAAAATATAACATCAAAATGTAAACTGAACACTATTAACTGTGTTATGTGTTGGATTGCTAGAGAGCTTTGTTTCCACGCATATTCCATATTTGTAATGTCTTTTCTCTTGTCTGTATGTAGCATTTATCCTGTGGTGCCAATTGCTTGCATTAGGGGGCAGATAGAGACCCTTTCATAGGACTTTTTCTGGTATTTTTTCTGCAGGGATCTTTTATGAGGCTGACTGAAAAGGGGTAGGCATCCACGCAGCTATGGGAGTGGAGAAAACAGCCCTAGGGCAGATGCCAGAGCCAGCTGCAAAATCCTGAGGCAAAATCCTGGTCAACACACACTTCCTGATGATTTTGAGGTGCAACATGGGGAAGGTTGCACCTTGTCTGGTTGCAGATTCATTTGATTGGTTCTCTTGTGGTTTCAACTATTTGCAACCATTGAGTTTGTAGGTTTTAAGAGCCATGCTTATATTACAGAAAGAGGCAGAACCTCATTTGTGGCTACAAACCTAGTAGTTGCTCTGGGTGTGTGCAACAGCTTCAGTCCCCAGGACTCATTGCCTGTACAGAGATTTTTTTGTATATTAATTGTGAAGTGTGCACAAAATGTTGAGTGGTCTGCACACAATGAGTCCCCAGGACTCTGCACGTGCAGAGATTTTTTTATATATTAATTGTGTAGTATACACAAAATGTTGAGTGGTCTGCACACAATGGCTTTGCACAACGTGCATGAAGTATTCTGTAGGATAAATGGTTGTGCCATTTCTCTGTGGATAGTTTCTTGGACAACAGGAAGAATTTTTAAAGTACATAGGCTAAAATACATGTTTCTATCTGTGATTTTATGTGCTTGCATACAGCCTTACATTTGCACAGTGCATTTAGGTGTTTCAAGTTGGGAAGAAACAGCTCATACTACTATAATGTAGAGTGAGGAGAGGTAATGTAGCTTTTGTTAAAATCACAAATTTCTTCAGAAAGCTTTCTGAGAACCTTACAATGCCCTGGCTAAGCCAAGAGGATAACTAAACCTCTAATTTATGAATGCTTCTTTCTTGCTGAACTTTCTTACAGACTGTTTAGATTTGAGACTCCACTTTCTTATTTCCTGACACTCTTACATGACTTAAATCTCTTCCAAGTCCTAATCCATTCAAAAAGTGCTATTTTTTTTCTCCTTCCCCTTCACTAGAACAAAACCAGCACAGTGTTGCTTTTTCTCAGGTTCTGCAGCTTGGCAGAACGCAGCAATGCTGCTGCAGTGGGAGGGGAGGGAAGGCCAGCAGCACTGGAATGGTGCTGCTGTGTTCCAGAGGCTTGTGTGCATCCCTCATACATCCAAATGTTTGCAGCTCTTGGCTACAGACAGGGCCCCAGGTGCTCATGGCTTGGAAAATATCAGTGACTCCCTGTAACTCCTTATCAGTGCTCCCCAGACAGAATTACGTGTCCTTCGTGTCAGGGGAGCTCACCCTACTGGAAATTAACACGGACACAAGGAGGAGAGACTGTGCTTAGCAGGTGAGAAACCAATCTGAGTGGGCTTTCATGCAGTTTGACATGAAGTTTAGTTACAAAACAATCAAATTCCACCAACGTGCCATGGGAACACGTGCAATTAGCCTGTCAGAGTTCAGGAAGCATCTTGGTAGACATCTGGGAAATTTCCCACTCCTGTTTCCCTGAGGGAGGCTTCCATTTTCAGAGGTCACCATGACTTGTGGGGATGAGCGAAGAGACTTCAAATCTTTCTTTTAATTCAGAATTAGCATAAATTTAGTTGAATTGATTCTGTTTCAATCATTTACCATATTTCAGTAATATTCTGTACCTTTGAATATCAAAACCAGCTGGTGATTTCCCTGTTATTCATTATACCTTAAGCATTTTCTGTCAGCTCACCTGGTATTTTTTAAACAGTCTGAAATCTGTACAAAAGGCAAAACAATGGTGAAACAAACCTTTAATTCAATTTCTTGTCTCTGTATTTTTGAGTGCTGGGTTCTACAGAGCTTCCAACTGCTCTTGCTATGAACTTTTACATGCCATGTAATGCATGAGAATGGATCCCAAGCGAAAGATTAAATCACTTTCCTATAGTTTAGGGCACAGGGCCTTAATTCTTTGCTTTTCAATAGATGTATCACTCTGTATCATAATCTTGCTGTCCTTGGCTCAGCTCATTGCCTCTAAAAGGAATAGGAAATTAGTTTGATTTTATTCCTTAATTTATTTTGATTTTTTTTCTTCTGGTTATAAACATTGTAGGGGTGGACTAAATTCCTGTAATCACAGGTCAGCCTGTGAAACAGTATGGGATGGATCCTTTCCTAGGGAAAAGAGGAAATCTGGTTTTCCTATAATATGAATGAATTTTCTAGCCATTAGCCTGTGCTCACAAGGAAGTGTAGGGGCACTTCTGCCTTCTTTTGCCACCCTTTGAGGGGGAAAAAAAATGATGTGGGGAGTCAATTATGACCTCTTTCTTAGGTGCTGACTTCTCAAAATCTTCAGTGAAATTGTGGCCACTTCTGGAGGTGACACTTGTGTTTTCATACCAACAGGCTGGAAGCTCTAAGACATGGGTGGTTTCTTCAGGAGAAGGTTTTCTCTGGATTCCAAAGTACAGCCCCTAAGGAAATGGTCCAGTGAAGGGAGAGAAGATTATCAGATATATCTTCTTGTAACAATTTTGTAGTGGTTAGATGCAATTGTTGGCTGCCAAACACGCTGCTACTCTGGTTATAACACTCTCCATGTACTCTGTGAGAACATGTAACTACAGCTTTAAGCATGAGAATGTTGGGTTTGGAAAACCAAATTTGAGGCTCCTCTGTCTTTTTGAGTTCTTTTTCAACATGACTTATTATGTTTACAGGAAGATTTTGACAGAGGAAGGGGCTGGACCTTGGTACACAGAGTCTGGGACAGGGCTTTTACCAGTGGACAGGTCACACTTGGACCAAGAATTCTGTGAGGGGACCTGGCTGACTCCCTTCACAGCTATTTTCCAGCTACATTAAGTGTTTGTTGGAAATTACACAGTGGGTGTGGTTTTGTTTGTTCGTTTGGTTGGTTTTGGCTTTTTTTGTGGTTTTTTGTTGGTTTTGTTGTTGGTGGTTTTAGTTTTGTTTGTTTTTATTATTTGATATGCTTACATGGTCTTGCTGCATCTCTAACTCCTTCCCAATAACTTTTGAACATTCTGGCCAATCTCAGCAGAAGTTGAGAGGGGCAGAAGTTAGCAGAGTTCACAAGTAGGTAGTCAGGGAGTGAAAATAGACTTAGCTAATGCTCCTCCTGAGGGAAAGGGTCCTTCATAAAACTGTCCCTTATTAAACATCAGAAATTTTGTAAAATTCCATTTTCACACTGGAGAACTGCAGAGCTGTAGGAAAGAGGACTCTGTTGGGTCAGCTGCTTGCAGAAATACATGTTTTCTCAGTAAAGTGGTTTTTGTTTGGCTATTAATGGAACTCCACTGAAGCCTACTGTTTGTCTTCAGTCCTCAGAGTAAAAGCCAAGAAGTGGCTTTAAGAAGTGCAACTTGAGACAACTAAAGAGGGATGTTTTGCAGAAAGCTTTAAACATTCCTTTCACTCCCCTTTGGAACACTGACTTTTTAAGCTTTCAGCCAGAAAAATCAACCTCCTTTCACTCATTTGGTCAAAACTTCCAATGTTTTATTCAGGGTCAGGCTCTGAGGGCAAACAGTCTGATTAGATACACTTAACTCCTAAAACATCATAAGCTGTTCTGTGGGGCTTGTTTTGTTTAGGAGTAATATTTCTGAATCTGTTTTCCTTTAATTTGTGCTCTAATTATCTGGATTCCTTTGGGCCAGAAATATTTAAACAGTCTGTTTTATATTGGAATAGTACTTGCAGTGCTGGGGAGAGCTAAGTGTGGTAGAAAGACAAGGCAATGAAAATGGAAAACATCAGAGAGAAAATTGGAATGTATTGAACCTGACAACGAGCTCAGTTCAGCTTGATTTCTCATTCTGGGCAGAGATTCAGCTCTTTATGGGCAGTGTCAACCATTCAGCATGTGCTGGGCACTTTGACTTCTTCCTTTCCCCTCTGCAAAAAGCCAGGAATTGAAAAAATTCCAGTGTCT
The DNA here is from genome assembly GCF_035770615.1 of Melospiza melodia melodia. Lineage (NCBI taxonomy): Eukaryota > Metazoa > Chordata > Aves > Passeriformes > Passerellidae > Melospiza > Melospiza melodia. The sequence continues at coordinate 4,103,551 of NC_086205.1, read as the reverse complement.
TTAGTATTCATCAAGCCATCTCCTGGATCCAGCTCTGAGCTACAAGCAGTGTGTTCAGTGCAGGCTGTGAAAGGCTGATGTGCAGAATGATTTCAAAGCATTCTTTATAAACCTGGGGAATGATTGTTGGAAAATCCAGCCACATCCCTTTTTTACATCCTCATTCTTTAAAAATGATCACACCTTTATTTACATGGGAGAATGTGTTCAATACCTGCTTTTCAGTGGAACTGCCTTTCTCAGCTACCACGGTTCTCAAAAACCACTATCAATCAGAGCTGCATTATCTTCTTTATGCTGTTAATTCAAGCCCAGTTCCCATAACAAACCTGCAGGCCTCTGCAGCACTGCAGCTCATGAATCAGAGCAGAACCTTCTTGCTGAATTGTAACTTGATGATTAGCTTCCAAAATTTGACTGAAATCCTGCATGACTAACAGAGTGCACAGGGTGGATTAAGAACCTGTAAGAAGATAACTGAGAACAAATCACTTCTTGTGCACTCTGGAATATTTGATGCTCTTCCTAGAAAGTGTCTCATTATTACAGAAATCTAAGAAGGTGCTGTAATTTTTTTTCTCCTCCTGATGTTTTGTGTTGAAGAAAAGCAGAACTGGTGTTGGAAAGAAATAAAACTTCTCATTTGATGCTTCAAGTGTGGTGCTCCAAATGTGATTATTTACACATCTGGATGAAAATTGGCAAATAAGGAAGAATTTGTGCTGTTAAAAACCTTTAATAAAGTGTTTCCAGATAGCAAAATGTATAAATACCCACAAGAACACTTGGGCAGGGCAGTTTTAAAAGTTAGCTTGATCACTTTACCATCCATGAGCAAGAAGTGAAATACAATGTCCATTTCTAAATAACTACAAAAGTATTCTTTTTACACACTGGAGTTTGACTTTTTTGGGAAACTTGCATTTGCACTGAGAAAGAGTGTGTCTAGGTGCAAAAAAGGCTATTCTCTGGAGAGCCATCAACCTTCAATCATACTAACCCACATTTCTGTAAAAATGTAGAATAATACAGATAATTAAAAACGAACAAGCAAAAAGCAAGCAACTTTTATCCCTTTGCTTTGATTATTAATAGATGTATTGCATTTTTCCCTTAGTAAAAGGCAGATTTTGGTCTCTAGCTTTCTTTTTGCTCTTGGCTTCGTTTTTGGATGAAACAAGTGTATTTAGTTGTAGATTATGGAAATACTATCATTTTGATTATGGTCATTATAAGCGGACTGTCATTTAGAATCTAGCAGAAGAAAATGGCAGGATAAACTTGGGAGCTCACCTTTTCTGTCTTAATGCAATAGATGAGATTGTGGTGGTGTGATTTAGAGAACATCCAGGTAATAGAGGAATCCAGGTAGAATTATTTACCATAGCACAGCTGCAAGCTCTAAGAACAGGCCCAAGTTCGCAGACAAATTTTCAAGCAATGTCTATCCAGGTTTACCACTCCAAAATCTCTGATCCACACTCTGCCAGCAGTTCTGCTTCTGCCACAGGGGCAGTGACACAGGATGGCAGGCACCACGCTGCACCACAGGGTTTAGTGTCCAGATGTGTTACAGTAAGCTGAAACCAACAGTGCTGTTCTCTTTGGCCATCCCAGCTGACTTTCTGTCAGTGTAAGTGAGGCCAGCTAAGGCAGACAGTGTCACCATAACACCCAGTTATATTGTGCAGGTGGTGTGACTCCATCCCCTGCACAGCACCTGGGACAGCTGGCAAGGTGTGCTGCAAAGTTGTTTACTGAAACCTCCTACACTGATTAATAATGTACTGTGGTGGTATGAGACAGGAAATGAACAGGATAAAAGATACAGCTTTTTATGGCTCCTGCTGTATTTTCTACCTTTTCCTGGTGATTATGTTTGATGTTATTCCCCAGAAAGTAGTATCAATGCCCTATATTAAATTACATGGGAAAGAATGTCATAGTCTTATACTTTATGTGTTCTTTCAGAGCTAAACTGAAAAGAATTGAGGAGGGAGGGAGAAAACCTAGTATTTGGAAAACATTTTGTGAATGTTTCTGTGCTGCCAAAGCAGACAGATAGCTTTCATGCTCAGACACAAAGTTATGGGGTGGGGCAGGCAGAAGGGATTAATGCTGTTTCCATATGAATAAGTAGGAGTTTTTTGGTATTATTTACTATAATCCTATTAGCACAATGGGCAAGCCTAGTACAGTTTGGTAGCCAGTCTCTCCCTGCTGGAAGAGAGACCAGGCCCTTAAGGTGTGGTGAGAAGAGCGTGGGTGAAAAACTAGAACGTGCAAAAAATTCTAATGTCAATGCTCAGGAGACAGTAACTTTCATAATGTTGCCAGTTAAAGTTTTCAAATTGGCATTTTTTCCCTTGAATTCCCAGCTCCTGGAGGCATGTGATTGCTAAAAAAAAAAAAGCCACAAACACATTTTCAGGTGCTGTAACTGCAGAGGAAATTTCAAATACCAATTTGCAGTGGAAAGTTCCTAAACAATGAGTCTTTCATCCTTGGACTTGTCAATCATCTTTCAAGTGTTTTAGGGCTTGGATCAGCTTGTAAAAGATGCTGATTGTAATAGCTGCTGGATTGACTTTTTTCTTTGCTTAGCCCAAATAAAAATTCAAAATGCATGAGTGCAGCAGTATTCATCAGAAAAGTGCAGGCTTTCATTTCACTTCCTACATAAATAGCTGGCCGAGATGCCCAGCAGAGAGTGAGTGCAAGGGGACTGACATCAGCAAAATGCAATGCTGGAGAAACCAGGAGAAAACCTCTTAAAAAACCCCCAAAAACAAGGGAGAGAGACAGAAAGGGGTGAAAAAAAGGAGAAAAAAAATTTGCATTTTAGCTGCTAGAAGCAGGCAAATCTGCACACAAGAAATCCTGGGAACTGTATTGGTCATAAATGATGGAAGGTTTCCCATTGTCCATCAGGTCAGTGTTTGCCACTCTCCAAAGACAACAACTGCCTGTTGAATTGTGAGGTGACAACACAGAGTGGTACTGATTTTAAAAAATGTGATCTCATGGAATCTCCAATCTTGCTGAAACCAGGGCTCTGCAAACACTTTGTTTCCATGGATGTGTGCTCTTTTTCATCCTGTTTGCTTCCAAGCCTCTGCCAATCCTAAGAGAGTGGAACCTTTGGCTCCACAGTCCTGTGTTCAGAAATCCCGTGCAGAGCAATGTTTATTTTGTGTCAGGGATCACTAACATGGATCCCCAGGGGAGCAGCAGTGGGGCTGGATCCAGCGTTTGTCCAAACCCTGATCTCTGGAAGCACAGACTGTGCATTGATGTCCATTCCACAGCACTGTCTTACCACGTGGGCTCAATCCAAATGTACATTTTCAATTCAGTGGAGTTCATCCTTTCCAGACTGAGAAATGTGCACAATCTTGTGTGAGCACACTGAAGATTTGGGTTCACTCCTGTTCCTGCTTCAAGCTTCCAAGAGGGATAAACTGCTTCATCTCTGCATCAGTTCTTCATCTTAAGGGTAAACTTGTTTATTCACACCAGCACATAAACTTCTCTTTGAGAGGAAGGATGTACCTGTGTGTATTGCACAGCAAGTCTCTGATTTGGGCAGTAGCCTGCAACTCACAAAGAGCAGGAGAAAGGGGAAATGGCCTGCTCATTAGCAGGAGAGAGAAATTCAACTTTGAATGATATCTGCAATTTGTAAGTTTAAAACATCCAAAATTAATGGAACACTTAAGTTTTCAGAATAGCTTTATTTTAGATTAAAAGAAGGTTGCTGAGAAGCTTGTGCATATGCTTTTTGTTTTTTAAGTGCCTTTCTCAGTGGTGCTCATGCCTTGAGCAGTTCCAACCTTTAATTACTTGTTTATTAGTCCATTTCTTCCACGCACACACACACTTGTAGCAACACAACTCTTAGCAGGTCACACAAGTCAAGGAGTAGACACACGTGGAAACCTCATTTCTGTGTCACTTGGCCCAGTAAGTTTTCACTTCTGTGGAAGTGCCATGTTTCAGAGTACAGTCCCACAAGCAGGGCAGGAACAGGTGGAAATATTGGTCAGCTGGAACTACCTTACATTGTCACTGCCCCAAGGGCATGAGACTATACCACATTCTCATTCAGAAAGTCTTTGCAAGAAAACCAAACCTACCTAGACAAGGTCAGGACCTGTGCTGTAAAACAAACACCAGCTGTGAAAAGATCCAGGGACTGTTGTGTTAAATTATCAGAGAGAAGTCGTTGTTACAGTAGATGAAGGAGAAACCCCTGTACCTCAGGGCTATTTACATGTTGTGTTTAATCCTGATATTGCTTTCCTCTTCCCCTGAGCAGGAGTGAATTATTATCACATGAAAAAGACAAGGTTAGAGGCAGGAACTATTTTTGTTTGCCAGTTCTTCAAGTTAAGTACAAAACTCAAGTTTCTACACAATGGCTTGTAAAGTGTGCAGAATCAAAAATGTATCCTTCAGAAATCTGATAACCTAATTTGTTTTCAAATATGTGATCCTTGATGATATGAAATGGTTTAGAAGACATTAGTAGTGGTTTTTTCTTTGTTTGCTTTATTTTCAGAATATCAGAGAGAGGTTTCTGAAGCTGGTTTTTTTTATGGTTTACTATTGCCACTACAAAAATGGTAATTCTTTATTAAAAAAGAAACAAGCTGAAAGAACAGGCTAAAATGAGCATGGAGAAAAGTAGATAGTGTTGAAGCCTATTTTAGAAGAATTTTCAGGAAAGTTCACTATTCAGGGATAAACTAATTTTGCTTTAAATTAAAATCTATTTATTTGAACAGGTATAGCTTCAAGAGTTACCTTTGGTTATAGATGGTTCACTCTCCCTTCTTCTCCTTTGCAGTTTATCCTAAAGCTTCAGGCCTGTAGTGCCTGTTCTAAGAGAGAGATTTATGTGAATGTGTTAAAAATTGAGGCCGAAACTGAGGGAAAAGACCTTGCTGAGAAAAACATGTACAAGGGGTGCACTTGCTTCTAGGAACAGTCAAGGCTGCCATAACCTTGGTGTGCAGCAAGGTGCTGTACATCTATATCTATTTATCCATTCCTGTATCTCAGACTAATAACTAAAGGCACATAACGGAATCTGTGACCCTAAGGCTGGATTTACTACCACTGACAGGGCCATTATCTATTTTCCCAAGTTGTTCTATTATATTATTTTCCATCTTTCTTTAAAAAGATAAAATAGCTTTTCATTTGGCCTTGGCAAATCTTAAAGAATGTTATCATATTATCATTACTTAAGTGAGCTTTTTGGGATGGAGGGGTTTTAGTCCTGTGAGTGAAGGATTATGCACAGCCTACAGTGTTACTGTAGCTCAGGATCTTCATCCTCATCTCAAAGATCATATTTTCTGTGAAACCCATGAAGTGGGAAAGGTCCATACAGAAAAAGAAACCTGGGGAAATGTGTATAAGGAATGGGGCTTGGGATCACTGCTTAGGGTAGAACACCAACTGTATTTTTATAAGGCATCAGTATTGGAGATGGACTTAAGACAGAACTTTCAACTTGAAAGTTTTATTTTACTTTTTACTCTCCAATTCAAAGTTCAAGCCAAGTTCAACTAAAGTTTGTGAACCCTTCAGCAGCACTTGGCTAAGTTGCAAGCCTGAAATTGTATGTGGTTTGGGTGTAAGTCAGGAGGGGTTTAACCCCAAGCCACTTGAAACACAGCACTTCTGGCCACATGCAGCTCTGTATTTCAGCCTTCTTTGCAGCCCAGAGGGCAGCTGTGGCTGAAAGCCCTGGGGATGGTGCCCACTGCATTTCTCATTGGTTTTTCACAGAAATGGTGAGTGTTGTGTACTTGTGCCAGCTGGGTGGCTTGGGTTCCAGCTCAGCTAGAGGGTCATTACAAACACCCCTATGTCTGAACTTCAGAGTTGAAGGGGCAACATGTGCATCTCACCCAGTTTTCCACAGAGACTTTTCTTCAGAACAGACCCCTTCCTGGTGAAAGCCAAAATAATTCCAAAGGGTGCCCTTTGGCTCTCTTCCTAGGAATTACTGGGAATTTTTCAAAAATGAATCTGTAGAGACTTTTTGACCTGTAGAAGTAGATTCCTTCAGATAAATCTAAAAGTTTTTTCAGTTCTATTCTGTGTAGTGCAAGGTCTGGGTAAAATTTGTTGTAGAAGCCACAGGTTGGTTCCTGCAGGTCTCAGGGCTTTCTTTGTGCCAGGAGCCACAACAAGGAACCTGCCACGATGGTAGGGTCAAACCTTTGGTAATCCAGAATGAGCAAACGCTGGTCCTGTCTGTGTTAAAGACTTGAACATTGTCGAGTTGAATAGCTAGATAAGATACTATTAACAATTATTATACAGTAGCTAATTTTTATAAATTCTGAGAGGACTTTTACAGATCTATTATAGAGTGACTATATTTTGCTGCCAGGTAGTAGTGCATTATTTTGTGAGATTGGGTATCCTTTCCTCTTTGTTACACTGAGTTGAGCAACCTTGAAACTCCAACTAAACAAGTCTCCAGGCTTTCTGAATTTGTGTGGAATGACTAAGCTTTGGCTGAGACTTTTCTGACGTGCTTCAGTCTGTTCATGTCCTTTCCTGGCTTCCTTTCTTCTCTGTGAAGGGCGAGCTCCTGAGTGAGATGACTGGGAAATAAATGCCAGCAACTTTTATATAATTACATGAGGAGTAACTCTGCAGCTCTTATGGCAAGCTTTTAAAGAGTTGCCATGTAATCACTCTTTTCAGAGCCAGGTCCTCTTAGAGAATTCTTGGGATAGGGCCCAAGTGAGGCAGAGTTTTTGGCTTTTCTAGTGAGAAATGGCTTGGTTACCTGTACTCACTTGTTACTGGCTGCTCCCTTTTATATTGCATCCATTGTCCCTTGAGCAGTGGCCAAGAAAACGTGGATGTCCAGGCCTTTCTAGAGGCAGGTGCCTCTGTTTAGCTGTAATTACTCAGCTGTGAACACTCTTCAAGTGACACAAGCCTGACAGTTTTTAAACTTTATGCAAAAAGCATGCGGAAAAGGGCTGCCTGAATTTTTCCTTTTATGGTCTCTACCTCTATGTAACTGACAATAATAGAGGCAAACTTTGGATATGGAATAAATTTTTAGAACTAGGATTGCACAGTTTAGAAATCTTTCAGTTTGCTGTTATACCATCCAAATGTGGTCTTGATGTATGTGCTTTGAAGCTGTTTTGTTCCATAGTCCACAGTGAAATCTAACATTCAAAGCAATTTGACATTGTTAAGTGCTGTTTTTAGTGTGTTTTGATACAGGTCAACTTCTATTACATCTTCATTTCTAAAAATTACTTCTATTAGAACCCAAACAAATCTAAGACTGTGATTTTGCAGCAATAGAGGTTATATGTGCATACAGGCAGTACAAGGTAGAATTTACTACAAGCCTCTGTCTCTCCACCAACCTGTGTTCACCTTTCCTTGCTACCTCTGTCTCTGCTTTTTTTTCCAGACCAGTCTCAGCTTCCAGCTCTTGAATGCCTGCCTGCCCTACCCACCTGGGTGTTGATTATCCTTAAGAAATTCCTTTTTCCAAGTCCTTATTTTCAGACATCAATACTTCTATACAGGGTATGGATTACACATGTTCTGGTTGCAGATTATGGACTTCTAAAAACAAAGTTCTCAGCAGAAATGTTGTATTCTGCTGGACTTAATTACATCCAAGGCAGTGTTAGTACATTCTTACAAGATAAACAGAATTTTTTCTCAGAGAATGACTTGAACAAGCTACTGCCAAGCATTTTAAGCTGATGTGCTAAGCAATAAAGTGTTTAGGACTCACTTTTGATCTGACACTAGAGTTTTCTAGTGCTCACAATTTAGGGAGTTACACCTGACTTAAATCACTATGAAGTCAGAGCATGATTGGCCATTTATTATATAAAGTTAGCCTCCGGGACCCTCCAAACTGAACTTTTTGTTTTAAAAAATTCTTTTGAATCCCCATCCAGAGTGAGGTTTTCACATGGAAGCACCACATAACATGATTGTTAAAACATGTTTTTGAGGGTGTGCAATCTTAAAAAGAAATAGAGAGAATATTAAAGCACACACACTAACTGGGTGCTGGTGGGCAGGAATTCTGCTCCCATCTTTTTTTTTTTCCAGTGTGTATAGCTAGTTTCCTCTCCTCCCCCTTATACTGAGCTCCTCTCTAAGTAACTGCTTAGGTTAAGTTAGGTTTTCCTTTGCTGTTTTAACTGTTAGCTTGTCCCTCTTCATTTCACCCACCCTCTCAGAAAGAGTCCTGAATACATAAAAGCTTTTGCAGTGTGTCCTGAAGCATGTCTGCTGATGAAGCACATACAGTGTAATTATGGATAGCACGATGCAGCATCATGAAGTGCCTTTGTTTACAACTTCTCTATCAGGAGAGTATAATGAATGGACTCACTGAGGAAATGCAAAAGCAGATGCCTTTGGCTGGCTCCTGTTGTTTTCTTTTTGGCAAAGACAGGGGGACGAATCTGCTCTGGGACAGCCCCACTGAAGTCAGATGAGTTACACCAGGCAGAAACTGGAACTTTTTTCTTTTCTTCTTATTTTTTTTTTCTTATTTCCAATTTTTTTTCAATTTTTGTTTTGTTTTGTGGGCTTTTTTGTTTGTTTTAAAGAACACAGTTTCCAGGTCTCTTTTTCCTGATTGTCACAATTTCTCTTTTCACAGAAAGCCTATGAGAAAAGACTGTCTGCTTCTAAAAAGGTAGGATATCCTCTTAGTCACTAATAACTAACTTCCACAGCTATGTACATTCTATATATATCAACCAATGGATGTAATAATAAAATTAATATCTAACTATTTATATTTAAAAAATACTAAAAAGCTAAAATCTTTGTTACTGAATGGGAGAGTAAGAACAGATAGTGCTGTGAGAGGGACGCAGTGCTAACACACAGCTGTGCTGCTTCCAGGGCATGAGGTGTGCTCAGAGCTGCCCTAGGCCAGGTGTGGTATCACCTCGGATGTGTACTTGTATCTGGCATGTACTGATGTGTAACACTGGGCAAAGCTGCTGAGGGCAGGTGTCTGTGAAAGCATCCCCTTTCACATGGCTGGGAAACCTTAGGGGAAGAGAAACCTGTGGCAACTCGTGGTATCATATATCTTGGCAAGGGATAATCTTTAAAACAGGCTTATTCAGGTAAACCTGGAATTGCACAGTGTGATTACAGAAGTTTGCAGGACTGCTGCTGCCTCCTGCCTGCTCGTGCAGTGCCCATACTTCTGGGTTTTTTCTCCTACTGGGGGCCTGAATGGTGCCTCTCACATAAAACTTGCCATTTACAATTTGCCTTTTGCTGGGGCTCCCTTTGTGCTCTCACAAGGCAGCTGGCAGGAGTGCTGCCCTCCCCGGAGCAGAGCTTGCCAGCAGCGCTAATCAATATTCAGCAGGGCTGGCTGCTCGTTCCAGAGCCATTGATTATCTCTGGAAGGTTACTCCCCCTGGCTGTCACTTCTCAGTCTCCTGCCTGTACCTCCCCTCCACCCCCACTCCGGCTCTCAAGAGGGAAGAGTGCTGGGATAGAAATGAGGTTCCTATTCAGGGTCTGAATACTTTGTTGTCAGATGTCAAAACAGTCTTTCAAAAGAAGGTGACTTCCTCCCTGCCAGATTTTTGTTTACACCCGTTTTGTACTTTTAATTTCTGGGATACTTTCAATGATTGCAAGCTGTGGCACTTGAGGCATTAGTTGTATTTGACTCAGGCAGGTGGCACTAAGCCTTGGTTTGCTGGCACCAAAGGAAAAACACATCTTTTGCACAGCTGTAGGTGACCTGTCTGACCTCTTGTGTGGAAGGGGAGAGCCATGATTTCCTATACCATGCTATGCAAGAGTAAATGAACAGGGAGACTCATGAAAATGTAAAAACATGGCACACACCCCTATTTGCTGGTGTGCACTGCTCAAAGCACACCCAATTCCTCTTTTCTAACCCAAGGGAGGAGGTCAGTGCAGTTTGTGTGGCACAACACCTGACCATTACTGTAAAGTGTTTGGTAAAAATCATATAAAAGTCTCTCCTTTAAATGTGAATTGTCCAGTTAAGGCTGTATTGAGTCATTAATACAGCAGTAGAGAACTGTGAAATAAATCTGCAAGTCTAAACACTTCAATTCATTAGGAGTAATAGAGTCCAGGTATATAGACTGATACTAAAGAGTTACTGAAGGAATAGTTTGATTTGGTTACTTTGATTATAAATATAACATTAACAATCACAGCAGAGATCACAGGGCAAAAAGGCAAGGTCAGAGGTCTCAAAGGAGGGGAGTGGGCAGGGGGAGCTAAGAGTCAGAAAGGCCTTTGGCACAAAAGAGTTGTATTCCTACGTCCATGACAGTGCCCTTTCCAAGGAGCAGAACCTGCACTGTGCTGTAAACTGCCTGCATTAGCAGGAGAATTGTGCTTGCAGTTGTGATTCAGTGTCCAGCTTCCTGTTTGGAATGAGGAGATTGGAAGTCAGTAACTCTCAAGCTCTATCCTGCTCATCTCTTCTCAGTTTGTATTTGAGGCATCACTAAATCCAACCCAGAGCCCTGTGTCTGAACAGGAGTGGAGTCAGCAGTGCAAGGCCAAGCCCCGTGGGAGTCACTAAGGGAAGGTGAGCGTTTGTGAGCACTGGGGGTGAGCTGTTGCTGCATGGGGAGCAGGCTGCTCTCTGCCTTTGTACTGAGTGCTCCTGCAGTGGCTGCCAGCTTCATGGAGCAGCACCTGGGCCACACCTGGTAGCACCTTGCACTGCTGTGTCTTGGTTCATCCCACACAGTGGCCGTGGTTTGTCAGGTGCTGGTGATGTAGCCCATGTCCCCAGGGGCTTGTTCAGCAGCCAGCACTGTGACCAGTGCCAACAATCTGGGCCTGTCCACTGATACAAACCAGAGAGATCATGACAGAGATGTGAAAAAATGGCAAGCTGGCATTAACTGGGGCTTGTCTAGCCAAGGGGGGTTTCCTGTCAGCTGCCCATCTTCCTGAACAAGGCATGTGACACAATGGACCTGCCTGAGTGCCAGAGAAAGTTTGTTTAGTCATAATTAAGGGGTTAAAGAGAAAGTGGAAAAGGGAGAAACAGTTCCTCAGCTGACAGAGAGGGAGCTGTCCCTGCACAGCAAAGGAGCGACTCCACATGCCATCCTTTTTCTCAGGAAGTACTTTCATCTTGGTGCTAGTTGTCAGCCCTCTGGCATTAGTTAGTGTTTTGGCTATTGTCTGTAAAAGGGCTGTGTTGCTACTAAAAGGAGTAGATCCCTGAGACATGGTTTTGTAGTAAGTTTGGAGCCAATGGCATTTACATCCAGTTTGTCTTTCAGCTCTCTTTAACACACCTGAGACACACTTAAAGGATGAGGTGAAGGGCTAATATTTTGCCATGGTTAGAGAATATTATTACTCTCTAATATAAATATTAGAGAATATATATTATATATATTCCAATATATAAATTCTATTCTAATATATAAATTATGAGAGTATTGCAAAGGAAATCTTAACAGAGGGCTTACAGTTCCCATTCCTCTATTTGGCAGAACCTTCCTGTCCCATTCATATTTACATGACCCTGTAGCAATCACTGCAGTGCTAGAGGGAAGTACTGAATGCAATATGTTTGTAGCTATAGCTGCTGATGGAGCAAAGTAAGCCAGCATTTTGGGAACAAACTGTTCACACCAATCACCAGCAAATCTATCTGATATAGCAGGAATATCTGTCCTGTATCTCCTTTCCACTTGTACTTTAGGATAGTGAGTGTTTGGGGAGCCAGAGTTCTCTTGGGGCTGCAGTGACAGCCTGTGGGCTAAAGAGTAATAACCTCTTTGTGAAAAACTGTATGAAACATCTCCAAAGAGACATGAAATGCCCCTGAAGCCATCTTTTGTGTTTGGCAAGTAAAATGTAATTGGAGTACACTCACATTTTTCTTTCTGGATTTTTCATTATGCTGATTATGCCTATGAGCTTCACAGACATTCAAAATGATAGAAAAGAAAGATTTCATAATGGTGTCTGAGAATGTATTATGTTAAACATGAGAACTCTACACTTGTTTCAGGCATGTATTTTTAGTGGAGAAGAAGTGTGCATTTCTGTCCTGGCAACAAATGTGGAAGGAGAACATAGAGGTTAACTGTGTCATGACTTTTTTTGTGAAGTCCCATGTCAGTGTGGCCATGAGGATTAAAAACTGGAGGACTGACCTCCACCAGTGGCAGGTGCAGAGCACAAGTTTGTATATTCACTGTAGCAAATGAAACATCCTTTGGAATTCATGAGTGTCAGATAAAATTTTGAAAGATCAAGAAAACTTTAACACTGGCAACTATGTTATACTTGCATTTTTTAAAATCCCTGCCTCAAACAGATGTGAAGTAGTGGCTGATATTTTGGGCTATGTGGATTCTCAGAGCCACTGTAGGTCAGTGGCTGTCTGCAGACTTCAGACTGTTGTGGTATAGGTTTGAACAAGGGATTCAGTTCATATTGGAGATAGCTGCAGCCCCCGAACACATATGGGCCTCATTTTGTACAGGACTCCATAAAAAGCCTATAAGTAATACAATACTGCCTGTAAGGAATAAAACTCCAGCATCCAGAATTGTGTGTAAGGCCAGACTTTCATAGCAGGTATATTGTATGTAACATACTGTTGCATGTCCTGACACTGTTCTGTACTCACCTTCAAAAGGACTGGGCAGAAAGTATTTCCTGTAATCCTTGTCCCCAGGCAGTGGGCTGTGCCAACTGTTAGTGCAAAAGTCAGCATTTCCCATTATAAACAAAATCTATGTCTAGTAGATCGAGATGAGCTCTTGTCCTGCATTACCAGAACTGTCTTTGATTAAATACTACTAAAAAGGCCCATGAAATAATCTGCCTTGTGTGTTTGTAACCTGAATTATGGTAACAAAGGTGCTACAGATCCTTGTTGTCTCCCATTTTGAAGTTGTGCCAAGTATTTTCTCCTGAGCTGATGAAGTGCAGTGTTGGTTATTCTCTGTTTGCTGTCAGTGCAAGCTCTGCAAACAAAGGGAGAATCTGGGTTCATTTGTCTGCAGTCAGAACTTGCTTTCACCCTGGTACTTCAAAGAGTTGTAGGAAGAGCGCAGAGGTGCTATGTGCATCTCAGCTCACAACAGGGGCAATTGTTGCCATGCAGTGATTACACACCTAAGGTATTTGCTCTGCAGTCAAGAGAATGAGTTTGTTTCTTTGGTCAAATTTAATTTTAACATGACATTGGTATGTAATGAATTCACTTTTAGCTTTCTGATGACTTGATTAAATTTTCAGGGAAAGCAGCACTTAGAAGATGACTAACCACGTCCTTTGCAATGAAGGAAAAAGAATGATAAAAAAGCATTTGTTGCTTTGCAATTTTTTTTATGATAAAGATCAAACCCCAAAAGATAATGCTATCCTAACTCTCTGTAAACTGTGTGCTATTCTCAAAGTTCAGGAAAGCACATAGTTTATAGAGGATCAGGACAACATTATCTTCTCTTTCAAATATGTCTGTACTGCTTTGTATAGAGTTGTGGGGTTTTTTTGTATAGAATTTATCACCATGGTGTCTGAGTGCCTTCCCCATGCATGTAGTTTTCCAGTATCTTTTTGTGAGATAGCAAAAGGAGAGTGAGAAGTGAATACAGTGAATTATTTGCTCAAGGTCATTGAGCAAGTCTAAGGCAGAACAAGGAACTGAATGCAGATAACCTAACACTCATATATTGTCTATCCTTTATTTTAGGAATGAATGGATCCCAAAGATTGAAAGAAAACCACAATATTATTTCCTATAGCTGTTCTCAGTCTAGCTTGACTCAGACCCAGGCTTTTCCTTGGCATCCATTGGGAGTAGCAGATAAAAGGCAGATGTGTTTAACAGTGAGCCCCTGTTTACAGCATGACATTTGAGCTTGCATCACTGTCACCTCCTTTTTTGTTAGAGCTGTTCCTGTGCAGTGTCCTCTTTGCCTGCCTGGTGCAGAGAATCACTTTCTATAGAAACTGCTGGGCTCCTGGCCAGTGGGGACAGGGGGTTTGCTGAGGGCAGCACAGAGCTGTTCCCTTCCCACATTGCTGCTCTGGCTTCCTGCAGCCATCTGGGACCTGCTCCCCTTGTCACTGTGTGTGCAAACAGGAGCTGCTGCTCGGGGTGCTCCTCCTGAGCCCAGGAGCTCCTCCTGGCTCAGAATGGGAGCAGAATGCATTTCAACATCCCCACTTCACATCAGCTCTGACATGTCTGTCTGTGGCTGCTGTAGTTGAGACAGAGACAATACAGACCAACACACTTCATTTTCAGAAGGCTTCAAACTGGTTTTATTCTAGCATGCATGCTTTTTATCCATTCTTACACAACTCATGAGTTTACACTTTACTCATTGGTCAGGAGAGACAAACAAAGTGCTCATTGGAACAGGCAGCTGCAGGTTTGTCTTATTTATCCTTCTTTCTTTCTTGGTTTCTATGTCAAAGACCTTGGTAGAGAGTTCTTTCAGGGGTAAACATGGATCTCTGGCTCACAGAAGTGGCTGTAAAGCCTCTTCCCCATGTGGCACTATATAAAGAGCTTTCTTCCTGGGAGATGCCAGCTTTCTTCCTGGAGATGGCAGCTTATGGTGGTGGTTTTCTCACTCTCTACAGTTTGCAGCAAAATTGTGGAGGTGCAACTTGTTCATCTTTGCATTGCAGTGTCCCTCAGTGGGGACAGAGTGCATGGCTTAATCACCCTCATCCCCCCAGTGCTGTGCTAGCCTGGGACACCAAAGTAATTTTTTTCTCTCTGCTTGAACTCAGTTCTTGGCTTTCTTCAGGTGACAAAGTGAGAGATCCCTGGGGAAGCTGTGCTCCCATCAGGTACTTTACCCAATCCAATATGATTTCAAATCAGAATTTGCCCACGAGTTTTAAATTTAAGTGGCTGAGCAGGATGTTGAGCAGTGTGACTGCACTGTACCTGGATCCTACAATTTCCACCTGTTGACCCAGTGACACAAAAATATCAGCTTCAATTTCCCTCTAAAATAAAACTGAAATTGGTCTATGGTTTGCATTCAAGGAAGGGGAAATGCATTCAGAACAGTGAGTAAACTAATACCAGAAATTTCTTGGTTAGGTGAAATTGATGAATAATTATACTCAGCTGCCACTGGAGTGTCTGATGGCAAATTCAGAATCATAATTAAGATGCATAATCTGCATGATATATTGCTTTAAAAGTTACACATATGAAGTTATTAAACTACTATTTTCACCAGGTTTTCCTGGAGAAATATTTTCTGAGACTTTGTACTGTAGACAGCATGTAAAAATATATGAGGTACTTCAAATTGTAATAAGGAAAACTTGAGCTCAGTCTTTGGAGGATGAATTGCTAAAGCACACACTTCATATTATATTTGGTTGTTTGTAGCAAGACTGTTGCAGTTACCATCTATGTAATTATTCACACCACATAGCAAAAAGAATGAGAAATCTGCTTTCCAAACACAGATTTACAGTCCATTAAAGACTTCTGGTTTAGTGTACAGCAGGAGATACATCAGGAAACAAAGCTTAATCATCACCATCCAGATGAAAATGTTTTGAAGGGTGGAAAGTAGTTCAGAAGAGCCTTAGATCAATTTTGTTGTTGAGACTTTGCATTGTATTTGATGTCACCACTTTGCAGCTTTGACCTGGAAGGTCCTGTGCAATAACCTGGATCTTGTGAGCATACTCATACTTTTTAGACCTTGTTGATGTTTCTTCATTACATGCTGATGTCTGCAGTTTATCTGTGTAAAAAATGAATTCAGACTGAGCTCTTGCAATAGACACTGCAGAAAATATATGAAGGTGTATAAAGTTAACTCTCTCAATTTTTTGACAAAGAGAATCCTAAAGAATCCAGTGCTCTCTTCCTCCAGCACCTAGATTAAAATATTATGTATTGAAAATGGCCACTGCCCAGCCTTCCTAATTCACATACCTGGCACAACACAGATACTTTTCAGATCGTTATACACCACTTTCTGCTCTTCCTAGCTTCCCAGTAATTTATTGACACTTATTGAAAGTGTTTGATTGCTCAGAGTTCAGTAGGATTTTCTTCTCCCATGTGGGGTTGGAATACTTTTTATCAAAATCTGCATCCCAGGAGGGTATGGATATGTTTCTGTCCTTATGTGCCTACCAATCTATGGAAAGCTAATCCCTTCTGCCATGACATCTGTGAAAGGATTGGGTTATTGGGAGTCCTGGCTATCCCAAAATGGGCAGTGGGGGAATGCAATTGTAGCCAGGGTCAGAATTTACACTCTGACCCCTGAAATGGCAAAGGACCATCTTTTACAGTCCTGAAGAACTTGAAAAGTCACTTTTTAGAAAGTTTTTAACTCATTCCTAATGAAATGAGGCAGCTGAGTGATCTATGTCTGTTTTTTTCATTGCACACCTTTTGAGACTATCAACAGTGTTTAACCAAATTTAAAAGAGATATAATAGACTATAAAAGATTTCTGCAAGTTTTACACTGGCAGTTAAGTAATCAAGGAATATTCAAATTAGTGGTTTTACCAAGAGAACTGTCCAAATGTGTGTTTTTAATGACAAGTCCCAACTGGTCAGTCAGCATTTCTGGGTGGGAACAGAGCTGATGTGGTGAAAAAGTTTATATATGTTAGGGGCAAAAATCTGTAGGGAACCAGGCTTCATCAGTTCTGTCTCTTGGGGAACCAGCTATTGTACAGCAGAGCACTGAGATGCTGCATAGATGTGAAACCTCAGTTCCAGTTCAGCTTTTGTCTTTCAGTAAAAGAGTGTGATGTGTAGAGACTCTTTCAACATTTGGACAGTGGAGCTGAACAAAACAGAGACCATTATATGCAATTTCTGTCAAGACTTGTGAATGGTCTGTGTTAGCCTGCCAAATGCAAATGAGGATTATCCATTCATTTAGTCCAAGAGAGAAAATGATATAACTTCTTTGGTTCAATTACTTTACTGTGACAAACAAACAAGGAAGAGAGGACTCCAGTATGGCAAATGGTCAACTTCAGATAGCTGTAAGGGCTGTAGAAATCACACTGCTCTGATAGTAATCCTTATTTTACATTATTTGCTGAGACATAGTCCTTACATCTTCAAAGTGATTTATATGCTCCCCCCAGAAGTAGAAAATCTCGAAGAAGAATTGAGACCCAAGTCTCACTTACTTGCCTTGGACCTTTAAGGCAAGGATATATTCATCTTGGTTGGAATGTGGGGTGTTCTCAAGCAGTGCCTGAGCAATCCTATTTTCTCTCTGCTGTATTTTCAGGCAAGGCACTAATGCAGTTTTGTACATCTCTGTCATGAAGCGGAGACATTCCACTATTTCCAAATGCTGGTCATGGGTGGGAGTGAAAGGGATGTAGAGCTGCAAAGTGCTGGCTCGTTTCCAGCATGTCAGCCCCTAGCACTTTGCAGAAAGAGGCCCCAAGGAAAGGGTTCAGCAGCTCCTCTGCACCTCAGCTGGGTGTGTGGGACTCACCTGAGGAGCTGATGAGGCTCTGGGAGAAAGGTGGGTGGGCTGAGGGGAAACAGACATGCATTGGTGGTTGCTGATAAGGTTGGCCCTCAGAGATGGACATGGTACAGAACAGCTGGGCACCCCAAAGCAGCAGGTTGGATGCCAGGCTGGTGCACTCTCCTGGCTGCTCTCTGTTGCCCAGAGGGAAGCCCTATGTCACTGTGGGGGCTGAGCTGACAGACTGTGCCTGTAACCTTCAGGCAGTGGGTCCAACTCAGCCCAGAGGCCAACAAACTGCTACAAAAGCAGGCTCTCACCTGAGTGACCTGCCCTCCAAGCTGGAGCTTTCTTGGCAGAATATCTGTGCTTCCTGGCAAAGCCTCATGTCCTCAGCAGCACCATGTTATGGCTGGTTACTCAGGAGAAAAACCTCTAGTGCATCATACAGACAGCACAGACCTCCAGTACCTGTGGCTTCAAGCAGGTTTCATCAGTACCCTCTCACTGCAAGACTTAGTTTAGAAAATAAAAAGTAAAATTTATTACCTTTGTCTCACAAAGACATTTTTTGAAAGATAGAGAACTATTTCGGTTGAAATATTTATTCCAGGAGCTTGATTTGGAGAGACACTTGGTTTGTGGTTCATCTTGCTTTCCCAGCACTGGTGGGTTAGTGTCTTCCCCCAGACCTATCTCCAAAAACGCTCAGATATTTTTGAAGGAAATGAAGTGGGGGCAGCTTGCCCTCTGCTGGCTGCTGGTACCCAGGCGTTAGAAGGAACTCCAAACAGGGACTCTGGGAGCTGAACTCGTGATCTGCCTAATTCAGGAATATAAACTGGTTATACCCAGATGGGTGTTGACATAAAAGCCCCTTCTTTAAGGTGACTGCTGTGGGAAGTGGTGCTGTCTATCAGCAGCCAGCATGAGCAGGTCCATAATCACCCTCTGACTTGAGCTGGAACCATCAGGTGTCAGCCTAGCTCTGTCTCCAGGATTTTCAGTGCTGAGTTACATCAGTTATCTCCTTTCCAACAAGCTCCCTTTCTCTGCCCCACCATGCACACAAGAATGTTCCCAGTGAAGTCAACAGCACCTTCATATTTTCTTGGAGAGAAACAATGAAGGGTCAGATGGGTAAGTCAGCAATGGCCAGTACTGCTTCCTGCATCTGGCTGTCTTTCATGAGATGATACAACACACACAAGCTGTGCTCTCCTCCTGCCCCCTTGACCAGTTGCAGGGAAGGTGACCAAGGGTGGCACAGTACATCCCAGGGCTCCACTGTGCACTCAGGGTAATATACTTGTGTATTCAGTATATATATACACAAACACCTTGTGCTTCCATACTCAAACTTGTCCGCCCTACAGCTCCTCTGTTCTTGGGAACTGGTTCTTCTGTCAAAAAGAAAAGCTGTTTCTATAACCCTTGTATTTCATACTTTAATGTTAATCCTGAAATTCTTTACCTAAATCCAAATATGCATTGCTTTTACAATTTTAAAGGAAAAATACTTATCTTGGATCTTAAATGCCCAAATGCATCTGACTAAACAAGGCCACCTTAAAATAGACCCCAGGAGGAAAAGATCCAATTGTTGACTTGTTAAACACCAAATTAAAACAAAACCCTGAAGAAATGAAGGGGTGGCAATCAATGATGTTACAGTTGCATAGGCATTGATAGTTAGAAAAGTGGCATACATCCAGGAGAGGCCCACAGCAAAAAAGAGGGAATCTGGCTCACATGGAGGGTGGGATAAGGTACTGCAGAAACTGATTTGTATTTGCAAATGAAATTTAAGGACAAGCGTATATATATTCTCTAGTTGGAAGACTATTCATTAAATGATATGAAAGAAAGTGAAGGAGAAAGTAATTACGGTGACAAGAAAGAACGCAAAACACTACTGTAATTTTTCTTTAGCTCCCTGAAGACTGCAGGCTTTGTGTTTCAATGCATGAGCTACTGTTTGGCATGTTTCCTGAACCACTTTGTCTATTCACTTCTTGCTAATGTGAAAGTGCCCAGACTCCCTGGAAAGGCAGCTTTGTTGGAAACCTTTCATTATCAAGGATTAGCTGTTTGGTAAACCTGTGTCCCCTTTAACCGTTTGACGGGAAGTGGCGACTAATGAAGGGCTCATTGTGGTGCTGCTGTGAGTGTGGGACTGGAAGCTGTTTTATTGCTCAGCTTGCAAATCAGGCTCCTTTGTGCTCCCAAGGACTAAAGGGAAACTGAGTCATGCCCTTTGATTCTGCTGAAAACATGTGGTGAAAAATATGCTTCCCTTTCTTGGTGCTCTTGCCCTGTTTGTGGTCTAAAGGCTTTATGCATCTGGGAATTTTGTTGATACGTTACAGAATTGTGTCTGTAGATTTTAAAAGGCTTGTGTAAATGCCTAGGTACAGCTTACCTGAAACCTCTTCATATAATACCAATATGAAAAACTGAAATAATAGAAACCACTAAGTAGCTTTATCACCTCAGAGTGTAGTGAAAAGCTTTTTAAAAAACCAAATCTGACATCCTCATCCCATCTCTACTTGGACAGAAGGCATGGTAACCAAATACAGGATTTACATCTTCACTGATAAACTTCCATTTTGTGTGTTACATCTCAAGAGATATTTCTTGAAATCTTTTATAGAAGTAATGGACTAGAAATCATTTTGTATGAAAAATGTCCAAGTACAGCTTTAATCATAAAGAAATCCTACTGAAAATCATAATCAGAGTCTGTGATGTCAAACAGGATCCTTTTATCTCTACAATAAATCTTTCTCATTGAAACTCCCACACAAATCATAACCCCAAGGATGCCCAGTGCCTGCAAATGCAAAGGAGCAAAGAAAGGCAGCTCTGTAAACCACATGGCAAGAAAACAAAGCCCTACCCACAGCACTAACCAGGCTCCATATGTTTGGGGAGGTGAGTGTGGAAGCACCCAGGGAGCTGTTAAAGGTCCAGAGACTGTTGAGCACCAGTGCTGTTGGGTGGTGGGCCCAGGTCAGTGTGGAACTGCTTGTTTTCAGTTGAGAGAAGGCCCCAGGAATATGGCTTGGAAATTCTCTTCCCCTCTGTTAAAGCTAAGCAGGCCAAGTGCAGGGAGTGTCCCTGCTGATGCAGAGCACAGGTGACACAAGTGGCTCCTGCCTAGGGAAGTGGCTCTGGGTGAGTGTTACTGGCTCTGTCTGTGCAGAAAGGGCAGTCAGGTAACCCAGGGATATGTGTGTGATTGGGGGAGTCATGGAGGAGATTGTGATCTAATGCTGAGTTTTGAACTCTGTCTGTCCTGCAGAGCACTCATCATGCACATAAATGTGTGGGGTGGGAAGTGGCTGGAGAGTGGCCAAGAGCACAGAGGCTGCTGCAGCCCACATCCCATGGTCCCACTTCCCAAGCTGTGCCTGACTTCCCAGCTCCACATGGCTCCCATCTACTTGTACAGAGCTGTGTGAGCCAGATGGCAATATTCAAATCTGAGCACTCATTGGCCCTGTCTACAGCACCCCAGAAATCCTGTTTCCGGGTCAAACCATGACAGAGCACATAAGGACTGTGCAGCTTTCTACTGGTGATCCTCAATAGTTTTCACTGCAAGCTTTTTATGCATTGATGCCAAAGTGGCTCCATACCATTCATAAAGAGAGGAGATGTGGTGCTGCTTTTATACATTTTTGGTGTAGGTGTAGAAGGGAGCTTTAGGACCCTGGTTCCCAGCACAGTTCAGGGCTTTGTGGTGGTACAGGAGGACAGGGCACCACCAGGACACAGGACAGGAGCTGTGGCACTGCTGGTGGCTCTCCATCTTCAAAATTAAACACTGACCTGCCAGGCTGAGTGCCATTTGAGCTGCCCCCTCTCTGCTGGGTCTTTTCCTCTGTCTTGCTTGGTCTTGGCTCTTTCTTTCTGTGGGGATGGGGGAAAGAAGGAAATGACTTCCTGCCCCAACAGCCCAGGTCCTCAAATGTTTGTGTGCCAGGTTTGAGCCTATTGCTGCTTACGTGCCCTTGATGTCCTGAATGCTCACCTCTTCACCTTGCTTGGCCATGAGTTTTGCCTGCAGACCTGGCATGGCCCTGGACAGGGTTTCTATCCTGGTTTTTATCTTTTCCTCTGTCGTGGACTGAGCTTCTGTGGGCTTCCTGAGAAATAACCCCAGAGCCACCACCTGTGTGCAGAAGTTGGGGATGGACTGGTGAGTGACTCCAGCATAGGGCACCAAGAATGGAGCTGCCCAAATAAAGATTCCATTGGTCTCTCTGGAGATGAAATAGTGCCAGCATGTAGCCAAACTCAGAGAGAAGACAGTAAAAAAATAAAAAATCTATTGAATTATTATAGTAATTACAACTAGAGAGCCCCCCTCTGATTAACATGGAGATTAACCTTACTTTAAGGTATTGCAAACACAATCCTGGTCAGTTTTAGAAGTACTGAACATAAATACAGCAAGTGCTGAAACCCACTTGTCAGAAACCTGGTGGCCTCATAAAGAGAGCTGCTGTGCTAAAGGGGGACCAAAGACTGTAGCTCAGCCTCAAAAACTCTCCTCCCTCTGGGCAGGGGGCATCTGCTCTGGGCTTGTTGATCCTAATTTGGTCCTTCCTGCTTAAGTTAACCATACACAACCAGCACCAAGATTTTCCTGCTCAGGGCTCTCTGCAGAGCCTTCCACCAGAGGGCAGCTGGGAAAAGGAATGCGATGGGCTTGCCTGGCTCGGGATGAGAGCAGCTAATTCGATGCTAATTATTATGCTTGTAACTTCCTCCCTAACCAGATGCAATCCCCTTCAGCCATTTCCAATGGCATTATGCTTAGGGAATGCTTCTCACAATAAAAGCAAAGGCAGTGTTCTTTCCCAATTGCCCCAAGATCCATTCTCAGACGTAATCTGAGCTAGAAACAGTACAATTAGTTATTTGTGTTCCTGAATTAGCAAAGCACTAAGCTTTAAAAATCCAATAATGCCTCTGAATGATGTGTTTGCAATCAGTTTATCCCTGAGCTCCATTAATTGCAGATCTGGTACACTTTGTACAGTCTAAGGTGAGAAGAGCAGAGGAGTCAGCAACTTTTTGCTCAGCACAGTATCTCCTCTCTCTATGAATTATGTGGACCCAGTTTGGAGCCACTTCTAGATATAAAGAGCCTATGGTGAAAAACTATTGTAGGATCACAAGGAAAAATAAGTGACAGCTGCTGCCTGGAGCAGTCATACATGAAGAATATAGGGAATGGAGCAAAACTACTTGTGCTAAGTAATTATTTTGCCTTTCCTTGTGATGAAAGAAGCTACTCAGCTATGAGACTTGGTATCCATCTGCACTACCATATCCCACACTCCCTGTGGCCATGATGTGTGCTTCAACTGTTACATCTTACAGATAATCACTGAAGACTGAAACAAAAGATTCAGTGTTTTTCAAACAGAGACAAGTAGCAGCTCTGACCACCCCCTAAGGACTAATCACAGTCTAATTGTACTTTTTCTTTTCATACTTTCTCTTTTGCACTTTCTCTCATTTGGTGTCCCTTTTATTTATACTGTTACTTTCTCTGGGGAGAGAGATTTGCTCCTCCATCTCATGTTGAAGCTGAATTCAGCTAAAGTCCATAAGATCTCTACTGCACTAATAGCAATTCTTACTGTGGAAGAGAATTGGACTTCAGAGAAGCTGCAGCTAGATGATGAATTGAAATATTATTTCAAGTTTTTCATGTCTCATGCTGTAAATGAGAAGCTACATCGCTGTATTCATCTATCACAAAGGTAACAAAAACCTCTTAGTTATGACTTAGTGTGTGTGGCTGGTGTCTGATGGTCAGGACAAACACAGGAGACTTGGGAGGAACATCATCTCCAGATGAAAACAGGCCAGAGACAGATGGATTTGGAAAGAGTAGGGGGATAGGAACCTAAAAGAAGGACCAATTAACCTCAGAGGCATGCAGAAGAAATGAGAAACTTGTTCCTGCCAGTTTACCAGACTGGAACAGCAGAAGATTCTTTCCTCCTAGAAGCCCATGGTGGTACCCAAATGAGGCCATAGGTTCTGCAGTGGCTGCCTGCTGGCAGGGGAGCACGGGCTGTGCAATTCCCCACCAGCCTGCCCTCATTCTCCATGGACACAGGGCTCTTTTGGTGCCTAACACAGTTGCTGGTTCCCTCTTTGTAACCCAAAGACAATAATAAACTCAAGTTTTAAATGAATTCTGTCCATCGTTGTGTTAAGTGAACCATGGCGCTTGTGAAAATCCATTTATGTTATATAGTTAAGGACTCTACTCAAATACAGAGTGTCACACAAGTCACCTTCATTCTGATTCTTAGTGCCTGAGAGCCTCATTTTGCAACCAGAGTGATGTTCCTTTAGCCCTATTTTCCAGGAAGAGTTTTCAGTTAAATCAAGACAGCTTTTTTTTTTTTTTCCCCATGGGCAGGTGGACTGAAAGCAATTGTATGGGTGACTCCTTGTTTTCTAAAGGTCAAACTGACTTTTAAAAATTTTTTCCTGTATCTCTGCACAGGAGTGCCAAGCAAGTGCTGTAAGAAGGACTGCTGGAGAAACAGAGAGAACTTCTGAGAAGGCGCAGTGCCACACTGAGGTCAGAGCCACTTCTGTTTGAGTTGGGATTGTGCTTTCATTCATGGTATAGTCAAAAGAGCTCTTTGCAGGGACTGTAATCATCTGTGTCCTAACAGTTTAAAGCAAATTCTGGCTCCTTTACATGGGGATATTTGAGCATCACAAGAAAATGTTCAGAAAAAAAATATATTTCAGCATGATCCATACCAGCTTTAAAAGCTGCCAGTTGTCTTTAAAGAAATTTTGGAACATCCTTCAGTGGAAAACTAATTTTATAGCATAATTTTTCTATTAAGCTCTGACAATACCAAATACAAAAATGTAAGTTTATTCACTCCTCGTACATGTTATGATATTGAATTATGATAAGCTTTTAATTATATGATGGTACAATAAATTTCATGTACAAGTGTAACAATAGGTAATTTATTGATTCATCTGAAGACAATGCAACTTAGAGTTGTTCAGCCCTTCCTAGGATTGTCTCCCACGTAGGTACAAAAACTACAGCTCAAAACATCAAAGCAGCAGTGGAGATATTTTTTGCATGACTATGAGCTATGGGGAATTAGCTGTTGTTTGCATCTGTCAAACAATGAGATTCCAGAACTGAATCCTTTTTTTCATATGAAGTTGAATTGGATAAGTCAGTGTCTCAAGCCCTGTACCTGGAGCCCTGTTTGATGCTGGTTTTACCAGTTCATTTCATTAATTTTGGTGGCATCATGTAGCCCTGTTTTATGGAGGCTCATAATGCTCCCAGAGCACTCACACCTTTCTGTGTAATTTGTGCCTCCACTGCCATAGGATGTAAGTGCCTTCTATTCTTTGTGTTTGCTGTTCCATTACAGCAATTCAGGGAAGCACAATTATTCTTGGGGAAAAGTTGAAGGGAGGTGCAACATCTATGATACAGCTTGTCTCTGCTCTCTTTTCACATAATTGTTCTATTTCAAAGGTTGGTGGAGTTCTTCCATCTTGCTTCTTCTCTGTTTTTTATTTACTACATCTCAGTTCTTCCCAAAGCCATAAAGTGCCTCAGTTTCCATGGGTTCATCTTTCCTGCTTTCTCTAATTTGGCTTTTGTCTCTGCTGCCAAAAGTGTGGTGTATAAACTAGAGCAAAGTTTCTGAGGCATAAAGGATACTTACAAGAACATCTCATGTATTGTTCTTCTAATTTGAAATAAATGACATTTGCAGCACACAAAATGAATGTGTGATGCAAGAGGGACCATAAAAGCACCTGGCCAGGGAAGCTCCTTTCTGCCATGTTCCCTTCCTGCCCATGGAACAGTTCACACTCTTTGTAGCTAAAACTGGCTCAGCTTAAAAGGCAAATTCTGTGTCTGGGGAGGAGGAGTCAAAGGGCTGTACCTGCACCTGTGTGCAGCTCTCTCAGGGGGTCTTGGGGGGACACTTCAGTTGAGAAGTCCAATTTGGAGCACAACAAAAAATGAAAAAATAAGCTTATTCACTGAATTCTGGGTAAGACTAAGAGGAAAGCTTGTCAGCCAGTGCTGCCAGTGGTCTGCTGGACTGCTTATGGCCTTTCCTAGCAGGCACCCATTCAAAGTTACTCATGTGCAGTCCCTTCATTTGAGCAATTTTCTCTGTCAGTTTAGTACCTGTGTATATTCTCCTAAATTCAGGAATTTTGCAGTGAGGATGCATAAATGTGTCTCCTTTCCTGTGTTCTCCTCACAAGAACCAGAACATCAGACAACACCCTGGACAGACTTACCTACCTTTGAAAAGGCAGAATGGTAAAACTGGTTTCATAGAGTTCCTGTCTGAGAGAATACCACTCTTCAAACATCCTGGATTTTAAATGTTTCTGCTGCTCCCTGGGAAAATAAGTAGTAAAACAAGCTAGTGTGGATGTGAAACCAGTTACAGAAGTGAGTTACCTACACATAAAGAGTCTTAAAATGTGGGTTTTTCACATAATGAAGTAATTTCTGTTTGCTTTTAACATGAGAGCTGATGATTTTTTCCTGTTGGAAAGGATCCTGTGCAGCAAGTGTTTGGGGAGGTGAGGGCCTTGGTGTTTCAGTAACTGAGCAGCTTCCTTTAAAACCTATCAAAATTCAGCTCACTTCCTTTACCTGATCCACAAGGTGCTGATTTACAAGCAAGGTCAGACCTTGCAAACAGCATTGAGGATTCCTTGAGCTCAAAAGGCATATTCACATTTCTGGCATGTCAAGAGTGGAGAGGAACACTGCTTCTAGTGAAAGCTGCACATCATATTTTAAATCTAAACAGTTTATGAGTCCTGACCCCTGTTTGAAAATAGGGGTCCTAAAAGAAATCTGTGGAATGACAGCTGAGATCACCAGCCACTTTATAGACATTTAAGAACCTGTCTCTAGGGGTCCTGTTTCAAAATTTTGGATTAGGCTTACAGTCTCTGCAGGTCCTCTCTCCACAAAATGAAATTAGTTATTGATTCAAACCCACCATGGGCACTTATGGTTTACCCAAGTTAGGAATCATTGGAAACATTGCTTTCATTAATTTTTAGGGCTTCCTAAGATAGCAAATTTTCCTGGAATAATGCAGATTATCAGTGAAACTTATGGGAAAACTCATGTCTCTTGAAATAATATCTCATATCCTCATATGCCTTCCATTGACTTGCAGGAAATGGAAGGAAAGGGCTTCAGCAACAACTCAGAGATACACCTAGGCTTATGTGATAAAGGAAAAAACTGTGGAAAAATTCAGATTGTTTTTCAATCCTCCTTTTCCTAGCTGTTGTTCAAGCAGATGTTACCTACAAAAACTGGGATCCTTGGAAGCAGAAACACAAATACTATAACTTAAAATAAAAATTGCATAGAGTCTAAATGGACCCAAACCAGTCTTGTGTGTGGTTTGAACTACTGGTAGGAGAATAATAATCCATATAAAGAGCTGTGCTGCAGCTGCTGACATGAAAATCATCAGTGTATAAAAATGTGTAATACAGACAGCATTAATATTGCCTTAATTAGAAGTTGTTTACTTAGAGATAGCAGTTAATATTGTTTCTTGAGGATTTAAAAAAAAACAAAAGAGAAGATTTATGGAAGGAAAGAGTTGTCCAAAGCTAAACTTATTTACCTGAGAAAGGGTCCCAGCATTACATGATTGGAGGTTATTTAATTTGAAGAAACAGAAGACAGAGATGTTTCTCTGTGTGGATGTAGGACCATAGCCAATTGAAAAACCAGAAATTAATTTTCCCAGATTGAACTGGAAACATCTAGAATTCATTTAATCCTGAATAACTTAGATCAAATGTATGGAAGTCTTTTATTTTCTAGTACACAGTACAATAGTTGGGAGAAGAGTTTCAAGAATTATTATTTCAATAGTGTTGTCAAGACATGAAGCAACATACTGCTTTCCTGGTCTGTCAACACTGTCCTAGGAAGTGTGAACCAAAGTGAACTTCTATTTGTAGGAAAGATTGTTGTGGTAGATTTTCCTAGAAACCAGCACATAGCTCAGATGAGAAAGAAAGAAATAAAATACTTGTAGCACCAATTTGCAGTGAAGGCAAGATGGCAGATGGAGAGCACAGCAAAAAGGAAGTTGGCTGCTTTCCATGGCACTCCACAGCTTTCACTGTCCTGGGGCTGTGCAACTGGTTTTCTGTGCATGGAGCAGATGGGATAAACAGGCTTAATCTTGTTTTTCTTGATGTTGTGACTCACCTGAGCTTTAGTGTGTGTGATTTGGAGACCATGGTTAAGCAGCAAGGGCTGAGACGATGTAAGGAATGAGGACACCCCGTAAATCAGGGGACAAAATGAGACACCCTGTAAGTCAGGGGACAGTCCAGTGTGGTCTGGTCCGTAGCTGAGAGCCTGACAAAAACAGCTTTTCTAATTTGACAAATTCCACAAGCACATGGCTGTTTGCTTGCAACCTTTTTCAATCTGTATCATGCTCTGTAGGAAAGAACTAGTTTTGTGGGGAGGCAAAGGGAGCATCTGGCAGGCTATGAAGCTGCTAGCTAACCCCTAATGACTCAGAAGAAAGCTTTGTGCCTTGCCTTGACTTAAAGCTAAATCATAGACCACCAAGCTGGTCTCAGCCCAATTACTAATGCCAGGCACACACAAACAACGTGGAGTTTGGGATGCAGTGATATCTTCCCAGTTTGAAACATTTACATTTCTTGCCTAAACTGCACTTTTAGGGACAGATTCTCCCTTATCCTGATCTGCTGTGCTTTTACTGCTGCTTGGAAAGAGATTTTTGCAGGTTACTTCTGCAAGACAGACTCGGTGCAGTGGACAGGAGAAGTGATGATCAAAGCAGATTTAGTGCTGACAGATGAACATGGACAAGCTTGAGCTTGCAAATGCTTAGAACTGCCTTGGTGCATAGGCAAAGGCAAACCAAAATATTCTTATTGTCTGATAGACACACACTGGGAAAAATTTGGCCTATCATTGTAAAAATATTTTAAACTATTCCTCATGGCTGATTTTTTTTTTTTAACTTATGCCTTGAACTCTCAAAGGGATCTAAAATATTCTATAGCAGTGTTTCCAAAGGTAAAAATTATGAATCCTCTACAACTGGCTCATTTTAGAACATAGATTTTTCCAGATTTTCAGCTTGTTTTTGTGAGAAAAAAAACAAGGGTCTAGCCAGAGAGCCTCATCCTCCATTTTTATACTGACATTGGTGTTTGAGTTCTCTGGAATGTGCCGACAAAATAGCCTGGCAAACGTGAGTTCATTCAAGTGTAAAATGCTCTGCATCTCTGACTTTCTCAATTGCTCAGGTTGTCCAGGTCTGGTTTTCCTCTCTGGAGATGAGGTAATTATTTTCGTTTTCCCTCACTGTCAACTTCTCACAGATTTTCATTTCTTGTTATGGAAGGCTCTTATGAAAAGGTTTCATAATGACAATGCAATTTTTGTAGCTGCTTTGGGAAACCAGACATGAAGAGTTTTGTAGGTTGAAAAATGAAATTAGTTTTTTAGTTTTTATAGTTGAAAACCTTTCCCTGGGTTACTCCTGAGTACTTCAGGCTCAAGGACTCTATTCTTGGAAAAGTTAAGACACTGTAAATGAAATTCTGTCATGCATGAGTCTCAGTGAGAACAATTAGTTGGTAAACTTAGCAAATTACTGGGCTGCTTTTTCTCCTCTGCTATGCTGAAATCCACCATTATTGTAGAACTGCTTATCTCAAAGAACAGAAATGGTTATGGTATCCCTTTTGCATTGTCCCTCACTGTTGGGACATCCTTCCATTGGGCTCTTCTGAACAGGTTGTTCAGGGTGTTGAGAACACAGCATAGCAGTTGACATAAATTGTACCTTACTCTGTCTTGCCATTGAAGAGTGAGCTAATAGTTGGGGTTCCACAATACCCAGAAGAAAGAAAGAATGTTTCTGGCCATCTGGGTGTTGTAATTGTCTCCATTCAAGGTAGTGAGAAAAGCTTTAGAAGCTTTCTGGAGTTGGGGAAGACATTAAAATTTGAACAGCCAGGTTTGTAGCTGTATATTGAGCTGTATATGTTAGTGAACATGGATCTCTGACAATTGCAGATGCCTTGGGCAAGATTTTGTCCTGCTCTTAAAGTCAGTGTGACAAGCCTGGGTATTTGGCTTCTTGGTATGCCACTTGACCCATGGCATATGTAAAAAATTCCTATCCAAAATACCTCAGATGAATGAGTCTGAAAATATATTAGTGTCAATTAACATAATGAGCTCTTATGGTCACCCAAACTATTTCTGTTCACCCAAGCATGCAAATACTTTACCAAACTGAAAATAATAAACCTGTGCCAGAGAGGAAATGGGGGAAGAGTGAAATTCCTGGTGGGATTGAACATTAGCAGCATTCCATGGTTATGATTAATCTGTTTCCATTCTACACGTGTGAGGCTTGTTAATACTCCGAGTGCACATGGACTTTGGTAATCTCCAACCACAGCACTCCAGTGGATGCACAAATGCTTTAGGGCACAGCAGGCAGAAAATCAGCAGCAGAGATGCACCTCCAAGAGCAGTCATTTTTCCCACTAAGAAATACATTGCAAGTGTGTGGTGCTGCTCAGTGGCTAAGGGTGAATTCTTAGGTATTAATGTGAATTCTTAGGTATTAATGTAAATTCTTAGGTATTAATGTAATGCATATCAGCTGCAGCATCAACACACACATGGTTAATCCTTGGAGTGCATATTAAATATATGATGGTGACTTGGAACTGCTCAAAAATAAAAAGCATGATGTTTTGGAGCCTGAGCCAGAGATCCCAACACATGGTGTGGTGCAGAATCAGTTCTGCAGCTGTAACTGCAACTACTCAGCCTAATCCATTCATAGAGCTTTATTTTTATTTTACAAATTCATTAACTTGGTCTTGAAAGCAGAGCTGAGGAACTGATGGCTACAGGAGCAGGTAAGGCTGGCAGTCTGTGAGCTTCCCTCTCCCTTCTCTCTGCACTCTGCAGACCCAGCCTGCAGCAGCTCCTGATGTTGCAGCTGGCACTGCCTCCCTGCTGCCTCAGACATCTGCACTCAACAAGGTGCATTACAGCTCTGTGACATGACCTAGTGAGCGTTTCCTGGGACTGTTCTGATGCCTGACCCACTCAGAATTCAAAGATGCCCAAGTTAGTGAGGTTTTGGGAGATTTTACTCCTACCCATGGAGGTGTAGCAATTTGCCATTTGTAGGGTGACTCAAATACCACGTCTTGGCTTGCAATAACAACTGGGAGTAAGTTGCTGGAAGGAATTAGTACTAGAACTGTTTGTCTTTAATTCTTGCCAACTGCCATGCCATGCTAGTAAAGAGATGTGTATTTCTTGTTTTAATCTGCCATTTTCTCACTCATATTGGACTGTTTGTGTCTGGGGAAGTTACAGGAAAAGAGCTCTTGGCAGAGGCTGAGCAACACCTGGGTTTTGCAGTGGCGGGTAAGTGCCAATGCCAGCCAGGGAGTATGCAGCCAAGAGCTGGGTGTGCCCAATTCTTAGACATCCAGCTAGTTCTGTGGAAGGGTGGAAGCATGTATTGCTTAGCTTCTCTGTTAGTAGAACAAACTGCTGAGTTCTCTTTATAAAGCAAACTGATTGCAAGGCAGAGTTTTAAAGATATTTGTGAAAAAACTACCTACTCAAAAGAACTAAATCTATCATGAAGATGTTAAAATCAGAAAAGCCAGGAAATCATCTGGATGGTATAATGCTGCAGGAAGAACACATGTAAGAGGGCAGACACAGTGAATGAATATTGAAGTTAGTCTAGGAGATGTATACTGTGATTTCTTTGAAGATTGGTGCCATATCAACAAAGCAGGAAGCAGGAAAGCAAGTTGGTCATCAACCCCTATTCAAGGAACACAGAGCACTATTGTTTCTTATGCCTCTATTCACAATACTTTGTGCTTACAGGCTCAAAGCCTTGATCTGCATTTATATTTTCACTGTAAAGTGTAGCAATAGATGACAATAATGCCATATTTGTCTCTGAATATACAATCTATTCTGTGTTGTGTAGCTGTTGTCTATGTGTACATGATCTAATTACTTGGGCTAGAAGTGAAAGCATACTAATATATGTAAGTGTTGACACCTTGGTTGAAAATATGCTGGTTAACAAGAACAGCATTTATATGTTAATCAAAGGAATAATTGTACCAAAAGTACTTCAGGTTTTTTTCTCAGTTTTGAAGTATTTCTTGACTGAAGAACTTACCCCATCTTGAATAACTAACCTTGTGATGTCACCCACTCAGGAAGAAAGCTCTAGACTTTCTCACCCCACACTGATCAGCTGTGGGATCTCATCAGAGACACAGCAGTTTGTGGGAATTTCTCTGTTGTGTGTGCACTCTGTATTCCTGGAATGGTTGTCAAAGTGCTTTTCCTACAGACAAACCTCTCCATAAGCACTCTGCCTCTGCCTCACTTATTAAACTTTCTGGATTAGAAATCTAAATGGTGTGAACCTTTGAAATAGTAACATTGTCCTAACCAGAATATATCACCTAATAAAAGAATATTGTCTCATTCCCTGTCTTACTGAATCTCCCTAGAGGCTTTCTCTGATCAACTTCAGAACAGACTGGCCCCCAAAACAGGACAAGGACTCTGATCTGACAGCAATTGTTTAGCAGCCTTGATATTGGCTGGCTTGGTTTTCATTCTCCCATCAGACTGGCAATACCTACTGCTGGGTTATGTCTTTGTGTCCTTGTTCCTGATGCCTTGACATCATTGCAGAGTTGTGACTTCTGCTGTGCCACTGCCTCTCACCTTCCTGTGGCTGCCAGCACTCCCTCTGTACCTGGGGGGACGTAAAGACACAGAAATGGATTTTATGTCCCGTGCAGGGTAGATTTGGGGTGATGGCTGGGACGCTCATTTGTATGGCAGTAATACTTCCATCCAGGCAGAGACAGTTTCAATGGCACTCTTGAATCAGATATAATGGTTGTAACTGAGACAGTTGTCATGAGTTCCTGAATAACTGAGAATAAAAGTACTGGATCTCTGCTTCAATATCCCCTGTCATTTCCATCACCTTCATGTGATAAACACCCCTGTGCCATTCACCTGGCTGGGACATTCTGGAGAATGGTGGGTGGAGAAGCCACTCATGCTGCTTCTTACTGTCTGACCACCAGCAGGACTTCTCCCCAGGCACAGGAGAAATCACAGAAACCTCCTTCTACACTGCATTTAGCTCTCCATTTGTCTGACTTGTTCAGGGTGTCTTTAGGGTAGAATTATCATTTGGGACCTCAGTACTTCTACTCTGGACTTCCTCTGAACTCTGCCAATTCTTCAAGAAAATCTGTTTGGAATTAACTTCACTGGCTTTATTAGGGCCAAAGGCAACTCTTGACCAGTGACTCATTTTATCTCTTTTCTGCAAGGGACTTTTAAATGGACATGAATAAGATCTTTTCTAAATCCATAGCATGAGCTCCCTATTGGACTAGACTGAGAGGCAGCTAACTCTGTGTTACCCATGCCTCTAGTTCAGAAAGAACTTCAGGGATCCAACCAGCTCTGAATTAACCTTGCAAGGTTCAAGGCTCCTGGGTCTCACAGGTGGGCTCAGTCTTGAGTGGAAGTATCAAACTGGAGTAGAAATATCTTCATTTTCATGCCCCTGTGGGTAGGGGCCTGAGGAGGCAGAGACAGCAGTGAGTCCTCCTTTCGGCAGCACCAGCAGCTCCCCATACATACTTTGACAGAACAAACTCCAATCAGGCTTTGATCCATGAGTTTTGATTTTTGCATGAGAAAATTTGCTTTTTGCATGAAATATTTGATTTTTGCATGCTAAGATTTCCTTTATTGTTTTTCTTCAGAAGCTTATAATTCAAATCCACTCTTAAACTGTCCTATCATTTAGAGCATTGTCTGAGGAGTTCTAAGTTAGCTGATTTCCATAAGAAATGGGATTTTGTTGGGCAATGGTGGCCAGTGTTGCTGTCCAGGGATTTAGTTTAGCAGCACAAATGTTCATCCAGCAGAGAGCTGAGGCTGTGGTAAAACACAGAAATAGCTGTCTCAGCTCCCAAAAGCTCAGTTCCCCATTATAAGCCCAGAATCTCTTACCTTCTATGAAGACAGAAAACTTAAATGCTTTGATTACAGGAGGGAAATTCAGAAGGATTTGAAGAGTCCTTGAACCAACATGTTAGGCTACATCAAGAGGTATATTTTCATGATAATGGTAATCAAATGAACTGCCTGAGGGACAAGAAGCAATTACAGTGGAGATGAAAGTGTCTGCCATGATCCTTCAGAAATTAGAATACCTGTTTGGTCACTTAAATCATCATGTGAAGATGCTAATGATGGCTGCCTGCAGCATGTCCCTTCTAACCAGGTCAGGGTGACAGCTTCAAGTTTTCACTCTTGGAGCTTTTGATTTCAGACTGCAGTATTTCAAAACCTGAGAGTCTCTGGATATAAATTAATGTTCCACTGAATCATTTTTAATACCTTATTTAATAGAGCATGGTTATGTCTTTATTGACATGAAAAAAATGAAATCTCTAGGCTTTGTCTTCCAAGGGAAAGGCAACAAAGAGCAAAATTGTTCCTTGAAGGAATCTTGCAGGGGATATGGTGCTCTGGGAAGAGGCAAGAGGGCAGGCCCAGCCTCCATCCTCACTTTGAGCTCTGCATAATGCACACAAGCCTTATCACAGCTGACCTTTGCAGCCATAAAGCAGGAATGATTTCAACATATTTTCCATCATTTAGTTAATTTGGAAGTCAGCCTGACACAATCCACAGAAAACCCAACCATGTCAGACTCAGTGAATGGCACATGAAGTAATCAAATAGTTGAAATGAGGGGAAGAAAATCCTTCCACTAATGCAGTAGTGGAGTTTCAGGGCAGTCACTGCTCTGCCCTCAGAGAATCCTGGTCTCAGTGTTCTGCAAGGTTTAGACAGATATTTTTTGGTTCAGGCACTCCATGGAGCTGCTCTGCTGAAGGCAGTGTCACTTTAAATAGTAACTTTTTGGCTGTGGTGGCAAAAAGCAAAAAGGATATTTTGTTCTGAGTCAGGGATAGTTTTCAGCTGCTGTTCTTTATAAAGCAGAAAAGGCATGTGAATTTTGATAGTGTATCAGCAAGGAAAACGTCAACAGGAGCTGGCCTTGGGCACTTGAGGATTAACAGCTCTGAGCCTGTCCCAAAGAGAATAAATCCTCACTGACCAAATGAAACCTCAGAATCATACACTGAAAAAATGATTGCCACCGTTTTGCAAGTGAAGTGCACGGTGAGTGATAAACTCCTCACTCTGAAAATGGACTTGATAGTAGGGAATTCCAGATTGTTTGCTTTTAAAGGGAGGGGAAAAAATATGAGAGGTTAGCTAGGAAAAAAGCCAGTCTATCAGCAGTAGGCTGACATTCTGGAAAATATAAAGTTTTGGGCATCAGAAAGATTTTTATAGATTTGCAAATCAAAGTTACTATCAAGGACTTAATTAGATGAAGGATTAAGGGGGAAAGATCTTTTAGGTGTTTGCAAATCAAAGTTGTCATCCAGGACTTCATCAGACGTAGGATTAAGGGGGGAAGAAGATCTTTAAGGTGTTTGCACATGTTGTAACCCAGATTGAATAAGGTTGCAGGTACTCTCTAATGCTTTGAGGTTTGTGTGGGGTCACAGTGCATGGTGGGTTTGACATGGGCCAGCTGCCCACCCTGCCACCCTCTATCACCCCCTCCTCAACAGGAAAGGGGAGAAAATGAGAATGGAAAAGATCATGGGTTGAGATAAGGACATTTAACAATTACCATGATGGGCAAAACAGACTCAGCTTTGGGGAAAATGGTGAGATATGATGGGAAACAAAAGCAAAGTGGAAACTCCTCCCCCCACCTCTCCCTTGTTTCCCCCAAGGCTGATATTCCCTCCTTCCTCCCTGGCTTCTCCAGCTTTCCCTGCCTGGCCTGAGGGAATTGGGACTGGGGTTTGTGTCCAGCACAGAGCAGCCCCTTCCCCTCCCAGAGACCCCAGGGCACCTGGTGCAGCCAGTGTTTCCCAGGGCTGGGAAAGGATTTAGGCAGCTCCACAATGATCTGCTAAGATGCAGAATCACACAGGCTTAACTGTTAGAAAGCTTATTGCAATTTTCCTGCAGTTTTGACCAGCAGAGTTCAAATTGTGTTCAAGGAAATGCAGGTTAAGGGAATGCTCTGCAATTTGCACGTCCTGTGTGGTGAATTGAATCAGCCCAAGAAATGTACCAGTCTGAGGGAATGGTCCCAGCTCCTTTACAGAAGGAGCATCCTTATTTCTAGCCCATGAATGAGTGAAGCATGGAAGAATAAGGTGAAGATGAGCAGTTGAACTTTAATTTCAGAAAAGATAACCAATGGCAAGGGGAGTCAAGTCCTTTGGACAATGGCCTGCTTTGGCATGTTGTTTGTAAGAAACATTTCTGTGTAAATTAGAAATACTTGTAGATAAAAACCAGGCAGCAAAAACTTGCCTTTCAACATCTATAGATTCTTATTAAAACCCCCTAATTCAAATATGAATAAAACTTTATTTTCATTTTCATTTGTGAAAAATAAATACCAAGGCACCAGAGAGCTGGGCTTTTCTCAGTGTGCATTTCCTTCTGCTCAGAGTCTGATGTCAGGGCTTGGGGAAGGAATGTTTCACCTGAACCTTGTGAGCACAAGCTGCTAAGTGAATACCAGGAAAGGCATGCAGGAAATAGAAGTGTACCTGCCACTTCTCAAATGAGCAGGTTTTAAAGAGTGAGGGTAATTTCAGAATAAATGAAAAAAAGTAGTATTTCAAAATTATTTAAACTTAAATATTAACAAATCAAAGCATTGAAAATTCACAAGCCAGGCACATTTTCCTCCAAAGAGAATTTTTGAAAACTAACATTGGGTTTTTAGTTGTTTTGAGACTTTTTAGGATTTTTATCTGAAGTTTTCCTTCCATAATTTGGGCCAAAAAATTTCTGACAAAGATTGCTGTGAGTGTATAATATTAACATATGCCTATATTTTAGCTCTAGGATTTAAGGTAAAACACTCCTTTTGCCCATGAGATCATAAGAATTGAAAGGACCAAACTTCACTGAAGCAGTATTGCCATTTGGCAGATCAAACCACAGATGATACTGCATTTGTGCCTTGTGTTGCAATTTAGAAATTATTGGCCTGGTTTCTAACAAGTTATGGGTGTGCCATTCTGTGTGACTGTGGATGCTTAACTCATGCACTTCCCACAATGGCAGAAAAACTGTGCACATGGCCAAGTATGGCTTCCTGCTGTGAAATAATTGATTTTTGCATGAAAAAATCTGATTGACATGTACCACCCAAACATCAGTACACCTGTGTGCAATGGACTAACCAGAAGAGTGGCTGCTGGGGGCTACAGAGGGGTTTGCAGTATAGCAAACCCAAAGTGGGGCTGTGCTTAGGGGGTGCTGGCCCAGAGATCCTGCATTGCACAGGGCAAGTCAAAGTGTGGCCACATTTCCCTTCACAGAGAATCGCAAGGCACAACTGCCCAAGGATTTTCTGGGATTCACCTTCTCGGAACCTCAGAGAAATTAAAAACAATTCTTATCTCATTTACTGCTCCCGTGTTGCTCACAAGT
Organism: Melospiza melodia melodia; assembly: GCF_035770615.1. Classification (NCBI taxonomy): domain Eukaryota; kingdom Metazoa; phylum Chordata; class Aves; order Passeriformes; family Passerellidae; genus Melospiza; species Melospiza melodia. Next base: position 4,066,310 of record NC_086205.1, on the reverse strand, counting down.
GGAATGCATTGAGGAAGATTGCTTACCTGAAGGGAATTGGTGATTGGATTCTGGTGTGAGTGTTGTGATTCACTGACCAATTGAATCCAGGTGTGTGTGGGGACTGTGGGCTGGCAGCCACGAGATCCTGGGCAGTTGAGTTGGGTGCTTGGCAGATTCAGTTTGGATGTAATGTAATATAGTATAGAATAATATAGCATAATAAAGTGATTATTCAGCCTTCTGATAATGTGGAGTCCTTCTCATCATTCCCCCTGTGCAGGGTTGCCTTGCTTTGCTATATCAAAAAGCAAATCCAGCCTCAGATCTGGGTTTAGCTGTGGATGTGCACTGTGGCACCAGCCATGCTGGGTATGGTGTCCCCCTCCCATCCTGCTGTGCTGGGGCATTGCACATTTCTCTGTTTCCCTTCCTTGTGCCAGCAGTGTGGAGCATCAGAAGCTCCTCTGGAACTACTCCTTAAAACACCTCTTCCTGGTGGCAGGGTTTTGGTAGTTCACACACAGGCCACAGCTAGATTAAAAATAAGTGAAGGCTTGCAGTGTCAGGCTGTGCCTGAGAGTTGCTGTACTGCAGAACGATCTCCTTCTGAGGACTTGCCTGCACTCTGGAGTTGTCTTTAATTCTCAGTGCACTGTGTGAGGAGGCTTTGCAGAACTCTCAGTCCTGGCCACTATTGATTCTTTGCTACGTGACAGAAGTTGCATCTCTGTGCTGCTGAATGTTACTGAAGCACAAATAAATTTAAGGGACTTTAATGCTGAGAGAGAAAAAGACGCAAGTGAAATTACATTTACTTTTCTGCCCTTCAAAAGACTTGTTCTGCAATTTTTCTTCCCTTTAAAGATAGCAACTAGAAAGCTGCCAGTGTGGGAGCCTTTGCTTTTAAATGCTGCAGCAAGTGTAATACTGGGTGAACTTGGAGTTGGCAAAAGCAAAGGCTGGGGGGGATGTACGGGAACATGTGCTGTCCTTTGTAGTTCCAGTTCTTTTAGAAGCACTCACAAATAGCTTTAGTTTCTTTAGCAAATACAATGGCATCATTCTGGGCATGCCTAGTGGAAGTGTTCTGGGGCTAGTAAACTGTGAACAAACCTGTTTGCATTGCTGCACTGCTCAGCACAGCACAGATAAGCCCTAATTGTTATGCAACTCCTTAGCATAAGCTCCTGGCATGGCTCATATGCTTCCCTTGTACTAAGACTGTCCAAAATAGCAACAAGAAAGCATGTAACTAAAGACACAGCAGGAGTGTAGGAATTCACCCAGGCCTTGGATGTTGTAAAGATTGAACAATTCTTCATTTTGAGCTCTCCAAAATGCTAAGCATAATGTATTTTCTTCGGAGCTTCTTCAAGGTAAGCACTTTCAAACTTTTCCTGTTTGTTTGGTTTAGTTTTGTTTTGACGGGAGAGAAACTTGGATTTGAAGACTTTGTGCAGGAGTGTAGAAAGTAGTTTTCTTGAGAACTGATGCCCAGTAAGCAAATGCACTCACCAGGTTTGCAATTTGCTTTGCTGTGTTAACATCTGATTTGTAGAGGGTGCTTGTTTGCAGCTACCATGAAAGAGAAACACTTGTTGTGGGTTTGAGAGATTCTCATATGATGGAAACCATGAAATTTATGGTGTAAGCTACGCCCATCAACTGGCAGTTGTTAGCAGTGAAGGATGCATTTTATGAGACAACCCCAATTCTTAACTTCTGATTTTATTAGGACTTCTTGAAGTGTTTTTTGTATTTTAAATGTGCCAAAATGAGCAATCGAACACTAACATAATTAAAAATCTTTTAGGTACAAAATACATTATAAATGGTTGCAAATAAGTGTAAGTTCATATGAAAAAACCAGACCAAATATCTAATGTTCAGTGGTGTGTATGTAACTCTCTGGGGACAGTTTTTTTTGTGAGCCTGAGTAAGTTCTGTGGCAGAGGCTGTGCTGCTGCTGGGCTGCAAGAGCTGTGTGAGATCTGAGCCCCAGCTGTGCCTGTCACCCTGCCCAGAGTCACAGCACAGGCTGCAGGTTTTGGTAGAAGTGTGCACTGGGAAATGCAGAGGTGATTTGGAGAAGTGTGGGTCAAAGGAATGAAAGTTTAATCAGATTAGAGAATATTGGATTATTCTGAGATCTAAAATGTTAGAATTTGAAGCTCAACAGAGAATTATGCTAACTTAGAAGAATACTTAAGAAATAGAATAACTGTAGTGAGATGAATTCCAGATTCTCATTGTGTTGTCACTTGCACATTTGCATGCCAAACTGCTTCTTGATAAAGTAAACTGCAGGACTGCAGCTGCAGTGCAAAGCCAGCAGTGAATCTAACACAGAATTGTTCTGTGGAGAGCAACTGCTGTTGGAAAGAAATATGAGAAAAAGCTTAATTTTGCTCCTAAGATATATAGCTACAATTAGCACGTGCAACCACCTGATTGTTCATGGGAAACAAGTACCACTCCTAAGGAGGTGAACCCCATTTTCTGCAGCCTTTCTTGGGGACATTGTATAGAACTGACCTTAAAAAATTGCTTACACTTGGTTTGAAAATATCTACTCAGTTTTTTCTGAATTACAGTGTTACTCTAAACACTGAATTCTTTGAGAGATAAAAGTGAGGCACAGGAAAAATACAATGGGAAAGTTTTTCTCTGTCACTGGGATATGGCTACTGACTCATCATAGTTGCATACTTGCTGTTTTATAACATGACAAGTCTTGACTTTCAAAAATTTTAGCATAAATCATTCTGCTAAAGTGTATGTAAATATCCTCCTTCACATGGGAGAGTAGACACTTCTCTGCACTTACAGGAGTATATTTCTCTATAAAGACCAGTCATCTACAGTCATCAGTTTGAGAAAAACAGGACAAAGTAAAACTGTTGGCTGTCAGCTGTGTTATGATGATTACTGGATTCATCCTGAATCATTTCATTGTAACAGCTTTGTGCCATCTCTGTTGGTTTCAGTTTGAGAAAGTTCATGCCTGTGAACTTCATTCTGCATTCGTTGACTTAAATCTAACAGTCAGCTAAGTAGGTCAAACTATGTCTGAAATGGAGGAAAAATTAACACCATTCCAATGCCAGTTTCTTCATTGTTTTCCGTTAAGTTTTCTTGAAATAGAAAGCTCTTAACTGAAAGCTGGCCAAAATACCTAGAGCCAAAATACCTACCAAATATCTAGAGCTGTGTTTTAGAGGTCCTGTGCCCACCATGCTGCACTCTGATGTTCTTATGACGTGGTGGGATGACCCAAATAGCTTGAAATGCAGCCTTAGGCCTCAGCTATGTATCTCATTAGGATTTTAGCTACTAAAATCCCTGTGTCCATGCCTGGGAACTTTAAAAGTATCACCCTCATCTGACTGGAAAAATCCCAAGTAGGCTGGGCCAAATAGCAATAAACCAATAAACCTGCCCCTGGCTTTGGGATAAATGCTGCCATGGCAGAGTTACTGTGGTGCCCCTTGTCTTCCTCAGGAAGCTGTATCAGCTCCTTTGCTGATGGCAGGAGCGGGAGGAAGTGGAAATAGCATAAACCTTTAAATTACAAATACAATTAAAAAACAATAGCATAAACTCCCTAGAGCTGGGGGCAAGACAGTGGGGCAGAGCTGGTAGGAAGGAGTTCAGAACCCTCTGCCTCCCCCTGTTTGTGTCTGTTCAAGGCTTTCCTAGCACAGGACTGAGTGTGCAGCACACAACTCCACCATGGTGCCTTTCAAGCAGACACAAAATTGCATGAACATCTCATCTTAGCAGGTTGGTTGTTACATCTTGGCCAATCAAGTTTTTTGTCTCAAATAATAATTAATTTAAAGGCCTCATTTTTTTTTCCTTTGATTGTCCTAAGAGAAATGGAAACAATATTGGAGTTGTTGGCAATGTGTTACTGCATGTGTTTGAGCTGCTGGTTTTTCTCACTTATTTAAGTAATTCTCTAATTAAAATATATCATGTGACTGTTCACTGGGTATGAAAATATTTGGTTTTGACTGAAAATATGCAGAAATGAAAGTGTAAGTCTTATTGAATAAAAAGTCATAAATGGCTCACATGAGCCACAACTGGTTTTTTGAGAAGTGTGACAACAAAGTTTATGGAAACAACTTCTTGCTTCCTTTAACTTTAAAACCAGAAGATGCTGATTAATACTGCTGGTTTTCATAATGATGGCCACAATAAGAATCATGTTTTCATATGGCAGGGAGCATTTCAAAACAGGCAGCCTGTTGCAGTCATTTCCAATTCCTCTCTAATGCCACTGGTACTGCAGTAAACAAGGCACGGTGCAGATTTGCCACTAATACCTTTAATGCCTCTAAAATAGTACACCTATTGTTCTCTCTGAACCAAAGCTCCAGGCCACTAATACCAGCTAAACAGTTCCTGGCCACTTGAAAAGGCCAGTGTGTGCCTCAGCAGGATGGCTGTGTCACCAGCTGCACCCAGAGATTTTGGGAGCCCTGCTGCTGTCATAGGAAGCAGCAATGCACAGCTGTGGAACATCCTAAATTTCTATCAGATTTTGCATTCAAAGTGTTGGACATTTCTCTCTCCTTGGCCATAAATTTAATTTAATTCTGCTTTGAATTAAATGAAAATCATTTAATGATTAACCTGGGAAAATCATCTCCCTGGTTAGATTTGCAGCCCATCCAGCTTTGACTTTGGATCTGAGCCAAACTTTGCTGTTTTTCTCTTTAAGCAATGTGCCAAACTTGCATTTACACAAATTGAACTGAAGAGTTTGTTCACAATTTATGGGTTTTTCTGAAGGAACTTTTGTTCTGATTTAAGAAATCAAGGGCCATATTAGTACTAGTTTTAGATCTTGCATGCATTTCACTGGATATTCACCAATCCTGAAACTTTTTGTTCCCACCTAAGCTTTGTGGTTTAGTTCCTTTTTTGTGACCATCAATTTTTTCCTGGGCTAATCTTTGTTATTCTCAGCCTTGGCACCTGTAAGATAACTGTGAAAAAATGAGCACTAAAATACTGTCTGGTTACTCTGCTGCTGCTTTTTCCCTTCAAGTGAAAGAGCAGAGATTTCTAAAACACAGTCCTGATTTTGGTTGGATCTGTGCCAGACATTTAACAGAGGCAGGGACCCTGCTGAATGGACATGGCCTTGGAAAGTCAGAATGTTTCTCATTGAAAATGTCCCTTGTTATCTGCAGAAGCTTTGGTTCTGTTGTGTGCACTTGTAACATTGCATTGCGTGGGGCCATGTCCTCACTGTAACAAATTTGGCTGAGTAATGGCTGTGGCTGTTTTAGGTTTTGTGTGGATAATTCAGGTTTTGCCTAAAAATTAGTTATGAATGTAACTGGAGCTGTTCTAAACATGTGTTTATCAGTTGTTTGTGATCTAATCTTCATGATGTGGTGTATTAATGAGCAGTTCCAGCTGTCAGGCAGGCAGATGCCACACAGGTATCTTAACCTGATCTTTGGCACCCTGTGAGTGTGTGGAGGTTCCAATCTCCTGGCCAGTGAGGTCACTCTGTACTCTGGGATTTCTGTGCACTGATGCTGCAGCTTTCTAAATAGCAACAAAAAGTATCAGGAACAAACAGAACATTTCGGCTGGCTGGGAACTGCTTTCTTGCAAAACTGGCTGAAGAAGACTGTCAGTGTTTATTTAATGAACTTCTTGTAGCATAAATTAAACCAAGAGAGCGTTGAGCTGGAGCTAAAGTGACAATCCCAGAATGTCAGCTTAGATCTTACAGCAACGTTTGCAGCAACTCACACTACCTGAGCAACAACTCTGCAAGTAATATCAGAATACACGCCTCTTCATTGAAAACTTAAAGAGGGTTGCTAGTGTCTCATTTAATATGCAAAAACAACACATTTGAATGATTGAAGATATGGTTGTAAGAACCCCCAGGATATATTGGCATGTAGAATGGATATTGCAGTCAATGCTGGGAGTATTTGTCCTTGCAAAAATACAAAATGAATTTTACTGAAGTTTTTAGGTGCTTTTAAAAAGACAGCTGTTTTAGGAACATAGATTCATGTATAAAATGCCTCTGTGAAGATCCTGCTTTCAGGGGGACTGAAGCAGCTGTAGACAAATACTTTTCAGGTGAGATAATCACAAACTCTAAATTTTGCCCAAAGAAAGTAGCATGCCTTGACTAGAAGTGTTTTCCACTGAGACAAGCAATATGATGGCCAGAGTTAAATTTTCAAATAGTATCCTTGATACAAGAAAGAATGGAAATGCACACATTTTATCCTTGCAATGGCTTCCCTCTAAAAAACATTGTGTCCCAGAACTGAATTAAAGAGAAGAGTGTATGGCAAATCATCAGGATTGGGAATTCCTCATCACAAACTATTATGTTGTACTTTCTTAAAACAAAAATTATGTACAGTGCATGGCAATGGGTAGTCTTCATGCAGAAAATAAAAGCTATAATGCAGGAAAGAATGTGATACCAGATGAGGATATAGGAGATGTCCACTTCTGTATCAAAAGCAAATAATTTGGTGAGGTTTACCTAAGAGTTCACGTATCAGAAGATTAAAATAAGCCTGAAAAGACTATTGACTGAAAAAATGGATGAGGTTTGGATCAATTGTAATTACTGGGTCAGGAAACAAGATGTCAGATTGGCTCTGACTCTTTTAAGGAAGGAATGCATTTTGCCTGGAGAGGCTTAAGGACATACAAAGGAAAGATAGTATGCCTTTGTATGCAAACCATCTGAATAATGAAAAGACAGAGTCTCTGAAGCACTAATGCATCTTTGGGAGTAATAGAAACTGGAATTTATGACAGCCAGGTAATTCCTGATTAACCTGCCTGCGTGTATGTACATTAAAAGGGGTGATGCACACACATTCTTCCTCGTATGAAACACTGCTGCAGGAGCTGGGTTGTCTTCATCCTCAATACAAGAGTGCTATCATCAGTCTAGGAGAGTGGAACAAATTCTGTATCCAAATTATTAACATTTGCAATTAATACTTGTTTCAGTATATATTAAGGACTGTCAATTTTAAGGCAGGACAGATCCATGATTTACATGGCAGAGACTAGACACTAAAATATAACAATGATTAAAAATGTAACAATGGTTACAATTACAATGCATCCATTGTCAGGAATTAACAGATATATCCATTTGCTCAGACCTTTAACTGAGAATCACTTTGGCTTCTTGGCCACTAGGATCAGTTTCATTTTGCACCTCTGTGTGTGACAGCATACATTGTTTGTAGCCTCCACAAGGATCATCAAGTCCAACTCAGAAAAACACCCCCAAACCCAAAAACCAACTAACCAACCAACAAATGTGGCCCATTAAGAGAGTACATGGGAAAAGTGATATCCAAGAGGGAAGAATGGTTTGCTTACAGGTGAAAGTGCAGGGAAGGTCCTGAAAGTCTTGGTCAGCTTTTGTGTAATCAAAGCTTGTGTTATGTTGAGATCAAGATTTCCTGCAAGGTGGCCTTTGGTGCCTTTTGGCCATTGGTACAGTTTCCCAAATCACCAGAATGATGGCATTGATGGCTCTGTTCCAAGGAGTTCAGGCTGCTTGGGAGCCACAATTTTCTTTTGCCTTCAGAGATGGAATCCTGCACAGCTAGAGTAGGTCTTGAGGCTGAGAAACTTCTAGCGACATTATTGAGGTCATACAGATGAGTGTGTAATTAGTTAGATAAACAGAGTTTCAATTAACATGATTGCAATCTAGTAGCACTTAAATAGTGCTCCTCAAGCAAAGGATTCCACCCTGTACACAGCCTATACATGAAGAATGAGACTCCGTGTGATTAAACCACCCCACACAGTTAAACATTACCAGAACCTATACATAGCCTTAGGTTCAACTTTTGACCCCACAAGAGTTATTGCCTGAATGAAAATCCCAGGAGACAAGGCAGGAATTTGCATCAGATTAATTGCCAATGACAATGTTTTGGTGGTTTTATGCAAAATACAAGAAGATTAAAATAATGCACAGAGCCTTGCAACACGCCAGCACTCCTTGGCCAGGGCAGCCTTCCTGTGGCACCTCAGCCAGCTGCAGCTGGGCCTCTGGAGGCATTGTGGATAATTAGCTGAGCTGCTTCTCAGCTGAAGCAGCATCTTTCAGATTACACACACACAACTAAGGTGAAATAGTGCTTCTCTCTTCAGACTCCTCTCTTGCCAAAATTGAAGGTGGAAATTCAGGCAAGCCTTGCTCCAGCAGTGAATGACTCCTCCTCCTTCTTCTTCTAAGACTGCTCTGTGTCAAACCCCTCTGCTGAGCCAATTTTCTACCCTGGTGCTAAATAGGTAGGGGCTAATGAGCAATCTGTTACTCTTGGAAATCTCCCGTGGTAGGTGTACCACAGATACACTTGCCAGGTGATGGACACTGTTTAATTCTGAGTGAAATGCTACCTGGTCATATATGTGACCTTTCTGTAAAACAGAGCAAGTGCTCTTCCTCTTCAGTGCAGTCTCACAAGCATCTCTGCTTCCTGGTACTAACAAATTCTGCGTTTAAAACAGTTTTGTGGTCATGGAGCCTTGCTTGCAGAGGATGGCTCTCTCTGCTGGCTGAGATTTAGCATTTTCAATAGACAACTTTTTGATCAAACTTGGGATGTGGCCAGTTTTCAGTACAACTTCAGCAAGTCTCTTTGTAGCAGGTGAGCATCAAGCCCTCAGTACTCCCTGTGGCTTATTAAAGAGCTTAAGTATAATAATTTAAGAAGCAAATAAACAATAGTATAAAGAAACCAAAGTTTGAATAAAAATATTTTTTTGAAAAGCAACAACAACAACAAAAACAAAAAGAATTTGATGTACTTTCAGATGAATATTCAGAAATTAAGGAATTAAGATTGGGTTAGAAATGGTTTTTTCTGCAGTTCTGGGACAGGAAGAAATTCTTTCCCTTCACAGTGTGTCCTGTAGTGAGGGCAAGCTGCTGCAGTATACAGAAGGATTGAATTCTTGTCTGCTTCTCAAATTCTAGCTTATATTATGGATATATATATATATATATATATTCCATTTTTTTCCTTGACATTTAAATGGCAAATACATGTCATTAAATGGTATTTGGGATATTATTTTTGTATTTTCATGACAATTAAGTTCCATGAGTTGAAAGTCTTAGAGATCTCTATAGTAGGAATGGTATAAAATCATGGAAAGGCATTGAGATAATTTCAATCATGAGTAAGGGTAATAATATCTTTTCAAAGTCAATCTTTTGTGCTATCTAATAAACAGGACCCCTCTGTTGTTTTCTTTATTCTAGATTTCAGTTAATCAAATGCCATAATGCCGTGGCAATAGAATATTAGCAGACATCCCATGATAAAAAAATCCATTCTAGCTTCAGGAGATATCTTGTGACAGGTGGCTTTACATATTTGTCACCAATTACAATGAAGACAATTCTGCCTTCAGAGGGAGTGTCTGTTCAGGAGGTGCAGACCCTGCAGCCACCTCTGCTGCCCACACTGAGGGAGAGTGGGACAGTCAGGGATTGATGGCCCAGCAAAAGCTGCTCCTGTGCCTGGGCAGAGAGAACTGAGCCTGTACAGAGCTGCTGCTGCCATGTCTGTGCTCCCCCCCTGCTGCCACCCTGCAACTGGTACAATTGAAATTTGAAATTAACTCTCCTGAATCAGCATTTTATTTTATTTTATTTTATTTTATTTTATTTTATTTTATTTTATTTTATTTTATTTTATTTTATTTTATTTTATTTTATTTTATTTTATTTTTAATTTTATTTAATTTCATTCCATTTCATTTCATTTTGGAACAGCTGGATGATTTATTACAGAAGATCTGTAAATGCTACCTTATTTCAATTTTGATTAACTTTGGAAGAATCAAGCTACTTGATTACTTTTCCCTCCTTTATAAAATGAACTAGTTTTCTGATCCACAAAGAACATTTAATAATCCTACAGGTAATGCTGTGTGGCTCCTGAATGAAGATGGAAAATACTTGTAAAATTCCCTTTATAAGTTTATAGCAAAGCTGGTCATTCTGGGCTGCTACAACAATATACACACAATAACGTGTGTAAATATGTAATTACATAATGTATGCACTCATACATTGCTGTAATCAACCACTGCATCCAAATAAAGTTAAAAGTACAGATCCTGTCTGTCTGTAGGAAAGCCAGAGCAGGGCCCTTGCAGTCCCACCCTGGCAGCTGCTGCTGTGGAGATGAGCAGCCACAGGCTGGGATTTTGTTTCTGGGTTCACTGCCAGTATAACAGAGCTGATAACACCATGTTAGAGAAATGAAATGAACCACAGCCCTGAATATTTTTGTGCCTCTCCCTCTTCTTCTTACTTTGCTTGTCCTCTATGAGAGACAACTGCTCACTTTGAAAATTTTAAGAGGTTTATTGAACCTTAACAAAAATACAGCAAAGGACTGCATAAGGAAAAAGCTGCAGCGCTGGGAGCTGCCCCTCATGCACACCAATGGCCAGTTCCCTTCAAGATGGATGCTCAGTGTTTTACACCCCTGGGGTTGCATCAGCCAGCCCTGGCCCCTCCCAGAGTCTGTCAGGCAGCTCTCCTTTGCCATTTATCAGTGCAAACTGCTTTCCTGTCACTGCATTGGAGCTCAGGTGTTGCCATGCCCACCCCCTGAGCACCCCCAAGCTTTTCCATTCCCACTGCCCCATGCAAGGGACACCTGTGCAGCTTCTTTGTACCTGTCCCAGACAGCCCAGGCTGTGTGATGGCAACAATGCAGGGGGAAAGGGAACTGTGGGGAGAGCAGAGGGCATCTGAACTACAATAACATAACTGTACATCACTAAAGCTTTTATTAATATTCACACAACAGTTGTCTTTTAATTGTGAGAGCCAATCATCTCATTATCCATCTATAACACCCTCCAAATGCAACAGCTAATGGACAAGAGAGCCCCATGCAGAAATCAGATTATTTGCTTCTTCAGCTCTTTTTTATCTCTCTGGGGAGAGCTCAGTGCTGCTGGCTGCATTCTGCCAGCTCGGCAGGTTCAGCTGGAGCTCGGGGCTGTCCCTGAGCTTTGTTCAGCTCCATCCCAGGGGCTGTCTGTGCTGGGACATCAGCCTCTGCACCTTCCTTCTCCTGGCTCTGAACAGCAAACTCCTGGAACATGTGCTGTGCACAGCTCTGGAAGGAGGAAGAGAAGCCAAAGTCAGCTTGTTCTCCTAGAAGCCTTACTCTATGTGAAGAAATAATTTAAGGCTGTTGCTAAAATCCATGTCCTTGTACCCTGCACCTGACCTCTCCCTGGTAATGCATCACGCAGCGGGCGGTAAGAGCAGGGGCCCTCACCCCTGTGTTTGCAATGCTCTTTCCTTCCTGCTCTTGCTGGGTTGATACTTTCAGCTGCCCATCAGTCAGGCACCAGAAGGTAATATAGCAGGTCTCTGCCAGAAAGCCTGAAAGAACTGTAATCGTTGTTGTTTGCAGTGTCTTAAACTTTTTCTAATTAATTTCCATTTTTTGTCCGTTTGTTTTTGAACCCCTGTGGCATTTGTTTCTCAGCAGGACTTCTGAAATAGGCCAAATTTTACCTTGCTTACTGTTTATTTATCCAAATCATGATGAAGGCTTTTGTAAAAGCAATTTCTATCTGATCTTGGTGTATCATTCATAGCTTTCCTAAGGCTGAGTTTCCATGACAACTAATTAATAAAGATTAGCTTTTCTTATGGAGCGTAAGACTCAAGTACATCTTGTTTTGTGATGTAGATAATCTCTCGATCTTGTTTTGGAGGCTGGGTTTGTCACAGAGATGCCACAGGCAATCTGTTCTGATTTACAGCCAGACTTGGATGACCATTAGGGGTGAAATCTTTCAGACAGTTTTTATTTTCCCAGTTCTTCCATTTGTCCACTTGCTCATTTTTTACCTGTCCTGGGTAGGTGAGAGTTCCACAGCCTCTTTTGGTTTGAAGGACAGAGAAGGAAAACACACTTTTAAACTTTTTCTAATTTTAAATTAGCTGAAGAACATTCTAGATCTACAGGCAAATTATAACAAAATGTTTAGTTGAAATACATGCAGCCATATTGCTAATAATATAAAAGGGTGTCATCATGCAGTGTAACATAGTCCTTATATTCCCTTAAAATAATTCTCAATCTATAACATACTTGCTATATCATTGAAAGGTATTATTGGAACTTCAAAAACAGGCTGGATTTTGAATTGCTTTCAGTACTAAGACACAAATACTTAATTTCATACTTAAACTTTTCTCAACTGTGAAGTTGCTGACAAGGCTGTTATTTTCGTTTCATGGGAAAAGGGAAGACAGGGATCAAAGCTTCCTTATTCTTAAGGACTTTTATGATCAACTGTGCTTGGGCAACATCTGCTGTGTGTTTCAAACACTCTTGAGTGACATTTGCCTGAATGGGAACCCATTTGGTTTTTTGTAAGGGTGAGCCAGGGACAATCTGAGGCTTTACAATTGATTTTACTCAGATATTTGGCCAAACTGAAACTCATTTTATTAGCTAAAACGAAGAGTTTTAGCAGAGGAGGGCTTTAGATGAAATCAAAGATGGTGTGCTTCTATCACACAAGAATATAATCTTTTTGTCCATGCATTTCTTGTCTTTCTGGATCAAAACTCCACCAAACAAATAAGAATGTCTTAAGCTTTGGGGTTGATCTCTCTTTCTGTGCCTTACCTTTTTGAATCAGTGAAGTACTTCTTGGCAGCTCTTGAGGTTATGTCAATCCCACGTTAA